>NC_046226.1:47652705-50497705 GCF_009819885.2 Catharus ustulatus | reverse complement strand
GGAAAAAAAAAGGAAAATAAATTCCAGAAGGTAACTTGTATTGACTCTGAAGAGACAGAACATAGATCTGTGAACTGAACCTAACAACAAAATGAGGAGAAATCCCTTGTGAATCTGGATTCATACACACATGAACACGTGCGTGTAGATAGACATGTACATGTAGACACATACATTTGTGTTTCCTTGTTCATATACATATTATATATTAGATTCAAGCCCTAACTGGGAAAGAGAATGTGATCCATCCTTGTGCCTTTTTTTCCCTGTGCCCTGTTGACCAGATGTAAGTGAAACACGTCCAAGTTCCTTAGAACGGGGAGTGTCGAGCCAGGCAGTTCAGGCTGAGCTGTTCCAGTTATCACTCCATTGAAAATGAACAACAAATTCAAATAACAGAGGCTGTGTTTGATTCTGGATCTTTCTGGGTTTTCTTTCTCTAGTTCCCACCCCCACAGTCTCACCTCTCTCCCACCCTTCCCTACTTACCATAAAGTTATGGTGCCCTTTGCTATAATAATGAATGGAATTCCCAGATTATTATTTTAGGGGCTTAACTGATTCTCAGTGGTTTTCATGTGTTTAGCACTTATACAAAGAGGCTTTTTCATATGTCTTTCAGCAAATATACAAATAGACTTGGAGTCAGTATTCATTTTAATAGTTTCACCAGATAGACACATTTATTTTCAGAGATTTTTTTTTTTCCTCATTGCATTTTTACATCACTCTGCATGCAGCTGTGCTACACATCCATCTATAAACCTGGACCTAGCATTAGCAAGTAGAATATCTCCATCCTTAAAGTAATCTTTGTATACAAAGATTTATACCTGCACAACTCTCATTGCACAAAACTCTAAATATATATAAAAAGCAAAACTGTTGGAACCTCTCTTGGTCTTCTATGTGTTATTTATTTCCAAGTAATCTCAGCTGAGAGCTTTCTGATTCTGTCATGAGGGCCAGTTTTATATTGGACATTTTTCCCCAATACGGATGTGTAGCTATTTGCCTTTTCTTTACCTCTCTGTAAATGCCATATGGACAGAAATCATTGAGTCACCAGATCATACATTTATTTTTCTGATATATTATGCTGTTTGATGTCATGTTGACATGTAATTGATGTTGGTTTTGCTTTTTTTTTGTCTTTGTTTTGTTTCTTGGTTTCAATAAAAAGAGAATTTAAAAAAGGTTGTAGAGTGATGACTTAAGGCACTGACAGACATGAACATAGTATGCATCTCTTTTATGATGTGCTGCTGAGTAAATGGGTATATTTGTAGTTTTAGATAACATATAGAAGACCTCTGAATTTCTACTGTATAGTGAAGTATTTGTATAAGCCTAGCCTATAACCTCAAAAGAGCTTCTTTCACTCACAAGAAGTACATATAGAACATGTTTTCAATAAGGGCTTAACCCATGATTTAAGAGTCAATAAAGAAAGATTTTCCATAAAGAAATGGGAAAGCAACAATAGAAATAAAATACAACATACCAAAGATTAAATATGTTCCATCAGCACAACAGTGTCTTTGTACAGTAAAGAGCAGAAGGGGATGATTAATAGTAAAATGATATATATGTCAAAAGAAAAATAAATGCAATTTAGACAAAGTACACACTTATTAACAGAGAACATCATTTACAGTTATTCAGATGGGAGGAAGGCAAGGATAAAACTAGCAGAGAATCTATTTCACAACGTGAAGTCACATTCATCTTAGTTCAGGCTTCCCTCCCCTCTACAGCTGCAAAATAAAAATACTGGTGAAATCCTTGCTGACATAAAATTAATGCCTAAGTACCAGTGACTTCAGCAGAATCAGAATTTCACTCAAGATATTTTAAGGTGCAGCTTTACTAGGCAGAGCTCGTGGATCACCAGTGGGAATGGGTCCACACTTCCCCCTAGTTCCCACTGCAGTCACCAGCAGCTCTAACAGCCTTGGCACCAGACCTTCCTAAAGGGCACCTGAGGCTGTGGAGTGCTTCCCACTCATCCTCCTGAATGGCCAACAGTAGGGTCAAGAGATGCCTGTGCTTCTCCCAGGTGGCTTTACCAGGCACTGGGTTTTGGGGCATGGGGAGCAAGGGAGGGATGGAGGCACTTTAAAACCAGCGCAGGGACCAGGTTAAGCTTAAACCAGTGAAAGACAGATTAAGGTTAGGATGGACCAAACATCTGCCCAGCACCTACCAGAAACTTTATAAAAATGACCAGATACAAACTTAGTGTTTCAAAATATTCCAAGTTTTGAGCTAAAAGATAAAAATATGCTATCAGCTCATATCACTCTCTGCAGAATCACAGGGTTCCCTGAAGGTGCCCCAGCAGTGTGCCAGTTCAGCCTGTTTGTGGCATACACCTTCCACAATTAAACACAATTACAACCAAATATATGAAAAATGGGAAAATACAAGACAGAAGGAAAATGAGCATTTCATTCTGCATGCAAGAAACACTCTATATGAGATCTTCATAAACTCTGCCCAAACTGCTCTAATATTTCCAAATAAATCAACAAAATAAATATGTTTTTACAAGGCAGGGAAGAGATGTAAATTTTAAATGAAGAAGAAAGTTTGGAGAAGTTGCAAATAAACAGACAACAAAATTTTTGTTTCGTATCAATTCCAGAAATTTCTATCACTCCTACTTTGCATAAAGAATTACACACAGAATGGGAAAGAGAAACAGAAAGAAAACAAGGGTTATAATTCCCCCAATAATTACCTGGAAAAGAGCCTTACTCTCCTGATATATGGTCTCAGTAGAAACCAGACAGGGCATTAAAGCCTATATTTCTTAATACGTGTGGGTTTAGGGCACGTGAGATAGAAACATGGACAAACTGGTAGATCTGAAATCTACTTCTCAAAACACCCATTCTCAAAGCTCCTTTTTAACTACCTCTCTCAAAATTGTGAGATGTCTCAAAAATATTTTGATTATGGTCTAATCTATTCTGTGTGACCCTTGCAGAAATGATTCTTTGCAAGTCTGGCAAGTTTCTTTCTCTACCACTTTTGTGAGATTAATGACTCCTTCCATTTGCAAGGAAGTTCTCAGGATCTCTGCATTATAGGACTATTATTATCAGAACTCATTGAGCTCTTGCTGTGTTCACAGATTTAAATCTGAAAGCCAGAAATTATAAACATATACCTCATTCAAGATAGTACACGCAAGCACACATTATACAAATCATTTCTGCAGTGTACATTATAGCTACAAAAAGAATGACATCAGAAACCTTTATTAGCATCAGACAAGAGCCTCAAATCCTAAATCAGTTCACACAATTTCTCTTTTTCTAAACTCCCTCTGATTTTTTTTTTTTTGCCTATTAAATCCAATTGCTATACAAGTTGGTGCTTGATGCTCTTGAAGTCACACAGAAATTTACTTATCCATTTAGAACCACATTATCCTGACATAACATTCTATATGGCAGCTCAGTGGAACACCACAGACACCACCAATGCATTGCCCAGATTGCCTGGCATCTTGACACTCCTACAAATTTAATCCCAGTCACCAGTTGTCTTCAGGATTTTGTATTTTTTGCAAACAGGTATTCCTGCACCTTTTAACTAAACTTGAAGGCTGCCCACACTGCAGGACATTAATGGAAGCATTTAAAGAGAAATGCTCTAATGTATTCCCAGCAAGAAAAAAAAAATCACCAGAAAGATAATGAATAAAAAGAACTCAAAACTTAACTGAGCATTCCCACTTTCTAAGATTTTAGGTGTAAAACAACACTGTAGCAACAACGCCAAGTAATTCTCTCTATGAATGAATTAAAAGACATGAACAGGTCAATGAAATTCATAAGAATGAAAGGTTTAAAATGTATTGTAATTACATTATGAACAAAGTCAATAAAGAACTCCCTATCCCCCCTTCAAAATCCCAGAGAAGCATATAAATTATTTGCAATATTATTATCACTTTAGCAACATTACAATACACATTTTATTACAATCCATTCCCTGTAATTCTAAAAACTATGAAGTAAATTGTGATTTCCACATAAGTGTGCATCTAAATTACACACAATAGTCTCACTAAAGAGTCTCTAGGCTTTTAGGAAAGTTCCAAAGAGGTGATCTGATTTTAATCCTGTCATACTTTTAAGTAAATGTAGATTGACTTAAAGTAAACATTGCAGGAGGGAGCTCATGCTCCAGGCTTCACCAAGCAATCAGCAAGGCATCTGACACGCTACAGAAAACCTGCAAAATCCAGCAAATAAATCTTGTAACACCCATTCAGTATCCCACGAAGCACACAGTGGGGAGCTGACACATTATTAACTGACTGTAATTTTCACAAACTGTAACATACTAAGAGCTTTATGACATACATGTGGTGAAATATATTTTTATCTATTATAAATGCCCGTGTTTTCAAAGCACATTAATCAAGATGCCTCAAATAAATCACTGGGTCATGTTTAAGTTAGTAGCGTCAAAAATATTAAACATTACAGTAGGAAGATATTTCCATATCTCCATCTCATGACTTCACTCTAACAAAATCACAAGCTTTTGATGATGCAGTAGTTGTGTGTAAAATGACAAAGAGACTGACTCGAGCAACAAAACAGATAAAGTTGGAACAGGCAATTGTCACAAAGTGGTGCTTCCCTCGAGAGTGGGGTTTTTAATTAAATTATATTTTATACAAACTTGCTTAAACCCTGCTCTTTCAATGAAAGCAAATCCACAAGGGAGAATGCAGGTTCCAAGGAAGTTCTAATGCCATCCAGAGGGAGAAAATTGAAGATGATATGACACAGACATCCACTCTCAGCCAAAGCATCTTTCTATTGCCTTGGAGAAGATTTCTACAACTTTATGGAGACAAACCTCACCTGCCTCTCTCAGGAACAGCAGAAAGCACTCCTGCAAGTGACAGATCACTGGCTTTTGAAGCCTTACATTGTTCTACCACACACAGAGGTCCCAAAGGTTCATAGAGGAAAATGGCACTTTGCCAACTCTCATTACTGCCTGCCAACCTGTAGATAATCTTCTTGTACTGTACTTCATCTGATACTCTCACATTTACAACCCTTTACAACACTCACCAGTTTCTATTTAAATAGAAGTAGACAAGATTAAAAAAAATAAACCTAAAGTAGAAAATACAGGCTAGATGAGGAAACTCAGAGCATTTTCCTCACTATTGTCCATTATTCTTTAATGTATCATTCTCTTTCTGCATGTAGGCCAAAAAAATAAATCCAATGTAAACAGAAAAGGCAAATACCTTTTGAAGGCCAAGCAAATATTTGAAAAGCAAAAAAGAGATTCTGCTTTTATCTCCAGATCACCCTACAATTTAATGGTTAGTGGAAGGGGGGGGTTCTTTTTCCCTTTCTTTCTTGTTTTTCTTTTTCTCTTTAGTTCAGGGAATGCAGCAGGGGCAGGTCCACACCTCATAGCTCACAGAATGCTTATCAACCTATAAACCAGAACAATAGGATAACAAAGGTCGGGGAGCTATGCCATGTTTGGATCAGAGCAGAGACAAAAATTGGCACTAGCCAAAGCCATAAGGCAACAAACCAATGTATTGAAAGTCTTGATCTGGTATTATTTCTAAATTATGAAAATTACAGCCTGACCTTGTAATCTGATGTCTAATTTTGAAGCAAAGTGCAGGTGCCTGTATGAAGCTTAATGGTCTTTATGAGGTTTAATGAAATTAAATTAATACCACTCCATGGACTTGAGAGAGAGAGACTTGGCTTTTCAGCTATGACAATGGCATTAAATAGCACTGAAGGGAAAAAAAAAAAATATTATCTGCAAACTAAAATGGTAAGGCCAGCAAAACATTACCAGTGAGTCCACAATCACCTGGCAGGAAGAGTAAATGACTGACAGTTTACAAAAAAGCTTTTAGGTGGGAATAAAGCTGTTGAGGCCAAAACAGAACACAAGCCCCCCTTTTTTTGGTCTCTTATTACTAGTCCATGATTCCCAGGTCACCACTGAACACAAATGTACAAAGGCTCAGTAGTTCAATATTGATACTCTCAGGCCAATAGCAAATCTCTACCAATCACACACCAATCCCAGCAACTCCACATAAACTCTGTAACATCACATAATGAGAACTGGTGCTTTCTTAAACAGTATGTAAAAAAATCCCTAAATTATCATTAAAATAAAGCTGTCAGTGATAATGTTATTAAAAATACTGGTGCAACTTTTGGGGTTAATCACTCATCCACTGACTTCAAGGATTTAAGAAAACATCTCATATGGGCATATGGGTTCAGGTTGCAAAGTATGTGTACCTTATTATCTTTTATAGGACAAGAAAGTGATAAACACTTCTCATGATTAAAGAAGTCTGATCAGCAAAGTAGGATGAATGGTAGAAAACAGAATTAATACTTGCTTAGTCTTGTAAGAAACAAAGCTATTAAAAACCCTATTTTCTAGCAAACACAAAAAAATCTAATTAAGCATCTGAAAGCTATTTTGATTAGGTTAATTTTCAGTTTTCACAATATAATATCACATTAGAAGATGATGGTATTCTACAGAAGACAGTTACAGAAACAATGAGAAAAGGAATTATGTTCCAGACTACTACATAAATTAGAGACACAGTCCCTTCATGGACTACTACCAATATTACCAGAAAGGTATTTTTTAAAAGAATTTTCTCCTGAAATCATTAAAAAAAAAGAGAGAGATTAAAACTAATTTTAAAATAATTGACAAAAAGTCAATAGTATCTCTATAATCTCTAAACACAACTTTAATAATATCTTAGCTAATAATTAAACATGTACAATGTCCAATTCTCTATTTGCTTAATAATAGAAATCCTGAAAGCGCAATGTGGAACATAGGGATGGCAAGGGGCCCATTGCTATGCTAGAACTGACCCATGTATTACACAAATAAAACTTCCACCAATAGCCTGGAAGAATCAGAAGCACTCTCATCTCCTGACATTATCAAATAATTCTCAATAATTTTTGCTCACAGTGTATTGATCCTCTAAAATCCAGATTGCCATCTCTGAAAATGGAATTATGTGGAAGACAGACAGTATTTTTAAGGAAGTGTGAAGATTTGCACCAAATATTAGCGTGAAAATCATAGGGTATTACTGTGCACATGTACATATGTGCCCATTGGATGCATATACATGTTCATCTATGTGTTTACATATGTAGAATGAACTTGTATCAATGTATTTGTGTGCCTGCTTATGTACACAGATACATAAATATGGAGGTAAAAGTTCTCTAACCTGTATATAATTATATGTTGTTTAGACTGACACACCTATACATAATATGGATGGAATTCACTATCCTAATTGTTCGTAGTGAGAACTACAGTAATTGATATGGTGCCTTGCTCACAAATTTTCTAAAGCAGGGATCTCTTCCCACTCTGGTTCTAAAACCAGTATTACAGGTTCACAAAGATATACACATTTTAACAAATATTTTTTTCTTTCAATTGCCTACTGTATGATTCAGTCTCTCTAAATTTAGTTGGTATCAGTCAACCCATTTTGTGTAGGTCTAATAGTTTGTGAAGCAGTATTTTACCATAATGGCACATTTTTTATACTAAAATGGTTGCTTCACTGCTGGAACTAAGGAAGTAAAATCAGAACATCACCTCTGATGAATTAAAATTTCTACAATTTATATGAGCATCTGTGACCTAAGGAATATTGATTATACCCTTAAAGGATAATGAATGGTAGTATAGGGCAAAAAAACATTTATAAAAAGGCTCAGTCATTTTTTTGCCAGCACCGAGCTTTCTTTCTAATTTATTCCTTGAAAACTTCGGTTCTAGGAAAATGGGAAAGTGACATTTCTCATACAATGCAGAAATTATTAGTGATACTAGTAGATGAAATAGTCACTTTTATTCATTCCTTTCTTTGCTTGCAAAGTAAACAAACCAGCTAAAAGCAGATAGCAGGAGGCAGAGGACCCAGTAACTCTGGATTCCATGTCACAGCTGTAGGGTGCAGAAGAGAATAACCCTAATGAAGTCCATATACTATCTTTAGAACTATATCAGCACAGCTCAAAGCAGACTCTGATCCTCCCTGAAACACAAAGCTGCTATTACTGATTATTGTTTTAGTTGACTTCGACATCAATTCCAAAACTTAGCTCTTTCTTTGCAATAGGAAGTCTCGGCAAGTATGCACTGAATGCCTAGATCTGAACCCCGACAAGCCAGGGAGGCTTATATTCTGCTGCTTACAACACAGCAGCTCCCTTCCTAATAGGCATTTAGAACAAAACAATGTTTCTCTCCTGCAGGGTTTTATTTGGCCTTTAGATTAAACAACGCTCTAGGTTGGTAATCAGGTTTAGCAGACAGTTGTCACGGGGTCACCAGTAGCTATTTTGTTTTCCCTCAACACTGCGCTCTCTAAGGTGGTGATAGTGTTAAACAGACTACAACTGGTGGGAAAAGCAGGAAGATGAATCAATAGCATCACAAATTTTTTTTTTTTTCAAAGGAAAAGAAGTCTATTGAAAAATCAGTCAAGAAAGGTTCAGTATAAACACTGGTAAACTGTATATATTACCTCAATAAATGCTAAAAGCCTACCCTGGTAAAGCAAAAACAAGGGCATTTGTGATTTAGCTCACATTTTTCATGCAAAAAATGGGGTGTATGATTGCACATGTGGTTCTTTTAAAATCCAAGTTGATAGGGAGGTAGAACAAATCTTTAAATTGGAACTAGACAAGCACAAGCCTGATGAAAACTTTGCTTAGGAATAAAAAAATAAACAATTAGGATCTGGCTACTGCACTGCTCACTGAGGTTTAAACACATGTAAAATGCCAGGAAACTTGCACATGAGCATAAACTACTAGACAGTAGACAAATTTTTATATATTTTTTACTGTATCCATTCCTGTTCAGTGGTAGAAATGCCATAAGGATGTGCAGCTGAAGTGCCCAGCTTTGGCCTTGTCCCAGCACCATGGAGTTTGCTTTGCTTGTTTGACCTATTGAAGCAGAAAGTGCCCTGAAAAAATCTCCACTTTGTTCTGAACACCCCTGGTTGCCTCCAACACTGAACACCTGCACACCATCAGTCCAGTCCATAAAAGAGACACATTTGTGGGAAAACACTCAGTTTGCTGTCCTTTGGCTCTCACAAACCTGGGTGATTACAGTTAAAGTAAATTTGCTGTGGGTTCTGTCCTGGTTGGTTGTTTTTGTGTGTTTTTACTACCATTAAAACATTTGGTCTAAAGGCCACAGAATAATTAATAACCACACCAACACAGATTTGTGCTATCTTGGAAAGAAATGTCAGCAGATTTTCCTCTGGCATCTATAAAAATACACCCAAAACCTATGTAATAAAGACAGGCAGGGGGCTACATTTTACAGTTCTATGGATGTTATGCTCTATCAGCCTCTATAGCTACAAAACTCTATTCAGAAGGTGAAAAAATGACACATGTTTGATTGCTCCAGGATTTAGTAGCTGAAAATAATGAGAATACAGTGCTTCATGAGTATGTCTTTTTAGAAAAACTACTGGAATATGTTGGGTGTAATAAGGAACACATGTAACTTCTACTTCAGTTGAGAAAAAAATGGGAAAGAAAATGTTCTCCTTTAGCAGCACATTATTCAATTAACTCTTCAAGCTCTTCTCTTTTTGCAGCTGTTTAAAATACAATTATTTTCCATAAGACAATAAAAATGATAGCCCCAAAGGCAAAATGAAGCCTTATATGATTTTTCTCTGTTATTAGACACAGATCAAGTGCTAATAATATACACCTATGTGTCTAACCAGCTTTTTTGAAAGACATGGAATGCTACAGAGTTTGCAGAAAGCAAAACCCACAAGACACTAGGCCTGTTTTATTCTGATGTTTAGTCAATTTTTTTTTTCAGCATTTTTCAACATTTTACAATTTATTTTCTTCGAGAAGCAGAGTTCCAATGATTCTATATTCTCTCCTTAATATCTTGCATGAAAATGCCCTGTATTTGTCCTTTTTTCACAACACAACTTTGTAATTTTGTGTCTGAGCACTCTATGCTTCTGATGCCCCATAAGGACTCCATAGAAGCTGGAGTTTTTGTGAGCTCTTTTGGTAATATTACAGCCTGAAGCAAGGCTAAGAACCACCTGCACCATACTTATCTACTTGTTTATGAAAGAGTTTCCCCCTCATTGTGTGGATAACTGACCTTAGCCGTAGCTAATAAGACATGAGCTTCCTTGAACTCTGCAGCTTTACATCGAATCTTATAAAACACTTCAGTGTTAGCCATATAGCTTCACTGGGCTCCTAATGAACTGAAACACATTCTCTCTCCAGTACTGTCACCACAGACAAGGTGTGGTTCAAGAAACAAAAATAACCTGGCCCAAACTTTGCTTTGGCCATCTGTTTGTATAGACAAGCTTCTTCCTGGCTACTAACAGGTTCTTATACAGTAGAGAAATCAAACAACATATAGATATTTATGCTCCACTCTCCACATCATCTCATCTTACTGCACCAACCATGTAGTAACAAGAATGGCTTGCTTGCTGCAGGCTACCTGCTTCTGCAGCCTCCCCTGAGTGCAGCTGTGTTTCCAGATGTGTGTCTACTTAGTCAGAGCTTCATCTCTCCTCGACATTAAGCCTTTAAACAGGTTAGGATCTACACAGTCTGCGTTTAATTTTACTTAACATGAACACCCTGTTCAAACTAGTTCCAGTAAATCAGATGATGTTCTTATCAACCTATTCCAGACACGTCTAACTTTTTTGGTTTGGGCTATTTTTTCTCCATTTTTTTTCCTGTTATACACAGTTGAGAACAGGAACTGGCACAAAAGCAGTGGTGCCAGCTAAATGCCTTGTAGGGGGACATTTTTCACAGGTTACACTATTGTGTTGTTGTAACAAGTCACTGGAATGAACACAAAACCCCAGAGTTTCTGCTTGGTATCTTTTGTTTCTATCTTTTGCTTAAGAACATTACTTTTATCCCAGTTGATATAAATAATAATAATTGAATAACAGTTATTTTACAATGGTTTAGAGCTGAGGGGGACCAAGACTGTTTCTGTTCATTTGCAGGTAGTGTTTGATGATTTAGGATTCTGTCAATAAGCTAATGCCTACAATTAATTTTAAAATGAACCAGTTGAACCAGTACAGTGCTAGAGCTCAAGTGTCAACTACATATATACATGAAATACAATAAATCGTGAAGTACTACTTCAAAATCCAACCAATTTGTCTAATTTGCAGGTTAGTACACACATAAGTAATATAATCACCTTAATCATTCCAAATAAGCATACAGAGAGTTTCATTTTGTGTCTTACTTTTTCCCCCAACAGCTCTATACTAGTTGTTCCTGATGATGTTCCAAGCAGAGCATTCCAAAGAGTCACTCGTGCAGGAAAACAGTTGAGCTAAACTCAAGTTGCCAGCTCTTTTCTAATTTTAAGTTCAGCTTTCCCATTCTGAAGAAAGCATTCCTCTCCAATACTAGTTAAAAGAGCTTATCTTATTTAACTTTCATTTTTTTCCTTAAACATCTGGGAAATTTCATTTCTCTAATCAGTTTCTTACTTTCCTCCACTAATTACAATCTTGTTTTTTCTACGTATATCATTTCCTGTGTGATAATTTTTTCATCATTGGGTTTCTTGCTCTTTATATATTTCCTAGATGCCGGTGTTCAAACTCGGAAAATGCAGCTTATTTACGTTGTCCCCGCTCTCCTTAAAATACTCAGCTAAAATGTGCCTCGAGAACTTATTTGCCTCTATGTACATCTGAATATTTAGCACAGCTCCCAAAATGCCACCATCATCAGCAAATTCTAGGACTTTAATTTACTCTAACGTGGCGAGACGCCCTTCAGAGAACTTGGCCACCAGCTGTCCCTCTGCTCGAGGAGGCCAAAGTCACATGCAGAAACGGTGACGCTGTCACACGCCACTTCTCCCTTTCACTTTCCCCACTGTCTCTTCTTCCTTTCTCTTTCTCCTTTGCCCCAGGCCATATCTTAATCCCGTTCCCAAAATTTAAAGGTTTCTTCCTTTCTCTATGGTTCATGAAAAGTTACCCCATAGAACCATGTTGCTACAGGGGCTCAGTCTTTAAATTTGGAATACTTTCAGTTTTATCCGTATTTTCCTTCTTGTATCACCACAATCCCTTTCATACAGTTTTCATGCTGTTTCATACATGACAGGCTAAAATCTGGACTCTTTTTCACCAAGACAGATACTGTAGTCACACCATGTGCATACTGAGTTCCATTCTACAAGCAAATTAGGAATTTTTTAAGTGCTACTAATTTAAGTAACAGAACGCAATTAGGAAAAGTTACCAAATGCTATATACAGACTTTCTAGTTTCCAGTAGAGACTTTCTAGTTTCCACAGTACTAGACTACAATTTAAAAACTTTTACACAACTCCCATAATAAGCTAAGTAGTGAAGACTACATTGAAAAACATTAATGTTTATCATACCTATTTATTAATATCAGGGGCACATATTTGAAAGTTTTCCCAAGATAGGGCTTTGAGTTTTCAAAAAATTACCAAAATTTTGAGATTGTATTCAACTGACCTAATGGTTTCATTTGCATTTCTCTGTATAAACACAGTGCTATGTTTACCAAACATCCGTTTCCTTCTAACCCCAGATCATAGATTTTAAAACCCCCACCCCAAAAAAAAAAAAAAAAGCTTTTTAACTAACAGAAATTTGTTCACAATATCAAAACAAACTTACATAAATCATTCATAAATGAAAACTGAAATCCAATTACTCTGAATGAAAGAGTTCTGCGACATAAAAGTTCCTGTGAGCCTCCACAATATGTCCAAGCACAACTAAAGACAGACTTACGTAATATATTAGCTTGCAATTGCAAAGGACTCTTCAGGTTTTGTAATCAGTTCTCACACTTAACCACAAACCAGGAAAGAATTGTTATGATATTTCACAGTTACATATATTGCGTAGCTTAGAAATACGGCTTAGAAATGTATCTTCTTACCAAAGGCAAACACAAGTTTAATTTCTTTCATTCATTTGAGGAAACTGAGGATCAACATATGCTGTTTCACATGCTGATACTTTAAGTAAAATAACAAAGATCCTTTTAAAAACTAAACTCTCTCATAATGAAAAACAGAAAGAAAAGATTTTGTTCCTTTGAGAAGATGATTAGCTTACCTGGTTTTGCCATTCCACACCAACAGCCCGAACAATATTATCAGCTCTTCAGGTACTAATTCTTGCTAACTGGAAGGATATTTTCTCTCTTGCTGGATTAATAATCAACTTTCCTGATAGTTCATTTGTAATTCTCTGCTGGTTAACCCTTTGCAGGGCTCCCATTTTGAACTAAGCAGCCTACGCTCTTCGGCTCATTGTAATACAAAAATAACAAAACGTAGGCCAGCACATAAATGAGAACTAAATAGCAAGTTAAAGAGAAAAATTAAGAATAGATTATCTGAAAAAACTAAAAGCTTACAAACACTTAAAGCAAGACTTCCTTTCTCTGAAAGACTCTAATTACTTAACCTAGTTGCTGGTAAAACAATGCATCAACAACCTGAGAGCTGTAAAGTCCAATGGCTCATACGACTGCACGCTCCCAGGAAGCCACAGTTCGACCTCTCATCTTCAGCCAGTGAGCAAGTATGACACATGCCTGCCTAATTCTGAAAATAACATCTTTTATTAGTGAATAGTGTGCTGAGAAATTGCCACAGTTATCAGTTTGTGCAAGGCCACCCATCTGTGTTGTCAGAAAGCAAGAGCAAGAGTGGCCAGGAGTGAAAATGAGATAAGAGAGGCCCAGAATAGCTAAAAAGGGGAGTTCAAATGAGGTCAGAACAGTTTAAGATGGGATATCTAAAATTTATACATAATTTTTATTTTCAAGTGTAATAGTAGTTACATATATATGTAACTTATATGTCATTTATAACACATATGTTATTGGTTTCATAAAAATTCAATATAGCTCTGGTAGCTCTGTTGTGAAATGAGTAAAAAAATTATAAAACAAACCTGGTAAAAGAGTTCAGAGATCTCATATAAGAATGTGAAACATTCTGTAAATGCTCACCTAAAGAAATTAGTCTTTAGGAGATAGGTGATGGACCTTGGGATGGGATTTGATTGTAGACAGAGGCAAGAGGAAAAGAAAAATAAACTTGTTGCGTGGATGACTAAGGCATAATGTTGCAAAAACAGGGAAATAAGAAGGAGGGGGATTCTTTCTGAAAAACAGTAAATTGGGGTTTGGATGCTCTTGGAAAAATGTAAGAGGTGACAGCTCTATTCACTAACAGAAATGTTTTCCTCATGGACTCTGCTACAGCTGTTTTATTAAAAAATACAGCAGTAGTTCTGGTTTTTTCCTTAAAACAACGGCACAGAGTCTCCCAAAGCTTCTGCATAGAGATTTGAAAGATGAGACTTAATCTACTTCCCTTTGCATAAGAGTAGTCCTATAGCTAATCTATTTTTACAGAATTACGGGTCTCTGCTCTTTATTCAGCAGTGCCTAATACAGTTTGCTGTAAACTTTCTGCAATATGTGCTGTAGAATTTATGATAAAATGCTAGGAAGTTTTGAAGCAAATTTGTTTCATATTTATAGCTAATTTTATTCTGTGTTTGAAGGAAAACCTTTTAGGAACACCAATAATGTGAGAAAGCTACAACAACTAAATTTATTGTTAAGTATCACATCAGTGGTACTCCTGAGGGGTTCTCTTCATGGGAAGAAAGCTTAAACAACATTTTCTAACACGTTGGATTGCTTCCCAGAGATGTGATGCCTACAGAGGCAATGCTGAACAAAGCAGGCTGGAATAGTAAGTCAGTAAACAACCCTCTTCACAGGATGGCCACAAATAAGTGCAACTTTGTTTAATAAAGGCGAATTATAGTTATCTTTTGTTCTGGAGTGGGTGCATTATCTTTCTCTCCTGTTCCACCTGACTAAACTAGTAGTATCTTTTCTATCACCTGACTGAGTAGTTGGCTGGAAATAATGGGACCAAACAATCCACTATTGTTACGAGAGACAATGACCTTTCATGTCCTTGGAGCTCGCCATGACCTTTCATCTTTCCTATCCTCCAATGGTCTCTTCTAACAACTAAAACTACACCCCGTTAGGCTGAATTCCAGATTGTCATAAAAAGCCCCTTCCTTTCGAAACAAAACCAATTTTTACACCAAGGTGGTGGAGAAACACAGGTCCATTGTTCCCGCACAGATGGAAGTTAGAGTTACTAAGGCAACAGCTCTAATCCCTCTTTTTACCACCTTTTTCACATCATTGGCCTATCAAGTGTGCTACCTTTTAACTCATAAGCTCAAAAGCTGGTAGTCTAACTGACTGCCCTAATTAGCTACGATTTTCACAGTACAGACAACATGATGAGCTAATCGAAATTTGCAAAATAATGACGTACCTCCAGCAAATATTCCTCCTCCTGAGGCCCAGTCTTAGAATAACAATAATGAGACCATTATTAGAGGAGGGCATTAAAATGCTGCACTGCTGCTAAACAGAGAACTTAATTGTTCTGGTCTTGTCCATTGAATCAACAACCTATTGTTGTGGACTTGAAAAATAAAGGACTGGAGAATGGGTGCCATAATGATTGGTCTGTGCTGCCATACCAGCACTCTGTAGAATTGTTTTCCTTTTGAAACTCTTGATGGACTAGTAGTTTTGTTTAAAAGTAATATAAAAGCCAATTGTCTGGATAAAAAGTCCTATTTATTGAAATCTTTAGAAGCAGTTGCATGGATTTGTTCATGACCCCCAAGATAAAAACATAGGCACCATAATAATGCTATTTGTGGCGACCACAGCTTGTAGTGACACTGCTTGTAGATAACACTGTCCTGTCTGGCTACTGCAAAAGGAAGGAAGGCATTTCCTTTGCAGACAGCAATCATGGCAGAAGGTCAAATAGTGGACAGACCCAATTCTGTAAAAATGAGGATGTTTTATTTTTTTCAAAATGGCTTAATATATTTGGTCATCATTTACAATTCAGGGTTTAGGACAGACTGATAAGGGTAACTCTAATCAGTCACAACACAGGCCACTTTTTTTGCTGATTAGTTTTTAGATATTAAAAATTATGACCTTGTTTTTTTTCTCTACCTCTACAGAATTTACCCTAAATTTTGTCATTTGGAAACTGAATAATATACACCTTGAGATGTAGTAACTGAACTGATGCAAATTGTAGCTTACTGTTAGCTTTGGACAGTCTTTATCTAAGACTGGGAAGAGACATCTAAAAGCTCTAACATGCCTTTTAATCTTGGAGATTTTTTAATTGTTAAGAAATGAGAAACTACAACTTTTCACAAATGTTTAAACATGGTCTTGAGAAAAAATATTCTCCCAAATAAAAAAATCATAGTTTTATTACATAAAATCATTGTTAATTAACACTATCCTGGATTCTTCTCTTAGCTTTCACTTCAATTGGACAGTTGAAAACACAAACAATAGTAAATTTATACTTTGGGATGCAAACTAAAATCTCATCTTATTGTATGTATTTGTATTGTTATGCCTCTTAATGCATCTTTCTACACACAAATTCCTCAAAAATAAACTATGACTCGGGATTAACATAAACAATGAAAAACCGTAACATTTGGGATTGCAAGAGTTTCCACTGGTAACTTGTTATTGATTTTAATATGAAACATTTTAGGGTTTAATTTTTCCCATTCCCATCAACGTATCTTAAATCAAACCGAGAAAAACAGAAAACTTAACAGTTAACCCAAAAGGTATTTTCAGCAGTTCTAGGAACTGCTTATAAAATAAAAAATTCTCTTGCATGCATTTGCAGAACACCTTTTCTTTAAACTCCTTTATTTTGTAAATTGAAAAATGCCCACTATAAAGTAGTATTAAATTGTAAATAAGACCTCTTGCTTCATTCAATCCATGCTTTGCTTCATTTATCTTCATCTTGTTAGGCTAAATTAATTAATCTCTGTGTTGCACACTTTCTCTTTTCATTACATCAAATAATGGCCTGGATATGGGAGAAAACCCTCACCACAGGGATCTTGAAACACTACCTTGAGGAAGAGTCTCTTACATATGCATTGCTTTAGCAATATTAACTAGTTGGATGTTATGACATTTATTAAATGGATCCTTCAGTCCTTCACTGCTGTAAAATAATTGTTCTGATTTTGAGAGAAATAAATTGTTTTTTTAAAAAATCAGGGGCTAGCAGTAGATCATGTTTACAATTTGTGAGTCACAAGTACTAAAAAGAGTACCTTAATAGCTTTAATCAATGTTTTATTTAATATAAAAATCCTGCAACTTGAATACAATTTCTGGCCAACTGTGTGTACACTCCCAAAATGTATTAATGTGTCAAATTACTCAAACCAGGTTGCCATATCATCTGTTTGTGAATGCTCTGTATATAATTAATTGAGTGTCTGGGACAGTTTCATGGGTAAATCTGGTTATTTCGATATTGCAATGGGGTGCAAACTATTAGGCAAGTTTTCTTCCTTTAACCTACATTATGGCATCTAGAGCAAAAGGACAAAACAGTAAAGCCTTTTTTAATCTCACCCTGATCAAACAGCCCTCTTTCTCCAATCACAGCTTTGTGCGTGATATCTTTCTGCTAGTGTTTCTTATTTAATTAAAACAGACACTGACAGAAGGACATGGATTAGGACTGTAATGATGCATTTACTTAGATTAATCGGAGGCTCCTTTTGGAGTAATGGCTTAAACAAAGAACAAAAGGAAATTGTTATGAAACAGCCTTTTATCCCAGGCAAAGGTCAAATTATGAGGTTTTTAATTTTGTCAGCCTCTGTTATATTGGACCTTTCTACTGGAACATGAGAAGTGCGTCTCTCCCCTTCGCCCCCGAGCCAAGCCAGTTATAATAATACAGCCATTAAAGCTGCAAATTAAAATGTCTGATTTTAAACCAGGTTGCTTAGCTTTCAAAACCCTCTAATTAGCATGTTGTGCATTGTTGTGAGGGAAAGAAACCTAACATGCTAATGACCTGCTGCCAGGTGACCACACTGCTGTGCAAAATAATACAGGCTCATTCAAGTAGTAGTAATACCAATAACACTCAGCTCTTATGAATTACCCAGCTCCAGGTCTGCTCTGCACCACATGTGCTTAAAGAAACAACAGTGCATCCAGCCAGAGATCAGAGTTCAGTAGTCAGCACAAGAGATTGTTGTATGTTAACTGGGAAGAAGTCTGTGCCCATTCACACACAGCGAGGCAGGAGAAAAACATTTGAAATCGCCATGGGCCAGGTGATGCTTGGGCCAGGCACAGAGAAGAGCACAGAACAGAAAATTCTTCCCCTTTTGGGCAGAAGCTACAGATACACTTCTGTACATCTCAAAGTAGAGAGCCCCAATCTGCTCTGATAAATTCTGCTTTTGTTCTTTGTTCATAAAAGGGCAGCAATGCACAAAAACACCCCAAATACAGGTGCATTCTTGCCCTTTCACAATTTAACATTCATTGCAACAAGTTTATTGAACACACAAAATTAAGTTAGGTGATGATACTTTCTTAAAATATGCTACAGAAGAAAGTCTGGTAATGCATCTTCAAAGACTCAAACCAAATAGAAAACATTTCCTTAAACCTCATGGTACTTGAGACTCCAGGTTTTTGAATACTGGATTTTTAGCTTATTTCACACAAAATTTCAAAAGAAAAAAACTCTCATATTCCAGTGACAAAACAAAGCTTTAAGTAACTTCCATTTTTCCAAACGGCAGAAATATTAATTAGTCTTCTGCACCGCCGACACTGTACACAGACCCAATCCTCCTCCTGCCACACAATCCACATCTCTGGCAAGCCGAAATGTCACCCAGCACCCAGAGGGGCACAACCTGATACCAACAAAGAGGCAAAGCTTTGCCTCCAGTGCCAACACTGGGCCCAAACAGCAGCAGCAGAGGCAGCTGCTCAGCACCACAAACAATACCATCCTGAAAAGGCCAGAATCATTAGGAGTCAAGATTAACCCCACTTGACCCGCCTTTTACCAACAGTCAAGGGAAAAACGACTTTCTCTGTAACTTGACATCTTGTCCACAAAGATCGCGGCCCAAGCCCTTCCAGACATGCCAGCACAGCGTTGACAGCGTTCCTCACGGGTCACACTAGTAGGAAGTTGGATAAGATGTTGAACAGCTATGCTGGCCCTGATGTCTGCCCATTCCCAGAAGTCTCCTGCCTTTCTCAAGTGATCCCTAACTGACCGTGAAGGGACAAAAATGACTGCAAAGTGGCTTTTCAGTAATTTTTAATCCTTTGTTGCATTATATTTTACTTACAAGTTCATCAGCCTGCAGGGAGCTACTGTGTGAATTCACATCTCTGTGTCCCCTAAACTGCTACTCAATGAGAAACACAATCCAATTCCTCTCCAGATAAATTACCATGTAACCAGGTTAAGCAAATTAAACCACACATATGGTCCTTTATATATTATAATCTCAAACCCACGTGTCAACACTCTGTATTGCTTGTCTTCTTTTAACACAGGTTCTGCCACATTTTTGCCACTACACTCCTTTACCATGTTGTCCCAATCCTGAAAAATAGACAGCTTGCCTTGGAAAATATTAACGTGATTACATGAAAGCCACTTACATGACCTACATAAAAAAGGAAACTACACATATTTGCAAAGATAGAAAATTCAATTTACTTCACACGCAAATACACGAGCTGCTTAAAAAGTGGCAAACAAAATGTTAACAAAATTAGCTACATAGTTACATTCAATACGCTTAGAAATAGTCTGAACTTAACAGTAGCCTCCTACAACTTGAAGATATCACTGTCATCAGCCAGTACTACCATTTATTTATTTGTTTAAACTCCTGTTCAGCCAAGATAATCACATCTTAAGATACGTGAACCTGTTTTCACAGACACATGTATCATCCACTAGTGTTCTTTGGCCGCCTCTTAGTTGTTATTTTTTCCTGAATAAAACCACCTCTGTGAGACAGAAAACACACTGCTAAGTTTATTTATAAAGGAAAAAAAAAAAGAGTTAACATCTAACAAAAGACAGACTTCGTGCACAGTGATAGGTGGTTCTATCCTTTACAACTCATGGTGAGGAAATTCTCTTTTTTTTTCCTTTGTAGAATTCAATCTAACTGTGTGTTTTAGAGGCATCTTGACATGGCTACTGCATTGGTATGCACAATGCAAGTACACTGTTTCCCAAAAGTTCTATTTGTTCCTTAAAATATATTAAGTATGCCAACACTCTTTTAGTGAGTAAGTAGTAAAATCTGCGTTAGTATCCTACACAGAATATGAATTCTTGCTTTAAGATCAGAGCTGCTCATATAGCAAATTATCTTCATCATTTCCCATTTAGCAGCTAGAGAGCTGTCCAGGTACAGTCTGTGCCTCCATGAATATGGTACTTCATGTCCTGTGTTTTTTTGCTGAATATCCAAGTGTTAGGTAGAAACACATATTAAAAAACAGCAGTAACCTAAGAATTCAGTGCAGGAACCTGACAAGATTCAGGTTTCCAGAGCAGCAGCTAGAGGCATAGCACAGTAGATACACTGGTAAAGAAGACAAATACTACACAATCCTGCTGTTTTGGTGCAGAACAAGGCACTGATTAGCCTTGGGCACATCACCAGTTCACGTGGGTCCATTAAACTGTACCTCTGCCTAACTAAAGCGCTGTCACCTTGACCCTGGGAACTCTGGTGGCCAACACTGAGCAAAGACAATCTGCTCCCTCACTTTTTCAGCATCACTTTCACACGGCCGAGCAAAAGTCACAGTATGTTCTGCATGATGGACAGCAGAATAAAATGTACCTTCAGAAAAAAAAAACCACTGTCAAGTGTTGAAATTTCATGCATGATATGTAAGGAGATTTGACCCAAAGAGAGGAAGAAAAGGGAAGTGAGTTCCTGCTCTGTTTCATTATACAAGTAGCCCCCTAGATTAGTGTGTGGTTACATATATGTTTGTGTATCTATATAATTTAACCCATACAGTGGGGAAATACACATACATAATGGAACCTATAGAACAGTCGTACAATGGAACCAAATTCTCTTGTCCAAGTTAGCAGCTTGCACAGAACAGCAATTTTCTCTATCTTCACACATCATGAAGGAAGAATGGCTCTTATCTCTGAGCACCAGCAGCTGCTCTCTGGGTTTGCCCCATTATGCACAGCCTCTCTCGGTTTTTTCCATGTGTCCTTTTCTACAGGTTCACTGCATCCTGGTCTACCTGGTCAGTCCATACTTGCATCACCGTATGCACAGTTTTTTGTGTCTGCCAGCTGAGAGAAAGCAGAACTGTCTACTCCTTGGCTTTCCAAAAACACCACACAAACCAGCTCTCTTTCAGCCCTAACTACAGGGCCAAAAAACTTAGATATCTGAATTCAAGTCAGATTGCTAGGTTCACCACTAGAAATTGTTTGTACTATTTAACTCTTTTGCAGTCCTAGATATCATACCTTGCTGCAGAACTCCATTCCCATCTGAGTTGTGATACAATGCACAAACAGTGATCAAATCCTTTACAAATTTCTTTTTTGATTTTGGTACCCTATGAATTGGGTTTTTTAGCCCTGAATTACCATTCAACTTCTCACACAACATGTTAAAAATTCTTCTCAATTGGACCCTTCATATTTTTAGATCTGCTAATTTTTTAAGTCCTGAGGATAAACTAGGTAAATTGCAGAAGGAAAAAAAAAAATAAAAATCACACAGTCACTGCCATCTTTCTAGTTATTTTCACTTGATTTCAATAAATGATAAGGCTATTACATTCCAAACTTTCTTCTGCAAAAGAACATAATCTATTCAATTCATCAGTGATTTTATAATGTGTCAGAAATTAATTTGATAAAATATTTCATATTGTATGTGTGTATCTGTATATATATAAAAAGAATCTGTTCAGGGATTTCAGTTTGCTGTTGAAGCCAGCACATCTTAGGTACAGAAACCACCGTGAATATACAATTACAGTATCAGTCTTACACCCACAAGATAACCATGACATGAACTTCGATATCTCCTCATAAAATGATTCACTAGGCAAACTTTTAGCATTTGACCTACAATTTTCCCACTAATGAAAATTTCCCAGTCAGTGTTGTCTAGTGAAGGAAGTATGCAGAAGTGCAAGGCCTCCTTTTGACTCAGTATCTGACATGCTATTTACCTCTTTATACCTTGGTTTACCTCGGCAAAACAAGCAAAATATCTTTATAAATCACCTTTCTCCACTTCTTTGAAATCTCCTGCAAAAAAGGAGGAATGAGAGAATCTGACCCTCTAAGCAATATGAAACAGGGGTCTAAATTTCTAAATGAAACCAAATAAATTAACATAAAAGTTTGGGGGTTTGCTTGGTTTTAATTGCATGGGTTGGTCTTAAAGGTCTCTTCCAACCTAGTGATTCTGTGTGTGATTTTCTATCTCTAATGCTGGAGCTTTCAATACCCAATCAGTCAGCCATACCTCTGCATTGTTTTATTACAAAGTGAATCAGAACAGACAAATTAATCAAGCCAGGACAGTGAGTGCACTATGTTTACATGATATATCCTGCCCATATCTGTCTTAGGTTCAGACTGAAATCCTGCTCCAGCTGCATCAGCTTTCAGGCTGACAAATCTTTCTGAAGTTGTGCCACACAGTGTTTCACGCCTGGAAGGTGCTGCAAACAGGCACTTTCACTACCCTTCTCAAAGTCCCAAATATTGAAGTTTCAAGCATTAAACATCCCTCAAAAGGTACACCTGTTGCAGTTTGTTGATATGCACCATCCAGTCCTTGAGCACTCTTTTTTTTCTGCCCATATAATTATCAGCGTTTTAAATTTTTCCTTTTCAAAGAGTGGAAATTAAAATATAACCTATATAGAAAGAAAATACTATAAACCACAGCACAGACTCATTTATGGCTCACTCTCAAAGAGCTTGGGGTAATAGATTTTGAAAAAGTGTCTGTTTTGGTACATATATTAATATTTTGGGTATATCTAAAGCACTATGAAATGTCTATTGCAACACAGCTGGAAACTATCATACTCATGGAAACTAAAGCAGTTCAGTAAGCAAAGTGATGCAAATAAGTAAAACCACCTACATTTTCTAATTACTGTCATCAATTTCACATTCCACCAAGCTAACTTAACATGTCTATAGAAGTTTTGTTGTTAACCACAGAGAATGAACTGTACAACTACCTGATTTCTTCAACATTGTGAAAAATATTATTATCCCAAATGAGTTTCTATGATTTTTTAATATATATTATGTGCACACCCATGCATGTGTGTGCATACATATATGTGTAGATTTATATACCCACATCTATAGTTACATTTAAGCAAAATCATTAGGTTGTGTTTTCAGCCTTTTTTTCAAAGCTCACCCCTCAGAGGAGATGGAAATACAGAGGCATTTCTCTGCTCTGGTACCTAAAAGAGGACACCAGGAGGTGCAGAACAGAGCAAGGGCTGCATGTGAACAGCCTCAGGGAACAGATGCCTCAGCAGAAGAGGAGGGAGCAGAACTAAGAAGAGGAGAATGAGAATGGCAACAGCTTGGGTGAGCCCAGGAACCCCCTACAAAACTGCAGGAACTTCTGCCTAGCATCTGTATTTGATGGGAAATGTTGGCAAGCACTTCCTACCAACAGACTTGTTCAGATTAGAAAAGGGACGTGAGTTAAAGAGTTAAATCCATAAATTTATAGCAATGTTTAAGATACTCCCATATCGAGTGAATATCTTAAATCCTAGAAAGATAGCGTTTTGCTTTATTTTTTCCCTTCATAACTGTACTTTGCCATAATGAAATACACAGGCAGCCTTCACTTGGTAAAATATTTGTGTTGCCATGCAGTTAAACAAATGTTTTTTCATTTTCTTTTAAAATAGCCTCCCACCCATGTTTCTCTAAACAGTGGCCCATCAGTCCAGCTGCATAACATGCACAAGCTGAGCAGTAAAGTCTTATCTTGCCCCCCATTAAAAGGGTCCCTTCCTTATTTCATTAGCCAGAACACATGGGGAATTAATAGGACTTCAAAAATAATGGAGTACATCTGAAAAGAATCCTGATTTCATAATACCCCTGCATTCCACTATAACCCAGAGCATCTGATCAGAATTCAGCATCACAGTTTTGGCACAGACAAGTACAGGAGACCAGGGTAATCTTTCCTTATTTCTTTTGCACTTGGGTATTTCATAACTCCATTCAGTGCACTTTTTCTTCTGTTTTTATTGTCCCTGACTCTTTGTATGAAATATGAAGGATTCACGAGTATGAGTATCAAATTTATAGTGGATGCCTGCTGTACCACATATTATAGTCATGCAGTTGTCTGCCCTACAGTAGGGAAGACTTGCATAGTGTTTAAATGGGCAAGATCTAATCAAACTATAGTTAAAATATTATTACATTTATATGTTTTCCTATACCAACTAGTAAAAAAATATACTTTATTTCACTTTAGGGTAACACTTTAGTGCAATTAAATGAAAAAGGTTTAGCTCTGATATTTCTTTGAAAATAATCACGATCAAAAAAGACACAGTTTTAGGACACATACCTGGAAGATGATAAAGAAAATCTCACTACTTCCATATGAGACAATATCACAACCAAATATATCTTGCTGATATTTAAAATCTAATAGTATTCCCTTCTGTAATTCTTTCATCTGTGTGCACAATTTATACAGGAGCTTTGAGAAGGGAAAGAATGAAGCACTTGCCTTTAATCCCAAGGGGGCTTTATATGGGGTTGGTTTTGTTGAGTTTTTTAAATCATTATACTCTCCCTTCCCATCGCTGGTGACCATCACTGCAGCACCATGCCTCCAGCTGTGAGCTTGAACACACAGCTCCCTGAAGCCAAAACAAATGGTGCTTTTCTGATTTAGAACAAGGGACACTGGAAGTAGGGGCAAAAAGCGTAAGCTTCCCTTCCTTTTGAATTTCAGTGTCACCTCTCTTACAGAGCATATGACACAGCAACCTAGCCAATATGACAAATTACAAGAATAGCTGCAGCAATTAAGATTACAGAAAATTATCAGATCTTTTAGCAGCAGTTAAATATGGTGTCACCTTCAGGGGGAAAACACTTTAAATCATATTTTACATGCCATATTTGGTAAGCCAGACAGCCTAATTTGTAAGGTTTTTCTGTTGCAACCACAAGATGAAATTTTGCACACCTGATGTTTCTCCTTTCAGGAAGAACTATTGCCTAAGAGGAGAGGAATTCCCACTTGCAGGAAATCCAGCACATGGTAGACACAGGCAGACAGAAGCATGGATGGATGGAAAGAGGGTAAATATCAACAAGTAAAAAGACAGAAGATTATTTTGGCCGTTGTGTAACAGTTACAGAAAAAGAATTTAAAAGAAAAGTGTTTTTTTCTCCCCATGAAGTCCAGAGTACACATTTTATTATAGTGAGCACTGACTTAATTTTCCAAGACTCAGCCTGAGACAACAGCAGCTGACTACTAGCTCAGCAGCGAGAAGTCTAAAATTAGTATTTTTAAAAGTCTTTTTATTCTCATAAAATTTGTACATTAAAACTGACATTTTAAAAGGTTACTTCTGTGGAGAGGAACTAGCAGCTATCAAAATCTAAAAACACCAATCAAACGCAAACGTGTTTCAACCTAAACTCCGGATAGCGCAGACAAATCATCGTGCCAAGCAGCGGCACAGAGCGGGGGAGAGCTTTGGGAAAAATTATAAATTAGGTAAATCTTCAAGTTATAGTATTATTGCATCAAAGCTGTGGTTTAGACATCCCAGTGCTAACTGCCAAACTGTCTGCATTATGCTGCGTTGTTAGCCATACTAAGTGGATTTCCAACCACTTCAAACAAATTATCAATTCCAATTGAGCAGGTTTGTGATAGAGCCAGAGAAAGAGACTTTCTTTTAAAGTTCTATTTTTCTGCCCTACTATAAAATACACCTTATTTGTATGGATTTTTATATACTTTCAGGTAAGAAAATCCAGCTAGTCATTAACATGTCCATGAGTGCATTAAAATTACATTCACCCCAGTCTTTTTATATGTAAGTTTTTTTATCTATCACATACAGCTGGAAGTAGAAGAGACAAGTTAGTCCAAGGACATAATGTCTTTCAGGCTCTATAGCACTTAGCAGGTTACTGGGCCTCCAAGGCCTCACAGATTTAACCAAGACTTTTCACACAATCAGGTAAAGAGGGCTAAGCCAGTCAGTAGATGTCCCATTCAGATAACAAAGAGAATATTTTAGTGACAATGTGAGAAAACAACAGTAAAAATGGTGGAGAAACCCACTGAACCGTAGAGCTCTTTTTTTCCTTTACAAAGAGCCATCGACTGGAGTTTGACTGTGACATTCACTGTCAGCAAAGTCAGTTGTACAAGTTTTGTCACAAGAGATCCAAATAAGAATCAACTACAACACTGGGCACTCTTGTATATTTCAATTTCCTCTCTGGAATATCATGTATTCATAGAAGATCCATTAAAACACCACATTAGTGTATGAAAGATTCCTGTCACGCATGTCAGCATTAAGCTGATCTACAACATCATCCTTAATGATTCCATCATCCTATTGCTACAATTGTTCCTTTAGTGTCCCCAAATTCAAGTTAGCAGTTTTAAAACTTTCAAACGAGAAATGGCTGTTGATATCCAAAATGTCTACACCTACTTGCAAAGCAGTGAAGAGGTAAAAGCACTGTGGTGTGAACAAAGCCAGTTTTAGCATTTGTTAAGGTCACTTCAGTTCCTCAAGTGGCTCTTCTTAGAGACCATTACCTCAGCGAAATACGCACACCAAACCATAATAATAATGGAGATAACCCATCTGAAGAACCAAGTTTGGGGTGTGGTTTTGAATTTGAATCAGGGAAAAGATGACTACACACTATGTTCTTGCTCTTCTCTAAAGCCAAGTTTAAATAAAGAAGAATACTTTTCAGCTATATTGGACCACATTTCAATGGCAAGGGAACTGTGAATGAAAGAAGTTTACAAAGGGGACTGTTAAACATTAAAGTATAGTATAATCACTGTATGAATTAGTCATAGCCAGTTTAGGCACTGTCCAACCCACTTTCCAACCATCTGCAACAAATGTGCTCCATTAAAACAGAACCATATGGAAAACAAGCTAGCAATTAACACAGCTTCTATGCATACCTCTAATACAGCACAGATTTCAAACTTTGAGTGAAACTGACTGCTGAATTACTTCCATATTGCTGCTGTTTAGACCTTGGCAAGACATATTTATCCTCACTCACTACAGTATGTCATCCCAAGATACTGCTATATCATCAAAATAAGCATGAAAAAACCACCCACAACTGAGCCACTCATTGTGGTTTATAGCCTCTGTTAATAAAATATTTGCAGATCAAAGTATAACAGACTTTTTCAAAGATGTGTAATACATTACTTACCAGTCAGTATCACAACAAATAGCTAATACAGGGCAAATCAATTAATTTAATTGCTAATTGGTGATATCTTGTACTATGGAACAAAACAGCTTCAGGTTTGAGTAGTTTTCTCCTCTCCCAGATTTTCTGAAGTGAGAGAGATGCTGCACTTAACACAGTGATATTTCCAACCCAAAGGGGACATGCAGAATTCCTAGTTCCAAAACTCAGAGCATTTAAGAATGCTCAAAGATAGTAATATTTGGGTTATTTTTCTTCAATAAAATAACAAAACTAGAATACTCCATAATTTTATCTGAGTGTACGAGATGTAGAAAGGTAAGTTAATGATTAAAAACCCCCCCCACATATTAGCAGCAAAACTAAGTCAAACTGAAGTGCCAATGCTCAGTACATACTTTATGTCCCTTTCTACCCAGTCCATCAGAGCTCTTCACTCAAAAATCTTGGATCTTTAATTAAGCTCAACAGTTCAGCCTACAAGGTTTGGTCAGAAAGATAAAGCCCCACAGAAACAGGTAGGTTGGGAGAGGTCTCTGGATGCTCATAGCAGATCACATGGCTCAGGTAAAGAAAACTTAAACACTCTACTAGGGAAAACATAAACCTAAATGATAATAATAAAAAAAAATACTGAATATTAAAAACATTTCCAATGCAAATTAAGCTGTCTTGAAACATGTAGTATTAAAACCGGGGGGATTTTATACTTGCTTGGGTTTGTTCTAGTAACCAGAATTCTAGTTCAAAGCACGTGTATTTCCTCAGTTATCCAAGATGAGGTTAAAAACTAACTATGGGCATCAGATTTCCCAATATTCCAAAGAAGAGATTCATTTCATTAAATATTTCCCCAGCACCTACACAATTTCAAAAGCATTGGAATTCTTGAAGCAGCCTTTCATGATTCTAGGCCATCATGGGCCACACTGTTTCCAAAGACCCACAAGAAAATATGATGAGCCTGGAAACAAAAGACTTAGAGGCAGAATGTTCCAGATTGATTGAATTCTGTTCACACAGAAGGTTCTCCCCCATTGAGCAGAAAACAAGAAGAAACTGTAAAATAAACTCAACATTACTTCCTGTGTGCTTTTCATGCCTTCAAAGGTTTGAATATTGACCTCAATAATACACTGTCCAAGCCTAATACATTGATGAACCAATATAACTTAGCTATTATTATATAGGCCCACAGCTGCTTCTTAATTTTGTCCTTAGAAATGTCAACTGTAATAGTTACATAGGAGAAGATTTGATGTCTGTTAATGGATTTTAATTAACTGCATTTCAAGTTGTGTAATTAGACTCCAATTTTCATTTTTTTCCGAGAAGGAAAGTTCTAGAAAGCTTTATCCGGAAGAGGTTCTTCCACCTATTGCGCACCCACAGACTTAGGCATTTTGACAGAAATTAAAGGATATAAACATGAATCATTTTAAAATTCACAGTTAGGGAGACATTATCAACCATACTTAAATACCTAATATAAACAATAACTCATTTGGCTTAAAAATATACCCCTAGCATCTGAAAGGGCTGAGGTATCCACTGAATGGGATTCTGATTAACAACATTTTGGTTTAATAAGAGAGAGGTTTTAGTGACAGCCATATTAAACATCAGTTTGCAAATATGACTTTAAGTAAAGGGTATGTATGTGTCAAAAACTGGCCTTCTGACATTATATTTATTTTCTACATTCATTAAGTAAATGATACCAAGCCATCGAGTCCAAAAATATTCAAATAGTATTAGTACTGCAAAAAAATGCAATGCTTTGGAATTAGCACCTAAACCTCCTGCATCCCCCATAAATTCTGCCTAATTAAATTCCTACTATGTTATTCCTCCTGTTTTCCTCACAGCTGTTTTATATATTTTCACCTGTTTCACTTCTCTTTTTGTTGAAGTAACAAAAAAAGCTTAACCTTCCTTGATTGACAGAAAGGAATAACAATATTTAATTAACATCACTTCATATGTGACAAATCTTAAACTCTGCTCAGTCAATAAGGCTCTGTGAAAATATTCCCCCAACATTTTTAAAAGCTTTTTGAGAAAGCTCAGAACACTGTGTTCTTAATTCAAAAGCACATGCCGAGTTAATTATGGTCTTATGCTTTGACCAAAAGCAGGATTTGTGGGATTTTCTTTTTCTTAAGTCAAAGGATTCAAAAGTAATTTATGAATGATACTGAAATAATGCACGAATTAGCTGCTAACATGCTGTTAGTTTCAAGTGTTAATATTTTTTTTTTTCATGTGCTAGGAGGGTCAGTATTGAAGTCATGCTGACTTGAAACTCTATTTATACTAAAAACTATATTAACTAAACAATCATGTTATTCTACAGTCCTCCTACTTACTTTTAGGTTATTGCTCTTGACTAGGTTACTTGTTTGGGAGACTTCTGCACAATTTCTGCCAATTCAAATATAGACGTTTCCAGAGCTAAACAAATCCTGTAGCAGTGTCACATATACTCTCCCTAGAGTTACTCCTTTATGTACATGATGTTTAATTCATGTTCCCACGTCTTTGCAAGCAGTTTCACTTCAGGTGTATACTGCACACATCCTCATATCTCACTGTTGGGCTCTTTAAGCAACTTGCTTTACTATGACCTTGCTATTGCTTACAAAGCAAATTATTTTACTGTGACCTTGTTATTACTAACACATTTCCGAAGGGGTCACAAATTGATTCACGGCACATTCTCAGGTGTGTGTGTGTGCATGTGGACACAAATGCAAAATGTCCACAATTCAGTAATGTTTATCAAAAGCATTGCTATCTGTGTCTCAGGTGGATTTTAAGGAGCATCCAATTTCCTGTAGATTATTGACACAAAATGTGATCTCGGGCTCTAACCCACATGGGATCAGCTCCACTTCTCTCCCACACTGTAGCTGACAGGCAGAAAGGGCACTCAGGCTGAAGCAGCTTGTGGAAAAAAAAGAGCCATGGACAATTTTCTCTCCCTGCCTTTCCCTTTCCCTTTGTGACATGTTCCTCAAGAGCAGACTGAGCCAGTCAGAGGCCAATAAAGACATCCTGCAAGGCTTCCCTAGCTCCACCCTTATCTAATCCTAGCTTGGGTCAGGACCAAGCTGAATTTCCCATGCCATTCAACCAGGTTCTACTTATTTTTTATCAGTAACAAACACTAATAACCATAAGTATTCATCCAATGTATTCTGACAATCATTTCTGTTAGGATAATTTCAGTAAGATATAAAATTATTTTAACGAGAAAGTTCTCTCAGAAATGGTGGAAGGAGTTATTCTCTAACAACAAGGTATGTGGAAGATTAGTATGCCAAAGTTTTATGAACCCTTGCCTAACACTTTTACATCTATTCTGCCTACTTTATACCTCTTGCCACAGTAACTCAATGAACTTCATGTGACTATTTAGTTCTTTGCAAGGGGAGTGTGCTTTTAAATCAACTGTCACTTCTGCACTATCTATTCAGCAAATAAATATGATCCAAAAGTAATGCATTCTACAGTTCATACTTCTACTGCATAATTTCAGAGAGCATTTTTTCCTGTTTGTCCTATTTCAGAGGCTTTGAAAACATCTTCAGCATATTCAATCATCAGTAAGGCTGGGGCTGCAGAAAAAGAACACAGTATCATGATACAGAATTAAGAGAAAGGCCATGCCCACTCAGACTCAGGGAAGAGTATGGCTCAGTGACCAAAGTGAAATAATGCAAAAACAGTATCAGTCTGGGGACATGAAGCCTGCATGATAAAGGGCACTTGGGCATCTGGAGGCAGGGACTGAGCAATGCAAAGTTGCAGCAAGTGCAGCACAAGCCTGTTAAAAGCAGTGGGCACCACAGCAGCCTTAAAAACAGGGGAACTGAAGCTCTCAGAACCAAGACAGAAGTTAGGAAGAGCAGTACATCATAAATGCCAGTGCATCCAGTTCTGTGTCTTGCTGCAAGAGAAAAAGCAGCTTGCCAAGTAGCAAGTAATGTTTCTACTTCCATCTGATTTTTTTAACTTTGTATGTAAGACACTTTTATACAGAAAATGTGCAAAACATGCATAGTTTTTCACAGAATAAAATGCCAGTATTACTTTAAATAATACTTTGAAAAAAAAGCTGCAATGACTGAAGTGATAGGAAAAATGAGAACGGTTTAAAAAACTCTCAATGGTCTCTCAAAAAGAGCAAAAAATTTCTATTTAAGTTCTCTATGTTTTAGTTTCTGTTCTGCAATATCTGCTGATATAATATAAGGACAGATTTAGGAATAAGAGAAGGTCTAGAATTTGTAACATTGTTACAATTTATAAATTTATTTATTAATTTTTAAAAATACTCATGGATTCAAACTGCTATTGGACGTTTTCTTGTCCATTTTTTTATAAATCCCTTGTATCCATTTAAGAGATGAAACAAATAAAAAGACATGAGGAATCCAGACTGTGGTAGAATAAAGAAGGGACATAACTAGGAACAGAGGAAAAAAGCAAGGGATGAGTGCACAGTTCATATTGTAGAATATATCAGTTTTAATTCTGATATTTCAGTACTAATGTTTTGGGTGCCTTAATTCTATAAAATATAAACCTATATCAAAAGTAGTAATCATTAAGAGAATATCAGAAAAGCTTCAGGAATATTTCCCCTCAGCTACCTAGTAGAAAAAGACAGTAAAGTGTTCTAAAATATTTGTGATGGTACCCCCCTCTTCTTTCACTCAATACTCCCAGTCTTATGCTTGAATAGATGAAGGAGAAAAAGGCTTATTGATTATTCAGTCAGTGATGTCTCTTGGATAAACAGAAAAAAGGTTTGCCACAGAAAATATCTACAATGAACTCAAGATAATTAGGGGGGGGAAAAGCGACAAACAACTCTTCATTCATCTGCTAGAGAAGTTACTGCATTTCTAGCCCAGAAAAAGCAATTATTCAGACCTTGCCTCCTCTATTTCCTACATTGCTTCCTTCTTCTGATGAACAAGAGACCTTTCAACACAGATGTGGTAGCCTTGCTTTCTTTTCTGTTTTCTGCCCACAAGTAAATTTATTGCTCACGCCAGGTTGACAGCTTCCAAAACTGAAAGGGCTCCATTTATCCTGAGAACAGACACCACTGGCCACACTGGCCTCTGCTCAGTGCCCCACCAGTCTGAGCTGACCCTGACCCAGAAGGAGCCAGTGTCAGCAGTGGGCAGATAGCTCAAGTTCCATTTCCATTCCAAGCCTCATACATCCCTGAAGCTGCCAAAGAGCAGTGCTGGTATCTGTGGGTCCTGTGAATATCACAGTGGATCTGAACCACCAGTTAACACAACACAGAGAATCTAATTGTCAAAATGGAACCAATACATGCTATTATTTATTTGGTAGGGTTCAAATCAGAGCCTTTGGGATAACAAGTTCCATTTCTAATTAAATCTCTCCTTTGCAATCCAATTCCAGAAGTCAGAGGGGGGAGGGACCCTAACAAATTATGAAATCACCATTTACTAATACAGGGAAAGAAGAGGGCTCAAAAACTGAAGGTCATGAGCCCAGGTCAAACACAAACATTTATTTTTGTGCGTAATCCAGTGCTGAAAGCCTAACAGTGAAGTGTAGTAGGAAGAAAATCATCCTTCAGGGGCTTTCAACTGCACCACACACCCAAGCTAAGTTTTGTTGCTAAATATCTGGTGCTCACTGCTGGAATTTAGCTTGCCTTTTTTACATTTAATAGCATACACTTTAAGTGGAGCCAAAATGGTTACTGGAGAATTTGAGCTGAGGGGTTTCCCCACTGAAAAGAGATCTCAGAGAGAAAGAGATTACATCAACTTTACCTAGAGGTATCAAATGCAAAAAGGTAAGGCAGAAAGGACAGCAGAAAAGTTGCTGCATATTGCTGGTCACTAAGGCAGCCCAGTTTTAGAAGACCTGTCATACATTACCACCTAGATAACCAGCTTTGTGCCTCTTCAAAGCAGATAGGAAAATCTTAGGAGAGATGAGCAGTGGGATAAGCTGCCTAGGGAGGTTGTGCTGACTCTACCTTTGGAGGGTTGGCAAAACCCATCTGCATAAAGCTGAGTAACCTGTCAGAGCTCATATGTGACCCTTCTGTGAGCAGGAGGCTAGACAAGAGACCTCCAGAGTTCCCTCCCAATCTGAATTTTCACAAGAACCTAATCTTCAGGGAAATCTCAGAAAAATGTGATTGAAAAACCTTACAATAGAGTGATGGATATGAATACAGAGCAGCCAAGGCACTAAATACTACCTGAATTTATTCTTGTTATTCTAAAGTTCTGCACAGAGATGGTTATTACTGCTATAACAGTGGATAAAGAAAAAATAAATTTGTTTATATTGTTCCTCTTACCATCCTCTCAAGTCTCTACTAAACATACTATTGCAGAACCATGAGTGTTTAAAGCCTTGAAGCCTTGGTGAAGACGTAGAGAATAACACAGGAGAGTACAGTGAATGATGAGTAACGTGGCTAATCCTGGTGTATAGACTGGAATCTGAACTAGGCTTTCAGGCAGCAACAGATGTTAGGAGATCTCAGACAGCTGGCCACAGCTTCCACCGCCGTGCTGGCACAGCTACACACAGGCAGGCTGTGGAAAGAAGCGAGCTAGGTGGCATTGCAAGATCTCCCAGCATCCAGGAGATCTATCCAGTTCTGGGGAAAAGCAGGTACCTTCACATTCAGCCCCTTTATGCATAGAAAGGGTAGAGCAGTAGCAATCCTGAAAACTCAGCCAGTGTCCCTCCTGGTACTTGTGGCTGCTGTGCACACACTGACTTCTGCTTAGTCAGGAACACTCCTTTGATGCTTCTATGTCCAGAGTTTGTTTTACCTTATGTTTTCTGCCCTTCACCTACTAATTTTTAGATAAAAAAATAAATCTCAGTGGGTCTTGACCAGAAACAACACCTAATTTTTTTTGTTCATTCTGGATTTTTTTTTTTCTTTTTTTTTTTTTTTTTTTTTTTTTTTTTCTTATGGGGTCATACCCCCCTGGCATTTTATTCAGCCACTCAGACCATCATCTTACATATTTTACCACTGGAGTTGTTCACAAGATTGCCAGCCTTTTGGAAGTAATTCCTCTTTCCACTGCAGAGCTCCACAGGGAGGACTTAGCCTTTATAGTGAAAAACCTAATGCCAAAATTGACTTTTCCAAATTAAAGCTAGATTTCATTCTGAACATCCTTGAATGAAGTCTGTTGAGCAAGAATGTATGGAGTATTTATGACAGTATATCACTTACAGGATCTCCTCAAGAAATTCAAACTTCTTATGAATTGGCCAGAAAGACATTTCAACTATTCTTTAAAACCTCTCTTTATGAAAATAGTATATAAAAATTTCTTTCTTCTCATTCTGTATTCAAATATTTCAATGTAAATAACTACTCGGAGTGAGAACACATTTTTCAGTTAATTATATATTACAGAAAGGACTTTATACAAAGAATTTCACACTGAGGCGTTGTCCAGTAATTATAATCATTGCTCTAACACTGACTCCTTCTCTTGTTAACAAAAATTATTCCCATGTGTAAAAATAATATTTTTTTACTTTAGCACTTGGTGGCATTGCCATAAAATAAATCTTCCTTGTTCCGATATGATTCCATTGACTCTACAACCAATTACCTTGATCTTCTTTATATTTACAAGCTTTCTCAATAACTCTGACTTTGGTCTCTGTTCTATATTCTAAGATCCCCTCAAATGACATTTCCATCCTTTTAGTCTACTGCAACTGCTTCACTCAAACACATAATGACCTTCAAGCTGATCTGATCTTCTCTGGCCTTAGCTGATACCCTTTGTTCACAGCTCTCCACCCCATTTCAGGCAACCACTGCTCCCTTTCACCTCTCATAGGCCTACTATTTCTATCCATTCCCCTCTTTTGTCAGAAACTCAGATTTCAGGTTTGGCTGACAGACCTCATGCCCTTACTGCCTTAACTCTCCCTCAAACTCCACCACATTTTTCCCAATAGTTAAGCAGTCAGCAAAGTTTTTAAGACAATTCCTCATATCTGAAAACTATCCTTTCTTCTTTACATCTATGGCTGAAAAGCTGTAAATGAAGTCTTAACTATTCCAGACTCTTCCACTTGGTGCCTTCTGTCAAATTCTGTTTCTTGGAATAGTTGAAATTTCTTTTATACTTCCACGCATCTGAATTCTGAAAGAACACTTAACAAAGACAACATCTGTGTATTACAAATCTGGGACTCTTGAAGGACTTCACTTGGCAGTCCTGCACAAAATGAACACACTAAAATAGAAAATCCCAAAGGCAATATATCAAAAGTCATAAATGCCCAGAATCACTTGTGCGAGTTTCAGCGCCTATACTGATAATTTGTTGCCTTCTCCTTGGCAAAAATCTACCTATGCCAAGTACATTATAGAATCCTAAATTTACAGCATATGCATTCTGGTTTGAGTTAGAACTCAACAATGTAGTAGAAATGGAAGCAGGCATTGGATTTTCACAACAGAGGCCAGCATTTGAGTGGAAGAAATCTTTCACAAGAAGTTGGTGAAAATAATTTCTTCCCTGTAACTTCAGTTGAAACTGTTAACCACTGAAGGCCTTATAGTACCTCTTTTCAAACTGAAAATACACCACAACACACAATTGTCACTTCTATGGGACCCATGTCCCCACATTAAAAACACCTACATTAAAACAAACCATTGCTCCTTTCTCAGTCTGCATTTAGCTTCACAGGCACAGAGCACTGGAGGAAGCAGGAAACATTGTGCTAACATGACTATAGTATTGATGAATAAAAACTATAACCCCCAGGCTAAGCTGCCAAATAAGTAGTGAATTAATTTCTGTAAAGTACTCCAATATTACAAAGGTGTGTTGAAAGGTGTCTGCTCATGTTTCAAATTAAACGCACTGCTGGTCAGCATTAGCACCTCAGCTTTGAACAGCAGCCATTTGCCTATAACACTTCAGGGGCTGGGAAAAACGGATTTGCCGTTCACACTGGAATAATTAGAACATGTCAGGAAGAATTAATTTCCTCATTTTTCAAAAGGATACACAGAAATTACCATGTTATTATATGACAGGGTCCCTTGGAGAATTGTATTAAATTTAATTTCTAGCGCAGCCCACACAACAAATTAAAGTCATAAATAAGATGGAAAGAAGCGGGACGCAGAGCATATGTTTATGGCAATGAGTGAAGCCAAGGGACCAGAAACAACTATCTTCATTTCATTTTATTTAAATCAGCCAGACACTGTGTATCTGAATGACAGCACTTGTTAATGGTGCTGAGATTATAGGCTCCTTAATTTTAGGAAACAGAAGCAGTCACTCAGTATTTGAAATGGTATTTTTTTCCTACAATACAGATATTAGTTTTAAGTTGTTCCCTTTCAAGGCAGCTTTTCAGGGCCCTGCAGCAAAGTGCAACTTCATAACACAAGATGCACATTCATTTGTAGTTGTTTTATTTGGTTTTAGTAACAGAGAGATGATCCACAAAGAAGGAAGGGAAAAATAACCGGCAATTGAGAGAATTAAATCTTTGGGCTAGAAGAATGTTCCAAGAGTGAGAAAGATGATGGGAATAGCCAGTAACCACCATGATTTTTTATTTTTTGCCATTTAATTACCAGTATCTAAAATAACTTTCGATTTTCACATGTGCCCAGATGTTTTGATAGCGAAAAAGAAAAAATAAACAGAGAAAAATTATGCTTTTTAATATTCTGATCACATGAATTCCAAAGCAAGAAATACCTCTCCTAACACCTCAAAGTCCTGGTCCCTCCTTGGACCCCGGGAGCCCTACAAAGCCCTTTTGTCCCCTCAGCAAAGATCTGGCACTCACAGAAGGATTTGTGAGAGCGGTCATTTTATACAACACTGAAGTCAACCCAACTGCGCTTTAATAACATTTATAAAAATTTAATCAAGGTTTATAAAATATTAACAGTACTTTAACTTATTTTAATACCTCCTTCTATATTATTCTTTGTACATTTCAATTTTTAATTGTTGTGAAACTCGTGAACTAGGATGTTAAAATCAGATGGAATTACACTGAACATGTCCTCCTGTCTCCATGCATCTGTAGCAAGTAAGAAAATTCCTGTTCAAGCTTCTGCACATGACAGAGTCAGTGAAATACAGGAATTGATATCATTAAATTCTGGAATATAGGTTGGTGTAATTCCTGCTCATGTGCATTATGAAACTGAAGCCTTCCACAATATTGAATGAAATAATCTATATTTAAACCTCAGAAGATTTTTCAGGAACACCTATAGTATTTCCCTTAACAGGAAACTAGTTACTATGCAATTATCAGAAATTACAGGTGTGATAACAGGTGATAAAGATAGTTAACAGAAACATCACAGATGACAATAGGAATTGTTATAAAAAATTGTTATAAAATTGTTATAAAGTTAATTTCTGGACAAGATATTAACCTTCTCTTGTTGATACCTGCAAAGTCGTTTTTTCATATAGGCATTTGGGGTGATACAGGAAAAAAAAACCCTAGAGAAATCCTTTGAATACATTAACTGGTGCACTACAAACTGCCAATATCCAGTTTGCAACCATTTTATCATGCTTGTTAGCTCAACACAATCTTAAAAGAAAAGAGAGTTTGCACACTTTAAGAAATAGCTGTCATGGATCTGAGCACTCCCCTGGGTGTAACAAACTTTAAATAATTTGTGAATCAATTAACTGGCGACTCTCTACATAACACAGATTTCACACTCCCAGGTCACTGCATTATCAGCTTGATACGAATCATAACATTTTGGAGAAAAGTTCATAATTGAAATCATTAATTAATTTAACAGGAGCTTTTAGTAATGCATAGCATTACACAGCTGTAGAAGAGCAGAGATCAATTAGTTGTTTCTCTGACAATTTTCTCTACTTGGTGGAAAACTTCAATTTGTGAAATGCATTACTTTCACTACCTTTTATAACTATTTTAAACTCAAAATGCTCAATGTTATTATATAACATTTTAATGCAAGAAGAAAAACTCAGATATTGTGAGGAAGAAGGAACTTTGCCATACCAGATATAATGTAACAACCTGTTTTCCTTTAGACTTCACAGAAAATTAAAATAATTATATTTAAGAGGATCAAATATATTTTCCTGTGAAACATAACCAAGGCCTCAAATGACTGGCTCATGTTATTGAACTAATAAGCAATATATGAGAAAGCTGCAGCACTTACATGAGAAATGCATGAGTTTATAGGAAGAGAAGCACTTGCAAAGAGGGGAAGTTTTCAGTAGAATCGACTTGGTGACAGCAGAAATACTACTACCTCTCTACAGAATTCCCTTACAATTATGAAAGACTAATACAGAATCATGAGAAAGATTAAAATAATGGAAAACACATTCTGCAGTGAGGCAGCCAAGTGGCTTACTCCATCAAATTTGTTGAAGGAAAAAAAAAAAAAAAATCTTTAGATCAGAAACTAGCAGTATGCACAGGGGAAAGAAAACATGATAACAGAGGATTTTTCAACCATACAGACAAGCATGGCTGTTAACTTAGATTAAAACAATTCAAACTAGACTTATGGCACACAGCTTAATAAGTAAGATAAATTAAACACTGAAACAAATTAACAAAAGATTCTGGTACATTTGCTGTCACTGTAAATTTTTCCAGTCAGACTACATCCCACAAAGATATATCCCTGTAGCCATGGCTAGGGGACTGTAGGGACACTTCCATGCCTGCATTATGCAAGTGACACTAAATAATTACTGTGGACCCTATAGCCTTAAAAGTTATCAACCTCTTAAAACTGGAGTTTCTCTAACATGCATGTGGGCTTTCACCACTGGACTTTCATGCAAGCACTCAGGGAAACACCACGATTCATCTCTGGTCCATATTGAGATATTCAAAGTTCCTTTGATTAGTTTGTCCTGAAGGACAGACATCTAAACCTTTAAAAGCCCAAAGTTTGTAATAATTACAGAGAATGATGTAACATAGCAATCACTCTGGATGATTTTGATCTAAATTTGCTATCAGTGAACAAGGATGAAATATTTTCAGTGCTCTAACTTTTATGTGCATTGTCTATTTGAAAGTAAATTTAGCAGCAGCGAAACTGTCAGTTCAAGGGAGCTCTACTTTTAGCTGAGGGCTTTACAAACAGTGATACAAATAAAATAAGAACAGGAATCCAATAATGCCCATTTCAGTAATGGTACCTTTGGGGAAACCACTTTGCAGATCTTCACTCCTATATTATAACAGTAAAATGGACATTTCATGGACATTTACTGATAGGGAAGCTAAGACAAGATGTGCTAAACAGCTCGCCCAATGACCCATAAATAGCAACACGGGGCTAATCTCAAAACCCTGCTTCCAAGTCTGCTAAACCACTTTAGTCTATGTTTCATTTCAATATCACTGCACACATATTTTCATACACTAGACACAGGATATGTGATTTTAAACAGTATAGTAAGCAGAATTTTTTTAAAGAAAATATAAGATATATTCTTTGTAGCAGGTGAAACCAATTTTCCAAAATACTTCTTTATCTCCTATAAGCTTGACAAATGCCTCAAATTACGTTTCAGAATTTAGATCAATTAGTTTCTAATTCATGATCTTATACACAAAATAGAGCCCATTTCTTCAATCATCATAGGAATGCAAATAATCCTAAACACACTAAACTAAAATGAAATCTTTTCAGAAGAATAAGGAATAATTAGACATTAATAAATATAATCCTTCTAAATACTGAGAATTATAATTTAAAAATTTAAAAATAGATTTTGTACTTGCCTTCAGCTTAAGCTACCATCATTAACAACTAATTTTTAAGTTTTCATGCTTAGGATCTGAAACCAGAGGATCTAACACATTAAAATCACGTGTATACATTTATACTTTTTGTTTTCTTTGGACACGTCTTCAAAATATTCAGCAGACCACAGGGTATCAATAACTCCAGAGCAGTAGTCCTAGTTATTTAACCTACATCACCTTCTTCCTTTTCTTTTTATCAAGAAATTACTTTCTAAACATACCACCTAACAGGCTGGAAGGAGAATAGGGAGTAGAAAATATTAAGTGAATCAGATACCCTTTTGGTGATTCATATGGAATGGTAATGTTGTGAATCCATTGCTAAGTACTCATCAGATCATCTCTCAGGGCCCTATTAAAAACATTAAGTATATATTTGAACATGAGTTCTTCTATTTTGAACATATTTGAACATGAGTAACTGTATTTTGGTCTGACTCAAATCGATATCTATGCAGCCTTATGATAGTTTCAAATCCAAACAGAAGTGAGCAGACTTTATACTTGCTGCTTTCCAAAAACCTAGATTGCTCTTTCCTGAAACACCAGTGAGCACTGCTGCTTGCCTAATCATCCCTGGAGAGAATTAAGGAACTTGAAGCCTAAAGATAAGCAGGCATTGATGGGGATCTCAACCACCTTGCAGAGAAATGTGCTACGCAACAACTCCTGCCAACTCGGATGACTCTCCTAAAATTTAAAGTACAATTTCAATCAAACAACAGCCTTCAGAGACAAAAGGGCAGGTATTTCACTATTTGAACTCAAATGTTGGATCCCTCCTTAGCTGGAGGTCCACAGTAGATGAGGGAAAACTACATGAAGAAATGGTTCAATATGCTTTACAATTAATTCTCTGATTGGCTGTGTAAGTGTCCAGATGTTCCAGCTCCTGTAAGCATAAGCACAGCTCCAAATGAAATAGCTGAACTGCCAGAGATATTGGGAAGGCCTAGTACTGTCAAAGCTGAAGAGGAATCTCTCACCACCCTCCCTCTCTCTTTGCTGGTTGGAGCCCCTACCACAGATCTTCTCTTGTGCATCTTCCCTCTCTTGACAGATGAGAAATTCAGCAAAGTTGCAACAGCCTTAAGGGACTGGGAGATGGCACTTCCCATTCCAGCATGGATCACAAATGTTTGCCAATTTTTTCTTGAGAAACCAATTGCAGTTTTCCAGAGGCATTTAATGTGTATCTTATTCAGTCAGTACACTATCCTCAAACATTCTGCCATTAGAACAAACAACCTGCCTTTCCCATACAGTCTCCTACAGGTTAGTGTGTTGTCATCAAGCTTTTCCCTCCACTCAGCTCTAAATCGGTGCCTACACACACCAATGCTAGTTCAGACATTTGTCTTCCTTACTCCCACCAAGGTCTCATCTCTCGTGAGGATCAAAGTTGTACTCCTACTCCATGAAAATTTAGAGAAATGGAAGGGAGACGCTTTTTGTTGTGGCTTTGCTTTGATTCTAAATAGACCACACCAATTTTGCAGAGTTTATTATTTTAGAGCAGTGTTTAGCATCTTTCTTACACCAGGTGACTAGTTTAGAATTTCATAACTAAAATATAGCAACACTTAAAAAAAAATCCAGAATTACTACTGGACCTTAATTGTATTCAGTAAAATAAAGTTCCTCCCACAAGTTCTCATGTCTTTATGTTGTCCATTTTTCTTTTATCTCATACAGTTTTACATTTCTTTTAATATCAATGAACCTTCACAGTCTGATTTTTAAATAGACTTTGCTTTCTTTCAGTATTATATAGACTAATGTATAGGCAGTTCTAGCAACCACTCTCAGCCTTTTGAGTCTGCAATTTTCCCTTTGAGAAAGATTTAGGCCAAGCAGGCTCCCTTCCTTACAAAATGAGGATGATATGAAGGACATGCTATAACTTAGAATGCAATTTCCTTTTCAAACAAGACACATTATCATTTGGCATGTTTCACTAAGGCACCAACAACAAAAAATCTGTGTCATAGAAAACAGGCCCTCAGTTACCTCAGAATTCAGAAATAAAGGAATAAAACTCACAATGGTTACACTTGGTTAATTAAAAGTCGAGATTATTTTAAAGGTGATGTGTTCCCTTATTTGTTACAAAGTGCCCTTTTGATACCATGGAGATGAAAGGACAATTTTAACAAAGACAGCTCAGAAAAAAAAAAAACAAAAACACCTACTCTCTTTTATTCACAGAATGTAATGGTCAGTAGCCAGTTGTCCAAGCAGTAAGAATATCAGCAACATAGAGCATATCAGCAAACCAGAGATCAAAATTTGCATTCATTTTCAACTCCTAAGAAGAATAACCAGGGAAAACTGTCAAGAAACACCAACTGGGAGGGTTCTCCATACCTCTGGGTCATGAAAAACAACCCTGTACCCCTTCCTCTGGGTTTTATACCTTCCAAATTCTGCCTTGCATGTGACAGCTATTACTGATTATCAGAAGTTTGTTCATAACTGCAGAATAATTAATAGATCATTCACTGGTATGAGGTATTAGGGTCCCACTACTCAGCAGGTTGCCTATAAAGCTCTAAAGCACCCACTTTCTCTTTGAGAATTTTTTAGACATTCTACCAGGGCTGGTTGAAAAGTTTGCCAAATTGAGTTTTAAGTGGAAAAATAGGTCCTGAAGTACAGATTTCTTTAACTTCAGGGAAGAGTCTGTTTTCAAAAAAGAAATTACATTAAAAAGTTTAATATTGTTAGGAAACTGACCTGCAATTAGTAATACAAGTGCAGGTTATTTTTTCCAAAAATGGATTCCCACTCCTCTTTTTATTATTCCCTATTATATTTTGGGGCTATTGGTGTTTTTAGGTTTTTCTAAATTATGTTGTTCCTATATTTTATAGGCATGTGTAAAATTAATTACATCTATAATACAAAGAATTCTATTAATCTTTGAATTTTCATGGGGCCAAAATATTCTTAGTTAATAAAAGCCTCCCATTGTACTAGTGTCAAGCTTCTCCCAAGCACAGGCCTGACTGAATCAAGCAATGGGTCTTGTACAGAGTTTATTTATGGGGGAACATGTAAATCAACTTTAGAGTGCTGTACTACTCTAAAAAGACTGGCCTAAAATTCAAAAAACATTTTCCTGGGCTTTTCAAGATTTCTTTCTTCCCGAAGTAGCCACATCACTGGTGACTAATGATGTCCTCAAGGATAAATAATAAGTATTTTAAAAGTTTACTCCTCTCAAGGATTTCTTTTTGTCAGACATAGTCTCTGAAGCAAACTCAAGGGCTGTCACATGTTTGTTAGAAAGATACTGCCTGTTTCAGAACTCCCACAGCATTAAGTAGATGTCTCTGGAGGTTCCTTTATGCATCTAAAAATAATTAAATAAAACTTCTTTTTTTTTTACTTTCTCTGTGCAAATTCTGAGCTTTTCAATCACCTAACTAATAAAGCCTGGTGTGATAGTACTAAGAATTCTCCCATTTAATGTCTAGGAAATTGCAGGAAGTTTATAATTTCCTTTGATAATCTGCTGTATTTCCCTTTTCGGGACATCCTGCAGAATGCAATGCTCACAAGCTGCATTTTGTGATGCAAAAATTCATCTTACACTAAATTTCGTGCCAAAAAGAGCAACCACTGGCCAAATTCAATACCTCAGGTAACTCAGGACTCTGCTTGTACCCTACATCTTTACTCATTTATATGGATCCTTTGCAACATGAGAATCTTCAGCAATTTTGAACTAATGCATAATTGTACACTAAATAAGAGACCAGGACATGATGTAATACACCACCATTGCTGCACTTGCATTTTGGCCCGAGTGACCAATTTCAAGCATCAAAATCTCATAAATTCAGGTACCAGTGAATTAGCGCAAGACCCGTTCTTCAGCCAACAGGCAGAAGTTTCACATCTCACAAAGCTGAAGCTCAGAGTGAGGCAATTTCTTTAGAAACAGGAAAAGGTCATTAATTCCAATTCATATTTTTACACAAGCAAGAGAGTTGGATTCACATTTTGGTAAAAGAGGGAACAGTCTCTTAAACACATGTAACTCATAAAAAACCATAAGATGCACAGCCCTCAGCTAAGAGATTTATCATTTGAAATTTTGTTCCAAAACTGAGATTGTGCTTGGCTGCCAGATCCTTTGCTTTCTAGCAATAATGAGGCCTAACCACTGAAAAATAGCTAAAAAACTGCAAGTACATTTCTGGAAACCATAGATTAACACTCCCCTCCAGTTAGACATTTTCAAAATTAAATATTTCAGTCATATTTATCAGAGCAAATAAAGTTTTGAGAGAATTGTTACTGTGTCTCCTCCCTTTTAGGAGAGTGTTCGGCTAATAAATATATTTGCTTTTTTCAAGCCATTACTAGCTTTTCAATTCTTGGTCCATTGTAGGTGTGGCCTCAGAGCATACCATCCACAGATTCTGTCTAGTTTCTACGGCATCTACTATTTCTCCATTTCTGGGGAAAATTTAGCTATTTCACTTGTTTGCTGGCATATATGGCTTTCAGATGTGATTCTTCCACGTAGCTACTTGAATTTGTACTATGAGCTAAAATGATATTAAGTAACCAGGGCTGAGCAATTTTATCTTTTTCCTCAAGAACTTTGTTCTCTGCCTTGGAATATTAAAGTACAATTAATCAGGTGCTCTAATACAAGCCCCTATGCTGTTATGGTGTCTCACTATTTCTAGAAGTTTAGCTTTATGGCAGAATACCATGATTCCACCTCTTAGAGACCTCTAACAATGTAGGATTTTTGGGGTTTAGGGTGGGATTTTTTTGTCCAAGCCATGACAGATCAATGTAAGAAGAATCTCATCATCTATACATTTCAAGGAGTCATAAGAAACAGAAGTCATTTAAGAATCATAGAAACAGAAACATTTGGAAATGCAAACTTTAAAGGCACAAATTTGATGAGGCAAAAATTACTCTTTTGGTATATTTTCCTCCTTTGGGGCAGGACTTTTCATTCAAGTTTTTAACCCTGGAATTTAATGCAAGTTTTTCCTTTCAAAGACAAGATTCTCACTTGCAAAAGGAAAACATGTGCTTTTGCAAATATAAAAGCTGTATCTTTATGAAGAATTTCCATTTAAAACATCCCATATGAGTCCATAAAGTCAATAAATATTTTTGGCTTGAAGCAGATAACAGATACATCCAAACAATTAGAAAAGGCCAAAATATATTATGCAAATTTGATGTATTTAGCGTGAACTCTCTGTAATTTCTATATAAACAAGTGATTAGAAGGTTCCCTTCAAAGGCCAATGTGATTAACAGAAAACCTTCACAAATTCTCTTACTGCCTAATGAAGTACACACATTTTTTTCCTTAGAGTTATCACAAGTTGTATATCAGCTATCTATTAAAGCAATTATTATAATGATGCCTTTTGTTCTAGCATCTCTTACAACATTCTCACATTTTAGCTCTGGTTGTCTATAATCCAGAAAAAAATTTAAAACTACCAAAAAATTTTTAAAAATAAATAAAAAATTTTAAAAAAGGAAAAGAAATCTTCCTCTTGAGTTACCCACAGAAAAAATATTAGCTACTTGAACATAGGTAACAATGGTTCAAATTATCAAATTATAGACAGCAACAGGCTGAATGATTCCTGAAAATCCATACACACACACTGAAATATTTACAGTCAGATATTGACAACTCTAACTTAAGAGCAATTACAGAAAAATTGAACTGGTTATTTTTCAGTTTACTGAACTAAGACTCTTGTCTTTTTTATCTTGGAACTGGACCACAGATGTTTCAAGAGACATTTTGCAGACAAAAGCAGGCCAAGTAACACGTGTGAAGGATTCATTATGGTCTACAGAGTAAATAAGTTGGAATAAACGTTTACATGGAGCAAGGCCTAGAAGGAGCTCATATTTCCTTGTTTGTATGTGTTTTAGTCAGACCCTAAATGTAATCTGTACATAGTTTTTTGTGGTTTCATAAAACGTTGTTAAACTGTCCAGCCTGGTGATAGGTACTATATGATGCTGCAAAAGGTTTACTGTTCTCAAACTCTTAGCGCTCTAGAAACAAACAATCAGCTCCATCTGCAAAAGGCAGCTGAATAAAAATAAAACCTAAATTGTAGCAGAAAGGAACACGTAGACAGCAGGGGAAAAGGATCAACTGCCACAATTTATTGCTATAGTATAAATGGTGCGGCAACTTTAACATGGCAGGGCACTTAGAGCAATATTATTCTTGTTAGAGCACTGCTCTGTCAGAGAAAACAAGAGTTCATTCACAGACATTAAATACAGCAGGAAAAAAATGCAGGGTAGTGATTTGTACTTCATGGCAAAATGGTATATCCTCCCCTTTCCTGTTTTGATCCCTACTGGAACATACCAGTCAACTATTGAATGTGGTCCACTGTTCAAACACAAGATTAACTGAGATGCTCCATGGCAAGCAAATAAATTTGTTTCCAGTGGAATAATTATTCTTATAGAATGTCATCCTCTCTTACGCCAGAGAGAGACAGGTGATGACATTCAACAAAATGTCATTTTTATTCCTGTTTCCTTGACATGAAGAGATGTATGACTTACTCAGCTCCTTTGAAATACATCCTCTGAGGTCATGTCTTTTTTCTTTTTTTTTTTTAAATGCCATCACCAACTACATAATAGTTAAGTGACTAGGAAAAGTGGGAATATTATTTTCCATTCAGTGTAATCCCACATAAGCATATGAAAGAGCAGCTATTCATGTAATGGGCCCAGCAATATTGCAGTCTTTGTTTCTGTATTTTCAAAAGGTAATCCTACCTACATTTGAGCTACTTAGACATATCTACAGCAAGTTACTATGTGACAAGTGTTCCAAATATGACAAGAGCTATTATCTGTAAAGAAAAAACAGAATCCATAACTCTTTGTACCATCTAATATTCTTCAGCATTTCAAGTAATTAGCAGTTTATTCCAAAAACATTTGAACAGTTAACAGATTTGATACCTATGGTTAATCCTCATTAAAATTACGATTACATGATATAATTACATGTAAATAAGAAAAATGAATTCAATATAACTCTTACCCTTTTCAATGTTGGGCACTATGTTGGGAATCATGTAGTATGTACAATTAGATTTATACTGCTAAGCTAAAAATATTGGTGAAGATCTAAAAATGACGAACAGTGCCTTTTAAATTAATGTCTTATTAGTTGAGTGAAGTACACTGACAAAGAATAATTTATGCTTATTCAAACTGCTCTCGACATCTTCAGGTGTTTCCAAATGAGCTCACAGAAGAGTGATTAAATGCATCTGATAACAAGCCACACATTGCTGAAATTACTTACCGCCTCATTTTATGATTAATTAAACATGTAGATTAAAGTTGCAAAAGAATTTAGATTAATGAGCAAGTTAAGTCTTGCTGATATAAGTGAATTGGGAATTGGATGCTCTGTGGAACTTTATAAACATGCATTTTATAATGAGTAAGACAAGGCTACATGTTGAATCCTGGCCACAAGGGCCTTTGACGATGCAGTCTTTTTTAACATGGTTTGACAGCTTTCAAATAACATTCTACTACAGACTTTAAACTTTGTGCATTGCTGTAAAACATGAGACTACATAACTCATGTATTAGGAGTACGATTATTTCAAAGCTCTCCAAGGTAATGACCCCCTGTAGCAGCAGCTGTTCAGAAAAATTACAAGCTCGATTGTTATTTTAATCAGACAGAATTTAGTAGTTAAAAGCAGTTATGCAACTAGTAAAATTATACGACACTCCATCAGTAGCCTTATAGCATCTTTCATAGTCCTGCTCCTCCCAATTCCCCCACCAAAAACCTTGGTCTTATTAGTAAAACAGGGTGCTCAGTGATTCATGAAAAATTCAAAGCCATTTATTACGTCTGGTTTCTGTGCAAGGCAAGGTAACATTTTAATTTATGATTATTCTTATCAGTTCCACAAGAGTGTGTCAAAATATCTGCTAGGTTTGCCAAGTGTCCATTTTTTCTTTTAAGAACATCTACACCTAATCCACTCCCCAGCCTGGTCTACATCAGAAAACCAAGCTGGACTTCATGGCTTTGCAGGACAAAAACAAATCAGATCACTCATCCAGACCTGCTTTGTTTTGTACAGGGTGCTGAAACTGAAACTATTGACTTATCTCTAGGTGTACGTCATTTGTAAAACTTTCCTCATCTACTGCACCAAATAACTCCTGCAGACTAACCTGAGGTGGCTGGCTACTTTTAAACCATACAGTACTTATTTTTAAAATTTGGATAAGAATCCATTTCCTCGTCCTAGATGTGTCCTTTCAATTTACATCCTATCTTCAAAAAATCAAAGGCCTATCCAACAAAAATCAAGGACAACAAGAACCAAAAAGGTTCATACAGCACAAATTGCTCATGAAAAATATTAACCTCAGGTCACTAACGTATGCTCTTTTTTTCTGAGCATGTGCACCAACAGAAGTACAATGCCTTTATTTAGAGTTCTACAGAAGAGCACATGCCTTGAATACTTTGACTCCTTACTGATTCACTATAACACTTTAGCATAAGTTAATTATCAACCTTCAGCTGGACTGATGCACATCAGTGTATCATTCAGAACACCACAACTGTTCCCCAGTTCCTATTTATTCTGTGCAGAGTGATGTCCCAAGATCATATTTACTGCTCTAGCACTACAGACCTCATCTGATTTGTTAAAAGTGGATAGTGATTGTGTCATTTAGGGTCAAGCCTGTCCTGCATCCATAGAATCTGTCTTCTTGTTCTGTATTCTAATTGAGTTTAAGCTTTACATATACAACTACTGGGATAGTATGTTTGAAAGTATCTTTATTAATCAATCAATAAGTAAATAATAATCCTTATTGTGTATGCCATGTGATAATCAATTCTGAAAAGGTTCCTCCCATTTGCTAAACAACTCTGCCTATGCATTTTACTGCTGTCTACCAGGTTGTCTGGCTTTTCTTCAGAAGACACTGTTTATTTCATTAACCATGCTCTGGCTTTGTAATGTAGCAGGTTGTAGTCATGTAAAGGCATAAAATTAGTAAAATGTAGTAGATTTTACTTATGAGTTAAGGGATTGGTCTCTTTTACACACAACTTCCAAAATGCTGGGACATCTTCGCTCTCCTGTTCCAGTCTAGGTCAACTATATCACACTCTGAACACACTCTTAATATGAAAATCTCACTGTACTGCAGAACAAACTAGAAGCAACCAAGTATGAGCTGAAAGAACTTTTCTTCATGGTATGCTGAACATACTCATGATAAAAAGATTCATTTTCCTCAATTGAAAAAATAAGTTTGCAGTCAAATAAAATGGTTTTGCTGGAATCGAAAAATGCAAGTCAATGGCAAATCCACGGTCGTGGGTGTTTTTCTATCTTTGATATTCAGTGGGAAAAAAATATCACAGTAGGTCAATATTTGATAGCAGACAGCAAACACGTGTTCTTACTTATTAGAAAATTGTCTAACCACAATGAATTTCATTATCCAGTTCACTTTTCCCATGTATTTTTTGTGCTTCCATATCGCATGCATTTAATGTATTCTACAGAAAGAAATTAGTGTTTAGATGCAATAATACAGAGTAACACATAAATTTTTCAGAAACTAATATCCCAAAGGTTTTTAAGAACACCCCAAAGTACAGGACAAACAAACAAGTGGCAACGTGCCACCCAGCTCGGAGTTCAAATGAATAAGTCTTGAAAAGGCAACTCTCAAAAAACTCAGAAATGAAAGAATATATTAGCTTTCCCTAAGTTTTTTACCCTACAGAACACTTTTGATCCCTTTCCATAAGCTTACCACCAAGGACTACATTTCCTGGATTCAGCTATTTGCTCAGAGGGTGAGGCAGCTCCACTCCTCTCCCTGTCACCATAGCACACTGAAGCTGTACTCACAACAGTTAAAAGGAGGAAATAGAATCATTGCACAAACGGGTTTTTTAAGAGCAATCCGATCTCCACTGAAGCTCTAGGCTTCAGAAATACTATGCAAAAAGTACAGTTAGCGGATTCAACTTTTAATTAGTCAGTTAGCAAAGCTCACCCTGCTTTCAACAGCAAACTTACTGTAATGTGTTTTAAAGGATCCTGAAGACAAAAAATGAAATTTAACAACAAATCGGCATTCTCACTCGAGTTTTAAAACAAGTGGCTTGTTATAAGCATTGCTTATAAGCATTGCTACTTTAAGTTCACAGAAGGATTTAGACTCCTGAATTGAAGTGAAAAGAATTTTTCATATACTCCAGCATTCTGTAAAACTTATTACAACTGCCAGACTGGCTTCAGACTTTTGTCGAACCTACAGCAAACTCTGCTGGGATTTCTGGCAGAAATTACTGGTCACAGAGGTCTTGGTAGGGTCTGTTGTCAAGGTTGTTTGAGGCAGATATCTGAAGCATTCCCTAGATAGGCACAGTGAAACTGGCATTTTGAAACTGATACTGCGGTTATTAAGTCTTCAGATACTTTAGAAGTGCTCTGGAATAAAATATTCTGTGGTCAAAAGCTGAGACCACTTTTAACTCTGCAGCTACTACCCTGTGAGCAGATTACTGAGACACAAAAATTAAAGCATGCAGATGAAGTGTAAAGATATACAAGAACTATAAGAAATATTATTCCCTGGAGATTTGCCAGTGGAAAATGTTGCTAACTTGTCTGTTTCTTCAAGAGCATGTCCAGCAGATCCCATCTACTGTAGAATGATATGTTCTCACAGACTGAAGAGATTGCTTCAAAGCTATCAAGTCAGGGCTGACTACAGAGAAGAATCCTCCTACTCAGCTGTTCTCCAAAATCATCTTTCCAACATGTAAATATGAACAAAACATTAACCAGAGAATTAATGAAAATAACTCTGATTTATAGTCCATATCTGATTTACACACATACCTTCTATTGTAAGAAAACAAGCATTGAGAGTTATTACCCTTTGCCTTTTTTTCCTACCTCAGTAATTGCACAGAAACATTGCTAAAGGCTGTACCTGGGAACATTCTGACTTTTTTGTCCAATACCACTTGATAGAACAAATCAAAGATGTGAAACAGTTTGAAATTAATTGCCTCCAAAGGAGACACCTTCACACACTAATATAGAAAAAGAAAAACTTTAGCTGGAAGGAATTAAGGAGTGGCCTTTTTAAGTCATGATTGTACTAATGCATGGAATAGATACAAATTTCTCCTGCTGGCAGAGTTGGTTTGCATGCAGGAAGTGATGTTAACATAGGAAAAGTCCAGTATGGATGACTAAGAAATGGACAGAAATATGTGCATGTGCCAGTAGCACGTGGAGACAAATGGCCCAAAGAATGCTCAGATGATATTTGACGTTGTCAGCACATGACAACAGACTGCATTATATTTAAAGATAAGAACCAGGACTACATGTCTAAGCTTCATCTTACTTTCTCACTTAGCTTCTCATATCCATCCAGAATTAACCTTAACCATCTCCCTGTACAAGTGTAAAAATAGGAAAAAGAAGGAGCACCTGCATACTTGATCCCATGACACCACTGACATTTTACCAATTTTATGAGATGAATAAATGAAAAGGCTGACTTCACAAAAGTCACTTGAATATAGTTTAGCTAAAACTAAACTTAGATAAAGCTAAACTTAGATTATGCAAATCAAAACAATTCTGTTGAATTTATACTGGTAATTCCAAACCCCTCAGCAGTGGCTAATTCACTCTGTTTGTTGAATACAGATGCACCCTGCTGAGAAAAATAAATAAATCAATAAATAAATAAATAAATAGAAAAAAAGGCAACCTAACTTATAATTTCTGTATCTTTGACCAGTGTCAATATAAGATACAAGATAGGATTCTCAAAACTCTGTAGATCAGCTTCCAATCTGGACTGGGAACTGTGAGCAAAGTTATCACTTCCCTCCTTTTAAATGATCTAAAGTTCACGTTATTCAAAAAAATAAACACTATTGGAAGATACTCAGATATCATGGTAATGGTAGCAACGGTAGGTACTCAAAGATAGTTAGTAGAAAAGTTAAATAGGTCTATTGACTATTACATAAGTGCTTTTCATAGTTTGTCATCTTACACAGAAGAAATTACAGGGTGGGAATGTGGGGGAAAAAAACCAAAAACCCAGAATCTATGGGGAAAAGAGAGCTCATTGTTCCATGGTCCTCACAAATCAACAATCAACAAGAAATAATACTTTGTTGAAGAGCTCCCTTTTTTCTCCTGCACAGTGAGTATTATTCATATTTATCTAAAGTCTATCAGGTCAGTGTGACATACAGACAACAGAGAGCAACAGAGAAAGACATTTTGGAGGGACACCATTTGTTGCGTGTTCCTTGGTTTTGGCTTAAGCCAGTTTGATCTTCATTCTGCTCACTACGGTATTCAGAGAGCCAGGATTGTGCTTTATTATTCCAGAAAGCCACACATCTCCTATGTATGGCAGAAATTTAATCTTAATGGATCCCCCAGCAATTCCATCAAGATACTAAATAAGAGCAAGGGAAAGCATAGGGTTGTCAAGCACTACAGATGAGTGCTCTGGGAGCAAAGAACTACTCATCCACCATGTGTCACAGGCTTTTCAACATATTTCCATCTTTCCCTGGGATTAGTTGAAGAATGGAAAGGAGAGTTTGGCAACCAAATATATGCCTCTGCTTAGAGAGAGCTAAGCAGAATGAGGACGGATTACTTCCCTTATTCCATGGGCAGGAAAAGTCATCCATCAGAATGACAAATGCAGTACCTTTATAGGCTCACAGCCATTCTTTGAGCAATTCAGTGGTACTATTGTGAACTCACTGCTACTTTCCTGTTAATCTGATTAAAAAAAACCCCAACAACTGCTGAGGACACCAATAATAATGCTTTTAATAACAACCAAACGTTATGCAGAAACCTTAGAGCAGCCTTCCAGTATCTAAATGGGGGGCTAAAAGAAAGCCAGCAAGGGAGTTTTTACAGGGGCATGTAGTGATAGGACACAGGGGAAATTACTTTAAACTGAAATAGGAGAGGTGTAGATGAGATGCTGGGAAGAAATTCCACTATGAGGCTCATGAGGCACTAGAACAGGCTGCCCCAGAAGCTGTGGATACTCCATCCCTGGCAGAGTTCAAGGCCAAATTGAATAGGGCTCTGAGCAACCTGGTCTAGTGGGAGGTGCCCCTACATTTGGCAGAAGGTTGGAATGAAATGGCCTTTAAGGTCCCTTCCAACCCAGACCATTCTGTGATTTGAATATCTCAAAGTACAAGCAGGTTGACTCGAATGCTACAAGGGGAATGGCACAGAAGGCCCTGAAGGCCAGTTTGTGTTTGTAGGACAACCAACATGAATGGATCAGACAGTTTAAAAGAATGGATTGTGTCCTGGTGCTCCTGAAGCAATGAATAACTAGAACTAAAGAGAAAGCAGGAGTAAAAGGGAATTCTTATGTTTGCATCGAGAGCTATCAACAATGCAAGGGCACAATCAGGTACAAGACATGAAAAAAAACCTCATGCGGAAATATCAGGAAAGAATTTCAATGGTGTTGGGTCAGGGATTTTTTTTCCAGCCAAGACAGAAGGGCAGGAGGGGAGTGTTGGCATTTAAATTTATAAAAACATTGAACCTTATGATCTTTGTTGCCATATTAAACAGAAACTTGAGTAACTTCTCTGAGAAATCTTTTGTGTTAGACCTCTGTAGATTAATAGGATGCCCAAACTAATCTGAGAGTCTAGAAACAGGACTAAGTGGATATTCTCTAAAGACTGTGTTTCAATAGACCTCTCATGCACTGAAGCTTGGATAGGAATATAATGACTACTCCACTTCATCATCTAATATCTGTTAAAGACATTTAAATACTTCCTTAGTAATATTACTTCCTCCGGTTACAACAACTGCAGACTGAGACGTCCTGGGAAAATATTCTCTTATCTATAGAGCCTCTGTTTTTCTGTTACTATGAAACTTCTGTCCTTCATTAACATTCAAATCACCTTCTTTCTCTGCAGCTGGTGGAGAGGCACTTCACTTTTTTGTCCTAGCAGTGATATAGCAGAACCTTTAACCAAGAACAGGATGTGTCTACGATCACCTTTAGAGTTTAGAGTTTGTAAACTCTTAGGTTTTTTTAGAATCTTGACAGCAAAACAGAGAAACAGTCCAGGAAATAGCTGTAATTAGAAATCATCCTTTTCTTTCTTTTCTCCCTCTTTTTGGAACTGTTGTTTCAAATAAGCTGGCCTTAAACACTGCATAAGGGGCTATTCCACAAGGTTGTTCTGGTGAGACAAGTTTTTGCTTTCTTTAAAAAAAAAGTCCCAAAAAAATGCTGCTCTCCTTAACACCAGACAACCTCTTCCTTCCACTCACAAAAATACCAAAAATTGTAATCCTACATCTTTGAAGAGAGGAAAAAACACTTTAGGACAGCAGAATTCAACACTTCTTTCAGCTTTGTTAGGCTTAGAAAGCGCTTTTGCAAATAGACTTTTGCAACTCTACCAAAGAAATATTCAGTCAAATTTGGCAGAGAAATTAGAAAGCAAATTTGATTCCGCTAAGTAATCTAGTTTTCAGTGCAAAGAGCTAAAGGCTAAAACTGTTCCCTTCAGTAATACCACTTATACCTTCCCTGGACAGACTTACACATTTGTAACATATTTCAGTGAGTTTTCATATGCATTACTGAAAGGGTAAAAAAACCTGTTTTAATAGCTCTAGCCAATTATTTGGGAACTCCTAACATGAACATTAAACACTAATTCTCAAAACTTTTGAGCATTATCAACAATGAATATTAAATTATAAAGACAAAGTTTAATACATTTATTATAAATACCATTTTTCATGAAATAAAGTTTTAGCTTGGAGCTGGAAAAAACACAAAATATTTCTAGATCTTGGAACTTAAATTATACTACTTATCACTATGTTCTGTCACCAGTCTATTTTAATTTAATAAGTTAACTCTTAATTGCCAAGTCTATTTTTAATCTGCAAAAATAGTTCCCTTTTAGTCTGTTTAGTTTGTAATACTGCATTTTCCCCTAGAGTCATTAATATTAATATTGTGATTATATTAACAATGAATGGTCAACTACTTTTTACATCCCTGCTGTTTTTCAGTTTGTAGAATTAGTGCAACTGATTAACAGCAGAAGAAACTTATTTTGGTGTTCACTTAGTTTTATAGTTCCTTCCATGGAGTAAAAACAAAAACTTTAACTGAATCAGAGACAACCATTTTAAAAAGTTATCTTAATTTTCTTTTTAATATTTTTCTGTTTGATTATGACAATCATTTGTCATATTCTCAAAATTTATTACAGCTCCAATGCAATTAACTTACTAAATTTGACCAAAAAAAAAAAAAAACCCAACATTAAAATCTGTCATATTATAGCATCAAACTACTGCATTCAAGGTAGTGAAAGCATTTCTTTGATGAACACTAAATGCTCTGTTGTGCTAGGCAGAATCTGCATGAACATATCTTACACAAAACAACCCAATTTTTTTTCCCATAGCCATATAGATGCCATATTCTCTAAAACTATGATTGGTTGAGAGGGCTATTTCTAAAACTGAAGTTTAATCTGAAAATAAGCCTTTGGCACATATTTATTGAAAAATGGTAAAAAGAGAAGAAACATGTATAATTTCTATAATAAGCAGAATATGGAGAACTGTGTACCATTTAAAAGCAGTAAGATATTTCCTAGTAAACTTAGGTAGCTTGAGAGCTATTAACATGTCAATAGCTTAAAATTGCCCCTATTGAATGGTAATACAAGTAGCAGCAGTTGTTACTACAACTACTGTATTTATGATTTTAAGGAGTGTTACAGCCATTTGTGGCTAAGCCCTCTTTTAAGCACCAGAATTTGCCATCCCTTCTAAGATTATAGTTTAAAAAAAAAAAAAAACAAAAAAAAACCCCAAATTGTAAAATTATCAAAGATTAAGAAAGGAAACAAAGCTGAATTGAGCTGCTCACCATAACACCAGGAACAAAACCAGGAAAAATAACCACAGGTCAACCTGCCTGGACACAAACACTGAATGACCTTGAAGGGTTTGCCTTTTCTTAGCTCATGAAAACTTATGAAGAAATATCCTCTTTCCACACCCAAATGGGAAAGAATCTAAACAGCCAAGAAGAATGTTTAGGAAAAAATATATGAGCATGGTACTCACCCCAGAGACTGGAGACTGGCACTAACTCTCAAGGAGAAACAAGTGCATGGAAGCTGATCCTTCCCATCTTTACCAAGTTAAACCACCAAATTAGTCTCCAGGATATAGCCTCCCTTCCATTTGCAGGTGCTGCTCCCCTGAATGTTAATGTTGATCACATGTGCTTACAAAGCAAAGAAAAATCCCCTAAATTTCACTGGGCTGGACAGAGCAATATTTCAAAAAGCAGCTGTTGTTGGTAGCGTTCAAGTTTATTGGCAATCCTTATAAAACTACCCCCAAAACACATACTGTATCTGATCTCATGTTAAGAAGGCTTTTCTCTAAAGAGTATTGAATCACTTTAATGTAGATTCTAATGCTGCCTTACTCCGCTTTCAAGGTAGCCAGTAAATTCAGCTTTACTACAGTACTATAAAGATGTGAAAGAACTGTAACAGCATCTAAAAATGAGCTGTTGCCACTATACTGTTCAGTTTAGAAAACTCTAAACAGAATACTGATGAAAAATGTTAATGATAGCTTGCTGAGTTGCCAAGAGAAATGAGACAAGACAATTCACTATATTTTTGTTATAAAATGTAAATTATAACATCCTAAAGAATCTGCCACAACTCCAAGAAGGACTAAAAGGAAGATCTAAACAACACAGTATTTCAGTAATTTAATTTTTAAAAGCCATCCAGCAGCCATACTTACCTAATCAGTACAATCCAGCAAAGGCCTCAGTATTCACAGAATTTTTAACTCCTGCAAAGTCTACTGCAATGAAGTACCTCAAAGTACTTAAAGCACCTTGCTGAATTAAGGTCTTAATCACATATGTATATACCTCAGAGCAGTTTGCACTAGATCACCACTACAGTCCCAGTAGACTGGATAAATAGGGAAATTCAAAAAGCTCTAATAGTGTCAGGGCAGGTTTGGGCTGGATATCAGGAAAAGGTTCCTCAACCGCAGGATGGTTGGGCACTGGAACAGCTACCCAGGGAAGTGATCACAGCACCAAGCCTGACAGAGCTCAAGAAGCATTTGGACAGTGCTCTCAAGCACATGGTGTGATATTTATGGGTGTGATTTGTCCTGTGCAGGGCCAGAAGTGGGACTCAATGATCCTTGTGGGTCCCTTCCAATGCAGGATATTCTATGATTCTGTATGAAATGTTAGAAATGCCCCCCAAGCTGTGATCCTTTAGCTTTGAGGCAGTGGCTTGTCTCCTTTATCACACCCATGTCTCTGACCCTGAGCTACAAGACTGAAAATGAATACTGTCTTTCTTCAGTAGTGATAATGAAATTATTTTACAGCCCCAGCCCTTCCCCATGTAAACTAATTCCATGGCATGACCTCAGTTCTACAACTCACAAATGGCACAGTAGGTGCAGAGAAAAGGCAGAAAGGAGAGGCACTGTATCCCCTGGCATCTCTGCATGGCAGCTGGTGAGACAAAACAAAAAAAATCAGATTACTGCCTAGAGAGTCTATTGGCAACTCTCAGTTGCATCTGGGAACAATGACCCATCAAAGCTAACTACGCATTGTTAATATCCCTACCTAATCCAGGCAACGGGAAAGATAAGTACAAAGTGCCCTAGCAAATCCTACAACCTTCCAACGCTCTCACATCTTCATTTTCCCTTCATTTTATATGCTGGTGAGCATACAAACAGCCATTATTGCAGCAGTGTTCCCAGTGCTGCCATAAACATCATCTGGGGCCAGGTTGGGGGTGAGGGTGCATCCACTGCTGCCAGAAGGTATTTATCCATATTCTCAACAAAATACAGAGAAACCAAGGAGAACTCATTTCATGCTCCTACCTCACTGGTCTAGGAAGAAATTAATGTAGTGCAGAACTTCCCTACAGTGATATACTTGGGTCTGGGAAACATGTTTCTGAGGGCTGGATTATGATTTTTGTGATGCAGAATTTTCAAGCCATTGGGTTCTAAGCCTGCACAGTCTTAAGCTTGCAGCTATTGGCATGTTTGACATTTTAAACTATGAAATACCAACCTATTTTGAAATTGTCCAAATCATTAGTTGTGGAATTTTCCTAGCACTTCATGAATACCACTGTTAATTGGGCAATTAACTCGAAACTACAGAATATGCTGTGATGGCATGATATGATATAAGCCATGTAAAAGAAGGAACAGCCAAGCAACTCAGTATGTTGAAAGATATTAATGAAGTGGCAAAATCTGCCAGAAAAATAATAATGGGTGATTTTAACTACCCCAATATTAACTGGTTGAATAACACATCTGTACATGGTTTGGAGAAGCAGCTTATTGATACTATAAATGGCTTCTTTTGGAGCAGCTCCTTCTGGAGCACAGAGGAGGAGGAGTTCCACTCAGTTATTAATTTGTGTGTGTGTTTGTGTAGAAAGCAAGCATGGGTGTTCTGCTAAGCAACAATGGCCATGGGACAATGAGTTTGAATCTCAATGATGAAGTATTTCAAGTGGTACCCAAATGGTTAAAGGCAGGTGGGTGGGTGAGGGAAAACCCATGAACAACAGACATCTCAAAGGGATGGCTGTTTTGGAGGAATGAAGGAGTTTATCCACACACAGAAACAAAACACCAGAATTAAAAAGGGGGGAATTATTAAAAAAAAAAAATAAAGGCTAGGTTAGCATGTTTCAGGGGTTAAGTACAAAAACCTATGAGGGTCTTAAAAATACAACTTTAATTGAATGGGTAAACTCTGCCTAAATGTTTACAACAGTGCACAACACTGATTATTGTTATAACTTACTGCTCAATATTGCACAACATGAAACAAAACCATAATGCAAACTGTGGCAATCAGAATGTATAAATTCGATTTAAAAAAATTACAGGCAGAGAATTTTTTATTTTTCCATAATTACATAATTATTTAAGTTGACCTGTGAGGAGGCCACATATATGTTATCTAATGTACAAATCTGGAATCTGGAGCAAGAGCATACAGGTCTTCCAACTGTTTGGGGGAATTCAGCAGAAAAGATAATTGAATGTGTGTGATTATGCTCTTCTCATCAACCTCTAAAAGTTAGTTATGTCCATAGAAAAACATCTTTAAAAACAAGACATGAAAAACCAAGTAACTAACAGAAAAATTATACACAGACATGATGATGGTAATAGTCACCTCCCAGGTGGGATTATTTAGGAATGGGACTGCCAAGGATCAGAAATGCAGTTTGTTTCTTTATCACACGTCAAGACCCAAAAATTTAAGAACATATTAGGTTCCCATAATGAATTAGAAAAATTTTGGAGCAGACAGGAACCAATATCTGATATTTCTGAAGTGAGCGAATACAGCAGAGTTTGCATCAAGTAAATCTTTGGGCAAAAGGTTCCTTCCAACACAGATATATTTACATATATTTATATGTTTGCTAGGGTGGGATGCTACCTTACTATATAATCAATTAAAAGGCCAATAAGCTGGCAATTTTAAAAAGTTGTTCAAGCAAGATAGGGCCAGAGAGTTCTAATAACTGCTCTTAAATGGATATAGCGTGTGGGGGAGATTCAATATGGATGTAGGGTAAATGGCATTTCAAAAATTAATATTAAAATCTGTATGTTGATTTGGAGGAGGAAATGTTCCAGAAAATTAAGACTTTCTAACAATACTTTAAAAATGCTGGGTTAAGAAGCTGCAAAGTGACATGAAACCTTGTGCTGACAAATAAGAACTTGCATTTAGAAAGAATAATTTCAACTATTTAATTTCACTGCTGGATTTTACACAAACTGTAATCACTTGATAAAGATGGAACCAAAAAAACACGATGTAAAGAGTACGAACAAACCTAAAGGACATACAAAGAAAAGAGAAAATGTCATATTTTAATAAATTGGTAGCGTGTGTTCTGTTAAGTTTGGGTGCTCTAGTCTAAAATATACATCAGAAATACAGGTGAAGCAAGAATGAACTAATGGACATCACAGAAATTTTTAGTAAACTGAGTAAATTCTGGAACATTTTCACTTGTTTCTGAAAGTGAAAATGCCTGATGTGATGTCCATAAAAATGTTGCTGAAATAGAGTCAAGAATTAATGTACTCTGAAGTTAATCACATTTCTGATCCCCTGTGCCTGCTGTAGAATCACCTCTCAAGGTTTAGGTAGTTAATTATGAGGGTTGAGGGGGGAAACTTTTACTTCACTTTGGCTTCAGATTCCTGAGCTTTACTCTGATCTGTTTCAGCAGATCTAACTGTAGTTGTATCATATCAGTGACCAGTTCTTTTTAAAAAAATTTTATATTCCAAACTAGTAAAGCATTTGAGATGCTAAAAAATATATTAAGTAGGAATTTCCTATACATAGCCAGTTTACTGGCTACTCATTTCTCTTCACTCTGCTGCCCTACAAGACTTTACGTCTTCTGCAAGACAACGTGTCTCAGCTCCTGAAAACAAGAACTTTGAGTGAAGTTTTAATCTTTGTGAACTGTTTCCATTGGGAAAGGCTACATGAGTGATAAAACTCACGTAACTTGCTTTGTTTTAGCATTGGAGAATTGGATTAATTACTCCCTGGGGCTTATTGGATCCTGCAGGGAGCATCTTTGAGACCAAGTTTCAGAGCCAGGATTATATTTACACAATTAAGTGTAGGCTTTGAATATTTTATGATGCACACTACTGAATCCATCACATGCATGTATTAAGAGCAGAAGCTGCTCCCACTTACTTCAAATTGATTTTGTTCAATATCTTGTTAATGTAGACATATAAAAATATCAATTCCTCATCACTGTGCAGGAACTTAAACCACTAAAAGTAAAAAATTAACATTTTCACATTATTTGTATTTTAATTATTAATTAAAGCATTTCAAAAAAGAAAAAAAAATATGGAATTTTTTTTAAATACTCTTATTTTAAAATCTGACCATTATATTTTATCTTATCTTTAATATCTTAAAGTAACATTTTTAATGTGAGCTTCACTTTGATCAGCTCTTTTTAATTAACTTTAGTAATGTGAGTGTTTTACAGCACAGTCTTTATCAATTTTTTTTTATTTAGTTATTAACACTTATGTTTTACCTTCAGTAGACCATTATCAGATTTCTATTGAGTCAGGCTTTGGTATATACCAAAGATCTTGATACATCTAGCAAGCAGTTAACCTCTTACCCTGCTCTCTCTTGTAACTGTGATTATGATGAATGAGTGGTTAGTTCTAAGCAATTCTGTTTTATGTCAATAAATGAATCAAACAGCCATTGGTATCTGGGCATTAGGAAGACAGAGAGAAAATGAAGCTGTCTATGGGCACTTTATAACCCTCACCCTTTTAAGTAATATGATTTGAAAAGTTAATGCTGACATCAGCTGTTGGTATTGCTCATCTGTACCGTAGAATAAGACGTTCTTTTTCTTATTTACGTAAAATGAGAAACACTGTATATAATTTATTACTCACAGCATGGCTTAAAGAAAATTCTCTTTACAGCTTTATTGAGATACTACATTGTAGTTATTAAATTACCAGAAACTTCAGGTTTGTGATGAACAACCACTTCTTCCAGAAATGTTTGGTCTCTGTAAATCCCTTGCTGCAAACCTGCCCAGGTATGGACTTGTGCAAATACTTTGCTTCTACATTCTTAATCGGGCTTCTTAACAGAAATGCTTCCTATTCCACTGCACCCAACCTCAACAGCATATAGAATTGTTTGGATGAGGATTTGCATTTCATTGCTTAGCACTTTTGCAAAGGAGTTTTGAGACAGCAGATGGATGTAGTGCATTGCACGGATCTGATCCAGCACACATATGGAGCAGCAGCAGAGCGAGGAAGCCCCGCTTATAGACAGAGCATGACAAGCCTCTGAGAAAGAAAAAGCATTTCTAGCAGCAGCTTCACTAAATGCTTCGACTTCATCAGAAAGTAAGCAAAGACAATACGTGTGGCCCCTGTCTGTGCAGTGTGGCAGGAGCTGGTTGGATGGTGCTCTTGCCCACACTGGTGTCCTTGTTCCAGTAACTGCTAAAGAGTCTTATAGCCTGAAACCCTTGGGTTTATGTGAATTAAAACTGTTATTTTGTGGATTTTCTCTTGTGCCATACATTTCATTCTTCATGAAGAACTGAAGGAGATTTCTGTTCTATGCTAAATATCAAAATCCCAAATGTAGTTTAAGCACACTATTTGTTTCTGGTAAGAAAAACTGTCTAAATTGAATACAATGCTTTCACAATACAAGCATTTTGTGTACCCATTTATTTGCTTACTTACTAGCAAGAAACAGCCTGCATGGTCAGTAGAGAAGCAGCCAAAATAATGTCTGCTGCAGCCAGAAGTAAAGGGGAACTCAGATAGAAGCAGGTTTCTGTGCCAGCATCAGGCAACAGACTTTCCTTCTATTAGAACTAGAAGTCCCTAGGTGACCTCCCACAACCACACAGCTTGAGATAAAATCACACAGGGGAGTCCATCAGACATCCCAGTTGGAAGCACAGGCTGGGGAGAGAGAACTTCAGATACTGAAAAACAAACAGAACTGTTGGTATTTCAGTTCTGGGCTGTTCTCAGCAGAAGGGTGGCTCAGCCCCCTCTCCCTCCCCTTGAGTCCTTTTCCCACCCCTTCCTCTCTTCAGGTACAGCTATAAAGCTCTGGATGGAAGCAATAATGCAGTTGTCAGATCCTCACTGGCAAATGTGTTCGGGCACCAGGTTTTAGCTGAATAGAAAGAAATGCTTTTTCTGCTTCCATTTTCTCTCTACTCAACATACTGTCTCTTAAGAACATCTAAAATATGTATATTTAGGAAATTATTCTCAGACTAAAAAATTCTTCAAGGCAGGTGTCTTCTTTTTATTTATTTACACCACATGTTATATACTAGAAATTTGTTTCTTACTAGATTTGTGTGTTACAACCCTTAGACAAAAACAGTGAGATAGGGTTCCACTAGAAATCGATTTTATATTCACCATTTATAAAATAAACCCAGGAAAACAGAGTTTCAAATTGCTGAGGGTCAAGTTAAATGATGGTTCAATTAGATTCTTTTACATTAGCAGGTCACAATGTCAGCAGGAAAAGAGGCAGAAGAGGATAAAGGCCTCTCATACCTCCAGCACACACATGCCAAAAAGGTACAGATGTTGCAGCAAACAGAGATTCTAGTTAGGCTGTCTTAATAGGAACTTTGTAACATTCAGCTCTTTATAGAAAGGTATGTGATAAGCTGGCAAATATCTCCTTGACCAAAACGCTGATTAACAGCCCTGTCTTGTGAAGAGAAAAACGGAGATCAACTTTTTGAGACTTGGGTTCAGAATGTTGTTTTTATGGAAAGTAGAGACCATATATTTTCCCAAATGTATTAACTGTAATTCAGTAGAACATCACATGGTATCAATTAAACCCATAAGGCAATAGTACCAAGGACAGTCTTCATTTGCTCCAAATAAGCTGTGCTTTCTTTGACTTTGTTATACAAATATTCACAATTAAATAATTTTCTCCTTTTAAATAAGCTGGTATAAACACTAAGCACAAATCTGTTTGTTCAGATGCTCCATGGTGTAAATAGAAACAATCCAAATTAAACAAACAAAAAAAAGTATAAATGTTGCCTAAAAATACGATTGGGGAAAAATATTAAACATTGTGTTTGAAGCAAAGCACGCTTCTACTGATATACTGATTAGCATAAGTGTTTGAAAAGATCAGATTTACCTATCCACAGTGTCAGCTTTGTTGTGTCATGTGTGTGCATGTGTGCATATCCTAAGTGTTTCTGGTTCTGTTCTCAAACCTTCTTAAAATAAAAAATCTGTTAGTTTTTAAAGAAATTTGGTTTTGTTCCCAAATACAATTAAATTTTTTCACCATGTTTTCAAAACAGATTTTTCACTGTAGAACTCAAGACACTGAAGTTTCATGGGCTGTAACACCCTTATTTCAGGTTTTATTTTTCTCACTCTGTCAGTGCTTTCACATTGTAGCCAAGTCACAATAAAATGTTTACACAGAAACTGAACTGCTAGCTAAAAGACATATCTAATTGCTGATGTACAAGCAAAAATGGATTTAAATGCTGTGTTATTAGATGACATTTATTTTGCCATTTATACCTTTAAATAACTGTTGCAGTTTACTACTGGACAAACCTACTTGAGAAGAACAATTAAATAAATTAAACCACGTTTAAACCACATTCTTGAAAAAAAAAAAAGTAACCTTTAGTTAGGACAATTACTCTGTGGGCATAAAACAAAAGCACAAATGTCACATTTTCCATGAAATTTACTTTGGTATGAATCATCAATCCTGTTTTCCCCTGAACAAAACCAGCCAAATATGACAAATAAAATCCCAAAGTTGCCTGAACTGGATGATCCAAGTAATTACATGTTACAGCAAAATGCATCTATGACAAAACTTTCAAAAATTTGAGGAAAAAGTTAGTATAGCCCCTGGTTGAAATAGCTTTGGTATAGACTTATAGCAGCATTTAGCTGATCTTGCTATATTCCCATATAAAAAAATATGCAGAGATTCAAAGATCAATCTTCCCAGCACTGATCTGCACTGCTTCCCTTTGGAGTACAGATCAAACAAACACGCTATAAAAACATGCCCAAATATTATAGCGTAACATGAAAAAGGTATACACTTCTCATTAGCATTTTTTAAATACTGCTTACAATTTATTCTCAAAAACTCCTTATACAAGCAAACTTCTTGTCTTCCACACCAAGCCCTGAAGCTCCCACCTCCTCCTTTGCTTGGGGCCTATTTGTTCAGCCTCAGTCCCTGATCCAAAGTCCATCAGAATCCACGGTCAGCTCATGTGTATAAGTATTTGCAGAAATCAAGTCTTTAAATGGAAAGGTACCTCAGGTCACAACCTGTCCTTTTAGTCTATTTTATCAGTCTCATTTATGACACTGTACATAGTCCTGTTAGTGCATACTAAGAATCTGTATCTACCTAACTCATATACAGAATATTTGTAAGTTTGGAGAGGTAATAGAGATGATTTAAGATCTAAACCTGTATTACTGTAGAAGCTGTACTTCAATGCTTTTCTCAGTATGTGAGGAAACACAGGGCTGAATCCATCAGTTGTACCTCCTACATTTCATTTTATTTTCAGTTTATGTGAACTTAAGGTTAGCATATGTTTCTAGATATATAGTGCTAAACACTAAAATGAGTTGTTTAAGCAGGGAAGAACAGTCAGCATGGTGTTGGCTTCTCCAGATATTCATGTCACTGTGATTGAGGTCTGGGTTGCAGAGGCCAGGCTGTGGCTCATCATTTCATGCAGCCATCAACTGAGCTTCATTGCTCAGGCTGCTGAACCATGTCCCAGCTCTCCTGGCCACAGTATGTCAGGTGTCTCAGCTGTACTAACAACTTTCCCTGCAACAGCCAGTGTGCACTCATGTGATCAAAACAGTCCATACCTCTCATGGAAGTTTAAATCTTTACTTGAGTGACCTAAACCCAAGGATTGATTTCAAAGTCCTTTTCTATGCCACTTTTGTTTACTGCAGCTCGTTGTTGATGTCAGCCAAGAAGAGCAGGACTCGGATGAGCAGTCCACAATATAATTACTAAAGCCCTTTTTATGTTTGTAGTACTACATGAACATGAACTGAACAATACTTACAACTTCTCACACAATTAGCTTGATACACAAAAATTTCACCATGAAGCTACCACTGAATTTATTCCATTGCTTCCCTTGGAAACTGTGCTCTATATTGAGGTATAAAGAGCTACTCTTTGTATAGATTAATATATTACTATTTCCATTTATAAAAGAGAAAAATGAAGAAAATAAACGGATTGCTTAAAAAAATAAGCAGTAGTAAAGTCAGAAAGAATATAAGAAATATCTCACTCTCAATTCAGTAATCACTTTATATTGCCTTCTCAGGACTATTTTTCAATGGTAATACTTGGTTTTAAACTGTTTATCTTATTTGATAATATATTCTTTATCTCTGACTGAAAATGTTCATTTAAAAAAAAATGCTGACCTGTAAATGAAGGAAAGTGCAAATAGAATAGCAAAACCAAATGTAAAAATGAACATTTGTAAAGAGGAAGGGTTAGTACAAATTGAACACATTTCCATACTGAGAGGAGAACCAGCCATATTTTTTCCCTGATAAATGCAGTTTTGTGAACATCTTTTTCCACAAATGATTGAATAAATATTTATTCATAAACTATATTTGTGACTTAAGAGAACAAACTGCATAGATTGGTTTCATTTATACTACATCATACATGAAGTATTGCAATCATTTATATCATGCCAAGTCTAGGGCCCATTAGATTTTCCTTATTATACTTGACTAAAGCTGAGGACCATCCAAAACAGCAATTCTGAAAGTTTTCTATTTGTTTCATGAATAACTATCTTGCTCCCAGATCCTCTCCTCTGGCTTTCCCTTTGTCAAAGCATTTCTGTTTAGGTGTAGTCCCATTTGATGTATTTGAACTCAGGCATACTCCGAAACATGTTCCTGAGCTGTGGCCTCAATAACTATGGTTTTGCTGAAACCATAAAGGCCAGATTTCTCAAGGGATATAAAAATGCATTCCTAGTTCAGCAGATGGTCATCCTAGTGTTTCCTCTAAAAGTCCTGTCTGTCTCGAGTCACAGCCCCAACTCTTGTCTAGAAATTATGTTCATTGCAGAAACATGATGCAGTGGTGTCGTCAGCAAATGCCACCATTGATGTGTTACTGTAAACTGTTCTCCTGTCATTGTTATTATTACAAAAACTAGAATATAATAATATTTACTGTTAACTCAGTATTTGTAGCTCCTCTGAGTAACAGAAGCATAAGTTGGTAGCAAAAAAAATCTAACAAAAGTTTAAAAGCAGGGAGGTCTAATTCTTGCTAAATGAACATGCTAAAACTGTGATACAACAGTGACATTCCAACATTGCATCCATTCCCCATGTCAAAAGAGTATTATAAAGATGCACATAACAGTGAAAAGAATGAATACTTACAAATACACAAGAAAATCAGCCCCAGCTCCCAGAAATCACTGGTAAGTTGCTTTTGAATTCATGAAACTGACCTGAAAATATAAAAGGAAAAAAATGTTGAAACAAAAGAAAGGGCAGAACTGATAAAAGTTACTTTTTTATTATTATAAAAGAGTTATGATTTTGAACCATGAACTGAAGAAAACAGAACACAAGACTGTTGTCATGCTTTCAGCCAAGTAATTTACACAGAATTTGTTTCCAGGAAGCCCATACCAAGAGAAACAATTATTTCATTGTTCTGCATCTCACAGCATAGCAACCCAGTCCATTATTGCTTCTAAGAACTGTCATAAATGCAAGCATGGTTATCTTTTAATAAGGAAAATAGCTGTGAGGGGGTTTCTGGCTTGGAGATTTTTCTTTTTTTTTATGTTCTCAAGTGTTACAGACATTTATTACTTTTTGTTTTTAAATGTAAGTAGTTTGTTAACAGCATTTTGCAGCTTACCTGGCGTAAAATTATTGTTTAGGTCATTTAATTGGAACCCATCTAAGGCAAAACTTACACAAAGAAGAAAGACTACCGATTTTGTTCTCTTATGGTCTAGATCCCAGTCAGAAGCTTAGCCTAAGTACAATGCAGTCACTATAAGGCATGATTAAATCCAACATTCTTTTTCCTGCATACCCCTCAGTTCTAGTTGGAAAGGTAACAGATGCAACTCAAACCCACAGAGCTCGCCTTATAAAATTCTTTAACTAGCACAATGACTCACTTTATGCCTCTAAATATCCATGGTTTCCTCTCTCCAGAACCCCCATGCATTAGAAGGTAGTTCAGTAGTTTATTTTTATTGTTTGGTCTACATACAGCACATTTTTAGTTCTTAGGAAAACAAAGAAACTTTGTTGCACAGCCCTTGTTTCCTTTCCAAAATGTGAGGATGGATATGGGTAACATTAAACTGAAAATAGTAATGGAGCCTGGGCAACTAGTTTAGGTCAAAACCTTTTTGTTCTCAGGGAGCTATCTGATTAATTTGCAGTTCATAAAACAGTGGGTGTAAGCTCAGTTTAAAAACATGTAACTATATTTAAAGATGAAATTGTCATTTTTGTTAGCCCCCAGTAATCTTTAAGAAACACCTTCCCACAACATTTCTGTATCCTAAAGTGCACCAGCCAGTACTGCACAGTGCCTAGAGACAAGGAGAGAATACCAAACTTATCTTGATGCAGAATATCCTCCTTATTTCATACACCCACCCTGAAGTGCATATTATTCATTCCAACCAAGCTCTCCCCCATCCTGAAAGTACACATTTAATTGTGTCTTCTCTCCTGTAATATCAACAGAGTCAACAAATCTCATTTGCTCTATCAATGCAGTGTTGTTATTATATATTTTAAAAGCAAGTCTGAATCTCATTATCAGATGATTTATGCCATTAGTGTGCTTTGGAGCCACCAATTAAACAAGGACAGTGGTTCATAAGGTCACCGTTAATTAATCTGAAAGTATAAATACACTTTAATGCACACCACCTCATGTTGAGAATTTAGGAACAAAGCACCAAACCTTTATTCTGAGCAAGCAATTAGGGGGAAAGGTTAAACATACAAAATTTTAAACTTAACTTTAGCAGTCTGGTAATCTATCAGGGAAAAATTTCAGTTTGGTAAAAAATCCTGCAGAGCAAAATATATGTGGAACCCTAATTCTTACAGCAACAGTGTAAGTGAGGGAGAAGGCAGGACAGGGCTGACTGTACCCAGTGATTCTGAGCAAATGAAGTCTTGTTGCTCTGATAACACCTCAGAACTGTGAGGTTCTTATCCATTACGGAGCTGGGCAGGGTGGGGGAGAAAAGCCCAACCCTAAAGAGCGTGGTCTATTCAAAAGGGACATGTCAGAGCTGAGGTGTCTGTTGCATTTAGCAGGCTGTACAAAAAAAACTTTTCTTTCCACCACTTTCCCTTATCACATTTAATGAAATAGTGCAATCAAGGAAGGGTTCAGTAATACCCACAGTCTACCAACATAAGCAGAGTGCAAGGAAAATGCTGAAACAGGCTAATCTACCAGACACAGTTATTCACAGTGACATTTCAAGCATGAGGTATCTGGAGTTTACAGAGAAGAAAATACCTTTTTCTCCCTGCCTGGACTCATTTTACCTTGCACAGTTCTCTGCTCAAAAGAAAGACAATATTGCTAGCACACAGACACATAAAAGTAAACCACATGACCTAATTAGATGGAGTAGTTGCTAACTACTTTTTCTTCTATTGCACCTGTATTCCTATATTCTATAGCCTCAATCATTTTTATTATTTTTAGATGTCCAAACACTTTTTCTTAAACTCACAATATTTTCTTATCCACATAGAAAACTTTCTGTCCATCAAAATCAAATAATAACATCACAACATTAATAAAAACTATTCTATTAGCTCAAAGCATTCATATTTTCACTTTAGATGTCTTGAGTTGAACTTCAGGTGACCACACAGAGCTGTTACATTAACATATACAAGGACAAAATAGTCTTTAATGTATTCTGTAGTTTTAATTGGTACAAATCCCACCAGAAATTTCACTCGAATCTTTTGCAGTTGAAAAGCTTTCAAAACATTCTGAATATCTGCAATTTCTGCATGTTTAGAAGATTGGTACCATCCTTATTAAAACTTGCTCTCCCAATGCTACTATGAAAGGGGGACAATAAAGCTGTAAGAGCAACTCATGCTCTGATTTCAGGCACCTTTGCTAAAGAGTTAGTAAATGTAACCACTACTCATTGACCTAAGAATAATACACAGCCTTCCAACAATTTAACAGAATTCTTCAAAATAACTCCATTTTTAAAAAGCTAAGCTTTGGCTTGTCTTGCAAGCATATTTTGACACCAACACTGGACATAAAATGGATTATGAACATCACTAAATTTACCATAGGACTCTGTTTACCCTATGACTTATGAACCAAAGAAAATTCCATTAAAAGCTGAATATCAGTTATAAAGTTGTCATCTTTTCACCCAGTCAGCTCTTAATAATTCCCATAGGTCTCAGTCTTCAGAAAAAAAAAAAATAGTTTCATTTTGGAAAGCAGAAAAAAAATTACTAATTTTTAAAAATGCTTAATTAAAATATTCTAGTTCTTCTAAGATAGAGCCTCTACAGGTAGCCTGCATTTTCTGTGCATAGTCACCAGTGAGCATGAAGGAAGCCTGGAAGCAAAAAATTGAAGCAGTCATTTAGTGAAAAGCATGGCATCATGTTATATCATTTGAGAATGTGTCCTATCATTGTGGGCTGCTGGGACTAAAATATGTATCATTTAAAAACTGTTAAAAAACTATTTTCAGGATTATAGCATGATGTGAAATGAGAAAAAGGAGTAATACAGAAATGAAACTACACATTTAGGGCCTGAATCACATAGTAATTTCACACCCTTAAATGTGCAATATTTCACAATTAAAGCATCATTAATGACCTTGTAAGTGTCAAGAGATAATCACAAAAATGAAGGAGGCAGTTGGCTGATTGTAATGAAAACCTTTGAACTGGATTTCTAAAAATCTTCCTTAATTCAGGTAAAGGACACTTTTTCAAGATGGTACAATGAAAAATGTTTTGTTTACACACGGAATATTCTTCATACATGGTCATTTTGAAACAGGAAAGCAAACACAGTAATTAACCCCTACGAGCAAATTCCTGCTAGCTTCCCTTTGTTTCACTTCTGTTCAAGCACTCAAGGACTGTATTTTACTGCCTTTGCTGGCTTGTTTTTTGAAATCATTATTTTTCATAATTCTATGCATAGCAAAAAAAAAAAAAAAATTAAAAAAATTCCCAAACCAATGAACAAAACAAAAAACCCAACCAAACCAAAGTAACTACAGCATTGTTTCCCTATCGCTTTTCGTTTTAAAATAGTCCCTCTGCAGTGATCTTCATTTGGATTTTTGTACTGCCTAACAGAGATTGCAGTCAAGTGATCCATCAAAGAAGGAATCAGAGCACACCACCTGTTCCGCAAGTGGTCGTTTTAAAACACACATTGCATCACAGTGAGGTAAGAACAACACCACAACGCATACAGTGTAAAAATTGGTCTCCAAAGCTCTGCACTCAGTTGCTGCTTTTGTTACAGATTTTCTGCTCAACCTTCAGCAGCAGTGCCTCTTAGTTCCTTATACACAAAAAGGAGCTAGTATTTCTTCCCTCTGTAGCAGTGGTGCTCTACGATTCTACACCCCAGAAGCTGTGATGTCGCTATTACAGAAACGAGGCTCAAAAGGAGTCCCTAAAATAGGCCACATCTCCACAGTTTTGCAGGGAGATATGAGCTCACTCTGCCCACACTTGGAGATGACTGGCCACAAACCCACTCTAATCCAGTTTAGCTCTGGTTAGCACTTACGTAAACTACATGACTTCCAGTTTAGAGCAACCTCACATCTGCCTACAAAAAGCATGTCAACAAACACATACAATGATGGTGCTTCTGTAAACTACCTCTTTAAAAAAGCAACCCCATAAACATCACCACTTTTGCCAAACTCCACAGACAGTGGTTCCCTGTCTTTCCCAAAAGGGTGTCACTCAGTAGTGGCACATTACCTGGCAGTGTTATATTATATAACTGGCTATAAAAGCTCCTTATCATCTCTTCTCTAACAAGTAATTCTGTTATTGTGCAAATGTCCTCAACAGGCAATTCGGGAAGGTTTCTCTGCTGTCTGCTTGCAGATCTATAAAGCATCCAATCACTATAGGACATGAGCATAGAATATGAAATATATGTAGTATCACTTCATAGCATAGCATCAGCTGAAGTCTAAAAAGGATTTTCATAATAAAAAGTCTTGCATATCTCCAACAATTAATTCATATTTATTATTACATCTACCACTAAAATTACACTTGAAAACACCAAAAACATCTAATTCACTGTGCAGATGAAAGAAATACCTAAATATGCATTTATTCCTTCATATAAAAGGCAGGGTGCTAGCATTCCAGATCTGATAAGCGCTGTGTGCATACTTTCAAGGAGATAAGAACCACAAGACATACACCAATCTGCTTGCAAGGCTGAAGGGAGAGGAGGAACTCCAGTTATAACTCATCAGCTGCAGACAGCAAAAGCCTCCTCTGTGGCCCAGGGAAAGGTGGTAAATGCTGCTGGCTCCCTGCTCCCACATCAAGGGACTCAAATTTCCCTGCAGTTCCTGAACCAGCCCACTGCCTCTCACACGGTGTGCTGGGAGACAAAAAACACCTCTGAACTTCTGGTGAGCTACACGGTGTTTTCACAGCCACAGGCTGGGGCGTTCCTAATCAATACGACTGGATTGAAGAAAACAGAGACAGCTTTCACAACAGCCCTGCTTCTGTAGCATTTACACATGCAGATCCATGTGCTGAAGACACCACAAGGAAAATTAAGCCCTGACTGAAAAGTTACAGCAGTACAAGCCCCAAGAAGCACGACCAGGATTCCAAATGTAAGAAACCCTTGCAGTAGAAGTTCAAGGTTAGAAGGTGCTGTTAGAAGGATGTCACGAGTACAGAGAGAGCTTTACAGCCAATCCAAACTGCACCTCCAGAGTTACTCCCTACACCTGGGCTGCAGAGGACGTGGCTTGGAAGTGACACCCAGGGTCACCCTGCAGACACTTCTGTCACACCCCTGTGGGAATCAACCAAAAGGGTGGTGTCAGCATTGTCCTGCATTATAATATTTGGCCTTTTTTTTTCTTCTCTCTCTCTCTGGGCCTTAACTACACTCTCACCATGTGCAATGATAGCTTTTTAATCTCTTCCTTTTTAATCTCTTCCTATGGGTGTAGAGGGACTTGCATAGCAGGGTCTCCTGGTACATCTGTACTGCGGTCTCATAAGGGTTCTCTGGATGCAAATTTAACACAAATAACATTTTTGTTCATTATATAATACTATCTTTATGCAACAATACACATACCAGGAGCTCTTAGCTTACCACTTGGATGTAATTTTTCTTGCCAAATTGTACTAAAATTAACAATACTTTCAGTAGTTTTTGGCTCCCTTTATCTTTTGAATACATAATGTGTCAGGTTCCCTTCTTTCATATGCAGACCAATGTTTAAAATAATTTTGATGGAGAATTGGCTATGTTTAAAAGAGGGTATGCTCTTTCAGCTCAGTCATATGACTGAAAACAATACCATAAAAGTATAAAATATTGTTCAAACTATAATTCACCATGCAGTTGTCTCTCTAATGAGCTTCATGAGCTCTGTATTGGACTAAACTGAAATTCAGTTTCACAACAGAAGGGAATTGCATTGATTTGTGATGCAAATCAACTGTCTATATTTACAGGTGTATATTTATCCTCCATTTTTTATATCTATTATCTACATATATTTTCGTATTTTATATGACCTCTTCTGAGCAAAAAGCAAAGGTCTTTCTGGAAAGAAAACCAAAACCAAATTCCATAACTCTTTTTTCCCTGTGCAACAAAGCATCAAGAATTATGTAGAACTGAGAACATGTACAGCTGAAACTTAGATAACTTGGAAAGTTTTAAGTCACTGAACATCCCTCAGTGCCTGATGCTGTTGCCCTCAGGCCACAGGAAGGGTTTAGGATAGATCTTCATCAGGTTCTCTCACTGAACTTTGACTTAAACACCTACTCAACTGCTCTTGTGCTACATTTACCAGATGCAAACTCCTTGGTACAATTTTTTTTATAGTGTAACACCTACATATGCATAGACAAGGCTTGGAATAGTAACAGGAAACTAAAGCCCTTGAGCAAAGATATATTACATATATCTATATATATGGGGGGTGTAGAGGGAGTGGTAATTCTGAAAGCCCAGTTTTTACCATTTTACCACTATTTCCAAGAGTTAAAAATGGTAAGAAAGCTGAAATGTTTAGCTGATATTTTAGAGATATCAGCAATAATACTAGTGTGTGGGAGCACATCACCACATTTAAAATTCCAGCATAATTATCCCATATAGCACGTGGATTTGATGATCTGATGGTTGCCTGATAACTCGAGATTTAACCTGCCCCAACTGTGGTGTACTTAAACAACAAAAAAATAGATTGCTGGTCTCAATTATAAAAAGAAGAAGAAGAAGAAAAAAAGGAAAAGAGAATAGACAAACGGGAAAAGGAGATAAGTCAGCTGCACACAAACTAACAATTTTTCTGACACATCTATTTTGTAATATTACAGTATGTGTGCCATTTGTTCCCAGTGAAATTAATGTTAATCCAGACAAAATATTGGGGTTCTCTATTGGAGAGTCCCATTTAACTGAAGCTAAGATTTTTCAAAGCTAGTTAAGTAGGACATAAAAATCAATTAGAAGGCCTTAAGAATGTCTGCCTTCAGGTCTACTTCCCTGGATTCCCTGAGGGACAAAACCTCCTTACTACATTTCTCAGAATTTTCTTTCCCTGAAACCCTGAAACATAATAATTATAGCTAAAATCCTTTTTTTTAGTTAGTCGTACACTAACTTCCCCTCTCATCTACCGTTTTTGAAATTCATTTATCCTGACACTATAATCAGAGAAAAGGAAGTCCAGGTGCTCTAATTTTCATTTCACTTTAGAAAAATAAGTAAATAAATTTTCTTTCTTACAGGACTCATTCAATTAGGATCCCACCTTACACATCCATCCTCTGTGGGAAAACTGTTCCCAAGTATGTGGCACAGAGCATCCCAGTAAGGATATTGCTCTGTATTCTGCCTAAAGGACCCTTCTATTTGTGATTATCTACAATTATCAGTCCTGAAGATAATTAACTCTCACCTGCTGGACAAATATATCACACCAAAAAGAAAAAAATTAATCACATTATCCCATCAAGCCCTCAAAATAAAAACCTTTTGACCTCTTTTCAGTGTCTCCTAAAGGATGACTACTTCATTAGTTTAAAAAACAAGAAAAAATTGTGTTAATTAAGGAAAGAGTATACCTTGAAACACAAATTTGCCTTCAATGGTAAAACTATCAGTTTGATAAGATTTCACCCTTCGGAGACTTTGCCAAGTGTAGCCCTAGTTTCTTTGGATTTTTCGCTTATGACATCTCTGTCAAAATCTGAATTGAGATTTTGACAAATACTTGCTGCCTATCATCTAAAGATTTGTATTTCCTGGTTTTTTCTGCAAAATTCACCTCTACAAAATATTTTGAAACCAGAACTGAATTATGTTTACCACAGATAGAAATTCTTGTAGGCCACACTGCCCATCAAAAAAAATATGTGATGACCCATTACTCCAACTTATTTTAAGCACAGTCCTGGGTATTAAAGTCAAAGAGGCTACAATGCTAAAGCACTACTTTCAGTTAGTTCAAAAAGACCAGTTTCTTGTTCATAGCCTGGTTTTTGTACTGTTTATAGAAATCAAATATTAGTAAACTCAGAGTTACACTGTGCTTTAGGACAGGACGTCCCAAGCCACAAAGTTTGGGGGAAGGGCTGAGATTCTCATGTGCTGGAAATGATTTAGATAGTCCCAGTCTCTTTAGATAGTCATATAAAACCATATCTCCAGGCATTTACCAGCATTCCCTGACAACTCTGAGCCCCAGGCTATCTGCACCTGCCCTCAGCAAGATACTGACAGGCAGCAGTGAAAAGCTGATGTCTAGAGGGGTGATTGCTAGGTGCTTTGCATGTGATATTTCAAAAATGTAAGTGGAATACTGATCTTACTAAAAAAAAAAAAAAATTAAAAAAAGAACTCACACTCAAGAAGTTGGCAAACCTAAAAGTTTCACCAAATTAACTCATCAGCCTGACATGTCTCATTACAAGATCTTATCACTGCTTTAACCAAACAAAAGAAAGGAAGGAAGAAAAGAAAAATATACAGAGAATAATTTATATTTCTCTAAAAAAGAAGTTATATAGGAAGTACTTCAAATGTGTTTCTGTCTTGTGCTGTATGAAGCAGGCCCTGCTGTGGAATTTTAGGGTGGTGTTTTATCCATTTTCTTTTAAACGAACACCAGAGCGAACATTAGAGCAACATCCATCAGAAACCATTTGAGCACAAGTTATAACAACTCCCTGGCACCCATAAACTGTGTAGGCTGTCTTCTATTTATTCTTTATTTTTATTGTAAAATTTTCCAATTCCTCTATTTTACTTTAACTCAACACACTTTGCTTCTTTGAGCTAGAAGTTTCCTTTTTTCCAGGTGACCCTGCCCTCTTTTTCTGGCATTTGAGCCCTTTGGAATGCACTGCAAAGTTAACCACTTATGTATAAGTAAACTTATAAGAAAAATTTCTGGGACATCAAGAAAAGAGAAAATGTTGAAATTCCACTTTCAAGAACCAAGATCATGTTCTTAGAAGATCTCTCTGACTTTCAATCCTTATTGTTTTCTTCCTTATTCTCCTTTTTCTTTATTAAAGTGCTAGTTGGAGTTCCAATGGTGACATTTACACTTTCACTTATTTTAATGCTTGATTCCAAATAAATTAATCCGCTTTCTTTCCAGCTAAGGGTGTCAGGGTGATGCTGCAGGTCACGGTCCAAAATCCCATTGTTATTGCTGTGTAAATTGTCACAGAGAGACTGAAAAGCCTACAGTTCTCAGAGGACAGCAATTTTCAAAATATCAGCCAACACACTGTTCAGTGTGAATAAATATGGTTCCTCAAAGAAATGTAGCACACCCTCGGGATTCCTCTGGATTCACAGGGAAGTGTGGTTATTTTGGGGACACAGGGTCAAAACCCTCCTGTACTTCTTTTATCACAGAATAACAAATATTTTAATGGATCTGGGATTTTGCCCTTTATTCTTTCATGCCAACGAAGTAATGAACCTCTTAGAAATTTCTGTAACTTGACTGAATTATAATTACCGACAATTCACTGCAAAGTCAGAAATTACTAAGGTTAATCACCACAAGAATATATTTTGCACCTATATAAAACTGCCTAAAGAAATTTTAAAGTACCTTGCAAGAGGATAAATATTTGAAAATACTAGAGTTGGATGACATTTTGCTCTGCACAGTGCCAACATAAAGTTTGTGGAACTTTCAAGCCATAATTTGAAGATCTAGGAACACACATTTCTAATTCCTGTGCCCTACAGTGGGTGAAATAACAAGTCAGCTTCTTGTTATCAGAAAATAAGATTCTACTCCACGAGATCAGAAACAGCAGAATCCCAGTCCTAAGTCTAAGTCTAGAGCTTTTCAAAACTCAGTAAAAATACTATTAAAATATTTTTAAAATTTTAAGTTTAAAAAAAATTACATTACTCTCAAAAGTCAGATGAATCCTCTGCATAACCATGCTGCCTCTGATTCTGAGATGAACTCATCACAAGTTGCTTAAGTGCACATACAAAAATTAACAGATAATTATATAAAAAAATTCGCAAGGTGGCTCAATGCCAGCAAGACAGTCTCCCATCAATCATATATGATACTCTTCTTGATATCTCTCCCTACATGGAGAAGCAGCTGTGCTCTGTAGCAAGTCCCAACAATTTTTAAAACCTGACTCCTGCAGACAAAATAAGATGGTCTGAAAAGAAAACCAGTTAGGCCCTTCTGGTTTTACTTGCTGTTATGTGGCAATATCAGCTCAGGATTCTCACATTCTAGTGAAGTGAAATTTTTCAGCATTTCAAAGATCCAGTCCTACCCTGCAGAAGTACTTGCACGGTGTGAGTGATGGCTGTACTTGGCCTCTCATTAGCTCAAATATGCCTCATCTGAGATGTATTTCAACAAGCTGACCCTGTAATCACACTGCAGTCAATGGTGAAACTTTCCATTATTTCAGTGACAATAACAACCACAGTTTCAGGCAAGGGTAATAGTATTCCTGTGTAAAAACTGGAAGCAAATGCTACCATCACTAGGATTTAGCAAACATATACAAATGCAAAAAGAATTAAAAAATCACAGGCAGAACATTTCATTCAAATACATACAAAGCCCCCTGTGATTACAGCATACAAGTTACAGCTATGCTGTTACCAGCCTTGAATGGAAGGTATTAAAATAAAAAGTCAAATTTTAACACTACAGAAGCAAATCAATCAACACCTCCAGCTTGAATGGACTCACTTTATGAAATCAAGCAACATTGCAGGAGTTAAAAAGTGTGCTATGTGATCTGCTATTTAATCTTTTCATTTCTTTGCTCTAAGTGTGGCCTGTCCAAATTCCTCCAATAGGAAAATTTTCTAAAAGAACAGACCACTCTTGAGCAATTTCAGACTAGATGTGGAACATAAACAACACTGCTACACACCTGAACCCAAAATGTAGGATATATTGATATTGTAGGAGAGTTACACATTAGCAGCACACCATGAAAACTGGGCATGCTGGGAAAATATCAAACTATTCAAACAAAACCAGTATTATTCATAACATCGTTTTTCCACTTTGGAAACATAACTTGGCACCCTCTCTATTAGGCCCAAGTATTCTGAGCTTCAGATACTCCTACAGAGAAGCTACGTGGGTTTTATTCAGCTGCATGCAAAGAAATATACAGCTATTTCTTTTCTGTCTCTGAAAATAACTTGTCCACTCCAATAAAAAGTATGCTGCTAGAGAGGTTGATAATTAAGCTTTTGGAGTTTGCCTTCCATTAAAACTTGATGATCCCACCCAAAGCGCTTCATCATCAGAACCATCTGGTGCTCTTTCTGCACAATTACCAAAATACAGAACATATTTTGACTTGGCACTTGCATTTGGTAGACACTTTAGTCATTTTATAAGCAACAAGGCAGCATCTTGCCAAAGCACAGCCTCAAAAGGAAATTTCAACACACCAGAATCTGACTTCTATCCTAGGAAGTTCTACCAGGGTAGAAAGAAGGAATGTGCTCGCCTTTGGCTAATGTCCTCACCTTCATGTACAAGACACCTCTTCCCAAACTCATTTCTCTGTGTTACCTCTATATGTTGCTTATTCAAAGCATTATCTAGGCTATTAAGGGTAAAGCAACCTGATTGGAAATCAGTTTGGAAATCACTTTTTTTGAAAATTCTTGGCTCTGAAATCAAACTAATGATCCACCAGAAATCAAATTATTAGAAGTAAAAGGAACCAAAGGCACTTCACAATGATACTCTGAAGAACACTAACAATAATATTTCACCTTTCCTACCACATTTTTTTCAGTTCTGCATGAGCACAGCTCTAAATGTAGGAAAGCCTGAAAAACAACAGGAGAACTAGGGAATATGGACTAATCTTGAATGGTACTAGACTTCTCTTTTGGCTCTTAGTTTCCAAGATTTTCTACAAAAAAGAAAACATGATGAGAACATGGAACATGGAACATATTTCCAAAAGCATTAATAAGAGTCTTTTGCAGATTGCCTTTAATTCACTTCTTTAGTCATCTCTGCCAGAAAAATTTGCATCAGAAGTTGAAAGTTTCTGTGCAGTAACGATGTTATTCTCAGCTTTCTCCGGACAGCATCGACAGCATGAAATAAACTAAAAATCAGAGAACTTAATATTGAAGTGATTCTCAAATCTAAACATTTCACTTACTCTTAGGAATTCTGAGAATAGGTCTACATTTAATGTCCCTCACCTAAAAGTATCCCATAAACAAGAACACAAAATGATACAAACCTATTTCAACACATAATGCAAGGAATTTACTTTTATATTATCCCTGGTGGAAATAAATGCTTCTCTCAAAGACCTCTGTTCATTGAACATACAAATTATTGACCTACTTGGCACCAAAATGGGTCAACTGCTCCCCAGTTAGTGAAAATATATGAAAAAAACCAAGCAAATATACGTTTTTAAATAGTCCAGCATAGAAATACACCCCAAATGCCGACTACAAGTTCCAGAGCATGCACAAATATGTGTTGCTCTGCATATAGCATGGAAACCTCAAAAATATATATACTAGAAAACACAGGATTTCAAATTCAATGATCATACCAGAACATGGATTTGCACCCATCAAAGTTTTCACACATATAAATTGGGGAGCTAAAGAAATAGAAATAAACAGATAAAAAGTGGAAAATTGACAGGTAAAAGGATAAAAGAGTGGATAATTGTACACACAGAGAACTGAACAAAAACTGATGAAAAAAAGTAGTAAGAAAATTACACAATAAATTTGAATTGAAATTACAGAAGCTATTATTGTAGTAATTGAGAGGATAATCCCTCAAACAAACAACACTCTGAAGAAACAAGTTTCATGAAATTATAATGGCAAAATACAAAAAAAAAAAAAAGTATAAAATATGTAATCGCACAAAAATGTATTTCCACGAGAGTATAAGTGAGAAATTAGAAAGGCAATCTGAGGCATCACAATCATATTCATCCTTATTAGACAAGCCATCAGACAGGCAAAACGTAATATATGAGCAAGTAAATAAACATTTGACTACATAGAGTGTCATCCTCATTGGGTGACACACCAAAGAGTCTATATCTCCCTCTTGGCAAAAACAAACTGCACATTACATCCTTATTTTCATACAGGATCTTGGAGCAGATTTCCTAACATCAGAGGTTTAAAAAAATAAATACAGCTTATTTATGTCCCACAGCCTTTTTCCCCTTTAATTTTGTCACTGCCAACAATATTGTAGCAAGCAGCAAATTGCTATCGAGTCATAGGCCCGTATTTTTTGAGTGCCAGCATGACCTTCTTAAGTCTCTACCAACAAGTGAAAGGATCAAAAGTATTTACTTTCAGAAAGACTAATCAGATTACTGCCACCTTACAAAAGCATTATGGGGTGTCCCTGTTATTCCAACTATTTCATCACAGTGACGTGTAACAGCCACAGAGTGGTGAAAACAATACCCCAACCCCAAAAAGGATCAATCCAATCAAAATGCATAACAATTAAGAGAGAAATCATTCAACTTACACCTTAGAATCTTGAGCAACTGCTACAACATCAGAAAAACTGCAGAAGAAAGATGCTGGTGCTTTCAGGCCAGTGGAATTAATACTTTGGTTTAAATTTTACAGCTTCTGGAAAAGGGCAAATCTGATAGAGTAGATTTACCAGTTTGTTAGTTCAGTTTTATTATTTCTCAGAAACAGTGGAACCTCATTTGCTTTGATACACAGTAATTAGATACAGGGTCTACATTTAAAAAAGAGACAATATCTCCATCTCACTTTAAAAGTAAAAAACATACATATATACAATAAGTCCTTACTTTACCTATTCTAATAAAATTAGCAGTTTGCCATTCATAAAAGTGACATTTTCTGGCAGATTTTTATGCAAATTCTGTACAAGAAATGACATGAGATAGTAGTAGACCTAATTTCCTTGAACATATCAAGACTGAGTTTCCAGCTCTATAAAACAGACATTTTTTGCTAAACAGATGAACTCATCATGAGCCCAGTGCATGGTTGTTCCTACAATTATGTTCTAATGCAACTGAGAAGCTGGTGGATATAAACAGACCAAGATATTTCATCTGGCCCTTTTCTTGGCTACCCAAATAGGAACAAGACCAGCAGAGATTTCCCAAGTCCTTCCCATGCACAACCATATTCATTTCTATATGTTTTGGCCTTCAAAACTGTGAATCAGAAACCAGGATCAGACCAGAAATAACTGCAGTCTGCTTTTCACAGAAACACAGTTTTCTTGTTATGCCTTGCTATAGTTATCTATCTTGTAATGTTATTCTTGTCACATCCTAAAAATCTGCATCACTTTTTTTTTTCACTTTGGGATGAATTCTGTCTTCAGCTGCAAACCAGGAGTCCCCACAGAAGCCACAGTGGTTGCTCACCAGAAAAAACAGAACTTGCACTTCGAGTTAATCATCTCCTATGTATTAACAGACTTTTACACTAATATAATACACACAGTTCATGTTGCGATTTAAGAATTAAAAACTAATCACATGTAAAATTGGGCCATTCAAGAAATAACTGCCAAGTAAGTTGGAATTAGAGCTGTACAGGAACCATTCGATGCTTGCACTTGCACCAGTGAACTGGAAAAGCTCAGTAAGCCAGCAAGGCTTAGGTAGAGAAGCTGACACTCCAGCAGAGTCCACAATCCCCTCTCCTTCAAACAATTAAAACAATCCTGCCATTAGATGGCAAGGAACAGGGAAGGAGGAAAAAATAAATCAAGGATAAGGAAATAAATCCTTAACAGCATAACCAGCAAGGATCAATTTTTTTCAGGGTCTGGTGAAAAATTATTCCATACTGTTTAATTCTGAAAGCAAGTTCCTCCTTTTCTTTCTTCCTCCTAATAATTAATTATAATACAACTTTTTTTTTTTCTAAACCCCCCAAAAAAACCACAGAAGTTTGCCAGTAGCAAATATATTTATTTTATTCTAATATGTGTTTCTCAACTTCCTGTGTACTTATTAGCAAGCACTTTCATCACTGTCTGGCTGAAAAACGTCTGTATTGAACAAACAAAGCTATTTTTCACCGAACTCAGTGGTGATATTTTCCTGGAATTTAGAACTGTAAGTCAGTCACATGACAAATTAATTTAAAATATCATCAATTGATCCATATATGATCAGGTTACAGCCAGGCATATTAGTCTTAGCAAATTATTGTGTTGCTCATACTCTGGCATCAGCAGTCTTTATTTTTCTAGCTACTTGGCTGCCAGTTAGAATGAAATTTTCATTGGTTCTTTTGATGAACAGCAGATATAAAAGCTGAGCTATATCATCTATGACAGGCCAACTGCTTTTGGGGCTATTATTTTAGTTAACAGACACTATAGCTTCAAATTATAAAACATGTTTATACACATATATTTACATTCACAGTTAGCCAGATGCACACAGAATACTCCTGAATTGAGAGATATTCAAGAAAAATGAGAACATAACCCTTTACCTTTCTTCAACTTTTAAAATCCTATAAATCTATAAATTTGGGGGAATCTATAAATTTGGGGGTGAGGCTGGGGGTGACTATGGGGGGATTGCATTTTTTTTTTCCTTTTTAGTAAGAGAAATCCTACCATACCATACTCTTTTGGCCAGACTACTGCATACAAAATTCCCCTTTGGTTTTCAGATATTGTTTCTAATACAGAACAAATATGACAGGATGAAGAGAAATCTGTTCCTGTGAAACAGTGGAAGACAATGTAGAGAAACGGGGACATGGGGAATCCTGAATATGCAAAAGGAGAGGATATCCAAATCTTTCAAGGAATAGAAAGCTGAAATCAAATTATACATAACTTAACCAAACTGCAGCAGCTATTTAAGGGTACTTAAAATGAATCTGCTCTTAAAGTAGTTACTAATTTTGTAAGACTCCATCTTGAGATGACCCTGATTTTTCTAAAGATGGTGCCAAAAACTGGTTCGACAGAGTCTCAAGTTCAACTCTAAAAACAAAAGCACATGCAGCTGCTTTTGCATTGAAATTGTTGACATTTCATAGCTTGTGAGCTGCTGGAAAAATACTGAACAAATTCCTTGAACTTTAAAGCTAGGTAATAGGTATAAGAAACAATCAACCACTATCAAATTAATTTAAGCAATTTTAATGTAGCTTTAAAGACAGAGAAACCTCTTATAAAAGGAGAAAAAAAACCCATATAACTGACACTAAAAATAAACTGGGTTATGTAATAAGTCTAAGAAATAACAGTGTATAGTAGCATATTTGGCCTCCTTTAGGCCTACAGAAAAAGTTTTCATCCTCTAAAATATGAATGGAAATTCACACATTCAGGCAGAGATAACATCTATTCCATATATCTTTTCACAGATGCAGATATATGGAATACAGTATCTAAATATCTGTTTAATTATGGAGGAGAGAGCAAAGGGTACTTAACAAATCGGAGAGATCGAAATCTTATTGAAAGACCCTGTTCTTAGTGGAAATCTGGAGTAGCCAGATGCTGCTGCATAAATGGATTAGCTGTTTGTGTATGCTACACGTTGGGGATGGTCTGGCAGAGTAACAGGGCTGGTAGGGCCACAGCCCTGATGAGAGGCCATCTCTGAGGACCTGCAGCTTTGGTAGCTAGCAAAGCCATAGAGCTCCTGTCTAGGCTGCAAGAGATGTTCCGACACACCACAGTCCATACTTTGATCCTGCTCTTGCCAGGAATGCCATGGAAATTCATTTGTACAGCTCCTGGCAAGCCTACTCTGATTTGCAAAGCAAATCTGCACCAGCGTTGCTGCTGGGAAGAGTTGGAATTATGTGCAGGTGAAGAATTTGACTTTCCATCCTAAATTGCACTCGACTGTGACTTGTGCCAATGAGGTGCCTGAATGAATTGCTCACCAAACCAAGCTTAGACAGCAAGTCAGTCACCTCACCCCTATTCAAACAGATGAGAGCTACCCACACACGTGGAAGATGCACCAGAACTCCGAGTTAATATTTTCACAAGGCAGCCTAAAGCTGTACCACAACTGTCTTTTAATGCCTAATTTGAAAGACATCTAAAACCTCCTTAATTTACACAGCACATCATGAGTATTCAAATAAGCAGGAATAAAAGTATTTTCACAGTAAAAGACCACTAATATCAAGCCAGGCTATGTCTGAAACTAAAACACTGATGCTTACACTTTCAGTGCCAATAAAATGAAAGATAAAATTGCTGATAGTAGCCAAACATAGAAGTGCTTTATTTTCAGACTTAAAGTATGCAAGACTTCTCTTGCAAGTAGAACTTGTGAATATTGCCACATAAAAATTGCAAGTAGAACACTTGTGAATCATGAAGGTCCTTCCTTTTCAAACAAATTTAGAAAATGTAATCATCCTTCACAGGTGAGATATTCTGTTTATTCTATGGAGAATCATTTCAGTCTAAATTAAACTCTTCAAATGGTTTTGATGATTGCAATAAGGACACAACAGGGAAAAGATCTGGGAAGAGAATAACACGTGTTAGATGAATGGCTGACAGAAATATTTCTAGTATATGAAAACCACTAGTGTTTTTTAACCAAATAACAGTATTATTTTTTCAAAGCAGAAAAACTAATCCTGCCTATCTGTCCTAAATAAAAATGCCAATCTGCACTCTCCTCTTGAATTATCTTCAAATTGTAGGGAGCATATCAAAGAAAAAATTAAACATATAGTTCTTTTCAGCATTGAAAAAATCCCACCAGCAGTACAAAGATACCCTCCAGACACCAGTGTCAGAAAACCCTGCCCATAGACCATGTAAAAATGAGGCCTTTTTGGGTGTCTTGACCTAAAACAACCAGACACAGGGTAGAGTGAAAATGGCTTGTTTGTTAACAATCTAAAACACAAGTCCCGCTACAGATTGCTTAAAATTTATGGAATTCTGAACCCAAATCAGATTTTGATAAGACAAGCAGTGACAAAAAAGCAAAGAAAGATGTTAAAAACACAATATATGACATTCTCTGTTTATTCTGACCCTAACCTCAAACCTCACAGACAAAAGGAACAGAACCAAATAGCTACCCAAAAACCTTGTGGAAAGAATCGTTTTATTTATTCCTCTCTTCCAGGCTGTCTCTACACTCATACTTGTTTAACAGTGTGATTAAGAACAGTACTGCCAGACTTGGAAAATTCTAATATGAAGTCACAAATGTACAGCATTACTGAAACACAGGTGCAAGACATCCTATTACATATTTGAGGGCTTTTTTGTAGTGCATGACATACTTACCAGTTCATGACTTTAATTATCTCAATGGCAAATGTTTTTATAAGAGAAATCTCAAAAGAATAACCAGGAATACTGAGATCCAAGTGATTTAAAAGCTGTGCAAGACATCCTATAATCTGTCTTTTCAACCTGTACAACTTGATCATCCTGCTGCTAGCACCCTTATTTCCAAGGAATACTTAGTGATCCTTTACACATTGCTCAAGGTAAACTGTAGTAAAGCTGTTTGTCAAGTGCCTAATGCAAGAATAATTTGTCTTCCTCAAGGACCTTTGCCTTCTGTAGCAATGTACCTCCTGGAGGCTTCTTGTACACACCAAGATGTCAACAAATGGACTCAAGAAGAAGGAGAAGGCCAAGAGAGGCTCATTTCACCTCCCTGGAGGATGTTCCTATGGAGATTCTTTACAAAAGCCAGTGCAACTCCAGACTGCACCATTTGCACCTTTGCCTCCTCTGTAATAAAGAAATCTTATTGAAACCAAACTGTTCCTGCTATTGGAGTAGCAACAAGCACACAGAGATCAGCTCCAGGCACTCACAGTTTCTGCATGGCCGTACTCAGCCTGCTGCTGGTGCCAAGAACCTTGCCAGGTTTATGGACAAGATTTGAGGCGTAATGTTCAGTACAGTCCCTGCTGTCTTCATTGCAGCAGGAAAATGGGGAATGCAAGATATGGGCCTGCTGGCAGACTCAGAGCAGAAGAGCTGAGCTGCAGCTTAGGCTTACACCCTTAAGACAGGAGAAAGAGTTGAGGAAAAGGACCTGGGGTGTTGCTCTTGCTAGTGGGTCACTTTGGGATGTGGAGATTTTGGAAGATAAGAAGTCCAACCTCCATAAGGGTCACAGGTCTAAAGTTACCATTGTACATAATTAGGCAATAAGAAGCTTATTATGTGCCCTCATAATCAAGGGCTTGTTCCAAAGCCTGTTTAAGTCAATAGGAATCTTTCTATTGACTTCAAAGGGGCTTTTGATCAAGCCCTGCCTGCTTAGTAGGATACCTCTCTCCCTATGTCATAACTTAGCATTTGCCATCAGGAGGGACTCAAACTGACAGGCTCGTGGAGCAACACTAAGGTGCTGCTGAGAGGACACTTTCATTTGAAGACATTTGAGCCCCTTTTGTAACGTCAGCCAACTGCTGATCTTCAGTACCTGGGACATTTACTGGGTAAGAAGAGAAAAAAATCATTGATTTGAGGGAAGGGGCAGCACTGAGAGACCTCCTGTGTTCACCGGGTCTAATTTTTCTTGATGTATGTACAGCCACAAGAATATTGCCACAGAGACTATTGCCACAGAATGTACACACACATTTCTTAATCCAAACAAAAGAAATGGAGGAATCACCAAGTTCCCACTAATACACATAATACATTATTCACATCCTTCCCTGACCATTAGGCAGTATCACATAATAATCATTTATACAGTCCCATATTTCTACATACATATTAATTCTGAAAATGCATACTGTGTGGCCACACTGTAACTTGTCACTGACAGACATTGTGGAAATCTCCCTTATTTCATGGATCATTGATCCAATGTGTAAATCCTTCTTAGCTTGCAAGCCATTGACCAGATAAACCATAAGGGCTCCAAAGGGAAAGAGCCTTTCTGGTCTGTCAAGCAAATTCAGCAGTAGCACACGTACTTCAAACCCACATGTGAAAACCTCTTTGAAATTAGGGTCCTGATCCTGCAAATCCTTATCCCATTACCTAGAAGTGATCCCAATGAGACCCTGATACATTTATCATGCACCCCTAGAAAAAGAATGCTGTGCTACTCAGGTTAAACATTTGTGTCCAGAATCAAGACCCAAACACAATCAGAAAAATCATGTCTAGAATAAATTAGCCCTCTAAGGTTTTCCACTCAAAATAAATAAATACTGTGCACTACATGAAACAGGGACAAAATGTAATTTTTTTAATTAAAAAGTGAAAAAAGTTGCATCTATGTATACTGACTTTTTAAATTTATGTACTCTCGTAACTTTCAAAAGAGCTAATTGGACTTTCCCACATCTTTGATACTATTAGAAATCACAGATTTTAAGACAATTCTACAGATTTGCAGCTAGAATTCAGCAGCTGAATGCCTTTGTAAACATATCTGCCAGTAACACGGACAATGCTCTTACAATAATATTTTGCCTTTAAAGCAGTTTGTTAGATAAACTATGTTTTTCTTAATTTCAGTTTTGAGGCAAATACAAATTCAAAGTACAGAAACACAAATGCTGTTTTCTGTGGTGCTGGCACACTGCTATTTTCCAGATCACCCTAACATGAGGTAACTATTATCGATTGTGAAAGCACAACAGGTGGGTCACATGAAAGGTCACATTAGTTTTGTTCACAGGGCCAAACAGAAGGTTTTCATTATCCTTAATAAAAACAGAAGCAAGTAATAAAATATATCATTGCAATAACATATCTCTCCATTCATATGCAATAACCTCATACATTAGATCCTACCATTTCAAAATACTGTTGTTGGCTCCAGCAGCATGATTATTTTTGCGGTTGCTACTTAGAAAAATAATATTATAAATCATAGTTGGACTTGCAAATTTCCACACTGTTCTTTTGAACTGCTTTTTGAAATGTTTTTCTGGACAAAACTCCTCAAAAGCATGAGCTTGCTTAGAAATATTAAGCACCCTAAGTGGTCAATAAGGCAGCAAAGATTTTTAGTAATTCCTGTCATTAGTGTAATAGCAAATCATGGTTTCTAGAAGCAGTCAGGCACCTTGTTTAAATCTTGATGGTAAGTTATAGTAGTCATAACTCAGGCATGGTGTAAAGAAGTCAGAATATATTAGATCTTTTCACAAGAGTCTTCAGGAAAAATGGATTGACCAGTTCTGCTTGTGGCATACAAGCACAAACACATCAGCGAACCAGGATGGACAGCAAAGGTTTACACCTCAAAGCCAGTGTAACATACTGCTGCACCTACTGAAAGCATTTTTTTTTTTTGTCACTTATGTATCTCACATAGATATCATTCATCTTAAATACATTTCAGTACAAATTCTAGAAGGCCTGCATTTAAAACATCAGTTAGTCACATTTAGCATCTATATCAGAGAAAATTATTTATGTTTTCTGTTTATATATGCATATATAACTTAAATTCCACTTTCATTTATTTTTAAATTATGCCTAAATATTTCTAGGCTGAACAATAATGATTACACTGGGTTTTTTTCTCCTGCTTTTTCCTAATTTGACTATTCTCCGACGCCTTCTTTTACTGCTGTGTGCATCCCCACCTCATGATGAATATAACTGGGTATTACATAGAATTGAAAATAATTTGTATTTACCTAAAATATTATTTCCCAAAATAGCATGGGATATAGGCATCAGTATTAACAGTTCAGTGCCTCCCCGCTGATACTGCAGCAACAAAGAGACAGCCTGGTCCTGAAAGCAGCAACTTGTTATCAGAGAGCAACATGTGTTATTGGAAACAGCAAATGTATGGAACAATGTATGGATATCTGCACACGCAAAATACCCCTGGGAGAATGACTTTAGAGTCTGGTTCCAAAAAAGCGAGCTGCTTATCAGTCTGTCACCCAACTGTACAAAGCTCATCCTGGGGCATGTTGTGTCTGCGGAGCGCCCGGCATTCCTGCGTGCAGGGCCTCCCTCCCCGCAGCCCCCCAGTCCTACCAGTTGGAGAACAATGCCTTTCTTTTCAGAGCCACACCTGCTGCCACTTCTGACCAACTATTCCGTCACGTGCTTCCTTTAAGAGGTTTTCAAAAAATCTTTCTCACGACTTGAAAATACGGAGCCGCAACTTCACGCTATTTCACGCCTTTCCTCCTCCCCCATCGCAGCTTGATGTGCTAATATTAAAAATCCTAGAACATAAATCAGTAAGTATATTTCCATGTCGGGTGAGGCAAGGGTGCAGAGCATCTCAAGCATTTTAGGTCAGGGGAAAAAGTCTCCTCAGTTACCGTCTATCTGATACAGACACGCTGTGTGGTATTCTCCAGTTTAGAGGCTATGCCAAAACCTTTATCTTTTAAAAGTAGTGGCAGGTAAATAATCTAGACGTGAAAAAAATGCATCTTGAAAGCATAGTTTGTCCAAACAGAATGTGTTTTATTATCTTTCTGCTTAAGCTGAAAATTCCAAGGAGTTACTGGAATTATTCCAAACAATTTAGATAGCCAAATTTGCATTTCATTTTTTGTTTGCATTTCTGTGTGCAGTGTACTAAAAGCAGATTTCAAAAAGAAATATAATTCAAAATAAAATAAAAAACTCCTCTGATTGTATCTCTGAATTTTAGAAAAAAATAGTACTTTTTGGACAAACCAAAACTGATGAAGTGGTAAAAAGAGTTTCTACCTCCCATATCCTAGGAAATTGTGAAGCTAAAGGAAGCTAATCTAAAATTTGCTATGTAGAAGACTTTATTGAGCAAAAGCTTACTGTAAAAATAAAAATTTTGGAGGAAAATTTTCAATGTCAAATACATGATTTATATGATTTTCAAAAAAGTCAGTAATTTCTGGACAGTCTTTTGAAAGATTTACAATAGTTACAATTCAACTATTCCTACATCTTTCATGGTACTGGCACACTAAATTGAACAGTTAACTTAATCAGGGCTCATATCAAAGTATCTGTTATAGAGAAAAAGTGGAGCAGTTTATAATCAGGGATGGTCCCACGTGGACACGGAGAATTCCTCTGGGAATCCATGAGTGACCAGCTTTGTTACAAGTGCACACAAATTAAAGATTCTGCTATAGTACGACTGACCCCCGTGGGAGCCATTTCTAAAACCTAACTGTTAAGGCAGCTGAAACAGGAGCACCTAAAGCAAGATTCCTAATCCTAAATTCATACTGTAGCCACCAGGTCAAAGGTGGCCTGATTTTGGAGGCTCTTGGCAAACATCTCTGATTCCAGCAGCAGGCAACTTTCAGAAGTCTATCACTCCTACACTTTGAAGTGTTGGGAAGCATCATAACTCTAACTTTAGACTGAAAACATTATCCCAGTAACCATGGGATCATACATTTGGTCAAAGTTTGGGCTTGATCTTGCAGGTCTTTTCCAACCTTACTAATTTTATGATTTCAATAAGACTTCCCTAACCAGAATTTGAAGCATAAGATTAGTTTTCCCCCTCTGAGACCTTCCCTGATCACGGCAGTCTCATTTCTGCCACGATTCCAACCTCACCTAATTTCATACAGGAGTTTACACATCCCTGTATTTAGCATATTTCTGATCTGACACTAATTGGTTTTTTTGGCTTAGCTTTGAATCAAGTTATTGTCTAACGACAAACTTAGCACTTCCTTCCCTCAGGATCAGACAAATGTGGATGCACCCATGCAGATATTTCTGATGTATATATCCCCCTTTGTAGGGAGAAGGGCAAGCTCCCTCCAAAAATATATGAAAACAGATGACAAGCACCTGTTGCATTCAATCCTTCTGTAGCATATAAGATACAGACTGAAATGTTTCTGTATTGCTCCTATTTGCCCACATCATGCTGAAAGCTACAGGCATGAATGGTTAGTTTCAGAAATAAACATTATTTTTCATCTAACAAAGGGAACTGGCAGTTTAGACTAAAATTTCCAAAAGGTCATGAAAGTCTGGAAGAAAGCCAATGCATTCCACACTCCAAAATTGCAAAGCCCTTCTAACAAATGTATCCTCCCCTCCTTCTCCCTTAAGTGTTGTTCTTAGGTCTCCAATACATTTCTCCAAAAGCAGTGAAAGTATATGCTAACATAACAACTTTGTCCAGCTGGAAAAGCCATCTATGAGACCAAATCAGCAGCTTAACCTTTTAATTTTACTTGTTTGATTAACTTGTAATGTCTACAACCTTGATAGCAGTCATGTGCCATTAATTAATTTCACTAATTCAGGTAGCATTTCCATCGACTTGAGGAAATTTCAGACTTTGGTCAGTATGAGAAATTACATTACATCCTGTGGATGATGAAAAAAAGGAAGGAAAAACCTTTGTACCTACCGAATTGAGCTGTTGTGATTTCAAATCAGTTGTTCTGCACGTACGGATATAATGACAGGAAAAAAAGTAATTATAATTAGGTGTCTATTTTGATTTTTCTCTTCATAGTATCCGTACTGAATGTCATTTGATTTTAACAAACTCTAAAGTCATTTCAGGCAGGCACTGAATATCTTTGCTGCTACCGGTCTACTTGGAATCTCTAGTTTATTTCTACAAAATTTTCATATGTAAGCATTTAAACATTTTTATTACTTAAAAAAAAATAAGAATACTTAAACAGTAAGTTGATAATCTAGAAAGGCAAAATAAAACTGACCTGAGCAATGTATTAAGAACTGTTTTCAAAGGATGCAAATAGAGAAAAAATAAAGAAAAGAGGGAGAGGGAAGAAAATAAAGACAGAAAACCAGAAATGGGTGGGGGTAAGATCAATTAACAACCTAATTTTAGAACTGGAGCTACACTACAATTGAAGCCCCCAAAAAGTCTTATGTTATTTTAATGGGACTCCATCATGTGCCTAAGAGACTGTAACTATAAGCAGGACATTTGTTAAGATTGAATCCTTCATTTTCAACAGATCTCTTCACTGAAATTAAATTTCTACAACTAAAATGCCCAGTTTGCTACTTTAATTTGACTGGAAACTTTCAACATCAACTTCATTGGCAGCAGAATAAAACTACTCTCACACTCTATCATTACCAAGAAACTGATAAATCAGATAAAATGATAATTCTTACCAGGGAATATTCACACCATGTCAGATATCTTGTGCAAATGCCTAAATGAGGAGCTAAGGCTTTCCATACAGTTACCAACGTTCCCAGCAACATGAATAAGAGGTCTTTCTCTAATCTGCATGAAAAGGCTTGAAGTTAGATAAACTCTTCACACTACACAGAACATTTTAATTTGGATAACAACAAAATTTCTCCAGGAAAAAAAAAAGGTATCTCAACTTAAATGAATGGAATATTTATACAAGAAGAAAATCCAATGCATTAACTGAGTTCAGGAGTTGTTTAGGAATTACACTTCGAGAGAAGTTAGACTTGGCAGCTTCAGTAAGTTTTTAAATGCAGATTTTCATCACAGGATGTTCTGATTAATACTGAAGATTCATCACTGGAGAAAAAGTTTAGGTAAAGGAAATTAATTCAATACTGATTAAATAGATTCTGATAATAAAACCATCAACACAAGGAATGTTTTCCCAGAGATAGCAGTAAAAGTCTAAGAAGTCTGTGAATCATTTAATAATATACAAAAAGTGATTTTAAAAAAATAGGATTGCAATTAAGAAGAAATATTTGTATTATTAGCTGTAGAGTGTTTTACAAACTTCCATTTGTTATGGTAGCACAAATGGGAAAAATATGTTTCTTTAACAATATTATTGCAATAGTATCCAAATAGTAACAAAGCAGTATGGCCTCTTATTGGAAACACCAGCTACTTTTAATTTTGTGGGCATACAAAATGCCATCATTTGTAATCTCTTTCAGACTTCCTGCCAGCTATGTTCAGAAATTAATCTAAAATTTCAGAGCTAGTGGCCCTGAAGGGAGCACTGGAGCTTCTATTTGACACTTCTGTATCTCTGCATTTTTCCCAAGACTACAAAACACCCCACAGTAACCTGGTATATCTGTAAATAATCCATCTTTATGCGGATATGAAAATTAAAATTAAGATGGTAATATTACCTTCATATCAAGGCCAATTGTCAGTGCCACCACCTTTATAAGTGGTTTCCATTAATACAAAACTTTCAGAATCAAAGCTTTAGAAAATATGCAGATTAAAAAAAATAAGTTGATATGGCAAGATATAAACTTACTCTCTATTTCCCTGCTCTATTTGCTCAAGTTAAAGATTTTGCTTCTGTTCCCTACCATAATCCCTCCTTAAAATACATAATATAACAAGATTTCTAATCCACGAGAAACTTCCAGAACAGTAATAGTGTGTCTTACAGTGCTGAACTTGAATTTGTTGAAAGGCAAAAGTATTTCCAGCATAATTTTTCTTCCCACCCCACCTTCAGTCTGATATCACCTTCATTTATTCTTTGAGACCAAGCCAATCACTTCCTAAATGGTAGACCTCATTTTCTTTTCCAGGCAGTTTCCAAGAGTCCCTGGCATTGAAGGAGCTGTGAAACAACACTGAGGACTCAGATTCAACATCTCAGCAACTGGATGTTTGCTGTCTGCTGACCTCACAGCAAGGAAAATTCTACCTCAAGCTTCCTGGGTGAACAAATAATTGTAGATTAGAAATACTGAGCAGAAAATTACAAGAATCCTTTTTGAGTTCACATCCTGTATTCTGCTTTCTTTACCAAACACAGATTATCTGACAGACAAGTTTTTTTCTCCATTTGTCCAGTCTATTCTAAGAAAGAAAGAAAATCAAGTTGGCACAGTGAGTATTTTTTCACTCTCCTTGACTGAATGCTGTCTATCCCAATCCCAAAGAAAAAGCAGTTGGAGTAACCCTAACCTACTTTTCTCTACTACTTTTGCACGTGGGCACCAATTAAAATATTGAATCTGTGAGTTAAACAGGAGGTGTCTCATTCAACATCAATGACAACCCCACACCACACATAGACTGAAAGTTAAAATACATCTCTTAAAAAAAAAATTAGTTTTTAATACCAGCAAGCATGTTAATTGTGGTAAAATGAACAATACTGAAATTATTTGAAGACAGAATTAAATTTAATGAAATTCACAAACAAACCCCTTTTAGAAAGTAACAACAGTTTTTTGAACATTAAAGAGAAACTCATTATATCAAGACAACTCCAATGTAAAAGGCAAACCGACTTCAATCACTGCATATCTGCATGTTAATGAACTTGCTGTGTGCAGCAGGGACTGAACAAAGTAATGGGAAGACTGTCTTAAAGCACACAGTACACTTTAAAAAAAAACACGCCACCTTTAATCAATGAAACACCTTTTCATTCGTACCTTAATAGCAACTGAAACGATTTCAAACGTAACACAAAGGGAAGATGATACTTGGTAAAGGTTTCTTTAAGACATAACATTTCTTGCACATTCTTTCAGCATTCACATGCTGTCAGCATCACTGTGGCAAAGACTTTCAAGTTTCAGCAGACAGATACCGCCTAGTACAAAGTCTTTGTCATAATAATTTCATTGCAGCCCCCTGATCAAACATCTAGACAAATCTGAGACTGAAAAGTGAGAGCTAACCAGTGACCTTTGATTAGAACCACAAGCACCAGTTTTAATAAAATGCCTCATTCATTGCCTTCCACTGCCAACAAGGAAGGTGTGTTTGAGCCTGAAAAATGTAGTCAATATACCATTTACACCCATATAATGATTCCTATTATTCACAGTTAGAATTTGTGACTGTAGCAAGTGAAACATAGACATCTTAAAATAGCTAAATGAAAACACACTGACAACATTCTACCTTTAAAATATATTCAGGAGCCTGCCTCTGCCTTTCTGTTGCCTGCTGCTGGCTTTCATGTCTTGCTGATCGTATTGTAATAGGTTTGGCTTTTTTCCCCCCACAAGCCTTCATTTACACAATGTTTGGTTTGTTACAATTTCTCAAAAATCTATGACTGTTGGCAAAGTCCAGTTTTAAGGGGCCTTTAAATTCGTACTTCACTTAAGAAACAGTGCCCCATTCAAATATAAGTTTATAAAGCTGCCTTTTTGTATATTATACATGAATATTTATATATTAAATTTTGAAAACTCAACTCGTTTTTGAAGCTGAACTTCCTATCTAACTTTGAGGGAAGCTTGTAAAAAGACCTAACAAACTTTGCAGTTGTTCAACACATGTTTTTGCTCAAAAGCATCCAAGTTGCTGGCCTCTAATACAGAAGTTCAAGGAAATACAATTAAAATCCATTTCACATATTTGTGCCTTAGCATGTCAGGCAAGAGGACAGAAAGGGGGTCTTATCACATTTATTTCCCACTTGAAAAGCGAAAGTCTTAAGAAGGGTAATAAATATTCAAATGACTTTGCACCACTGAGCTACCATATCAAGCTAATGATCTGTAGTCTGGAGCTCTATAAAAAGAAAGCTTACTGCCTGCCGTCACCTAGAGGTGTTGCTGTAAACACTGTGGGGGGATATTCTCCTCTCAGTGTGTGTGCATGTAACTACACTTAATGCTGTTTTCAAGACAGAATATATTGCTGAGTTGTAAAACAGAAAGACGGGCTGAAACACACGCAGGAAAAGAACGCAAGGACGAGATTAATTGGAACAAAGTTGGTGGGGATTTCACTCAGCTTCGTTCTTTGCCTTGCTCTGAAGGAGTGGGTGTGTATTTCAGGCCCCACTTGCACAGCCACAACCAGGAGAGATACAGATGTTCAGTCACAGACAGGGTGGGAGCTCATGGCTACTTAACTAGGAGCAAGATGAGCGAACTCCATGGCCTGCCAGAGCCTGCTGCAATCTTGAATTCACTGTAACACAACTACTGAGGCCCTAAAGTTGAATGGTCCACTGCATAAGGGAACAGACCCCTTCAGGCAGGAAGAAAAGAGGAATAAATGGCAGATCTGTCATGAACACTGCATCCTCCCTAGAGCACGGATCAAGCAGACTTGTGGTTCATCAAAAACCATGGAGAAAAGGCAGCTCCAAGTACATTAAAGAACCATTTCTAACCACATGTATAAGGGTACATAAAGTCTTATCTTTATTAAAAAATATTGCATAAGAAGAAGAGATGGTCTGCCATTTAAGCATAGGCCTGGAAATGAGCCATATCTTCCAAGTTCAAATTCTGGCTAGGACCCAAACCATCTTGAAACCTTCCTGCTTCAGTTTCCCAACTGGAAAAGTGAGAATAAACATACTTGCCTACGGTATTTCTCTCTCAAGAGTGGAGGAATAATTAACCACAGGGTACTAGTATCTTGCATATTTGGAAGCTCCAACGCCCCTTATCACCTCTAAACAAATGTAAAAGACAGATTGCAATTGTGCATCCTCTCTCTTGCACACATTCACTTTCTAACATGCAAGAGAGCTTAATCATGGTTACATAGGTTTTTTAGGCTGCTCAGAGAAAAAGAGAGACTGAAAAGAAAACTGCATGGAAAAGGCATACAGAATCAAAAGAAAAGCTCCTCCAAGGTCCATATTTACTTTTCTTTGAGTCTTACTCTTATAAAAGCACTAGCCTTTGTCTAAACCTGTAGGAAAATGCCTGTCATCAGAAACCCTCAGGTTTCTCTCACCAAAGCCAGCAAATGACAAGTAACCTGGAACTGGATACAAAGGGAGAGTGAAACAGTTTTTTCCTCTCCCAACAGAGTGACATAAGCCAGGTTTTTACTGTCTCTGCTTTTTGTTCTTATAGATTGCATGGCAAGCCATGCTGGCCCAAAGGTGATAGTGGTGCCTTCTTGTCTAACATATATTCTAAGCAGTGCTTTCCCAGTTCTTTGGACTTTTAAATGAGCTGGAAGAGGCAAAGTTCTGTTCAGTTATAAAAATAATATATTATCAGATAGCAACTTTTGACCTATCATGATCCCATCAGGGCTGAACTATTAAGGTTTACTCAGCAGATATTCAAAGTCTAAGAACTGAATCACCCACAGTTTCTCCTGTACCAGGACACAGAGAAAGGTTCTGTTCAGCCTCAGTAGTGAAGGATGGTGTACACAGGCTTTTAGAGCTTCCTTCCAGGACCCGCCTATAGTATCTCCAGCATTGCTGACATCTCCAAAAAATAGGTCATTCTCTATTCACTTTTTATTTCTGGCAAACAGCTCTGAAACAGCACTGTGAGAAAGAAAATGATTTCTGACTTTGTGAACAGAGGTAAGATGCTCAAAAAGAACGAGAAACTAAAACATCCAAGACTTCTGTTGCATCTAAATGACCATTGTGACATTACAAAAAAAAAAAAAAAAAGAGAGAAATAAGGACCTTGTAATCTTTCATTTGAAGTATAAAAATACCTCTCCATTGATATTTTAATTGTGACTCCTGAAGTTTGTTTATCTTCCAAAAGTCACCTTCTGAACAGTCCAAACACACAAGTCCAGCTCATGCACAACAGACATTCAAACACCTCACAGCTACAGAATCGGGCTCAAGGAATTTGATTCTGTTTACACTCAAAGCCCAAGTGACCCCTGAAAATATAGTACAGGTTTAACATCCTGATTCATTATCTATTTACCAAAGCAAAACTGAATGGCTGAGAGGAGAAACTTTATCACCTTCTACTGATACTCCCCTGATTGTATTTATACATTTTAAACATACAAGAGACAAAGACAACTTCTCAGAAGTGTTTTAAGTGCTCTGGAGTCTAACAAAAGCCAGGGAAATCTAGAGCTATCTATCTGAAGCTGCCAAGGGATACTGTCTTACTGTCTATGTGTGTACACCCTACACCTTTAATGACTTGGCAATTCTCTTTCATTCTATAACAAAAAAAGCTACTGCTAGACTGACCTATCACAAGGTCAGATTTCCCAGGGTTTGTTATATGGGTTCTGTACAACCACAGATTTTAAAACATCCTTTAGATTTAGAACAGAATTAGCCTTTGTTTCCTCTAGATAATTAAAAAATTGCTTAATGTCCATTCACACACTAGATATTTTTTCAACTTTTCACTTGCAGATAACCAAATATAATTACTGCTGTAATACAATATAATACTACTGTTTGTTTCTTCCTCGGAACTGCCTGGAATTACATGACTATTGCCACCAAAATGGAGCAAAGCAGACTGTTAAGCATTAGCTCCAAGTTAAGTGGTAACATGATCTATTTAGTGGCACACTTATCAAGTCAGTTCTGCTGCTGTTTATTTAAATAGAAATTGAAATATTAGCTGTTCAACAAACTCCAGGCATTCTGGGCAGGAAATTGAGAGGACTCTAGACCTTGCTATATGGAGAGAATTTTTGACAAGTCTTCCCTAAACAGTTTCCTATTCTGAAGTACAGTAACATCTCTAATAGTCAAGGAGAAAAAAAAAATAACAAAGCTGGAAGAAGAAAAATGTAGTCAGGGCAGACAGAGTGCAGACACATTCACATAATGATGCTTGCCAGGGCAACAGTCCTTAGGCTCTTCAATTACAACCAAAGTGAAAGGATACTCTATCCAAAATCGTAAAAGTCAAATGGATCCCTGATAGTACACACTGTTCATTAAAAATCTGTTTAAAACACAGCTTTACATCATAGAGAAATATACCTACAATCTTATGCTCTTGAGGGCATTAGAACTACTCAACAATACTTTAGCCACAGTAGCTAACCAGATTTTGTCATGTAGCTTTAAAATCACTTTAAAAATTCTCTGAAAGACCCAGTTCTCCTATCCACATTTTCTTTTACTATATCTATATATACACTTTAAATGTTGTGATTTGAGATTATAGAGCTAAAGGATAATTTTGTATTCCACTGTTGCCACCTGTCAGCGAGTATTTCCTAAGGGTAGTGCCACTATTCCCAGAGCCTCACACATCCATATAAAGGGCTGAGTTTTCATTCTAAACTATCTGGATCTGAATGTTCAGCCATAAAGATTTTGATTTGCTGATAAGAGTGTTGCAAGGCAGCAAAACCAAAGAAGTCAAGCAATGTTATCTATATAAACTAAAATCATTATGCCTGATCAAAGCTACCATACAGCCAGTTTTGGTCAATCAGCATAGCACAAATAGCATTTTTTACTGCAAGATAAACTTCAGAATTCACCCTGCAAGCTTTCAGTGAACAGAACAATTCCAAAATAATCAAATTACGTGAGCAAGGATTTCATAATCATACAGAAAGAAAGAAAGAAAGAAGGAAAGAAAGAAAAAAAGAAAGATACCACCCCCAAAAAAAAGAGGTACATTCTTTACGTAATTTTTCTCATGCCTGAAAGTATTATATATATAGCAAAAATTACACTGATGTCTTGTGTCTTATGACTAAACAGTCTTGTTGTACTTCTTAGTTGTGGTGATTTTTTGGCTTTTTTTTTCCACTGGGAAAGTACTACTCTATTGTACACATTTTCATTTTTTATGGATGATTCACTTGCTTGATACTAAATGGAAGAAATGCCTTAGTAACGTAATCAAAAATATGCAGGCATGTGTTTCCAAAATTAATTTTGATATTTCCTGTCACTGAACTTGCCTCATCAGAGCATAATAGTAATTTCATAGTTGTAGCAACGCTGATTTCACCACATAAGAATCTACAGGAACATTTGAAGTTGCGCATGTTCAAGATTTTTTTTTTTTTGTCCAGAACAGCTACACAGACAGTAAGTCTCAAATTCCTATCATCTTCCCAGTAAGTCACAAAGAAACTGGATTCAGAATTTCCAAAGGGTAATAGTTGATACTGCAATCTACGCACAGCTACAGCTCCTTTATAAAAAGATGGAAGGCTAAGTGATCACTATTAAGCATTTGGTCACCATTTAAATTGCTTTCTTACTATTTAAAATGTGTATCTCAATCCTTTTAAGTAATTAGGCAATCAGTTTAAAAAAAAAAAGAATTTGGGCTATTACAATTATTGTTCAAGGGTTAATTTATATATGCACTGCAGGGGCTATACTGAACACTTATTTTATAAAAGACCTTTTTCTCCTGTTTCACACAACATTTTTCAGAAAATAAGCAGTTGCACAAAAATGTTAACATATGGCAGCATTTTTGGAACTGCTGTAGAAATTAAAGGCAATAAAAATTGCCTTGGACAAGAAAGGACAAATAGGCCAAACCAAATAATTATTCTTGCAGCTTTCTTTAACCACTAACTCCATTTTCTATGCAGTTTCCGATCTCTCATATTAAATCTGATCATATATATTTAATTCCATTCTTAAAAATTTCAGTAGACAACTTCAGTGCTAACCTACAACTGCCCTGTCAGAAAATCTTTGATGTCACAGCATAATAGCTCCTGAAAGAACAGCGCTAATACTTAATGTAACATGAAACCAGGGCCCTGCAGTGGGGCTGTCTGCTGTCAGGAACAAACAGTTTCACTGCTGCTCCCCAGAAGTGACAAGATTGAGAACTAACAGGGCAGCACCTCCTCGGTGCTACAGGAGACCTGTGCACCAGAGTCACTGGCAAATCCCACTGAGCAACATTATTAAATAGCAAACAAACAAAAAAAAAAAAAAAAAAAAAAAGCCACACTAAATAAAAATGTCCAGCACTGCAGCCGTGGATGTTCTCTTCACCTCTTGCAAATACAGTTGAAGTGAAGATGAATTATTTCCATGTTGCAAGTGATAAAACAGGAATCTGTTTTTATGTGGAATTTCTTTACATTTCATGCTTGTAAATAAAGATCCTTGTGCTGCCCTATGCATCTTCAATTCTTTTCCAGAATCTATTGTTTCCTCGCTATGATCATTAGATCTCTTTAGGTTTTGAACTGAAATTTTAAGACTAAAAGTACTGCCAGTTGGCCTTCAGCAGAAAACATAAGACTTTCCTCTGTTGCTAACCCAGGTGCTTACAGGTCCACCTATAATCTTATTATCAGATTCTTGACTAATGAAAACCATTGCACCCATTGTCAAAAAGCACTGGAAAGATCAGATTCCAAAATCTTGTGTGTTCCCTGTTCTGAATGGCACCAAATGTCTCTTGCTCGGTGCCCCTTTCCATGGAGCTAAAGGGTCCCAGAGGAGGGATGAGATACTCACAGAATCAAGTCCCAGATGTGTCTGCTCTGGGCTCCATATTTTTACCTCTTTCAAAACATTTTTAAGATTCACGTGTAACATTGCTTTAGGTCAAAATGTATTACTATACATGAGAGTACCAGGCTCCCATGGAAATCAGTTCCATTGCTGGATTTATTTTCTCTCTTGGAAAGCTGACTAGTCTATTTTATAAACTAGCAATAGCTGTATTTTTAAAGTTTATAAAACCTGGCCTCTGGCTAACTTGTAAACATAGGATATATTATCCTTTTGTTTGTAAAGTTTAATCCTACAACTGTCAAGCTGAATAAATCTTTAGAATAATAGTAAAAATATTAAAAAAATAGTCATCACTAACAGAAAATTGAACTCAGATTGAGATAAAAATGTCAGTGGCACAAGTTTTTGACACATTTGGCACTACTCATAGAACTGAGAACACTTTTACCATTTAAATTTCTTAAAAGCATTCTTGGGCTATCTGATTTTAAAAGTCATAAGGTGATAAATGTTTTTAAAAGTATCTATGCTTCACCCTCCTCCTTCAATGAATCTCTGGTAGCTGGCAAAAAAATAAAAAGTCATAGTGGTTTAAGCATGTAGGACCTTACTGCCACTGAAATGGAAATTACATTCTTCTGATGGATTCAGAGCACATGTCCATACAGTAGCATTAAATTTAACTGCCCATACATTGGCAACTCTTCGCATTTGCTCCCAGAACACACTTAACACACTAACCACGGCACAAGCACCGAGCTAGAGACATTCTCTATGCCTTGTAGTGGCAGCAGATTGCACAAGAGCAAAGAAGGGTGCTGTGAGTAAGGTAACATGCCAGTAATCACGATCTGTGGCGGCATCAAAACAATTGATAACGCCAAGTTCTCCTCCCTCGCCCTGAGTGCTGGCACCCACTGCTCCCCGGGCTGCAGCACAGGCGGGTGCTGCTGATCCTCCTCCTAGGGGTGCAACCAGAACTGCTCTCCCTGCTAGAACTGGCTGTGCCTCCACTCAGACACTCCATGGTCTGAGCTGTGGTTTCAGCCAGCCTCCTTCGCCACACACTGACATTGTGTTGGAGGCAATCACACGGTCATTTACTGCACCTCAGCCGAGAGGCAGGAAAGAGGAGCTAAACTTATGATTTCTTCTGTCCCTCCAGCTAGACGTGCAACAACATGCCTGTCTACACTCTAATCTAGGCTATATAAATACTTTACCTCAGCTATTTTAAAGACAGAGCATAAAAAGAAAGACAAACAGTCAAGATTTAAGCTAGCACTTAACTGTACCCCTATTCCATCCTGGTGGGAGCAAGCAAAAATTCTTACAGAGACAATGAAAGTCTCTTCCCTCAGAGATTTGAAAAGATCAAGGTTTACTCCTGCTGAGAAGAAATGGCATCCATCACCTTTGCTGGAGACATCTAGGATTTTCCCCCAGCTTCCTTTATTTTTTTTTTTTTAATTCAGTTTGTTCAACTGAGCCTTTGCGATGCTTGGTCAGGAATTTGGGGAATAATGGACAAACATTTATTTAAAATTCATATATAATTGATTCTGTAATCATACAATTACAGAAAAAGATTCTCTGGCTTCTGCAACATTACTTAGGTAGTGCCAAGATTATGCTCTTAACAGAACAGGTGAGAGGAGGAAAAGGAAAACAATTAGAACCATTACTTTACATGGCCAAGACATTTTGAGTCAAGACCAAATATCTGACAGAACTGCCTAGAGATCTCAGCTCAGATAAAGTTCACTGCTAATAATTGAAGAATGCTCATTTGGAACAAGTTTAAAAAATGATAGTAAGAAGCAGAGAGACTTTGGAAACAGAAAAGTCCATATAAACAAATATCATTTGTTTTCAGAATTTTATATACTAACAGTAGACAGGCATTATTAATTTCTGCAGATAAACAACATAGTTCAAACAAAGAAGAAATAAAATCTGGGTCAAATGTTGGTCTCCTGATCAAAAATCTTAGCAATTTCACATTAAACATAAGTTGATTATAAAGAACATATTTATTTAGCATCAGTAATTATGTAAAATGAGCCATTCCCTCTGGAGATTATCCATAGCCTTCTAGACAAAACAAGCCCAGAAGTTTTTAATCCTGACCATGTTGCGAGCTGACCATTAAACAAAGGAGCAGGTCAGTGAGGAAATTCATAAGGCAAAAAAATATATAAACCACCACTAGTGAATAAGGATTCAGCCCTCCAAAGTGCTAAGCATGTTGGCCCCAGTCCAATGAAGTACTTAACTACATGCTGAATTTTAAGCACATACATAGTCTCATTCCCACTGAGATTATTCCTGGACTTTAAAGCTCACCATGTGCTTGTATAGTTTTTTGAACTAGGACCTGGTATCTTCAAGGACTTGAACCTTTGAGTGTTAGGAGCTGGACCTAGAAGAGCCTAAGCATGTGAGTTTTCTACCTGTCTTAGTCAATAATTCTGAATTTTATTCTAAAGATGTGAACCATGCAGAAATTGGAAGTTCAGATTTTGACACCCCCAAATAAATATATATATAAATAAATAGATAGATAAATAAATAGACAAATATTCTCCCCAAGGTCTAGACAAAGAACCAAAACCCATCAACTCCTCTGTCTGAGAAAACACACGTTCTGCTGAACTCAGTTGTAAGAATCAATACTGGGAATAAATGCCAGCACTCTGATTTGTCATTGCTATTTATTTTAATACAAAAATGGTGAGAAAAGGCAAACTGCTCTTCACACTTTTGATCGTAGTCATTATGGCTCCAATACCAGAGAACAGGCAGCCTGTGGCTGTCAATGGCTTCTGGCAAATGAGAATCTCTTTACCCAGCAATTGCCTTCACCACAACTCTGGAATTCACCACGAGGAGAGGGAGGCCCAAGAATGACACTGAGTATGCTTTTGGACAAGCAAAATACCAGAAGAGCAAAATGCAAATAAATTAATTTTGCACATCAAACAAATCATGGCTAATATTAAACACCCTTTTATCTGCATGCAAAAGGGGTTGTTTGTTTAATGTTCTGCCTCTTTTTTACATATTTCAGGGCTCTATTCATTGCAAAAAAAAAATATTAAAAAGTATCTCTGAAATACCAAATATTTTTAAACACAAGTAAAGTCATTTTATTAGAATCTGGACTTTAAAAAAGCTTTGTAAGATCCTGACACATTAATCAAGGGAGTACTTGCACAGAAAAACTTGGAGGGAATAGAACGAACCACATGCACCTTTGAAACAAATTGTGGAAGGCTATTTTGTGCAGTGGCTGCTGTGCCTCATTTGGACATCTGTATTACACTGTGGCATAGAAATGAAATAGTGAAGATGCATAACCAGTCATAGAGTGATCCTAAAATAATCAGACAGTCGGCTGCCACAATCTAGCAGCTTTAACCAGATGGAACATTGCTGTGGGGATCCATTTGCTGGTCCACAGTGTTCACCAAGAAAAAGCATTAATATGCTCCGTGGTGGTTTTTTTACGTGCTTAAGAATTCCAATGAAGCCACAGCAATGAATGATCCTGCTAACCCTGGGCACTCCTAAGAAGGAACATTGAGGATACACTGATCCTTTTCTGGAAGTTTCAGTGGCTCAATGTCTTTTGTGATAAAGCTTCACATTTCTTGTGTTTTTGGACTGGCTCCCTGTTTGTTACCTCTGCATCTCAGTCATTGAAACATGTGCCCAGCCCAGCCTACCACACACAGCTGGAAGGCTGCAGGCCATGGTCCAGTTCTTCTAAAAGAACAGTCTGCCACAGGAAGGCCAAAAAAACTTCTTGCTAAAAGTACAAGAACTGCACTATTTTCCAGAAAGCTGAGAATATAGAAAAACTTTTTCCCTTTTACATAACACTATATTCACAGTTCTGGAGCTTGTGCATCCCAGTTATCAACAGCTGTTCAATCATTACTCCCCCTCTAACCTCAATTAATATCCCATTTGATAGTGAGTGACAAAAGTGCTGATTTTGATATCTCATCCTCAGTTCTTGGAAAGTGGAAGAGCCTAAGCAAAGAAGGAGAATAAAGTAATTAGGTATGCCTTGAAAGGCTGCAACCACTAATGCTTATTTGCCCCCACGCATCCTAGGGTTTTTTCCTGTCTGTCTGCTTCTCATCCTATCTCCTTTCTTCTTTTTGTTTCCTCTCATTCAAGTATTCTCCTTCCTTTCCCATCCCCAGAAACTACTTCAGATTCTAAATTATCTATTTAATTTCTGCTTTGCTTTTAGCTAGTCTCAAAACTTCATCACCAACAAGATCAAAAGGACATAAAATCTCTTTTCACATCCAACATTCAGACCACAAACTGGTGTGCAAGTGCATTGGGATTACTAATTTATACTGATCATCTAGAATCTGTTAATCCTTTCAAAAATATTTGCTATCAACCAGATGTCAGAATGATCAGCAAAACACAAGAATGTTTACGATTCATGCTAACCATTAACAGACTGATGATATAAATAATATTTATGTCCTCTTCTAAAAAAGACTGATATGACCAAACTGATCCACTCAAACCTTTCCCAGAAACCTACATTTTCTCAGACAGCAAGGACAGATAACTTGTGTCCCAAAGAATTTGCTGTGAATAACTTGATGAGCAACAGAAACAGAATACAGAGTTCAGTCTTGAATACTGTAAGCACTAAAGAGACTTCTTCAACCACTGCATGTTATCCTCTTTAGATAACAGCATTACACCGCCTATATAGAGAAGTTTTAAAAATTTACATGTATCAAGCTGCACCCAAATACTATGTGACTACAGAAAACCTCTATGCATGTTCAACAGCAATACAGCATTACAGTTGGTATTCAGCGCAATTATATATGCATTCACTCACTCTTCCCTCCCATCTTTGTCCTTTCATAGCCCTTCCCTTCCTCTCCCTTTGTTTTTTCATCCCTTCTTTTCTCCCACACACTTTCAAGAAGGCCCAATTCAGCACAGTGTGCCATCGGCAGAGACCAGCGACAGCTGCCGTTCCAGCTACAACAGTGAGTGGATTTAAAAAAAATCAAGGGACAGCTTTAAAGTTTGGGAGAGCTGTTTAAACTGAATATGTAATAACTCTGCTGAGGATTTGGACTTTGGCTACACTCAATAGGGGTGCTTCATTACCTACTTGTGGGAATGTCACTTGTCTGTGGTGAGGTCACAGCCTCCTGGCGGTAAATTCCGTATGTGCTGTTTAGCCCGGTCAGCTGAAAACAAACTAGCAGATGCCACCCTGATTTGCATCCAGTTGCTATTGATACTAAAGGCACAATATGTGAAAGACAGGAAGTATCATGTGGGAGCCATGCTTCACCAGTGTGAGGGGAAACGAGCCTTCACCTTCTTTATCTAATCATCCCAAGCAGAATTACTGAAATAGAAAAGTCTTCCACAGCAGGAACACAGCAATCAAAACCAGTCTGGGGATGGATTTGACTCTTATTGGTTTATTGGTTATCCTAGACATTTCTGTGCCACTTTGACTGGGGTGGAGGGGGGATTCATCAGAAGTAAAAACAGCAACAGCTTAAACCTTTATGTTTGCACTTCTAATGGAAATTACCCATACAAACGATTCAGCTAAACAGTTTCCACCTGTTCCTTTTGGGTTTGGTTATATCACACTCATATTGTGAAAAAATGAATTCAACCTGTCCAAGGGAAGACTTCATAAATTAGAAACTCCAGCTAATTCTCAGTAATAACTCTTTAGTACATTTTAACTCTTTCATCCACATTTCCTCTTTCCCTGGAAAGACTTTACAGCACTCACAGCATTCAAAGTCTTTCACTTTTACACCATTGTGATGAGTTCGTATTTGCAATTTGATCCCATTCCATCACACAGCGTTGTGCAATGGTGTTTTCAAATCAACTTTTAGTGGGCACGCCCATGCAGCCCATAAAACACATGGCAGTGTGGCTGCAGTAAAACGCATGCCAGTGTAGCTGCACTGCCACTGCTAATCAGAGTTTTTGTTACATTCTCAAACATCACAGATTGAACCCTTCTTGTCTAGACAGGGTAGAGAAGTCAAAAATAATGAGAATTTTCACTGACTGAAAAGAAACACAAACCAGGAGGAAAGACTGTGTAGACCAGCAAGGAAAGAAAAGCCTTTTGGCTTTCACCAAAGGTTGAGGGAAGATCTTTGAAGCAGGGATCAAGGGCCCACTCAACTTCTTGAATATACAGCAGACTTGGCTCCTTAAAGTCCAGGTTGAGTATTGAGGATAAGCACAGAGACACATGAGAATGAGAATATGCTTTGTCTTAGTTATTTTTCTAGAGCATTATGTGGCAATATCTTTCTTGGTCTCTTCTGTTTCACATATTTCCATCTCACTACTCTTCTCTACACTGACCCCTCACAATCTGTGTAGCCATCGTCCCATCCCAACACAGTCTACTACCAGTCTATACCTTCTAGCTCATGAAATCAAGGTGAAAAGCCAATCATGTCTAACTCACTTTGATATAAATGAAGACTCCATTGTTTCTTCCAAAGAGAAACACCATGGGCACCATAATTTTCATATGCAAAGAACAGGTAGAGTAATGGGAACTAGGGCCTATAGAAGGCAACCAGAAAGCATGAAAAGGGTTTTCCTGGAATTCACCTTTGGCCTTTCGGTTAAGCAATGAGAATAGATACCAACAGCAGAATGTAAGAATGTACGCACGTAAACCAGAAGTGAATACTCAATTTCACTCGTAGGGCTATCATAACAAAATCACTACTACTATATGTTGAAACACAGCTACTTAGACACATTACAAAAATGCCACGTGCATATCTACATATATTTGCACTAAAGGTTGAATAAAGTATACTCCCACTGCAGTGGGCTATATGAATCCCATAGCAGAAGAATGATATGAAAGGACCTACAAGAAGATAATCTTCCCTCAGCAGATCAGGTATGAGTGAAAGAAAAACAAAAAAAAAGGAAAAACACACAGCCACAGTCCCCACAATTACAAGAAGCCTGCCAGTCAGCAGTCAGAATCCTCACATGCTGCATAATACACTGCATCAGAAGACCTACTGGAAGATAGATATGGAGGGACAGTTGGGCTAACATGTAGTTTACATGAGGTGAATTCCTCTTAGTATCATCCTAAAGCCCTAAAAACATAATGTAAGCAAACCTGATTCCACCCTGGTTGACACAGAATTATTCTCTACAGTTAATCCAATGCAAACAGGGCCTTGACATACGAGCCTCATCCCCACAAAATCACAAAAAGTTCTTTTCATTGAACCCAGAAGGAACTGCATCTTGGCCTAAGGAATGTGATTGTGGCTTGAGTAAAAAGGCACCCTCCTGCTTAAGTAAACAGAGTTACACTGGCTTATACCAGCTGAGAATCTGTCAAATACCAAATTATATCAAGATATTCCTCTGAAATAGTTCAACATTCAAATTCCATATATATCAAATCCTTCAAAATGCTCATTCTAATAACAATGAGCCAGTCAGACTGGCTTATATGACACTGCTCCTCTCCAGAAAGCTCCCAAAATCTGAGTCCTCATTTAGTTCCACCTATTACTTCGACAGGTGGATTTGGTCCTTTTGAGGCAAAATATTGTAAGTGTCCTTAGCACAAGTACAACAGTGATGAAAGGAAGTGAGGATTCACTGAGCCAGTTAAAACTGTAAGAATGTAGATGGGCAGCTCCATCCTATCTCAGCTGGAATTAGGCCATGACACTGAGGTTAACCCCCCACTAGTGCAGAAATACCATGGGTTTTCACTAACCACAAATGGTCAGGACCTTGGTGGAACGAGCCCATCCACAGCAATCTCACAGATGTAAGAAGCAGCAGAACAGTCTCTGAGAGGGTGGGATTCCAACTCAAAGTACCCATGGATACTTCCATCAATCATCACCTAAAACTGGACAAAACTAAGCAAGATTGCTGCAATGCAATCACAGTGCAAACATCTGTTCAAGCACAAAGACTTCCTAAAAGCTCCACCTCAGTAGTTCTGGAGCATTAGTGGACAGAGCCTCTGTGGAATGAGCACCTCTGAGTAATGAGGAAACTCACAGAACTCTCTGCCTCCTCCGCACTGGGACACTGACCAACACAGTTTATGAAGTAAACAATTCAACAGCAGCCTTTCCGGAACAGCTCAGGGTGATCCACTCAGGAATTAAAGTCACATTTATTCCAGTTTCCAGATAGGGAGCACCCTGCAGTATTTTATGTCAATTTTCCCACAACGGCAGGTCCTTGGAGTAATATATAAATTCTCCTTATGCTGTGTAACAGTTAGTTGGAATTAGTAAACACATATTGTTCCATTAAAAATATTATGTTCCAGCACATGCATTTAATTTGCCATAAAGTATGGTATGTAAGAAATCACACCATTTGCAATAAATCTGAAAAGATATTAGCATTTTTGTTTCTAATACAAGATATTTTATGCAAGTCGTAAAATTTCAGTGGTATATGGAAGGGGTCTTAGTGAAATACACAAAAAAATATGACTATAAACAAGCCATCATTCTGGTAAGAGGAAATACAAACAACCAGAATAAAAATAGTTGATGCACAAAAGCCATAATGAGGGGGTTGCTCAAAAAATAACTTCTACTTTGAATGGTTTGGATGAAATACAAATTATCCACAGAAAAGTGTGGACTGGCATAAATGTTTGTACAAAATTATAAGTATATTTCTAGAAGTATGCAAGAGACAACCGCCTGCATGCTGCACAAGGTCCCAACAACGCTCTGCCTAAGTGCTAGTGCACAGAGTCCAAACCACTGCATTTTAATTACTATGCAGCCTCAGATATATTGCCTTTGATATGGAAATGTTCTTGTTCTCTCATCTTCACATACGGTCTCATGCACAGAAATCTTTATCTGATTCATAAAAAATAAACTAGAATCCAATCTCAACACCTGACCTCAGTGCTTAGAAGTTTTTTACTAAGCATGGTGTCACTATAAAAAGAATGGGTAATATTGGTGTAAAGTTAGATATTTGGAGCAATGATATGAAGGATTTGCAGTTAGCAATCAAATCAATACTGCACCTCTAAGGTTTTAGAGTTTCCTATTGCCTTATGTCAGTCTACCAGTGACTGGAGACACAATTGACTACACCTTTCTGTATAGCTCAAGAAGAAAGAAAAAATATTTAAATGACATCCTGTCTTGCCACTGATGCAAGAGATGCAACTCAGCCACTTGCTGTATGGAATAGGTTCTGAAATCTAATAAATCACTAACATCAAACTTTTCACCTTTTTTTTTTTTTTTTTAATTTCAATGCTACATTCTTGAACATATTTTAAAGGTACGCACTACAAAGTTTGCACAAGAAGAAGCAACACATTTCCCAAGCTTTACTTCAAGACACAGGTAAAATAAACATAAAAATACCTAAAATACAAACCCTTTTCTATATCTTATATTAATCAATATGCTGCCCATAAGAAGGCTAAAAAATTCAGCTTGGTCAAATTCTACTAGTCACTCAGAAAAAACATTAAATATTCAGACCTATTTAGGTAATTCTCCTAGATCTATAGAATTACATTTTCTTTTTCTAAAGAATATGATCTGTGTAAGCTCTCTATAGATGATAATGACCCATCTGTAAATCATTTTGTTGCAGGTTATCTGTTTTTTATCACTGCTAGTACCTGTCTGTCCCTGATATGATACCCTTAAACACATTAACTTGATGGAATGTTTTGCCTGACTTCAAAAAAACATCCATTGATCCGTTCTGTACTATATATGAATTACTCTGATTAACCTAGTCTAACAATATACCTAATTTTATCTTACTCATTCCAATTCACAAGATTCAAGAAATATTTCATTGAACTAATTTCCAAGCAATGATTTTCAGACTTGGGACGCTGGTTTTTTTCTTCTTAATTTAAGAAGACAAAACAGTAAACATAAAACTGATATGAGTATTTTAAAATATACAAGAAGAGGAGAGAAATGTCTGTGTACTGATTCTTGTTTCTTTAAGAGAAAATCCATTTTTCAGGTTCCTGTTGTACTAATTGAAAGAGAATTATTTAAAACTTCACTGAATACTTGAATATACGATGGGTATCTGTAGCAGTTTCACGAGTTCCAAAGAACTCTAGACTTTCTGAAAGACAGTAAACTAAAAATTGGCAGGAAATCTCTTACAATGATGTCACAAATATTTGTTGTTGCCACAGAATACTGTTTTAAAAGAACACCTACTTCTGTGCTGAAAAGGCTTTGGGAACATGTAATTATCCAGTTTTATCACTGCAGAAATCAGCTGCTTTCCAGCAAATACGTCTATCAGATCTCTCTTCTGTGCAGAACTACATCTAAATAAATAGGCATATATTTAAGGCATCACACCAGTCCAGTACACAACCTTACTAATGATAGGATTTTATGCTGCTTTGTTGTTTCCATAATATGATGTAAAGGCCTGTGATGTACAGATACATACTGCAGGAGAAACGTGTCTAAAAAACTCCAAATGGCTCATACCAAAGAAAAGAAAACTCAGTTTCTGTGTTTTGGTAATAAGTCCCCTAAAAGTTCCCATTCTTGTTGTTCTACCTGAGGAAAAATAGAAAGTTGTGTAAATAAAAATTACACAAAAAGCCACTGAAAGAGATGAACAGAAGCTAGCCTGCTACAGTACAAACCTGAAACACGCACCTCAGTGTGTTTTGCTGCTACTTGATGAGCAGGCTCTCTGTGAACCAGCCAACACATCACACAGCAGCACTTCTGACACCCTGCAGAAATGTCTCAAGGCTCTGCCTCTGTGATTTATTGTATGAACTGAAATGTTTTAAAAATATGTCTCTGTATCACTGCAGTTGACATAGTTCACATAGACACAGACACCCTTATTTACATAACTTTTGAAAACTTTAGCCATTACATGCAAGGTCTGCCAAACCAGTCCGCTGATCTCTAAAGTGACACTGTGGAAAAAAAGGAAATATACAACATCACATTGTATGGAGTGGAAAGTAAAATGCATCCTAGCTTCTCTTTCTGAAGTAATTTTTGTTCTGGGAAGTAAATAAATAAATAAACAAATAAATCGACTGAAGCCTTTGGAGTGTGATCTATACACTTCCAAGGGGGAAATCAACCCAAGTGTAAAAGATTGATGGATATGCTTCCTGAAGTGGTATCTCCCAAGGTGATCACTGTGTTTTGCAGATAAAAGAGGACTAAAGAAACTTTCTAATGCCAACTGAGAAAGAAAAAAAAAAGTATTTGTTACTGCTATCATCATGCAAAGCTCGGGCCTTTATTGCCACAAGATATTTCAAGGCCTCCAAGAACTGCAGGGATATGTGGATACTTTGGACTAAAAATACGATCAAAGATGCAAAAAGTCCAAAGAGGCTTTTTTTTCCTGTTGAGCAGAAGAAGTTCGGCGGGAAATGACCACAAACAGTTGTTGGCCACATATTAAAAACCACTGGCGAGGGAACGAGCACTGGCAGTTCCCACTTGTGAACAAAATCAAGCTGACAAGTGAAGGCGACTAACTTTGGACATCAGCTATTATTTTCTACTGGTCAGGCACTGGTGGCCTTCCCAGTGAAAGTGATGGGCTCCACTTTGTTTCTCTTGCCGCTTTCCCCGGTGTGTAAAGGCAAAAAAAGGAAAAAAACGCAGCAGTTACATAAGTTGAGCGGAGAGTCGGGAGCGTGCGGGGAGAGACAGCCATCTGTCTCGCTCCCTTTATGCTGTGTTATACACATGGCACTGGCTTGCACCCTGCGATCTAGCAGAGAAGGAAACCGAGGGAGCGCTGAGGCAGCCCAGTTCAGCCTCCCAGCAGAACCGCGACGGAGCACTGAGCTGCAGGGAGGAGGGAGGAAATAATGCGTTTAGCAGAGGATGCGAGACTGCCGACCAAAGGGCCCCTGCGCGCTCATCGCTGAATGAATTAAAGTTCCCGGGGAGGAGGCCGGGGGAAGCGCGGCGAGCGACACGCGAAGTGTGACAGGAGGGAAGGGGCCGGGAGCCGCCAGCCGGGGGCAAGGCGGGCACGGAGCTGGGGGCAAGGCAGGGCGGGCACGGAGCCGGGCAAGGCAAGGCGGGCACAGAGCCGGGGACAAGAAGGGCACAGAGCCGGGGACAAGGCAAGGCGGGCACAGACCAGGGTGCAAGGCAAGGCGGGCACGGAGCCGGGCAAGGCAAGGCGGGCACAGAGCCGGGCAAGGCAAGGCGGGCACAGAGCCGGGGACAAGAAGGGCACAGACCCGGGGACGAGGCAAGGCGGGCACAGACCCGGGGACAAGGCAAGGCGGGCACGCAGCCGGGGGCGCGGGGTCCCCAGTGCGGCCGCGGCCGCTCCCGCCCCGCGCGGGGCCCGGGGGCTCCGGGGACCGGCCCGCCCCGGGGGTCGCTGCGGGGCCGCAGCAGCCCGGGATCCCCGGGCGGGCTGGGCTGCCCCGCCGGGCCCACCCCGCGCTCCCTCCCCCGGCTGCGGGCGGCCGGCGCGGCCCGGGAAGCGGCCTGGAGAGCGGCGCTGGGAGCGATGCCCAGGGCTCACCTTCCCCTCCCCCCGGAGAAGCGCGCTTCAAAATGGTTTTGCAGGCGAGGCTGGCCAGGCTGCGCTCGGTGCAGGGCTTCCAAGAGCAGTGCCTGGGTTGGTTTCCGTATATTCTTTGGCTTTTAATAGCTAGCTGAGGGAAAAAAAGAAAGCATTATTGTTTTCTTTCTTTCCTTCTCTCATTGCCTATTCTAAATTTGACTCCAAAGTTTAAGCAGTTGAATTGGCTAATTCTGAATACAGTCTATTGAGAGACCAGACACAGCAGTATATCCCTGTATAGCAATAGATACAATGTGCTGAATTGGCAGTCTAATTATAAATGTGGCATTTGGACCTCCTTTCAGACCCAGTGCCACCTTACCTTATGAGGGAACTTCAACTACAGCAACTGTTCAAAACAAAATGCCATTACAGGATCAGCTTCACCCAACACTGGAACCAGCCAGGGGATTGTTTTACAAACAGCCTTTCTCACTTAACACAAGAATGTATTATAAGGAAAAGTTATGGATAGTGCAGAGTCTGAAGAAAACGCGTATGTAGTTTCTGCCAGGTGTCGAGCTACTTCAAACTGCAGCATACTCCAAATGACCTCATTATTTTCTTTTAAATGTACTCACTATAAATAATTATTCCTTAGTTTTACTAGAATGAGCTGCTAGGTACGCTTGCTGTTTATATTCCAAGCGTAGTGTGCATGTAACGTCATGAGCACAAAAACCCACGAAATATCCTGGCTCAAAACAAAAACCTGCAATAAGATCTTGCCAAAGAATCATGGGGTGCTGAAAAAAAGTTTTTTAAAGGGTCTTTTCCAGGGAAATATTTGTATATAATGGCAGGCTACATGCACATATCTCACATTCATTCTTATTATTTACTTTATGGTATTATAATGGCTTAATTAAATGAGTGGGCACAAGCACGTCAATAAAACAAGTCAAGTCAAGTCGAAGTCTCAAAACAGGTTTCAAAATTGCTCCATTACACGAATACAGAAAGGGAAATTCGTTAATTTTTGGACTCCGAGCTCTGTTTGAGGACTGGGTAGAACAGTTCTCCTGTCCTCACGACCAGCACTGAAGATGGAAATGGCAAAAAAATGTTAAAGTGAGGGTAAAAGAAAGCAGCAGGAACAAAGTGCCGCTCGTGTGCCGAAGGCTATTTAAATTTGCTTAATAAACATATACCTTATCTACAAACAGCAGGCGAAGATATATTACTTTATCACAGAAAGTTTCACCTCTCTGTTTTTGGGAAACACCCCTAGGACAGCACTAATCTGCCGTCCCCAGGCTCCCACCGGGCTGCCTTTCCCTGCGGCCCCCCTTCCCCCCACCCCGGCCACTCAGACGCAACACTAATTGTCCTTTCACGGTGCCACTTTCACTCCTTCCCGTCCTTTCACAAGTAACAAAACCGCAGCAAAGCCCACGGCGAGGCGGCCCGCAGGAAGCGCAGACAGCGCTCGGCCGGACACGAGGGGAGCCTGCGAGTGACCTCCGGGCCCTGGGCGCACGGCTCGGGCCGCGGCCGGGGCTGCCGGGCCGGGGCCGCGCTCCGGCGGCTCGGCTGCTACCTGCTCACATCAGCCCTGTGTGCCGTGCCTCTCCCCGACCTGCACCCAGCCGCGACCCCGCCGCCGGTACACGCGTGCATGCATTACACGAGCGGGCAGCGCCGGTGCCCGCTCCTCCCCGCAGCAGGGCAAGCCGCAGAGGCACACTCATTAGCTCCCACTGATGATTCCTTTCAGGATCATGAATGGAACAATTGTCAAAAACTGCGGGAAAAAAAAACAAGCCCCGAGACTATTATATACAGACACAGCTTGTGTGCGCGCATGTGACAGTCGCAGGCAACCCAGATTTGGCCATAAACTCTTCAGCGTTATCCGAGATAAAACATCAAATTGCATGTACGGTAAAAGAGGCTTCTTATCCCCAATCCAAAAAAATAAACAGCTTCGAAGGTAGTGAAACCCAGGAAAAGAACAAGCTCTCCACAAGACACACCTTGCCTCACTCGTATCCTGCAGCACCGCCTGTAAACAGCTGCGCTAGCTTGTTGCAACTGCCACTATTTTATTTTAAAAGAAGAATAACAGTAATAATAGTAAGTGAAATACTTCCTGAAAACTTACTTTGCATTTAGTTTAGGCACTATTCTTTTTTTCAGCTCGCAAAGGAAGCCGTTTTGTCCAGGTTAGGTATTGTCTACTTATGGATCAGCCTCTGGCTAAGGGTTTATTTTAATTTATGGCTTATGCATTCTTTTAAGGTCGATTTGCATGACCTCCGGCAAAGAGCTAAGGCAGCAAGAAATCCCAAGTCGACTGTTGCCACAAAGCGGCACGCATCTCCCCTTCCCCGGGTGTAAACAGAGCTCTCTGATGATGGACTGCCTTCTTCCCCCCTCCTTGTGTATCACGAATTAGGGCGCGATATCGATTTTAAAGTTTTCGGTATAACTTTATCCACAGGCTCTGCTGGGAGCGATAAGGCGGCGGCGGCAGCAGCTCGGGACAGCGCCGCGCCGTGGCCGAGCGCGGCACGGCCGCCGCCGCTCCCGCAGCTTTGTGTGCTCCCCGCAGCCGTCCCTGGCCAACTTCAAAGCACTCACCCACCTCAAACTTAGCGCAGAACCCACGAGCACCACTAAACTCCCTTCGTCTTTCTCCATGCCGCGTCTCTCGGGGTTATCCGCCAGGAGAAACCCACGCGAGCGCTTCGGAGCAATGACAGCAGCGCTCCGCTCTCAAAGATTTATTTCGGATTTTATTTTTCCTCTCTTTCTCCCTCTCGTGTTAGTTCCTTACGTACAATATCTTCCCGCACCATGTGTTCGCCTGCCGTGGGTGATCTTAAAATACAACGCTGATCTGTCACTACATTTTAAAATAAACTCTACTCGGGAAGGATGAGAAAGTGTTGTGATTTCAAGGTACTGGGGTCCCTTAACGTCTCGGAAACCTCGGGATTCAAACAGCCCCGGAAACTCGCACGGGGACGAGACTATAACTACTTTTCCCTAAAGAGAAGGGGGAAGAGAAAAAAAAGAAAAAAAAAAAAAAAGGAAGAAAAAAGAAACGCAACACCCTCGTGATATAAAAGTAAATAATCGTGCAGGGGGAGGCGGGGGAAGGGGTGAATTCAGCAATGTTAAAAGCTAAACAACAGATCTATCTCCGGACGCTGCTGCTTCACTCAATTGCAACTAATAACCCATTAAAGACAGCGCAGGGGGAACCGAATTCTCTCCTGCAAAGCGACATAAATCCAGCGAAAACCCATTAAACCGCCGCCACCGCCACCAAGCCACGCAGCACTACACACCACAGCAAACAACAGGTATACAACACAATAGGGCTGGTTTTCCTGGTTACCTCCTCGGGATCCAGTGTGGCACAAAGCACTGGGAGAGCCTCCTTTTTTTTTTTTTTGCAACGCGCTTCGGTAATTTTCATTAAAAAAAAATATTAAAAAAAAAAGGGAAGGAGGTGGAGGGGGGGGAGGGAAGGGAGAGGAATAAATGGGTAGTAATTCGGTAAAATAAAATAAAATAAATGAACTAGAGTCTGCTGGTGTTTCTCCGGGCCATGGATGTGCAGGATCCCGATCGTTAGAAGTTTGCGGATGGGTTGCCTGGAGATTTGGTTACAATCAGGTTCATTTTTTTTTTTTTTCCTCCTGAAACAAGTGAAGGCGATGGTTACTGCTGTCAATCTTGGCAATCAATGTGAGCGGCCATGTCGTAAGTATTCAAAGCATTTCCCGTCGTGCAACATCAGAAAGTGAGTGGCCAGGGCATTGATCTGAGGAAGGCAAAAGGAGGCAGGGCTCCCCCGCCCAGACAGCACAGGCAAGATGAGACAACACAGGGAGAGAGAGGAGGGAGAGGGGAAGGGAGGGAGAGACACAGAGAGAGAGAGAGAGGCTGGGAGCGAGCGGGGAGAGCAACAACTGCGGAGAAAGTGAGCACAAAACAGAAAGTGAAATCGGCGCGGGCTGCCAGCCGCATCCCCGCGCAGCTATCACCACTCACAGGGCCATTAGACACATGAAACCCTACACCGCTCTGCTCCCGCTAATGACCACTGATTGCCCGGAGTGGTGAGGAAAGGTACTAGAAAGTTACCGGGGAGGGGGTGCGAGGGCGGGGCGGGGGCCGGAAAAGGAGGAGGGGGAGCGGGGGGGTCCCGGGGGAGCCGCTTGGCGGGGCCGGGGCGGCGCGGGGGGGGCCGTGTCACACGGGGCCGGCCCGCCCTCCGCCCTCCTCCCTCCTCCTCCCTCCTGCGTGGGGACACACGCCGGGAGAGTCCCGCCGGCTCACGGGATGCACCAGAAAAATAAAATCGCAAGGAGGAAAAAAAAAAAAAAAAAAAAAAAGCTGGAGAAAGACGATGTGCAGGAGGAGGGAAGGGCTGGCGGCGTGGGGAGGGAGCGGGGACGACGAGAGGGAAGCACTCAGCAAGCGCTTAGTGACAGCTGATAAATGGGTCTCTGAAGAGCCCGATCCCACAGCACGGACGGGAGGGGGGAAAAATAAATTTAAAAAAAAATGGGAGGGGATGGAGATGAAATGGAAAGTATAAATTACACCAGAGATGGGAGTCCAGCTACAAGGACCCAGGGGGGAGAAGGCACTCAGAGTCCACAAACTATTTAGTGATGGATTCAGCAGAAAGGTGAAAAGTGAGTGCAGTGAAAAGGGAAAGACAGGTATGGCCCGAGAGGAAAAACTGATTTAGGACGGACTCTAGCTGAAGTTGGGATTCTCGTGGTGACGACGAGAAATTTTAGCAGCGGCAATATATAAATATCCTTCTCTCTGCCTACCAAAAGGCAACAGATAAGGACTGGAATATCAGCTTGAATACCAATTTAGGAACTCACGCTCTCTTGGAAGTGCTAATTGGGTATGGGGGGGGGGGGGGAAATCTGGGAGAAAGAAGGGAAAAACTATAAGGAGCTGAGGAGAAAATCAACCAGTGGCAGAGTACTGCAAACCCAAGAAAGTCTCCCTGCTGTATTTTTGCATTCCAAAGGTAAACATAAAAGAGTCTTTCAAACTGTCAGGGGCCCGCAGATCAGGTGGGCAAACAGCGCTGCAGAGCGAACGTCTCCCTCTTTTGATATTATTCACACCTAGGCTAAACTGTTGTTAAGATGGGAGTGCGGAAAGCAACCTCAAGCCCACAAAATGAGAGAGAGAGAGAGAAGTTGTTGATTCATCTCTGTATTTTTGGCACTTTCTCCCCATTTTCCAGAAGGCGCCTGGAACAGTTAGTAACAGACAAACTTTTTAATTTTAAAATAGCTTCATAACTTATAGAGGCCAAAAAGACGAGAAGGGAGCCTGATTTCGCTTTCTTTCTCTCTCAAGTAGAAATCTGCAGACTAGGTTAGACCCAGAAGCACACTCAGCCCCATTGCGAATGAACCTGGCTTCAGCAGGACGTGATGAAAATTGAGCATTAACGCGATGGCACAGGACAGATATGACCTGGCTCCAGTTCATTTTGTTAACAAGCTGTAAAACTCGACACACTGCTGGAGTCATTCACGTTGCATCCTCTGCCTTTGCTATCCGAGGTGCTATCACCCCTCTCGAGCCGAGTTCAGGGAAAAGGAGCTGTAAGTCAGAACCTCTTGGAATAGTGGACCTGTTTAATACAATATTTTTGGCAATTCCACTGCAATAAAAGAAGTAACTAAGTCCTATTCGGCAAATAGCAAACACCTTGAAATAGAACTTTATAGTAAAGCTTTATCATCAAATTAGCTGGATGAGGGGAAGTAGTTAATTTCCATGCGTTCTTTCCATTTTAATAAAAGACACTAAAAAAGTGAAATTCAGAGATGAGGAGAAATTGTATGATTGTGAATACTGAGTTTGTATTCACCTGCATTCGGCTAATTCAAAGTATTCACCTTGCTGCAGTTATCCGGTGTAATAAGTAAATAGCTGCCTTTTGAGATGCTGCTCTGTCCTTTTTAATCTTTAGTTATAAGAATTCCAGTGATTAGCCACTATCGCTTTCCTTGTAACACATTTAAACCTGCTGCAAGTAAAGAAAATACCTTGACTTTTTTGCACAACTAGTGTAGCTTTGGCGCGCAAAAAGATTTAAAAAAAAATTTAAATGAGCTATGTAAGAAAAGAGATGAGAATCAGAATACAAGGAGGAATAGTCTGCCTCAATCTGCAACTCTAGTAATTTGTCGCTGGAAGTTTTTTCCTGCCAAGAAACAGAAAGGAAAAATACAACCCAAGCACTCCTCAAATGGAGCGCCTTATTAAATACGAAGCGGGAACGGGACAAGAGATAATTAAGGCATCAGATAAATCCAACCGCCCACCTAGCTCCAAATCGGGGCAGCATCCCGCTGCACTCCCGAAATTCCAGTGCAGAGAATGACACCAGGTTGGGGCAGGACACGGCAGGGATGCGGAGCGCAAGGAACGCTCCCCAGCTTGTTGCTTCCACTGCGTGATCAATTAAGTTACAGATGTAACTCAGAGTGCCGAGAGCGGCAACTTCTCGGCGGCAGGGAAAGAGGATTCCTTGGGCATTGTATGCAAATGTGCGTGTGTGTGTGCGCGCTGCACGGGGATAATTGTGATTCCCTCTTTGTTTGCATAAGTGAACACCCGCCGTGCAGATCCGTGTACACGTGCCGAGAAACAAGAAAGCGCTTTCACTTGGAGTGTTACCCCACGTTTAGAAACAGCGTTTGGAATTACTGCCCTTGCTTTGGCTTCATGATGGCTAGAGGCAGATGTTGAGGAGGGATGCTGACCTGCTGGGGGTCCCTGCTCAGGGAAGGGACCGCAGGCGCTCACATCACGTCGGAGCACTTACCTGTGCACAGCTGTCATGGCATTTTGCGCCGTGTGTCTCACTAATTGCGTTAAAGTAAAGGAATATTCAACAAGCGAGGCAACCTGTCTGTGTGCTGAGTTGTACGCACCGCATCTTTAACCTGAGCAGCAAACCTGCAACTCCTGGAGAGTTGGCGGAACAGCCTCAAAAGTTTTGGATTCAAAGGGCAAGAAATTTCACTTTAAAAGTCATTCACCCACTTCTAAACTGCCCTCTCACCCCAGTTAATGCCGGACAATTAAGAGGCATGTTTATAAATTCCCTCTGCGGACACTGTCCGACAATGAAGGCTTGTTATAGGCTTGCTAAGGATGTTCAGAGAAACTTTTGCAAAATAATCAACAGCATCTGAGAGAAAGCTGAAGGTAAAGAAGTTAAAGCCTGATAATCCGATTGGGAAAAAGTTTTGTTAGACTAGATAGAAGTAAATTACTGCACGTTTCTTCAAAAGCAAACCCATCAGCTGATACGAGTTCTCCTAGAACAAGAACCTCTGGCGAACTCCTCCAAATTTAGGGGACGGTTGTATTTTGTAACACTCAAAGCTAAAGATCTGCCTGAAAACAAAAACTCTGAATTCCTTACAGCGTCATCTGCCAACAAAATGTATTGTCTTGGCAGAAAGAGTATCAAGGAGATTTTAATTTCATTTTAAACTGTGCATCATCTTGATAGCGAAGGAAAAAGCCGCAGCAACAATCTCCCCACTCCACGCCCCCGCCATTCAAAAAAAAAAAAAAAAAAAAAAAAAAAAAGGGGGGGGGAAGAGAGAACTGGAAAAACCACATAAACTTTTACAAAGAAAATAAAAGCAAGTTCGACATGAAAACCCCTTCCTGTCTCGGAAAGTTCATTTTAAAGGTCCCCTCTGTAAATCTAAAGTGCAAACACCAGGCTAAGGTAGTGAGTGGCTGGAATTTGCATGCTGATAAGAGAAGGCTGTTGTACTTACAGTGACAGAGGGCAGGCTGCGGAAGAAAAGCTGTTTGTGTTAGCCTGAGAGTCACCCAGGGCTGCAATGAGAGGAGAAGAGAGGAGTGGGAGTGCCAAGCTGGATACACCTTCACCGCATCTCATCACATCTGCCAGCCTCTCTCTCCCTCTCTCTTTCATTTCCACATTCCCTTTGTTCCTGAAAAAAAAAATCTACACGTCACATCAGTCCCCAGATGCAGTCTACACCAAAGAAAAAAAAATGAATAATTCAATCAAACTGTGCATAGTCTCTAAGGCAATAAATCTATTGCACTTAAAGAAACGAAGGGTAATTACCGCTATAGAATTAGAATAAGGCCAGAGCGCGCAGGGATCCCAGGGTCTGTAAACTCCACGGTCAAATAAAGTTTCATTTATTTAATCCTTTGACAACCCCAATGTAAACTAAAGGGGAGGATCAGAACTTATTCCGGTTGGGTTTGAGAATGCTTGAAGTGAATGTTATAAAAGGAGAGCGCCCGTGGTCTGTGACAAACACAATGCAAGGGAGTAGAAGTGTTTCACTGCATCACCTCCAGGGTCCGTTCCCCCCTCCCTAATGAAGAGCAGACCACACTCCCACTTCCACCGGCTCCTGCTGCTCGCTGCAAGTGCAGCGGGGATCGCTGGCAGCCAGCAGCCGCCTTACCTGCTCCCGAGCGCCAGCACAGCCTGACAAAAACTCAGGGGAACCGGCAATTTTGTTCCACGCTCTGGCGGAGAGAAGCCTCGGGGGATTTGCACCGGCAAGGATTGCCTCGGAACGGTGCCCCTGAACGCGGATGTGCGCGGGGCTGAGGCGGGGGCTGCCCGCCGGGGGCGGGGGGAGCCCGGCGGGAGCGGAGCCCGGCGGGGCGGGCGCGGCGGCGCTGCCGGAGCGCGGGGACGGACCGGCCGGGCCGGGAGGCAGGAGCCGCGCTGCTCCGCTCCTGCCTCGCAGGCTGCTCCCTCGGCTCGGAGGTAAGATGACTCTACATTGTGTTTGTCCCCCCACGGGTACCCCGGGTGCCAGGGGCGCGCTGCTGCGCTAACGAGGGCGGCGGCTCGGGGCTGTGGCTCAGCTCCTGGTGCCCGAACCGAGCCGGAGCTTAACATGGGCATCTGCTGCTTTACACTCTCCATCACATTCTTTGCAAACTTCTCCTGGGGGGCTTGGGGGTGGAGTGAGACGGAGAGGGGGAGGGGGAAACTAACCCCAGGTGAGACCGCGCTCTTCAGATGCCGCAGACCCTCGCTCCGACGCCGCCGCGCTCTGCTCCGAGCGGGGAGGCTGGAAGCCCTCCGGCCGGCGCGGAGCATCGCGCACGTGCCGTGCCCGCGCCGCTGTACAGCGGTTTGATTTACCCGAGCCATTAGCGGGACTGTTATTCCGGAGCAGGCTCCCGGAGCGCGCTCCCGGCCGGCGCGCCCGGGCCCGTCCATGTGCTTACCGCGCCACCGTGAGGCGGGCCCGGGCCCCGCACCGAGCGCCCGCCGCGCTCCCGGCCCGGCCGAGCGCGCCGCGGCCGCGGGGACCCCGCGCAGGGCGCACGGCGGGGTCGGGGCTCTGCCGCGGGCAGCGCCCGGGGCTCCGCCACAGCGCACGCCGCTGCCTCCCGCCCGCTCTCACGGGCAGAATTTAAGGAGACTGGAGGAGATGGGAATACACAAAGTGAAAGCCCCACACCGCTGTTTTGCTCAAGCCCCTGCCCCGAGACTTTCTCCCTCCTTCGCCTGTCTCGCCGTCGCTGGGCGCTCCCCAGAGGATTGGGGTGAGTAGGGCAGAGCGCATGCCGGTCCGCTCCTCCCGCGGGCACCGCTCTCTAAATCCCCTCCGACCCCCCTGCTGGAAGGCAGCGTCCCCTCGGAGTGTGTGCCAGGGAGCACTGCTGGCTCCTCTGCCCATCCTCTTTCCACCTCCTTCCCCGGCCAAAATTAAGCCAGTTGCACCGCCCGGGCTTTCCTGGAAGGTTTTCCTTCTCAAGTCTTTTAGCTGATTTCAAGTTTGGGGCTGGGGTTTTGGTTATATTTATATTAATGGAAGGGGAATGGGAAAAAAAAAGAAGAAAGACTAGGCTGTCACCACCCATGGACAGTACCTGGGGTGACACTGCTAAAAGTTGCGGACGAGGCTCAGCAAGATGAGTTTCTAAGGCACGCTCCAGGCACATGAAAGCTATGGAAATGGATCTACTGCAGGAGACAGATCCATTTAGGTAGGGGCACAACACATCACTTACCTCTCACGAAAAGCTTTAACCCAGAAGGGGGTTCCTCTCAGGAGGCTTTCAGCAGCTGGTGGAAAGCATCCCAGCTACTGGAAAGCATCCATCATGTCAGGGTATCCTGGCACACTAACTGCACCGGCAAGGTTGAAGTCCCTTAACTCCTACCTACCAGTTGCACTGGCAGAATAAGCTCCACACATGAATAATGAGAACTCTAATAACAAGCTCCAAAAATTGGCATTTACATTCAGCTGTGATCAGGAATCACCTTAAGATTGCACACCTGATGCTTTTCATGCACACAGTAAAACTAGGAAAACAGTAGCGAGACTGTGGAAGGTGCAAATATTTCCACTGAAATGCATCTGCTCCTCCTAATCTGGCAATTTCACCTAATAGCTGGATTTGCCTGTTTGTCATTTTAATCATTTTTCAACCCCCATCTCTGTACAACAGGATGACCATAAAACACCGCTAACATCCAAAAATGCAGCTCAATATTAACAGTGATTTTTAATGTACTTTTCCAGAAAGCCATGCCAGAGACGTTTAAAGCAATCATCACATTCTAAGGCATCTTTTCCTTGAGCATGCACCTGTGTAGCCTCACACTAATTTTCCCAGCTTCAGCTGGGCATAGCAGAGCTTGTCTTGGGAATGAAGGGGGACGGGAAGATTTGTGTCAGGTAGAGCTATACCTGCATGCACATTTGAGGCTGGGAGGGGGCTCGTGCTGCCCCTTACAGCCTACAGAAGCTCTAATTTTTATATTCCAGCCCAGAGTAAGCTCTAGGTCAGTGGTGTAAACATGAAAGTTGCTGAGGATCTTCCCCTAGAATCTCAGTGACAAAAAAGCATTTGCTATGATGACTGCAAACCCCTACCAGCACACCACGGTGCTTTTATTTTCTCACTGGCAATGTCCCATTCTGACAGCACACGCTGGAATTCAGAGCATGTATAGGATTTCTATTGTAACAGTGCAATTATTTAATCAGATTATTTTTGTTTCATATACCCATTCCATCAAATAAAAAATAATCTCACCAGCAAAGCACAGTTTTCAAAGTCCTTGACCGAACTATTGCACTATAAACATATACTGAGTTAAAAAAAAATCCAAACAAACAAACAAACAAAAAGACCCAAATAAAACCAAACAAAAATATAAAAGGTTAGAATAAATAAACAAAGTCGTCTTTGACCTGGAGACTGGCCCACACTGCAAATAAATGTATTACCACTTAGCCACATATACATGCCACATGAACAGAAATAAAAGGAATCCTCAAGATAGCCAATGATTTTGTATTTTATATTAGTACCACTGTGCACTTATAAATTGCATTGGTTTCAAGATTTTTTTTGGATTTTGTGACTATATGGCCTAATCTTGTAGGCTCATGTCACTGCCAATTGTCTCATCCAGAAGCTCAAGTCCTGTGCATGTGAAGTGCATGCTTCTTATAAAGAGACTTAAAATGATGATGCTGGAAAGGATTAACAGTTTAGAAAATACCAAGACAAGAGGTTAAAATGTCTACAAAGATATTTTGGGGTATGGAGTTGTTTCAAGCTGTCCAATTTTATTTGGAGCTTGTAAATATCATGACATATCCCACATGGGCAGTATGGTCATGTCCTCCCTCCTCTCCTCTTCAGGCACTTCACATTATCTTACCCAAATACGCAGTAGTAACTTCTTGCAACAAAGTTGACTAAGAAGCAAATCACTGTATAAATCTTTCAAAACATGTTTAAATATAGCTTAGTAAACCGGGAATGTTGGGCAGAAACTGCTGAAAGCATTCATCCTGGTAAAACTGAAACGCGACATGATCTCAACGTTTTCGAACATTCAATTATATGGAACGTTTTTCCAGTGTAATATCAGATTTAAGATTGAAGTGAAGTAAATGTGATTGGACTGTTTTGGAATCTTCCTAAGACAAATGACTGAAAGATCAAGGTGTTTTATTTCCTATTTGGATCAATGATCAATAAGTCTTATACATGAGAATCACGCATTTTGAATAGAAAACACACTTTTTTAATAAGTGCGAGTTAGACTGAATAAAATTACTATGTTTGGAGAGCAAAGCTCACTATTTCTTAAGTCATTGCAATCTATATAATTATGAAGTAACTTGAGTAAGGCATCTTACATTGGTCCTAAGTTTTTTACTCAAGTAAAACACTCATTGATTCCAACGTGAGTGTTGCCTGAGTAATAGAGTTCCCTGTCAAACTGTTAAAATCAGCTAACTTCTAAAAGCCTGCAGATTGATGAAATGACGTGATTATAAGGTATGTATTTAATATGGAAAAAAAATTCAAGTTACCAGGCAAAGCCTTTTCACATTTTACATTTACAATAAAACATTTACAATATAAGTAAATATTATTAGGGTGTTTATAACTCTGTGCCTGGTCATGAAGACACTTAAGCTTGTGATTTTATTTATTTAAGTCATGCCAGTGATTCAGTACTCTCATGTCACAAGCATCTGAGGTTTAGCATCTAGGACAACAGAAATGAGAATAAACTGGCTTTAAATATTCCACTAGCAAAACAAGACTGCTTTTTGCCGTGGATTGCATTGTCAGAGTTCTTTTGGAATGTCGTGTTAAAAGTTTGTGAGTGATGATAGACATTCTCTTTGTTTTGAGTGAATAAACCCTTCGTCAACATAACACAGCAGAGTTAGATTTTAAATAGGTTCTCATAGAAAGCCAGAATTCCTTCGCAGAAAATCAACATCAGACAAATGAAAAATGCCGACATACACCTTTTACTGTTTTTTTTTTCAAATTAAGTATTAACAGCTTGAGTCTAATAAGAATATTAAGTAAATAAATGTTAGCTCTACTCAGTGCTATTAACATAGTTGAAATAGTAGTTTATAAATTTTTGAGAGCATCAGCATCATGATATGGTTGTCATAGAAACTGCAACAATATGTCATTTCAATTAATTTTACATGCAGTGATGCTGAGGTCCATGTAAAAATTCTTTTAGGAAGTTCTAGAAGTAAATACGGAATAGCGAGAATAAAAACGTTAATAGGTAATGGTACCCTTAAATTATTATTTAATTAACAAAACAGGGAGAAACCGAAATTATTCTAAAATAATGACTGTGCTGGAGAAATTAGTTAAGCAGATTTTGACTTCAAAACGCCAAAATTAAAAGACCAAAGCTATGGAAACATTCAAACTCTAAGTGAAAAAAGTATCTTTTCCCAAATGAAGCAGATTTGGGGGAAAAAAAACCAAACATAAAAAAAAAGATTTATTCCTGTCCACAAAATATAAAACATGAAATAGTTTCAAATCATAAATGTTCCTTTTGTGTGTGCAAGAAGCAAAAAGTCAAATGTTACAAATCTAGGACCATAATACAAGATTTTAAAAAAAGCTTTAAAGGTAGGAAATGTAACATGAATAGATTTATTTTTCCTGTATAATGCAGCTACTGTGTGTTATGAATGCTACCTTAAGTAAATCATTGCCAGACACACTCAACTGACATTAATGACTTGATTATTAGAACAGAAAAGCTAACCAAAATAAAGGCAGTGTTTCTAAAAAAATAATAATTGCATTGTAGCAGTGTGAACTTTTTATTTATTATTTTTATGTTATGTACGAACATGTACTCCTGTTTTCTTATTGCATATGTATGATACAATACCTGACCTGATAGTTTATATATGAAAGAAAATACGGAGCAGATCATAATGAGAAAAAAATTTAGATTTTCAACACATTTTATACAGCAATCAATAATTCCATAGTATATTTTGTTTAAATTTACTGAGTTGCCACACAGACTAGAATGTGCCAGACCTTTCAAACTGAGATATAAAACAAGCTGTTTGTAAGTAAATAAAAACTGTCGATATTACCAAAAAAAAAAAAAAAAAGAAGAAAGCCCCCAGCCTATGGAAGCTATCTGCTGTGAGAAAGGAGAAGCATCTAGAGCTCTCCTTTCTGATAGGATTAAGGAATGCTACAAAAGAAGCATTTAAATCTCTAGTTTTCCCTGACAATTAACAATGAAAAGCAGATGTTTACAAAGCTATTTTACATGCTCGTTTATAAGATGCTAAAAGATGGTTTGTGGATGGTAAGAAGGAAGAGCTGGATAACTGCTTGTCTGGTGTATATTTAAAAGCATTTTCATTGGCTCAGTTATTGTTAATAATGAAAGAAACACTTTGTGCTGTATAGCTGTGACTATAGAAAACTGCCGTCGTAAAGTCCTCAACAAACTCTTAAGATGCAATTTACAAAGATAATAATAACACAGAATTATTTCACTTCTCTGAATGCTACACATTTGCATACCAGGACTGTGTACAATATACTCATAATGCACATTCATAACAACAAGGACTTCTTAACATTGCAACAGCACAAGATCTGTGCATTAAAAATCTACAGTTCCAAGTTTTCCTTTTTGGTGGGAAACCATTTGTATAAACCAGATGCTCTGCTTCTACTCAGAGAAAGCTCACGTTCAGCTCTACACCTTTATTGAATGGGATCATATCAAGGAAATTACAAAACACTGCAAGGTAGCAGCAATATTAATAAATCCCCCCTCATAGAGAAACATGACAAATTAAGTTTTCACACAAATTTCAGCAGAAGTCTGGTCTATAACTGTGAGTCAGGAGATGTGGGTTCTATTCCTGGCTGTGCTACAAACCTACAGTGTGGTTCTGAACAAGTCACTTACACCAAGTCACTTGAGTAGAAAAAATGCTAAGAATGCCTGCCTCGAGCTCAATTTAGACAGATCCATATCTGCTTCTATGGGATTCGTGTGAATGTGGGCATAAGTCTCTAAAAACCTAGGGCCTACCCCTTTTGGACTTTGCATCTTATCCTGTTTCTCTACCTGGAGAGAGACTGTTGGGGGATTTAATTCATGAAAGACTCCTCACACAGCAATTATATTTATGCATAACAAGATTCCCATTAAAAGCCCTAGCCCCGCTTGTTTCACGCACACATTTCACTTCACACATTTGTAGGAGTCCCATTTACTCTAATAGAATTATTCACTCTGTATAATTCTGGGTGTCTAAACTTCTGCAGTATCAGGGACTAAGTTAATGGAATAGATAATGTGTAGAAATACTCACAGTTAGTAATGAGCTTCAGCCTTCACACTTAAAATCCTGCATCACATTCGATAAGAGGATTTTTAAGTATTGCTATTACAATGTCCTGGTACAAGTAAGACAACACATAGCTGACTTGACATTAATTTTTTTAAAAAATCTTAGCATATCTACATTTTCAAAACAAACAAAACTCTCTTTGCAAAGTGCAAACTAATTCCAAAATCTGTAGTTCTAATCATAAAAGGCACTCATAAATCACTTGTGTGTTGCCACCATCCAAGCTGCTTTTGGTTTCTGTCTCAGCCACTGAATAAATTCTAATTTTTGTTAATGCTTATGTTATTCCTACAACTTCTCCAGTTGTGAATGAATATATTACACTAAAGTAAAAAAATATTTAATTCATATTAGTTGGCTAGATTTCATTTCCTCGATGGACTCTTCCACAACTCAGACTTCCCATCTCCGGGACACCCTCTTGGACTAAAATTGTGCTACATGCATAATGATATGCAAAGTAGGTCAAGTTTCCAACATGCAGCTACAGCCATCCTTAACTTCACCCAAATGGATACTGCTCACATGGTGAAAACTAAACATGCATAGAAATGTTTACAGAATTGGGGCTGAAAGTAGCAAACAGTCTTCCTGCCTTAGATGGATTTTTACCATAACACAAATTATTTACACAGAAATCTAATAGCAAGGGATAATTGAAAATATTTTGTCTACCTTTCAACAAAACACCATGGGGAAAATACCTTCCCAGCAGCTGTTATTGATAGGGCAGAAGGGGACAAAAGAAAGAAACAGCTTCTCCCTGAGTCAGTAACAGCCTGCACTGGTGCTGCACTATTGCCAAGTACCAAACCAGCTAATAAAATGCAGAATGCAGCTCACAACTGCCCACTTTTTCTAGTACCACATTCCCCAGCCCTGAAACACAAAAGGTATCTTCCCTTCTCCCTCCCCTCCTTCCCACAGAAATTACACTCCTGGCTGGGTCTTTGACTGTTGGCCTGCCACAACCACAGAGGAGGGGACACAATTTGCCTCTGTCTCAGTATTTTGCCGTTATTTTAATTTGATGGTATTTTAATAACACAGAGTGGTTAGACTCCTCAGACTACCATCTAAAATGTTGGTGACTAAGGGTTCTTTTCTGAGAAGGTTCTTTCCTTCTTTTTTATTCCTTTTTCTTTTTAATTTATTTTTATTCTTTTCTGGGTTGAACATTTTTTTCAATTAGCTTTCTCATTTAAGCAATAGAAAGGTTAGCATTATAGAGTTGGGGTTTTTTTAAATTAACTTAGGAAATGTTTATGGTGTTCATCAAAGGAGTCCATGTTCCTGGAAGTTGGAATTAAAGGGAAAAACATGTTAAGCAAAAAAAGAGCACTTTAGAATCAATATGGTCACACACACACCCCAGATCCCCAACTTGTATAGTCAGCAAGCAATCATTCCTTTAGTATGGCAATTTTCCACTTAAGTACTGAAACCTCAACCTCGATTGTAAAGCAGTATTCAGGGGGGTCATAGCTTCTGCCTTTGCTTTTCTTGTCCTTTCTACAAGCTAGAGTTGCAAAGGAAATTTGCCATGTTACCTTTTTTTTAATGTACAGAAGTGGGGAGAGCTGAGTGTGGAATCAGCAATGTATTGGATTTGAATGCACACTTTTATCACAGCCACACATGAAAACCCTTTTACAGAACATCCTCCATGGTCGTGTACAGCACAGGGAGCAATTCCTGAAAAACAACACTAAATTCTCTGACACACTTCCTAAGGTTCTGGGTCAAAGGAAGAGAAACAGGGATTTGTCAAGGTCTGTTTAATGAGTCTGAGAAAGAAAAACACTAAAATCTGTGGTTTAAGTGTAGTACAGTATACCAAATCCTTTTTTAATTCAAAGAAACTCATCCCTCTCCTATACAGTATTTGGCACACTTGTTTTCCAAGAGTGAGATTCAAACTTTTCAAAGCCCTTACATAAGGAACTTGCTTCTTTTTGCTCAAAAAATTAATGAATGATACAAATCCTTTGATTTAGAGAGAAGCTTTATTTTGTGGAGAATATTAAGAGATTTTACTGTTGATATTTCCACATTAATATACATTATTTATCTCCACAGGGTGGCGAAAAAGAGAAAATTGCAAAGACTTACTGGGTGGCAGGAAGTGGGATTCACTATAATCAACAGCAGCAGGGGACTCTTTGAGGTTGTGTTGCAAGATATATTCAAGATTTTAGCAGAAAGAAAATAATTGCATTTAATATTGTGCTGGTGGGAAATAACATATGTTCAATCTTTTCCAGCTTTTACACTTACATTTAGATTTAGACTCTTGCCCTTTCAATGCAGAGATACTACTCCTTAAAATCTGGATTTATTTTTTTTAATTCTTATTTTTAACCACACTTATGCAGAGTATATCCTGCTATTAGCCAGCTAGATTTTTATGCTACTTGCAAATTTTACTTCAAAAATTTACTAAGGTTTCATGAACATACTCAGTGGATTAAATAAATAGCTCTATGTTCAATAAGCAAGCTCTTGCCAAAACACAGCAAAGTTTCCAGCATTATTTTATTTTAGATTTTTTTTTAAATGTAAAACCCAAAGATTATATATTTTCTCTGATGTTTGCTTAAAAATTCTTCCTGGTTCAAATCACTACATTTCTTAGAAGTTCAGAACTTCTTAAAAATGGATGTAGCTCTGTCTGTGTAAAGAGTAACTAATAAGTTGATGAAATATTTGCATTTAGCTAATACAAAAAAGCTGACAGTCATATAAAGGTTTTCCACACTTAAAGGGATTAAAAATTGGTGCATATGATAATTGAGCTTCAATCTTAGTTTATAGCTCATAAAAATTCAGGAAATTAAAAGTAGCTGTGTAGTATAAGCTAACTGTGCAAAATTCTTTTATAATCAAATACATACATACAGACAGAGAGGTATCACCATAGCACATTTCAATATTGCCTGGTTTACCGATGAAGTAGAAGAGAAATTGGCACAGGACAAGTCTGTCCCTTTCTCCCACCTTAAAAAAGACCTAGAAACAATTAATTTAGGCTAGATACCAGTGTATGAGAGACTAAGACAAGTGAGATGAATTCCAGCTTGCACAATAATTGCAACTCTTGTCTAGTCTTACTATTCACCTTTAGTCATTCCCTGCCTTGTGCTACTCCAGAATGGGTATCTTGGGGCAGATCATCTGTGCAAAAGGCTAAAGGAACAATCATCATTTAGGCCAATTCCTTTCCTATGAATTTACTTGCACACTTCACGGGACCATATGAAATTAATTTTCAATGAAAATCTGTCAAAGTTGTTAATTTTTTTCATAACCCTATTGCTTTATTGATTTTATCTGTAAATACAAATGGAATTACATGTGTATATGTGAAAAAAAACACATCATGGATTTCTGGAATATGAAATATTCCAGACCTGGACTTCATATTGACAGGGGCTTACAGGTGGCTACCAAAAGACTGGGAGGAGGAGGTGGGGGCAGAACAATCTTTCATTCAAGAACAGTCTTCTTAAAAGCCATGTCAAGGCTAAACAGGCTGGTTCATTGGTAAGATGTAATAAATATATATACATACACTTCACAAGCTGCAATTCCACGGTTGCTTTACATGGTTTAATGACTAGCATGTCGTTTTTTTACTTTTTCACTTTAAAAAAAATATTTACTTTTCTTGCTCCACCCTCACTGCCAGCAGTAGCATTACATGGCTCCATGCTCTGTCAGCTGAAGCAACTGCTGTGGTTTTGGGGGGCAAGGAGAGGGGTTCTGTTGTTGATTTGGAATAGCGCAGCTGCACAGAAAGAGGGAACAGCAGCAGGGAATGGGTGCTGGTGTGGAGATCAGCCCAGAGAAAAGGTGGAAGTGCAGCCTGAGGGTGGGATCCGATGGTACCTTAAACCTACAAAGAATTCAGGTCGTCAGAGCCCCATACACCAACCAAGGCTTTCTATTCTTTCCCTTGCCTCAGCACTAACACCCACGTACGTGTGCAGGAGCCAACCCAGGGAGGCTGCTCGTCTGTAAGCTAACCCCACAGAAGTGAAGAGGAAAAAAAAAAAAAAAAGAACAACGAAACAAAAAAACTTTTCAGCCAGATCTGCTCCAAGGAGCAATTCACAGAAGGATCAGACAAGAGGCAGTGCCAGCACAGCGCCGAAGGTGGAAACACAGAGCCAGAGCCAATAGAGGAGAGGACAAGGCAGCCCAAACTTAGATCAACTCCAGCTGTGATGGACCCAGAGCCGGAGCCAGCCTGACCGCTTAGAAGCTTCCTAAAACCTCTGCACTTTCTCTAAAAACACTGAGATAGAATGAGTAAGTATATGGAGTTTAAATTACCACAATACCAGAGAAACAAAATCAGGATTCTTACTTACTTAAACACTGAACGGGTCAAGAAGAGAAAAAAGCCCTCATGGTCATAAAGATATCAAGCAGAGTTTTTGCAGGGTGTAACAGGCCAGGAAAAATCCTTCCTGAGCTACACAGATCACACTTGTGAGTAAATTTCTCCTTTCTAAGCCTTCATTGTGTAGATGAGAAGATAAGGTAGAGGCCACTCGAGAAAGATTGAAAAAAACTGAAACCAGAGTAGGAATGAGCATTTGGAAAATTAATAGTGTGGAAGACAGCACGTTTTTTCCCTGTGCAAATATCTAAATTCTGCCATCCCACACCCACAAAATATGAATATTTTCTTACTTGAGGATATGTAAGTTCTTAGAACAAACAGATTTATCTGGCTAACACTTGTAAGGGCAACTACATACACATGATGGAGTGCTGGAAAACTGAATTTGAAAGAAAGGAGAAAAATACTTAGGAGACGTGAAGTCCAGAATAAAAATATTTCTAATATTACACTCAGACTGTAAATAAAACATGTGAAGCCTAATACATTGACTACAGTAACAGCAGCAAGAAAAATCTCTGTAAAATATCAATTTGGAAATTGCAGACAAAAGCTGTAGGGAAGCTACAAAGGATTGGTGTGTTCCTAAAAGAGAACAGGCTATTTGGAAGTACATGAATAAACAGATATTAGTTAGTAGGTTTAGCGTTCCCATTGAAGATTTTACTAATTGGAAGGAAGATAAAATCTGACACTGATTTTGGGAAAAACACCTAAAAAATTTAGAAAAGTTTATATTGACCATATACTTACAAAGAATTCTAGCAGACAAGGGACCCATGAACTGTTCCCAGATATACATTGTCTAGCAGGCAGGTCTTTGAATGTAACTAGGATAAATCAGTATTTACAGATACCTTTGTGCTCCCAGTTCCTGTCTTCTGCTGATAATTTAGGAAATTTGTATAAATTATTTGCAGACACAAAAAGAGATGTCCAAAAGTAAAGCAGTGTAGTCAAGGTACGTTAAAGGTTAACACAAACACTTTCTGGAGGACAGCAGTGGAGAGCAGTATGGAAAGAGTGTAAAGGATACTTCAAGGGGTAAATGCTGCAAATCAGAGGAATTCCAAGAAGAGAAAAACAGGGAAAAGTAATTCACATGCAATCAATATATTTTCAGAATTAGAGAATTATTGGATGACAGATTTTTAGAAATAAAAGTTTCTCAGAAATAAAAGTTTCATGTGTGATGTCCTCTGCTCCTATGTACAGTTATTGAGCAGAGGGAAGGTAAGGAACCTGATTTTTACAATTTTGTTTACTGGCCTGCCCTGGCTAAGATAATAAAAGCAAAGTTTGGTTAATCCAATTTGGATGTGTATTGATTTGTTGTTGTTGTTAGCAGCATTGCTCTGCTGTACTCTCTGTGTCCTTGAGCAAGCAGGAAGAAACCTGGGAAAGGAGAAATGCATGGCATGGGGAAGAACAGCATGGCATCCCTGAGGCTGGGAAAATGTAACATGGACTTTTATGATACAGCTACAAAAACACCTGTAAATGCCATGTCTTTCTGCTCAGTTCCATTTGTACACATTTTGTAGCAGTCCTAAAAACTGGATTTTTGTTAATCAAGCAGATCAAGTCTGTTGAATTCAGACTGCCTGTAGGAGCACAGCTCAAGGATTCAACCACCTTAGTCGATAGGCTTAATTAGATTCAACATCTGATTCATTAGGTTCAACATATTTCCTTAGGGAATTTGTTAGAAACAAGATATTTTTTAATTGTTACCAAAACCAACAAACAAAACCCCTCAAAAACAAAACAAAAAATAAATGAAGCAGAAGTTTCTCCTTAACAGTAGACATATGAATAAGAATAAAAGGACAACAGAATGTCTTTCCCATGTACTTTAGTTTAACCTAGAAACTACAACTCTTGTCTAAGCCAGTCTCCACAGAGTGGAGTGCCCAGATTTTGACCAATATTCTCTTTAATCAGTACGTGTAGATATACAACTGTGTACCTTTAGGGCAGCCTGGAACTGCTGTCGTCAGAGCAGATGATGCAGGCAATGTTTGGCAACTATCCCATGCTGTGTGCCACAGGGTTGTTCAATCCAGCATGCTTCCTCACAGTCCTGCCATCACAACAAATTATGATACAAACATAGGAAACTTTACAATAACACAATTATGAACTAACCAACCTAATTTACTAGAGCACATATAGTATTCCAAAACAGTAACACATTTCTTACCTGAAAAGGTTATTACAAGTGGGGAGAAATCACTGGTCTCCTTTTGTAATGAGTTTATGATATCAAATGTCCTCTTTATTGAATGTTGGTCATTGGGAAAATTCATGGGTAATCAATGATCTTTTAAAATCTGCAGGATCATCACTCATCTTCTGTAATACCTTAAGAAATATGTCCTTGCATGATTAGATGTTTTGGTACCATAAAAAGGAAGTAATAAAACCCCTCCCAAACACAGTGAATTTCAGATCTGCAAATGCATATCAGTACAGCAAATATAAACTGCCTTTTTAAATTAATTGCCTTATTTTAGTATTATAAAAGATTTAAAGTAGTTAACCAACACACCAGCACATCAGGACCCTAGAAACTAAAGCTTTTTTTTTTTTTTTTTTTAAATAGACTGAAGCCATTTCAACTCACCCAAAATCTTAGCTCTTCTGTGGAAAGGTAAAAGGTTAAATCCTTAGAGACCAAAGAGAAATCCAAAGAAATTCCTCCATCCTAAATTGTCACCAGGATTACAAATCAACTAACTACAATACAAGAATATTAATTGGCCTGCTTATAGGACAAATAGTGTGCAAATTTAAAACTGCTCTACACTGAAGTTTTTTTTTTATTCACACTGTTCTGGACTAGAACCTCTTTTCCTGCACAACTATTAAAAGTACCTGTAAGTGTACATATAATTTGCATGTTTCTCAGGAATTGCAGATATGAACATTTGAAATTAAGAATTCTTAATTAAATTATAAATAGTTAGTAGTATATTTTGGTGTCTTTCTTACAATTTTAAAGTTATTTTAAATACACTGTACTTACCTATTTACACATTGAAAAGTTGTACTTTAAAATGGAAACACTAATGGTTCCAATCTGCTACTCACAACATACAAAAATAACAGATATACATAATTCCAGTAGGCACTGTAATTTATTATTTTAGCCTTTACCAAGAAAAACATTTTCAAGCATTTTTTTTCGACCAGAAGTTTATGAACTAAAGTTGGAAAGGTGGTTCTATAAGCCAAGTAAACAATTTCACTATCAATGACTTTCTCCCTTGCTTCCAAGTATCTGTTGCACACAGAGACTTCATTAAAGCAGATTGAAAAAAAAAAAAAAAATTGCAACAATATTTGCCTTTCATGATGCAGTTTCAATTTACTTCAGTATGTTATCACACACTTCCAAATAAGTAACCTTAGATTTAGAATTCCTTTTTTTTCCACCACCACCAATAAAATTTTAATTGTTCTTTTAATATGATAAATATTAATTTTTTTGATAAAAATAATTATATTGTTATCCAAGAACAACAAAGCCACCATGAAAGATAAAAATAGCCATTGTCTGCAGGTTTATTTCATTACATATGTAAAGGATTCTTATCTCTGTTCAATTGCTCAACTGCTCAAGAGTCAGAATTCATTTTTATCAGCCCAACAAAATAAATTCAGTCACTTTTGGCTGTGACACAAAATGGCCAAAGAATAGAAAACCTAACTCGCAACTGCATTCCATTCTACCAGGCAGTGCTCATAGGCAGAAGAGACACAGGAAAAGAAGAGATGGGAGGACAAGTACACACACAGAAGATACACATTGATGATTTTACTTCCTGAAGGAATTCAAACATTTTGAAAGAACAGAGAAACACCTTGCTTGACCATACTCTTTACCTTACCTCTTAATGAGCTAATTTTCTAATTAACACTTTAGGAAAATGAATGGTCATAAATTTTACTATAGATTTTTTCTCCCAAGGAAAACCTTAGTCTAGCAGATTCCCAGTCATACAAACTAATTATTTTTGTTCTATCTGAATAATAAGTATAGCTTTTTTGTATAAGTGTCTTAACATTTATAATCAGAAGGCAAAACAATTCACAGAAGTGAAATTAGTGCCTATTATAAGAGAAGCTAATAGGGGCTAGCACAATAAAAATTTTTTTAAAAATTGGGTTTCTTCATGGTCCTCCTGACACAATCTCTTCCTATGCCAGACTGTGCAGTGGTCTCTTTCACTGGCTGTTTCTCTAAAACTAATCCTTGCCTCCATGACAGAAGACATGAGTTTTGTGGCAGTCAAAGCAAAACTGAGCAGTAGCACGAGATGTATGCTCAGAGAAGGTCAAAACACTCATGGAAATAGGGAAATCAAAGCCCACTTCAAGATCCAGCACCAACCTACAACACAACTTTAAAGCTCCCCTGCTTGCCTCAGTGTTGTAATCTCTGACCAACACCCCTGTCCCACTTCAAACACACACAGGTATCACCATTACAGTCACCAAGCTGCAGCTGAGGCCACAAAGTGATAGTTTCAAATAAAGGCAATGCTGTTTAGCAGAGATGCTAAACAAGACAAATGATGTATTCTGCTGAACTCCACAGAGATGTACTAGTGCCATGAAAACCCTGAAAGAATCCTGCACCTGCTTAAATTCAGAACAATCTCCCAACAAAAGGTAAGATTTTATTTTAGGTGTAACCTATCCTTTTTCTGCTGTATTTCTGCAAGCATACTTGCTCACAATTCTCTTTTAACTATCACCAAATTATATGTTTTATTGTTTTGTCCAGCAGAGATTTTTTCATTCTTATTGTTGCCTGAGGACACCAACCAGAAAAATAAAGACCTCCAAATAAGTTCCCTTTATACAGCCTTGGACATGATAAAAACTTACCTGCTAAAGTCTGATCACACATGAATTACGTTCAAGCTTTGTCAGTCCTTAAACCAGAAAGTTTTCACTTATCCTGAGAGAAACATGAGGAAATACAGATTTAAAACTTTATTAAAAAAAAACCAAAAAAACCAACAGCAACAACAAAAAAGCATCACTACAACATAGAACTAAATGCTCTCTTTCACGGTGGCAGTCAAGGAGAATACTCTGAATTCTCATTTAAAACAGAAAGTATATATGAAATTTATACATGAAATATAATGCATAAACTTGTCAAACAGAAGGAATATTATAACAGCAGATCCAGGGCTGTTCCTTTTTTACTTTCACTAGTCCACAGTTGTCCTGATTTGCATTAACAAGACTGCTGCCACTGGCAAGTCTCTTTGTATTTGACATGAAAATTAACAGAAAACTAATTTTAGGAATATTATAAACATCCTTCTGAAGTATATCACAGGTTTTTTTCAATATGCAAAACCTTTTCCTCCTGAATACCAAGGAGAAAACAGACATTCATTATCTAAGTTCCTCTTTAAAAATATAGCTCCCCCACATTTCTCAGTTTTAGGACAGCTGGCCATCAATAGTGAACAGAGGGCTGAAATTGTTAAAATAATTGACAAGATGCTGTGCAGACTCCCAAAGGCTTTCTGGAATGGGCGTCTCCTAAATCAAATATTAGAGCATTGCCCTGAGTTTATAGCATGTGTGATATAGTCCAATGATTTGCTCATTACAGTAATTTCTCTTCTCTTCTGTTTTCAAGTTCCTTTTTTCTTTTTGGCACACATTTGTGTCGAATCCCTTTCTTTAATGCAGAATATATGTTAAGAGCTGTCCAAGAAACACTTTATGGTAAGACATGATCCAATAAACACTGTTTTAAATGTCCCAGAATAAGGTACACAGCTCACAAAGCACCCAAATGAATGGTTATTGTATTGAAGCGTTCAGCACCTTTAACACTGCCCACAGCAAACCAAAGTTGTTTGAAGAGTTGAAAATGCAGAGAGCAGCCTATATTGGTCCATTTCAAAGACAAGTGCTTAAGCAGCATGTCTTTGCTGAGGCTTCCAGACTCACTAAGCAGAAATTCCTGGAAGACATCACTTTTTTGGAAAAGCAGCATTGCCCATTATGACATGTTTTTCAAATCCCAGCACTTAGTGGAGCCATACTGTACCTTCAAAGGTAACTACATTCACCTTTCAAAAATATTAAAACACCTTGTAACAACCCACTGAGTGCTACCAATAACCCATTGCTGTGTCCACATGTGCTGTACCTACAGAGAAACAGAGATACAAAAAAGGACTTGATTTACGCCACCCCCCCACACAAAAACCATCTGTCACATAACTGCAAGGAAAACTCTGACCTCTCAAGTCCCTATTCCTTAACCACTTGACCAACACAGACACCCACACATACTCCTTAGTAATTATTTCCTAAGAAATAAACGTAGCATAGTTGCAAAACTGTAGCATAGATAGACTGAAATAATTCTTCAGCTGCTTGTACTTGCAGATATAAACAGTACACAGCTCATAATCCACCTGCAGTTTTCAGAAGGTTTTGATGTCAATGCTGTTCAAACACATCCTCTAAAATGTTGAGTCTATAATCCCTCAATATGTGTCAGATAAAGGATTTCTTATTGATTTGAGGTCAGGATTTCAGCATAATGAAACTCATGCAAACTTAAGGCTTTTTATGTTGTTTCTTTTCCTTTGTCTGGCTACTCCCTTTCCACTTTTAAACATGCAATCTGTGATCCACGAGACTTAAGAAAAAATCCAAAACTGTTTTCCTTGTAATTCAGTACATCCAGATAAAACCATGCTAGAAGGTTATTATTGATGCCTTGTTTGCTCATGCTATACTCACAATCTATTATATGTAATCCCTGGATATTCTGAAGAATCACTGCTAGAATTAAAGAACCTTTGTTTGAACCTAAAGTTTTGGTGAGTGAAAGGCACCTGTTATAGAAGACAAGCTTGGAAAAAAAAATGCAGAAAATTGTATTTCCTTACTGCTACTATTGCAGTCTAGCCACAAAAACAGCATCCAACCTCAACAAATTGGTTCAGGTGCCTAAGGTTAATATTCACAGTGTTTTCCTGGGACATATCTTGCCCTCCTTAACACATCCAGTGTTGCATCATTAACTCATTAAGTTTATTTAAAAACCCATCTCCCTATTTGCGTGATAGGCTGCAGCTAACAGTCTGTTTTGTAAACTGAGCAAGTTTATTCTTGGTCTGTGTTCATGTAATGCTGAAGATTTGTCTACATACAAAAGTTATGCCTAATTACACTGATTTAGTTTAATCAGCTCAAGCCCTGCACAGTATGAAATCATAAGGTTGCTTTCTACATGTGAAGTTCTTCACCGGGGAGATGGACACGACCCTTCTACACTACTAAAGTTGCATCCATGTACTGGCTACAGCTGCAAAATTATTTAAATAAAACATAATGTGCACAACCAAAGCATTTACACTGCTCTAGAACCTGTGTTTCAAAACTGAGACACCTCTGAGAGTACACAGCCCTTAGAAATTTTGGTAAGAGATTTTACCAGGAAGTAAAATACTCTATTTTTTTGGTGTGTATTATTTGAGAGTTGATGCAAAGTTTCACATGTAATAGTTTCTAGTCTGAGTTCTGGCAAAACCAACTTCCTGAGCTTCTGTGGCACCCCAATAGTTGAGAAGGTGTTGTAGTTTTCACTGTGAACAATCCCTAATTTTGGATGCTTTTAAATAGCATTCAGGATGCATTTCTACTTGTTAATTGGTAAACTGAAAAACTGAAGTTGCAAAGTCACCTAAGCTGACATAACCTAGAAAATATTTGAAATTTTTAAAAGTGCTGACAATATTTCAGAATTTTTTTCAACTTAGGATGAGATTCTTTTCAGTGGATTGCAAAATGAGATGGCTCTTTGGGACATGATAGAATTGAACTATAAAACAGTGCAAAACAATAATAATCTTAAATTTTATCAATGGAAACACCTAACATGAATCTTAATAATCGATCACATACTATTTTTATAATTGAACAGGAATCTCTATTCTAGGGCACTAGGAACAGAGGAAAAATAACATTGAAGTATTACAAAGCCCTAGAATATGTAGCTTTAATAATGGAATTTCAACAGATATGTTGTAATAAACAAACTGTTCTATAAGCAGTGGAAATGTTCACAGTGTGGCTAACATGTGACTTGTGCTGCAAAGCAATCCTCTACTTCAGTAGTATGCAAACATTATTACCTCCATGGATGATGACAGAAACATTTCAAATACCAGCAGACTGTAAAAGCAGTATGTTACAGACCCTAGGATTACTGGGCACAAGGTTATGGAACACCCTATATGAGTTTGCAGTGCTCAATAAATCATTTACATGTGGAAATTTTTAGGTATAATATTCTTTCCTCACAACATTCCTGTAGATTCATAGAGACAAAAACACAACAAAAAGTAAGAGTTTTATATACACATACATATATATGCAAATCACAGACTGCATGAAAACTACCATGTGCTGTTACTCAAGTATTATATAAAGATTATAGATGCATATTCCCGTATGAATTGAATATCTTATGAAATTCAGTGTAAGATAATGAAAATACAGATGGAGTGTTTAAACTTCTCACTCAAATGACTGTTATTGACTGTGAAGCAAAAATAGTCTGAAATGGCCAAACCTGTCTACAACAGACACAGCTCTTTTAGCTGGATAGCTAAAAGATACACACAGCCCAAAAACGTTCATGTTATAAATCACTCCGGAAATAATGATGGATTTATAGCTCCCTCTCAATAGTGCAGACAAGCACTGCTCTGATCCAAACCCCTGGGATCAGGCAGGTGGCCTGATACACCCTCACTCCAGACCATTTGGATCCACCCAAGCATCATCACTAAAAGTTCTTAGCAAGGCATAAAGCATTTGGAACTGCAGCATATTTACTATTGTTCGTATTTGAAATGTTGGTTTAAATATTTGGTGACTTTCTGAAGTTTTATTGAGGAACATTTGTTGGTTATTAAATCACTCCCCACTCAGTTGCTCTATAGAACAACACTGGACTCTCTTGAAGGCTTGGGTGGCCCAACAGTCTGTGGCTGCGCTCGGACTTCCCTTCCTAGATATATTTACCTTCCTCCTACTATTTCATATGGAATTATTTGTTGGTTTCAGTGCTATTCCTTCCTCTGAGGCTGCACTTTCATCTCACTGAATTTCTATCTTTTAGATTCATTTTGCGTCTTTAAGGGGTACAGAAATTGAGGAAATTATTTCAAACGTAATTTCCTATGCTTCCACCTCTTTGTGATTAGCAGGCACATTCTGAAAAGCACAATGATAGATTCCTTTGTATAGTGATTTCTCTTCAGATCTCACAAATAAGCAACAAAAAAAATTCTCAGCTAATATGGGATTTCAGTTTAGATGGTCACAAATTAACCAGAGAAGGGTGTATGTTAGTTTAAACAAATTACCCACATTTTCCATTTTTGGTCTATAGCATAAGAAATTAGATAGTTAATTTTAAATGCAAAACTTTGTACAGCGTGCAAATCATGTCTGTATGTCAAACTAAAATAACAAACCTAATGAGGAATGTTAAAAAAGCAAGACCTATTAGTTTAAAGATACATGGAAGCAGCCAAAGATGACAAACATGCATAAAATTCAAAACATGATGGAAAAAGGAACAGGCACTGAACCACATAAATCAGTGTTTTGAATTCTATTTCTCTGTGGGTATAATTGTACCTTAGTTTCTTATAATGATTTATTGAGGTAAATAGTCTGTATGGTTTAACAGCTACAGCTTCAAAGTGTCAGGCACAGACTCTCCTTTATTCATGAGGCAGCTGAGTATTGGGATGTGAATCAGCTTCTGTATTCTGGGACTTGGCAAAGTTTGTTTTTAAGGTCCTTATAAAGGATTCATGTTGATGCAGCTATTCAAATGTGAAAAACACTGTGCTGTAATGGATGAAATAGAAAAGCTTTACAGTAATTCTGGAGGAAAAAAGTAAAAACACTGAAATAAACCATTCAGAATTACCTTCAGGAAAAGAAAGGAACATCCCAGAGTTAATTTTAATACATTATATCATCTGGGGGAACACAGAAAACAGCTAATTTCTTGATGAAGCACAAAAGTGTGATGGGATTGCAGAATTTACTTTCAAGTTAAAACAAAATAAAGTACAAGAAAGAAATGGTAGAAGTTTAAGCTGTGACATTCACATTTTGGGTTGATTGCCAAACCACACGTTCTATTGCTCTCAGACCAGGATAAACCAACCATTAACTAATCAAAAGAATCATTATCCATGAAAGCTATGATGGCATTTTAACAGTTCTTAATCTATTAATAAGAAAGAATAATTTGCAAAATATATTCCCTCTTCTGTTTACATTCACAAGGCCATTCTTAGCAGAAATTATATGTAGGCTCCCATGGTGTAGAAACCCTATGAAAGCCATGAAAATTCACTAAGCTTCCTCACGTCCCGTGCCAAGATATTCAGCAGGAACTTTGGTCGTTGCCAAGAAACACGTGTGCCTCAGATACAGAAGCTCTGCGTGTACCGGTATTTCAACATTCCTGGAGAGAAATGTGACCCCTTGATGCATACACTGGTTTGCTGGCATGCTCACATTCCTCCCCATCTGTCAGAGTGGCATGCTGCCTTCTCACAAGGTGGGATGCCAGTTCTGGAGCACAGGTGCCAACCAAATATAGGTTTGGACTAATACTCTGCAAAATGTGGCAAATGACATTTCACCTGCAAGAGGACCGTCCTACCTGTGGCCCATGCCAAATTAGGATTGCATGCTTCATTAACAAAGGGGGTCATCAGCTGAAAATCACAGGCAGAACCAGAAATGCTGGCTTTCTGGATAACATCTCCTAGCTGAGAGCCTGCAGCACCGAGGTTTAATTTTCAATACGCCAAATTTTCCTAACATTGCAGCCATACAGCCCTTTGGAACAAGATGCAGCAGACCATGGACAGAGATCTGTTGAATTCATCCTCCCAGACTCATTTCTGACAAATTTCAAGACTCTTAAAAAAGGCAAATTAATTAACAGTGGGGGGAAAGCATAAATAAAGATTTGTGTTTCCTCTAAGGGGGTTTCTAGCACCACAAAGAAAACCATCTTCATTATAACTGTCAAAAAAAAACCAAACTAAAACTAAAACTATTTTCAACCAAATTACCCATATAATTCTAAAATTCTTAAAGTCTATAAAATATTTTTATAGAGATTGACATACAATATAAAAAGTCTTTAGTTTCTGATTTGAGAATTTATGTACACATGAAAGTCATGAACAGCCATTACACAAAAATCATTCAACATGCAATGACAACACTGGATAACATTAAATGGTATTTCAATATCCTCAGAATGAAGTATAGTTTGAACCCTTTCATTAATAAAAATATTCCCCACTATATTAATCTAACAAGAAAAATTAAATATTCAGTTGATCAATAAACAGAATACCCACAAAGTAATGTTGGTTTTGTCTCTAAACTAGCACAGCCTACTTAATTTATAAATGTACAAAAGAAAAATGAAGCATTGCTAGTCTGAAAAAATTACCAGCTTTCAGGAAACAATTCATTATCCTTTTTTTGGCAATTTACTGTGATTTCTGTGAGTTATGTATCCCAGGATGTACCTGATATATCATCAGCTTTAGGTGGTTTTGTTAAACTGGCTATCCAAAAATGAGTCCTTTTTGCATAATTCTGCATTATTTAGGCTATTCAGAGGGCGCACCACTGCTATTCCCAAATGACAAACTCAGAGTTATTAATTCTTACAAGCACAAAATTATAACTCAATACATTGAATTCTATAATTACAGTTCAATACACTAAGATGCAAAGTCCTGCCTCTGAGATGGAATAACCCCATGCAACAGTACAGGCTGGGGGCCAACTGGCTAGAAAGCCTACTTGCAGGGAAAAAAACTGGAGGTCCCTGTGGACAAACTGATCATGAGCCAGCAGTGTGCCCTGGCAGCAAAGGCAGCCAACAGCATCCCAGGCTGTTTTAAGAGAAGCACTGCGGGCAGATTGAGCAACCTGGTAATTTCCCTCTTCCTGGCATTTGAGAGACTGCATCAGGAGCAATGGTCCAGCTCTGGTCTTCCCAGGACAAGCCAGATACTGAAACAGTGAAGCAAGACAACTGGGGGGCTGCAGTGTGGTATACAAGATAGACAAGAAGCTGAGAGAGCTGGGTTCGCACAGCCTGGGGAAGGCAGCTGCAGGTGAGAGCTTTTTGCTGCCTGCAGCAGCCTAATAAGAGGGTGTAGGGAAGATGGAACAAGGCTCCTTGCAGAGGTGCACAGGGACATGACAAGAGGCAGTGGACACAAGCTGAACTACTCCAATTCAATATAAGGGGAAAAAAATTACCTTGAGGGTGGTCAAACACTGGGCTGGGATGCCAAGAAACACTGTGGCATCAGCATCCTTGGACACAGTCCAGCTTGACTGGAGATGGCCTGGTGTAACCTGCTCTAATTGGACCTTCACTGAGCAAGAGGTAGGACTGGATGGCCCCCAGGTGGTGCTTTCCATCTACATATTCCTATGAAATATGTGCTAGGATTTTGTATGATACACATCCCAGCTTTAACAACGTGCAGGAACATTTCAGAGTATCGCGCTCCAGGCAATCACTAAACTATTCAGGGACAGCAGCCAGCCTTACATTTGCTTTTCTTGTCTTTTCTTTCAAACAAAGTCTTCAGTCTTCTCTACAGAACTTATTTCTAGTAAATTAACAGCATTAGACAAGGCATTTGTACTAAGCCTTCCCTCTTTGGATCCCAAATGCTTTAGAAATGATGCATTACTTAACACAGAAACAGGCTCCTGTTATGCCCCCAGCAAAAGAAGGAAGGTGGCATAAAGTCAGTAGAATAGCATATTTTTCTTCCTGGCACACTGTGTCTGTATGTCACAACCACTATCCTAATGTAAAGAAGATTGTTCTGCCCACAATTCCATGACAGTCTCTGGCCTGTCACTTATATCACCATATTAAGTGGACGTGCTCTTTTATGCCTAGGTTAATTTATTTAAAATTTATTATTTCAGATTAATAAAAATATCCTGATGCTTGGGCTCCAAATTTCCATGGTCAAAGTCAAAATATACATAAATTGCTGCAGTATTGCACCTGCAACTTACTGTCATTTATTATTAGAGTATGAATATCAAAATGGTAAAGTCTACTTTAGTTCTTGGCAATGCTGCCAGATAGTTTGTAGTTAATTACTAGAGTGTAGGTCTTGAAAAGATCACTACGTTAATTTTAAAGACTTGATGTAAGAAATAACAGGTTGGTGTTAAACAGGTAAAAGAGAGTGATGAATTTCCCTGTTATTTTTGTGCTTCTTGCAGACACTCAAAGCCAATAGGCTGTGACTGAAACACAATTAATAACCCATGAGCCCAGTACAGGGATAAAGCAAACATGTCCTTTGTAGAGTAGAGATCTTCCAGTAGCTAAGGGGAGCAAACATCAGCATTGCCTAGGAGACACTCGAGTCACAGAACACATGCAAACTGGCTAAATAAGAGGGGTAATGAGTGATCACACATTTTAAACAGATAACTGTCAGGATACAAATTAATGAAACTGTTTTTGCAGCAGGAAAAATCTTTCTGATGCAGTGGCAGCAGACAGTATTGTGATACAGCTCTGTCAGGGAGGTGCAGATACTGACAGGAAAAAAGTCTACTGCCATCTTCAAAGGTTATTTGGACACTGGGTACATGTGAAAAGTCAGTGTGCTCTACTGATGATGAAAGTTGAGGAGAAATATTTCTTTTCAAAAAGGACCCTGACTTGGGAGCTGTGCAGATACATCAGAGCTTTAGCACACCTGTTTTTTCCACACCTTTAAAATATATCTCTAAGGATCAAGTTAAACCAGCAGGATAAAGATACCTGGTGCTATTTCTTATTCCTTTCCACTGACCATTTCCACGAATGTCACTGAAGTCCCTAAGGAGAAGAAACTATTAAAATCACACAGGGTTAGGAGGAGAACACACAGAGTCACAGTTTTCTCCATACCACTCATATTTCCTTCTAATTTCTCTTTGTTCATCCAATAAAACATTCAAAGCTGTTAGGAACAGAAACAGATATATGAAGAGACAAATTCTGTTTACAATTTTCAGCAGACTTCAAAGATTTTGGCTTACACAGCACTGTGAGATTCAAAAAAGAACTATGTTAATTTTGTTCAACCTTTTCCAGCAGAGTGTTCTGTTACTCACTAGAGTATGTTAAGCAGTGGTTTGTCCACACTACATTCAAATTACTCATAAGTTAAATTCACCAAGACAAACAGATAAAAATGTTAAGATTCTCTCTTCCCTAAAGTATTCTGATTTAGTACAGATGGATGAAACTGTGTACCAAAGGGAACAGAAGATACACCCAAGGAAGGATGAACAGAGTTTTCACTCTAAATAAACACAATTCATTTTGATAATACTGAAGACTTTCTCCTCATTCAGACTCACAGTAGAATAATTGAACTTGGCAGGTACTTTCTGTGAAATGTCTTGTCTTTATTGGGGCTTTTATGTGCTAGCAAGCACAAAAGAAAAAGAGGGAAAGAAGTGAGATATATAAAGCTGTATCTTCATTGCAATAAAAATGATTTTTACTCAGGTATGGTATTCTAGCACTGTACCCTGCACAGTGTAAGTGAAGAGGTCTAGTGAGTTTAATACAATGTAAAATCTTAAGAGAGTAAACCACTGTATTTCCTTATTTTGGGGTAGCTGGTTCACATCAGCTCCCAGCAGGACATACATTGTTGGCCTTGCCTTGCTACACTGATATAAAAACTACCTGGGAACTGTCTGCACTAGGACCGTACAAAAACAAAGCTTCTCAACATTTAACTCTTATGGTGTTAAAAAATGGGAATTAAAACAAAAATCTTAGTAGAAGCCTAACACATGCAGGGTTACTAGAAGCCTGCACAGACCTAGGTTCAAGGACTTAATCTCCCCATTCTTTGTTTTCTTCCTTTGTTAAACTGGGACAACAATTCTTTTTTCTGTGGTATTAAATAACGGCCTTTTCTGCTAGTCCAGAAATAAAAGTACGTGAAGATAGTCTTTGTGTTGATGTGCTGTCTGTCTTGTTTACGATAGAAACTATTTTGATTTTAGATGGGAAGTGTTCTAAAAAAGCTTTTACAACAGGTTCAGAAATGTAAAAGCCATTTCAGGATGAGGGCCTCTCTATCCTTTATTTTGTTAGTCCTTGAAAGGGCTTTTAAAATGTTAACAGCTACGAGTGCCTTCGCTCAACCGATGCTCCCTTCTCAGCAACCCTTCTGCTGACATCTCTTCCTTTGCTCTTAGCTTGTCTCTCCTTCTTCCCAACCCCACAAAAGAAAACTTAACAAGAGGTTGGGATGTTTTAGCAGACATAGGGCCACTAAAATATATTGAATAAGTTTGTTGGGCAAGTCAGATTTCAGTAAAAGAGTTTTTTTCCTCACTTTCAGTGATATGCAGAATATTTTCCACTCTTCCCTCTTGCACCCTCCACATAGTGCAGTGACAGCTACTAAGCAAAGCTGCTAAGAAAACGAAACATTTTCAACTTAAATAGGTTGAAAGAGATGAAAAGGTAGGGTAATGTTGTGTTTCTATTTTATATTAAATAAAGCTTTTGTCTAAAAACAATGTAATTTAAACTGTGCACTTAAAGTAGGTGTATGTGTACATGTTTAGGTTTTTTTTCAAGCTAAAAAAAAGGCATTTGTTTCCTTGTTAAGCTTTCTTACAGACAGGTGCTGGCAGCATTCCCTGCCCCATGGTGATAGCTACTTTGAGTATCAGAAGTTCATTAGTAACAATTAAACATTCTACAGCACTTGAAAAGAGGTTGATCCTGTTTTATAAGCCAATGACAGTGAGTATATTATAAATTACAGTAGTCCAATTACTCTACAGCTAATATTTAGCACTTATACTTTGCTTGGAACACACACTCTGCAACTGATAATTAATTCTTAATGCTGGCATGCAGATATCCTAATTTCACAGATAAAGCAGAAAAGTGAGATAATTTACCAAAAGCCACTTAGTCTTGAGTGGAGCCAGGACTAACCAGGGGAAGATTTAATCCTCTATCCATGGCTTCCAAACTAGGGCTGACCACTATCTTGGTCACTATGTGACAGCTTTATTATTGCAGCTGAGTCAACCACTGCACAGCAAAGACATCATTATCACATTATATTATGAGAAAATATTTTAGTTGTCAGATCTGGTTCTACTTTAATCAACTCAACCTCTACAAAAAAAAGCTAAAAACCAATTACATAAAAAATAATTGTGAAGAATTCACATCAGGATCTTCACTCATGAAATTGATTCAACAAGATCCAGTTAGGCCTCAACTTTCCTACCCCCACCCCTTTCCATGAAAGGAAATGAGATCTCATTATTTCAGTGAGTATCATTTCAGCAAGTTTACATCCATTTCACTGCACTTCACCTCATGCCATTCCATCAAATTGTTTTCATTTAATTTCAGAATTTCTTTTTTTTTCCTTGACAAGGTTTTTTCAGCCTGAAAGTTTTTATAATGCAGACTGCAAACCTTGGAAGCTCCTCATTCAAGTGATTCTTCTGGCATGTCCTATAACAGAGCTGGTGTGCACCTACCCTGCGCCCACAGAGATGGTTCCCACCCACAGACTGCAGCTCACCACAGCAGCAGCAACATATTGAAAAGTCTAAGGGGATAATTGTACATGACAGCAAATAATTCTGTTACCTTAGGTGTCATTTCAGCTCATCTCATCTCACTCTTACCTCATTGCCTCTGTTCATGTCCAGCAAGAAACCTCATTGTTCCTCCCTCTTGCTCCTCCCTCTACACAGGCAGCCATCTGCTTGAGGTTCTGTTTCTGCATCGCAGCTTCACGACAAAACCTCACCTCCTGTGAATTGAATGTTAACTTCAGGACAGTGTCTTCAGAGAGACTATGTCAAAAAAGTGGAAAACTCTCACAAATACTGCCCAGAGTCCTTACCTATTGTTTTGTTTGTATTCCAGAACAGCCTCAGAGATTAGAGAAGATGTGTTTCTTCTTAAAAACTCAGTCTCCCTTGTTCTGAGAAAAAGGATATTTCTCTGCTCAAAAGAATACAGCAAATACAACACTGAATTCCAGCATGACAGGATTTCCAGAACTCCTTTCTTATCATTTATTAGTGTTACTGGAATTATATAAAGCTCATGAGTCACACATCCTCAGACTTATCTGTAATAACTGCAGGAAGATAAGCAAAACCTTTACATAACCGTTCTGCTACTGAGAGAATCCACATTTTTGCTAGCATTCAGATCACTTCATTTTTAAGTGATCCCATAGGTAGACGGCTGCCATTTAATGTTCAGGATGTCTTTGTTTGGTAAGGTATCTCTTCTCTCAGAAACAGAGCATTTTAAAGGAAGAAAGACACTAAGGGAGAAAAAAATTGTAAAAGTCTCTCACTAAAATATCAGCACCACATCATTATTCAAAATGTAAACAAAACCAAAATGAACAAACCCCTAGTCAGACACAAACATTAGTTCATTTCAGTTGCCCTGAAAAAGACTTGAACTTAACAATAAGCCACAACTAAGACAATTATAAAGCTGATTCCAGCAGTCATATTTTTTTACAAAGACAAACCTTCTCTCTTTGTCCCACAAGGGAAATGCAGCCATAAAAAATTTTCACACTTGTTCTTTATTGAGATAGAGGTCTTCAACCATAAAAGTACAGAAACACTAGAACAACTAACAACTTAATGTTTAAAAAAAGGAAAAACACAGTTTCACTGGTATTAGATTACCACCATTTTTATTAAGTTAAATAGACTAAAAATGCTGGTAGATACTACTAAAAAAATCTACTTTTTAACGTATGAGGTAATATCATTTTCAGGGTTTGTTGGGGGTTTTTTTGGTAACTTTACTCCTCTTGTTAGAAATAATTTCTAGATGCTAAAATTTAAATTAATCCATTACTAATGGTCTCTGTATAATAGTAAGTAAAAGATGCAAATATACGGTTCTCTCAGATTAAGTATCGTTTGTGCTCTTTTTTCACTGTTAAACAAGAACCACGGAAGCTGTAGAAAGCAAATATGCCTCTCTGATTGGTTTTGCACACTCAAGCAGAGCAGTAATGCAAACGTGAAATAAAACATCAATATCCTAGTGCTATTCTGTACAAAGAGTCACTGAAAATTATTTTATTCTACATATCACACATGTAGATACCATGTACCAGTTTGGGCTGGAAGGGACCTAATCCACTTTAAAAAAAGACACCTCACTTTAGCTCTTTGACATAAAAAAAAAAAAAGGAAAAAAATTGCAATCGTTTGCTTTAAATGTCTCCAGAAAGAGGGATTCCCTGGGCAGCCTGCTCCAGTGCTCTGCTACCCTCAGTGTAAGGAAATTTTTGTTCGTGTTAGAGGGAACTTCTTGTTTATGGCCATTGCTCCCCGTCCTGCACACGGTGAAGACTCGGGCACCACCCTCTTGGCACCCGCCTTTGGGATATTTCTATGCACCAATGCATTTGGGGGCAGTGAGTGAATTTGTGCTTTGTACCCGTGCGGGGGCAATGAACAACAGCGGCGGCAAACAGCCAGAGGCACCGAGGGGTTACTGGGAACACCTGGAGCTCCGTGCGGGCCACACGAACGGGCACTGCAGCGAGCCGAGCAGCGGGCAGGACGGCCACTCTTGAGCGGGGAGAGGAACGGAAAGTGCCGGGAAGCCCCGAGAAGCGCGGCCCCGTCTCCCGGCAGCTCCGCCGCCCGCCCCGAGGCGGAGCCGGGCCCGGCCCGCCCGTCACGGCCGCGGTGCCGCGGAGGCCTCTGGGACACGTAGTCCCCCTCCCGCCCGCGCCGCACCGCCGCCGCCCGCCCCGAACTACCGGTCCCGGCGCGCCCCGCGCCCCGCCGGGGGGAGCGGCTCCGGCAGGAAGGCGGCAGCGCGGCCCGGTCACCCAGCCGCAGCCATGAGCTCAGCCAGGGAGTCCCAGAGCCAGCACGGCCTGAAGCGAGCGGCCTCCCCCGATGTAACCGGGCGCGGGGCGGCGGCGCGGCGGGAGGGGGTTGGCGGCGCGGGGGGCGGCGGCAGGGCCGCGGCTCGGCGGCGGAGCCCCCGGCGGGACGCGGGCAGGCCGCGGCCGCCCGCACGGGCTGCGGCGGGGCGGAGGGGCCGCTCGGGGCGGGCGGGCGCAGTGAGCGTGTGCTCCCGCAGGGCTCCAGCAGCTGGGAGGCGGCGGACCTCGGCAACGAGGAGCGGAAGCAGAAGTTCCTGCGGCTGATGGGCGCCGCGAAGGTGAGGCCGCCCCGCTGCCCGCCGGCCCCAGGCGGGGCGGGCACACGGACCGGGGTGCGGGGTTCCGCGGGCCATGGGCTGCGGGGCGAGCGCAGCGAAGCACAACAAGCCCGAGCTGCCGGGCTTGGGGCTCTCCTGCCAGGAGGGTTCGGCTTTCAGTGCTGGTGTAGCAGCAGCCGTGTTATACAAGACGGCGCTCGGAAGTTGTCGAGTCCCTGCGCCGCAGCTTCATCCCCACCCCACGCCTTAAATGCTTTCAGCCCAGCTCGTAAAATTACTTGTTGACGCTTCCGAGAGAAAGGCCTTATTACAAACCAACAAACTTACCTACTAGGTCTGTAAATTTCTCTGGCCCTGGAAAAAAAAAACAAACAAACTTTATAAGAGTGGTAGCTGATAGACTAAACCACTAAAGTAGTAAAGCTAGGGTGTATTTTTAAACAGAAAATACGCTAAAACTAAAATTTCTGTTATGCTTGGTGAAAAAAGTGCTACAAAACTGGTTAAATATAAAAGTATTTTTTTCAGGTATAAAAGGTTGGTTTAGTATTGCACTTTTACTTACTTTCAAAAAAACATTTTTACATGTAACTTATTTTGCTTGAATAGAGTAATTTTGTAGGCTAAATAACTAACAGTATTAAAGAGGTGAAAATTAGGACTTTGTAGTGGATAGGGATACAGTGCTCCATTAAAGCATCCTGCTGCTGCTCATCTTAATGCTGCTTGGGTACTTAATGCTGCTTGCTGTGTAATGCCAGTTCTTGCCTATTGGGACACATTTGCTAATGAATGAGCCAATAAATTAATCATCACTGTGAAGGTCTTACCTGACACTGTGGGATCATCCTAAGATGCATGGTCTGAACTGGTGCAGGGTGTCAGGGTAAATTATGAGAACCTGAATACACATCTGTCTAGCATCATGTAGGAGAATTTTCATATCAGTGGCAAGAAACAGAACCATCTCTGGGGTCTGGGAAGGGCAAAGACTGTGTAGTTGTTGGGGTTTCTTTTTCAGAAAATTCAGCAAAAGAAAGATGAAACAAGTTCACAAGAGGCAGAAGCTGTTAGCTAGTAAAACTCCAGTTCTGCAGTTGGGTGGCAGGGTTTGACAGCAAACCTTTTCCATTCAAGATGTCCAGGATGTTGGCAGAGCTGTCAGTGCACCCTAAAGCTCCAAAACAAACTGCCTTTTCTTTTAGAAAGAACATACTGGCCGCCTTGTTATCGGAGACCACAGATCAACCTCTCACTTCAGGACAGGTCAGTTTATCCAACAGCTGATACAAAGTTGGAAATCTAACCCTTATTTAGGAACATTCCAGTGCTCTGAGCTTGGTAGATAGGGCAGGGAGGGATTTCAGGTTTTGTGGCTGCAGCTGAAGATGGGTCAGGCTGTGGAGTTGTAGACTTCCTTATTTCTGTTAGATTACTGGCAAATAGTTTCTGTGACCAGAATATGCCAGGATATCAAACTAAATTGTACACAGAAAAGAACAGGGGTTGATTTCTCCCTGACCTGATTACCTATTGCTAGAAAGATCTCTGCCCTAAAGCAATGAGATAAAAGCTCACAAGGTCTGCAAGGTCATCTTGACAATCAGCAATAATCGGATGTCATGTAGGAGCACGGTAACTCCTTATCATGCTTTCTTAGGAAGTCAAAGTACATGGCACCCAGCTGGGTTGGACTGCACTGCCTGAGAGAAGCCTTGATAAAAAGCCTTGTGGAATAGCAGCTGTCATCATTCCAGAAAACTTGCCCTCATATTCCAGAAACCTTCCCCTGATGTGCCCCACTGATCATTTTTCATGTGATGAAAAATTATCTATGGACCCAAAATAAGCCTGAAGATTGGTTCCAGGTGCTGTTGCTGTTAGCTTAGAGACTGAGAATCACTCCTTCATACCTGAATTTCTAGCAAGGAAGTGATGCTTCTTGAAGTCGTAAAGAATCAGTACTCGTCTGTTAATAGCAAAAAGTTAAAATGCTGGGGTTTTAACACTTCTTTGTCCAACATACAGCTCTAACTTCCAAATGAAGAAACGTGGATTTGCAATACAACCTTTCAGCTTCACAGAGATACAAATTAAAAGCTAGTGTTGTAGGCTTCTGGGGGAGAATTAGAGATTCCTATCTTTTCCAAGTACATAGGATCCTTAACTATTTTAGACCACTTACTCAAGTAAATAAAGGGGCCGTAGAAGTAGCTATGAAAATTAGTTTTTCTGCTAATTCCTACAGATGGAAAAGTGCAGAACTGTAGTAACTGCTCCTTGTAATTCTGGATGCATGAAACAGCTCCATAAACCAGAGTGGTGCTATTGTCCCAAGGTGTGATGCTATATTTGAGGGATGATTTAATCACAGTAATCCCTTGTTATGTAGTGAAGGTCACAAAGTTTCTCCTTGCTAGGGCATGCTGCAGTATTGGCTGGAAGCACAGAGAACTCACACTGGTTACATTTACCTTGTTCTGTAGAACATAACACCGCATAGTGCAACTCTGGAATGCATCAGGTGTCAGGAACTTGCCAGCCCTCTTTGTATCCATCCTGCTTGCACACTTGGTCCCGTTGCTTTAAAGTCTGATGGTTTGTACGCAGTAATACTGGATCCTAGTTTAGAATGGTTACATTTAAACTTCTTGCCTTTGAAAATGTGACTTCCTGTAATTTGATGTCTTTGTTAATTTGAATGAACCATAACCAAAGTACCCTGGGCAATGCAGGGGAAGAAGACAAGAAAATGAACGAGGAGTTGGAGTCTCAGTACCAGCAGAGCATGGACAGCACCATGTCGGGGCGGAACCGGCGCCACTGCGGGCTTGGGTTCAGTGAGGTACTGAGTTCATTTCCAGAACGATTTGGCTTTCACTTCACTAACACAAGGTGCTACTGGGTCTAAAAATCCAAGCAGACTAATGTGGTTTGGATTAAAGGACAAACTTATTGCAGGCACTTGCCTGCTGTTTGTGTACACTGTGGTGGCCATTCAGGTGCTCATAAATGACTGATGCTTCTCGTTGTTATGAGTAGTGAAAAGATATGCCTTAATGCTCCAGAGCAGTCAAGACTGATCAGGGCTCTAAGTGACAAATATATTAAATCAGGGTGTTGCTGAGGAATACATAAGTAGGCAGGATAACCATCTGCATTGTTGTTAGCAGTATCATTGGATTACTTCAGCATTCCTCATGCTGCAGTTTGTTAAGCGTCCTTTCAGAGATCAGTCACAAATGTGAGTTCTTGATGGTCTAGCCTTTAGTTCCATTGTGTCACACTCTGTGACAAATAGTCCAGTGTCAATACTGGAATTACTGAACTGGTGTGATCCGGAACTTCAGACTCACTGAATGATGTCTTTAGGATTTCTACTGTAACTAAATAAACCAGTGGCTGATGAATCCATGCATGTCACAGCTGGCATGATTAACCACTTCAGGGAGTTGCTTTCTGTCTGATAATTAGTGTCTTTTAGTAACAAATTATAAGGAGCCTTTAAGTGAAACAATCTCACTGGGAAATTTTAAAGGCTGCAGTGGAGTTGCCAGGAAAGAATACTTTACCTCTCTCAATCTGAACTTACAGTTTCAGGAAGATGAACACGAAGAGGAGGCAGCTGGACACTCCTCTGATGAGAGTTCAGAGGATTCTGAAAGTGGCTCTGATTCAGAGCAAGAGGAGTCTGCAGAGGAGCTACAGGCTACTGAAAAACATGATGAAGCTGAGGTTCCAGAAAACAAAAAAGAAGCAAAAAGCAACTATAAAATGATGTTTGTGAAAGCCAGTGGTTCATAACTGCAGATGTAACAGCTTTGTATTTAAAGTACAGTAAGCCTTATTGTTACCGTGCAAAGTGGAGGACTGCTACAGCACAAATCTTTGTATTTTGATTTTAAAAAGACCCTGTTAGATGACAAAAAGTAGTATTTGCTTTCTGTTGCCATGGATAACATTTTTATGGGCACAGTGATATTACTGGTTTTTGTAAAGCGTATAAAATCCTGGATGGAGAAATAAATCTGTTTTGGTCCTGCCCAATCTTTACAATGTTATCTGAACTATCCCTTCCCTTATTTCATGCCAGATAAGGAAGCTTCATGTTAGTGGTTTATTCAGTTAGTACCCCAGTCTTGAATTTTTAACTATTAAGGTTACATGTGAATTCCGTGATGTTGCATTAGTTGTAAAATACCAATATCAGCATTATTCTGTGATGTACTAGAGCTTTAAACAATGATTTTGTCTATAGATGCTAGTGTTGGCAGGGCTGAGGAGAAATTGCTCACTTTTGTGACAGCATTGATTGCTGCATCCATCTGAAGTCCTACAGCAGTTGCATAGAGAATATGTTTTAGAAAAGTATGATACAACAGAAGGCTCTAACTGCTTTGGCTTTCTAACGAGGGGGAGGAGCTGTAGTTGTTTCTGCCTTTCAGTAGAAAAGAATGATTTTTTGAATTACTGGTTCCTGGCTAGAGCACTGAGCTGTTATTAAAAATAACACCTCCCAAAGAAACCAGTTTACTTTGAAAGAAAAAGTATACTTTGATAATGAAAAGGATATACAAATCATTTTAGCTTTTTTAAAATATAGAATAAAGAGTTAAGTATGCGAGCCCTTCCTCCTTTTCTCCCTGTACATGCATCACTTGGAGGTCTGAGTTAATTAGCACAAGGCTGTACCTGTCAAGTCAAGCTGATATGCCTAGAAAGCCTCCTAGAAAGGAGTTCAGAAACTCCTTCCAGCAAGAATTAAACACATCCATTCCTCTGCAGAGTCATTGCATTCATATAATGAATAAAATATCAGAGCATTTTAGACTTTTTTTCCTCTTAGTATGTCAGACAGATCACCTGCCTCTCCTGTCTGGGAGAACAGGACACCTGCACTGTACCTAGTACCACCACAGCAGTGTTCCAGGGGACTCCTGGGACTCCGTTTCTGTGTACAATTCCTGATGTGCAGACAACATTTCCAAGCCAGTTGGCTGAAGGAAAGCAGAAGTTTGTACTATCATTACCTAGTTGAATGTAAACGTTGCAGCATCAGCTATTGGGGGAGGACTTGGAATAAGGATGGAAAAAATAAAAGTAATATTGTAAATAGAAACTGAGTGTAGATTTTGATTACTGTGTTTTACTACATCTGCATTTAATACTAGCTTGTCCACTCATTTTAAAAACAATGCTACAGCAGCCACTAACAGTCAGTTATTTGTACTTGATTTGCGTAGATTTTTTTGTTTTCCCAATACTGCAAGCTTCTAATACATAGAGAAAAAAAATTGTGCATTGCGAAGAGAGAAAACCTCACCATGACTTAGGAAAGCTACTCTATCTCTAAGAAAGAGTGAGACGACCCCTTGAGAGATCAACTAATTACTTTCCTAATAGACCCAAGTTTTCTTGGTTAGACATTCAAGCTAAACTCCAACTAGCATTTCACTGTTAAAATTCTTTAGTGGCTGCCTCTCACCTCTGCCTTCTCTGTCCCAGCACCACTGCTGTCTGCAGATTCACATGGGATCTGGAAATACCCAGGAAAAGCAGATCCAGCTGACCAGCCCTGCACAGCTGCCTACTGACAGGCAGAATGTGGGGCTCTTCCACTCAGCCCCTTGCCTCCCTGATTAGACCATCAGTTTCAGTTACAAACAAATAGAACACACAACTATTAAAAAAACAAAAAACAACCTGAAATTAAACTATTCTACATATAGCTCTGACCAAGAAAAAAAGAAAAAACAAAAAGCAACAGGACTTCCATTCCCCAAAAGTAGAACACCAAATATGAACATCTGATGAGATGTGGGGTAGTGTCTGTGATGCTGATCTAAGACTCACTTGCTCAAAATAGGAAGAATTCTACACAGTCTTGTCTCGTTTTGTCTGTTCAGTTTGTGCAGTGAATGTTTCAATTCAGGAGTCAGTTTTAGCACCATTTGATACAACACTATCACCAGTAGTGACATGGGTAGGAGCAGGGTTTCAGCTTACTGGAGAGAGGCAACACAGGAAAAATCAACATCGCTGTCCTGGTTGACTCCTGTCAGCCCTTTGCTTTTCCAAGTTGGTATGGAAGGAGCTCCCAGGGATGTCAGCAGAACACATGATAAGCAGACTGATTAATAAGAAGGGCAACTGCATTTGTCTATTAAAACAAGACTTGCCCACTGAAATTCCTCAACTGCAAGACCAGTTAATTTTCATCTCAATAGAAAGACAGAAGTCTGCCTGTTCTACTCCTCAGGGAAGGACTGAAGTTAGGCCATAGATGATTGTCACAGAACAACCACCACATCTGGTAAGTTTTCATGTGTTTCTAAACCACACTAAAAATTTGCTTACACAAAGAGCAGTACAGGTGCGTTCTCAGCACTTGGCAGTCTTTACAGTCTTTGGAAGACTGAAAACACCTGAATGAGGTCAAATGCACTCGTGTGCCTGTTCCCCTTCCGTTTGCCCTGGAACCAAGAACCCCTCCAGGTGAGCTCCATCCCAGCCCCAGTGCCCACAGGTCCAGCAGCCACCACAGAAGGTGCTTCTAAGCCAGGTAAAAAGGGATTCTCACCATCCTACAGGAATTCTCCGAGGCCAAGGAAACCAGATCTGTAAGTTGCCCTGTGGTTTCTTGCAACTGCTTTGCAGTTTACTCTCCCTTTCTTCCTGAAGAGGATGCTGACAACTTGATTCCTGAAAGCACAATTTATAGGCCAGCTTCAAAGCTATAGGTCCCTCTAAGGCTCTGGTTGGGGAATTCACATCAAAGACGACGTGCACATGTTGTTCTGATGCCAGAGAGGACGGTTGGTAGAAATCTCCCTGGATTTGCTACAGTCCCCAGTACAGGGATTAAATTATGCACTGAAGCTGCCTCTGTAAACTACAGGAGACAAAGAATAAGTGGCAGTGCAATATCTCATAATCAAAGCCTGGCACAGCTCTTTGCATCAGTCTCTTGGAAGCTGTCAGGGGATTAAGAGAAGGGACATGTGTCAAGGTACCCTCAGCTGAAGGGACAGAGCAAAAGTTGGTTTTGTTTGCTTTCAAGCCTGAGAAAAATATCTCAGTGCAAGAGGTACACAGCATCGTGATGGGAGGTGAGTCTCCTTAGTTCTTGTGCAGTGTTAAAGAAACACAGTGTTTGGTGATTTAACCCAAGTTGAGTTAATTTTGATGTGCAGGTGCAGAAGGAGCTCACACTTACAGTTTGTGCTATTATCTATCCAAACCCAGTACCATTTATGGTGGCCACATGAGGATCCAGTGGAGAAAAATAAAAAAGGAAGACTGAAAAGAACTTCAGAGGCTGTCTAGGAACAGAGCACAGCAACTGGCAATAGGAAAAACAATTGTCCTGCTACCAAAACACTACCCTGAAGTCATCACTGACTCTCCTTCATCCCCTACTACCAACACCCCACTCCTTTAACTCTTTTTGCATGCCATTTTTGCACTATGATATTAAACATTCTCATTTGCCAGCTATTCCTTCTTACCTTCTCCACTATAATTTAGGCCAAGTCCTTTCACTGAAGTATTTTGCTGTTGTCCAAGTCTACATATTTCAGCTCTTTGCATCTTTTTACTGCCTCTCACTTCCCACCACCAGGCTGTTCTCCACCCTCACCTTCAGCCTTTCTTAGACCTCACTTGCAGATACATCTCTGCCATTATTTTCTACAATCTCACTACTCACCTTTGATTTCTTAATCTCTTCCTTCTTTTAGTGCTTCCTTATGCTACAGCTCCTGGTAAGAGGATTCAAGAAAACATCATTGTCCTTTAAGTTTACATCTGGTAACACAATTTTACCAACAGCTGCTCCAAAACTGCTAATTGTTAGTGTTTTCTTTGGAGGCTGTTTTCCACTCTCTGTAAGGCAACCAGGAGCACTGACAAGAAAATAACAAGTCAACAGTGCTCAAATATGCATGTACTTTCTATATCCACTTACTTTCTACACATATTCAGTATTTTCTGGTTTTGTTTACTTTATAATTAGCACTTGAAGTTATTCCACCATCTCTCAGCAATTTCACAGCAGCTTTTATAATTTTACCCCCCTCCTACATTTACCTGTAGTTTAACATTCCAAGTGTGGTTGTTGCACAGGGTACCTCAACAGACTTGTATTAAAAATGCTCTTTAAAATTCCAGAGCTTTGAACTAAAGAAATATCTCAAGAAGTTTTCATAGAAAGTTCATTGCGGTTGGTTCAATTCAGCTGCAGTTAGATGCACCTTTTCAAATAATGGGGGAAAAAAATGTAAAGGGGTCAGACCCAATCAATACAGTTGTTCAAACAGAATTTCAGGCACTGTGATGTGGGGATTTTTTGTGCTCTTTCTTTGTACTGCTCCACTATGAAGAAAGGTTGCTTTTGCTAGTAGAGCAATAAAAATCTTAGCCTTTTGAATACAGCCAAATAACCAATGGGAATCTTACCAGGTGTGGAAAATATAGCAATTTCTTCATGTTTTTCTTGTGCATGGCTTTGTTCTTCTTATAACCACGCAGTACAAGGGCACACAGACACACACAGCACAAACAAACACTTAAAAATACTCACAGACAGACATAAATCAGAGGGGCAACATCACATCCTGCCTTCTGCATCTTCTAAGTTTTGACACCAAGTAAATCTGGTCTTTCCTTCATAGAAGATCCAGAAGTTAATTGCTAAGACACCTGGGAAATAAGTGGTTTCCTAGAGGTGAACAGATGCTGATATAAAACACATATACGTGTATTTGAAGATCTGGAAGTCAGAGAAGTAAATGGTGCAGGGGGAAAAATAATGGTGTAAATGGTGCCAGAACAGGTCGGGAGCACTCCGCCTTCCCAAAATACCAACCCCTCCCTTGAAAGGCTGTGGGGTCTCCAAGACTTCCCAGATGGGCTTTAAAAGCTTTTTGAAATAGCAACACACAAGCTTAGTAGCATCTTTCTATAGCTTTTCCTTCCACTCCTAAGATATTTTCCAGAAGAGACTCTCGCAGTAGTTTCCTGAAAAACCTTTTTTATCTACTTCTGGTGGGTTTTGTTTGTGGGGGGCTTTTTGGTGGTGGTGATGGTGTTTTTTTCTTCCCAAGTGTTCCAAAGCAGCCTGGATGTCTCTAAGTACTGCTCCCCTGCCCAGTCCTTTAAAACAAACAGCACAAATACAGATACACAGAGACAAACAATGCTGTAAGCTCAGCAGGATTCCTTGCAGCACAGCAATGCACACAAACTCAAAGCAATAGTGAAAAACAGGGGTGGGGGCTGTTGTGCAAGTCCAAAAATGTGAAAAAGGTGCTACTTACAACTATCAGGCTGCACTTTTATAAATGCAGCTGGGCAGTAAAAGTTTAGTAACTTCAGCTGAAGAAATTGGAAACAGCTGTATATGGGAGGAGAATTCAGCCTGCAAAATTTTTGCCTGGCATAGCATTACAAAACACTAATTTAAAACCAGCACAATCAAAAGAACTGACACTGCTTTCTAAGGAGTGAGTTCAGTCAGTCCCAAACACTTCATTGTTTAACAGGTAGAAGGGAATAAAAGGCCACTTTCAGACCAAAGTTGTATTGATCTGCAAGTTAATATATTTTTTTCTAGTTTTAATATTGGAAAGTAGCTTGTAACACCCTGAAAAGTGCATGTCAATTAAAAGAGACAGAACTGAAAAAGGAAATTGACCCAAACCAAACACTCTATGCATAGGAAAACTAGTCATTACTATTTAAAAACTACACCCATCCTGAGCAAAGATGTTCACTAAGAACAAAATTTCACATATTCAACAAAAAGTTTTGAAAGAAAAATTAACTTATTTTTTTTTTCCCAAATATGAGATTAACTATGGGCATGATCAAAATCTTTCAATCAAGACTGGTTTTGTTGAAAATGTTAATGATGTAACTGTTTAGAGCATAAAGCTTGAATGAGCAGATTTTGTGTGATCAAAGGAAAGAGAATGAACATCTCCCCCAGCTTGCAGAGCAGTACTGCCTGTGCTCCTTTCTCCTCATTCCTTTGTTGTGCCCCACAAAAACAGGATGAGCACATCCTAAGCAGCTCAGCTCCCAATTTCTGCCACTCACATTCAAAGGCCAAGTTCTCACAGCCTCACACACTCACCCTTGAGTTCATGCAGTCAACACTAAGCCACAGAAACACTTTTAATTGTTTTTCCAGAAGAATCCAACATATCCAGTGCTCTCCACCAACCTGGTGTCTTTTGAGGAACTGCTGGAAAGTCAAACTCTGCCAGTGAGCTGCAGCTTTGCCAGTGCCCACCACCTTCCCCTCAGCCAACACCCCACCCTTGCTATTCAAGAATAAAGACAGATTTCATCAAATGCTTAGAAAACATTTCTAAAAACAAATCAACTAATAATAATCATCATCATCAAAAGGGAGAATTGGTGTAGAGAGAGCCTGATTCAAATCCCAGTAAAATAAGTGCAAAACTGGAGAACTTCAATGGGATTTGAACCAAAGAAGAGCAAAATATGATAAAAGCACAAATGACTCTGGATTTCCAACTAGCTGATCACTGATAAGAGAGCAGACAAGACAGAGGCAATTGGAGGCAGTTATGTTAATATTTTAATCTGTACATATACCATTTTCCAAACTGTTACATTTTATTTAAATTAATGTTTTCTTGCAAAATATTCATTTATGCTTTCAAAACTTTTTTATAAAGGCAAAAATAAATCATTATTTTGGCAAAAGGTTTTGAAGTTGATACTGGCAGTATTGAGGTAAAATAGATTGCATTAGCTAAATATATACTTTTAAGAATATTTCTGCGTATAGTGTTAATATAACATGATTTGTCTTAAAGTTTGAAACACAAAGGTCAGTTCCAAGGGGTTTTTAGCTACTACTTGAATACAGGGAATAAACAAGTTAGTGGTTTCACAAAATACTGCAGAAGTATTTCTCAGTTATTTCTCATCCAGAGCTGAACTCCGCTACTAATTATGTAACATTGGGAAGTTCTTGCATTTGATGCATACACAGGATTTTTTAAAGCATAGTTGCAGCAATTCATTTAATCTTATTTTCTCCTTATTTTAACCATCCCACCCTTTGCCCTATGCGTAAGTACAGCACAGAATTTCAAAGTTTGGCAAAGATAAGCACCAGGTGAACATACATACGAAATTAGCAGGTGCCACATTTCATTAGTTTTGCTGTTTCCAAGATAAATACTAGTCAGTGTGTCATATTGTAATGTCTATTTAAAAAAAAAAATCAGAAGAAAAATATGTATTTACTAGCCAAATGACACAATATAATTTTTTTATTGCTTACTTCACATATTTTAATTAAAAATCATCTGCTTTCACATCTCAACTTGGAAAAAAAATAGAATTTGTTACCTGTTTGTTATAGAGGGGGCAGCATTACTGTCAAGGGCAGCCTAACAAACTGTGCATTGATACCAGCAAGTTAATCATCTGGGATAAGAAAAAATGGGAGTTAAAACTGGCTTTTGTTATGGCTTTCTTGGGAAATTTCAGCTATACAGTGGTTACAAACATTTAGAAATTCAAGCTAACAGTTGTTGCATTGGATTATTTAATGGGCAAAAGGGTGGGTGATTAACTCTACAAAAATATTCAATCTGAAACACCCTTTCACCAAACCTGTCACCTGTGTTAGCTCTATCCATAATCCTATGAATGTGCTTCTAGGTTTGTTCAAATTTGCAGGGGTTTTTCCACAAACTTTACAATGTGCATCTGAGCCTGAGGGGGAAGTAACAGCATCCTTTAGTATCTATGCAAGAAGTGTCTTTTAAAATGAATTCAGCCCTTGATTAAAAAAAAAAATCTAAAATACATTGTTCTAAAAATCCATTGTCAGTATTTTACAGAGTTTATTAAAAGTGCCGTTTATTCATATAAAAAGGTGAACTAAACTGAAGTACATAAAAAAATGATCTGCAGTTCTCTTCATTTTCATAGAAAATCCCTCTATCATTCTCTGAATGTCTTTCCAGAAGGAGGTGTCATCAGCCCACGAGTATCTCCACAGAAACCTGGAAAAGAATCTCCTCTGTCCGTGCCGTGTCCCAAAGCGGGATTTGCCTCGAGTCTCACGTCAGTGCTCACTTACTGCTTTGGCTGGTGTGAAGGAAAACAAAACATGGTTAAATATTGAAGGGAATCAACCAATGCCAAGCAGTAAGAAATTGCTGGAAACTTTTTTTTTTTAAAGCCTTTTGCAGTTTGACAGAAGAAGCAATTCATACAAACACATTAAGAACACAATTGTCTCCTGGTGCCACTGATGCTCAAGCTCCTGTGTCCCCAGCACATCACAACTACTTTCTTTTTCTGAAGAAAATGTAACTTTATATAAATATATATCTGTAAAGGTGTGTCTCAGTGTATATACTTGTACAGACGTGCTAGACATGTTTTTAAGTCAGTCTGGAATCACAGAATGGTTGGGGCAGGAAGGGACCTCTGAAGGTCAGCCCCCACCCCCTGCTCGAGTCTCTGGCACTGAAATTATCTGAGTTACTTGATCATCCCTCTTTACTACTTCATCTCTGCTTTATCTTATTGTTCAATTTCAGGCAATTAAGCCAAAGGAAATCAAAAGGTAACAATAATATAAAAGGAAAATATGGATGCATAGCAAGTGTCAAAGAGGGGCACACTTAGCAGCTGCATACAGTATTTACACCTTTTCCTATTTCCAAACAGGGAAAACTCTGCAAACTCTACCTAGAAGGACAACAAAACTACCACAATCCTAATACTTGAAGTGGCAAAATAACCTAAGCAGAGACAAAACCAATCTTCTGTTAACATGATCCAACGAAAGGCATGATCAAAGTCAAACACAACATTGCAGAATTAATTACAAAGGGCCAAATTTTCAGCTCACCTCAGCTAAGACTCCGATGCCAGCTCATGTGTAGGACACCAGCCCACAAAGGAAGCCCTTGCATGTACAAGGGTGCACTTTGGATTCTCTCTTTGTATGCCCTGAGCAGCCACCAGAGTACAGAAGGCTGCTGAAAACCTGGCCCCTGTCACCCAGAGCACAGATGTCTCGTCCCTTCACCACAGTAGGACTGAGGAAGCACCTCACCTGCAGAGTGACAGCACTTCACTGAAGACTCCAGCAGCCCACGTGTTAGCTCATTAGAAGCAATATTTACAAGAATAAAAGGCTTCTGAAAAAGTAGCTGCATGCTTTCATTCAGCTGTAATTTTGGTTTAGTAAAGAAGTTAAAATTTAGCAAGCCACAGCACAGGCACGATGGCAAATCAGACATGCTGAGAGCAGTTAGTTCTTACTTGGAAGGTGCTTAAACAAATGTGTAGTGAAATCCATTGCTTAAGGGGGAGTGAGGTGGCTGTGGTACAGAAGGTGAGGGTGCTTTGGGTGGATAGGTCAACTGCTGAGCTAGAAGGGATCACACACAGGAATTAGGCTGCACAATCATTCACATCATAAAAGGAGTCACCTTAATTTTCTACCACATGAACAGGAAACCTGATTGGCAATGAATGGGTGCTACACTATTTTAGACACGTGGAACACAAGGTAAACAATATTTCTACCTGCTGCTTTTTTCTACTCCTTGCAAAAATTCAACAAATAAAGATTCCTATTTGGATGAGAATATGAACAACCTATCATAGGATTAAATTTCACTGGAACATTATGAAGGCACACAATACTTTAAATACTCTCATCAGCCCTGCTTTTAAAGCTTTAGAAGCTCTGGACCAGCACCTATGTTTGCTAATTTGATTTCCAGACTTCACTGAGGCTGTACAGGTTTTCAGCATTTCCTTTGTTATATGCCAGTGAGTAGAAACCAAAATATTATATAGAAAATAATGTTTACAAAATTACATATACATATAACATTTTGGTTAGTGCAGGGCATACAGTAAATATCTTCATATCTCAGCTTGAAAATACAGGAAAAACAATATAATGATTAAAACTACCCTTGCTTATAAACCAGAGTAATGCTATAGTATTAGAAGACAATAATGATAAAATTGAAGAAATTGAAACTCAATTTAAAATTCTGCTTTTATGTTTTGGAGGGCCAAAGCACACAACATAGGAAACAACTTCTCAATACTCTTGTATTTTACTTTAATCTTCCAGATTCTTGGCATGATTTCCATTCAAAAGGTTGATGTCTTATTAGGAACAGAGGAAACTCTGAAATGCTGAGATTAGGTAAATGTACAATTTATCTTAAAAGATTTATATTAGCATAGTATCCTAACATACTTGCTCGCCCCTGAAAAATGGGTAAAGTTAAGCTTCACAGTCTTTTTCATAAACAAATCTCTGTACAACAATCTGCATAAGTAGTTTGGCATTAGGTCTGCATCATCAAGGAGCAAACAATAACCCATACTTCAAAAATCAAACTACAAAAATAAGAATGTGAAAGAATCTGTAACGAGACTAAATGAGAATGTAAAATCAGCTGTGCAAAGTGTCAAATGCTTTTCTTTTTAATCACTTTAGATCATCAGAAATTGTCCATAACTAAAAAATCTGAACTCTTTTCTGGTTTGTAGATTTTCTACATTCTGCCTTTTTTTTTTTTTTTACAATACCATGAAAGGTATTTGCTTTTCAAGGAGTAGGAAGTAATTGAAATCAAAGCAAGACATTTCAAGAAGTGAGTTTCTGAGGTACAAGTGTAGCAACAAAAGCTGTGCACAAACATAAAAGTTTGGAATTCCTTAGAAACAGTCTTTGGCTACTGTGTTAGGGTTTCTTTAAGTGTCCGAAAGACAAAAGAGGCAGCTGCTACGCTTCACAAAGAAAATTAAACGCAAACCTATCCCACTACTGACTCCAAATTTTCTGAAGCAACATTTAAACATTCCAGTGCCAATACACACCTTAATTCTCTCCTCGAGGAAAACTAAAGAATTAAAATTTTTATGGTTACATATATTTTAAAAAATTTGATGGCTCATACTTTTGAGATTAATACATATAAAAATTAAAATATATAAATAAGAAACCTATAGTAATGAAATATATACTAAATTCACTACACAACATTAAAAAAAAAAATCAAACTTATTTAAGTAGTGTACAGTTGCTACAAGTTCAGGCACACCCAGAAGTAACTTAACAACTCCAAGAAGACCTTTGGGTAGGGCAGGCACTCTGCTCTTGTTGTAATGACACAGAAGAATAATTTCAAGTACTGGCTGTGTTCATCTGGGCTGATCTTAGTCCAGATGTGTGAGTTTTTCCCAGCAGAAGCTAGAAGTCAAGTGGCAAAATGCTCCACTGGTTCATGCATCATGAAAAAAATTCCCATTCCATGACCAAGGGATGGGAGTACCTGTTACAAGCTTCTGGCCACTAGAACTGGGACCAGAGTGCCTTTGGAAAAACCCTGTTGATCCACTGATGGCCTGAAGGGGCAAAAAGTTATTCCTGAAATGCTCCCATGATTTTACAGTTCTGTTTTTCTGTTTGTTTAGTTTAGCTTTATAATGTCTAGTTTCCACAGTGAATCATTTTATCCCTGCCAGTCAGTTAAATTACCCACAGAAACTCTCTGAAGTCTCAAGATTCCTATCTTGGAAATGTATTCCATCCCCTCAAAATGCCATTCCCCTCAGGTTCAGCTGGCACTGCATCCCTGAGTGTGCAGCCACATTCAATCAACACTGCTACTGCAGATGCACACAACCGATATTGGAATAATCTGTCTTTAATGGGAAGGTCTTAAGGGCTGCTGTGGCAAGAGCCATAAGTTTAAACTGACAACTTGGGATGAGAAATGTGGGTATTTTTTCTCCATCATAGTTGAAGTTCCCATTATTTCCATTCTCCACTGGAACAGTGAATGGTACCAGTTATAAATGGTCAGTCAGACAGTTGGGGAAATCGCTGCTGCACAGACTACTGTGTGATACAAATCTCTTGACATTTCTTACTTATTTCAACTATAAAGCAATCAAGAGTGAAATTATCACTTTTAGCAACGTATTGCAAAGGATCTATTAATTTCCAGGCATCAAGCAGAATTCCTGCACAGTTGTCTTGCTCTGACCTCTCATCCTGGTTACCAGACAGAAACATGCCAATCCCCATTTTACAAGGTCTTTTTCAGCCTGTTGTGACACAGTTGAAGCTGAAAATGATTGTAGCCTCATCTCAATCACTAGATCAGGGAATTTTTCCTCTTAAAAAAATTTAAATCCTCTTTTCTTGATTTTTTTTGAAGTCACAGATCAATTTACTTTCAAAAAATGAATACAGAAATAGTTGATTTAATGTAATTTTTTTAGCACTATTAGTTAGAGCAAGTTTCTAAGTTCTGAACTTACTGATCATACCATTTTGCCCCCTTTATCCTGTCCACTGGAGGCCAAATACTCAAGTAAGTCATTAGCCCCTCTCCATTTGTTGCCTACACACACTTTTCACTATTTTGAATATCAATGACTAAAACTTTCTCTTATGCCAGGAGTTCAGCAACAACCCCACACAACTTGAGAAGCTGGTAAGGAATAGCTGTTATTTTGTAAATAACTAAGCATTACCTGCTACCTCCTTGCTCCTCTGAGAGGCTTCAGAAGCCAGAGCATATGAAATGGTAATGATGCGCTCCTGCTCCTGCAGCTGTGAATCTAAATCAATCGAGTTGTGTTTGTCCTGGGCAACAGCAGGCTGCAGATTGTGCATACTGGGGGGAAAGCAAAAAACAACATTAACATTTGCAAACATAAAGAATCCACCATGCAGATAAGAACAAGCTTGGATTCAGACAGCAGTTTTCAGATCTCATCTATCAAGCTCTGTATTTTATTGTGGTTCTTTAAAATAGGGTTGATGTTGTATGCAAACGACTAGAGCACACAAGGAAAAAAGACACAGCCACCACACATTCAGTCACAATTTCTGCATAGCCTTAAGAACATCTGAAAGTCCTTTTTTAGAAACATGCTTAAATGAAAGAACTACAAAAATGCTATTTATTTGAAGTTGCTAGCAAAATTCCTCACTAGTGCTCAGAGGAAAAGGAAAAACCTGGTGGTCCTCAGGCTGTACCCCTTCCAAAGAGACAGCAGGTACCTGACATATCCAATTCCGGAAACTGAATGTTTCAGCTGACTCTATGTTAGCTGTAAGAAGCCAAAAGTGTTGTTTCACTACTCCAGCTCTCTGGCCACAACAAAAACTCGCTCTCATGCTGACTTTTCTTCTGCTTTCGGCCAGACTTCTGCCTTTCCCTCCTCCTCACTCTCATATGCAAGTTGTTTGGTAAGGACTCACTACTGTTTTAGGACTCTCTAAACAAGAAAATGGACACACACAAAATTCAGCATTATGTCTTCTACCTTGTTCTAAAAAGCAGCTCTAAGTATACCACATAAATTCTGAGTGCATTTCCTCAAAGCTACCAGTTACTCCCAAGTAACAGAAATAAAGATTGTTGTATGTTGCTAGTTCTCCATGTTTAACACGAGCCCCTGTGTAAGGTTTGGAAAAAATCCTAAAACCTAACCTTGATTTAGTAAGAATATTCTTTATCTTTTCTGCTTTACGCTGCCTTGCTGCCAGTTCTTCTGTAGAAAGAGGCTCTTCTGGCTCCAGTTCAACATAACGCTCTGGAATTACAACCTTCTCAGGTTTTGACAACTGTAGAAAGAAAGCAAGCATCGAGTTTTCAATGACAAAGACTTAAAAGAAATTGAGATAAATCCTCCTCAATGGGAGAACACAGGGAAAGAAAAAAGCATGGATTTTCACAGTCAGTACATGTACCTGATGCTAAACATTTCTGGGTATCTAGCTGATGCCCTTTCAACAGTGCTCCCTCTGATTCTTTTTTACTTCAGAAGATAGACTGAACAAATATTTAAACGGATTACAGAAGCAATCAGAATCAACAGAAAACCTTTCTTCAGCTCAGACTCAGAGCCCAAAGTAGGACACTGCCTAAAGCTCTTACAGTAGAAAGAGGCAACCACTGAGACTGAGTGGAGAAGCTGAGATATCAATGTCATGATATTTGTGTCATGCCAGCCAGAACTTCCTACTACTGAAAGGAAATATCACTCAAGGTTTTAACCTAGGGTGTCATTCTTTTGAGACTGGATAATCTTCTGTGAGTAGCAGAAAGAAGGGGAAAAAAGGTAGACAGAAATACACTATGCTGGGCAATTGTAACAACACATTGCATACATTAATTCTGCAGACTGAAAAATTTAATATGATTGCACAAAAGCTAGAAACCATTTTTTTGCTAGGATAAATTACTTCGTGGGAAATTTTCACACCACCCAATGAAAATACAGTTTATAAACTTTGAAAATCAATTCTTGTCATACAGAACAGACTGCTTTTGAAAACAAATGCAGAGGATGCATGAATAAATGGCAAGTAAAGAACTATTTCTTTTCTCCATCTAATTCTTCTCCTTCTAATTCCTTCTAAGAATTTTGTTTAAAAACTCATGAGACAATGGGTTTTCAAAATTTCAGGTTATAAATGAAAATAATCCTAAATTTTTTCACCACTGACCTTGGTTCACACTAATTCAATGAATTATGCAAAGTGGCCTGACCTAACCCCCAGTGCTTAGGCTGAGTAACTCACAGCAAGTCTCATGCCAAAAGCACACACTGGCACACTCAAGCATATTAAAATCACAGCCTCAAGTTTTTATACTTCCTTCTCAGGAGACCAAAAGCCAGTGCTTCCAGGAAAAATCCTCATTTTCCCACTACACTTCCCTACTTTTGAATCCAATTCCTCTGTGGAGGTCTAGATATAGACATATATACCCTTTTTTAAAAATGTGTATCTCTATCTCCATACTGTATCTAGCCTACATTAGCTCATCACTTTCAGAATAACAAACCCATTAATCATCACAACAGCAGATGGATTTCCTTAAAGATACAGCTGAGTAGGTTTCCTTCTGAGGAACAAAGGTACCCCAAACACAGAAGTGCCTGCCAGGTGAGGAGAATGGCCACATGAAATGGAAAAGGACAACAAGGCAGGTTGGATGGAGCTCTGGTTCAGTGGAAGGTGTCCCTGCCCATGGCAGGGGGTTGGAATTGGATGACCTTTAAGGTGCCTTCCAAGACAAATCTACGATTCTAACCTGGGTAAACTGAGAAAGAAGCTTCAGACCTACTTCAGTTACTCTGAAGCAGGTCAGAAATGCCTATGAGCAACAACGTCTCCTATCCAAGGCTTAAAGGAAGTACAAAGTGACTCCCATAGCCCTGGAGGCCTTCTGGAAAAGAAAAATTAATAGCAGAGTGCAAAAAAGATAGGCAGAAGAACAGAAGTTATTTTCTGTTTCTAAAGTTTACAGAAGCACTGCACTTTCTGCAAAAATTTTACAAATGAAAGATACATTCATTCATGGAGTTCAACAGATTAAAATTAACAGAGTAAACCATTTACAAATACCTCTGCAAAATGATACTCTGCCAACAACTTTCAGAAGAGTACAGGTGCTTACTAGTCCAATTCTCATTAATAGTTGGAGTGGTTTGCCATCTCCCATGGCATTTAACCCAGCATAAGGTACCCCTGAAGCTTTCCACTTGCTGTGTTCTCTCCTTCCCACCAGATGGCTCAATCGCATTTCAAACTGGCATTTCCTCGGATACTGGAGCTGAGAAAAGACCTCGTGCCCAGAACACCAACCAAGTCATTCCAAAAACTGACAGAGACGTCTTTTCTGCTCAAGCCCAAATAAAGCAGAGCTTCCTCTTCTTGATCATCATTTGCCAGTCAACATGAAAAGCAGTAAGGCAGCTCTGGGGAACTAACTTTTCCTTCATTCCTATTTCTCATTTTTCAATGCTCATAATGTTGCCTTCTTGTCTTTTTTTCCCAATTTATAGAACTTTTCCTAACTTAATTACTCTTCCCTTTATAAAGCCTAAGATAGATATTTCAAAGAGTAGAGCCAACTTTTCAATTTCTTCTTTCCAACAAAAGACAATACAAACACAAACCTTACAAAGGTGCCAAAAGTACCCAAAAGACTGCTTTTAGTTCAAATTTCCAGCTAACTTTAGAAAGAGAAGATGATAGTTCACTGCCTAAAACTTAGAAAGGTCAATATTTCAGGACAGAGAATAGAAGGCAAAAGATTGTGAGTGTTACCTCTCTGCTGATATCTAAATCATAGTCTTGAGGCTCCAGGTCTGTCTCTGTCACTGCTACTGGCTGGATTTTTAACCATTCATTTTCATCCTTGTCTTCTCCACGAATTGCCCTCTCAAGTAACTGCAAATCAAATTCTTGCTCTCGTTTCCACTGGTAATAGATACAAAACAATTAACAGCATTCAACCATACTGCCAAACTCACCATATATCAATGTACATTACTGCAAATGCTACACTGCTCAAAGAATCAGCAGGGCAAACCCCTATAGAGACAACAGAAAAAAACCAAAAACTGCATTTCTTGGTACATACATGTGGGAGTTTTGATCTCTAGCTATGCTGTGAGGAATTCAGAATATTGTTTAATTTCACATGTTTAGCAGTATTAGATTGTAAGAAATTTTTTAATCCCAAATTTTACATTTGCTGATTAACATGGAACCAGCTGCACATGGAACACCACCTTTGGAAGCACAGGTGTCACTGCCAGTGAGCCTACAGACTGACAGAGTAGTCCTTGGCACAGGAAAGAGGCAGTGCTGTGTGGTTCTGAACCACTACACAGAAAGGCTTTTAACAGTGCTGGTTGAGAATCACAACTTGAAAATTCTATGTATATCTTTTTAGAATAATACCTACTGTTGAAAGTTGATAATATTTTGTGTATTAGCATTAACTTGTCTTGAATTAAAAAATAATTGAGTTTTAAGGTCTTCAGACTTTACTAAAAGCAGAGTCTAGCTCCCTGCACAAGTCTTCCACACAGTCGTTAAAAGGTAAATATTTAGCAACATAAATGAGGACTATTAAATATTTATTGTTATTTAAATTTAGCATATTTAAACTAAGCTGCATGATATACAGAACCCAAAATCACTGCACAGTAGTCCCTTCACAACTACACACAACATAGTAACATAGAAACTCACTTCAGGACACTACCAATACCTTTTTGTTCAAAAAATTAAGTTCAGTTGTAGCATCATTCCATCCAGTAGATCTGAGCAACTTTACCATGATATTAAAAGTAGTAGGATAAAGAAAGGACAAAAACAACAACAAAATTATCTCCTCAAGGTTTGGAGGGAATCAACAGAAGAATGTGCCACTTTTATGTTTCTTGAAAATATCTCCAGTATTTCTGGTACAAATCTTTGGCTTGTTTTGGATGAAGTCTGAACTCCATGTGAAGTCCTTAGACTTCATTGTGTCACTTGTATTAAAAAAAACCTAATTGAAACCTATTCATGCACAAGCTCTCAATATTCACTCAAGTAGTACGTGGAAATATCTTCCATGTATATTAAAAAGTTAAGTAGGTAGAAGGGAATTATATCTCAAAAATTAATACATTACAGAATTCAACAGAGAAAAGAACATTTTCTCATCTGAGTGCTCCAAACTCATCCTTCTACTCATATTAGAACCAGGCCTGATTGATATAGTATATTTTAAATGCACAGCATCATTTTCAAGTTGTTGCTACATAATAGGTAAGAAAAACATCAAACCATTCTTAAGAAGCAGTACTTTTATTGGCTTTGATGTTGCAACTTTTACATTAAAAAGGCATTGTATATAACAAATGAATTCATGTACGGTGATCAATACTTAAAATGTCATCCTACACTTGAGAGCTGACCAATTAAAAATTAGAATTACACATACAATGTATGTTCAAAGCAAATGTTACACACTGAGCAGCACTTCAATTATACACTTAACTGGTTGCCATTGTGGCTGCTAAATAATTGTAATGCTGTAAGTTATTGTGCTATCAAACATGCTTTTGCATATCAAAGCCCTATAGGTACAAGAGATGACCTCTACAAAACACTACTAGGGCTGAAAAACTCTATTTTAATTCTTTACAGCAAGAAAAAGACCAAGATGGCACCCAAATTTATAAATAAAGTGTTTGCCACAAATGTTAATAACGAGTGTTATGAAATGTTTCAATTCGACTTGTGTATGTTATGTGAGTCAGAAAACATAAGAAGCTCAGATTTATTTCTTCCAATTGAAGTATGAAAGTAACAGTGATATTTATAGTACTACAATTCCCAAACATTATGCACTGTCTTCAAAAAAATCTGTGATTGCAAAACAGAAGACAAAACAAATGAATGTCTCCAAGCAGTGCACTCGTATTTACTGGGACAGTAAATACAAATAACTGGCTGCAAATTAGTGCTACAGAACAGTGGGAATGAAAAGCTGAATATTATAAGGTTTTTTTAATGCCAGCGATTGACACACATGTACTAAATGCAATTAAGCCTGGTAAAAATTGAGTAGCGCAGTTAGAAATTTTAAAGTAACTACAAAATTCTGCAAATTAAAAATAAGCAAACAAAAAAAAAAAGAGGCATTAGGTATGATGAGTGACAAATTTAAAAGCAAGAGATCTTGTGCAATGAATTAGGTAAAACAATGTGATCATTCTAAAGCTCTAGTGGACCAAATAAAAAAAATAAATTAAAAGACCACAGCATAAGTGCAATTACAGTACAATCCTGGTTTAGCACCAAGTGAGCAACTGGGTAACTTCACCAATTAGAATTGCTTTGGTTAGTATCCAAAATTTATCATTATAAACTTATCATCTGCACAGCATTTACTCTCAGAAAGCAACAAAAATACTTTTCTTCAGCAGCTTACATTTGAGCCTTATTAGAATATTCTACATTTTTAGCTTTAGAGAAGAATTTGTATCAATTAAAATACATTAGCTCTCCAATAAATTCCTAATCAGCATGATTAGACTTTAAAACTTGTTATCCATTGATCATCTTTTTTAAAAAGAACAAACAAGCACCACCTTGGTCTGATATTACCACCTACTATCTGGCAGGTTAATTTATGAATTAAAAGGAAAAACACCCATGGTGAGAAAGAACATTCTAAAAGGCCCATTCCATTATGAAGCAGTTTTAAAACTGTACAAGCTTCTGACACTTTCTAAATACAGTTCCAAAGGAAAAAAAAAAAATCATGGCTCTGAAATCATCCCAATATACTGGCATCTCCACTCATCACTAACCTCTGACCAACTTACCTGCTGAACCTGCTACATTTACCTTAACTACAAATAAAAAATGTCACCTGCTCCTCACACTCTCTGAACTCATTTGATACCACAGAACACTAATTTAATTGGACTAGAAGCATCACACACACTCAAGTGAAAGTGCTTGCCGGGAAAAAAAAAAAAAAAAAGAAAAAAAGAAGAAATCCAAAGATATTTTTAGTTTAGTCCTTTTAAGGCATATCTAACATACTGAGCCTAGGTCTGCAGACACGGGCCTGATGAAAGAGCGAGATGAAACAGGCTGCCTTTCTCCCTGGCTAAGAGTCCTCTTGCGTTCCCGCACTAATGCCTTCTGATGTCTCTTCATTCTTTCTAGCTGCTCCTCTGCACTCATCTTGCCTCTTTGGTGGTCTCCAGAGTATAAACGTTCCAAGGCACTCTTTGGTCTCTCCTGGAGAAGTCACAAGGCACACAAAACACATGTTGTAATTAATACTTTATAAGAAGTATACAAAAAAAATGAACTCCTTCTCCTAGCTCATTACTAAATTTTATTCTATTAACTTTTCATTTCTTTGCATATTTCAACTTTGTATTTCCTATTAGTAGTGCTGATTTTTGGTCCTAAACCTTGTTTTATAAATCTATTTGAAATGCAGTAAGTTGTTTGTCTGTTTTCCAATTAATTTAATAAAGTGAAAAATTGGAGACTTCATTAGATCACAGCTCTTGGTCCTCTCCCAGGCTCCTGCAATCCCACTTCCTGCTACACAAAATATACTCTGGGCTTAACTCTTTCAAGCACTTCAGACATTTGCCTTCAGAAGTTTATTCAAAACTTACCTTGGACCTATCCCTTCGAAGCGTTGCAAACGATGAAATGGTAGATGACTGGTGCAATCTGGAAGTTGATCCAGACAAACCTTTATAAGGAAAAAGAGAATGCCTTAAAATCAAATAACAGACAAAATATGACAAGTATCAGTTTATTTTTTTATTTTATTATACTGTTTCTGTGGCATTCTGGTCACTATGTGAGTACACATTTTGCCATTCAGAAGACGCATGAAATTTCATTTCAGCCAAACATAACGCACTTCAGGTCGCTACTGATCGAAATTCAGAAAATCTATAATAAATTAAAAGCTTATATTAAATGAGGGATAGGTTGAACTCAGCTGCACAAGAGTAGATGGACTGTAAAATAATAACATCTATTAAGAAAATAAAACCTTATCATTCACAGTTAGAAATAAAGAAATAAGATGCAAATGGCTAAGAAATTATTTGCTTTTGGCCCAAATATCATCATCTCCCAAACAGTTATAGGACCATAGCACAGTGGGGATGGAGTGACAAATGAGATGGTAATGTTTAGGGCACTATATTCATATACTTTTAATGGCAATACAGGTGTTTTAAAGATACAAATGCAAAAGATTGCACAGAAATTATGAGGAAAAATACACCTGAATATAAGAGACATTCTAATAACCAATTCCGTATTTTGCTATGGGTTTTTTTAAGCCTTATATATTAATTTGCTTTGCCAATTTGCTGATTGTGATGGCACCATTAAAATGCACAAAATCTCTCAACTTCCACTGAATAGTTAATCTAAAAACAGTGATCTGGTGATACAGATCATCTCCAGGAAATCCTACAAGAGAAAAGCTCCTACAGACAATGCATTTAAGATCAACTCCATAAATTCCTGGCTTACCACGGGTAGGTAATGTCTGGTATCCACTGTCAGGGCTTATTAAAGCACTGGAAGGGTGGTTGAGGTCACCCCCTATCATTGCTAGTTCCGGCTCACTCATGTATGAACGCAGCTCCACCTATACAGAAAAACACTCATCAGTGAAATCACAGACAGCAAGTTCTAGTAATCCTAAAACAAAACCTAAAGCTTTGTTTCTGGATTGCTACATCTCTCTCTGTCATTATTATATGGCATAGATCATGATTATTATGTCATTATTAACTCCCTGTCATTCTACAACTTGACTACTTAATTAAAGGTCCATATATTTTACAGACACCAACATATTTTATTCAAGGTCCCCATATCTTTGAAGAGCAGGGGTGCAGGTGTGTGAGTGCTCACCCTGTAGTCTCCATTCACATACTGGCCGAGCTCTCTGTCTCTCTTTCTCTCGTCTGACTGGCGTTTCAGGCCCCGCACCGAGGTGTGTCTGATGACAGTGGCTTCTCTGGGGAGGGGTGGGACAGCTGGTGGCTGATCCTCAGGACTGTACAGCTGAGGGAGAGGAGGTCTGGGCGGTGCTTCATCTTCCTGGGAACAGGAAAGCACAAGGATTTGGCAAAGAGCTTGGAAAGAGTCTGGCATAAACCATAAAATAAAGGTCAGTGCGTTACAGGAATTATTTGTGACTGCCTCAGCATGTTCTCCTTTGTCCACACCAGAAGGTTGAGGCTTTAAAGCCCAAGCAAGACCCAAGAAATCAATCACAAAGCAATTCCAAGGAAGGCTCTGAATATTACTATGCTCTGGCCACTGTAAAATAGGTTTCACATGTATTGTGCTGCAAGTAGAGCTCCAACACAAACACCCCAAGTGCCTCCCTACTGTGGCTCCACACAGTGTGCGCTTCCCAACCATGACACTTCCAACTCTTCCTGACAGAAGGAAATGGAAACACTGCTGAATGAATCCCACAAGAGCATTACTTACAACCTTTGGCTTGAGCTTGACTGGTGACTGAAGAGGTGGCTCGATTTTTTTCAGCTGCTGTGCTTGGTGCTGTGTCCTGGTCTGGAAATAAGGCTGTGGATAGAGCCTGACCTCCAGAGGGGATTTAACCGGGCTGCGTGGGGGGCTCTGCGGGGCTGAACGTTTGCTCTCCACACTAGCAAGGGAAGCTGGTAAGGAAGGCACTGAAGACTGAGAAAATGAAGGCACTGTTTTTCTCTCTAGAGGAGAAATAGACAAAAACATTTCATGATGAGGATCCAGCCAATCTTTCAGAAAATAAAACCGCACGGTTCAGCATCATCCCATTGCATTCCTGGTGGAGTGCAGTGGGAGCCAGGGAAGGAAAAGCCTAGGAACCATATGAAATCAGTCCATAGCTGCATCTGGCCCCATGCCACAGATTCCTTAAGTTGCCCACAGATCTAGACCATCTCAGAACTATTTTATCTCTATGTAAAAGGTGAGGAAAAAGATTTAAATACAAAGTGAATTTCGCAGTAGGCGTTAACAGTCTCTTGCTATCCCAATGCTTTAGGTCCTGCCTTTACAAGGCAATAAACCCACTGCAATGCAGACCACACACACTCCCCTCCTCTCTTTCAGAGCTGATGTTGCTCTGCCCACCAAACACCTGCCTGAACAGGGAGGGGAAAGGCAACTGCAGCAAGGGCAGCTGGGCTGCATCCAAGGGAGGGGAAAAAAAAAAAAAACCAAACCAAAAAAACCCCACCAAAACCAAAAACAAAACCAAAAACCAATAAACCCAGAGGAAAAAACATACAGAAAAGCTCCTGGACAGGATGCAGAACAGATACTACATTGGTAAGGGCCTGGCATGTGACAGAAGCCAAATTCTTCTGCAACTTGAGGAATTTTGCCCATTATTGTTATTGTTGTTACCTTTTTAATGGCTTGTTACATTTTAGCGCCATAGGAATGCGAAAACAAACAACAAAAAAACTGTGTCACCTCAAGCAAAGAAACACCAAGTTTATGTGCTCAATCAACAGATTTCTGACACATCCAATAGCAGAATTAACTGGATTTTCTGCAGCAGAACAAACTTCCGAATTATTTGTGCGGATCCAAAGACTCAGCTCAGTATTGGTTTTTGGTTATTTTTCCATCATGTTCTCCTTACCTGGATTCTTTATAGAGTCTACTATGGTTTTGTAGTTTGCTTTATTTGTACTCAAGCCAGCTGTAACATCTTCAATTCTCCACAAGTCTTTCTGTATTTGTGTTTTCTCCTGTTGTTTGTAGTGAAAGAAAAAAAAAAAATCAATTATACCTCGGTTTTACAGTAATTTCACGATTATAAGCCGCACTGAGTATAAGCCGCACTTCTGGGTTTCAGCAACTTTTTGTTTTTTTGTCCATACATAAGCCGCACCTGATTATAAGCCGCACATTACAATACAGAGTGTGATAAAAGGTATCTGTTCTATCACCATCTGTTGAGGGTGGGGGCAGTGATCCTTATCTCAATGGCAGATAATCTGCTAATGGGCCATCCATTGAAACCAGGCAGGGCATTGTTCTTTATCTTTTCACAACCCATCCTTCCTCCAGGGAGTCATTTTCTGCTGATGGCCATCGAGTCCAACTGTGTGACTGATAAAATTACTGCATCCCATTGAAAGTTGCTCCAGCCAGGGGGAAGAGCCCAACATTTCTTACCAAGATAAAAACAGAGGTTTTGGGACACTAAGGGAGCCCCTTTCTTCACTGGACTCCAGAGGAAAACTGGATTTCTCCACATCACCACTGGACCTCCGGAGGGAAACTGCACCTTCTACAGGAGCACTGCTCCAACTGAATCACATCTGTCACTGCAGGAGGATGCAGCCACCATTTAATGGGACTGCTACCAACACCCTGCCTGACAGGGTGTCAGATTGTACTCTGACTTTGCCAGGGTTTGGAGTTTGTTTCTTTGTAGTACTGTATTTCTATTTTGATTTCCCTAGAAAAGAACTGTTATTCCTAATTTCCGTATTTTTGCCTGAAAGCCCCTTGATTTCCAAATTATAATAATTTGGAGAGAGGGAGTTTACATTCTCCATTTTAAAGAGAAGTTCCTGCCTTTCTCAGCAGACACCTGTCCTCCAAACTAGAACAGCAACTTTTTGTTCTTTGTCCGTATATAAGCCGCACCTGATTATAAGCCGCACTTTGGGTTCGGACCAAAATTTTAGTCAAAATGGTTATAATCGTGAAATTACTGCAATTTATTATGGGCCTTTCCTTCTTTTGACACCACCAAGGTACTATTTCAGAATTTACATGGAAACCTCGGAGTTCAGAAATTATTTAAACAATTATTTTTAAATGAAAAAATTAAAAAGACAAAACACCAAATATGCCTTGTCCATAAAATTTATTAGAACATTTTCTGACTCTTGGAACACTTCCTATAGAAGACAGGGGGAAAGAGACAAATCTGTATTTTTCTAGAATACTGTCCAGATTATAAACAAATCGTTTAATGTTCTCTACGAGCTTCCAGAACCTTTTAATTTGAACTTTGCTCTTAAATCCTATACCTATCAAACTTAAGATGGCTAAAGCAGTCTTACAACAATATATTAACACATTTAGGGGAAATATCCAGTATTAAAAAAGAAAAAAAAACCAACCAAACTCAGAAGTGCTGACAATTTTAATTTCTGCTAATATTTGACCTGTTAGGCTTACTGGTCAAGATGCATTACAGGTTAAAAACAATATATTGCTGCTGCTCCAGGACTTGGTCTCATCCTGCACCCTAATTGCTTCACCAAAGCTTTACAGGAGGAGAAAAAGACAGAGAGAAAAAGACAGAGAGAGAGAAAAAGACAGAGAGGAGAGAGAGAGAGAGAGAGAGGAAAAAAGACAGAGAGAAAAAGACAGAAAGGAGAGAGAGAGAGAAAAGAGAAGCTTTGTCTACAAACTGGACTTTGCCTTGAGCTGCATTTCCTGAAGCCACCATTTCAGTCATTCCAATCACCTTTTTAAATAGTTGCTGTCATCTAATTAATGAAAGCCTGGTAACACCAATTTCAAAAACTTGCATCAAGAATAAACTTAGCAAAACCAGTACTATTAAAGAAAGCCAAGGCAGTGAAACACTTAAGAATTGCTTACAAACTGCTCAACAACTCCAGAAATTCATCACTTGCCATGAGCTGCAAAATAGCTACTAATTAATCCTATAAGGCTGAGGGTGAAAAAAAAAAAAACTTCAGTAAAAGCTGTTACACCTCATAGAGCTAAGGAAGGCATATAAATTGCTTTCCACTTTCTGTCTTAAATCAGGAAATATGTTCAGCCAGGTTACAGATCAGCAAACAGGGTGCCAAGAACACAAACATTTAAATGATGGAGAATGTTATTTGCCTGTAGTAAACTCACTCGATAGATAGGACATATTTTGAAAGATTGTCAGGACACAAACTATAAATTTGCACATTTCATTTCATTTTTCTGAGATTAATCATACTACAAGGAACCAAATGATGGATTTACAATAATCAAGCCGCAGAACTGGTGAAAATATCCCTACATTGCACTGAAAATCCTGCTTCTGAAACCACTCAGAAAATGTTTGATTAGCAATGTAGAAAAGCTCGATCTTTTAATATTATTTCTTCCCATTACTTAAATATTGATGTGAAGAGAATATTTTAGATCTAAAATGGACCCAGGCCGAACGATAAGCAGATGAATTAATTTTGAAATTATGAAAGCCAAGATTGCTGTTTACAGAAGAGTATAAATATACTTTATGGGCTAGCATGAAAAGGTAACTTGGAGAGAAAATGTTATTTCTCTAAATTCCTTCAAACAGAGACATAATTTAGAATGACAAAACCAGAGAATAAACACTTACCAACTAAAAAGTTATCACTGATAAATTAACCCATCTCAGTTAAATTCAGCATGCCCAGATCCTCCCCAACCCTCAAGCAAAAGACAATTGAAGCTCCATTCTAAAAAGCAAGATTTACTCTGACCAAGCTGCTTAAACATTTAGGTTTTAACCTCTTAATTAATGCTACATAGAAACAGCATCAGTGGTCTCCTACAGCAACTTCTGCCTGCAAATTTACTGAATTTTTAATAATATTCCATAAAGACTGCATTTTTTAAAAATGCAGTGTGGATTAATTTAGTGCTATTGGAAAATGCTAGATAAACAATCTTGAGTCTACATGCCCTTGGGCAGAGATCAAAAAAATTCTATTATGGGTACTTCAAGTGAGACTTATTTGAAGGAATATAGTTTTTTAGAATAATCAGTACTTTTTGAAAAAATCAGTTCCCCTTAGAATCTCCAAAATAGGTATTCAGAAGAATTTTTTAAAACTTAGCCAAATATATCTGTGCAAACTTATATGTATGGAAATATAAAAGTATGCACACATGCAACTGATAACGTGCTTATGGCTGTGTGTGTATTTATAATTAATCACTTATGTGATATGAGATGATAATCAAACTGAATTAACATTTTCTTCTGCGCAAACCACATTCCCTTTCATATGTTTTGGTGAATCCCATGCCACACATCCACTATTTTAAGCATGTTTAATACCTAACTGAAAATTTTATCTCAAAGTAGTCTAAAAAGGTGTAATTTGTCTTTGTTAAACTAAGTAATTTCATAAAAGGACCATTTTATTCTGATATTTCCCTGGGATTATTTCTTCAAAATATTTTCTACAGCTGAGTTCAATTACATATTCTGACTCCAGAAACTGAATCACTTCCCCACACCCCAAAATGAAAAGTAAATTGAAGTGTACTTTGAAGATTGATGTAATTGAAAAAGGTTTTACAACTCCTGCTTTGATACAAAACATTTATCCATTAGTAGTGAAAACAAACAGGCCTCAAATTATATCTGATCAGATATTTACTGCAAATGAATAAGCTAAAAAAATTAACTAGTGAACTCTTTAGCTCCAGGATATTTGGAAAAGTAGACTAAGATTGGAGGAAAATGTACATATTAACTGGGCTCGTTGTGTTCTGTTCACACAAAGGAAAAAAATCCAGTATTCCTGAAAATATAGTCACCAGTTGCAAGCAGTGTGTAGAAATAATCTGGTATTCCACATCCATTTCAGCAAAGAAAATAACTGAGCTTCAATCAAAGCTTTCTTTTTAAAATTTGAAACTGAATAGTTGATTTAAAACTGAGATGCCTTTCAATTACTGATGGCTGTTAAACACTTATTCCACTTCACAAAACAATCTGCAGAGATAAATTTTCCATAGATAGAAGAACATGACAAAGAACAAGTAATGACAGTAACAACCAGTGACTGATGCTCTTAAAAATGGATAAAGAAGCTAACAATGTCAGATCAAATAAATGGAAGAATAAGAAGTCCTGCACAGTCTTATAAATTAAATATATTATCAATGTCAAGATGTCAGCATATAATAAAAATGTAATAAAATAATGACAAATTTACATAGACAACTTATGAGAAACTAAGACACTATTGTATGTGCTGCAAGACAATATTGTGGGTTTTTTTCACTGCACAGTCATGCCTGAACCCTGCAAACCAAATTGCACAACAGCTGAATGCACTGCAAAAATGGCAGAGGAAATTTCTCTTATGAGATGGTCACTTGAAGTTCACACAAAATCATACTCCAAGTGTTTAGAGTGTCTGGAAATGGGCTCACCTGGGAAATGGACTCACCTGAGATACCAATGAACTGTTCATCTGTTCCTGTAAGGCTTTTTTCAGCTGGCTCACATCCTTTTCTAATTTCAGATACTCATTCCAGGCATTTTCCATTTCCTGTTAACAGAAGGAATACTCTTATACAGTGCTAACTTCAAAAACGCTTTCTCCATCCTCTAATTGCGCACCAAAGTGTTTTGAAGTTACAGTTGTTCTATTATAATAAGAAGTAAAGAATCCATTTTAGTCTACATTGCTGTTCAGACTTGATTATACACCTGTAAACACTTTATACCTAGCATGATCAAGTAAAGAACCCATAGTTAAAAAACTCTGGCCAGCTTCCTGACACAGAAGCAAATTGGCATGTAACAGAACCTCTGCACCAGTACAGCCCTTTTTACAGTGACTTGATATTTATATCCAAAAATACATTTTAAATGCTGACTGTGAAAGTAATACATCTTCTACAGACACAAACTGACTAGATACAGTTACATAATATTGTCATTTTAGTGATCAGACCTTACTAGAGGGAAGGTGTTCATGCAATTCTAGAAACAGTCTTACAAAGAGCTAGTCTCATTCATGAAGAGGCAGTAATAACAGAGTGAAAACAACATTAAATTACATTTGAATTTTATCAAGTTATAATATGAATGGTAAATTTTTACTGAAATATCAATGGATTTCTCCAGTTCTTTTTACGCTGAAAAACCATCCTGGAATTATATTTATATATTCAAATGACTAGCTGAAAGATTTGCAATTTAAGCCCACACTTAAAAGACACTGGAAAGGTTAGGGGTTCTTGTTTGGTTTGGGGGGAGGTGGAAGGCAGCCATTGAAAAGTAAAGCTGGAGACACTGTTTAAATTTTTTGGTCTGGTTTAGTATCCTGTACCTTAACCAAAACTGTTCTGAACAAGTCTTTACTCCCCAGTCTAACGGCCAACACAGTTTTGATCTAACTGGAATTTTAATTAGGGCTTTCCTGAAGCACCCAAAACCACATACCGTTGAAACTTTGGATATTTCAGCCCGAATATGTATAAGGTCCTCTTGCAAAAGTCTCTGCTGGTAAGATATTTTTTCGGCATGTTGTGGTTGGTCTTTGTACTGATCCATCTGCCTGTGTAAAACCTCCAAAACAGACTCCAGCTGATCCTAACAAAGAAGATGGGAGTAAGTTTACAACATTTACATGGAAATTTATGCATCTACTTGCAGGAATATGAAAGGTGTTTTCCATGCCCCAAGTCTTCCCTGTAAGCCAACAAAGGTTAGTTGTTCTCTTGTTTTGGAGACTCACATGTAAACAAAAACTGCAAGAACCTGAGTTATCTATTGTACCCAAAATTATCTGATCTTTTCTATTAAATCTTCCCATTAAGCAGCCAAAACCGTTGAAAACACAAAGCAGTGAGAGGGGAATTTTTCTGTTTACCCTCTGTACAAAAGCAAAATTTACAGTTTCAGAAAAATTCCCTTAAGCAGTACAGAACAATGACAGCCCTACCACAGCCCAGCATGAGCTGTTTGTTTAAGGACAGGTTCTCATTCACTGCTAGGGGTGAAACCATCATGTGAGGGTTTAAAATATTTTCTAAAACATGAAGCAGGCCCAATTCATTTAGTCAGTAGTAAAATAAAGTGAAATTAATTTTGTACAGTAGCTCTTCTGAAAGATCCACCTGAAAAGTACTTTCATTTTAGGGTTTTGTAAAATAATTTTTTATTATTTTTATAACCACCTCAGTTTATTGACAGCTATAGCTCACAGACAGTAAAGCAGATGGGTTTAAAATGTTCACTTTCAAAAATATGTTTTCTCAGAATGTGTATTCAATCCTAAAATAAAACCCAATTCTTGTTATCATAGAATTATATACACACTACAGTACAATCAGCATCCATTAATTGAATTTTTTCTTCGTAAGTCCCTATTTTATATTTTATTATTAGATAAAAGTTTCTATTTTACTAAGCCCTTTTTAACCTACTCACTTTATTTTCCTTAAGGGCTCTTATTTTGTCCTCCAAGTCCTGCAGAATTCTGTCCTGCTCACAGAAAATGCTTAGTTTCACCTGGAAATGAAATCACATACATATATAAGGTTAGATTTTAAAAACCCAGCAGAAAAGTAGCCACTTATAACATTTCAGCCCGAGGAGCATAACAATGACCATGTAACTGTACAACACAAAAAATCAGTATAAGACTTACTGAAGTGTTTTTTGATACTTACATCAATATCACTTTCTGCAATCTTGACAGGTTTTGTACTTCTTTCTTTCAATGTGTCACGTCCTGTCACCTACGAGGAACACATTTTCAAAATGTAAGAAATTCATTGCAAACTAAAACCTAATTATGCTTCAGCAGTGAAAAGTAAGCTTTTATTTAATATTCCCTTTTATTAAGGAAAAATTAATAAAATTTTGGATACGAGTGATTTCAAAGCTGGCTTTAGTTTTTGAGAAGTGTTAACAAAAGGGATTACTAGTTATATTAGGCTATTTAGTAACTCTTCCAGCAACTTGGAATTCTGTACAAAACAGTGTAATCCCACTTGTCTATAGTTACAAAAGTCCTTTTCCTGCAAAACCTAGTAGATTTAACAGTACTGCTCTAATAGCTTTCTTGAAGCCAAATGAAATTGAATCGTTCATTCAAATGCAAGGTTGCAACAATAGCAGCATTCATTAATGAATAAAAATACAACTTTTGGCAAGTGTTTCAGTCTACAAAGGACAGTATCTTCCTCACCACAGGGTGGATTTTATGAAAGACAGACTGCTACAAAAATGCTATAGTGGAATTAAATGTAATTAATCTATTTTGACGTGGCTGTCACGTACCAAATCTCTCATTCCATAAATCACTGGTTTCGTATTCCATTTCTGGTGAGATTATCTTCTCATATAACACAGTTTTAGAATCAGTACCAAAACAATACTCAATTGTACTTCCAACCTTCCCATCAACCTTAAAAATTAAGGCATGTCTATGTCTGTAGAAATGTTTATCATTTCCACTGCCTACAAGGGACCCTCTTTGTGAATAAACGAGTTAGGAAAAGAGCAATATAATAAAGCTCGTAAACAACACTTTTTTTAAAAGCCTTAAAATCTAATGATTTAATATCATCTCTTTAGAGCACTTTTAAAGATTCATTAGAGCAAACACTATTTTACCACAGGACCACCTGGTGATTAGTAGTATTCAAATACAGCAAATTTTATTAATATACAGGCAAAAGTTTATGAAGAAAAATTCACCTCAGTGTTGTCTTGAGTAAAATAAGAGGAGAAATGTTGATACAAAGCTTGTTGGTTTTTTTAGTGAGGTAGGAGGGGTATAAAGAGGCAGTTTGCTTTTTTACCAACTGGTAATCTCCAGAGTTGAAGCTACATATTTTACTTATTAACCTACAGGATCAGCTTAGCTTTTTAAAAGTAATTAAATTTTACTCTAAGTGAGGTAAATATTGTCTTCTCTCCTCCTGTGGCAGACTCCATTTAAAGGCTTCTCCCATACCTTGTGGTGAAATATTACTTCACCACCAAAATCAATAGTATTTATTGCCTCTGGAAGCTTTCAGTTTTTTGATTATCTTTTCCATAATTACATGTTATATAGAAGAAAAAACACTGTCTTTCAAAAATATTAATGAAATTATTTAAATGCTAAATCCTATATATAATCATAGCAATTAATTAAATATAAACATAAAATACCAGTATATAAAAAGTAATAATTCTGCATATTTAATTTCCTGCAAGCTAAGACAATGCAAAAGCCTTTTTCAAAGCAATGGAATTAACATAAAAATAAGTCTCAGAATTTGGGGATACTTTAAATGACATAATCAGAACTGTAAGCAATTTGCTAACTATCAAGCAGTGAACATGACAACATAATGAAGATCAAGCATGCTTTCACATTTTCAAAAACTCACACTGGAGTCACTACTTGACATGTTCATTTTCAAAACACAATAAAATGAAACCAAACACTGAGGTCAGCCATAATTTCACATACAAACTCCAAAAGAGAAGGGGAAAAAAAGGCAAGTAAAAATAAAATCTTACAGAAAGCACTACTGGGTACCAAAAGACACCTGTAAAAGCCAGAACACTGACTGCTACTTGGAAAAGCGATGGGATGAGGACATTTCAATGCAAGCAGTCTTACATGTATACTGGATAGTAACCCTTGTGCTGAGTTCTTTAGCACTTTGTATATCATGTTGATCAGAGGTCCATTATTTTCTATCTGTTTCAAACAAAAGTTTAGTCATAGCTTGTTACAGATGTCAGGACTTCAACCCCCAAACCTTACAACTCCAAACTCCACCAGCAGCAGCGATCACACACTCTCAGGTCACACCTAAGCATCTTGCAGTTAATTGCTCAATCACAATTCCACATTGAAAAGTTCGATTTGGAAACCTCTAAGAAAGATCTTCAGAAATAATGGATTTAGTGAAAAGAAAAAAGTTTTAACTCCAGCTCCAAAATGTTTCGTCCTAATTGAAATTGTTTAAGCAGGGTGGGTCTAACTGAAAGCCCAGTGAAGTCAAAAGAGAGACTTGAACTAATTCGTTTTCTAAGTCTCCAGTATGTCAAATGGAAGATATTAAACACATTACCTGGGAATTTGCTTTTACTAAAATCTGTATCATTTGCTTTGTTTCAAGCAGCGCACTCTTCTTTTTCCCTTATATCACCAATCAAAGCATTTCTACATTTAGTAGCAAAACACAAATGTAACCAATACAAGGACACCTTCTCGAGTTCCACACGGTCTCTTTAAACTCTCAGTAACCCGACCTGAATTTCACATTTCTGGGCCACGACTGAAAGGAGGTTATTAAGAAAAGCCCCTTTTGAAAACTTACATCATTCCTTTGGAAACACGCTTGAAACTATGAGTGGCCAGATTTTCAAAAGGGAACCAACTGGCATTAAGTCTCTTTCCAGAGAAGTGTCAGGTGCCCCCGTACATTTTTCTTTCTGGCTTTTGTTAGGTGCTACAGGCAGCAGGCAGGCACAGGGGGAGCTCCTAAGAGACCAAATATCTCCTCATGTTCCAGACTGCAACAAATTAATCCGGACAGAATCCACTAAAAAGAACTCCTCCTAATAATTTTGATAAGCATGTCACATTTTCAGAAGCTTGACCTGTGGTCACTTCAGCTGTGAAAATGATCATGTTTTATAATGGACAAAACACTGATTATTACTAATTTCTCACATTGTAGGACTTTTTAAACTGCAATTTGTCATAAATTTATCTGATAGCTTGGGTTGCAGTTACACACAGCAAAGCCATGAACAAACCAGGATAAGGTTTAAAATTAAATGTGTCCAATCAATTTTAAAGTTGTATATTAATGATTCCAACAGTTTACATATTTGCTCATTTAGACTACATATACATCACCTACATTATATGCTAAATACTATATCTTCATACATATTTGGTATTCTATGTATACATAGTATGTATTATTAATATTTCCCATTTAGGTATTTGGTTATTTATTAAGGAATTCAAACACCAGATAAGATTGAAATACACATCCTCATAGGTGCAATCAGCTCACAGGCAACACCCCATGGCATCACTGAGCTCTGCACATGCAAACCAGACAGACAACAAGGTGTCAAATTTCCCTTCACCTTGATTTTCAGGAACACCACGTGATTTATATATGGCAAGACATCCCACACACCATAGAAAGTGGCAAACTACTTTGCTAAGCAAAACAATTTATACATTTCTGCTGTTTTCTTTCTCCTTCAAAACCTGGTATTAAGAATTCTATATTTGCTTTCAAATTGCCAACCATCAAGTGTACCAGATACAGAAGTAATTTAGACAGATGACAAGACCCTCAGTATCATATTTAATTATTTTTTCAAAAATAAATACCTCCTAATATTACTTGATCAGATTCTATCTATGGGTGGATGGATGAATGGGTGCAATTGAAATCTTTTAGCTGTAGTAACATAAAAACAATGACAGTGTTAATTGACCACATTTTCACAAGAACATATGGCACATTATACAAATAAGTGAAAAGTCAATTTAAGAAGATTTAAAGGGGAACAGCTGGATTAAGAGAACACAAGTTTTGACTTAGAGGTGTTGACTTCATATTGATAGTAATGCTACAGAAAATAAACGTTTTCAATCTTTTTATCTGATTTCCCTAAACCCACATATCATTCATCTCAGTACCAGTAACACAAGTTGTTTTTGCACACTAAAGCAACCACCTTTCCTGAGTTTGCACTTTAATTGTATTGTCACTGCTAAAAAACACACTCAATATTCTAAGCACAACACAGGCAAGAGTTTCCATCTCAGACTAGAAAGTTATTTAAAATTTGCAGGTACAAAGATGATACAAAAAGACAACTGGGTTGGAAAAAAAACCAGTAAAAAATGAAGAAGACCTGTCTCAAATCTTACCTTTAGATCCAAATACTCCAGATCCTTTTTCAACTGGATATAAGTGTCATCCGCCTTCAGGTAAGTACATAGGGAAAAAAAACAGTGCAATATATTTGAATGTCTGAAACCATTTCAGAATAGTTGAATTTGCTATATACAAGAAAACAGATGGAAGATAGAACAAAATAACAGAGTAGGAGCACATAAAAGAAGCACATTTGCTCCACCAGCATATTGTTATTTACAGCTAAAAAATGGGCAAAATATTTCCCAAGGGTATTACTGCCTCATTATCCCCATCCAAACACCTAGATGTTTGTTTTCACCTCTAATAGGACACAGAACTACCTGAAACAATACCTTTTCAAAAGTTATTTTTTCAAGATCTATTTCCACTGACTAGCCCTTCACTGAAAAAGTTACAGTGGTGTGACAATGTCAGATGTAACTAGAAGACATCATATAATCACTAGAATACTTTTGATCACAATTCATACACATTTTAAGATATTAATTCCTTTATTCAGGAAAAGTATGAAATAAGTTTTGTGAAAAAAATTCTGAAAAAGATCTCACTTATATGATTAGACAATCCATTTCATCTTTTAAGTAACAACATTCAAGTTGATCCTTCTTTTCCATTGCCTCATCTGTAATTGCTATAAGCTTAATTTTACAGCTATACTGATCTAGCAACATTTTTATTACAGTCCCTTCAAGGAAAACAGGCACAGAAGTCATAGCAAAGTTATTTCTCCTCTCTTGAAAGGGTATACAAAATAAAGTTTAAGTGTTGCAATTGTGGTACTTGTTTTTAGTCAAAATGGCCAAAACTTTCTAGAATTTTAACTACTATTTTGTCAGCATTTCAAATCCTGGGTGCAATTAACTTCAGAAAAGAAGAAAAAACACAACTATACCTTTTCTCAAGTTTTGAGCCAATGAGAATGTGTAGTTAGAAAAAGAAAAGAAAAACCCTTTATGCCATAAAATCAATAGATCACACTTGCATTTCTTTAGAGGTGTTCACTTACAATTTTTGTCAGATCAGCTTGTAAGACTGGCTGAGGACTTGACTACAAAGTCTGCCCATTTTTGGAGAAATCCCTGTTATTACCACCCATCTCAGTGCAATTGTTCTGTAGGTGAGGTAATCAGGAAACAAAACTTCTTCAATTAAAAAAAAATCACTTTAGTTTTGGGCCAAAGCCTCCACCAATTCCAAGAAGAGTCACCAGATTTTATTCCCAGGTGGCTCCATTTTTGAGCCTGTAATAGGAACTGGGGAGCTCTGTGAGGATGGTTCTGTTTGATTTCACATTTACAAGTTCCATAACACCAGTGCAATCACGAGCACTGTAGATGCTCCAAGATGTCCCTGAGCTTTTATGAACCAATGTTCACCTGCAGAACTGACACAGTTACAAGCTCATATGAATGTACAGACTGGTTGATGCATTTCAATTTGCAGGTGATGCAGCACGTGGCACAGGGAGCCAACCCCACCATGAAAGCAGCACAAAGAAAATGGTTTTGCTTTAGGATTAACTTATACGGTATTTTAACCACATTTCTGAAGATGCAGCATTTTCAGAAATAGTATAAATACACAGTATAAAAAGGAAGTAGACACTTTGAAACAGATGCATTGGCGCCCTGCAACTTAAAAACGCTCATCTTTTATAGCAAATACAGGAAGCAAAGAAAAACGGCAAACGACCTGGGCACTGTAGAATACCAAAGAATGGGCAAGGAAGCACAGACTCAAGCATGCCACTCATGAAGCATTTGCAGAGTCACAAAATGTCACAGATGAGCCACGCAGCAGCTGACCTGATAGGTGGAATTAGTTGGCAAGTGCTGCAGTAACTGAGCGATTGTGTAATTTCTTATACTAGCCAACTTAGCCTGATGTCTCCTTAATCGAATGAGAAGCAATGTTAGCTCTTCGGGCTGCAGGTATTTAGACACATTGTAAAGAGGAAATTAGCAGTCTTCAGGGAGAGGAACTATAATTACATTTTTCACCTCAGTGCCCAGAAAGCAGTTACTTGACATGATTAAGCAATTATTTAATTAACTCTGCATTTGGTCAAATAAACATAATAAAACTTGAATCCTGTAATAACAGACAGCTCACCCCTGTTCACGTTGCAGATAAAGGCAAAAGTCCTATAGGCTTTACTGGGTTAAGATTAAGTTCTCATTCGAGCTCTTTATGCTTTAACTAATAAAGTTAAGATTAAAGCCTCTGGATTTGTAAAGTTAGCTGCACTAGTGGGAGGACACAAGAGGAGCCGTGCTCTGCACTTACCGACTTGCCGTGCAGGCTGGGCGCGCTCACCGTGTGCGTCATGTAGCCCATGGCAGGCATGGAGCGCCGGTCCAGGTGAGTGGAGCTCTGCAAGAAGCCACAAGGTCAGGATGGTGTCAAGGGGCAGCTGTGTTGCACCTGAGGGCAAATTCAGTCTGCACCTCTGCCACGGATTTTCTATTTGAATTCGTGGTGTGCTTAGATCAGGGTACCGCTGACAGGGAAGCCCGATCCTCTGGTGTTAAAAACTTATGAATGGACAAATGCAAATTCAGCACCTGGGATGCTGAGCAGAGCAGCAGATTGTGGCAGTATGAGATGCTTCAGCAGAGTGTGCAATGTAGCTTCCAGCAAACAAAAATTTCGTGAAGTTCCCCCCCAGCCCCAATTTCTCCCAGAACAAGGTTTGGTTGGATGATGCCCTTTTACAGCAGGCTTGCCCTGCACGTACTAAAACTGTGAATGCTCTCTTTTAGCCAGGCAACACGAAGCTACTGACATGACTGACACCTTGTGGCAATGGCTTCCATTAATACCAAGGGCTTTTTTAATAATAATCCTTGATCTGCCCCTTCCTGCTTACAATAGGAAAGCCTACTGCACACTCAGTCCTTCATCTTTCTCTTAAAGCCAAACTTCTCTGGCTTTCTTCAAGGCAGACTGTCTCATGGTTTCCTTTTATTCCAGTCTCTGAATTTCACTGAATGCTGTTTTGTTTTGCCTCACCTGCCTTTTCTTTAAGTGTAACAGGATGGAATTTAATAAAGCAGTACAGGGAGAATGGATTTCTGCAGACAGACACATTTAAATGTAGAATGACTCTGTGTGCTTACATAGAAAAACATGAGCATTTTTCTTTATAAATTTTCACGGAAGTTCCACAGAGAAGTTTTAATGACGAAGAAGTGTGTGTCCCAATATTGGTAAAGCCAAGATGCCATAAAAAGAGCTTAAAATTTCTGCACAGGGAAGGAAAACTGCTGTATGGGCCTTTTTAAGGATGTAATGCTCCTTCACCTTACACATGGAGAAACCAATGAGTGGTAGAATATAATCAGGAGTCAAAAATATTAATTTCCAGTGCTGCAAATCACTAGACTATTTCACCTTCTGACAGACACAAAGCCACAAGCAAAAATAAGTAATCAAGGAAGACTCATCCTGCTGAGTTTTATATTGTCTCCATATTCTCTATATTAAAATACTACCATCTCCATACTTTTTACAAGTAAATATATGCCTTTCAGGTTTTTATTAAATGTATTCCAAACCTATGGGGATGTGCTACCAATTTTCCTTTCCTAACCAACAAAAGTTAATAAATCTGACCAGAATGGCAAAAACTTGAGGAGAAAATGATTCCTTGTATTAGTTTTACAGCTTACATGATCTTTCATACATGAGGAAGGATGCAATGAACCACAGCTAAATAAACTCTCCATGTGTGACACCAGGTGTGGAATGGTTTGTAATTAGTTAAATGGATACAAACCTTTACAGCACGATTCCGTATCTTCCTGGGGGATCCAGCAAAAGGAACATCCACAGTCTGTCTCTCGTCTGATGGTTTAACTGTGAGCCTTTCTGCAGGAGTATGTGGTCTCCGTGGGAGAAAGTTTTTTGGAGGTCCAGGTGGAGGAATGTCAGATGGAGAGGGCGGAACAGATATCGATCGTGGAACATCTAATGAACTTTTTGACTTAGCACGATCCATAAAGTCTGAAGAACCTACATAAAGTGGGGCTGTGGGGCTGCCATGTTTGAACTGCTGTCTCTGCTGCCACTCATACAGCTGCCAAACAGTTCCATCCTTATTTGCTTTCCTTTCCTCCTGGGACATCTTCAAGTGGCTGACACGATCTTGTGCATATTTGTAGTCACTCGGCAAATTGCGGTTTGGTGGTGGTGAGCTCCCTGAAGGCTGCCTGGTATTCTTTGGCAAAGTGTGGTAGTTTTCAGGAAAAGGAGGATTGGGACCCTGACGAGTAAGAGTCTGATCAGAAGTGAGGCTGTGAAAAAAAAGAGAAGGGTAAATTTTAGCACACACTGACATCAGAGTGGGAGCGGTTGATAAACACCTCTAATGAAGTAAGCACAGGAGCTGCAAGACACATAACAGACATTTTAAAAGAATTTACAAAACTATTAACAAAGCAATATTAATGACATCTATCCTGAACACAAACACTACACTGTATAAATACAGGATTTTAATTTAGGTATTTAACCTAGGATGAACTACTAGACACAAACTTAAGGAATGGCAGCATTATGTACTTAGACTAAAAAGAAAGTCAAGAACATGAAGAAAGGAATTATTACCATGTTTATCGAGGGAACCCGTAAATTAAAAAACTCCTTTTCAAAGAAAGTGTGCTCACCACTAGGTGGTGCAGTTTACGAAAACAAATGCATGTTCAGTAAAAGTATCTTTAAAAGCAAGAAAAAATCTCACCAATCCCAGAATATCTCAGTTTTTGTTCATGTGAATGAAGCAAAAAGAAAGAAAATGGTAAGAATCTGCTCCAAGTCCCCGGGTCTGTATGATTTACTTTCACCTAATGCTACCAGTTCTACTGATTTGATCAACATGAGACTTCTTACAACAAAGATCATTTACAAAATAGAATATAAAAAGAGGTATTACATTCTGGCTTTAGTACTGCACCCACCAAACACTTAAACTGTACTAATTAGATATTTTAGTAGGTTACTGGGTTCCTGTTCTGTTTGTTGTTAATTTCATAGTTGTTGTTCTGCTTGCTTTGCTATATATACTAATAAAAAACTTATTCCTATCGCCATGTGTTTGCCTGAGAGCCCCTTAATTTCAAAATTATACTAATTCAGAGGGAGGGATTTATTTTCTCCATTTCAAGGGACGGCCCTGCTTTCCCTAGCACACTTGTCCTTCCCTAGCACAGTTGTCTTTCAGGACAACTAGCAAAAGTTTTGACAAAGTCTAGTTAGCTCCCTCTCCTGCTTTGAAATCAAAAACTTTCCACAGCCTCATGCATAAAAGCCTGCCTGTCTAATTTCTGATTCTTCAATCAAACATCTGGTTTTTTACTTGCAGTAATTTGTCCCCTGATTCAGAATCTCAAAATAGGAAACCATTCTGCTAGGCTTGCTACAAAGCATCAACACAAAACCCCAAAATTAAAAAAAAACTAACCCAGCACAAAACCACACAAACAAAGAAACTCCAAGCATGTTTTCATCACTTCACTTGCTAAGTTCCACTCTCTGCATGAGAGGGAGACCTCATGGTTTGGAAAATGCAGGAATTCCACATGAAAGAGAGACCAGGATGGAAAAGAACATCTTTGTTCAGCATCCAAGAATAAGTGAAGCAAGGAGGGAAGAGTTGCTACCAGTAACTGTGCCTCAGTAGTTGCCACCATCTCTTTGTATTTGCAGGATTTGGCACTGCTGGACTGCCTTGAAATATGGATACGCTCAAGAGGATACATAATTCCTCATGCCAGCAAGCAGAATAACTGTTCTGCACTGCCTGGAGGATTACAAATCTGTAAAGGCTCAGTTTTCTTATACCACAAAACCTTGATGTTACCTCCAATTTCAGAGTGAAGGTTAAAGCAGGCAGGTGGTATGAACACAGGCAACTTGAAGACCAGCACACGGTGCTCATGCAACCTCTTCTAATTCTCTCATTCATTGCATCATGTGTACTTTGAATGTCCTGTACCTTGCTGCCAGTTTTTTCCACATGAAAATCATGTGGTAGAAATGTATTTTCTCTAGATAGCAAGAAGAACTGAGTATGCTTGGAGCAGATAATACTTCAAAAGGATATTTGGGGAAGGCATGAAGCTAAGACAGACTCCTTAGGTGATTTCTCTTTGGAAAAACAGCAGAAATTTTGACCACTCCTGTACACCAATTTAATGGAAACCTCATCAAGGCATAAGTAATCTATAAGATGTTGAAAACCATCTGTGAGTGACTGCTTTCTAACTGGACATTAAAAGGCAGAGTATTGAGATCAGCCAGAATTGGTGGCAGTCAATGAAGCCACCAGGGCTGGCAGCTTTAGGAGCAAAACCAACCTGAAAACAAAGACTACATGAATTTTGTTGGGGGGAAAGGGGAATCATGCCTTCCTTCTAGAAATGGATGAATTTTTCTGAGAACTAAAAACTTATTTTGAAAGCAGTATGTGGAGCAGCTGATACGAGCCAGTTTCATGCAATACTTCAGCCTGCTATAAAAAGAGAACAAAGTTGAATGTGTGTAACATCGCACAGGGAAAGTCATATTCAGAGCTGAACTTTGGAGGAAACTGCCTACATACAGGCACATTGTGTTTTCTCAGTATCTGAAGTAGGGAGAAACCTCAAGCTGACATGACAGGTTTTAAGATGGTGGCATCTCTACCACACAAGGTTTGAGACTCTTAGAGATAATTTGCATCATATAAAAATAGGCTCTGAGACAACATACCAACTTCTAGATAAAGAACAATGTCCCAAATGACTCCAATTAGACCACAACAGACTATGGACTATTCCCTTCTTAGAGATTAAGAGCAAAAGTGAGCAAAAGCAGCTGGTTCTTGAGAATGTCCCTCATTTGAATGCTGAGGTACAGAGACTATAAAAAGGAAAGAAGACATTAAAGAGTGCATAAATAGCCTGATGTCATATTATATGACTATTGGCCATGAAAATCATTCATGGTCTGCAATGGGAAGTGACCACACAGAAGAGATTTTAAAAAGAGAAGATAGATGTTCAAAAGACAACAAGTACCATTATTAGAAACACTGTGCCCATTCATGGGAATGCACAGAAGCTAACAAAGACAAGTAATGTTTCATCCTTAAGTAAATCAGGAAGGAACAGAAAGTTCTGCATAACAAGAAAAGTTTTCACACTACTTGCAAGGTAGGAAGTACCTCAACATGACTGCATCTAGTGGGGAAATATTCAGCTTAATCGGATTTATATATTTCTAAAATGCAAGTAAACTGTTAGAAATAGCAAATTCTTCATAATTATGCACTAAGTTTATACAGGCACTGGAACCAGATCAAAACCTAACAATTTCTGAACAGCTGCAGTTTGAAGGTCCTGACACTGACCTTTAATTGCTTAAACCCAAAACATCCTGAAAGCCTCCTTTCAAACTTTCTTCCAGCTCTTTCAGAGATCTCTCTGAAAGGCTGGCATGAATCTTACCAGAGCAGGTATTGCCATCTGCTGAGAACAGAGTGGGATTAGATGGCTGCACTGGATGTCACTGGAGTGCAGCTGAGAGGTCACTACGAGAGGTGGATCTCCAAAGTGACAGCTGACATTTACAGCTCAGCAAACTGAGAGCTTCACTGAAAGGGGAACTAAAACATCTGTTTGAAAGGTTTAAAGATCTATATAAAAGGTGCCATTCCTACAAGTAATCATATTGACAACTTCAGTATTTGTGTGCACCCTTTAGCTGAACGAATTCTTTCTTGTCATGATCAACTTGCTGGCAAGCACTGCACCTGTGCACACCTGAGCCAGGAAACAAACAAAACTGTACTCATGCTGTGTTCTAGAATTATCCAGCCTTCTGAATCCTCACAGGTTCTCTATCTCTAGCATGTCAGCTAGAATAACAACCAATGTGGAGTTTTAGACAATTAAGTGGTCTACTACTACTTACTAAAATCAAAAAGGAATGTCAATCAAATTATCATCTCTAGCTCAAATTTCTACACCATTCAAACAGTAAGATATTTGACAACCAACATTCCACTTCTATCCATCATTAACTACACTGCAGCAACCCCAGCAGGTTAAGAGAAGGTGCCATTTAAAAGATGACTATTAATCTTTGGGAAGGTAACATGCAATTTATTCTGAATGCAGAGAATATAATGGCATTTGTCAGGAAAAGGCAAAGAAAACAAGGTCAACTGAGCCAAAATAGGCATTTTTAGAGATATGTATATGCAGACATAGAGCTGTATCTAGAAATAGACACACATAGATATGCATATATATCTATCTTTATTTTCACTGAATACTTAGCAGCTTCAGCTGAGGTAGCTGGTTTCTTTTAGAACAACGCCTGGCACTTGCAACAACACTATCTTAACACTGCACCTGATACACGCCCCTAAAGTTAATTTACTGGAAAGAGTAATAAGGAAGAAAACCATACTTATTTAGCTATCAGTCAAGCCTGTCACTGCCAGGACTTCTGAGGTAAAACACATCAACAGAAGCTTTTTAAGCATTAGCTTATTAGTTCAATCATTTTCTGTATTATTTCAGCCTAATCAGTGTGTGCAATATGAACTGACTTACCAAGTACTTTTTTTCATTAAACTCATATTCTTTTGGAAAGTACTGATTGATATCCAAGCAAAAAAGATGGAAGTTAATTGACTCTAGCAGTCTAACAGAACATTAAATAGTATAAAAAAGTAAGAAAGTTTCTTCAAAGGTAATTTCAAAGACAAAAGCATAGAAGAATGCACTTCCACACAAAATTAGCAATCCTTAAACTTCTTACTGGCTCCAAATTGACAAACGTTAGCTTAAAAAAGCATTTTAAAAACTCCCAAAACGTTTTCTCCATCCTAAAAACCACATGCCAATGTCTGTTGTTTGTTTACACTATAATTAGATTTGAGCAGATTTATAAAACACTAATTCAGTAGAATAAGCATATTTGAAAAATCCTCACAAGTAGCATCGAGCCCAACTGTTTTTCCTGCCACTTGACACAAGGTGACATTCTAAACAGATAAACACATGCATCACTTCACTTTTCCAACTGGTACTTAATCTAACTTTGAAAGCAAAACAATTATAAGATTTTCACACTACAAAAGCATTCCAGTGTGCATTTCACCTACTGGTACTATTGATGCAATTTTCAGGGACGGAAAATGGAAAAGAGAACCCTGGAGACCACCCCTGGACATCTTCATTAACTAAATGAATACATGGAGACCTTTCAACATGTAATACATACACTGTGAGTGCAGTGATCTGATATAGAGGAGTGAATGGACGTTTAGAAAAGGGACAGAAGAGAGAAGGAAAGTAATGAGTATTCTTTACTTTTTAAAGTGGAAAACAAACGATTACCTGTAATTTATATTGTGTAATTGTTTATGAATAAGAGGTAACTGAGGGATGCACTTCACTCTCTGGTTCTTCAACATTTAAGAAAATTTAAGAAGCTTTAAGCATCCACAGTGATTAAAAGAAGGAAAATAAAGTAGCATGCTAATCTACTTATTCTGTTTGCAATACTGTGGCAACACTAAAGAGATATGATTAGCCAATCCCATATTAGCTTTCCAGGAGATAAATGCCTGAAAAATACCATTCTGCACTGAAGGAAAAAGGAAGTTTTCTTACACATTATCTCCGTAAAATATTGTTCTGGTTTGCACCAACGGTATTAGTAACACACATTTTCCTTGCATTTAAGAAAATGCCACTTGGCCATCTAGTGAAAGATGGGCTTATTACTAACCTTTTTGTGTCTCCTTTCTGGACCTTTACCCAGTGCTCCACTTGAGCCATGTTACTTTTCCTTTGAAACTGCTTATCTGGATTTGTTCTGGGAACAAACCCTCTTTTATATGAGCCAGTACCATTCTGCTCCACTAGGCCAGCACTCATACTTAATGAGCTAGGAAGGGTTCCATTCTTCTCAGCTGGCTGAGGCTGAGCTACTTGGGACCTGGATGCATTCACCGAGTCTGGAAATAATGAATCAGCTTCTGTTAACGCATGCTTAGCCTTTCCCTTTTTGGTTTCCAGAGTTTCTTTTCTGTGCATGTAACGCTCCTCCTCCTCCTTTTCTCTTCTTATCTCTTCACGCTTATCGTATCCAAGCATTTCAGCTGATTTCTGATAACTTTCCTTTGTGTCTGTAATCTCTGCCTTCACACACTCTTTGCAGGCATCCACATGATTGACCTGAGGAACAGCTTGCTGATCCACTCTTTCAGTTTCCCTGAAAAGAAAATTCGTGTCAGTAACAAACACTGTTTAATTGTGAAAAGTTGGTATGGTCTTGTTGCTCTTTTACAAAGGATACCCACAAAATCACTGTCTGCAGAATGTGATAAATTTGACATGTTACAATACACATGCTCAGGAAAACCCAGTTGCCATCCCAGTTAGACAAAAGTTACCTTTATTGTCCTGTCAAGGAAGCAGAAATTACTTACACACATCCATAAAAATGACTGAAAATACTAGTATTGCATGAAATAAGCATTCAACATAACATTATGTACAAAAAAAACTGTAAAAAAAAAAATCTTCCTACCCTATGAAACACTGAAAGCCAAAACAAAACTAAGCTGCCAACTGCTCATGGCAAAATATAAAAAAGTCCTTCATATCTTTGTAGGTGCCTCAAGGACTGGTCACTTTTGGCCAAAAGGACAGAGAAATATCTACATTTAAGTCAATACTATTGCTCAGGTAATTTCTATGTTACCCCTGAAGAAAAAATTGCTCCATGCTGCAGTGCACACTAGTTTACTTATTTACCTTATTGCCTAAATAATATCAGAAATCTCAATATTAAAATTTTACACACTATAAAGTGCCTGAGGACTCTAAGCTTCATGTTGTTTTTGACACATAACATACTTCATTTGCAATTTTCTTCATCTCCTTATAACAATAAGCTTCTCAATAACTTTTCTCCCACAATATAATGGCTTCTCACTGATCTCAGGGTAAGTAGCACCTCATCTCAAACCAAGCTCAGCTTCTAGAAAGCTTTATGGAAAGCAAATTCAGAGTGTCACAACAAAATTGTTTTCACTTCAGTCTAATTAGAAATGAATAGTCTACTTAGGAGTAAGAACATTGGATCAATACTTCTAATGTGCCAGACTTAGCCAATTTTTTTTCAATTATTCCTGGCCTTACAAAGAAGATAAAGAAACAGGTACCAGGTTGTTTCTAGAAATTTAAATTAAATCTCAAAGTTCTTAACACAGTATCATAAAGGATGTAAAGCTCTGGAAGATATGCTGATCCTTTGCTTATATCTGACTGTCAGAAGACAGCAGTGCGAGATACTCAGAGAAACTGCACCAGAACATTTCTCTCCTCACAGTCCACAGTGGTTAAAGCAGGACTGTCTCACAGACCAATCTTCCTTCACATGGAGGAGTAGGGAAAGAATCATATTCCAAAGCCAAAACATCAAGAAGGTTACATCAATTTAGAGAAAAAAAAAAAAAATGGAAGTACATTTTGGCACAGTCAAATTCAGTTCATACCTGCATAAATTAGTTGACATCCATTAACTCTATGCATTTATGATTTACCCATCTTTAGCATTCTTTTCCCCCTTAACAGCACTTCAATCCAAGTTCTAAACACTCATTTGAAACAATTCATTAAACTACTGTTCTTTCTCTTTTACTTCTCTTTCCCAAAGACTGCCAATTGGCTGTTGCAGGTGTATGGATTTGCCCACAGAAACTGGAACTTCTTATCTGAAATTCCTTAAAATATTATATATGCAGAGAAATTAGTCCAGGTCACTGAATGTGGGCACACAGCTTGCATGCATACACAAATATTGAACACTAGGTTTTCTTAATTAATATCAGTTCACTGTTTTGCAGCAGAATGCAAATTAAAATTACAGTAATATCATGATTATAAGCCGCACATTACAATACAGAGTATGATAAAAGGTATCTATTCTACCACCATCTGTTGAGGGTGGGGGCAGTGATCCTTATCTCAACGGCAGATATTCTGCTAATGGGCCATCCATTGAAACCAGGCAGGGCATTGTTCTTTATCTTTTCACACCCCATCCTTCCTCCAGGGAGTCATTTTCTGCTAATGGCCCATTGAGTCCCACTGTGTGACTGATAAAATTACTGCATCCCATTGGATGTTGCTCCAGCCAGGGGGAAGAGCCCAACATTTCTTACCAAGATAAAAACAGAGGTTTTGGGACACTAAGGTAGCCCCTTTCTCCACTGGACTCCAGAGGAAAACCGGATTTCTCCACATCACCACTGGAGCTTTAGAGGGAAACTGCACCTTGTACAGGAGCACTGCTCCAACTGAACCACATCTGTCACTGCAGGAGGATGCAGCCACCATTTAATGGGACTGCTACCAACACCCTGCCTGACGGGGTGTCAGGCTGTACTCTGACTTTGTCAGGGGTTGGAGTTTGTTTCTTTGTAGTACTGTATTTCTATTTTAATTTCCCTAGAAAAGAACTGTTATTCCTACTTCCCATATCTTTGCCTGAAAGCCCCTTGATTTCAAAATTATAATAATTTGGAGGGAGGGGGTTTACATTCTCCATTTCAAAGAGAAGTTCCTGCCTTTCTCAGCAGACACCTGTCCTCCAAACTAATACAGCAACTTTTCATTCTTTGTCCATATATAAGTTGCACCTGATTATAAGCAGCACTTCGGGTTTGGACCAAAATTTTAGTCAAAATGGTGCGGCTTATAATCATGAAATTACTTCTTTAAAATGTGAGAGAGTTTTATGCACACATCCACAAACAGCAGCGTCAGACACCACCACGGGTGTGATTTATGTAAGAGTTACATTGAATTTTTTTGTTAAAACTTCTGAGTGGGACTTGCCTCTTCAGTGAGGAGCGTGTCTGCATGAGAGCAGCCTGGTTCATAGCCCGGATCCAGGCGTTCATGTCCTCCTGGGTGTCAGCACTGAAGTAGTACGTCCTCATCCCCGTGTGCTCTGCCTGAGAGCCAATCACAGAATTCCTGTTATAAATATACGCCCGCATACCTGTGTGAACAGCCTGGAAGAAAAGAAGAAGAAATGAAAGTCAGACAGCTCTTTTCACCTTTTCTCCCCCCAAAAATTAACTAAAAAATAACTTTTCAGATTCCTTGACTGTTTCTTGAATTTGGGGTGAATTACTGCAATGCCACAATGGGCTGTAAGTGCAGTAAACACAAAAAGCACTCCAATTTTGACTGAAATCCTTCTGCCTCTTTCTATTAAGCTGAATGTCCAGTGCTTTGGGAAATTTCAGCTTTTCTTTCTCTTTTAATTGATACATTTCATTTGCCATAAATATCTTATTATTTGATGAAATCCCTATACTAAACAAATTGAAGAAATTCTCAATGAGATGTGCATCAGCAAGTCAATTTTCCCAGTTCATTTAATAAAGAAATTTATTCAGACAAAACACAGACAAAAATCTTACATTTTAAGCAATTAAACTGCTTATTCAAGAATCAATTATAATGCATGTTAAGATCTTTTGGTGAAAGCGTGCACTTGAACATTTATTAGCTGTAAAGTCACAAGACTTACTGATAAAAGTTAGTAATACTGATGGAATTATCACAGCACATAAAATATTGACAATTATCTCTGCACACTAAAATGTTCCATGAAATTCCACTGCAAACTAGAGGTAGTGGGAAATTTCTCTATAAATACATTAAATATTCAAATTGATTCAATATGGAATATCTTTAACTCTAGGCTAGTTGAATTTAATCAAATCTCATCCATGTTTGTATTAGCAATAGTATAAGTAATAGTAAAAGTCCAGCAACACTTCAGATTAGCAGGGAGAGACTCATCTCCTTACTTACCTAAAAACCTTGAAGATAGTATACTCTGCTTGAAAGCTCTTGTAATAATATCCAAATGAAATTAGCAATCTAAACTTATTTATATAAAACTAAGTCTGCTCTCACACACAAAAACTAATAGCATTAAATACTGCTGACATGGGGTTTTTTAAAAGAAAAAAAATATATCAAATTTTAAATTTGGCTACATCTGTTTCTAAAGGGTAAACGTGTTTTGCAAATCCTGCCTTAAAAAATGGGTCTTTTTATATTGATGAAATCCTATTTCCCTCACCATTCTAAACCAAATTAAAAAAATATTGTAGAGAAAATCACAGATGGCTTCAGAAATAGAACAGTTTTGACGAAACCCAGGCGATTTAATCCAGTGCAGCCCTTCCTAAACATTATAACTTCAGTTGTTTATCTAGAATTTCCCAAATTGCCATGACCTTAGAGACTTGTATCAACAACTCCAAAGAGCAAAATATGTGCTTGCTATTACAGTGTTTTTAAGTAAGTTCTGTGCAAATTCTCCTCCCTTCCTATGGCAGGTTGTTCCCCCAAACGTGTGAAACGTGGCCTTTCCCTTCTGTGCCTCCAGCAAGGCAGCCTGAGTTTGTTTTGAAAAGTGGAGTCTGAAGTGGAACAGCCAGCTAGAAAAGGAGGAGGAGGAGAAAGAAAAGGAAAAGAAGGAAAAGGTTATATAAAGAAGTGAAGACTCAAGAGTCTCCACTTCCCAGCAACACTGGCTGAAAAGGGAATACAAGGTGTTTTCTTCTCAATTCCCACCATTCCTGCCTACCTGAACACAGGAAAACAGGACTTACACACATTAAACAATAACTCTGATCAGTCACATATTTAGAAATCAGAGGACTTTATTCCTGTTTGCCTGGTTATTTGTTTTTTCTTTGTTATTGGGGGCTGTCTTTTTTCCCTCAATTTTCAGAACATGAGAATGCTCAAAGCAAATATGATTTAGAAGCATTAATTCATTATAATTTACCATCCAGTGTATTAAGAGACCAAAAACTGGCAGCCCCAGATATAAAGGAAAATGGTGACTTTAATGTGAGACCTTGTGACCACAGAGCTCCTTCACAGAGCAGGTTGATCCCACTGAAGGTGTTAAAATTCAGAAGTGAATCAATTCCTGCAGCAAAGCAGGCTATGCATGTCCCACTGCAGATGATGCAATAGGACCAAACCATTCACTGGTTTTATACTTGCTTAAAAAAACCCAGAATTTTGGGTAGCTATCTGCAGAGACTGCATACCACACCAAGAAATGGATTTAACAGCTGTCTTAATTGACCCGTACACCCTGATCAACACAACCCACTTGTGTTTTAGGTTTGCCTTTGAGCAAGCACTGCCTAAGAGGCTGCAGGTGAAAGCATTTTGCAGTATCAGAATGCAAACTCTGCTGCACAACTCTTGAGAGACTGAACTCTCACAGCCATAAACATTCCCAGCTTCAGAAGGGATAGTGGAGATGGAGTGCAATTATCAACAAACACAATATCCTGAAGCTCACAATATACAACACTGGTCAAGGGAAAATCCAAATTAATTTAAGTTATTTATTAGTAGTGTGTTTTATACGCAAGAAAGTCACTTTCAGCAGTCCCTGCTGGCAGACAGAAGCTAGCAGGCCTTTTGGGTTTGGGAATTTTTTTTTAAAAGCCAAAGCTATTAGGATGGCTACAGCATACTAAAAAGCCTAAAACACAGCACATGCTCACATGTACACCATACACACAACAGGGAAAAAATAATATTGGTACCTATTCATGCATTCAGATGCCTTAATGTGGATAGATTGAGAAGAAAAGCAGTCTCTCTCCCATAGTGCACAGTAGGAGAAATGGACAGTAAACCCCAAGAGCATATCAACAGGATAAGACAAGGATAAAAAATTAAAGTTAAAATCATTAAAAGATTCATATTTAAAAAAAAACAAAAAAACAAAACAACAAAACCAAACAAAAAATCCCACACATTAAAAAAAAACCTTAACAAAAGACTAAAGTAATGCCTACAACTGTTATGTTCACCTCCACTTGTTCAAAATACCTGAGAAAAAAGCCACCATTCACAGAACAAATGGATAACTAAGGGAACAGTTTTCTAATAACTGTAATCTTTCCAAGTTAGTTCTGTCAATAAGATATAACATACAGAAAATTATTCCTTCTGAATTTTGGTATTTATGAATCCTTTCTAAGCAAAAATTGAAATAATAGTCTGAGCCTTCACTACAAATTCAACAACAGCCCACTACAACCTAACTCATCTTTCACCCTTAAATAATATTGAGCTTTTTGAGGATTTCTAGAAGCTCAAACCCTCCCCTCTTCCAAATTCAAGAACAGCACCTCTCAAATCCATGACCCTTGGCATTTCCTCATCTGACTCCCCAGATCCAGAGTGATATGGGAGCCTAAGGATGCAACACTGATTCAGAGAACATAAAGGAACAAACTATGTCAATTTTTGGTTGCTTTTTTTTTTGGGGAAAGCCAGTGAGATCAAAGAAAACAGATAGGCAGTTTGTCCTGGTCTCAGTGGTCTAAGCAATGAACAAATACTTCCATTAGTAAGACCAATTAAAATCATTTCCATGTTTGAGGACAACAAGGCCTGTAAAGAGACTGTGATGACACAAACCTCCATAAACTGATACTATTCCTGTCCAAAACTATTGTATTAGTACAAACACAGTCATTTCTCTGTAAATCACAGGAAGCATTTCCAGCTATGTATTATTGTTTTGCAAGCCTTTTCACATTAAAATCTAAGCCTTGAATTTGTGCTCACTCATGGTGGTACCAACAAAAAAAATTTATTTTAAAATGCAGCGATTAAATTTTAAAAAATCTTCAGGATGCATACTGCTGAACTAAATATGCAGAAAGGATCCTGAAGTTCTAGGCTCACATACAGCTTAGGGACAGTGGCTTCCAGCTACTCACAGCACTTTGCTTGGCACAAATAAAGGAAGCAACAAAATTGCCAAGAGTCAAAAATTATATCAAAATAGAGACCTAAAAGCAGAGTTTCTAAACAAAAAAACATTAAATGCACACACTGTTATATTTCAAAGTAGGGGTTTGATTGCATTTCAAAAGCACATAGGCAGTTCTGCAGGCCTGTAATTGTTAAACACCCAAAGAGACACAAAAATTTAGGCAGGCCCTCAGGCAGTGATGAAAGGAAAAGGATTTTGAAAACCCCTACAGCACACATTTTAACACTTTGCAGGGTTTAACACAGACCCCAGTGAACAAGTAGTTTACAAACCTCCTTCTAACCAAATCATATGCAAAAAGCATGCATGTATTTGCTTAGCAAATTTCCTTCCTCTAGCTTTGCAAACAAAGGAGTTGAATTTTTTTCCAGTTTTGCTGTTTCCCTAGCTTCCAAACTCATTGCCACTTCAAGTGGGAGCCAATCCCTCTGTTCTAACAGACGATTTACAACACTCTCAATACTGAACAGGCCAAATGTAAAAAGCGCCACGGCGCATTCCCCTACTCGTTCAGGTCTTAAATGCAAAAAAAATTCTTATCTTTATTTTGGGCTTAATCTGCCTGTGTGTTCTATTTCTGGCTGTGAGACAGAATGTCCTTCTGGGGCTGGAGGTGTTCTGAAGAGATGAGATAAAGGTAATGGCTGCTGAGTGATTGGTGCCAGCACAGGCGTGCTCCTGCTGTGCGGTGCCCACAGCCGACTCTGGGACCACTGAACACGGTGCTGGACAGGGTCTGTACCACAGGAACAGCACAAACTCCTCCTGCTGCCCTTGGAGCTGGGGCTAAATAAAATCAAACTGCAGCACCCAGCCTGCAGTCAATCATCAAACACCTAAAGCAGAGTTAAAACTGCCCTAACAAAGTGATATACGAAATGTTGGGGATTTTTTTACAGTTTTCTGGCATAAACTTTCTCTTGCTATCAACATCCTACTTCTATCTATATCAACTTTTTAGTAATGACCCTCTGTTGAAAGTGTCAGGTTACTGGCTTATGATATTTTCAGAAAAAGGGTCAGACTAAATACCTGGTAGAACTCACACAGGTATGTTATCCTAAAAGGAACAGGGGAAGTCTGCATTTGCTCCTGGAAAGGTTTAACCATGACCAAACCATGGATTCCACTCCACTTGGCCAGTGGTGACTGAGCATGTGTAAACACCATCCAAATAAAATAAAATAAAAAAGCAGGGAACCCCAGAAGAGTACACTGAGCTCTCCTCTTTCAGTACGTACCTCCTCCTAGGAAAAGGCTCTAGAAAAGGAGGGCTTTATGAATCACACTCAGTAAATACTGGAGGTAGAATGTTTTCCTTAAACAAAGATTTCTTTGTAGCTTTATCCTGATAACTCACGCTCAATGCATTTAAAAAAGTACAATAAACATTTCCACAAAGTGCATTGGGTCTTTTTTAAACACATTTCCCAAGTTAATATTTGCTTAGTAAATTTCAAACCATTATCCACTTGAACATAGAACTGAAAGTAATAAAAGGTAATCTCAATTTTAAAACACCTCAAAAATTCAAAATGCAAGAGAAAGTCAGATGTTCTTCATAATTTCAGCACAGAAAATATTTAAACAGATTCTTTCTAGATCTCCTAAAGTATGCCTGATCAAAACCTGATTTGTAAATTACTTTTAAAGTACACAGCTGATTTGCTTCATAGAAAAACAAGTTCTGCTCTGAATTTAAATCTGCCAGAGGCACAAAAGTTTCTGAACTTCGCCTAAGTGCTGCAGTTTTGACAATCATTTAGAGTTTTTGCACTATTAAGCAGTATACATTTCATTTCATATCTGTGGGCTTTTATAATGAAGACTAGCACTGTAAAATATACAATTACATTATTTTTAGAAAAAGAAAAAACACAAAACTACCCACAAACTATATCAAATGAGTACTTTTTCCTTTAAAAAGTCCATAACCCCTAAGATGACTAAGTGTTGTCATCTTCTAACTGTGAGATCTGACTCAGTGCTCTTCTTTTTTTTTTAAAAAAAAACCACAACAAAACCAAAGAGACATCAGTCCATTATGACATCAAGTACTCTATTACAAAGTAAATAAGACAACTTTTCCTCCAATTTGAAAACACTACTGGAACAACTTGTCAATACTAATTTCTGATTTTAGAAACAGGCTCTTGACTCAGAAACACTTCATTAAGCTCTAAGGACACTTATGAAGTAACAGACATCAATGTCAATTCATAAGCAAAAAAAAAGTGCTATGTCACATTTGAACAGGCAGTCAATAAGCCTGTCTGCTTTTAAAAACCAGTAACAAGTAAAATAGCAAAACAGATTATGTTCTTGTTTACATCTGCAGCTTTTCTAATGCAAATAAACAATGATTAGCTGATAGGCTTTGCAAATGTACCTTAAAAGAAAATTTGCGATTTATACGATCTTCAGGTCCAACTGGAGATATTACATAACTAGGCAATGGGATGCTTCCCAGAACAGACTCTTCTCTGCTGTCTGTAGAATAAAAAAAACCAGAATTTAATTCCCTGCAATATATTGGGCTAACAATATATTCTTCTTGATGGACACAGAGAAAACAGGCATTAAATAGAAACAGCAGTGGTTCAGACTAAATATGAGGAAAAGCATTTTCCCAAGAACACAGCAGCAGGGGCATAGGCCAAGGAAGAAGCTGTGCCATCTCCATCCTTGGAGCTCTTCAATGCCTGACTTGATGAAACCCTGAGCAAACTGGGCTGACTCCTTTCCTGACCCTGCTTTCACCAGGCACTTGGATGGAACACTTCCTGAAGTCCCTTCTGACGTGAATTGACTCAACACCAATAATACATGCAGAAAAATGTTTGAGTTTTAAAGAAAAATGACTGGAGTTTGTTTTCTTAATCAGATTGAGGTTTTGTTTTGGTTTTTTTGTTTGGTTTTTTTTGGAGGGGGTTAGATGTCGCTTTTCAGCTTCAGCCAGAAGAATGCACTTCAAGAAAAAAGCTTATTGTGCCAAATGAACAGTGACAGGCTGCAGAACATGATGGACCTTCCATTTACCAATGTACATCCAGGCAAATTGCTATAATTAGGAAACCTCTCTTACTGCTGGCTCCAAGTGATCAACAGCAGAAATGCAGCCTCTAGAAATATGAATTCCAAGTCTGATATTCTGTAATGCTTGCCAAAAATTGTAGCAGATGAAGTACTCAAAACTTGAAAATAATATTATATAATACCTAGTTTGGTCTAATATCACATCTAACCTTTTTTTTTTTTTTTTTTTTTTTTTTGTAGAATTACTGGATTCAGAAGTTCTCGCTCTTACTTTGTCCCTTGGATTAAAGCTGAACCAACGCACTGATCTGACCATAGGGCATTCTGAAAGAACTCAGATGTCCAAGTGCAAGCAAGTAGGCACCAGAACACAGACCAGAGATGGGATAAATCTTGTTTATTCCAGTCAGATGTTCTCCAGCTGTGGCATGCACCAAACAGAAATTATGTGGAAAAACATCATGCAGTACCCTTTGCTTTCCCTACTCTGGCCTAGAATTTGCTGTGCATTTAAGATGTCTGGTCGAGCAATTGTTTCACTGCTCATCTCAGAACACCTAACTTCATCTGAAGAATTCAGTTAGTTCATGCATTCACAGTGATTTGCACAGGTGAACTGCTCAGACTCCAGACAGCTAATATCAACTCACCTTTGTAGTAAAACAAACAATAATCAGCAAGCACAAACCATCGTCTCTTCCATAATCGCATCCCAGAGCTGTCCTGAAATGCAAGAAATGAGGTACACTTTTCATTTATGGAAAGTTAACAGACACAGTGTTGACCCAATGATAGTTTACCAGAGTTGACCTAAATATGACTGCTCAGTGCAAAACAAATGGCTTAAATCTTAGCAAAATATTGTGCACTAAGAGGTAAAACATTCAGATATAAAATAGTGAGGGCAGAATATTCAAACTGCTAATTTTCATTAAGTAATTAAACCCTCATCCCAAAGAGCATTCAGATTAACCTTGTGCACAACCAATACTTATTTTGTTTTCTCACATTTATCTGCAATAAGGAAATAAAGTGTGTTTCTGGATGACACACTCCAACGAAGACTGCCTGCAGACCAAAATGAAAATCACTACACAGCTGTAAAGTACGACCTCACCTTTCAGGCAATGATATCCTATAATTCAATCACCATATGTTACCCAAGCCTAAAATGTAATTGAATCAAATATTCCTTAGGAAATAAAACAGGATGCATAATGTGCAAATTTTAATGAAGTATAATATAATATGCCAGTGGAGATATATATAGATATAGCTATAGATATTTATAACCTTGTCAAAATGAGTAATATTTGCATTGAAATTAATTTCTGAAGCTTTTAAAATTGCCAGACTATAACCTAGGCAAGTACAACTTCTTCAGCTCAGGTAAACTTTGATGAGACCAGCAGCATAAAAAGCACCTTCAGGTTTTAAGGGCTTACAAGCAAAGGTTAGGGGACAGAAGGAATAGGATATACAACACTGATCTAGCTATTTCCCTCCTCCTTTCTGCCATCAAATTAAGTATGGAAGGACTTTCTTTCCTTCTCATTTCATGCTACAAGGCTGGCAACACATTCTGTGTCCGAGTTCTGATTCTGTCCTGAAAACTAATGGACTTGGTATGGGATGTCAACAGAGCTGAGAGCAGAGCACAGCAGAATTACATCTCTCCACCCAGGAGGAAGCAGACAGCTGGTAGCTATTTCACTTTCCTGTCCATTTAAAACCATAACTATAAGCCTCAGATTTCAGATTTCTCTACCCACCCCTAAATCTAGCTGCAGGATCTCTGGTGATAATCTTGTAGACACAAGCTGCCAAACGAGAAGCAGGGGAATTATTCTCATACAACAAACAGCTTTATTTACTTATTACACTCAAAGATGTGTTTCTGTCAGCTTAAGCGTTCAAGACACAGCAGCTGTAGAATTCTGTTCACTGGATGAAATTCTATAATCCAGGTTTTTCTGGCTACTGGTCTTTGTGACAGCAGTGTGTGGTGAGTAGGCCCTCATTTCCCATAATTTTCTCCCTCCTCTGGAGAAAAAAAAAAAAAAAGGCACTGGGAACTGGAATTAAGCCTTTGATCAGGGTAGCAGGGCATAACCAAATATAATAAGGCCTTCACAGCCAACCTGAGACTGACTGTGTTCTGAAGGAGTCAAAAATCAGCCTGATAAACCAGCAGGACAAACCAGGGAAAATAATCAGATTTAGATAACAAAGTTACAGCCTCAACACTGAGCCGTGATGGTGATGTCCATTTACCAGCTTCCTCTTCTGAATCAAACCTATTTGCAAACCTTGGTTTTCACACTTGCTGAGCATGAATTCCTCAATATGGAAGTCCCCAACACTGTCCTGTGTCACCAACACTCGAGCTCCTGCTTTCTCAGTTCCTTGGAAGGCATTGGTTCTTCCTTGAGGATTGTACTGAAGTGTGTGACCAGAAACAAGTGAACACTTGCATACCTGTTTGTGCAGCCAGCCTCTGACTATCACAGGAACATTGGGGTTCCTCCTAATTGCTTGATCCCTTTTTCCAAAGCTGTGAACTTTGTTTCCAATCTTCACAACCTGTAAATTATCATGTAGCAGTGATTACTAAACCGCACTGAGACTCATTCCATATTGCAAAAGCTCTCACTGCAATAACTTATACTTCATTACACAGCAACAAAGTACCCATGGCATTTTTCAAGGGCAAGTAAACAGGCAATGATATTTACAGCAGAGCAAAGTCAATCTTTCACTTTCATCAGGATGAAGAGCAGAAGCACTGGTGTGTCCAGGCAGAAAGGTGGAACTGTGGAAATTTTAGTGTGCTTGGGAAGTATTTGGGAGAGCTGCATGCAAATCTCTCTGGACAATATTGCACAAGTCTCTTACACACACAGGACTTTGAGCAGATGAATCCTACTCTTGCTCTTCTTTGTTTGGGTTTTTCCAGGGGGGTTGATGGGGTTTTTTTGGTGGATTTTAATTTTTCTTTCCTGTTTAAATTCAAACATTGAAAGCTTAATAAAATGCTTGGACTCTGGCCCTGCAAACAAAAGGAGGAGTCTGATGTCACCAGGGAAGAGACCTACACAGCCATCAGTGAGAATCACAAGGACTAGGTAATGATTTGTGTCTTAATGAAAACTCAGTTTTGACTCACAAGGACAAAACTATTTGAAAAAACAACAAGCAAGACCCATCCACCTGTGAAAAAGCAAGAATCACTCAATGAGTAATTTGCCTGCTCTTTTCCAGTTTGCTCCTCCAATTGCTTCAGGACAGACAACCCTTACAGTTGTTGCCAACTTCTCCAAGAAAAGAGCTGTCCACATTCTTTCCTACAATGTCTCTCTATTTAATCTCTGACCTTGTCACGGTACAGATGCTCTGCAGGCAAACAGCAGCTCTGGAAACAACAATATTCATCACACACAAGGGGCTAACATCAGAAAAATATCAGTCTACTGCTCCTGCCAGTCAGGCAACATCTGGACTAGAAAACAGCATATAATATAAATTATTCTAGCAAAATATTATAGCTTTAAACAGATTCTGTTGGTTTGATTGATGAAGGCTTTACCAATGTGCACTAAATTTCTTGTCTTAATGAAGAGTTAAGATAATAGCTACAATCAGTATGAAAAAAATGCACTTTTTTGGTGCTATATCATATGAAACAGCGAGGTAGATTGAGCAGTTGGACAGGATTTGCCCAGCAGTGCCACCTCCCCAGAGAGCTCAGGGAGAGCCTGCACAAGACCCACCACAGGTGGTCACCTGAGGAAAAAAGCCCACACTTGTCCAGTTGTCCAGGGTGGACACACACCAGGGCTGCTGGCACAAACCCAGCAGAGCAGGCTGTAAAACAGGTTTCTGAGGAGGTGCCCCTGCCACCCAGCTGGCAAAAACCAGCTCACAGCACAAGTCAGGTGAGGATGGGATCACTGAGCTCTCCCGGGCTGTGTCTCTGTGCTAAGGCTCTCAGCTAACAGGCTTGGGGCAAACACAGCCACAGATGAGCTTTTTGTAAGGAAAAGGAGAAGTAAACAATACAGGTGAGTTTTTAAAAATCGTTGCCAAATGTTAAGATGCAACAGCTACATTAAAAGGGTGATGAGACATAATGAGGTCCAAACTTGTTAAAGCCCTGAAAGGTAGAGGAACTGAGGAACAGTTGAAGTGCAGCTGATCTAGCCTTACAGCAGCAGTTAAATTTGACTTTTTTAAAAAGATCTTTTTATCAAGCACTCCAATCTTAAGATTTTCTAATCTTAATTTTTAAAAAATACAGAACACAATTGAGAAAAATCATCCTTAGACGGTCAAAAGACCAAACAATTTCTATGGCATAGAAGTAGGAAAATTTTTCCAAAGGCTGTGCATTATATGTCAATCCAATACCCATAACAGAGACAAAATTATCATTTCAAGGTGCTTTATGCAATTCAGATTTTCATCATCCTCAGTATTGATCATCTCATTCTGCTCTGGAATAAAACAAAGCATAACAGATACTGCGTGTCATGACTTGCGTCCATTGGCTAGACCAAGAAATTGGTTTAAAAGAAAAGGTATATTTTTAAACTAATTCTCAGCACTACAGTAGTCTTTTCCTAACTTAAATTATTCTGATATCAGTTTCATGAGTTTAAAAGTGCAGTTCAGCACAGCTGTCTGTATCACTGAAGACACAAAAGTCACTTTTTGACTTCAGTACACTTGTTATGCTGACTTGATTGTGAATGACTGCTAAGTTTTTGCAACAAAATCCCAAAATGTCAAGAGTCAAAATTTTCAAATCCCTTCTCATCACTGCCTCATCTTCTTTCTTACAGTAGCTTGTAGCTGAGAAGGAAAGTTGTTAACTTAATTATGTAATTGTTTTCTTTATTTTAAACAGGACTGACAAAAAAAGTATAGACACACTTTTATTTGGAACAGATTTTTTAAACAGTAAACAGGATGACTGTATTTTGGTCAAAAATATGCAAACACATATGCAGAATAAAACGTGGAACTTTCAACCTAGAAGGAATTTTTTTTAAAAAAATCAATCCATAAAAAGCCACCCGTTTAAGTCAAACTCTAACTCAAAAAAATCTCAGTGTTTCTGTTAGAAATCAACTTAGAAATCCTTTCAGTATCTCTAAGAAATACAAAATACTTTTTCATACAGAAAAAACTGAAACTCTCCAAAAATCCTGGTCTTAATTTTGAGCATTCACATGCAGTTACAGTAATTTCACGACCATAAGGCGCACCGGACTATAAGGCGCACCCCCCGGGAGCCGGCACATTTTGCAACTTTGTAGATCAGATAAGGCGCACCGGTCTATAAGGCGCACCGGGTTTTTTTTTTGCAGCGAGGCTCCGCCCCCAGCTCCTCCCGCGCGCTTGCTGGCCGAGGCCCCGCCTCAATCCGGCAGCCATTGGCTCCCGGGCCTGCCTGTACCCGGCAGGGCCAGGCTATGCCCACCGCCGCTCCGTGCAGCATCCCCAGGGCCCCGCTGTTCTGGGAGTTCCCTGGTGCTCCGGGTGACCCAATGCCGGCAGGCTTGCCCCGTGCCGCCGCTGCCCCGATTCCAGCTGCTTGCCCCCTCCCCGCGTGGCAGCCGCTCCGATTCTGGCAGTTTTCCCCCTCTCCGCATGGCGGCCGCCGTGCTTCTGGGGGTTTTCGCCCCGCCTGCGCGGCAACCCCCGTGATTCCGGGGGCTTTCGCGCCCGCCCCCCCCCCCCCCCGCGCGGCGGCCGCCGTGCTTCCGGGGGCTTTCGCCCCGTCCGCACAGCGGCCGATCCGATCCCTGCGGCTTTCGCCCCGCCCGCGTGGCAGCCGATCCGATCCCTGCGGCTTTCGCCCGCCCGCCCCCCCCCCCCCCCTCCCCCCCGCGCGGCAGCCGATCCGATCCCTGCGGCTTTCGCCCCCCCCCGCACGGCAGCCGATCCGATCCCTGCGGCTTTAACACCCCCCGCAAGGGAGCCGTCCCAATGTCGGCGGGCTGGCCCCGCGCAGGGGTGGCCCCGATGCCGGTGGGGAGGCCCCGATGCCGGCGGGTCCGCCCCGCGCGGGGGTGGCCCCGATGCCGGTGGGTCCGCCCCGCGCGGGGGCGGCCCCGATGCCGGTGGGGAGGCCCCGAAGCCGGCGGGCTCTCACTTCCGGGGTGGCAAATGTCGCAACTTTGTAGATCAGATAAGGCGCACCGGACTATAAGGCGCACTTCCGGTTTTGGGGGGAGATTTTAGTCAAAAGGGTGCGCCTTATAGTCGTGAAATTACTGTAATTAAACCCTGTGTTTCCCTCCAGCTCCAGACAGCCCCAGAGCTGGCATGTCACCACTGCTTGTTCTGACTGCTAGACCCATTCTTTACTTGTATTCCTCACCATTTTATCTCAGAGAAATACCAGCAACCAGTGTCATCAACAATTCAATGACTTCTGTTATGCAGAATCCATCCAAACCATGCTCTCAAAATGCAGATAGGAAATACGTTCCCTACTATCCTTTCATGTTTGACTTGGCCAAAGTCCTGTGTGGCACAGTAACATTTACAAACTTCCACTCACACCACCAGACGTTTTAACAGACTAAATTCCAAATCTACCTTCCTGTCAAATTGAAACAGATCCTTATTCCTCCATAACCTTAATTATTAATCAATATAAATGGCTTTTAATATGGTTAATCATGTAATTGAATTGGCTATGAACAAGCAGATCTTTGGGACAGAGAACAACTGCAGTTTATCAAAATGCCCTTTTGCTTTTCATTCTCTCAACCCCATACCCCTCAAATGCCAAGACTGCATTGGTCTAAAGTCTTTTTATTACTTACTCAGTTCCTGCCTCAAAATACTGGCCCTAAATGTGCACAGCTTTATAGGAAAAAACAGTTTGTATTTGGCTGGGATTCCAACACCATGCATACACCATTCTGTGATGGCATTTGCAGGACCAAGTTACAGAAGTATTTAATAATAAAAAAAAAATAGCCATGACTAAATAGAGAAGATGAACATGTTTCTGGTTTTGTGATTGTGCTTCATGTCTGCATCTGGGAACTCACTCTTTGAAAGAATGATCATGGAATTTGGGGAAGAAAACATTTACAAATAGATGGCAGGACCTTAAAATCTACTCTCAATCTGCCACAAGTCAACCTCAAAGCAGAGGACACAGGCTATTTATTTTACAGCCTTTTTTCTCATTGCTAGTTCACTTGAAATATTTTTTGTGGTGGGCTGTGAAGGAAATTCAACAAAACAATAGAAGAGATTTCAAGTCTCAACACGTGCAATGATGGAACAAAGCCTACCTAAGAAAGATGTTGGTTCATCTTAATTAAAACTTCAGTATTTATTAAGGACCCAAAGTAGAATGGATCTTATAAATACAAGCTTGATGGAGAAGCCAAGTACTGGCAAAGCCTCTGTGAGAGCTTTATTCTAAGTCTAAAGCTGCCATGTGTTACAAAAATCCACACCTGGGAGCCTGCCAGAAGCATGCATAGTCACCCTTACACTGGACTGCAAACAGAATGGAAAGAGACCAAACCCAGACCAACCAAACTCTTGGGAGGTCATTCTGGATATTCTCTAAGCTGTGAGGAAAAAAGCATTACCCTCCCATTCAGTGTGTGGTTCTGACATGCCCAATGAATGAGCCTCCAGCATGTGGGTGGCCTGGGAGTGGAATCCAGCCCCCATTTTTGATCTCTGCCTACATCAGTGCAAGCACATGACAAAGGGGAGCAGGGGTCAGAGGATGCACACTTTTTGGCACAAGAGTGATGCTGGCTAAGTAAAAGCTAACTATGTCACTGGAGAATTCTCCAGCTCAAAGCACTGTATCAGGCCCCCAGTAAGTTTGCTTGTTTAAAGAGGGGAAAAATGAGCTTTCTGCCTCTAATGCTGGCTTTAAAAAAGTCAGAGTAAGGAGGATAAACATGGTAAAAATAAATGCTGACATACTTTGGGAAAATATCAAAAACACCAAATATCAAAAAGTGTTTCAACTAATGCAGGTAACCTACTAAGCTTACCCTTTGCAGCGATAATTTCATCTAGCACTTTAAAGATAAACATATCCTTGAGATTTGATACACTATCATCTTTGTATTGGTCCAACAACTTAAACAATTAGGATTTTAAAAAATCATTTTTAAAAAATTAACTTTAGCTTCTCATGAAATTGTATCATCTCCTGTACTAAAGCACTTCAAAGCATTAGTACAAGATTTTAAGAATTCCAACTGAACAAAATATCTTTGCCATCAATTCAGTGAAGTCATTTCTTAAACCTGGTTACATAAGAGGCTGCCCACTTTTGCATTTTACAAAAAAGCAGTTGAGAAGTTTAAGAACCACAGTCAAAGTTTACGACATTATCTTATCTCTGCTAATTCTTTCAATATTGCTCTACCCCTTTTTATCCACCCACTACGATTCTTACTGTTCTGTAATTCATTGTAAGGTCAAAGAAGTATTAAAATAGATGGTGACACTTCAAGTACAGCATTTTATTATATTTTGTTCAATAACAGACACAGGTCCTTTGACAATGACAAGGAATGGACTTTTCTATTATTAAACATTATGTGTGTGAACCTGGTGCCTGCACTGTTTGTGCACTGCAGTGATGCCAGAAAAGGAGTTAATTGTTACTAAGAGGAAGAAAGGCAGTAAGATTTCCTGAAAAAGTAAAACACTTGCAGAAATAATAATATTACATATATTTGCATCCATTTGTAAGACTCTCAAACTTTCTATGTCACAATAATCACTCAGAAGTTACCATCCAATGCTATCGTGTGGTTATACAGTGCTTCTAAAAGAGCTGTAACAGTGCTGTTAAAAGATTTGTGTCTGGGCAGAGGATATTACCTCTCCTCTGAGGTCTTACTAGACTTCTAGGCTACATCCACAGCCCTACTGAAATCAGCATAAGAATACTGCATTTAAAATTAGTGAAGTTCTGATCAACAAGCTGAAAAAAATAGCTTTTTCCTTTACCTTAGAGCCAGGTTTTGTATCAACAGCAGACGTAGTTACTGCAGTGGACGTTTCACTGACCATGCTTGAAGGCCTTTGGTTTATTTGTTGGTTGGACATAGATGAATTCTGTCTAGAAAGCAAACAAAACCAGATAATCTAAATCCCATTGTTTCAAACATTCCGTTTGGTCTTTTTATATTTAAAATTCACAGTGTGCAAATGAATGACAAGTTAGTCCAGTATTTCCCACGTGTCTGCAAGTTCCTTTGCATCACTCCTGTTATTTTGATTTCAGGTCTTTCTCAAGCAGTTGACATCTGATGATTGGCATTTGTCTATGCATCAGGAGGGAGAAACCTGTCTGCAAACCCAAGAGAGACTCAAGATATAACTAGGAGTGTGGTAAGAGAGAAGATATGGCCTATGCAGTGAAACCAAACTGTGCCCAATTTACAGACTTGGCCACAAACCTGTGAAAAAAATCAGTACGGGGGAGAAAAGGACAGGAATCAGCACTTGGCAATAACAGGCTTTTTATTTAAAACCAAACTGAGTCTAGACTGCTGTTAGATCTTTCACTAACTTAATGTTGTATCTTTGAATCTGCCCAGAATATGATTCATAGCACAATATGAATTATTAAAATACCTTTTAAGCAAAATGGTGCAATTCATGGCAGATAGCTGTTAGAAATGTGCAATTTCTGAGTCATCCTAAGATTCCAGAAATCCTGATAACTAGCTCAGATATCCATTTAAAGCATAAGTGAGGTCAATCCTACCAGAAGAACCTGTTCAACAAGTAAGAATTCAGTACAGCCACCCAGATGAAGAATTGAGAGGATAAATGGAAGGGCAAAATAAAATCTCTGTGAAGAGAAGCTTCAGCAGCTGAGCTTGACACCAGCATTGAATGAAATTAAAACCACAGGTGGCATTTTCAAAAATCACTAACAACATAATTTAGCAAATAACAAGTAGCAATACAGTTGCATCAGAAAAGAAAACACGACAAAACAAACAATTAACAACACATGATTTTCCTTTTCCCAGTCACCAAAGCCATCTATTAGAAAAAACAAAAATGGCATACAAGCTACACCAAACGTGGCTTCTGCTACCACTGAAATCCAGATCTGAACAGAACAGAATAATTCTGAGGAGTTATCACAGTTATCATGAGAACAGAGAAGAGTCTGTGATTTTAGTAGCTCAACACAAGGTTTAACAGAGGACAAAGTATTAGCCACCACTGCTCTTCCTCAATTACAACCCGAACAATTATCAGTCTTAAAGCTTGTATAGCTGTTTTTGTGTCAGGGAAAGCACAGTTTTCTATTTGTGGTCAGGGTTTCAATGAAGCTTGCAAGTAAGTCACACAACTTAAGGCCCATTTCATTTATATCTTTCATATCTAGCAAAAACTCCTTCTTTCTAAATTTTATATAACCTCAGGTCCAAGATATAAGAACAACCTACAGCAAGCCCCTAAAAATCCTGGCCATCCTTTAAAGCAAGAGAACTTAATTGTGTCAGTTTGAGTCAATGTGCCTCACCTCTTATGGACCAGGTACCCCACTTCAGCATTGAATCACCTTTTAATCCAGTCTCTGCAAAATGCAGATTAATAAACTTCCCATATATGACACTGCCTGACTAATCTGTTTCTGTTGACAAAAATGAAAAATACGACTTAAATTTTGACAAACTGGAATTAATTTTTCCAATAAAAATTAATGAACAAGAAGGAATAACCCCAGAGCAATGGTTTTAATTGAAAAATTCTACTCTGATTCAACTGATTTTCACTATTCCCCAAAATACTGTTTCACAGCAGGTTAAACATACTGCACTTTCAAAAGAAAAAAAAAAAAAAAAACCACACCCCAGAATAATTACAGAGGAAAATAAGCTATATGTTGAACAAGACCATCATGAGAAAATCACAATTTAATACTGAAGGATAAAAATGTAATTTCTAAGCATTTATTATGTGATCATACAATCATTTCTCTTCCACTTGCAACTAAAAGTAATCGCTGCTAAGAAACCAGGCTTTCCCTTTCTAGTAGTATTAAATTAATGTCAAACTTCAAATCCACAAGCAGAAAAATGCTTTTTAAAAAATGTGAGGTTGTTGCCATGGAAGAATTCAAATAGCAAACAAAAGAGACATTAAGCCAATTGAAAGAGAAAATACATTATTATTCTCCTATAAAACGTCTTGAGCAGCTAACACTGGTGATGCAAATTTGCTGTACCCCCATTTAACAGAAAACAAAACAATACTGCAAATTTATTTCACTATTTGTATACAGTATTAGAAGGATGCAATAGATTTTTTCATGAAATCAAAACATGAAACTCAGGTATTCAAGTCTCTTAAGAGTTAATCAATATTCTCAGAGTTTTTAAAAGCAAATAGATATAGGCAGAATTACCTGAAACATTGTGGCATGTTACAGGAATTAATATTGTCCTAATAGTATTTACAGATTCAACTCCAAAAATAAGTGACTACAGCACTGACTCTGCATTCAGAAACATTAGTTCATAGTTACTATTACCAAAGATGTTTGATAATATTTGTTATCCAAGATGCCCCATTCTGTTTTCATAGTGATGGTGTTTTACTATTTCAGGCTAGTTTTCTTACTGCCTCCCACAAGTGTGTGAATACACACCCAGAACTGCAGTGTGTCCATTTGGAGCTCCAGTACCCTGTAAATCTTTTTAAGTACTTTAAAATAACACTCTATATTATATCTCCTGTCAAGCAACTCCCTGCTCTACTTAAACATTGCTAGTATGTCTCCAGAAACCAAATTTACCAGCTGAAAAAATTACGTAGCCAACATCTGGGTTATTAAAACACCCTGACACTGAACAAGAACAATAAAAAAAAATAAACTACTACACCAGCAGCCCATATTGAAGATGCAATACTCACGAGAGATCATAAAGATCAGTCGACTTGGAATATCCACATCCATACCAGCAACTTTAAAAGTTTATTTGTAGGAATCAGACGTGATGCAATAACATCGTGTCAATGTAGTTTTATTACTAACAGATTTCCTAATCAGCTAGATTTAAAAAGAAACCACCTCTCCTAGTATTTCTTGTAAACAAGGTAGATATTTATTTTAGGGTTGTTTGGGTCTCCTCTTTCCTCTCCACCTGATATTTTTGCTGCTATAGTAACCAAATGCAATAGATAAAATAAGATGGTTCCCTCCCCAGAGGTGATACACAGGTTTTATCAGGCACACAAAAACAGGCAAGAAAGAGGATAGCACTCATTGCATTATATTTTTCCCCCATATGTCTACATTTATGTTCAAGTCTTATTTTTTTTTAAGGTTCTATCTTCTCATTTGCAAACACATTGCTATGACAAATATCAAACAGCTCCTGACACACAACTAGTAGTATTTAACATTAATTACATGGCTGCATGTACCCGATTCTTCCTTTCTGTCCACAATTTATTAAAGAGCTGCTATTAAACAAAGATAGCAGTGGAGAAATCTAGACAAGACTTATCATTAATTCTCACTTTTTCATTGGTTATTTAAGAAAGGTCCCTTCATGGATTAAGGGTTCATTAAAAACATGAAAGCAAAGCACAGAAATCAAGGGGCAGTTGTGAAATTGAGGGGCTTCCATACATCAAGATACTCAGATTATTTCAATGTGATCCCAAGAACTGTGAGGTGAACAAGTCAAAAGAAAATAAAAATTATTCTAGACAAAAACTGAAATGCTGGCAGAAACAGATATAAAAATAATCTTAAGGTTTGCAAGCAACCGTGATGTCAAAGCAAATTCAATGCCAACAACAGAAAAGTAATTCAAAGGGGGAAGAAATAAAAACGCCTCTGCAGCTTTTATTACTAAAAACAACATTGCCAAGGGAAGGTTATTTTTAAATATCAGCTCAATGAGTAACAGCAGCCAAAGTTTGTTAATAATTATTAGTAGAGGAATAGAGAAGGAAAAGTACAATTAATTTATTATAGCAAACAATGAGCTCATAAGCTGAATCTTGCAGTCACCTATGATCAATCATTCCATCAGAAAAAAGAAACCTTAAAGTGATATACAGCAAAGCTAGTGAAAGGTACAAAACACACATCCCACATACCAAGTGACCAAAGCTTCTAAGCCTAGAAAAAGAATACAAAGTAGGGCTTTTAGTGGTCCCAGCTAAGAATGTTTTAGGAAATAAGGAATTACTAATCACTATTTAAAAGAAAGATGACATCTAAATTAAAATACCTTTAGGAAGAAGGAATAGTATTAGGATCAAAAGATAATGTAATTCAAAAGTCACAGGTTCCAGTTACAATGGAATTGAGAAAACCAGATTTCAGCTTGAAAAGCAAAATCAGTGTGATCTTGTTTAAACACCTTCAGAAAGCAGTAATGAAATACAGTCTCAGCCTTCTACTCAAAGTGTCCAGTTCTCATTTGATAAGTGAATCAAGGGCATTTGGTTCACAACTGAGTCATAATCAAGCTAGGATTACATCACTCATTGGTGTAATTTTCCAAAACTTATTTCCAAATCTTTTTGCCAGAACACTGCTTCCAGGATGAGGAATGGCCAGAGCAGTCCCCACATTCATCATTTCTACATGGCTGTGAATTACTTTTCTGCTATAAAATGTGTCCTTTTAAACAGATATGTGTGTTGCAGCCTGAACAAGTTTGTGCCTGCTTCTCCCCACTGCTCCCAGTCAACATCTGGTGACAACTCCTTGGCCCTAGTTTTAAATTAAAATCTACCAGTCAGTAATAAATCATGTCACAACAGCACTGAAGAACAAATCCCCTTTTATGAAACCCTTAGGAGTGCTACTGCTCCAGACAGGGTTCTTCAGCTATAGGAGAAAGCAATCTTGGTCAAAAGATCCCAGGATGGAATAATTTCATCACATGACAGGGATCTTCAACACTGATTCCAACCTGATACACAATCAACACCACCAATCTAGGAGATCCCTGATGCCTGAGGGAAAAGGACTGAACATGGCACAGCTCCATTGCAGTTCCTAGGCCTTAGGACAGGGAGGTGCCAACAGCTCCTCTGATTTCACCAAACACATCCACATGTCAACATCATCACCAGACAGGAACTCTCACACCACCATGGTGAAGAGCCTCTATGTAAACCCCCGCTGCTGAACAGAACTGGTACAAAACTAAGGAAGCCACAGCATCCCACACATTTGAAAGAGACATTTTAAAAGTAATTTTAACTGACAGATTAAAAATACCTCATTTTAAAAACACTGTAAGTTCTTCAGGCCAATAATAAAGCTCAGAGAAACATTCTTGCAAAGACTGTTTCCTGAGCAGTGACTAGAAAAACTTACTCTTCTATCACTCCAGCTATTTCCTCTGCTTTTAGAATTAAAACCACCTCTCTCTACTAATTCTACTACAACAGAAGATTTTTTCTGGTTCTGATACCATCTCAGTGCAAGTAACTGAAGTCTACATGTTCAGAGCCCTCTCCTAATAAGCATTTCCATTTCTCTTCCAAAAAAGTTACCAACATACATTAAAAATGACCAAATCCACCAACAAGTACTTCTTGCAATCCTGTTTTTAATATTTTATCAGCTACCATGGTTACAAAATTAACAACAGCCTAGGCAAGTGTGATTAATCCAGGCAGGCACACCAAGAGGTTATCTAAACACCTATTTTCCAGTACAGATGTTTAAATTAATGTTAAATTTGACTGAACCTTGACAACAGAAAAATTAAAAATCAATTAATGGATGGAAGTTGGAACACATGCTCAGTGGCTGCTGTCCATACTTTCTGTGAGACTTGCTGATGTGGAACACATCTGTTTCTCCTGACAAGGAGAGTGAGGTGGAGCAGCTTGGTTCATACCTGTAAACGAGCTAAACCCAGCTCAGCAGCAAAGCACCTGCATGCCATGGGACAGCTGGGGTGACCTCCAGCTCAACAGCCAGCCCAGAGCCTTCATGCCTAATCACAGTCCTCTCCTAAAATGCTGTATTTCATGTTAGTTCTCATCAGGCATCTTAACACAGGATTGGCCTTGGCTTGGCTTTGCCTTGGGGGAGAGCAGCTGTTTATGAGCTGGTGGTTTTTTAGGGGTTTTGCTGCTATTGTTGGTGCTGGTTGGTTGGTTTGGCTTTTAAACTATTTGAGCAGCTCTTCTCAGGGCTGTATCAGAACCTCAGAGCTGTATTTTTCCAAGTCACAGGCGAAGACTTTGCTGGAAAAGGCTCAGTCTCCTGGGAGTGCTGAACAGCACTTCCTCTAAGCCTCCTTTTTCTTAATGCTCTAACTGCTTTTGATAGCAGTCCTACCAAAATGTAAAGCAAATTAAATGTCATGGAATTTGAAATGCAAAGAGCTCAGAATTGTGCAGGCAGCCACAAACCCCACATCCAGGCCATCACAGTAGGATGACACACGAGGGGATAGAGGCTGCTTGAACAGTGCTGGAAAACTGGCCTGGAAAAGAAAAACTATCTGGTGTTGCTCCATTTTTCTGGCCCTTTGGTTTTAGAAGCGATGTAGAATTTTGTCCAAGACTCTGTTTTCTGTCTAGGGAAGATACCCAGTCATTCCATTGGAGAACTCTATCCTGCAGCCAGAGTGACAAGGAGGAGTGGAAGCCTACAGAGAAATGGTGAATGATCCAATCCAACAATAACCCAAGGGTGACCAAATTCACCAGATTGCTTTTCTTATTTTTGTTTGGTTTTTGCTTTATTTTTTTTTTTTTAATCAGACAATCAAGATAAAATATGCTGGAAACAAATGTATTCAACACATTCAATACATTCAAAATGTATTTCTCTGGAACAAAGAAAAAGAGCTGATCAATGCAGAACATCCTAAATGTAAGAAAACCAAGGAAATACAATGGAATCTAGTAGCATTTTGTGTAATTTAATTTCAGTACAAACCTTCCAATATGCTCCAAAAGCACTTCATATTTATGTTCTGTTTACCTGATATTTATATAAGATAAAGCAGCATTGCTTTTATTTTTTTGTTTGCTAATTTTTAGGGGTTTTTTTAAGAAAAAAAGATTTTTCCCTCCAGTCCTAGCTTAGAATCAAAAACATATGACAATGAGAAGCAAAATTTTAAGCACAAACCTCAATTAAATTTTTCTACAATATTGGAAGAACTGTCAATTAATCAAGCTACTAATCTACTGTAGGCAATTGTGTTACTGTTTTAGATCTCTTGACATGGGTATAAAGCTACTTACTCTTCTCGCAAAATAAATTCAATATTTTCTGGAGAAACCTTTCCTGTCACAGGATGTCTAAATGACGTGGTCTGCTGATTATGGCTGAAAGGAAAAAAAAAAGAAAAAAGGAAAAAGAAAATTAATATTGCTATACTCAGTAAATTATGATCTCTAAAAAACAAAAGACTTTTTATATTGATGTTTTGCTGCTCTATTCCAGAAATTAAACATATTTCTGAGGTACATTTCAAGTCTGAAATGTTTTTAGCTTCTTCCTATGTTCCTGTCAACTTTGCCAATGGCACACTGTACCATTTAATTATTAAGCAGGTTAATGTTTTAAAAGTAAACTAGTTGCAATCTTTTGTTAGTGAGACACACTTGAATTTATTATTTACACCTGGCTGTTACCAGATTATTCAGATATAGCATAAAAATTACACAACATAAATTTTTGATTTGTGTTTCTGTAATTTTCACAGAACAGAACCAGTAAAATAACTTGAAATGCTGCTGGACAACATTTTACGCAATTTTTATTATTTAATGAGGTCACAGAAAAATTATGTGCAAGCCATTTCTTGCATGTTTCTTTTTCTTCCAATTTGGTATTTCTCCAAAGATTTCTCTTTACACCTTCACGCAGAAGACCACATATAACCTTAGCAGCGTGGTTGCACGGTCTATATAAAACAACGTTATTCAGTATTTCATCAAACTGAAATAAAATTGGGGGTTTCTATAAACTTTCCCCCCAAACTACTATCTAGAGATTTTGCTATCCTCTGTGAAACATTTCTTTTCATTAAAGATAAACATCTTACTTATCTGTGAACCAAAAGCTCATTCATTTAAGATTCCAAATTTTTCTGGGTTTATTAATAATTCTTAGGTAAACATAATCCAAAACCAGAACCCACATCAAATGTAGCAAAAGTAACACACTCTGAGTATATTCAGAAAGTAAAAATGACAAGGTCATTCAAACATCTGTAACTCCAAGAGGCAAAAATGAAAACTTTATGTTCTCATGTTTCAAGATTTGGAGTTTTTTCTCTTGTAAAGCCCGTTTGTTTTCAAGCAATACAGATTTGACCCTGCTGTCCAGCATACCAGGATGTCCCCCAGCACAGAATGAGGCACAAAGAAATATTTTGAGGTTTCTGAGTAATGAGTTCCTAAGAGAGAACACTCTGCTGACTAAAGGACAGCTAACAATCAAACAGCTCATGCAGCCATAACATTCCAATGTAAATAGCTCAGGACATGATTTAAAAAACACACCAAAACCAAGCAAACCAACCAACCCCTAACAACAACAAAAGCCCCACAAACTGCTCACGTTAAGTCCCACTCAGGCCATAAACACAGATTGTTTGGTGTGCTTTAAACTTTTCACCCTTTTCCAACACACCTTGCTACAGCAAGTCAGATATATGGAAACCATATAATAAACATCTCCAATGATAAGTTGAAAGCTGCAATACCTTATGCAACACCAGAAGGTTGTTTGCAACCTTGCCTATTACAAAAATCCTCACCCTAGAGCCATTGCAAACTGAACAAGATATGGGTTATCAATTACTCCACTGTACCAGTGCTCCCTAGACTGCTGAGAACTGTCCTGTCCTACAGATGTGAGTTAATAAAGCTTCATAAAGTTTCTAGCTCTCCAGTTTTTCCATGAAATCAGAGATGCAGAGAAAGTATCTTCAGTAAGCACACAGTCTTAACATCTACAAAGCAACCAGGATCTACCTATTTCCTGACAAAACCATTGAGGAGTATTGTTTCCTAAAAAAGCATTTCTATGTGAGATCTAATTTTGTGTCTACACCCAGAGAGTGGGATAGGAACTTGAGATGTTTTCAAAGAAAATCCAAAATAAATAAATTATAACTAACAATTAAACCTCATGTTTATCACACAGTCCAGTTTTAAGTTGAAAATCAGGCCTGTTGCAGTCTACTTAGCCTTAGATGCTTAGGTTAGGACTGCTATCAAAACAAGTGCAGATACCTTGTTAGGTTAAAAAAATGAAAGTACCTTGCCAGCTATATTCTCCAGGGGCAGAGGAACTGCCAACAAGCTCTCAGTCATTAATAACTCACTCTTCAATTAAGACCAAGAAAAAGGATTTTTCCAGAAGACCTCTAGGGTTATTCAGGAAGGGAAGTTTCCCATTATACCATTCTAGCACGTACACAAATGCTGTATTCTAACTTGGGAAATAAATTGGCCAGAAGATTAATTAGTCCTTTTAGTTGCAAATAAAGAATAAGTACATTACTAATCAGCCTAAATATTACCTTCTAATAATAAAGACTTCAGCTGGAAAGCAAACACTTTTTAAAGTATCTAAGCAATGCATTTTAGGACAAGATTTTCATGTCAAACAAACACTATGAGCAGAGCAACAGAAGGATGGCTCTGCTGCTGCAGAAAACGCAGATGGTAATTTCACAGACAAGGAGAGGGCACATAAACCCAAAACTTCCCGCAAATCTGCGGCTTCAATACATAGGACTTCACTGGGAAGAAAGAAATGAAACCCCTGCCACTAACAATTAGTTTTGCAGAACACAGTGGTTTATTTGAATTTGAAAAGTGAGAGTTTAAGTGTTTTGCCTCACAGGACTCATTAAGACTAAGCGATACTATTCAAAACAACCTATACAACAGATGGCTAATGCCTTGCAACAAGGAATTAGATAGCAGGGAGATTTTCATTCACAATGAGAGCAGTCAAACATTGGAAGAGGTTGCCTAGCAAGGCTGTGGAATCTCCTTCCTTGGAAACATCCAAAACGTGGCCAGATGAGGCTCCAAGCTACCACATGGAACTTTTATAAATTGGTTCCAATGCTGAAGCTGGCCTGGCTAGGTGTGATGGGGTACAGAGCTTCCTTCCAACATAAATTATTCTGTTATGTCATTCCCTGCTGCTCCCTCTATCCTTTCTCTGCAAATACAGTTTAATTCCTATAATACCTTTGAAGCTTTCCAATTATTTAAATGGATTTATTCCAAGACTATTAGCAGTATTAGCAGTACCTTGTTTTGATCAGGATGAGAGAAATTTAATAGTTAGATTTTTAGATGACTATTTTTTGTTGTTTTCATATATTTTATACATTTTCTTAACGGAGATATCAGTTACACAAGACTGATAAAACAATAACGTCACCAGGAAGAAGGCTCTAAACTTGTGGCAGTGCAAGTTTTCCTTCCTTTCCAAGCACTAAGACCTGGCATAGCTGTTTTCTGGAGCCATCAGCTACCCAAGAAGTAGTTAATCACCTGTATTTTCTCCAAATGGCAACTACTGAGTGCGTTTCCATAGTCCAGAAATCCACCACGTACAACAGGCACATTAAATGTGCCTTAATAAAAGGAATAAACTGTTCCACTCTCCATGCCCCTATATGTTTTTTTTTTACTAGAGAAAGATGTAATAGCTTCAACAAAACTGGGAAAGGCTTACAATGCTTTCCCATGTGAATTGTGAATGCCTCAGAGCTTGCATCAGTACAACACCACACATCTGAAATGCCAAGCTATTTTCTAGCAACACTACAAAATTTCTGTGTGATCAATTATGCCATTTTTCCTAGCAACCATCTTTTAATTTTAATAGTTTTATATTGTTCTGATTTTGTACAGATATTGGTAATCAGAGTCATGAAAGCAAGTATAAAAACATGAAAAACCCACCAAAAATTACATTCACTACTACCTACCGCTACTAGCATTATTAAATTATTATACCGCAGGCTGTTAGAAGTTATTCTAAATTTCCAAGTTACAGAACTTTCCAAGGCTAGTTAAGACTCAGACTCTTCATAAAAGAATCACAGTCAAAACCCATTTCTTTGCAATTAGATACATCTCCACAACTTCCATGATTTCACAGCATATATACACAACTTTTACCAACATAAGAAATGAGTCACCCACTGTCTTAAGACAGACGCAAACCAGGCTCTAATCCTATAGTATAATAGAGACAGGAAGGCACTTTTGCTTGCATGGATCCTTTTGCAGAACTCATAATTAATATGACTTTGATTAATTTTGTATCTGAGTCAAAGCCAAGTCCTAATTATTAATTTTTGGACATGACTGATGCTGATGACCTTTCATTTGAAGTCAAGCAAGCGTATAGATTGTCTCTAGAGTAATTTAAATGCACAGGCAGCTGAAACTTGAAACGTGTGAATCAACTATTGATGGAGTCTACATCACATTAACAGCAAATTTATAAGTTGTGAGAAAAATTCACATTGTCATTGGACAGGTGCCCTGTAAATTATTGCAAACCATTTCTACAGCATTTATTTTCCAGGCAGGCTGACTCCTTTACACTTACCTATAAGCCTAGATAAGCATAAACACCTTTATGTTGAATACCCCACATGGTGATGACAGTGAGGGCATCCACCCACACTTCTATGGGTGATTTTGGTGTGGGTGCAGCTGACAAAAGAACTCGTGCAGAGAACTGTTTAGCCAGTGAGCTGTTACTCCAAACAGGAGAAAGTGTTTGTATCTAACCAAGCAAACAGTCAGAAATAGTATGCTTTTTTTCATAACATGTTTCTGAAATACATCAATGGCTTCAAAATAGCTTCAGCATTGTCTTCTGAGTATTTTTTGGATATTAGCATTAAGAATTAGTTAAAACAAGTACCAACAAATAGTCCAAGAAAAACAGCATCCTCAAAGTTCTGCAAGCTGGAAGAAAAACACAGTGTAATACAGAAATAACTTGGAAGGATTAGGAACAATACCAACTAATTGCATTACTCAAGCAAAAACACCCAGTACAAGCTTCATGTCCACAAAACTCCTTCTTTTCAAGACACTGAACACGATCCACAGTTTAAAATAGTACTGTCTCACCAGAGTAGCAGTAAAAGCCTTGCCCCACGTAATCAGCACCCAGGAGACCTTCATAAGGTCAAAACTTCACTTCTGTTTTTCTTGGATTATTTGTTGGTACTTGTTCTAACCAATTCTTAAAGCTAATATCCAAATACCCTCGAAAACACTCAGAAGTTACATCCTACTCAGACAAGAATTCCTAAGTGTTTGGTTGTTCAGTCCGAATACAATTCTGTGACTACCTCGAGCTGCTCTGTCTGTGACTAGCAGCAGTCCACACGAGTCTGAGCTTAGAAAGACAGATGAAAGGGGACAAGATGGCCTGACATCAGTCTTTACCACATTTTCACTTCTGGTAGAAGCCTGCAGATAAGAAGAGTTGGAAACAAACAGTAAACTGACAGTCATGCTCTCATGTAGTGTCATCCTCCTACCCAGTTCACTGATGATGAGGTTAAGTGGGAAATGCAAGTTTTCCTTGGAAATGAAAAAATTCTTTTTCTTCTTTTCTTAATGAACCACCAAAGAGAATTTACACTATCCAGCAGCAGTATCAGCAGGAAAGATTTTGTTAATGAACATGCTTTTAAAAACAGAGCTAATAAAACAATGGTAAGCTAATATGGAAAATGCCACAGAATCACTAGGAGTATTTTCAGTCATTAAAAGCACAGATAAGAGGATGAATGCACTATCATCACAGGATCAACACAGATTTCCATGAGTAATACAGGCTGAAGTCATCTGCTGATTCACAAATCCTTTTGATGCATATCATGAGAAACCATCAGGGTTTTATTAACTCACAAAAACAAAATGCATCCAGGGAACTTGAAATTAAAGGGGAAAAGCATGTTAGTCTTGAAGATAAGGAAATCTTCAGAAAAGAGGAATTTGATTCTATTAGATTACTTCTGCAGTTTTAGAAAAATTGTAGTCCCTGCCTTCAAAATAAAAAATTAAATTAAAAACCTCTCTGATAACACAGATACACAAAACTATTAATTCATCCTCTAATAAAAAATAAAGTGGTGATATCTTTAAGAAATATGATTAAACAACGCTGGGTAAAAGCAGTCCACTCTTATATTCCATTATTAACTACAATGTAAAGAGTTTAGTGAGGAAGCCACTCAACAAGCAGTGCCACATAAAGATACTATTCTGGAAAAAGTATTTAAGGGAAGCTTTACAGAAAAATATCACAGATCTCTGGTTTTAAGTCATAACAAAACTGGTTAAAATAAAATAGCTGTTCACACGCACAGCATCTGAATTAACCAAAGGAAGCTGAAAACCCTCACTGGTGCTATTTGAACCTATTAAACTTTGATGCACAGATATCATACATACAATAACAGACAACAAAACACACTTTGTTCTAAATATCAAGTTTCCCAGCATCCAGTTTCCATCTAAGTAGCAAACCATACAGTGTAGAAAGTTGAAACAATTCAACACAACAGCTATAAGAACTGAATTTAAAAAAAAGCTGCCACAAGGCATATAACCTCAAAACATTTTATCTTCGTTGGCTTTTTAATGCCAAATATAGATTTTAACTTAAGATAAATGCACCTCTGATTTATTATTTATTGAATTTAATCCATAATACGAAAGAAGTGATTATCAGAGGACAATACTGCAGACTGAGACCTTGCTGTGTGTGCCCCCAGACAATGTGGAAACACACTGCCCTTTTCACCTCTCCATAAAATGGAAATGCTTTATCTACCACCTATACCATGGGAATAGTGTTTTAATGAAATATAAAATCACAAGTGTCCAGGATGGAATGAAGGAATTACAGCTAGTATCCATCAAGTTGTCCCAGGGCTACAGTCCAGAATGCTGAATCCAATTCTGGACTTCCTCAGACAGGAAAGGCATCAACAAACCCAACCAAGTGAGTGCAGCAGAGGGGCACTAAAATGGTTCTGAGCACCTCTGGTGAGGAGAGAGACAGCGAGCCAGCCTTGCTAAGCTCCCAGGACTGACCTAGAAGGCTCTTCACTGTGGTACCTCAGGGGAGCAGGCATCAAACGAAACAAGAAACCTTCAGGCTGCTTGGAGGAGAAGCTGTTTCCCTTTGAGGATACAACTGTGTAGAGTACGGATGGCAAAACATGAGAACAGGTTGCCCAGAGAGGCTGGGCAGTCCCCTTCCTTGAGGGCTTTCAACACTGGAGTGGAAGAACTGAGAAACCCTCACCATTGACCATGCTTTGTGCAGAAGGTTGCACAGAGGACCTGGGGCCTCACCCAATCCAGGTTCCCAGCTATCATAAGGCTAGGTGCAATTCCTATTTCTATCACAAAAGGCAAACAAAACCCAAAACAAACAAGCAAGTTTCATGTAACAGATTTTCCTAAGAGAAAAATGTAAAAACTCCACATCATTTAGGAAGAGCTCCTCAAAAAAACATTAAAACATGGTTTCCTCTTTCAGGCTTTAATAACACCATTCAATAACTCCTTCGCTACTAAATAAATAAATAAACTAAAATTAAATAAATCCAAAGTCCGTTTACATTCTACCAATAAATATTCCATTAAAGTAGAGAATTTATATGGGTTGGGTCCTTGTGCTTTTTATCTGTTGGGACACAACTTCCAACCAAAGTCTTTCCCAGTTAAGGTCATTCAAAGCATGGGTCTGTCTCAGTCCCTCTGTAGCCCTACCCACGTCCTCCACAGCTTCGCAGCACTACTGAGCTACTGACCATAATCCTACAAACCTCATGCCCTTCTGACAGCAGGCTAAAGAGTAAACAAGGGTATCAGCATTGTATTAACTGAATTAATGTTCAGCGTGAAGAAACCACAATTCCCACAGAGTTCACCTATTCTTGTGAGTTGGTTGGTAATGTTTACTGACATATATATATATATCAATAAAAGTTCCTTCATTTAGTAACAAGCTGTTCCAGCCTATGGAAGCCTTGTGGTTAATTCTCAAACACTTTACACTCTATTCATCTGCAGTTTAGGCAAAAAAAAAAAAAAAAAAAAAAAAAAAAAAAAAAAAAAAACCCACAGCAACAAAGTTATTTCTTTTGGTTGGTGTGGCCCTTGACTGTTTTAAAGGAGTTCCTCCTTCCCTTATCTCACTGAATTCACCGTGTTGGATGAAATACAATGCATCTCCTCCAAAGTTAAGTGCATTTGTAAAATGTTTTTCGCTATAAAATCTTAAGTATTAAATGGACTGCAGTACTCCTGAGAGGCACATAATACCAAGCTTTTGCTTGAGAGAAGATTAGCAATGCAAGATCAAATGGCCTAGAGCAACAGGTATGAATTAATGGAGCTTTACAGGCTGACTCTTTGGAGCTGTGAATTATACACCTCGTTGTTACTTTCCTTTCCAAAGGAGCCTAGCACTACAGCACTGAAATACTGACATGTTCCAAAGCCATGACATCAGCATCTGCTCACAGAATGCTTCTGCAAATCACACACAGAGCCAAGATCAATCTTTTAGGTTTGGAACTGTAAAACATACAGAACAGTCTCTTTTTAGATTATGCACAGTTTATAGAGTATGCAGAAAATCTTTGTAATTCAAAAAAAAGTTAGGCATTACAGAAAAAAAAGGAGGGATTTACAGTTATGCAGCTATAAAGACAAAACTACCTGAAGTTGACTACTTCAGTGAAACTTGCCCAAAGAAATAGAGCCAACTTGTCCTTACAGAGATGTAGAAATACTCTGTGGCTCCAAGTCAGACAAGCACAGAAACTCCTCAGACATTTCCAGACACTCACAGAAATATTGCTGTGGTGTTAAACAATTTTCTTTGGCATCTACAGAATGGAAAATATGCTAAAATTTACACAACACTGCTAAACAACATTTATGCAAAGAAAAAACACAATCATGAATATATTAACCATTTCAACATAGTAGTAAATAATTCCAACCTCTAAAACATCTCTGGTTTAATTCTCATTATTTTACCCAATGCAGAAAGACAAACAAACTTCTGAAAATGAACTACTTTAGTGTGTGTATAACTCCAGAATTTTGTTTGCTAAACACAAATCAATTAACTTACTATCCAGAAATACCACTATTTTCAGTCATCCAGTGTCATCACCCCAGCCCCCAACTCCCCACTATGCAATGAAAGCATGTCAGGTCACCATATAACCTACAGCAGTTGGTTAATAACAATTTACATTACTGGTATAAGTTATGCTGAGTTTAGTGTACTGCATGTCTACTAAGTATGTGAATCAAACAAATGAAACTGTAGAAAACTCTCATATGACAGTCTGTGCTACAGTTGAGTCAACACATTGCACTGTCAGAAGGTGAAAATTTGAGAATAAAATAATAAAATACCATGACAAGAGTGGCACTGAAAACAACCCAGCCGCAGAAGAAACATTTGCATTTTCTTCATGTCACTAAGAAGACACATTAACATGGCCTAAAAAAACAGTTGAGAAAAAGTCCAGAGTACACACAACTGATGGCAATATGTAGATCTAGTGGCTAAGGAAAATAGCATAAGTAATGCATCAAGAAGCACACTTTCACTCTTCATGTGCTTAAAGTAGCAAATACACTTGTAAAACGACCTTGCTGGTTTTCTGTGAAGTGGTTCAGAGGTTTCATTTAGATTAGCAAACATCAATATGCATTTTTAGATAGGATGCAGTCTTCTGGGGACAGCATGAGGCTTTAAAATTGCTTCTGAATGACACTCTGCATGAAACCACATTATTCCATTGGAAAAGATGAAAATCCCCTCCTTTAGCATGGAGACTGCAATTATTTTTTAAAGTAACTGGGAAGATGAAGCAACTACCACCTTTCACAACATGACTGGAAGTGAACAACCGCACAGGACGGCCAAAATGCCAAGAGCCAACACAGCCCAAATCAGGCTCCTTAGCTTCAGGGAGCAAAACTGCAGCACAGCCCAGCCAAAAGGCAGCTCTTGGCACACCACTATATATAGGGGAGCTATCAGCTGCATTCCTCCTGGGCTACTTGTGCAGGGTGTTGTGGCCTCTTGGCCTGGTTCTTGTCCTGCAGCTCCACGGCACTGTGGCGCCAGCAGAGCCTCCCTTGTCACAGAAAACACCTCCAAGGGCACAACAGCACTGCTGCTGCTTTATCACCAGGGCACCCACAGCCTGCACAGCCCCACAGCACAGTTCACATGGCTGAGATGTGCCCTCAAAGCAGCTCCCAGCCAGGGCACCTGCAGCAACACCCACCCCTCTCACCTTGGCACAAGGACGAGTTCTCGCCGTGGCCCCGGCTGCGAGCAGTCCCATGCGGGGTCACTCAAGGCATCCCCCTGTTTGCTGCTGGCAAACAAAGGTCCAGGGCAGAGCAGAGGCACTGCTGGGACTGCAGGTCTCTGCTGGGCTGCTTTGCCCTGGCAGCCAGGCACAGGCAAGGGCAGTGCCAGAGCAGGAGGAGCTGCCAGCGGGAGACAGAGCTCTCACACTGCTGACAAGGCCTGCGGTGAGAACGGGATTAGAGACTCAAAGAAATCCCAAAAACTTCTTCAGATCCTGCATTAAGTCCTTTCCATGCCAAGAAAGCCTCCATCAAGCATGTGACTGAAACTTGGCAGCTAAAGGGGTGAAGTAACTTCACACGAAATAATATTTGTTCTTTAGGTAATTATTTAACAGAACATACGATGATAGAATGCCTTTGAAAAATGTGTATCTTTTAACTTACAGAAAACTTAGTAATCTCTTGAAAATACAGATATTAAATAATCCTTCACCATTCAGGGAGCTCCTTTTTCTTCCCTTACAGATACAGCAAGAGCAGAAATAAAGAGCTCCAAAGCATATGACTGAACAGAGCCAGACTAAGAGCTAGACATTCTTGGTAAATTCAGAGCAACAGATAGTAAAAAGGGTTTTATTCAACGCTAATTCTTAAAATGCAAACACTCCAGGAGCACCGTGACAAGTATCATATGCATCAGTATTTAATCAAGAGGATTACAAGCAACATAACACCTGTCCATGCTTCCAGTAGTTCCATTGTATTTTAATTTATAAACTATAGAAACGTCACAAATAATTTCTCTGAATGCGGGCTGTCCCTGAAATGAAACAACTGCGGAGTCTATTTTAAAACGAGTAAGAAATTTAAAAGTAGCACTGAATAAAGAAACCACATGACTGATTTCTGCTGAGTAAGTCTTCACTTACAAAGTGATTCTGCTTTGAAGTTATATTCACCAATTTTGCATTATAGAGTTGAAAAAATTTTAATTCACGGAGTGATGAATTTCTGTTATTTCGGAAACTTGTTTGGGATGTACGTCTTTACAGAGAAATTAAGTTCTCCCACAAGAAAACTGAAAGAAGTGTCCAGATTTGCAAATACCTGAAGTTTTTCTGCATCATTAACAGATTATAGAAGTTAATGGTTTTGGCACTGCTACATTGGGATTTGGGAGATCAGGATTCAGATTTTAGCTCTGAAGTAAATTTCCTGTACAGTCCTCCCTTTTTTTACTAAATAATTATTTTATTAAAATTTAAGACCTTCAAGAGAGAGAAAAGGCGCCTACCAATGCAGACTCTTGATTGCATTTTCAGGATGCTACTGCAGTACATAGAAACAAAAATATTCATTGTTTTTCAACACCAGAAAGGGCTATTTCAACATTTCCAAAGAATTCCAGCAAAGCTGGGAAGCGAGAACAGGTTGAAATTCCTGAATCTAGATAAACAAGACACACTGCAGCATTCCAGATTAATTGTTTATGGATTTACAGAAAATCTCTCCCAGTGCCTAGAACTGTGTTCTTTAAAACATTTTCATCCAACATAAAATCATGTTTATTCTGAAAACAACATTTTGGCAACATCAGTGCTCTTTTTCCTTCAAGAACTAATTGTATGCATGTGGGAAGAAGGTGGCTGCCTTTCTTCCTCCTGTGCTCTTCCAGAGCTGTGAGGTAACACACTGTAAAATAGGATATGACTGTAAAAGCATAATGAATCCTAATGCATTGCAACACCCACAAAGCAAGTTCAGCAAAATTACTTGGCAAGATTAAAGTGTCAGCGCACTTCTTCAAAACTGAACCAATTAATGTCACTGAAAACTTGGATCTCCAAATATAAGTCTGCAAAACTAAGTGCACTCTGAGATGAACTTTTCTATACTACGCAATCAAAATCTTTCTGCTTAGTTACTTTCTAGTCCCTCTAAACTTAATTCACCCAGGTACAACCTAAAATTACTGTACTGAAACATCAAGTTCAGTCTAACATGACCCAGAAGATGTTTGCTTCTGTAGTATCATGTTGTCATTTTATTACTGTTCTTTGAAAGTCATCTAAGAATCTAAATCTAAGCCAGTGGTATCAATACAACAGATTAAACTCCAGAAGTGAAGAGTGGCAATGTTCATTCATCTCAGAGTACAACACTAGAAAGATACAACCACATTGTAATGCAAATTGCTGCAAAATCAAAGTGAAAGGAGGGAAAAGGTCCCATTTCTGAATACAAAGACAGTGTTTAGAAAAAATTAAAAATAAATTCATTATCCTTAACTTGTATGACTTTGTTTTCTATCCAGTATTCTGGGGTCCTCATGTTATATGCCATGACTTCAGGCTTTAATGCTGTTGAATTTAACTACGATCAGAGAGTTCAAAAATCCTGCAAAGACCATCTGCATATTCTACATTCCTTGGATGTGGAAGCTTTGCAAAATAAGACATTGTATTCTAAAGAAAACAAAAGCAGTTTCAACTTTTTGTCACCTCATAATGTTTGGTTCTAGATTCCTTACATGTTTTCATTCTCAAACGCTTCTACTGACATAAATGTAAACATGAGAGCTGCAAAATAGACACAAAAGCTATTTTGTTGATGCCTTAGAAATTTACGAGTGTTACAGTGGGAAGGGAAAAAAAACCCACTAAAGACAGGTTTGGAAATAGACAGCATTTTGGAAATAGAGTTTTAAGTAACAGGATCTAAAGAAAATAAACAACATAACTGATTGAAGTGCCAACAGCAACGTTTGTGACTAGTCAGCAGGTCCTGTTGGGAAAGGTAACAAAAGAAAGAAATCAGCCAGCTACTTTGCTATGGATTGTGTGAGAGCCCATCTCCCTGCACCTTGCATTGAAAACCTGCTGGAAGAAAAAGAAAAAAAGAGCCTTGACAGCAGGACCAAGAATCACAGTTTCCTGATAGTCTTCCCCAGAAGTTTACCCGAAGGAAATAAAAGGACAGATGTACTCTTTTTATTATCTTACCCTACCCATAAAATCATGCAAGGATGATGGTTCCGTTTTGGAGGTATTTTCTGCTATAGTTAAAAGCAAATTCCTAAGAGAAAAGAAACAATCCATATCCATGACATGTGACACCAACTATTTTTGGAAGTAAGGAACCTTCATTTAATGCCAAGTGGCATCCATCATAGACACATGCAAGATGCCACAATTCTAACTGCTTACCATCAGAATGATAAACAGTCATTAATAAGCCAAGGTACATACAGAAGGGAATAACTGAACTTTTCCAAGGACTGTCCTGTAAGCTGCATTAATAGTTTCTATAACCTGACCTCCCTCACAAGCTTGTAGAATTGCTATGTCCATGTATTTGGTAGAATGGGTAAAGAGGTCACTTAAAATACTAAAGGCATGTATTAGATCTATTGTTACCTTTCATAATCATTTAAAAGTTAGTGTACTTTTCAGCTAGATCCTATTAAAACAGCATTCAGTTAAAGCAATGGGATACCGACCTAGGAAGTAATGTCACTCCAAAGTAATTATCACAGAATCAGAATGGTTTGCACTGCAAGGATCATTAGTTGCAACCCCCTGCCATGGGCAGCACACCTCCCACGAGAACAGGTGGGTCAGAGCCCCATCCAGTCTGCTCCTTAACACTTCCAGGGATGCAGCATCCAAGACTTGTCCAGGCAACCTGTTCCAGTTTCTCACTACCTCACAGTAAAGAATTTCTTCCTAGTGTTTAATCTAAACCTGCCCCCTTTCAGTTTAAAGCCATTGCCCCACATCCTATCACCTCACTCCAATTATGAAACCATCTCCACCTGTAAGCTCCCTCTAAGTATTCAGAAGCCACAATAAGGTCTCCCTGGAGCCTTCTCCAGGCTGAACAACCCCAACTCTCTCAGCCTTTCCTCATGCAGGAGGTGCTCCAGCCCTCTCATCATCTTCACAGCCTCCCTCTGGAACCACCCAAGTTGGAAAACTACCATGAAAGCTCAGAAACCAACTACTACCTAAAACCACCACCAATGGCTGGACTAGCAAAAAAGTCACACATCCTCTTTTAGGCAAGTGGTATTGCAACACACACAGCTCAGGTCACAGGGCTTTCCCTTAGGCAAACAAAATTCCAGCAACCAAAGAAAGTCATAGAAACACTACAGGGATTTTCCTTGCTTCCTAATCCTCTACAATTGAGATGTTCTCTTCTGTTCCTTGAACTCCCAACTTTTCCCTGGGGCTTGAAGTACAGGTAGCTCCAGTTCTTCACAGAATTATCCTGTCCTCTTCCTCACACAACAACTAATGTATAACAATATTATAATCAAATTATAAACATATAGGTTATATTAATGTATAATTATACAATATTTACAATCAAGATCACTATATATTCATCAATTCATGAATCAAAACCAAAGTGTTAACTGACCTATGAGATTGCAAATTAAGCAGACTTTTTAAAATGCAGAAAATTCAGAATGCAAAATGTGGGACATTAGCAGCAGCAGTTGTATCTACAAATTAAATCTCAACGGTATCAATTAGCAGATTTCTCAGGAAATAATTAAAATGGGATTCTCAATTCAGTCTTCACAACTTTACTTCACCACTTTAACTGCAACCTCCATAATACAATAGTCTTGGAAAACTTCTCATTTTAAATCTTCTCAGGGCCTGTATTTACACCATTATTTTATAGATATGTTTCAGACACTCCCATCTCCAACTAGGGTAGCAGCACTGTGCATGTATTGCTTCAGGCTCTTCCACCCCCGATCTCTCTAAACTATTCACCCTCCAGCAGGATTTCCCCTATGCACTACTTTTACTCCAAACAGCCTGTCATAACACTGTGGTCACTATAAAAATCCTGAACTAGCAGCACAGACTGCAGAGACACATTTTATCTTCCAAAAACCAGCTGAAATTCAAGACTCATCCATCTCAACCTTTCCCAGGAGTATTTTCCATTAACTTTTTACACTCTTCATTCATGGAGAACTATCAGCATCTGCAACGAGCTGGCACCACAACATGAAAAGAAAATTAGAGTGTAAGCCCTTGAGTTACAAAATACTGTTGTCCTGGCACACTTTCTCTTCCTTATTGTATTTCCTTCATCTCTCCCAGGAATACCATTTTACTTATTGAGATGTTTCCATTCACAATCATTTTCTTGTTACTGATAAGTCAGAATGACCAAAGAGAGAAAACTGCACCATAGCATCCCTGTATTTCCATTGTAGGATTTCTAAGAACAAAATTTAACAGCTAATATTTCTAAAAAGCATGAATAACATTTATTACAGCTAAACCCATATAATTTACTTAAACATCCACAAAGACCTGAATTACAGCAGGTAACATTTCCTGATCATAAATTAAGAATCACTACAAAGCAGGTAGAAAAGTGTAGGTTAAGGCAGAACTTGTAAAATGCCAATTTTTCCTGGCTGGTGCATGTTTTTGCCCATCTAATATTTTTGTAGGTAAAAGTCTGATCACATTATTTTAACTGGCAAGAAGTAGAGTTCCTGCAGAGAACTAAGGAATGAAGTACAAGTTATAGGCCCTTCAGGGTGAAATATGGGTTTTTTTTTTTTTTTACATAAAAGGCAGAGATCACATTTTTTGCCTACTGAAATACAAAACAGCCTCATATTGCCTATATTCATCACATTAAAGAAAAAAAAAAAAAGCCAACCTATTTTGAAATACTTCCATTTATTTTTCTTTAAATGACAAACTCCCGTGTACATTATTTTCTCATTTTCTCATAATAATACAATCAGCTACTATATTTTCTGAACCAGTACTCTGTATGTTATTTCTATGTAAATGCCCAGAAATTACTCATCACACTAAAAACTCCCTTAATGCAAAGTTATAATAATGGCCAATTTGTCTGTAGTATCACAGGTATATTTGTTAGTAAGAAAATAAAACACACTACAGTTTAAAACAAGCAAACTAAATATTGTTTAGATAATTAACCAGAAAGTGTCTTATCTTCATTAGGAAGTGAAAAATTTCTGGAGGGACAGAAGTCACAATTTCCAAGGAACAGCAAGGCTTTTTTTTTTTTTTAGTGCAGTAATAATAATACCCTTTGCATAGTTGAGACATGTTAATGGTATCACCTAAAAGTCTAAATTACAGCTTTGGTAATATTTAGATTACCTCACAGACAAAAAAAAATCCTACTACAATGTAAAAATGGAATACAGTTGTAATCTGTGATTTACCTACGACAATGTAAAGAGATCCTTAGTTCAAACACTTCAAATGAGACAACTCGCATTTCTCAATGTTTGCAGAATTGAGATCAGTGGACACCAATCAGTACATCTCCTCCTGCCAGTCTGTAAAGGATTCTTACATGCCATTTTTGCAAAAAGACATCTTAAAAATCATTACCCCCAGGAAAAGTTAAAACAGAGAGTGGTAATCTTGGAAAGTCTAAGTCTACCGAGAGAATCTATAGAATGCAATGATACTTGATATATACTACAGCTTGCATGCAATAAAAAATACACTTCAGCGCTCTTAATGTAATGTGTTTAACTTCATGTTTAAACAGTGCTTTTCATGTAAGAACACATCCTGAATCACTGAGCTCATAAAGTCATGAATCAGAAGCAAACAGAAAAAAAGGTTTAGAATGTCCTCAGTTCACTTACTCCTTTGCAAAAGAAACCAAATCCTGTCAGGGTTTACCAAGCACAGAATGACAGTTCAGCTCTAAGATATTTCATCACCTCTGAGAAAAATGTGACCAAATTGGTCAAATGCACAATTATGGAAAAGAGTTCCTTGCATAGTTTCAATGGAGTTTTCCTCCACAAACACAGCAGTCCTTCAGCTCGTCAACTATTTCAGTGACAGTCTGCATTTCCTGAACTACGTGGCCCAAACCAGCAATTAAAATTGTCCCCTCCCCTAAATATGTTTACAGGTACATTTTCTTGCAGTTTTATAGATACATATGCAAAAAGAAACATACATGTAAGAGATGCATGTGTATGAATATGTGCGCATACTTGAGGTTTTCACCTTGAGGCTCTATACATTTCTGAAGCTACACAGATTTCCTAATGATTAAAGTTCTCAAAATACACTAAGTTTATCTTTTAAACATCTAGTAGCAGCATTTACATTGCAACAGTTAAAACCCAAGAGAAACCTTCAATTCAGCTGATTATCAGAAAGCTGATACATCAGTAAGCTACCAAAAAACAAATTGATGTTCACCAACAGCAAGAAGAACATGAACTCAGGTAGTCAGGTGAAATCATAATAATAACCTTCAGGAACTAAACTATTTCCCCTAAAACAACCTCAGAACTTAAAGAAAGTACCTTATATTTGAAGAAAACCAGTTATGTGGTAACATGGATGCATGTGACTGGATTATTGTTTAATTCAGAGTTCTGAGACAAACACACTTCAGTGCAGCCCTACCTGATGTAATCACAATTTGCAAACACAGCTGTACCTTGCAAATCTCACTTCCCTTGTCATCTTTAAAATCGTGGAATTTACAGGGGTGAAAGCACTGTGGAGACTGTAAAAATCAAGAATGTAGATTACCCTTGCTGAGTGTACGTCCACCACACATGTTTTGGAAACCCAGTAAAGAAATCCTATTTTGTCCTGAAAGCCTGTCTGAAATACTGTAAATGTTCATAATGGAGCTCTCAGTAGCAATTACTCATTTTCAACTTGTCACTCAACTGTCACCATGACAACAACAAAAACCCTTCCATGCCTGGAGAAGACAATAGGAATTTTAATTACTGAAATTCATTTTGTTGACAGTTTGAGTGAAACTAAATTCTACTTTTTAGAAAGAAAAATGAAAGTACCAATTTAAATTGCAACAACTACATTTTTTTTTTCCCCCTGGAACATTATGCTCTTTGTATTTATTTCCTCACGTTCAGATTGCACACTTGCTATTTATCAAATACTTAGGTGAATATGGTTTTTAGGATGGCTGGCAGAATATTTTTCATGTCAATGCAGATTAAGTTTTCTAATTCACCTCAGCAGCAAATCTCAAATCTTCATCAGGAACTGACTGCCCAAGCCAATATCCCCACAGATTTGATGGTTACCTGCAAAGGAGTGGAGGCAAAACATCTCATTTTTTTTCCCCCAAGACTAGAAAAAATAAGAATTTTAAATGCAGCTGTGAGTTTTTTAAAATATAATGGGTTAAGATACTGTTAAAAAAATTAATTAAAAGCCATCATGTTTGCAATCCTGCTGATTCTTAAACATAAGTCTCTACCTTGACAAGGCTATTCATTGCTCACAGTGTGCATAAACAATTCTGGGGATTAGAAAATATTTTCAGTTCCCTGCTAAAAATACACAAAGGGATAAAAAGCAGAACACTTGGTGCTAATTCTTCTCCAAGCTACCACAAAGTACAAACTGCAGCAGTTATTTAGACAATGACACAGCTACGTTTTTCTCTAAAAAGCTCACAAATAGATAAACCTTTGTAATCTCATAATTATTTATAGTTGTCCCATAGCCTATCATCAGACAACAATATTTAAAGTAAATCCTGAACATCAATCAAGTAGCAAAGAACAAGAAGTGGACACATTTTTCTACCAAAAGAGCATCCTTCTGTGAAGAGTTAGTGTTGGATTACTGAAGATCAGGTTAGCTCACATAACAAATAAAAAACTTGACTTCTTGGTCTATCTCCACCATGACATGTCCTATGAGGAAATATAAACAAAAGAAAGTTCTATGATGCAAGAATATTGCAAATTAAGATAAAAATGCAAAATTATGGAAAAACTAATAATTATACATGTTTCAGAGGATATCAAGCAATTGGGAATATACATTGATTACCCGGAAAAGGAAAAATCCCATTTTCTTTTGATGTTAAGGATCTTCGTTGATGCCACAAGGGAGGCAAAAAATAAACTAAAGCAGACTACTAGGCACTAAATTTTGATTATGTAAACAAATTCACACAGATTCAGAATCACAGAAGCAATGAGAAATTGGAAAAGACCTCTGAGATCACCAAGTCCAACCTACAAGTGGCACAAGAGGCACGGAGTGCCAGTCTTTCCTTAAACACCTCCTAGGATGGCGACTCCCCCACCTCCCTGGGCAGCCCATTCCAACCCTCAATCACTCTTTCTGTGAAGAAATTCCTCCTGATGTCCAAGCTAAACCTCCCCTGGCACACCTTAAGACTGTGTCCTCTCACTGATCTCTTGAAAGCAAACGACATTGCAGGAAACTTGAAATTTTGGAAGGATGCATAAAATTGAGTATTGCAGGAATTTATGTCTGAACCAAACAGCTTCACTAATACCACAAATAGTACCGACAGCACTGCACTGAAGCCAAGTACTTTACAAACACTGCAGAAGCCTCCAACATGGCTAGAAATAACTTTTTCACAGGAAGTGATTTAAACCACGAAATCATTAAAAGAACACAGATGGCAAAAAAGGAACAGTACATGTTTAAAAGTACATGGCTGTTAGATATAGTACGTAACAAATTTCTCATCTTACTATTTAACTTCCTATGTAGCTCAATGATTTGGTTCATTACTTTTTCCAAGTCAAGGACATCATTTTTATTGTTATCCAGAACTCATCAAGGCAGTCAATGAAGTACAAAAGCACAAAAAGTAGGCTATTCTTAGAAAAAAAATTCATATTTTTCTACCAAAAAGAAGTGTCCTTCTATGAAGAGTTAGAGTTGAATTGCTTATTATTCCAAGGGCAAGAAGTGGTAGGGAGCCAAAGCCCTTTATTTCTGCAAATTGTTCCAAACCGTGATCAAGTAAGAGTAATGACTGCCTTTCTAAAATGCACCATTGAACAACAGCAGGCTCATTCATATAACCTACCAAGTACTACAGGCAGAATGTTCTAAATCAGCACCAAAAAAAATTCTGGCATGTGTACTGATTAGAAAAACCAACTAAATAAAAATCCATATCATTAATAACCAGAGCTTACTTTAAGCTGTCATACTATTGAAGTTAATCATTAAAACCAGTAGAGGTTTTATAACCAACACTGATTTCAATCACATTTCCTACAGGAACCAAACAACTCATGGACTCCTGGAATTATTTGTATCAATACCTTGAATCCAGACTGGATTTGATAAAGACAGTAAACCACTAGCATAGTGCCTGAAGACAGGTTTTTATGAAATATTAAGGTATTCAGTCCTTTTCACAAAAGCCTCAATTGATAGCAATTGCCAGTATCAATCAAAAACATCCAAGCCTTTCACAAAGTGTCAGACCCAAGTATTTGTCTTACAGCTGATCACTCATAGCTGTGCTTATTAGTGAGAAACAGAGAGGTGCAAGTTATTTGTGCTACAATATATTTCACCTGCTAAGATGCAGTGGGACTTCACTAATGGGTGAGATTTTCTAGTGCAGCAAAGAAAAAAAAGAGATTAGAATTCAGGATGAACAATCGACAGATTGTGGTTCTAAAGCAGTATCTTTACAAATAATCATTAAACAATAATAAAAATAACAAGTTGTGTAGACACACACAAACACATTGTACTTTCCCTTCCACAGTAAAATCTGATCATGTTAAAGCTTAACCAGTATCACAAATGAGGTAGAAAGGAGTGACCTCAGCTCCACAGAAATTTACTATAGTCTTAACTGATGACAAAGCATCCCTCAAAGTCAAATCTAAAATAATGGAATAAACTTGCATCCTGCTGATGCCCTGAGAGGCTACCTAGAACAAAGGCTAGACAGAGTTAAAGGAATAAAGTAGGTATTTATTAAAACACCTTCAAAGGACACACCTTGGGCAGTACAGGAGCCTGGCTGTGGCTACACCCAGGATGGACCCAAGATTGACTCCAAGTCATGAGTTTTTCACACTTTTATGAGTTTTGGTCCATTTGCACATTGGGGTTAATTGTCCAATTACAGCTTCAGATTATGAAGTCCCATCCTCATAAGGAGATTGCTCTCTTCAATTTGCTGCTTATATTTTTGGGGCCTCAAGTTTCAGCAGTGTCCTTCCTTCGTAGGCTGGAAAAGGACTGTTTTGTCTGACTGAACTCTGAAGAGAACTTGCTAACACTTTATATGAAGTTGAGAGTCATATACTAATGCAGTACAGAATCTAGAAAACATGAAAGTCAAAACTTCAGGCATCACTGCCAGCTACCTAATTATTACCTTAAATCACTTCAAACATTTTCCTGGCTATCTTTAGCACTCTGACTTGCACCTCCATCATATCCCATCTACATAATACATAAAAGGGATAAGAAGAACAATTCTGTTACTGCAGTCTTTGGCTTTCCTCTGTTCTGGGAAACAGACTTCATCTATTAGCAATAACTAATTACATTTGTGCTCTACAACACTTCTGTGTTGGATTCCTTATATTTTAAAATTTATCGATAAAATGATGAAGTGATGGAAGCCAGTATCAATTACCAACATGAACCCATAATATTAAACTAAAACAAGAAGAACCAAAAAGCCAATTCCAATTTTATTTGTTGAACTATAAAGCCCTCATATATAGCAATTTCTCAAATACTGTGAATGCTTCAGTTTGTTCTATGCACAGAAGCACTTATATTCTGTTGATCAAAATGAAAAGCACTAGTTTTACTAGTAGAAAGGAGAAGTGACTCAGGAGCAACAGCTTCCAGACACCAACAGTATTAATTATATTAATCAAGCTACTGGAAGTATTTCAATCATTAGCTCATTTTCCTGAAGGATCTTGAAGAACTTCCAAAATCACAAACATCAGGGTACGTATTATGGAAGGTAACATTTTAGAAGTAATTATGAACATTCGATTTTTAAGGATACAAAATTTCAGTGGTATAACTTCAGGGGAAAAAAAAAGTTCCCTGTAAAGTTAAAACTGTAACCACTTCTTCTGAACTAGGAAATAGAAAAAATCTCCACATTTTATACTCTGCTGTACACTTAGAAATTTTAGTATTTAGAGAAAAAGTTCTCCTTTGTTTACATCACAAAATTATTTACCTCAAAACTGTACTCAGACATACAAGCTGTTGTTCTCATGTAAATGTCCTTTGACACTACAATCAGAGTTAAAAATCTTTTGCTCTTCACTATCAAACAACAAAAGAAATCCTCAAGAAATTAATCCAGAGATGCTCTTACAAGAGCATTCCTAGTGCTTATTTAGTGACCATACATCCATCAGATTAGACTCCTGTTTAATTTCATGCAAGGAGCAAAACACATTTTTTGAAACACACTGCAAGGTATTGGTATTTTGCAAAACACAAGTGTGATGTATGTTACAAAAGTAAGGGTAAATTATTTCTATTTTCACTTAAAAACAAGCAAACAAGCACCCATCAAAACAAACAGAATAAATCGAAGAAGGGCAGCAGAACAAGATGGATGGCAAGCATGGTGGTAGATGTAGTCAGGATACAGGGAAACAACCTCCATCTCTTCAAGCACCATTTGTGTGACTGCTGCTGATCTCACTGCTTTGGCAGCATTTTCCCAGAAGAGTGCAAGACATCTGCTTAGGCAACCACCAAATTACCAATCACATCTGACTGAAGTAGTAGAGATGTAGGGTGTTTTGTGGAAATGTTAATGGCATGCAGCAGCTTTGCATTTGTCTGGTATGAATACTGAGAAGTCACCTCTGTTCTATGGGTATCTCCTACTTTGCTTTCTGTCCTGGTTATCACCAAAGAAAACTTCCTCAGTTTATGTGTGAGAACTCTCCACAGAACACAGCAACATGTTCAAATCAGCAGCACATCATGACCCAAGCCCTACCATGACAACTTTGAATCCAGAATAAATCAGCAGCTGAAATAAAGCCTGAGATGCCATTTGGAAACAAATGATGTTTTGAGCTCAAAAAGATGGCCTTAGTACTGAGTGCCATGGTGGTAGGCATGGCTCTGACTTTGATTTAAAGGTAAACATTGTCATGGGTCAGGAAGTTGACAGTAATATTGCAGCCTAGACAACTCTTACATTCCAACCAGTTTGCAGATTCTCACAAGACAACTCACACCATTTGAGTTTATCAGTCTCGTCTACAGCAGTTTTTCTTTCCACTGTGCAGAAAGGATTTCTTTCTTTGAAACAACTGATTCAACCATCTGAATTACACTTCTAAATTTGAACCACAATTTCTTGCACAACACAAGGTGCCTGTGGCTGAGCTCCAGTCAAGGCTGCCAGTATTTCGTCAGAGTTCTATGAAGTAAACACACATGCATGGCTTTGATCCAAGACACATGTCCCAACACTCACAGACCTCCACTTCCAAATCAGTGCACTTAACCATGATCAGCAGATTAACAATGATCACTCTACCAAAAAAGTTCTGGCTAGTACTCAAGGAGAGCTTAATAAGCTAAATGTGATGCAAGGAGAAGGTGAATAAACTGCCAAGACTAATGTGCAGCATGAGGATACTCATCTGGAAAAACAACCAAGGAATAGGCAATAGTTTAAAAGTTAGAGAGCAGAGAATAGATTAATGTATTGGGATACAACTACTCAACAGAACTAATCAGGTACCAGCATTGCTTCAAAGAACTTCAGCCCAAACTGCTATTGCAGTTCCTGACACATCCTGGACTCAAGTAGACAAGAATAAATGCTGTCATTGAGTCTTTATCTGTAATGCTTTCAACTTCTAATAATTCACAGTCATAACAAAAAAAAGAGATTATGCAAGTATGTTTGTGGACTTCCACAAACCACACTTTACTAAACTAAAACCAGAAAGAGTAGAGAATGTTTTAGAATACTATTGCAATATACATTAATACTGGTCAAGTATGCATCAAGTTTATTTCAAATCACTACACAAACTTAGAAAGTACAAACATCCAATGCCTTGATTGTTAGGAAAATTTAGGTTTTAAAACATGCAAAATTATGACATTTAAGCAACTGAGGTTTTCAGAACAGCTTGTACTTAAAAATAAGGGGTTTATCTTCAGGAGCTTTCAGCATCTGAAATACAGCACATCATGACCCAGCAGGGTGGGAGTGGGCAGAAAAGAACACAGAGAGAAAGCACAAAGTAGTGAAATCAAGACCCATGGTGCAAAGCAATAGAAAAGTTTACATTACCAAATCCACTGCACATTTGCCTAATGTTTTCAGCACATGGAAATAAAGCAGGCCCAGCAGACAGCAGCAATAAATCCATAAAAGAAAAACACTTCTGCCAGGGAACATGAAAGACTCTTAGTAGGCATTAACAGATCCATGCTGCTTTTCTTTAATTTAACAATTCTGAATTGTGAACTAAAATTTTAGTATAACAAGTTGACACAGGCCACACACTAAATATTCTGCATTTTATCCATCTATGGTAATGCAGTGCAGGGAGAAAACAAATCTGCCTTTAAGGTTTCCACATGACTAGCCAAAATCAGAATGAAAAATTTATTGTACCTTTCCCCATCCAGAAGTTATACCTAACTTCCTACTGTTCTTCAGAGATACAGAACAGCTCAGAAAAGCTGGAGCTAAAACACCAGAAATACCTGGTGGACACACATTAAAATCATTCTAAGTAAAATCCAGTTGATTTGCAATACAAACATGTTTTTCTAATCAATATACACATGCTGACTATTCATTAGTGGGAACAAGTCACAGCAGAGAAACTCTTCTGAACAGTATTTCTGGAACTGTAAAACCACCTCAAACCTCACCCTCTCCAACAGAGGACAAAGGCACAATTAAAAAACTCCACAATTATGGGTAATGCTCTTAGTTTTTCTTTTACTTCCCTCGTTCCCTTCAGGCAACCTTTTTTATTTTTTAAGGGAAATAGAAGAGACTGAACAGCTGTTAGAAAATGAAGGGAAACACTCCAGCTTTTACCTGAAAGGGGATAGGAAGAGCGAATGGAAAACATTAAAAGGCAAAAGAAGCTGGGAAAGACCAGACAATTATATTCTTCAGAACAGTAATAAGTGAATAACGGACAGTTATTAATTCCATAAACCAGGATGTATTTCAAATCCAGAAATCTTACCTGGTAAACAGCACGCAAGCATAAAGCAAGTAATTTTTATTACATCCACCTCTGAATAGGCTTAAGCAGAGGGAGTAACCCAGTAAAAAACCAGAGTGGGGACAGAGCTAATGACATGTCTTAAAGCAAGAAAGACAAGCTTGAACTTGATGCAGTTTAACAGGAGAGCCAAGAAACGGATTTTTCAACTGGATGATGTAGCTAAAGCAGCAGGTAAAATGTGGATTATTTAGATAGGAATAGGGAAGAGGAGGGAAAGTGCTAGGGAGCTCCAAGAATGTTCCAGCAGCCTTGCAGAGAGAAAAGACCTCTAACAAGAGCTTCCACAAAGCCAAAGGGAAAATGGGCAACACTTTAGGGACAGGGGCAACCAAGTGCAGGTTGAAATTTGCAGAGATTAAATTTGAAAAGTGCAAGAACAGAGCAGAGATGCTGTCCCACTGCACAAGGCAGTAGCCACAGGGAGCAGAGAATTAAGCCAGTAATGTCGCAGAAAGCAAAGTTTAAGGTTACAACACCCAAAAGTTTGCAAGGAAAGAGAATAACATGCAAAAAATGTCTGAAAATGACACAGGTCTTAATTTCTGAGGAGGTGCTCTATGGGATCAAATTTTTCACCTGGGGCAGTTCACAGCCCAGACAGACACACCAGGGGAGCAGCACCCCCATGTAGTGCCCTGGCACCCTCCCCACATGAGCTCATCACCCCAGCCATAACAGTCCTCTCCACTCTAACTGTCTGTTTCAGCAGATGATTATTCCTCACCCAAAGCCATGACTGAATGAAACCTTTTGCAGGAGCTGAAAACCTGATGTAAATTTTGAAAAGGCAAGCACCATCAGCATTATCTGCATTGCAGTCATCTCAGCAGCACAGAGGCATTTCCACGTCAACAGGACCAACTGCTTAAATAAGTGTCTTACTTAAGATGGCTCTCTTCAGCATGTGAGAAAAAAGTAGTCTGGTTTTCTGCAAAAAGTCTAAAAACGGAATATGTAAGCATCCATTTACTAAGTGCTCAAATTTATTCTCCTTTTCTGCAGGAAGATGTCCTTCAAATGAATTGCAGGACTCATGAAACTGGATTAGCAATGTCATAAATCACCTACCTGCCAAAATAACAGCATAAAAAGTGAGACTAAATATAACCTACATCTGATTTGAATAGATACAATCTATATTTAACAATTTGTTATAACTCAAATATTAGCAGACACTTATTCAAATATCAACATAAATCACAGCATTAGCTTTAATTTTCCTATAGTTAATTGTTTTAAAAACAACTTTTAAGCCTTTGCAATGCCCTCATTTATGATTTAATACGTTTTGAATTTGCATAAAGAAACTTGCAAATTTATGTTTCACAAATTTTCTGCCAGTACTCCAACTTTTTTCCTCCAAACCAAATAGTAACAAATTCCTAGTCTACATTTCTCAAATTATCAATGAAATGCTTCACAAACCAGGACAACTTCTAGGACCATCATTTAGACTGCAGGATTTAATACAAGCCAAAATTTCCATCATGTATACTGGAAAGAACAGTATTTCTCTACAGGTTCAATGTCTAAGACTCAAACTTAGTTTCCATACTTAATTTCAAAACCACTGTATTAAGAGCATAAACTCAGTGTTAGAGGGTGATGTTGTGACCTGTGTTCTACTACTTAACCTGGACTCTCTCAACACTCCAAGTAAACCTCAGAAAACCTCCAGAAACATCCCTGTAAGGATGTTTCGAAAGCAATCTAGAGGTATCCAGGCACCTTCAGCTCCAAGAGAATCAATCAGAATGGAAATCTTGGGAAGCACACTTCTAAAATAAAATCTGTGATAATTCATTAACTTGATGATGCAAGTAGATGTTGAGGCAGAAATGGTTTGGCAGAAAGAGCCAAAGCGAATTCAGAAGCATCATCATTCACAAAACCAAGTCAGCATACATTTACACCAAGACAGACAAAATAAAGGAACTTCATGCTGAAGTCTTCAGAATAATGAAAGTACAAAACATTTTACATCTGAATCTCTAGTTACACTAGATCTTTTCCTTTCTTCATAATGAATAATGTGTTAGAAAACAGCAGTTAAGAAAAAAGCCACGTAGAACTTGCTGTAACTGGTTCTGCCACCCAAATATCAATGTCGGTAGAAGAACTGCAATTACATTTCTGTGAATGAGAGCCTGAAATACCTGAAAGCACAAAGCAAACAAGAAGAAATAGTCAACATTTCAGTCAGAATTAATTAGAAAAGTAAGCAGTCCACATCAGAGTACTGCTTTGCACCATATGCAGTTTATTCTTTTGCCTCCTTTTAAGGACGCTTAACAGCTAACATTATCATAATGCTCACATTTTTCCTCAGAGTTTCCTCTTTCCTGACAGAATGATTTATAATGAATTGTTGCAATCAGCCACCCGTTCATCTGATTACAGCCTTTCCAGCAAGTGTAACCTGAGCCACACTGGGAATGTGCGCAGAGAGGAGCCCCAGGTGATACAGATGCCTAAAGAAGGCAATACCCATCGGAACTCAGGTGAAACAAGCACTGCAGCACTGCCAGCAGTTTCACAAGAGCTCAGTTGAACCTGGGACAGCATCAGCACATACAGCTCCAGAGCTGGTCCTGCCCTGCAGGTCACCAGGTTGCCACAAACAGGATTGTGCCCATCTCCTGGTCACTCTCACTTGGTGGCTTTACATTTCCAGTTTGGATGGGACAAAATAGGGGAGAGAATAAAATATGGAAAAACAAAAAAGGAAACTAACTAGAATGCCTCATCTTTAACTGTTTTTCTATCATTTTGTCTTCCCAAAGAGCACCTTGCGCTTAAGATTCATTCCCTGCAAGCTGAACTCCTTTTTTCAAGTCCAATCTTGCTTAACGAGTTACTTTTTATTATGGGAAAGTTTTCTATGCGTTGTTTGTTCTGTCAAGCCCAAATAACTGCTGACATTCTAATCACGGGCCCCTTAGAGAAAAAAAAAAAAGGTCTTTTGCTTAAAAGCAATCTTTCCATTAGCCTATAAAGCAATTATATATATATATATCATATTTAAATCATTTAAATATAAAAATAGCCTGCCCACATTTTAAATATTGCAGAGGATAAGATACATAAAACTGTCCTCTTCAGATTTTAATCATTCCCTCTCTTACTTAAATCTGAATTTAATATATTCCTACAGCACCAGCTTTCTTCAGTAGTTCTTCCCAAGCCCTGAAGAAGGAATTATCTTTCTAAAAACCAGAGACCGATCTCCCTCTCCTAACATTAAAGCTACATTTTGTTGTAGCCATATATAAAAATCAAATTCTATGGGGAAGGAGCTTCTAAGGCCAGCATAAATTTAGCACACCATGTTCTTGCATATATTTTGTCTGTTTAGCCAAAAACTCTGCCCTCCCCTTTCTCCTCCTCCCTACAAAGGAAAGGCAACAGCTCTGAACCAGCAAAGAACATAAAATACAGGAAGTTTTGCTCAACTGACTTAGTTATTCCAAGAAAAATGCAACTGTAAATCCCTGTCAGACACATGCCTACTGCTGAATATTCTGAATAGCAATATTAAATAGCTACTCAGGACTTTCCCTAACACTAACCAACAAATGCTGTAATATAATTTCTGTTATTCTTGATTACTATTTGCCTGGGCGCATTATTTTTCAAGAGATTTTAATTTAGGTAAACTTGTCAAATTATGCTACAAAGAAAACTGAGTAAATCTGTTTCTTTACTAGCATTCACTGTCTTCTAACACTGCACAATAAGGAAGCAATCAAGATTTACTCCTCTAAAATACAGTACCTTTTTTTTTTTTTAATTTAAGGAATGGATTCTAATTAAAGGGACCATTTGAAGTGGGCAGTGGTTCCCTCTTTAAAAGAAAAGCAGTGGCTTAATGCTGCAAAATCTCTTCCCTTTCCACAGATAAGCCCTGCCCATTTGTTGCTTAGTTTCAGTTATAGTAACTTACTTGGGCTACTGCTATGACTGGATGGAATTTGCATTAACTGCATTCAGAATCAACTGCACAGGTGCAATTGGCTCATCTTGAATTCACAAGATTACAAGTTTTTACTGTCAACAGCTGGATAGCTATGTTTTCTCCCTTTTCTTTATTAGCAGATAGGAGAGGTACAATAAATAGCATGTGCAATTCCAAGAAGCGGTGTTTCCACTGACCTTGCTGGAAGCAGGAATTCCAGTGTTACACAGGGATGCAGAAGGTTCTGATTTTCATTAGGACAAAGGGGAATCCTCTTATTGAGGGTATCACAGTCCACCAGCAAAACTCCAACTACATCCCAAAACCACCATTGATAGGTGAGACACGGTTGTGTTTTGCATTATCTCATCTCCAAGTGAGGAAAGAGATGTAACTCCTATTCAAAACTGCGTTTGAACGTGGATTTGTGAGGCAAACAAAAACAACTGCTTTCTAAAATGGTTGCAATCTGCTGATACCCCCGAGGAGCTGAAAGTCCTGGCTTCCCCCATAAAACATGCCTAGGATCCCAGATGTCTTCTTTGCCAAAGAAATATTCACCAGACTACACTCTCCTTGTCTAGCAGCCTAAAGCAACGAGACAGCAAATGTTCTTACAATAAACAGTTCTTGCCATACCAGGGCAACTGGGAGAAAGACATGTGTACAGCCTTTGTTCTTAATATCTACTGATTAAGTTTATGAAAATCAAACATGGTAAGACTATTTTGAAAGGCTTTTGAACAGACTTCCTTCTACACCATATGACATACAAAGAAAAACCAACATGACACGATGAAGCAGATGAAAAAATGTAAGCTCTGTGGCTGATGCCATACTAGCCAGAGTAATGACAGGCTCACTTGCAGGCTTAGTTTGGCTACCATTTAAATTTTAGCAACAAATTCTATATTTGCTGCTACCTATCTTGAAGGAGATTAATTATAGAGTGGCATATTTTCTCTGAATTTCTGTATCAAATACCAAATCTATAATGGAACAAAGATGATAAATTACTCCAAGTGTTTTTCAATCATGTGGGGCATTTTCTACAATTAATATCTAGATCAGATCTCTTTTATTGTGCTCTTATAAAAGAAGAAAGGAGGTATTTTATATCACAATGAAATTAAATTATATTAATCTCTAAATTTTGTTCAACTGTGGAAAAGAAGAAACACCAATTCTGCATTACATGGATACCAAAAATGAAATACAATATGGCTCAAAAAACACAGTCCCCAAGCTGGACTCCTGATTTATGCAATGCCATAATCCACAGTCAGCCAGGATGCCATGCTACCCCTGAGTGACCCAGTTTTAGGGACAGCATCTTGGTCATGTCCAATATAAACAATTCCCTGAGCAATCTTAGAAAACCATGAACGAACAAAGCACTGACATTTGTGTGCATTCCTCCAGAACAAGCTACCATCAATACTTCATCCACATTTCTACAAAAAGTATTATTCCCAAACTACAATTTTTTATGGTAACAGAAAGCACAATCCATTCTGAACACTAAGCAGTCCCAATGACAACTCTGTTCTGTGGAAAATTGGTTTTATCTACAAAAAAAAAAGGATAAAAAGCTTCCCAAAGAGAGAGCTTTTCCAGAACTCCGTTCAGGATTTTTATCCCATCTCAATAGCAAGCCACAGTTGATTTAATGTCTCTGTCAATACCCAAGTTTAGCATAATGTACACTAACCTTCCCACCAGAGATCACAAACCAATCATGATCACAAACCAATTATGATAAACAGTAGACCCACTGCCTATTTTTACTGGGAAAAGTTCACTCACCAAAATATAACAACTAGAGTGGAGACACTAACTCAGCCCTGTCTCTGTAAGGTACATTACTCCCCAAAACTACAAGCAAAATTACAAGCAAAAACGGATGTATGCTACTACTCTGAAAGAAAAATTCTACACTGAGGATGAGCTCTAAAAGGACTGCAGGAAAACTAATTTTACATTCTACAGTTATCAGTAGTTGTAGACAATGTCAGGAATTTGTCTTTTTAGGTACTGAAACAGAATTGCAAAATCAGAATGACTTAGCCATTAAAGGAAGTAAATGCACCCAATTTTACATATATAAAGCAGTATCTTAATAAGCTCAGTTGCATATAACAGAAACTAATTATGTTATCTGAAAATTATTAAACACAGACATAATTGAGATGCTGAATAACTATTTAAAACCATGTAAGAAACAGAAAGAGAGAATTAAAACCAAAATGCAGATAAGCAACACGGATCCAAAAGTTCAGGAACCTGAATCTCTCTTTTCACAATAGAGGACTGGGAACCTACTCACGAGACCTTCATTCTTGCCCAGAAGGTCACTGTGGAAACTTGGGCGTTGGGTTGTGGCTCATTTTGAACTTGAGAAGCAGGAGTGAAAAGCTGTGACTTTGACTAAGCACCTAACCTAAACTTAAGAGAAGGTTTTCATATCAGCTGCCCTTTACTGAATTTCTCTTGTCTAATTTCCAGCTTATTCATGCCTTTTACCACAAAAAAAATGTCCAGAAAAAAAAAAGAGAAAGGTTACTAGACATCAGCTTCCACTAAAGTCAGGCCAAAGGACAACCAAATATGAGGAGTGACTGTGATTGACCTCTCAAGGGCTAACTCTGGTACCCTTGAGCAGACAGCCCCAGCAGCGCTATAGAGATTCAAATATGTGAATTTATTTCAAGAAACATATAAAAAAGTGTTTAAACCAACTCTATGCAGAGCCACTCTTGTTTCTGCTCACAAGCGACCATCACTGCAGCCTTACCAAACTAACCCATACCACATTCTATGCTGCAGTTTAGGGAGATTGTCAGATTCAATCTCTTAGATCTGAGTGTGTTAATGAATAACTTATTCTCATATCCTTCTCTTCATATGCCTTACTGAAAGATGAGTAATAGCACAAAACTCCTGTCCTCACGCCCATTTTCCCCTCCCTCTGTTATTGTTGCAGGGACTTCGATTTAGACACAATAAACAGAGATTACACTCCAGTATTAAGGTGTGCCAGAAACCCGAGCTCTTTTAGCCACAGAAGTACTGTAACACATTCCCTCTAATTATTATGCAATATTACAGTCTTCTACAGCAGGAAGAGTAATTTCATGGTTAGGATCCAGCCCATTCACTAGAAAACTGCTATACAGCACTTTCAGAAGAAAGGATTATTAATAAAGCACAACTGTTTAGTCAAAAAGATAAAATAAGAAGCTTGTACAATTTAGCTTTACCACAACACCGGTATTTGTAATCTTTTCACACGTGCACATTCTGTGTGAATTGTCTTAGAAGCAAAATGTCAGTAAGTACTTCTGTTTATTTACCTTATAGAATTATACATGAAAAGACTTGAAATCATTGAAGTTTTAAAAATATGTATAATTGCCTTTTCTTAACATCATAGATACCTGGCTCCCAATAAATGACAGAAATATCTGAAGACATAACTCACTTTAAAAAATCTCCAAGGTTACAACTTCATTTTTCCAGTTAGAAAAACTCTGAAAATATTTAGTATGCTTAGAAATAAAAATATTTGCTTTAAATAAAAGTGAACTTAACCATAAGGTCAGGCACATGGTATTTTAAAATAGTATTCATGGTTTTCAGCTTCTTAACTCTGTAATTTCATAATTTTTTTCTGAGAACAAAGAAATGGGGAAAAAACCCCTCAGTTAACACACTCATCATGCTACAGCTCTATATGCAACTGCATTAAAAGGTAAAACTTAAAGCACAATATACCTGCATGACACCTGGTAGAATGGATATCCTGGTAGAGGAAGAGAGTTTGAAAATCCAGACTGGCTCGACATTGCCTTCAGGTATTGTATCCACTTAAATCTCTTCTATATTCCATATGTTAATTCCCTACTAAAAAAATTCGTGCGGACGTATCCATCTGTACCTTTGTTCAGAGCTAACTAAAAAGAAACCGAGCGCATACTCGAAGGTCTCGAGGATTCTGCCTGCATTTCAAACTGCTTCCTCAGTAGTGAAATTCCTAAAAGCCAACACCCTCATGACATCACATACTCCAAAACCATAAACACGCAATTGTCTCAGCGAGGCAAGGACAGCCCGTGGGTTTGGACTCGACAGAGAGCCCTGCACTGCATTTTCTCCTGCGAGCACAGTGCCTCTCAGGCAGAGACCTGCTGCCTGGAACAGCAGCCCTGCTCTGGCAGCCAGCCAGCAACCAGTACAACTTATTGCCAATGCCGCAAATCCCTCCGACCGCCTCGCCACGCTGCAGGTGGAACCTCGTCTCAGCCCTTGGCAAGGATTCCCTTCCCAAGGCACGAGATCCTTGACCTTGAACTCGGTGGCAAAAACGTCATCTGAACGTTTCTGATAACTGCATGCTGCATGCTGCTGTTTTATAAGCAAGATCAGATTGCACTGCACGCCACGGTAGCATGAAAAATCATAGTGAGCTTCCCCTGCTAAAGAAGAATCCTCTAATGCTACACCCTCAACTATGGGAAAGCAGCAGGGAAGGACAGAGATGGAATTCTAAACCACATTATTTAAGCTACTGAATATAAGTATAAAATTATGTGCATGCCTTCCTGCAGTATTTTATTACAGCTTAAATCAAAGAAATATCAAAAGCAACGTTTCTTTTGATATACAGTACAATGGTAAGTTACATTAAAGTTATTTGGGCATGCCTTCCTCAAGAGACAAAGAGACTACTGGAAAGCAGGAAGACATGTGAGTAGTCACAGTATTGCCCAGTGGCATGACTAATGTCAAACAGACTTAAATGATTATCTACCTACACTTCTCTTAAGGAAGGTGTACAGTGCCCTCACATGTGGATTTCCGTAATTTAAACAAAATTTCAAATGAAAGATTTTTTAATTATTCCATTACCTACACTAGCTGCAGTGGAAAACATTAAAATATTGAGTTTAATACCCCTACGCCATGACACATTATTTACTTTCATATTATTTTGTCTCAGTTTTGAAAAAAGATTTATCAGTTTAACTTGGTTTATCCCAAGTTCACAATCAGTATTTCCATCATAAGAAAAATGGCACAAAACTTTGTCACTATGTTAGGTGGTTTTTAAAGTCTGACTTGAAAGACAGAGGTCACTGCATAGGACTCCAATCCTTAAATCCTATAAAAGTGCCAGGATAACAGACGGCACAGTCTGCCAAAAAAGTTTGGGTTTCTTTTTTATTTTTTTTTCCTTATTTGCCCAACTGATTTGTCTGGAAAAACAAAGAAGCTTCTGGGTACATCATTTTGCATACATTTTTATATCTCTCCTGGCTGTAAGGAGTGAGCTTGAAAAGGCAATTCAAGCACAAATAATGTGGTATCAGCTGAAATTTTACAAACAGACTTGAAAAGGCATCATCTCTTTCATGTTTAGTATGGAGCACTCTCTCCAAAACTCACAACTCTCAAAAACCACTTGGGGAACACCAAAATAAGTTGTGTGCATGTGAGAGGAAGAGAAAACTCTACTAAACCTGAGTGCCCTGTGCCTAATCAGGGAGGTTAGGATAAATACTGGTACCTTTCATCCCCATGGCCACAGCTGCAGAGGGACTTGCCAGTGATTCCTCTGCAATGCTGGGGTTGGCCCTGAGGAGTCCCCTTGTGTCTCCTTGTGGTTTTCAGCTTCTTAACTCTCCAATTTCACAATTTTTTATGAAATTCAGGCATGCACACTCCTAAAACACTTGAATTTTAACCTGTGTATTTACTCATCTTCTATTTGGTGTCTTCTCAACACTGACAACGGCAGCATTAGCACATTTATGCAGTAACTCCCTTCTCAGAGTAACTCCTCCCAGTCCCAACTAGGATTTAGAACCTTTGCATTGGATTTGCCAGCTGAAAAAGAATGTTAGTATCAAGACGGCAGATTACAGGCTTATAAATTTGGGAGTCTTAGAGGTTGCCAGTGGCTTGCCATGACATTTTGCAAAAATCACAGAGTCCCTTAATGCCTAGCTTATCCACATAATAAGGAAAATACTGCCTGACAGCAAAGGAATGATGTGAGGTTAAATTTTTTTTTGTAATTAAGTATTGAAATCCTTTGATTAAAGATTTATGAAGGGACAAAACAGCTGTAGCATTTCAGGGAGAAGATGTGTGGGAATATTCAGAACAGAGGGCTTTTTTGTCTCCTGCTCCTAGCTCTAACACAACAGATGCATTATTGCTCTGAAATTTCAATTTAAATATAAAAGCCATTTAAATTTTAAAATAAGGTGGAAAGTGCAGTTTTTAAATGGGTGGACAGCATTCCACAGCATTTAAAGATGGGGATAAGTGATATAACATTAGGCAGACAAAAACTGCATTTAGGATGCTCTTTACAGAAGCAGAATGCTTCCCTGGTAAACATCACACCACTTGAGTCATTTGGAAACAGAAAGGGAAAGTGTGGCTTAAGACAGAGAAAAGGAAAAGAGAAAACCTGGTTAGGACCAAAGAGAAAGCCTCCCCACAATGAAACCCAACATTTAACAAGGGCCCCTTCTATTTAGTTCCACAAGCAGGCTGGATTGCAGAACACAACTACTTTTGGGATCCAGACCTAACTTGCCAAACACCACCTCCACTGAAGGAGACGAGTGGGTTTCGTTCCAACTGCAGTCACATCTTTGGGAAATTTACTTCCGTGTTTCGGAGCCAACGAGCTCGCTCAAAAATAACCACCTTAGTATGTCTGGCACAGCACGCCATGTAACACTTATTACTCTGCTGGAACAAAATTAAACCAAGAAAATAAGTTTGGGACACAAAGAGTGTGTGCTCCAGAATTTACAGTGACCTTAGTACTGAAGGAAGTGACCTGTTAGAGCATTTAATGCTGCAACTTGAAAAGGTATGAAATACTTAACTGAGATCTAACTGCAGTTCAGAAAGCAAGGACAGGCTGAAAGACTGGAGAAGAACAAATTCATGACCATTTTCAGCTATTTCAAACTAGCAGCATCCTTGGCAAACTAATGGAAAATTTGTTTAAAGCCCAGTCAGGCTGAAGAAGAAATAGAAACTCACTCATAACTACAATCAAGTTCACAATTATGTGATTGTATATCAAAATGCATACAAAGTGTTCACTATTCATAAAAATAGAATGAAGCGTCCTGCAAAAATTATTGTAATATCAATACCATAAAGAAGTAATTTACTCCCATCTAGAGTGTTCTAGTTGATATTTTCACTGCCTGCTGTATTAGTGTCTAATAAATTAGTGAATTAGAACAAAAATAAGAAATGCTAAATAAAATTACATGCAGTTTGAAAATAACAGTATTAGCACAAAAACATTACAAAGATATTCAATATAATGAGCAGTACCTAGATGACATAACAAAGTATTTCCCTCCTTTCTGTACAAAACACCAAAATGAACAAATATTCAACAATATAAAGAATAATGGCAAATTTCCAAATGAAGAAGGACACTACCACTGGAAATTCAAAGCTCAGAGTTAAAGACAAACTGGATATTTTTATAGGGAAAAACCAACAAACAAACATCCCAAAATCCAAACAACCCAGAAGTGATGGCTGGAAGGAAGGAAAGAAGACTTATAAACAACATCAGTACTTTGGAAAAAAAAGCCATGTGAGAAAGCCAGCTAAGCTCACTGCTGATGGATGCCTCTCTCACTCTTCCCCGAGACACACTGGAGACATTGTGGGTTCAATGACAATGCATCATCTCTGCTGCATTCCTCAACTTGCTGGTCAAACAACTCAACTAAATATTGTGTCCTTTGCTAGTAAGTGTTAATAACCAGTAGAGTTCAAATCTCACATGTGAATACCAAGGAAAAAGTTGTTCTCTTTGTCTTTCTTTTTTATTTTTTAATTTCCCCAGTACTTTTTCATCTGACCTACCCAGCCTTTCACTGGCTAACACAGGCAAATTTAAAACTCCTCCAAAAGGAGATTTCACATAGAATATCTTGGAAAGGAGGGGACCTTAAAGATCAACCCCCCTGCCATGGATACCTTCCACTAGATGAGGTTTCCCACAGCCCCATCCAACCTGGTCTTGAGCACTTCCAGGGATGAGGCATTAACAGCTTCTTTGGGCAACCTGTGCTAATGCCTCATCTCCCTCACTGGGAAGAAAGGAAAAGATTAGGGCATCCTTTGCAAGCTAAAATGCCAACTCACTCCTCCCTGCAATCACACAGGCTGACAAGACAGATGGAACTCCATAAAGTAGAAAGAGTAAGAGCCTTGAAGTATAAAGTACCTGAAATTTATGGAATTTATTTCCATTAAGGATTTGTCCTTCATGGACTAGTGAAGTAAAAGTAATGGGAAGACATGGTAGTAGGTTGTATTTTAGGTAAGGACACATGTCTGAATCCAGAAGCTTTATCTGAAGGTCACAGAGCCATTAAGGTTGGAGAAGGTCTCCAAGATCAGTGAGCCCAACCTGGGACCGAACACCATCTTGTCAACTAAACCATGACCCTCAATGCCACATCCAGTTGTTTCTTAAACACCCCCAGGGATGGGGACTCTGCCACTTAATGTCTGTTTCAATGCTGACAACCCTTTCAGTGAAAAAAATTCTCCCTGATGTCCTACCTGAACCTTTTCCAGGGCAACTTGAGGCCATTTCCTCCTATCCTGTCACTGGCTTCCTAGGACCAATCCCGACCTGGCTACAACCTCCTTTCAGGAAGCTGTAGAGACCAATAATTCCTATATCTTAAAAAAAAAAAATCTAGAATTTAATCTAAATGTCTGGGAATTCATAGTGGAGCTACTAGATTTACATGCCTTGCTACCTTAGTCCTTCCAGACATTCATACTTGGATTAAGAAATCACCGTTTTAACATCTTTTTTTCCCCCCAATCTGGAACAGGAAGGAAGGAGTTATTAAAGTCTTATCTAAATAAGATTTATTTTCAGCCCAAATATAAAACTGCTCTGAGCTACTTTAATAGAAAGGCTGTAAAGATGTTCAGAGTCCAACACCATTCCCCTGACTTGCAAGGCCACCTAACCAGCATTACCCAAAAGGCATTCAGGAGTTATGGGGCAGCCTGCACAGCCTCCATTGACCTGACACATTCCAGTAACACATCAAGTCCAAAGTCACACTTCAAGCACTGTTCACACCTTGCCATTAAAGCTCAAAGCACACATCACAGCCTTGGTGCCCAAGCCAGAGGTGACACACTTCCCCCTCTTTCCTTTTTCACTCCTCCTGCAAGTTGGCACTCCACATTTCTGCATAGCTGAAGGCTCCATTCCTTTTACTCTCCTCTGGGTGCTCAAGGGCAGCACCCTTCTTCAGGCTTTGCACATGCACACAGCCATCATCATTGGTTTCAGTTACTCTGCAGCTTAGGTAGCTTTCACTGCCAGATGTTACAGCAGTCAGACAAAAATTCTCAAAATTCTCAATGGCTCTCACACAGAGTGTGACATCAAACACAGCAAAAAAACGTGCACTAGAACTGAGATTAATAAACTGCAATCTGGACCTAACTGCCAGATAGCCAGTGCATGTTTCTTTACTGTTTAGCAAGCGTCCAGGCAGAAGGCAAACAACTCTTTGCTGTGGCCAAAGGTTCCACATCGATTCATGAGTAACCGAACGCGGCTGGCACTCTGCCTGGCAGGGAGATAACCCTGTCCTGTTGAACTGGAGCAGTGAACCCTCCTGCCCCACACCCAAAGCCACAATGAGGTTGCTGTGTAACCAGGTGCTGTGTTCTCAGCCAGGCCACTCTGCCCTGCAGCTGTCTGAACTAGCCTGTAACCATCTGCAGAAGGAACAAGAAAAATTCTTGTCAGCAGTAAAACATCAGGATGTCTTCTGGGGCAGGGAAGAGTACCTGAGCTGTAAATTAACCTCCTGCAAGTCATGAAACAACACAGACATAAAGCCATTGACCATGACAAGAAGGGTGAAGGACCCTGCTTACAGCCTTGCCCTCCTTTCCACCTGCAATTCCAGCTCAAACAATTAGCTCAAGTAACCTGTAACTGGAATTGAACTTCCAGGATTCACCTGATCACTGGTGTCTGAGGCACAGACACGAGCTACTCTGTACCTGTGCACACAAAACAGCCTGTACTGCACATCCTTTCTAACCTAGGTAAACTTGGTGGGATGGTCTCACCTTTTAAGGAAACCTCAGCCACCACATTCACTCTTGATCATCCCCATGACCTTTACCCAGGAAAAAGAGCAAACAGCACCTGGCCACACAGTCATTACCAGCAAGGGGAAGCTGTTCTTCCAGGAAAACAGGAGGTTCACTCTACAAACCAAAGATTTTTAAGCCCTGTGCCTTCTACAGAGACCATTTCAGAGTGACAGTTCTATTTTCTGCTTACTGCATTTGTAAATACAAGAGTATAAATCTTGTGTGCTGTAGAACCGGCAGGTGCTACACACTTCAGCTCAAAGAAAATGTGAGAATCAAATTACAGTGTCTCACTGTATGAAATAATTACATACTCTTAGATCTGAAATGACTTTTATAAAACCCAGAAAAATAGCATTCATGAAGACATTACATTATTATATATAGAGAAAAAAAATAAATACGCAGAGCCAGAAATGGGATTAAGCTACTTTATCCTACTTAAAAATGAATTATATTGGATAGAGACAAATACATCCTGTCAAGTGACATGAAAATATCGAACAGAAAACTAACTAAAATGACTGAGTTTGGAAAAACCAAAAAACCCACAAAACAACTACACAAAACCCCACACAGCAAAATCCTGAGTCAGCCAAATAAACTTCAAAGGAATCAACTTTTGTTAAAAACAAATAGGAATTTTAGTATTGCATAATTACTGAGCATGCTTGCAAGTAAATCGGACTGAAGCGACTTAATTGAAACAGTCACCTCAAACATATGTAGAAGTCAGAATGCTGATAAAATAAGCAATTTTTTAAATTACTTAGAATTTAGAAAGCAAGGTTACTTTCTGTCATGACACAAACATTAACTTGTGCGAGCTACCAGAACGGAGCAAATTTCTCTCTCCACAGACACAGTTTATTAATACAAACTAAAGAGATGCCTATTTAATGGCATTCAGTTTGCTGGCCCTTGATGAAGCTCCAGACTAAATAATATACTTCTTGTAGGATTGCAAATACAGCCAGGGAGTCTTCTGCACAAGAGGGCCATCACACAGTGTGCTTTTTAATCAAGACATATTTTAGGTTAACAGCCCTGATAAATTCTTATCTGTTAGAATAACCTATTCAGAATTCAAACCAGCAAATGAACTGTAGCTGCAATGCCTTGAAATGGTGCAAATCACCTATCAGGTGACAGAAGAGTGCTACAAGTAGAGGCAAATGTAGCACTGTCACCTCACTCCGAATGACACAAAGTGCCAATTTAAATGTGCCTCCAAAGTACAAAAGTAAAAAGAAACTGTTGGGTGTACAAACTCCTGAGGTCAGGGTGATAAATGAAACCACTTCCTAAATAAGCTTTCCTAATTAAGGCTTCTAAACCAGAGCTGGCTTGCATTCAGTTATTACCACTGTTAGAAGTAATCTGAAATATTCTTGATAAAATATTTTTAGCATCAACACCAGCATATTAAAACCAGTTGAAGGTCATAAGGATGAAACAAATAAAAGTTCACACTCGGGAAAATATCAGATTCATTCCTAAAACTACACAGAAGTGTTGTGAAAACTCCCTACTCAAATCAGTTCAAGATTTTTTATAGTTACCAACTTAATATATATAATATGTGCATTAAAAATGAAACAATACATCCATCCATTCCAGGATAACATCTACAGGATTGTACTTATTCGTCCCCACAGGCACACCTGGACTCCTAAAAAGGGTGAGTTTTCTTTTGTTAAAAGACAGAAACATTGCATACATAGTTTTAATCAATTTTATGTCTTCCCTGCCTCCCTGAAGAAATATTTAATTTGCTTAATTAGACAGATGGCACTTTTTATTATAGTTGCATTCAATTTGCATAGCAAACTTTTTCTTTTCCTAAGTCAATTCATGTTCCACTAAATGACAATTCAGGACTACAAACTAAAATATTAAATCTGTTCTCTGAATGTAAATATTTCATACCAGTATTCTTAAGCAGTGAACCACTGAAACTTTTCCTGCTGTGTTGGTGTACAAGCTTTAATTATTTTTCACATTTTCTTCTATATTAATCTACATTAAACTCAGAAAAAAATGCTAAAGAATCCTTTACATCCCTCTCACAGGAATCTGTTACATGTTTATTATTTCCATATTATACCCAATCCAGAAGTGGAAGAAATCACCAAAAAAAAAAAAAAATTAAAAAAAAAAATTAAAAAATTTTAAAAACCCCAAACTCTAAAAGCACCAGGAATGGCAACACACAAGCTAACAGGAGCCATGTGCTTTCAAGGACAGAAGATGAAGATGCATTTCTATGCAAAACAGAGCAGACAAAGAAGACATCCCTTAAAATGCACACTAACATACACACACAAAAATCACTAATTATATTGCAATTAATCTTCTGAAGCCTGTGAAATGATTCATGTTTACAACATCTGACCACCTAACCTCAGGTGCTTTGTCAAAAGAGAAGGGCTGGCTGCTTTTCCTTTCCCTAAGAAAAACAAGGATAAAAAGGTGAAGGATTTAGACTCAAACTTGGACAATGACTCAGCAGTGTAAGAAAAAGCCAAGGTAAGGCATGATTTGATTTACAACTAAGCTTTGGGTTGCTACAGCAACTTCAGTACTTCATAAGGTATTAGAAATACTTCCACTCTTCTTCCCTCATAATAAAATCTGTTTAAATGCTTTGGAAATCATTCAAATACTTATTTTCTTTTACAAGAATTAATCATCAGTTTGAAGGCTAAGTCTACAAAGAACAAGAAACAACCAGGATTTTTCACAAATCTGGAATGTAACTATTGAGAGAAAGGCAGCAATACCTGACATTCACTGCCCTAATTATTGAAGATAACAGCACTCAGCTTTCTGTCTGGTATTATATCACAAAGCAAACTTTGCAAAACACGTCATTAGGTAAACAGTGCACATTTAGAGTTTCAGGATGGAAAACTCAAAAGGGTTTTAGTGAGACATCAGTGAAAAATCCTCACATTACCTCAGGCATTTAGCACACAGGAAAAAATACAGTTTCAAATAGAACATTACAAGCTTTTTTTCTCTTTTTTTTGGCAAGGACTGAGCACTGATACATACCTAAGATAGAACCTTCTCATAACACTGTTTGCAGACCCGTCAGCTCCAGTCAGCCATTAAGAGTTCTCATAATTAAGCCTGAAGCATTCATAAGCATTCAAAAGTGAAGCACAGTCATTAAAAAGGACCATGCTTGCACTCTCCCTATTAGTTGGGAAAAAATTCATTAATGCCTTCACTCCTCTCTTTCTGCCCAGGGAGAGAAAGCAAGGGGAGGGAAGAAGAAGAGAGCAGAACACCGCCTACATTGCCATCATTTCCTCCCAACAGGTCAGCCACACAGAGGAAAGGACCAAAACTGGTCTCCATACTGGCTTCAGACTGCCTTAAGAGAAACAACCCAGAATTAACTTGATTTATGTAACTGATGCGAGTTACACGTGGCCCTACCATGACCATATCCACTCAGTGCCATCATTCTCATGTTTAGAGATAAAGGCAATACATTTACATCAACATATATCAAGAAACCATAATTATGATATTATATCCCAGGCAATTCCTAAAACCAGAAAACAGATGTTTAAATGATGCATCATTTTAATTAGCTCTCAGCATTTGTCCCTGGCCACACAACTTCTGTGGTGGAGATCACAGCAGCTTTGCAAAGTTTATAGACAACGATCTTCTAGGTTTCCTCCCATCTAGAACAAGTTAATCAGCTTGCTCTGTAAATCCAAATTAAATATATTCTTTCAGGAAAACCCCTACTCTGATTAGTCACTTGAAGCAAAGCATGAACAGGTATTGCATGCATGATTTTAATGGAAATTCTTGTGAAATTGGAGCACTTTATGGATGGGTGAATTAAACCTGCAAATTTCTCCTCAGATGTATGAATTAAAAATCTCTGCACTTCAGTGAGATATGAAATTTATTAGAAGAGCATTGACATGTTCCATGACTCCTACTTCAAAGCAACTAAATTATCAGGAATTATTATGTTTTGTTTTTAAACTGTCTTCAAAACACAAAATGACTTCTGGTCCAATTGCTTCAGTAAGTTTAACTGTTAAACAAACTTTCATACAAACCAATCAGAAAACTCACTGTTAGTGCTCTTGGTAACTAAATTTTGTCTGAACAATACACTGTGTTAAAACAATTACCTAACACATTATGCTAATATAAGTAGGTCACATTGTTTCAATTAGATTTGCCTTAAAGCTCTTCTTAATAAATCTAGTTGCAAGAGACACGCTTGCCTTATTTTCTCTAAAAAGTTGTTAATTTAAAATTAAACATTAGGCAGCCCACAGTCTTTGAGAAACTCAACACGTTGCCTGACACTTACATCAAAGCATGTGTATTTTATATGAGTTTTGTTTTGCTGCAAATACACAGAGAAGCCTTTGTCAAAATACCATCAGTTACAAATGCATGACTGAAATTCTTCCTGCATTTGGGAGCAGAAGGGGGCTGAGGGGGTGTCATTTACCACCAAGCTGCTGTGACTTTACTCTCATTGCTGAACACAACACAAACAATAAAAGGCAAAACTACCATGCTTGTTTTACCGAGGCATATAATTCTAAAACTAAGATAAAATAAATCTGTGAAACAAACCTTGTTTCCTTTCCTGTTCACCAAATATATGTGTGAGAAATTAAACCTTTACCTAAGCTTACATTTTCCTCATCACCGCAGGATCAAAAACTTCAGAAGTTTGGAAATAATCCAATTACTCCTTACTTACCTTATAAATGAGATATGAAAATACATGCAAAGAAGTGGTTCTAGGAGTAAATGTTTTACAAGCACCTCCATTAAAATATACCAAGAGGCGAGATCTAGCAAGTAAGTGACAATCTATCCTAACTCAATATTTGTTTTCGATTAATTTACATTTAATTGCAGGTGCTCACAAAGTTTAAAACGAGATAACATTGATCTCTGCTCACTGTAGAATATTTTAATATGGAATCCTGATATTAGACAGTCACTTAGACAGTAAGTTAGCTGTGCTTTGAAATAATATTTACATAATGGCACACCAGCACACAGGTCCCAGACAGCTCTTCCTAGGGGTGCATCAGACCAGGAACAAGCAGCATCAAGAAGAAGCTGCTCCCTCTCAGCTGAGCTGACAAACTTTCACTCTTCAGCTTTATTCAAATGTAGCAGTAATTACTCACTTAACCTGACACCGGTTCCCACATTGTTCATTCCCACAGACTACACGGAGCAGAAGGGGATGAATGTCTTCCTGCAGTGCTACAGTAATTGCTGAAACCCCAGAGTCCCTCCCGTCCTTCCAACAGCTTTTCAGGACCAGCCAAAAATGCCTTTTCCACACTGAGCCACCAGTAAAATCAATGCCTATCAATCCCCGGCTGAAAAGGGGTTTTTGCATTTAGAATGTTTAAAAAACACTGCCTAGCAGCTGAGTTGATTAGACTGCTCTAGCCAATTATTTTGGATATTTAACCAACCACTTCTCAGATTCCCCATTTTCCTTAACACCAGTTCACCATGTTGTTGACTCACTCTTTTTCTCCTCCATTTTCTAAGACTCCATTTGCATCCCCTGTCCCTAACACCTTCTGAATTTAGGAACTGTCTGCAGTACAAAAACCTGTGGTCAATATCCAGGCATCTGCAAACCATAGAATATTCTGGCCATTTCTAGAGGAACTATTACTTCTCAACCTGCTTTGAGCTTTATTTTTGATTTCAGGAAAATACTGTTTCTGGTCTTCACCACTCCTTGAAAATCAGAACTGCCTCATTACCAAGAAGTACACAACTTTTAACATGCTAATTTTAAACTCTAAAAGGCAATAGCTGATGAATTAAAAAAAAAAATAAACAAAAAAAACCTGAAACAAGACCACACCTCTTTTCCCACAGCATTTAGATTTAAAAAGCTAAAGATCACTACCTTACTTTATGGTTACTTTAGTACACCGGAGCAGTTTTCTCACTTAAAACACAGGGATGGAAGAGGAGACAGAGTAGTCTTTAATGATGAAAAAGGAAGCATTAAGTATAAAATGAGAGACAATTTTCAAATTTCCAAAGGATTTCTGTTATAAGTTAACAGATGGGAACATGAAACTATGGGATCTGTGCTACTGATGGCCTTGGAAGAGAGGAAAACAAGATTCACATAAGATGGCTGATGATTTGTGGACCTGTCTTCCAGCTCTGGTACATCATCTACAGTGGAATAGACACAGGATGTATCAATGCTGCCTGAACAGTTTTCATTAGGTCTAAGCTTTTTCCATAGAAAATGTAATTCTGTAGTAAGCTCCAATCAAAATCATAATGGCTCTACAAAAAAACACAAAAAAAAATCCCTTCAATGGATTTCTCTAAACCAAAAGAACATATCCCCTCAAGCATGACATGTGTGGTACTATAAAGAAATTACAGCTGCAATACCAGAGACTGTGAAACTACTACCCTCTAAGACTAGCCTTTAGATACTTCAAATTCTGATTTATTCCCATCTAGCACCCTAAAATGTCAAAGCCATTCCCAGGTTACTTGTGTTCCAACAGTTTTGCCATTTAGGACAGAGAAAAGCACTGCAATTTTATTACAGAAGCTTCCAAATGTTTATTCAGCCTAAAGACACCCCGTAAACCTCACATCATAAGTGATGTGTTATAAAAGATTTTTTTCCGTCTGCATTGCAGGCCGAAAAGAGCACAATAATGATCTGGAGGACTCCAGAAGATATTCTCTGGGTTTTAATTCAAAATGTCAGAAGTATGCTGCAGGTTTCACTAGATTTCTTTTTTAAAATTTGCCAAAAGCATAGAGACACCAGGTCTTCCCAGAGTCACTTTTACACATCATATTTCCAAATGCTTGAGCTCAAAATATTTCTAAATTTTTAAATTATCTAAAGTATGCTATTCATTCTTTAAGCACACTGAAAAACATTTCAAAGGTGCTCCAACAATCTTAACTGGGAACAGTTTAAATGATGAACAAGTACCACACTGCAGGAACAACTACTTGTTATAAAATTTCCTCAGGATGGCAGCATAAACCATTCTGATGAAGAGCTAAATGAGAATGCACATTCCTACTCATACAAAAGTGAGCCCTCAGATGCTCCAGAAATTGTGTTCACTACCTTTTCTTCTCCTCTTCACACTGCCATTTTTACACTACTTCACAGTCTTCAGATTTAGCCCCCAGAATTCCACAGGAGTGTTCTCCTACTTCACACATGCAATTAATGACAAAAGATAAAGCACTACCTTACAGAGTATTTTGACAAGAGATAGTTTTATGCAGCTTCCCCATACATTCCACTGGATTTTGCATTATTTGTATGTTCTACTTTGGAAAGTCTGTGACAAGTGCACAGTCTACACATCTGTGTGAATCACTGAGTCAATGCTTCAATCAAGAGCTACGAAGTTCTTCTGAAGAATGATCTTCCATCAAGTTCTGTTTGCTTTCAGTGTTTCTGCACTACAAAGAGGACAATACCATGACCTACAAGATCCCATTGCCAGAAGGATTCTGAAAATTTGGCACTTTGTCTTACTGACCCTCCACAGAGTACAAATCATTAAGATCTGCAGTCAGTTGTTTGCTTTTATAAGGCATGAAATTCATTGAGTTCAAAATCTGCATAGATTTCAGCTTATGAATAAATTACAACAATTAAGTCTGTGTTGATTAAGAATAGATGTGAGATTAAAAAGATCATCACCATGCTCGGAAAGACTTTGTTTAAAAGCTATTACTAGTGGAAAAATCACACTTTTTAGACTGTGCTGTGAGCATGGCTTTGCCAAGGTTCCCATTTCCAAAATCTCATTGCTTCTCACTTGAAAAGTTCAGCCAATGTCCCCCTTCAGATAAGTCACCACAACCTGAGTTCTATTAAAATAATCTTTTTCAAACCATACAGTAGAGTATAAAGGAACCCAGATGACTGAGACAGCAGCTGATGAAGAGACCATAAAAAGTTATGTTTAGCTGATCCAAGGGGACAGTAAGCTCCTGGAGGAGAAAAGACTGACCAGTAAGAATGACAGATGTCCCCAATCTCCTGCTCACTTACAAGTTTCATATCTGTCTAAAGCCTTTAAAAGCGCACTAAGCCCTCACTAGTTTCTTAGAACACCTACACAGAGTTTAAAGACCAGAAGTGTATCTTGATTTATTTCATCTTCACATTACTGACTACCTCTGCTTAAATACACCTGAAAACCTTAGCAATTTGCAGGTTTACACTCCCTGATTGATTTCCAACTGCTTAAAGGAGGCAATCTTGAGACTATCAAAATGAAGATAAACAGCCACTCACCCTACTTCTAGATATCAACAAACACTGAAAAGAATAAACATCTGTAAGGCAAGGAAAAATGCAACAATTGCGAGTCTGGTTTAGACAGAACATAAGCTAGGAGAAACACAAATAAAACATGTTTCTAACCCATGAAATACAGGATAGATATTCTTGTTCTGGCTTGGCATTCCTGGACAGAGCAAACATTGCTGTAACACCCAAAAGCAGTAGTGAAGCCTTTTGGGTTGTAGTTAAGCTCTTCCTATCTCTTTTCATGTCTTGGCAGCTTTATCTGCACTGTGGTAAGAAGGGTGGTTAACACTAATTTTCTCAAATCTGACTCAGATTACACTGATTGAAAAGACTGGCCATATCTTAATTTGAGGGCTTAAAATAAGAAGATTAAAACAAACCAGTAGCATCTTTGTTTATAAGCACTACACTCCCTGAGCAGCAAACAAGTACCACATCAGAGAAAAAGTAGCTGTCATTACACCCCATCTCCCAAACATTTATGGTTTCTAAGAGAATTATCATTCCTCCAGAAACCTCCCATTTTCTTCTCCATACACCTTTACAGTACAGCTCTTTTGGGCAAGACAGCAGCAGGGCTTTACCACATTTCCTCTGCTTAACAGGATTTTTCAAATGAGCAGCAAAGCCTGGGAGCAGCTGGAGCTTCAGAGGAGGATTGCCTCATTATCAGTAGCAAGAAGCAGAATAGATGAAGCAGAGCAAAAAGCCAAGTTCTCCATCTGAAGGGAGAGTTATTAGGTTTAAAAATCACAGCCCAAAATCAAGACTCTGCTGTTGGTATATACATCAGTATGCATTATTCTATAAAAGCAACATCAGAATAGGAATCCTGTATGAATTTTCAGCTTTATGTTCCTTTATGTAACATTAGTTTAATTTGAGAAACACAATGGCAATTGAGTTAGGTGAAAGAACTACCCAGATGTAATTAGAAACCACCACCTCTACCAGCTTCAGCAAGGCACTTTGAAAATATAATGAAATATTCATGGCCATATTGTGACATAAGAGCCTACAACCAGCTTAAAAGAAGCAAGAGGAATTGCACAACAGCATAAAAAAGAAAAAAAAAATAATAAAAAGGTGTATTTGGCAAGACAAACTTTCCCTCCCAAATGATTTTTTACTCTAGTCTTGTCTCTCATTGTTAGAAAATATCAGAAAATACTAGTTTTTAACAGATGTAGCATGTGATAAATACTGTATGAACAATATTTTTTTTCAATTATCAGACAAAAGTTGTCATCTATAGTAGATAATCAGTTGAACACAAATTTAAGGAAGGAAAACCTAAAGCTTTAAAAAGCAAGAGAAATAGAACATTCAAAATTAGATCCGAAGCATGACCTAACAAGTGAAAGTAGAGAAATGCAGAGATAATGCATAATGAATGCCTGGCAGTAAACTGATCAGTAAGCAGGAGGCACCCAGTGTAAGTCACCACTGTAACATGGCAGTGAAAAGACAAAATTCAATGCCAGGATACATCATGGCAGGTATTTCCAGAAGAGATAAGGAAATATTTTAAGCAGCCTTCAACTGTGTGTTCCAGCAAGTCTTTATCAAGAATATCATGCTACATTCAAGATAATCCACATTTAGAAACCATCAAATAGGTGGGTGCAAAAAGGGCTTTGTGTACCTGGGGAAGAGATCAGGATACGTCAAGTGGTCTGTGATTTACAACAAGGCAGGGCTGATGGGTTTTGTAAAATACAGCAGGAGCAGGGCACACATGAGCTGAAGCAAAGCCAGGCTGGTGTCTGAGCCAAAGTGACTGGAGATGGGACACTGTGACATCTGATAGCCCAGGCACACATCCTGCAGGTGTGACTCCACTGCTGCTGGATGGCCACTAAAGCTCCTGGCTTGTGCTGTGCTACACAGCTGTGGGAGCTGAGACTTGTATTCTTCCCACTGCTCAGTATGCAGGCAATAACGTGAAATTTCTTCAGCCCTCTCTTCTGTAGGGTGGAGGACTGCTCTGCTTAAAAACAAACCAACCAACCAGGAATACAAATACCAGAGAAGGGAAAGTTGCCTTCATTAAAAAACAGGAATGGCAGGGGACCAACACATACCAGACTGCCACTAGTTAATGCAAGTCAGAACCTTGAGTTCCTTAAATTTATTTCTAACACAATCTGGTACACGTACAGGGGAAAAAAAAAAAAAAAAGTAAAAAGCCCTCAAACAAACAAACAAACCCCAGATGCAATTAATCAGTCCACAAGATAACAATGTGCTGAAAATCAGAAGACACAGAGTCAATACCTGCTTGCAGACATTAGAAACATAAGGCAATTCACCAGTATTTCATAACAGTGTTCATGCAAAGAATTTGTTGTTGTTTGTAAATATCAATAAATATTTTGGATTCCACTACATCTCTAAAACCATGAAACTTTTTGAATTGTGCAAACACCAACTTGTTTCAAACTTCAAAACTTCTGAATCAAGAATTCTCAACAGAAGTCTTTCATCTGTAACATACTAGAAGATAATCTGAGTTTACTCTGCTAAGCTGCTATGTAAAGTAGATTTAACTCTTCTTGTGTCCTTAAACTGCCTTGGTTCCAGCAACAGTACTGGAATCTCCTCCTTACTCCCCCACCAACCAAATGAATGACAAGGGCATTTTCCTCTTGCTGGCAAAGCAGGAGCTCAATTACCATACAAAATTTCATTAGGAATATACCTTCTTCTGGTATGATCTTAAGTCCATAATGCCAGGAATCCCAGCCTGCTCTGGATTCATTAGGTTGTTCCAGAAGTATAAACCCACTTTGTTGCTGTTCAACCTCTGCAGTCAGGATGTTCAACCTAGATGCTAAAAGTTTCAAATGATCTAACTAAATCTAGAGAAAGGAAGATATTCCTCCTTCATCCATAAAAGGACAAACAACAATACCCAATATCTGCCCCAAATCAATCTGAGGAAGACTTTGGAGTGTAAGTGTCACCCTTTGCCAGTGAAGAAAGGCAGGGACACAGAAAAGCCTAGACAAGAAGAGGCTTCAGGCAATTATCCAGCCTAATCTTTTGCTGAAAATGAGATTTTAGATGATCCAGGGTCATCCAAACTGAATCTTGAATACTTCCAGCAAGAGAAATGCCGCCTGTCCTCTAATCAAGCTGCTCCAATATTTAACTGTTCCCAAAATGAAGAACCACCTTTCCTAACTGATCAGGGCTGACAGTGAAGGCTTGAGAATGCTACACTTGGATGGAAGAGTGTAGTGCTTTTACAACCCTATTCTTCAAGCCCCAAAGAATTTAAGCACAATCCTTGTCACACAGCTTTTCTTAGGTGTGCATTTTTCACAAGTACTGGGGGGAGAGAAAGGATGGATTTGCTAAGCTCTTACTTACACTAGAAACAAGCATTACATTAAATGAAACATTCATGTATCTTTAATCAATACACCACAAGTACTAGGCTTGGCCATAGAACAGCTGACAAGAACAGCCACACTATCTTATATATATGTGGAATGTATTTGGCTAAGAGGCACTTGCTCATTAGCACTTCAGCAAGAAGAGTCACGCAGAGTGGCATTAGTCAGGGAAATGCACATTTCCAATCCTCCGGGCCAGCCTCGCCTTCAATCCAACAAAAAGCTCCTGGCAGGCAGCTAAGAGCTCCCATTTGCAAACAGAGGTGGTATTTGGCATCATTACTCAGACCCCATCTCCTGGAATCATGTAATGACTCGAGAATGCATGCTTTCATCTCATAAAGATGGTCCTAATATTCACATTTTAAGAGGAAGAAAAATAGATGATGCATCCTGAAGATGTTCAGGAAAAAAAGATATGAATATATGGCTATAAATAAAGAGTAAGAAGCCAGTAAATCTAGAAAATGTTAAGCAGTTCTAAAGAAGTGTAGATTCCAGACATTTTACTGCACTCCGCAGATAAATTATAATGAGGTGCACAATTATGCTTTTTTTTCATTTTACTCAGAAGTTGCTCCTAGTTCCTAAACCCTAATAACTTCCCTTGTATGTTCTTTCCCCTCCCCCCTCCAACAAAAACAGAATTTGACCTCATAGACACAGCAGCTCAAAATTAATTTTAATAAAGTAAAACCAAGTACAATTCTTTGGCTTTACTATTTCTCAGCTGCCCCATCTATCCCTCATTTCTATATACCCTTCTAAAACTAAACAAGCCATATAAACTCTTGGTATAAGTGGCACCAAAAAAAAAGTTCCATTCAAGTAAATTCCAGAAAGAAGCAAAGGCAATTTGGAGATTTCTCTCCCTCACAATGGAGATCAAAGTAAAACACATGGAAAAGCAACCATTTGAGCCAAGCACAGCAAAAATCAAAGAAGAATTAGAGCAAGGCAATCACAGATGCCTGCACCGACATTTTAAAGTTGACTGTAAATGGTCTGAAGTTTTGCTATTGCATCACTGACAGTAATGGAGTTCTTCAGTAGCAGGTTTGATTGCAAAAAAAAAAAAAATGGTTTTTAAAAACAAGTATTTACTCTCAAATATTTTAGCTCATATTGTGAAAATCACAATAAACAATGAAGATTTGAACAAACATCTCTCTTACAGAGCTCTCTTACCATTCTTGGCAAAAAAATCCAATACAACAAGCACTTCTCTTCTGGGTTTGCCAAATTTATGAAGTCTCATGGTTGTATTATGTTATTTAAGCAAACTGAGCCAGGACAGATAAGCACTTTGTGCACAGAACACTCATAAGATGCTAAAATTCAGGCTTGCCTTTAAGGGTGCTTTACCATATACAGCCACTCTTCACAGCATAGAGCTAAAACAGACACCAATGCAAAAAAGGCAACCAAAAGCCAAGCTTAACAAGCCTTCTGAATTTACTGAGACAGTTTTAAACAGCACTAGACTAGAGACTATGTAGAGCTGCCATTTGGAGGGTGAAGAAATGCTGACAGAAACCTCATGACACATCCAAGAAAGGCAAATGCAGGCTTGTAGGATGGAATATGCCCAGGCAGCAAAGCCTGGAGACCAACTGGCTACAAAACAGCTTTTTACAAAGGGGTCCCATGGGTCTTTGTGAAGAAGTTGAACACAATTTATTTATTTATGACACTATTTTCCTTCTACATCTTGACCTCTTCACTATGTTAGAGCAGGGAAATGCAGAAAACAAACGACAAAAGAATCTATACCAAGAGAGCAATTACACACCTTCTGGTTTCCCAGAAAAAGCAGTTCCAGGAAAGCAGGGTCAGGAACAGATAGTCCTTGTCTCAAAACTAATAACTAGCATATCACAATAAGCTGTTTACTAATAAGGACTGATGGGCTCCTGCAGAATAGTAGAGGCTGACAAAAAGAATTATGGAATCCTTGACATACTTTGCCAACTGCAGGTTCCTCGTCCCCAGCACCTGGAAAACAGATCTGACAAAAATCAGTTTCAAGACCCTCCTCACACACAGAGCTCCTTTGGTGCCCTGGATGAACTCTCCAGAAGACTAGAACACTTCCATTATTTTCATGAAGCTGAGTTTTCCCACTCTGAATAAAGATGAAGCTTTAGCAAAGACAGAAATGGAAAATTACACAATTGATGCTCATTGCCTGTCTCAGAGATACAAGCACTCAGATTTTTTAAATAAGTAGAACTTATTTCTATTTTTAAAATACATTACTTCTCTATAAAACAAGCTTTTATAAGAATATTTTCAATTTACATTTTATTCCAGTGTTTCTCTTTTCCCACTATCTCAGGAATACTCACAAACATAGACATAACCATACAACATTCTATTCTACAGATTCATCAAGAAATTTTCTTGGCTTAAACCTGTCTTCTTTAAAGCATACATTTAAACATAAAATTATTATACTCTTCTTGCCTGCCAATTCAGAAGAGAGATTTTGTCTAAATCTGACCAAATTGTTTCTTTCTCCAATGTCATTGAATTCTCTCTGAACTATTTTTATAATTCTGAAAATCATAGCCCCTCATCAAAGTAGTAATTATTTTAGGTGTCTCTATCTTAATTGCAATCTGGTATTCCCAGTGAAGAAAAGCAGAGCAGCAAATGTGGGACATGTCCATTTTTTAAAAAATGCCTAATTCCTACAATTCTTTTTTTCTTTTTACATTAAACAGTATTTTGTTTTCTAGAAATCCTCACAACTGATACACTGGAGTTTAATTTTGGAATTATTTTTCGCTGATTATATGCCATAATCACCGCTACATTCTACCAATACAATTTCTTTTTGTAGATAAAAAGTTACTGTTTCCAACTCTTCCCCACTCAAAAGCACAGGAATAGCCACACTTTATCTAATAAAAATACAAAATACCAAAACCCAACTCAATTCCTACACTCTTTGCTGGATTTCATTAGGAAATGGACATAGGACAACATTCAAATTCACCACCTCAAGTTAAAAATATGAGTTTGTTTCACCATCTGTAGAAGCTATTTTGCAGGCAGTCAATACCACAAAGATCAATAAACCCTATAATGGATTTCCTTCCCAAACCTTTGCAAAATAACTCCATATTAGCATAAAAAGCAGACAGCAGAAGATTGCAGATTAGCTGCAGTTTTCAACACAACTACATAAACATCTGAAGAACAATAAACAATTCATCCTATTTATTCAAATGAATCACTTCAATTTGCTCACCAGGAACTATAAATGGGCAGGTAACCCTTCTGCTTTCTGGGATGCACAGGAGTGTGGCTCCTGTAATTTGGTTTAATCCACAAATGCTTCGAGAACGCTGTCCAGCAGCTGAGTCCCATTCCCTACACTGCCAATAAATGCGTTCTGCAGAAGTGCAAGGGAGGCATGCCACCTTGCAGGAAAGGTTCCCATTGCATTCATCTTTACACTTTAGTTGGCCTTCCTTGAAGCTGTTAAGCAACACATTTTGTGAAATGTCACACCAAGTGCATTCCATGAGATGGAATGTACCACGGTGTCCCCGCAGAAAGCACATCCTCCCACCACAGCTGTGCATTTCAATGCTTCTTTGTATTCCTAGCTTGAAAACAAAAACAAAAAAAAGGACAAAAATATCAAGATTTTTACAGTAGTAACTCTCCATGCACCAAAACAAAAGCTTGGTATTTTCCAAAGTTCTTGAAAAAGAGATGTATCCCCATCTCAAAATGTAGCAAAACCAAGAGTCCCATTGCCAGGAAATTCTACAAACCTAAGCTACGTATCAGAACATATCAGCGATCTAATCTGGGTGTCTGCACATCCTTATATTCAGTCTCCATAAATAGTACATTAAAGCCTAAGCTATGTTAAAAGAATTTGTATCTGTATTCTAAACTTCATAAGACATTAATTGTCTACAAGCATTGGTAAAGTGCCCATTTTTTTAAACAAAGGTTTAATGCTCTTCCAATATAGCTTTAACAAAGGCATTGTTTAGCAAATTGCTACTTTTTCCTATCTCTGTCAAAGGATTTTTGGCATAGTAACTTCACTTGAAAGCTCACACGAAATCCAAGGTAAGCTTTCATAGGTAAAACTATTAATTTTAATTACCCATTGTTTTTATTTAATTGGAGGTATTTTAGTTCTGCTCAGGGAAGTGACAGGCATAAAAAGCAAAACTAGGTAAGAGGATCTAAGAAGATTAATGTCATAAAAAGCAAAATAAAATTACTGCAGATAGGAAGCACATAAACCAGACTTTGAAGGACAACTGCCAAATCTCAAGGAACGTCCGCTCCCCTGGGAGGTGAAAATCTCTAAGATGTGCTCTGCTTAATTCTCATCTGCCATGCAGTTCCACTGAACACATTATTTTCTAAAAAGCTAAAAAATCCAAGAACTCACTACTACTGAAAGGAAGAGCCCCACCTCCTGCCTTCCCAAAGCTTCCTCTGCTCTGGTACTGGTGCCTGTGCAGCCCTGCAGCAAAGGTCAAATGATTCAGCTGAGATCAGTCTCCCATAGGATTGTTTCTTGCTACAGCAAAGAAGTGACTGGGCCATCAGGCTGCCAAACAAGTGTTCCAGGACTGGTCAGGAAAGGGCTGCAAGGGAAAGACACTGTGGAAATGTGGGCATCCCCTTCATTAACAGCTCACTCTTGGATTAATTTAAGCCCCACTGAAATTTATTACCCAGCCAATTGGTGGTGTGCTCATCCACAGCCATCAGGAAAGGACTTTACACCTTTCCCTTCTAATGAAATGGAAGTTGTTGAATCAATTTGCCTCTAACTCAGCCATGCAGTAATCCAAAACTCACTGAAATCAGCAAGCTCCAGATTAGACCTTTAATGACCTAGAGTGGTGAAAGGACACAGTTTACTTTCCTTGTCCTTTGTTTCCCAGAAATGCTCAGAAAGAGGCACACAAGTTCCTTTGCCTCTCCCACTCCCACACAATGGCTGTAAGCAGCCCTCTGTCTGGTGGCAAAAGCTACTTCAACCAAACATGTAACAGCCCCCTGAGCAAAACAGTAACCCAAGAGAGAAATTCCAAGTGCTAGGAAGCAACAATAAACTTTCCAGGACACCATTTAAAGCCTCTCAGAATACACAATGCACATGGCTATGATGGAATTGAATTTCTCACACAGAAGACAAAAGTACAAAACTACCCAAGGTCACATTTTTTTTTTTTTTTTAAAAAGTCTTGATTCTTTTCCCCATACATTTTATAAACTAAAAAAAAAAAGGTGAACATCTACTGAAATAAAGGGGAAAAATGAATACTTTTTTAATAGTATAACCTTCAAAATAGGTTCTGCAGTACCCTTAATGATTTATTCATGGATTTTCTGACTTACGCGACTCCAGTTCTTTGTCTTTCACTTAGATACCCTCACTAACAGAAAACAGTATTTTGTTAGCTGTTAGCAATCTGAAAGCTCACAACAGCTATTGTCACAAATGAGAAGCAAAACTAAGTCTTTGTTGAACAGCTTGATTACATGCAGGCAGAAAACATTTGAGGACCAAACTGAACAAGGAAAAATAGCAAGATATCAGAGTCTGTGTTCAGACTCCATCTAAAATCAAAACTTTGTTTAATCCCAGAGTATCTAGACTAAATAAGAAAAACTCATTAAATGTTACACCACAGAAAGTAACTATCCATTCCGAAATAATAATATGAATTTCAAGTAAGACAGCATTACTGTTTTCTTTTATAAATACTTATTATTCCATCAACTCCACACTAGTAGAAAACTGAAAATACTGCATAGCAAGGAGAGAGTTCTCCTCTCTGGACACAAATCAATAAGGACAGCACTTAGCATGTAGGTATTAATACCAGGATCCTTATTGAAAGCATTTAAGGAAAATTCTTTACCCAAGTAAGTGACTTTTCTAGTCCTGTTCCAGAAGATCCACCATCAACCAGCTGCACAGAGATTGGTAGAAAGCAGCTGCACATTAACTTTCCACATAAGACACATTCTTCTATCTCTAAGCATCAATTGCTGAGCTAGTCACTGCATTGCAGTCCCCTGCATTTCACAGCGGGAAGGAAGGAAATTTGGGGAACAAGTCAAGACCTATTTTAGTCGTCAAGATTCCTGGAAATGACATTCTGCTGCCCAAACATGAGCCCAAAAGTGACTTTCTCAGGTGTCATCTCTATGTTACCTACAGCTAGACAGGAAGTAAACTTGTTAATATGATTTCTTTCTAGCTGATGGCTTCAAAGAGCCATGGGTGAGCATCACGCTTGGCAGCTGGGCCATCATAAAATCATTGTGTCCCCACAATGAGCGTGGTTCAACAACAGCACAGATTTTAGAACAGTTTGTTTTGCACACTTTTCCTTCTGGCAGCTGACATCACACGGTCACATCAGGACACCAGGCTCCCAGACACCCTCAGTGCCATCCCTCTTTCCCCTCTTATGGGGTAAGAAAACCCATATTCTACTAAAAACACAATTTAAATATTCTTAGTAAAGACGATTCTAGAAAATAGCCCACGTAAAAATGTCTTTAAGCACAATATTAGTGAATAAAATAGCACAAGGAATGATAGATGCAAAAAGGCAGAACCAAAACAACACTTCCACTGAAGTCAACAATGTAAAAGCACACTTAAAACTAATCCCACTTAATTCTTTATGTTAAATAAACTACAGTGCAATTAAAAAATATTTATATTATTTGCACCTGTATTTATGAACACTACTGTAAAAATGTTTCTAAATGTAAAACTTTTTAACGGACAAGACAGAAAATAACTTTGGAATTAATTGCACAAATTTACATTTTTAATTCTAACTGTACCATATGGCTTTATGTACAAGTACACACACACTTTTATTTATATACATTATTATATATTTTTATATAAAGTATTCTGCCAACACTTCTGTTCATTCTAAGACCATACTGAAAAGATTTATAAGCTAAAATATTAACTACCAAAGTAATTTATTAAATGAATAGCTATTGTTCTTCAGCCAAGAATAGCATACTGCTGAATACCCTCAAGTCACACAGTATCTTCTGAGATACACATAGAATTGTGCAACTTTTACTGAATACCTGGAAGATTCTCTCTCATAAAACCAGTATATATAATACAAAAAATTAAAATTAAATATATATTTTAAATGCTGTTCAGCAAGTACTGTCACTGCATTTTTTGCAAACACAATTGTGCCAAGAAATAAGTTCCTAGAAATAGGAATACAGCAATACTGAAAAGAGTAGCTTTTAGACTGGAGCCTCCAGGATCACATTACATTAGGAATATCCAAGAACATAAAGGAAGTGAACACTGTTAGAACCAACCTATGCCAAAACTGAAAACACATTTAAATGGCTGAATTGGTATCACAAGAAAGTCTAGCCAAGGAGCCTTTACCCGTTTTCTGAGGCAGGACTGCAGTTTGTCCTAGATCAGCAGGGAGTACAGGAGCCATGTGCAGCAGGACTCCAATTTGGAAATTATTACAAAAAGCAAGGAACTGCACATTGTGTAACTTCCAAATACACATGGGGAGAGTACACTGAATTATAATTTGGCCATTTGATTCTGACTATAACAAAGTCTCCCAGAGTACTTAGAGGAATTAATTCAAACTTGAAAGTTTGGGGAGAAAAAAACAACAACAAAGAAAACCCAACTCACAACATTTAGTCATCACACTGATTGAAAATATTACTAAATGTAACTAGTTTGGAATGACATTGTTTAAAACACTAATCATCAAAAAAATTAAGTGAGAAGCAGACAAGCAATCTGAAGGTAGTAAGATTGGGAAGCTGCCAACCAGAAACAGAACAACAGAGAAGAAAAAAACCCAAGAAACAAATAGAGAGCAACAAATGCCCTACCTGATAAATAAATCTAATCCTGTATACCTGCCACTTCCACATCATTTTTCAAACAAAAAGATGCATATAAACATATGAAAGAATGATAACTGCCCAAAGGTTAGTTAAAAATAGCAAAATGTTTATTTTAAGACAGTTACCCTCTTTTTTACCTTTCTGTCCCTTTTTCCACTTCCAGAACTATACCAGCAACCACAACCTTTGCTATAATTTCTACACAGCCTGAAAGCTTAACTCTTTATCAAAATGTCTGGCCATGTCAAAGTACATTATTTTCTATATAGACAGAAATTGTTTCTTTAATCAAAGTACCCTGCTTTAAAATGCAGGACTCTGACAGCCTAGCTTTCCCAGTTTTAATGCATTCACTAGAATACTCCAGAAAAAGTTAAAATACAGGACAGGAGAAATGCATATCAAGAATGTAACAGCATGCAAAAATGAATATGTGACAAGCCTGAGGTTTATGAGATTGCAACTACATTGATTTTCAAGACATTTAGATTTTCCTTAAACTTATTTGAGTGACCCATTATTTTACATTCCTCATTTTCCATCCATTAAAATTTCACTTATGAATACTTCTCAGAACTGTCAGCACACTCAGTTTACTTGAAAGGCTATTGTTAAAAGCTCATACAAAAGGAAACAATAAAGACAGATACTGTGAATTTACCTCAGAGAACAGAAAGTTTCTGGAAAAAGTCAAGGCATGAGATTTAAAGCTGAGAGAATAAAGCTTTTTATTATTTATCAGCCAGTAAATCTTTTAAGCAGGCTAACTTAATAGTGCACAAGTACCATTCACCCTTCAATGCTATTCTCTATTTCACACACAATTTTTGCCTCCTATCTTTCCATATATTTGCTAATACTCACTATTTATGGGTAGTTTGGTAGAAGACCCATCAGTAAGGATGATGCACATTCTGGCACAACACCACATGCAAGGAGAACTCGCTGGAGGTGAGGGTCACGGGACCTCAAAAGTGCAGTTCCAAATTCAGGACCTCGGCTACAAGCAAGATGTGAGGCTCTCAATCTGCCAGCTTGAACTTCTAGTTAAAGAGGAGCACCTCAGTCATTTCAGGAGAGCAGTGGGCATATCCACAGTTGCAGAATTCACAGGAAAAGATGCCATACACCACCCTACTCCTTTACACCACTACATTTCCTGTGTCTTCCGGCCAGCGCTGTTCTGACTGATACTTTTTCTGTCCTTGCTGGAATCTCAGTTCCCTTGTCCTGAAGTGCTACTCCATGCTGGCCCCTGAGGTCCAGCCCTCCCCAGCACAAACCACACCGCTGTTTACACATTCCTGCATTTCTTCTGCGTGGTTGGTGAACACAGGACCTCCACCACTTCTTCAGCTGATTGCAGCTCAGATAACTGAATGGAACTTATGAAGCACACATAATGAGAGTTAATTACGTTCACATGATGCAGTTGAATTTATGGTCACACAAAACCTCAGCTACTCTGACAACTGCACAGACCTAGCAAATCCTCATGCTCAAGGCAACAAGTACATTACACTGACTTCAGAGGTGCCACAGGACAAACACACCCAGGTGTGCTTCCACACAAAATTAAATGCATGTATATCCACTAGAAGTTTTAGGCTAGAGTTTAACTACCTAAGAAACACATATGGTTATTAGATTGTTCAGAAATAAACAGCAACAACTATTTTCTTATTTCGGATAGTTTAGGTACATAAATTTGATCTTTTTAAGTACTGACAGAAGACCAGCTCTAGTAAGATTCAAAATTGTGAGCACATAATCTATCATCTAATTTCACCATGTATCTTAAAAACAAAAGACCCCAACAAATGCCTCAAAGTGGATGACAAGTTTGAATATTAACTGCTGAAGAAATTTCATTTTCTAAAAAGGTTATCTCCAAGGTCACCAGCTGAATCATCACTAAATAACCTTCTACATTCATTAACCAAGTCAGACATCATCTGTTATATTTCAAGATTCCCCCTCTCATAAAAACCGTGAGTGAAATGGGCAGTAAAAGCATCTGCCCGTACCTATAGCAGTGTATATAAGCAGCACAGAGACAGAATAGACATCTGATTTCATACCAATTATAGTAAGTGATGCAGAGATGAAGAAAACAACCAAATACATGTGCTGAGTAATAGGAAAAACAATTCCTATTTGTTTTAATAACTTCATTGTTCTCCTATTTATGATATAGTTGTAGGAGATACTTTATCAACAAGCAAAGCTTTGACATGTGTGGTGCTATTGTTCTGGTTTTGTTCTAGTGTTTTATGCACAGAAATTGCAAACCATTCACTTAATTAAGGGACACACGCAAAGATACTCTGTTCCAGTCAAACACATATTCTCCCCAGTTTAACTAAAAGTGTTCTCCCCTTTTCTTTTTCCTTTTCAAATTCCTGGAATGTGAGACACAGAGGATTTTACAAAAGTAGATGCCCATGTTGAGGTACTGTACTCTCTACACCAAACAATTTTGTCTGCAATAGAATGGCAGCACGTGACATATTGAAAAGCACTGCAAGTATGCACATGTGCATCTTGGCCAAATTAACATTCCCAGGATTTGGCCCTGGCTTTAAAGCACCAAGTACAGATGCTCTAGTTATATCCCATAATGACACACTGTTTGTTTTGATAGCAACTGTATTTTTTTAACACACCAAGTAATTTAGCAATCACAGAAGCAAAGTGGGGACTAAATGTTTCCTCCTTTACTGACCAGTATAAGACTGAGTGATCTCCTAAGCATCCTTGGAAAAGCTCATGTTCAAACACTACATATATATATATATATATATATATATATGCTCTCATTCGGTGCACATCCCTCCACTAACTCTTTCCCTCTCCTGTTATGAACTGCAAAAAGCAAAACTCTCTTGGGCAGCACATAAACACAACCTTCACTGTTCTAATGGTTCAAAAACAAACAAACAAAGCACTTATGATTTAAAATTTTTCAAACAAGTATATTATATTCTCATGTATAAATAGAAAATTGAAAATGAAAAATTTTATGAAAAATAGCCAACCTGCTCAATAGCCAATCATCTCAACTGAAGATACTATTTTCCAAAGCCATTCTGAAGGGATCAGAAGTCAAAGAAGTTGAAAACTGTCATTTACATCACATGTATGAACAAAAGCAATTGTTGCTGTGTCTGAATAATGCTGACTAAAAACACTTTACACTACAACAGGCTCTTTATCGTAGAATCCAAGAACTTTAACAATTTAAAGTAACAATGACATTTTACTGGAACTTGCCTGGAATCTGCTCCTTGATTTGCTGGATAGCTCTCCACTAGAATATTTACTATACCAGCAGCATCTCTGTAAAACCCTCCCACCCAAAGCATGCCCTCTGACAATTAATGCTTATTTTCCACAAACCCAGTATGATTTTCACCTCACTTGTCTATGAACACAGGTTCTGCAGTTTTGTGCTGATGCAAATGCTAAGTCCTGTCATTTCCACGCGTGCATGTGTGGGAAGAGGGAGGGTACATTTGTTTTCAAATACAACTAGCATAACTTGTCATACTTCCCAGACTCTAGATGATAAGAAAAAGGGGTTTGAATGGTGTTTTATTGGCAGTATGTATGAGTTTCAAGTCATGTATGTATCTGCAGGCAAGCACATTTTTTGCACAGGGGTCTACCTTTGGACTTCTACCAGTTTCCCCTGCAGCTCAACACCAATTCATAGCAGAATTTCCAGAGGAAAACAACAAAGATTCCATGAGTAACCCATGCCAAACTCCAATTAAGACTTTCAAAACAATAATTACTTGGTGTCAATTATGCCAGCACTTCTTATATGAGCACGCTTTAAGAATCCAAGTAGGGCTAGCCAAAGACTGCAAACACTTTATTAGCCTTTATTCAGTCAACAGAATCTCTCTGAAAGCATCTATAAACCCAAATTTCCAGCAGCTGTCTACATTTTTTATTGTAACCCTCAAAACCCTGTGAAAAGAATAGGCCTTTAGTTTGGAACTAGTTATTCTTGCATTTCTATACAGAAATACACTAAAAAAAGACTTTAAAAGAGACATACATTAAGGGTTTTTAATTGCCATCCTAATCTTGATAAACTCTTTCTAATGACTGAAACACTGTTCCTTAAGAGTAAATAACAGGAGCTACCAACACATGCACCTTCTCATTGCAAAAATACTCAAATTCTGTTACAGTTTCAAAATGAAGTTGTTAGGAAACACGGGAACACTACAGAACTTAGCTGGTCGGGGTTTTTTAAATGCAGGAAGTCAGCACATATTTAGCTTGCCGCCTCCTCTTTCAGAGCACATGCACTACAAGAAGGTTTTCACAAACTTCTTTCTAAAACCAACAAAGATTCTCTCATAAAGCAGAAAAAAACCACCAAAACAAATAGAACCAAACCAAGCAATGGAATAATCCAATTATTAGCAAGCAAGCCACAAAAACAGGCAGCTCATATACAAAAGCACATGAATTTCAGGAAAAACACACAGCACAATTTTAAAAATCCCCCACAGAAAACTACATCAGCACAATAATTCCCGTTTTCCATAATGAACCATGCCAAATCTAAGTGGGTAGCATTATTACAAGTATTACTATTATTAGTAAGATATTTAACTGATGTTTAGAAATTACTGGTGCCAACATACCCCTGCACATGACATACTCAGAAGGCTTCAGACATCCTCTAAATAGTCATGCAGAGACACTGCAGAACCAAATGACAAAAGCACAGCTGTTTTCCTGAGGCACAGCACACCACTCGCTAACTTTTAAAGGCACAATTTCAGTACAAATTCAACTTATGAACTGGAGAAAAAAATACCAAGTGACTGAAGCAGATAAAGCTGAAGGTCTTTCCTTAACTTCAGCTTTTATGGACAGAAATCAGATATCTTCAAATTTAATAATGCATGGCTATTAAAATAAGTTTTTTTTCATTCTAAATGTGAGTTTGTGGAAAAAAAGTCATATTAATACTATGCAGTCAATTTTTGCTGCACACAGAAATTTTGTGTCAACTTTCCAAGCCCTCAGTGATGTTCTTCTAGTATTTGCTAATGTCTCCATCCCAAGTTTGGCCCACCAGCCCGAGAGGGGCTGTTTGCAAAGCTTAAACCCCCATATTTAAAAAAAAAGAAACAAACAGAATCCTACCACAATTATGTTTTGCACTCGGCGAGATCGGAAAGCCCCTGAAGATTAGTTGAGCTGGCAGAACAACCCCAACCTGCCAGAACAATTCATCTCTGGCTTCGATGCTCTTCCTTGCAGCCACACTTCCCAAGGAACGCTCAAAAACAGATGTATTTCAAGTTGGATAAACCCTTCCAACGTGCTGTTCCTGCAGTTCTCCCATGAATAGAGCACCCTTATGAGATGAGAACGGGGATTTTGGGAATGGGGATGAGGGAGGGGAGGCAGCCTCTCACCTTGAGGACACCAAGCCAGGAGAGCTCCGTGCGCTCCCAGGGGAACAGGCGCACGCACGTCCCAGGCACAGCATGGAGCAATCCTGTGCAAACACCCCCGTGCACAAGCAGCAGCAACAGCCCCAGCTCTTCCAGGGCTGACTGAAAAAAGCCAAGGGTGAGCAGCTCCAAATTAAATGGCAGGTGAAGCTGTTTTCCTGCCGTTTACAGTAGTGCTGATCGTTGGTGATTAAATGCAAACTCTCTAAAATGTTTGCATAATGATATCTTGCAATATTCAAAGCACTGTATGTTGCTGTGTACAGTACACTGCCTCTGTTTTTACTGGCCTCATATTCTATATACACAGAAGAGAAGGATACACTCTTCTTATCACAACCTCCCACACTGAACCACATTATCTTAAGTTACTGGTCCTAAAAGGAAAAACAGTTCTAGCATCGTTATTTTCTTCAATGTCCAACTCAATTCCTTTTAATCAACACTAGGCAGATCATTTAAACAAACTTCAGACACAAAATTCCAAATGTACCACAATTCTACTCTGAATTCTCAGCTTTATGTAATTACAGAAACCATCCAAAAATCCCACGTTATCTAGGAAAGCAAAGATCTAAACCTTAGCTATGAAACTACAGAGCTTGAAGAAAAGATGCACCATTGCAAGTGTTTTTCGAGCCTAATTAATCCGAAGTTAGTCATTTAAAAAGTAGATTTATTCCTTAACAGTCACAAAGTTGGCACAAAAAATGCCCTCTTGTGGCACAGCAGAACCCTGCAGAGCCTGCCCTCGGGTCCTCCAGCTCAGCTTTCAGAACAAGAACCTATGACTCAGGGCTTGTTTTGAAACTCAAATGAGATAAGGGAAGCAGGTAATAAAGTAAACTAAAACTGCAGGTATCATTCAGAGTTTGAATGAATGCTTGAACCCAACCCAGTTTCTCTATGCGGTTCTTGATTTTTTTTTTTTTTTTTTGAGTGTTAATCTCAGTAGTGAGTACATCTGGCCCTCTGATAAATCTGAGCATAATCCAATTCCTGGGGAAAGCTGTTCTCTGCTTGGAAGAGAGCACAATCACTTCAGCAGATTCCTGACAGGAGAGTTTTTGTGCTTCTTGAAATTGTTATTGTTATTATACAATTGAACAACAAGCAACCATTTCCAAGACTGCCTCACTCTCCCTCACCTCAGACCACTAATTCTCAGATACACCACTGATTGTGAGGGGAACAACTGACTGATTGACAGAACTACAATCTACAGATTTTCCTCCCATGGAGCAAAGCTAGCACAGTACACATTTTTCTGTTAATAGAAGTGTGGCTGTGACAGCTTCAATTCCATTACTTGGAAGCAGCATCTTTCACACACGTATTATTTTTGCTGCTTTTCTAGCTCTCAGCCTGCCAAAATGATCTTAAAAGTAGTGGTTCATTTGCAAGCAAACAAAAAAAGGTAAAAAAAAAAATCAAAAAAGAAACCCTTTAAACTGAAGTCAATCCTCCACAAGTCCTCAAATCCTGATGCCCAGCAATGAGGAGGGGCCTCTCCCATCCTGAGCCTACTGTACAGCAAAAAGCACATTGTTTAACACATCACTCTCTTGGTTGCATCTGCTCAACCCATGGCAGTCTTGGCAGCCTCCCAAATTATTCCTTTTATTCCTGAGGACAGTCCCCAACAGCTCGGGTCTCTCATGCTGCTCCTCTCTGAACAGTCTGCAGCGAGAGGTGTTGCTCTGTTTTTCCCAAGACCCAGCTCCAGCAGGCAGCAGTTGTTTGGAGTTATTTGGAGGTGCAGAAATATCTTATTTCAGCTGCCAGCTCACCTGCAGCAGCCCACAGCAAGGTCACACTCACCAAGGTGAGCTCATTCCAAGTGCTGGCATGGAGCTGGCAGCAGCACCCAGAGCACTGCACAGCAGGAGAGAATGGGCAGGTTTGAGAGTGTTTTGTCTGAGACCAAACAAAAAAAAAAAAAAGCATCTTGGTCTTTTGCCTCAGTGCAATAATTAAAAACCCACCACAAAACAGTTTTACAATCTATTACAAACCTTCAATCAAGCACAGCATTTTAGTTAAAATACTAAAACAACTTCAGAACACAAGATTATTATCTGAGTATCTGACACTTCTTTCCAGACACAAACTATCCGTGTTTGGTTTTTACAAAGGCATCTTCAAAGTTTTCATTTGAAGTTCCAAGAACTTTTTTAAAATGCTTGCTATAAAATCAAAGCATTTTAAAATGAAGTTACTGTTTAATACTCAGTTAAATCACCAGGTCATTTCATCAGTAAGAGCACAGCTGTAAACTCAAGAGTTAAATCTCTTTTTGGGAGAATCACCGAGCTTTTTCTCAAGACTTGGTTTGTATGTAGCCAAGATGGAAGTCTCCCCAGGAAGAGCAGGATACACTCTGCATTTGTAGTGGTCTTCCCACCCCCAGATGACAGAACACCTATGAAATGGTGCTGGAAACACACACATGGCTGGCAATGAACACCAGAGAGGATTCCTCTGGACAAAGCCCTGCCAGCCACGTTGCACAGCTACTCAGGCAGTTCAGAAACCACCCAGGATTATGATGACAAAGTTTAGCAACCAACATGACAACAGATGAAACCGGTAGGATTGAAATATTTTTCAACATTTTGCTCACCCAGCACTTGCAGTAAAGACTCTGAAATCAAAAATCATTAGGCTGCATTCTTCCAGGTGGAACAGTTCAACAGCCCTTTTCTTCTTAAATACAACTGAGTTCTTCACTTCTTCCACTTTTGAAATCAATAAGTCAATATTTCCTTCTAGAGTTATCCTCACTTGTGTCTATTTTCTACATCCTGCTCTTGCTAAATGGACAAGTTTACTATCAGCCACTGAGTAAAACCAAGATCTGCAAACCACTTATCTGGTCAAGATCCCAACCTATTAAAAGCTGCTCTTTTTCAGACAGCTGTATGTAGCTCTCTGCCAGTGCACACAGCATGTAAGTAATAGATGCATGTGTGTACACACCCACATAACAGGAATGAGATAGGTTAGGGAAGGAGAGGAAAAAAAACCACCAAAAAACCCACAAGTGTCCTTACCTCAGAATGGTTGTTAAGCCACACCTAAGATTGGAAGAGATTAAATCTCCAGTCAGTAGTAGGCTTCCTCCTCAACCAGCCTTCCTCAGGCATATCATAATAAAAAATTCTTCTCTCCATAATTTATCCCAGATCACTGACCTGAGTGCTGTCCCAGGATGTCTGCAGCTCCCTTAGTCCCTCTGCCTGATCCTGGAAGGAAATTCTCAGTTTCTGTACCCACCCTTCTTGACTCAGCAAGTCTCTCCGGAGCACCAGCCTACCCACTGAGGCAGAGGGTACAATTTCCCAACCCCTGCAGGAAATAACTCCTCATAATCCTTGAGCAGCTGAACGCTAGGAAGGGCTGTCATTTACAACATCACTTCGTGTATGCATGTTTCAACAAATGGTATCGATTGCACAGGTCACAAGTATCTCACTTTTCTTGAAAGAAGCAGCACTTCCCCATCAGCTACAAGGCAAGAATTCATGTGACATTTGTAGGTCCCTCAGCTGTTTACAGCTACTCAAGTAGTTCAGGTAACAAGTTATATAGGATATCCTTATACCAGGCAACTTTAAAGAGGTAGCTGTGACATTTAAGATGAGCTTCTTTAGCAGGCAATCTAAGAAGCCTATACAAAAAAAAAAACACCTCACATTTTTATCAATAACATAGTAAGCAGCAGCCCATTTGAATAGGCTGGTGTGCCTTTCTTCCAAGCATTCAAATCACTGCTTTTCAAAATTCAAGATCTCTTAAAACTGTTATTCTTTTAGTAATGTTTAAAGTTTATTTCCAGAGAAACATTACATAAATAGAAACCTGTTTTTCATGCCCTGCAGAAACTGTTTTCAACACTGATGGGGGAGGGGGATATCAACCTAAGAGCTAGAAAGCTTTGAAGGGCATTCCTTTCCTGCTGCATTTCAGACTAAGTACAAACTCCTTCCTCTACTTGTCAGACCTGTTGACAAGCAAGGAGTTTTCCTCACAATTAGCCACATTTAAAAATAATAACAAAAAAAATCCATTAAAAACTTCAGAGTTACCATGGTCTACTTGAAAATCGAGTTAGTGAAAGGAATCTTTATCACAAACAGTGGTAAAGATTCACACACTCAAAGTGAAGGAAAATTAACATAAAACATGATTAAGCTGAAAGTTTACTGCAAATTTCTGATTGACCCAACTGAAACAGCATGAACTCCAGGAAAGACTTAGGATAGAATAGCTCCTCCCATTTCATAAAGCTTTTGAAAGAGATGTAACTATTTTTCCCTAGGGTAAAAAAAAAAAAAAAGACCCAATACAGAAATATTTCCTCAAAGCAATTTGAGTCAGTAAGCATAGTATTTATCATGTTTTTATGAAGATGGCAAGTGCTCACCTCTCAGAAGATTTATTTATCCAGCATCAGATACCAAAAAAGCTTCTACTAGACAGTCTCTGACCTGCTTGAGCTTCAGGATTACTCTGCAGGGGCAGGGGAGAAGCTGCTAGCAATATAATTGTAAATGTATTTTGACATAAATGTGTTTTGACACAAGCTGATTAGGAAGAGGGGATAATTTCACTGTCAACATCTTCCAATATTTGAGCTCTGCAACTTTCTTCAAGAATGGAAGCCACTAGAAAAGTAATTGTTGCCTTAGATGGAATGACACACAGAAAAAAAATCCCATAATTTTTTTTACCATACAGCATTCAAAAGTCCAGAGGGATGTGTTTGGTTTTTCCCAGCAGATGAAGTGTAAAGGCTTGTTTTTAAGACCTTGATGCCAAATAATCTCAGGAGCTTTTCAAAATGAGGTACACATAATTATTTCAACACAATGCCACAAAAGCCTTGCCCATCATATTTTTGGAAACTCTGCACTTGAACATCATCCTTGTTAATTTAATTTGCCCATAACATTAAGTGATAAAGTAATTAATGTACTTCTTAACTACTTTCAAAATTTTGTTTGGCTTCTGGGCAGGTACAGAGAAAATATTTCCTTCCTTCTCTTAGCCAATTCAGCATGTCAGAAGTGAAAAAAAAAATCTACCAGGAATACATTTAAACCACTTTTTCTTTTTGCAATTTATGACCCACTAAGAATGGGAGAACAAATTTACATGGCTTTAGATTAAAAGCAACTTGAAAAACAGAAAAGGGAATCACAATTTACTATTCAAAATTATCTGAAGCACTCAAGAAAAAAGTACTGTAAGATTTAAAACATCCATTGTATTACAGACTATTAAGACACATTTTATTTTAGCTCGCTTCAGAAGTGAAATTCCAGTGGGACCCATGTATTAATTGTCACAATTTAAGTTGTTTTGTGACTTCTACTACAGATCACCAAACATCCATTTCTGTAAACACATGGCACAGCATGAAATAGCCACTGAAGAGTTTCATATATTAAATTCAGAACAGTCCAAAACATTACAAAAAACACCTACAAGTAAGCAAGAGTATTTAAATGGTTAAGCAGGGTACAGTTCATAATCAGAAATAAATTTTGCTCATGAAAACAGCAGTTCAACTACTGACAACTTCTGACACACTACTCCCCCACAAAAAGTAATTTGTCTGATTGTTACAGAGAAATTGTTTTGTCTACCTCACAAACAGTTAAAAGCTTCCAGAAGGTTGGGTTTTCTTAAAATAATCCTTTCCTAAGTGCCAGGTTCAGAAGTACCCTAAACTTCTTAACTAAAGCTCAACCTAAAGAAAACCACATTCAGCTGAGAGAGAAGCACACTCCCTTTAAATCAGCAGAACACTGGGGCTTTCCTAGCACTGCTCCTCCACGCCAATTCTTCACATGGGCAATCCTCCCAAACCATAACACTCAATTCATACCTTCTCCACATTGCTACTCTCCCTCCTGGCAGACAATTCTTACACTGGCAATTTAACATTTTCACTGCAAAAGTTAGTAGCCAAAATAAATGGAATGTCAAGTTAATTGGCATGGATGGAAGAGCTGCTGAGACAAATTAAGCACAAAAATGAATAATGCACTAGAACTTTTAATGTATTTGCAGAGGTCAACAATCTCTCACTTTCTGTATCACTGCAGAACCAAGAAACCCTGTGACAGAAGGTTCAAGAACTCCGTTAAATCAATCAAACATATCATCATGCTTAATTTGTATTTTCACCTACATCATTTACAGACACCAAAATTCACCAAGAACAGCACTTCCAGTACTTTTCCCTCACTCAGCTTCACCCAAAACTATTACACAGACCCAATAACAAGCAAAAACCCATGTTCATTATCATGCATGGAATTCCTGAAGAATTTGATGAAAGGAACAAAAGGTTAATGTATCATTATAATCTAAGAAAAACAAAATTGTTGATGCCCAATGTTACTATTCAACTGATTCCATTTGCACTAGGACATTTGGAATTATCACAGTTTATCCAGTGCAGAATTTCTTACTTCTGCTACTAATCACAGAAACCTTAAAAATCCATGAGCAAAAACAATTTGGACTTTTCTTTCTAAAGAAAGCAAATAATCTTTATAAAGAAAAGTGATGCTTTAGTCACTAGCAGCCCACTGTATATAAAAACTAAGAGTTTTTCTATACTCCCCCTACCCACAAAGAAAAAACAACTGGCTTGTTTACAATGCACCTCATCCTAAGTGATGGAAACAGCTGTGTAACAGTCTAAACATAAATTTACAAGTGTTTTCATTTCCATACCCAAACAAGGCTCTTCTGCTCATCAATAATTCAAATACTACTCACATTACTGAAAAACACAATTTACAACTACTTCCTTTTAAGATTTCAGGCAACACTTAATCTGATTTCCTCAAACCACAGTTTCCTCAAGCTCCTGCTGTCTGCCCACCACAGTGACACAGGAACAGCACGCTGGCAATCAGAAGCACTCCCCAAATTACTGATTGTAATTCCTCTACTGCACCTATCGAGGAAGATAAGCTGGATAAAAACTGGATTCCTGCAGCTCCCCTCTCTCCAGCTGCTACTTTTCTGGTTTTTGAAAGTCACATCATCCATACACAGGAACTCCAATTTTCCTCCTTCATTTCCCTCTTTAGCCCATGTTATTTATCAATACCATTTAGCAGTTCATTTGCTGACTGCTGCCTCTGATCAATAGAAAAAATAAAACCCTGGAACTTTCCTCGTAAGCAATGCTGATGCAGCAAACGGTGCAGAAAGAGAACACAGAAACTGCATTTGAAGCCATCCATATTATCCAACTTTGAAGTCCACATTGCTTGCTATCCAAAATACTTCATCCCTTTTCTGATTTCTGAACATGCAACACATGCAAAAGTCCACATTGAAAGGCTTTCAGCTGTCAACTTACCTACATTTCCAGAAGTATTTCACATCCTTCCTGCTCTTTCAGAAACTTTGGTTCTCTTCTTTAGGCAAACTAAATTTAAACACTGTTTTCACAAACTTGCAATACTTGGGACACATAACTATTATTAAAACTGAACCATCAGTTCAAGCACGGCCACTGCTGTCCTGACTCTGCAGCCATCCCAAGGGAAAGTCACAGCTGAAAGCCCACCTTCCCCATTTAAAGAAGTGCAACACAGCTGGGGAAGGGTCTGGAGCACAAGTTTTATGAGGAGCAGCTGAGGGACCTGGGGTTGTTTAGCCTGCAGAAATGGAGGCTCAGGGGACACCTTATTGATCTTTATAACCACCTGAGAAGAGGCTGTACCCAGGTGAGGGTCTGCCTCTTCCCCCAGACACAGGCAACAGGACAAGAGGAAATGGCCTCAAGCTGTGCCAGGGGAGATTTAGACTGGGTATTAGAAAAAAATTACTGCATCAAAAGGGTTGTCCAGCATTGGAACAGGCTGCCCAGGGAAATAGCTGAGTCACCATTCCTGGGCATATTTAAATTCATAGGCACTAGGGGCATGGTTTAATGATGGACTTGGCAGTGCCAGGTTAATGGTTGGACTCGATGATGTTAAGTTTCATATCCAATCTAAATGATTCCTTAACTGTAGTCACTAAAAGGAGTAGATGTTTCCTTGCAGAAATCCACCCAGCACAAAGGTTATTTAAAATTTAAGCCTCATGCAAAATTTGAAGACATTTATCCTGAAATTCTCTAGATCACCTGGCAAAACCAGAAATATTGTTGCAACACCTCAAATTGCTCAGTGAGAGAGAAACCACCACTCTAAAAATCCATATTATTTGTAAATCTCCCAGCAAGGACTATTCTGCATCAGTATAGCAGCACCTGCTCAGCAAATACAAGGTATTATATTTAAATGCCTTAATCAAGTATTTTAATAACTTGTGTTTAACCTTGACACCTGATGCTCTGGGTTAGTAATGTTAATTGTGACTTCTGCTTCTACCTGAAATGGTTTTTAATCCTTCAACTTCAAGGAGAATGCAGAAGCAAAACCTGAATTCCATGCCCAACAATAACAGGCCACACCAAGGAAACATATCTAAAGTCATAAAAGTGAATGCTGTTTTACTTATTTCCCACAGGACACTGTCATAGACAGACCTCAGTAATTTCAATTTCCCTTCCACCACTGTGGTGTTTCAGTATTTTCACAATTCAATATCCTCCAGAGGCCAGGAAATGCAGCTCTCAAGAAAGACTCTGGATCCAGGGATGTAGCTGTCCACTTTCTTAGGCAAGGTAGCAATAAGGGGAGAAAAAACAGACAGTGCCACTGGAAAGCACCTATTACACTGATACACTTCACTGAAATAAAGATTTATCATTCCACATTTCAACTGAAAGGACTAAATATCCTGTGAAATGAGTATATCAAAGCCCAACTTGATACCTGTAATCTCTTCATTTGAAGTATTTCATGTAATGATTTCACATGAGAAATAAGTCATTGACTTTTATTTTTTTTAAATGAGTTCAAACTGCATCTCACTACAAAGCCAACTGGAAGAGCAAAAGGAAAGAGGTTAGGCTATTTAAAATTGAATACTGGGAATAGTAAAATTCAGTGTTGAAGGAATAAATCTCATCACTAAATGAAATAGTTTTAGGCAATCAAGCATTTCTGTGCTAAAAAAGTGAAAGTATAAAAGTAGCATTTAAAGAACAGCATTCATCTATGATTTCTAAAGAAAAAAATAAAAATATCTGCTCAAACCACTTGACAATACAATTGTCTTAATCGGAAAGCAAGCAAAGGTTTTACATTTAAAATATTGCACATTCACAAATTCCACTCTTTAAGTAAAGGAATTTTAAAATAGGGCTGGTATTCTGAGATGGTAACAATAAAAAAATCAACTGTTTGATAACTGTCATCTAAGAAAAATGGATTTCATCATCTTACAGCTAACGTTTATTAATTTTATTTTAATTTTGTCCAAGAGATTCAACATGGTCTTGAATCCCCATGCCCTCTGTGGAACAACTGTCTACATCTAGATTTTGTCAGTGTTATCTCAGCATGCAAGCAGCTAATGTTGCAACTCCTGATCCTCAGCAAAAGGTACAAAAATATGACTGCTTTACCAGACAGAGAAAATTACACAAAATGAATCACGCCCATTAGCACAGTTCTGTCTCCAGATGTGTTCAAAGATTTTGCTGAAAAAGATCTAACAGATCTGTTATTCCAGGTATTAGGATAAGGCTCAGTTCTTTTCTTCGATTCAAAGTAGGCATCAAATTCAAGCACTCAGAGGTTAACATGCAGAGCTCACATTTAAAACATCTGAAAATTGGCTTTAAAAGACTCACATTTTTAAAAAGTAATTACTTTAGTTTTTGGCCTCTGATTTATGCTGCTTGATAGACGAACACTGCCTTTATCTTTTCACTGCTCGCCTTTATATTGGTATCAATTTCCTAAGTTAACCAAAGCAAATCTTCCTTCTCCCCAGAAAAAGAAAAAAAAAGTAACTGCAAAAAGTAAAGAACAATAAACATGAAAGTTAAGTCAAAGTTGCTGCTCAAGCATTTTGCTACTTTGAAGATGAATGTAAAACTATGACGTTTGCAACAAATGTATACTTTAAAAATGTAACAACTACAGTTTTTCAGGTTAAATAAAACAGAAAATTAACAGCAGCTTTCCTGCTTGCTCATATTTTACAGAGTCTGTACAGAGCTCCTTGAAAAACTCTCCTGCATGTTGCAGAATTAATCTGTATTTTCAAATGCTTCAGTCAGCTCTTAGTTCAGGATATTTGGTTTCTGGTAAGTAAATAAAAATATAATAAAAGTCCTCACTTGACAAAGAACTGTAAATAAAATCCAGTATTACTCAAACACTTCATTTCAGCAGTGCATCCCAATCTCATTTTAAAAGTTTTGGTGGTTTCGCTTGTACTTTTTATTAAACTAAAGATAAAACCTTTAAAGATACAGATAAGCAATAAGGAAAACAAGAGTTTAAACACAAAACTTCAGGCAGAAAAGCACATACCTACTATGTATTGGTAACAAGATTTTGTACCTGTCTAGACAAGTCAGTGACATTCCTGCCAACTACTCCGTGGCAGACAATCAAAAAGAGAAGGGTTGGGCACTTAACCAAATTCTTCTTGGATTTTAACATCTTTAATTACAAATCTGCTTCTAAATTAAAAGTTCTGCTTCTAAGGACATAGAGCAGTCCTTGTAAAACAGTCTAATAATGCTGTAGAAAAGACAATTAAGCTATAAATAAAATGCCCCATCTTTTACCGTTATCCAAACCAAGGCCATTTAAAAAAAAAAAAAAAAAAAGTTTAAAAAGCAAATTAGATTTAGCAGCAAATCAGAGTCTACAGTCATATCAGCTAGAATTGGATGTGATATTAAATAAATGTGACACCAAATTTATTCAAGTTGGTCTTTGCAGAGATCCAGCACTACAGTACTGAAGCAGTACACTTAATCTGTACCAAAGAAATGTAAATATTTGAGATGACAGAAAACTTGGATCAGTAGCAAGGTTAAAACTCATTTTAGTATAATCCATCTGCAGCAAGTGGAATGATGGGAAAATGCAGGGTATAGAACACGTGTATTTCACAGCACACACTTCTCCTTTCTCTGAAGCACTCACTAAGATTGTTCAGGATTGCCAGACCTGCCTGGAAAAAGGCACCTTATTGTTTCTTCCACCTATAAAATACAACGTCTTGCACCATTTGCCTGCAGATAAGTAATCCTTTTCACAAGGTCCAGTTGCTAAAGTTTACCACTGACAGATTGAAGAAGCAACCTTTTTCAGCAAAACATTCTGCTGTCCCAGACATTTGAGATTCTCTCTTTTCTGGCAGATAACAGGTAATTAATAAAATAAAAGTGTTGAATAAATTATCTGTTTCCTCATCTGATGTGACAGGCATATTGCACAGCTGTAAAAGCAGTCAGAAAAGTAACTCGAGGTTATGAAAACTACATTTAAGACTACAGCAACACCTGCCCAGTACAGCTGTATGACTGTATTTATTCTTAATTTTTCAGACAGACTTTCAGAAATATTGAAAAGCCTCACTGCCATACACACCACCTTTAAAAAGGCACATATATCACCTGCACAGATCCAAGGAATGCAGAAGTAGACACTGCTTTAGGAAAGAGGCTGAATGAAGTTTTTCTTACACATTAATGCTCAAAAAGCTGGAATGTATGTGCAGTAGGAATGTGTAGTAAACAAACTGTGGAGGCTGGCAGCTTTGAATAACGAGTTCATGCCTTTGTGTCTGAGCTACAACACAAGGAAGCCACATAACCCCAACCAGAACAAAAGCGTGTTGCTCCATTTCCCAGAAAACTTTGATTTTCAGAAGTGTTCAACACCTAAAAAAGCATCTCAGTCTAAGTGTGTGTTATCCTTGCTGGCCTCCTCAGGTAGACAAAATTCAGCTTTCCAACATGTGTCTATCTTGGAATAAAGACAAACACAGATTAATGACCCAAGATAAGTACTTTGTGGGACAGCCTTGCTTTAAAAACAAAGTCCAGCACCTTCCTTTAAGTGCTCCTCCCTCCCCTAAGGAATGCACACGGCATCCCTCATCATTCACATACCTTGCTGAAACAAACCATCCATGGCATTTTCCTTATGCACAGTTCCAAGCCTGCTGTTCCAGAGGGCACTCTGAAATTCAGGCACCATGAACAATGTACCTTTTCCCACTTTCGGGAGCTGAACTACAAAGCGCTTCCTTTGCTCTCTGCAATTGTCACCCATCCCTGCCAGAGTGCAAATCCATCAGCATTTACTGCGCTCATTAATGAGTGATCTCCCATTTTAACTGTCATCAAAAGGACACTTAATTGTTTCCCCGGCTGGAATGAAACACAGCTACTGTATCCAACCAGCAGATCCAATATTCCCAGCTCAATTTTGCTCACAATCCAGGACAACAAAACACATTAAACAGGCTGTCTGACCAAACCCAAAGCCGGAGAACAAGGACAAGAAAGAGAGACGCAGAGAATCTCGTACAAGCAGTGAGATTTACTGTACATAGTTCTGCTCTCCCATAGCCCAGATGGAACACTTTATTGCAGGAAAACTGGAAATGAGGAGAGCCAGCAGGGTTTCGCCAGCCTGGCAGCTTTCCTCCTGCTGCCAGGAGCCAGTAGGGGCCGCCCAAGACCATGGATCGCTCCCGCAGAACTGTGGCATGGGACAGCAGCATCCCGACCCCGCTCAACAAGCACTTCTGGCGTCCTTCTTCCACTTCGCAGCTCCACACCCGCTTTTCCACCCGTACAAATTACCTCAGTGAAGTCTAGTCCCCTCAAGGGCAACTCCTGACTGTAGGTTATCGCTGGAGCCAGAATCCACCCTGCTGCACGTGGTGCTCTCAAGCTTATCCAAGCCGGGTCTATCCCTTGCTGAGGAACCACTCCAGGTTTCTTTCCCTGAAAGCTTCCCCACAACTCTCTGTAGCACACAAACCCATTCATTCCAGCATGAATGAGAGACTATCCTCACATTTTTTAGCGATGGTGCAAACATATCACCCACTTTTGGTGAAGCTCTCACACGGTTCCAGGTACCCAATCTTTATTCCACTCCAGGAACTCTCCCCAGCTGGAACTGGCCATGCACAGCAGAGACACAGAGAAGTGAACCCAGCCTCACAGGTGGTTTCATGTCAGTTCATGTACTTACTTACACTTTACCTTCTATTTAAGCACAGGGTCAAGAACCACAAAGGACATCATCTACACAGAAGACCTCATTATGAGTGTCATCACTATTTCCTTACAGCAGCTAAGTGCTCAGTATCTTCTACAGCAATAACCATCATGGAGAACAGAGCAAGAAATAATAATTTGTTTATAGCAGGTCAAGGAACACATATATTAAATAGTGTTTTAGCCCACCTAAACAGCCACAAAAAAAAAATACTGTTTTCAACATCCTACTAGGAGTGGGGAAGACAGGAATTTCTGCAGGGCAGAAAAAAATGTGTTGATTAAATTTATTAATGAGATTATAAAACAATCTTCTCAGATAATCAAAAGGACTGAAGTCAATAATCCAGACGGTCTCTTCCCCTCTGGGTTTCTGTGATTAAATAATCATTAAGTGGGTATCATCTGTAGCTCATTGTGGGTGAATCTGAGCTCCTGTATGGTTTTCAGTGACACTGTACCTGAATGTACATGCTTGGCACAGCAGAATCAAAGTTTAAAAGGCAGGCTTCTGTTTAGTGTGCTCTGCTCTTTTGCTATTTCCAAACACTTGAAACACATACCATGCATATTTCCTACACACAGTACAAGCTAAATACAAGAATTAAAGAATAACAGTTGCAAACAGTTACTGACTATTGCTACACCAATTTCGTGGGTTTGTTTCTTGTACATCCACTTTGTTACCAAAGAAGAGGCCAAGTTAAACGAGAAACTGACTTCAGACACAAATAAAAGGTTAACTTCAGATATTTAAGTGATTTCTGTTTTATTGTTCCTAATTCTAGGCTACAATTTGAATGCATGATTACCTCTCAGATGTGCAATACCACTGAAGCTTTCAAAAAGAAGCTCCGTAGCAGTAGAAGATGTTTTTTACCACATTTAAATATAAGCCAGTCAGGTAACTAACACTACAAGAACAGATCCTTTCACACCAATAGCCACCTCAACCTCTGAAAGCTGTAAGAAGGTAATAAAAAAGTATTCCACACTTCCCAAGCTTTCCAACTTCCCCAGGTCTTTTGGACAATCAGAAAAAGAGAAGCAAATGGAAAGAAAAACCTGCACTCTAACACATTCATGCTCTGCCTTACCATCATCACTACCTTCCCTGCATGTCCCACCTCCTTCCCCACAGCCTGCTAACCACAATTAACATTTCACATCAGCAACCCAGCCACCAGAAACAATCCAGAGCCAGTGCTGTCCAGTCTTCATTCAGTTCCACATATGCTCAGGAACAACCTTTCTGGAGTGACTGCCATAAAGCACTTGCCCCACAAACACAAGGTATTTGAAAAACACCAGTAAATAAACAAAAAAAGGGATGGAAAAGTGTGGTGCAAGCTGTATTCAGCACTCAAAAAAATGTGACAACCATGATACTTTCAAAGACTGCTACATGGTGATTCAGAAGAATGAGTTTATGCATTACTTATTTAATGTTTTATTTTGTGATTTTAGGAAAAGAAGCAGCACTGTCCTAGCAGGGTTTGCCACTATCAAGAAAACTTGAGGAAAATTTGGAAAAAGAAAATAATTCGCAGAGATATGGATGTACATAAATGGGAAGAACTGGAATGCAGCTTCCTAATATAAATTACAGTTCTTAAAATTCAAAGCAGTAAAGAAAAAGAAAGACCTGCATGTATCACTCAATTGGCAGCATTCACATGTGCTGTCCGTGTGGGCATCTTCCCTAAATAGGCAAACAAACTAAAATGCAGAAAACTGAGAAAATTTTGAAGCCAAGAAAGCACTTTTGTTGTTTGAGAGCCTCACAAAAGCTCACTCCAGCAGAGGACTCTGTTCACTCACATGCAACAAAGATGACTTCATATTGCAAGAGGTGCAGAGAAGAGCTACAGGAGAATCAAACAGATGGAAAGCCCTTTTTAAAGGGCTGAACAAAGAACTTGGCTTGCTTAGTTGAGCAAAACAAGGCTAAGAGGGAATGTGATTTCAGACAAGCATCTCAAGTAAATAACCAAAGGGTAAACAGTACTCCTTCTACTACAGGTCAGCTGCCCAACTACAGAACAGCAAAAAACATTCTAAACCACAGCATGTTAATTTGGAAAGCTTCTATCCAATGGAAGTGGAGTTTTGGAAATTTTAAAACTCCTCTCAGGTGGAAAGGGGAGAAAAGCTTACCTGGTTTTGATATGAAGCTTGACCACATTATAAACCTTTGTTTTACTTTATGATGTTTCAAACCTTTGTTTTACTATATGATGTTTCAAGTTAGTCCACAGTATTGAAAGAAGCAATAAAGACATGGAAGTAAATGAACATTTCTTAAGACTTCTTAAGTTTTTTACAAAGACAACTCATATCCAATATTTTATCTGTCATATTTTCATGATCTCTGTACCAGAAATCAGCTATGTAAGTGGAGTTAGCCTGTATATATTTAAATGAAATGTTTGATTGAAGTTATTTGAAACAGCAACAATCCTTAGTAATACTTTTAATTTATTAGAGATAAGACTTACAAAATCCATTAAGTGGCCAACGTGGTAAAACTACAATGGGCTGTATTAATTGTGGAAATTGTCACAAGGGGGAGGGGTTACTTGGAACATTCCTCCTGACACCCTTCAATAAATTAGTATCCAAGGAGTAACAATGTGCTTGTGAAATTTCTGTAGAGTACACCAGACTGGAACTGTCACCAGTACAAAGAGGACTGGGTAGTTATCCAGGAGAGTTCATGGGTTTTGAGAGCTGGAATGCCAGAGACTGGAATTTAATAGTACAACATGTGAAATCATGCGTTTAGGGACCAGTAACCTTTTCTGTAAGCTGAGAACTCATCACGTGGAAGCAGCACAGGAAGAATGAACAGAGCAGTGAGGTATGGAAATCATCATCTAAGGATACTGACGTTTACATGAGCACAAGAAGAGCTCAGAATGCTCATGGAAGAAAAAATGAGAAATTCCACTAGGCTCAGGACGCCTCTGAGCTAAACTCAGAGAGGTTAGAGCAGTGCTGGGGGGAGTATCACTGCTGAAGAGTTAAATATTGTATTCAGTATCAGGAGAATCTCGGTCTGAAGCAGTTCAACTGAACAGATTTACGTTAACACATTGCTGTGTCTCCTCACAAAACCTTGCTTGGCTACAGATGATTGAGTTTATTAAGGTACTCAGTAAAACACATACTCCATGCGTTATTTCATTTCCTGTAGCAGTTTCAGCCCGAGGTGAAGAACACTATTAGCACAAGTTACAAAAATGCACTTGATGTAACTCTAATACAATGGATCCGAAACTAAGTTTTGTAACTGCCTGACAAACAAGACAAGAGATGGTCTTCCAAACAGAGCACTTGGGAAGAGGACTTTAATCTGTTCTAAAACTGCACTAGTAAGTTTCTGGAAAGGACAGAAAAACAAATGCATCTATTCCTACACCTAGAAGTTTATACACCCATGTAAAGGATCTGTTCATAGTACATTTACAGACTGGACATTTTAGAGTTCCACCTCTGGTCTGTGCAACCAGCAGAACTTTTATTGCTTCCTTTCAACGCACTGGCCATAGATAAAGGGTGGCAGCTCTAAGTGTTATTGAGTTGCTCTCCAATGCTCTGCTACTACCTCCTGTTCAAGAGTCAAGGGCTAAGCTAACTGCCCAGCCCAGCACTGTCAGAAATTCTCTGGCTCAGACAAATGAAGATTGAATGCCTTTTTCCTCCACTGTAGGTAAAAAAAAGGACGTTTTAGCATCATCTGGAATTTTATTTAACAAACATCCTTCATGTGAGGATGTATTTGTTATACCTTCAGTCAATTGCTCCTTCACCCAGCCCAGTATCGTTTGGAAGTTTGGTATTTACTAAAACCTCAAGTTACTCAAAGATTTGGGGGTATGCTTTGCAAGAATTTCAATACTGGACAACTGTGACACTTCTGTCAGCAGTTACTGGAGCTGTACTCAACAACCTGGGTTAGCCAGCCCAGTCCTGCACTGAAGCAACGAGAGAGTCGAGCATTTTCCAATCCTTTTCTGGTAGTTCCATTAAATTTGTCAGGCATTTAGATTGCCAAGGGAAAATGCACATCACACGTGACACGTGACTCTATACCCAAGATGTACCAGAGTTTTACTCATTTCATTAAATCTCTACTTCTACATCGGCGTTTGCCTTTGTAAAAGCCTTTTATCCGCAATGCTTGAAAGGAGGTCTCTTAGTTATCCTGCTTTCCGCTACACGCTTGCATCTCAAAGACTAAAAGCACCTCAATAGCAGCACATCCCTGCTCGCAACTGCTCTCTGAACAAGAAACGCCACATGAGAGATCCCGACAGCCTTGGGCAAGGCAACTCCATCCGCTCAGCCCCGTCTCTGGGAAGAGACACTGGGAGCCTTTCACTTGCAAAACTTCCCGGGGCTGCGTCCACAGCCACGAGCCACTTAAAATAACAAAACCACCATCCACCTCGGCCGGCGCTCGGCAAGGCAACGCTCCACCTGCCGCAATAACGGCGAGGGAGGGAGCAGCCAGCTCGCCAACAAACACACGCCGAAAAACCCCAAACAAACGGAGAAAACCCAAGTGCCGCCTCCAAGGAAACCTGTTGCTGACCACCGCCGGAGTGCGGCGGGGGGAGCCCGCATCCCGCCGCCAACTTTGGGCGCTGGCGGGGCGCAGCCGCGGGTCACGAACGGAGCCGGCGGACGTGCGGGGTCGGTGCGGGGGCGGCCGGGCTGAGCCGGGGCCGCGCCGCCAGCGCCCCCCGGCCTGGGCGGGCTGCGAGCCGGTACTCACTCGATGAAGTAGCTGGCGCCCTCCTCCGAGAAGCCCTCCTCCCATCCGCGGGGCAGGTCTGCAAGGCACGGGGGACGGGGAAACAGAGAGAGAGAGAGCGGGAAGGAGGGGTGAGAAGTTCGCCCGCCGAGCCTCCGGGCGCGGGGCGGGGGGCGCAGGGGGCTCGGCACGCACCTGAGCGGATCATGTGGCCGGAGTTGACGGGCTCGCCGGTGCGCGGATGCAGCCAAGTGGTGCTGCGGGTCAGGTCGCTGCGAGGGAGAAGCGGAAAACATGCACCTGTTAGCGAGGGCGGCGGCGGGCGGGAGCGGGGCCGCGCCGCCCGCCGCGCCCCTCCCGCCGCGCCCCTTACTCGATGAAGAAGACGCGGCCGTCCCTGCAGACGCCGTAGGACCAGTGCTCAGGTAGAGTGTCCCGCCCCACCGCCGCCGCCATGTTCGCCGTGCGCGCCGCCGGCCGGGGCGGGGGTGCGGGCGGCCGGCGCTCGGCGCCCAGCGCCCGGCTCTGCTCGGCAGCGCCACCGCGGCGCGGGCGGGGGGCGGCACCTCCCGCCCCTCGGGAGGCCGCGGCAGCGCCGGCGGGAGCGGCGGCCCGCGCTGTGCCCTCGGCTTTGTGCGCCGCTGCCCCGCGCCCGCCCCCGGCCCCGCGGGGGCTGCCGGGCCCGGCCAGGCGCAGCGGCCACCCCCGGGGACACCCTCGGGGACACCTCCGGGGACACTCGCTGTGGCGTGCTCGCTGAGCGCAGGGGTGTACAGGTGTGAGCGCACCTGGCTGCCGCCGTGCCCCGGGGACGCCAGCGGTGAGGAGGGACAGACAGACAGACAGGCCGCGGGGACTTTGAACCTCGGGCACAGAGTACGGGGCACCGAGGTAAAATAGCGCGGGGAGGCAGCGGGAGCAGCGGGCTGGTGCCGACATCGGTGTGCAGCCCCTGTGTTCAGACATAACCTGGAAAAGGCTGGAGGGGGACAGGAGGGCCCGCTCGGTGCCGTTCGGTGAGGCTGGGCTGGCTCCCGGTCACACCAAGCCTGGTGCTGCTGTGATGCTCCAGCTCGAGTTGAGTCGCTCAGAATGTGCTTTAGGGACAGGGCTGATGGGACAAGCGAGGAGTGGTCCTGCCGTAGAGCAGAGTAGTTTTCTTTACTCTCACCCTAGCGCCAGCCAGCAGAGCGAGGATGGTGCCAGGTGAGTCCCAGTCAGTGCCTTGGCTTGGCCGTAGCGTAGCTGCAGCAGGAGAGAAGGACTGACACAGCCAATGCCTCTTGCAATGAGGGCAGCAGTGGCGGAGTCACAGGGTTCTTGCTGTTCTGATACTGGGGAAGAGAAAAGGATCAAAAAGGCAGGAAATGGGACATTTGCAAGCTTGGCATAGAAGGAGAGTGTTAAACGGGAAGGACAGGCTGCAAAGAGGAGTGGGAAAGGGTAGATGGGTATGACTGGGGACAGGTTAGGAAGGAAAATCAGAGCAGACCAACTGAGGACACGGCTGTGGGGGAGAGGGAGAACGCCAGCATGCAGTAGGGAAGTGCTGCAGTACAGGAAAATGATAACGTTTGCTTTTTCTTCTAAATAACCAAAATAAATCATCAGAAGAAAGTAGGAGGCAAGAAAAGCAGCATCAGTCAGGAGAGAGAGGGCTTTGCTCTATTTCACGCCAGTTTCTGACAACATTGCAGGTCTGCTACATCAGGATGGCTTTGTGTAGATTTCCCTTGTTGAGCGCTGTTGGAGAAGATACTATATATATACTATGTATACACACTGTACTTGTGTCGTCTAACAGCCAAGAATGGTCATTACTGTGGCACACACAGCAGACTGATAGTCTCAGCTTCTAACAATGCACAGTTACAAAGTTGGAGAGAGTAGAGTAGCTTGTAGCCCTTTATCCCAAGTAAGAATTCTGATTAAAACTCATAATGTTAAAACTTCTGTGCTGCCTTTTTTTTTTTTTTAAATTTTATTGGGTTTCCATGGCAAAGTTTTGGAAGAAGGGAGGCTGCAGGAGTGGCTTCTGTCAGAAGCTGCCAGAAGCCTCTCTTACATCCGACAAAGGCGATGCCATCCAGTTCCAGGATGGACTCGATTCTGGCCAATGTATTGGATAAGGGATTCTAAAAGGGAAAAGAGTTAGAATGAAGGAGGAATTGCTGCCAGAGAATGAGTGAGAACGCGTGAGAGGAGCAGCTGTGCAGGCACCAAGGTCAGAAGGAGGGGCAGGAGGTGCTCCAGGCACCTGAGCTGAAATTCCCCTGCAGCCCGTGGTGAGGGAGATGTGCTCCTGTAACCCACGGAGAAACACGGGCAGGCAGAGATCCAGGTGCAGCCTGGGGAGGACTCCATTCCAGAGCAAGAGGCTCTGACCGCATGGGAAGCCTGTGCTGCAAACCTAAAGAAAGAGGAGCCCATGGTGGAGCAGGATTGCTGTCAGGAGTTGTGGCCCATGCTGGAGCAGCCTGTTCCTGAAGGAAGGACCACCCCCGTGAAAGGGACCTGCACCGGAGCAGCACATGCACAACTGCAGCCCATGGGAAGGGACTTAATTGGAGAAGCTGCTGCAGAGATGTTCTTCCAGGGGAGAGACCCCACAATGGAGCAGTGGAGGAGTGTGATGTGTGTGTGACCACATCCCCCATTCCTCTGTGCTGCTGAGAGGGAGGAGGTGGAGAATCAGAAATAAAATTGTAACAATGGGGGGTAAGGGAAGGTGTTTTTAAGATTTGATTTTATTTCTCAATATACTCTTCTGATTTGATTGATAATAAACTAAACGAATTTCCCCAAGTTGAGTCTCTTTTGCCCGTAACTGGTGAGGGGTCTTTCCCTGCCCCTTACCTTGACCCACAAGCCTTACATTTTATTTTCCCTCCCCTGACTATTTGAGGAGGGGGAATCACTTTGGTGGGTACCTGATGTCCAGCCAGTGTCAACCCACCACAGAAACCCTGACAATTCTGAGTCATTCTGGTTAGGTGTGAGTTATCGCAGAACATGCAGTAAGGTCAGTTCTGGTGCAATTCCAAGTCAATCAAATACAAGTTACTTAATTTCATTACATTTCATTTCATTAAGACCAGCTCACTCAGTTGCTGTGATGCTCTAAGCAAGTCTTCCATGCTCCATCAGCTGCATGAACTCATGGCATTGAGCTTGTAACTCCACCAGGCTTTGGCCACCTGACCACCGTGACAAAGTATGCTAATCCACCTCAAATGAATAGTAATTTCATTGAATAAACATCATTGTGGTTTGGATTTCAGGTCCTAAAAGCATCTGTACTGGGTCAAACTAAATGTCTGTTTAGCCTAATAGTCTGTCTCATGTCCCAACAGGAGCAGATGCTGGGGAAGAGCTCAGGAGCCAGACACTGACAGGCAGCTCCCCAGCTTCTATCCTTAGCTCTAGTACCTACATCCAGCTCAGAAAGCTCCAGCTCAAGGTGGTGTTTCCACATCTAGCTCCTAATAGATTTTTTCTGTGAACCTGTCCAGAGCCCACATAACTGCTATCATCCAGCAAAGGAGCAAAGTGCTCCTAATGCTCATCTTACCTGAGCTGTGTATGAAGAATCACCTTCTTTTGTTTGTTTTGAACCCAGATCCCATTTTGTAGATTTTCTTCAGTTCTTGCAATGAAAGAGACTGGGGTCACTAGTGCAGCCTCCTGCAGTGTCAGCATTGATTTTAGACCAGGTGGCCCAGGCCTTTGTCCAGGTAAGGATGTGGAAATACTCCAAGGAGAGAAATTCAACAGCCTCTCTTAGCAACTAGTTCCCATGTGCTTGTGGTGAAAATCCTTTCATTATATCAAGTTAGAAACTCCCTGTTTCAATTTGTCGCCGTTGTCATATGACCAGATCTTGAGTTGATGCATCATGGTGCCTGAGGCATTAGCACATTATCACATACACCTGCAAATTGCAGAGAAATACATTATTGAAAAAGCATATTTTCTTACAGTAACTTGCAGAGCTCTATTCCAAGATTAAGATTAAGATGAATCATACATACAAGCTCACAAGCTGACTTGTGTTGGCCTCATCAGGAGGTAAGTTTGTGATTTAGAGCCCTGGGGGAAGAATACCTCCAGGCATCATTCATTAATAAGATTACCAGATTCTTCTAGTTTTTCTGTTCTTTTTTTTTTTTTTTTTTTTTTTTTTTTTTTTCAGGCTCTAGTTCAGTCCTCCCTGGCTGATATCAGACACTTTTCTATTATATATCATTCATTGCACTTTAGAGACACTGTCTGGAAGAAGCTGTTTGGGGTAAAATTAGGACTTTAGGGCCCTAATATCAGGAACTCAGCTAAAGGAAGTGAAATATGCTCTAAAACAAGGGTCTAATAAAAGCTAGGATATTTGAAGCTCCCTTTGTTGTTAACTGGGTAATTCAAGGAGTCATCATGAGGTCCCTGAATACTGCAAGTTTGAACCCACATTTGACAGTTTTATAGGAATGTGTCACTAATGTTACTTGCTCTGCCTGCATCCTCTGGGAACACTTTTTTGGATGACTTCATTAAATTGGGAGAGCAGTGATACATTTTAAAGTATACCAAAAATCTGTATCTGCACTTTCAGTGTAACAGAGAATCACAGAATGGTTTGGGTTGGAAGGGACCTTCAAGATCACCCCCTTCCAATCCCCCAGCCCTGGGGGACAGGGACACCTTTCACTATCCCAGGTTGCTCTGAGCCCCATCCAACCTGCCCTTGAGCACTTCCAGGGGTGGGGCATGTACAGCTTCTCTGGGCAACCACTGGTGACTCACCACCCTCACAGTAAACAATTTATTCCTAATATACATTCTAAACCTGTCCTCTTTCAGTATAAAAGTATTACCCTTTTCCTACCACTACATGCCCTTGCAATTTCCAGAATAAACTCACTGAATATGGACATCCTTTCTACCTCATCCCTTTCTCTTCAGCCCTTGCCCTTACAAGCCAGCTTCACCCTGGCAGTGCCAACATCCAAATGCTCTCATTTCTTCTTTTTTTCACTTCCATTACACACACTCTTGCACCATTCAGATCTGCATGTTTCCCTGCACTTTTTCAACCCTTCATATGCTATAACTTTTCAATGAAACATGGAGTAGGAATCTGCAAATAATGCAGGAGACACTCTATGAGAATTACCAAAAAAATGAAGATATCATTTCCTTCTGTCACAATTAGATCCAGGGTCTAGAAGGTTACAGAAGCACAGCTGGATTTCAGCATGGTGTGTACTCTAATGATCTGTTTCCTATTTTTCAGAGAATTCAATACAATTGAATTTGATGATCTTAGAGGTCAAAAGCTGCTGCTATTTCAGGAAGCTTAAATGAGGTGCAATGCATAGAAAAGCCTGCTAGTTATGCCTTTTTCATCATGACCTGTATATTTTATAAAGGATAAGCACGACTTATAAAAGGTGCGAGGCCAGACAGAGGCAGAGCATTTGAAGAGTAATGAATCTGAATTATTAAATCCTGGTTAAGAAAGCTTATAAACCATAATGCAAATCATGTATTGTGCCCTTTAGCTGCAAAACATGTATTATGCCTCTTAGCATGATTTTCCAGCTCTGCTTGGAACAGCTGAGAATTAAAATCATGAAAGGTTTCATGGTGAGACGGATTAATTTGCAAAACAATTTCAGAGCAGTTCATTGTCTGATTATACTGAAATATAGGTTGTGCGACCCCATTGTTCTTCAGGATTGTGCAGTGTGATTCCCATCTAGCAGTGCTTAAGACACCAGAAATTAGTACATTGAGTCTTAGCGGTAGAAGAATGTATTAATCAGACAAAAGAGGAAGTAGGGAAGAGATCTTTGAGACCTTAGGCAAATCCACACTCCTGGAAAATTTCCAGTGCCATTACTCCAAAGCTGCAACGCTTTTTCATATTATGGAAGAACTACACTGAGGAATCACTATGGTACATTTGTTCAAATTGGGGAAAACCACTTCAGTTGTTGGGTTCTCAGACAGCATGGGGAAAAGCCATCAGGAGAACAGTACCAACAGAACTCTTCAATTACAAAAAAAAGGCCATGCACATCTAGAGCCAGTGTCAAGCTGTAGCATGAAGAAGCACTTAATGAAATAGATTGAACCTGCAGAAAGATTTATTTCCAGTCTGAAATCTTAAGATTGTTTAAAACATGAAGAGGACAAATTTAAAAAATTAAAGTCCAAGAATAAACATTACCTTAGTGGGTAGAGAAAGCAAACAAGATAACAAAAAGATCAGTATTGTATTATTTTGAAACTAAAATATAGTTGATGAGATTTAATACAGACCAATCAATTTTATTCCTTGTTCATCCATGTCAGGATGAGTAGAAAACAGCTTGATTTATTACAAGATAAATTTGAAGATGGATGATGCATAGAAGCTTTCCCAAATGTAATGAGTAGTAAAGCAGCCTGAGTATCATGGTATTTCCCTTATCACCAATTTCTAAAGACTGGCTCAGACAAAATTTCTATCAGGGAAATTCTAACTATACTTATTTTGTCTCAGGTCAGGAGCTATGAAGAGATGATCTCAATAAGATCTATTTTAGTCTATATTTCTATGAAAAGAAATGCTGGTTCAAAATGTTGAGATTTTTAGAAATAGATGGATATCAAACATTTTATCACCTGATGGTACTAAAGAGCACCTTTATTGAGTGGCTGTCCAGTTGACAGGAAGAATTCACGGCAACCTCTTGAATTTAAAGATTTCTGTTATTTACAAGGAGAGGAAGGACAATCCTGATGCAGTAAAGAAAGATAAGCAACTTGCACAGTGGTACTACTGATGGCATGACTAAATATAGAGCACCCACTCGTTCCTGGTCTGGAGTGCTTTCTGCTGAGCCACACAACCTGCAGAAGGCAGGAGAGCTAGACAGAAGGAAGGGCAGCAAGAGTCACAAGATATGTACAAAAATGTGGCACACCATCTGCAAGACATCAACCATTTCCAACCTAAGCGCATTCCGGGACAGAATTAATATATGTGTGTGTGTATATATATATACACCATGCCAAATAAATCTTGAGCAGAAAACAATATTGTCACCAACAGATTGTGCTTTACCTTTTTATAAGTGCTGACCTTAAAAGAAACATCCTTTACACTTTCTGCACAGGGCAGTTTATGCTGTGGGGAAAGTGATGGCAAATTTTAGACGAAGTGTTTTGGAGCCTATTTTCCTTGCAATAGACTGAGAAGTTTCCCTGAATTTCCATGGGACCTGTGTCAGTCAACGGAATTGTAAGAGCACCAAAAGATAAATATAGCTGATAAAATAAGAAATATTAAATAATGGTAGATCTATTGTTGAAGGAATTCCAAATACGGAAAGAGGAATTATTCATTTTCCTGGCCACTGGAAAGAATATAAACAAGTTCAACTTGTATCCACAGTTCCTCTGAGGAAGATACGGAGCATGACATTGTACAAGAATAGTTTGGAGGCTCACTGTCTCCCTGTGCAGCAGGATCTGACTGGAGACTGCACACAGGCATCAGCCCAGACAGTGACACTGCTGAGCAAGACAGATGGGAAAATGACATTGAGAAGGCAGCACTGGTGCTGCATAACAAATCCAAACTTCTCCTTCCAAAAACATGCTGAACTCTCCCAAGAGTAAAGAAAAGGGTAATTATCTTTAGTTAAAAGGTTTTCTTTTCCAAACCACCAGTGGTTTTCAAAAGTATGTTCTCACTGGAAGTACCCTTTGTGAAATCCAGAAGATATCTTCCAAATAATTCTATTTTCCTTACAAATGTCCTTCGTTTTTAAAGACATCCTACTGATTTACCTTCTAGATGCAAACTTCTGAATATATCCAATTACCCCTCTCTCACCTGAATATCCACTTGCCCAAAAGAATTATATTCAGAGAATCAAGTTAAGCATGTCCCCTGAAATGCACAAAAATGCACACAAAAGCAAAAATGAATGAATGCATTCCCTAATTACTGTCAATTTACAATTTCCTGTCACACAAGCTTTTATGATTACTATATTTAACATAGTCCCATCCCCTCTTCATTTTCTCCCCTTTGCATTTCACAGTCTCAATAATTTACATACCCAGCACCTAGAATCCACATACTAGGATATATTTGGTAATCAAAAATTAAACTATATAACAAATAGTCATAATTTTGTCATGACAAGTCTTATCATTCTAAACAGAGATGGCAATAGTTAAATATCTGCACAGTGCTCAAATTATTTGTAGAAGAGAGAAATACAAAAGAACAATTATGTGCCAAAGTCACGGGATCATTTCCAGAAATTTAACTTGCATTTTATAATGAACACTTGAGGGTATTTTTCTTTTTTTTTTTTTTTTTTCTTCTTCTTGGCAAAGGACACTGTAAGCCTGGCAGCACTGAGAAACCCTCAGTTCTTCAATACTGACGTACCTGTGACTATCAACATTTGGTTTGTTTTAAAGCACACACTTGAAGTCAATTCCATATTTATGAACAAAAACAGACTCCTTGTCATTCCATGACACCTGAGTATGAAGAGATCTTTTTCTAAGAAATGGGACAAATGCAAAGACAAATATCACTGATCCTTAAGACCAAAAATCTTCAAAATTTTAAATCAAGCTCTTTAATTCGCTGATGTTGCCTCTGGAATTATGCATTTGATTTCTTTCCCCAAAATGAGCTACCTCACTTTATTCCCATCAAAGCTTTTTTCCCCAGTTTTGAGTCCACCATTCCATGAATAGTACTGCCCTTTTTCCAGTCCTTTTGGCAACTGCCATTTTTTGCAACCTCATATCATAGTTAGGGCAAGCAATGTCACATATTCCTGACAATCTTCACCAGGACATTTTTTCTAAAGAAATTTAAGACCCCTGAATTCCCTTCCAAGCTCCTCCCTAAGTTCATTCTCCATTTGCTTTGGAAGAATCAAAACTTCACCCTGGAGTCCCCATAGCGGTAATAGAAACTAACCTGTTCAACAGGATGTTCTCAAATTCGAATACATCAAAGATAAAACAGATTTTCACCTCATTTTTCTTCAAACACCCAGAAATTGCTGCTACTCTGTAGATCACTTAACACGCCTCTGAGCATACTAATAGCAATCCCCACACAAGATTCCAGACAAGATTCCATTTTAGCATCTTCTGCCCTACCTTTCCAGAATTCACTTTCTCAGCAGGCTTGCCAAGGTCTCAGTCCTCTTCCTAAGTAAGCTTTTGCCAGGCAGAACAATTTCTTCTTCATTGTGCTCTCCCAAACCCTTTTTCAAAGACCCCTATGCAAAAGAATGAAAGATTTTGATTATCTGCTTGGCTCCAGAAGGAGGTAACTGAGGATTAATCGTTCTCCTTCACTTTTCTGGCAACGTGAAGGGTGCATACCTCATCACAGCTTTCCAATATCTGACTTCTCTCCAGTTTCTTCCTCCTTTTTGTTACAATCCTAGCACACACACCTTCTTGTCAGTCCTCCACATCAATTTTTGTCTCTTCCTATGCTTGGGCTCAGGTCCTTCGTGGTTTTCATTCTGTAGTCTCCTGCTACACACCTGTACCCCTTCCACTCTTGGCTTCAATGGTTTGCAACAGCAACCAGTTTCCAAAGGCAATGTGATAAACCATCTATATGTGAGCATGACAAAACCAGTAGCTATAGTAACAGGAAAGCTTTAAACAAAACTGAAAAAAAAAAATCTGAGGGATATCACTCAACTGCTCCTCCATCCCCAAATATTGCATGGTTCCATAAATGTCTTCCTGTGTTCCTTTGCCTGATTGTACCTAGCCCAAAACACAGTGAGATAAAAATAAAACTTTATTTTGCTTGGCTTAAGAAGGAAAAATAAATAAATAATCACACCAACAAAACTAGGAAAAGGTTGTCTCTTTCCCTGAAAGAAAAAAGAAAAAAGTACATATCTGTAAGCTGTAAATCCGGGAGAGGCAAAATTGTCACTGTCCCAGCAGTAAGGCCACGTGTTGATACCTGTGACCCATCTCACTGTCACACAGAGCTGGAGAGCAATTTCTGACAGTGCAGAACAGCACAGGTAACTTTAAAAAGAACAGGTACAAGAAAAAGAACCTTCTGCAGGTTCTTGAGCAGAACCCTTGAATCTAACCGGACTGAGTCCAGGTAATAAAGAAAATGCTTTTTTTTCTGTCATATATTTTTCACTCCCTAGAGCCTGTGTAGGTGGACATCCACAGAAAAGACCAAAATAGACTCGGGGCCTCAGCTTAGCTGACCACTTGAAAGGTCAGCAAAACACTGTTCAGTAATTTAACACGCTTACACCTGTGTCACACCTTTTCATTCCTGCATGTTAGATTATGCATGTCAAAACAGATAAACAATACAGACTTAATTCATGCTGAAAAAACTTCATTATTTTATATAGATTAAAAGAAACTAAACTGTCTTCATTTATTGCAGTATTACCTTCCAAAAAATTATTCTTTCTTATTTGCCCCTTCCTTTCTTGAGGCAGTAGGACTATTCCATATATCTTTTAAATACATACAAATGTGTTGCCCTTCTCAATAAAACCCACCTGAAATGTATTTCCTTTTAATCAGTGAAGTAAGTAGCCATGCAAATCAGAAGAGAGAATTATCTATTTCAGCAAGGAATAGTCTGATATTTGTCAAACTGGAATATTATTATACCTGATTCAATTTTACACATTGACATCTCTCCATTGTTATTGATTAATGGTTAAAGCTCTCTAAGGTTGTTATACAACACAGTTATAAATAACTTATATTATTTAGATACATAATGGATGTGATTTCTACAAATGATGAATTATATCCCCCTTCTTAATTACAATGTCCTCTGAAATCTAATTTAAATAGTAGCTAAGCAGATTAAACTCAAAAGCAAGAACAACAGCAAGTCAGTTTGCAAAATGATAAATTTATGGGGTTTTTCTCCCAGTGCTGTAGAGTTTTGCCACAGAATGTTTTGTAAAGTATCATCTTTCTCAATATCTTATTAGATCACTGTAATCTGGATTTACATATTGATTCATTCAGTTTCAATGTCAATCAAGATGTAAAAATTTAATAAAAAAAACAACTCTAATTGCTCCTGGGAGACTTAGCAATAATTACTCCCATATCATCTCAGTGAGGCAGACGTCTTTAACACGTTCTGTTTTTCAAGCATAACAATTGTACGTTCCTTTTGGGCACTGCATACTCCTCAAATCAGCATTTCACTCACTGAGATGTTGAAGGCTGCCTTAACAACATATCACACAGGGGCTACACTTGATAAAATTGAAGCTGTATTCTGTCAACAATAATTATGTGGGTGTTTTGCTCATTTCCTGCTGTGGCTGTCCCATGGCAACAGCGTGAAAACAGCACTCGTTTTTAAAATACATAAATGACTGCTTTGATGACACATTTCTGGCTCAGGTTTGGCAAAGGCGAGGTGAAAACAAAGACTTTTTTGAGAAACTATCACAACTACTTCTATTATATGCAAATCTGTAGGGAATGTGCTGATTCCCAAGTGAGGGCTCAGCTTTGCTGCAGTAGTGGCAGAGGTGGCCTGAGGCATTTCCAGAGAATGATAACAATCCAGCATTTGCACTTCAGGCCATTCCCTCCACCTTCAGTGAATTTTCACAACTAATACCTCAAATGAAGGTCATTATTCTGCTTAACCCTGCCTTTGCTGTTGTTGCTGATAAAATCACACTAAAATTCCATGTTTTATAGAATTATATCTGTCTGGAGTGCTGAAAAAATAGCTGGTGGTATCGATGATCTTGTGATATAAACTCTGGTACATAATTATTTTGGTACCTGGGGAATCAGCTTTGCAATTTTCAGTTTGAACTGTTTTGAGAATATTTACTTTTCTAGGATAATTTTATGGCTGGTGAACCAAGAAGAATAGGTGTATGTACTGTACAGACAGTTCATAAAGTTATAAGACTAATTGGATATTGCAGGTTTTACCCTTGGCTCTGTGAACATCTGTGTGGTAAGACCTAATGGCAGGATCAAGTGCACTTACAACTCCAGCCTTTCAAATATCAACTTCACTGAGAAAAGTAGCAAAATTGATACCATTATGGTTATTTTTTTCCCATTATGAGCGCCCCGACTAAACTTCTTTCATTTAAGTTGATACTAATGCAATGAGAAACATCTGGAGATTAACAAAGTGGACCAGATTCAGGCTGGATTTTTAGATGGAACCATTTAATAACCCATCATATGTCCCTGGGAACATCCTTTCTTTTCATTTTTAACACTCTGAAGGGATTTTAAGAACAAAATGTAGCAGTAACAAAATGTAAAATCCATAGATAGATGTATTTAAGATAAATCTAAGAATAATAGAACTGGTTTTGCACTAGGGGGAAGAAACACAACTCAAAGTAAGGCAACACATCATGTCAAGCTGTACATTGGAGTATTAACAAAGCCCAGTGTGCCTGGAATGTCCAGAGTGAATCTTACACTAGCCACATATCAATTGTCTTTTGTATTGTCACAAGGATGTAAAGGAAACCGGGAGTGTTTGCTATCAGCATCTGATTAACCACTGAATTCTAACCATAGTTTTGGAACAAAGAACAATTTTATTTGATGCCAACCATTGTCTGTGGCAGGGAAACAGCACAGTTTCCATTAGAGGAGGATGAATTTAAATTCTGATAAGATGTGGGGATGAAATGCTAACTTAAGCCAAATGAATATTCATGTAGGAAAGTGAAAATAGGTGTCAAGGACTTGCTGCACTTAAGTCCTGGGTTACATGAAAACTGTACACCATTCAACAAAACAACAAGGTTTCTAATGATTACTTTACCCATATAATTTATTCATCTATTCCAGAGCAGTGTTTCAGGGCTTAATGAGTATTTGTAAAGCTCTGACTGAAATGCACTCTCAAAATGCAAAACATTAAACCATTTACAATGAATGAAGTAGTGTAGATTACTGGTTCAGAAAAGCCACTACAGCTCATCAACATGTGCATTTGAAGGGTGTATTACTTCACCAGGCCCCTGCTCACAATCCTGTGCAGTTGAAAGGCTAAGTGTGCTTCCTTCCCACTGAATCCACTCTGATGTCCAGGGACAAAGGAAAAGTTGAGGAACTTTCTCTCTTCTCGTGTTTCACCCCATGTCACCCATATTTTCCCCCTATGAGGTAATCTCATATCACATCCCAAAGAACTGCTTGGAGCATAAACAAGATAAGTAGCAATAGAATGGTCTGGGTTGGAAGGGACCTCAAAGATCATCTCATTCCAACCTCCTGCCATGGGCAGGGACACCTGCTGCTGGATCAGATAGCTGAAAGTCCCACCCAGCCTGGCCTGGAACACTTCCAGGGGTGGGGCATCCACAGCTTCCCTGGGCAACCTGTGCCAGTGCCTCACCACCCTCACTGGGAAGAACTGGACTCACCTCTAGTTCCTTGCATGGCCATGTTTCTTCCTGGAAGATCAGCTTTGTGAATCAGAGATTTCTGCAGTCTCTGGTACGACAGATTTCTGTGAGCACAAGTGGCAAACAGGATGACCTCATGCTTCCATGTGCTGCTTGTTGATGTGCTTCTCTTGCCCATTGTTGCAGTGCCATTGCACCTGTTACAGATGCTGTATTGCGTTTTCAACTAGATAAATGTCTATCAAAAAAAAAAAGACATTTTCAAATGTTAATTTTCTTAAACTATTTCTTTTTCTTCTTTGCACACTGTGATAGTTGCTTTGTTGCTATTAATAAAAACTGATGCAACACTAACGATGGTAAAGAGTAGTCCCAGTAATTCTACAGGAAATCCAAGACTTCATAAGCTCAAGTTTTAGTAGGAAAAGAGAAAGATCAGGCAAAATAAAGATTCTGGGATCTAAGTAATCCTTCTTTCCACATTAACTAACAGTTGCCCAGACACTTTAATTCTACACCATGCTGTGCACAATAAATGAGGAGTCAGGAAAGGCAAAATCTTGGCTTTTAATATCTCACACCTTTCTGCCCATTAGTTCATCTCTCCTACACCTGCCAATGATGGTTTTTTCTACTTTTTTACTTTCCTCATACATAGCCTCTGCTGCATCTTGGCACGCAGGAGAGGGTGAAATTTATGTTTGTGTACATCAATGGCAATGTGTAAACGAAAAATGAAGCTGTCAGTGATTCATGGCAGCCTCCTGGACAGAGAAAAACACACACTATTGTTAAGCTATTTTTATTAAATTAGCCAACTTGGAAGTTTAATGTTAGTTTTCTGCATTAGCAAGGATAGTAACTACTTTGGCTAAAACATAACCTAACAAGGGGTCAGTGTGGGGACTGAAGGAAAAAAATTTAAAAGCAAAAAAAAAATTGCCCAGAAGAAACATGACTGAAATCCCAGATTATACCAATTTCCTTAGCAGTACTGTATATGCAGATAATATTTATAGAAATCAGCATCTCTCAGAAATAGGCACTACGTTAATTAAAATGTGTTGTAGCCTAAGATTACATTTTATTAATTCCTGTTTGCAAGAAGGTCATGTTTAATGATTTCCTCTTGGAGTTACTGGTTTTAGCAATCAGACCATTAAAGATTTTGATTCTTGTTCTACTTGTGAAATTACTCAGATTCTTGCAAACACAAGTGCCAATTCCCTGATCTTTCAGTGTTCTTTTTAAGTTTTTGCCCCAGTGGGATTTTCTTTTTCTTGGCAGAAAACATCTGCACACACAACATCAGGAATTGTAATTAATTTTCAATCAGTCCAGAATAAAAGTGTTTAGACAACCAGGATACTCCAGGATAAATTACTATAACAGACCAATACTGTTCTCAATTGCATTATCACTGCATTCAATGCACAATTGCAATTGTGCTTTACAGCTGGCACAACTACACAACTCCTTGTGAATAATTAATGTTGAATTACACTGCAAATACATATTAAAGTATTCATGACATTGTATAGAAAATCACATATGCAAAGTTCTTGATGAATGAGATATTAATTAAAAAATAACCACCACCTTCACTTTAATGCCTTGGGGACTGGGAACATCTTGACCACTGCCAAAAGAGTGTCTTGAAATCACATCTTTTAAAGCATTTTGTAAGAAACTCTAGAGAGAACATCACAGTGGTTAGATGGACAGGCAGAGGCACAAAGAGATGTGACCAATTTATCTGTTTCAGTAAAAGGCAGTGCTTTGTCCTGAATCTGTTCAGAATACATCAGTGTCTAGTAACACACAGCACATTCCACCCTTCTAAGTAATATTAATATAAGTTTCAAACCGTGCTAAGTTATATTAATCAAATTACTGACCTGAGTTCACAGAGGGATTGAACTGAAGGCAGTTAACCAATTAAACACGAGTGGTCAGTGCTGTGGAAAAAAGGAGAGGAATTTGGAATTTTGGAGCTTCACCCATATTTTGCACACCCTAAAGATTACTCAGCTCCGTTCCTCTGAATTTTGGGCAATATGAGCACCCATGGTGATTGAAAGCATCTTGTGGAACTGGCACAAGCTTTGGTTCTGTGTGCAGGGTTCATTCTTGTGGGTGCTTTTAAAAATGCAGCCTCCCCATGTTCAGACACAAGCTTAGCTGTCCCTGCAATATTAATTTATGCACTGTATTAATTAATTATGCGATATATTGGCACAAGAAGTGCAGATATCTGTAATCATGTCTTGCCCAGGGTGCCTGATGACCTGAGAGCAAAGAGCAGCTACACTGTGAAAAGTAAGGAAAGGGCTTTCAGACAATAAGGGGAAAATGCAGGAGAAATGCAGCTTCTCCCTAACACAATAAGGATCAGGACAGATCTCCCCAGCATTTTTTGAATTTTATATGTCCTGGATTGGTTCTACAATTTAAAAATTCTCTTGTTTTGACATTTGCCTAAGTAACAGTGTCATTCCTAGCACCTGCTTTTGAGCTCATGAAGGAAAGTCTCTCAGTGAAAGTAGCTGTCATCTAAAGAGGCAGCAGATCAATGTCAGAAAACTTGTTGATCAACTTCCTGCCTTCTTGTTCACTTAAGAAATGAGTTCTAAAAGGCTTTTTCAAGGAACAAGGAAAATTGTTGCATACCAACAGTCACAAGCAACACCTCCTAGAAAATTTTAAGCTTAAGCATCTACTAAGGCTTTGTTCACTTAAAGAAATCTCAGTATAGCAAAATTCATTTAGCAACTTGCTTGTTGAAGGGCTATACTCCTCCTGTGAGGGCATGTCAGTTTATTTAGGCAGTCTGAAAACCCAGATGTGTTGTTTTTACCAAGAGCAAGGGCACACGACTGTGGCAGCCATGCAGCTGCAGCTGAGGGCACAGCTCCAGCTTGTCACCAGTCCCACATGGTCAAAGTGCCCTTGCCAGCAGCACAGCAACAGTGAAAAGATCTGAGAAACCAAACAGCATCTCTACCTGCAAACAAAATAAAAGTTGCTGGTTTTTCCCCCAAGCCTCTAGTTTGGCTTTTCTCAATCCTTGAAGGTGACCTGAAGCACTCAAACATTTCTCTCTTCCCACCTGCTATCCCCTTCCTTCCTCCCCTAACCTGACCTGAACCAAATCCTGCCTCCAGACTTGACTCATACGTTGAAGCATCTTCCAAAAACAATGCAGTCACAAAATGTAAAATTGCTATCTGCAGTCTCCTCTACAAAGCTTTGATAACATAGTTTGCCAGATAAGAATGTGAAAAGAAACCCATATCTTACGTGCCTAAATTGGCAAAATGACAGAATATTTTGTTGGCTTCCTTTGGTGGCTTTCAGGGAAGCGGTGAAATAAGCCCAGCAGAAAAACCTCCCTGTATGACATGCTGCATCTTCCATATGGCCCTCTGCTATCCTGGCTGCACCAGCACAGGCAAACTAATAATACTTACAAGTGTGAGATGTGCAGGTTTCATAACAGCATTCCAGTGGGAGTAATTGTAACCAGTTTTAAAACAGAACTTGTCAGGTTTGGGGAAGAGACTGAATGCGGTTGCACCTGCGACAGCAGAAGGCTGGATGCAATGATCCAACAGGCCCTACATTTCAGTGTAAAAAAAAGCCCAAAACAAACAACCAACCGGGAAAAAAAAGAGCCAAGCCTCAGAGAGAACAAGAGCAGAACAAAGGTTACACATTAGCCAGCACACGTGCTCCTGTGTGCCTTCCATGGCTGGAATTGCTGGAGCTGCCGGAGAGAGGAGCGTGAGCCAGGTCATGCCACGTAATAGCCCCTGCCACGTAACAGCTCCTTTGCCACACAGAATAAAAATGTATTACAAAGCAAGAAAGGAAAAAGGAAAAGAGATTTTTAAAAGCAGTCTTTCTCCATCCCCACTCCGTTTCCCAGACCCTCCAGCAATCTTTGAAAAAGAGGGAGAAGGGAGAGAATATTTTCAGGGGTGGCAATGCATCCTCAATTCCTCAATTCCAGCAGGCTTCTGGTGCTCCAGTGACCACAGAGACCTTAATTGCACTCAAGGTGCTATGGACAGTGTGCCATGAAAACATGTGCTGGGAGATGATTCCTATTTGGAAGAGTATAAAAAAGCAGGAGAGACAAAAAGCAAGAAAAGAGATGGAAAGAAACTTGCCCAAAGGGTGGGTCAATATTCAGAGCAAAAGCAGCCTCCTGAATGCGCATGAGGCCAATGCCCTGTCTACTGGGGAGCCTCCGGCTCTTCAAACAAAACCTATCTAGTGGCAGCCCACTTCAACCAGGTTTTGGTGGGTCTCAGGACCCAGGGGTATATGCAGAACAAGGCAGAGCCAGGGAGCAATACCTGGCTCATTCTGCACAGGATGTAACATCAACACAGCCTTTCCAAGAGAATCATGGATTCATTCAAAGAAGCAACAGTCTTCCACATCCCGTAAACCTGCTTGCAGATTCTGGAAATTCTGCAAAGGGAGGAGGAGCTTCTTGCTTTGAAACAAGCAGTATCTCTGCTGTTCCCCCTGGAAAGGGAGCCCACCTCCTTGGCAGCCTTCTGCAACTTGCCTTATCATTTCCACTGAATGAGATTTCAAATCTCTGGCTGAAAATAATTACCTGCAACTTTTTATAGCTAAATTAAGACCACCTACATTTGCAGGTATCTCTGAAGTAGGGTAACACTACTCCTCTATGTGTAGGAGAGAAATTTAGCTGTAAAAGAATGGGTAGACTGTGGATTATTTGTGAAGTTTGTTTGTGCTTTACTAAAGTTGCTATGCAAAACAGTCTGATTTACATTTAGTGGCATTTTTCATGTAAGAACATTATTGGCATCAATGTTTAGTATACCCCTGCCAAAAAAAAACCAAACCACACAACAGAAAATTAACATGCAAGGCAAAGAGCAAAAGACAAATTCAAATCCCCTTGGGATTTTCTTTGGAATCAAAAGCCACTTGGAGTAAACATTTGCCAGCTCAACAATTTGAACTGTCCTATACACATCTCTCTAATAGCCTCTGTAATAATTGACAGAGCACAATACCTAGAAAAGATGCCAGCACATCACAAATATGAGGTTGTTGATAGGATTAAGCATAATCCTGTCTCACCAATGAATAAAGAAAATAAGGAATGGAGCTGTGTAGTGTTGAATAGCACTGACTCCAAGATACACTTATGACAAGCTTTCGGTGTTTTTTGTGCACAGCAGAGCTTCACTGAGAAGGTCATGCATGAATTCTGAAAAAAATGGCATTATTACTGAGGAATGCCAGGCAAAGCAGGAAATAATCTTTAATTAATTTGTGAGGAACTTTCATTTGGCAGACACAGTCTGCCAAACAAAGACAGAACAGTAGCTTTCTTATTAAGCCGAAAAAAATCGACCAAAAGTGAAGAAATCCCATAGTCAAAAGGCATTAGAACAATGGATTTTTACTAGGAGATGTAGTAGAAATCCACAGGGAATCCTGGCAATGCTCACAGGGTTTTTTTCTCCTGAACTCTAAGGTATTTCTGACAGAAAGAAAGAATGAATCTTTATATTTTCTGCTTTTCTGGATTTTGACTCAATATTTGATCTCAGGCAGAGTAAAACGTGAGCAGATTCAAACTTATTCATTAATCCTAACAATTCAAAGTACCGCACTTTGTCTTTTCTTATCTCTATTATTGTCTTAGTAATTTCATTTCCAATTGCCACCTCCATCTCCCACCGGCTCACACAGGTATTAAGGGATATTTTTGTCATTTGTAAAATGCTGGGGAAACTCGTGATAATAGGCACCTCATAAACGGAAGGTGTTATTTTAGTGAAACTGGGACAAACTGCTAGTTTCAAATGTAATTGGCTACAATGGAAAAACTGGAGCATCCAGTAGAAAACTGGGCCATGGTACGTGTGAGGTACTAATATTTATCCAAATGTGGCAGCTTTGTCTCAGTTCATAGGAGCTCACCCCCATGCACTGAGGTGTGTGAGCTAAAGAGCGTTGAAAGAATTTTATCTTTACTTGAAAGTGCTTCCTGGGAGCAGGAAGCAATTCAGCAAATCAATGTGTTTGTTTTTCACATCCACAAGCCAAAATTTAAATCTCACTTAAGCCTAAAGGGAAACAAGTTGGGTGATTTCAGTGTAATCCCTTCAGAAATGTATTCTCTTCACAAGAGCTCTGCTCAGCACAGTAGCAGCTCTGTGCTGGAGAAGCTCACACATTAGAACTGCTACAGTGTGGGTTAAGAGGGAGAGTCTCTACTGGCAGCCTTTATAACAATATCCTATATAAATTCATAAATAATCTTAGCATATTGACATCCTGGAAAGGAAATATGGAAAATTTGCCTAGGAGCTGCCTACATTAATCTTCATTCTATCCTGTACTGGCATCTCTCCCAGTTTCCTCTGCCCAAAGTTCACAATGTCTGTTTTTAAAGGAACACACTGACCCTTCTAGAGAAGAGCCCAGAAAACCTGATTTGCTACAAGTTTTAATTTTTATATCCTCTTTTCCTAAAACAAGTAGGCTGTGAAGTGCAGCTTCTAATGAGCCAAAGGAAAGCAGCCTTTACATGAAAAAATTTGGCGTGCAAATCAGATGACTAAGGAATGTGGATTGATCACACCACCAGGGCTTATGGAGAGAGAATAAATTAGCAATACTCCGTGGAGCTAAAGCTCATGGTCCAGTCTCACTAACATGGACCAACAGCTCTTTACCATGTAAACTCCTTTCCATGTGTGCCAGCAGTGATTTTGCCTTTATGAAGCAAATTTTAGACTCCACTGCACCCCCTGTGAGTGAGGGAGAGGTGAGATCAGAGCCAAGCAGCTGACTGATAGCTGCAGTGCAGACACACTCCTAAAGAAGTTCCTGGAAAAATAAAGTACTGCATGCCGTGAGACAAGGAGGTTCAAGGATTTCTGTGCAACAGAACCACTTCACTCTTCCAGGAAACTGTCACAGCAAAGCCCTTCTAGTGGATATGCAGATCAGCTAGCAAAACAGGGCTCGTGTAGTCTTCAGAAAAACACCCTCCCTCTTGGTGAAACAGGCTGACAAGGTGACAGCCTAAGTTGCCATGGACCTGTCCCACATGTGCATCTCTACCACAACTTTAGGAGCCTGGAGTTCACCCCTCTTCTCAACAGAACATGAACACACCATCAAATGTCATTACATACCTCTGATTTGTCTGCTTCTCTTAGAAGTCCAGAGTCCTGGGTTTGGGAGGAGACTGCCCTGGTGTAGCTGTCCTAATGCTGCAAAGTGCCCAGCCCTCCCTCTGCTGAGCTGGAAACCTATGCAGTGCTGAGTCTCCTGCCAGCACAGAACTCCTTGCACCTCCTTGAAAGCCCTGGCAAAAGGAACAGGGCTTGCTGAGGGGTCCTGGTGAGATGTGCTTGGCATGTTCTCAAACTGAAAAGCCTGTCACCAACTCAAGGGGAGATGTAACACAAAGCCTGTTTTTGGGGTGTGGATATAAACCTATAAGGACACCTGACATGGACAACGATACCTATCATTATGCCTAGCTCTGACTACCCCTAAATGTCTTTCCAAGATCTTACCTTTTTCCTTGATGGTGATGGTGATCATTCATTCTGGGTTACAATTAATACATAGTTTCCATACTATGTATACTTTGTTAATCCAAGGCCTGCTGTTCTTATTTATCTAAACCAATTTATTGAAATTAAGTTAGTTTACCTGCTGACCTCTATGAAATGCATTCAGGGTATTCCTCAGCAATCCATGATATTAGTCTCTGGGAAAACCAGCAGCAGGAGATAAGGCTAATGCCTTCTAAAACCTTCCAAAGCAAAGCTCCCCTGTAGCAAGGTTGTTACCCTACAGCTCCTGTCATATACAGCACATACTGTGCTAATGGGGATGCAACACTAGCAGAGATTCTAGGTCAAGTTTCACACACTTCCAGCACAGCTACTGTGGATTTAGGCTGGGAAATTTGAAAGAAGAGTTTGTCCCTCACTGATAGCGTGAGGATGTGAGGACAGTGTGAGATGACCACCTAAATTAAATACAATGCATTTTTTATGCACTGGAGATCAAGAATACCTTTGTTTCTAACATTTTGAAGTTTTCCCTCTGATGCATGCTCACAATTCCCACTGATATCTATAATACAATCTATGCTCCAATTCCCATTATCCTGGTACACTGCTCTCGGTGACAAATGACAAGAGAGGATGAAGACAACATGAAAGGGACATTATTAAGGCAGGTAAAACTTCCCACAAGAGTAAGTCTTGAAATATGTATGCTAGATGAATGGACACAGAAACCACCTGCTTGAGGTTTTATTGCTCAATTCAAAAGATATCTAGGAAAAAGATATTTCCACTGCTTTGGCAAGAGGCACAGCCTGCACTTGCTCCCTGAACACAACTATTCACAGCTTTCCCTCATTTTCATACAAACACCAGGGCCTGGTCTAGCCAAAGTTTCCCTTCCTGTGGCTAACACAATTTGCAGTTTGGCTTTATCAGCTGTGCATGGGAAAGCAAAGACACCACACCAAGGCTGCTCCTTGCGCCTCTCCTGCCCCTTCTCCCACCCCACCTGGACCTGCTGCACAAAGGACAAGCAGAGCAGGCTCAGCATGGAAAACCCTGTGTTGAAAGCATTTGCCAGCAAAGCCCAAAGCCTGCTTCAAACCTCTGGTGTTATGAAATAAAGGAGTCACAGCCCAGTACACATCCCTGCGTTTTGAGCATTGTTTTGAGATGGGAATATACAGCACAGTATTACCAACCTGCATCTTCAAACCTGGGTCAGTCCCTAAAACTAACAGTAGCAGCTTAGAAATATTTTGATTTTAAAAAAGTCTTTGTTTTCTGATCCTTGGTGTTTTCCAGCCTTAGGTTCACACTCCTGAGACCCTAATCACCCTCAGGAAAACTGTAAGCATTTCATTTTCAGACAAAATCTGGCACTCTGGCCTAATCCCATGACTCGAGGCTGCTGCTGAAAGAAAAAGGTGGGGGGGTTATGGAGAAGAGCATTAAATGCATAACAAAGCATGAAAGCTACCAATATCCAATTCAGAATTGTATTCTACAAAGGTAGCAGCAAAATTAATCTATTTCTAAGAACTATTCTAATACAGCAGAAAGCAAAGCCTAATAAAACCCCTTAGGTTTGCATTTTACTTGCAAACGTTCTGGCAGGGTGAAAGGCCAGGCAGAGACCTTTACTTCATCTGTCACTTGGCATTTTTTGGAACATCTCTGTTACTGAAGGACTAAAATTTTGCAGCAGTGAAATTTCAGTGTATGGGAATGGGAAGGAAGGGCGAAGGGAAGCACATACAAACAGAAGCTCATGGAAGAGCTGCCAAGCACAAGCAGAGTAGCTCCAGAATTTATTTCACTGTACTCTCATCCCAACCATGCAACAAACCAGAGGAAGGATATCTTATGATTGAATGCTGGCCTGGAACATCTGAGTTCAGTTCCCAGATATTTCAAAAAGTTTCAGACTCAGTTGTCATCTTACAAATATACAAAGGAAAATAATGTTTCCTTTCTAGCACTCTTGCTCTGTCCTTTCTCTTCATATTGTGGATCTGCCTCTTAATTGATGTGAGCTACTTAGCAAAAGGAAGCTCTGATTTCAGCAGGGGCCTGCAGCTGCTGTAACAGCAAACCATAATCTGAACCAAATCCTACCTCAAACCTTTGCAAAAAGTTCAGCTCTGGATCTGCCTTTAGGAGCAGGAACATTACTGCTGTAAACAGCCTCTGAGCCAGTTGTGAGCAGACATCCTGCAGTTCTTATTCTAGCAACCTTTAGCTTTTTGACTAAAATACTTAAGGAATCTAAAAATACAGTGGGAAATAAATCACGCTGCCTAAAACTCTACGTTTTCCTCCCCTCAAATTTTATGCCTTTTATTCTGAAATGGAGAAATGGCAAAAGCAACAATGAAAGGGTGATTATTAATCTTTGATCCTGAGTCACTTTCTCTTACAGAGCCCTATTCTTCACCTCAGGAAGTGTGATACAGGAGCACTCCCACAGCCTGATTAAAGGTCCAGGTATGGGGTCACACAATGCACAAAGGGAGCTGCAGAGTTTCAGAGAGCAACGTGTATTTAATGTGTGACTAAAGGCAAGCACGATAAAGAATGCAATAATGAACATCCCTAATGATTGCCATAGCTGTGAAACTGCCACAGAACTGTTTGAGGTAATTGTGGTGAGAAATTGAGTTGTTTGTTAAGAAAGAAATGGTCAAATCTGTTTTCCAGAGTGCTAGCCTGGGTGATTACAAAACAGAACTTGCTGGGAATGCCAACTTGCTGGAAAATGGCAGTGTGCCCTCCTCAACTGAGAGCAGCCAAAGGGACCCAGGTTTTACTGGCTCACCGAAAGCTGAGGAATTAGAATGGAAAACAAGCAGGGTGAGGCAGCTGACAACTGGGATTTCAGGTTTGTCAGCAAAGAGATGCCTCAGAGAAGGGTCAGAGGTTACACCTGGAGATTTAGTAGATAATGACAGAGTTCAGACGGGCATCAAACCCATCTGGTCCCTCAGATGGCAAATTGTCATGAAGTCCAGTTTTGAAAAGAACAGCTTGGCTTAAGATGCAAAATTCATTACTTCCTAAGGAAGATGCTCACCCCAGCTCCCCCTTATTAAATTAAGAATTTGAAGGAATATTTTAAAAAAATAAATCAAGGTCAGAATTTTTTAAAAGTCCACAAACAAACCAGCTGTTGCAGGAGCCACACACAATCCCAGGTGCTGAAACAGCACCTGCAAGCTCTGTAAAGATTACTTTTATGGCAACAACTTTCCTACAAGGGAGCTGCAGCTCTCTGAAAAGCACTGGAATTGCAGCTGACAGCAGAATTGCCTCTCTCCCAGAGCAGGCAGTGCAGGGAGAGCAGCAGCCAGCCCTCTCTGGGAATGGCATCCGAGTCCCGCATTGGGCAGGAGCCTCTCTTTTCACCAACACAAAGGAGGACGTGTGAGCATGAAATCCACTTTGAGCACTGCTCACAGAGTGGAGTCTAAAGGCTGCTTTGGCCTGGCCACCGTGAGGAGCTGCATTTTGATGTTCACACTGTCAGAAAACACCTTTTTTCTCCCCTTCTCTACCATTCATAGGATTTTTATGTTCTAATTCACTTTAGAATCCAGCTTAAGATTCTCAGTGTCTAGAATTCATAGAGTTTCCAAAAGGGAAACAGCTGTAAATATTATAACAGCAAATCTTCTGATTTTCTAATCTACTGGTCCCTCAAGATTTCTGCATCTTTGGCCAGATATAAAAAAGCAACTTTCTTTTGTGAAGTCATACTTTACACTCAAGTGTAACACTGCCAAAATTTAAGGTGGTAATCCGGCCAGAACTGGCAAAACATTGGAACAGACACAACATTTCACATGCATTTTACTAGATCTAACAGCAATTCGGGCTGTTTCAAGAACTCTGCTCAGTTTGTCAGCTGATGAGCAACCTTATAACTAATCTAAACATAAAGGCTTAATCTAAACATGAAAGCTTGTTCACCTCCTCTGTCAGTGGGGGTTTGTATCTCTCAAAGAGATTTTGATTAGACAGAACATAAAGAAAGACTTGCCAACCATTGAATAACAAGAACTGTTAAATAGCATACACTTTGCATTCAGACCTGGATTGAGTGAAAGGTATTCTGGAAAGTCCTAAAGTATGAAAATACACTGGCTATCAGATACAATGTGGGCTGTTGTGCTGACAACTGTATGTGAGCAGGAGAAAAAAAAGCTTTGTGACCTTGTTTCTGCATGTACCTGTGAAAAATAAAAAACAACAACCAAACCAAACAACCTCCATTTGTGAGGGCTCATGAAAAGCTACCGATCTACAAAGCTCTGGAAGTCCTTTGTCTCATCTTGCTGCATATTAGGGGTATATTTCACATTCAAATTTGGCTTACAGCAATAAGCAGCCAGGACAGTTCATGCCCTGTGTGACTCACAGATTGTAGTCAAATACACTGTTTCACAAAAGGGGTGTCAAGGACACTCATCAGCATTCCAGAAAAAAACCAGAACCATCTCTGAGAGCTCAGACACTAAAATCCCCACGCATTTTTACCATCACCACTGAAAGAACTGAAGACAGTAATGGTTACCAAAGATGAAGCACAGATATTTCAGTATGGTGGCTCTGCATTATGTTATTCTTAACCTTTTCTATTTTTCAGTTTCTAAAAAAGCTGCTGCATCCATCCACTGTGCTGGAAAATTCAGTGGCATGAATGGGGCTAAATTTAGGATGCAGGACACTGCAGCTGCGATAACATTTCGGAAGTGGAAGGCAGAGTGGGTACATGACATATTTAGATAAGACAACTATTTTTAGTCAAAATGAAGCTCAGTTTTGGCTACTTTAGCAAGTGCACTAATTTGGCTAATCAGTTCAGATAGACTTTATCCCAGCTCCCATTCTCACCTACAAGGTACTGCACACTGAGACCCCTTCTACCTATTTGTGTTTTAAAAAATAATGGGTAAAGCAGGAAAAAAGTAATCACAAACTTGTCACTTGCATTTCTGCTACCCCTTCCTAAGCATCCAGTGGCAGATACTTGGAGAAAGGCCAGCGACCTGTCTAGACCACTGTACTCTGATGTAGTACAGCCACAATTTTCTCCTCTCACCCAACTGCTTTTGTTGGTCTCCTCCAAATGGAACAAATTATCTGCTGATCCATTTCTGCTAAGTTCAGCATTTTATTGCACCAAGAGAGTGCAGTCTGCTATCTCTCTTCCACTTACTTCAGGCTTAAAATGTTGCTCCATGACTGGATCATTTTTCACCTCTTTTTTTTTTTTTTTTTAAACCCCCTAGCAACTTCTCCCCATTTACATCCTTCTCTCCTTTAAACACATCTTGTCTTCAGAGTAATGCATCCTGCTTTCTTAAGCCTGAGCCTGGCTCCTGTAGGATCTCATTTTGACACATACTTGCCATGTCATTTTTAGATAGCAAGCTCTCCATCACATGGAAACAGATCATTGACAGCCACACAGTAAAGTGGCAGCTTTAAAATCAGGGTCCAGGCTTTCAAGTCAGGAGCTATCAGGGACATGCTTTAAAAAATTTAGTACTGGCTTTTATTGATAGAAAAATATTTTTAATACATTTCCATGAATTTGAGGAGAAATTGGCATTCATGTATTTCAAGTACTGCTGCAGTTCTGGTCTCCAACCAGGAGGGTATAGGTGCAGTGAATCTACTGAGCACAGTCCTAATTGTTTTATAAAACTGGGGTTTGGGCATCTGCAGCAGAGCAGTAGATTTGTGCTTCTCCAAAAGCAGAGAGCTTAGCAGACTGGGTTATGTGTTTAAAAATGAATCTGGGTGCTAGTGAGCCTTACCCAGCATTCAATATCCACAGAGAACTCCCAGTCTGTGGCTCCACAGAGCTTGGAGTCATTTCTGAAATCATAAAACAAACTGGGTTGGAAGGGACCTTAAAGATTATCCTGTTCCAGCCCCTTGCCATGGCAGGGACACCTCCCATTATCCCAGGATGATCACAGCCCCATCCAGCCTGGCCTTGAACACTTCCAGGGATGGGGCATCTACAGCTTCCTTGGGAAACCTGTGCCAGTGCTTCACCACCCTTACAATAAGAAATTTTTTCCTAGCATATAATTTAAACCTACCCTTTCAGTTTGAAGCCATTCCCCACTATCCTGACACTATATTCCCTTGTAAATAGTCCCTCCCCATCTTTCCTGTAGGCTTCCTTCAGGTACTGGAGGCCACCCTACCCAAATATACACACATGACCAGATTACACTCTCAGAGAAACCAGCTAAACAGCACTGTTTTCAATGGAGTCACACTGGAGGAAAAAAGGGAAAAACCATATTTAGATTATCAGCAGTATGATGGAATTTTCAACTCCCTGAAATTTTCCAAAGAATCCACAGCCACATCAATGATTGCCTTTAAGAAACTCAAATCTCAATACCAGAAATTAGGCCCCATTCATTATTTTTATCCCTTAATCCTGCTGAGCTCCCAGAAGATTTGTTGTACTGCATTTGAATTTCCCTTGCAGTACTTCAGCGCGCATTTTGATGGAAGAATTCCACTATATGAGCACGCTCTCCCAGCTTATCACACCAACACTGCTCTCTTGTGGCAGACACTTACAGGGAAGGCTCTGCACACAACTCAGCCAGCACAACCCAGTGGGCTAAGGGTATTTACAAAGCACCCACCAATAAAAATGGATGCCCACGCTTCTGATAGACAAAACAGACAAAAAGCAGCAGCAGATCATTAAGTTGGTCTTACTGGATGTGGAATATTCAGCTGTTCATCCCCATGTCTCTGTCATAGCACACACAGTTCTGCTTTTGCAATTCTCTTTTCTGACCTCTTCTACCAAGATACATTTCTCAGCCCAAACCTAACAACCATTCTGTGCATTTTTAAATGTCTTTCAGAAATTCAAATCGACTCCTCAAAATAAAACACCATTGTTTTTCTCTATCAGCTCTCACCTGATGGTTTGAAGTCATCATTTATGAAAAAACTACTGTTTCTCAGGCAGGATTCATATTAGCAGGTTATGGAAGACCATAAACTGCTAAATGCTTTCATTTTCTTGATTTGAAGAGTGCAATGAAGACACAAATTCAACGATCAGGAGGCCAAGTTACTACAAAGCTGCCTAGAAATGGGAAAGGGAAACCAAAACTGCAGTTCAGTTAGATAACTAAAGTTCCTGAATAATCCAGAGTTTAAATGGATTTTTTTCATCTTCATGGCTCTGAGAATATCACTGGAGCAATTCTCCCCTGGATAAGCATCAACCACCACATTTGCTACTTTTTTTATTACTTGCAGATTAAAAATGAAAAAAAAAAAGTTGGTTTTCTTTGAAGCAAAGACTAATGCGTATGTAGCATGGACAGCAATCATCAAAAAGCCAAATACCCCTTGGACAGACACACAAGTCTGACACTCACAGTGATACAAGACACTGATTTAAAACAGAAACACAGTGTTAGTGACACTTTGACACAACAGGTTCGTGGCATTAAAATGAATCCCTAATAAAGGGTCACAGACATCAGCAGAATTAAGACAATCCACAACATGGAAATAAACCTCAGCTACATGTATGTACCCCAGTGTGATAACTCATTGGTTTGTTTTTAATGCAATTCAACACATTCAGGTACTGACCAGAGCTGAGTAGGTGGGATCACTGATGGAAGCAGGAGGTGGGTTTTTACCAAGTAACAGCTTGCCCTTCTCCTTCCCCTCCTTTTCCTTCCTTGGTGCACCATTTCACTGGCAGAACTCCAGGCTGCTTTGCATTTGTCAGCAGAAACCAGAAGTCTCTACATGCAGATCTCTCACTCTGGCCATCAGGTCAGGCCAGCCTCAGGGGCTGCTCTTGCAGCTCCCTTGCTCTTTGCCACTGGATCATGCCCTGTCCATGGGAAGGATTTGGATATGCTGCACCTTTAACAAGTTAATTGAGCAGCTTCCCCAGGAATCAAAGCTTTCTGCCTACTCAGCTTTTCCAGAAAGGTCGTGACAGTGATGCCAACACTTGTTTATCCCTCCCATAGCTCCTGCTCTCTGTGTAAACCCTGGCCAAACAGCCCTGCCAAGGCCAAGAACTGCAATGGGAGTACCCAGCCCTCCTGGCTCCCCAGTGGGAGATCCAGGGAAGCCACTGCAACACCTGCAACACCCCAAAGGAAAGGTCAGCAGCACCATCATTGCTCTGAAGCTCCAGGAGGATGACCCAGAGCTGAAGAAGGGTTTCTGTGGTGCCCTGTTCCAGAAACCAGCTTTTTTCACAGCAGAAAGATGCAAATCCCTAAAAAGGGTGCCAGGTTAAGGATGATTTTGCTTTGTCAGTGACAGCCCACGGTGTGACAGAGCACAGGCATCCACTGTCCCACTCAATTGTCATGTTTTGATTGCATCTGTCACACACTGGTAGATCTTCAGGTTGAGGGAGATGATGAGCTTTTAGTTTTCCTTTCTCGCAGCTCCACACTGTATGCCTCTGCAGGAATGAACTTGTCAACCCAGATGCAAAATGAATGAATGGCTTTTAATCACTTTGATAATGTTAACGTTATTGCTTTGACAGAATAGCAGCAGATACAGTTTGCTGATTCAGCCACTTGTATAACGATCTAATGGGCTTTTCTGGCTAATGCCATGCTCTAAAAATATACACTGGACTAATAGATGAGCCTCTGCTATACTGAAAAACAGGCTCATTAAGACAATTCCTCTGAAAAGTGGCATTTTTATGACAAGATACTGAAGCATTTAATTACCCTCTATCCTGACAGAGCTGAAAGAAATTAATTAAAGAGAAAAAAACCCCTTTGCAGCAGTGTAGCAGATCTTGAGGTAGGAAAAGATGCCAACAGTCAGTAGTGTAAAGGGAAATCTCAGAAGTGTGAGGCTGTTTCCCCAAAGGAAAGAGTCTGTTGATAGGCCACAGATTGCCCTTCATTTACACTGAACAGAAGGCCAGGTTCTGAGAAGGGGGACTGTCATTACAGCACAGTTAGTTTTCCCTGCTCTAGTCTGTGCCAGGAGAATATCGGTGTTGCTGAAGGACAGGGAACCCGGAGATTTGGGAAGGCAGGAGAGACCTGGGTGATATTTGAGGTAAGGGACTTGTTTTCACTGTAGAGTTAGCCTGGATTATCCATCCTTAAGCTCATTCCCTGCTCCCTAAGAGCAGGTAAGGAGAGGCAGAAGCTGTGTTCAGGCTGCAGCTGAACTTCCAGCAGCACTGGCACAGGGCACTGCTGTGCTGGGAAGCAGCACTGGGTGTATCTGGGTGCAGCCCTGCAGCAGCTGCCTTGGCACAGCCCTGGGGACAGCCCTGGAGCAGATGGCATTAGCTCAGCGCTGGTGCTGGCCCTGCCATCAGACACAAAACAAACCTTATGCAATCCCTGTGGCTTCTGAGGCAGAGCTGCTCCTGCCTTTGCTCTGCTTCCTGACAGAGCTGTTTGTGCAGCAACATGGGAAAGCACATCAGAGAAAAGACTTGGAATTTCTATTTAAGAAACCAACCAAATATGCTTTATGATTTGTTTTTTTCTCTGTGTTTCTCTGTGTTTTGCTGACCCCCAGAGAAGGGCAGAGGCACAGGAAGAGGGGCTTGAGGAGGAGACTGCTAAATCCTGCTCAAGCAGGGCTGGTATCACATGAGAAATCCACAGCCTGGGTTATCCCCACTCCAGCCTCAAGGCACATTTCCTTACAAAGAGCTAGCACTTAATCAGGCTAAAGACTTTTGCATGTGAGGGCAGGCTAAGTCGGTAGCCTGGCTGGACTTCCCAGTGCTGCAGGGGTGAAGACAGGCCAGCAGCAACCATGAGAAGAGCAGATGGAATTCTCCCTCCTGCAAACAACAGCTTTCCACTGAGAAATCATCAACTGCTCAGAGCAGTATCCTTTAGATCCTGCCTTTACAGCAAGTTCCAGATTGAACAGAACCATGAGCTGTGGCCTGTGTCCCACACAGATGGGGCCTCCAGCCCCCTGTCCTTTCTAGCTGCTGTCCTTCCAGCTCTGTCACAGGCACAGCAGGGAGAAGAGTCTCACAGAACAGGCGGAACTTCAGCTGCTCAGCCTGTGCCAGCTTGTCCAACAACCAAACAAGGTTGATTATTTTAACCCTTTTCCTTTGGCTGTTTCACTGTTGGATCACTGTTCTGAGTCAGCATTGTGTGCCTGGTTTGGAGCCCCAGTGACAAAGTCACTGACATGACCAGGAGAGCTCACACCCTGCAGAATCAGAGGTTCACTCTACCAACAGCAGCAAAGTGTGTGTTACTCTTTGCATTTAATTCACACGAGTGTGTGTGCAAATACTGGGGTTTTTCCATTGTTGGCACAAAACCACAGCCACACACACCTGTTTGTTTCAATTCTTCGGAGAATTTTCACTGTTTTAAATCCCAGCAAACAAACAGACAGCCAAGTTCCCCTCTAGGAGCCTGATCAAAGGCTGCATTTGAGTCACAGCGTTGGAGGGGCAGGAGATGCAGGGGGTGACAGGACATGGCCAATACTCCAACCAGGGGCACACCTACAGCCCCTGCCATCCCAGCAGACCCACATCCCTGCTCCAGAGGCACATCTCAGCACTACACACAGCCAATGAGGCATGGGACACGCGTCTGTGGCTGGCACTCTGCCCTGGGGACACCGTGGAAGAACAGGTAATTGGCTGCATGGCTGATGTGCTGCTGAAAAGATGGGGAAGCAATGAGCTAGATGGTCCCCCCAGTGCTTCCTTGGCTGTGGCTGGCAGTGGGAAGTTGGCAGAGAACGCCCCTGCTCGCTCCCACCCTGCTGCCAGTGGAGCAGAGGAGCCTGCACCTGCTGCACCTTCCTGCCTGGCTGGGAAAGGTGACCCTTCCTGGCAGGAGAGAGGCTGCAGCAGCTCCCTCTTTGCCAGAGCCACTCTTCACCAGCACAGTCATCACCTCTGTCCAAGATTCACAAGGTTTTTATCGCTGCAGTTAGCAAAAAGAAGCAGCTGTTCAAACAATGTATAGTGGCAAGTGCTAATGCTTTGAGGAAATATATCCAGCTACAAAATGTTCAGCACATCCCTTCCCTCCATCATAGAGGGTAAGAGAGGGCTGAAAACAGCTGAGTGGGCATAAAGAGCTCACAAATGCCTTATTAATAAGTGTGTTGGATCTAATGATCTGTGAAACTGAAATGAGATTATTTGGATTATCTCATTAAACAAGAATAATAGCAATAGTAACTGGGTAGTAATTAAGAGTGGGCCAATCCAAGGACAAACCAAGCAATAAGGCCGAAAGACTCTTAATTAACACTCTGCTTGTTTGTGCCTGTACTTCTACACCCAGAATTTATGAAGAAATGACAAACAGTGGCTAACAAAACTGCCTGATGTTAACAACCAGAAAAGAACACTGGCTGCCCACACCTGCATGGAGCATTCAGTCTGAAAACCACACAATGACTAAATGGTGCTATTTGGTCAGAGCCAGCCCTGAGGAAACAAAAACATGTCGCCAAAATGTTAAACTGTTTTCAAAGGCTCAGCAATTAGCAAACAGCTCCGGGCAAATCTGCAGGGCAGGAACAGAACAGAAACCATCCATAATCTCAGGCTTTAACCACCAGCCACCGCAGCCTCCCAACAAAAGCATAGCTTCTCCTCAAAGCTTGAGAGCAACTCCTGAAGGCTTCAGTGCAGAATTTGAAGTGAAACAGCACATGAATGCTACCTTTAAGGCGTTGTTTATATGTAAGTATCACAAGCTCAGGACATCTTTTCAGGCTCACAGGGATGGATGAGGCAAGAGAGATTAAACATGACAGAATCAGCCTGAGTGGCATTAGGTTAAAAGGTCCCTGGCATTGAAGCCTGAAGTAATTACTGTTGTGCAGAGCCCACTGCTCCCCTTGCCTTCCCTAAGTACTCCTTACTTAACAGGAAAAGCAGGCACTAGAAAATACAGTGCAGCACTAAAAGGCTTTCCCAGGGGATTGGATAAATGATTCTAAAAGGTGAAGACAAACTGCTCGGAGGACTTGACTCACAGTACTGTCCTCTCGTGCCTTTCCTAAGGCAGCACGATGTGGCTTAATGCTGCAGGGTTACTGAGCCCAAACACACTCCAGGGACTGCATTATCAAAGGAACTTAAATTCACAATGTCGGGACACAATGTATTTATCTCCCTTTGGAGCTTTGCTTCCACATACTGCATTATTAACATCAGCAAAGAAAGGAAAAGAGAAGGGTAATTGAAGGAAGGTACCCTGAAGAAAGGTGTCTTTGTTACTGGAGTTATTACATCAAGGACAGGAGCTGCACCCCTACATAACACACTCATCATTCTCCACAGAGAATTTGAATTTTGCTTTTGTAGCAAATGTGAACTGTAAAAGAACTATGGGGGGGAAGTTAATTAATTTTAAAAAAATACAATGGCTTATAGACATTTGAAAGATAAAGAGAAAAAAATGCAAACCCAGTGACTGCTCAATTACCCTCAAGGGTAAAGAGGCAGATTAACCCATGAAAAGTGCTCAGAGTAATTCAAGACTGAGGGAAGAAACATTTCAACAATAATTAGAAAGGAAAAAACTACTCTACTAAGAAGTTTGGGGTCCCCCTCAGAGGAACTACAACACTGCCATGTATAAAACTAATTATCCTAATTTTCTGTTTGACTTGCCCCTCACTGGGCTGCTTGGGCTGTGGCCTGTATCCACGCTGGGCAATCTCTGTGCCAAAGCTGCTTTCTCTTGGCTGTCCCCCTTTTTATCCAGACCTATGTGGGTCACACAGCAGGGAGGGGAAGAGAGTCTCCCAGAAAGGGCACTGGTGGCAGCAGCCTCCTGCTGCCAGACCACACAAGCTCGTGTCACGCCCAGTTTCCCAGATCTGCAGGGTTGGTGGCAACAGCCAGGCATGGAGAGAAAGCTGCTGGAGTGCCAAATTCATCTATGACCCACACACTCACTCACTGGTGTGCTGCCCTGAGCCAGCTGTCAGGCAGCAAAGAGCCTTTACCAGCCCCACTGCTGACAGGGATCCTCTTCTGCCTCCCTCCATCCCTGTGCCACCTCTGCTGTCTGCACAGGCTGCTACACCCACCTTGCTCCAAGGGTAAACTGCACCCTGCATGGCCACTGAGAGAACTTCTGGGTGCCCTTCGCTGGCTGGTGGCAAACAGTGGTGCCAAAAGTGCCAGGGGCAGCAGAGGGAAAGGTGACAGGAATCAGCAGCACACCTGATGAACGGGGAATATATCCAAAATGCACAGACACCAAGTCATTTTTCTTTGGGGATCTTCCCCACCAGAGCAAGTTGAAGCCTAAATGAGCACAAATGAGGCTTGGCACTTTTTCCAACCCTGGAAGTGGGGAATCTTTAGCAGATCACCAGGATACGCCATCTTGGAGGGAAGGGGTGGAAGAGACAGCACTCAGACTGCCCCAGCTACAACTAACTGGCACAGATCAAAGAAAGGTACAAATAACACACATCAGGGCTCCAGGCACTTCAACACACTCCCTGATGAGTTTAAGTGCTTTGATAAGGGCAGGAGGACACAGAAACTAGGAAGCAGAAAAGAATCTCACTGCTTGAAATACCCAGCACAATCTAATCCACAGTCTGCTGCTGGTTTTGTGGCCATAAAAGCACGTAGGGATGCCACTGCTGCAGTCCTCCAGAACACCTTAACCCTTCTTCACAGCCCCTGTATCTTCCCATGAAAAACACAGAGCAAGAGGCAATTTCCTACTACCTCCCAGCTCACAGGAGAGGAAACATTAAGACTGAAAATACACCCATGGCCAACTCTTTTACCCACATCATGTGCTTGTACCTACTCTATGGTCTGATGCTATACAGCTTTCTTCCACTTCTAACACATTTCTGACACAAACGTTTAAGGATTTAAAGTCAGGATGCTTAGAGGAAGGCTTATTACTTAGCCTAATAAAAATGCCTAATAAAAGTTCTGCTAACACTAGTTGACACACATTCTATATGTTCTAGGGGTTTTTTTAAGCAAAAAATTCTCACAAATTTGCATGAGTCTGGGAGATAGCCGCAAAGTGTCCCTTGTGGAAGTTCCCATGCAGGCTGCTGAACCAAATCCTGTAGTGTATCGGTGGAAACCCCTCTAAATCAGCACTGCAGCCCATCTCTTTACTGTTGGTGCTGACTCCTGCATGGCCACCTGTGCAGCTTTCCAAATCTGCTGCTCAGTTCCAGAGTGAGCCATTGCAAAGACATCAGGGTGGAGTCCAATGCACGTGCTGTTATATCCAGCACTGCTGGGTAAACCTCAGGTTCACCACCCCAAATGTCATTTCACTTGGCCTTCACTGCAAAGTGATGGGGCAGAACCCTGCAGTTTGACCTGGCTGTCAGTGGCAGACTGGAGCTTGCACAGGACAGTGGAAGGAATAATCCCAACCTAAACTGCAAGCTACATAAACAGTCCTGAACTGCTGCGTGCCGTGGGATTATCCATCAATGTGAGGAGCTGCAGCCAAAGCCTGTGTTTTGTTAGGCCCTGTCTGTCCCTGGTATCTGCAGTGTGACGTTTCCGATTACAGCTGCTTTCAGAGGAGCTTTGCAATTTTGTTGGGCAGACAAATCTAATTGCTGCTTAATACCAAACAACACTGCAGCAGGACACGATTGCTTTGCTTAAATAACATTGTTCCATTAAACTGCTCAGATTTAACCCTATTAGTTGGGATCTCTGAATCAGAAGCAAGGCTGACAGGAATCATTCCATGAAACAGAATTTTTTACTTGTCTGATTTGCAGCTCTCAGAGTTTTATTAAACAGCTGCAAAAGGGACTAATCTTTGTTAAGGAGACACAATTTCCAGACATCACTGAAACACAGAACTTACCCATACTTTAAGGTAAAACCCTGTATATTTGGCAGCCTAATTGAGGTGATTATTGTGCAAGAATTTACTTCGGAACTTGTAAGCGAAGAAGTTTCAAATCTGAGAAGTCACAGTGTCTCAACTGTACAACAGGGCCAAGCTCCTTAATTTTCCTGTTTTTTATGTCCTCCTTTCCTACATCCAAATTCACCATGCACAGAAAGACAAGCTAACAGCAGGAGACCAGATTATGCTCTGCTTTGAGCAGACAGAAGAATTAAGTGCCCAAGAGCACAATCAAAGACAAATCTCAGAGACAAAGCTGGCTCCATTTCCCTGGTGCTCCTTTAAGGAAGAAGGTCCAGCCCACTCCCCACTCTGGGCAGGAAGAGGCTGGGGAATGGTTCCCTCCACTCTAAACCTTGTACATGCATCAGTGCAAAGCGACATTGATGTCACTGCCCACTGTTGTCCACCAAAAGCCACACTCTGGGATCCTGTGCCAGCAGTCAGTGCCATGGCCTGAGTCCCCAAAAGCCTCTGGGAGCCACCTCCCTGCTCTGCAGCGCTCCCCACACAGGCTATTTACATGTAAACACCCAGCTCTGTTTAAAGTGCAACTAGCACAGGCTCACAGGCAGGACACATGGCTGGGATCCTGGGATCCAGGAGAGCTGGTGCCAAGCTCTCCTGCTGCCCCAAGCAAACCCTTTCACTGCTTTGTGCCTCTGTCACCCTGCAAAGCTGGGGGGTATCTACTCTATTTTCACACAAACCACTGCATTTATGGGTCAAAACTACTGCATAAGAGCTGGACATCATTCTGCAGCATCACACTTGCAACACTCACATTTGGTGAATTCCAGAAAACCAAACACTCTCCAGAAACTATTCCTAGGTCATCACCCAACACTCACAAAGAATGTGGGACCACTGAAACTGTCACCTCCTTGCACATTACAGGAATGTTATTTGTTAGTAAGGGCTTTATTTATTAATCATTTATGGTTTTGAGGTCCTAGCTTGATTGTGACTACCTAAATACCATTTAAAATATTAGTCTTATATTGTTTGTCAGACAGAGTACTGAAAATAACAGAATACTAAACCAAAAGGGAATCCAGATCTGAATCTGCTGCTGAAGAAAGTTAACAGGATGTGTAAGGAGATATCTGTAGCATGAGTTTGAGGTGAAAATGGAACACCCAATATAATAGATAGATATTTCTCCATCAGCAGTTTCTGAGAATTTATCAATTTATAGTCCTAGTTTTGCCAAGGCCAGCAGAGCTGAGCAAGATGGGTTGGACTTCCAAGAAAGAGGCAGATGCTAGGTGTTTTTTTGTAACAACAAAGCAACAAGAAAAAACCTCATGAGGAAACCATTTCTTTTATAGCCTGTATTTCACAACAGCTTTCAGTGTGCTCTGTGTCCACTAAAATATACAGTACTGAGAGAGGTTTTCACCCCCTTCCTTGCAAATCTCGAATGCTTTCACCATCAGAACTGCTCCCCTTAGATTAGGATCCTTCCCAAGTTCATTTAAGCTGATTAATTTTTAATGGCTGTCGCTGGTTTCTTCACCCAGTCAAGAGCTTCTACAGTTCAAAACACCAGTCACCCTCTTCTCACTCCGGCATAACACAGGACTCGGGAGCTACGGAAATTATTCATCTGCATCAGAAAGAACTTGAAGGAGCTGTAAAAGAGATTGATCCCTGACAGCTGCACTAAACTTGAAAGCCCCTTCCTGGCTCTGAAGAAGGAGAATTCTGACCTGAAAAGGGGTCTTGAGTGAGCAGCCTCAAAGGGAATAAAATATCAGCCTGTAAAACCAGCAGTCACTAGAAAACTCAGGTGATCTTTTAATGTCGGTACACCTCTAGCCTCAGGCACAGCCGACATAATTACCTGCCACCCAGTATTTCAGCTCGGGGCTTGAGGTAAGGAGCTGTGCTGCTCTTCTTTGCACTGAGCAAGCCTCCAGAAAGGGGCTGCCAGTCCTTCTGCAGTCACCAGGCCCTGTAGCACAATGAACAAGGTGTAGTTCAGCCTCACATGCAGAACACACTGCCGGGCCATTTACATTGTGCTCTCCCATCGATTCAGTTCCAGTTGTGGCTGCATCTGTGCTGGGTAACATCTCTAATAAACCCCACGGTGAGAACAAAGCACTCACACCTATCAGCAACGCTGCTCATTACCAAGCTTGTAGATTGCTAACCACTGGTGGAATTTATCCTGAAAAGAAAGCGGGGAGAGAAAAAGAGGGGAACCTTCATTTATCTTATCCAACTGCAGCTATGTCCAGCAGTCCTGGAAGCGAGAAAAGGACATTCACGGACACAGCATTAGCGCAGCAAACAGTGTGGAAGCGTTTCCAGCTGCCAAGATATGTGCTGGCCAAGGAGGGAGGTTACCAGGGCACAGCCACCTATTGTCATGCAAATGCGCCGAGTTATTGAAGGGACTTCCCAGCAACAGCCGCATTTTTTCACGAGTTTGATCCCAGCATTGAAAGGAGAACAAAACAACTGCACGGACGTGAAGCAGCATTAGCTTAAGCCAGAATGGCCAGCGATCCCAGAGGCCGGCGAGCCCCGAACCTGGCAAATTCCATAGGCTCTACTGCTCTTTACTGAAATGGGAATGGGGAAAGAGCCCCGAGAAACACGTGAGGTGCTTTTTAACTACCCTGTGTTTCACCATCTGTAAGTGACACTGAAAACAGTGGAGCAAAGTGACACACGCAGCATCGCTCCGAAAAAAGCACAGTGCACGTCTCATTCGCTTTTTGCTGTTTGGTATTAACTTGCAAGCAATGGTTTTCAGTTGAATGTTAAAATGCACAGTGGTAGAAAATGCAACTGGAAACAAGTTGGTTAAAAAAAAACAAAACAAAAAATAAAGCAGCACATACTTGCAGCTCTACCTTTATAAATCCACATAATTTCTTGCATTTCTGATCTTCACTGCTGTAGCTTGGTTTACTTTTTTTGCCCCTCATCAGCTAAGAAATTCATGGTTTCCAGCAGTGGCAATGCCTCAACAGCAGAATAACTGATGTTCAAGTTTCCTTACTTGAAATAAATTACACAGGTTTTTTTCATAGAGGTACCTGTAAACAGGAACTGTCAATCAGAAAAATTCAGGGGTAAAAGATGGTTTATCTGCCTCCACAACAGAATCAGTCACACACCACCAAAACCTTCAAAATAGATACCTAGCACTGGGAGAGTCCTCTGGCCATGACTGAATCAAAGCTTTCCCTTAAATCCCTGTCAAGGTTAATCCTTTTCATACTTAACAGTCACCTTTCAAATGCTTTCCTAGAAACAGGGGTAGAAATTGCACATGGCATCTATTGATTTAACCAAAGACCTTTCTGGGTTTACCATTCCAGGCTGAAGTGAAGAAAACATGAAGTGTGTTCATACATTTGAGCGCTCCCCTAGCTCACCCAAATCAGGGTAGGCTAAACTCATGTTACCTAAAGGAAAGGAAGAAATTTAGCTTGACTGATTTGCAAAAAAGGGGGCTGCCACTCTCTGGAGAAGGAAGAGAGATGGAAGTGACAGGGGCTGAGAGCATTTTTCTGATGTGTGTTCCAGCAAAAAGCAGGAAAAAGCTCACAGTAGGACAGGTAAAAAAAGAAAATAATCATTGTTCATATTTGTACCTGCTGGGATAGCAGAAAACGCTGCTGGAGGAAAAGGCAAGGCTAGAAATTTGTACACTGCTGCTGGGAATAAGGCAGAACCAATATATTCTGAAGCATAAATCAAGGCAAGGGGAACCATAAAGAGATATTACAATGGCAGGAGAAAGCAAGAGGGCAGTGGGGCCCAAAGCCTGAGAACACCACTGTGCTAAGGAGAGGGAAGTCAGAGTGGTGCCAGGAGATAACCACGAGGCAGGGATAGCTTGTGCTAGCCCTTACAAAAATTAATTTTGAGCAACTATATGCATGTCTGGATTTATCCCCATTATCACATCTCTCCAGACAAGAGACGTGTTTACAGAGTGGAAGAAAGACCTCACTAACTCTCCCGGGCAGCTGGATCACCTGGAGCACTGCATCCAGCCCCAGGGATCCCCAACCTAAAATTAATGTGGAATAATTGGAGTAAATCCAGAGGGCCATGAAGCTGGTAAAGAGGACTGGAGCAGCACCCCTATAAAGACAGCATGGGAGAATGGGGGTTTTTCAATCTGGAGAAGAGGCTGTGTGCAAACCTCACAGCAGCTTCCAGTACCTGAAGGGGGCCCACAGGGAAGCTGGAGAGGGATACTCCTCAGGAGCTGTAGTGATAGGACAAGGAGTAGTGGGTTCTAACAGCTAGGGAAAATTCAGGGTGAGGCACTGTAACATGTTGCCCAGGGAGGTTTTGGTTGCCCCATCCCTGGAACTGTTCAGGACCAGACTGGATGGGGCTCTGAGGTGTCCCTGCCCGAGGCAGGGGTTAGAACTGGGTAATCTTTAATGCCCCTTTCAATACAGATCATTCTGATTTTATTATTAATCTTACTGAGGACCAGCCTGTATGATTTACAGGAAATACAGAATGTTTGGCAACATAAGCAGTAGAACTGAGCAGAACGGTACAATCACACCACATTACCATTTCTCAACAAGAAGTTTGGTGTACATCTCTTCTTCCACCCTTGGGAAAACACCTCCAGCTCCAGTGAGCTCCAACAAGCTCCCAAAGCCCCTGGAGCAGCGGGCACATGGGAAATCATTCCCGTTGCCTGTCCGGGAGCGGCAGCCCCGCAGATGGCGCTGCTGGGGCGCGGAGCTCGCAGCACTCCCGGTTCCCAGCGACACCTCCCGGGCGCTCTCCCTGTCTGCACACAGCCCTTGGCAACCGGGCGCAAGAAGAGCCAGCGTCCGGAGCTGCTCCGAGGCAGGACGGTACTTCAATGCGTACCAGATAGAAGTCACAACAGCTCATTGCAACTCCAATTATAATTTTCTCCTAGAAAAGGAGAAACCTGCCAAGTCTGTTTCCCATGTCTCTTCAGCAGAAAGGTGACTTCAGGTCAAAGCTATTACAAATCTGGAGACACAACGCTGGCAACAGTGACTATGCAATAGCTCCTGCTCTTTGGATTTAGGGAAAACTCTTCCAGTAAAGACACAACATCTGAGAAATGCTAAAACTGCTGTCCAAATCTCGAAGATTACTCTTAAAACTACTTAAAAATGACAGCAAGTTACTGCCAGGAACTGGCTGACATCTGCTTAAGCTCTCTGCACAAGCAACAGCTCCACATGACCTGTGATGAATGAATTAACCTCTCCAATTTTCTCCTCTCACCTCCTGCATAACCCCTTCTGCAATGGGTTTTCTGTATTTCCAAATCTTCCTGCTGTCACTGCTTTCTCCCCCCAGCTCTTCTGCAGGACACCAGAGGAACAGCCCCACATGAATAAAATGCATATGCAGTGAGTGAAGAGGGCACTGCACTAACTCGAGTCTCTCAGGTAATAAAAAACAAACCAGTTTAAGCAGACACCAACATCCAGCTGGTGTAGCACTGCAACAACCATGACCCAGATGCAGAAGTTCTAACACACCAACCAAACAATTTAGAGACAACACCAACTCAGGTAACGAAAATTTATTCTTTCAGTAAGTCACAGCCAGCTCTTATGCGACCAGGGCAGAAGCTGTCGATGATTCACTAAAAAGAGAGAAGAGAAAGAAACAAATATTAATTGCAGAGGCAGTTTTTCAAACTAGTTATCACAAACAAAGCTTCAGTCAGAAGTTTAAACTATCAGTTAACTACTATCAGCAGCTACATCACTATTTAAAAATTTTTGTGGCCTAAAGACTTGACTCTTCCTTTCACAATAAAAATCCTAGGGTGAGAGCACAAAACCATATATTTAAAAACAGGGCTAGCTACACTTGAGTCTCCTTAGAAAAACACGGCCAATCATAATATCTATGGGAATTTTATAGTGGTTACCTCTCGCAGAGAAATGCTCTGAGTTACTTCCCTTTTTGTCACAGCTACTAAGCCATTTCTCACTGAGCTTTCAAAGTGACACTACACTAACTATAAAAGTAACTGAGAACCAAGATCATAGTTTAAAGTGTTATAAAAATTACCTGGTAGTGACTTCATTTGTTGGGACCATGCTTTTTATCCAAGAGTCACAACAGTCATTTTACTCATGTGTAAGTTTCACTGATTTTTCAGGTGCTTATTCATGAAAACACTTGTTCTCTGCTGCCTGATGTGTGATACACACCTCTCACAATGCATTCCTCACCCTCTGAGTAACAGCCCCAGCACAGTTTACAAGACCTTGCAGTCTTCAGTGCCAAAAAGAATACAGAAGATGACTTACTACTTCCAGTTGGGTGGCAGCACTCTCTTGGTTTTGTAGTAGCGAGCCAACCTATGGATCCTGCTCTCAATCAGAATCAGGCGGAACTTGGCATCTTTGTCCTGGAAAACAAAGTTACATTACAACCCCAATGTTACAGATTTTTCAATAGAGAACTCAGATGAGTTTCAGTAAAGCAAATAATCCACAGCTACTGCTAAAAACTTCACATCCCCATTACCAAAACTTCAGCAAAGTCAGAGCAGGATCAGAAATATATGGCTTAAACATGGCTTTTAAAACCCTTTTCAAAGCCATTCTCCTTGACTGAAATGCCTCCCCAGCCTCAGAAGTTTACTCAAAAGGGGGCTAACAGCACACAGAGTCTTTGCCTTGTCAAGCTGCACATGAACTGCTGTGTCATTTAAAATCAGACACTGAGTTATCTAACTACAGGAGCACTCACCTTTCTGTTTCTCTCAAGATGCTTGCGAACAGCAACTGCTTTCTTGATCAAGTGATAGAGATCCTCTGGGAGGTCTGGGGCCAGTCCCTTGGATTTAAGGATTCTCAGAATCTTGTTGCCAGTAACAAAGCGAACCTGGGCAACACCGTGGGAATCCCTCAGGATCACACCTGAAACAAACATGTACCCTTACACTGAAAAGAAGATACATACACCAACAAATCTTGGTAAACTGACCTTACAGTCAACAAACTATCCAAAAAAAGGTCCTCTCCAAGTTAAAAACCTTGCTAGTGGCAACTGAAGACTGAAGAAATGGCAGACAATGAGTGAGCAAAATGCAACTTACAGAAGCTGAAACACTTATCTGGGAACACTTAAAAGACAATTGACTCCCCCATCATGCTTAGGCAGATAACACCTGAGGTGCCCATCTTTTCCAATACCACTGGAAAACTTCCAGCAGGACTCATTAAAGCAATATAAAGTATTCAATCACTCTATGGATCCCCCTAGAAGGAATTAATACTGCTTTCAGGATTATAATTAAAAATCCATTTACACAGCAGCTACTTACACTGCATACACAGCTCATGACCATAAAAAGCTGTGCCATGCAAACACTTCAGCTCTGGAAGGGTTCAAACCCCAAAACCAGTCCATGGTGCAGCTGCAGTGCCTGGCTCAGCAAACCCCACAGGGCTGCTGGTATTGGAAAATTTCCTCTAGGAAACTGGGCACACCAAACTTCCCTGTAACACCTATTAATGGCCATTCCTAAGGATAGGCTAGAAGATGAAAAAGATGCTTCAAGTCCTCACTTGTAAAAAAAACCCAAACCAACCCACTGCCTCACCAAATATGCCCCCTGCAAGAATAATATGCATAATATGCCAGTGTTGAACTTGCTTATCCCTGTAGCAAGATATTATCACAGGATTTAGTGGTATCCACAGTGAACATATGCTGTGCTCTCTTAGCATATCATTTAACATAGGCTGAAGGAACAACTACAGTATTACAGTCAGCAAAATGTGGGTTTGTCCCCATTCAGGAGTGGTTTACATTCCTTACCAATTTGGGAGGGAGTCAGGCCTTTTTTAGCCAACTTGTAGATCTGTTCCTTTACATCATCAGAAGTAAGTTTCAGCCACTAAGGAAAATTAGGAAAAAAAAAAGCCAAACTGATAAACAACCACTTAATACAGAGGCACAGGCAAGTTACACGAAAAGTTTTAACAAATGGTAGAAAGAGATGCTTTGTAATGCTTAAAGAACTATAAAAGAACTGAAATTGGACTTTTAATGATACAGACATTTTTCAGCATATATTAAACCCACAGTGCTAGTGAAATGCCATGGGGGAAGGCAGAGGTAAAGATGAGAGTCTCCATTTAAAAATCTCCATAAAGCCTCCAACCAGCAGCTTTATCACCATTTCACTTTAACTGCCACACCAGAAGCAAAATTCAATGTTTAAGACAAAAAAAAAATCACTGCCCTTGGGAAGGAATTCTTTACCCACGTCCTTTCACAAATACCAAAACTGAGACCCATTTAGCCACCTCTCAGTAGTACCTACAGAGATTAAGTGAAAAATCAGACTTTAAGTACATTAATTAATTAAAAAATGAAACTAACCTACCTACCATGATAGGCCTGTGCCTTTCCTATTAATTCTATGTTAAACAGTGTAGATAAAGCCACTGCTTCCCATGATTATCAACGGGAAAACAACACCAACAAGTTACATTATCATGACTTTCCATGAGCTACAGAAGCTCCCGATTTTTTTTTTTACTTTTTAATACTATCACAGTATGAAACAGAAAAGCACAGCAAAGATAAACACGGAAGTTCTCTAAAGATTGTCATTTAAGACAAAATAGCATTTGATCATCCTAATTGTTACTGAACAGTTTAACCATCAGCAGTACTTCCGGCAGCTACATATTACCTTACTTTTAATCATATCTATTTAATTTCAGATTTGGGGTTTATGTTCTCATTTCACTGTTTTTCACTCCATGCTTTTCCACATGCACAAATTGTTCCTTCTGCCAACAAACAGTTCCTCCAAAAAATGATCTTGCAAAGGAGGGCAGAGAGAGCCTTTTTAAGTGGAAGTACCCTTGAGAGAACTAAGGGCACACCAAAACTACCTCGTTTAGTCCCCTGACCAACAAATTAGTTGTCATTATTTTTGAAGGCAATCGATTTATTCCACAATTACAAACTCGAGCTTGAAAACAATTATTTAATCTCGAAGATTTATTAGCATGCAGACTCGAAATACTTAAAGAAATACTTAAATAGAAAAAGGTATGAAGACGAAAAGACCCTTCTTTGCCAAACGAACCATCTGGCCAGGAAAAGACTTGCTCCTCAGTATACTAAAGAGGATCTCAGAACCACGAAATTTCCATGAAATTTCTGAAGATCCAAGCCCCTCCCCAAGGCAGAGTCACTTAGAGCAATCACAGAGGAGCGCATCCCGGTGGGTACTGAATGCTTCCACAGAGGGAGAGCGGGGAGCCTGTTCCATCACCCAGCAAGGCAGCATTTACACAGGCCGCAATTTGGAAGTGATGACGCAAAGCAGTTCGGATCTCGTTTCCTTTCCCTCCGTGGGCACCCCGAGCTGCGCTGCGGGTCCCGGAGCGGGGAAGGGGCTGGGGAAGGTACTCACCGTGGGCACGCTGCGCCTGTAGGGCAAGGCCGACTGGGACAGGCCCTTTCTGCGGGAACAAGCACATCAGACACTCAGCGTCCGAGCTGAGACTCGGCCCCTCAGCCGTGGCCCGAGCCTTCCCCACCCCGCCGCCATGTTCGCACGGCCGCGCGCTTCCCCCGCCATCCCCACACGCGGCGGAGCGCTCCCGCCGCACCCTTCCCGCCTCCGGCCCGGTCTGCGGCGCCCCCCGAACCCCCTGAGCAACCCCGGGCCGCTCCACCGGCGCGGTCCCGGCCCGGCCTTGCTGCTCACCCCGGAGCGTGCATGCGACCCATGATGGCGCAGGGAAGAGAGAGCAGGAAGGGAAAGCCCCGCCCACGCGCTTACGACGGGAGCGCGGGCCCGCCCCCCGCCCCGTCAGAGCCAATCAGCGGCACCCGTACGGAACGCCCCGCCCCCAGCCCCGCCACAGCCAATCAGCGGCGCCCGCACCGCACCGCGCGCGCTCCCTCAGTGTCCCGTCCGCAGCGCCCGCCTGCGGCCCCTCCCTTCCCGTCACAAAGCTGGCCACGCGTTGGGTTTTATTCCAGAATAGTGTTTAATGTACTTACAGGAGAGTTACGGAGTCACAGCGAACCCGCCCGACGCGGGGCCATATTGTACATCTTTATTATCGTTTAATTAATTAAAGCATTTGGTTCTCAGAGATACACAGACGGAGGGAGGCGCCCTGCTCTCGCTGCCCTCCGCCCCGTCAGGGAGCGCCCGGCAGGGCGGGCCCCGGCCTTAAGGCAGGTGACGGGGGTCTACACAACCCTACAGTTGTAAAAATAGAGAAAAGAGCGTTTACCAAAGATCGCACATGCGGCCAGAGACAGGCAGCTGTAGGTCGTACAAAGGCAGTAATAAAAAGTTCAGTGCAAAGTTGGAGGTTAGTAGAGGAAAGGTCTAGCGCAAGCTGCTGCTCTCGGGTACCAACACAAGGTCTGGAGGGACAATTACACTTCTGGCTGCAGGTCACACGGTGCATAAAAGATTTTTTTTTTCCTTTTCATTAAACAAGATATAAAAAGCTGTTAAAACTACATTTTCGAGCTACTTAGCAAACTGGTAAATTCCATCCCAATCAAGTATTTCCCTCTTTCACATCCATCTTGGTTTTTCTATGTAGCACGGTAAATTCTTATTGCAACAATCAGGTTTTTTTTCATAATTGAGAATAGTGCAAAGAAGTGCAAGCTTGGTGCTGGTCCTCTACACGTGAGGAGAGGCCAAGGCCAGATCCCATAGACAACATAAAATCCATGACCATAAAAAGCTACAGCCAGTGACGAATTTGAAAAGGAAGGGAAAGGCACAAAATGAGTTAAGCTATGAAGAAGGTTAAATCAGAAGTCAGGACATGTGCTAACAATAATACAGTACTATACTTTTTTTTTTCAGTCCAGACAACTGTTAAAACTGAAAATAATTTAAAAAATTATTTTAGTTTAATTGTATTTTGTGCTGTAAGACACTGTGCTTTAATAGCAAACTGCAAAAAAGGCAGTCCATATTGCTTTCATTTTATTTCACAATGGAACGTTTCACAAAAACAGTAGTCTACTTTCCTGTGTTTAAGTGACTTGTGATTCTAATGATGGAATGGAGTAAGTCTCAAAAGCATCAAGTGAGCAGGAAATATATCTAGTTAGTTACATATTATTTACAGGCTATGTACTAAATGAAAAATATGCAGAGGATGCCTACTACAACTGGGATTTGTTAGCGCCCATTAGTATTGGCCCAGTTTCTAACATTCAAGGTATCATTAGCTTTGTAATTGCAATAATTCCTATGAAATTGGACCGTGAATCATTTAGGCACCAGGAGATTCAAGTTTACTTCTCTCTTCTGTATTGAAGGGAGATTGGTCAGTAGCAGGGGAAGGAAAACTGGATGATAAAACAGGTTTTTAGTGTTGGGTAGATAAAAGGCTTTCCCTGTATTGTGTCCTTGTCTATAGTTGCATATTTCATTTAAAAAGTCTGCTTCAAGATTTTGTACTAAAGAAGTGTGCAACTTTAGAGCTTTGTTTACACAGAACATGAACATCCTAAATCCCAAATTAGGTGAACACAAAGGTGACACCTGTAGTGCAGAAAGGCCTAATTAACCAGTGGTATTAACAGGAGAAAGTGACACTTGCACTCCACTGTCACAAGATATTCAAATGGAATATATTTTTCCATACTTCCTTGGAATGAAGTATTTTAGTGCGAGTAGTTCTTACTGGGAGTGAGAAACAGTATTGCTGTGAACTGCTAAAGGAAAAAAAAACCCAGCCAAGTTCCTCTCTCAAAGCTGTTAACTGAACTAATTTCTGGCCTGCAATTCATCCAGCAGTAGTGCTTTTCAACTAGAGGCCACCCTTTCCCTGGAAGCACAGATGCAAATGCCACTTTGAATTAGTGTTTGAATCTGTTCCACACTTAATCACTGCAGTATCGAAAAATTCTAGAAATTACAACAAAAATCCCCACTGAGAAGCTGGGCACATTCCCTACGGTAGGTACCACATTCAGCCAGTCTTCATGCAATTTTTGGAGACCATGGGTAGAAGATGAAGTAGAAAAAACATATTTAGGTTGAACAAATTGTGAAGATCAGTATAAGTGATGCTATTTGTAAATAACACATCCTGGGAAAAGGCTTCCAGTAGAACCTGCAAGGTATCAAATATGAGAATGTTCCCCTTTTATAAGGAGCTGAAAGTTAGTATGTATACATATTTAAATACCAGAAATGAGGTAAAAGAGAAGCATTTGAATTATAAGGCACCATTATTTACAACTTCCACCATTGGCACTCACTCCAATAAGCTCAGAGAAGCATGAACCTGGGATTAGATGTAATGCTAAGGAATTTTTCCAGCCCTTCAATCTTCATTTCTTCATTTGCTGTGCAGCCACCAAAATTTTACCTGTCGCTCTTTTCTGTGATATCTCCTTAGTAGTGGGAATGTAATCCTAAAATATGCAATTTCTTTGATGTTCTCCAGCATCATGTCATGGATGACACAACAGAGGCAACAAATGAAAAGCAAAAATGCACTCCATCCATGGGCCTAATGACTGAGTTATGGTTCAACCAACCAGGATGGTCAAACTGCTCATCTCACTTTCACCAATGGTTTAAAAATCCCTTCCTTTACCCACAACTCTTAAATGTTTACAAATGATGCTTTGATAACATCACATGGGTATGAACCAGTTTTGCAATCCTCCAAATTAGGCTACCTGAACATTGGTCCAATGTATCTGTTGAAATGGAGAGTCCCTTGTTTTAAGATGTACAGGTTATCTTCAAGTAGGAAGATGCACAAAGCACAAGTGAATACACCTGTTCTGGTCTGAGTTCACAGGTAGGGTGCAGCAGTCAGTCGATACCAGCTCACAGTCTCCTTGCTCAGGTTGAAGTCCTTCAGGGGGAGTGTAATTCCACCTAGGAAGAAGTTCTCACGTAACGATTCCGCACTGAGCACGCTCAACTGAAGCTCCCTCTGTTTCAGAGTTTCCATGCTGTATCCGCTGTACACGAGCTAGAGGGTGAGAAGTCAAGAATTTTCTGGTTAGCCAAAAGAAATTACCCAGACTGACAGATGTCTCAACTACACACTGTGACCATTCAGAATGCCCCTTTCTCAGACAGTGGGCTCAAGGACATCCCTATTTTATTTCATGCTCCCAATGTTAAGTATTTAAAATGACTGAATTACTATCTACATGCCAAGACTTCTGAATTCATTTTTCTCCACTTCATCAGTCAGTGAATCCAGGGCAGGGGGATTTTTAGTTTTAAGATTCCTTACCCTTTCCACATCACTCCTCAGAGTCAGTCTGAGGAATTTCTGCTTCCTTGTAGTAACACACTGATCCACTCAGTTGCTTTATATTTAAACAGGGTACAAAGTTTTTGAAAACATTTCCTTTTCCATTTATATACATTCACGTATTTTTTTAGACAATATTTTAATTATTGCTTAGAATTAGAGATTGCAGTAAGCTATAGGAAGTGATCACATAGAATTAATTCTAACTTGCCATTTCATTGAAAGTTGGGTTTCTTGTCTTCCGGGAGATTTTGGTTTTGCGTTTGGATGTTTTGTGCGTGTCCGGAAGTAGATAGGTTTTCACATAGGGATTTGGATCTGCACCATCTTCTGTAACCTACAGCCAAAGAAACAAGACAACTTAGAAAACTAATTAGTGCATAACTATTCACATTTTTTTTCAAGTGTCTAGACTTTGCAATCAACCTAATCAAAAGCAGCAGTTAATTAAGCAGGCAGTTGGAAAATTTAGAGGAAGAGAGAGAGTTTCACTATTCCTGCATCAATCTAAGTCAAGATGGTAATTAAGAAAATGGAAAGTCTTTGGCAGTGAGTGCAGTATCTCCACTTACCAGGTCTTTGATGTGCATCACCATGACAAATAGAGTGCTATTTCTATAGGATATGGATAGCTTCACTTCTCCTCCCACTTTGCCTGAGGTAGGACTTCCTGGACTTGTATCTGAAATAACAGACAAATATTTCTTCTGTAATAATGGGACCTTTTCATCACTACTACACTGACTTATCACATACAAGCCTTAGATCAAGTTCAGTTCCTGATTTTATTTCTAGTTCGCTAACAGGAGCAAGGCCCCTTTAAAGGTTTTTCCATTCTCTCGTAAGAACCAGTTGGAGGTTTGCAGTGAAAACCTGAATAATTCAGTCAAGCCATAAACAGGCCCAAGTGACCACACAATTATTGCAATTTTTGGTATATATGTCCTTGAAACTGTATGTAGGCACACTAGGAAAGACAATGATGCATTTTTCAATGAGAAAAAACTACAGTTAAGTAAAAAGCATTTCAAAGATTCCCACTGTAAATGTGTCATACTATATCATCCAATTTATAAACATTCCTTACCTGCAGGTCTGGCTATTCCATCTATTCCTTCCACTTTGTCATCACGAAGTAATGGATGGAAAAAAGTATAAACAAGATCACACTAAATTTGGAAGAAATGTTACATGTTAGTTAAAGTGTTAAAAAGCACCAAAACTTAAAAACATGCATTTGATTTAAATTATGTGTACTCACTTCTGCCACCTCTGGAGAACTGTTCATCAGGCTCTGTATGTAGCTGTTGAGCTCCACTTTTCTTTTGGCTGCTACATCTTTGATATGTGTTCTTCCCAGAACCATCTTATTAGGAAAGCTGCATAAGAACAACACAGTTTTCAGTTAATTTATCAGAAGTAAGTACAGTAGGATTCCATTGTTATTTATACCCTGAAATGCAGACATCTGGTTTTTTGTTTTATTTATTTTTGCCAATCCAGAGTGGAAACAGCATGCCAGTAGGTCATGACACTCCAGAAAGGCAAGGAAATATTTACACCTAATTATTATATGTGATATGACACACAGACCACAACACTGAGATGTTCCTCTGGATCTCCTCCTTGCTGAGACAACTGTTTTCTTCCTCAGTTGCGAACTTTGAGGTCTAGTTTGCCCCTCAGCAGTTTTGTCTCCATTTCAAGCTATTTCTTCCTCCACCCAGCCAGGAGCAGTTATGTTGCTTTTGTAGTAGTGATAAGTGAGTTAGGAACATACCCTGGTAACTTCCAAAGAGGAAAGAGAATGCCAAGTTTGTTGTGGAGCTCCTGGAACTCATCAAATGTCCGGAAGACAAACGTTGGCTCAACCTGCCCTTCTCTCAAAACTCTCACTACATAGATCTGCCAAAAAAACAAAAAAAAAGTAGCTTATATACAAATATTATGAAATGACTTAACAACAATTTTCTTCACAGTCAAGACTTTCTCCTACAGTAATCCTTCTCCTGAATGCATACCCCATTATTATATCCCTTATTACAACACTTGCGTTTCACAGTAGAGGCAGAATTATGAGTAGCCCTTAATGCAGAGTAATGTCACATGGTCTTCCCAAAAGGTAATGGCACAGCTGAGAGGAGGATGATGAAGGTAGGTAAGGCTGAGCTGTGCACACTCTCCCTTTGAAGTCTCATTGGAAATTCATACCAGGTATACAAAATGTTAACACTGGTGCAGGATTACAGCGAGACATGTATCTGTGGGGCCAGAACTACCACAGAACCTTTCAGGTGTATTTTTAAAATTTAATTTCTTTCTGGTTCTAAAGGATTCTGCTTTTAAAGTGATAATTTGGTGGGAGGATGCAAGTGCACACATTATACAAAAAGAATTTTTCAAAGTATTGTGGTTACAGTCCCAGGACACATTCACATTATTCAAGGGAAATTAAATTTGAGAGCTGTACAGAAAATTCAGTTCAGTGGCCTCATTTTACAGTTAGAAGAGTTAAACTTATATAATTTAACTTCAAAAATCTAGACAGAATCTAGACCATCCTAACAGTTTCCTGGAAGAGGCGAGGCTGTTTTTGATTAGCCCATGAGTACTCAAATACATTTATGATACAGTGATTCAGTACAAAACTTTTCACTTTCAGCATGACTCAGATTTTTTCTACCTCCTTTGCTGGTGTCTTACCAGATTAAGACATTTACAGCAAACACAGTTTGGAAAGAGATGTGCATTTGCATCTATCAATATAGCTGACTTTATAAAAAAGTTCAGGACAATGTAACTTAAGCTGATTACTCCAGCCCAGCAAACAGCAGTAGAGAAATAAAACAACTAAAAACAATTGAAGAAGGTTACACATCTGCATAAGAATACAAACATTAAGTCTCAAAGTGTAACCCAGGTCTATTAAAATCCTAAGGGCAAATTGCAATAGTTAGTGCCTCTAGTAAGACTAAGAGTGTAAGTTGATTAGTACAGGAAATAATGCTTTTATTTAGGAGGAACAAATCAATTTTTAATGGAAGGTCAGATCAAAACCAGAGTGTCTGATTTAACAACTCCTACTCACGAAGGAGCCATTTTATAGAAGGCAGCTACATAACAGCCCATCAACATGACAAATTCCTGTATTTTTAAATAATCTCCAACACTACTTCTGCCCTTTCTACTTCATTCTGGGTGATTTTTAGAGGTGTTCTCATTTTGAAGAAGATTATGGGATGCTAGAAATGCCAGTCTGTACTCTAGCAGTGCTGTTGCTGGCTTACTCTGGCCAGCAGCTCAGCACCCACACAGCTGCTTGCTCACTCCCACCCCCTCAGCAGTGGGGAGAACAAGAGCAAGAGTGAGAAGATCTGTGGGCTGGGATCAGACAGTCCTGGGGAGGGAAGGTGACTCAAGGCAATCACCAGCCCACAGGCAGATCCATGCTCAGCCAGCTTCCAAACAGCCACCTTGGAAGATGACCCTCTCCCATCTCCTGCTTTCCTCCTCCGTGCCTGTTTTTTATTGCTGACAGTGATACTATAGGCAGTGGAATATCCCCTTGGCTGGTTTTGGTCAGCTGTCCCTGCTGTGTCTTGCTGGAGGAAAATACACCATTATCCTCCCTGGGTGGAACCAGCTCCCACATACTTACGTAATGTTTGTCTGGGTTGTATCTCTTCTGATACGTGAACACAGACACTTGTTTGATTCGGCCGTCTTGTTTGAGGGAATAGGTTTTAGCAGAGAATGACAGGATGGGCTCATCATTAGAGGGCAGACCTGAGAAACGCAGCTGAGCCAAGTTGTGAATGAAGAAATTGAACTTTGTGGCAACACTTCCCAGACTGGATTCGATCAGTCTAGAAAAAGAAAATGTCAAAACACACAAAAGTGATTCTGTCAATGCCTCATACTTAAATCTAAGAAAAAGAAACCCTATTACTTAATGACAAAGAAAAGGTTTTTAAGAGTGATCAATGGGCTATATAAATAGTATCATATCAACATTTAATAGAAGACTCAGTATCCAAACTTTGGAATAGGTTTTTATTGAAGACAAGAAGGCTGTCCAGACATGCATCCAACTCTGGAGCCCTAGCAAGACATGGAGCTGTTGGAGCAGGGCCAGAGGAGGGCCACAGAAATTATCAGAAGGATGAACACCTCTCCTGTGACAGCAGTCTGAGAGAATGGGGATTGCTCAGACTGGAGAAGGCTCTGGGGAGATTTTATTGTGGCCTTTCATGGGGAGGCCATTCCTAATTAAAGGGAACTTACAGAAAAGATGGGATAAACTTTTACCAGGACCTGTGGTGAGAGGACAAGGTACAAAGTATATGAGGACAGATTCAGACTAGATATAAGAAAGAAAACTTTTTTACACTAAGACCAGTGAAACCCCAGAAGAACAGGTTGCCCAGAGAGGTTGTTGATGTCAGGACAGGTCTCTGAGGAAGTTCACTAGTTGAGGATGTCCCTGCTCATTGCAAGGTGATTTGTCTTAGATGGCCTTTAAAGGTCCCTTCCTACCATAACTTTTCTATGATTCTAAGTTGCAAGCACACCACTGCAGTTTCTCTGTATCTGAAGTACAGTAACATTTTTCTAACATGTAGCAGTGTCTCAGTTACACTGCATGCACTCCACTTACACTGGGGCATCATCCCTCCCTCCCTAGGGTGCAAAAGCACTTCTCCAAGACAACTTCTTTACAATGCTTTCCATCATAAACTCTGCTATTAAATGATTTGGGATGTATTCAAAACGTGTTAAACAGCCAGACAGAATTATTTACTCTCAGCACTTTAAACCAATTTTTCACACAAGGTGACCCCTGAAATCTGCAAGGTATTTTAGCACAAGCATTACTCTTTTATGGAATCCATCTTACTTATGTAGTTAACTGATATTTTATGATTGTACAGTGTAACTGTTCAACTTCTTTAGACACGTTTGTGACCATCCCTAGTATGTTTTTTCCTAGCAGAAATCTTCCATTAAGAGATATTTCAGTTTTCTCCTATCCAGTACCTTGTAAAGAAAATGGTGGCTTCTGCATCTGTTGTTTGGGGCTGGAGAGCATCCTGGACATACTTCAAGTCCTGAACCCCACTTAGTTCTGGTAACCCAGAAGAAAGCATCTAAAACAAATTCAAATATAGTTTTCATGCAATAAATCCAATATGATTTTTTTACTGAAATGATTAAGACTTAGACCCTCAAATTTATTTACAGTTGCACTAAATTACTAAATACTAACAGCAATAGACAACAATTACTTATAATTGGCAGTTATTCACTATTTCTGCTGAATTAAAAGCAGTTAAAAACTCTTTGCAGTGGGATTTGTGGTAGCACATTAGTTTTAAATTTTCATGAAAGAGGTAGGCAGTAAAAAAGCTTAAAAGATTCCAAATAAAGCTTCCCAAAAAGTAGATTAGATGCTTCTGGCTTTTAAAAAAAGCCTGCATTATGAATTTCTGCAGCATAAAAAGCACAGTTTTTAATACAACCCAGCATGAGAGATCTATCAAGTTTCAGTTGAATGTCAAAAATGATTACCAATGACAGCAGGTTAAGGAAGAGGCTGGCGTGTTTCCTTATCAAGTTGTAAGCTTGGCAACAGAGATCCACGAAGAGCTGAAAGCGAATTGTGGGCTTTTCCCCACCATTAATGACATAAGCCATATCTGATGTCAGCACAAAAGGAGCTCGATCCCTATACAGAAAGCACAGAATTCATGAGTTCATCATAAGGTCTCTTCATTGTCATGTGCCTCCTGCTGCCCTTCACCCCCACCCTGAGGTAATGTTATTAAATATTCCAAAATGCCCTTCCACAGGTTTGGGTTGGGTTCCTCTCCCAAGTGCTGCCTCAGGTTATACAGCACACTCACATGGTACTGGACCTGCAGGACATCTCCTAGAGCAACACTTGGAAAGAAAAGCCCTTCAGTCTCCACATTGCTTAGGTACAGAAAATACCTTTTAAAGCTACCAAACATTTGTGCATGTCCCAAAAACTTTCCAAAGTCGATGTGAAACATATGCCCAGTGTTCCGCAGCATTATGTTATCGTTGTGGCGGTCACAGATTCCCAGGACATAAGTGGCTACACAGCATCCTGCACAAGAGTAGATGAAGTTTTCTGAAGCCTGGGAAGGAGCGAAAAGAAGTGAATTGAGATCAAATGTTAGAAAAAAAAACGTAATTCACGTATTCAACAGTCAATCTCGATGAGTGCAAAATCCAACCCAGGTAAAACAGACCCTAAATTTGCCTTTTTCCCCCCGCCAAATACTGTTCTTTAAACAGCTAGCTTGGCCAAAATCTCTTGATATCCCCCTTTCCAGCAAAAATGGTTATTTCGTTTTTTACACAAATGAAAGAGAAAAGAGGAGTTGAAGACAAATCACAAAACTGTATTAGCAAAGAAAAGGGTACAAGACTTGTATTTCCAATGTATTGTCACAGCATTATAGTCACAAAAATATTTTAAGCTTTGAATCTCTCGTGTACAAGAAGAGGCCACTGCTTCTGAACTACAATTAAGAGCAGTCACTATTCCCCACTCCCCTTTAAATTTAATTTCATTTTTACTATAACCAATAAAAACTCTTGATGAAAATCCTGAGAGTACATCTGGCTCCCTTTTATAGGGGGGGATTTTAATCTGCTCTCTTTCAAATACAGAAAAAAATTAACTTTCTTAAATATACAAAAGAAAAATTTCAATGGAAGACCTGGAATATGAATTTCATTCTTTCATCAGATTGTACTTAGCCCTTTCAAAAAAGAACAGTGATGACAAGTTACCTTTTCATATTCCTCCTCTGTAGGATTATACTTCCGCAACCACTCAGCCAGAGGCTTGTCCTTAAAAGAACCTGTCACTCCATATTCCACTTGAATTTTCCTAAGCGTATCTGAAGCAGGAACAAGCTCTACCATGCCTTGACAGAGAATAAAATAAAGTGTATTTAGCAATCTCCTTAAGTTATCATGCATTTTTATTATTTGGTAGAAACTTTCTTAACAATGATGAATCTTACAGTCTTAGACCAACCTCCTTGAAAATCCAGTTAGGTGTAAAAATAACTACTAGTCCCCTAAGCATTGTCACAGACTATGTTACAAAGTAAACCATGAAACATGCAGCAATCCAACTTAGCTTACTTTCCTACCACTAGTTACAGTTGCTAGAATGCACACTGAAGCTTTGCTTTGAATAATTATTATCTACCACATAAACTTCTTTTACTCTAAATTGGGCAAAATACTTTGATGCTGACAATTCCCACACACTGACAGTGAATTAATCTAGTAACTTTATCTGCTGTCAAGTGTTGAAACAGACCAGACAGTGGGCTTGATATGTGGTGGTCTTGCTTTGGAGATATAATTTACTAAAAATATTTGTATAGCTGAATTATAACAGGAAAACATTTAGTTGATTAACAGAATTTTACTTCTATCTTGGCAAGAGCTACTAAAGGTACATCTGCAATTTAGATCCTTTTGACTTTTCCCTTTTAATTTTTTGAGTATATTAAGGAGCAACAAGAAAAAAAAAAGCTAGATAAATCAAATCATCATTCAGAGTAGGAGGAAAAGCCATCTGTTTCTCTAAAAAGCAAGTCTTACATAAATAGAAGCCTTTTGCTTAGTTTTGCCACCTAAATTTCCATCTTTTCCACATATTTAAGGGTTTTGGTCATGCTGTTCATCTGACTGAAGAAATATTTAAGTTATTGTTTATCCTCTTAAATATCTTTGGTTTCTATTGGCCAGCTCTAGAGAATTAGCTAAAACTAGCAAAAAGCATGTTCAAGTGCAGGACAGTATTTGCACTCGGAGTTGTGTGACCTACTTTCAAACCCAAGAGACAGCCTAATATTGCCAAGGAACTTTCACCAGAATATGACACAAACTCTGGGGGATAGTGTGTGTGCGTGTCAAGGGCTGGTTCTGATTTATCTTCTTTTTGTACATTTCAGTACGAGAATGATACTCCTTGACTCAACTGCAGCAGATTACAAACACTTCAGCATTTTGGTTTGCATTGGAATACTTTTACCATAATGAAACTTTCAGAATAAGGATTGCTATAGCACCATTCATTTCTTGTGTTGCAGTAAGAGCATCGTGAGCAACCTTAGTTTTTATCATTTTATTTGTTTGTCCTACTCACTGACAACAGAATGCTCAAGAAACACATTTAGATGCCACTGAGCCATCAGGAAATTCAGAACAATCTAACTTATTATACTCTCAGGTACTGAAGTTCCTTGTCACCTTTTGCCCAGAGGTTTTTCACTATCAGTGTGACAAGAAATTGAAGGGGGGGGAGCAAAGATTAAAGGCAGAATCTGGTTTAGCACCTCGGTCTTTTCCAGTTGAGAGACACTTGAAGATAACCATCCTTAGATCCAGCCCCTCTTGCAGCCAGATCTTATCCATGATCTTAATCATTTGCAAAGCCAACATATCTTGTCTTAGATCTTCTCCAACCTTAAATGGAAAAATAAAAGTTAACCAGTGACACAGTGAACTTAAAAGAGCAACAGACTACAATTAAACTTTCACATGTGGTACATTTTTATGTTTTATGCTTGTTCACATGTGCTTTCTAGATACACAGCAGCAAACTCATGGAATAACTAAGCTTATTGATCTATGCTAAAATTAATTGACATCAATGAAACAGTGATTATCATTCAACTTCTTTTCTCCAAAACACATGTAAGGCCTACCTTAAACATCACATTAATTTCTTCTCCCAGCGGGTCTGCATTTATCAGTGCAACTTTGAGTGGTACTGCATTGGAGCTGAAGAAAGAACAGGCCTGCAAGTAGATTTAGTGTCAATGGTCAGAAAGGACTATTCCTGCTAGCCCAGAAAACAAGACATTCTGACAACAAGCAGGTTTGACACACAATGTGTCTATTCAGACTTTTAACATTTCAATTGTGGTGAATACGTGCTTCCTTTGAATAATGAGCCCTGTGGCTGTTATTTGTTGAATTCTTGTACAAAAGCCAACAGTGCTGCACGGTGATGTTTTATACATTCTGAAGGGAAGACTGAATAAAACATGAATAAATATTTTATCAGCAGCTTTTTTTTGAAACCTAGAAGATGTATTAAAAATGTCTATTTGTGTGTTTCACAGTATTTTCTCATTTATCTCCTTTCAAGTCCCTGCTCATGATTTAACAGTTACAGTAGAGGAGGAAAGTGAGATGAGCTGTCTCTCAAACACAGGATTAGTTCAAGCGTTAACAAATCTTTAGGTTTCCAGTCATGCATGATGATATAATCAAGACTGTGGTTGAGCAGATATTGTCAAACCTTGCAGAGTTCTGGAAAAATAATTCACCTGCTTCTCCTACATTATGACTTGCTAGACCTTCACAATAAAATAAAGCTACTGCCTCCCTCCCCAGTATCTCTGGACACAATCAATAATAGGTAGTGTCACTGTTTCACAGTATTGACTCACTGCTTGAACTCCATATTCTTGGTCAATTGGATTACTAATGCACACAGGACTTTTCATGCACTTGGAGTAGTCCCCTGCTTTGCTAGAACCAGGATTGCTGGTCTCAGGAGACAGGGTCTGAAGATGTAATAAGTTACTAGAGATGTACGTCTGTATTTTTTAACACAAGTGCCTTTGTTAGTTTTACACTGCATTTGGACACATTTTATCTTTGCTCAGCAAATTTTGCTGCCTTATTCAATCAAAATTTTTGATTAAATCCCATCTCAACAGCATAAAGAGCTTTCAAGCACTCAAAGTGATTTTCTTCATTTGTAAAATCTTTATCTAGCTGTAATTTTTACAAAAGGGTTTTGAAATGTGCAGTACCTTAATATTTAACTCTTTTGCCACAAGACTGGGATTGAGAGGCAAACGACATTTGTTCTTCAAGAAAAATAACTGCACACGCTCCATGCCATTTTGCAAGGCAACCTGCAGACAAAAAGAAAATTCAGCTGACATTTTCCTAGTCAAAGCATCTACAGAAAATTTCTGGACAAAGTTACCTTGAAAGCACTACTTTAACCCCACAATGGCAAAGGAATACTAGAAACTATAGCTGCTGGCTATACCTAAGCCTAGCAATGCAACACTCATCACACATGTTTGTGGGGGTTTTTTGACTGAATCAGATGACAGCATCCCACTCCATCAAACTAAGTTCTATTATCAGCACAAAACCAGATCTCATTCTTTAGCATGATGAGATCATTCTTCAGCAGTAATAGGTTTAAATCCATTTCCAGTTGATCATACACAGAACACATCCTATACTTTCTTGCTTTATCACCTCACCACCATATATTTCAGGTGATAAACTTGACAAAAGCATCAACTTCATTAAACTCTGCAGAACAGCAGGTCCATTAATCTTCCTATACCTTTACATAACATTTTGAATTTAGACTAAAAAGACATTTAAGTGGATTAATTTTGAATTAAAATTATATACACACCTGCCGAGCAGATCCACTCGTTTGCTTTACTTTTTCTGCTACCATTCCAAAGAGCTGCACTAGCCTGGTCTGCTTCTCCAGCTCTTCCCTCAGCCTTTTTCCACAGACTGAAAGAAAAGCTCCAAGAATTTGCTCATACCTTACACCAAACTTTGTATCATACAGTGTATCCTTAAGAAGCCTGAAATAAAGGATGCAAGTTAAATTTTCCTATGGAAAATACAGCAAACAATGCAATATTAACATATCAAAATATTTTAGTGAATCAGGACTATGTATGTCTGAAGTTACTGATATACAGGATAGAAAAGACAAGAAGTTTGTGCTTTGTAGAGGCACCATCTGTTCTTCCATTAAAAAAAAACAACAACGAGGATCTACATTCTGTATAAGCACCATTCACAACAGTCATTGTTATGTTATTGAATGATGATGTCAAGGAGGATATTTAATCTGGAAATATCAATCTTGTGGCACACACATGACACGAGCAATGGAACAAAGAAGCCCTTACCAGTACAGGTAGTGCGCAATCCGAATGCTCCCCAGTGCCCGAGCCAAAAGAAATTTCACAAGAGCACTGTCAAGGTGGGTCTCATACTTCAATGCCTAAATACAATGGAAATTACATAAATCAGGTCTGCATTTAATTGTTGATGAAGATTTATTTTGTGACTAATGCAGACAGAATTACCACAAATACTTCGGACCATCACAAAATGATTATTTATCCAAATTGTTTCCCCTACTGTGCAGTACGGTTAGAGGCACACAACAACACTTCTGCTACTAGTCAGAAGCAATTCCTTCAGGTTTTCAAGAGCCAGAAAAATTCAGAGCTCAGTGTAGACAGAAAGTCTTACCTGTACAAACTGAGGGAGGAAATCTGTTAACTCATCATCACTCAATGTCTCTATCCACTTCACAGCTGTATTTCGTACTTCCTGATCAGCAAACCTAGAAAATCACCACAAATCCACATCAAGCTTTCTCTGTTCATGTAGGATTTTTTAAATTATTCTTTTTTTGAGATCAGCTAGATAGAAAAGCAACCACATAAAGTCTTTAAAAGCTCAATAAGGGACCTACAAGTACAAAGCCCTTTATCACATAAATGCAACTGCATGTGCATGTTTAGGACAAGCACACTCAAAACCTTTCAAAACTCTGGCTGTATAAACTCCTGTCCTGTTGCATGTTAAACTTCAGAACCCTAGCCACTTTTGCTTTCACTACACGACTTGGCTAAGCCTACATCAATAAAGTAAGCACGGGGTTCATTAAAATTTTAAAAATATTTAACTTTTGCCACAAGAAATTCAGCAGTATTTTCCCACAGAACACCATTCCGGGATCTTCTGCCAAAGAAGAGTCATTTAATGCTGAACAAAACACAGAGTTTATTTACACTGGTTTTCTTACTTTGAATCAAGTAGTTCCAGTGCAGCTAATGGTGATAAAGGAGGCCACCGCTGAAGCAATGAATATATTTCTGGAAGATTTGCCCAGTCCCAGTGAGGGGCACTAACCAGTATTTTTGGTAAGCTATTGGGATGGCTATGACAATAATGTCTCTTCTCCCACAAAAATTCTTTATCTTCTTTCGACAGCCTGCAGACAAGAACATTTCAGTTTATAATGCACATGACAAACCATCAGCTGAGTAACCCCAATGCCACTGACTGTTGTGTTCATAGTGATAATTTAACACACAGAATGGAATTACATTGAAATTACTCTTAACTTCCACAAAAGTCAAATCAAGAAACCAAATAAAGCCTCAAACATTTAGGAAACATTTGTTCAAATTTATAATTTGGGTGGGACAAAATTAAGCTTTAATATAAGCTGAAATAAATCAAACCCCTCAATGTTAGTTTGGTGCAGATGAGTAGGAAAGGCTGCCAGAAAATCTTCCATGGAACATGAACACTGCTGAGACTGCCATGCTCCCTGGAACTGAGAAACTGCCAAGCAGGAACAGGTGACTCTAACAGGCAGACAAAGGGACAGCAGTTTTGTAGCAAGAAACTATTATAGCACCAGCAATGAAAAGCACAAGGAAATTCATTGTCAGTACCAAGATTTCATATGTTTAATTTCAATCTCTTGTTTAAGTCTCTACAGGTCTTCAAAACATAAAACAAATAAGAATTACCAAAACTTAAGAACATGTAAGCATTCCATACCCTAGCTACAAACTGTCATGTGCAAAAAGAGCCCAGCTGGAAGAAATGGACATACCCAATGGTGCTATCCTTGGAGAGAATGGCAAGGAGACGTTCTCTCAATGGTTTTTCTAATGTTTCTACAGAATGATGCACAGTAGTCTTGGCAGCTTGGGGCATTTTATATTCAATATCAAAGGTATGGGATGGGAAGTCAATCTGAAAAAAAAAAAAAAAAAAGATGATGCAAATTCTTAAGTAGAGAAAGCTCACCCTTCCAGCAATCTCAGATGTTTGGGTATCTGAACTCTAGTTCTAGAAGTTCAACAGTCCCCAGATACAGTTTGCTGAATATCTTTTTCCATCTCAATTCTTCTACATGACCAAATGCACAGTTGTGTTACTGCACAGTGCAGTGGCTGGAGCAGTCCTCAGAAGAGGAGGGAGAATGCTTAGAGCAGAGATAATCACAGAACTGTTCAACCCAGTGGTTTCCACCCAAACACCCACTCAGGTCATGTTTTGGGACTGCTGAGTCATGCCTAGTAAGGCACCTTCTCTCTGGAGGGAAATTTGAACTCTGAATTGAGAAAGAGAGGTGCTTGTGTTCTGTAAAGCAGCTGGAATTACTACTGCTTGTGTCCAGACAACTCCCATTTCAGTAAACATTTCTATGGATTGCCTTCAAAAACATTCTCTTCTAGTACTGACAGCATGTAATGCCAAAACACTTCTGATTTCTCTTACTTGCTTCCCATTCTTTGCCCTTCCAGTTTAGTAATCACTATTTTATATTGACTTTCAAATATTACTTAGCAGTACTTTCCTTCTCCCCAAAACCTCCATCTAATCTGACTTACAAGTCACAATATTCAAACAAAGCATAGGGTGAATCAGAATTATGTATAACCTGTAATACTATTCTTTCCATATTTCCTTTCTTACTGGCCACCCCTGACACATGATGCGGATGTGATGAGGTCCACAGTTGCAACAGCTTTGTCCCACAAGTTAACAATCTGAGAAAAGAACATGTACAGGCTATTAGTATCCCAGTCTGTTTACTTCACCAAGATATTAGTTGATAAATTTGATAAATTAATTTGCTCATTTTCACTGGCTGTTGTCTGTCCTTTAAGTGCTTTAAAGGGCTGTACACAACTTTTAGGTGGAAAAGACAAAGCAAAAAGTTCAGTCTTGATTTAGTTGACACAGATAAATTAGGTGCTCCCTATTCTTTAAGTCGGAGAAGGAATACTTTTGCCTCTGAGAAAAAAAAATGAATACGCACACACACTCTTCTTAGCTTCTAGAAAAAAGGCCCAGGCATATGAACCTTACAGGCATCACCATTTGCTTGGACTTCCCACATTACCAGATTCTGCAAGGGCATATCAAATGACATTTGCATTTTCCAGTGTATTCCCAACATTAGTACCATTTCCAAATGTAGGACACAACAGAAAACACTTCATAAATCAATCAAGTGTGGAATGTTAAGTACAGAAAACTCCTATCAGTCTTTTAAAATCAAAATTTTGCTCAAAAGACTGCTTGAAGGCCAAGCCTTAAGTGAATTTTCAAAGACATTTGAGGATTTATATGGACTTCAAATAAAAACCAAGTTGTTATATGTAAATATTGATTAACTAGGAGATTGCCATGCCAATAAAGATTACCAAATTGTGCCACTAAAACACAGCTGAACAGTTTATTCTTTTTAATAATTCCCCAATTTAACACAGCTGCCACAGTCTTCTGTCTCATCCACAAGTAATGACATTTTAAGCCACTCCACATGCACTTCAGCAGAAGGAATTTTAACTTGGCCATGGATCCTTCCAAAACACATACACAACCAGATTTGTTCTCCCTATATTTCAGTTAGTTTCAAGTTTTAGTACCTGTCTGCCATTGATGCTATTTTCAACTGTAACTGGAATATTTGGCTACCAGCTTGAATTCCCTAGGTCTGGATTGAATTTATGTGGACTGTAAGTGGGTTAGACCACTGAGCATCTCTACAGCTGCTACCTGCAGGCCACTCAGCAACTCTGGCTTAACACACCATTGCAGTGCTCTGCATAAACAGAAAATACAGTTTTCTCCCCAAACTAACTCCTATGAGAACGCCTTGAAGACAAGAAAAAATTGAAATTCCAATCACAAGCTGTGTTTTCAAGTACTGTGAAATGTGATATTTACATAGGAGACTGAAATGCAACATTTAAACAGAAGGTTGAAATAAGCATCATTTATGAAAAGAAATCCAAGCTTTGGTGGAGACTGAAAGCAGCTGCAGGCCATCTTTACAGTGCAGGAAATCCTAAACTCTGTGATACCCTCAAGCTGTTGGAATCATCACCACACAAAAGAGAAAGCAGAACAAGTAAAGTCAAATCCAGAACCAGAGGACACAAAGCACACGAAACAGCCACAAGCAGCACACAGCAGTAACTGTCCAGGAAAGATCTGGCTGCCTTTTTGCAGCCTTGCTTGACTATTTAAACTTGCACTAAGACCTAGAAGTGAGCAGCACACATAAATAGGAAACCTTAAGTATAAATGTAGAAGCTGTTTTGCAATGGTGTGATCACTTCTGCAACATGATGTGTAATGTGGGCACCTGTGGTTCAAGGTTACTGGTTCATGTCTCACTGAGTAGCTGCCCAAGTGATAAGCATTTTGGAATGCACTTTGCAATCAAAGTTGGAAGAACAAAGCAACTTGAACCAATCCAGAAACACTCTGCTTAGGAAAGTTACAGCAGGCTTTTCATTCTTAGTGAAAAACGTGTAACAGCATCCAGCATCCAGTATTTGAAGGAAAGCCAGCTCAAACCAGAAATATGCTGCAAGTTTAACACACTTGCTAATTATCCCTTTCTTTTTATTGTTTAAAATTAATCCATCTCTGAATAAAAAGGAATAATTTTAGAATATTCTGGGCTAAAATCATCCAAACAATATTCACGCCCCCCCAGCAGTAAAGTTTTTTCAGCCAGTTAGATGGAAATCCTACAACACAGGAGCACATTTTGTCCTCTGTTTAATGAAATGCATTTTTTCTGTATCAGTGTAGTTTATAACCCTTACCTTTATCATGGCTTACTATATTCAATATCAAAGAGGCAATTTCTAGAGTTATGGGTGTGGAGGAAGCTCTACACAGAGCAAATCATAGTGATAAACCTTACCCATGTTTTGGATACTTACCGCCTAAAATCAAAGAGAGGCAGAGAAACCTGACCCAAATTTTCTGGGCCCTTTCTCTGCTTATTTGAGTCAGGGGAACTCCCACTACTTTGACTTAGGATTCCAAACAAAGTCAGACATAAGACTGATTCCAAAGGCAACTGTGAAATCTGGATGGGGAAAATTATTCTATAAAATAAAAGTATTAAAAATAAGTCAATTAGAAAAAAGGTAGCAGTTAGTAAGTTACAGGCTTATCCATATAATCCATTTATGCTTCTTGCTTTTAAAAAGTCAATTAACATTGAAGAACAAGTGTTAAATATCCATGCAATCATATTTCACTCCACTTCATCTCCCACGCCAATTAGTTTGTAAAACCTGCTAAATTACACTTCTGCACTGTACTCAGATTTGGACCAACCCTCTTTAATCTCTGTCTGTTAAATCACATTCCTTGCACAGAATTGACCTGTCCAGCATAACCAGTTTTCCCACTCCACTCACTAGGAAGGGCACACAGAATTCCATGTTAGCCACCTCCTAATTTTTCAGGTTGAAAGCGTCATCTGACAATAGCTTCCCATCCAAACGAAAGGATCTATTAAGAACTACTGAAAATTAGATTCTAAATGGTACAAAACCTATAAAGCAAGCAGCTGAGGAGTATGCACCTCACTGAGCTATTCAAGCTTCCACTTATGTTTACACTGTTTTTATTGCCTAAAAATGTTCTTTCAGTTTGATTTCTCTGTTAAACATGACAACTACACAATAAAGCACTATACTGTTGTCAGCAGCTTTTAAGCAATCTAGCAGACCTTTCACTAATACATAGTACTTGCCAGCAAAAAATCTGACAATTAATCCCATGCATCACTGGGAAATAAAAGGTAGTTGGAGTATTCTCTGAAGGCAGGTGTTCTAGAAAACTCATTGCTGATCTGAAATAATTTGTTCACCACAAACTTTCAGGGTATTCCTCAGGGTCTATCTCTGACCTTTAAAAACAGTCAGGAGAGTGGATATGGGGCACATGGAGCTCACATGATGCTTCAGCTATGACAGGCTGCCTGATAACTCAAGTGGCAGAGATTAAGCTGTGCAGAGATAATGAAAAATGTTCCCCTTTCAGTTATCAGACACCACCTGCCATTGTCTCCCTATCTTTTCTCTGCATGCTCTTCCTTCTTCCTTTCTACCCTCTGTACTTGGAACAAAAAATTGATTCCATTTTTGATGTTAGTAAAAGTGAGTTGCTTTTCCTTTCCATTTACATAAATTGAGCAGTACATACAAGCAAGCTTTATTCTTTAATCCCTCTTAAAGCAGCACAAGCCATTCCCATTGCAAGGAATGTTATGACCTTCCCAACTCCCTGTAATTGTATGCTACAAACACATTAGCACAGGGCACTAGTCCAGCATTACCATTCCCCCTTTCAAAATGAATACTGAAATACCATTTGGAAATCTATTTTTGATTTTGATCAGTAAATTGTTCTTTGGATGCTTGAAATGGAATTAGAACCAAGAGCTGCTTGAATGACTGACTGTATTCAGCAACTAGCTAAAACAAAACTTTTTATTGAGTTTTAACAGAGTAAAGTCACTTACAGTTCATCCCATTTAATCAAGTAGAAGAAGCTCTTGTATGTGCCAACCTTCTTGGACTGAACAGGTTTGAACAGATCTTTTCCATTATGGGTCAGGGAACAAATCAAGTAGTATTTTTCATAACTGGACAAGGAAAAAAAAGTTCAGCATTAAAAAACCATAAAAACATTAAAAAAATATATAAAAGGGTGAATCACTTACTTTGACACCCAACCAGAAGAAATTCCATGAGCAGCAAATATTGTGAATTGGAGATGTTCTGTGGCAGTCCAAGCTTCCTTGGTACTCTTACTTTCCTCTGGAGAAATTGCTGCTGAATTGCTACAGGAATTGGTGTGGAGCTGCAGAAGGGCCTCAACTGCTCTTGTTAACTGGTCTAGACTCACTTTCAGAGGGTTTTCAGGTTGCAGGGAACCTAAATGACAATTTATTTTGAATGCATCTCTTCCTAAATTAGCCACCTCAAAACACTTTTAAAATAAAAATTGAAGAACTTTACTCACCAGAGGGGCTCTTGCTATTGTCATCACCACATTTTAAGGATACCTACACAATAAAGTCAGAGGAAATTTCAATATTGAAAATCCATATTAATTTTCCATGGCTATTAAGTATCTTATACAGAAATTATGAAGTATCTGAATTAGGTTCATACTTATGTTTATCTAACACATCTTTTCAATCAAAGCTCCTCAAGAGTTAACTAACAGCATCACAATTTCCATATGATGCAGCAACTATTCACCAAGTTCAAAAGCTCATTTTTTGTCAAGTCAACTGTTTTGACATACTTTATGAAATCCAGAAAGACACAGTACATTGGAATATTGCTCAGGATAATCTAACTTCTCTAGGCAGAGATAAAACTTCCTCAGGGCTGTTATAGATGACAGCAGAGGCCCAGTAATTTAAATCTGAACAGCTGTAAACAGCTTTTTTTTCCTGTTTTGTTTGTGCCATTTGGTAAGGTACATTTTGCTGGCAGAGTTATAAATTTTCTTAATAAAAAATATTAAGCAACTGAGAAAATTAACAGTAAGGACTGTTACTTTGTACTATCTTTGTTTGCTAAAATGGAAGTCTCAACATGTTGCAACATCACAGCAATCTCTCCCACAGCAATGTCTAGTCTCAACAAAGACTGTGGAAACCAAGAGGTGACAAACAAATCATGGGAATTTACTCCCTTCTAATCAGGAAGTGTTTCATGCCAAATTCAAGTTCTCACAAAACAAAAATTTTTAATGAAAACTAAGCTTGTGCTTTAAATCAAACCCCAGGGAATTCCTAACTTCCCAAGAAGTTTGCCACAAGTGCTGCAGAAGAATAAAAGCTCTCCTTACACTTCTAATGTACTAATTGAGCATCTTCAACTTAAAGTTTGAATATCAAAAAATTTCACATTCTGACAAAAAACATAGTCACTTCTTCCAACCACAAAGAATTACTTTTAAAGAAAATAAAATCAAACAATATCTTAAAGATTACAATGGAACAGTCTCCAGTATTTATAGCAATTTCTGAAAGCAGTCCTACATGCCTTCACTCACATTATTGTGTAAGCCAATGTCCATCATAAAATAATTGCAGGGTTTTATTTACAAAATCTCCCCTTTTTCAAATTCTACTGGAGCAATGTTATTTTTTGGGAACTATTTGTACACTATAACCTAATTATTTCTACAGCTTTCTCCTATCAAAAAGCAAACACTGAAAAAATATGTATATGCTGTATTTCACTATGTTGTCTTAATGTCTTCTGCACTTCCCTGTAATAATTTTAGTTCTTGTGACAACTATATTTATCTGTCTTCTGCCCAGTGTTACAAATATATCACTGAACTGATGAAGCCAAAAGCAAACAGAGCATCACATGAATTGCCACTCTAGTAAGGCAGCAGGACAACAGAAATAGCATTATAAAATTATTTCACTTTTTTATTTGCACACTTCTCCACTTAATGACTGTTTTTGACAATATGACTTGAGACCATCCTGCTCAAGTGAACCATTCATTGTAGGGCAGTTGCATCATCAAATTCTGTGCTATTTGAGAGATTTTGGGTTTGTCCTTATGCTCAGGAATGCAGGAGTATGAACAGTTAAGAGTTTTAAGATGCTATTGCCAGACAAACACTACTGGGAAAATACATGATGTCATTTCCTCCTTTAAAGCATAAATGCATTAATTTTAGACAGCATGAGCTCCTGTCAGTTCCCCTCAGTCAGATTTAGTGGCATCTGCTGTGACACAAGTTTCTAGTTACAGAACCAGAAAACAGTATTTTAAAACTAGTTTTTAAACAGTCACTATTTAGAAAAGGAAAATATTCCCAAAGCAAGCAATTAATGCATTAACAGCAGAGAAATGGCAAAATAAATGGAAGATGTCAAGTTAAATAAACAAATTAAAAATAAATTAAACTTAAAAAATAAATAAGTAAAACCCAACAAAAAAATCCCAACATAACCCTGACAGAACTGTTGCTGGTATTTGCAATTACTAAAGACTGTGAAATAACATTTATCAGTTAAAGTATGCAATTTATAGAGTAGAAGTTTACCTCAGCATTTTTAGTCCTTGGGAGATTAACAGCCCTCCTGACCTTCTTCACTGATTCTGTTATTGCAGGAGTCTCTACACAATCCAATGTAGAACAGATTTTTCTGACAGTCTTAATTACATGATCTACTGCTTTATGCTGGTTCTAATAAGGAATGCATGAGAGAACAGATTGATCTGATCACAATTGTGAAACCCAGTATTGCTTTAATGTTTTTTAATGAATTGCCAAGAAAATGTCACTATGAGATGCATATGTCCATTACATTAAACTGCGGTCTAACAACTGGAATAAAGAAAAACCTCAATATTGAGAACTTCCTTATGAATGCCAAAAACACAGTAGTACAGATCCTAGAATAGGGTGCCAGGAAATATTAAGAGATTCCCAACCATTTTTCTACTAAACTGTTGGCAAATAATTATTTTCTAATGAGACACTGAGCTCAATTCCTAAAAAGGAAGTACAGTTCAAAGAAGAAAATTCAATTAGTTAAAGAAGCAGTGTTTCAATTTCAGTTCTCATAGATACAGGTTTAAATTACACTGACACTTCTACTATTTACACTACAGTACTGGTTCCATGATGGAATTAATTTTTTTTTAGATCACTTTAATATATTTTTGTAGGCTACTTAAGACAAAGTTGAGCTGTTCCAAATATTCTCTTCCTTCTACTTCTCCAACAGAAGAAAAGCCACTTGAGTGAAAATTGAATTATCCTAGGTTTCCTGGAGTTTGTTTTTTAATGTAAGGAAAGTCTTCACCCAATTTTAAAGAGCACATGTATAAAATTAAAATATTTGTTTCAAAATAATGATTTACTTTTTAAAGGCTTAATGTATAGGTTTCTTTCACAATAACTTCTGAGCACTTACGACTAAATAACAGGAATAATTGTTGCGATATTCTCTCACTAAGATGTAAATTGATTCCCAACCACCATTTTTCCAGACATATTCTCCTGGCCTTCCTACAAATGGATAGCAAATAAGCCATTTGAATTAGAAAGTTTTTACACTGAGAATTACCTGGCAACGATTAACTGTTCTGGTAAGAAAATAACCACAGAAGACACTGTAAATATTTAAACCATTCTTCCAAAGTAACAAATTGAAGGTAACAGCTTCTTTGTGACATGGAAAGAGAAATTTCCACCGCTATTTTCTTCACAGGTTCTCAAGTATCAATGAAAAGATAATTGATAACTTTCAAAGCATTCAACAATGTGAAATCAAAGCTTACATAGAAATTATTTATGGATTACCCTTCTTCACCTGGATTAGCAAGCTTCAGCTACTGAATATATAAAGGAACTCACTTCATGAAGTGAAAAATTTCAAATGCAGAACTGCTGCTATTTGGACCTAATCATCACCACCTACAAACAACCTCTCCAACCTCAAAAAGACTACAAAGAGTAGAACACAAGTCTGAATTGAGATGTTTTGCATTCCTCATCTCAGCCTGTGAAATCACAGCTAAACAAAGAAGCTGAAGCAGCTGCAAGAGCAAAGCAACAAAACCCCCATGTCAGGGAGCAGTAACAGCCTGCTCTTCTGCAAAAAGTTGTGTTCAAAACCACCCTTGAGAACGTGGTGAATCACCATCATTGGAATTAAATGATATTAAGGGAGTATGGAAATAGCAGACAGCAGCTTGTTCAGACCTGCATTCCTGGAGAGGCAAACAAACATAGTGGAAAAGAAAAGTCTTGCAATTAAGTAATTCATTTCAAGACTGTTCTTACAGAAACTGGTTAAGAAACACAGTTATCTAACCTTTAAGCACTAAAGACTACAAGTTACATTACTATCAGCAGTAAAAAGCAGCTTCTCCTTTGAGAATTTAGCAGAGCAGGTTATATCCATAAGCTTTTGCAGATGGCACATTAAACTATTTAACATTCAAGCTGCTTTAAGCTACCTGTCATACCCTGAAAGTGACTTTTTTTTTTGACAGGGTATTTTAAATGAATTTAATAATGCAGAGTAAGACATTATTATGCTTTGTGTAGAACTTACTTGTATGTTCCAAACATGCTTCAGTTCTAACTCCCATTGTACACAACTATTCCTGCTCTCTATTATGCAGATTTTTATCTGTTAGCAAATATATCCTTCATGGCTGTCAACAACAGCCATAATCAGAATTCAGACCTCTTCCCTATTCTCCTGAATAAACCTCTTCCAGCATGTTTGAGGTAGAGGTTATTTTGCACCCCAAGAGTTGGAAAATACACTTCTAGTTGTGATGATCATGTAATAACTGGTTTGCAAGAAAAGCCAGGAAGAAAAGAACAGAAATCTGAATACCCATGATTATAATATCACATTTGACAGCTTGTTCAGATTGTCAGTTTCCCTGAGAAAACCTGCAAAGTCTTTTTCCCAGCCACCTTATCACTGAATTTGGTCATGCTACTTTTGATTCAGCAATAATCTACAGTGACCTTACCCCATTCTTAAGAGCTGTGTTAACTTGTTTGTGATATACCTCAAGAAGCTCTTCAATGGAAGACCTGCAAGAAATAATAGTTACTGAACACAAGTGCAAGAACAGAACACAACACAACCTTGGTCAGGAATTCAGCAGTGATCAGCACTTGATTACTAAAAAACCCACAAAACATTACCTTATAATAGGTTCTCTGAAAGGCTTTTCTACTTTGTAGAGGTGTTTGGTTAGATGTACAGGTGTCCTGTCATCCTCTTCCTGCAATAAAATATTAGGTACTAAGTCCAGTTCTCACCTTTCTATAATATGCATACAGTTTTAGAAGATTAATTATTAACAGCTAGGGTGTTGAAGAGGAAAGATGAAAGGTGATCTCTTCAAAGAGGAAAAGAAACAACTACTCAATAGCTAGTGAAATGTGTACACATGGGGACAGAGGGAATAAACAGCCAACAAGTGCCCAACTATGCAGATACCAAATACTCCTTCCTTCCTCTTTGATTGTCTGATACATATTTAATTAAACTCAAAAGCTGCTCCCAACTTCTATTTAACACTGAAATTTGTTCCTTCTTTTTCAAGTCTTAAGCTTAGTCCAACTGACTGCATACTTTTTCCAGGTATAAAATACTTGGTTCTAGTAAGAGGCATTATCCATATTCATGCAGTTTGCCTTGTGAAAATTCAGTTATGCACTTCACTCCTCGTGGGATAAGAGGATAGCATTTCCAACACCAGGCAGACATGTTAATTTGTCAGGCACACAAGAAGGTGCCACCTTGGAGCCAGCACTCTCTTGCAGGCTGGGAGGTACTCACTGTTCGTGCCAGGTCGCTGCATATCCCGCTGTGGGTCAGGAGCTGCAGTTTGATATCTGTGTCCCACTTGCGGCAGTTCTGGATGTACTCGTGACTTCCTATGCAGTGCTTGCTGTGAAACAAAAGCATGGACAGTCACAGCCAGAGCAGTGCTTTCCCAAAAGCTCCCACAAAATATTCCAGGCAACCCATTGCCATGAAGCAAGGAAATGGAGAATCAACCTCCACACCATCCTTGATCTGAGTTTTACTTCTGCACGCTATTGCAGATACCAGTACTTGTGCTAAAGCTCTTAATGACAGTGGTTAACACTGAAACCAAAAATTCTAACCCAGAAAACCAATGGGGTTTTGTAAACCATTAGATATAGAAAAAAATTACAACAACAAAAACCAGACCAAAAATCACACCAAGAAACAAAACCCTGCAAACTACAACTCCCCCAGTTTATTAGAAAACAGTTGATTTTTTTTCAGTTCTGAGATTTGAAGAGAAAAAACTAAACTAAAAAACTAAATATCCACCTACAGAAAGGCTCTAGAAACGGACCTATGCATTAGAACAGAGTTGATGCTGACCTACTTTGCTGTATCCCAGAGTAACTCCAAAAACTTCTGGTCTTTGTGCAGACTGACTTCCTTACATTTTTAAGGATCCTTTCACACATTTAATCACTAGAGATACACTTTCCAGCAACTGTGTCATGAAAAAGCATGAAATTAAGTATTAATGAAAAAGAGTTTGCTTACTTCTGTAAAACTTCTTCTTGGCCACAGACTTTCAGGATATAGCTGCCAATGTCCACTTCATTCAAGTCATCATGCACCCAGCAAAGTGCCTGCATTATTATAAGCTCAACAGGGGAACTCACTGTTTAAAAAAATACATCTAAAAGTTAAATACAAATCTATAACAAGAGGTATTAACTACTGTTCACTCACAAATTGTAGTGATTTAATGAAATTGATTTTTATACTTGCAGAGAAGACCTTTACACTTCTAGTATCACCTAAATTTCATAGTTTGATATTTTCATAAGGTACCTTATGAAACTTGCCTGTCATTATAAAAAGCCCAAAAAAATCTTATAAAATTAGGATACAGTGAAGTCACTCAACCAGAAGTACACACACAGTCTGCAGGACAAAGGACAGCCTTTTTCTTTTATATTATAAATTTGCCCTGTTTAAAAAGGACTTCAAATAGTAAGTGATCCCAGAGGCACTTACAGTTTAAAAAACACTATCTGAATAGTTGGAGATGGAACTCCTCTATTTGTTCAGCTTTTGAGGAACTGGATATCAGCTGCAGCTGAGGCAAATCCTACCGAAAGTCCTTTTCCCTTTTCACTTGTCCAGGGAAGTTTCTACTTAGTACAGAGCAGATCTCAGTAAGCACCACCAAGCCTTTGCAAAATACAACTCTTAGCTACCAGTACTTTTTTATCAGGCTCCAAAAGCTTTGTGGAAAATAGTCTCTCCTCCACGCAGTAACTACAGAGCAAAAAAATAATCCCAAACCTAAAATCCATCCCCCCACAGCCACCAGCTGTCACTGACTAAAAATACAGATAAGTTTGAATGACACAAATGTTTAAATACAAAATGCTCTCTAGTTCTCCCTACCTAGTTTCTGATGATCTCCTTCAAATCCTTTGCAAATATTATCACTAAGTGCCTCAAAATTCTGTAAAAACCTGCTGTATAGAAGCAATTTTATATTTTGTCAGTACCTTCAGAGTGGAGGGTTTTTTCCCCCCTCCAGGAATTTTCCTGATATTATTATTATTTTTTTTTTTAAGAAAAAATATTTTAAGAAAGAAATATTACTGCTATGGTAGATAGAGAGGTAATGCCACAATATTTTCCACATGATAACACATGTGCTTCACCTCATTAACAAATGATTATTACAAGCACAGATGTATACAAGCACAAATGAAGAATGACTATGAAATTCAAGAACAAGGAATGATAGGAAGTATGAATTCAGAAACACTTTAAGCCATTAAGCCTGTTTAACTTATTACTGGGTGAAATTGCTGTGCTACCTTCAGCAGAGAATCTATCTGGTAGCTGCTAAAGAAAAAAGGTGCAGGGATAGTTCATGCAGGGATAGTTTCTGTGCTGCAGCCACAGGCTGCATTGCCAAGGGTCTGCCAGCCTTGCAAAGACAATGTTACCACCTTTTCCCTGCCATACATCTTATTCAAAGACATTAATCTCTTGCTGACACACCATGTTTGCTCAGACAGAGCAAACTTCCATGCAAAGTCCAATAAATGAATGCAAAATGAATGCAAATAAGCACTCTAAAGTTCATCCATTTCCCTCCTGAGTCCTTTCTACAAACAGCTGCCAGAGCACTGAGAGGCTGCAGTTCCTTCTGAGCAACACTGAAAGCCACTGGAGTAAAGCAGCTCTAGCATCAGGGTGCTGAGGTATGCAACAATTTGACCAAGAAGAGAAGGAATTAAAGTAGAGAATAACTTTAGATATCCCCATTACTAGTCACATTTCACCAGCTATGAAAGACAGTTTAACTGGAGTTAGTTTCAGTTTCAGAAAAAAGGAAGGGAGTAGAAAGTGCAAAGAAGATAGTATTTGGGCTAGAATGCAAAACACTTTCCAAACTAGTCACAAAAGATACTAGAAATAAAGAGCTGAAGCCCTAATATTTTAGTTACCCTACCAAAGCTTCATGTAGCAAAGGATTAAGCTTGTAATACTAGAAAAGTGTAGTTTTAAGGATTAAGTGCAGCAACCCTTCCTAGGCTATACTTACAATCCACCTCATTTCTTAACAAAAGATTATTAAGTCACCACAGAATAAACGTAAGGTCCAGCAAATAAACATAGAATCAAAACACTGATGCACTGAGAGCTTGTTTTTCCAATACAGCAGCAAGTTCATGGGAGTAACAGAACAACTCCAGATCTTTTGAGAACAACCAGCTCTGAAGCATCTACACTGCTAGAAGTTGAGATCCAAATGGTAACCCTCACAAGTGACAAGAGGCTACAGAAGTGTAGAGGTAAAAAGTTTCTATCCAGTTATTTTATCAGCCAGAACTGCCAGAAGTTGACAGCATGCAGTTACAGATGCAACCACTGTGCAGTCAAGACTGCACAGAGAATATCAATTTATGCAGTACAACCAGGGAAACCTCAAAGGTCCACCCCAAACCAATATTCCTGGCTACCCACAAAACTGGCACAGCCAGTTGTGGCACATCCAACCATATTATTTTAGTGTTTGTGTTCATAAGCATGTATTGAAGGCAAGTAATAGATAGTTTAGTGTTTATTCCTATTTTCCAACAGCAGTTTGCCTGAATTTTTAGATAGCGTACAAAAATTTATTTTAAAATATGTTAGCATTGAAATTAAAAATTAAACATTAAAAATCTCAGTCATTATCCCCTCAAGAACTAGAAAGTAAAGAGTCTTGAAAAACTGTTTTATTCTACCCAGCTATTGTCTAAACAGTGCTTCTGGTTTGCTGGACCCTAAATATTTTTTGACCCAGAACTAGGCCTTTCCTCTGTTACCTCTCCCACACTTCCCACAAACACCTCATGCCCCTGAGACCCAGGGATTACAAAAACTGGAAGGGAATGTCCTAGGCTGAGTGTTTAACAAGCAAACTCCATTGCAAGAAGCAGGAACATACCATCGCATGTGAAAGTTACTGGTTGCTGGAATTCTTCGATTTCTATCGAAACCTTGATACTGGCACTCTCCCCACTTATATTTCTTTGCAGCATGATTGGACTCAGCACAAAACCTGGGTTGGTTTGCTGATCAGTATAAGGAAACTTGGTCCTCAATCTGGAAGAAGAGAAGGTTTATGAAATATTGCAATGGAGAAGTCCAAGACTAAAACAAAAGAACGTGGTAATAACCACAAGGCAGAACAGTAAAGACTACCTTTGGCTCTCTACCTAAATTGCATGTGCAAAGCACCATTTAATTTTTCTACTCTCAACAGAACATTGCCCACAGTAATTATACAAGTAATAGTTAGATGGGAAAAAAAAAATCCTAGCATATAATTAGGCAGGTTTTCCACACAGCTTAAAATATTTAATAGGTCAATTCTTACAGGACATACCCAGCTTCTGCAGAAGCTAAGCTCTAAAACAGTTCTTAAAAAGATAAATCCACAGTATCATCTGAAAATTAGTTAAAAAATAAAAAAAAAGTAACAAAACTCTTCATATGTTTCAATTTTTAGGAGTCTAATCTGAACTTAGATGCAGAAGGTAGCTACTCCAAGCATGGAGGTTGAGTAAGAGGACTTAATTGAGACAAATGTTTTTATTTAGGACACAAACAGTATAGCTATTTATCTACTGGTGAGTAAATCATAATTTGAAAACTGCTTTTGATTTTCAGCTAGTTAATATGGATAAAATAATTTAACCTTAAACTTCTGCCAATACTAAAGCAAGATAAGAGATTAAGAACAGAACTCCTCTACAAGGATCATTTATTTCATCATCTCAATTCTGGACAATAGTAAGATCCTCCAGCAGGAGCTGTGCAGTTAAAAGTCCACCAGTATTTTAAGCACTGGGTTTTGAAAGAAAGGATAACAATTAGATTGAACCAGAAAGTGTTGCAACAAGCCTATCCTATGTGAGCTTTGTGCTAATGTTGTTCATCAGTAAGCTTCCCATTTATTTTGTGGAGTTTCCTTTTCATTTCATAAACACTCCTGCTTAAAAAAAAAAAAAAAGATGCTATCATTGAGATTCAAGGATCTTTATTTCCTCCATTATTTCTTGAATTTTGATCTTTAAAGGAAAAAAGGCAAGAGTAGCTCGTCTTCTCTAAGAAGAAAACAAAAAAATAATCTCTAATTAAATTGTGGCAGTAAGAAAAAAATCCCACACAATTTTTAAGGAACTTCACTAACTGATCTAAGCAGAGACAAGTTTAAAGACTTTATGTCACAGAATTCTAGTTGTGGGAGCAACAAAAATAAAAGCATTTAAAGGTCGGAAATCCACTGAGTGATAGGATTTTGTGAGGTGTATCAGCTAACAAGAAAAAAAAAAAAAAAGACTTCAAATATTTTTAGCAGAAATTATAATAAAAACCCAACAAGATACAGAAAAACGCTTCGAGGATAAAAAGGTATATAAAAACAAGGAAAGAGGAAAAGTCACAGGACCAAAATAAGAAAGAGGACATATGAGAATACTATAATCTTAGCACTGAAGATCTTAACAATTCTGTTGCATTCTTGAAAAAAAAATAAACAAACTAGGACAAAACCAGGAAAAACTGAGATAAGAAAAGGAAAAAGGACACATACTGAAATCTGACCCATCAAGTAAACAAAATGTAGGACTGTTCCTGTCAAGCTAACGGAAAATGAATCACTTAGCTATTTTTTTTCCCTTCTGAAGTTAATTCATATTCAGTCATTTCTTACTTCGTAACTGCTTCAGAAAAAGCTGACAGTTCTTGATTCTGCCCTTCAATTGCTTGGAGAAGCACGTTTTCTGTCAGCGTGCCAGTGGTCCCATTGTCTTTCTGCAACTCAAAGATAACAGGATTAAAATAGCTGCAAACATACTCCTAAAGCCAGCAAAGCTACATATAGGTGATAGATTTTCATGAGTCTGAGGTTACTATTACTTTTATGTCGACTTCTGTATGGAGAAAACCATATATCACTACTAAATTGAAAAGTGTGGATTCACTGGAGCAGTGACTCCTTGACAGCATGTAATTTATTTGCCAGCATCATTATCAGTTAATATTAAGTTGCAAGCAGTTCCTGAGCTCTCAGCAGAGACCTGTTGCATTCAGATTTGGCTAAATTCAGCTGAACCACAGATGGAAAAAAAAACATTTTTCCTCCAGTTCTGCAATTCAAATTCAGTGTAGTTCCAGAAAGAACCACTACGTATCACTGGTGCCCATGATTACCTCTTCCTACAAAGCAGGAAAATACAAGTTGAACACTGGAAGGAAATAGCATTCAGAACATGAAACTGAAAATTAACTCCATGGAATTAACTTACCACTGTTTTAACCCCTTATGCTAAATGCTGCCATCACCTACCAAAACTGTAACCCACAATCTTTGAAGTACTCAATCCAAAAAACAACAGTAAAATCTAATAAACTTACAAAACCAACAAAACCAAAACATCAAACACAGAACTGCAGCAGGCTTTGAATCCTGCTGTTTTCTGATCCAATTCACAATACATCCATGCAAATTCTGGCGTGAGCAAAAAGCAGAGAAAAGTTGGAATAACCAATGGAACTCAGTTGTCTACAGTCTAACAGCCACCACTAGCCTGAAGGATTTGTGAAGCTCCTGCCAGATCCTCCCTGGAATAAGTTACATGACCAGTTACATTTTTCATTTTTCATCCAAAGATTTTACAATGCTTACAAAAGGCTTTAATCCAGCCACAATGCCAGGAACAAAGCAGACTGCACTACAGTTTTTCTGAAAATCACCACAATTTATTCATATTTGAAGTAGTGATTAACTACTTAACTAGTATGTGGGTTATTTATTATTAGCCCAAGTAGTCAGCTAATTTCATTAGAGCATATCAGACAATATAGTTTAATTAGACTCTCAGAAAAGGGGTCAAATCTGAGAGAGCCACATACTGCCTGTCAGGTCTTTTCCTTGAAGCACTTTTTCCCCTTGCAATTAAACTTGTTTAAGCAGTACAGCATAAACTTGGAAGAGATACAACCTATAATTGCCACTTGAATTGCATTTAAACCTAATTATTTCAGGAAAAATATTGGTTTCATGAATACTGATCAGTCAATTTCTGTGTAATTGGGGATTAGCCATACCACATGAGACAATTACAGCAGGAAGCTGTAAAGCCACAAAACCTGAAATGAGCTGCAGCAGCATGCCTAATACCTTACATTTAAATAGGTTCTTCTAGAGTAACATCTCGGACAAGTTCTATCACATAAAAATACTGGGTAGCCTCACAAGACCTGCCAACCTGTGCAGGTGTATCTAGTAAACACACTCCCTAAGCAACTGCACAACACCACCACCAAAAATTCCAAGGAAACAGGCAGGGGACGCATCCAGGGAAAGGCAAACACATCTGACGAAGGTTAATCACCTGCTGGTTGGTACTCCACACAAAACTCAGCCTCTACAAATCAAGAAGCTGCCTCTACAAATGTTAAATTCTATTTACAAACTCTTCAAGGAACAGCACAAATAAGTACACAAAGCACTATGCAACCACAGGATAAAAGCACTAAATGAGGGGCCCACTTCAAATGAAGTCACAGCAGCGATGAAACAGCACTATGGCACTACGTGTCATTTTTGAATTCCTTAGAGAAAAATTTGGAGGTTATTCTACTGTTAATTGAATTTGTTAAATTCAGGGTTTAGGGAACTAAGATGGCATATCAACACATGCTAACTTAGCCAGGGTAAATAATACTTTCTAGTCTAATGAGCAAAGAAAAAAAAAGATCTGGTTATCCATATGGCTAAGGAGAGAAATCTCATGTTTCCAACATGTAACGTTGGAAAAGACCTGGTGGAAAATTAAGAACATCAAACACCTTCTTATTGTTAGCTGAACTTCAATGTTAATTTTTTATCACTTTTGGGAAAATAATTTCAGGAAAAACTAAAAAATCTATTTAAACCCACTGGACTCAGATGAGTTTTGAGCAACAAGTAGAATTTTAATTTCTTTAACTTCAACTTGGGCTGATCTAGGAGGTGCAAAAGCCATCAGTCAAACAGGAAATAACTTGAAAGGAAGGACTTCAGGCCAAATGAGATAAATAGTTCATGTCAGTATAGGCTGCAAAAATAGAAGTGGTCTGTAAATACAATTAATCTGAACAATGACAAACAAACCCAAACCCCAATAAATTAGCAAAAGTCAAGTTAAATAAAATTCCATGAGTACACAAAGTCACAAGACTCAGCAGCTCTGTGGAAAGCAAGAGAAAACAACACATAAAAGAAGGTAAAATGATGCTTTTTGCCTCTGCTTTCAGAAATGAGTGACAAACACTAAAGTATTTAAAATAAATAAACATATAACTACTTCAAATATGAATATATACATTAAATAGGCAAAACCAAAAACAGATATAAATAGAGACTTCATCAAAACAAAGCAATCTATTGGTTCAGGGATTAAACACATTGATAGTCGTAAGTTTTGACAGAATCAAAATACTAATATTTTTGTTTAAAGGGGCAGTGAGACTGAGTTCTTCATGAAGGGTTTGGGGGGGAATGATCCACACTTGTTAACATGCAGGACTTAAAAATACACTTTGAAGAACATATAAATTGGGGTAAATTGGGTAAAACACAAGAGAACTGCCACAAATAGAGGCTACATAACCAGCTATTATACCAAGTAGAAAAATCACTTAAACTAGGAAATGAAATAGAAGCACAGGATAGGCAAAAGAGAGACTATCCAGGTTTTATTTCAAGGATATCCAATTGAGAGACTCATCTTTAAATCTATTTATCTTCTTCTTTAACAACTCAGCAGAAACAACACTTCTAACTTACAGTCCTGTATCATCATCTACCTAACACAGGCTAGAACTGGAGTGTGATGCCAAAACAAGCCTGGAGGAGCAGAAGTGAAAAGTAGATCTCAAAACCCTCAATTGGGCATTCACTGCAGAACTCTGCTACAAATTAAGAGCTTGTTTGAAAAAGATGATTTAATAAAAATTAATTGACTAGAGAATTGATGTTGTGATGCTATCACAAATAAAGCAAATGCAATAAAAGAGTACCAAGCAGGATGCCCCCACCTGTAAAACGAGGGTTTATTCATGCTGTACAAGGCATGTGGTACTGTGCTCTCACACAGAGAGCTAAAATTCTCATAAGTCATCTTCAAAAAAATAAAAAAAGAAAGAGAAGCTCTCACACAGAGCCTGCAGTGAAAGCTGACAGAAAGTCACCGTCTCTTGTAACATACTGAGGTAAATATCAAAACGATTCTTTCATCTTAAGTACCTGCTGTTCTATCCTGAGAGAAGAACATTTGCTAAGAGCTAGTTACAAATGTGTTCTGCTGAAAATCAGAGGAATGATGAGGAGGAGCTGGAACAGCCTTTAAATCAGAAGTGGCAGGAGGAAAAGACCACATGTGGAGGCAGAGCATGAACTTCATTTATGAATCTGTAGTCAATGCATGACATGCAAATAGCAGGAGGCTGGGCCTTATGAATAGGAAAGACCCTTTGAAATCCTACACTCTAGAAAAAACCCGGTATGTATAAAGCCAGGTTTCATTCAGCAACAGTCAAACAGTACTTCCTACAGACACCACCTGAGAAGCAGTGATCCAGTGTAGCCCAGTTATTAGTCAGGATTTAATTACAGTCAACCAACCACCACTGAAAAACTGACAAACACATCACCAAATGATATAGCAAACTGTTGTAGAGCCCAAATTTACATGCCTCTCCAAATACTAGGAAATAACACAGCTAATGTATCCCAGATCAACAGCAATTGGGGAAAAGAAATAAAAGTAAGTGAAACCCAAGATCTGTATACATGGCATAAAACCAGAAATAAACAGATTTTTTGGGTTTCAGGGTAGTTTTTATTTCTTCTCCACTGGCCTTCTATTTAACTTTCGCCAGAATACTGACACCTAACCCAGAAAAAACAGGAAATCCTTCTAATGAGGGGCCAAAATTTTCACTTCAATGGAAATTTACACAGCCTTTTAGGCCACAGACTAGTAAATATTCCTATTTCTGAGAAAGAAAACCTCCTCCAGTTTGGGAGTGTGGAGAGAAGAACTAAGGAATTTTGAAAAAATATCCTTGAGTGATAACAACTGTTTTTTTTATGGCATGTCCCTAGCCTTTTAAGAACACCTAGAAAGACAACACCTAAGATTTGAAACAGCTGTAAACCACAGTCTCCAAAGCAAACAAATAGTTTACTTCCCATTTTCTAACCAATTTCTACAAATACAATTTTTGGGGCCATTATCACCCTTGCCAGGGCTTTTCCACTGAAAACTTCTCCACTTCTCTTTCAGTCTTTGTACTCCACCAAAAAAAAAACCCCAAAACCCAAAAGTATTCATATCCACTTTCTAGTGAGCTGACTAATGTTTTAAAACACAATGTCTTTTTTATTTTTTGTGGTGGAATTAACACAGAAAGAACTGAAAATATAGGAAGAGTTGAATAACCTACAGTCTTTTACAGGACTTGGGAAAAAGTAGGATGTCCTAAAGGGGTGCAATTAAGCAGATGAGACTGTGCCAGTACTAATCACCTGCTGCATAGCTGGGTTTTGACACAAACTGCATGTGCTCCATGTTCAAAGATATGAGTGCCATAATAAAGCCCCTGTGGGGAGTTTGCTCTTGAATATTTCGTTAAAGTGATCCTAGAGAAGAATCTCTCAAACACCTTTTTGCCCTGCCTGATACAAGTCACATCACACAAAGATGTTTTGCCTTCTTCTAGAGCAGAAGTACAGTGTTTCTGACCCAACATCCACTCCAGCACAGTATAACCAAAAGCTCTGTGTAGCATTCCTACACAGAAGGAAAACTTTCTACCTACAAACGAGAATTATTGTGGCATTGTGATAAAACTTTCAGTGCTTAGCTCACCACCTTTTTATTTCCCAGTATCATGTGAATTGCTCATAAAATTGAAACATTTATCAATATGATTTAGACACTTAATTGCACTGAGTATTATTTCTTTTTCTTACTGGAGCGTTGAGTTGAAAAATAGCAATTTCCTCAGTAAATGTGGAAGGATTACACAAGGGCAGAGGTATTTTGGGAGATAATTCAGTAGTAATGTTCAATTTTCTGAATAGCACTAATACATATGCCATAACATCACATTATTTGGACACTGCTCAAGCCAAGTAAAACACATAAAATAAATAACAGACCATAAAGTGTCTTTAAACACTGTCATTAATCTTCACTGTTGTACTGCAATTTAAAGATACAGATTTACATACCTGTGATGTTTGGCCCTGTAACTTTGCAAGCTGAGTTGTTCTCATGTTTAAGGACTGACTCCTTGTGACTGTTGCTCCAGAAGATTTCCCATTAACCTTTCTTTCCAGGTGACAATTTGGTAACTTTTCTTCTAACAGAACAGCATCCCATGGGTCTTCAGCAGTCATTCTTGAAGCCCTCTCCCCATCATCCTCTGCCTTGTTTAAAGTCTCCACAGTGTCCACTTTTGGTTTACTCAGAGGATCCAAATCCAGCCAGTCGAATTTACTGACATCCCCACAGCTCTCTGAGGCTGGCAGGTTGGAAACTGCAGACTTTATGGAAGTCATTTCCAGGTCCGTGCTCGACTTCCCGTTTCTCAGGAATTCCGAAGTGCTTGCAATTTTGTCAAATACTTTTGCCATTTCTGGAGTGAGTACTGGGTATAAAGGTAGGCCTCCATGTGGATGGAAAGGTGTGGTAGCTGCCAGTGGGTATGAAATGTATTGTCTTGGAAGGCCAAGATAAATAGGCTCTCTAGGGGGATAGGACGACATACTTGGATGGAATCCATTCTGAAATACACCAGTCTGTTTTGTGTAAGAAGCTGAGGTGTAAATAGGAGGTAAAGTGCATGTCACAGGTGCTGGTACTCCAGGTGTCCACTGTCTCCTCTGACCCGTGGGCCCAAGATAAAATTGTGAAGACAAAGATGGGCTCAAAATGGGACTTGCTGGTAACGTAGGTGCTTTACTAGATTCAAAATTGTCATCCAGCAGCAGTTTCTCTAGTTCAGCATGAGTGAGCTTCTCTATGTCAATGGTACTTAGTTTATCTTCCATGCTCTTGGCATCAGACTCTGGAAACACCATGAGATCATGGTCCTGTTTGTTATGAGTCTGCGCTTTTTGTCTGGGGCTGCTTAAAGAATGAAAGGTTTGTTTATTACCAGCTACACCTCTTTCTTTCTGCATCTTGGCTAATGCCTCAGCTTCCATCTGCAGTGCCTCCTCTTTGTCCACATCTTTTGACCTTGGGGCTGACAGAGACGGTGAGGAGCGCTGCTTGAATCCATTGCTGCTGGATATCTGGGCCATGCCGCAAGAGCAGATGTCCATGTAAAGCAGCAACACTTCCCTTGCACTGGTTCTCTACCCTTGGCTTCAGAGCAGATTTAGCAGACCTGAAAAGGAAATGAAACATTAGAAACACATCATAGCAAAGGAAATGAAACATCAGCAATAAATCATATGTGGACAACTGCTAAGTCACACACCACCAGCTTGCACATGTCCTTCAGAAACTGAGGATGTAAAATTCTGAAGCGGCCAATTTTTGGTTTTTTTGGGCAGAGAGGGAGTGTCAAACTTAAAAAGAAGCCACATAAATAAAATCACAGTCTTTGAATTACGCAAGACCCATTTACTTTTCTTACTGTGCCTACTGGTGCTAGTAAGCACTTGGTTTCTTTTTGCACCAGTGGACCCAAGAGACACAAAAGCCACCTTCAGGCATGTAGCGGTTTTCAGATCTGAGCAATTGCACAGGTGCAATCTTGGGAGTAGAAGTTGTTCTGAAGACTATACAAATATAGCATTGATAAAGCACATTATCAAGAGGACTTCCACCTTACTTCACTAGATTACAAAACCAGACCTTTCAAACTGCTATGCCATGATTATAATGGTCATAATGACACTGAAGGACCTCTCTTCCTTTGAAAAAGATTGTACTTTACCCTCTTAACAAGAAAAATAATGCTTGTGAAATGCATTTCTTGGACAAGCAAAATAAGATATTTAAGTACAGCTGCTCATTGACTAATCTCTTTAACAGCCCTTTACAGGAAGTGTCATTCACTACTAGGTAAAGGAAGAAACTCCAAAAAGTCACTTTTGCTTAAGGCCACCACTATGAAAATGGTATTTTACATTTCTCCAATTCCAGTCTTGTGCTTAGGACTATGATACAACTGCCCATATTCACTACAATATCTACGTAGACTCTTTATTAAAATAATCTTGCAAGAGATTACCACAAGAACTGTGTTAGTTTTCAGCACTACTTCTACTTTATTCTCCAGTTTTTTGCACACAGCCGGGTCAGAGCTGAGCCCAGGAGATGTCTTCCAGCAATAGCCAGTATGCACATCAAGCAGCAAGATAAAAATCAGGAATAATGAGTTTCTGCTAGAAGGGTTACATAATCAGCAATCCTCATTAAAACACAGTTTCACCGAACTAGATGAGCCTTATAGATGCAAATCACATGCACCAATCTACAAATTAAGTATTCTCCACAGAAAATAAGGTAGATATTCAAAATTCAAAATGTTCTCTTTCAATTCACACCCAGTGGAAGGGTTTGGATTTTAGATTGGGTTTTTTTGGTTTTTTGCCTTCCTTTAATCAAACCAGCAAGATGTGCTTCAAACAAAGTGACTATTTCTCTGGACTCCCCACACACACAGTAAGATTCTTAAGAGATTTATAACAGATTCTTTACATTCTTTAAGTCTGGCCAAGTCTTTTGTTTTATCTACTTCATTTCAATGGCTTATAGTGTGAAGGACAGACATCCTTATAAGAGATGCCATACATTTCAGCTCAGTCTGAAGACAAATCCAAGTGAAATTCTTCACAAAGCAAAATTAAATCAGAAATGATGTTACAGTTACCAAGACAAGATTTAAACAAAAGAAGGAGCCTTCAGAAAGACTGAAAGAGTAACAGACTAACAAAATTATAAAACCCTGAAAACCACACAACTCAAGTCCTGAGTCATAAAGTCTTAAGAAGGAGCTTTGGAAGTTACAGGTATGAATCAATCCATAGGATAAGGATGTAAATATTCAACACTGACAAAGTCTACAGAAAAAAACAGACACCAAATCCTCTTCTGTACAGTATATGAAGTTGCAGAGTTTGACACCCATTAAAGCCATAAATATTGCCATCAGGAAGAATTGTTGTCCTGTCTGTTTCCTATCTCCAGAGTTCAGTGTGAAACACAATCAGGAAATAAATTTAAAAACCCCAAAACTATTTTGCTGGGCTCCTTTATAGAAAATGCAGATCTCTAGTCCCATTCATGGCACAAATGTGGCCTTCAATGATTTACTATGCTCCTGTTAGCAGGACAATCACACTAAAACTTCTCCTAAAGATGTACTGAATATTTTGTAGATGGTCTAAGCCTACCAGCTACAGAAAATATCCTAATGAGAAGCCTGGTATACTTGACACCACCTTCTCAGACTGTCTAGAAAGCTAAGCTGGCTTTAATCTCTTCATTAACTTACAGCTGGTTAAAACTGCCATGTCAGATGCAAGAACACCCTGACTTATGAGTCCTCTCAAGAATTCCTACTCGGCTTTTCCAAGAAGCAGCAGCCTGAGGTAAGTGCAGTTTGCAGTTTTCAGAGTCTTGATGTTGCCTATGGATTCTGAAGAGCAGCGGGGCTTTTTCCTGAACTTTAGTCAAGAAAATAAAACAGAATCGTACTTTCCGAGACTATTCAGAACTGCTTGGGCTACAATTTACAAGATTATCAATCCCTTCAGGTGTTGCTTGCTAATTACAGTGATTTTTTTTCCCAAGGAGATGACAAAAAAATTTATATAGCCTTCAAAGTATTTATATATAACAGCAGCCTACTTTTAAAAAATAAAAAAGCTTTATTTTTCTTCTGAAACCAATGGCCTTGATCTCCATATCACCAAGCAGTCTCCTGTTCACAAGGAGAGTCCCTGTTCCACGAAGTCACAACTGCAGATAAACACACATTCCTCAGCTCTCAGAAAACTGTACACAGCTACCACAGCACCTTCATTCACAACATCTAGAGAACCCCAGTCGCTCAATAACTGCTTGTTTATTCCACAATTTCACATTACAGTGCTGTATTTCAGTACAGCACACTTGCACTGACAAATCCAGTGACTTCTAGCATTCAAGACAGAAGGTTGTTGTTAGTGGTTATCTGAAAAATTGAATTCTAGCTTTATTCTTTGCAAGACAGCCTCAACAGCATACATACACATAACATGATTGCTGTATTTAAGTCCTGTCCTTGGGAAACTTATAAAGTCAGTGTATAAATTTCTGTAAAATTTTATAAGCAGACTGCAGGTTTTTGCAAACAGTTAAAAAAAAAACAGTAAAAAAAAATTGATACAAAAAATCTGATAAAATTGCAATAGTTTTGGCGAAACTTGATCCTGCATGCCAGTTCTAAGCAGTAAATTCATATAACATCAGAATAAAAGCTCCCTAGGCATAAGCATGATTAAATAGTGATAGATCTGCTTTTAAATGCTAACCATGCAGCATCAGTTAACTTCACTTTGAACCTCTCACTTTGCAGCCATCTAAGTTCAAAGGCAGAGAGTGAGCAGAATTTAAACTTCTCCAACATTTACAAAGAGAAGGGCAAATTCCATTAGGATCATCTATCAGCAGGGAACTCCTCAAACACTCAGAAAAATAAGTTGCAATTCAAATCCTGGAATCCTGAACCATTACTGACCAAGCTATAGGAACTCACCAGAAGTTTGCAACAACTGGAGGTCATTGGAGACCCAGAAGTGATCCTTACAGAGCTAGGACTGCTCTCATCTGAACTGCTGCACACTATTTTAAGTAACAGTAATAATCAGTTTTCAGCTGTCAATCTGTTCACCTTCAAGAGCACTCATCTTGCCAAGCACTCAAAGAACGTGAGAAACATTGCGTTTATTTTTAAAGGAAAGCCAGAAGCAACTGAAGAGATTATAACAGAAATTCAGAAGTGATAAAACAATCCCCTACACTACTTTGTCACTACACTACACTGTCCCCTAATTTTGATAGTAAAAAAGACATTGGTATTTGGGTGAAGTCACCACATTTCCATTGTTCTAGCAGAACCTCACCTGCTTCCTTTAAAACTGGGTCTAAAACCTCAACCACACAATTTATCTACAGCCCTGACCAAGGTAATGTCCCTTGCAGTCAGATTTCACTAATTTGAAGTAGTATTTCCTTTCTCGACCAGTTGTGACCAGACAGGAACTTGCAAACCTCTTTGGCTGAGGTCTAGCAAAGTTTCTGCAAAGAGTAACACTTCATTGGTAACAATTTTACATAAATGTGTTTAGAGCCTACAGTTAATTTGATCACTCAAGTACCTGCATATTATTATATAATTTTGAATACTGCACATTATTATTTCAGAGGAGTAAAATACTCTTAAAAAAAAAACAGCAAGAAAACTTATTAATAATCGAGAACCACCAAGAAACTGCAAGATGCCTGACCATTTCCTTCAGATCAAAACCTCTGTATGGAATGGAAATTAATTTTAAACCATATTTTCACTTAGGCTTACCAAAAAAAAAAAAAAAAAAGTTACACATGCACTACTCTAGCAAATACATAAAATGGAACAAAGAAGAATTTTATTTCCAATAAGGAATTTGTAATTTTCTGGTAAGAAACTTTGTGAAACCAATACATCTCTACCAGGACAAAGACTCCCAAAATCTAAATTAGCTTCCAATCTAAATGAGCAAGGGATGACTTCATCAGACATAAATCGTTTTACCTTAAGCAGAGGTAATCTCACCATCTGCTCATGTACACGTTAACATTATTCTCTATTTCAGATGAGTTGCACAGCTTTCTTTTCAAAAAGAGGCTTGTAATACCCTATTTATAATTTGTTCTACGCAAGCACAGAACATATTATTTGGTAATTTCTTCACAAGAAGTACTTTATAGCTATCAGAAAACAGCGCACATGAATTCCCTGGAGTCCAAGCACTAAATACAGAAGCAATGATAACAACTCAGGCCATTTCCTGCATTCCTTATAAAGTAAGACCCTGGCATACAGTAGCCAGTGCTTCCTCAAAACAAGTGCAATTTTCAAAGTAACTCTGAGGTTCTTTGTGCCATTAAAGAAAACAAAAATAAAAATACTTGGAGCATTTGCCACATTGAATCATAGCTAACTTACAAATTAACAAATCTTGCCTGCATACCAGAAACAGTAGCAGTTTTATGGGAAACCAAGGAAAACTTAGCAAAATACGACAGCAGTAATAAACTGTGGAAAATACTAATCATCAGCAAAGGAATCCATAGCCAGACATTTGCCACAGCAGGAAAACTCCTTAGCAAAGAAGAGAAAGAAAATAGTACTAAGAACTTTGATGTTCAGAAGCCCTCCCTGCCAGATGCATTCACATTGCTACAAACTGAGAAAATACTGAGCACATACTCATGACATGACTTGTTGAAGTAACGCTGTTATTCTTTTTAAATAATATTAAGTTTAAAGTGGAGGTTCTCAATAACAAACAGCTCTGAAACCACTGTTAAAGCTATACAGTTCTATCATGCTATCTTTCCACTAAAGCCTTAGTAGCTTCTTTAATCCAGTCATTTTAGCAAAATTAGCAAGTGCCTCCTTACAAATGAGATGAACACAGTTAACCAAAAATTGAATCAATTTTGTTTCAGCTCATATCTACAGAACTTTCAAAGACAATTTCACTAGCTCAAATACTGGTGCAATTCTAAATTGGCCACAAACCTGAATCAACACTCATTTCATTTGTTTTGCTCAAATCATTCAGATCATAAATACCTAAGCAGGAACTGCATCTCTTACCTTTGATTTTGAAATTCCATTTACACCTAAAAAGTACAATTTCATCACAAAACCTTTGATCTCACGGGCTAGGCAATAATAGGATGTTTCTAGCACTAGAACAGGAAGTCTCAGCCTTTAAGGTCTTTCAACATCAGCAACAAATCCCTTGAAAAATCCAACCTCAGCTGTTTCAGTACTTATAAATATGTATTAACTATTGAAATCAATTTTCACCCCAGACACTGTGCAGAGGATCTTTAGTAGATATGGCACACTGTGTAGCTGCTGTTTAATTTGAATCTTCTGGTTTTGATCAACGTTTCAAGACAGACAAAGCGTGGCTGCATCTGTCATGATGTTCCAGCCAGATCTCAGTGAGGGCAGCCGCAGATACCTACAGATCATGTGTCTCCCACGGCCACACTCTTCCTCTGCAATGGTTTGCACCATTGGCCACTGCAAGCCCTTCCATCATGTAGTAGATGTGGATACATGCAGATTTGGTATAGCTGGTTTGCAAGCTTACTCAGCACATTTCTGCTATTATACTCCTCCCCTCAAAGTTTGAACCTAATCACCATTCCATTTAGGCCTGTTTAGAGATGGGGGTCATAAAGATAATTGAATTCCATGTAAGTTGCATAAAAACAAAAACCCTGACCCTGCTAAGAACAATGGGTGTCACAGCCGGAAGAAAACTGTAGCATGAGCTCATGTTACTGGACACTGCAGATTTATCACCAAGATAAACTTTATAAATGATTGAATCATGGCAAGAAGTCCTTAAAGTCAATCAGCAGAAGACACAAATCAACAGGAAGCTCGGCATCAGTTTCATCAGCTCTAGAACTACTCACCAAACTTTGCATCTCTATATTTCTCCCTATCCTGTTATCAGCTCTCTAACAGCATCCTTCTATTCTGTTCCTGCCCAGTATTTTCTGGATGCAGGTACCAGAAAAGAGCAAGAATGAAACTGATGGCATCCCAGGCTGTTTCATTCCAATGCACTTGGCCAAGACAGTTTTTTCCATGCCTTACAGCCAAGCTTATTACCCTCATTGTTTGACAAAGGCTAGGAATTCTAGTTCTGTTGCAATGTTTCTCCTTGCAGAGTAATGCTTTCAATTCCACTCCTCCCGTCTCAAAAGTTGGCTTTTAAAAACTTTGTACTGGTTCCCTTGCTTACAGGCACCTCTTAAGTTGTGCCTTTCTCCACGTCACCCTGACATACACAATCCCTCCACCAATCCTGCTTTTCAAAGGCTACTTGAAAACACTCATGCAATACAAACTTTCGTACAGAATCAACATTAACTGCTGGCTCAAGGGGAGGCTTTTTTCCTCTTCTTTAAGTGAGGTCATTATCCCAAATATTTTGATTCCCCAGCTGAATAATTGGTGCACTAATTCCTGACTTGCAAAGTAATTTTATTCTGGAATATCACTTTCATGGAACAACTAAGACTGGAAGGGACCTTATTTATTCATGCAGTGTGGGGCCTGACCCCAGTAGAACATGACAAATTAGCTGGAGCATATAGCTAAACTAGTACTTCCATTAATCCCAATCCCGGTGGTATTAAACAGAAGTCAGATAACATTTTAAACTATATATCCAATTTTATCAAAATCACAGGAAGTGTCTAGTCTAGGTAGGACAGAGAAAGAGGAAAGAAACATCTGTGCTGTCTGCTTTAATTACCACAACACAGCTGCTCAAACACCTTCCACATAGTTCTGTAATATTCTGCAGCACAGACAGAGGACCATGTTAAAATCCCAATTTTTCCTAAATTATGTGCCTGAAGTAAGCCCTGCAGACATCCTCCTAATGTGGTAAAACATTGAAAACACAGTAAAATGCAGGAGGCTCATGATTCAAGGTACAGAGGCTGTTAACACAGGGAGATGAAAACAACCCTCCCCCACAGAGATCCTATTTTACTCCCTGTGCAGGAGTGCACAACACACACCTTCAACAAAACATCAAAAACACGCATGGAGAGGAAACACTGACACCTCAGCTCTGCCCCTGACTTAACTCTGTATCACTATATTAGTATCACCCTACCAGCCTAACCTAATGCAATTCTGCTGCAGTAGCCAAATTATTTCCACCACTTGCTTCAGCAGTTGAGTTTCCCCTCAGGCAGGAAACTTGCACAGTATCAGTTATAACCAGCAGATGCTTCTCAGTCACACACCTCACATTCACAGGAGATGGAGCAGAATTGCTGATTACTAATTGACAGAACAAATGCACCGTTCACGTGTACCTCCATGCTTTATCCATTAGAAATTACTAAATGTTTATTACGGGGTTTGTTTGGCTTTGCTTTGTTTACAATACACAGGTAGAGAACTGAACAGGGTGGCTACGCTCAGAGCAAAGGTTCATCTCATCCTTATCTTGTCTCTAAAGGTGGCTTTGGAAATACAAATATGAAAAAGCTAAACCAACACAAACACTTCCTCAAAATACCTTTTTAGTCTCTACTAATATGTCACTCAAGTACTTCCTGAATCCTGAGGTAACTTCTCTAAGATTAAGACCTCTTGATGGACTTTTTCATCAGGAATTCATTCAGATGGATGCTGAAGTTGGGTAAACCTCCAGCTCTCACCTTACAACATCACTGTCACCACGCTCTGCTCCTCTGCTGTGACTACAACCTAAGCAGAAGATGGGGCAGTTACTGATGACCTGTTCTCCATCAGTCCCCACAAACATCAACTACAACACTGAAGCCTACAACCTCAATTATTTCCTCTGGGCCACGATGCACTAACCAGCCTCCAGGTGTGAACCAGTGACATTCCTTTAGCACAAACACCACAAGGTCCTCACACACTACACACTGCAAGTTGTGGTTGGTTTTGTTAAGTGATATTTTGTTCGTAACTTCAAATTACAAGTGACATGGAACATGCAGGCATACCTTCTCCCTCTTACTTCCATTTCTTCCCTCTGGAGTGACAGCTTAATACAAGGAAACACTTTCCAGCTGCATTTCTACAGAGTTATAGATTGAAGCAATATTTCTCATAACATTTTTTAATGTAAGCTTTGACAAAAGCATTTCATTCTAAATTTTTTATAGCTTAAGTGAGGTTTATCATTACTGGCATGCTTTGAAACATTTCCTCCTTCCCTATCCTGTCTGGAAACAACTTCATCATTCTTCTCACAAACTTACATCACCAACCTTGTCACCTACAAAGGGGTTGGATGATGCTGTATTAGATGACTGATTTTATTGACCACCATTGATAAAAGACTGAACTCTGGTTCTCGTAATTAATTACACATCCACATCTTCTACTTAAAATAGAATGTTTGCACAGTTACACATCCATAAAACAAACAACTTACATTTGTGTAATACTTTTAAGCTTGTTGTATTCTCCTAAAAACAAACACCAAATAATTTCTGTACTGACTGCAGACACTAAAAAGTAATACTTCTAAAACAAACAAACAAAAAAAAAACCCACAAAAAAAAGAAGATCTTTACCTGAATGTCTTTAGGGCTGACATTATATTTTATGAATTTTAGTCATGCCAGTGCTAGACTTACACTGGCCTAGTCACCAGTGCTACTTCACTGCAATTTTCAAAGCTCCCATAAGACAGCCTTAAGATTGTTTAAAAGACAAACAACATATAATCCTGTCCTAATAAAATTCAAATCTAGCATTCATTTTTCTAAATAACCTCATACCGTCTGGTTTTGGTCCCACATCAAAGCCTAAAACAACAACAAAAAAATCCCTCCAAAACATCACCTCAGCATTTTTATTTCTTAAAAAACATTTTAATCCAAGTGTCTCCAGCCAGGCAGCTGGAGACAACAGCAACACTGAGTAAGAAATATCAACAGTTTCAGTTTAGTTTGAGAAGTAAGAAACAAAGAAACACAAAATCAGAAATTGTTTTTTTTTTTACTTGGCATTTTGAAATGCATCATTTTCCATTAAAGGCATTCAATTTTCTTTGTTAGTACAGAGAGCTACTCAAATTGGATAAAAATAACTAAATTACCAATTTCAATACAATGATTATATGTCCTGATGAACCTTTATGTTTGAGTTTGCAGGGATGACAGCAACAACCCACATGAAAGAGCAATCTCAAGTACATAAATCAGGATTACTATTAAACTGTAATTAAGACAAACCGATTTTATTAAATCAATCACAATTTTAAAGATTTCCTGAGATTTCCTTTGCATTTTTCATAAACAAGCATCTCTAAGAGATGTAAAAAACTATTCAAATATAGCACACCATTTAAGCAGATGAGACTCTAAATAACTTATTACTTGTCTGGTTTGAGGTCTCCTCCCCAAAAGGTAATTTAACTTCAAATATTTGTCATTTCTGCCTGTGTCCTCTCCCTCTGTCTTTATTTTCTATGCGACTTTCTTTCACTGTCCCCTTATTCTTACTAGTTTTGCTCCAACTTGCTTTTACAACAGAACAAACACAACCCCAAAACACAAACAGAACTTGGTGGGAACTACAATCCCTTTCTCCCCCTCCCACAAATGTGCCAAGTGAGGCCAATTCAAGCAACTTCCCTTCCTCCCAGAACGCATAAAGTTTTTTACAGGCCCACTCTCAGTGCTGGGGGAATGAAGCACGCAACTGCTTTCAAAGCCAACAAAGCCATATAAAAAATAATTTGTCTGTCTGATTTCATTTCCCCTGCCCCATTTCTGCTTCCCCTTTGGATTCTTCATAAATCATCCATCACTACCACTCCTGAACACAGCTTATATTCAAAGCAAGTATTGCACAACATCTTGTACAAACACCAGACATTTTTTCTCAAATTTTCAGTTCCCTTTAGGAAGAGCTACGCATGAAACATGCAGTGTTATCAGTTAAAACCTCTGCATCTCTCTTCTACCCCAAATCAATTTAACTGTGCTATGCTCTAGTATCAGGCTTATAATAAGTAATACTATAATACTTATAGTAAGTAATAGTAAGTATTGAGTAGAAAGACCACCAGAACTGCCCTTTCTTCCAAAAGCTTTTCTTTTTTGATCTTGCTACTACGCCCTTCTCCCAACAACAGCATAGCTGAAGTGGGAGGTTACATGTGCTAACAAAGGTGCGGGAATACCTTTTTTATTGTGTTGATAGAGAATAATAAACTAGATCGAGCCAAGAACAGCAAGGCAGTCACGAACTTCCATGTATCACTAGGAATACCGGCAAAGCTCCCGGAGGAAACACCAGAGCCCTGGGATCAGCTTTGTAAACATCCAACTTCTGTGGAACCACAGCACCAACCGCACCAACCCGGGGCGAGTGAACCCACTCCAAAGCCACCGATGGGATGAACGAAAAGGAAATGTAAACCTGGTGGGTCTGTGCAGCCACCGCCAAGGTGCCCCCCACGCCGGGCACCCCCCGAGCTCCCCGCCGCGTGCCGGTGACAGCTCCCCGCACCCCGGAGAGCTCAGCCCCGGCTCCGAAGAGCAGCGCTGGCACCTGCGGAGCGCGGGCAGCAGCCGCACGGCCCCGCGCTCCGGACACGCAGCTCCCGGCCGGGCGCTCCCCGCAGGCAGCGCCGCCGCCCGGCGCGGGGAGCCCGCACGGATGGGGAGCGGGACGGGCAGCGCCGCCCGGGCCCGGGCCCAACGCTCGCAGGTGCCGCCGGGCAGCGCCGGGACCGCGCCGAGGCCGCGCCCGGAGGCCGAGGGTCGCGGCGACCCCGGGGAGAGGCGGGAGAGGCGGGCGAAGCGGGGCACGGCGGGGAGCGGAGCGAGCGGCCCCGGCGGGGCGGGGCTGGGACGGCGCGGGGCCCGCAGCTCGCCGCGACCCCCGGGGCTCCCCGCGCCTACCTCGGCCATTTCCCCTCGTCCCTGCTGCTCCCGGCGGGAGCGCTCCAGGCTGCGGGCAGCTCCCCCCGCTCCGCCGCGCTGCGCTCACTTCCGCCCGGCCGCTCGGGGCGGAGCGGGGCGGGGCGGGGCGGGGCGGGCGCTGTGCCGGGCCCGGCCCCGGGGCCGCCTCACCTGAGCCCGCGCTGCCGCCGCCGCCGCTGCTGCTGCGCTCCTGGGCCGCGCACCGAGCCCGTCCCGCCGGGGGGGCCGGGGGGGGCCGCGGGCCGGGCGCGCTGGGCTGATTCTCCGTCATTTCCTCCCCTTATCGCCCGATCTTCCCAGGAATGCTCGGCATGACTGGGAACTTGCCCAACGCACCAGAAATGTCCCTCGGGGGGGCTGGAGCCGCGTCCGGACACAATGGACTTCCTCAGCCCCGGCGGCGGGGGAAGGGCCGGGCCGGGCAGTGACGCTGGAGAAGCCGGGGGGCCCCCAGCACTCGGGGCTGGGCTGCGGGGATGAACACCGCCACCGCATCGTTCCATCCCCGGTGGTTTGCAACAACAGGTTCCACTACACAGAACTTTGGTTAACTAACTTAACAAACCACTTGGCCGGCAAGGGCAGGTCCCTGTTGTCAACTCCAACCTTCCTGACATACCAACACGTTTCAGAAAGTCTAAATATTTTGGTTTGACCTTCACAATAGCTTCAAAAGAAAGAAATGCTTTGGGTATGCCGAAAAGTATTGCATGTGGGATTTCATACAAAGTTTAGACAATGGGCCTTTCATAAGATCAAATTGAAAGTTGTCATGGACATTGAAACGTAGCAGCATTATTTTTAATGTAGATGTAAAATCCAGAGAGAATAACTTTATATTCCATCTACTCAGGGATTACTTAAAATAAGCAAAGAATTCACTTAATGCTTATTGGTACTTTATTCTGCACTTTTAGCACACTGAAATTCCAAAAAATACAAAACACTTAATGAAGCACACACAGGAAACAGAGACACATCTGTTTAGAAGCTACCATATAAATGAATTATCAAAAATTAGTCAGGAATACATTGCTGGCAGTCACATTTTTACTGTGGATACATATAGCCTCCCTCATTTTAGCATCTAAGCATTTTCTATTGAATAGATCTTGACTTGACACCATTAAGGTCAATGAAAGCCCTTGCAGGTGACTTCTACATGAGCAAAATGGGGACTTGGAAGACTGACACAAAATGTGTTCCTGGAGAATCATCACAGACATGACTTTAATTACATAGATTAAAATACTTACCAGAGTTCTTACCACCCTTGTGATCTAAGCCACCAGGAATTTTTCAGGCTGACAGTTATTAGGAGTAGAAATCGATCCTTTTTAATGCCGTTCCAGTTTTGACAATCAATAAGCAAATTCTGCTCCGATTTTGAACAGAGTGAAGCATCACTGGAAGAAATTACTCAAAAAAAAGAAAGCTCAAGGCTCCTTTCCAGACAGTCTGTACAAATACACCTTCTTTGCAGATTGCATTTTAGACTTTTTGTCCTGGCAGTCGTGTCTCCCGGCCACCTCTCCTGCTGGGCTCCTGTGGTGATCCTGGCCAGGAGAGCGCTGTACTTGGAGCAATTAGTGACCCATGTAAATGATTCTTTACAGAGACACAGTGTCTTTCTGACAGGGATCCTGCTGCCAACCAGTTCCACGTGTTTGTGCTTTCCCCTTCAGGTACAGGTCACATTAAACTGTTCCCAACTGCACTTATGACTCACTGGCCATAGGGTTTAGTCCTGGGATAATCATTTGTTGATGTTTCATCCATCGACAAGTAAAGGAGCATTAACCTGCTTAGTCTGAACAAAAAGCAGTTGCCACACCCAACTGTTTCAACAAGATCATGTTGGAATGAGATACATTTAAGGTCCCTTCCAACACAAGCCATTCCATGATTCCATGATCATGGCTGTTTGATTGACCAATCTCCATCATGTTATTATGATATGTGACAGGAGGTCAAATATGAATCTTACTAGTTGAGATAGGAAAGATGATTTGGTTCATTCTGTGGATTAGTGAAGAATTTTAGACTATTGCAAGCCTGCCTATCAGTATCACTACAACTGTAAGAACTGTCTGTGCTGTTACTTGGAAATTATTTCCTTCTTGTCAAAAAATTTTCTTGCTATACCATATTTAAAAAAAAATCAAGCCATCCTTTTTAGCACTATCTTGTTTTTGAAAGGTATTCTAAAGGTACTTCATGTTAAATAGGCACTGATTTCATATTATCACACTGAATACAAACTGAGTGTGCTATTCCTTCCTTTGTTTTCACAGAGTGACAGAATCGTTAAGGTTGGAACATACTCCCAAGATCACTGAGGCTAACCTTTGACTGAACACCATGCTGTCAACTAGACTCAGTGCCATGCCCAGTCATTTCTTTAACACCTCCAGGGATGGTGATTCCACCACCTCCCTGGGCATTCTGTTCCAGTACTTGACAACACTTTCAGTGAAGAAATTATTCCTGATGTCCAGTCTGAACCTCCCCTGGCACAACTCGAGGCATTTCCTCTTGCCCTGTCCTGAGAGAAGAGACCCACCCTCAGCTGGCTACCAGCTTCTTTCAGCACTGTAGAGAGGAATAAAGTCTCTCTCCCCTGAGCCTCCTTTTTTCCAGGTTAAACAACCCCTCCCTCAGCTGCTCCTCAGACCCTTCACCAAATTCGTTGCCCTTCTCTGGATTAGCTGCAGCACCTCAATGTCCTTCCTGAATTGAGAGGCTCAGAAATGGACACAGGATTCAAGATGCCATCTCACCAGTGTGGGCTCCAGGGGGACAATCACTGCCCTAGTCCTGCTGGCCACACTATTTATAATATAGGCCAGCACTTTGCACTGAAGAGCAACTCCAACACAGGTACTTTTGCCTCTGCTTTCATTGTTTCTTAGTTTTACCACATTACCCAAGTACCAATTATCAGGTGCACTCTGGAAGCAGAACCAGACAGTTTTAGATCCAGCATTTGTGTGTCAGATGCCACGTAGCCTCTCCACAGCTGGGCAGCCACAGCAGTTCTCCTTCAAGAAAGACAACCAGTTGGCCTTGGAAGCTCAGCTTCCAGGCAAAGTGACACTGTTCTCTAGAGAGCTGAGTCAAGAAGGGAACAATGGCATAGCCTGCAGACTTGCTTAGGAATGGATGATTGCAAGTTATCCATTCCCACACGCAGAAGTGACACAAGCTTGGAAGTATTTCTCATACAGGAAGTTATTAATGTGCCCATGAAAGCAAAGCACAAGGTGTGTGTCTCAGCGGCCTCACTGTCTTGTGTGTCTTGTCTGTGATACACAGACCAAATGCCACAGCTGCCCTGACAGTTTTCAGGAGGTAAAACTATGATAAAAACAATATTTTCACTTGATAAAATTATATTGTGTAAAAAAACCCAAAATTTATTAAATAACATTTTAATGAAAACTTAAATTGCATACCACAGACAGAATCAATGAGAGAATTTAGTCAAATATTTGGAGAGAGTAAGTGCTGTACTCACTATGCTGGTAGTCAAACATCCCAAAAGATCTGACACACAGCATATGCAAAGACCAAATCAGCTTGTGTAACTAACAATATTGACACTGGTATTAACTGTAAATATGATAAACTGTCACTGGTAGATGCTTTTTTAAACAATATCTAGGATACAAGGAAGCTTGAAGTATACCTAGATCAAAAGGACATCTACACGTAACAAAGCTTAATAAATGTGCTGTGGTGACTATAACACATGAGAGGTAAAAAACTAAACAAAAACAAAACACAAAATCAAATAAACCAAACACCCGCCATCAAAACAAAAAAATAAGTAAAAGCAATCACTTTAAAGCCAAACTTTCCTTAATTTTCTTCTCAGCAGAAAATGTATATATGAGCCTCCCAAATTTAAGAGGTGAATGCCTTGAGGTACTGGAACTGCTGCTTGCCTTTAACTAACTGGAAGGAATAAACTTGATGTCTATTGTTAGAGTATCCTTTTTGTAAATGACAAATTGTTGTTAAGAGCACAGGGATTGTTAAAGGACAAATGTGCTTCCTGTGACAATAGAAAGAAGGAGCACGTCCTACCAAGGACAAAAACCTCTTCACAGAAGCTGTGCCATGTACCAGAACATGGTAAAAAACCCACACCCACTTTGTGCAGCATGGAAATTCCCAGGATTTCATTCGCTGGGGTGTGGACTGCAACACAAAGCTTGGATTTGAAAGCAGACCAACTCAGACTACGCAGGAAACGAAAATCATGCCACTACATCTACAACTCCAGTATGAGGCTGCTCTTAGCATAGCTGCTAGATTCAACGATGTTTGAATTAAAGGCAAAACAGCTTTTATCTTGTTATATTTATCTTCTTACATTTTCTTAAAGAAATCATGTTAAATATACTGAGAAATTAAGCCTGAACAGAGTAAACACTAAAAAGTTTACCAATCCTCAGCTAATCAATGCACTGATAGCCTCAAGGTGACCTCTATATATTTAAAGGCAACAAGTTTTAAGAGCTGATTTTGGAACGATTTGTAATTTGTATCAAAATTGCAGCCAGGGTTTTTTTAGTATCCATAAACTTTTTTTTTTTTCTCTGAAAACCAGCAGAGGGAGACAGGTTCTGTTTTACTCTGAAAGAAAACAGATGATTGTATTACTTCAAGAATGACACCTTCTGAAAATTCACTGTAATTTCTTAGCTTAGGTTTGCAATGCCTTTTCTTGGTCATGTTGAGCTCTATTATTAATATTCATTTTTCTGTTTTGGTTTTTTTTTTTCTTTAGTATTTATCCAAGCTTAAAAGGCTTGTTGAAGATGTTTAGTCAACAGCATGTTCCTATTAATACTTCACTATGGATTTCTGTCAGGGAGAAAGGGGATATCAGTGTTAGTAATGACTGAAAGGAAAAACAGGCTGTGGTTTTGTTTTTGTTGTTTCACTGTCATGCAACAGCTTACATGTGTTTGCAGCATGTCTAAAGTCTGCATACAGCTCTCAAAATCTAAACAATAATTTCAGCTGGCTTTACATATGAGTTACATATTTAAGGACTAAATATAAGAAGAAAGTTCTGTTCTAAAGTAAAAACCACAGAAACAACTCCTGGTGGTTTCAAATGCAAGTAAAATGTTCTCTTGGGTTAAATTTTTAGGACCCAGGTCTCGCTTCAGGAAATAGGAATTTAGGCATTACAAGCCAAAATATTACTACAGATCTTGGCACAGAAACTTAGGTATGCCTCATATGGTTTAGGCAACATTCTCTACAAAATTACATAACAGGGCATACATTTGAAATTAATAAAATATTTTTCATATTTACCCATAGTTTTGCAGATAAGTTATGTCCAGAAGAGCTACTAGGACAGGGACCTGAACATAAATAATTTTACATATTTCACTACTTGTTTTACTGCAAATAGTTTGTGATAGTCTATTTTTTTTTCATGGCTTATTTACTCAGAGAAGAAACTATAAGAAATGCTTTTTGGATAGAATGTGTTCTAAGCAATATGCATGACTGCTGTAATTTTAAATAAATCTTAAATAAAATGGAGTTTCTGAATATTCCTAGAATAGAGTGGAAGCAGAAGAGTCAGAAAATGCATGCAGAAAATGTGTCAGTGCTGCAGTGTACTCAGGAGGTACCGTGGGATAGTTTTTAGTCTCTAGTGTGCTGTGCTAAAGGCTATTACTGTAAGAATGGTGCCAGAAAAACCTGTGTGAGAAACTGTGGGCAACAGGATGCGTGCCTGGAAATAGCAATCATTCCTGGGGCAAAGATAATTAAGGTAATTGGGAAGCCTGGTAGTATTTAAAATCCCAATCACAACCAGTCATGCTTAATCAGACATCCAAAGGCAGAGGATGATAAAACTGCATATTGAGTACTCACTTGAATTATCTCATGTCAAGAAGTTCAAACAAACCAACCAGCACCACCAGTAGGAGTCCTAAACAGGAGAGAGACTTTCACAGGCTAAGAAAGGGATTATAAGGTCTTCTCCCAGCTGCCCATATTCCTGTAGCTCCATGAAAGATCCAAGCCCTTCCCAACAAAATCTGGTTTTTCCTTTCTGGTACAAACTAATTGCACGAAGCTTTTGGTAGCTACCCTATGTTCCTCAGTAACAAAACTTCACATTTCTTTAAGCATTGCAAGCCCATGGCAATATTCTACTATTTTAAAAGTATTGAACAATTCCTTATGTCTTGCTTTTACTTGTAGTCACACAATGTATATTTGTAAAAAGGAATTATCCTATCAAGTACATTCACTGAGGTGTTTTCATATCCCTGTCCAAGTCAAAATCTGTTGTGGCTCTGGCCTTTAATCCTTGTATTTTTGTATACAGTTTTTTGTAGTTTTCATGGGGAAAGTTAAGTACACAATGTGTTCCCTGGAGGACATTTGGAAAACCAGCTTTCAGGTTAAGGGTCAATGATCCAAATTCTGGAAGCAGCAGAATTATTTTTAAATGCTTTAAATCCTTGCCAATATTCTTTAGTTGGTAAATAGTCATCTTCTACTTAGGGATGACAGTTATGTAACAGTGGAGCACTGGCACATTATTCAAAGGGATTTATTGCTTTCTTCTGCTGCTTGCATTCATGAGTAGAAAGACACCCATGCTTGAGGGACTAAACTGGAGAGAGCTTTAATGAAAATTCTCTCTGAGTTTGGTGGAAAACTTTTCAGATAGCATTGCTGTGGTCAGCCCCCAGAAACAGGAACCCAACAACATCAGAGGCCAATAGCACTGATATGTGTCACAACTCACTGAACAACTTACCACAGAGTTTGTGTGCGTGGGAGGGAAAAAGGCAGTGTGTGGTCATGTGTGCACAGCTCACTGAGAAACTTCACGAGGGGGGCAGCTGGTGGACTTACCACACAGTTCTGGCTTTGTTACAAGCCCCATCTTTGTGGATACACCATCCAACAGAACAATTCCACCAAACGTAGCAGGAACTCCATCTGGATTGAGCTGGTGCACCCAAGTGTGAGTGTGCAGAGCACATTGGGAATATCCCTTCTGATCTTCTAGGGTGCCAGAGAAATCACCCCTCAGATGACCTTCTTGGGCTCCACAGTCATCTTCCTGCAATGAAGCAGTGACACATCAGGCCATGTCCTAAGAACACAGGCAGTACTGAAGCATTAGGAAATACTAATGTTAAGAAAATTACTTATTTTCCAAACATAAATGCAGTGTTAAGCCTTAAATAGTAATGGCCCTTTGCCTGAGATATATACTGAAGAGTAACTGAAGGATGTGGAAGAGGATATGGATAAGGAAATGACACCATTGGCTAACTCTGCTATGATGCCAGACCTTCAAACAAAAACCCCCAAACTTCAAGCTGAAAGAGAGTAGTTTTAGATTAGGTATTAGGAAAAAAGTCTTTACTGTGAGGGTGGTGAGCCACTGGCACAGGCTTGCCAGAGAAGCTGTGGATGACCCATCCCTGGAAATATTTAAGGCCAGGTGGGATAGAGCTTTGAGCAGCTTGGTCTAATGGAAGGTGTCCCTGCCCAGGGCAGGGGGTTGGAATTGGATGATCTTTAAGGTCCATTCCAACCCAAACCATTCTATGATGCCTAGAACTAGATTCTATGATACCTAGAATTGCCACAGTGAAATAAGAATTTAAGATTATGTGTGTGTGTGGTGAAAGTATAGAGTGGTCTAACAACTCTTAGAAACCTCCAAATCAAATCAGTTTTAGCTACCCTGTTTTAACTAAATCCCAGGCCTCTCAAAAAAGAGTATTATATTGTGTATATATCACCTGCAAATGTTACTTCTACTAGAACACTGCATAGTCCTTTGAGAGAGCAGAAAATCATTATCCAAGTCAGAAATCACATAATCAAGCATGATCTTGGTTTTGCATTTAAATCAATTGAAGTTGTGCTATTTTTTTCACTAAAGAACAGCAGAAAAAGAACAAAATTATCTTTGCTGTATTACACTAAAACCAGTGGGTGGATCCACTTGCAGTGTTTTGGCATCCCCAAAGGTACCTGTGGCTGAATACTTAACCCAGGGAAGCTACATATTAAAATACCAGACTAATGAAAAGTGACATCCTCCAGCTATTCATTCATTCTCTGTTAGCAAAGACATCCTGTTCTCCTTAGTCTCACATCATTAGAAACAAGTCCAACTCCTGGTCATTAGTTTATGATATAAAATGCCCACCTCCCATGTACAGTAATTTCACGATTATAAGCCGCACCATTTTGACTAAATTTTGGTCCGAACCCAAAGTGCGGCTTATAATCAGGTGTGGCTTATATATGGACAAAGAACGAAAAGTTGCTGTTTTAGTTTGGAGGACAGGTGTCTGCTGAGAAAGGCAGGAACTTCTCCTTGAAATGGGGAATGTTAAACCCCTCCCTCCAAATTATTATAATTAACTCCTCTTACCCTTTTGCTTCACACACATCACCTCCCTGTGGAGACTGAGAAACATCACCCCAGCAGGGCAGGGGAAGCATGAAATCACTCCCACATCTCTCTTCTCTTTCTTTCACAGGACCTACAAGACACTGTGAAGCTTGAAAATTAATGCCAACCACACAAAAATCCCTGGCTTAAAATTTTGCAGGCATTTAAATTTTGCAGTATTAAAATTTTGCAGGGAGTATTATCTGATGAAGGTTGGCAATAGAGGAGGGGACCAAACTGGAGCCAGGTACCATCAGAAACTTCCTGGTGGCTAAAAGTTTTGGCCCTGCCTGTCATTTCAGGTGCTATTTCCCTTTCTCCTTGCTTTATGCTGTCCATCAGCATTGTCTGACAGCATGATGTGGTTCATTAAAAAAGGGAGGGATCAGGTGCAAGATGAATTTTCCAAAAGATCTTCCAAAAGACCGTGTGTAGAGGCACAGAACAGCTTTCTGAAACAGAGTTAATAATTCCAGTTGTTAATAATGCTCCACTCACAGCTGATGCTGTTCCCAGCACCCACAGCCAAGCTGTGCAGATCCCACTTGTTTGGGATTGGATTTCCTGGCTGCGCCTCGCTATCCTGTCCTGTGCATGGGCATTGCACAGTGGCACTGCAATTCAGTCCTGAAGTTGCACAATGGCAGCAGCTGCGTGGAGAGGAGAGGAACAGAGCTGTGCTCTTGGGAGTTGTGTGAGGAGGAGTGAGGCTGAAGAATGCACTGAAATCAAGTCATGACTTGCAGCAAAAGAGGCTCTGTAGCAGTGAGATGTACCTGGCCACGACTCTGTGGATGCACATGATGGGGGATGATGTGAATTTGAGCTGCTCAAATTCAGAAGCGGAGGGAAAATTATCCAGACTTGACCTGCAGTGTGACCTGAGCACAGGGAGAGATGCTGAAGGTGTCCCCTCCTCAGTCCCTGCTCCTGTCCCCTGGCTGGAGCCCAGCTCAGGCCCATTCCCAGGTGCAGGCTGCCCCTGGCACAGGCTGTGGGTGAGTGCAGTGTGAGCCTGCAGGTCTGGCTCTGTGCTGTGGGCACTCACCTGAGTACCAAGGAATTTCAGAGCTCTCTGGCAGCACTTTTGTGCCACAAAGTGAGGAGTGGGGGTTCAAACCAATGCTCTCTGCTCTCAGCTGTGCTCTTCCCTGCAGGAAAAGGAGATTTTATACAGCCTGGCTGGATCTGTGCTCACGAGCTGATCTGACCAGTGAGGAGGATAAAATCAACACTCTTTGGTGTGTTAGCCAGAACATCCAAGTCCCTACCCATAATGCATTGCGGCCCGTCCCTACCCATAATGCATTGTGGGCCCGCCTACCCATAATGCATTGCAGCCCCGCCTACCCGCAATGCATTGCGGCCTTGCCCCTACTCATAATGCATTATATATAATAATAAATTATTATAATTTTGTAATCAAGGGGTTTTCAGGCAAAAATATGGGCATTAGGAATAACAGTTCTTTTCTAGGGAAATTACAATAGAAATACAGTACTACAAAGAAACAAACTCCAAACCCTGACAGAGTACGGACTGACACCCAATCAGGCAGGGTGTTGGTAGCAGTCCCATTAAATGGTGGCTGCATCCTCCTGCAGTGACAGATGTGGTTCAGTTGGAGCAGTGCTCCTGTACAAGGTGCAGTTTCCCTCCAGAGGTCCAGTGGTGATGTGGAGAAATCCGGTTTTCCTCCGGAGTCCAGTGGAGAAAGGGGCTGCCTTAGTGTCCCAAAACCTCTGTTTTTATCTTGGTAAGAAATGTTGGGCTCCTCTCCCTGACTGGAGCAACTTCCAATGGGATGCAGTAATTTTATCAGTCCCACAGTGGGACTCAATGGGCCATTAGCAGACAATGACTGGCTGGAGGAAGGATGGGTTGTGAAAAGATAAAGAACAATGCCCTGCCTGGTTTCAATGGATGGCCCATTAGCAGAATATCTGCCGTTGAGATAAGGATCACTGCCCCCACCCTCAACAGACGGTGATAGAACATATACCTTTTATCACACTCTGTATTGTAATGTGCGGCTTATAATCAGGTGCGGCTTATGTATGGACAAAGGATGAAAAGTTGTTGGCACCCGGAAATGCGGCTTATACTCAGTGCGCCTTATAATTGTGAAATTACTGTAATTTTAAAAATCCTAAAAAATCCACAATGTTTAAGACAGAAAAGCCAGAAGTTTTCTTAAGCCTGGTAGTCTTTATGAGATTTAAAACTGGAATAAAGATTACCTACATTTTCCTGAAGCAGTAGAGAATACACTGATCATCCCTGACCTTTCTCTTAGGTTGAAAGATACTTAAGAACTAAGGACAGACAGAAATATACTTTTTTCAAACCTGAAAATATACAAAATATTCCCAGACTTTTAGAGAATTCCCTGGATATTTCTGAGGATGCACACAGCTTTCACTAAAGGGGGAAAGTACAGATAGGAAACATTTTTTTTTTTAATAAATTGATTGCTACCACAAATCCTATAAATTGGAATAGTCAGGCTAAAAATCCTATTCTCAATTACACCACTTCTACATCCTTATTTTTCTCACATCACAGTTTCATGAGCTCTGCAGCCACTGCACAGTTTTCTAAGGAAAAGGACAGATAGCCTGACAGCTGCAGAGGGCTTACACTGAAAGCATTTAATGAATCCTTCTTTAATCTGATTTTGGTGGAAATTAAGCTTTACTCATGTTCTGTTTGCACTGGAATTAACAGGGTTGATCTCGAGGATAAGGAAGGGAGGGAGACAGGAAGGAAGGAAGGAAGGGAGGGAGAGAGGGAGGGAGGGAGGGAGGAAGGAAGGAAGGGAGGGAGGAAGGGAGGGAGGGAGGAAGGAAGGAAGGAAGGAAGGAAGGAAGGAAGGAAGGAAGGAAGGAAGGAAGGAAGGAAGGAAGGAAGGAAGGAAGGAAGGAAGGAAGGAAGGAAGGAAGGAAGGATCTGTTTCTGTGACAGTGTCATCACAATACAATTTGTTGAGATTCCATCCAACCCCTAAAGGGGATTTCCAGCAAGCCCTAGAGTATTTTCAGTGGCTGAAAATCAGGCCACATGGTGGAATGTGGTTAAGACCAGAACCAGAGTATCCAGCTTACCACAGGCTCTACCATAATTATGAGATTGTTTCCAGAAAGTCTCTTTTAACACTAAGTTACTTTAGAAATACTAATAATGTTTTAATTTCTTTTCAGACAGCAAAATTCAGAGAATTCACTAAACTTTTGGAGTAAGTGAGTAACATTCTTCCACTGCTGCCCTTTTCTCCCTTTCTCAAATAAGCATATAGTTTAAGGAAGCTCAAGCCTGATAGATTATGTCACCATCTACAGTTTCAGTGATCCAGCCCAAGGTGCTTAGGGTGAAAACAGACTAAGACCCTGGAACTCATTAGAAACCACAAATTTAAAATTTAAGAACAAATATTATGTTACACTCTCAGCTAAGTGCACACATGGAGATTAGAGAGGACTAATAGAGCATGACTGGCACCTTTGCAAACACAGGACTTTAAAGATAAATACACTGCCTGCCTAATGGCAAAAGGCAGACAGATGTGATGACAGAGGTAAAGCTTGTATTGAAAGCTTTTTTTTAAAATCCATTTTAAACTGGATATCATCTGTGATCACTAAGCACTGGAAATGAATGTTTCAGGCTCTTGGAGTAAGTGAGGATTTAAAAGAATCTGACATCAATATCTTCACTTGCTTTGAGAACTCTGAAATTATTATGTAACTTGACTGCTGTCTACTACTTTCCCATAGTGGTACACAAATCAGAATATTTTGATGCTAGACATCAGTTCTTGCCCCAAATTTGAGTCTTATGAGGGACCCAGCGCCTGCAGTCATGAATGTGAAGGGAGTTTTGCCTTGACCAGACAATAAAACCTTACGACTCTGAGTATCTAAGAAAAATTTGTGCACTCATTTCAGTGGGTAAAGTTCCTTAAAATCTCAGAAAATGGTATCAATTTAAAAATAACACAGGAGGATTATTTGTTTCCATCTGCGCAAGTAAAGCAATCCATTCAACATGGAGACCACATGATGTGTTGGGTAGGCTGGGGAAGGATGACTCTTCAGGAGGACTTGCAAGGTGTCCCTGTGTTCCTTTGGACAAGTTTTGGCAAGAAGCTTGGATGGAGAGATGAAAAGGGACTGTTGTGAGACAGGCCTTTCAGTTCCTTGTAGTGATACAACTGAGCCTGCCCTATTTCTAAAATGCAATTATACTCCTGCAGCCTGAGGCTCATAGAAAGTCTGATAACACTTTTACAACAAGGAACAATTGCAGAGCACTTCCAGATAGCCTGATAAAAGCTTTTACCTTATATATTACACTTTTATTGGAGGAGGAGATAACATCAGCAAAGAAAATAAGGCTGAGAAGAACTGTTGTTATCCTGATCGATTTTATAACTCAGTCTGTCCCTCAGACACTTCCATCTCCACTATGTTCCATGATGGTAAACACTGCAGCAATTGCAGCAAATACCATAAAGAAAGGCAGCATTAGCTACCTTTAACCCAATGTCAACACCAGAGAAGTAGGCAGCAAGTAGCCACGTCAAGGAAGTTCTTAGGTTCACAGGACAGTTTTTCTGCTTCCAAGTTGTTCCAACAGGCTTGAAATTTTACTGGCTTTTTATTTCCACTGTGGCTGCTGCTTTACAATCTACAGAACCCTTGGCTTAATATTTCTCTATTTCACAGAATAAGTATGAACAATAACCACCATAAAATATTTCATGGTAAAACTGCCTTTAAGAAAGAGTGCCTGAAAAATTATAATGTGATGGTCATTTAGCTGCACAATAGATTTGATGTTGGGCTTCCAAAATTATTTCAAAGGTATTACTTTTCCTTTCATATAGTATTTCATTTCTGCTCCTGCAAAAACATTATCTTGAGAGTATTAGTTGCAGGATAATGTGGCAGTCTTGGTTTTTCTTCCTCCACAAGGTTTTCTGTTCCCTTTGCTTCAAACTGTCATTCCCCTGCTTCCCTCCACTGACCTATGGCATGAGTTGATAAAGTCAATTACTTAACTTTTCATCCAAATTAGATACATTCAGTAAAATAACTAGTTAAGATACAAAAGTGAGTGTCTATACAGAGTCAATCTTTTGAAATAAAACTGAAGCTATGCAACAAAATGTTATCCTGATCTGAAGTACTCCAGGATACGTAATTTCTTTTGAAAGAGCTTGCATTATGATTTATTTCCATTCCTCTGCAGCAGGGGAGAAGCCTGTGTTTCCAGTTTCTAGACACACAGCTGTGCAGAGGCAAGAAAATTGCAAACAGTGCTCTTTCAAATATTTTCACCCGGCCTTATTTTTATGAATACTTTAGGATGTGAGGAAAAATATTTGCAATGTTGAATTAAACATATATGAACTAACAAAGAATAAAGATCAGTGGTTGATAAAGTACAAAGGGTGACAGAAGCAGAGTGAAACAACTTTTAATCTGCTTTTATGTTCAACTAGGGTTTATGTAGGTCAATGCAAACTTTGCAAATTCCCCTCTGGCACATCATTTGTAGAAATCTCTCTTTAAAATTTCATCAAAGAAAGGAAAAGTTGGGATGATGTCCTTTTCTGTAACAAAGTCACTGCTTGCCACAGATTATTTACACATCTTGCTCATAATACTACTTCTGAAGAGAAAGTGTTTCATCTCTGAGATAGACAAAATGTTTCCTGATGGCCAGGGTCCAAAACAACACAGGATGGAGCAGAGCTTGCAACCATATCCTCCCATTCTTGTAACATTCAAATTTCCTCAGCAAGTTTTTCAGGAATAAGATAATGCTAGGGTCCAACAGGGACACCAACAATACTTATTACTAAATACTGCTCTTTTTTTCAGTGTGGAAACAAAAACACATTCACTCTATAACTCATTGTTCCAATGAGCACACAGATATATTTTGGGTGTTTTGTTTTCAGTCTTCAAAACTGTCAATATTGTCAGTGCTGGTCTACAGATGTCCACAAACATGCATGTTTCATTTCAGCACAATGGGATGAAACAGTGGACAAAAGGGTGCTTCACCCTGGGGAGAGTCTGGAAAGGCTGGGGAAATGGCTTCCAGACCAAAATACTCTTGCTACCCTCTGACTCAAAGATTCAGTCTTCAGCACATTCCCCGTGGAAGCGCAGCAGGGGAAAATGACTCGGACAGGGAGGGTGGGGCAGAAAAATGAAAGGCCATGTATCCTGGTTTAAATCCTCCACTTTCTTATTTTACTGTGGGTGCACATTTAAAAACCTAAAGGGAAAGGCAGACTTTTGGCTTGTACAATTCATGACAACACAAGGCAATAGCAGCTTTCACCCACAGTGCTTCAAGAGTAGAACTGTACCTTTCACAACTTACATAGGAAAGGGAAAAGTGCACCCTGAACTTTAACCTCTTAGAGATACATCAGATTCTACTTCATCTTTCCCCACAAAGCATTTACTAAGTTTATACTTTAACTTTAATTTTCAATCCAGCCCAAAAGGGGCGACAACTCTTCACAGAGCAGAAGAGAGTTGAGAAATTGCAGCAAGCAATACCAAGGAAAGACAGGCACCAATGCTCAGCATGTACCACTGAATCTGCCACAAGATTTCATTGTTTTTTTCTTGTTATGCAAAACAGTGACCATTTCTCTTTACTTCCAGCATGCCACCCTTCATGGGAATAGACCTGCATGTCATACTTACTATACAGATGTACAATGGATTTATGCTGCAATGTAATAATTCCTCTCATTACATCCTATTATTTTCCTAGCAATTCCATTATTCCTAGCACTTGCTAGGAATTTGATCTCCACTAAGCATTGCACTAGTGATACCACAGAACCTTATTACACATCCACAATTTGAGCAAAAAGAGAAATAGATTTAAAAACTAAGACTGCCTTTTCTTCACAGCAAGTCAGTTTACATTACTAACATATCATTTACTGCTTCACCACCCAGCTACTGAATATCACGAGATACTCTGCAGATATCTCAAGCAAAATGGTTTTTTCCCATGCTGTTCCTCTAAGTAATTCCTTTATTCTAAATCATCAGCAAACTTTCTCACATCATTTTGTACCCCAATTTGGGAATTTTATAACCTCAAAGCACAGCGGCCAGGTATAAATTCCTAGGAAACACCACTGCTGACTCCTCCTGCCATTAGTCCAAGGTTTATAAAAAACAATAGTAAATAAACTTCCCCAAATCCCTAAGCATCACAAGAATAAGCCCCCCATGCTGACTGCCCCTTTTTGCCCATCAATAACTAGGTGATAATCATGTGTATATAGATATGAGAAGAAAGAAGCTGGTAAAATTCTAAAAGACAGACATTTTTAAAAATTACTACCATGATCTCGTAAAAATCTGGTGGATACTTAGCCTCTGCCAAAAATTCAGATGTTACTTATCTGCTCTCTGATGAGAGGGGCAGATAAGTTGAACAAAAAAGTAATAAACTATTGATTTGCATGAGAAATCCAGTGAAAACTGAATCAAGAATCAAGTGCTACATTACCCTTTAATGAGACCTTCAAATTATTTCTTGTTGCATGCAAGATTCGTGTCATATACATGCACTGCATGTCTGTTACCATAAGCCTTTTTGTTCTACTTCTAAAAAATATTTCCATTACTGGAAATGAGAAGCCAAAACATTGCTGTGATGCACTTCCTGCTGCAACCACAGCAATACCCTACCTTTTAGTTCCTGTTTTTCTTGCTGTTTGGTATTATCTCATCTTCAATGCACTCTCTCTTCAGTTAAAAGTACCAAAATTGATTGTAACAACTTAGATGTCTTACCTCCTTCTTACACAAGGTATCATTCCTCTTCTGCCTTCTTTTTGTGATTTTTCCATGTGGCTTCAAGTCTGAAATTACCCTTGTGTCCTGTACCAGTATTAATACTTTTCTATGTCTTCAGAACAGTTCTCCCTCAACTTTATTTCCAATTATATAATGGGTCTAACTCAGACCCATAATATATTTAGACCACAATAGTTAGACCTCATCTCTAACTTTTAAGTATTTTGGAGGGAACATCACATCTGTTTTTCTGAAGACATTTCCTTCTGTGTCTTTAAAGCAAAATTTTCAGGCATGATTTGCTTTGGCGAAGGCAGGTTTGGCCACCACCAATCCCCTCATTATTTTCCATGTGCCTTAGCATAGTTTAAGAATTACCATCATCACAGTGGTCATTGACACAGCCCCAGAAAGCTAGAGATGCAGCCACCCAGAGCTTTTCCACCCTTCAGTTAAAGATGTTTGACACGAAATAATCACATAAGTATTTGGAGAGAGAAAAATAAGTAGCACAACTGACTTGGCTATAGTACTTACCAGCTTGTGATTGAGAGAGGGTCAAAACAGCCCTGAAACTGTCAAAGCTATGATGGAAATCTCCACTCTAAGAATCAGCCTTGACAAGAGCTCAGGGCCTATGAGAAGAAAACAGAAATTACCATCTTTCAGGTGTTGTCTATATGTTTCTAAAGCTACAAAATCATAGAATAAAAATTCCAGGCCCTTTAGGTACTGGAAGGTGCTCTAAGATTTCCGTGGAGACTTCTCTAGGCTGAGCAATCCCAGCCATTTTAGAGGGGACAGCTAGCAGGAAAACAGCTGCAGCTCCAGGAAAACCAACTACCAGCTGCCCTGATCCTCACTGCACCCACCCTCTGCCCAGACATGCTGCACTGGCCATGAACACACGTGCACCACACCAACCCTTTGCACACCTGCACTGCAGTGGCCATGTGTGCTTGTTGAAAATGACATAAATTTTCTAATTTATTTTTAATTAATTGCTTTAATCAGTCATAATCAGAATATTAATTATGAGCAGCATGCTAGTCTTAAATCACTTTTAGCCAGCACATGACCCTGATATGCTTCATTGAATAAGGCCTGGGAGAGAGTGAAGGATTGATGAAATTGGGTACCACCACAGAATCACAAAATAAACAGCTGGAAGGGACCTACAAGGATCATGGAGTCCAACTCCTGGCCCTGCACAGCACCATGGCCAGGAGTCACACTGTGTGCCTGAGAGCATTGTCCAAATGCTCCTTGAACTCTGCCAGGCTCAGTGCTGTGACCAGAAGAACAGAATTTATAGATTACACAGATGTTTTGTAGAAATCACAGCATAAAGAAAAAGCTAACAAAGACTCAGTATATATGTGTTGGAAAGTCCCTAATGGAGGAAAAATATACCAAAAAGACTAAAACTCTGGACTAATTAGCATGAACAGTGAGAAATCAATACCCAGTAGAGGACAGAATACTACTGAAGGATTTGTCCTGCTGAACACAAGGCCCAGGAGCCCCATTCTCTGTCCATGCCTCACCCACTTGGATATGGTGGGGGGCTGTGTCACAAGCCTTGCTAAAGTCACAGTAACGGGCTGCCACTGCTCTTCCCTTGTCCCAGGAGGACACTCCCCTCCTCCAGGCAAGGCTCTTGTTGGTGCCACCACAGCTTGTCCTCACAGATGATGTCACCTCGTCCTTCTCGTGCCTCCAAGCCACTTCCTGGCAGTTGGTTCTCCCTGGAAATTTGTGGGAAGGCTCCCGTGCTCAGGTGCTGCCTCTGGTTATTCCTACAAAGCAGGAACAGGTGAACAGGAGGCAGAGAGAAGGTTTGCTCTTCATGCGAGCAGAGAGTGAGGGCACACTTGGCCTGTGTGGCCTCCCAAATCTGGGCACAAATTAGAAAAGAAAGCTAAGCCACCACAAAACTCTGTTTCTAAAGTGAACTGTAGTGTAGGAAAATGATTTTCTAATCTGGAGCAGTATCTCTGTGAGAGAAAGGGAAAGCTCCAAGTCGTGTCAGCTCTATTACTTTAACAGCTTTGTAACCACAGATGTCACCATAGACAGTTCACATCCTCATTTTATTTTCACCTGCACAACCCAGAAGCTACAGCTTCAACCACCACTTTGCCCTTATTATAATTAACTCTCAACCCCGTGGCAGTTTTGAGTTTCTTCCCTAGGCTGAGCAAATCCCTCAACAATTTATTTTTAGCTCTGATTTGTATAAACTATTGCAGTAGTTTCTTTAAAAAAAACCAGCAAACTTTAAGTTGCACATCAGAATAACAGAAATACAATGCACAGCGATAAAAGTGTTTCAATGGTTTGTACATGTCAGTACATCTGTTTAAATAGGAGTACAGGTTTACACTGTTAAGACGTATGAGGTTACAACTAGAATTTAAGCTTATTTCAAAAGACACTTATATAGGAAGTGCAGTGTGTTTGCTGTAACAGCTAGTATTTAACTATCCACTAGAAAGAACTTTTCTGAGTATTTTCTGAGCCCTTTTAGTGCTGAATAAATGCTTAAAATAACAGCCAAAAAAACTCACCAGGTACCACACCTTGAAACCAGGTGCGAATGGAAATCCACAAATCAAACCCCAAGCTCAAACCAAGCGTTAACAAATGCGAAGGTCCAATTTGATTTCCTAAACTGTTAAACCTGCACGGGGGTCAAGACTTTTGTCCTCTGGGGAAGGGAAAACCAGATTTGAACACAGCTACGGCTCAAGTGAGTGAAAAGAATTAGGAAAGAAGAGCGGTCCTGGGGAACGACGCCTGGGAATGCATTTCCAAATTGCCACACGGCAGCGCACGGCATTGCACAGGAGGCCGCTGCGGACAAGAAGCGAGCTGTCACTCGAGCACCAGAGCACCGAGACACCAGGGCACGGCCCCACAGCCCAGCACAGCCGCCCCCGGCCCCGCCGCCACTTCCCTCACGCCAGGCCCCGCCCCCCGCCCCGCCGGTGACGCCAGAGGCGCGCGCGGGTCCCGCCCCCCGGGCCCGCCACGTTCCCCGCTCGGCGGCGCGCGCGTCACGGCGGGGCGGGGCCCGCGCCGCCCAATCGGAGCGCTCCGCGACGGCCGCCGCGGGTGAGCGCGGGCCAATGGGGGCGCGCCGGGGGGCGGGCGCTGTGCCCATGGCAACGGGCGCGGGGCCGCCGCGGGGCTGTCGCACCGAGCCGCGCCGAGCCCAGCCGGACCCGCAGCGCCGCCGCAGCCTCGCTTCCGACCCGCCATCAGCGCGCTCCTCACCCTCGAGAAGCAGCGGCTCCTCTCCTGCCGCAGCGGGACCCAAAGGTAGCGCCGCCCGTCCCGCTCCCCCGGCGGCGGGGCGGAGGCCTGGCGGCGGGGCCGGCGCTGTCAGGGTCGCGGCGGGACGCGGGGGTCTCGGCGCGCTGCCGCCGGCCAGGCTGGGACGCGGGGGTGGCGGTGGAATCGCGGGGCTCGGGGCGGGAGCGGGGCGCAGCTGAAGTTTTCCCGGCGGGAAGGCGGCTCCAGGTGTGTGTGTCCGTGTGTCCGGGTCCCCTCCGTTCGTCCCTTCGCTGTGCGGAGTGACGGGGAGCTCGGAGCGCCCGCAGAAATGAAGGCAGAGCTGGCAGCGGCGGCAGCCGCAGCGGCAGAAATGTTGACTGGCTCGTAATTGCACGATCGCGGGGAAAACTTGGGCAGGAGACTCTACGGGTTCCACCAGAAAGGGCACAGCTCTTCAGCGTTGCTGTCGTAGAGTCAAAGAAGGGTTTGCGTTGGAAGGGACCTTAAAGATCACCCAGTTCCAGCCCCGTGCCATGGGCAGGGACACGTTCCGCTAGACCGGGCTGCTCAGAGCCCCATCCAGCCTGGCCTTGAGCACTGCCAGGGATGGGGCATCCACTGCTCCTCTGGGTAACGTGTTCCAGTGCCTCACCTCCCTCGCTGTAAAGAATTTCTTCCTGATATCTCATCTAAACTCTCAGTTTGAAGCCATTCCCCCTTGTCCTGTCACTCCATGCTCTTTTAAATAGCCTCTCTTCATCTTTCTGGAGGCTGCCTTCAGGTAGTGAAAAGCTGCAGTTAGGTCACCCTGAAGCCTTCTCTTCTCCAAGCTGAACAATCCCGACTCTCACAGGAGAGGTGCTCCGTACCTCTGATCACCTTGGTGGCCTCCTCTGGACTGGCTCCTGTCCTGGTCACTGTCCTTCCTGTGCTGGGGTCCCCAGGGCTGACCCCATCTTACTGTGCTGGTACTCCAGTAGTGCTGGAGCAGCTCTGGAAAGGACTCCAGTGCCAGGCTGGCCACTGCACTCAGATAATTCCAAAAGTGAACAGGGTTGGGATACAGCTGTACAGAGGTAACTTTTTTGCTGAAATGAACACGGCTAAGGCTTTCAAAAGAGTTTGTATTTGGCAACCCTATTTAGTAAGCCTAAGGAGAAGAAAGCCTTCGTTGTTTGACTTAAAAATATTTGCTATGGAAAGATAACATCCTGTAATTTCAATGTGAGACCATCACAGAATCAGCAGTGAAGTGCCTGTGCACCCATGGTATCAAATTCAATGTAGAGGTTTTTTTGGGTTTTTTTTGTAATTTTGTTTTCTCTCAGTGTCAAGAAAAGTCCTGTAGCTGACTCAATATTGGTGCGCCTCTACTCTGAATTCTGAAGTGACTGTCCCTCTAACAAATACCACTCAAAAACTTGGAAACCAGGTTTTGTTGTAACCTTGATGGACCTCTGCTAAAAAGTCACAGAAAGTTTATGGGAGAAGCCCACATTTCTGTGAGCACTTGAGATCCTGTTATGTTTCTTACTGTCAATTTACTGCATGATGATCTTGTACAGTCACAGTGCTACGTCTGCCATGGGCCACAGATTACTTACCTGGTTACATAAATTACCTCCTAACTGTCATCATCTATTTTCCCTTTTACTTGTTTCTGTAATCTCTAGGATGGTATCAGTATTTTCAGTATGAAAAAGATGATTATATTAAAAAAACCCCATAGGTTTAAGCAAATTGTGTTGATGTAGAGCAATGTGAATTTCATTCACTTTTAACCAAGACACCTAAGATAAACAAAGAAAGGGGGGAAATAAAATTATAAATTGATATTGCCTGTTGGGTCTGCTTAAAACTTACATTAGCAATTGGATGCAAAGGCATCTGATGTAAGTTTGTTATAACACTGCCTGAGATGCTGTTAATTTGGTGTCTGAAATTATATTCAGAAAACCCCACTGGGCAAATAAAACCAAGCAACAACAACAATAATTATTTTTTAATTTTACTAAAGCAAATTTTTCATACCTTGGCTGTACAGTACTGGTAGTGCTGCTGACATAAACTTCTGATTCATATAAGCCAAATTAAAGATTTTCTGTCAAAAACTGCCCTCCCCCCCTTATATGTACCTAACTGAAATTGCAGTCATGAAAGTGGAGAGCAGTAGTTCTCTGAGGTAATAAAAAATGTAAAATATATTGACTTAGGTGTCAGAGGTGTGGAAATATTGACGCAGTAGTTTTAGAGCTGTGCTGACTAAACAAATGCACTTTACATAAGAAAGATAAAATCATTTACTCTTAAGTTTGAAGCCACTATCAGGACTTCCTATGATTTGATCTCCTGTGTTGAAGTATTTGATCTAGTGAGGTATTGTGCTCTCAGTGTTCAATGCTCAGTAAGCAGAAAAGATTTCTCTGAAGTCCTGTCAGATACAGAGCAGACAGGAGCCTTTTGGATAGGGGTGTGCTTTTATGTAGATGAAGTCATGACCAAATGAAATCAGTCAAAAGTCACGTTCAATGGTTTTTGCTCTTCCATATGTGTGTGATTTGACAGCTGGAAGTGCAAAAGAAGCTGCATTTCATTAGAACCATTTACGTAATACTCATTTATAAATACTATTCTTCATCATAGGTAATTAAAGAGAAGTGTAAACACCTTTCATGACTCCATTTCTCCTGCTAGTCTTCCTAAAACTAGAATGGGATGTTGATGCATGTTTTTGTTTCTGAGCAAGTAGAAATCAATGGGAATTAGCAAATTGTGAGCATAAATCTCCTTAGGCAGCTATCATTAAGTGACTAAATATTTTTAAATCTGGCTCCACATGGTTAGATCTAGCTGTACTCTGGATAACTATTTTGTGGGATTTTTTGGAGAAAAAGGTACTCCTGGGGCACTCAAGGTTTACTTTAGCATCCTCACTTGTTGACTGCAGCAAAATGCATATTGTTAGAATAATTGAAGTACTTTTTGATATGAGTTAGAGTTTGAGGTAATTCATTGTTTGCATGTAGTAGCACATTTGAGGTTGCTTTTTACGTCAGCACTGACAAAATTGCTGTTTGCATTTATGAAAAATGAATTTATGAGACTCCAGGTGTACTGTTGTATTATGTTCTGTGTGGGAACTGAAATTAGAGAGCAAGAAGCTGTAGCAGTATTTTTTTTAAATTCCTTTTGAAGTTGATAAGATTTCTATGAAGTATACATTGAATTCAGTACAAGTTTTTGCTTGACTATTGGCTTCATAAATCTTTTTCTGAGGCAACCTTGTTGGAAAGAATTAATAAAACCAAGCAAGTTGCTTTGAAAAACAAGTCTAACATTTCAACGTTCTTCAGTTAGTAAGGTAGCTTTGTAGACAGAGATATTTATTGTTTTGAAGCAAGGACAGGGAAATTCCTTGGAGGCAGGTAAAATTATACATATGTGTATGTATTTTTGTGTGTGGACACAGGTTTTAAAATGAGGAACCATTAACATTGCACTAAGAAAAAAGAGTTTTTCAGACTTCACTTAAGCTAAGCACATGTAGCATCAGCCATACAATTTACCTCTGTGCCATCTTTCTTTCTGGACATAGTTGTGTTGTTTCATGATATTATTCTTTACTGAATGTGCTTTGAACAAAAAATTGCTCTTTCCCACTCGAGCAATCATAGTTTGTGTTACTATTGGATGACTCATTTAATAAAACAGCTGAAGTGCATTTTTTAAAAGGAGGTTCTTTCAGTAAATGTTGTACTAGGCACAGTCGGGGCATGCTGTGTTTTCTGGGAAGCTGAAAAAAGCAGCTGTTCCATCAGCCAGCTTTTAGTTGTAAAGAGAATTAAGCAGCTCAAGTGCAGTGAAAATGTAACAAATACAACTCAAAAGAATTTAAGTCAAGTAAACAGAATGGGAAAAAAATTAAAATGCTTCTTGAAAAAATAAGGAAGATCTCCTGGTGCAGAGAACTGAGTGGGATGTGCTCTAACAAAAGATTAGGACAGCATGACCAATGTGAAACCTGTTGGATATTGGCCAGGAAAAATAAAGCAGCATCTGAATCATGGGGTTAGTGAACAGCATTGACAGAAGAGAAAAGAAAAATACATGAAGGACAATGAAACTTATATATATATAATTATATAGCAATAATAGCTGGCTTATAATACTTAATAGCTTGCTCATTACTTCTAAAAGGATCAGTTTTCATTAGGGAAGGGAAGGGTGCAGGTGTTTTTGTGTTTTGAGCATTAACTTGTATGGGGAAAACTATTGCAGCTTGTAGCCATTTTCCTTTGCATATCATTTCCTGCTCGTGTCTTCAAGGAGCAAACCCAGTGCAGGGGCTGGTGATCAAGTGAAGAGACACCCTCACCACAGCCAGAGGTTTGTAGCTTAACAGTGAGTGCAAACAGGTTTTTCCACTTGCTTCTCAAAATTGCTGCCACATGTCAGTTGTGCTTATGCCAGATTAACTCATTGGACTAACAGTGTGAGGAACGATGTGTTAACTGTTGATTCATGGATTTTCAAACCTTGCTCAAGGTATGATAGCTTAGGTTGTCTATGCAGCAGGTCCTTCTGAAAAAACTGGGGGAAACTAAACCTGGTATTTCCAAACAATATTGCAGAAGAATAATCTGTTTCTGCCTAATTTCAAACATTTAATGTAGTTTTTTTAGGGTTCTGGAAGTTAATCAATTTATAGATTTGCAAATAAATTAAAACCATGGAGAAATCACATGGAATGAAACATTTCCCGTTTGAACTGTGACACATGGACAGGTATATTGCTGTTTCAGAGGTAAAAGCAGATTGAAAATGCTAGGTGACTGGAGAAGACTGAGAGAATATTTTACATCTCATTCTAGCACTGAGGGTGGAACATTCTTAGAAAATAAAAATAATTTTATCTGTTTCCTGGCTTTTTTTTTTTAATTCAGCACTGCCTGTGAAGATTGTTCATTACTCCAGTACAGCATAAAAATAGGAAGTCAAATTACATTCATGACTGTAGAGAACATTACTGTTATCCTGCACATCTGCACTGTGTCTCACACAGGTTTAATTACTTCCATGTTAGATAGAACAGGCATATGTGAAATTTATGAATAGGTGGATTTATTGTGTATTATGTGAGTCCAGATTTATGTTTCCCTTGCCCATCGTGGTACACGTGGGTTTGGTGAGTGCAGACGTGTGATGTGACATTTACAGTGTCGTGCTGTCTTGCATCATAACCATCCACTGAGCTTCTACATGTGCAGACACTGCATCCTGATATCACTGTATGGTTTTGCCCATCTCAGTTTTACAAACTTTGACATGGGGTGTTAGTTCTTTAAAAATACTTGTGCTTTGCTGGGAAGGTGATGGAGATGTCAGTACCTGCATGATGCTGTTTTCTGGGCAATGGGTGCTACGTTAATGAAAAGTAATTTTTGGGTTTGTATTGTAACACCTGGCAGCTGTATAAAATAAGTGTTTAGCAGCTTGTGTTACTGTTGCTAGAACAAACTTTATGAGTAGGATTTTGTAGTTACCTCTCAATGCCTGTAGCTCTTTGTAATTCAAATGTTCAATCCTGTTTCGCTGACGTTGATAGGAATTTGCGATTAACAAATAATCAAGATTGCTGGCAGGCAGCCTGTAACTTTTCTTTTACAGTTTTTTTTGTTCATGCATGTACATTGGTGGCTCTGTTTCCTGCTGACTGTCTCATTCTTTTACCTCTCACTCTATTTTTTTAAATAGTTGGAGAAGTTATTTTTCCTTTTTTCCTGAGAGCTTAGGATTTTGGCTTTGTTTATAAACTACAGTATTTGTCAATTCTAGATGACTACTTTTATGATTAGTTCTCTTTATGTACTACAAGTGGGAATGTTGTTTATCCCTCTTGTAAAGGTAAGATTAATTTCTGATACCAGCAGATTACAGTTGTGCTGTCTTTACATCTAGGTGGGCTCCCTGTCTGTGACTAAAATCACTTAATTTCCAGATGACAATTAGCTCTCTCCATCTGTCTTTGAGAAAGTAGTCAGCTCGGCAGATCCATGACAGTTTATATTTCTATTAAAGCTTATAGAAGTAGGAAGAATAGTAATAATAGTAATACTAATAATAAGAAGAAGTCACCTGGCAGGGCAGGAGTGTGTATACTGTGCATTGTGTACTGCTGATGGCAGTGAGCAAACTGACACTGCTCCTCTTCTGCAGCACCCTCAGTGATTGCTCACTTGGTGGCTCTAGTACAGAAAGCCACATTTCCTTTCATGGATCAGACACATGGATGCACTCTAAATGCCTGGGAAGGGATGGGTGTCCAGGAATGTGTTTTCAGAAGTCCAGAATTCTTAGAAGCAGCTGGTAGCAGGCTGAGAGTGGAATGAACCTGCTTGGTGGAACAAAAAGGGGAACCCCCACTTTTCTTCTCATCTAGCCTTTTCTCACTCTTCCTACTGTTGCTGAATTTGAGAATTGTGCTGAGGTTTCAGGCAGGTGATTAGTTTTGCAATGTGCCTGGTTTCTCTCTTCAAATACACATCGGAGTAGAAGGTGCTCAGTGACTCAGGTGTGACTGGCACACTCTAAAGGTTGACTCATGTCTTAGTCACCTGCTTTTCTTGAGGAAATTTTGGTGAGTATACTCTTGGACTAGTAGATACCTAAATACAGTAAGTCTGTGATTGTTTTTTGTTCTAATACGTTTATTTCCAATTTACTCGTTACATCATAATTGGTTTCTCAAAGTACTGTGGGAAATGCTGTGTTAGGCATAGTTGTCTGCAAAGTCAGCTGTGATAGACATGTTCTTTACTTACCCATTTTGGACTCCTCTGCTTTGAATTCTTCCCATAATGTGTGAAATTCTTTAGCTTGTTTTATCAAAAAAGCTACAATAAAAACACCCACTACACAACCTGAAGCAAAACTGCCTGTTGAAGTCTTCTGAGCAGCCTATTACATCAAATAGATATGAAGAACATGATACCATCCTGATTTTCCCATTATGTATGACAGCATATAATTACAAGGGTTTAAAAAACGCCATTGCCCACAAGCACAAATTCCACAGAATGTCAGTCGGGCCGTTTGATAAGGCCTTTTGATAGATCAACTTTGCTGACTACTGCAGAGGATGCTCCAGGTGCCCATCCCAAATCTGGAGGTGAATAGTGCTCCCTCATATGGGGTTTGGCAGACCAACGTGGTTATTTATATCTTAGTTCTTTCAGTTCAGCATGGACATTTTGTATGTCAGTATTCCTTAGGAGCAAGGAAAATGACTGAAAAATTTAAGTTTGCCCCCCTTCAACCTAAACTGGTGATCCTTATCTCCACAGTTGTTCATGTTAGTAGAAGTTGTAGGTCAGGAGCTTTAAGAGATGTTTTTAAAATGGATCAAAGACCAGGTGTCATTGTTGAAAGTGTTGGCTTTAGCACTTGCTGTAGGCAAAGAATGAGTCAATGCCAGACCTGTAGGAAGCATCTGACTTTTGGCTTTCTGTGCTTATCTGCCATCGCCTGTTGGGCTTGAGCATGCTCATTTCATAGCCACATAATGATTTTCTAAAACACTGTTTACACACCTTGCATAACTAGAGCAATATATAGTAATACTAAATTACTTTTGTTGCTATAATTTTGTATATATAAAAATACTTTGGTTGGAAAAATATCCGTCTATCAGGTTCCAGATTTTTAGTATTATCAGAAGTCTACACTGTTTAAAAATGAATACTTCAAGCATACATAACCTTTTAAAAGTGTTTTCAAAATGCTGAGAGTGTATATCTATAATTATTATATGCTTGATAGGTATTTTGGGGTTTTATTAGTTTTGTTAAACATGCTTATTTCACTTAGAAATTACTGGACAGCCCCATTCATACTGTGCAAGAACTTCAACAAGGTGGATTTTTGTTTTACCAATAGTACCAAGAACTACTCCGAGTCTTGCCATCTACCTCAAGATTAGGAGACTTGAAGACCTAATATTTGTTAGTTATTATCATCATCTCCTGTGATTAAATCCTGTAGAAATTACAAACCTAGGCACAGCATTTGTACAACAATATTCTGTAATTAAAAACACCCAATATACGGGAACTTTGGCATTTTTAAAAGCAGTGGTGAATCCTTTCACTCATGAGCTTTGAAAGTCCCTGCAAGCCAACAGTATGTGTAGAGGTATAGAAATTAATTCACCAGTTCCTGCAGATCAGCCTGGGTCTGGTTTCTTTGTGTGTTTGCTTTTTTTAGGGACATAACCTAGGCAAGGCTAGTCAGACTTGTGAATCTGACAGTAGTGCTGACATCCAATTTCAAATGCTCAAGGTGGCAGCAGCAATAGCTCCTGCCATCCATCTAGTAATGGTCAGATATTAGTTATTTTAAAAACGCAAGTAACAAGTATTTGCAGAGCATAATCCATTTAGGCTCCTTTTGCTGAAGATGTGATTAAGAGAAAACAGTTTTAGAACATTCTTGTAATTCTTGAGCCTTTGACATGTAAAACAATAGATGGATAGTGGATATACTTGTATCTCCAGCTATTTCCTCATCCCCAACAAAAGAATATCTCTACACCCCTTGAATGCATCATTGTTTTGTTTGTTTGTTTTGGGTTTTTTTTGTATAAGAATGCTTTTATTTTCCTAGCAATTGAATAAGGGGGAATAAAGGGTGTCAACAATGCTTAATATTAAGTATGTACCACTATGAACATTTTTGCCACAGTAAAGGGCAGCTTAACCCAAGCAAAAGCAATGCATCTCAGTCAAGTACGAGATGATGTAGTCAGGAAAACTGGCACTGACACCATCATTAGTTTGTCCCTCTCCCCCCTCCCCTAAGAAGAGATTTGTTGGTGGTGGACATAAGTACTTCTGACAGAATTCCTTGCATGTCTTGCTAAAGCACTTGTACAGAAATTCCTCTTGTAGCAGGTATACTTTTGATTTATTTGACTGCACATTTCTTCAATATTATGTCTTTTTCTTTGACATATCTAAGATAATTTTAGACAGTTTTTGACTGGCAACTTTCACCTTCTAGGAGGTGATTTATATTACCAATGTAATACTGGAGTTTGCTCAGACTTTTTCTAGAATATCCATAGACAGTGGAGTGTCACAGTCTGAACTGGCCAGATTGTCTCAAGGGCCTGACTTTGCTGTCAGATGCTGGATTACCATCATTACTGTTTTTTTAGTGGATTCCCTGTACTCACTCTTTCTAATTGTTCCATCTTACCTGCTCCTGAATGAATTATTTTCAACCAAGTTTGATAGAGGGCAAGAAGACAAAGGTCAAGAACTCAAAGTGCTCAGTGCTCATCAAATTATGTGAGTTAGCTCCACCTAAGACATTAAAGAAGGAGTGGGAAAAACCAGCTTAATAAAGTCCTGGCCTCAGCAGTAATTTCAGGTAGTGTGAATACCATTTTCCAGGAATCTCTATCCACCAGAAATATGGATGTAACATGGATTGTAAATTATATTCCTGCAAATAAATTTTGGAGGGGACCTTGACTCCAAAGTAGGCAAAGTATTTCAGTGTTGAAACATAAAATCTACTGGCATTACTATTCTAGGATCTGATTCAATGTCCCTAATGATCTTTAGGAGTTTGCCAATAAATTCAGCAAAGGCATGATCCAAGCAGGAATGTTAGTATTAGTTATGTGAGACTTGAACATCCTAAATAGGTGTTCCCATCTGTTACTGCTAATACCTCAGCATGTTACAGACCTCTCACCATTTACAGCTCAGATTTGGCACACAAGTGGAAGCCAAGCTAGGGAAATCTGTTTGCCTAAGAATAGCCTTTAAAAATTAGGGCTGTATTTACTTCCTTGAGTTTTTGTATTCTTTGAGAGTAGGACACTGTGAGGAAAGTGGGTTATTACAGGTATCTGTGTAGGAATATATAAAAAGTTCCTCAGTACAGTATGCTAACATGATGTGTGTTAATTTTTGTGACCTGATCTCATTTCAGATGAAGTGGTTATCTGTCCTGCCCCAACAGTGTCTTTTGGTGGTGACATGTCTCCTCATGGCCTTGGAAGCTGTACCTATAGACATAGATAAGACAAAAATCAAAGCAGAAGGCCATGTGGAAGGAGAGAAGGTAGAAAATCCAGTAAGTATAAAGTAACTAATCTGAATAAGTGTTTATCCTAATTGTAATCTGGATATAGCAAACTCCTTTAGAAGGAAACTAATATTCCCAGTGTTGTCAGTGTGTGTGCCATCTACTGTGGGGAGGTTCTGTTGAAATTTGCTCTTTTATTTTTTCAATGAACTGCTAAAGGTGAGGTGGCACATGGAAGGAATTCCCAGCTTACAACAGGAAGAGCATACTGTTCCACAGAGATTTACTTCAAGTGGTGCCTTTGGAAATTCCACTCACTGATTGCAGTTCAGTGTTTCAAATAGAACAGTAACAAATGAATTGCACTGTTTAAAAAAGCCACACACTATATTAATGTGACAGATGCTTATGTAGTACAAGGATTCCTAATCACTTTTCTGCTCTTCCTTGTCAGTTGCTGAAACAAATGGATCATAAATTGCTATCAGGCAATGATGCAAATCTGAAAACACAAAGATATGTAAGACAGCATAGTGTCTGAGTTGCTAAGAGTAGAGTGTCAGTTTAATAACTGTATTTAAACAAAACTAATTAACTGTTTGTCAGTATAGTCTTTCCTCAATTTCCCTTTTTTCTTTTTTAAGGATACAGGACTTTACTATGATGAATATCTCAGGCAAGTAATAGATGTCTTGGAAACGGATAAGCATTTCAGGGAGAAACTCCAGACTGCTGACATAGAAGAAATAAAGGTAGGTTAAAAAAAAAAAGAGTTAAATTGAGGTTAATTAAATCCATAATCGTGAGGCATGTATCCTTTTTCCTTTAGTTCCTGGCTCTAGGTAGTAGTTGTTAGGCATTGCCCCTTCAGGAGCTTGAAATTTAGGAAGGGATGAGCAGGAAACAGTCTGAAGTGACAGACTTAAGGAGGAGATCCTGCCTTTTGTGTTTTATTTAATCCTTGCTGTTGGCAGCTTTTCCTTTTGTGCTCTGTCTAGTGCCACCCTTGGAGATTCCTCTCCATTTCCAGGTTTTTGCAATGCACATCTGTGGCTGCTGCCTTGTACCTTCCCTCAAGTCTAACAGCTCTCCTTGAGTGGATGAGGCACTCTCTGTGCTTCTCACAGTTCTTGTGAACTCAGTTGACAATATTTGAGCAAGAAATTTGTCACAAATGGTATTAGGCACAAATGGTATTAGGTTATGGTCTTGCTCTTTGGAGGAGCAAGATACTTACAAACTCTCTTTTCTGAAAGCTTTTAGGATTTCTCTCTGTTTCCATGACCATAGGCATAAAAATTTTGAGTCTGCTTTTTGAAAAATGATGAGATTCTTACAGTGTGGGCTACAGTATTGCCAGAGACTGCCATTAGTCTGCTGTCTTGCAGCTTATGTCCAATGGGAATCCTAAAGGCTTCTTTCTTCCAGTATTTGTGCATGATTTTTTTGTTTTTTGACAGAGTGGAAAGCTAAGCAGAGAGCTTGATTTAGTAAGCCACCATGTCAGAACACGGCTGGATGAACTAAAAAGACAAGAGGTAGCAAGATTAAGAATGTTAATTAAAGCTAAAATGGATTCTGTTCAAGGTAAGAATACATAATTTATTTATGGGAGTTAACAGATGGAACTGTGTTAGAGAAATGTCAAAATCCAGCAGTTGGGCATTGTTTGTTGTCACCAATAATGACTAAACTGAGAGTGAGTGTCCCGTCTGAGTTGGCCTGGAGCCATTAAAGACCTGTGTTTATAGGAAACTGGGGAGAAGAGAAAAGCCATCTCTGTGTAATAAATAACTGAACTTGTTTCTGTCAGTGGATTTTTCAGATACTTCTACCTCTTACTTTCAACCTCTTATTTTTGTAATGCATCAGTTCATAGATTACTCACAGAGAACCAGTAAAATAGTAGGACTGTGTTTAAGAAAAAAGCATGACACAGTATTTCATATCCTTAGGGGGTAGAAAATTAATTTTTGTCAGTATTTTATTATTATAAAGATGTTTGCAAGTTTGTGAGGGGAGTTCCAAGGCATTGAATACAAGATGCATCAAATAAAATACTCCTAGAATAAGGATCTGTCTTACAAGGCTAAGCTAATTTAAATGTGGCAAATAGACTGAAGAAGTGTGCACAGGCAAATAAATATTTATGGGAATGTTGTTGCTGTTGCAGACAAGCAGTCCAGTGACATTAACAGCTAGGTACAGCAGATACAGATAGCTACAGATACCTGGTTGTGTACATAGCTGTTTTAGGTATTTTGAAGGTTTATAGCTGTTATTTTAGGTTTATTGCTGTTTTAGGTATTTTGAAGTTTAATGAACTGATTACTTCTACCCCTCTCTGCTTTCATAAATCAAGAGTAACTAAGAGTGTGCTTTAGGAAAATAATTCCCTCCAGTACCTCAGATCTTAACATGTAATTGTGAGATCTTACATTTGGGAACAGATTATTGCAGTTCAGAATATTCAGATGAGTACTAAGATGTAAAAATATTTTGCAAAGTTTATGGTCAGCTTTGCCTACGAGTGCTTGATATCATATACAAGTATGGCCAGATTACCTATAAAATTCAGCTGCATCTACACACTTGGACAACATCTTGGAATATGCACAAAGAGCATTAAAATAGCAGGCAGAGTGATTTGACTTCCTTTTATTTACTCTTCTAATCTTTTCCCTATAACACCACTTAGTATTTTAATCTTCTGTCTGATCTACAAAAATCAAAAAAGGCACACAAACCCCTCCTCTCTTCTTCCCTGTCAGCTGGATCAGGTTTAAAGAAACCCAGACAACTAGATCTGAGATTATGTTCAGCATATAATCCTCATATATATATATTCCTCGTGTAGTCCTCACCCAGATGAGTTTTTAAACATTTTCACCAAGATCCTAGTTGACTGACCAGTACAGACCAGAAGAATGTTAGGAGTTGGGTCTCAGTAATGTGGCAAGTGAAGAGTGTCAAACAGAATGAATCTCTTCCCCTAAATGTGAGGAATGCAGAAAAATGGGTTTGGGGGCTGTTTCTTTGAATTGTTTTTTGTTATTTCTTAAGTCTACTATTACACTTCTAAAAATGTTTCAAACACAGACAAAGACACATGTATTTAAACAGAAACTACAATCTCACCAGGGAGGAATGGTGCTTGAAATCTGCCCTGGCCAGTGTTTGCTGTTTTGTGTTAATACAAACACAGCTCTGATTGTAAAGCAGATAGTTTGTGAAAGAACAGTATGTTCAAAAATGTGTTTTCTAATTTTTTTTTAAAACAAATAAAATACTCTTTGCTAAACCATCACAAGAGCTTGTCACAACTGTTGTACTTAACATATCAAAGCATATGACGGTGTTATTATGTAGCATTAGTGCTCAGAGGCCGGGTAACAGCTAGAAAAGGTGTGGTAGAAATGTCTTTAGTTGTTAGTGCATTGTAGGTTGATACTGATGGGTATTACTCCTGTCACAAGGAAGAGAAAATGTTTCCAGCTCTTAGACACAAGACCTGACTCTCCACTGTCTTGCACTTCTCTTTTTTCTACAAATGAAGTTTAAATATCTGGTTATTTGATTTGATACAATTTTACACCATATTGTACATAAATCTTTGGCCAGATGCATGTCATTGCAGGGCAGTAGAAGAGTTGGACTTCTCCCAGTGCAGGAAAACATGCAAGTTGTTAGCTTTGATAGAGCACAATGTCAACTGTCTCTTTTGTATAGAGGAGAATGAAATTTATTTTAGTTTGTAAAGCTCAAATTGATCATACTTTCTCTTGCTGAAACAGAAGCTGTGATTGGTGCATGTAAAATGATTTACAGTCATTTAACATGCACAATGTAAAATGTAGTACTGGCCTATGAGAAGGGATGTAGTGCAAATTGCAGTCAGGTTTGCCAACCTCCTTCAGGAAAAGCAATTCTGGAAATGTTACTGTTGTTTCCTCCAACAATGAAAAAATTATTCAGTCCTCAGGGAACCTCAGGCATAAGTTCCTATATGAAAGATTTCTTGATTTGCTGGATTTCAAATTTATTTTAATGTTTTGCATGTATATCTTGTTTTTCCAGACACTGGTATAGATCATCAAGCTCTCCTTAAGCAGTTTGAGCACCTGAACCATCAGAACCCTGACACCTTTGAGCCTAAAGACTTGGATATGCTGATCAAAGCAGTGAGTGCCAGATAGGAACTACTGTGGGGGTTGGGGTTTTCAGTATTATGCGTTTTACCTCAGGTAAAGGGAAGTCCTTTCCTATATAGCGCACTTTATAAATGACAAGCAGTTTTCATTTTCAGAGAGAAGTCAGTTTTCTCATTGCACACTTGAAAACTGTTGCCAGTGTGCATGATGCAAAAGTGTCCATAAATTTTGGGATGTCACTTTTACAGGACTTAACATTCATATGCCAGTACAAGCCAATTTGGGAATAAAACACACCTTTTTGAGAGCTTTTAAGTTAAATAGATGTGAGATAGAGGTACATTTTTCCCAAGGTTTTATTTTTCTGATTTCTGTTTCTAAATGATATAGGAGTCTCACAGGATGATATAAAAAATCACCTCTAACCTAGCCACATGAATTTTGGGATCTATTATATATACATCAAGATGCAAAACCACAGCAGAGTAGAATCTGAGATAGCAATATTAGAAATTGCTTATACTGGGCATGGCTATCAGTGTCTGTTCAGCAGATTCAGTATTAGTCACAGATGTGTGGGGTTTATTCAGTGCCTGTTTATTTGGGGGGTGCAGTTAAGCTAAGCAGGGCTTTTTTCAACTGCTAAAGAAAATTACACTTCCCAAGGGGAAAAATGTCTAAAATATTCTTTAGAGAGCGCTGCATGTCTGACATGAAAATTTGACAGTTTTTATACTTTCAAGAGAAACTGAAAGATAATTTTTCTGTAATTTTTTTACCCTTGGATTAGCTTAATTTTAGATTTATCTCCATTTTCTGTAGAATTATTTTTTATAGAGATATTACAATTTTTCTAAACATTTCTGAACATCACTTCTGGGAAAATTTTGGTTGGCCTGGAGAAGCATATCCTTAACAGGGCAGTTCTTTTTAACTACATGTTTTATTGTTTTGTCTTTTCATTTCTCAACCAATGGATACTTGGTGTAATGGATACTTAAGGGAGTCTTAGCTTTGGAATTGTTTTTTAAAACATACAGTGAATCTGAAAAGTAAAATGTAAATAATGGAGGGACAGTATCAAGTGTAAACAGGTTACTTTGAAAAGCACTACAAAAACATCCTTTAATACTTGGGCCTGCATGAAAATGACACAACTTTAAACTTGTCAGAAATTTTCCTCTCATATCCTTTCTCTACATTTAATTGTTTGAGGGTTTTTTATTTAATCTGTATTAAGCTGCTGCTAAGTCCCATTATTAATGAAGGCACTTTTGTGATTAAACTCTAGGATAAGCTACAAATGTTCTTACTCTGAAATGATCAAGGAGTTAATGGTACTGTTAGTATAGGACTTGATTAACTTGTTCATTTATTACTCACTGATGAGAAAGGACACCTTGAAGCCTTCTTACAGCTCCATGTAATTGCAAAAATTGTCCAACAGATGAACCATTACAAATTAACTTCTGTGAATATGACCAAGGGAGGAGAGATCTTTCTGCATCACTGTCATGTGAAAGGAACCCCCAGCCAGTCTGCCCTGAATGGCAAAATGGCCAGCCTTGCCCATGGATCTGAACAATACAGTGTTTTTAATGTCAGATTATATTATATAATCATCTGTCTGCATGCATCTGTATTTTTAGGCTACAAGTGATCTGGAAAACTATGATAAGACTCGCCATGAGGAGTTTAAGAAATATGAGATGATGAAAGAACATGAGAGGAGAGAATATTTAAAAACACTGGATGAAGAAAAGAGGAAGAAAGAAGAATCCAAATTTGAGGAGATGAAGAAAAAACATGGAGATCACCCTAAAGTTCACCATCCTGTAAGGCTACAACCTGTTCTTGCATGACTGAGTGGGAGCTTTCCTTTCCAGAGAGAAAAAGCTAATACACACAAGGGTATATTTTGTTTGTTCTCATCACTTGCCTCCTCTTACTCATGGCATGGGAGCAGGGAGTGGGCACACTGCTGAGAGCATTACAAACCCCACTGTATAAACTTCCATTCTCTCTGTACAGATGTGTTATTTGCTGCCAGAATTTTTATAAAGACCCTGAAATTCATAAGGAAGAAGCCAGAACAATATTCAAAACTGTAGGGATGCCTGCATGATATGCCTGGTCTGCAAGGAACTGCATCACAGCACCATTTGCTGTCAGAAAGGCAAAATAATTCAGCTCCCTTCAGCTGTTGTTTCTGAATGGGGCTGTGTGGCCTTGACTGATTTTTACAGGTGCTCCTTTCCACAGGAGCATTTCCTGTACACTCCCTCTTTCCCTGGTCCTTTCAGTCTAATCAGAGTATTAGACTTGACCAAAAGGGAATGAAAGAAAATGTCATTGATTCCATTTGCCACATAACTAATCAGCGAAGAAGGCAGTCCTTTCAGAGAAACCATAATGCAAAAGTAATGCAGGGAAATTACACTAAATTGTCTTTTGAATAGTTTTTCTTTGTAACCAATCTATAGGGAAGCAAAGATCAACTGAAAGAGGTGTGGGAAGAAGCAGATGGACTAGATCCTAATGAATTTGACCCCAAAACATTTTTCAAATTGCACGGTAAGAGGTTTAGTTTTAATCTCATGAACAAGTGAAGTGACTTTGTTACATTCTGCTGAAGTCATCATATGTTAGGATGAAGTCATAACCCTCAAGCAACTTGGATGAATCTGAATAGTACAGAGGAGAAAATATTTGTTACTAGTTGTAAATTTTGTGCAATGCTTTAAATGGAGTTGAAAATTTAAAAGCATTCAGAGTTTTGTTTAACCTCCTAAAATCATACAGGCAAAAGACAGTAGTGATTCCCTAGGGAAGCATGGGTACTTAGAGGGCTGTCCACATCTATAACTTTGCTTGTACAGTGTGTACTGGGAATAAATCCTTAGAGATTTGTGTAGGGGCAAAACCTGCTTTCTCATCATCTCTGCAGATAAGTACCAGATGCCCCTAATCTTTGGAGTGGTCATAGAAAGGCCAAGCCTCTTCAGAACTTGAAATATTCCCTTGATAAAACAAAAACCCTCTAATCCTGCCCCTAGATTTCTGAGGAATGGGCAGCTAGAAACAATAAGCAGTAGCAAAGATGAGTTCATCTCAATGAACACCTTGCTTTACATGTGCTGATGTCACCATGTAACCTTATGTTCTGATATTGTTAAATGCTTCATCAGAAAGTGCCCCTAAGTAGATCCTGCCTGGCAGTAGGCTGCAAAGGGTTGAACAGTACACAGAATTTGACTGTCTCAAAGATGATGATTTAGATAAAGAAAAGTGTTCTAGTTTGAGTCTAAACTTTTGTCTCAGTTTATGACATATATAGTAAGCATGTATTATAGAATCATAGAATGGTTTGAGTCTGAAGGGACCTTAATGATCATCTAGTTACAGTTACTAAACCTTATCTCTTCTTTCTAGGAAGAGATTTTGAAAGATAGCTTTCTGAAAATTTTTGGTAGCTTGTTTGTGCAAAACTTACCAAAACAGAAATAGCTGAAATCACCTGTTGCCTTATAGCTTGGTATATAGAAAACTTGGAAGTAATTACACAAAAATACTGGGTAATAATTTGAAGTGGATATTTTCTTTCCATTTCAGAGGTAGTGTAAGAGTATTCAGAGTACAATGTAGGACAAAAGAGGGATCATTAATTATCAAGTATTTTTCTCTCTGCATTTGTTGTGAAAAGTCATCTTACACTAATCCTGAAGTGCTGCATGTTTATGTAGATTTCATGTAATTATTTAATTTCTTGGGGACTCATACTGTCAGTTAAAGTTTTTCTGCAGAATCTTGTTGCTCCTGAGCCTAATTACAAATTTAGTGGTTAAATGGGGACAACTTGTTCTCAGCAATATTTTTTGGCAGTTGCAGTCTGCGCAATCCTGCGGTGACCTATTTCAGTTTGCTAATCTAAGAAGTAGAGAGATTACTCCAGACTTGTCCAACCAACCAAAAGTCACAATACACTCCAGCCAATGCCTGATGAAAACCTAAACAGAGGAAACAACCTATGTTACCAGCTTCTTGTTAAATGTGTACACTGATCCTTACTCAACTCTTGGAGATCTATTACGTCTATGACTTTCTATATGTACTCAACTTGATTTTTTAAAACTTCTTTTTTTAGATGTCAATAATGATGGTTTCCTGGATGAGCAAGAATTAGAAGCTCTATTTACTAAAGAGGTAAAAAAAAGTATTCAGAAGCTTAACTTCTTTCAGTAAATGGTTACAGGCATGTCTGTTTTTCCCAAGTATATTTGGGGGCTTTGGGGACTACAAAATAAGAGTATTCATACTGAGTTTCATGCATCCTTAATATTTCTACAAAAGTGTAAAACCTATCAGCAGGCAGAATAAAGTAGTTGAAGCACAGAAGTCAGAAATCTAATGCTCATGTATTTCTCTGCCTCAGGCTTGCTGGAAATTCTGTAAGTAATTTGCAGGATAGGTATTACCTGTGTAGAGAGCTGCTCTCCCTAGATGCAGCCTGATAAAGGTTCTGAAGCTGGGCACCTGTGCTCATTCAGTGTTCATCAGCAAGTCTGATGAGAAAAAGACTCACACTTGTGTGACTTGGCTCAGGGACAGAACTGTGGAAGTCGCTACAGAAATTTCATGTATTTTATGTCTGGCTGATTTGCAGCACATGTATAACTGATAAAGTAGACAGGGTCTTAGTTTCTTTAAGCCTTGGTTTGTTGTCTGAAAATTTAACTGCAGTACAATAATTTGCTATCATCTCCCTCACTACAATGAAGATACAGTGCCTGGAGCCTTAAAATTACCTGAGGTTGGGCAATGCCTGAGAAAGCCAAGTAGAGGCACATCGGCTTTAACTCTCCAGAAAGACATTGTGCAAGAAGAGAAGTGAACCATTAAATTTGGCACTGAATTTGTCTTGTGGTAGCCTGAATGCTTACAGGGTCAGCTGCATGCCCTGGTGAAAAAGCCACTCTCTCCTGTTCCAGAAACCACGTGGAACCTCTGCCTGCTTTGAATCAAATGTAGGATCAGACTGTGCACACTGAGGTCAACTTGACTGTAACATCCACAGCACTGAATTGCGACAGACCACATGAATTAACTGAAAACTTCATTCTTAGGAAAGAAAGGCTCACTTGTTGCTTAAATACTGTGCTGAAAGAGGAAAGTTGCATGCACAGAAGATCTCACACCACTTTTCCAGATATGCTCTGCCATTTGAATGAGCAGCCTTTTCTTCAAACTAACATATACTAATTTTAAATTTCAGTTAGAAAAAGTTTATGATCCCAAGAATGAAGAGGATGACATGGTCGAAATGGAAGAAGAAAGGCTGAGAATGAGAGAACATGTAATGAATGAGGTGGGGGCTGATTCCTTTCTGTGTTCAAAAAATACAGTTCCCCTAACATGAAGTCCAAGTGCAGCAGTAAAGGATGGTCTGTCACACTGAGTGCTGCTTATGCTGGGATTCATGCCAAGTTACCATTCTCAAGCTCTGTCCCTGTATTCTGATGTAATGCCTGCTGACTAGTTTTTAATTTAAGGAGTTCCACAGAAGGAATTTTTCTATAGCCTCGGTTGTTTGCAGATACTGAGATGCAACAGAAATTCCTTGTGAGTTGTATGTCAAACAAGGAAGACTCTAAATATGCTTTGGCAGTTGGCAAATGGGTAAGATTTAGGTGTGAGAAGAGGGAGTAGAGCAATGTCTTCTATCATATAGCTCAGCTTTGTCCCTTTAAAAGGGGCTCAGAGCTCAAGCTATCACCTGTGACAGTGAAAACTTTCACTATGTCTGATGGGTTTTCTCCTCAGGAGACACAGGAATATAAAGGGGGTATTTGGAACCACTGTGTTTTCCACCCACAGTATTTCTGGATTCAACTGTATTCCTTAAACTTGAGGAGCAGAGCAAGTGTGGTCATCTATTAGTCATAAAGGGAAGCATTTCCTCCCTTCCCCTTAAAGGATTCTAACACAATTCAGTTGGGTGGGATTTTTGTTTTTCAAAACCTCCTCCTCCAACAGTGGAGATAATTTTATAACTGTGAGTCAGAGTAGTTACCAGAAAGCTACAAAACATTTCTTCTTAAAAAAAAAAAATCATAGATTCCATTATTAGTGTTTGGACTGTGAGTACAAGTGTTTCCAATAAAGCCAGAGATTTTTTGAAGTAAAATGTCAGGATTTACTTTGTAGTTCTATTTTTGTTAAGCTACATAAGCTTGTGAGAGAATTTTTCAGAAAATGTTGTGGGCACTCCCTTGAAAATAGGATATTTGAAGAATTGAAACTGGCTATATTTGATTGAAATTAAAACATTAGCTCCTCCAAAGCATGTCCTTTAGCTTGAGCTTAATTTTTTGCTTCAAATAGGTTGACATCAACAAGGACCGGCTAGTGACTTTGGAAGAGTTCCTGCGAGCTACAGAGAAAAAGGAATTTTTGGAGCCAGATAGCTGGGAGGTAATGAAAATGTGTTCCAAGTACAACATACAGCACCATTACCAGCACTTGGAGCAGGAAACCAAGCGGCATGTCTGTGACCTTTGCTTTTTTTCAGCTCTGCTTTGGTATGTGTGTCGTTAAGCCCCTGAGCTGAACTAGCATTCAGCTGTGGCAGCCTAAATGTAATGCAGATGTGAACTCCACAAAGGGAGAAGGACTGGCGCCACCCCGGGGAATCAGGGAGAGCTTTTCACACGTGCTTTTCAAATGGAAATGGACATTTTGTTTATGAATTGCTTCAAAGGGAAGATAAGAGCTCAGTTGGAAGAAAGAGGATATTTTTCTCCTACATCTAATTCTGTAGTAGAGCTTTGTTGAGAAAATAGCTGAGAAATTACTACTTTGCTGGTTTTATTTAGTGCACCCTGTGTCATGTCTCACTATTTTGTTCTGAGGGTTTTTTATTGAACTGTTCAAGAATTTCGGAAAGAATAATAAAAAATACCCATGCTTTCCTGGCTAAGTATCCATTCTTGTATCTATTTCCTTGCAGACACTAGATCAACAGCAGCTCTTCACTGAGGATGAGCTGAAGGAGTTTGAAAATCACATTTCCCAGCAGGAAGATGAACTTAGAAAGAAGGCAGAAGAACTTCAGAAACAGAAGGAAGAACTACAGAGGCAGCACGATCAGCTTCAGGCACAGAAACAGGAGCTTCAGCAGGTACATGTGAGGACAGTATATATTTGGTTTTATCTTTCTCTGTCCTTCTGTGTGTAGTGTCTCTTCACAATTCTGAGATTTACCTCAATTTCTCATATGAGTCCCAGTTGAATTCTAAACTAATGATACCACAGCAGAACATAGTCTGGTGCTCCAAATTAAAGCAACACAGAACTATACCCACTAAGGACCTTACATAACTGCAAAATTTGGTTTAAGTGTATTCATTTATGTCACATCAGAGAAAGGTGACAAATTCAAGTTTGTCAACTGTTACATTTTATTTTTCACCAGGTTGTAAAACAGATGGAACAGAAGAAACTACAGCAAGGAAATGCTCCTGCAGGACCAGGTGGAGAACTGAAAATCCAACCCCGTATGTGGCTTTCTGTGTAACTTTAAAATAAGATCTGCAATGTAAAAGTCATTATTGTCTCATAATTTCTGTTAAAACTATTAACTTAATGCAGCTTTAATGATCTCTGGAGAGAGGTTCACTAACCTGTCTTTCAGAGGGAAGTATGTAGCTCTTCTGAGTACTCCTGAAATCTCATCACTTTTAAGTCCATAGTAAGAAACCAGAGTCCTAACACAAGGCATCCAATAGGCAGAGAAGGAGGATTGTGTTGTACTAGTCTAGAATCCTGAGATCTGGAGCATCCAGGGAAGAGCAGGGACATACAGAAGACAAGGTCCCATGATCTATGGCTGCATTGCAGTCTCAGGCTGCAGAACAAATCAAAACAAATTTAAAATCCTCAGTGGACAATTTGACAGCAACTGGATGCAGCATGACACAAGAAGTTAGCCTTGGGCAGTAGGAATGACCAATTGCTTCAACACCCTCAGGAGAAGTCAGTGGCATACTAAATCTCTGCATTTCCTCACTGGTGGCAGCAAAACAGCCAAGTGTATATTAGCACTTCTTATCCTTAGCAGATTGCCCAGGTTTCCTTTGTCTTTTAAAGGGGTTCTGCTGCCCCATGCATCCTAAATGAGCCTTTTCTTGCTCTCTAGAAAGGTTCAAATTATGCTTTCATGGCTTTATTTGCTTCCATGTTCATGTGCTGACATGATCAGTGAAGCTCAAGAACTTCTTGACATTGATCTCAAATGTTCAGATCTATCCAGGCAGCCTTTTGAGTACCAGGAGCTCTTAACTGCTCCTGCAGGGCCAAGAGTGGGATTTCAAACCTCAGGAGCTGTGCTCAGTGATTATAGCTTACCTTGTTGGGTACCCTGAAATTCTGCCCACTCAGTTCTATGTAAGGAAATGATGAGATTTCAAAACCAATTTAATTCTGCCTTTTATTTGCTTTGAAACTGACTGTGAGTAACTTCATTGCATGATCCTTCATTCCAAGAGCCTAAATTTCCCCTCACCTTCAGTAAAACCATTGGGTGCAATTGCAGATGATACATCTTTTGATACTGGCAATGTTCTAGCAGATACTGTTCTTAACACGTGTATTATTTTATGTAAAATCATTCTGTAAAGTCATTTAATTAGGTGTCATGAGAATTCATTATATTAGCCAGAACTGGTCACACCTTATTCACTGAACCAAGAATGTTCAAGTAGACACTACTTTAGATCTGGAGCTACTGAGAGTAATTTAAGGAAAAAAAAATCCAGAAATGGAGCTGTATGTTCTGAAATCTTCATTAAATGATGAAAATTAGTATTACTCAAATGTAGGCAAAGGGAGAACATTGTAAGTACTGATGCAGTGAGTAGGAATGTACAAGAGCAAGTCGTTAATTATTTCTTTTTCAAGCTTCCCATATTGGGATTAAAGGATTTATTTCAGAGAGAACAATGTGTTATGTGAGAATATTTCACAGAAAGCAGAGACAACTTGTATTCTAAGAGGTGATACTGACTAATAGTGCAGCCTGTTGAGTCTCAATCCAATTTCATTATTAGACACACAAAACTCCTTATTCTGTTTATAAACCAGAAAATACAAGGTTTTGTTCGAGTGTCCCTTGCTGGAAACTTTCTTTTAGAGAATTTTCACATTTGAGGCCAGTTTACTGAGAAGTTACAAATGGTTCTGTTCCTGTTTTACAGCTGGTGAGCACAAAGCTGGGGATGCACCACAACAGCCAGCAGGAGGTGATCAGCCTTTACCACCAGGACATGTCCAAGAAGCAGCTGTCAGAACTGATCAAGTTCACCCTTAACCACTTGTGCCTCAACTTTATAGCATCTTTATTATTTGGGGTGGGGAAGGGGTGGGAGGGGTGGGGGGGGACAAGAAATCGGAGTGAAACATGAACTTTCTCCCTCAGACTGTAAAATCATTGGGAATGTTACAGATGAAGTATCAGTCAGACCTGATTTATAAATTAAATTAATTTTGTTTCCAATGCATCAATGAGAAACACAAGGGGATCATGTAGAGGCTATAATAGAGGAGGATATTAGGGAAACCATTAATATTAAAGGTTTTTATGGCCAGGGGACTGAGCTGTTAAACTCTCCCCTCATAAAGAGGGAGGAGATGTTTAGGTGTGAATCAGAATCTTCTCAGAGAGGAAAGAGGGAGCAGGCTTGGATGTTAAGTTAGGTCTAGTTCGATGTAGCAACTCTTTCCAGAGATGCTGAAACAAAGACCATAGCTAAAGGCCTATTTCCAGCACTACCAAACCCTTTCTTCTTTGAGACCAAATAAAAATGAAATTTCTTAATCACAGAAAATTTGCACTTTCTAAAATTTAAACACAGCAAAGAATTATGTGGAACAGTGAATATTTTTCATGTTTACAGAAACCTAAGAATTTCACTGAAAGCCTTCAAAAGGAATACTGTACTTGTGTGTTGATCTGAACCGTCCTCCTTGTTGAGATTAATTCTGTGTAGCAGTTGAAAGCTCAACTGGCCCTTGGGACAGTACTTTTGTCCCCATTTCTTTCATCAGATACCAGCTGATCTCAAAATTTTGCATGTTATTAAGTAAGCTTTTTATGTTGATGGAAATATTGTGCAAAACAGAACAAGACTCACTGTCTTTTTCTGTGCAGATTATCCTACCTCCTACAATAAAACCAGATTTTTCAAAGTGCACCATGTGCTTCAGAGAGCTCTTCTCAGACATTTGGGATTTGTTAAGGTCTCACTGTGGACTCTTATGAGTCTTTCAGCAGTTGGTGAAAGGTTATGAAGTGTCCTAAGCCTGGGGTGCTACTTGATTGTAATATATTTGCTATTGAACCAGAATAGGTCCCTAGTATTGCAAGCCAAGGTTTAACAAGAGTAAGTTCAATTTTCATATCAGTTTTATTATAATGCTGAGAAGTTGTGCCAGTGCCCCTGCTTCTTATTCATTTCAAACTGAAACTCTCCTGAAGTGTAAACCCTGTGTGGATTTCCTTGTTTGCTTGTGTTTTTGTGGTTGTTTTTTCATTTGTTTTGTTTTTTAAACATGGATTGTTCTGATTGTATAATGCTGGCTTTGAATGGATACACACACCTCTGCTAGCATCCTTTACATTTCCTTCCTGTTCTGTGGCTAGCTGCTGACAGTGGCATTAAAAGAGATATTTTGGGGCTCAAGCAAAGACACAGAAACACACTTCTGTTAGAGAAAGATGTTCCTTTCAGAAGAAGACTTGAATATTTTAGGCAAACTCAAAAAACCAGAGGGCAATTGCTGACATTTTGTATTGACATTTTGGAAACTTCTCACTCTGAAGAACTTGAATTGATGGAAGCCAGGCACATTCCTTCCATGCTCAAGGCTTCTTTCATCAAACCTGAGCATATCCATGTTCTCCACACAATGCAGCAGAACTCAGTGCCAGAGCAGATTAGGTTTCCTTACCTATTTTAGCCTATTGTCATGTTGCATTTCCTTCACTTCTACCACTCAATTTGACTTATTTTACCTTTTCTTTCTGTTCTTTATGCAGTAGATGACATTTTTAGTTTGCAAAACCAATGTTTCCACTGTTTGTCATTTCTATGCAATCTAACAACAGTTTGATTTTTGTCTTTGTCTGGAGACTAAAATCTTTCCACAGCCTCATCTGGTTCCAAAGAGGCCCAGACATAGTTTCAGCTACATAAACTTTCTCTGGGCACAGCCCTGACTTTGGGGTTGTGGCCTGATAATGAGTAACAGGGTGAGAAGGGAAACAGAGAGGGAATGACTCACATATCATAGTAAAGGCAAGGGGGAAACTTACTGTGTTTTCCCCATCCCACATGGAAGTTTACAGAGGACAAATGATACAGCCACAGATGTTTGTAGAGATTCAAGGACTGAAACCTTTGGTGTGAAGGCACTGCTACCATACAAGTCATTCCTTCAGGCTACTCTGCCTCCTAAGATGCCATTAAATGGCATGATGGCTTTGTAATGTAATGCTCAAGCTTCATTTCAGTGCAGCCTCTTACATTTGATTCTAAGCTCCTGACTCTGCTGTTGGCAATTGTCCCCCTTATCCCACGTACTTGGAAACACCCAGAGCTTTGTAAAGAATTGTTGTAACTATAACCACAGAGAAATACAAGGGACTGGAATATCATGGGCACAAGTGCTTATGCCTGTATTCTGCTTTTCATTTAGGAGGTGATTACAACAAAATTGTATCTAACTTTATACAGGCACCAGTTCCACCACAAAGAATAAGAGATTCGGTTTTGTACTTGGCTGGGATTTTGGTAGGAGGATGAAGGGGTAAAATTTGGTTAATGTTGTACAAATTCATATCTCTGGTGCAATATATGTAAAAAGAAAAAAAAAAAGAAGCCCCACTCTGTACTTTGTATAGATTAGTTTTTAACTGGATTAAACTGAAACTCAGCACAGTGACACAGGTTTAATGTTTTATTTTAGTGGGTGGGCAAGAGCTGGGTTTCTGTTCATAAAATCAGAGTGGTGGGGGTTGGAAGGGACCTTAAAACTCATCTTGTTCCAAGGGGACACATATCCCAAGAACAGATTGCTCAGAGCACCATCCAACCCGGCCTTGAACACTTCCAGGGATGGAGAGTCCACAACTTCTCTGGGCAGCCTGTACCAGAGCCTCACCACCCACACAGCAAATAATTTCTTCCTAGTACCTAATATCGAACCTAACACCTAATCTAATCCTTCCCTGTTTAGTTTGAAGCCATTTCCCCCTTGTCCTGTCACTACATGTCCTTGTGAAAAGTCTCTCTCCATCTTTCTCATAGGCTCCCTTCAGGCAGTGAAAGGCCACAGTTAGGTCACACTGAAGCCTCCATAGGAGTCCTTCCTATTTGCCCTTCACTTTTTGCTTTCTGGAAAGATGTGAATTAAATGAGATGCAGGAAATCTTGTGTTCTTCCCTAGCACCACCTGCCTCACTGCAGTAGCTATTCACTAATTAGTACTCGAATGCTTAATTTTCTATATTCATAAAAACACAAACCAAGCTAATTAAAATCCTGCTGTCCCACAGCATTACAAACTGATTCACCACCCCACAATTCCCTGACTTGTTCACATTCAAAACAGAAATCCCAAGGAAGGTAGAGCACCCATGGGCTTAATAAAACATTTTTCTATGGGTTGCATTCTTTGCTTAGATTTTGTATTTCTAGTCAGGTGTTTGCCACTTCAGGATGTGAGAGAATGACTGGGGCAAGGTGTCTCTTGGCATGCACAGGATATCCAGTCACATTAAAGTTTTCCATCTCATAAATCTATCTGGATTAGGAAGAATATGATGTATAGTAGGGTTTTGTACAGAAATGAAGCTTTGAACTAGGGCTTGTCCTTTGGTGATTTATGTAAAAGTAGGTAGCAGATGCCAAGAGCTGTCCCTAAGGTTGGTTCCAGGTGTACCAAGGCTGTGAAATGAGAGTTCCATCTGAAAACACCAACACTGACTATAGTTTAGTTATATTTCTAAAAATGAATTATTTTTACATAATGATAAAGGAAGGAACTCTCGAGTCCCATTATTTATGCATCCACAGATAGCAAATATCAAAACCCTCTACAGTTACCCTAATGTTACCTAATGCCTTAAAAGCTACACTTGCCAGAATCAGGTTGTATCCAACAATAACAGTTTCTGGAATTACAGTATCAAAAAACTGTACTAAATAACACCTTACCTACTTGCTTGTGTGGTAAAGTACAGTATCATTGAGGGGAAAGAACTTTTCAGAGATAACTTAGTTTCTACACCTGGTGTATTTTTACAGTGACAAAGGCAGGGATAGAGCAGCACACCAGAAGTGACCTTTCCATTCTTTGCCATCAATTCGAGCAGCTGTTAGTCTGAGTGACTGCACAGCAGTTGCTGCTCAGATCCCGTGCAAACAATTTGTATTTACTCAAACGTGTGTTTCCTTAAACACATAATAGCCCACAGCTGCTATCTCCCCAGAGCTGCCCACAGAGCCATTTCTGTGTTAGAGAAGGTACCAGTGCACAGTTTCCCCCCTAATATCTCATTTCACACCCTCTCTCACTATCTTATCATTGCTGTTAATAATACACTGAGAAGAGAACTTCCATTTTTGTGCTCCCTGTCACCAGAGACATGGCAGAAAGTGGGATGGAGGCACAGGCAGCCCTCTGAGCCTGGAATGAGCACCACAGTGGAGTTATCCCAATTCACAAATGCAGGGCCCCCCTAGGAGGAGAGGATGAGTTGCTCAGCCGTGGAGCTGAGCCCTGAGCAAACTCCTGTGCAGGCAATTCCCATTCGCAGGAAGGCAGTGCCCACTGCAGCAGCCCTGAGCTCCTGAGCCCACGCCAGTCCCACCGGCTCTGCAGACCCTGCCGGTGCTTTTAGTACCATGGAGAAGTGATCCAACATCTGCTACAACACACAAGGATTTCTCACCTAACAAGCACAGAGCGTTGCGCACCATTTCCTCACTAGAGGGAGTCTCAAGACAAGGATTGCTGAGCCCTCTCCGGAGCCAATTAAGAAGTAGAGTGGTGGCATAACAAAAGAGGCTGCTGAAAATGGAATGATACCTCAAAAGCCAACAGCAGCTGCCATATCTCAAAAAGGGCTTTTGTTTTTTGCCTTCTACAGAAACACATTTCTTGCATTACGCTGTTTCCTTTTGAAAGAGACCCTGAAAGTGCAAATGAGCACTAAGCTAATGATGTTCTTCCTGAATAGACACCTTTGTACCAGGCTTCATCTCTGAGTACAGTACAGCAATAGGAAACAACATGAGGATTGCCTGGTATTTAAAACCCCAAGATACTGACCATGAAAAGCATTTTACATTTTCACATTTTACATTTACAACTTGAAACCACAGTGCTAGAGTAGGATTCTACACTTTAGTGAAACCAAAACAGGCAGCACCTTTTTCTGGAGGAAACAAGATTATAGAGGCACCAGCTCATGGCTGCTCAAGAAACAGCTTCTTTGGAGGCAGATGCAAGTTATTTTTTCTCCTTGGGAGTTCTAAAGGTAAAAATTGCATATATCAAAGCCAGTTTAGGGATGCTGCTTCACTCAGTCTCTGAAGGTCCCAGGGAAGCATAATCACCAGCAAACAGCCAAGAAATCTCATAAAAATCATCCTGTTAAATACGAAAACTCAGATCAAAGAATGAGTTGCCATCCAGGCACACCTTAAATTTATGAGCAGTTTCCCTTTATCCCTAGTTTGCACTGCCCAAAGTGTCCTTTCAATAAATACCTATTTTATCCCTTTTGCTCTGTCTAGTCTCTGTTACAGGTCAGCCTTTCCAGGCATCAGTTCATGTTCAGTGTCATGTTGCTCATTGCATATAAAGCCACAACTCAATTTCATCTACAATAGCTTAATAATTCTTAGCCTAAAACTCCTCTTTCTATGCATTTTACTTTTTAACAAAACAAGAGTTAAGTGCTATAAATATTCATTTATTTGTGCTCACTGAGTATTATAAAATGTGAAGGAACTTAAGAAATCATATACACTATTCATAGTCTGACTACCTGTATTTTAACTTTCTATTTTGTTTTCAGATGAGAAAAATAACCATCCAGTTATCCATCCTGATGAGTAGCTTTAGTTTGATCTACAGGTAATGACAGTATCACCATAAGTGTCTTTAGTAATTATTAATTATTTACAGATCCCAAGTTGCTCTTCAGTTGGCTCAGTCTTTGGATTAACAGCTGCTTGTCTTGCTCTTGGGCTGAGCTTTCCTCAGCACTATCAACCACATCAGTGGCTTCCAGTGTGTCTAAATTTCTATTTTGACTCTATTATGATTTCTGCACTGAAAACTATTCCTATGATTTTATTCTGAGGCTAAAGGGAAGGATGCATGACTGCAGCCAGCACTGGAATACTTCTTAACTTGGAGTACTTGATTTTACCCCAGCTCCCAAAAGCAACACTCACACGCCTTTACTCTCCTTTTACTCCCACACTCCTTTACTTTTTGCTTAAAAGCAAAACGTTTTCCTTTGGTTCCCTGGCAGCTGCAGTTGGGCTGGAGATTGCAAAGCCATCTGTGCCTGACGTGGCACTGCAGACCCGGGCCCTGCCAGCTCATGCATGTTCCATCACGGCTCAGCTTTCAGTCTAGACGTGTCCTGAATGTTTCACATGCCTCTTGGGCAAAGCCAGGGTGGCACCAAGTGTGCACACAGCGTTTTTTAAAATTTCAAAACAAAACCCCAAACAAATAAAAGTTTGTTTTACTCCCTCAAAAGCATATTGCAGCATGGCAGTTATGAAACATAGGGAAAATTGTGCTGGGACTAGAGGCAGTGCCTTCACATCCTGCCACAAATGACTGGCTGAATAGATGCAGATTGACCCAAAAAACAGCTCATGTACATCCTCCTGCTCATGCCTGATGCACAGGTGTCATCGGGAGAACTCCAAAGTGATAACTCCCAACTGCTTGATGACATGGTTTCTTTATTATTAAACGGTGACAAACTCAGGCATCTAAATAACCCTTTCACAAAAAAATTCACAGAGAACAAATTTTGGAGGCTGGCTGGCTGCAGTTGACTCTCAGTCACATATCTGGCAACACTGGTGGACTAAAGGTTATATAAATAACTTCAGCTTTTCAATTAAGAGATTGTAATTGCACACTTTAAAGCAGTAAGACAATAAAATACTTGTATGCACTATCACAGTCCAGCATCTAAACTTCTGTAAAGTGAAGAACTGACTCACGTTTATGAGTTGAAAAATAAAAAAGCAAATTCCAGCTTATTTTAGGCAGGTACTTGCACTGTGCAAATGCAGCTCAGTTCCCACATAGTTCCTCAAGGCTGCCCAGAAGCTGAGCAGACTGTCCCACTCTTGGGGTAAGTGTGTATCCACAGACAAGGGAATCCTTTTTCCTTTACAGCTCCTCAAAAAGTAGCATTGTTCAAAGGAAGCACAAAAAAGGAGCATTTGGAAGGAGCTGTTCTGAATCATGAGCTTGTGGGCTTTCATCCCAAACCATTACTACTACAACATTTTATCTGAAGTATCCACAAGAGAGGAAAGCACACATTTTCCTCTGACACACAAAGCAGTGCTGTGGGAGAAGACAAAGCTATTCTACTAAAGAAACAAGAGGATCTGAAAGCTTTTCAGTTTCAGGCACACATAGAGGACAATGAGACTTTTGTGCACTGTTGGTCACAGTCACTGGATCTCCCTAACCAGGAAAAGCAAACACATCTTGGGGATTTCACCAGAGGAATTTAACATCTGTACCAGGTGCCATCATAAAGCCCATCCTACCCCAACCCTTCTTTTTGCCTGTGCTCTGGGCTTCCAGCATGGGCTCCTCTGGGGGTCATGGAGAGGGGGACACCTTAAATCAGCACCTTGCTGTGCTCTCCTCTCTTGACAAAACTTTCTATGAATCTGGTGATTTGCTTTTTTAGCCCCACCAGGGCTGGATGCAGTGCAGTGCTGAATGAACAGCCAGCTGCTCAGAAGGCTCTTCAACCACAGCCCATTCCTTCCTTCCTGAAGGAATTGAACTCTTTAGGCAAAATGATGATGAGTAGCTCTCTGAAGGATCCTCTGCAGATCCTGAAGTTAAAAACAAAGATCTTTTGCTTGCTGCTGGAGACACAACTGCATTGTAAAGCCAACCAAATTGCATTTTCCCAACCCCACAGCCAGTCATTGCTGATGCTGCACACTCAAAGGGTACTGCAAGGAAATTCAAGGTGATTCTCTTATCCTGTGTCCTTTGGGCAGTGTGTTGATGCTTTTCTCTTTTTTGTCCACTTGAAAACATCTGGAGAGGACACACTGCCTTTAAAGCTGTGCTAGTTCTGCCATGAGACAAATTGGCCCCAAGTCTGCCCTGGAGGGAGGTCAGGGCAGCTGTGTCCTGCATGTCCAGCTCTGTAAGCACTGACACGCCAGAAATAGGGAGATGTGAGAGGGCTGAACTAAGGAGCAATACAAATGCTGTTCTTGGTAAGATTTCAGAAGATTTGTCACAAACTAATAAAGTATTTAGAAAAAAACAAATGGAATCCCACACAGACCTGATTGTCCCACTATGAAACATCTACAGAGCACTGCACTTGCAAAGCAAGGCATGAAAAAAGAAAAATGTAGATCTAAATCTAGCCTGAGGATTAGATTAAGCTTAAGAAACAGAGCTAGCCTGAGAATTTCAAAGTGTCCATGGTATCTGTATTCCTGTCTACCCTAGTGAAAATCAGAGAGCCTTATCCACTGAGCAATGGTCTACTTATCTTTGAAGGTTTTAAGAAACTCTTGCAAGAAAAAAAAAAAAAAAAAAAAGAGGAAAGCATAGCTCTTGGAGTTCATGTTTTCCTGAGGATGACACTGACGCTTTAAGAGAAAATAAATAGATTATTCCTCCTGCAGCAGGGAAGCCACTTGCACTTTGTAATTTCTAAGTTTTAAAATTGTGCTGGCATAGCTGTTTCAAGGACACGAGAAGGAGTAGCAAGGAGAAGCTGGGAGCTTCATAAGGCAGGGAAAATAAAATGTGTAATTACATGGTACATTTGTTACAGAAGCCTTGTAGTTGGAGGAGTACTAAATTAATATAAATAAATGCATTTTCATAGGCAGAGGACTAAAGGTTAGTTGTGTTTAAGCTGTCAAAAGAACATTATTTTTCATATTTCTTACTGAGACTGAATTCTTCTTGCTTCCTTTATAAATAACCAAATATATAAATGCTAAGAGATAAACACTCAAGTTTCTCTGACCTCCTTTTCACATCTTTACCTGCTTATCTAGCAGTAGGAAATACTCCATAGTTTTTCTGTGTGTAGAGAATAGGTGGTTTCTGACCTAAAGAGATTAAAATTCAGTGGTTATTGGAGGAGGATATAACCAATGTCAGACAAGAGCTACTGGGCCACTCAGGCAAATGCTTCTACCTTTATCCTGTAATTCAGATGACACTACAGCTTTCACATTTGTCAAAAAGCAAAGTTGTTTTCAAAATAATACACAAAGCCTGGAGAAACCTATTTTTAAAAGGGAGACATTTCTAAGGTTCTCAGGCATGTAGAATAAATCTCTGTTGCTCTCTCACTGGAAGGGCAGTACAGAGCACTGCTTGATGCAATTTGCAGGGGACAATAATTTTGTTTCAGTTGTACAGAGTCATTCGGGCCAGGAAGGTGTAACTCGTGAGTCACTGTGAGAGCACAGTTCAGCCCAGGAGACCCTGGTTGCAGCTTTCTATCAAATTAATCCATGCAGTGCTCCACAAGATCTATTCACTTGGCATGTCATTTTTGCTATTGAGAGTCTCTACAAAAGCTCCAACAAACTGGTATAAACAAAGGCTGAATTTTACTTGGATTTTTTCTTTGCTCGAATTGTTTTATTTCAAGTGAATGTAAAATGTTATACTCCCCACTATGAAGTGCTGAAAGTAAAGCGGTTGGGGAAAAAAATAAAAGCCACAAATTGAGTTCTGTTATCTTTAATCCTGCCATTCCACCACCAATTTGCTTTCCATGAGATCACATCTGACAGGAACAATTTCTCTTTCCTTCTCCCCTCTCAACCACAAGATGTAATTTCATACTTACCCTGCTGTAAAATCCCAGGGGCTAGAAAGCAGTATAGATTTTGCTTGTCATATTTGAGGACTAACATCAAACCTCTGCCTGTGGTTGAGTTCTTAACTGGCTTGTCCTCAAACTAGAAACCTTCTCCTTTTTCTGCAGCAAAGTCACAAAGTTTTAGTTGGTGGATGATGGTGACTGGGCTGAAAAGAGCCTGCTCAAGTCAAGTGCTTAATTGCTATCATAGTGATAGGAGCCATACTTTGGTCTTATTCCTGCTGCAAGGAAAAAAAACCCTTAGAAACACCCTTTTAAGAATGAGCAACAGTTCTCCCTTTTAACATCTCAGTGTGACACACTTTGTATGTACATATGTGAGCGCAGTGTCTCACTGAACACCCAAGCATTCTTTTGCTCTGGTGCAACTCTTTCCTCTGCAATAAATCACTCCTGGCTCAATGTCCCAGGAGTATTTTACTGTAGCAGTTTTTTCAAGGAAGACTTTCTCTCTTGCTTCAGCAAAGTCTTCTGTTGTCCACATGAGATGAGAAATTTCTACACAAACCACAGCCAACAGGACTGTGAGTCTTGTACTTGCCATACCAGATTTTGTACCTGGTAATATCAAATATGTTTAGCACAAGCCTGTCAACTCACTCTTGCAAAATGTATTATTTTATGATTATTTGTTACCTCTTAGAAGTTAGTTTAAATTTGGGCACTAGTTTTGCAAACACTCAAGTTTCTTCTAGTGCGGCGGGATAAAGGAATAAGAGACCCCACAAAGTTATTAAAGGTATTGGAATCTTACTTAAAGGAGATCATGTCTTTAAACAAGTATTTCAGTATGTCAGAAAATTGTGGAAATGTTCAGAATTTCCCACCCCACTGCAGCAGTGAATGAGCTGTAGCTACAAAGTAAATTTCAAAAACAAACTAACAAAACTTTGCACCTCTAACTCATCAAGTGAAACCTGTCGACAATTACTGCTCAGTATTTTTTTCATTCATTTAAACTGCTTCAGGAAAATGAAATGTGAGTGCCAGCACACCATTTTAGCCAGGCATGCTCTGAACCACATCCAGGCTTTCTGAAGCCGGCAGAATGACATCTGTTGAATTTAGCACGCTTTGGAGCAGTTTCCCTGAGAGTCAATGTGAGAAGCAATGATCACTGGATACTGAGGAATGAGAACAACATTACTAAAAATTTTTGTGGACTTGTGTAAATTGGGACATACTTTTAAATGTGAGATTGTGGATTTTCTGTGGGTATACTAACTCCATTTATGACAGGTCAGTAAAAGAACATTACTATTACAATTAATTCCTGCCTGTTTTGTAGAAGAAGCCAACAGGGCTGCTAATAACTGCCTTTACTAAACAGCAAACCAAAGGCACATAAAGTCTCTATAGTTTTAGAACACAGCAAAACTGTAAAGGCCATTCTGATAATATCACCCCTGAGCACAGTCCTCACCTCAGCAGGCAAACATCACTGGAACATTTGATAAGGGAGAGGATTCAGCAGCTGCTTGGCCCTATACTGGCTACAGAACTCCAGGTTTGGGATCAGCAACATGCATGTGGAATGGGAAGAAAGAGGCAGAATCTGTATTTTCCATCTTCACCACAAGTTGTCTCCAGGTTAATACAAACAGTTTTTAAACCAAGATGGTTTTTTGCATATGCAAGTCAGCTGAAGGTAAGGGATCTCTGGCAGTCCAGAGAGGTGCAGAGATAAAGAGAATGGTTTTGCACACACAAGTTGCACACTGGGCCTGCTCAAGGCTAAGTCCAAACAATGGGAATGAGGCAGCAGTCTCTCTTATATTTATAGTTGTCTTTTCAGGTAATTATTTAACACTACAGGACATCAGTGAAACACAGAAATTACAGTTTTAATGGTAAAACACAAACCACTCAGCCATAATGTGACACATTTATGGAGCAGCTTTGCTGCCAAAACACTTCTTCACTTTCCCCTGAAAAATAGAAAATAAAAAACCCTGGTCCATCCAGCCAAAAGCAGTTCCCACTTTGGAGATAAAAGTGCATTGCTGCACATCCAAATGCTACTGTGATGTGACACTTCAGCTCTGGATGTGAGGAAGGAATAAAACATGGGTGACTTTATTTATCTGGTTTAAGGGACTATTCTCATTTGAGAAAAAAGTAGAAAATAAGGACTGGATGGGGCTAGGTCTCATTTAATCTCCTATATAACTTGCAAAAAGAGTGAAGAATGTAGGTTCAGATGTGAGTTTCTACTGAAGAGAGGACTTTGGAGGAAACACAAATTTTAAAATTTGACTTAGCTCCATTTAGAAAAGAAAATGAATGCTTCAGTGATCACAGAGCACACAGAGTAGAAAACACTTGTGATACCATTGAAATACCTTGAGAGGTAGTACTGTAATTTAAGAGTTCTGACCATGGGTCACAGGGCCATGGCATGCTGGGGAACTTTTAATTCTATTTTTCTCCCTAAACAAGAGCACAGCAGAAGTGACACACTTTTCAGGCTACATAAGGAGCAAAGAAAGCCGGAAAAAGAGGCAATTAAATTAACAGCAACTTTGGTGTAAGTTAAAAAAGGAAACATGGAAGGACAATCTTGCAAACCAAATAATCAAGTATCACAGTCAAAAGCATTTACTTAGTAAAGCAGGTGGCTTTTAAATGTAGAATATCCAGGCAACACTTGATAGAAGAAAACCTGTGAGAAAGTAACAGCTATTTCCTACAAAGAAATTTCTAAAAACAGATACTGACTTTGGAAAAATTTTTGTTTACTGCTTATAATTTAAATAAGAATTTGCCATCATTTAACATAAAGAAGCTGCTCTCTGGGCACTCTGCTCCACCAAAATCCATAAAATTTGTAACAACATCACTCTTATCTTACTCATCTCACTGCTTCTTTTCTCCACCTATCCCATGAAAGAAACATCACCTTGGTTATTTTTATTCCTCAACTGGTAAAGCTAAAGCAGAGCTAACACCTTTATTGTGCCCACTACCATAAGCATGCACTCACCAGCAGACAGTGAGAACTTATGAGCAAAGAAGAGTTGGGGCTGGAAAGGAACCTCAAGAGCAGCAAGTCCAGCTGTTAGCCCAGCACTGCCAACTCCAGCATAAACCAGGTTAGTCAGAAACACATCCACACAGCTTTTAGATACTTCCCTGGGCAGCCTGTTCAAATTCCTGAGCATCCTTTCAGTGAAGAAACTTTCCCTAATATCCAACCTAAACCAGCCCTGGCACAACTTCAGCCCGTTTGCTCTTGTCCTGTCCCTTGCTGCTTGGGAAAAGACCAACACTCACCTTTCCACAATCACCCTTCACACATATGGTAAAAACCACGACATAAACATTGCAAAAAGCCAAATACCTTAGCAAAAAGGATTACCTAATATGCACGATATTCTCCCAAGCCTGAGAAAAGGAAATAAACCAAGGTTTTTACTCACAAGGTAAAGGAAGAGTTTTCCAGGAGATGCAGAAGCTGAGAAACAACATCACTACAGCAGCAAAGGCCCCATCAGAGGCTATTTGAGTCAGCTGCCCACCTTATTAACCTAAGAGTGCCCAGCTCTAAGAGGGAAAGCCTGGTGCTAATACACTCCCTGGAAATCCTTCTTGGACTTGAAGATCCAGAATTTAAAATGGGAGCTTAAGTTCATTGAAGTTAAGGGTTCCTGTTGCTGGCACTGATGCTCACTGCCAATTTCAGTGCTTCAACTCCACTCAGGAATAATATTATTGTGAAAAAACAATAATGGTATTTATATCCTGTGCCTCCCTTCTCTTGGGCAGAGAGCAAAGGCAAAACTTACAAGCAGGTATTCACTTAAAACAGTGAATGAACAGCTAGAGGAGGAAAAGGGTGCTCCCAGAGAAGGAAGGGAAGAGGGGACAAGTTTCTCTGTGGGGCCCTCCAGTTCTGATGGGATTGCCATTTATTTCTGCTCTGCAGGGAGGGGGCTGGTAAGGAAACCTCATGGCGTGGTGTCACCTGCATTTAAACTCCTGAGTGAGGCAGGCACAAAGGTCAAGAGACAAGTGGGAAAAGGCAGAGAGGGGCTGCAGGTTCTGATTTTTGAAAATTCTGTTTAAACCGAGTCATTGCCCTGTGATCACTCATTAAAGTCGTGCTATAAATTAAAACAGGAGCATAAGGCAGAAGAACAGGCAGCATATTCTGCAGGCACCCCACAGTGCTGAGAGCAGGACAGAGCAGTATCTGCAGCCTCTCAAGAATGTCTTCTGCTCTTTTAATAGTTCTCCTTAGTGGGGTGTGGAGGTTTGTATCACATATCTTTCCCCCCTTGCTGAATCAAAAATAGTGCACTGAGTCACTGGTTACCGGCAGTCCCCAGCCACGCTGAGCACGAGTCCCTGTGCCTGTTGGGCTCCAGCTCCCCCAGCCCTCCTTCCCCAAGGCTCTGCTCACCTCCAGCAGCACCTCTGCCCCAGTAAGGGCTGCAGGGAGCAGAAAATCCCTCCCTGTGCTGCAGCACGTGCTGCTAGTAGGTTGGGTCCAACCATGAAATAGGTGGGAATTTCTCCGCTGCCTTCCAGGATGCTGGGATTGGGGCTGTTGTGTTGGAGAGGTCCACCTTGGAATGGGGTAGTTGGGCTTGGAGGAATGAGTTCCACATGGGAACATGCCCTGCAAAGAGCACTCATCCTGCCCCTTTTTAGTGGGAATGCCAGGATGACATTGAGCACGGGGAGTATAATCCATGGTGGTTTATCAATATCTGGCTCCTAAGAATAGCTATTTCCATGCTTTGTACAAGTAATCACTGTGAAAGTTACAAGCTTGGCAATTTCACAGAAGTTTTTGGGTTCCTAGTATCTGTTTTAAGTTTGTGTTTTACTCCCAAAATATTCTTGTGCTTTGTCCCAGTCTGTGCTAGCACACCTATGATAGTCACCCTCAGAGGTGGCTGAGGTACAAAGAGTGGAAAGGGAAGGAAAACATGGAGAAACAAATTCAGTTTTCCAAGAGCTGTTAATTACTCGTTAGTTTGATATTATTAACTATTAATACCTAACTGACCACAAGGGTCAGATCCCAATTCCTCCCAGCACTGCCTGCAGCAGGGCTCTGTTGTGTCTCGTACCTTGCTCAACAAGCAGCAATATTTACCCACCGGATTGAGCAATGCTGATCCTGCCCAGCCTGCAGTCTCGCCTTACAGGGCAGCCTGGATTTTGACATTGACCCTGTTGCTAATCTATGCTAGCATGCAGACCTTGGCCTTGTTAAAGACTCTCATTCCAGCCTCTCATTTCTGCTTTTTTTTCTCTGATCTCTCATCTCATCATCATCACACCTTTGCCGGTGCTTCAAATTCAAATAGTTTATTACTGCTTGACATTGTCTTCATACTGTGTAACTTCAGGATTTTAAATGTATTTATTTTGTATCACTGACTCTCTTTTCCCTTATAATACCATCTCTTGAGTTCACTTGTGGCTTGTATCCATTTTATAGGGACATGTCCTACCGAAGTACACTGCTATAACACTGTACTGATCATGTGCCTCGAGGGATAAAGAGAGTAAGTCAGACCTTGTTATAATCTAATTTTGTATACATATGTTTGGATTTCATTAGGAAATGCAACATGAACTGAGATGCCCAGTGGCTCACCAGCAGCCACTACAAGTATTTTAAAACCATGGCATGTAAGTGTTCTGCAGTCTCCCTTTCTGATCACCCAACTCTGTGATCCTCCTCTCCATCCAAGCTCCACAAACTCTAATCTGAATGCACCGAACACTGTGAGTACAAACTGATGATGGTCTCCTGGAGCACACAAAAATGCAATTCCATGGACTCAGCTGGTTCTGCCACAGCCAAAACTCATCACTCTGGACTTCCTTCTGGTATCCATGCCCATACCTCAGCCAGGGTAAGCCCAGAGCAGGTGATGCAGCCTCCAGCTTCCCTCCCAGCATTGCTGTGCCGAGGACTCGTGGGAGCCCCAGCTCTCTCCAGCAGGATCCAAACTGTGGTGCCACCCACCGAAAAGCAGGAGTGGGCTGAGAAAGAAAGTTCAAAAGCCCACTCACTTCTGAGTTCAACTATGGAAAACACAGTGTTTGCTCACTGCTAGGAATGAAGACTTTTCTGTGTCAAATGATGGCACTGACGCCTTCTGCAGAGCCTTCCCACGGAGAAGGGGGGTGGTCAGCAGGACAACTTTAAGGACAATTGCAGACACCTGTGCTCCCAAATTCCTCATAAATGACAAAATGAAAGGATTCCCAGAAGGAAGTAATACCCTTAGTGCAAAATAAATATGCTCATCCTTCCTTGCTCAGCCCCCAGAATGCTTCTGAATATTTTAAATGGTGAAAGAACAGAAGGATTTTATATCACAACCATCCCGAGATTCAAAATCACCAGATTTGGTTCAAATAATTCACTATGGTGATTTTAACAGCACAAATCCTACCTTCCTCATAATATTATGATGCCTCTTTTTTGCAAGATTTCAGAAAAATCAGGCAGATTTTTGAAAAAGAAGTGACACATAAGAAGGTCCTGACAGCAGCCCAGTGAACAGAAGCTGTTTCTTCCCATCCTTCTCCTCCCATTTCACAGGGAACAAAGAGAATTTTCCACCTCTCAGCTTCACAGATTTCCCCGAGGCAAAAAGAAGCTTGCATCAGTTCCTGAAAATAGTTGCATGGTACTGCTGCTGAAACTGCTTCACATGTAGGTCAAATCTTGAGAAGAGCTTTAAAACTCAACCAGAGCTGAAGTGGTTTTATGAGAGAACGTTAAGGTGCATCTCACACATTGAAATAAGGCACTGAGGAGACTCATGGGGAGATTTCAATCCACTGGAAAGCCAACTAATATTTTGTGAATGACTCTTGTGAAAACAGAGCAGTGATTTTGTGGCAAGTGATAAAGAACAATGAACTTTCAAAGGAGCAGAGGTGCCTGGGAAATGCAGGGAGCTCTACTGCAAGTGCCCTCTGACAGCAATGAGAGACAGGGGCAGGAAAAGAGGGAAAGCCAGAAAATAATGTGACAAATCAACTCGGTCTTACAGAAGAAATGTAATCATGCAAGGCATTTAATCATGCCCTATTTTAAAAAACTGAGGGGTGGGGGGGGTTATGATTACAATTATAAAATGTGCCTTTCCAAATTCTCTTTGCTGACTACTTGCTAATGCTAGTTTTACTGTCATTTTGTTGTGAAACTCATTTCACATTTTCAGAGCTGTTCACAAAATAATATAGGTGTATTGGGGATTTGGAAGCTGAGCAGGCACTTGTTCCTGTAACTGGCAGTCTGATAATGCCTCATAAAACTGAAATACATAAACAGCAAAAACATAACAAATATTTCTTTCATTTTAACCCAGTACTTGATTTCAGCCATTGATTGTTTTATTATAGATGCCTGAAAATATTCTATAGTCACCATGGAAGTTTTCTTATTCTTTGGAATGAGTTTGTTGTATACTTACACTGACAAGGCATCAGAAATTTGCCATATTATTGGCAACACAAACAATTTTAGGCGTCTGTTGAGAACTACAGAGCACACAAGACTTGATACTAGATCCTTCTTGAATAATTAATTATGTTTAAAGTAAGTTGGTGTCTCTCTGCACAGCCTGTGCAGCCAGGTGTGGGGTCAGTTCTGTGAGGCTTCTTTAAGTTTTATATGGACACTATGTGTTTTTTTATCTGAATTTGCCCTGTAGCTAATATTGGTGCCATCTCCTAATAACCCTGTGTAGAAATAAACTTGCTGCTGTTAGCAGGAACTCCAGAGAGTGGATTTGCAGGGGTGGGCGAAGGGGAATTGTTCCTGTCGGCACTGTGGGACTCGGAGAGTGAACATGGCTCCTTCATGTTTGCTGGCAGATGACAGATCTTGGATTCAGCTAAAAACCGAGGCAGGCACCAGCTGCAGAGGGAGGCCAGGATGAGATTGGAAAGGGAATTGTTTCCTCAGCAGCAGCAATGTTTTTGACACAGCATCCCAGAAAGCGACCACGCTGTCTTGTACACAAGCACAAAAAACCTTGGTTTCATTTACAAAAGGGAAAGGAGAAAAAGGTTTTCCCTACTGCATGCAGATGTATTTTCAGCATTCAGCACTGTCCTTTCATTCAAAATATGTAATTCTATTTTTATTCCCTGATTATCTAGCAGAATTCACCGTGGCCCAAGGGAGAGGTTAATTTTTGTATTGAATATCCTATTGCCTGTGGCTTGGAGAGAGGAAATGTTGCTTCTCTTTGTTACAAAATTAAAATGCAGAATTTTTGTCCTATTTATAATTAATATCAACTGTATATTATCTGCTACTCCTTTTAAAAGCAAAGCATTGCTTACTCTCAGAAATGTACAGTACAAAGAGGTATTCCTGAATGTTTTATTTTGGAAGTGTAAAGGCTTTTAAAATAAACAAAAGTAAATATTCAAATACATTTCATACTGCATGTGGTAGGAGTGGCTCCATACAACACAATATGGATGATGCAAATCCAGCAGTTAATTTCTTTGAGACATACAGTATAATATAGAGACACTTCCAGATCTGGTCTTGTGTCATTGCCTGACCCTTTTTTTTATCATTTAAATCCAGCCTACTTTATTAATTATTAATTTTTTATTTTGCTATATTGATTGTTCAAGTTAGGAAGAAAACCACCAGTTAAAAACTACTGACTTGCAAACACTGCAAGACCCTAAAAACTGCAATCTCTGAGGATAAATACACATTTATTTTTTGAGAAAATGTGTCATGACCTGCAGTTGAATCAAGGCAGAATGATCGTGCAATTAAATAGTCTGAATTGAAATTTAAAGCTGCAGACCCTGATTTTCCCTACTCCTGGTTCTGCTTGAAATATCTCACACCTTTAAAAAAATATAATTAGCTTTAGATTTCCCCACAATAAATAACACCAGAACATACCTTGTGCTACCAACCTGAATTTTAAAAAACAGTAAGAGGCCACCTCAGTGTTTTGAGTTCATGAGATCTTTCAGACACAAAGCCCTAACAGAGTTTCCCAGTCAGAAGGCATCAGGAAGGCTCCTCGCTTATGGTAAACTTGGGCTTTAGCTTGACAGACCTTTTCCTTATTGTGCCTTTAGGGGACAGTGGCATGGTGTCCATGATGCTCTTGTCCTCCTCCAGCTGCCTGGCAGTGCACGAGGGCGTGGGCACTTTCACCGTGTTGCCAAATTTCGAGTAGTCCACCGAGTACCGCCCGTCCTCCTCGGCCACGATGGGCACGAACCTTTGGCCCCAGAGGATTTCATCCGCCAGGTAGGAGGTTCTGGCCTGGGTGGTGATGCCGGTGGTCTCCACCACGCCTTCCAGGATGACGATGATCTCCAGGTCCTCGTGGTGGTGCAGGTTGGTGGGGGAGATGTCGTAGAGGGGGCTGTTCTTGTCGATCACGTGGTAGATGATGAGCGGCGAGACAAGGAAGATGCTGTTGCCCCCCACGGGGTTCTCCATCTGGATGTCGATCTGGTTGAGGGGTACCACCTCCCCCTCCAAGCTGGCGGTCTTCTTGACCACCTGCATGCGGATGGTGGCACTGATGATCATGCTCTTGCGGAGGTCGCCCACGCGCAGCATGAAGCAGAGCCTGCCCTCGCGCAGGGCGATCACCGCGTGCTTGCTGAAGATGAGCGTCTCGGCGCGCCGGTGCGCCTGCGACGTCTTCATGAAGATGCAGCCCAGCATGATGGCGTTGATGACCAGCCCCACGATGTTCTGCACGATCAGCACCAGGATGGCGGCCGGGCACTCCTCCGTCACCATGCGCCCCCCGAAGCCGATGGTCACCTGCACCTCGATGGAGAAGAGGAAGGCCGAGGTGAAGGAGTGGATGCTGGTCACGCAGGGCACGAAGGCGGCCGCGGCCCCTGCCGTCCCCTCCGCGGGGTCCCGCTGCAGCCGGGTGCTGTGGTCCAGGTCGCCGTGGGCGAAGGCGATGAGCCACCAGACCATACCGAAGAGCAGCCAGCTGCACAGGAACGACATGGTGAAGATGAGCAGCGTGTGCGGCCACTTGAGGTCCACCAGCGTGGTGAAGACATCCTGCAGGAAGCGCCCCTGCTCGCGGATGTTCTTGTGGGCCACATTGCAGGCGCCGTTCTTGCCCACGAAGCGCGCCCGCCTCTCCCGCGCGCGGTACCGGGCGTGATCCGGCACATCCTCGGCCAGCCGGGTCAGCACGTACTCCTCGGGGATGATGCCCTTCCTGGAGAGCATGGCCCCGGGCGGCGGCGGCGGGCAGCTCCGGGCTCTGCGTGTCTCTGTGCCGGAGCCGTGCGAGCGCCGCGGGCTCGGGGGCGCGGCCGCGCCCGGCGCCGAGCGGGGAGCGGGGAGCGGGAGCGGCGCAGCCGGCCCGGAGCGCTCCCCGCCGCGCCTGGGGGCGTTCCTTCACCTTTTCACCCTCCTCGCCTTTTTTTTCCCCTCCGGGGGAAGGGTTTCGGGCCGCGGTTCGTATGTAAACATGCCATCCAGGACGGATTTGCTGCCTTCCGTTAGCAGGGGCTGCTTTGTGGGATGCCGTGGCTTCATGTCGGGTGATTATTCCGTGAAATGGAGGGGGAAGAAGGGGCGGGGGGGGAAGGTACTGGCCAGTTTAAAAAAGGAATTTGTATCAGTAATTATTATCATTATTATTATTATTATTGTTATTACTACTACTACTACTTACTACCGTTATTATTATTATTACTATTATTATTATTAAAAACATAAGAAGAAGAAGAACAATAATAATGATAATAATAGTAATAGTAATAATAAATGGAAATTCACCTGCATATCTTTCGGTAAATAGAGGAAAGTGTTCATCTGATAAATCAGGCAGGCAGTGGTAGGAAATTTGCCTGAAGATGCTGAATCCAAGGATGTAATGGCTAAACAGAGACCTGGAACTAAAAGGGCTCAATCCCACTTAAAATTTCGCCAGAGTTATTTGAATAAACAAGGATTTTTGTGGGGTTTTTTGTTTGTTTGTTTGTTTTTTGGGGTTTTTTCTTTTTTTGTTTTTTGTTTTTTGGGTTTTTTTGGGTTTTTTTTAAATTATGTGAGCTGTGTCTGCTCAGGAAAACGTCTACAGTCCAAACAGCAGCAAAAGTTGCCAAAAAAAAAATTAAAAATCTGGATGCAAAAGGTTAACCCCTAGTGATATGAACTTCCAGACAGCCATCAAAATCCTCAGAAAAGCCAACAAAGGGAGGCAGGAAGCTAGAACCTGTTTGGGACACTGGGATGTCTCTGTGGGTATAAATACATACATGGGCATGCCTGTAAGGATGTATCCTCCTGACAAGATGCATTATTTAAATTATTTTGATGTGGTTTTGCTGCTGTGTAAACAGCTCTATTCTCACTGATGTGTTTATTTCCTTTGGTTTCAATAGTTTGTTTCTATTTCAGTTTAGACCCCAACATTGTGGGGTTTCTGCAGCATCCCAGGATATTCTGGATGAGAGTTTTTTTCTTTAGTTCCAATGGATTTGTGATTATTTATTTTCTAATTGCACCACACGTGTCCATGGACTTTCTCTTTAGTTTTGGCTCAAAGTGCTTTGGTACATGCTGTAAACAGCTCTTGGCACTGATTCCCTGGGCAAGGCAATTGTCCAGTTGATGTCTGGGAATCAGCCAGTTGGGGTTGAAATTAACTTTCACCACCTACAGCCACTTAAACTGCCCACCCAGGGATTTTGGAATAGTAGTGAAGTAATCACTCTGAGCTCTCTGAGCAGTAGTTATAGGTCTTGAAATTAAATGGTTACTATTACTTTAGACTATTAATACTTTTTATGTATGAGTAGTGGCCTGTCTTTGCACAGATCAATTCCTTTTGGAGGGGTCCATTTCCCAATCTGGTTCATCTTTCTTGCTGCTTTGATAAATAAAGCTAGAAGAGCAACAAGGCAGCACGTGGCTACCAGGACACTGAGCTTAGCCAAAGGTGTTCCCCCTTTCCCTATATCCCTTCATCTCCTGGACTCCTTTTGTGTCCTTGGTGTGAATGTCACCTGCACCTGCACTTCTCGTTTGTTAACTACATGATTTATATGACAATGGAATTTTTAATAAAGTTTGGGAGTTTTTTTTAAACCCCATTTTTTTCTTTCCGGAAAAAAAAAAAGAAACCCCATAACTCAAAAGAATGAAATAAGCTAAGTTTTACTTGTCAGATGTGTAGTTCTGCAGCTGAAGGCAGGTCCTACTTCCCGCATTTTGCAGTGAGCACAAACAGGCTGTACAACACCAGGGAACTCATGAGCAGCATTTGACACCCTGGCAGACAGGGACACAGGGATTCAAGAGGCAATCCTGGCTTTTGTGCCGTTTTTCCTTACCCTTTGCTAACCTGTTTTTTTTTTTCTGTGCCTTTTCCTGCAGAGGGCGGTACCTCCATAAACGTAGAGTGGATAAAAGTGTCGGGGCAGAGGGTTTTCAGGGAAGAGTGAATTGCTGCATCGCCTGGTGCTAGGAGGAGAGCTCTATGAACACACTCACCGCGCTGCTTTTAGGAATCCTAAAATCCTTTAGGATCCTAAAGCACTAGAACAGTGCTGCCTTGTTTCCACTTCTGCAACAGCACTTTCATTTGCCACTTCTTTTGCTTCATCTCTGAGCACTTAGGGGCTGAGGTGGGATAGCAAAGCAAGTGGCTTCTGTTGAAGAATTAATAGAGCTGTCTTTATGGATCAAGTGACAGATACTTAAAAGAAAAAAGTGACAGATCTTCTGAGTGAGCCAACATATCTGTGTTAAGAGCTGCTTAAAAAAAATTGGGCTCACAGGAATGAGCAATCCCAGTAGTATTGAATCACGAGAGGTAAGTTCTTCCACCCACAGAAAAGGATTTACACTTCAAAACTCTCCCCCTCCCCATTTATTCTAATTTTAATGGCTATCAAACAAGATCTTATGTTAACTGTCAAATCAAAATTTAGTCATTGCCATGTTATTACTCTGCCTTTAGAAGTTAAGTTCAGAGGCTACACACTGTTAGTCTGACAGAATTTAAGCCTCGTAAATCACCTTGCAGTACGAGCAGGTAGGCAGAAGAAAGGAGAGCAGAGTTCTGCAAAGCCACAGGGGGAGCATGAGCAGAGCTGGGAAGGGCTGATGAAGCAGCCATGCTGTGTTTCCTGGCCCCACTAGGACAAGGAAATAAACCCTATACAGTGTTTTGTATAATGGAAGCATTTATACAAAGCAACAAAAACCCTTCTGGTGGCATCTCCATGCGCAGCCCCAACACCTGTGGGACTGAGACAAGCCCTGTCCCTGAGGAAAACCGAGTCCAGCCTTGGATTGCACTGTCGAGCAGCCATGGCAGTGCAGCCTTTGCTTAGTGATGCCTCAGTGCCACACAAACACATTTGTGAGCCTGGCTTAGCAGCAACTCCTGGGCTGCCTAGCTCATGGCAACAAGGCTGATTGGCTCAGATAATGATCAGTGAGCCTCTCATAACAGAATAATGTTCTTGGGTGCTGCTTCTGGTCACTGGACCCTTAATCCTTTGGAGTTAAGGGCAGGAACTCTCTGGCCCCATATAAACCAGGCCTGATGAAATGTGCTGAGGAAATGTCCCGAGTGGCAGCTAAGAGCCTCCCTGTTCACACATATTGATTCAGCAGAGTGTTCCCATTAAAAAGACAAGTAATTGCTGGATATGAATGAACTCACCCTACTCTCCTGCAATGCTACTTGGGAAAGCCCATTTCAAATGGAAATGTATGACACTTGCACTTTCAAGCTCTAATTTCTTAATATTGCAAGAGAAAGCACAGCCTCCTTAGCCATATCCTGTGTCCTTTCCTCCCCTGCATTCCCTTCTGGGTAAGGTTGTCAGCAGCTTGTGGAGCAGGAGAGAGCCCAAATTGCAGTGTCAAATCCCAGGCACTTAATGAAAAGCACACGAAACCTCACTTCTCTGCATCTCTCCCCCTGCCATTAGAATCTCTGAGAATTTCCACAGAGGGCTGCAGAGCCTCTGCAGTGTGAGTTAGACGTGTCCTGCAGAGTGGTGTTTAACAGGGTGAGATGCTGCCTTAGAACAGCAAGGGGAAGCCAGGAGCCAGCATGCCCAGCAGCTGTAGCAGAGACCTGCTCTGTGCCCTGCTGCTCCCACCTCTCCTCTCTCAGCCCTAATGGAAGCCTGCTATTCCAAGGTGCAAACACACCAGCAGTTCTGCAGCCATTCTTTCTTGGACACTGCCCAGCAAACAATCCCCTGGAGGAGGAAAAAGCTCCCAGCTGCCCTTTTTCTCTTCCAAAGAGTAGTAGGCAATGACAGAGCTCATGCCTTCCATCTGCATAACCATATCCTGACTTTTACCACTGTGCATTCTACACTCCCCTCTGGTGCCACTTACCTGCCCTTCATTATTGCCCAAGTAACAGCAGGGATCTGCTGCAAATGCTCTGCTCTGGAACTGGTAACACAAACTGCATTAACAGTTCTTCATTTTCCCTGGCTCTCTGCAGCAGAGCTGAAAGTAATGCCTTCAAATATCACATGTCCCATGAGGTGTCTTTTTCTAGAAAATAAAGCTTTTAAAAACAGGTTCCAAACTAATCGAGCAGGGTAAAGAGAGAGAAAAAAAAACTCCAAAAGATAAAGAGCTCTCCTAAGCACTAGAAATCCTTTGAATACAGGAAGTAACAAAACAAAAAATGGATGTAAAGGCAAACTCGATGTAAAAGAAAAGACAGTAAAAACTCATTGTAGCCTTCCATTGAGTTATTGACATTCTAACCCTCTATTAATGAAAAAATCCCAGAATGACTGTCACAGGGCAGGGATTAATAGCTGTCTAGCTAAATTGGGATAATTTCAGTGGTTAAAAGTCACCTCAAGCATACAGAACTTATTGGTGAGGGTCACAGTGAATCTAGAGACAGCACGACAGTGGGTGAAATATGTGAAACTAGGAGATGATGAGTCAAGCTCTCACGGCCCTGAGCTGCAGGGAAAGGTTTAATGCTGTTTATTTACCAAACTTGGAGGGATAATTTCCAGATGAATTGGCACATCTGCACTGGTCTGGAAACAGTGTACATTAAACACTGATACTTTACCACAGCCTGCCTCCTCTCAGCTTTTTTCACAGTTTGGGAGGGAGTCTGCCTCCATCCTGCTTGGAATCAGTGTAATAGTATTCAGTGGGCAGAAAGATGGAATCAGATTGTGATTAATTTCTAGACAGCATTAAAGGAGATCTAAGGCACAAATCAGGCACTATCAATAAACCACAGTATAAAAATGTTTTATAGATTTTATATTTAGATATTAAATTTTTACAGAGTCATTTGATTGAAAGAGATACAAGCTTCTGAGAGATAGCTTTGGTATATAATTTTTCCTTCTGCATTTGTCAGTCACCAACATTATCTGCAGTAGGGCTATGACACATAAAAAAATAACATGTTAATAAATGATGGGGCAGTTGAGAGCTACATAAAAACTCCATGCTGGTTATGTTTGTTTGATGTGTATCCTGTTGTAGTTCATCCATGTAGTTTTTTTCAACTATTTCATGATTCTTTGGCAGCAAATAAAAAGAAAAGTAGTAACATACAAAAAAGTAAAGTACACAGATAATTCATTAATGCTTCAGATGGAAAAAATGGCTCATTTTATTAAAAAAGGAAAAGCTCAATTTATTATGAAATAATATTTATTTACAGGTATTTTACATTTTTAGAAAATAATAAAATTGTATTCTAAAATGCTTTCTTTTTATTACTTATCTGCTTGTACAAAAGAAGCAAAGACACTGTCTTCTTGTTCTAGTAGAACCTCAGGCTTGTCATATTCCAAAATAACCCCTCTCTTCATTACAATAACCAAGTCTGAATTGAGGATTGTGTGCACACGATGCTGAAAAACAAATAAACAAAATGCCAGGTCAGTGTATCTCTCTATACAATATATTCCAGGGTAAGACAGACTTCCACAAATTAATTTTCCTATGAAGTTCAGGTTTGATTAAGGCTACTAATCCTCCTAATTTCGGTGTAAGTGCTGCAGATAAATATACAGACCAAGACCCAGGTGGATACTCAAGCACCCAAAAAAATACACAGGTACTTGAGTATGAAGAGTCCTAAGAGTTCCCTTTAGAATGTCCTCAGCCCAGAGTCCTGCTACCAAGTGCAGCCACAGGAAGGCAACCAGGCAGAGTAGGAACTGAGCAACTGAGTGTGGAGCTGCCTGTGGGAAGTTGGGAATTCCCCCAGTCTTGGATTACATCTGGGTCTGGGCTGGTTCTCCACTTGGTGTGGTTTATCTATTTAGAAAGCTGATCCAGTCAGTTTTGCAGGACTTGGGTCATGTCCTCTCCTGAGCTTTCACAATAATTTTCCACCCATATCCTTTGGAAAAGACTTTTCCATACTTCCTCTCCACTATATGAACAAGTGCTCCCTCCTTTTGCAGGCTTTGGGCAGTGCTGCTCAGAATTCCATCTGATGCCCCTTGCCTGGTGACTTTGCAGACCTCTCTCACTTGTCCTTGCATTGTCCTTCCTCCAGACAGAAGAGCCCCAGCCTGCTCAGCTGCTCCCCTCCAGGAGCAAATCCAGCACCTCCAGAATCATCTTCAACACTTTTCAGTTGTAATGTGCTGTTCTGGGCATAAGGAGACCAGAACTGCACAAAATATTCAAGGTTCCTCTTTCTAATAATTTTTTTATTTCTCTATCCATACCACATTTTTCTATCCTAACTCAAACATCACCTAAATAAATACCATGCATTGTTTCCATCTGCTTTTTAAATAAAATGCTTCAGTAATTTTCATAACCCCTGCCAGATTCAGTCTCCCTGGCTGCTTCTTTTAGCTTTTTTTTTTCCCTCACCATTTTATTTTGGGTTTAGTTTTTTGCAAGCCTCTTCATATTGACAGAATTCCACTTTTTAATGTTAACTGTAACTGCATGGGATGTTTTTGTATCTGCAGGGATATTTAATCTCAGAATATTATGGTTGCTGTTACACATTTGCTCTTCACCCATGGGGTTCCTAATCAAGTCTTGGGTATCCTCAGCATCAAAACAACTCTTGTACTTCCTTCTCTGGCTTTCCTGGCCAGATTTTCCATAAAATAACCACTCATGGCATCTACAAATCTCCTATCTTCTGCAGCTTCTATGACATTTATCCGGTCCACAGGCAGGGGACTGAAATATCACATTCCAGTTGAATTTGCTGCCCTTGTCTGATCTCCTTCAGTGTAACACAATCAGTGCTGCCACCCTGGTAATTGTGAGTAACATAGAAGATAATACAGAGCCAGTACTAGAACTCCTTTCTTTCTAAACAGAAAATAGGAATATATGGCTTTTTCTGGGGAAAATAAAAAGACCCCATCAAAACCAACTCAAAACAAAAACACACCTGAAAACCAAAACCAACCCCCTCCCCAAACTATCACCTATTCCAAAAACCCCTTATGTTATGTTTCTACTACAGAATATTTTCAATATAAACCCACCTGCTGTAAACCACATTTACAATTGGAAGTAAACAAAAACATTCAAAGTAAGTTTATTCCAAGGTGTTGTTTGTTTGAACTGTGCAGTTTAAAACTCACTAAGATAGTAAAAGAATAATAAAGTTTTTTCAGCCTGTCCCCAAACAACTATAAATGCAGAATACAGTGCAAATCTGAATTTTCATGCAGAGAAATCAGGAAATGTCATGGTTATGATTTTTTTCTTTTTTATAAAGACAGACTGGATGTATGACACCATAAGATAAATCAGGTCCTCTGTTACATATCTGCTAGGTGAAAATAAATGATGCTCAGAGATTCCTGAGCACAGACTTCTCGTGTTGAATTTTTAAATGTAAGGAAGCATACTGACTTCATTTCACCTCCCTGAAATATGTATATTGTCCTTAGTTAAATTATTTTAGCTTGATGGAACTTATATATTTCACAGCAAAGTATATGGCATTTTAAATTAGCTTAAAATAGGAAACAAGATAGAGAGGTAATTTAACTTAGCATCATGCAACACATTTAAGAAGCTACTTTTATGACTTTAAATAAGAAATTTTAAAACTGAAAAGAAAGTTTACACTTAAACACGACTTAAAAAAGGAAAAAGATGAAAGCCTAATGAACATATTTAATAACACTGGCAAGAAATGACTAATGGGGCATTTCTGATCCCTGTTTGCATTAGAATGGCAGCAGGGACTGTACTTACTGCTATTGTAACCACAGTTCGATCAGCAAACGCAGTCATCACCACCTTCTGGAGAATGTTCTCCTAGGGAAGGAAATACATTCGGAGCTTTTCAAACAACAGAAGTTGCATGATAGACACTAAGAGGGCTTAAGTAACCACTGACTACTCCATGCTGTTATTTATCCTCCGTTGCAGAAGTGAAAAATTAGCTCCATGTCTGAACTAAGGCAGAGTCTGGTCCCCTGTGCCATTCCCACTGCTCACTCCTGCCATTCCCACTGCCTCTGGGGTTCAGCAGACACCAGGGCTGTTCTCTGGCCCCAAACCCCTGTTATCCTGGCCTCAGTTTGGCAGTGAGGAAATCCAAGGTGAATTCCAGGTTCTGCCAATGCCTCTATGGCACGTCCGTCACCCCACTGCAAGCCCAGGAATGTTCCAGCACAATGGGGACATCTAACACCAAGGGGTGGCAGGGACAAGCAAGGGACTGTGCTGTACCTGGCATATTTAACAGAGGAGATGATAGTTAAGATGGCCTTAACACACATAGCTCTCACTCAACAAGTACTCATCCTCTGCTATTTAGGAGACTCGGCATTGCATTCCAAACTGCCTGGAAGTGTCACGAGCACAGATTCCTACATTTGTTGTTAGCTGCTCTTTAGAGAAGCATTTCAAAGGAGGGACTCTCAATGCATCAAAATTCAAAATGTGTTTTAACTGGGCTGCATGCACTATAGTTCCCTCACTGCAGCTCAAGCACTAACATCTTACTGAGCTAAAAAGGGAGCTGTTTTAGCAAATCCCTCCAATTATGTTCTTTACTTGCAGCAGAAAGAAAACTGAAATATTTCCTCTAACAACATAACAGATGAAAAAATGTACTATTCTATTTGGCTAAAACCCAGTGTTACTGAGTGCTTCAACATCTGCCTAGAAATTCCAGGCAATTAATCCAATACTCCAGCATGCCTTTTCTCTGTCTGTATTTATTTCCTTGACTCTACTTCCAAGCCTTCTAACTTCCTGACTTGTCCTGCCAGCCATGCTGAGAAAACTTGCCACTTGCCAATTCAGCCTTCACTGATCATCACAGTTGACCTTCCCAAGCTTTGTTCATTTTAGAAACACCACTGCCAATTAAAACAACATGCTTCATTTTCATAATGCAATCAGCTCTGGAATAACTGTTCAATCCCTATTAAAATGGTTTAAAAGCTCTTTAGATTTGTTAGCAGTGATTCATAACTACCTGGGCATGTAAATATACCTGCACTAAATATGGTGCAAGCATGTTACAGAATAGACAGAACTGCCTTCCACCTTCTTCACACATCAGTTTTCCTTGAGGGGGAGACAAGAAATCAGAAGCACTTCAAACTCACTGTTGCCATGTCAATAGAGGCTGTGGCTTCATCCATGATGAAGATGCTTGTCTTCCTCACAAAAGCCCTTGCCAGGCAGAACAGCTGCCTTTGGCCCTGGCTGAAGTTTTCACCCCCTTCTGTGACTATTGCATCTGGAAGTGATAGAGCAAAATCAGTAAGGCCACATCAGAACAGAGCAGCAGATGCTAGGAAAACAATGTCTCACTTTCAGTGTAAAGTAATTATTTCCTAGGCCTACAGCTGCTGGTGACACATTTTTGTCTGCTTATTTCCACTGTTCAAAATAACCAGCACTTTTGTCTCACTCTATTCTCTGTATCTGTTCAACATCAAAGTAGCTGAGGATGTTCAAGAGCGAGTTTCTCTGAAACATGTGCAGTCTAGGGCACTGCACCCCCAGCCAAACCAGTGTCCATCATTTCTTTACCCTAGGGCTGTATAACTTACCATTTTAAGGGGGTTTATTGGTGTTTTTATGTTTGATTCTGTTAGGTGTTTGGTGGGGGCATTTTCTTTTTTTTTTTCCCTGCATGGCCAAATGATTCACACCTTTAGAAGATTTAGAAATATCCCTCCTTGGACATGACTATTGGCAAATACAGAATAATGTGCTCTAGTTAACACCTGACTTGTTGACATCTCATTTGAATTCACAAGACCCATAAACCTCAGTGCTTCATAACAAAGACATACTGAAATAAAATAATTTTACAATGGATTTGAAAGAGGATTCTGTCCCCCAGGAACAGTTGGTAAAGGAATTACACAGGACATGTGCCTGCAGGCACTGTCACCTTCCAAAAACTTTAAAAGCCCTTTTATCATCAACTACCCTTCTAATAAATAAGAATGAAACAGGAATGTTGTGAATTCTGGAAAAAATATTCTCAAAAAGAAGTCTCATTACCCAGGCCCCCAGGTAGTGCCTTCACCACATGCTTGAGCTGTGCTATTTCCAGTGCTTCCCAGAGCATGCTGTCAGTGCACTTCTTCTCAGGGTCCAAGTTAAACCTGCAGTAATTGAACATCAGTCAACAGAAACTGCTGTAATGGATTTCTTCTTTTAGTGTGCTCAGAAACAAACCTGCAGACAGTCAGAATCACGTGCTGGAGGTCTGGGCCTGATTCTGATCCATCATTGGTACAAATCCACTGAATTTCCCAGACTTAATCAACATTTATGGCAAGGTGGTTAAGATGAAAATTGGACTCTCGGCTGAGCAGAAAGGGAAAAAAGTTCCCTATTTTGTGGATATCTTTAATGATTTTGGAATTTATTCCGTTCTGTATAAACTAAAGAAATCTCATGTTTTACTAGGAAAAGCTTGACTATACTGTTTAAATTAACATTAACAAAGGCCAAAATTCTACCCTCTCTCCTTTTAAATACAATCTCTCTTTGTTCTTCACTGCTATAGAAATGTTAACATAATAATCAAGCTTATGCGTTATGAAATTCAAGTCTTCGCTGCAATTCAGAAAATCTTGGATTTATGAACCAAATGAACATTACTTTAGCTTGCTGTGGCCCAGAAGTGACAGCAGCAAATGTGAATCACATCATATTCCATTAGCATATAGAATGACAATGACAGATTCAATAGTGCATAACACTATTTTTATATTTTACTCCTGTTGTACGAGTTGCGAAGGATTGATGCTGGCCTAAATGCATTTTTAATAGATTAATAAATAAAACAAAGGAATAAAATCACATCATCTGATGTGAATGAATCATGGTCTATATTCAGGCATGTCCTGAAGCCTGTAACCTTTTCAGTGAACTCAAAACACTTATGTAGAAACTAAAACTGCAGGTGATGTAAATGTGCATTGAGGATTGTACTGTTTCTTCCTAAGGTAAATGGCACAGACACAGGGAAGGACATTTGTTGGAAACTGGCATCATTGGCCATCATTGGCCATTGTTTCTTCTCAGAGAAGTAGGAAGAGAATGCAAAACAAAAAAAAAAAAAAAAAAAAGAAAAAAGAAAGAGCTAAAGAGCTAAGGTATTTGGTGCTGCAGATGAAATGGTTCAGAAGAAACACAGATGGAGGCTCCAGAAAATAGCCCAGTCTCCCAGTGCTTCTCATGATGTTCTTTTGCTTTCTGTCTACAGCAATTTTTTAGTCTGCATGCTTAAGCTGATTACTGGATGCTGAAGGAATAAATATTGGCTTTCTCTGCTTCCCATGCATGGGATGTCTTCTGCCAACAGTGTCCTGTCCAGGCTCAGGGAAAAGTTAGTCTGGCAGGGCTGAGTTAAAAGCACAGAGAGAAGGCAGTGATCCTTCCTATTCCAGCTGAGGAGACTGGAATTGAACAGCTGGGTATCAAAGTCATTCTATAGTACAACTATAATATATAATTCATATTGTATGACATATAAGTAATTCTGTGTTTTTTTTATTTATTGCTGGTGTTTAACACTTACCGGATTGTTCCACTGAATAAAATAGGATCTTGGAGAATGATTGACAGCCTGGATCTCAGCGTCTGTAAGGGCAGCTTTGCAATGTCTATGCCATCGATGATAATCCTCCCTGCTCAAAAGAAAGGGGACAGTGTGTTTGTTGTGCCACACAGCTGCTGGCAAACACATGGCTCACTCCCAGGCTGCAAGGCAGTACAGCAGGAGCAGGCCTTGTATCCTGCATCCCCTTCTTCACAAAGAAACCTGCTTTACTAAAAAGCAAGCACAGCCTTCTTGAGACTGGAAAGCACACAGAGTGTACCTGAAGTGTCTTGTGAATGATTAGAAACCCTACTTAATTAACTGCTTGACCAGTGGACATCTATCAAACAACAAGGTTGGACATTACTCAGCCAGGGATTAATTACCAGGGGCAACAAGCCTTTCAGAAAGCCAAATTGCTGTTGAGCACCATGAAATCACAGCTCTGTGTCCAACTGTCTGTCTCTGCATAGGGGCTCTGTGGGCGATGTGGCTGGGAAACAGGCTGACATCTTTTTGAGATGCACCCTATGAGGCATATGGACATGGCCCATAGAGCAGGGAATCTGGTAGGAAATTCCAGGGCAGCAGGCCAAGCTGCAACCCCCAATTGCTGAGTTTTCTGGGCCTGGTGGATCCCAGCTGTGCCTTGAGCACAGATCCTTCATTACCTTTGAAAACCTTGCCCTTTTATGCTTTGCTGCTACTGTTGTGATTTAACAGTACTAAAGGCTGTCATCTGTCACTCTTGGACTTTTGCTCCTATCAAGCAGAATTTTTTATTGATCTGGTTCACAAATGGCACAGCTGTTAGGTGACAGATGACATCAGCTTTAAACAGGGCTAGAGAGTGTCCCCTGCACATTTAAGAATCACACTTCAGAGCTGCTGCTGCTGCTGCTAAGGAAAAGATTACCAAAAACCTTCAGGAGCTAAGCTTGAGTGACACATGAGTGTGATCTTACCCTCAAAGGTGTCAACCATCCTGAAAAATGCAAGAGAGAAGGAGGATTTGCCACTGCCTGTTCGGCCGCAGATCCCAATCTGTGACACAGAAAGCAGATGAACATCAGGCAATGAAAACACAGGAAATGGACAATATCTGTACTTGACACTTCAGATGAGAGGGTTGAGGAGCTGCTCTGATTCACATGAGCCTCCTCTCCTCCTGACAGGTCAGTCAGCTGAACCAGCCATTACAGAATTCCCATGTTCACTTTTTGTCTTTTAGGGGTCTGAGCATTTAAGGATAAATCAAGGCCAGTCGTATAACAGGAGCAATAGGAGAATGGCAATGATAGGAATAAGACAAGAGTCGTGAGAAGGATGACAAGTAGGTCTAGCACTGTAAGGGCTCACTGTCACTTCTTTTGGCACTGTGTGCAGACAGGAGGGCACTGGGATACTGAGGGGTGGTGTTTGCCTCAATACACCAAGACAAGAATCCCCCAAACTCCTTTCCAGTGCACTATAATCTTTGAGAGAAAAAAAAATCATCTGTAATTCAGTCATCAAAGCATTCTGTGGTATGTTTTAACTCTGATTTATGTGATGTGCTAGGGCAAAGAGTTTCTGAGAAGCACTGCAGTTCTTTACCTTCTGTCCTGGTGAGATGTGGGCATTGACATGTTTTAGCACTGGCTTTAAGTTGCTGTCGTATCTGACACTGAGGTTCTGGATTTGGATCTCCCCTCTGTCTGGCCAGTTCTGGGGAATCTGGGAGGAAGCTGTACCACAAGCACGGAGGGAAAAACCCAACATGAACACTCTTATAATAAATTACAGTAGTTTCACGAATACAAGCCGCACGGATTATAAACCGCACCCCCGGTGCCTCGACAATGTTGCTGTCTTTGTCAATAGATAAGCCGCACCCCGAATATTAGCCGCACTTTCGTTCGTCGCGAGAATCCGTGCGCAGCTTTCACAAATTGGCCAATTAGTAACAGGATCGCGGCATAGCGGGCTTTACTGGCTCGGGGCGGGGCCAGGCAGGCTCGGCCCGCTCATGGTTGCCGACGGGGCTTTCGCGAGCGGCGGCGCTTTCGCTCGCGGCGGCGCTTTCGCGAGCGGCGCTTTCGCGAGCGGCGGCGCTTTCGCTCGCCGAGCGGCGCTTTCGCGAGCGGCGGCGCTTTCGCGAGCGGCGCTTTCGCGAGCGGCGGCGCTTTCGCTCGCCGAGCGGCGCTTTCGCGAGCGGCGCTTTCGCGAGCGGCGGCGCTTTCGCGAGCGGCGCTTTCGCTCGCCCCGCCGGCAGGGCTGCCGCCGCCGCCACCAGGCTCGCCGGCCGCCCCCTCCCGTCTGCACCGCCGCCGCGTTTCCTCGCCCTGGCCGGCACTGCAGGCCCCCGCACCGCCGGGCTCCCCCACGCTGCTGGCCCCGATTCTGCTGGGCTTCCCCCGCTGCCAGGCAGCCCCACCCGTCGGCCTTCCTGCTTCTGCCATGCTCCCCTGCACTGCTAGCCCCAGTTCTCCCGGGCTCCCCCGCCCTGCTGGCCCGGGCTCTGCCGCCCCCCTGCCCCGCCCTGCTGGCTCAGGCTCTGCCGCCCGCCCCCCACACTGCTGGCCCCGCCTCTGCCAGGCTTTCCCACCTCTGCCGGGGCCGGCCGGGCTCCAGCTTGGCTTGGGGCTGCCGCGGGCTCTCACTTCCGTGTTGGCAGCTTTTAGAATTTTGTTAATAGATTAGCTGCCCCGGAATATTGGCCGCACTTCCGGGTTTCCACCAAAATTTTGGTCAAATTGGTGCGGCTTGTATTCGTGAAATTACTGTAGTAGGCTCATTAAGTGATTTACTACATTTTTCATGGCAATACACTGCAAATTCATTAAAATTTCAGCAAGCTCTTTCTGCAGGCTGCACAGAACTGCACTTACAAAGGAGCCCTTCATAATTTTCAGCTTCTGTTTTGAGAAGGCCATTGATTCTTTTCACTGCCCCCAGTTGGATCTCCATGTCAGCCAGGTTACGAACCATCCAGTTCAGGTAGTTAGACACCTGATGTAAAGCAAATACAAGACTGAATCCCACATTTTTACTAGTTTGCATCATTTGACCAGCATGCAGTTCATATTCCTACACAGGAACACCTCAGTAAGTGGAAGTTGTGAAGGCATTGGATGGTACAACACCAACAGGGAGGCAACAATGACTAAAGGTTAAATTTCCTAACTGCAGTGCACAGATACTTTGGTACTATGGAGATCTGATCTACACCAACAGAAAAGAAGGGGAGGAACAATAAAGACAGGTGAAAAGACGTAATTTTGGTAACTAAGTTTGGACAATCTAGAATGACATACCAGGGCATAATTACAACTGATGCACTGAAAATGTATTCTTCACAATGCAAGACAATATAAAAAATTATGATGCAGCTTGTCCATGTTTTGTTGACATATTTGAACTAACACCTTGATGAGATTTGATCTCAAAGCTGAAGAAAGCATACACTCAAATATGTCAACCATCACATGTGAACTGAAGTAAACACATGGTTTCAGTGATGTTACAGTACCCACTATAGATGTACAGACACCTTCAATCTTCCTGTTCATCTTTGTGCCCTGAGGAATTACAAAAAAATGTTTGGGAGAGACAGAAAGGATCCTGAGATTCTTACCATAAGAGCATAGGTTAGTCCCAAGCCTACAAGTCCTGAAGTGATTTTATTATACAGGCAACTGGTAATAGAAGTGACAGCTGCTATGAGTACCACACATGCTCCAATGTACTCCTGAAGGAACATGAATAAGCTCCATCATTATAAGTCTACAAAGGATGAAAACGTTCTCATAACTTTGCATACCAAATAACAAACCCACTGCACAATTTCGAAGCACAGGCAGAAAACCCCACGGAACTCCATCCAGACTCTACCTAGGAACCCATCCTTACTGCTTTTAGCAGGGCTGTGCTGGGAAGTCAGCACAGATACCTCAAGCATGTAATGGAGGTGGCTGAAATCATGCAGCTGATGTTACCTGGGACAGGAGAGAAATGCTCATATATCCTATCTCTGTAGCTGATGTACCACTGGGAGGCTCTGCTGCTGCTGCTGAGTTCCTGCCATCCATAACTGCTCAAACAAGCCTTTCTTGCACAGCACACACCTATTACCCTTTTCTGCTTTAATTTAAATCATTGGTGATTTGACTTCCCACAGACAATTCTTTGAGTAAAATTGTGTAACAGACTAGAAAATAAACTCTGTAGGAGGGAAACTGTCCTTTGTCTGAGCTTAAACTGTGCAATGATGTAGGCATTGATCAGAATTAGGGACTTCAGGTGGTCTAGGCCTGAACATATAATAGGGTAGTAATATTTTATTTAAGTCATACCCAATACCAGAACTAAATTAGCAAAAGGTACCAGTTAAGAAGTCCAAAACAGAGCTATAGAGTGTGACAGGAAAAATGAATTAACATACAGTAATTTCATGATTATAAGATGCACCTGATTATAAGCCGCACGTCTGGGTGTCAGCAACTGTCTTGGGTTACAATACAGGGTGTGATAAAAGGTATCTGTTCTATCACCATCTATTGAGGGTGGGGGCAGTGATCCTTATCTCCACAGGAGATACTCTGCTAATGGGCCATCCATTGAAACCAGGCAGGGCATTGTTCTTTATCTTTTCACAACCCATCCTTCCTCCAGCCAGTCATTTTCTGCTAATGGCCCATTGAGTCTCACTGTGTGACTGATAAAATTACTGCATCCCATTGGAAGTTGCTCCAGCCAGGGGGAAGAGCCCAACATTTCTTACCAAGATAAAAACAGAGGTTTTGGGACACTAAGGGAGTCCTTTCTCCACTGGACTCCAGAGGAAAACCGGATTTCTCCACATCACCACTGGACCTCCAGAGGGAAACTGCACCTTGTACAGGAGCACTGCTCCAACTGAACCACATCTGTCACTGCAGGAGGATGCAGCCACCATTTAATGGGACTACTACCAACACCCTGCCTGACAGGGTGTCAGGTTGTACTCTGACTTTGTCAGGGTTTGGAGTTTGTTTCTTTGTAGTAGTGTATTTCTATTTTAATTTCCCTAATAAAGAACTGTTATTCCTAAGTCCCATATCTTTGCCTGAAAGTCCCTTGATTTCAAAATTATAATAATTTGGAGGGTGGGGGTTTACATTCTCCATTTCAAAGAGAAGCTCCTGCCTTTCTCAGCAGACGCCTGTCCTCCAAACTAAAACAGCAACTTTTCGTTCTTTGTCCATATATAAGTCGCACCTGATTATAAGCCGCACTTTGGGTTTGGACCAAAATTTTAGTCAAAATGGTGCGGCTTATAATCGTGAAATTACTGTAAATTTAGCACATCTAATGTTACCAGAACAGTAGCACTACACCTGCATTTAAAATTGTGATATAACACATATTTTATGATATTATATACATTATATGATATATAACATTTTATCTTGTGATTCCACAAGATAAAATTCCTTGACTTGCTTCTTAGAGAATTATTTTTAATAAACCATTTCTCATGACAGCCCACTTCACTAAGCAGAAAACAGACCACTGAAGATCTTTGGTGTTGTTCACATGACCCCAAAACAGTCTCAAACTTATCTACATCCTTCTGCTCGTTAGTAAAGCTCCCAAGATACTGAGATGTTCCTAGGGAGCCACAAGGCTGATCTGACTGACATGGTCCCACAATGACATGCTGGCTGGTGGCACAGCTCAACTTGCTCTGGTAACCCCTCACACACAGGAGCCAATGTGACCCCTGAAAACTATTCCTGTCTTGGAAAAACAGCTGCAGGCTATGGGGAAAATTCATCCCCCATCCAGTGCCCAGGATGGCTTGGGCATATGCTCATCACAGCCAGAGAGACATAGAGGGCAAAGGTATAGCTTTGAGATGAGGCTGGAAAACTGCTGGATGCCTCATCAGGTGACTTGGAACAAAGTCAAGAATTCCTCGTGCACACACAACAATAGGAATGTACTTGCCATGCGAACTTCCAGCCAGCGATTGGCTGCTGTGAGGAAAAGGGAGGCAATGTTGTTGGAATCTGTGTACTCAAGGAGTTTTTGTCGGAATTTGGCTTCATACCTAAAAAAAAGAAACAAAAAAAAGAAAGGAAGAAAGCAGGAAAGCAAGAGGAAAAGAGAAAAAAAGGGAGTCAGGCCTTGGGGTCTCAGAAAAATGCAAAGTAAAATTTAATTTCTGGGGTATGTGCTTATGGACAGCTTGGCACAGGGTATAAATCAGCCTATCAATAGCTCAGAGTGACATCATTTGTAGTCTTGTATTAGACACAGGCAAAGTGTATTTGTGCAGTATCTTGAGAGGTAATTTATAGATATTATTGCATTGATTATATTGCATTGAAATTCTGTGGGCCTTCCAGATCTCACTGGGCCTTTTATAAATGTATTTTATGACATGGAAATTGAGAGAGAGAGACAAATCTAAATCTAAAATATTTAAAATATGTATGAGAAAAATAATACATGCATGTACTTGGGAAAAGAAGCATTAATGCTACAGAATTCAGTTTTTCTCAATCATATAAACTCAGGTTTTAAAATTTATATTACCACAGTGCCTAGAAAATGTAACAATTAAAAAAGTATAAACTCAAAGAACTTCCCATTATAGTAGCACTCCTATTAAACAAATGTATTTGTCCTTATCATCATAACAAACGGAGCACTTTAGAAAATGGAAGTCCAAGTACATGGCACAACAAAAAGTATTAGTTTGACAAGAACTGCTTCCCTTCTCTCAAGGAATTATCCACAGTACACAAATCAGGATTAATCACAAATAAGCCTGTTTACAGTTTGTTATATTTACTTTGCATCCACTCATCTGCACAGCTGTGCCAATGAAATCTGCCATCAATTGAGCAGGTAAGGGAGATGATTCCCTGCTGGGGTCTTGGCAAGCGTGCAAGTCAGCCAGTCACCCCTTTTAGCTGGGCACATTTAATTGCACAGTTGTGAATTAAAGTGATGCCAATAATCAAGTGTATCAACAATTACAGCTAATAATGCACAAGCCTGGCACAAAAGTCTTTCCCAGGGCAGTGATATAAACTCAAAGCCCTGAAGATTTAGTTTAAGCACCCAAACCTTGCCTTTCCCCCCTTTTATTACATGATCAAGTTTAATACCCTTGATCTTCCCCTTTGAAACTTTACCTTGTCCTTTAGCTATTATGGTTGTGACAAGCAATGATTATTTATAAACTCAGCTCTCCTAACATGATATAGAAGAATGTCTATGTATGATGAAGTACATGGCTTATAGAAGCTTTCAAATTTGTTCACTGCAGAGTACCTTAATCCTCCTTCTGAGCACGATAAAATAATGACTTCACATACAAAGTTCATGATTTTGAGGAAAAGAAATAATTCAGCTGTCCACAACCTAGGCATGTGCTAAGACATAAGAGACATGTCTGCTGTGTGCAGTGGGGAATCATGGAATGGCTTGGACTGGTAAGGACCTTAAAGATGATCTCAATCCAACCCCTGCCATCCAACCTGGCCTTGCAACTTCCAGGGATGGGGCATGCATAGCTTCTCTGGGCAGCAGGTGCCAGAGCCTTGCGAACCTCACAATAAAAGATTTTTTCCTAACATCTAATCTAAACCTACTCTCTTTCAGTCTGAAGTCATTTCCTTTGTCCTGTTAGTACATGTCCTTGCAAATAGCCTCTCCCATCTTTCTCACAGGTTCTCTTTGGGTACTGGAAGGTCACAATTAGGTCACCCCAAAGCCTTCTCTTTTCCAAGCTGAACAAACCCAGCTCTCAGCCTTTCCCTGTAGGTGCTCCATCCCTCTGATCACCTTGGTAGCTTCCTCTGGACTCACCCAGCAGGTCCCTGTCCTTTCCTGTGCTGGGACCCTAGAGCTGGATGCAGAATCCCCTCCCTGCCCCTCCCCACAAGGCTCTGGATGCAGCCCAGGATCCAGGCTGGCTGTGAGCATGTTGGTGTGTTTGCACAGCAGAATGGCTGTTCCTGAAAGCAGGCATCAGTGTCAGCACGTCAGAGCTAGGGAGCCCTTCCTTTCCCCAGGGCTCCCTGCCCTCAGCTCCTCACCATACACACGTGGCTCTGCTGCCTCTGGAACCAACTCAGCCACATTTAACTCCCCTATCTCTATACCATGAGGGATTGTGTGAGGCAGATAGACCTCAGAGAATGTGAGGTATGCAGCATGAGTCAGTGATGCATATGCACGTGGAACAGGGATGCAAAGTTACCACTGATGCAAAAATATCAGAATTTCTCTTCAGAAAGTGTCCCCAGATTACCAGGTATTTAAGAACACAGACAAGTCTTTGCAGAATGCTTCACATTGACATTTTGTTGATTGTTTAACAAATGTTATCTGAAGTATCAAAATAAGCTATAAATCAGGTCAGGACATTTGCTAAAGGTGTTTTTGTAGGTGCAGCAGTAGCTGCCTTTCTGAACTGTCCCAGATTTGTTTGTACATTTCTTTCCATGTGCATTCTGAATAAATCCAGGATGGAGAGTAACCGAGGGGAAGGACGCTTCAGGAACAACTGGCACCTCCTAACAGGATGAATTCCTGAGTTAGTGTTATTTAGTGTTATTTTTAGGGATGCTCATGCTAGCAAGTCTAAACTCCACTCCTGCTAATATGTTAGGCAGCTGAAAAGCTACACAGGCCTAAAAATAACTGGGTTAGCAGCTGAGGCAGGAGGCTGGCAGACAGATGGAACACAAAACTCACTGAACACACATGGCTGACTGGGTCAGAGACACATCACTTACTGCAGGATTTTAGGGGGAAAAGGCACCAAACACAATTCTTTGACAGAGGAATTAATTTCAAAGTGATGGAAAGAATTAAGAGGGAAGCTCTGACAGACTGAAAATATTAGTTAGATGTCACTGAATATTGCTCTCTGTATCAGCACCAGAAAATATACAGCCATAATGCTTCAAAGAGCTTCTTGATCAAGTAAAAGAACATAGGAATGAGAAAACCAGAAATTAAAAGAGAAACTGATATTCCTTCAAATTGAAACATGGACATAACTACAAACTATAGAACACATTGAGCATTTAATGAATTAAATATTCAATAACAGTAATTAATGGAAAACACTAAGTTTCTCTACCATTCTTGAGGGTAAGCTACCTTTAGTCTAAAAGGAACAAACTCTTAAATTTGTTATTCTTTCTTTGATCTATTTATAGTCTATTAAAAAAAGTTCAAGTTGACTTTGTACATTACTTCTGTTATAAAATTACAGTTGCAGGTTAGGAGGAATAAATCAACACTACTGTTTCAAGGATAGAAGGGTAACAGCTATAATTGACTGACAAAACATGTAGACATCATCTAGATGAGAATCTAGTGGAAAAGTTGACAGTGTTTGAGTCAACTAGGAAAAGACAAGAATAGCCCTAGAGCAGGGAGGCAGCTGGTAAGCTCAGCAGAGGTTTTATTGGTACCTCTGAGGTATCAGCATGACTGCCAGTTTTCTAACACATACAGAACCCAGGCACGTTATCAGGTATTCCTGAGCTGCTCTCCTGGGAGCTGAGGTGGGTGGATGGAAAAACAAACCAAGACAGGCAAGGAAACAAACTTTTCCTCCAGGTTGTGTATTTCCAAAATGAGCGCAAACACCCACATTTTCAGCCAGCAATGTAGGTGCTACTGGTGCCTCTGAAGCCACGCACAGCTTGTCTGACCAGGACATGGACACAGATTAGTCTGTGCCAAGTTAGTGCATATTAGTTCTGCCATGGAAACTGTCCAAGCCCATCATCTGCACACCACACACTGTGGTAATTGCAGGCTAATTTAGCTGCTTAAATCACATTTGCCCTCAAGTTCTTTTTTCAGGCTGCATGCAAGTGTCTGGACAGCAAGCACAGGGCAGATGACCCACATGAGCTTGTTCTTTTTACAGTGACTCCTCTACATACAAAATGCTTAAAATTCTTCAGTGTTTGACATCCCCCCTTGCCCATGTTGTGAGGACTCTGGATTTTCCAGGTAGAACAGTTTAAAAACAAAAATCACCTCACTCTTGAATATCTATGTTTCTTATAAACATAACTATACCTGAAGGCTCGGATGGTGGTCAGACCTTCAACAGTCTCTGAAAAATGGGAGAGCAATGGTAGCTGAGTACTGTCATCCAGCTGCTGCAGGTCCCTGGAGAGGGTTATGAAAAGAATTTTGTAAAAAAAACACAGTTTTGTTGTGCAGTTATCTCCTTGAATCAGGTCCAGGGAGTGAAAAGGAATAGCATCTCAACAATCACATACATAAGGTTCAGACAGATTTCAAAGCAATGCTGCAGGGGAATGAATTCCCCAGGAGGACTTTTCACATTTAACTAGCCAGAGTTCTGAATGGGCCTTTTCCCTTCACTGCCTTCCCTCCTTTCTCCTAGATTCCTTTTTCTTGTATTCAATCTTTTATTGATTTAAACACCATTCTGTCTCTGTACTGAATATCAATTTAATGGACTGCTGCAAATTGGAGCTCAAGGTAAGTAGCAAAGTGCACCCCCAGATAACAGCACAACTTCTCACTGAGCCAACAGCATCTCATACACTCAGCAAATGAGTCTGCACTCATTATTAGGTTGCATTTCTCAGTGTCATACTTAGTCCTCATATCAGTACAAGCACATGTAGGGTGAAATCTATTTAGTCTCAATTTCTTCCAGCAGGAAGTAAATTGGTTGCAGACTCCCTCTCAATCTGTGCATACATGAGGGGATGTTTTTGCATTGAACTATCATTTTAGAAGGAGTAAGGTCTCATTAAAATTTTTCGTATTTTAAAAAATTATTAGGCACCCAGAAGAGGAGAGGAGGCTCATGCACGATGGATCCTTACATGGTTAGCAGTACCACCATGGTTATACTGCATTCTGCAGCCTCTCCTTGACTTAACATATTCCCACTTTCACCTAGACATGCAAACTGCAGTTTCCTTGTCCTGTCATCACATTTCCTTGGATGTACCCAGCACACAGCCCTTGGGGGAGGACAGAACCCAGCTGGGGTTTTTTTTGTGAACTCCAAAAACCTTTGATCATGCACAAAACCCCTGCTCATGCCTCTCAGAAGTTCTGCTTGCCAACAAAATGACATTTCCACTGTAGTGGATTTGTCCCACTTGCAGACAGTGCCACAGCCTCGACAGGACCCAGTTTAAACACAAAGCTGCCCTGCACTGCACTTCTGCACTGCAGGGAACATTTCCATTCCTGAATGGTGATGCTCTGGGTTCTTTCTTACCGGGATGCCACTCGGAAGTACTTCTGGATGAAGTAGCACATGATTGCCAGGGGAACCAGGGCAATGAGGAACATGGGTGTGACATAGGAGATCACAGCAAGGGCAGACACACACAGCAAGGTGGAACGGCTCAAGCACTCCAGGGTAGCTGGGATGTGCTGTACAGAGAAGAAAAAAACCCCACACAATATTCCATAACATGCCAAGGTTAAAACATAACTTCATATTCCTTTCTCCTGTTTCCTCAAAAATTGTATTCCTTGCGTATTTTAAGCATACAGCTCTACTCTTGAATTTACCACTGGGTTTCAGGGACATCTGAAGGGATTTCTGTGGAGCTGCTTCATATCTGCATTGTGGAACACAATCCTCATGTCAGAGGATTACAGATGTGATGCAATGGATGATTTTAGCATCTGCATAAATCCTATGAACTGGCAGTGCAGTCTGTGGTAAGTAATGGTAATTTGAATTTCAGTCACTGCTATTCTGGGCAAGAGCATTTACTTTTTCCTCATTTCATTTCCCCAAATGAATGTGTTTACCCACTTACAAAAAAAGTAGACACTTCAATTTCAGGATATCACTATTGATCTTATTTTGCTTCCCTTTTCTATCCAGGACATCTTAGCAAAATAAATGCTTTTTCAACGTGCATGTAAAATGAACTCATTCAGAACCAAGAACATCATGATGCAAACTGATACAGTCAAAATTATAGTTCATCTGTAAGCTTCATCTAGATAAGTCTGTAAAAAATGAAACTCCACTTTTTAAGATTAAGATAGGATAACTTGAGAGCTTGAAAATATTTAATCAGTACCTGGTCAATGGTATTGCAGTCAGCTGAAAATCTGTTCAATATACTTCCCAGAGGTGTTGTTTCAAAAAACCTAGAATGGTACAAGGAATGGCAAAGTTTACAATACTGGTAATAGAACTGATTCATGTTATTATTTTGTCTTACCTAAGCTAGGTACTGTATCATAGAAAGAAGAAAATAATTAGACAGCCATAGTAAAATTTCTCATTTTCCCCAGTACCTATGGCTTTCCAATTAAATGGAAATGTCTTGAATTTACAACCACTTAAAACCCTACAACTGCAAGCATGTCCTCAGCTCCCTCTACTGCCTAAGCCATGGACATCACATGATTACACTTGAAAAAAATCCTTTCAGATTTTAATTTGAGGCCACTTCAATTCATGAAAAATTCAAAAGAAGCTAAATTGCAAAGTCTTGCATCTTTCTGGTAACAGAAAATTGTAACAAGAACAACTATTGCTGGAATAATATATTAAAAGACATTTAGATATGTAAAATGCATACTACATTATTGTTCTGCAACTATTAGCTGTTCCATAACTCATGTGAAACATGAAGTCTAATTTTATCCTGGGGAAAAAAAAATCGAAAGAAAAGTCTGAGGTTTTTTCATGTATGTGGTTTTCCCATAATTTCTGGGACAAATATAGTTAGCTTAAAAATAAAAAGGTTTTTTCCCCAGAGCTGCAGGTTTGAATCAAGATATACCTTTCTTTCATGCATGGGAAGAAAAAAAACAACTAATGGAGGACAATCAAGGTTTTTGCTGGAACAAAGTGCATGCCAGTGTACTCTAATGATGCCTGCAATGACACTTGTCTAAGCTCATTACCTCTCCCAGACTTGCACAATCACTGCCTGACAGTAAATATTTCCAGTGATTAAGATGATGAAGCATGTTATGAATTATCTGTACCACATACGGATCAATAATTGTGTTTTCTCCCTAATTAAAAACTGCACAGAGAAATTAAACGTGTGAGGAAGTAAATCTCTGAAGTCACAGTCAGGCAGGAGAGACATTTGACTTGTGTCTAGGAACTCAAGCAGCCTGGGTACCATTTTCAAAAACTACTCAGAAACTTGACACCTGGTGATTTTTCACTGACATCTTAAAATTATGAGATGCACAATCATTTCTTAGTTAAAACTGCACTTAGGAGACTCTCTTGAAGTAAAGATGACAAAATGACCATAATAAAATTTCTATTACAATCAAAGAAATACCTCATTGGAGCCAAAATAATTTTATTGAGTAAAGAAGAGTGTAGCTTTTTGGTGACTTTCAAGCCAGTCCACTCCACTGCTATTGATGTGACTAGACATAATACGATGCCAAGGCAGCAAAGAACGCTGAAAATTTTTGAATATTGAGAATGGTCAAATTCCTAAGAAACAAAGAACAACACAATTATTCACTTGAAATTATGTTTTAAAATTATTGCAAACACACAAGCACAAGAGTGAAAAAATGTGAGAGTATATCTTTGTTGCTCCCTAAATTAAACTGTCCATGATTTTCACCCATCTTAAATCATAATTCATGATCCTTTGGAGAGGGAAGTGTTTGCATGAATATAAGCGATAAATCAGAAATTTAAAGTATACAGTCACAGTATACAATCAAAAGCCCAAGTTGCTGTGAGAATGCAACAGTGCAGAGAAAACAAAAAAGAACTCTGATATCAAAATTACTTTAGAAAGCCAGGTTTAGATACATCAGCTTGATGACTAAAATACAATAAATCTAGCAAAAGAAGAACACACCAAACCTAATTTCATTTTACTGCACTGTGTATACAAAAATGCATTGAGCTTCAAAACACTCTGGAGTGGCTCTTTTATAGAAAAATAGCACATTGCATACAAATCTTGGAGCAGAGGCTGACAGTGGGAGAACACCCCCAGTTAAATCATAGGAGGAAGGTGAACAAGGCAGTGCCTACCATGCAGTGGGAGCAGTTTTTTGTCTCGGGCTCTATCTTGAGAGAAATGACATGCTCGGTCCAGAGTGCCAGGCAGTAGTCAATGGCCACCATGACTGTGTGCTTCAGCAGCTGGGACAGGAGCAGCAGGGGCAGCAGCAGGATCCCTGCTGCACTCAGGTACTTGCCACAGGCTCTCCAGGGCATCTTGGCTCTCTGATGCAGCACTGAAGACAGGTTGTCGTCATCATCACTCTCTGTTACATCTTCTGCAAGGTGCAAGAACAAAGGACAGCCACGCTGACATGCGCATCAAAGGGACTGGCAAGTGGTAGCCACAAACCAGGTCTTACCATCCAGGACAAAGGGTGGTTTTAAGGTCAAAATACCTGCTCAGACCTGCATATATTAACCTGCTACACTTCATAGTAATGCACACTAAAAGGATGCAAAACCCCTCAGCACTCAGTGATCAATTCCTTCAACCATGTTTTTGCAATGTGAAATCGCTGGCTGGATAAAATTCAATTGCAATCTTTTTCCTATGTAAAACCCTAAACAAATATATTTAGCTATTGGCAGGTGAAGTTCACCCAGCATGTTAATATTATTCTTCATTCATTATTAAATCCTATTTGCATATAATAAGAAACCCTCAAAAGTCTGGAGGAAGGAATGGTTTGTGAATGCTTGCAATCACTTTAGTCCAAAGGTCAAAGCAATGGAAATAGCACTCTTGTAAATCATGACCCACATGAAAAATGTTCTGTTCTCTTTCCAGTTTGAAGGGTTTTAATTCTTTCTAATAACATTTAACTGAAACAGTAATGTACTGGCCCTCTACCTTCATCCTCTTCATCATCTTTCAGCAATGCTTCCCGGGAATACATCGTCCTCCGGAGATTTGTTCTTTCCAAAACAGGGTTTTCCTCAATTGTTGTTTCCTGAAAAAGGGACAGTCCATGTGTTTCCAACCAGAAAATTAATACAGAAAAATTGCTACTTGTGATAAAATTGTTTCCTCTCAGTGAAAAATAGAAGTGAGAATCTCACAGCAGGCAGCCATAAGTGATTGATTTGCTACCTCTGTGCGAAACCAAAGGACATAAATTAGATATCTAACATTAATTTCAGGTTTCCAACCCTCCTGGAATCCTACCTTGGACAGTTATCCTGAAATTCATAAGAAGTTAATACCTCATTCTTCTTATAAGTATGAAAGACAAAATATCTTCATCATTTAAGGAACTTGATACAGGCATATCTGAAAAGTTTCCACCCAAGGCAATGAGTAAATTGAGGCATATCTACAAAATCAGTTGTCAATATTAGCAAAGCTTTTCCTAAAACAGCTATATTTATATTCCTTAGGTGACAATATTTTGATAGGGCTTCCTTTCAAGAATGGATTAGAACAGTATCAAGGAAATATGAAATGGCCAGATGAACAAATTTATCTTGAGAGAGAAATAATAATGGTATTAATAATTGTAATAATAATTCATATTAAGTTAGACATCACACACAGCATGTCAATTCTTGTTAAATTTTTCAAACTAAGGGGAAAAAAAAAGATGGCATTTTCTTGCATATATTGATTGCCCTGCCCATCAAAAACCTTCTCCAGCTCTTGGTCTTGTCGATTCATTAATGTCTTCCAGTGTTCAAAGAGCTCAGTCTCTGATTTCTGAATGTCCTTGAGTGTTCCTTCTCTCTGGATGTTTCCATCTTTCATGGCAATTATCTAAAAAGTCAGAAACACAAGTGGTGAGATAAATAGCCAGGTATGTCTATTTATTTTATAGCTATGCTGCTGTGCTTTGACAGGATTTTCTCTTTTCTTAAATAAATAATATTTTCACAACCAAATCTGTCTTCTAGAAAGACAGTGACATTATCTCTTGACTCCATCCCCTTCATTCAAGATGCTGAAAACCCAGAAACTTCCTGCACTCCATGTTTTCAGAAAAGGCTGCTTTCAAGGAAGAAGAATGGGAACCCTGTTGGCAGACAGGGGGGCATGCTACTCTTCCTAAATACAAGTCATTAGCAAGATAACATTTTAGAGTTCTCTTACCTCCTAAAAGGAAAAAGCTTTTAGCAAGACATTGAGTGCAGGAGGTTTTGCCCTCATTCAGGCAATTAGATATGAGCATGCTGGCTCCTTCTCTGATACCATGGACTGATAAGGAAGAGCTAGGGAATTTGAATCCCTGAAGTTTTAAAAGCATAAATAGTGGACACAGTTTGGAAAAGAAAAATAGATATATGCAAGACAAAGTCTGCAGGGAGCAGTTTCCAGTTTTGTGTCAATGTGACTATGTTATACACACAATGTCTACTCTGGATGCGAGATGTGAAAGCACTGGCTAGATAAAATTCAATTGCAATCTTTTTCCTATGTTAAACCCTAAACAAATATGTTTAGCTATTGACAAGTGAAGTTCACCCAGCACATTCATATTATTCTTCATTCATTACTAAATCATATTTTCATATAAAGAAAAAAAACACAAAATGCTGGAGGAAATCACTCTGGATCTGACAGGGACAACTGGAAAATGAGGCATGCAGATTGCAAACTCCCATCATTACAAAACAGGTAACATACTGTTTATATTTCTCTTTCCCTGGAAACTAAGAAATTTCCATGGGCAGGGAGTGGGGAAATAAACTATTTTGTTTATTGCTAAGAATTTACACCAGAGAGAAGATAAAAAGAAAACAAGGATCTTTTTGTGATCAATTTATTTAGGAAACATGCAACTGGGCTAAACCTTGAATTCTTCTGAGGGTTTTTGAAAAGATTTAGGGGGACCATGACAAATACTTCAAACTATATTTTTATATAAAATTGTTTAACAAAATAAAATATTCCCTCTTCACTCCACTGGGTAAGAATTGCTAAGGATTAATGAAACCTACACTTAGGGAAAAAACATGAACTATTTTGTAATAAATATTTTTTATTATAAAGTTTATACAAATCCTTCCTGTGCTACTGTCTGAAACAGTGTATTTCATAAAAATTACACATCTAGAAGACAATAAAAATAAAGCAATTTTTGTCCAACATCTCCTATAACACCAACATCTAGAAATGAGTCTTAGATTCACAAAGAAAATTAAAACAATTACACTGATGAAAGGCCATAGCTGCACATACTTGGTAAAAATTGCAGATACGTAACAATAAAAAATAAGTTAAGATGGCCCTCATAGGGAAGGGAAGAAGGCAGAAAATTCCAAGAGACAGTAATTTGAAAACCAGGACTGTGTTGAGAGCAGTGGTAACAACCTCTAAAGGTAAACAACTGAGGGACAAGGTCATGGCAGAGATGATAAATAACAAATGCTGCCCACCAAAAACCCCATCAGAACAAGATGAATGTTCTATCTGCAAATTTACACCAAGTCAATATGAAGCTCGGGAAGCAGCTGCAATCTGATTATTTCTTGGGACCAGGAAACTGCTGCTAGAGCCTGTGCAAGATGTAAAGAGAGAAGTCCTGCTAGGAGGAATAACTGCAGTCATCCATCACAAGGGCAAGGAGACCTGGGAGGCTGGAAAACTGCAGGAATAAGTGCAAGGCCAATGGGAACCAATGAATTAATTAAAAAAAATAATCCAAACCTTGGAAAATTCCCTCTTCATCTTTGACATTTCCAATTACAAACTGTTACAGAAAGCATATCTCCGGTTTTTTCCTTTAAAGTAGAAGATTTAAACAAGAAACCTAACACAAATGAAATACTACACATTTCTTAAATTCTTGCCCACATACAAAGGGCAAAGATATTCTTAATATATTATACAGTAGTACTAACCACAAGGAAATACTGGGTTCTTCCTTGTGTTTTCATACCCCTCAATATCTACCTTGCAGAAATGTGATAGCACAAATTCCTAGAAACATCCCAGCAGAGGCAAAGGTGTTGCTTAAACATTTCACTGTTTTGGATTAAAAAAATTAGCTGCAATTTTCCAACCTAACTAATCTTTTGAGATACTCAATATATTTTAAATATAACCTGCTTTAATAAAAGTATTAAGTAGCAGCTCTACAAAAATCCAACCTATTTAGGTGTTCTAAGATGGAAATCTCAAAATTATGGCTCCTCTAACTGGCTGATTATCAAAAGATCTTTATTACATATCTTCTCACTGAACTCTTGGTGGACAGATGGAGTGAAAGCACTGTTTGCAGCAAGACCTGTTCCCTGCCTCCTCAGAAAAAATGGGAAGAGGTTCCTTACCCAGTCAGCATGGGGCAAGTACTGCAGTTTGTGGGTCACCAGCACAATGGTCCTCTTGTCCTCCCGCAGCATTTTCAGGATCCCTTCTTGCATGAGATGGTCACTCAGGTGGATATCCAGGGCAGAAAAAGGATCATCCTGTCATGAGGATAAGGGGTCAGCTTTTGGGGTCAGATCTTAGGGGATCCAAGGAAACTGAGAGGTTTTAATAGCAGGAAACCCAGGTAGATGGACATGGACACACAGAAGAGGCCATGAGATCAAAACTGTGCTGAGGAACAGTTTCCTTTCATTTACAGAACACCAGACCTTGAACTGTGTTTTGGCACAGTGCCAGCTGTGTCAATTCTACAGTTCTGTGGAGTTTTCTGGGACCTGCTCCTCTCCCCAGATGTGTTCATGGCCCACACAGCTAGATAACACAGCTTCTGTCAGGCTCCAGACAATGTCCCCGTGTGGGTCTGTGGCAGAAATTGCATTACTGCTTCATGGATGGGAAAACGAGCTAATTCTGTTTCCCTTGAACACCACTGCCTTTAGTCTTTTTTTTTGGTTCATAAATCAATACTCTATTAACAAGGAATCACAAAAAAAAAAGAATCACAAAAGAAGTAATATTGATCATTTTGCTGACTCAGCTCAGATGATTTGAGACCTACATAATCTTACTGAATCAATCAATTATATGTAATTCATTTAGGTATAAATTAATCTGAACTATCTTTTGGGAAACTTATTTACCCAATCCTATTTATATGGAATCACAAACCTTGTGATTTGATATTTCTGTTTGCAATAGTGATACTGGTTGCAGGATTTACGGAGTGTTACTATTTCATACTATGTAATATTACACTAAACCCAGGCTTCATTAAAAATCAAAAATATCTATAATTAGTAATAAGATAAATATGATCACTTAGATTCTAATAAATGAGAGCATCACAACATAAAGCACCTAGAAAAAGTGCTTTTGAAACACAGTAACTTCACGATCCAGAATTTTCTCTCAAATGTGTGTGTGCACTGTGCTTGCTGAGCAAGGATGTTGTCAGCTCTGCTGCTGCACTCTTCTCACCTAGCACAGACCTAAACCTCAGCCAGATGACATTTATACTTGTGAGACTGAAGTTTCATAAGTATTTCTTATCAAAACCAGCCTTAAAAGAACTGAGTATTTGCTAATACTAACACATAGGATTCCTGATTATTTTCGAAATATTAATACTGGAAATAAAATTTATTTGTAGCTGTTTTTCCACTGTCAAATCATAAGAGAACCTGCTGCTGTTAGGAGGTTATTGAGTGTCCTTCACAGAAGGACAAAATGGGCAAAACCAAGTTACAGACCAATAGTGGATCTGCTCATTTTCAGCTCCTGACCCAACTGCTCCCATGCTCCTACACTCTGATTTTTTGCCTGGAAATGTCCTACACATGAAGCAAACACAGATTGATCAGCCCAATTCCCAAACAGGGAAAGGTCTAAATAGCCTCCCTTTCTTTTAGGGATGACATCTAATGTGCACAGCTTTTCTAATCCACATGATTTGTGTCTCACTGACATAACAGCTGGATTCAAACCTTCTAGAAGACTGAGCTAAAGGAGGAAGTCCTAAATTGGGAAGCCAGCAAGCTCACTACAAGTGAGTGTGGAGGATGCATCTGTTTCCCCACCTGTGAAGCTGTTAGAACCTGCTGTCACTCTCCTTCCATAGCTGAAGGTGGGACAGGATATACAACAGGCAGTTCAGGGTGCAAAAGCAGCTTAGTTTGTTGCAGAAAGGAAACACCCCAGACACAAGACAACATTAATTTTAGGCCTGAGACAGCTTAGGAATTTCATGAATACAGTTGAAACTATTACATTTCTAAGACCCAAAGATAAAAGCAAGGGTCAAATTGAATTTTCAACATACTGAGAGGACAAGCATCAGCATTTCAATGTGCAATACCTAACTGTCTGTCTACAGCATTTACAAAATGCTTCCTACCTGCAGGCTGGCTAACAACAGATAGAAAATACACAGTGCACATTTGGCTTGGCTCAGCAAAACACAACGTGAAATGAAATACTGAAAAGGAGATACTCTAAGGGAAGGAGCAGCTCGTGCTTCTGCATGGAGCAGAAACAGAAGGGCAGCAACTCACCAGGAACACAACATTTGTCTGCTGGTAAAGTGCTCGTGCCACACTGATCCGCTGGCGCTGCCCTCCAGACAGATTAATACCCTGGAGATAAGCAGGAGAGAAACAATCAGACTGGGAAAGAAAACATCCAGTAAATATTCATATTCCTTATTCTATGGATGATTCATAGGGGATTATTCTGGGCAGAGAAACATTATAAATTTTTCTGAAGTGTGGGCCTGTAATGTAACCTTGTGGTGTTTTAGGAGGCATTTTGGGGTTCTTTTGTTTATGCCAGTGCCAGTATATGTTAGAGTAAATTGTTTATAAATCTGTGACTTCTGTTTCCTTTCTCATCACTCCCTAATCTTCCCTGATGTGATAAAGCCATTGATTAAACACCTGCCTTTCTGTAAATGAAAGGGCTCTAAAAAGAAATAAATCTATGTGTTATTATTTATTTTTCTATTACTTCTAAAGAAACCAAAAATATCCTGTTAAGTCGGGATATCTGCAATAGCAGCTGCAGAACAGTCAAACATTCTGATAGCAGCACACTTAAATCATTGCACCTCACATAAATGACAGTGTTTCCATGTTCACTGAGCAATGAGCTTTCAGGCTAATGACCCAAACATACACTTAACTAAAAGATTACCTTTGTTGCCAAATAACCTGTAAGGTTTTAAGAACCAACAAAATAATAAACCCCCTTCTATATATTTAAACCAAAAATAGAAGCCTGTAGCTGTTTACTGACCCTCTCTCCAATCTGGGTTTGGTCACCATGAGGCAGAATGTCAATATCAGGCTGGAGGGAACAAGCATCAATTACTGCTTTGTACCTGTGGAAACAAAAAGGGCAACAAAATCCACACAGATACTGCTGAAGAAGCACATTTCCTACCTGCAGAGGAACAAAAATTAACCAGCTGGAAAAAAAAAAAAATCACACAGTGGAAAAGGTATTTGTTAGCCACTAATTGTTCTAATGGGATCTCTTTCAATCACATGCAAGTAAGTAATATTTCAGTTAAGAAAAAGGATCTTAGGTCAGCTTCCCAAATAAAAATTTCAAATAGTTAAACCTAGGAAAAACAAACATAACTTCTTCCAAGGTATACTACTATTTTTTAGCAGCCCTTTTTCCACACCCAGGACCTATGTTTCTTGTTTCACTATCCAAGGATAACAGGGAAAAAAAAAGAGTGTAGGATGCAAATACATAATCAGCTACTTCTTTTAATCAAATGATTTCTAAATATTTTACAGTGTCTGGTGGAAATTTATATTGAATAAAAAAGCAGCCCACTAATTCTCTACAAACAATACTCCCACTCCCAAACAGGTGATGTCCTTCCAGGAGAGACAAATAAGTCAGTCAGGTGAGAGAACACTGCATGCAAAACAAACATGGTCCTTGGAAATGGAAACATTTGTACACTGGAGCTCAAGTGAGACAAACCCTGTGCCTTGTGTCACTCAGGACAAACATGGTCCAAGGGGGAGAGTGTCAGGTTCAGGCAGGTGCAGTAGGTTTGTTCCTACAGGCAGATGGGACCCATGTGTGACCCCCACAACCACAACATTTATGGAAAAGGGGACACAAACACAGCAGTGCTGGAACCTGTTACCTCTGTTTGTTAAAAGAGCTTTCAAATGTGATATTCTCTTCCACTGTGGCATTGAGCAGCCAAGGCTTCTGTGATGCATAAGCTACTGCCCCTCTTTTCCTGGGGAAAAAAAAAACAAACACAGGAGTTCCCAGCACACCAATGCAATTACTAATTAATGCTTTTGGAAACCATTTTCTTGTAAATGAACAAATTAACAATTAGTCTTCAAAAACGCTTTCCTTTCTTTCTTTTGGACAATCAACAGCTCTTCCATCAAGGAGATACATAAGATAATAAATTTCCTACAGAATACTGAAACTGTTTACCCAACTGAATTTCACTTTGTTCCCTCTCATCCTACTGTGAGATGGGGTTTCGAGAGCCTAGCTCAAGAAAGCTGCCTCTTGAGCAGAGTGGATTGCAGGAGGAAAATTACCAAAGACTGAAAGCAAGATCTGTTTGGATAGATTAAAAAAAAAAAAAAAAAAAAATCAAATGTGTAGCAGATCGGTAGTAAGGCAACACATTTCAGGAGGGACATTCTAGAAAGATAAAGTGCTTGAAAAAGATCCAAACAACTCCACTCATGCACAAAGGCAATTCCCTCTGTCATTTTTCCTCCCCATTCTAAGAAGAGAACTAGAGTTAGAAAGTAAATGAGTAAGTAATTTCTATGCCTGTAAAGGCAAGAAAAGAGAACACAGACAAAAAAAAATTTGCTAAATTTCCCCCAGTGAAATGCCCCTCAATGTACTGTCAGAAGGGACAATTTACCATGTACAAGCAACAGAATCTTACTCACCATGCACATATTATTTCACAGAAATGATTATTATTATTTTAAAAGGAAAGTGTCTGCCTGCTAGAGAATTTGTGTCTTTGTTGCCTGTGGTGCATTAAGGATCCCAGTAAGGCAGAGCTGGGAGAAAGGCAACATCTTTTACCAGAGCAACTGATACTGCTGGAAAACTCATTGGCATATCAACCTGTCTATAGAAAAGGGCCAAAAGAGGGATCACATGCCTAAAAGCATATCTGTTTTCTTCCTAGCTCTATCAGCTAATCCAATAAAAAGACAGGACCTCTCACCCAAACATGGCCTTTGTCTGCTAGACAGCTGTAATGGAACCTATTTCTAGTAGGACCTTGAAAGCAATTCAAATCATACCTTGACAAAGTACATTTTATTTCTCTTTATAAGTTAAGGTCACTTGCCCTGCTCATTTTTTTCAGGCTTTTACCAAGTTTGTTCAGAAATTAAGATAGGATCCAATTTTTGTCGATGACCTGAAAGAACACACGATTCCACTATTCTGGTAACGTGCTTCCAAGTTGAAATTTATGATGGCTCACTAGAATTTAATTAGGCTTTATGTATTTTCTTTATTGGAAAATGAAACAGAAATAGCTAAACAAAAGAAAAAGAAAAAAAGCAGAAAAGATCCCCTAGGCAGCCCAGCCTGCAGCCCCAAAATCTAATTCAAAGAGCATTCAGGTCTGCCTCGAGAGAGGCATTTTTTCAATTAGTATGAAATTTTCATCACAATAATTGAGAAAAAATTACTCTGAGCATTCCAAAATGAAGATTTATTCCCTTCCCCTCCTTTTCATTGGTTGAAACTGTAACTTGGCAGCTCATAATTCTCCATGTGAATAAAAAGTTACTGCTAATTTAGTTTTTGAAAAATAGCAGCAAGGTTTTGAGGAAAAAGTTTTTACAACTTTAGCAGAAAGTGTTCTTTGGTTGAGTGAAGATATGGGCCCTGCCAATGTGATGCACTCCATGCTGAGAACCAGCACAAAGCCTGGGAATGCCACTCACACTTTGATTACATTCTGCTTTTAGGACACCACTGAGAATCATTACTGCAAGAACTTGGCAACGGGCAATGAGCTTGCCAAAACTTATTATGGACTGAAGATTTAGTAAGAGCCTCTAAATTAATCGTAATTGCAAACTGACAATAGGATAGCATATCAGGACTGATCATATTTTGACATAAACAAAAAGTCTCCAAGTGCTTTCAAGCTTCTTCTTCACATATATAAAATCTATTGCATGCCCACAGTGCTGCTTACAGTAAAGAGACAATATCAAACAATTGCTACTGAAACTGTGAAAAGCAGGTGACTGAAAATCCAGAAAACAAAATATTCTGCAATGGAGTGTGCAGAAAGCCTGCCTTGAACATACATAAGGTTTCACAGTTTTAGGACTGAATGCAAACCAATGGTTTAGGAGAGAAAGGCTTTTGAGGGAATATTCTGTGGGTGGAAGTGATTGTTTCCTGGCCCCATACTGCACAAATGTGTTTTCAGCAATGGAGCGCATTTTTTCCTCTCTGATAATACAACAGACTAACCATAGCCTCTTAATTATCACCGAGATGTTGACAGAAAAATTCAGCCTTGCAATAAGTAAGGAAGGCCTTCCCTGAGCTCACTGGAGACTGTGAGCTTTGTCTAACATAGAATCAACCCTGTTTACTAATTATGAATCCGATTAATTCATCCCAACCAACACTGTCAAAAGGAACAACATTCACTTCTTTACAGCGTGGGTGACTGAGCACTGGAGCGGGTTGCCCAGAGAGGGTGTGGAGTCTCCCTCAGTGGAGATGGATTTAAGAACCATCTGGACACAACCCTGTGCCAGGTGCTCTGGGGTGACCCTGCTGGAACAGGGAGGTTGGACCAGATCACCCCTGTGGTCCCTTCAACCTTACTCCTTCAGTCATTCTGTTGAGAAGAGTGTTTGTTTAAATTTATTAATCTAGCCCTACTTTCACATTTCATTTTGTTAAGTCCAGGAGGCACAGCAGATCTTCAAGATTAAACACAACTAGTTAAGGGACATTAATGTATGAATCTCAGTGCCTTAATAAACCTATGAAATCTCAGCTGTTGGCAATTTAAAAAAGAGAATATATGCACTTAAAAAGCAATGGAGTTAGGATTATGATGATAGAAGAAATAATACATTGCAAGGCCTTTCCTGTGTGTTTTTGGGATTGTTGACTACAGTCTTATCTTGATTATTTTACACAATCCATTAACTTCTATTATCATTCCACTCAAATTCAAATGTTCTCCAGATATGAGAAAAATGTGCACTGCTCTGAAATGTGTACTGCATATGCAAAAAAACCCCAAAAAACAAAACCTTCTTGTATTTTCAGCCTGATGGAAAGTATTTTAGCACTCTGGTACTGCCAGTCCTGAGTATTCAGGAAGAAATCTTTCTGCCATTATTAAACTTCAAGGGTCACCTGCTTGTTTCTATTTTAAATCTTGCAGTAGGTGCGTACAGAGACATCCTGTTTGTCTTCAAAGGGGGAACATTTAACTCATTAAGTGCAGAGACTGCTGAACAATGTTCACAGAATGGCTGAGCTTGGAAGGCACCTCTGGAGCTTCCCATCAGTTTTTAAAATGTTGTACCTGAATTCCGTGTCAACAGGAGACTCTTTCTCTGGGCTGTAGAAAACAAATAAAAAGGGTTTTTTAAAAAAATTATTTCAGACAGTGCAAATAACACCACAAAGTAGTATCACTATGCTATCATTAAAAATACAGTAAAATGACTGCATAGCAAAAATAAAGCTCTTTTTATGCTAAAGTTCTCTGGTACACGATGTTGACCTAAAAAGAGTATAGTTAAAGTTTCAGTTTGGAGAAGTGCTGAACCTTGTGGAAAGCCTTCAACACTTATGAGTAAATACTCAAGGACTTCAAAACTTTGACCCGAAACACCAAAGATGTTCTAAAGGATATAAGTGCAACAAAACCACCAGAGGCATTCTTACAGCACTTTAACAACTAGGATTCCCAGAACATACAATAATGTAGGCAATTGTTTCATACAGTCTAATAGTCTTCCCTATTTTGAATACTCTTGCCATGCTGTTGTACATGTTATCTAACCCTTTGCCATCCATCTCCACAAGAGTTTCAAACATGAGACTGTCTAATTCTGATCATGCTTCTCTTGTATCTTAATGGGTTCTAATGGTTTCCCTTCAGCTTGTCTCACTCTCTCTGAACACAGAAAGGACTGTGAGATTCCAAAGTGTCCTCTACCAGGAGGCTTGGACATGAGCTACATGAAAAGTTCCTCTTATGCTACACACAGATAGGAGCACCAGTTTGGCAGGACTCAGTCTGGCAACCAGGCAGGTCTGAGAAATAAAGTAAATGGGAGAGAAGAAACTGGCAAATCTAAAGAAAAAGCAGGGGAATAAGTGGAGAATCACAGAACCAAGAAAATATTCTGGTCAATAAAAGCCACGTAATTTAGCCTAAGCCAAGGAAAGGGAGGCCATATGACACTGCTGATTTCAATAACAAAGTTCTCCCTGAGTCCAGCAGGAACAAGGTCATCACTTTTACAAGGTTTAACATTCTGGAGGTTTGTGCCCCAAAGTCAGAAAGCTTTGTTCTTAGTTGATTTGGCAGATATTCCCAGATGAGCTTACATCCCCATTTCAGGATAAGCTATGTTAATCAGGTAAAAATAATTTCTGTGCCAACAGATGGACTAATCTCTTACTCTCCACACTTCTCTGTGTGTGCCTGAAGAATGGCAGGTGAGAAAACAAACTTCTGACAGGATGTAAAAAAATGAAGAGTAATGAGGAGAATTTGCTTTAATAAATGAGACCTTTAAATACATTTTCCAAAATGCAGTAAAATCTGGTTCAGACCTTTAGAGAAAGATTTTCAAACACATAATAGGACACAATATTCAAAACCTCCAAATTGTGATGCTTTCATAACAGAAATCCAACTCATATTTTCATAACTTGTATAAGTGGTTTCAAAAATCATATGCTGCAATAATGCAGTTAAAATTTAATTGATTTTCAGAATTCTGACTCTCTATCTTAAGCACAGATTTTATAAACCTTTGGATTTTTCTACAGCTATTGATTCAGCAGGAAAACCATTAATTGCACACAATACCATACCTGAAATCTTCCCCCGTCTCACTGTCAGAAGTGCAGCTGCATCACAAACAGAAAGCAAAGACTGTTTACTTAAGTGAGCACAAGCAATCTGCCCCAGAAAGAAAAACTATTAAATTCCACTTAGTGCACAGGCTGCAAACATTACTTATCACAGGGCTGCAGTGCAGCATCTGTTCCTTCTACACAAACTGACTTGATTTCATCAGGCAAAAAGATTTGGTGACCCTTTCTTACCTTATAAACATTAATTTGACTCAACAAATAAAATCACCTCCACCCTGTCCTGGAGGTGCTAGCAGAACTGAGAAGTCCTGCTGTGACAAGAATGCAGTTCCATTATAAAAAGTTCATTTTCTGGGAAAACAAAGTGATAATTCCTGATATGTATTTTTTTTCCCCGTGACAGTAACTGCACCTTTACAGCATATAACGGGTTAGTGTGAACCCCAAGTCCCTCCTTCAGTTGCCACATACTCTGTTCTGTGTCAGTCCTATCCTTGGGGTGATGTGCTTGTGTAAATGTAACCAGGTCCAAAGGACACACAGGTTTTGATTTTGCTATTTTTGAACGTGCAAAAGGATGCTCAGAGTTGTTTTGACAGGATGATTGGGCATACTTATTACTGGTGCTAAATTCAGTTCCATTCAAAAGAGTGAAAAATCTGTATGTCAAATGATATAAACAAAATCAAGGAGGAACAAAGTTTTCAGGCTTTAAAGAAGACAGGCTCATCAACTTTGTGCCAACACAATTTGATTATAAATATCCAGGAGAGAAAATGATACCTGCAGATTAAAAGGTTGGTTTGAGACACTTCCATGAAATTTATGCATAATAAGGAATGACCACATCTAAATCAAATTTACTGAACAATTTGAGGGCATCAGCCAGCCACCAGTACTTTTACTCCAAAGGTCTGTGTACTGATCAAAGCTTTTCCACAATAAACTCACACTCCACTAGTCTTAAGTGACCATGTGAACTCAGTGGCCCATTCTCCAAAAACCCACGAGCTTGTTGCATATCATTAATGAGAAACACATTCTTTACAGGAACTAGTGATAGGCTGAAATAGAAAATAGCTTTTCTAGCCCCTCCATGCACAACACAAAGACCCTGAACCAACTGTGTATCAATTCCCTGATCTGTTTCTTCTGTAGCAGGAAAATGATTCTCCATTTGAGTTCTAGCTCAAACTTCTCAATTCACTTTTCCCCATTTGTTCTATCCCTTCTTTCCCCCTTTTCCTGCATACTCTTGGCAATTAAGGATGCTTTGTTCTCCTACCAGTACTGAAATGCCAAAGTAACATATGTTTGATAATGAGGTCTAGATCTAATTTGTCAAGGTATTTTAGATGTCTAACGATGCAAAGATGAGCCTACTGAGATTTTCAAGCCTTCAGATTTCAACTTCCCACTTAAATAAAATTAAGTACTTGGATGTTTCTGAAAACTCCAGTGAACATGTATTTTTAAATACCAATTTACTTTGTAGGCATAAAAACAACCTTAATTTCTTTTTTTTTAATTTGATGGAAACAATAAATTCCGCATTAAGATGAAAACCTACTGTTAACAACCTTAAGTCTCTATCTTCCTTCACATTATAAAGGCTTAAGAGTCACTTGCAAGAACTTATGTCCTGTTTAAAACAAATTACATAATTATGTTTGAGCAAACTTTTTTCCAATTAGGTCAGTTTTCTGGTATTATTTACTGCAACAAGACTTGAATTGGGACTATTAAATGTGAGATACTGCCCAGAAGAAATTAGCATGGCATATACTATAATTATTTACTCAATAATAGGTCAGATCATTACTATTTACCACCTTTCCAGAATGTAAATAATGATTCTTCTATTTTTGTTAAATCCCTAACTGCATTATAAAATATTTATACTGAGATGCTCTCAGGCTGCTTTGGACAAGAGGCATTAATCTAAGCTGGATCTTGTGGACCCACATTGTAACACAACAAAAATACCACAAATGAGGCTTCTGATTATCTCCATCCTAGCCCAGGAATAAATTACATTACTTTTTAAGGGTTTGAAATAATTTTTGTAAGAAACAAGCAAAAATTATATGCATTTAATCCTGTTTTATTCATAAAGCAGGGGGGTAAAGAGTAGGGAAATGACTTGTTATCCACTAGACCAAGGGAAGGGCCAGGAATAGCATCCAGATTTCCTGAGCACTGAGTGACATGTCAGCAGGATACATCCTTCATCTTCATAGCTATGACCTTGGAGGAAGGGAAGGGGAAGGAAATTTGGATGAACTAATTCAGGTCTATTCTGTAACATGAATGACTGAAGCCAAGCATTCCCAAAGAGCTGTAACAAGGGACTGAAATGACTTTGGTGACACTTTCCATTGCCTGAGCTGAGGCTACTAGCCCTGGTGATTACTTGATAAGACTACTCTCCTTGAGCCTGGGATAAGGTTGCATGCTCCTGGTCAGGCATTAGTATTTTCTTATCAAATTAAGGGAGCTTTCATCTGATAGCTTGACAACACAGGTGTGCAGCCCACACTGGCTGCATCCATCACTCTGAGCAGACCAGTGCACATGGCAGCAGCTCTGAAAGATGAGACAACACATAATCTGTCCCAGTGCAGCCAGCACTTAAGAGTGCTCAGATTGTTTCAGCCACAAGTCCCTTCCTACATATCTGACAGATAGCACAGCAAATGTGATAACAACTGAATTTCACCTTGTGATACTTTGGCGCATACAGAAGACATGAAAACCAGCTCTGACCTTTCCACTGTTGTGAAGAACATACTTCTAAACAAGTGCTATTTAAAAACACAGTGGTTTTTGATCAGAAACATCATGTCATCTGTTTTAGTTTAGCGTCAGACATTCAAATTACACTTCTTAATCTTGTTATGCAGTCTGTAAAAAAATACAGCCTTGCTGAAATGAAATTAGTCCACCTAATAAGGCTGCAGGGATTCTATGGTTCCTCACCACAGTCTGATTTTGTGCTTAGGGAAGTATATTCTCATGGATAGATCATCACATTCTGGAACTTTGGCTTCTGTTCTTGTTTTCCTCACTAACTGAAAGGGTCACCTTCTTCGGTTTCATTTTCATAGACAACTTTCCCTCCTCGTACTATTGCTATCAAAGCACGTGCAATTCTGAGTAGTGTGACTAGCTTACACATGAGGGCTGGATATAAATCACATCTCTTGGTAAACACTCAAGGAATTTAGAGAACTGTTCCACAAAATCACTGCAGAATCTATTGGGTAACAATGACCCTGTGTCCATCAGAGTGTGTAGATTTGATTTACAGGTAGCCTGGTTTACCCTCATTCCCAATCACTTCAAAATAAAATTAATTGTTTCTCTAGGTCCTTCTGCAGTTTGTTGAGCTTTGGTTTTTTTTATACCTAAAGGGCAAAGTGCAGTCTGTATGGGTAGGAAGTCTGGTACTGTGAAATAAACAGGCCAAAAATGTCCACACAGATTGATCAAACTGTGTATTAGAGATGGTAGGAATTTACTGGAAACCATATACAGGAGCTGGAATATATTTTACCATCAGTCACCTCGCCTGAGGGTCAAGAGAAAAGTCCCAAGAGAAGCTGTTTGAGTTCAGTACTATTTTTCTCCCTCCCTTCAAGGCCAAAACAAAAGTTAGACAGGAATGGAATCTCTAAGTGGCCATCAGAGTCCAGGTGCTGAGTCCCCTTGGGAAGGACATGGCTAATCACTGCTGCCAGATCAGGCAAGGATGCACTGGGGACAACTCTGAGGTCACTGCCACTTGAAAGAGACTCTTCAAATTCTCAGGAATTAGCCTGGTGCTGGGATGGAGCCATCCACACATCTGAGCCAGGCACTGATCCTAGTGAGCCAGCACCTCTTTAGAGCTCCATGCAAAGGCATGAGCTCAGCCCTGAAAGTGCAAACACCTTTCTGTAGCTGCACAACACCTCAAGCTCATTAATTCTAATTCCAAATTAGTTAAAATTTCACTCAGGTTATGTTGCTGGAGTGCAGAGGTTCACCCTGGCTGGGGATTCTTTCTGATCTCAGGGTAAGGTTTTTGGGTATCTAGAAAATCCCCAACTCCACAAGCTCCCAGGAGAGATTTTGGGCTTTTTCTGCACTGCCACTCTAGTCGAGCTGAATTTTAAAATTAAATTAGGATTTTAAATTAAATGCCCCTACCTGCTCCAGGATATGTTCCCAGAGATCTTCTGCATCTCACCAAGTATGGCCAGCAAGAGAGATGACTTACCACAGCCCACCTGTCCTACAATCATTGTTAGCTGACCTGGAAGGGTGGAAGGTAAACATAAGATTATGATTTACCAAATAACTATGGAAAAATATCTTATTCTGTTTATCTGATGTAATTTTTTACCTTGAGGGATTCGGATATCAATATTGGACAATGCTGGAGGACCTTCAGGTGTCCAAGTGAAAAATCCATTTGTGATCTATACCAAGATAGAGACAAAAGATAAACAGAAACTCAGCTTCAGAGCTCACTTTTTTCCTCCAACATTAGAGACATTCTTTTTTCATTACACTGAGCACAGGAACAGAGTTAGCCTTTGCCCAGTGCAGGAAATGGATCTTCAAGTGACTGACTTTCTAAAGGACTGTGCTTTGATGGGCAGAAACCTCTGAACTCAAGCAAAACTATTAAAAAATTACTGAGAAATCATGAGGGGAAAATAGTTGCCATCTAGAGTTTCTCTTGTTCTATTGTATTTAAGGTGGGTACATGTAATAAGTGAAATGATTACAGCACAATTAAATTACATCCATGCCCAGTTTGCTCTCTGCAGAGCCCTGAATGTCACTTGAGACACAGTGCAGCTTTTCCAGCAATTACACCATTCAAATCCCAAGCAGATCTGCAGAACCTTCCATGAAATTAGATGTTGCTGCCCATTACAGCATCTTCCTTTCTATTTACACAATTCTCAGATAATCTAGGTTTTGCTAGATACAGAAATTGTTCCATTGAACAAGACTAAAACCAGGAAACAAAGCCTGTTCAGAGTTTAAATGGAGATTTCCATGGATACTGTCAGAAACAATTTTAAAAAGCACACATTTATACAGGACCCTCTTCTCTCACTTTTTCAGAGACTCTAAAGCCTTCAAAGCCTTTCAGCTATGCAAGGTAGAACAATTTTTCATCTGAGAAGAGTGGAAGAGGACACTTTTATCACACCCTTGAGAAAAATTGATGCTCCTATCTTGAGCAAAAGCGAGTGTGGTGTTCCTCCCTCTGGATTAGCAAAGGCAGCCAGAGGATCCTCTCTCAACTCATGCCCCTTCCTGGGCCAGGAGCTGCAGACCTGCACAAATTCCCTGACCCAGGGGCCACCAGTGACAGTGGTGTCAGCAGATGGAGCCAAAGATTATCCCTGGCCTGGCTTTCTGTTCGAGCCTTACAGAGATTCCTGCACTGGCCTCTCCTTTGTGACAAACTCCTCTGTTGTCACCCCAGGCATCTTTTGACCCAACACTGCCCCCAAAATCCTCTTCCAAATATTCCTTTTATTTTCCTGGAATTCTGTTCAAGAAGGATGCTGCACCAATTCAGCATATCTAAAAAAGACCTGAAAGCATTCCCAGTTGTCCTACTTAGTCCCATGAAACTGAATTATTCATCCTCTTTTGCTGGAAATGCAAATGTAATAGCAGACTTTCTAAATAAACAGCTTCATCACTATAACAACCATCAGGATTTTTATTACTTCTGGCCATATCCACAGTAAATCAAGAGCATCAATCTTCAAAGTGGCATGGGCAATTGTAATTTTTTTCTTCAGACAAGTTAGGTCTTTGGGAGTTAGTTTTTAGTTTCATCTGAGGAAAAGCTACTAGGAATTCCAAAATAGGAAGGGAAGATCCATGATGAGATTATTTTGGGAATGTCTAGAACAAATTCTTTTTGATTTTCTTCCTTCCATTATTCCATACAGACCCTGGAACTGGAAGAAAGAGTTCTGGCATACATAAAAGGTTGGGTCAGATGATCTTTTGAGGTTCCTTCCCACCTAGGCTGCTGTAAGTTAAAAATTTTGGACCTGAGAACAGGGTTAATGACTTAAACACTCGAAACAGAAAGTGGCTGGGTGAAATCTAGAGGAATAACTGCAACTAATCACAACCTAGAGATTAGTAGTTAATTCTTAAAAAGGAAGACAGACACAAGAAAGGTGGAGGTTAACTCTGACAAGTGCACAAGTGTCTCACAGTTCACAACAAACGTTGGTTCTTGAACTCGAAACTACCATCAGAGTACAAAAGTGACTATTAGCGAGCTAATATAAGTGCTATTAGAGTGACCTTCATATCACCTTTACACAAAAATCATCTGCTTCTGTGATGTTAATGGGTCTTCTCATGTGAGAGCTGTAATTGTTCCAGTCCTCCCTGGCAGGCCTCTTGCGATTCACAACCTTGAGTGGCTGTGCAAAATCAGAAAGACAGAAATAAGCACTAATTGGTGGCAGCATCAGCAAAATATCCTAAACCCTGGCAACCACAGCGTGAATGATACAGTTCAGGGTATTAAAACAGAGGTTTTTGCAATTGCAAGAAATAATCAGTAGGAAATGGAGAAGTGAAAAATTTATTCTGGGTGCAAACGATTGCAGCCACTTCACTGGCAATGAGACAGCTCTACTCACCACTGCTTGGTACTTGCTGTGATTGTCTGCACTTCTTAGCTCTGAAGATTTATCATGCTCTTCTCCAATTTCTTCACTTGACAAGAACTCACTCAATTTCTGCACACTGAAAGGGAAAAAAACCCACAACCACACCTCAACCTCAAAAGTAAAACTTTTGTTCATGCAATATTTATTACAGAGCCTCCCTTCTGGTATTTCAGCTGCTGTCTGCTGCACAGTTTGTTTGTCCTTGTTTTGTTACAGGTGTGTGAAAATGTGCAATGGGAAGTTACTGCAAGGAAGCTTTCAAAACCTGCCCTGTTGCCTATTAACTGTGATCTTTTCACAGTTTGTGCACATGTTCCTCAACACCAGACATCACCAGAGAGATCTCACACAAAGGTTTTTCCATGCATTTGGTGGGACACAGAAGGGCTGCAACAGTGGTCTGTTTTGAAGCCACCCACCCAAGTAGAATTAATGTCATTTATGCTGAGCAAGAGTGGCCCAGACAGTCCTACTGAACAGTCTTATGGAAGCTGCACACTGTGAGCCAAATTCAAGCAGCTATGGTGAAATATGATGTGCAAAAGGTAACCAGATAAAGGAATATACCTTAACAGAATAGTATTCAACAGATGAGATATAAAAGGAATCCTGACAACCAGTTACAAAGAAGAAGGCATAAAATTTTCACTAGCTGCTTTAAGATTTAATTAGCTAAGAGATAATGTGCTTTTATTAAGACATTTAACAGATCAGGGCATCAATTTTATCTCTGTACCTGACTTTATAAAATGTATGTCTAATCTACTCACAGGGACAGCAAATGAAATTTGTGAAAGAATTGGATTGAATCATGAACTCAACATCAAAGAAGCTCAATTAGCTGGAAATAAGTCAGTCTTCAAAATTATAAAGTGCCAGAAGGACTAAAAATAAATTTATGGACAAGAGCTGAAAAAAATTGATTTCAATGTCTAGCCTCAGGCTGACTGGGGAAAAAGAGGAAAAACAATGCCACTGAAGCATTGTCATAGGTGGTGATCTGTTAGGATGCCAATCTTATAAAATAAGAACAAACCTGCCAAGATTTATTTTTGCATTTCACTACTAGGGTTTTTTTCTTTAGAAGGAGACTGAGTTTCTCCTAAGAAGCTTGTGAAATCCCCCATTGATGCCAAAACATTGCTAGATCCAAGCATTACATTGCTGCCTGAGGCAGACTCCCTGCACTGCTAACACCAGTCCTGCAAGCAGAGATCAAGGTCACCTGGGGACTCCCAGAAAAGAAGTTTTGGAATTTTTCTGTCAACCTGCCTGATTGCTATTGGCAGCTGAGCACTGAGATCAGTGGATCTCTTAGAGGACTCAGTAGAGGGAATTTAGTTAGAGCAGGAACTACAATCTAAACAAAAGGGGGGAGAATATCTGGGATGGGATAAGAGGAATAGTAATTAATTTGGGATGAATTTTTGATCAGAATTCCTTAATGGGAAGGTCTTTTATCTCAAAGGAAGTGATTCTCAGCTCAATTGCTAGGGATATTAAGATCTATTTGCACAAAGCTCTGGAAAACAGGACTAGGAATCTTACCCTTTTTGTTTACCAAACATTTAAAAGAACATTTTAAATGTCTTTGAATGGACCAAATGATGGTTTAGATGCTGCCTAAATGGATTTGCTATGCAGCTGCACCTGTATTGTTTGCATGAAAATTCCACTGGTATTTGAAAATTGCTCTGAGGACAGGAGGAGCAGAGAAGTCCCCCCTGTATCCAGGGTCAAGAGGGGTAGGAACAGAAGACAGCAAACAGACCAGACAGATCTAAACAAGGGTAAGTCTCTATTAATCCACCCAACAATTTGATTTTCTTGTCTAGTTGTGTATCCAGGCATCTGTACTCTCTGAAAACCCCTGCCCAATGCTCTGCAGAACTCTGGAATTTCTGCTCCTGAGGCAATTACTCAGAAGAAACACAGCAGAGCTGTGAGAAAATCTTGTGTTAGAGGCAACAGCTCTTATTTCAGGATGCCAGACTGTTCTAACTCTTAAAGAATAGGAAAAGGACGTTCTCTGCAGAGCTCTTGCTGACAGCGCAATTCCAGTTCTCCAATATCTCCACAGGGGAACTTATTTTTAAGCCACAGAAAGGACATATTGATTAAAACACTGTTATTTGCACAGCTGACTAGAAAGATGGTTTGATATTAAACCCAGTAAGAGACATAATGCTACTCTTGCTGCTTAACCTTTGTTGATTGAAAATGATACAGTGCACCCTTTTTCTCTAAAGCAACATTGAGGAAATACATCAATTGGCTCCTCAGTTTTAATTTTCAGTGGTAGAAACACTCCCCATATTAAAAAAACCCCAAAGCACCACTACAGAAAGAGGTTTCAGAATTTGTCACCTTCCTAAAGGCTTTGAACAGTTGCCTGTCTCAGAAGCAGACACCCAAGCCCATAATTTAGAAAATTTTCAGGGCTCCTACATGGAACAGAAGCTCTGTCAATCACACAGTGGTTCTGAGTGTGACAATGACAATCCATGGGGATGCTTTGCAATTGGGCATATGAGTAACAATTAAAGATACTGAAAAGGTTATGGATTGATATTATTGTCCTGGATAGCATCAGGCATCAAAGACTAGCCAATACTAACAGAGCAGGGCTTGTGGAGTGCCTGAGAAGCAAAGCCAGTAACACACTCTCACCATCCTTTACACCTTGGTTTTACTGCTGGATCATCTTCTGCTCCACACAGTCCCTTTCTGTCAGTGCAGGAGAAGTTGTCTTTGCACACTTGCTAACCCCAGTTAGACTATCTCAGCCTAAAAAGGCTGAAATACAGCTTTGCCAAGTTTACCTGACCAGCTACTTATTAGCAGGAAGGTGTAACAGCAGGAGACAGCAGCAGCAAGCAAACCATGGCTGTGCTCAATTGGTGCAAACACAACAGTCTGCTTTTTAACATTTATTAAATTGTTTAAGAAAACACATCTTTGCATGGCTTGTAAATATCTTCCAAAATATTCCTCTGAAGGGTGAGGCACTCTAGAGAGAGCACTATGGAGCAAAGCACTCTGGAACACCACCTGAGTGATACAGAGAGCCAGGACAGCAAGGATGATGCCAGCTTGGTTACAGAGTCTGATGCCTGTCTGCACCACAAATGGCAGGGCAACAGCCTGCCAACAAGATATCTCCAGAATAACCCATGAAGAACTCCCAACTAGCAACAATTAATACTTGGCTGATGCTAATTGCTCTCAAATTGCTCCTGTGGCATTAGCAGGCACAATTCATTTGCAGAGAAATCCTTAGACAAGCCAAAAGAAATGCCTGTTGGTAACAGGCAGTGTCAGTGTGGGCTCCCAGGCACTTTGCTGGCTGTAATCTTTGCATGACAATTTGCCATGGCTCTAGGGACTACCACAGCGGCTGCAAGACATTTCCTGCCAGCTGCTGATGCTCTCAGATTTCACACTCCTTAGGAGAGAGGGCACAGCTGTGACTTTGCACTGTCAGGGAAATTTCAAACACTGAAGGCAATCTCAGCCTTGTGCTGTAGTCTCCCTTCCATTTCCAAAGCAACACAAAGGCAATTAAGCAAGGGCTGGTGTCCAGTATGTGTCCTACAGTTTAAATAAGCTTGTCAGACAGCTTCAATGGAGGTCATGAAGTTGTCCTAATAAAGAAGGAAGCCCTAACTCTGCTTCCCTCTCCAGTCAGGTAGAGTTACACTGTATATGAAAAAGCATTAGGTGGTTTTTATAATAATCTGTTGATATTCAAAATCCCCAGTGAAACAGCAATTCTACTGGTTGTTATTTGGTTACCTTTTGAACATTCAAACTAACATGTTTAGCAGAAAGTAAAAATTCATCAAAGTTGGATTAGACATTTAGTCATTAACTGACTGTGACTCTTAGAAGTGATTTTTAAGATTTTTTGTTGGCTTGTTTCAGTCTATCTCTGGTCCAACAGGCAGCAGCTGAAAAACAAGAGATACATGCTCAAACACATGTCCTTCTGTGATTACCTTTTACCTTTCCACATGTTTGATGGAAGGGAAAGCAGTTTACAAGAACAGATAAATAATCACTCAATTTGTAAAATGAAAATGTAAAACCAGCAATGGACACATTCTCAGAAATTGGATAGGTGGTAGATATTAATTTTACAGTTCTCACCTTACTAATGCTTTGACAGTGGATCTAACCACACTTGAGAGCAGGAACAATGGAGACACAAGGATATGAAACAGGGAGAGGGAGGCAAATGCCACTGATGGGGAGAAGTCAGCCTTTCTTGTCAGGTGGGCATGGACAACAAATGTCTGCAGAGACAAACATCAGTCAGTGCCTTGCCATACAGAAGGGAAAAGACTTCATATTTCACAAGCATTTCATTTACAGTATCTTAATTCATACTCTCTTAACAGTTTGGGGGAGGGCTGCACGCTCTGGGCTGCTCCTGGAAGGCAAGTGGGTATTTTCCATTCTCTCCCAGAACTGCAAATGTGTAGTAGGTTTGCATCCTGGTTTTCTCGTCCTTCCCCAATTCCACATCACTTATACTTGAAAATACAGTCATAATTTGCACAACTTAGAAAAGTCCATACTTACTATGAGTACAGCTGCAATTGGTATTGCTGCATTCATGAAGACTGTGAAGGAAAACACATAGGAACATTTAAAAACAATTTTCATTCAGACATGCTAAATGCTAAAATGCTGCTAGCACTGCTTTACAATGGTGTTTTCTACCCTCTTACCCTGCATGTCAGTCCCCTCCATCACAACCTGAGGATATTATTTAATCATCACCTTTTCATTTTGACCTTCACGTAAGTAAACATTTAAGTAACACAGAGAAAGAATATAGACTCTCTAGCTAAAATAGAACTCAGGAATCAGTACAGGTGTAACAAAAAAAAGGCTAGACACTTGTGTTTTGTGTTTAAACTGTGCCTGTCCTTTTCTTCTCTCAGATACAGCAACTTTCAAACAGTGACAGTTCTTCCCAAGTAATTCATCTAGTCATGCTTATATAAAATAGCCAAGTTATTGCACATAGCTCCAGAGAGGGGAGTCGGAAAAGATAAGTATGTTAGTGTGCAATTGCAAAATGAAAGCCTAGGCTTTGAAAGACTAACATGTATTAAAGTCTAGAAATGCATAGTTTATGCCTCACCCCCAGGAAAAGAAACAAATTTGTTTTTCTGAGAAAAACATTCTCTCATGTCTCTAGTGGTTCTACTTGCTGACCAGTTTTCCCACTTTGTATCAACTCAAGGCAGTTACAGCACAGAAACTGTAAAGAAGGGAAGTGTGCTGCCTGCAACTCTGTCCTTCTAAATGCCATTAAATCCTTGCCTTTGCAATGTGCCTTTGAGGTTGCTGCAGTACATGGGTTTGCTTTTAGGGATGAATCTGGGGAGAGAATCTGGCAAAGCTCATCAGCTTCTCAGAGATGGATCCTGCTCTACTCCTGTCCACAGTACAAGATCATACCTGTCACACAGGAAGCTGGATGGACTAAATATCCCGTAAGGTTGGCAAAGCTTGCTGCAGTTAAGACATCTAAACTACTTGGTGGCTCCCAAGAAGTTATCTGAATTTTGCTATTATGTGAGCTCACCAGTACATACAACGACTTCAAGCCATTGGAATTTTTCCTGGTTTTTTTTTTTTTTTTGGGTTTTTTTTTTTTTTTTTTTTTTTAAAATATTTTTTTCCAATTATGCAAGTATCCATAATAATAATTTTTTTTCCTAAAATAACTATTTTGCAGCTAAGGTTTTACATTTAATTAGTCAAAAGGACTTTATTACTGGAAAAAGGTGGACTAAAAACTGGAAAAATGTTCAGTGGTCTGGATATTTTAGTAACAGTAACCACTGTTATCTTCCTGTGAGAAAGGCTGGAATTATTTTGCTTCTGACAGATCAGGCAAAAAATCATAGAAGTAGGAAAACCACTCCTTAGTTTCTCTGTTTTTAATGAGTTTTAGCATATATTAAATCCTGTAAAGATGTCACTCAATTTTGATTCTGGTGGGGGCATTTCTTTAAAACACAGGAAGAGGTAATTTCTATGATAGCTCTTTTAGTACACATGAACAATTCCATATTCATATAGCCTGGATCCTGGCACAGGGGTGAGGCACACGAGATCCAATTTCCATGTGGTCTTGAAATGGAATTTTCATGTGGCCTAGTCAACACTGCCCTGAAACTTGTAGGTATATTTTCTGTAATTCAATGCAAATCTATTCCATATGAATAAAATAGCTCCAACCACATTCTTCATTTTTGTTAGTAGCTATGTGTACTTAGAAAAGAATTCCAGAGTCTATTCAACACTGTTAAAAGAACTACATATAAAAATCTCTTTTCTGCTTTCTTAGTGTTCTGGCATCTGCCTGTCTTCTCTAAATCACAAATACATACAATTGTGGTACTCAACTGCCTTTTAACATTTTTTTTTCCTAAAGAAATTAAATCATGTGTTCACTGCAATATTGGCTAACATGTTTTGGGCTGACTATGCCTCTCATTCTAATTATACTTAAGGTAAGAGAAAACAGCAAATTCTCCTGTATTTATATTCCCTTTTTAGTCAGCAAAAAGGTAAGTGTAATTTTGGCTAAAGTCTGAAGGTGCAAGGAACTCCTAGGCTGAAGCCATAAGAACCTCTATAAGCCAAAATTGTAAACATCAACATAAAGCTGCACTGCTTTACCCCAACCATGAGAAATTATATCTCCTGTGTCTTGCACAAATATCACACATAATACAAAGTAAGAATGCAATTCAAACTTGGAATGCTTCAAGTTTTTCTAATAATACAGATTCTCATGTCATTATTTCACAGAATAATCAGTATCCCTGGGATAAATACCCATTTTCTAGCTGTTGCAAATGACTGTGAGGATTTAAAATCCAATAAGCCTTCACAGCCCTACAGCTGAACCCGTGGCCCTGACTATAAATAGATTTTAATGCCACATGTAGCATTGCAGACAAAAGGAACCCATCTATGTTGATCTGGGTATAAGACAGAATTTCTGGTCTCACAGCCTGCAGCTAAATTCTGTTTTATGTCAAAGCAGAAACTCCTCTCCAAGCCCACAGTGCTTAGGATTGCCAGAGAGAAATTCTGGTCTCAGAAGACAATGAATATCTCAATTTAATGTCAGTTAAATGATGTTTCCCTTTGAGTACATTGCCTACATGATCATAAGAACGAGGCTTCCTTATTATCCCAGGAGATATTTGTACAGGTACCTAGAGGCATTCAAAAACTTCTTGCTACAATATTCCATTTCAATAACATTTCACATATTATATTTTCTTCAGTGTGACTTTGCTAATTATTTCTAAAATAACACAGTAGCAATTATATAGGTTTTGCATACAATCCCCTCAAATACAGAGTTCAATTTGCTGTAGGTATTTTTAAAAGCACAATAAAGTCTTAAAGCAGCTAGAAAAATAACAGGAGAGGAAAGAATCTGGAGACAGAATGATGAAATTGCCAGGATGCTCATATTTTTCTTTCCAGTACATAGAAATGGTTTAAGAACCTGTTATTTTAACAAGAAATTCAGGTTTTGAGTAAGAACATGTAAGTACTGTGTGTTGGAGCTTCAGTGCAAAGACAACACATAATTTGTATGCTCTGAATTGTGCAAAATGAAGAAAAAGCCCTCAACAAAATAATAAATTTCAGCATCAGCTTCCTCTTGAATGCTGTGTTCTAGAAGAGAATATTGCTAGCTAAATATAGTCTGTGAATAATTTGTCCCTTGAAAGCTTTTGTCCAGCAAAAGTAAATTCTTCGAAGCACTTATTTTCTCTTTCAGGCATATTTCCCATACAAACAAAGTTCTACTGAATTAAATAGATGGTCTGACTGGATGGAAAGCGAGGAGTACAGATCAGAGCCTAAAGCAACCGAAACCATCTCAACAGAGAAATGGTAAACTCATTAGTAGCTAATAATTCAGTAGCACTTAGCTGAGCAGTGGATTAGCATGGAGGAACAGACTTACTGGATATGGAGGTATAAAGGGCAAAAGACTTGAGGCTAGTCATTTCTTTTTGTCTGGTTTCCTCCACGCTGCTGTGAAATATGTGCTCCCAAGCATAGAGCTTAAGGAGCTTAATGCCCCGAAGCATCTCATTTGTCTTCTTCAGTCTCTCGTTGGAGTACTCCTGCAACAGTTACACACACATTTACCTGAAGAGTACAATAAATACACCGCTTCCCTAAGCATAAGGATGGTGCAAAAATAATAAGCACAGTTGCACATTCCTATCACAAACAGCACTGCTCCCATCTGCAGGAATTTCTAGGTGACACTGACAGAACGACTGGATGCTGCAAGAATGAATGCTGTCCATGTATCTGGAAGTCTGCACACTGTTGATGGGAAAGAATTCCTGTACACACAGGAAGAGGCACAAATAACTCTCATTACTACCCATGATCTGTGGTGGAAGAGATTTCAGCAAGCTCTGGCTCCATTACAAGTTCCTGTGGCTTCCTTGGCAGCTCAAAAGTTGCTGAAAGGGGGAACAAGGTTCAGAGCAGCTGGGCAAGGGAATGCCAGTGAAGCAAGGTAACTTTTCCAGAAGTGATGCAGACAAGTGAGGGATCAAGGAACAGCTTGTGACTTAGCAGACCTCTAAGCTCCGCAGTTGAGGCACACTGTGGGAGTTAGGACTGCATGGAGTTTAAGTAAGTCCATTTGATAGATTTCCACGTCTGGGATCCGAGTTTGGATGCAGCATTCTTTCTCCTTTCCCCTTGGACAGACGCCCTGCACAACTCACTCAATTAGTGCACTGCCCAAAGCTACTTCAGTCAATCACTACTGACTATCTATATTGGTAAGTTAGGTGTTTTTTAAGGTTTTTTTCACACTTAGGAAACCATACTTGCTCAAAAATACAAACGCCCAAAAATATGTATTTACTGCTTACACTTACCATTTCACATTCTCAAACGTGGCATTCCTGAACACTTTGAAATGTTAAAGAAGCAATTCTGGGTCAACATCCTTGGTTGGCTTCATAATTCCAAGCACAGATCAATGCATAATTACATGATATTTATATCACAAATGAGTTTGAATACACTTACCAAAGTGCTTCTCTGGGCCTGTGAGAGTTTTGTGGCTACAAAGTACTGAACAGGTGCAAGGACTATGATTACTGCTGCTCCAATTAAGGCACTGATTCCAAGAAGGTAGTAGAGCAGAAGAACTCCTACAATTATCTGTTGCAATAAAAGAAGGTGAGGAAGAGATCTTGGCTTCACTTGGGGTATGCACCACAAAGACCAATTTCAGGGTAAGGGACAATGTTCAACCAACAGCAGTCACCCCAAATGTCAAAGTTCAGCACTGCTGGCACTGCCAATGTGATCACTCAGGGCTCTTCTCAGACACCCACCCAGTCCTTCTCCCCAGCCTGGGCATTCTCTGCATTTCTGTTTCTGTATTTCTCCCCATTATGCACAGCAAAAAAGTTTTAGAGGTTTGTGTACCTTCTATAACTTAACTCTCAAAATGATTTTAAAAGAACTTTATTTAAAAAATAAATTTTAGAAAAACATCTTGAAATAAAATTTAATTTAAAAATACTTCCAAATAATGCATTATACCACTGAGAACACTCACCTCAGATAATCTCTGACAAAGTAGAAAGGGTCTGTTTTAATGATCTACAGTGCCAGATAGACAATTACTTTTGAAAAAGGGTTAGAGAAACAGTACAAAAAAACAAAAAAAAAACCCCTTGGTCTTTGGATAAGTAAGAATCTAAACAGAAAGTCACATTCTGGATGCAGAGGGTTTACTGTAAGCAGCTCAATAAACACAAACAATATATACAAGTTACCAGATTTAATTACCACTATTGTAATGACTGACTCCTGAACAATCTGCAACATTGACAATCTAAGTATTTAAAAGTGTAAGCTGATAAATCTATCAGAAGACAAAGGGATAGAAAGTTAATTTCCTACACAATTTCCTTTAATAAAAAAAACCCTCAATAATTGGAAATTTCCTTAAAGTGTAATCTACTACTCTTGCTATGTTTGTACACACTCATAACCTTCACAGAAGCAGTTTTCCATCATTTCCAAGCTCAATAACCATCTGCCTATTTCCACACATTCATAGGAATTTGCTGTTTACATGAAAAAAGGAGTTTGTAGTTTCCACATCTCAATTTAAAGCACAGAGAGAAAAAAGATTTTTTTTCCCTGTGATGCCTCTCTACAGCTGAACTATACTAAAAGAGGACTCTCAAAATGAGCCACAGTATTGACTTAGACAATACACACTGACATGAAAGTAAAATGCCATTGTAGATGCACCACAAATCTAGTAAGAGGCAAGGTTAAATTGCAAATTAAAAAAACCTTTCAGTGATGAGTAAGTGAGCAATCTGCTTCCACCTGAAGTCAGGAAATTAATGAGTGTCTGAAGCCAAACAAACCACACAAGGCCTCTGCCAGATACTCCTATCAGAGCTCTCCTCCCTAACACAAAATCTTGCTCTTTACAGATGGAGATTTTCACTCCCAGGTGCTTCATCTTCGGCAAATGCTGTGGGCACTCAAAATACAGGAAAGCACTGAGGAGTGAGAAGCCACTGCAGAACACTGACTCCCTTTTTTCCTGCTTTCCCTCACTACTGCTTGATTGTCAAGGACATTATGGGACCACCTGGTTCTAAAAAGAGAGCATCAGCCTCCCCATAGACAAGGAGAAAGCTATCCCAGCTGGATGCAGAGGGAGTTGCTAGCTCACAGCTGCTTTTCCAACCCTCATCCTAGCTACTGAGAGGGGCAGGCTTTGCAAAAAAAAAAAAAAAAATTAAAAAATAAAACAGTCCCATGTTTCCAACAGCTTAAAAATGTTCCCATTTTCATCTTCTTTATAATGTGATAACACAGGCAAACTTTTGAAATATGTTCAACATGTATGGGAAAAATAGAGTGAAGAATTGTATCTGAAAAGAGCTGACCTGAAATCTTATTGAACATAATTCTCTATCACATCACAAAGTATGGAGTTAGGAATAAAGAGAACACAGATAACATCTGAGCTCTGGGGGACAGTATCTGGCAGGTGGGAAGGCACTCATTAATATGCCTGAGAAGGCAAAAATAATATTTAAAAAAAAAAGCCTGTGTAATGAAACACTGCTTCTCTTTCATCAAAATCCCAAAGCTCTTCTGTGCCAGAGATATATATCAGGAGTGAAAAGCTCACCAATAGCTCTGGTTATTTTGTCTTGATTATTTATTGAGGATGGCAAATACTTGCAGCCAGAAACTGCTTTGTGGGCAGTTTTGAAAGAGACAAATGTCCTTTCATTACAAGTGTAAGCTATCCCTACCAATGAGCCAGAGATATGAGAATACAGCATTTTTTAATAATCACAATGAAATCAAACAAGGGTGTTTATAGGCATGGGGGGAAGGCTTTTGTAAGGTCTCATTTTGCTCCCAGGGTTTGAGCCAAGCTACTGAGGGCATCTTTCAACTGATTGGCATCCCTGGGCCTCTTCTCATGGATTTCAATGACACTCAAACAGCAACTTAAGGCAATGATAAAGCTCCTATTGACTCCAGCCAGAGCAAAGATGGGGCTCAAATTATCCAGACTGTATAGAAAACCTAACTTGTCATGAATGGCTATTACAAAACCTACAGCAAATGCTGAAATGTTGATTGCTAGCTAAGAGCAACAAAACAATTAAAAATCTGTTTTAAATAATAATGGAGTTTGTGCAACATGGTATTAGCCATCTTTCAAGCAGCCTGTAATTGTTTTCACTGCCTCATAAAACAAGGTACTGAACGAATGTTTGGAAAACAATTTCTTGTGACCAATGTGACTCTCATATTTTAGCAAGGAGCACACCACCCACAAAACAGGAGCATGCTCCAGCACTGATCATCCTCATCTGGTGAGGAGCATCATAGGGGGAATTTTAATGCAAATATAATTGTATTTTCTGCAGACTGTCAGGAAGTCTTTATGAGTCTGTGACTTCTGGCCCATTAGTGCAAAATGTTGCTACAGAATATGCAACAGAATTGGATTAATTCTCAGTTGCACTAAAGCCCTCACTACGCTGAGCTGCCAGAGAGGTCTTAGAAAATAAGTGCACATGAAATTGGTAGCTTGTACACAGTTTGTCTATAATAATTGATACCCTAGATATTATCATTAAGGGGGGTGGACTCTTCTTAATGCTCCATAGCTTTGCATCAATATCATTTGAGCAGTCTACAGTCACTGACTTCTTATTGTGCCTCCCATAAAAGGAACAAATATACCTTGATATCAATATTATTACCAAACTGTCAATATGTAACCATATCATATTTAATACCATATTTCCTCTTAATTTATTTTCATTATAATTATCATCCCTTTTGCAATTAGATATTAATATTAGGATCTATTCCTTCATAATTTTTCTTCCCCATCTTAAAATAATGTGGTTCACATTTTTCCTCCCCCATCCATAACTTCAGGGAAACCATGCCAAAGAATAAGTCGCTTGCTGAAAAAATCCAGATGATAACTGCTATATCCATCACCTTCCCTTAATTCTAGAAAGCAAAATGTTTTAAACTGCCAATAGATCAGAAGAACTAGTTCATACCTCCTTCCATGCAGGAGTAACTGCATTGGAAGAGAAAATTGCATTTATACTGTGTGAATTCACCCACATTGTGACCTCAATATGGCCACAATCACTTTAAATCTCAATATTTTAACAGGCATGGTTTCATACATCTCACACATGTAGAGAGTACAGTTAAAAGAAGCCATCAGTCAGTAAACTGCTGATTGTTTACCCCTTAATATGCTCACTATCCTGGCTGGAGGCTTTGCACAAGTCTCATGGAACCAGCAAGAGTTTTATCAGAGGTTCAGACAGATTACTTCTTCCTCCATGTCCTACTGCAGGCTCAGAAGCAATCTACCCCCACTACCAGAGACACTAAAAAATCTGTGGTAAAACAGCACATGTGACTAAAGTGTGAAAATTTATAGTATTTCAGGAGGACACTTATTGGTTTTTCAGAGAATGAATATTCCCCAAGACCGAGACTACACAAGAGGATACAAGATGAATTCAAAGACTCACTTTAACTGACAATAAAAAAGGACTTGCATTGCCCCCCCACCAAGTATTTTCCTCAGTGAGGGGAAAAAATTCAGGGCAAATAGCTAAATCAGGCTTTTTTTCCCCCAGGTTAGGAAGCTATTTGGGTTTATCACATGATCAGATGATTTGAAGACCTGATCCTAAGAGGAGTTGCTCATCTGATATGTAGCAGCTTGATAAAAACCTCCTGTATTTAACAGGAACAATTACAAACTCAAATACAACTCAATTTCAGTAAATATTTTTATTGTCAGAAAAAATCCTGATGGCCAGCAGACTAACACCTCACTCTCTGAAAGACATTCATACAGTTTACCCAACCATCTGAACACTGCTGGCTTTTCTTCCCCATTCCCAGCTTTTCAATGTCATATTCTTACAAGCTTAACATCTTACAGAAGAAAATCACTAGTATAAAATGCTGTTGGACACAAACTCCTAAGTAACACCCCTAAAACCACATTATAAACTGCCTGGAAATCCAATCTGCCAGTTGCAGTCTATACAGAGTCTCATGAAAACCATTTAACTTTTAGGCAAGGGCAAGCAACCCAAAATGCAAAGCTGTTGCATAGATTGTTTGCAGGTTTCTGATTTACACACAGCCAAATCAGCCTCTGTGTGGTGTTGGAACCAGACTGCCTTTGTGACATGAACACAATCAAGTTTTCATCATGTTTTTGAAACTAAATTATACACCAAGAAAATACCAATTTCATCAATAAGTGAATTTAAACCCTACTACCTCTTCTGTTTGTATTTACTGCTAGCAGCGAAACACACCCAACAAAAATGCACCAAGTAGCTGGAAGAAAGCAGGAAGACTTGCAGAGTACTGAGTATCGGATGAAACCATGCTTTACTGTCAGCATTTCCAGGAAATTCTTAAACAGAAGTATAGGGTGAGCAAAGTGGGAAAGGAAACTGAAGGGATCAGACTAGCATTTAGATACATGAGGCCAAAGAAACCGGATGATAAAGCAGCAAAACCATTTTGCGTAACAAATATGTTATAACAAAAACAAAAAACCACATACACACACAAGAAAACCAAAACAATGACAAGCTGTGGAGTTTGTCATCCAAAACACAGCAGTAGCTTCAAGGGATGTCCAAAGGATCATCTCCAAGTAATCATATTTATGCTACTTCTCTTGCTTCTGCTGGGATTCAGAAGACAAATGATTGCAATATCTTCCAGTTAACTTCCCTGATGTAATAATCAAATGCACTGCAACCTGCTGTACCCTATAAATTCTTGTTACAAATGCAAAGCATTTTTGGTAGCAGCCAAGATCCTAATACAACCATAAATACCTAAAGTCCAGTCACACATGTGGAAACTATTACAGGCAATGTTTCGAAATGTTAATAGCTTGAAATTTTATTTCAAGTTAAAGAACAACTTCTTTAATATCCCCACCTTCATAAAGCTCACATGAAATGACCCACTACAGACTGATGTGCATTAAGAACAAAAGCACATTCAATCACCTTACCTGTACAGGCATAGCCCAAAGGTTAGGGCAGAGGAAGAAGAACCACATCAGTTGATTTGTGTCTATGGCAACCAGGTTACAGATCTGGCCTGCTGTCATCTCCCCCATAGACATGTTGGAAGTTGAGAGCTGCATAATTTTATTGTATATTTTTGTCTGGAAGAGAGATCAAAAGGTAGTAGCATACAGAAATAAAATGAGACTTCCAGCTCCATCTAAACCCCAGGCCCAGCATGTTAAGGGAAAACAATATTTCCAATAACTTGAATGAAGAGAATAAAATTTGGCCTTTTATATTATTTCATCAAATTTAAAGCTACTATTCTTCACTGACACAAAGCACAGCACTGTTACCTGCATTGTGGTTATCTAAGTACTCCCTTTTTGCACCTCTGTGCATCAATAAAATAATGAAATTGCCCAAAAATGCCCAAGAATCACATTAGTAACTATGATTTATACCTCCAGCATCTCCACAGAGTGCCCTTCCTGTAACTAACACTAAGGTATTATTAGATTCAATAAATAACCTTCAATCTATTATAATCCTTGTTATTTTTCTCTGGCAATTGATTCAGGTCCCATCCAACCTCAGAACAATATTCCTGGCTGAGAACATTGCTACATTTTGCTTAGAGAACTCAGTTCCATCACAAAGCTCAATTCACAGACAGTGAATGTCACAGGTACAATTCTGTCCTGAATTAAGCAGATGTCAGTACAGAATAATAAAAGCATACTTCTACCAACTAGTTTGGTAAAAATCAAACAGGACACACAGTGGCAGATTTACACAAGACAGGAGGAGAGAAAAAAATTAAAGAAAAAAATAGGAAAAAATTATAAAAATACTGGCGCATAGACTGCCATTGACACTGATCTTAGCAGCTTAGAGTGTTGACTAAAAATTTTCCAATTTGAATAGTCCAGCTGGCATTATCTGGACCTCTAATATCCAGAACAGCAAATACAACGTTTTCCTTAAGCAAAATTTATTTAGCACTATTTTCCAACTATTCCCCTATTGCACTTGCTTTGGTCCTTCTCTTTTTCAGTCATTTGTAGCTCTTCCAATTGATACAAGTAATGGGTTTGGGTTCTTTTTTTCATACTTTTGGGTCAAATTTTTATTCCAGTAGAATTTTTCTACTTCACTCTAGTCAGGCAAAACCAGTGGATAGAATCCAGAAGTCTGTCAGCTGACAAGTGCTTCCAAGTGTAAGATCAAAAGAGAATTAAACAATTAGGCTGCTATTGAAAGCATCCATCTATCACAGAGACTCCCCACAGGATCCATGCAGCTCAGGGGATAAATACTGTAACTTATAAGTCACACTAAGCCTGGCTTTCATGCTGTCACAGGGTAGGTTTCAGTCCTTTAGGCAATCCCACACTGTAATCTTACACCAAATTCTCATTTCCAGGCACAGGGCTTTTAATGCTACATCAAACCTGGATCTGTCCTTGTCATTTACACAACGATTGCAGAGCCCATTTTTGCAACCTGACTTATGTTCAGTGCTTACAGACTCCACTGTGCCTGGCAGATTTTGTGCCATGATCCATGGAATAAAACACTACTCCATGCACAGGATAGGGAATACAACCTATCCTTCTGTCCAAAATTTATTTACAATACATTTTAAAATTGTTTTATTTGCATGGGATGTGACATTACCAAAAACGCCTTTGAGATGGGAGAGATGCAGTTCACACCCAAACTACTTCAAAAGTTACATTCAGTTTTACTGTAAGCAAATTTTTGCTCCAAGGTAAGAAGAAATACAGCATTGGAAATTAAAAATAAACACTTATATAAAACCATCAAAATAAGATGTAAAGGGAACAACTCAGGGCTAACCATTTCTAGCAGGAATGGTACATTCAATACATTTCAGGAGAGAAGTATTTCAGAATTTAACAACTAAATAATTTATATTTACAGCAACATGTTTATGAGGGTGTGAAAAGGTCAGTTAGTAATATATTGGGTACCTGTATTGCGCCTCTCAAGTTGATTCCTGTTTCAATAGCAACATAGTATGATGCTTGCAGAAATGTCCTTTGCAATAGAAGGGCAAAAAATAAGAGTACAGCCAAAACATAAGCATTGGACAGGAACTCTTGTGATGAAATAAAGAAAACGCCAAGAATTTTAATCTATTAAAAAAAAAAGAAGTTAGAAAGAATTAGGTGCAATGGTAATTTAACTCCCAGTTTTGCATAATTAATAAGCAGAGATAATCAGTTTATTACTTTGAAAGTGCTCCCAACCTTGTCTGAAACCTCAGTTTATCAATTCCAGAAGCAGTCTCATAACATGCCAACTCAGTAAGCCTCACTTAAATGCTGAATGATGCTTACAGGATTTCTGATATCCTTCCAAAACTCTAGAACACTGAGTAACTCCATATGGTCATTTATCAAAAAATGTGCACTGCCCATCATCAGAAAGGAACAGTTAACATCCTTTGGGAAAAATACTCTCATTATTTTAACACTTCAGGTTATGAACACTAAAAATGACCTTCAGAACTTGTAAAAAACCCAAAATTCCTGGAACCATGCAAATTATTTTGGCCTGCAGCATCTTGTTCACTTTTATATATGGTCATTACCTTCAATCAGGCTCATGAGATCACCAAAGTGCATTTTGAAGCTCTTCACAGTTCAATGAGAAAACAGTGCATTGATTTCAGATTATATTCAACAAGATGACACCCTTGGTGGCACCACAAGTTGAGAGGTTGGCTCACTATGGGAAGCCTTCTGTAACTAAAATGTCTCCATTTGCCTCTTCCTACTCTTGGCTCCTTCAAAACTTTGATTGTTGGATTGGGTTTCCACTAAAGGCAAAATTAGGAAGATGACTGTTCCCTTTCAGAAGTCTTCTTGCCACTTGCACTCCTGTTGTATCCCTTGCTCAGCACATTTTTTCTTGCCTACATAGTTTCTTTGCTATTGAAGTTTTCACAACTGCTATAGCACTTAATCAGCTATATTTCACAAATTCTCAGTGTCTGTACATTTTATGAGATCTGATCTGCACCTCACAGTTAACTTCATTAAAAAAACCATATGGCAAGTTCATACAGAGGCAAAATTTAGTTTTTAAAGTTGTTCTTTTGGCTGAGCCAGCTGGAAAAGGAACAAACTTCTCCCTACTCTTATTTACATTCAGGTTGCTCCAACCTGCATGCTTCTGTTGCTTGCTGTGCACTAACTGGGGAGCTAACTGGATTTCTTTCTGAGCCAATTCAAATCATTGAGATAAGAAACTCAGCACAGGTAAAAAATAATAGGCCAAATGAACCAGAAGAGTGCCCAATCAATGCCAGAGTTAAAGCAAAAGGAGAAAACAGGAGCAGGGGTAACAAGTAATGTAAAAGGAGGAAAATTTTAAAATCTGTACTCGGTGCAAAACTCTGAACAATTACAGTGCATGTCAGCAATTATAATTCAGATAAAGAGACATTTAACTGCTATTTTACTTATTTGCACCCTAAAGCAATTTAAAAACCCTAATCCATTACTTATTCTATATCAATTCAGATAGGCTACAGCAGCATTTTATACTACAAATAGTCTGTGACATGCTAAAAATGAGTTTCTCTTCCAGATTATTTACAATCTTACAAGTTCAGGTTTTCAGTGCTGTCATACACATCTGGCCAGCACCGCTGCTCTCTGCAGCTAATACCATTTTTTACTGTATGTAAAAGAACACATTTTTTTCCCACAACTATATTTGACAAATCACGCTTGTCTAGCCATGAGATTCTGGTGCAGCACTGACTCCCATCAAAACATTGTATAATAGACAGGAGGGAAAGTGAGACAAATATTTTCATTCTTTCTTCTAATACTCCCTTGAGAGAGAAAGAGGACAAACACAAATACATAAAGATCACACACTTGCTGATGGCACCAAGATGTTTGCCCAGTCTCAGATGCATTATTAGGCCATTATGGCTTACTGAGCTTACTGTAGCATGTTTAAGCTACAGTAGGTGTCTACACACACTTGTCAGCCTGTAGGAAACAAATACCTGAACACTTCCTGAACCTTTCACATATAAGGCAAATAAGTTTGTTTTAGAAGTTGATGGAAATAACTAGATGTTTTAGTTTCAGAAATGGCTTTGAAAATATTCAGTGTCTCACCTTCCTGACAACTTCAGGGTAAGATCAATTCGTAAAAGTTACCCTAACCAGTAAAAGGCTGGGTAAAAAGCTGGGATTTAAATGCATAAAGACTCTAGACTCACACAACCTAAATGTCAATACTGGGCTTTTTGCTATACTGGGGCCTGTGAGTCCTACAGCTTTTAAAATAATGAGTTTGCTGCATCTCTGAATGTGTTATGTCAGTAGCTACTCCTAATACTGGAACTGCTAATCCTAACATGGCAACGTGGAAGATGCTACCAGCAAATTATAAAGGTTATCATTCTGTCAGTCTCTTCTTCAGTGTGAAATGATTAACACTCAGAGAAATCCGTGTCATAGGAACATTCTGGGGTGGCCATAAATATTGATACTGGAGTTATAAATAAACATGGAGAGCATGACAGAATTTAAGATGCTGTCGTGCTCTGACTAACCACAGCACTAACTAGAGCAGTTAATACTGCCTGTGACACCCATGTGATCTGAGTTACAGCTCCATGGTGGCTTATATCTGTCACAAAGGACCTGAGGAACAGAACATTTATTATATCTCTGTGCCTTCAGTTTCACAAACAGAATTTCTCTTTGAAAGATACAGCTGACTCATTACAATATCTCAATCTAAACTATTTAAGATGCAGCTGGGTCAGAGATGGGTAAAATACACCCTCCATTGTACTCACAACTTATATTGCTTATGTGATTTTGTCCCACTGTGTGGCAACTCAAATACAAACACTGTTTTCCTGCACTCATCTTCACCATCATATGACAGCATTTTAGAAAGCTTGTTTCTTACACCTGTGAGGCTCACAGTGGCAAACTAGAAGGTAAGGTTTTCTTCTTTTGACTCATTACAAGCAGGGATATAACATTCCTAGCAGTAGACCTGGTGTATTTAATTCCAAAATAGACAAAGTTGGCTAAGCATGTGAACATACATGGGAGCACAGCCTGCTTCGAAATAGTGTGAATAGAAATCCTTCATTAGAAAGAAATTTCATCTCACTTAGAAAAAGAAACTTTCAAACTTAAATGTAGTTAGACCCTTACCAGAAAAAAACAATGTCAAAACATAAGGAAAAGCTTCTTGGAGACATTTCAGCAAAGCTAAAGTACACCCTTAATTGTCACTTGTGGACTATGACCATCAGTGTATATTGCTGTTAGGTGATCCCAAATTGGTGTCAGTGACAGTGAGTTACTGCTTAGCTAGTGAGGGAGAACACCAGGCAGGATGAAGCTCTGCTTAGGGCCTATCAGGACCAGACCTGAACCTTTTCTTTTTCACAGAGAAGCACTAGGTGACACTTTCATAGGAAAATTAAAATGGACAATCTGTAAATTATATCAAACCACAATTTCAGCTGAAACAGTATCCCAAACAAATTACTGAAAAGCAAAGCTCAAGAGCTTCCACAGTACTTTGCTGTGACATAGTACTATAGTCTTAATTTTCTCATTTCCTGCTTTAACTGGTTTCCATTGAACCTACTTGCTGCAATAAAGTTTCCAAATATTAGGATAAGGATTGCAAAATGGACAAACAGCTAATTTTTGCCTGAGGCCTTTGTTAAATTTTCTGCACTGCAGCTGATGGACTTCAATATTTACAGTGGACCTAATCCAAAGTGTACTTGAACAAATGGGTATATTTCCATTAGTGTCAACAGACTTTAGAAATAAAGTCTGATACCAGACACTAAGTGAGCTGCAGAAATAAACTGATCTATCTCATAGAAATCCAGCCTGAGTGACCTCACCTTATAATGAAAAGATGCTTCCTGAGTTACATATTTATTTTTAGTTAATCAAGAAATATGTCTGCTTCTTCTTGGAGAGCATTCAGTTAAATAGCATCCTTTAAAAATGTGTTTGAGTTGATCTTTCAAAACTAACCTCCCCAAAGGCACTAGTGGGTCACAGATAAATTACTTGGCACTTTATGATGAGGACAAAGCTCTCATTTTTGGAAATGAAAAGCCAAACCTATTAAAAGCACACTTTTCTGGAAAGCACTTGGTCACATACTTGATTCAATCTCTACTCAATTTAGTTGTACCTAAATTCCTTACGATACTGATGGGATTCTGGACATGCTTCTCTGTTCTCTTGAATGAGGTTATTTTCTGGAATGCAAGGCTGACTAGATGCATGGCTCACATCTTTTTCCCCCCAAAGAATCACAGAATGGGTCAGGTTGGAAGGGACCACTGGAGGTCATCTAATCCAACCTCCCTGCTCAGGTAGGGTCATCCCAGAGCACGTGGCACAGGATTGCATCCCAACTGGTCTTGAGTATCTCCAGGGATGGAGACTCCACAACCTCTCTGGGCAGCCTGTTCCAGTGCTCAGTCACTCACACTGTAAAGAAGTTTTTCCTCATATTCAGGTGGAACTTGCTGTGCATCACTTTCTGCCCACTGCCTCTTGGCAGCACCGAGCAGAGCAGGCAGCACACTCACACTGGCACTTGCAGCATTCACCAACACACAGCAGAGTCTCTTTCCTCACTGAGAACAAACCACAGAGCCACAGCATCCCTTTTCCCACTCCTCTCTTGTGCTGACACTTTGTCAGTACCTGAGGGCGGATGGTGTTATTTCCTTTGCCAACGTTGTGAACGATCCCAGAGATGCAGAGCGGCCCGGCAAACCCAAGCAAGTCAGCCAGAATACGGAATGTGCTGCTGAGAAGCAAGGGTCTTCCAAAAGCACAGCAGAGAGCACGCCAAATGGATCTGGAGCCCTGGGGAGATGATGATCTCTTGTTCTGGTCAGAATTAAATTCAAATTAGTAAGAATTCTGTTATACATTAAACTCAGGTCTGATAAATCATTGGTATTTATATTGCTTTAATTCACTGACAACCATTTGTAATCTCTCAGGTAGAAAGCAGAGCAACTACAACTATTGTTTCTTTTTATACTCAGAGCAAAGCAATAATTTGCATTTCCCTCCACAAAAAGAACCATGATTTCTTTCCTACCCTGAATAGGAATCAAGTAAGTGTGTTGTTTGTGGCCTGCTCTGGGAGGAAAGAAATAAAGAGGGAGGGAAGTGACAGGTTTTTTGTTCTCTGGTGAACACAGAAACTGCAAGCATACACTTTTTAGGTAGGATGCAAACAAGTTCTCTTAAAATCCTGTATATGCTCAGCTCCCACTGAGGAGTGAAAATTAATTTGAACCAAGGTGGTTTCAGCCCCAAACTCTCCTATGGACAAACTATAACTGAAATAACATGGAAAAAAAATAGCCCTGCAAGGCCTAATTAATCCTGACTGTGTAACTGAATGTTTCCAAGGTCTTATTAGGAGGAAAAAATGGTGTTCAGTGAACACAGTCACATCAAAATAGAGGCTGTACACATTTTATACACATTTAACCAGTAATGTTAGAGAAATTTCACTATTTATATGAGGTACAACTGAGAATGTGGGCTCTTGGTATATGGACTGTTATGACAAATGAATACTTCACTTGCATCATATCTGTTTATAACTCTGTGTCATGCTTATATGATAAAAAGTGATGAAAACCACAAGCTCTGAGTAAGCAGACAGACGTAACTCCAAGCTTTGCATACCTTCTGTGCTTCAAAGGCCTCGTTAAGGAGAATGTAATTGGTCAGAGCTCTCATGGCAATGGGAAGCTTGCCTATGGTCTTCAAGTCTATTGGTTTTTTATGGGCAGTCTTGATGAATGTGTTCATCCACCAGTATGTTCCTTTGGATAACAGATTCACAAAGGGCTGCAAGAATCGGACACCAAGATCCTGGAGGTCCTCAGGAGGTTTAACTTCTTTAGGAGTTTTGAAGAAAACATACCTCTGAAATCCAGAAAAATGCCAGCAGAATCATGGTAAATGCATAGAAAATACAAGTGCACAAAGAATAGATAAGGACATTGCAGATAATCAATGCATCAGTCTTGGTTTCTTAAAAGACTCTCAAGTACAACCAATACAGCAATCCAGTTTCCTCAGGTACTGAGGACCATCAGAGACATCCAGTTTAGAAATAAATAATTCTTATCATTCACTATGACTCTGCTCATGGTGAAAAAAATTGCATACGTGTAGGAAAAAACAAAACACTTCACAGAATCAGAATCATCATGGTTGGTAGAGACCTTCAAGACCATCCAGTTGAACCACCAAACCAGAACCACCCTAATCACCCCAACATGGTATCTCCAGATACCTCTGGAACACTTCCAGAAGTGGTGACTCCTCCACCTCCTTGGGCAACTTATTCCAGTGCCTGCCCCCTGTTTCAGTGCAAATAATTAATAATTATTAATAATTCTAATAATTAATCTGAGCCTCCATGGTACAATTTAAGGCCACTTCCTCCTGTCCTTTCACATGAGACATGTCAGAAGAGACTGACCCCCTCAACAGTACAGCCCCAGCACAGCTTTGAGTTCCAGGCTGCACAACATGGGTTTAGGCACAGCCCTGAGGTTATCACAGGGATTCATCTCCCCCACCACACTGCTTCACATTTGTTACCTCAGAACACAGAGCTACTGGTGCTGCAGCAAGAAAATTTACACGGTAATATTTCTTTCCCTCCTAAATTTAATTTGTGCACAGTTGGTGAGTGCCAGCTGAAGGCAACTTTGGCATTTATGTATCCAGCAATCTCCAAAGTCTCAGTTTAGATTATGACTGCAGACACTGCAAAGGGGAAAAAATTATAGCTGGGAGGAACCCTAGTAGTCCAAATAAATCACTTATTGTGATTGTCTCCTAGAAAATGAGAGATGTTATTTGTGTGTCTAAGATATCCTCTGACAGAGCAGACAATTCCTTTCTACCAGTCTTCTCTAGCATCAGAAATACTTGGCTGTCATGACTGAAACAGAATAACTTAAAGAATTACAGCAAACTCAAACAGATGAAATTGATCTTAAATTAACAACAACTGTCTGTCGTTTTTTGAAGTTAGATTCATCTGGCCTAGTAAAATAGTATTAATCTTGAATTGTCAAATATATTTCTATTTCTAACTGGATTTTTCTTTCTCCTTTAGTAAAGCATTTTACACCAAGTATTTAGAAAAGGAAATTTAAAAAAGGAGAAAAAAATAGCAATTACCCAAAAAGCAACCAATAAAAAACACAGAAGGAGACTTTTCTCATAGCTACTTACCCTCACCCTGATGACATTGATTTCTACAGCTAGTAGCATTCCATAAAGAACAACCAAGAGTCCTGTGAGGCAAAACCGAAGCTGAGAAAATCCAACCCCATTATCACAGAACTTCACAAATTTGATGGTTTTAGTTATGAAAGCTAAAGTCCAGTAGAACAGCAATGCTGTAGAGAAAAAAAAATCCAAATTAACCAGCTCCACAGTTGCAAAAACATACAATGGCATTATAAAATACAATTAAGGAAGACTGAAACAAAATATATAAAACCAGACAGTGGCCTCTCCCATGTTAAACAGAAGCCTAATTTAATTCCACAAACATTAAAATATTATGATAATGTCAGTTCTAAATGCCTTTTCTATTAGATTTAGTGATATTTCAAAAGTTTCACAAAGTGAAGTCTGCTGAAGGAAATTTCATCTGCTGTAAACTTGTGCCCACATGATCAGCTCAAGGGAGGGTGTTGTCCCAAAAGTGAAGATGTCTGTGAATAATGTTCTTCAGTTTTGGTTAATGTGACAGGACTGCTATGAATGTGGCCTGAATGAAAATTTCCTTTGAAACTCTGGGATGTGTTAAGAACAGATATTAAAATATTTGCCCAAACTGCTGCTGCACTATTGTTCAACACAAATACTATATCTGTAATTCACAATGTGCATAAAACATTCACATGAAGGAAGGATATTCTGGTATTCACAGAATACAACTTCCACTTTTTGGTGTTCTACGAAACCTCTTGTCTCAAGGTGCTTGTGCTACCATCAGCTACACATAAATAATGCTGGAATAAACTCTGGTGGTTTAGAAGCACTCTCCACACCATTCATCACACCATAAGCCAGCTCCTGTTCCCTATTCTTAAGGAAATGCCTCACAGGGTTATATTCTTTTCAATGAATCTTTCATTGCTGCTGTATCTGCCAGGGTGCAACAGATGGAATGAGCTCCAACTGCCAAGAAAAGCTTGGATGTGCTTTCCAAGTGTCTTGCTGGAACACCAGAGAAAGACTTCAACCAAGGCATTAGCAACTGTAAGTCTAGCTTAAATATGGATAATCATCAGGAAGTTGCATACATTTCAAAGAATTGGTGGTGTTCCAGCTACCCTGAGGCACCAGAAAGTTCTCTGGAGATCTACTCTGGGGCTACCCTTTCCAAGCAAAGCTAAATTCAATGCAGAGAATCCATGTGAGGTTTGGGACTGCCAGTCCTGCTTCTACAGTAAACAAGCTAAAACCTCTCTTTTAAATGAGGACAGTGAATGGAACAATACAGGAACACTGTGCATTAGGACATTTGCCAAGGGAGCCTCTCTTCATCTAAAATTAAGAGGCCAGCTCATAAGAGGAAAACACTGAGTGGTCAGGTACCTGCACACTGCACTTCAGTGGCCAGTGCAGCTGCAGAGAGGGTTTGAAAGATATACATACCAAATTTCTCTTATAAAACTTCAGCATTTTTATATGTGAGGCTTTATACCATCTTCCCAACTTAAATTCTTCTCATCCTATTTCAGACTGCTTCCTTCCTTTGAGGCACTATTCCTCCCTATTCACAGGAGTTCTGACTATGAAGTCTCACTTCATCCAAGAACTACATTCCATGCAGTTGTGCTCTTAACCATCTTGATCTGTTAAACCCTGTTTTGTCTCATTCTTCCATCAACAGGCTAAGAACACATCCCTCTTGGAATAAAAGGGACTTAAGCATTGCACACTGAAAATATCCACCAGTGGAGGACTTCCAAAAAAATGACCAAGCCATCAGGGTGTTTATGTATGTTTTGGAATTGTAAATAAGAGCTAGCAGAGCCATTCTCCTATTTAGGGTTTAAGTAAGGGTCTGTGTTACCTTTTATTATTATTGTTAAAACATTAACTTATCTTTTATCTAAGAAGTATTATAAAGAGCCAAACACAACATTCTCGGGTGATGAGTGGCCACTTGCTGTCACACTTCCTTAGAAGCATTTGAATTTACTTAGCTTGTAATTTTTGAATACAAGTGTATCTAAATCTGATCTGGAGAATGTTCACAGGCCACTCAAGGCTCCCTGGAAAATACAATTGTGACTCTATTCTTTCTAGATGATGTTTTTATTATCTGGCTGGTGAGTACATTTGGCTGAGAGTTTTTAGAAACTATGTCTGAGAGCTTCCACTGGTCTGAACTCCGAAGTGACCAAACCACAGAGGCACACTTACATTTACTGGACTGCTTTAGACCTATTCTAGATGCCTAAATGACCTCACTTTTTCTTGGGCCATAAGGTAAGATACCTCAACCCACAACACCAGGGTGTAGATTCTCCCCTGGGCCACACCTATGAAAAATAAGAATGTGCAACTCAGACTCTTCTACGCCTTTATTGAATTAAGTCCAATCTAAAAAGCCACCCATTTAACTGGATAGGATTAATTATTTAACCTGTGCTTGTTTGGAGAGAAGTTTTTTGTACTAAGCAATACACGGTATTTTTATGCAGGAAGTTCCATTTTAGAGAATAAACTAATTCCAAGGGGAACAAATACAACGCAAAGGGACAAAAAATTTTGAATCAGAAAAATACATCCCTGTCTAGTAGTAGGAAGGCAGTCACATAATTATGATTAGTTTTAAAAAAAGAAAATATTAAAAAAAAAAAATCATGTGTTCCCACACTACCACCCATTTCAGATTAAAGCCTCAAAGTCCTGTTGTAATTCACAGTTTTCTCCTATTAATTTTTTAGGTTTATCTTTTAAACAAAGAAAACAACTTAAAAATAGTAGAATCAGGTGCTACCATTCAGTTGTGTATTTTAAACATTGAGAAAGCAGATTTTCCAACCCAGGGTGAAAACTATTCTAAAATTAGTCCTATTTAACTGTACAAATGTTATGCAACCATGTGGTGCAAAGAGCTAATCAAAGTAAGCATTATTGTGAAAGTGCCCTGATAAACAGCACCACATGGGAACAGCTACACTCGTTGAAATATAATTACAAACCAAAATCACACAGAGAAAAACACATTCAGACCAGATCAAGGTGTTCCAAATAGTTGGGTCACTCAAGTACGTTCATGAACTCAATCAATAGCTTCAGTGAATAAATATTCCTAACCTTGTCAACTTTTTTTGATAAGAAATACTAAGAATGACTACTTCAAAATAGCCTGGGTTAAACTGAAAGGCAGGATGAGAATCAGTAGAGGAACTTTGAATCTTCCTTTTGGATACCCAAGGAAACACACTCTCAAGGTATCTGCCTCTTACTTCTTTATGAAAAGCTACAAATGGATTTGGTTTGTTTAAGGCACAGAGTGAAAAGGATCTTTAAAAAAGAGCACATCTCAAAATTCCATGGGATTAGAAAATTTTACCCTGTTCAGAATTAATGAACAGACCCTTAAGGGTCCACTGCACTGCATCAGTGAGAGTTTCCCCTGCTGGGTTTAATAGACTTTAGATAAGGCCGTATTAGTCTCTGCTTTAAACAGCTACCAACTCTTTGCAGCTGTGAGCATTCACCCTCCAGCTGAGGCAGATGATGGCCTGAAGTTTGCTGGAAATTCACTGATGCTCAGAAGCAGCAAGATGTCACATCAGCTATTCTACTTTGCACTCTGTGTGTGCAATATTAGATCTCTTCTACACAAAACCTGTTTCCCATACAACTAGCAAAAAGTTTACCAACTTAAGTTTCCCTCCTGGTTCTCATTTACCTCATCAAGTGAGGCTCTAAAGCAAAGCTGCTTCATGGCCATACTGCACTCTAGTGGGTTGACAGCTGAGTAAAGGTGGGCTCATTTGCATAAAGTGCTCATTATCTGGTCCCAGATGTCAATGCAGAGCAGTTGAAATTAAGACTGAAAAATTACAATCCTCACAGTTTGTGCAGTTAAGAACAAAGGAGTGAGACTTCCAGAAATGCCTGTCTTAGGACAAATAAAGGAAAAACAAAAGAACAAATAAAATAAAAATCAAAGACCATCAGCTTGTGAAGATTTTGGACTAAAATTCAAATCAGACAAACCAAGCTGGAAAGACTGATGGTCCAATTTTCTTTTTTGCCTAAGAGCTATTAAGACCAGATTTTCTGAGGGAGTCTATTCCTTGGAAATTCTTGCGAAATTAAAATTCATCCATAGCACTTAAGTAAGTGTTGGCATTCATTGGTATACCTTTTTAGTATTCAAGTATTGTCCAGAGTTTATCAAGCATCAGCACTCTAAACACTGAAAAAACATTATCATAAAAAAAGAAATCACTACTGAGCAGGAATTATGCAAAAATGGGTAATCAACTACCAGCTGTAACTTTGTGCTACCCTTCTCAAAGATTTAACAGCAGGAATGTGGTAGTGACACTAAATTATTTAATGCTACATTATACATTTGAAATAACAACAAAAAGCCCAAACAACAAAACAACCAAAAAACCAAAACCACAAAAAATACTGCTTGCTTTACAGGCAACTGTAATAGGCTAGCAATGCTTCCTGAGGCATAATGCCTTCCTGTGAGAAGGCATTAAAAAGACAGTGCAGAACTTATTTAAAAAGCAAATAAATGACCTCTCCTGTTCATAAAGGATAAAAAAGATCATACTTAAAAGAAAGGTACAAGAAGAAAAGCAATCCCAAATGAGAAGACAAAAGTTGCTAAGCCTGGATAGAAATCTAAGTCTTTGGAGAAGAACTTTTTTTCAGGATTTACAGCCTCTTTCTGCAGAACAGGATTCTCACTTACCCCAACATGTAGTTCAAAATAGTCTTCCAGATTTAAAAGCTTTCTCAAGTCTAGCTATTACTGACTTTTCCTCATCTGACAAAAACTAGAACAAAACTTTAATACACAGAGCTACAAAAGCACAAAACAAACTTTAGCAGGCTCTATTGATACAGAAATCCAGCTCAAAAAAAATTTGATGAGCCAGGATCACCAAAGAAATAACAAGATGTGATTAAGCATGTAGACATCCCCAGCTTGCAGTCTGCTTAAACAGATGAGAACACATGAACAATTGCATGACTGACAGCAGCAATGTTTTTTCTATAGCTACAGTTTATTCACAATCTTGCAAAATACATAGTAGGTAATTCTCATTCATAGCATTTTCCATTTAAAAGGCCTTAAAGCAGTTTTCAAAGGGAGTTTTAGGAAGCAAGAGCAAGAAGGCAGAGTAATATATTCATGACTGGAAGTCAGGGATGTCATTCCTTAACTCCTTGCATATTTCAACAGACCATGCACATGAAGATTTCTTCACTCTTGCATCACTCTTCCACACAGCAGGCTGACAAGCAGGGGGTTTGGATTTAGAGTTGACAACTGCTGCTTTTCCCCCAAAAGCAGTTTTTCCTAGAAAAGTCTTTGGCTTATTGAATCCCCAAGAACACAACACAGACTATCATTAGAAGTTAAAAGCATTAAAAATAAGGAAATGTTTGAGCATACATAGAGGGGTAGCTTTGAACATATAAGACATGGGACTGAGGAAGGAGACACACAGCACCACAGCCACACTTCCAGGTGCAGAGATTTTGAGACATACCTATTAACAGTTTGGGGAAATTGGATGTTTCAATATTGTGGTAATAGACAACTGATGTGATGGCTGCCAGGAATGCCATTCCAGCTGGCATGTACAGGTGTAAGTGGCGAGATTCAGAAACCCTTGAAAACAAAACAAACCAAAACAGTTAAAATCAAACCTCTCAGCAATTTAAATGTTTCCCCTTTAATAAATGAACTGTACCCTGAACCCAGTTTTGATGCAAGATTTTCTAACATGAGTTATGGATGCAAACCCCTCCAAGTTTTAATTGAATTTATGCTCCTAAATCACACAGCTGGATTTCAAATTCCTCTCCTGTGCTGAAAATGAAAGGTGTGGACTCTTTTTATTTCCTACTGAAATCAACTGGAACATTGTTTAAATTAGGACAAGCAGCTCATCTCCAAAATGAGAAAAGTTAATTTAAGCTAAACTAGTTTGGGAGCTGTCTATCAAAATATGCAGATAAGACCAACTGACAGCACAGTTCAAGATTTTCTACAGAAGCATTTTTTGTGGAAGTGTTTCATTTTTTCTGTTTGGGAGAAGGAACAGCACCACAGCACTGGCATTACTTACAGTGAGGTCTGTCTTCAGTGACTACAAGCCATCAAAAATAAATCTCTATAACAGAATCACCCACCTTTATGCTTTTGTCCTGTAAAGCAAAGCTGTGCTGCTGCTTTGCTTCAGGTATCAGCAGAAGGGGTCCTGCCAAATACAGTCCTTTGGGAAAACTGAAATTGTTGGACAATGTTGGTTTGTGCAGCATTCAATATAAATATGTTTTCCCCACTCTTTCCTCCTACTTATTTTCTCTTCCTTCTCTCTGCCCTTTTTTTCCTCTCACGAAGAGCATTTAGTGCCCCGTGCTATCAAGGGCTACAATTTTCTCTGTCTCCTAGCCAGCTTCACCAGAAGAAGCACCAAGATGACTTGGTCACAAACACTTAGGGAAATTCACACCTTGTCCTCTGAATGGATTTCTTCTTGCTGCATCAAACATTACTTTTGTGGAGTTTGGAGAGACAAGAGATGAAAGATCATCACAGGCCATCACATTTCTGAGAGCAGAACATTCCAAATGTCCAACAGAACCATTGGTTCAGGACAATAATTTCCTGCATCTCTGCTCTACAAAGGAGAGCCTTCCCTCGATGAAGATTGTGGTGAACTCTGTAGAGCTGGCAGGAGCCACACTCACAGCCTGTCATGAACACTGAATTCCTCTTGCTGACAAGAGCTGGATGTCAATACAGCAAAATGAGAAATGATGCTCTGAAATTCCTAGTAAAGCCAGAAGGTTTTATACATCAGGGCTGAATTCTCAGCAAGGACAAAAAAAGCCAACAAGAACAGATTTCTTCAGACAGCCTAAGCTTCAGAAGGTAACACTGCAGCAGTGGGAGGCTTTTTAAAATCTATTTATTTCACAGTTGCTGGAATTCCCCTATATAACTGTACCTCCAATAGGCTGCTTCTATTGCTGAGATGCCAAAGCCTTTAGCACCCATTTGCTGTGAAAAGGACTCACCAGCATGATCCATTTTGGTTCTTAGAAAGCTGATGAGTCTCAAAACTCTTCTATTCACTGGAGCCCTTGCCAGCCTGCTGAGTGCTTGGGAAGCACGACTGTGGGTTGGCACTCCCCCAGTAGAGCTCCCAGCTTTGATTCTCATCAGGTGACACCTATTACTTAACAGCAGTGCTCTGAGTCAAGTTATATAGCAAATAAACATAATGAGAGGCATTGCAAATGAGAAAAATAAAGGAGAAATCTCAAAGCAGGAGATTTTGCTCTGAGCATCCCACACCCTGATAACTCTGAATAAGCAAGAGAAAAATTCCTTTTAAAAAAAAACTGGCACCAAGAAACATCCTATTTATATATGTTTAAGAGAAGATAAAAGAATAATGATGATATAATTTTCTACACCAGAAGTCTGCAGTGCATTTCACACTGGTTGGTGGATACTTGTTATATAGATGGCTAATTGGGGAGGTTTTCTATTTAATGAGGAGCTTCCATTTCATAATCCTTGGGTTCAAATTCACAATCGTTATGAAAAATCATGCCTCTCTTCATAGGAAGAGATCATATTCATTGTTATATAATTAGCTTTTTTCATAATAAATCACTCTCCTGTATCACTTGTTTCACTTGGAATAATTTTTTTCCACAGATTTCTGTTGAGTGACACCCTAAACTGAGTAACAGATGATGGCTCATGCTCACATAATATGAGCTGCTCTGCTCCAGGTAACAATAAGAGATATAGTGCACAATCATCAGATGAAACTCTGTGAGGTGTGACACAAGGCCCAGCAGATTCATTCCTTTTATTTAGATGAAAACAACTCAGTTTGGGGGTGAATGTTGTGACCCCCTGGGAGTTCCTCTTAATTAAGGACTGTGGGACTGGGTCCTTGGACATAAAACATATCATGAAAATGTCACCATCTGCTTGAATCATTAGGATTTATCTGTGATTACTCTTTGGAAAGACAGTGTCATTAAGCTGAACTAAAAATTATGAAGGTCAGTTGTGCATGTGTACATCACTTGGCAAGGTCTGTGGAATTTCTGGTACAAGGTTGGTAGGTTAATCACTAAGAAAACAGATGATATGTTCATAACCACAAGGAATATGGTTTAGATGAGAGTTTAGGGAGGAAACAGCCACCCTGAAACCTTTAAATGGCTCAGTGCTACCAGGAGAAGGCAGATATACACTTACCCATCAGACACTATGCCCTCTGCAATTTCACACACCAGCACAAACAGGAGGATAAAAGTCAGTATCCAGCGTAAATTGTGGCCAGGAAAATGAAGCCATGTACTGTGATGTATATGTACTTTGGAACTCTGACTTCCCCATCCTAAAAGAAAAAAGAGATTTATAGAGAGCTTTCTAAACAAGAGTGACATATAAAGTTCCTGCTTACAAAAAACCCAAAACTATATATTTAACAGCCATGCATTCCAACACTGACACAGCTGTGTTGTTAAACACACGTGTATTTGAATATTATCAGAACGGTGCTCTCATTACCTCACTTCAAAGGGAATAAAATCAATAATTCAGACAGGACACAGCCTTAAATTCCCATACTTCTAGCAACTTACTATCAAGTAATTATGTGCACTAAGCATTTTTCAAATCTATTCACAGCTTAAATGAGCAACATATTAGCGTCTAGACAAATACACACAACACTATAATAGATATGCACAAACACTGTAATAAATGCACTACTTCTTTTCCCTTCGATTCTTTTAAAAAGTTACCAAAAAAAAAAAAAAAAAAAAAAGGATAAGGTGTGAAGCTTTATCTCACTAAAAATTAGCAATACTGAGAGATTCCAGATAAGCGCAGAGAACCCTCAGCAGCTCTGAGCTGACCCCGTTTTCACAGCCGTGCTGGCTGCTATTCCTCCCCGGACCCTTTCCCATCCCCGTGCCCGGGTGTCACTCCAGCCCGTGCCGCGGGCCGGTCCGGGCTTGGCAGGACGGTACCCGGAGCAGTGACAGCCCTGTGTGCTGAAGCACCGGGCCACCTACCGGCCCCGCCGGGCTTGTGACACCAAATCACAGCCGCCCCAGGCACCGCAGGACCGTAATGAGATGGGGCAGCCAGGCGGCTGTGACCCCGCACTAATTTCTGGGAGCAATATCTCCTAACGCAACACTCACTTGTCAGCTGTCCTAATAGCACCTTTATTTCTGCTTCCCGACACAACCGGCAGGGCAAACCCTGCGGTGTGCTGCAGCATCGCGCGGTGCTGCCCTGCCTGCCCAGGGGATTCACCGGCGGCCAGCCCCGACAGACGGACACGGGAGCGCTCCCGGGCGGACAGCGGGCGGTGCGGGGCAGCCCGGGCACGGGGAGCATCCCGCATCCCGCAGCGCATCCCGACAGCAGCGCAGCCTCACGGGGGCAGGGCCAGGCCGGGGACACGGCAAGGGGACAGCAGGCGGGCCGGGGGAACCGCGGCACCGGGAAACCCACGGCGAGACAAAGCCGGGCGGGGGGACACGGCAAAGCCACGGCCGGGGAGAGCGGCAGGAGGGACAGCGGGGCAAACAGCAGAGGCACAGGCGGACAGGGGAAGGGAGAGCCGCAGGCACCCACCGATGAAGAGGATGGGGAAGGTGATGAAGAGCAAGAAGACGTGCGGCACCACGTTGAGCGCATCCACGAAGCAGCCGTTGTTGAGCACGCCGTGGTCCACGTTGTAGGCGGTGGAGTTGCCCTCGTCTCCGCAGAACGCCAGGGCCATGGCGGGACCCTGCGCGCAGCCCGGCGCTGCCTCCGCCTCCGCGCACATCAGGCGGGGCCGGCGCGGCCGCGGCTCTGCCCGCACCTGCCGGCAGCGGCGCCGGCCCGGCCCGGCCCGGCCCCGCTCCGCCCGCCCGGCACCGGCACCGCCCCCGAACCGCCCCGGCACCGCCCCCGAACAGCCCCGAGCCTTCCCTTCCCTTCCCTTCCCTTCCCTTCCCTTCCCTTCCCTTCCCTTCCCTTCCCTTCCCGACCCGTGTTCCAGGGCTCTCGGGGCTCGGTGTTGAGTGCTTTATGCATCGTTAATATGACAGGACATTAAATATCCAACACTTAATTAGAGATGGCAGAGGAATCACAGATTAAGGGGATTGTGCTCTTTCAACCTTGTCAGCTTTTGCTTTTTTCCTCCACAATGATAAAGACCTTATTAGATTAAATCATGTATTCAGGTATACTCTCCTCCCAAAGGAGACTTCAACATTACATCCTGAACAGCTGTTGTGTTTGTGCCCTACCTTTTTTTCACCCCTAAAATGAGTTAAACCCTGTTTTTCCACCAAGACTGCCTCAGTCTCTGAGAATCAGACCATTAATTTGAGTGGGCTCCAAATCACTCCCTAAGCATTTTTATATACACCAAAATAATCTACAAATCAAACTTTCTAACCCCTTTTATTCTTCAGTAGCAGTTAGGCTCAGCTGAGCCAAAGCCAAACAAAATCTCTGATCAAATACCTCTCTACTGGGGGATAGCACTGGAAATTAAATGTGATGTGCATCAGAAGTCTGCCCCTGGCACACACTTCCCAGCACAGGCTGAATCGATGTCCAAGATTCAAACATCTCTGGTGCACAGCCATGAAATACTCAGCAGAAAGATTCATGACCAAATCCTTTCCCTTGGAACTCCTTTCATTCCTACTGGTGCTTTTCCATCGCTTTGCTGAGTATCTAACACAACTTAATGCATCCTACAGAGAAATGCAAACAAATAATGCCCATATATCCGGGCACCACTCTTCAAAATGCAAAAGCTGTGAGTTGGCTCAATGCTTCTAAGGGAAATTAACCCATAAATGAAAAATTTCCTTCTTCCTTCAACGTAACAAGATACATTCATTTTCTAGGACAGACAGCTTCACTAATAGACCTGAAAATTACTTTTGTCATGCTTCTGTATTGATCTTGCTGTTGGACAGGAGCAAAGAAAAAGCAATTCTCTGCATGGAATGTTATTTCCTATATATGGTCTTTTGGAGCTACAGCAATGTGGTTAAGAACAAAAATTAAAAGACAAACCCCAAGCCAAATCCTGTGTATATGTATTCTCAAATGTGAAAGTTACACCCACACTGGAAAGACTATAATTATTTTAAGTTTTGGACAGAATCCAGCATTCATTTGAGCTTCTGGTCAAGCTCAGCTCTGTTATCCTAATAGTTATTTAATAAACAGTATGAGCAGTTTACATGCAGATAATTTAAAAGTCATTTATATTTCAGCATTTCCTGAGTCCCCAAGTGAGACAAGATCTCTGTGTTGCATATGAAGCAACAATGAACTCTTGGCAGTTTACACTATGGAAGCTGAAATCATGGTTAATATTTGTGGAAGAAATAACTGTGGCCAGAGAATTTAACACAGAAATTAAAGTTTGCCATCATCTGCAAAGAAATCCAAGAACTGAGCACACATACCCAGCCTCTGCATGTTTTCTGAACCTTTAGACCATCTTCCTTTACAACAAGGCATCAGTCACAAGACTGAAAAAACTGTGTATCTTAAACAACAAAACATCAGGAAACTCCATGGTTTTGAATTTGAAATTTATCTTTTCAATGATTTTCAGACACAGCCTGGATTACATAGTTAATGTGGTGGCTTAAAATGAATGTTCTCAATTCAGGTCCTACAACAGAGCTAAAGCTGAGTCAGAAACGTGCTGGCAATCTGACCAGAGAGATGGTGGATTAAATGGGGAATTAATGACTTAATGAAATACAGAAAAAAAACCCAGACTGACAGAAATCAAAACAGTAAACTGAAATTGGTAAACTGAGCATTCATAGCAAAAAGCAGGGATACACACACACACACACACACACACTTTAAATAACTGAAACTTCTAATAACAGTGTTCCAATTTTGTCCCTACTGTTACAATGAAATAAAGTGAGCAATCTGCGCAAATACTGGTTTTGCTTACTAAAGCGCGAAATAACAATTCCTTATTCATTCACAAACGGTGAAAGCCATTTTCTGACTTCACAGAATAATGCTAAGACAGAGTTTGATCCTTTTCTTAGGAAAGGCTTAGATGTGATTGTGGCATCAAAGGACGGCACCTTCCTACCCACACTATCTCTGCTGGTCCCGTGGGCTTTGGAGCAGGTCACAGAGGAATAGTTTCTTTCTCAAAACTGTAATTTCTTTGTGAAGCAAAATTCCTTTTCAAAGTACAGAAAAGGCAAAGAAAATATGAAACCAACAGGTAGACAGCCACGTTTATCTGCATGTTGCAAATGCAATCTAATTTTCCACTGAAGTCCCTTTACATCTTATTTCTCTTACTCCTGACTATTTCCATTTCAAAAGAAGTCACTTTCCTACTTCACTATTTCAGTGTATGTTAGAAATGAGACATCAAGTTAGATACTGGCAGCTGCTAGCACATTCAGTAGGTGACTGGAAATAGTTTAAAAGCATTTTGATTATATAAAATTGATTTCCAGAGATACAAGGGCAATACTTTTAACTCAAGGAAAAATCACTTTTTATGCTTGCCTTGGACTTTTACTTTGTCGACAGGATGCAGACAGGTTTTGGTTTTGTAATAAAGCACCGAGGCTTCAGAATTCAGTTGTTTTTAACAGATATTCATTTATGTGAGAGCTTTCATTTTTTCTTTCCTACTTTTGTCATTTGTTTCTCATTCCTCTTATTCAGCTGCTTCACACTGAACTCTCTTTTGCATCAATGAAATGCTCTCTACCTAAAAATCATGGTTTGTTACTGTAGATAACTATGCAGCTTTGTGCTTTTTTTTGCATCTAGAAACACAGATAGAAAAACCCCCCAAAATTTGAAAATTCTGAACAGCCACAGCCCATGTTCAAAGTTATGATAGTTAGGTATCATGCAGGCATCATGCAGGAAAATTCCAATTGCCTGTGTATTTTAAAGTCATTAATGAGACAATTATAAATAGGAAATTTAAGAAAACATGCTAACAAAGCAGACTCTTATTGTGATTTAGAATTAGCTAAACAATATCCACTAAACTGTGGCTTCTGGTTCCTATTAAATTCGGCTCCTGAAGAAGAGAGAAAAAGCAATATACATGTGTGGCAGGAAGTCACCAATCCCTTTCTGAAGCACATTGGGAAAGGCTGAGGGAAAAAAGGGGAAAAAATCACCTCCAGAGAAAAGTGTTATTTCATTCTTGTGAAACAAACAACTCCATCCTATCATTTCATAGAAGACATCATTTGACCAAAAAAAAACAAAAACAAAAACAAAAACAAACAAACAAAAAAAACCACTTCAGAAATTTCTTTGAAAAATAGTCTAAGGTGCTGCTATTAAAATTCATGCAATAGGCATAGTTCCAAGTCCCCTCCTATGATCAGGAAGACCTTCACCAGAGCAGGTTGCTCAGAGCTGCATCCAGCCTGGCCTTGAACACTGCCAGGGAGGGGCATCCACAACTTGTCTGGGCAACCTCTGCCAGTGCCTCACCATCCTCATAGTGAGGAATTTCTTCTTGATATCTAAACTAAACCTGCCCTCTTTCAGTTTAATAATAGTGCAGAGATTCACAGAAATAGCTGTTTTTCTCTAAATAAGCCTTATTAATTTTTAATTACTGTCCCTCATTAAAAATTAAGAAAGAACTTATGAGTAAGCAGATCTATCTTTGAGTGGAAACAAAATACAAACTCTTTGTAGGGCAGTCATCTTCAGGCAAACACTCAGACAAGTTTTAGATTGGAACTGCTTATCTTTGAGTGTGTTCAGACATCTTGTGGCTTCAGCCATATCAATGACCTCCATCATTAAGTCATTTTATGAAGCACATTCTCCAACATCCAATATAACATCCAGCCAGTTAATCTTGCTTTGAACTAGCTCCTCAGTTTAACAGTAGCTTCCTGGTCAGGTAGAGCCAGAGCAGTGTTGGCTTGGCCCCTGAAACCTGGTGAAAAATCTCACTTTTCTGTTCATTTACTCTCCTATGCAGTGTTAAACGAACACTGGCGTACTTGGGGCTACCTGGCACAACTCAGGGTGAATCACCTGAAGGGCTGTGAGCTCTTTCCCTTACCAGCCTGACCTAAGGATATTCCTGATGCTTCCCTGCCCTCCTGCATCACCAGGATTCTCCACACCAGCAACAACAACCCTAAACCAACTTTCTATTCACTCCTGACTATCCTTGTGCACAGATGAACTTTTACAATCTCTGCATGATCTCACTGATCACCTCACACCTTAGTTTCACCTCCAGGATCTAAATGGTTAATGTTTTGAGTACTCCCTGTGTAGTACTTGTAGTACAAGTGTTGTGTTTTCCTCTGGGGAATAAGCTGAGTGCTGTGAACTAACCCGTGCCAATAAACAACTCGCGTGCTGGCTCCAGTGTGGGATTCTTCAGCAAATATTATTTTAGTTACTGATTCAGTTCAGTGCTGTTATGATGCTCCCCTTGCATAGAAAAGATTATTCTGCCTGTTTATATTAAGAGAATTACATGCACTAACAAATAACTATAACATATATCCAGCATTAATTTCCAAAAGCTAACAGGGGTAAAAGTCATTGGCCTTTCTTGGAACCCTTTCAAAAACCACAAATTAAGACTGAAAACTAAGATTTGAATTGTTTTTTGAAGATTATTAGAAACAAATGAAAGATGTCATCTTTCTTTTTCAGAATATAAAACAGTTTTCTGCTTAGGCACACAGCGTTTTAGTTGATTTATTTGTTGACCACCAGGAATTGTTCCACACTACCCTCAATTTCTACAGTGGGAAAATTGACATAACAATTAGAGAGAAACAAAGGTATCAGTTCAGACTTGGATTTGGAATGTGTTTATCCTGTGCTGCTATTTGACCAAATTATGCAGAAATTTTTTATGCAGAAAAGAAAGGGTGCTGTAGTTTAATGAAGTTTTGCCCTTCAAAATTTTCTTCATTCTATTTTCAAGAGCTAACAATGTAGCATTTATTCCAGTTTTTAAAATAATGACAAAAATCACATTATGAATTTATAAAAAAACCCCAAAACAAGGGGTTTGTTCCTGTATAGCAAATACTGTTAATTCCCTGTTGTGGTTTATCACATGCCTAATTAATTTTAAAAGGCCTATTTCAGGAGACATTTCTCTTGAGCTCAACCCACATGCAGAATGCATTTGGGATTTTCAGAGGCTCAAGGGAGTTAAAACAATCAATACCCATAAAAAATATAAAGAAAATTAATTTAATAGTTTAGTAATTAAGCTTACAGCCAGTAGTATTTTTTTTCTATAATTTTCCTATTTTCATGATGATTTGAACCTGAAGCTCATTATCTCTTGAAGTTGTACAGTGGTTTTTTGTACAGTCAAGTGCTCTACCTGGATTTATAGGTGTGAAGCTCTGCAGGAAATTAAATTGTCTATGACACCTTTTCCTTGCAGCAGTAATTCCTGAATATCCTCACTTAGGGCAGATGTCCACAGCCTCAACCCTCAAACCAAACAGAGATCCTCTGCTCTGGGTAACAATTCTTTATTCAATATTTAGGAGGACCTGAGTAGCTTTTGTAAAAAGGCAGAAAGAAAGAGACAGCTGTACAACTCCCTCCAGTCTTGAAATTTGGCATTATTTTTCACTCTCTATAGCAAGAGAAAAATATTTTCTTACATACTCTATAAATTTGTATAGGAAAGTTAAAAATTAGTGACAACGATAAATAAGACTGCCTGAGTACCAAACCTTCTAAAAATCCCCTTAAGCTGGGCAAAATAGTGCAGAGACAAGGGGGCTAAAACAATTGGCAAGTTTGGATCACATTTAATTAGTGTTTATAGTCAAAGAAAAGAGGGGAAATTCTGAACTCCTCTAAAGGAGCAAAAGCAAATAACAGAAAGTAACACCATGGCAGTCACAGGAAACAGGCTTTGGTGAGACAGGCCAGGCTTCCAGCCTCTGGACAGCAAACAGGGTGTCCTTAGGATTCAGGGTCATGGAGTGTCTCAGCTGTTCGTGCAAATGTCACAGGTCCTTCACACTGTGAATAACACAGAGCAGTCACCTCACAGACTGACCCTGAGCCCGGCATTTTGAACATCCTTCACTCTTACAACAAGGAATTCCTCAAGTGGCTGGAATAATGGAGTGGTTGTGGATAGTCAGGTGAGTTTTAAAGTGTTACAGGCCCTGGGGTGAGGCCACGTCACACCAGGGAGGTCAGTGCTGGGGACAGCAGCTGGGCATGAGCCAGCAGTGCCCAGGTGGCCAAGAAGGCCAAGGGCATCCTGGCTGGATCAGCAATGGTGTGGCCAGCAGGGCCGGGGCAGGGATTGTCCCTCTGCACTGGTGAGGCCACACTGAGAGTGCTGGCTCCAGTTCTGGGCCCTCGCTGCAGGAAAGACACTGAGGGGCTGGAGTGAGTGCAGAGGAGGGAAATGGGAGCTGGGGAAGGGTCTGGGCACAAGTCCTGTGAGGAGCAGCTGTGTTCAGCCTGGAGAAATGGAGGCTCAGGGGAGAGCTCATCACTCTGTAGAACTGCCTGAAAGGAGGCTGGAGACAGGTGGGGATTGATCTTCTCCTAGTAATAAGCAATAAGATGAGAGAAAATAGCTGAAACTTGTGCCAGGGAAAGTTTAGATTGGATATTAGGAAACATTTCTTCACCAAAAGGGTTTTCAGGCCCTGGAACCGGCTGTTCAGGGAAGTGGTTGAGTCTGCATCCCTGGGGTTATTTAAAAGCCATTTAGATGTGGCACTTAGGGACATGGTTTAGTTGTGGACTTGGCTGTGCTGGGTTAAGGGTTGGACTTGACGACCAAATCTTTTCCAAACTAGCGATTCTGTGATTCTGCTTTTACTCCTACATAGGATAATTCTCTCTCGGAAAACAACAATGTGTAGAGTTGGGACAATGTTTAACACATATCAGGAATCTGATACTGAGTGGCACTTACATGCACTATTCTAATACAAGTGGTAGCAATCAATTCTAGATATCCACATCAATTCAGGATGTAAAGCAGCTGCAGATCTCTCTATAAGAACTGCCCTGAAGAAAGTATGAGCTATTGGCAGCAATATGATGTACCCATTATGAAAACTCCTATAATTAAAGAAAAATCTACACTGTTGCAGTAAGAAAAAAAAAGTTGGAAAAGTTCTTTGTGCTCCTCATAATGGTTATAAAGAGAATAATTCCTGTTTCTTTCAGAAGTAGATTTCCCCTCAGGACATGTATTAGTTTTTCCTGACTGGCAATACCACAAGGCTGAAGATAATGTTTTATATTGTAAATCTCTTCTCAAGAGAGAAGCCATATTCTTTTATTGTAGATTTTCTGAAAAAAAACCAAAAAATTTTCTCGAAGCTGAATGTTTTCATAACAGCATATGTTGCACTGTCTGAGTCTATAGCATTAGCTGTGTAAACAATGCTGACTGGTGAGTGTGGCAGTCAATTTGTAGTGTGCAAAAACTATAAACAACTGTGATTGATAGAGCTGAAATCCTGCTGAGAATATAATGAGAATTGACCAGTAACATGAATGAATGCTGTACCAGGTTCCATAGTTTTTAGAATAAATAGCCTATGAGACCAGTTTGCAAAACATAGTAGATAGAAAGGCCTTTCTTTACAGGAATTAGTTTGTAGTGAGTTTGCAGAGTTTCTTTGGGTAGAGACTCATCCTAAAACAGTCTCAGGTATTTTTCAGCCTAAGTTTCCCAGCAGGTACCTGGGCAGCCATGTGCTGGCACCAGCCTCCTTGGCTTCCCACCTGACACTAGGAGGGGATGTGTCAGAGCCATCTATGTAGGGCACAATTCCCACACTCTGATCTTGCCTCCCACATGGGATTATTCCCGATTCTCTCTCTCTCACAGCTGTAGGTATCCTTTCTCAGCACGCTTTCCCCAGGCTATATTTGTCTCCTGTGATAAGGCAGCAATACGAGCCAGTGGAAACGTTCTGCACGTCTGCATTTTGGCAGCCCAAACGGGGAGGGCGATGTCAAGGCTCAGCCATGGAGGTTTTTCACGTGCAACTCTCAGCTGTCTGTTTTTCATCTGCAGTGTAACAGCAACGCAGTGGAGACAAGAACAGCCACATCCAGCTGGAGAGCACTGGCAAGGGATGATTCTCTCGTGTGCCAGGGACTCATCCTCAGGACGTGCTCGCAGTAACTGGGCAGAAAAAGTAAGATTGCTTGTTACATGTTCCCAGTCCTAGAACTGGCCATGGCTTCTCTAACAAACTGAACTTAAGTTCTGAATTGATTGTTCTTTTCACCACATCATAAAAAAGCATTTGCCATTTCCCCGTTTGCTTGTAGTTTGGGCAATGAAGGCTCAAGATATTCTAAGATGAGGAAAGGGTCATGCTACAACTAGATAAAAACTCCTCTCTCTGTCACAATTGGGAACACAGCTGGCTATAGTGATCATTGTCCTGTGATTAAGAAACCACATCAATATTAAAGAAAGAATAGTTGAGATTTCATACTCAAATGTTATCTGCTTACTAGATAAATGGTGATATCCCTTGTATAAAAGTCACTTGCATTGTCCTAGTGCAAAGAATGGTAAGAATTTTGTCCCTTTGTGTCATTTAGAATTCTAACCACTTTCCCCCATCTATTTACTATGGCATTTTAAACATCTGTTCATGTACACACGAGTTTAAAGACATCATTAGAAAAGGCAATACCAGGTAATTTTATCCTTGAGAAGTTTTACTGTTCCTGATGTACTTCAATAGCATAATAGAAAAAAAAATCATCTCTGCATCTGTTTGTCTGGCTAGAGGCAAAAAAATATAAATATTGCTACAGTTGACAACAAACAAACAAACACAGCTTTCCTGCAGCAATACAATATGGGACAAATCATTACAACTTAATGGCAACTTAATACACTCAATTAACTTTTCCCTGTGAATGACTCAACCACAAAATATGCCCACCACCTCTGTTTCAATCAGCCCTATGAGTGTTAACAGAAATTTGTTGCAATCAAATTCTCCACGAAGAAAAACATTATAAATTATGTTGCACCCACCTGTAAATTCTGAAATGATTGATGAGAAATTTATACGTTACTTGGAAAAAAGACTTGTGTGTCCTCTCAGTCTGGATCCTTGCTACCTATGTCACTCCTCTGCATTTAGATGGAGCTTCCTGATTCCCACTGAGGAAGAGTATGCAATTTCTTCTGTCCTAGTAGGTTAATAGCATTCAGAGATCTGCTTCAACATCATTTTTTGTGAATAATTTAACAGGAACATGCATTTCTCTTTCTTTCCCTCTGTCCTTCCTTGAGGTTTGAATTGCTGCTAATTAAAATCTGTTAGTGGGTGTCTCCACTCTGAAAATTCTACATTTTATTGTGGGGGGAAAAAAAGAATAACAAAAATACTAACATTTACAAAGTTATAATCTACTTAGTTTCATAGGATAACCTGAGAAGTTATTTCAACCTGTCAGGGAAATACTTATTACAAAATTTTAGTCAAAGCTTGAATTTCTCTTGAGTATTTCTAAAAATGTTTTATATCTAGTTTTCTTTGCACTCTGTTAAGTGGCATTAATCCTCAAGAGTCTCCAGCTGTTGCCAGCATGAACATGGGCTCTCAGTGCTAAAGCATCCAGAACTGCTTAGGGGAAAGGCAAAGGGAAGAGAAAAAAAATTCAAGAAAAGTAGTTTGAAACTCTCTTGGTTTTACATGCATATGTGTAGCTTTGCATAAAGAAAAACCACTAGCAACTTTCCCTCTCGCTTCCTTGCTGTTTAGAAAAGTCCTTGTCTTCAAAAAGGCTGTCTGGTTTCTATCTTGCTTAGTTTATGTTGGGAGAACCTCAGTGTCTTTCTCCCAAACTTTACTCTAAGCACCATATAAACAAACTCTGTTATAGCTATTGAAGACTAATGAGTTTTACTGATGTTTGGAAGAGAAATGGTGAGAAAAGATAAGATGAGGACAAGCCAAGAAAATGGGCAGTGGGAGCTGGTGGGAGGAATAACCTTTGAAGATTACTTGAGAAAATGAGGAGGAACTAAAATTCAGTATGAATACTAGAACTTTAGTATTAACAAGTTTCCATACTAAGCAGGACTAAGTCATAATTTCCTTCAGATTTTGCCTTCAGGCTTCCATCCAGCAAAATACTTAAGCCTGAGCAGGATTATTGAACTCAACCTGTGTCAGTGGGATTGGCCCATATACTTAAATTTAAGCATGTACTGAAGTGCTTTGCTTGTTTCAGTCTATGATTGCTTTCTAAGTGGCAAACATCTATCAGGCACCATTCAGGTGTGCAAGGGATACCCTTGCTTGTCATGCAACAGGTTTTGTGAATCATGAAGCAACTCTCTGCAGGACATCAGACTCCATGTTTTTTCCATGTAGACAAACATTCTGAGTTCAAGAACAGCCACTCAGAATTACATATCTAAGACCTGCCAGTCTGTATCTTACTTAATTCCTTAAAACTTCCTTCTGGTGGTTTTTACACTATTATGGTATGCATCCAGTACAGTTTGGAGAACACTTTTTTCCTTAACTGTAAGCCATGATCCTCTGAAGCTTCACATGTCAAAAACTTCCTTTCTAGAGAACAGAAATTTTATTGATTGCTTTTCCTATGTCTGTCTCCACTCCCTCTTTCATTCTAGATGATTTCAGTAGAGACCAAAAATAGCCCAAGTTACCTTGTAAATATAGGTAGACCCTGATTCTCATCAAAGTCACATGCTATTATCTGTGTCCTTCAATAATGCATCAAATCTAGTCATAGAGGAAGAAGTATTCCAGCAGAGGCCCCCAGTATTCCAGCAGAGGCAAAACTTTAGATGCCCTCCCTAGGAAGAAGGAAAGAAAGCACCCTAGACAGTCTCCTTAAAATAAGTTAGCTGTGACCTGTGAACAGCCCACCTGGAGCCACCTCAGATCTCGTCTGCAGAAAAGAAATTTTGAAATCTGATCCAGAAATTTCTGTCAGTCAAAAATGCAGAAACCTCCTGACAACAAGGACAATGGCAAAAGATAAAATTGGCAGGCAGCAGAAAAACACTGAAGGTCAATCTCAGTATGAGGATCTAGCTTCATAAATTGATTACAAGGGACTCATCTGATTTATAATTTTAAGGGTCAGGTACTCAAATTTAAGGCACTGACTTTTCTACACTACATCTTGTCCTTAGATGGTGTAAAGGTATCTGTTCATATCAACAGAGATCCCATGGGGATGTTTCTGTGGTCAAAGATGACTAAGAATTCAATAGCAGCTACCCAAAGCCTTAACACACTTTATCAGGGTCAACATACAGAGGAGAACCTCTATCAGCTATTGCATATCAAGCTCCTTACAACCACATAGGCATCCTTTGACACAAAGCCATGATTTTTCACTCTTTTCTTTAATGGTGAGAGGGATTATAACAATTTATTTCTATTCAGAGGTTATGTGTCATGTTTGTGAAGTGCTGAGATTATTTGTACACGTGTGCTCCTCAAATAAAGTTGATTTTAAAAAGCCTTACTGGTGTATGTACATGCATACACCCCTCTTTATGTTGTACATTTGTTTGTGAATAGAGCATTTTAAACAACCCCATAGGTTCTCTGAAATGTATGCACAATTTCTAAAAGAGGCCATGGCCACGTGATAAATAGTAGCTAAATGATGAATTAGCAGAATGGGAGTAATAACTAGATCAAAGACCTCCCTATGTTGATATCCATATGAGTAATAAACCATGGTATTTCCTATCCTGTAATGCCTGTCATGGTTCTGATCCATAGGGTCTCACGTTATTTGCCTGCACACAGGCACGCACAGGCTCACAGAGCAGATGTGAAAGTCACAAGTCTCTAATGTAATTCATACTCCAGTTCAGCAACTGTGAGGGGTTTGCTAAAGACAACGTGGCCAAGAAATTCCTGAGAGAATAAGAATGGTTGTTAACAGTTCTGAGAAAGTCTTCCTCTGGGTTATTATCCCATAGACAGAGATAGTGGGGCTTGGCAGTCTTAACCAAACAAACAGCTCTGAGAAACTACACATAATCCCTCTGAGATTACAGCAAATGAAAAACAAAAAACCATCTTTTCTTAAAAGTGGCTCGAAGCGTTCATGATACTGTCAGTGAAGTACTTGGACTTCTTCCTGCTTTGTGCATCAGGTCACAGTTTCCATACTCCCAAAGGAAACTGAGTATTGGCTGAACAAGAGAAACTCCATTTACTGTTATCTTTTCAAAGCTGGCCTTGTTGAACGGGGGTGAGGCACAGGCACATGTAATGAGTGACATCCACTAAAGAACAGTGCAGCAGCAGCTCAAAATGGACACCTCTGTTTAAATTATTTACACCTGCTCACACACATCAAAGTCACTGAAAGCGAAGCTGCTTGAAAAATAAATTCTCTTGTAGCATTTTCCAACCCCTTGAGCTAGCCGGCAGATGAAAGATGGGATGCAGTTCTAGGGCACTGAAAGTCAGAAATACAGTAAAAAACTACCTGGCTAATGGCTTAAGGTCATTTTAAGATTACACAAGTGCCAAGCTCCTTTCTCCTGACACCACCTCCTTACATTGCCTAAAGCAACTCTGCCATCCTAACACAGGTTAAACTCTCAATACAACACTTGCTTAATATACCTGGAGTACTGGGCAGGAACTCTTTCCTCAACTGTCTCTCATGCATTTTAAGCTGTATCCAAGAAAATCAAGTTAACAGGGTAGATGGAGAGAAGAAAGATAGTTCTGTGACTAAGAAGCAAGGCTACAACTCAACTGCTGGTACTCCCACAGATTTCCCAGCTCAGTCTTCTGTGCTCCTTCTGTCTCTGAAAAAAATAACGCCAGTAGAAATAGTTCTAATATCTAACCTCTGAGTTGTGTTGTGTTGCTTAGTGTGCTGAGACAGTGTTTAGCACAATCAAGCACTCAAGTTCGTTACTGGTGCATTACTGTGGCTCTGTATTTGCTGGTACAAAATACCAGAGCAGCCCTTGGGAGAGCATTGGATAGCACCACTCATCTCTCTGATGCATTGTCATACGGTCCAGATGGCTGCAGTATGTAGGCAACTGGGAACCAAAGCAGCAGGAGAAGTACATCCTGCTGCAATTTCCCTTCTGGTGCTTGATGTGTTCAGCATTTAGATCAGTTTGTGGTTATGAAGTCTACAGGCCTGGGTAGATGCACGCTAAGACCTAGCAAAAAAAATACGCTGTAGGAACTGGGGTAGCTTGCCAACTATCAATGACCAGATTTGCCCCCAAAAACTCCATAAAAGATTACTGCAGTTCAGCCAAGGGAAAATTCCCTTCTGTGCAGAGTGAATTTCAAGCTCCATAAGGGTGGCAATCTCTTGCAAGTGATTCTGTTATTGAAGTAAAACTCAGAAGTCTGTGTACCTGAGCAGCTTAACTATTACTATGATGTACAAACCCAGAGACAAATAGGAAACTAGACTTCTTCCATTTGGCAAATGCAATTTTATTTCTGGATTAGTTGCAAGAGTTCAACATTTAAAATATTCTAACATATATGCCCTGCCACACACATTAATTGGCATACTGGAAGAATGCTACAAATAAGGAATGTTAACGTATGTAAGCATCTGCATATAAGTACAGAGTTCTCAGGAATGTAATTATTAATTTTATGTACTGGAGAAGAGGAGGGCTTCCAAACCCTGATACGGCAAGACTTCAGTGGGAACTTGATATGCCAATAAACTGCCTCTCAATAGAGAGAAAAATCTAAAGGCAACATGAAAAACAGAGCACAAACTGGCAGGTACGATAAAGGAAGAAGACACCGACATTTCTAAGGAGGTATCTCTATAATATAATTACTAAGTTTGCAACAATACTTAAAGCCGAGCTGGTATTGATTTTATGGTCTTGAGGAATTTACTCACACCTAAGGCACAGAGTCACTAAGAGCAGAAACTTACACTTGGTGGCTTCCTGCAGAGTTTAGTCACATATATAGGCTCACTGAGAACAAAGTACAAAACAACAGACTGTGAATCACACCCAAATTTTCCACCCATGACTACATGAAGGAGGAATTTTTGCCACCAATACAAATACTCAGGAGTATGAATGTGACTATGCATAATGATTTTATCTGAGCTACTTGCTAGTTATTTACTCTGTTGGTACAGAAGATTCTCTATACTATATGAGCAACACAATCAAAATTGTTCCTTATAATGCTTGCATTCCTGGTATTCCCAGTTCTTCCACTAGCAGGGTTTTTTTATGCTCATAAAAACCTCACAACTGAGACACAAAAATGGACATTAAGAGAGTTACAAGAATATGAGAACAGAAGTTACCTGTGTACTTTCCTGTTTTCCCAGGAAAATCACTATCTAGGAGGTAAAAATATAATTCCTTTCACACCCAAACTGGCCTGTGAATGTGTATTCAAAAGTGTTGCATGTGGGAACAGACATCTGTGTTCTATCTTCATTTGTCATTTTAGAGTCTATTTCCAGGAAAGATGAGAGATGATTTGCAGAATTTGGCCCCTCAAGACAGCAAAAAGACATCACGCATTCACAGACTGAATTATGATGGTCAGCAGTTCTTTTCAATCATGCAAAAAAAGTTTTGCTGTATGTCTATAGAATGATAATAAATTATTCAAATTATCTGAAGAATCTGATGTCTCTAGTTCAATTTACAGGTGGGTCAATAAAGATGCATTTCATGTGGTTAACAATTTCCTATTAATTTACTGAGTAGCAGGTTTCTGCTGAAGAGAAATTCCATTTCAATAGTTGTAGTCTTCCTTAAAAAAAAGTTCTGTGGGAGAAAAGAAAAAGATAGTGAGGGACATGCTGTTAGCTCTTGTGCAATTTTTAATCTTTCTAGTAAGCACTGTTTTTAAACTGGATCTTAAGTAGTTTTGATTTGTTATAAGTAATAATTGAGAAGACCCACATGCAATGAGAAGTCTTACCTTGGTGGTTCTAGAGATCTGTGTCTGTACTTACAGTGATTACAGCCACAGAGAAACCATACAGAGTAAATTGAATTTCTGAGACAAGGATAATTTCAGAACAAACCCACAGTATAGGTACATGACAAATTAACAGAGACAAACTTCAGTGAAAGCCAAACACTCATGAATACTTGTTTACAGGCACACTGTGAATAATCCAAATGGAAACTTGTTCTTTGGACAAGCCTTCACAAGAAAATAATTTGTTGTTGCTTATATACTTATGAACTCACAAAGCCACAGCAGTGGTCCACAGATAAGGAAAAAACCTCAGGTTAATCCTACTTGTTTAGACAGGGCCTATTTATTTAAAAGTCTGGCAGGTGATAAACCAATTCTGCAGAGGATCTCTGAGAGACTTTATGAAGTAGAAACTAAATACTCATATTTTAATAGCACAGGCATGGCAAAAGCCCAAAGAACACTCCAGCTCCAGCATGCCGGGAACAAAAGCAAGGATGGCAAGCAATGCACAGGCAGGCTCATGCTGAAAAAATAACACAGCCTCACAATGGCCAGTCATGTTAAGCCAGATGTGCTATTCACCATGAGGGACACTGCAGTGGCTACAGCTGCAGGAGATACCCTTGTCTGTACACAGGTGCACTGCCTTCAAAAACCTTTCTGTGTGTGTTGGGACTGACTGCTGATGAGGGAATGGTAGGGCTAAATATGCAAGATATGAAAACAAAAATAACAGTGACAGTTATTTCCTTGCCCATTAGTTTATGCACAGGTGTTAAACAAAATTTCACATCAATCTACAGTTGGTTTTAGTCAGTAAAACTGATTTACAGCAACTAATACTCCAGTATTCTTCACAGAACAAGAGCCCAGGTTAGCAGTAACTACAAATCCTTGCTCTGCCATTTTACTTGGTAGTAAGGATATCTTCAAATCTTCTCCTTCAATCAAACTACAAAACATGGGTTTTGCTCTTGAAACTGTTTATCCGAAATAAAGCACATTGTATAGACTTTATACCTCTATGACACTTGTAGCTGTAGATTCTTCTGTTTCACACCTGTACTGATTAACTTTAAAACAAGGATTCTGTGAACATTTTCAAGACACCCAAATCACTTAACTCTTTTGAAAATTTGACATAATTTTGCTTAGACAAGAACAGTAACTGTAATCTAATAAAAAAACAAAACATCCAACCAAACCAAACAACAGAATTAAATGTCTGGTTGGGATGCAGAATGCTTATGGGGATTTGTTTCCCTGAATTATGATCTATGGGAATATTGTAAATGATTCAAACTGAAATTAAGTGTAACTTCTAAAAAAAACTAAACCCCAAATCCTCAAGCTTTAAACCAAAAGTATGAGTGTGCAGTCACGTACAACCAATTCTGCAGTTCTGGGAACCACTGCTGTAATGCATGGCAGCTACTTATAACTATCAAATTAGCAACCATGTAAACCATGAGGCTAGATAGTCAAGAGGAAGAAGAAAATACTTGAAAAATGTGTGACAAAAAAGGCAAAACTGTCTATTGTTACTCAGTTTTTAATCCCCAGAGAAAAAAGCTCATGTACTTACATTTCATCATCATATTCTTTTGGAGGTGATGCTGCAATGACTAAGTCAATCCAATCCTGAAAAAGAAAAGCACAGGCAAACATCTGCTGCTAAATACTGCTTTTAGAGTTGGCCAATGGGCCACCATGGAATGTCAGATAGAGAATCAGGGAGGTAGTCTATCCCTGGAAAATCACTGGGAGAAGCAGCAAGGTTTCTATTAAAATCTTCTGTAGGAAAACCATTTAAAGATTGAGCTGTTTGATTTGTATCTTGAAATTAAAGAAAAATCTACTGTTGCAACACGAATTTTTAAAAAAAGTTAAGAGTCATCCTATATTGGTCATCTGAGCAATGAGTACAGTTCTTGCTGTAAACACTTGTGGAAACACTCTCTGCAGCTGAAGGGCAATGTTGCTTGTACCTCAAGAAATCAAAGATAAGCTATTTTGAGAAAATTCCAGTCATCTTGCAAGTAATTTTCAATATCAAAGAGTGATTCTACATACAAAGGTACTATAAACACTCAGCATGTCATGTGTTTTAATACCAATCTTGACATGAGGCTAAATGCCATGAAATTTCCCAGTAAATTACACACATGGTTTTCAGAGGTGCTACATACCAGCACCTTCTGCAGATTTTGGCTTACTTTGGGAGTAGCTGACATACCCACTACTCTTGATGTTTGTAACCTTGTTTGTGTTGATGTGACAATGTCATGATAGAAAAGCAGCTCTCATATGAGCTCTGTAGGTAGAATGAAATAGTATTCCAGGTTACTTACCCCACCCATGTTCCAAGCTTTTGCTAGAGTTGCCTGTGCTTCTGCCAGCTTGCTGTCCATTAATATCTTGCCGTTTACAGCCAGTATTTCATCCCCTTTCACTATGCCTCCTGGCAAAAAGACAAATGTGTTATACATACATGTAAGCAAAACAAAATTCTAGAGTCTTTCCTGTACCATATTTGTGCAGTACTGACTATAATGAAAAGTGGACGTAAAGATCTGCACTAAAAATTGTGGGAAGTTTGCTACAGCAAACACAAAAAGAATTTTTAAGCCAAACTAATCTCTTATTTAGCATGACTAGTAAGAAACTAGTTCAATATGATTTTCTACAGTTTGCCTGTTTGGGTCATCCATCTATACAGCTTACAAACTGTGACTGACTGTAGGATGTTACTACTATGCCCCTTCCCTGAAAGTGCTCGAGGCCAGGTTGGATGGGGCTTTTGAGCAACCTGGTCTAGGGTAAGGTGTCCTGGCCCATGGCAGGGCTTTGGAATTAGATGATCTGTAAGGTCTCTTCCAACCCCAAAAAATTCCATGATTCTGTAAAAATGGCAAAATTAATTCAATTCCTGAAGGAACAAAATGGCGTCTGTCAAGGATTTGCATGACTGTCATTGCTTTGCAAATGTATGTGTAGTGTTTGCTCCTTAGAACTGATTTTGCCAGTAGGGAATGAAGCACTGCTTAACAACCAGTTAACTGGAACTGGGTTTGAAGAGGGTGGTGAGAGGACAGCCTTAGTTATGAGGGAACCTAAAGTGAGTGAAGGGCCAAAAAGAGCACTGAAGAGATCAAATGACTGAGATGTTTTCACAGCAAGAGTGACTTGAACTTAGGTGCAGGCTGGAACAAGGACAGCAAAGACAGTGCAAGGGAATATTGCCCTCTCTGTTGACATGACTGCCACAAGAGTTCTCAAGAAAAGGATGGCAGATACTTCCCACCAGGTACAAAGCCCAGATGTGCTGGTGAGCCTGATCTTGTGCCTTCAAGAGCTCAGCTTCAGGGGTTCTGGCCTTTAGCTGGCCTTTGGGAGTACAGCCAGCTGCTTAACTGGACAAATTACTATTTAAGGTAGCATAACGAACAAAACCAAGCAGTGTAGTGCAGCTATGGTCAGGTAATTGCTTTGCATGTGTAAGTACCGCAAATGTCATTGCTTGGAAATTGTGAAATAATGGAAAATGTATTCCTGGATTAAAGAATACACCAGAGAATCAGGTGTTGTTTTTTATAAATTTTACATAATTATTTAATTTAAGCAGCACACGTAGGCTGCCCTTAAAACTTGAGACAGAATTTGGGTCCTTGGGCAATCTAAGTGAACCTTTTAGTACCCGGCTATGAAATCAGCCAACCATTCTCAGCCAGTGTAAGGAGACACTTGGCAGCAGCATTCACATTCCCCATTGTTGCTCACCATGTTTGTCTGCAGCACCATCCTCATAGATGGCAGACACAACTATCTTTCCAATTGGAGAATCAATTCCTCCCTCAACTGCAAGGTCCAGTGATCCTTCCTATGAAAAAAACCAGTTCTAGTTCAGAAAAGTCTGTTAATTTTTACCAATAACATGAGCTTAGTCTTTCCTTCTTCCCAGTAAATGATGCTGTACATCAAATGCTTACATGAACCTTTTAAATATCAATCAACCAAAATAGTATTTACCTTTTTTATTCGTAACAGCCGTACATCTTTTCCTATAATCTGGTCTGGGGTAAACTGTAAAAAGATATGATTAATCATTTCCACCTTGAAAACACAAAACAATTAGGCTGATCTATGTAGTTTCTGGGGGAAAAGGGACCTTTCCCTTCTCTAAAATAGTGTAAGAGGAAGATCAGAACATCACCTTTTCCTGTGAGAACAATCCTGTTCAACATGACTAGAAAAGACAAACACACAAGACCCAGAAAAGCAACAAGCAAGAATCTTACCTACTCCCAGCCCTCAAAATCAAGGATTTCTCTTTTTTTCCAGAGTATTTAATATTAAACAGTGAGGCATGTTTAAATTCTCTCCTTACCATTGAATATGGATCAAAATCTTCCACATACTTCTGGAAGCCCTGAGAATAAAATGATATTTAATTGCAAAACCAGCAACTCACTCACATGTTTAACACACAAATTCCATCTTATTTATTAGTGAGAGAACATGTAATTCTGTAAGCTAAGAAGAAAGAATGAAGCTAAGATGTAAGCTAAGATGAAAGAAGACAGTAACTGGAGAAAAGCCCAGAAAGACAGCAAAGAGTCCATCCTGACAGTCAGAAGACATTTCAAAACCTCGTGACACATCAATAATTTGAGTTGGTCATATCATGGAGCATTTCGGAGGGAGAGTTTACCACGTGTCAGCTCCGCAGTTCCTCTCTACACCTGACAGAACAGAAACACCATAGGCAGGCATGTGCTGCCACACTCTTTGGAGCACCATTTCTTGGCATTACCAACATGTTGGATGGTAACAGGTAGAAATGACATGCTGCAATTCACCTGTCGGGGTTTCAGGATTCTTTTTCAGCCCCTTCCCTCCTTGATGTGGAGTTTGAGGGAGTTGGCTCCATACCACAAGCAAGTGCACGACAACAATTTGTTGGACAATTTGCCGGCCAACAATATGATTTTTGTTTTCATATGGCTCAATGGAGGACTTAAAAATTTTGTCAGGGAATGTCTGAAATGCAGAAAATGATACTGCTGTTAGGCACATCAAGATTTAAGCTTTGAGAGGACCCACAAAACGTAGTGCTTAACCCTTTGTCCCTGAAAGACTGTAGGGAAAAGCAGGAGCTACCTTTTCTGCAAGGATGGGGGCTCCTGCACCAGCAGTCAGGAGTGAATGGTGTTTGGGTGGCAGTTTCTTGAGAAGGATTAGTAGCTACTGGGTGAGACTGTATGGCCAATGCTGGGGATTTATGAAAGCTCTGCACCTACCCTGCATGCTAAAGTAAGGACTTCAGAATTTAAAAACATCTTTACTGAGGTACCTAGCTCCCACTCTTGAGGCCTCAAGCTACAATCACCTGGTGATAGGGGAACACAGCACCACACAACCCTTGCAATACTGCCTTAGATTAAATTTGTTACACTGCATTACATTTGTTGACCAGATAAATGGAAATTTAATCACAGACATCAGCAAGGGTAGAATTTCATCCTGGGGAAAACTTCAACCAATCATTCTTTAATTTCCAAAGTGTATTAATATTATTAATCATTTAACTAAAACTGTAAGAGAAATATTTTACTATTAAAGCTACCTAAACAATTAATACTTTGAATAACTGTATTACTACTGCCTTTTGGAATCATGGCTAAAGTAGGTGTCTATGGGTTTGGAGCAAGTAATTTAGAGAAAAGTTCTCCAATCTCAGCCAAGTCACTCAGTCATTATGTAATCTAAAGGAAGTCAGTGAACTGTTTGTCCCAGGTTGTCCTCATGGAAAACAGATGTTACCCTTGAAGGAAGTTTTCCTGGGAAAATAATCTTTAAACAGGAAAAAACCCAAAAAAACTCCACAAAAAACAAACACGCAAAGTTTTAAAAATCACCAAAAAACAATCTGCAAGCAAAAGTCATAGAAATAGAATATCCTGAGTTGGAAGGAACCCACAAGGATCACTAATCCAACTCCAGCCCTGCACAGAGTGATCCCATGTATCTGAAGGCACTGTCCAAACACTTCTGGAGCTCTGTCAGGCTGGTGCCCCTGGGAGGCTCTTCCAGTGCCCAACCACCCTGTGGGTGAAAAACCATTTCCTAATATTCGATCTAAACTGTTGTCCGCTTGGGTTCATATCACTATGTAACAGAGATGTGATCTGGATCCAATCATGTACAAATATTGCTGAGATAGAAAGAAGACATGCACTGAACTGTAACAGAGCTTCCCTGAAATGGACACCACAAATCCAGAGATCAGAGAGCGCACTCCACATCCAAGCAGGGACCAATGAACCAAGGAATACCAAGTGAAAAGCACAGTCCTAAGCCTACCCTCCCATCCCTCAGGATGCTGCAGGTGAGAGTTAAGAACATTCAAATCCCTTCCTGACTTACAAAAACATTCAGAGGGCTGAGCATAAGTTGAAAATGGAACACTAAAATATTTTATTGCACTGAAACAGCTCTCTGTCTGGACTTCCAGGTAAAAGCTGAAGATACTATTTAAAGAGAAAACAACCTCCAAAACACAAGCACTTATACTAATGATACTGCTTCCCTGGTTTCTAACAACAATAGTCAAGAGCAATTGAGATCTGAAACAACAACAAACACAAACAAACCACAAGCAACAAAAACAGCAACAAATAATTGAAAGAGAAATCATGACCAGAAATAACACTTTTCAAAAAACCACCTCTTCTGAGAACACAATTGTTATATATTCAGAACATACTGGCATTTACTGGCAAATAAATAATCTCAAAGCTGGATCTTTTTCAGTCAGTTTTCCTTTCTAGATATAGATTGAAACTGATTAAAAGAGGAAAAAATATTATTAATCTTAGTATTTTACTGGTCAAAAGCTCACACTGTGTGCCAACTTTTCATGTAATGTCAATGCATCTAACTTAGCTTGCACTAACAAAGAGGTTTTCTACAGAAAATGGCACATTTTACAGCAGAGGAGAAATTTAGCATAAAATTCATTTCTTCAAGGAACAATCTATTCAATCACCAGCCAACCAAAGGTGAGGAGATGAAAACTTCATCATTATCACAGAGGAAAGCAAGGAAAGAAAAAATGCAGTACACAATACAGGAAGGCTGAATGAACAAGGCTTTCCACCACCAGTTCCTCTGATTTCCTACCAGTAACTATGTAATGATGTTAACTCTATTTATTAAACTGATAAAGTATTTTATTACTGAAAGCATTGCAGCTGGACACTAAAACAAGGACATCTTAGGAATATCAGTGTCAGATCAGTTACTGGTGTTCGATTATCTTAAAGGTTGCACTTCACCATACAAGTAATTACAGATGGTTCAACCTAAAGGATTTATTCTCATTTTTCTTCTGCCTAGACTAGCAGGAGCCACAGGCACACACTTAAAGCTTACAAAGAATAGCAGCTCTCATGCACTAGGGCTGTCTTACATCTTCTGTTTCAGAAACTCAGCAACAGAATTGGAAAGGAAAGTTTTAAATCTATGATCAGTCAAACAAGAAGACCACACAAAACACGGAAAATGTTTTTTTACTTGTTTTTTGTTAGATCTAAATGATGAATTGTAAACCACCATCCTTTTAAACATCTCTTGTGGCTGCAAAAGAAAGAAAATCGCCAAACCAGGTATTAACTTTTTGCTGTAAATAAGTGTCACCTACGCATAAATTATCTTACTGCTTATTTTGCTCTTCTAGGGACTGATTCACACTTGCACTTGTTAGTGCTTATTCCCTGTATCATTTCAAAATGAGAGAACACACACAGTGAAACAGTATTGCATGCAAAAGGGAAAGAATTCTAGAGAAACGACATAAATATTGCACATTTTCATACCACAAGATTTCTTAAAAATATTTTCCATTACTGCTTTTACAACTCATCTCTAAAAAACAGTGCTTGGGTGTCTCACCTGTGATATATGAGAAAAAAAATTGAAAAAAACCCCAACCCCATGCATGGACAAAATGGTAGACAATAATTTCCAAAATATTGAGAAGTCATGATAAATATGAATTCATGCATTAAAGATTTGCTTTCCTACCAAGGATTCCCTATACTGAAGAGGTGAATTATACTATTAAATGGATTTTATTTTATTGCATTTGGCTTCAAGGTCTTAAATTCTATATTCATTCTGTTTTTCTGTCACTTCCACTATTCTAACAAAATGGTATGCTGTAGTTTGGAGTCACTTAAAATACAGAATATCTTATTAGTCTGAAAAAATGTTCAAAAATTAAATGGGCTAAACCCCATATTATTATACAAAACACTACTGACACTTTCCCAGCCTCCACTCAAAACCTTGCAGCAAATTACATAATGTATTTGAGTTTTCTGAAACAAGAAAGACTTTCTGCAGACCAAACTCTGGCATTTACCTTTTCAAACTCAATTAACTTTAAAACAAATTACTATGTATGTTTCACCAATGTTTCTCTCAGTGTCCTACAGTCCTACCATTACTTGGAAAAATATATTCTAGAGTTAATGAAATGTGGTTTGCGTTTAATTAATACAAACAGTGAATTTTTGTCTTGGAGGACTTAGGGGAAAGTTTGGAAAGATTTTCCACAAATCTCTTTAAAATGTCTCTAAAAATAAAACCAAAAACCAAATAATTTTCAACACAGCTTGTTTTGGTATGGCTATAACCAATACTAACTGAAATTTCTAATCCTCTCCAATCTTGCTACACGGTATCTAAGCACCTGTCTTGACTTCAGTCCTGCAAAATCAGGCTGCAAATCTTGCAAATTAGAGGAAAGCTCAAATATTATTATTTTTTTCAGAAATTCGTCATCCAGCCACAAAGGAATAAGGGAGGGAAAATATTTTGTATCAGTAAGTGCAGCAGAGCCCTATAACTCACACAACAGGATGTTTGTGATCGATGGGAGAGCAGAGACTAATGTTCCTGGTGGTTTTGCATCTATGAAAATCTCACCACTAAATCATAGCAGTCCTCTCCTGTTCTCTGAGCCAAAATTCAATAGGCTTTGCCATGAGTATATTTGAGTTCACTCCAGTACAGCTCACACTGATTTTGACTCAGCAATCCTCAGCATTCAAGGCCACATCTAAGGTTTAAACATCTCCCATCATTTCCCCATTTATTAGGGAAAACAATTTTGTTTTCATCAACTGTTAAAAGACCTGGTAATTCTGAACTGAATTTAGTTAATAAGATTACTTAAGTCACAACTGAGATTATTTGGCTTAACTACCTTGCAGGTAACAGGAGAATTTTACCCATTCTTGCACACCTATTTTATTCTCAAGTGCATACTTTTTCATCTTCTTTAGTAGTCAATTGCTTGAATATAGGCTAACTGGATTAGTTGCTTGAATCAAATAAACCCATCAGCCTCAGCTTCTTGAGCCTTGTACTCAGTACAGTTAAATTCGGGTAAAAACAAGGTAGAAAAAGTGGTGTGCATTATGTCAAATTAAGACATAAAAGCTGGAGTTCCATAAGGTGTGTGAAATGTAGGAAGATGAGAAACCAGACAGCAAATGGTGTGTTGTCTTTGGTGGTACTCTCCTCCACTAATAGAAGTGGAACTGGTCCTTTATCTAACAATGAATTCCAACACGCAGGCACAAAATCACACAGAGCAACCAACCAAACCCCCTCCCCTCCTGCACAAAATCTAATTATAGTTCTTAAACACTTCTGGAGACAGACACATACTGTCTTGTTTGTTTTGTCATACACTGGCCTTTTCCTTTTTTAACTAATAGGATTAATCTCTCTCTTCAGTAACCATGCAAGTTTAATTTCACATACCACTTGTGACTTCATTGCAGGGAGAATGAATAAATACCCTTTACTGCAGTAAGTCATCAATGGAGGTCTGCCAAACCAATTTATAGACTGATCTTTCTCTCAAAGTCCTACCAGAATATTGCTCCCATGGAAATTTTGATCTTCCAACTGATATAAGGCGGTTTGGGAAGGAAAATTATTGAATCTTAAAAGATTGTAGCAGATTTGTGATTTGGAAAATGTGCATGCATGCATAACAAATCATAAGACATTTCCCATGGAGGTGGATCTTGTTGCCAGTTTCTCAAACTAATTGTATGTAGTCAGTAAAAAAAAAAAGTGCCTTTTAAAATTTGTATCAAGTCTCTTTGATCGCACATAATAGTATTATCCATTTTGCAAACTAATTCACATATACACACCTTTTCAAGAGCTAGATGATATTAACTGCAGATTATGACGTTGTTCATTCCTCCCCTAAGAGATTTCATATTGCTTGGAGATGTTAAATTACTGAACACAATCAAAATGAGAGCTCCAACTGAAGCAAACATCTCCACTGGAAGGATCTGAATTTATTTTTAGCTCATGTGCCTGCCTTCTCTTACACAACTTATTAAAACTGCTTCCAATTACAATTCATTTATAATATAGAAGCTTCAAGATGACTCTGGCTGTGGGAAAAGTGGTTACTAAGTATCACTTAAATTTATTCAAAGTGTAATCGGGGAAAATAAAAGAACAAGAGTATCTAAATTATTAAAGCCAAAAATGATAAAGAAATCCATCATGTTTTAATGAAACACAGCTAGGAATATTGTCCACATAATTTATTGCCAGAAATAGCTTTTAATTAAACAAATGCAACACAGATTTGGTGGTTTTTCTGTCTTACTGTCTTACAAATGCATATACACGTGTTCACATGTGCATGCAGCAAACACAGAACTCCAAAACTAACAACTTATGCCATGATGATCCTCAAGAATAAATATGGCAAATTAGTCCACCAGCTATTTCAGGTGAATTTCAAAGACTGTCAGCTGGGAGTTATCATCTGTCTGAGCAATATTTCTAATTTTTTTGCTCAGTAAGCCTTGGTTCACCTTCCCTCCTAAACTACAATTCCCAAGCCTGCTACACGGTTGATCCTAAAAAGTTTAGCCTCTGACTATTCACTTGCATTTGAAATAAAAATGGAAAAGAAATAAGGAAAAGAATAGGACCAGTATATTGATATTGGAGTCTGATGTAACAACTATTTTTTTTCCCTGGAAATTAGGAGATACATTTAAATTTTATATATATATATATATATGATAAATTATATAAGGCATATATCTTCAAGTATGTTCATGACTGCTTACAAAGGAAAAAAACAGTTAATTTTCATTATTTCATTTCTGATGAGTTCAGAATTTATAAAAATAAAACCCAGCATCTGAATAAATGATAAATAAGATGTACAAATTCTAGGGCTTTATGCTGCTCTGGAATTATGCATGTCTGTACAAAAATTGTCATAAAAGTGGCTTTTCCACCATGGAAAAAAATGGAAAAATACTGTGTTGTACTTACCATTAGTGACTGCTTGAAAATATAGAGGAATTTTAATTAGCAGGAAATGGGACAAAGATTTATTCTTTGAGGACATCTCAAAGAACAATGTCAAAATCAAACCCCCACAGTACTGGAGCACTAAGAAAAAGGATATTAAAAGGCTTACCAGGGCCTCTGATTTGATTGTTGGCCTGACCACGAAGTTTGGGTCAGGATGCAGCATAACTGGTTTAGAGACTATTGGTACCCCTGGGTGACGCTGGGTAGGTGGACTTGGAGCAAGTTGCTATGGAGTTAAATTAAGAAAATTACAGTTCACAACCCAATTTGTGCAAATCCATCATTTCACCAAGACTCCTCAATTCAGATGGTTTACCATAAAGAATTTAATTACACTAATACAAAAAAGAGCTGACATTTATTTTAACTGAGGCTTATGAAGTCAACAAACCAAAACACTGTTTCTCTTCTATCCAAGTAGTAGCTTTTCACTTAAATTCTGGCTTCACCAGCAAGATTATGGAAAAATCTCAGCCCTGCTTTTGGCATTTTTCCCATAAAGCCAACAAACTGAATGAGAAGTTAGAGGAAAAAAACAAACCCAAATCTGCTAAAGTTGAGTGTAAGAACACAGTGAATCCAAAATACGATTTTAACAATCCATGGCTAAATAGATCTTTAAGATGAAATTCAGATGGGCTGCAGCAAACAGCTTTCCATAAAGAATTTCAAGTTAAATTATCTTGATTTAACAGCGATGTTTGTTAGCTTAATTCCCAGCCCTTGACTCCACAAAGTATAGATACCCAGGGCATCTGAGACCTGATCATTCATCATGTTCTAGTCCAATCCTACACTTCCCACTCAGCCAAAACTCCCACTGACATCAAGTACAGTTTTATTCAAGAAGAGAGTTCAAAACTGAACCCTGTGGGTTCAGTGTCTGACTTAACCTAAGCAGCTCTTGGGACACTTTTCTCTATGTTTCTCATAGGAAATGTGATGTACTCCAGAGATCTTCCTTATAGTACAAGCTGTAATCTCTGAAGTTATTTATCTGCAGCCAGCAAATGGGTTAAGCCAATTTTTGGATGAGGTTACTTGTTTGTTTGGTTTTTTTTCCTGTGTATGTGTGTGGGTTTTTTTCCCTCTGTGGGCTTTTCCCCCCATCCTTTCCTCTCTTAAATAATTTTAAAAAAAGTTTGAATCAGATATTCAATAGTCCCTGTGGATATCACTCAACTAATTTTGTTCCACACTGCAAAATACATCATAACATTAAGCATTCTCAACTTAGAATAATCAGAATCAACAGATTCACAGATACCAACTTGTTAAGCTTCACTGGAACTGGATGATATCTCCTTGAGTTGCACAGAATTTTCTAGAGTGCAGAATGGACATCTGATCATTCTTACTCAAAATCAGTGTAAAGACATATCAAACAAATGGTGGTTCCGAGATGAAACTTTCTTCTTTAACCCCATTATATTTAAAAGATAGAGTGAACCTAGCAATTTTTGCCTTGATGGAAGAACAAAGCACATGCCCTGTGACATACAGACATTCACAACCTGTTGAAATACAAAATCCTTGGACCATTGGGAGTCACTTCCACCACCTGTGCTTTCAGCACAGCATTGTATCCACACAGATCATTCCGCGTGCTGAATTTTAAATAAATTTGCCCTGCAGAGTGAAAACCCTTGGCAGTTCCTTGCCATTAGCACTACATGGGAAGCCATGAAACAACAGCCATGGTAAAACAGCACGTGACATACCAGCGGGTTGCTTGACACAGGGGACGCTTTGCCAACGTGGGAGGTGTCTCTTGCAACCTAAACAGCAACACACTTAGTACTGGGTTCATATAAAGTGTAAAGCTAATAATAATTTTTTTCAGAAACAGGCAATTTATACCAGATATTTTAATAGCTACTTCTCAAGAATGTCTCAGACAGGATTTTTATTCCATTTGTCAGGTTTTGTTCGAGCTGAATTGGAAATTAAGGGACCTGGATTAAAACCAAAAATGGAGCAATGAGAAGATTTACCAGCCTGAGTAATACTGGGAAAATTAACTTATGGGACAACTACAGTTGTCTTATAATTTGGCTTTACTAGGCATAAACATGAGATCTTTAATCCACAGTCACACAAATGCATTGCTTTTGCTTATCTGGGGGTTTTAAAGCTGGCTTTGTAAAAGACAGCAAGAATAAATTGTCAAGCTTTGGATTTTTCTTCTATTTCTGAAATGACAGAAATACTGAATTATCTGTTTATAAACAAAGTAGCTTTGGCACAATTAATTTTACTAAGAGTCTAGTTATTTCCTCATATACAGCAATAATATTCAGTGAAAACTGATTCATTTTAAAGGCTAGGTTATTTTTCTTAATTATTAATTTATTCACATTAATTATTCACATTTTTCTTAATTATTAATTTATTGTCTCTAACATAGCTAGCAGTGACAAACTGCCAGAAACAGATATTAGAATATATTACAGTAATTTCACGATTATAAGCCGCACCATTTTGACCAAAATTTTGGTCCGAACCCAAAGTGCGGCTTATAATCAGGTGCGGCTTATATATGGACAAAGAACAAAAAGTTGCTGTTTTAGTTTGGAGGACAGGTGTCTGCTAAGAAAGGCAGGAGCTTCTCTTTGAAATAGAGAATGTAAACCCCCTCCCTCCAAATTATTATAATTTTGAAATCAAGGGTTTTCACGCAAAAATATGGGAATTAGGAATAACAGTTCTTTTCTAGGGAAATTAAAATAGAAATACAGGACTACAAAGAAACAAACTCCAAACCCTGACAAAGTCAGAGTACAACCTGACACCCCGTCAGGCAGGGTGTTGGTAGCAGTCCCATTAAATGGTGGCTGCATCCTCCTGCAGTGACAGATGTGATTCAGTTGGAGCAGTGCTCCTGTACAAGGTGCAGTTTCCCTCCGGAGCTCCAGTGGTGATGTGGAGAAATCCGGTTTTCCTCTGGAGTCCAGTGGAGAAAGGGGCTCCCTCAGTGTCCCAAAACCTCTGTTTTTATCTTGGTAAGAAATGTTGGGCTCTTCTCCCTGGCTGGAGCAACTCCCAATGGGATGCAGTAATTTTATCAGTCCCACAGTGGGACTCAATGGCCATTAGCAGAAAATGACTCACTGGAGGAAGGATGGGGTGTAAAAAGATAAAGAACAATGCCCCGCCTGGTTTCAATGGATGGCCCATTAGCAGAGTATCTCCCACGGAGATAAGGATCACTGCCCCCACCCTCAACAGATGGTGATAGAACAGATACCTTTTATCACACTCTGTGCTGTAACGTGCGGCTTATAATCAGGTGTGGCTTATGTATGGACAAAGAATGAAAAGTTGCTGGCACCCGGAAGTGCAGCTTATACTCAGTGCGGCTTATAATCGTGAAATTACTGTAATTTGGGGTCAGATCAGTATGGCAGTTCCATAACTGCTTCTATCTGAATATTCTCTTTTCTCTGTAGAAGAGTGTATTTCTCCTCTCAACACAGATATTTTTTACACTTATGCCATTTCACATCATTTTTGTTTTCCACATAACTTGGGAAACCTACTATCCATAAGAACATATGATATTTCCATGATATTTCCATTTCAGTAGATCTACCACATTCTTGGCGCTTCAATTGTATGACCCACATAGACCAAGCACTACCAGAGGTGCACATAAATTTACAAGAGATTCATGGGGCAATTATTCACAGAGGGAATCTACCATTACCATCAAAAAGTCATACATTTACATATCCTTCCCCACCCAAGGAGAATCATGCAAATACAAAGACTATTTAGTAAACATGCAAAACCCCCAAAACCCAATAGTGCAGTCTGTCAACACATGCAGAAAACTGTGTAGGAAAGAAGTGCTCATATGGGATTTTCTTCTGCTGCTTGAAAGAAGTAAACATTTTTTGCCAAAAGAACAAGTACGTGATTCTCACTACCGTGCTTAGCGAAGGGAATTAGGATGAATTAGCTTCCATTTCTTTCCTGAGGTGAGATTTGGCACAATATTTCTTTTATTTGATCCTCTTTTGGACTCAGATTGCAATAAAGAGAAAGTTGAGGTTTTCTCAAAGTTCAAAAAGTCAAATTAGGTTTATAAAAAAACAGGCTTTTTTATTTCACAGAGTTTTGACCTTTTAAAAGTTTGTCCTTCTGACTTTGGGCCAGTTTTCTTTGTCCTCCCTTCTCACCTACCAAAGCAATTTCATGACACATTTAAAGCACTTCTACAGGTAATTTTCACTACAGGGATACTTTTCTCAAATTTAACAATGAATTAAATCTGCTTCCTGCGATAGCTTTTTTTTTTTAAAGTCTTTAATCACTCAAGTCCAAATCATCTTTTTGTTTTAATGGATGTATTCTGCCTAGGACATCTGCAGGTAATCGGGCTACAAGAAATATAAGCAGAAGAGCAATCCCTTCCCGACTTAGATTTTAAAAATATTAAAATGAAGCTACCTCTGGACTGCAATCACTACTGAAAAAATGAAGAAACCACCTCATTGCCTCTTTTAACATTACAAGGCACAGAAGGGCAGACCCAGTGGACAAAGAGGGTGATGGATCAGGGCAGGGAGGCACGCAGGGGTATGGCAAAGGCACATGCATCCAAACAGATCCCGAGGTCACCTGGGAAGCTGGAGTTACCAACAGGGCTGGACCTCGTGGGGCATTGGAGGCAGGGGATGGATGAGCTGGGGGTGCTGGGGTTACAGTGGGAGGTGGTGGTGGCGGTGGCGGAGGTGGTGGTGCGCGCGGTTTGGGTTTGTCAACTTCATCCAGGTTTATGTCGTCCAGATCTGTGGTGTGCAGCTGCAGGCCTCCCGCAAAGCGCCGCAGAGAGGGGGCAGAGGGAGAGGCAGAAGGACGTCCAGCAGCCAGCTGCGTGTGACAGAACAGAAATCTGCCTCAACACTCCTGCCTGCAGCAGCTCTGAAGGACAGGCAGCTCTAGAACACCGCTCAGCCTCACTGCTCCTCCACACGGAGATCTTTGCTTCTCCCACACAGAATATACACAAGTATTTTCTCTGAAAGGTTTTCTAAAAGCACTCCTTGGGATTTCAGTTTAAAAAGAAGAAAAATGGGAATGGTGTGACAGCAGCTGTTGGGGTAAGGGGGTAGACAAAAGAAACCCCACAAAACCCTAACAGCGTGAAGCTTTCAAAAGGAAAAATTGCAGAACAAACCAAGATAACACAACATTGCTTCTCTGGCTCTTATGAGGAGAAAGCAAGAATTACTCCTTGCAGAGGTGATTATTTGAAGGAAAATAATCAAAGACAGGCCCTGGGATTCTGTGTCATTTAAAAAGGGAAAGGGGTTAAAGTCATGTAAACATAACCACACATTAGTACAAGAAAGGAAACTAAGCTTCAGCAGCTATCAAAACAAAAAGTTTAGTGTGCTATGAAATTCAGAACCTCAAGGGGCTTGAGATGTTATAATTTATGTTAATCCACAAGTGGATTGAGAATTTATAATTTATGTTAATCCACACCAGATCTATTGGGGTACTAAACAATTTCAGAGTTTGAACACAATGAGCAGCTCATCCGAAAAAATAAGGATGTGTGTGAGGAAGGAGTCTACATACGATGTTGGAGCTGCTAACACTTCTTTTATCAGTGATCAAACTGGAGTATTTGAGAAAATTCAGTCATTTTGCTATTTTGTAGACTCAGCTGAGGAGACCTTACATAGATAAACTGTCTGACAGACACATTCATCTTACTCTAATATGGCAACACTTCCCGCAAGTAGGTAACGCTTTTCACATTCTTCTTATCTAACATGCTCACTGCTTTGTGCTGAAAAATAGCTATTTCATTGGCAGAATTTCATTGGCAGAGGTTGAGATCTTCAATGCTCTTGTTCCCAAGAAACAGTTCAAACTTGTAGCACCTGAATATTTTTCAGCTGCATTTAGCTCAAAGGAGCACTCAGGTTTTGTGTTTTATATGTTTTAACTGCTTGGGTAGGTTTGTACAAAAATCATAGTAGAGCAATTAGATATAACATAATGGAATAATTGATGAAGCAAACACAACACAGAGTGCTTGTCTTAAATCCAGGTAGAGCTCTGAAAATACAACACTATTTGTAATCTGTAATGTTGCTTCTTACTTTCCAAAGTAAGGGGGACAAAGTTCTGGCAGAACACAAGCTGCCAAGCGATAGTGAGATAAAAACTCTGCATAATCATTCCTCTAAAGATCTGTACTGAAAAACCACATGGATCTGAGCCTAGGGACATGAGGAACAAAAGATCAGCTGCTTTTTCCAGAGCTGCTCCACTCTGACCTGAAGGAAAATCGTGTGAGAGCGTTCCCCAAGGTCCCTTTTGTGGTTGCAGTTTCTCGGGGATCCCATGGGAGCTCAGTAGATTGCAGTGTTCCTTTTGGAAGTGGCTTTCCTTGGAAGACAGCCAGAGCAACAGGATGGTGGGAAAGCCTCACTTCATGTCTAGAACCATCAGGCTCTAAGGAACAATCACAATCTGCAGCTCCTCTGATTAAAGGGCACCACTTAAAGCACAAGCCCAAACCCTATTCCTTGTGAGTTTCATGATTTTTGATAATTTTCTTATCCTGTTCCTTTATTTCACGCAATACAAGGAAGCTTCCAAGAGCTCATCATCAATGATGTTCTTATATTCACTGACACTAATAAATATAGCTGGATCTAGCTTTTGTTACTGGTTGCATGTCCCACCTAGCTCTAATATTTAATGAGACAATAAAACTATCAATTTAGTGGTGATAATAATATAGTTAAAAAGGAGAAAATACAATCAGTTCATTAAAATAATGTTTAAATCTTCATAAAATATAGGACAAACAAATTCTGTAGATTGTAAGTCATCAGTTACTGACTTTCCTGACAAAGAAGACTGAGGGGGAATGACAATGACAGATTTTTTCACTGTTAAAACCTGTTGCTTTTAGGAGACAACTTTCAGTTATTTGAAGAACATGCAATAGAATTTTACCTCAGGAGACTCATTCTCCACAGAGGAAATCTGTTCTAACCGTGTCTGACAAAGTCTTTCCACCCAGTGCTGCACCTTTTCTGATTCTTCCAGGTCTTCTCGTTCTGTCTCAGATACCTTAACCATAACATTGGTGCATTAGAAAAGTTTATAGGTATGACTATAATACAAACATGTTTCAAATGTATGAAATGACAACGAAGGTAGTTTTTAAAATAATAATAATAATAATAATAATAATAATAATAATAATAATAATAATAATAATAATAATACTTTTAAGAAGGATTTCCCATTTTACTGTTTTTCATCAAATTCATTACTACACCTGAACACAATTGCAGAGCTATGTCATTTGGGCAAAGGCTGACTAGAAACAAACAAAAGTGGCAACAGAATTTTGCAGTAAAACAGCTTTTAAAATGTCATTATCTTTGACATAATTAAACAAGTATCCTGCTAAAATAATTCCACTAAAAATCCATCTAATTTTCTTTCAATATAGCTTTGCACTTGGTCGATCACAACATACCTCTTGTACAAGACGATTTATTTTCAGTTGCTTTTCTCTCTCCAGCATTCCTTCTTTCTCTTTGGCAAGTTTTTGCTCAAACTCCATCTCCTTTTTATTCTTCCTTTGTTCACAAAAACTATCACTTTTTGACTTCTTTCGATCTTTCCCTTTCTGGGAAGGTTTTTTAACAAAAATTTTTACATCAGCTAAAAACACCACAAACTTCAATCTTGGTACATGAGTGTCTGCCTTGAAAAATTGATTACAGTCTGTGCAAATATGGGAATGGTTTTTAAAAAGAAAGTCCAAAGTCCATTTACCCAGCAATGTGCAGGAAATTTAAACTTTTTGGAGGGCTTGTGCCCCCTAACATTAGTTGGATGAGATCAAAGAATTCAACTTTTTTGTTCCTCTGCAAAGTTAGAACTTTAGGGGATATTGAGTATTTGAATATTCAAACAATTTTGGTTGGGTCTTGATTTTCCATCTCTCTGTTTTGGCATTTATATATTTAAGACTGCTTTCAGGTGACAGATGCTCATGTATAGGTAGATGTGAATAATCCATGCATGCAATAGCTTCACGCATATGCCCTAAAAGCAGCATTGCATCCTCTAATAAAGCTGAAATCAGGAGTTATAAAGGAAAGGTTTAGATCAGTGAAGAAACTGAGTTGCTTCCAAGAAGGAACACATCATCACAAAGACCATGTAGCTCCTACAAGCACTGGATAAAATCTATTCAGATGAGTTAACTAATACAGTATGAAGTGAGTCTAAAATTTTAGATGTAGGATACAAACAAAGGGAAAAGCTACATAGTCTTTTGGAAGCCTTTATTCCTGTTGTCTTCAAAATACATGCTGATCCTTATTTCTAATTCAGTGATGTCTCATTTCTGCTACCCTCTTGTTGTAACCCTGTAAATGTTGTAACCCTGTACTCAAGATGTATTAAGAATGGTATGTCCTTTAATTCCTGTGACCCCTGTAAAACCTATGGACTGACTCCTCTGTTATCCTATTGGCAGGAAGGCTGTGTTTCCCCTCCCCTTCCTTTTCCTGACCCTAGAAAAGACCCCAGACTTTGGGAAACTTCCTCTTTGCCCCGTGGAAGTGATGAAGAAATAAACCGAGGAAAACGCTGGGAGAAAGAGCCTCTTTGTATCTTTTATCCTGTTCACGTTATCCATCCCAAGCTTGCTTTGCTACAGAATTGCCAGTGAGCAGGGAAGCCTCGGACTGAGGCAACGCCCTCTCACATTTGTACTCAGCTCATACTGGAAATGCCATGCCCTCCTTTTATTTATGAAAAGTAAAACAGGGGAGCAGGTGGCCACTTATTGGCAATTACTGCCAGAAAGGCTGTGCTTCAGGTTTGATTTTGTTCTTCTCATCATCAGCAGCTATTGACTTTTCATGCTTTGAATTCCCAAAACCACCATGAACTGCTTCGGGTTAAATAGCATTATTTGTCTTCCTTTCACCTTCTGCACGTTAATATTAATAACAAAGCCTTGGAAAACAGACATTTTCCCTGGCAGCTACAAAAGCCAATTCCCCCAGTCGAGCAGTTAACTGGAACTTTGTACTGCTGAGTTCAGTGGGATGTGGTCTATGGCTTCATGGTTACATGGTGGTGGTGTAGGGAGGGCAGCAGGGGAAAAAGGAACCCCAAAAACGTTGGAGATAAAGCTTAACTAGAAAACCTAGCTTTTCACACTGATGTTTTAACAAAACCTAATTCTGTGGTGTATTTTATTCAGGGATAATTAGTTTTTACCTTAACAATTGCAAACATTATCCTCTAAAAATTCAAAGATACATTTAGTACTGTCTGCTAGATGTAACATCAAGCAGATCAACTTGCTAGGTATCAACATTTGAAGAATTACTGAATTCAAAGGCACACTAAGGAGTACACAAGCCAAAGTCATCTAGAACATGAACATATATATCTGACTGTCTTAGCTCCACTCACAGCATTCAGATACAACAGGATGATTCAATCTTTCCTACAATTTTCCCCATGGATTCAGTTTACTTCCTATTATAGACATTTTTAGTACAGAGTGGAATTTTCTTTTTAAAACAAAAAAGTCATTAGCAATAGGGAGTAGGATGAAAATTCATCACTGCCAAAAGGAAATGATTTAAAAAAAAATCTTTTCTAGTGCACACTGTGTGGTAAAGTTCAACAGGAATTGTGTAAGATCATTAGTATACGAAGAGGTATTTGGGAATTCTCTAAACCATACTGTCAGCAGCAGCACAAAATTCCACCCTCTTCGTGTGAAGAGTTTCCATAACATGCATTTATAATTTTCAGATAAAAATCCTAACTGCCCTGGCTTTCACACAGGTTACAGTACCATGATGATTTACAGTCACTAGCAGCACAAAAAGGTTTTGTAATGCACCATCTTCTAATTTCCTTTAAGGGGAACAGGTATATCCTGAGCACACAGAAAGTCAAAGTAATAGTCCTAAACAGTGACACAAATAATTCATCTGTCAGAAACAATCCTGACCTCTTCTGAAACCTTGAGTTCTTACCAGATACATGCACAAAATCTTCGTGGCACTTTTGCCACAGTTAATGACCAAAAAACCCACCACGTGAGCACACAACACAATAGCAAACCCCCTATAACATGGCTAATACACATTGCAAGAAATAAAGAGAAGGAACCAACAGCAGGTATGAAGTATTATTTGAAACTCTCATAAATTGAAATTGCAATACTTCTGCAGGATCTCTAGAGACCCAGAAGTGTTCTATCAGCTTAAAGATTGTTAATTTTTTTTTCTCATATGTACATGCCTAGAAGACTTTTGCCTTCAGCATTTCTCTAACAGGGAGATTTGCAAAGGTATAACTGCATAATTTTTGACTCTGAACTCCTTTTATACACACATGATTCTGAGGACTTTTGGAGAACATGAAGACAGGCACTGCCCACCTGTAATGAACACCTTCTGTGAAGTATTGTTGTACAATTCCCTCTGCACAGGGCAGAACTCAGAGCCTGAAGGACTCAAAAGGACAAAGTCCTGGGCACATGCATCCCAAAGGCATCTTCATTTGTGCACACATTAAAAGAAGGAGCATTTGACTATAAAGAGTGTTTACTAATAACAGAGAAGAAGACAAAAGGGGAATTCCAATTCAAACACTCACACAGAGCAAACAAATTCACATTTCAAACTTTGTACCTTACGGATTGTGGGAAATTTTCCGTCATACCGATAAAACCATCCAAAAGCTACAAAAGGTAAAGGAAAAGTTGTTTTTTGAAAAAAAGCCAGGGGCAGGCTCATACTCAAACCAATCTGTGCTGATATGTGTAACTGATTAACATTTATTTGAAGGCACTACACCAGAGATTTGATATTACATGACAAGTTCTTAGCTAAATTCTTGATAAATGGTTCTAGTACATTTAGCCGTAAGCTTCCCTTATTTTAATGATACACATTTTATGTCAAACAAAGAAAACTTAACAAGTAATCGTCATACAGAACCACACAGGCATGTGCACTGCTAAGATTTCTATGGTCATACTCCTACTTTACGGTAGTTTTAGCAAGCCTTATGAAAATTAAACAGGTATTCAAACTCATTCAACCTTGTGGCAGAACACGGCTTTTGAGGAGGCATGAAAACTCCATTGCCCAGGACAGAATATTTCAAGCCAAGTGCATAAATACTATAAAATATATTGCTAAGTAAAAACATACAAAAGAATATATTACTATAACTTTATATAAGAAATATTGCTAATACAGAGCACTCAATATAGTCCATGTTTCTGTAGGGTTGTTAGATCTCATATCAAGGTATCTTTAGATGCAATGACAGCAGCAGTGTCAAAATCTTTCATCATTTACTAAAGGACCACACATATTACCCTAGGAAAACCAAATGGTGAGTTCAATGTCAAGACTGACTGTCAGGAGGAGGTGAGACACAGGAAGAATCTGAATCAGGATAGGAAGTCAGGGCTGAGTGGCAAACCTGTTTGTCCTGCTTCATGTTCACTTCATCCATGTCATCTGTTTCAAGTTGGTCATGTGCAACTCCCTTTAAATCTTCTAGAGAAACAAAGGAGGAAAGGGGTGAGGGGACAGAAATGACAGTAACTGGAGGTTCCCATGAAACGAAAAAGAGATCAGTAGTGTGTGACTAGGAGTTTCCATGAAACAAAAAAAAATGTAGTTAGTGATGGGATGTTTTTTCAACAGAATTGTTTAAAAAAAGGCCCTACTTAAATCAACCTCCTCCTGAAAAGCTGTTAGAAGCTGCATGTGGACAATTATTCTGCTGTGTGGTGAAGGGAAGCCTGCAGAGTTTGGTGGCTTTTCCTCTAATGGAGCCATCAAGAGACTTCCCTAAAGTCACACACAAAATAAAATAATAAAATAACATCAGGTTAGGAATTGGCCCAGGTTTCCTATAAATTATGCAACAAGCACTTTCCACATTTTTCTTTGTACAACACAATTTTAGTGCACTCTCCACATACAATTTGCAGCTTCCAATTTATCTTCCTAGCTGCCAGCTAAGGTGCAACTCTCTTAATTCCCTTTGGACAAGTAAGTCAGAGAGCCAGCAGCATCCTGGGCTGCATCAAGGGAGGGGATTCTGTCCCTCTACTCTGCTTCCATGAGACCCCTCCTGGAGTGCTGTGTCCAGCTGTGGGGCTCCCAGTGTAAGGTGGATGAGGATGAGGATGATCAGAGGGCTGGAGCACCTCTGCTATGAGGAAAGGCTGAGGGAGTTAGGACTGCTCAGCCTGGAGAAGAGAAGAGAAGGCTGTTGGGAGACCTTTTGTCTGCCCTTTGGTCAGACTTTTGATACTTGAAAGGGGCTACAAGAAAACTGAAAAGGAACTTTTTAAAAGGGCATGTAGTGACAGGAAAAGGGAGAATGGCTTTAAACTAAAAGAGGATAGATTTAGATTAGATACTCAGAAGAAACTCTTTACTGTGAGACACTGGAAGGGGTTGCCCAGGGTAGGAGGTGGTTGTCCCATCCCTGACAGTGTTTAAGGCCAGTTTTGGATGGGGCTCTGGGCAACCTGATCTAGGGATGTTCCCGCCCATGGCAGGGGGTTGGAACAAGGTGATCTTTAAGATCCCTTCCAACCCAAACGGTGAAAACGTTGGCGGGTAAACACCGAACAGAAACAACATGCGAAACAATGCACCAAACCCCCCAGCTACTGAGGCTGAAGCTTCAGACCATTTCCTAGTGATCCTTATTATTTTTATTTTTCCTGCTGCTGCTTATTAAAAAACCATGACTGTTTGAATGGATGTAGATTTTGCAAGATAGGTACCTGTTAAATAAAAGTTACTGAATTGATTAACCATATGTTTCCAGCTTTCCGAAAATAACCAATTCATAGGTAGCTTAACTTGGAGACAAACTGGAGTTATATTCCATACTCAGCTCAGTGATGTGTCTAAGACAAATAGAAGGAGGCAAGTTGACATCAATTACTTACTTTTGTGTTTGGAACGAGGGGCAGAGTGCACTTCTGCAGTTACAGTTTTTAGAGCCTTGGGTGGTTCCTTAGGACCCCAGTCTTCTTCCCACTCCTTTTTAAATTTCTCTTCCTCTGCTGTTATCCTAGAGGAAACAAATGCAGTTAGACATCCTGAGTACAAAACCAACAACATCAGTATATATTTATTACTATTATAGTTTTCCACTGTACTTGTTTTATTCTCTTGAAAATGAAGCATAAGAAACTGCTTCTTCCTCATAACTGAATTCCTTTGATCAATCTGTTTCATTTTACTAAGCTACTGAGATAATTTGTAAAATACGGTGTAAGATATTCTTATTTAATATTTAGACTTCTAAGGCCTGTTGTATAAACACCTGCACAGATCCTAAGCCATGAGTGACACACTACAGTACTGTCACCTTAAATAAAGTAAAAAACCATCTCTCACTTAGCAATTTTTTTATTTTTAGGACTGGAATTACTTACTAGAAAAACTGTCAGTTTTAACTGCAACACTGAGCGACAGAACATGTACCATACACCTAAATCAGATGCCACAATGGCAAATTATACCTACAAAATGTCTGTCTCCTCTCCATATCTTTAAATCTATTTTGATGATTGCATCCTAAACACATAGTCCTAGGTTGCCATAAAAAGGTGACTCTTTCCAAAAAGAAATAAATACAGTTGAAATGGAAACCATGTTAAATTCCATATTATATGGGAAAAAAAAGGGAAAAAATAAAAAAAGAGAAGAGAAGGGGAATAGATGGGTAGAGACAGAGGATGGGGGTGGTGCAGAGAGGGTCACACTTCAGGAAAAGAGCATGGAAAACAGGTAAATTACCTAGCATGGCACCATGATCAGAGAAAAAAGACATCTCAAACAAAAATTCAGCAAATAGCAAGTATGTCACAGCAGAAGTGGAAGTGCTGAGTAACCAAACAACATGTAGCTTCAGCTATATGTTGCCTTAAATGATCCAAGATCTATTCTTGACTATAGCTTGCCTTGAACTGATTATGTGGTGCCAAAATTTACCAGGTCTTCGATATGTATGATGGTATTTCTATTTGGATTATCTTCTGCATCTCTAAATTAGCTAAATAAATTGAAAAAATATTCACATTGAGTCAAAACACTCTTAAATCTGTAGCTGAGCTCACTGTTTAAATTTAGAGGCATTGTCAGGGAACAATGGACAGAATGTTTCTTCATTTAATTTTAGTTAAAAAAAGTTGGAGTTAGGGACCTCTGCCATTTAGGCACATTTGAAATTTTTTCAAATGTAAGATACCAAAAAAGGGCACAGTGACTTTATACAAGGAATTCCTGCATAAAGGATCCTTAAAAGAATGCAAGGCATGATCCTCAAAAGCAATTAATACAGAAAAAAATTGTATTTTAGCCTGCCACAACTGCTCATCAAATCTCAGATTTAGATTTCCTCTACTACCATTCTCCCTCTTTGTCACCCAGGAGATTGACACCAATTTAACAGTTTGGATTGTGATATGAAAAAGCACTAAAACTGCCTGAGCAACACTTAAAAATTATACAAGGGAGTATAAAGCTGTGCTAGACTTTACACTTAGCAGCCCTCAGGGCATGAAAGCCCTCCATGATGAGTCAAGATGTTTTTAGTGCAGAACAACACGGCAGACATCCAGCATTCATTATAACAGACAGGCAATCTAGATTTAAAGAACAGAATCATCCTTCACCTGTGATGCCCTGCTTTTATAGCAGCTTTTAGCTATTGTAGGAATTTCTACAGAGTTCCACAGTAAAGAGCAGGATGTTACCAATTCCCCAGGATCAGAAAAGGGAAATGTGTATGAGTTCATCCTTGTGCTGCTGTAGAGCCCACAGCAGGACTGCCAGAAGATTTTTCTCTTGTGACAGCTGGGGAATGTATTTCATTTTTCACCTGAAAAATTCAGGAATCCCTGCCCTTTTTCTGTCAGAAAATCTTAGCTAATACATGAAATGGGACTTGAATGAATTAAATGAATTAAAACCCCTATAAAATATCAAAGGGGCAAAGCGAAAGACTTGAGGATCAATCTTAGCCCTAAAAGGTATTATTCTGCAACTTGCATTTTCATGCAATTTTCCAGCACCATGTAGAAGGAAAGCTAATTACTGTGGTAACAACTGCTTAATTTCAAACTTCCAAGTGTAAAGGAATGCTCACTGACCTGTTTCTTAGCAGTACTGCTTTTTTTTCTCTTTGAATTAAAAGCAGTGTTTCAGTAACAACAGGGAAAACAAGTTCTAGGACACAGAACTTCTTTAATCTTAAGTTTCTTTGTATATTAATAATACTTTAAAAATAAGGGCTTAACTTCAGCTTCTCATTGAATTTATTATTGCCATAAGCCTCATGTTTTCAGGTGCTGATTTTCAGATCAGTTTCCTGTTCTTTAACTGTGGAGTACTTTTGATATGTGCTGGATCCTACATTTATTATGAAAATACTACACAGGTGTATTTGAAAGCAACATGCAGAATGTTTTCAGCCAGAACTTCTACACAAGGAATTCTTTTCCAGGTGGTACACTGTCTGTGTAAGGTTTATACTCACTGCTCTATTTCTCTGCGATATCTCTCTTCTTCTTCTGCAGCCTTCTGGGAAATCTCCAGCTTTCTTCTATAACAAGAGGAACCAGGACAACGTGATAAAAATAGTATTTTCTGATTAAGAACCTGAGCAAAGTGTGTCAGCATATAGTTAGTAAAAGATACAGACAGTGAATACATTTGTACTGGGGGGAAATGCTCTGTTTTAAAAGTAATCTTAAAGATCCCAAAGGTTCAGTACGGCTTTCCAGAAACCCTGAGGACATTCCTGACCATCTGGATAACAGGGACATGTCGTCTGCTTAATTCTTTAAGTCACTACTTCCTTCTATAGTGTGTTTTTGTATGAGTATAAAGTTTCTAAGTGTCTGGCTAAAAATAGTGAATAGCATCAGGAAAATATCGAGTATCACATTGAATCCTCAGGGTATTGACAGTCAGGAGCAGATTGACCTTTCTACTCAAGATGGCTTTGAATGATACCAGCTTTGAAAGCCCAGAACATCAAGAGCATCACAGGACAGACATTTTATGAACAGAGACTCTGCAAAAGCAAAACAAAGTTAATCTAAGTTGAGAATCTTCTCACTTCTGTGAGAAGCATCACAAAACTAATTATGTTTTCCTGTCTTCCATGCCCTCTCCAAATCCAAGCTAAATTTTTCAGACTGTCCTATGGAGAGTTCTCACATTCTCTCTTTCTCTTGCTGCTCTTTGATGATTTTGTTGGTCTCCAGTGCAAGCCTCTTCTGATGCATTAACTCCTGACGTTCCTGCTCACGGAGACGTGCTTCTCTCTGCCTTTCTTCCTCAGTCATGAACAGCTCCTTGCCCTGAAATCAAAACCACCACCTCAATCAGTTGAGAAAATATCTAATGAATGCAATTCTTCCAGGAAATAATTCAAATCCAATTACATAGTAGCACATCTGCCATTTCCTCACAATGCTTTTTCTGAGGAGCACAACCTGAAAGATCCTCAAAGACCTGACCGCTTACTCCAAGGAGATATTCTAGTTTCAGCCTCTGAGTTACTGTGTGCTAAACACCTCAGAAGAGGATTGCAACTACTGAAGTCAGCAACAACACTGCAGGGGTCATGCCAAATATATGTTCTGTGTGTCACCCAGAAAAAATTTCACATTACACTTTCTTGACATCTCACTGAGCAATGAAATACCAGAGAACAAAACTCAATGATTCCCAGTGTGAAGATAACTATACAGCAACTGTGTTTTAATGCTCTTATCCCTGGCTTCTGCAGAAACGTGTCGTCATTCAGGAAAAGTACATCTCCAAAACACCGTATAGTTTATGTATTTCAGTTGGTTTTGTTCCTGTTTCACTTGCTTTACAATTCACCAATTTATATCAGCATTGTTTTTTGTTCAAGAAAGATGTTTCTGTACTGCTATAGGTAGAGCACTTTGGTAACATAAATCTAATTTTCATTTCTGAAACTAAAATCCCATGTGAATTAGGAAGGTAGGATTTTTTCCTGTCTCTAAAGTGCAAAGTAGATGTCTTGAACAAAACCAGGCATTGAGGAATGGCTTTGCACCATATTACAGAAAATTTCCTTATGCTATCTGTTGTGTAGACAAGGATGTCTATTGAGATGTGCAAGGTGAAGGAGTGAGGAACAGAAGAGTTCCATAGCAACAATTTGCCATTTTAATGATGCATGTTGAGGTAGATCTCACATTTTAAAAGCTGTTAACATAACTGGGAGTTGAAACTAAGTTCTTAGGATGTTGAATTCCTGGAGCTTAATCAACTAGCCCAGAGTATGTGATGAAACAATGCCTACAGTGCCTTTTGACAACTTCATCTTTTGTTACTTTAAGAGTAGATCAAATAAACTATTAATTCCTTAATGCAGCTACACAGTATACATGAGCCCTTAGGAAGTAGCTGAAGTGACTTATTAAATCTTTTTTCCCTATTTAATTCAGTTGCAAGGCAATTAGAAAACACCCTGTTTGATTAGTCTACGGAACTTGATTATCCTCTTGTATACAACCACACACTTTCTATAAGAAGGATTAAGGCAGTAAAAACATTAAAACATTTATTGAAAGTCACACTGAAGTCAGAGGGAAGATTTAATTAATTTCAGCTGGCTTTAGATTAAACCTCAAAGGCTTATGGCTCTGTTGCACAGAACAGTGGAAATGAAAAATCGGGCAATTTTCAGGGTGTCAATACACTAATGAGATCAGATAAACAGTTACAAAAGGAACTAATTTGGAGTAAGACTAAGGCATCAGCTATTCGGGACTAAAAATAAATTGTCTCCAATCCAATTTACCTTCTATGTTTCAGCAGAAGCAGATATCTGTTAGAACAGAATGTCTCAAACATGAGGGACCATTAAAATAAAATTAATTTCCATTCCTTGTCAAGGGAATGGTTTTGCATTGGCTCACAATCATGTTTCATTTGAGAATACTTCATGTGGTATGAAAGAATCACATTTCACTCAAAACTGTCCTGGTTTGACAGAGGTATAGATCTTATACTGAGACATAGCTTTTGTTTTTATCCATTTTTTTTACCATTTATTTACTTACATAGCAATTTTCTGCTTACAAATGTTCTGCTTTTACAAATATACTACTTACGGCGCCTGCTACCACAGAGATAGTCAAAGTACGGCTACTCTTGAGCACTCTCACAGCCTGCAAATTAAAACAAAACAAAAATCAGTGTGAATGAAGGGATACAAGGCCAGTACAATGCTAGTTACCAAGGCTGGAATTTCCAGAACTAAATAGAGTGGTAGGTATGCAAATATCCAAAACCCCATGTTCAATACACAACCCCCTGAGTCAATAGCCCAGTATCAAAATATACTTTTTGTGGACAGGAAAACAGGACAGATGTTTAATAAGCTGACAACTACAAATCCAGGGAATTAAGAAGACTTGATTTTACCTCTTTATGATCCACATTAGAAAAGTCCACTCCATTCACCTCAACAATCTGATCACCAACCTAAAGAAATGAATGCAAATTTTAGTAAGGATGCTAAGTTAGTACATATATTAAATGAGAACAGGAAGATATGTGCTCTCTAACACAATCAATACAACATCCTGGGTACTGTCAAGCACAGGGGAAACAGGTCAGGTTTGCACATCCTCCTACACTAGGATCTCCTATTGCCACTGTTTGGGACCAAATCCTGAGCTTGAAGGAGTATTGGTCTGACCTAGGTCACTCATGTTCTTAAAATCTTAGGACACTAGCTATGTTTGAAATGTAATCACCAGATATTTCTTTTCCATGGATTAGTTTGGGAAACCCACCAAACAATAAACTCCACAATAAACCCTTTACAGAATCCTTGAAGCTGTGAATATAAAACAAGAGTTCCTTGTGGTACCTGCCTTGGAAGGTGGCAACCTTACCTCTAAGCCCACCTCTGCTGAAAGAGAGCCTGGCTTAACATTGCTGATAAAAATGCCTGGTTTTTGTGTTGGACCACTGGAAATACTGGAAATGTAAAAAAACCCAAACATTAATTGGATGATATTTATAGAATAACATTTGTGATGAATACAATGTAATACAGCGAGTAGTTTTAGTTGTTTCCTCATAATTTGTTTTTGCTTAGAGAATATTTATGGTATCAGCCAACTTTGAAACAAACACCAAAACTTACCAATACACACACAATGGTTTATCATCCTATTTTTCCATTCTCTATACCACAAAACTGGTTTTAAAGAAAAAGCTAAAACAAAAATATTCAAGCTTCTGTATTTTGCCTTGCATGTTAAAACTTATAAGTACGCTGACCGACAGTGTGTAAAGGACTGGGACACTAATGATATTTGAAAGGAAGCAAGTAACACAATTAGAATTACTAATTATTTACTGAACAGCAAGATACTGTATGTATAAAACTTTGTTATTTTATTAGAATTACTTATTAGGAGTAAGAAAGATGTATCATCTAGAGGATAATATCTAGCTCAGCAACTTTAACCTGCCATCTAATCTGGGCCTACATACAAAAACTACTTTTATAGATTATATATTCAACAAGCAATGTTGAGCTACCCCTCCAGGCTTGTAAATATTTTTTGTCAAAACCTTTACATCCTCCAAATTACAGAAGAAAAAAGTCCTGATAATTTCAACTATATATTTCTAAATATATAAGAAATTCTACAATATCCCTTCTATGCCAAAACCTCCATAAGTATTGCAACAACAGGAGTCCAAGAATCCCAGAATCATATTTCTAAAATATCTTGCAAATTCAACATTAATTTTAGAAATGGGATAGAGCTTTGTGATGGTGTTTTAGTTCTGAAAAGGGTCAGAGAAAGCATGCTAAGTGCAGGGAGTGAACCTGACAGTGGATAGTGCTGGAATTTGCTATATCACTGAGCAGCACTTTCAAGTATTTAAAAATGTAAAAGCATTTAAAGGATCCAATTCCATGACAAGTTGTACTAAGGCACTTCCAGTCTGTTCTTATTTTTAAATTTTAAAGTTTTTTTTCTTTATGACAGAACTTGTAACACAGGTTACACTTTGCCTTAAAATATGTAATATGTGCCACAGATATCCCACTGTTGCAGTTTGCCTTCTTGATCCAGCACTGATCTTTATTTTCCTGACATCATATGCAAGGATGGAAATAGCTGCCTTGAGTGTCTCATTTTAAAAACAGTGGCAATAAATAAAAAACGTGCACCCACCTGCATCCCATGCCTTTTGTACCAATCAAGCTAATGAAGACTTTCTTCTCTTTATTGTCTCTCCCTCCAGAAGAAGCAAGTCCAGCAACACTGCCCTTTCCTTCCTGTAGAGAGATTAAAAAATGCTGCAGATGTTAATTTTGTCTTGAATTCATATCAAGACTACTATAAAATTTCATGTAGCCAGGATGAATCCCAGCCAGCATCAAGATAAGATTCAAGGGTCTATTCAAGGTTCTGAGGTCCTGTCCTGCTGTAAATGAATGTGGAGTCATTTCAGTGGAGCTACATTGCTAAGGTGAAAGACTGAACTTATCTATTTGGAGAAGATTACTTAAATAGTCAATCTTTGTCTTCAGAAAAGGGTGAAGGAAAATTAGAGAAAAGTGATATGGAAAAATAATAATTTAGGTGTTCCCTGACAAAAGGGCTGGAGAAAGACATGATAAGGCTCACTATTTAACTAAGACTTTCTTCCTGAAAGCAAAAGAACAGTAATTGTGGTGTTACTTTTCACTTCTGCAATCCTTAGAAGTCACTTGCATTCAAAGTTGTAATTCCTCCACTAATATGCCTAAAATAGGCCAAATAATCTGATAGAGATTTATGCAGTAGAACTACAGCCTGGGAAGTTAATAAGCTCAAGCAAAATGAAGAAGCAATTAATGAGGAAAAGCAATTTCATTTGTGTCCTGCCCTTTTCCTACCTAATAGCTCTAGAATAATTTCATATCACAAAAGATATTCCTCACAGAATACTTTCAACAAGATATTGCATTATAGTAATGCATACAATAGCTCCTCTGATAAGGTCAGAGGAGAAAGTATTTCAGAACCATTACAGATTCCCCAGAAGACATTTAACAAAATATTGATCTCTTACCCCAGACTCTGACACAAACTGATCCACATATTGCCATTTAAGGGGTTCATCTGGTGAACTGAAAGGAAAAAATAGTTTTAAATAATGAGACAAAATAAATGTCAATGTACTCCAGAAGCTACTTTAGAATGGAGCCTTCTGTTTTGCATCCACAATTTTCTTTGGATACCATTCACATTTGGTTTATTTTCCATCAATTTAAATAGAATTTTAATTATTGGGCTAGTAAAGGCTGAATATAAAGTTGATAAAGCCCTCTTAAGTGAAACAATTTTAGGAAACTCAGAGGAAGACTGTAAAATGAACCATAACCACTCAAACATCCTACACTGTCTATGCAGAGCAACACCTCCTGTCATTAATATTTCCCAAACATTCCACTTAGAGATTCAGCTTTTCAATAAAATTTGGAAGATCTAAAAAAATTTAAATTTTTCTTAACTCTGAAGCCATCATCAAATGCTACACACACAAAGAAGCATATATTAAGATAGGTGCATTGATAATTAAATATCCAGGAGATGTCTGTGACAAATGAGGAAATTGGTTCATTTAAGTAGGCAACTGGTGTAAAATCAGATTCATCAAACAAGACTTCAGCCTGTTCATTAAAAAGGATGTGACGTTTTAATCAGCATTCACACATTTTCATAATTAAACACAGATTCTTTGGATAGAAGAGGCTGTGTGAAAATGAATAATCTGTTTTGAAATGAAAAGCCATTACCTTTTGACAGGTATCATGCCAATGTCTGAAAAAGAAAAATATATTGTAAAGTTTTGCAGACCAAGAGCAATCTTTGGTGATAGAGGTGAGGGTTTTTGTGTGTTACTCACGTCTAACTTTTATGGACACGATTTTCTTTGTACGAATGAGGTTTATGACTTCTTCGTGTGTGCAAGATGAAATGGAATATCCATTTATGCGCACAATTTCATCTCCAACCTCAAAAACAGAAGGGAGAAGAAAAAGTAATTGTGAGACAATGATTTTTTACAGTTTTTAAGATTGGATACAATCTGGAAATAATTTTGATGCAAAGGACAGAGAATTCACAGAATTCAAAGAATGACTAGGTTGCAAGAGACCTTCAAGATCATCAAGTCCAACTCATGCCCTAACATCTCAACTAGACCATAGCACCAAGTGCCACATCCAGTCTTTTTTTAAACACATCCAGGGATGTCACTCCACTACCTCCCCAGGAAGACAATTCCAGTACTTTATCACTCTTTCCATGAAAAACTTTTTCCTAATATCCAACCAGTGTCTCCCTTGACACAACTTGGGACTGTCCCCTCTGGTTCAGTCAGTTGCTGCCTGGTGAAAGAGGCCAACCCTCACCTGAGCACAGCCACCTTTCAGGGAGTTGTAGAGAGTGATAAGGTCACCCCCGAGTCTCCTTTTCTCCAGGCTGAATGACCCCAGCTCCCTCAGCTGGTCCTCACAGGATTTGTGTTCCAGACCCCTCACCAGCCTTGTTGTCCTTCTCTGGACACATTCGATCATCTCAACATCCTTTCTGAACTGAGGGGCCGGAACTGGGCACAGCACTCAAGGTGTGGCCTCACCAGTGCTGAGTAGAGGGGAAGAATGACCTCCCTGCTCCTGCTGGCCACACTATTCCTGATCCAGGCCAGGAGCTATTGGCCTTCTTGGCCAGCAGGGCGCACTGCTGGCTCATGTCCATCCTGCTGTTGGCCAGCACCCCCAGGTCCCTTCTGCCTGGGCACTGTGCAGCCACACCATCCCCAGCCTATAACACTGCAGGGGGTTATTATGGCCAGAATGCAGGACTCTGAACTTGGACTTGTTAAACTTCATCCCACTGGACTCTGCCCATCCATCCAACTGTTCCAGGTCTCTCTGCAGAGCCCTCCTACCTTCCAATAGATCAACACATGCTCCCAGCTTAGTGTCATCTGCAAATTTACTGATGAAAGACTCAATACCCTCATCCATGTCATTAATGAAAATATTGAACAGAACAGGGCCCAGCACAGATCCCTGAGAGACATTATTGAATGAATGTTGATTCATGAATACTTTCTGAATTTCAGGTAATGTACAGATCAGACTTCCCTGTAATTGTTTTTAATACCAAACATTAAAAGAGCAAATTAATGGCCAAAAAACAATTTTATAAATACTCTGTCATACTATACATCAGATCTGTACTGCAGGGAGTGTCACATGGCCCTGGCTAGAGCACCATGAGCAAAGGTTTTTACTTGGCATGAGCCACGTGATGGGGCTATATGAAAATGAGTGCATGATTTCTTCATTATCAATGCAGCTGCATCCACTGCACAGTAATGTATACAAATGATCACCAGGAAACTACCTTAAACCATCAACAGCATCATCTTATATCTCTGATCTCCACATGGACAAAGACAAATACTTTGGGTTTACTCCTCTCCAGTAGCCTTTCCTCTGAACTATTGTGAATATTTGTTATGTAAAATGTATTTGATGAGACTTTTCTCATTAATATCAACAGCATGGGAGTTTGCTCTTAGTCAATCAAACTTAAGTTTCCTGATCACAAATGTGTGTGGTTTCATGCCAGCATTATCCCTAGTTAATGATCGCCTAAAATGTTCCATTTAAAGACCCAAGCGTCAAGCTCCCAAATTTCACTTCAGGCTTAAGTTTTCCATGCTGGTATCCGCATTAGGCTGATTTCAAATTTCAGCAAAGCTAAATCAACTATATTTTTATTCAACAAAATTTGGGTGGAATACATTATCAAGCTCGTTTAAAAACATAATTCTACAATTACTTTGTTGAGAAGCTCTATGCTTTCATGTTATACGAGAGGAGTGAGTGGAACTGAAGTAGCAACTCCTCAATATAGCCTGTGTTCTAGAGACTGTAACACACAGAGACACGACACTGGGTTACAGGACATTAGGCATGCTGTCACCTTCTACCTTTTTTCATATTGTAATGATGACTATTGAATGTTCCCACTGTGATCTGTCCAGTTGAAAACAACAAAAAAGCACAAACAAAAACCACAAAAACCCACCAATGTAACTTCTTAATTTATTTACAAGCTTTTCTAATGCTCCTGGGAAGTGTCTCATGCTCTGCAATACCACAAACAACATTAACAACATGTCCACTCTACCATCATTGCTCATGTGTCACACTTTCCCCCGAAGATGAGGATTTTTGGCTGACACAAAACAGCATCAGAAGGCTACAAAAGCAAAGAAAACTGTCTGGCAGAACGGAACACCCTCGCAGAGGCAAAACAGGATTGTGGTCCCTAGCCCCTGACTGCTGGGACATCCACTCCCTCTGCTGGGCATTCAAAAAAATATCATCCAAAAAAATCTCATCTCAATGGTCTGCACTCCTAGGAGTTTGACAGTCAGATTTTAAAAATAATCTTCAGTAAGAGCAGAAATAGGTCAGTAATGAAGGCTTTTGAACATACAAGCTGTGGTAAAAACACAGAATCAGATAAGAGGAGCACATGAGGTCTGCAGCTTAATAGTCACACCCCTGATAGCTCTTGCTGTCACTCACTTAACCAACTTTTTCCAAAGATTCAAAACCATGTCCAGTCACCTTATCCATTTTTGTATTTTCTGTTGATACATGCTGAAGAGGAGGGGAGGGTGGGCTATTTGTTTGCTTTTCTTTTGGTTCAGAATCCCCCCTTTACTCACATCTTCCACATCATGCAGACTGTAACAGACCATGGAGCCTGGGTTTGCATGAACCTGACTCTTTAAAAGGGTAACCTATCATACTGTTATTGACTGCAATGCCTCAACACACAGAAACCCACCAGTTTTAGGGCTGCAAATGAAAATGCCATCATGGGGCTTCTGTATCAGCAGAACTTGTGTTGTTCTGAGGACGTCAGCATTCACTGAGTCAAATCTGTTCTCATCTCCCCAAGAGGAACTTGCAAAATTATAAATGCACACGAGAGCATATTTTATTTTTCCCTCCAATATGGGAATGAGCTTTTCCCATACAGATATTTTTAACACTCTCCTTTACCAGACTGTCATCTAATTTCTGAGACTCAACACTCTTCACTCAACCCAATACCATTTGTAATGCTGACAGACAATGAGGCTGTTTAACAAATAACCCAATCCAGGCTGAACTACAGGAGATGTATAGGCATACAGCAAACTGCTTCTCTTTAGGATACTTGAACAGCTTTTCCTGAACAATGGTATCCAATATTGAGGTAATTAATAGCTGTTTTCATGTATTTTGTTACTTTTGTACAGGTATCACTGTGTACCTAGCTAATGAATCAGAGCTGTAGAGATAAAAGTCTGCAGGACTGAGCAGAGTGGAACAGTAACAATTATTTTGGTATTATATCACAGTTTCCCCTTTCCCTATCAAACACAGAGATGACAGACTTTTTAGAAAAAAGATGCAAACCTAACTTTTCTCAAGTAAAACGCCTATTATTTCTAACTTTTAACATGAGAAATATAATATTTAGTGCTTCTAGGAAATTGAAGGGCTTCATATAATAACATCAACTGTTTCAAATTTCCCATTTTGTATACTGCTTCCACTTTCATCATTCACACCAATCTCTTTGTATTCAGCAGAATCCTCACACACAAGTATCAAAAAGCAGAGGAGGGGGGAGGAAGATGAAGTCCATTTCTTAATGGAAGGACAAAATACTTGTGCCTTTTAGAGAAACTGTAGTAAAAAAAAAAGGGTGAAAACTGCAAGTGCCACAGAGAACCTTCATTATTATTTGGTCATTTTAATGTAACTTGGAAAGTACTTCAAGGAGAAATCATGCAATTTGAACTGGAAATTTTAAAAGCAGCAGGATGTAAAACTGATGGTATAATAGAAAATCATTATACCTTTCTCAGACCGCACTTTTGGGATTGAAAATGTGTAGAGATTTTGTTAAATAAAGCAGGTGGGTGAAATTTCAGAAGCATCTGGCTTTACTGTGAGACAGCAATTTAGAACAATGGGCTGCCTGTCAGGTCTTGTTATTCAGTGAGGTTCAGAAAATGCCTAGTGCCACCTATTATTCAGGCACTTTAGGCTGAGCTTTAACACCACATATCAAAAATCAGAAGCCAGGCAGTTACAGGAGCTCTAAAGCACCATCTGCCCATATTAATTCATAAAATCTAACCCTAACAAATTCAGTCATTCTCAGGTTTATTGTCTCTACTTTGTCTGCTAAACCCTATGTTCTGAGTTGCAATAGAGTTTGTACACTCCAGCCCAAAGATCCTTTACAATCCCCCTCACTGACACCAACATGTCCTACAACGACCTCGGTCACAGAAAGCCATGGGGCCTTTTTTTGTGCAGAGAAAGCAGGAAAACTGACATCCTAAGAGGAGCACAACAGCTGAACATCACTCCTTATCCAGTGATTGTGTCAAAACATTAGTCTGAAACAAGCAGAGAAGCAGAGCTGCAGCACAGCACTAACACGAATGTATTAGCGTGGCAATTTAAGGCAGTGCCTATTAAATCCTTTATTGGATTTAATTTAATCCTTTATTTAGCATAATTAGTGCCTTCCAGTGTTTTCCAGAAGATGTTTACAGATGCCATGTAAGTGACTGGTCTTGATCTTCTCAAGTTTCTAGCAGTTGAGGAAGGATGCAGATGGAATCTCCCCTACAGAGCTAACCACAGCCCAGGAACACCTCCCTTGCCTGGACTTCCCATTCCTGCAGTGTAATGTACAGGATGAGGTGCATGAACTCCAGTAGTGCAAACTCTGAGAGGGTGCATCAATATCCTTCTCTGCACTTGCCCATTGGCAAATCCCTTGCTTAAATTAGTCTGACAACACACAGAGCACAAGGTTTGTGCTGAGCTATAACACCCACTCAGTTCTAACTAGAGACATAACTTGTGGTTTTGTTCTAAGGAGTTTCCAAAGCATCCCTCTGGATGCACCTGTCATGCATGCACCTGTGCAGAGCAGGCTGACAGAAGGTGGAACTAATGTGAAGGTGATTCTGAATGGGATATCTAGCTATGAATGCACAAACAGAACATGCATGCATGTTCTGTGTGCAAACAGAAAGGGGAACAGTTTAAATTTTAGAAAGCTTTCAGCATGAGTGGCACAAACATGGAAACCTAACTTCAGCTGCCTTGTCGACAGATATTTATTTTTATTTTTTAATCTAAGAGATTTGTGAGGTGATACGAAGCATATCTACAAAACATGCTAGCCTAATTAGACACTGTAATGAATCATGCTAGTCTAATATATTTTGGACTAGTGCTAAACACAATCCTTAGCCATCAATACTTTCAGCAAATACTCAAACCAGACAAATTAATAGTAGCCAGGCATAATAGCCTTTCCAGTCAGAAACTCAGACCTTTAATACACCTTATCAGATTCAAAGACTGATAGAAATATGCAGACATTTGGCACAGCAATTTCTCCCTTTCTCTTCACTAAGCAATGCCAAATGCAAAAGGAAGCCAAACACCCAAAACTTCATTAATGCAAATTGCGTAAGTGCTGCAGTATTTCTGCACACAATTATTTTTTGCCAACCTTATTGGCAAAAAGCTCATGTATCCAAAATTCAATCACAGGAAGTGCAATTCTGTGCAGTACAGAGGACACTGGGAATAGTCAAAAACACATTCTTCCTTTTATTGCATAAACTGAAACCCCCAAAATTCACACATGAAGTTCAAGTAAACATTTCATTACACAAATTACATCTGTGCAAGATGAAATTAAAAGTTTAAGTATTTATATGCTCTTTTCTACATTTATTCAGAACTTGGCAACTTGAAACACTCTTCCACAGTCTAGGGATCTTTCTTTACCATCTGCTTACATATATAACTGTTACTACTCATGAAGCAGAAATATTCCAGAAAAACCTTTAACCTTCAAAAATTGTCATATCCCAAACAAGAAAACAAAAAAAAAAGTTTAACTATCATTAAAGACAACAAAATGAACATTTTTAATGACTTGATTCACCACTGGTATAATGGTATTTGCCACGGCATTGTCTTACCTATCTTAGGAATTCTATTAGAAGAGACAAAGAGCATATTAGCAAAAACAATTACTAAATGTTAAAGAACAATCCTTAGCTCCCAACATGAATAGAATTTTCTTACCTGAAGTCCAGCATTGTCTGCCTGTCCTCCTTTAACTAACTGGGAGATGAAGAGACCGCAGCTGAACTCCACTCCACCTCTTACACTTAATCCAAGCCCTTCAGGATTCAAGCGATCCAATCTCACCTCCTTCAGCTTTCTGCAAAAATTGAAAACATTTGAGTGTTCAGCTGTGTAACACGTTGTCTGAATAATGTTTCATATGCAAGTTGGACAGTATTTTTCTCTTATATAATTTAGGCATTAAAAAAAACAAGTTCACTGAAGTATGGATAGATGGGAATTAATTAAAACCATCAGGGTCATTCATATGAATAAAGACATTTGCAATCACTGAAATTGCTTTTAAAGAGTTAAAGCTGTGAGATTTTTTTTATTATTAAATGCAGGAAAAATGAGAAAAGACTGGTTTTTACTCCTTTGCCCTGCTTTTACTAGATTAAACTACTTGGCAAATAATATAAGTACAGTACAGGTAGCTGCACTTCTAGCAAACACAACAAAAGTAAAACAACCATGCCCAACTCTATATAGATGAATAATATTTTACTCTGAATTTGCCTCGAAACTCAGTATTTCCTGCTTGTATTTAAGTTAGCCAATTTTGTTTTGTGTTTTGTTTGTTTGTTTGTTGGGGTTTTTTTGTTTTGTTTTTTTGTTTGTTCTGCATTCTCTTACCGTGATCGTTTGGGTGTAAGCTGATCATATTCCACCTGGTGTTTTAGTGGGATGAGTGGGCGGATAGCATCGAACAGAGGCAACCTGCTTGGTTCATTAATCACGAGCTTCAGGTCCCCCACCAGCACTGGGAGATTCATAGACCTGCAAAAACACAGTGCCAACCAAACACAGGTAAACAGCACACCAACAAAAAGCCTCGTTTTCTAAGTTGTTGTGCACATGGCTTCAATATTTGCATGTCCTTTCAAGGTACCAAAAAAGATATTTATGCAGATACTGGTTTGATGAAAGCAAAATAGCCTCTGAGAAAGAAAACCTTCTGTAAATAAAAATACTTGCTTCAAAACATCTGAAGTCTTCTATACACTCCATCTTTTAAGGTCATGCACATCACATTTTTAGATGACATCTCCAATTTCATTCTCAGAGTACCCACAAGATTTATGGAACTGTTTGAAATAACTTTCCAGATTAGGCATACCTACATAATGGATTTTTGTTTCCTCAATAGTTAGGGATTCTTGTAAGTAAATCTAGGCTGCAAGTTCCTTCGTTTCCTGAACTCAGAGGACTGACAAACAGTTTCAATCCCGGAAAAAAAAATGAATCACGGTATTCAGCGGCTAGAGCAAAATCTTTATTTAAGTTTCAATTTTTGTTCAAAATAAAATTTGAAGGGTGATTAATTAATGAAACCTAAAGCAGTTAAACTGCTGTGAACATCTCTTTCATGAGAGCTAAGCAAAGTGGTCTCCTTGAAATTGTCAGCACTGAGATAGTTACAGGTCTACAAAATATACTTTGTTGTACAGCTGCAGGAGTGAAGGAATAGCTAAGGCTCAGCGGGACTATTACTATAAAATATTCAATCAAACTTTTTCTGCATTATTTGCTGTTCCCTTTCTTTTAATTCACATTTCCTGGGATGCAATATTTCTGAGGCATGGGCATTAAAACTACAGTTCAGGAATACCTGTATGGGATTAGAGGTGAAATAGCTCTGGAAATGCTATTCACAGTGAAGCAGATATTAAGTGCTAACTCCAACAGCAATTGCACACATTTCTGCCCTGAGATATTTCATAATGTATTCCCAGGGAGTGATACATCGTCATTACATGTTCACAGGGAGATTTACAATTTTGCCCAAGTCATTGCAGTTGTGGAAAATGAAGAAAAATTGCCATGTGCATTGTTAATTTTGTAACTGCAAGAAGATTTTAAATAATTCAGATCTGCTGAACCAACTGGCTTTCCAAACAAGAGTCTTTATGAATGGAAAAGCAATTAGACAGACCTGAGTGAAACTGAATCAGATATGCAGCTGAATACCCTCATAACTCCAGCTTGGTGCAAACATCAGATGGAAACTTCTACATTTCACTCAGCTGAGAAGCTTTTAATTACAATGTGAATGGAAACAATGTCTACCAGAGCCACTTTTCTATGATCAGTGGAAAATATATTCTCATCTCCTTTGAAAAACAATGGATCATAGTCTGATGTCATTTGCAATGAAACAGGTCTGAGGCAACTGTGGTTTAAATCAGTTCAGCAAAGGGATTGGTAATAGGCCTATCACCTTTCCAATTTTTTACCATTGTGTTGTAATAAGCCAGAGTCATTAAACATGCCAAACAGATTCCAAGACTAAATTTTTCCAGGTTTCTCAAGGACAGTTGCAAAATTTTTATCTGAAAAGTTAGCAAAAAATCTTTGAAAAGTGATGTCAGTGAAAAACTTTGTATCAAATAAATAAGCATTACTTGGAAATATTAATGAATTTTATTAATTCTGTGTTCCTAAGAACAGTTTTATCATGCAGGAGCCTCCCCCCCACACCCTCCCAAATATGAACCCACTGCACTCTTTTAAAAAACTGCCAAGTCATAAAGTCAAAGTAACTTTATAAATGATTACAGACATGTTTCTCTTTGCCTGCAGGTTATGCTGTGAAACCACAAGATTTCACTAAACAGGATAAAAACCCTCTTATTTCAACTACTTTTCTAGTAGCGTATGGAAAGACTGTTTAAAATAATGAATATTAATTCTATTAATTTAAAACTGTTAGTAAAATTCTATACAACCATATATAAAGCTGGATCTTACTGGTGGTACATCCGCAGCACATCGTAAAGGTAATCCTTCTCTGCTTCATTGTCAATTAATAGATTGACCTGAAAACCCAAAGATATTATAGTTAATCTCTGACTTAATAGCCACAAGTGCTGAACATGAGAGACTTTCACAGATTCTTGAGCCATAGAACAAAGATTTCACCTAGGAAAAAATGTGTTTTTGCAACAGAGCATTACCTCACAATGTCACATTTACAATGAGATTTTCTAAAATTAGTATGGCAACAATTAGACAAGGTGGTGAATCCTGATACATTCTGCCCGCTGGATTTCCCTTCAGCATTAGTGTTATTACAGTAATATCATATTGGTCTTACCTGATAATCACTGTACTGTTGAATAAATGTCTTCAGAAACCTTTTTGGCCACTCGTTAATGTAGCACATGCTGTCACAGATATAATCTCTGTGCTGTCGTCCAAACCACCGATTTCAGGAGCTCACTTTTAGCATTATGCAAACTGCTGCATCTCTGGTCCTCTTTGCTCCAGCTCTTAACTGATAGAACTTGCTAGTTATTCTTTCCTCCCCCACTAATAGTACCTTTACTTAAACCAGTGTCATATTACTGTGCCTGCTCTTGGATAATTACAGTAAATTAAAGCAAAAGAAAACCAAACTCGAATTCTTACATGAGAAGTCCAATTTATATTCAGTGATAGTGAGACCCCCACTAATCCTACTTGTAGTGAGAGGTCACATCATGTTAGTTTTACATCTGGACAAGCCTGATGTTTAGGAAAACAATTTACATCTGACCTAAAGGGTAATATTACTGTGACGTGAAGGCTGAGAAGCAATTTGCATACTAAAAGAAAGGCCCTTTCTTTCTAGGTTTGCAATGGTTTGTATTATGTTCTAAACTAAATACATGCTTCATATTCCTTTTGTCCCACTTGGCTCTCTAAAGCCAGCAAGGCTTCACATACCAGTGGTTTTCTATTACTTGTGCTTTCCTTCTACCTCTCTAAAGCTGGCAAGACTCTGCATACAGGTGGTTTTCTGTTACTTGTCTCCTCTGGAAAAAGACACTTTCAAAACACCTAAAGGCCAGAAAGCTACAAGCAGGTCAAGATTACTTTACAGTTACACCAGTGAGTAAACCCATTTATTCACAGTGAATTTCAGAACACATAGGATAAAGTCTGTCTTACAAGGAAATAAATTGTTTGCAGTCACAACTTCAGCAACACTGTGCACAGACGCAAGGCAAGGATAATTGAAAAGGTGAAACTCAAGGTAAAACTAATTCCAGCATCAATTTTTCACTTCCCTGACAGGTAAAATACAGGGCTCAATCCCCAAAGCTAGCTAAGATACCGTATGAGGAGTGTCCTACAAAGAGCATTTAATATTTAAGTGCATCAACCTTACTCAGGAAAGGGCAAAACCATCATAATCTCTTTTTCCTGACAGGGAAAGAAAAATTAACAACATTCCATTTTTCTCCTGATATGCTTGCTGATGGATACATCCCCATTTTCTCTCAGAAAATGGAGGGCCACATTTAAATCCTGCTGTTTCTTCTGACAAAATATTCAGTCTTTCTGTTTGACTGCTGCACTTCTCATCCTACACCAGCAACTTCCATGACAAAACCCAACACCCACAGGATTTCTAATATTTTCAGAATGCTACAGCTGGGTTCATCCTCCTGGGCCACCTCTACTAATGGGTCATTCTCCTCCTCTGCCTTCTATTCCATCAGTTATCAATGCATCATAGCCAGCTACATCTCTTGCTATTTTCCTACTTCTTTAACTCCTTGGGTAAAGTCTTACTGTAGACATATGCCTTACCTGGACTTTCCATCAGCTTCTAAAAGCTGACTCGTAAAATATCCTGCCCCCTACTATCTTGAAAAAAAAACCCAACAACCAGTGCTGACATGGTATAACTTGGATCACAGAAGTATTTTAGTATCTATTTCTTAAGAAAATGACTGTAGAGTCATAGGATAGGTGATTTCACACCTTTTAAACCAACAATGTTTAAGAAAAGCCGTCTGGACACAGCTCTGGACAATCTCTTTGTGGCTCTGAGCATGGGGGCTTGGGGCACACAACCTCCAGGTGTCCCTTCCACCCTTAGCCCTTCTGTGATTATTTAAAGAGTCTTCATAGTACCTGTATCATTGTATCATTGATAATCCTAGAATACAGAGTAGCTTATGCTGTATTTCTCACTACATACATTGCATTTTTTTCATAGAAATTGTTAAAAAGTTATCACACAATCTGCACCTACATATATATATATATAAAGAAAAATTGTCAAGAAATCTATCTAAGTTTAGTCAGTGGAATAGAAGCTGTGGGGAGGAAAAAGCATTTTTTGGTGTGGAAAAAGTTCAGATGACAATAATGCACTATGTTAGCACTATCCCAATCTGCCGGTAAGTCCTGTTCAAGCTACACAGATTTTGGAAAACTGTTGAAGGAGGGGGAAAAATGGTCAGTATGTTTGCATATATTACATATTTTACATTGCTGCTTGGTTGCTAGGCAAACTGATTAAAATCACTAAGAAGAAAGAAACTAAGAAGAAAAGAAAGAAAACAACCATTAGCTGAGGAAATCTAGATCTTGTAGTGAGCATCTTCACTGGTATGTCACAGAAAAAGTAGGCATCCCAGACTGTGGATGCCACAGAGGTCACTGGAAGTAGGATGATACAAAATAAAGAAAGAAAATAATTGTTTCACTGTCTTCTAACTCAGATAAAGCTGTCACTGGTATCTGCATCCCAGCCGTGTGCAGCAACACTGACAATTCATCTTATGTTATCAGGGGTGGGGCTTGAATGATTTATGAATTATAGCAGCAATGAAAGGGAGAAGGTTTAAAGTTCAAGACAGTAACCACCCACCTAGAAACCAGAGTCCTTACAGAAATGTTGCACAACCCACTGTTGAGTTATACAGTAACAGGAAGCAAGGCAGAAACAATGTGCTAGATGGCTACAGTCATCGTTATGGAATATCAAGGTCCTCACTGTTTCTGAACTTCAGTTTGACATACAGAGAAGTTTTTTTTTGTTTATTTGGGTTTTTTTTTTTGCTATCCCTCTAATTCATCATAACAATCCTTTAGTTAATGCGTTTATTACCAGGTGACAGATACTTCTATAAAGCCTTACTTTGTAGAAATTGTGTGTCCTAACTGACAAAACAAAACAAAAAAATCCCCAAAAAACCCAACCAACTAAATAAAATCAACCACAACTCCCTTCACAAACTAAACCAAACCGCCACAAAGCACTCCAGAAAACTTTAATCTGACAGAGTCCTAAAAGGCTTGGCAAAAACATCTTTTACACTTGTGAACTATTTTCCTCCTTTCCTTAATTAGAGATTTTCGGGCGTTCTTCGCGGTACGATTTTGCGCTCTGCCGAGCACTTGTTGAAGCGGCTGCATGGCAGGACGGCGGTGCCAGCAGCCGGGGCCGCTCCGCGCACCGAGCGCGTTCGCACATGAGCGCACCGCCGCGCCGGGAATGCGGCGGGGGAAGCGCGGGGCTGAGCGCCTGCCCCGAGCAGCACCGGGGTGCTGAACAGAAAATCAATTCTTCCGAGCCCTGAACAAACTCGTGCACTGGGGAGCGCCCCTTTTCTCTCGCTGTCTTTCCAAGGCTTTAACACCCACCCCCTCCCGGGAGGCTGCCACCCGCGCTGTTGGCCGGGCAGTGCAAAGTCCCGGAGCTCTCCCTTCCTCGCCCGTGCCCGTCCGGCGGGGCTGTGCCGCCCGCGGCCTCTACTGCTCACACACGGCGTGTACGAGCCCTACACACGGCCCCCCCGCCTCACCTTGTGCCGGAACTCGCGGGCCACGCGGCGCTCCATGCTGCGGGATGCGGGGTGTGGGATGCGGGATGCGCGGTGCGGGAGCGGTGCGGGATGCGGGAGCGGCTGCGCGGGCGAGGCCGCGCCCCGGGGCGGTGGGAGGCGCGCCCGCCGCCTCCTCCAGCATCCTCCGGGCACCGCCACCCGCCCCGGGCTTGCGGCCCGAACGGCGCAGAGAGGGAAAGGAAAATAAACATCCATCCGTACACTGCCCCCCGCCCCGCGGTGTGCTACCTGCGCTGATTTTTAGAGCTGGTGCTCCTCAAACGGCGCTCAGCTCCCATACCAATTTCTCTCCTGTATTTGTAGGTGTGCATGCGTGTCAGTAACGTCAATAGTTGAGGAACGCACGAAGATGTTAACTTCGAAACATGCTAACGCCTGGGTTAAAAACAAAACGACCAAACAAAAAAATTCTAAGCCCTAACAAACAGGGGAAAAAAATGCTGTACAGCAAATAATCTCAACTCTTTATTTTTAGGTAAGCAGAGTGAAGCTGATGCATCTCTGTCTAAATCAGACTTCCCCCAGCCTTTCCCACTAACACAATGCTGTTGCTTACAAACAGAGCCTCTGACGTGGCTGCTGTGAGTACCTGCAGAAGGATCAAGCTCGGACCACCTGTAGAGGAACCTATTTTGGACTAATCTTTCATACTATTTTGTCTTGAGCTTGTTCTTCTCCCACTTTAATACAATACAGTAATTAATTTAATACCGTGATACAAGATCATATACTTCCTAGTGAGGAGGGTAGCGAGTGGAGGTCATCTGCTCACCCAAGTCTCTTGGTCTCCACGCAGAGTCCAGAGTTAACCACATAAATCCAGAGAGAGCCGGGTTTACTTCAGGACAGGTAACTTACCTCTCCTCCTTCCAACCAAGCGGAAACTTGTATGAGCACATATAAAAGTGTGATTTAAAAACACTCCCAAAACTCCATACTGCCATAACCCCCTCTGTGTTCTGTTTCATTACTTCTGTGTGATGACTTTTGTAAGCTATACCAGCTCTTCAGAAACTGCCCTTTCAGACGATTTTGCTGTACTGGAACATTTCAACTGTGTGTACATTACACACTTTTCATATCAAGTGTCAGGAACATGAGAGGAGTGCATATTAAGCCTGTGTACAAATAAATACAGTTGTTTTCAGTAATTTTCTCTTATAATTGCAACTGTTAATACATAAACCACTTTTACCTAAGTTCCAGTACCATACAATACCAATTCTCTCCACACAGATATAGAATTTCTTCCATGCACATGCAAAACAAAACTATCTTGTACTTGAAAAGAGGAAGAAGGAGACACAAAAAATCAAAAGTACACATTAGAACCCATGCATGTAACCTTTAAATTTACATATAGTCTAGAATAATCATTGATATCCATCAATTGTTTCTAGAAGGCTTTACAGGAATAGATCTTATACGAGCTCAAAGTTATGTACATTTGAAAGAAAGTAACTGGTTTTTATAATCTAAATAAACTTCTCCGGAGTCAGAAACTCCTCCACGTAGTAAACTGGACTTTATATATTAATTATGGAATTAACTTAACTTGGTGATGTGAAAACTGCTCTGAATCATTATGTAAAGGACACAGTGCAGAAAGGATGACAAACTTGGTGGGCTGTTAGTCTGCTGTGACAAGAATTCCTCTGCTCTACCGTGTGTAAATATAAAACAAACAAATCCACAAAGTTAACTCATGCTCCAAAACTGGAAGTTGGATAATCAGTAAACTTATGAGATGGTGCTGAAGTTTTCATTGCTCCAAATGCACCATGTATTAAAAGATGGTACAATTATGACTGTTTAGTATTTTCAGATAATGAAATCTTTCCTAGGGAGAAATCAAATTGCATCTAAATTTGCTCTAGATTAGTTTCGATTCTTGTTTGTTACTCGTGGTATAAAAGGAAAATGAACAAAGTGAGCAGCTCATTTAGTAGGCAAAGAAATACATTAAAGTGTGTGTTGTGTAACCTGATCCCTGTTGCTTTTATCTACTTTCTCTACTTCCATTAATGCAACTTGGATCAGTGAAAGTGCACCAAAGCCGAACACATGTTGCACTTGGAGCAGATATAGGCTGAGGCTAGCACATAATTCTAAAAATCTGTGTGGGTTATTTGTAAAAGGCTGTGTCAAAGTTAAAGGATATCTTTTATTCCTCACGTTCTTTTCTCTCAAGCACTTTCTCCCTCCAATACTTACAGGAGGGAACAGAATTCTCAGTGGAAGCATCACTAGTTTTCCATCATTTCATTAGAAATGAAACACAAGAAACACAATCCACAGGGACAAATTACAAAGGCAGAAAAGAGATCTTTTTAATGACTTACTGTTAACAGACTTTCCAAAGCAGTCAGAAAAGGCCCCTTTTTATCTGAGACAGTTTCTCACCTGGTATGGGCAGCTTCTAAAGCTTCTGTCATAAGATATGCAAACCTGAAGAATGATGGGGAGAGAGACAGCAGCAGATGGGAAAGGGAAAATAACAGAGGAGAGGTATCAGTGATAGGAGGAGAGCAAAGGGAAGAAACATAATGCAAGGAAGCAAATTTAATCATATGGAGTGAAAAAAGAAAGAAATGAGGAGAATAAACATGGAACAGGCTCCACAGAGAGTTTCAGAGTGTGAATTTATAATTTCAAAAAAATGTTGTCAGAAGTTATGGGAAGCATCCATACAGTTTGGCTGCATTCAGTGTGTCTCTCACTCATGCCTGTGGTTATTCAAGCCCTGACACCTATTCCAGCGGGGACAGCGGCACACGAGCCGCCCCCAAAACCGCGGGGAGCGGAAAGGTGGCCGTGGATGCGCGGAGGGGCGAGGCCAGGGCGGGAGATGCGGCGGCCGGGGCAGACCCCGCTGTGGGCGAGGGGCGGTGTCCGGGCTGGGTGCCGGGGCCGGGCCGGGGGCGGGCGGACGATAAACCCCCGGTTTATCCGCTCCGCCCTGGGGCGGGATGAGCTCGGGGCGCAGGTAGCGCAGCTCCGCGGGAATCCGCTGCCATCCGCATGGAGACCCGGCTGCTCCTCGGAGCGCTGCTGTGCGCCTGGCTGCCCTCGGGTGAGTCTGTGCCACCCGGGAATGGCACGGCACGGCACGGGAGGGCGGGCAGGGCGCTCTGGCCATCGCTAACCTGCCGCCCTTCTCTTCCAGCGCTGTCTCCGTGGGGTGCCCGAGCGCAGCTCCCAGCCGATGGGGATGTGCCGCTGCCCAGGTAAGAGACGCCCGGGGCTGGTCCCGGGCCGGGTGGGTGCCTGAGCCCCCCGGGGCTGGTCCCGGGCCGGGTGGGTGCCCGAGCCGCCCGGGCCGAGCCAACCCTGCCCTTCTCTCCCCTCAGCGCAGGCAGCACCGCGGGAGCGCCGAGCGGGCCCGGGCTCTCCGCGGCGGCACAGGTGAGGATGCGGGCCGGGTACCACAGCACCTCAGTGGGGATATCGGGCCGGCGGGATGTGCCCTGGAAAGGGAGCATCCCCCACATGGCATCCAGGGCTGATGAGGCTGCTGGGCTCAGGTGGTGCCGGGCTTCCCAGCGCCGCTGCCCGGGGAGAGCCCTCTGGAGGGGCTGGCGGTGCGGGATGGAGGGATGGGTGTTCTGGTTGGCATCAGGATAGCGAGCTTCTCTCATATTGCCTCAATGATGTATCTGTGCATTGCTGTGATACCAGCTGTATTTTGGGTGACTGTTCCACCCTTGGTGATTATTCAGGACTTGCCCTCGAGTGTGTGTTTTATCCCAGCCACGAGGACTCTCAATCCTGAAGGGAAGTTTAGTGTTAAAGCAGTGAGAGAAGATTGTGTGACTGGATCTATTAGCTTGTTCAAGAAGTTATGTGTTGCACAAAGCATCCTTGCTCGAGGTAAAGCCGAGTCTGGGCTGGCTCATCAGCAACAATTGCTTTGTGGGAGCCTTTTTGCTTCTCGGTGGAGGTAAACGAGCTGGCAGTATCGGGTCGCTACAGCTCAGCACTCAGGTTTTTGGATGTGGTTTATCTTGGCAACTCGACTGTGGCACTCATGGCACGTTGCTGAAATGTAATTAGGGTGTGTGGTTCCCACTCCCTTGTTCGAGGGTGGGAAAAGGAAGGATTGCTTTGTAGTCCTTGTTCATGGCTCCTCAGAGGGAGTCACCTTTCTTTCTTTCTGCTTTCTCCCTGCTCTTTCTGGGAAAAAGCTCAGCGAAGAAAAATGTCACATAACTGCAAGCAGGTAACTAAATCAACCACCAATAGCAGCAAATGCTCCATCCCAATCCTCCCATCAAGAATTCAAGATGATAAAGTAATAAATTTTTTGTTTCCTTCTGGGCTAGCTAGTCTACTGAGCAGAAATCTTCAGTAAGAAGTATGTAAGAGGAAGGAAAAAGAAAAAATATTGCAGTCTTGAGGAGAGTGTACTTTTTACTTTAAAATGGAGTTTTTGAGAACTTTATAGAAAGAAAATATGAAGCAACAATCTTAATAAAAATTGTAAATTTACTGAAAGACAAGAGATTTTTAGGTGCCTTGTGTATAGCTACTGATTTCTTTGTTCTTTCTGAAAGGACCCTGGGTTTGCAGCTTATAGCACTTCACCTACAGCAATGTCCTTGTCTCGCAACAGGAGAATTCACAATAGGAAATGTGGACCATCCAGTAAGTTATTTATGTTTCTACATAAAGTGAACTTCTCTTGTCCCTTATTTTTTCCATTGTTTAATCATTCTTAGGAAATAAAAAAAATCCCAAAAAAGCTATTACAGACCTCAATGATAATGAGGCTCTACCTTGTTTGGTCTCAGAAGTACCCAGGAGTATGGAAACTTGTCATGGGGTTTCACCTAGCTTCAAGTTTACACCCGGTTCTGGTTTGATAATTTGAAAGACTGTTCCTAACTGCATGTTTTGTAATGCAGAATTTTCAGAGAGGCAATCTTCTCTTGTGGTGGTATACCAAAAAATGTGGATTGATGTTTAGACACCATGCAATTGCATGTCTTGTACCTTTTTTTGTGTTTGGAGGTTGTTTGTTTGTTTTTGCTGAGGTAACCTGCTGATGTCTTTTTTTGTGTGTATGATCTATGGGTTAGCAGGATAAGGTCCTTTTGGCCACCAGCTTGCAGTGGTGGGCAATTGCTTGAGGAATGTGCATCTTTGGTTTTTTGATCTGTCTTATTTTCAGAAGTGAAGTGGACAGGCTTAAAAGTATCTTTGCCAAAGGGTAAAGATCTGTGCTAACTCTGACAAGTGTCTGTGTCTTGCTTGCTTTGTATAAAGGAGAAGAATGAGGCAAGATAATTCAGAGTAATTGTAGTTAGTGAGGTAAACCCTTTAGTTTCTCTTCAGTCAACCTGATTGCATTGCATGTGGGACCTGCCATGAAGAGTCTCAATTTGCACCCCATAGCTTTACAGCCCAACAGACAAGATGATGTAGGAATGGACTCGTGAATTGTGACCAGAGTTATGTCATCTCCAAAAGCTTTTAATGTCTTCACAATATTTTCAGAAGCTTTTGGGAAATGTGTAGCTGAACATGGAGGAATGATACAAGAGTATAGAGAAGCATAATATTGCTCAAATAAAAGCTATTACCTATGTAGGTCTCTCCAGTATATGAAAAAAATCAAAGCTATGTTGTGTATGAAAAAATTGCTTTAGAAACCTTGCACTCTATATTAGCCAAAATTCCTATGTTTTTGAGGGTTGTTATTGACCACAAAGTTATATTTCTTAAACACTAAATAAAGCAACTTATGAAGAAAAGATAAACAGATCATGCTGAGAAATTTGTCACAATAATTATTTGCTTCCCTGGGTTTAGTCTTTGCCTAGTAAAAATTTCTTCACTTGGGATTAGTAGGTTTCATTTTTTTACTTCAGATCTGGAAAAATGCTTCTAAGATGTATTACTGTTCAAGTGTGCAAAAAAAAAATCAATGCACATAAATAGAAGTTGCAAGATTTCTGTTAAAGAGCTTTTGTCAAGGGTTTATGTGCAAGTGAATTGCTTCTTAAACAGGCCTGTAATTTAAGAAATGGAAGAACAAATGTGAAGCTAGGGAAAACAAAATATTTTCAAGTGTCTCATGCTCACTTATCACATGGCTTCATAAGCTTCTAAAGGAGGATGTGGTTATGACGGCAAGAATTGGATTTTATTGCTCTCTGTAGATGTAACAGTGCAAAGTTTTTGGTATCTTTCTAATTGGTAGTTCTGTGAGGCAAAAATATTCCATATGGCTTTTCCATTTCTGATGCACTTGTTTTGGAAAGGCAGTATTGTTGAAGACAGGCCTTAAAAATTATCAGTGATTGCCCATACTTGAAGGCAAATAAAATCAGCATTACTAAATTCTTTTAAACAGTGGAATACATAGGCTTGGAAGTTTCCTTTTTAAATCATATTAAAGTGATGTGTGTGGCAAATGGAATCTATTGTTGTCTGTGTACGAAAGACACATTAAAAACAAAACAAAAGAATAACTTCATCTGTTTTGTACAGTGCTCCTAATACTTAGAAAAATAGAAAAAAATCGTTTTTAGTCTCTCCAGTTTAAAGAGAAATGCTAGCTGCAATAACTCTGCCCCTGGAGTGGGATTTGCAAGCATCAGGATATGTGAAATAATAAACCTTCTTTGGTTAAAAACGTGAACAAATGGAAACCCAAATTAATGACAGAAAAAAAAAAAAAAAAAAAAACCCAAACCAAAACAGCAAGGCAGGCTGTCAGCTGCTTTCTCTAAGTTAGCAATTTCTCTAAGAAAATTATTCTTTCATATACTTTTAGAACTGTGATTATAATGAGATTGTTACAATCGATTCTTCCTGCAATACCAGGTTTTCTTGCATTCTGTGACTCTATGAAGATAAACCAACATGTTTTATGTGGAATGAGTGCATGACTTTTGCAAGACATCTCTTTACCTTTGTGTTGTATTAGTCAATTGAAAGCATTTCAGAAAGTGATACTTGTGTCTTATCTGTTAATGAAACAACAAACTTACTATAGCACAAGCAAATGCTAAGAAAATAGTTCTGTGTTAGTTTCTTGTAACCAGGGAATATAGGATTTGAAATGTGTATCAGAATAATTGAAGCTTACTTGTAGTTTATGTAACTGTTTGACTTTTGACTTCCTTCCACACAAATCTTATTCATGCAAAAAAACCCCAAAAAACCCAAATGTAAAAACCCCCTCAATTCCCAAACAGGAAACTCCTGAGCTAAAGCATATTAAGAAGCTGGGACAAGTAAACCAAATTATTTCTGGGAGTATTCAGGCTACTGCTGAGAATTTCTAACAATCTAAACACTACAGATTTCCTTGTTTTGAAATGCTGTATCAGGCATGAATCATAGAAGATACTTGTCCCTTACAATGTGTGCTTGTGAACTGATTTAAGGAGGTGTATCAGAGCAGAAAATATGCAGAAAGGCTCTTGGAATTGAAGGGTTGAAATTGCACCCACCTAATTCACCTCAGAATGCAAGAGAGGAAAATTTTGCATCCTAGAGCAAGCCTGCATGCCAGGGAAAACCTGTGCCATTGCAGGCAAGTGCTTTCAAACACTATGGAGTTGAAGGGTGAAAAAGAAAGCAGGAGATACTTCTTGTATTGATTCTCCCATAGCTGAAGAAACGCCTGAAAGCTTGCACCTAAAGAAATGTGCGGTGGAAGTTATGCAGAGTTGCAAAATACAGAATTTCAAGATGTTGACTGCAAAATTTTAAGTATTACATTTTAAGCATATATTCTACTCTTTTGTGTGTGGCTCTAAATCTAATTTAGGTTTCTTGCAAATTCTTACCCTGATCTGCTTTCCTTTTAAACCTTTTCAAGAATAAAATTTGTTGAGTTTTAAATAATTGGTGATTTTAGTACTATGATTACCTTCAGACTCTTCAACTGAACTACTCTCCAACTCTTGCATAGCAACTTAAAAAATGTGCAACTTTTAAAGATTTCTGAAGAATCTATTTCTGTAAATGACTCCAAATTTCTAAAAATGTTTGGGTCAAAAGTTGATATCGAGGCAGAATCATAAGAACTGAAGGTATGGGCAGGACCTTGTATCTTTCTTGCTTAAGCAAAACTTAATTTCTTCAGATCTCTAAGTTAATTTTTCATACTTAAACTTTTCTGTCCAAGTGAATCTAGTAATGAATACCCTAAAAGGAAACCTGTTTCTACTATTTTGCTTTAAGTTATTCATTATTCAAATTAATGCAATTTTTTTTCATGCTGTGTCTTAAATAGTAGAAAAAAAAGTAGCACTAGGAAATACTTAATGTTTTATGTAAAAATACTCATGGGATGGTACACATCAGGCACAAATCTTCAAGAGTTAGTGGTGTAATGGTGATAATGGTGTATTACCATGAGGTCAGACCTGAGCTCAAGCATTTGTATTCATGTGATAGTTAAAGCAAAAAGCAAATATTTCAGAATGGATGTTTCCTTGAACGAAAGTGAAAGAAGTTTAATTTAGATGTCTTTGATTTAGTATCTTGTTTTGTGTGGAATACATAGAGAAGATTTATTTGCAGTTACCTGCTTGTGTTCCAGGAGGAGAGCATTTGTTTAATAACTCTATCTCAATTCATGCTGAGAGGCTCCACACTAATAAATTACTTATTTTATTCCTAATGAGCATGTTGGATTAGAAGACCAAATCATGAATGAGCAAGTCAGGACATAGAGTTCAATTTGAGCTCTAATAAATTCAAGAGATTTTAAGTGTTTATTGGAGAAGAAGTAATGTAAGAAAGTAGATGAAGCAAAATGTCTGCCGTATCTGAGATACAAAGCCAAAAAATATCTTGCATCAATAATAATATTTCAAAATAAATGTGTGTTTTGATGAAGATGCAAGATTGCAGTCAGCAATTGTGGGGGTTTAGAGTATTTAAGCTGAGAACAGCAGAGAATAATTCAGACCCGTGTTACAAGAGCATCCCAAGTCTTCACCTTATTTGATAAAGAATGATTTTGAGGCTGATTGCTTCATCACAGCAGTGGTGGTATTATCAGGGTGATCTGCAGGTTCTAGTGGTGACACTGGTTAGAAATCCCATGATTACTTGTGTGAGTCAAATCATGCTGCTTAGACCTGCTGTTTCCTGCTAGAAAAGTCTCACCAGTTTTCAGTTTCAGATTCCAATCCAGTGCACTCAACTGGCATAATGTCAGAGGGGAAAGAGGAGCTGGGGAGTTTTCAGTGGGTGTTACTTTCAGGTTAATGGAGGACAAAATATTCTTCCCTAGGTTTTCCTAACTCTAACTTTCAGTTAGCTTGACATCTCTTCCCTTTCTGCAAGTATTAAAATGTTTCTCACGTTTCTAGGGGAGAGATAAACTTTTGATGTGGTCATATGGGTTAGCTTATTTGGAGAGCTCATATTCCTTTAAAGTCAAAGATTAGAATGAACACCTTGTTACAGGATGTTCATTCTGAATAGTTTGGGAAGTATTTCTGTGTTAATGGAGCAGAACGAGATGATTAAAGGAGGCCACATTTACAGTAGTAGGAGCTCAAAATGTGATCTGAAACAATGCTGCTTTCCTCATTACCTGCTTAGGGATAACTAATGTTTGCACACACAGCTGTTCTATGCAGTGTAAGGAAAGGCACTTAAAAATGATGTGGAAAGGGATATAAACAAACACAACAATTGAGATTACCATATTTTCTTGGAATCATACACAGACAGAAGAGGTCTTCATAAAGAAGAAATGCTTGTGATTGAGTAATTTTATTTTTTGATTCAGGTTTGACTAACACCCTTTCTCTCTGAGGAGAGCCAGGGAAATCCTTCAGAGTGACAGTAAGGGTCCCAGGTCAGCTGACTGTTTGCACAATCTGAACAAACAGGGCTTGGAGCAGGTTACCTGAGCCATGCTCGGAGTGGAATCATTCAACCTGAAACATCAAAAGGGGGCTAACTTCCTCTACAGCTCAGAGGAACATGACTTGCAGCCTAATTGCACATTATTGTAACTGGACAGGCAACAGGGCACAATCTTAGAGAAGCAAAGAACAGAGACCAGAGCTCTGGTTACACAGGTCTCACAGCAGTCAAGATGAAAGAGATCAATGTCTGCCTCTCTTGACAAGAGGAACAGGCTTTTGCATTATTGACAAGATTGGTCACTGTGAGCATGTAAATGAGATGGCTCAGTCAGTGCAAGTAGGGACCTTTCTGCACGGTGCTTGCATGATTTTTTATTGACCTGGTGCTGGCCAGGCAGGGAAGGGAGCAGGATAGCTGGGCTAGCAGGACAGGCAAAGAAACATTGCCTTTTACTTTGTCTACCTGCCTTGTTCTTTTGAGCATGGCCTGCTTTTTCCCCCTTTCTGTGCTTTTCCCCGTTCTGTGCTTTTCCCCATTTTGTTTTGTTGAAACCAAGGGAATCAAAATTAATTGTTGGGATATTTTGAAAATCTTCAAGTAGTTACTTAGTATTTATAATGTGATTGCAAATGGAAGTGGGGATGGCTTGAAGTTGAGTCAGTAAGTTTAGATTAGATATAAATATGGAATAATTTACTATAAGGGTGGCGAGACACTAGAATAGGCTGTTCAGAGAAGTGTGGATGCCCATCCTTGGAAGTGTTCAAGGCCAGGTGGGATAGGGCTTTGAAAGACCTGGTCCAGTGGGGTTGGAATGAGATGATTTTTAAGGTCCCCTCCAACCAAAACTATTCTAGGGTTATTTTTCAATAATTATGTATTTGTAAAGATAATGAAAAGATGACCAAGCTTTCAGTTTCCGTCTTCTTGAAACAGTTTCTTCTGAGCAACTTGTCTGCTTTCTGCAACAAGAGCGATCTCAGTTTTTGTTCTAAAGTGCCAAAACTACTATGATAGCGTAATAGTAAATTATTAAAATCATTTCCTAAACAAACTTTATAGGAGCAAATACTAGCAAAATAAGTAAATGGGTCATAATTAAAAAAATTAATCACAAAGTTTAAATTTGATAACAGGAAATTTTATTTCTGCTTGTGTGCATTTATCTTTAGACACTGGAAATTTTTGTCATATTTTGATAGGGATCTTCATAGGGCATATTAAAAAAACAAAACAACTCCTCCCTCCCCCAAACCCAAACCTGTCATAGCAAGTCAGGGATCTGTGTCTTTCTGGAAAGTGTTTGTGGTTGGGGTACTTGGAAGCTGTAAGATAGAAGGAGGGCAGGCAGGTATGGATACACAGCTGGGATCAGAACACATTTATTTCTGAGGTAGGCTGCTCTCTTCCTGGCAGAGCTTAATGCTAACTGAATGCTAAGTTAGCAACTCCTGTTATTCTCAGAGTTACTCAGTGCAAGAACTGGGTCTTAAGGAAGAAAATGATCAGAATTTTTTTGACATGCCTTTTTCCCCCCTCAGATTCCCTTACATGTTTTAACGGAGGCGAGTGTGCCTACAGGGAGCAGTGCGACTGCAGTCGGTTCAATGCGACAGGAGCGAGGTGCCAGACAGGTGTGTAAAGAGAAATCTGACTGGGTTTCTGGGGCTGCACTCGTGTTCCCACAGCTACAATGACTGCTCTCTGCCTAAAGGCTCCCTTGATGCTGGAGCATTTTCTCCCTCCTTTCTTTTATGTTATTATATTTCACAGCATGTCTCATGCACTGCCCCTTCTCAGCTCCTGTTTGTATCAAAAAACCAGCGCTGTGTCTCAAGTGACTCTCCTTTTGTTAGTGCATAACACAGGTGCTGAAAGAGATCATATATGCAGGACATGGGGCCAGTATAATTTTGAAACTTTTGATGGACTCTATTATTACTTTTCTGGGAAATCCACGTATGCCCTCGTGAGACATGCTGAATTAGATGAGCAGAGCTTTTCCATACAGGTAGGGAATGATACTTTTACATTCTTTTGAACTATTGTTGAAATGCTAATAATGTATTAATTTTAAGAGATTAAAAATAACTTGAGACAAGGGGGTTGTAAAATGCAATCTAGATGTGATTGTAATGTGATGTGGGCTACCACTGCCATAGCATAGAATGTAAACAGCTGGAATGAGACTGATGTGTGTCCTTACCAAGCCTGCTTTGTTCACTCAAGGCTGTGAAAAGACCACTCCATGACCATGGCTATGAAAACACTGCTCAGTTTTTTCCACAAGAGGGGGACCAAACTTCTTGCTCCCACGCTGAGTGCAGATTTAGGGGTATTAGTTCTGTTACAAATTTATTGCAAAGAATTTGATTAAAACGCTGGCTTTTGTGATTTTTATTTGGCAGGTGAATAATGATCCTGAATGCCATTCTTCTCCTTATTCCTGCAAAAGGTCCATTAGTTTATTCTTTTCTGGAGATGAACAGATAAAGATGAGCAGTGAAGTCACCTATAAAGGATTTGGGTAATTGTCATGTTTCTAATGCTGTATTTGCACTGGAGTTAATATTGTGGTACCATTTTGATAATAGAGATGCAAACCTATTCCTTGATAGGCTGAGAAAGTATCTAGATCACAGCTGTAATCATTACTCTCCCTTTACAGAGTAGTGTCTGAGAAAGGTGATACCTAATATGTGGTATATAGAATTAAGTATAATCACTGACATTCATGATTTTTGTTGCTATTTGCAAATTAATTTGGTTTAATGGAGTTATTCAATATTTACATCAGGGATTTTCAGTTGCATGAGGAAGGCATCAACAAGTAATTTATTTTTAATGGTTACTTTTTCAAACGTGTGTGTCATTCCAGAGTACAATTACCTTATGTTATTGGAAACTTACACATCCAGAAACTGGCTGGATACTTCCTGGTCAGGCACCAGTATGCCTTTACCCTGGCTTGGGATGGAACCTCTGCAGTGTACATCAAAATGGCACCAGAGTACCTGGGCAAAACCCATGGACTGTGTGGAAACAATAATGCTGTTATGCAGGATGATCTGGAAACCAGTTATGGTCAGTATTTAAGATACTTCCTGTTGAGTAATGTGGTCTTTGGTGTGGTTTTTTTTTGTTTTGTTTTAGGGTTTTTTTGTGGGTTTTTTGGTGTGTGTTTTCTGGTGAAATAAATGTTACTTTGCTTAGTTTTCAGTTGTAATGCTGATTGAATTTAAGATGTGACTTTGGAAATGGAAAACATTATATGGAAATTCTTCCACTAAATGATATTTAGTGAAGAGGCCTGATTTCCCTGTAGGTGGGGCTCTAGGGAGGAAGATCTTCAACTTGTCTTAGTCCATTATCTACAATGGTATTTTTACTTCAGTTTCCTGGGACCTGAAAAGTAAAATTTGTGTTTAAATGTTCACTGCCCTTTTAGCTGTTTTGTGGCATGTGAAAGCCTGAGGTATTGCTATTGGAACTAAATCAATAATTAGTAAATCAACTGAATGAAAACTGTCAAATCCTGTTTGATCTGGCATTGCACATGTGTTAGTGCTTTCAAAAACAATCAGTGATTTTTCAATGTCAACTTCAGACACTTTCAAAAGGCAAGACATGTATAAAATGAGTAAGGAAAAAAAAATGGGGAAAAAGATCAGGTCCCTTGAGAAGTATCTCAAGTGAGGTCATGAAAACTTCTGGGAATCATAGTTTTGAACAGTTTAACTGTTGGCACCTCCTCTTTAACTTGAGGATATTTCCATGGAGCACTGCTTCAAAGCTCAGAGTGGATGTGGTTTCCTCTGTAAATGCATTCCCCTCAGTTTCAGAAAGCACCAGCCCTTCACTGTTGACAGTCATTACCCCACTAACACTTTGCTCACTAAATCAAGTTGTTTGTACTAATACCAAGATCAAGGAGTCATTTCCCCAGGGACTTTTCCTCTCGCCTTTCTCAGTCCCTTAAAGCTGCATTTGTAGCACAAGTGAGTGAATTCTCTGTACATGAGTTTTATCCACTTAGCTTGGGGAGCAACAGTAGTAAGGATGTGGCAAGAGGTGCTTTTGTGGGTGACCCAACCAGTAATCAATGTCACCACCTGTCCAAGGTGGATCACAATAATAACGATCTATTACTTGGTTTAACCCTAGCATGGATATTTCTGCTTAAATAAGAGTCACATCTGCATTTGGTTAATTCAGACAAAGATTTTGTACCACTGCAGTGATCCAGGAATGCCTCATTGTTCTTGGGTTTTAGACTCCCTGTTGGGACTTTTGTATAAAGTAGCAGCATAGACCTATGTATTATTTGTTAATTTATTTAAGCTTTTTATTAAAGGTTTTCTTTTCTTTATTCCATTGATGGACTAAGGCAGGCACAGTCCTTCTCCCTTAAATCCATTCCTTGTCAAATTGCCTGAGTAATCTGCTTTGTGCCATCTGAAAGACTATTTCTGTGGTTCCTTTTAAAAATATTTTTTGCTTCTTGAAAGGATCAGATTGATTTCAGCTGATTCACTTAGTGGTAGGAAGGGTTAGGTATTCTCTTCTTGATGTGCTTTGATTATTGAAATATTTCCCTGGGAAATCCTACAGAAGAACTGTTGCTCTTCCAAGTCACTGTGTGACTCTGTGTGTTTGTCTAGGAAAACTGACAGATGATATAACAGAATTTGTAGAGAGCTGGCAGGAAAATCCTCCACAAGGAACACCCAGCTGGGATAAATCTCTTCTCAATGAACCACCGTGCCTGACACAAAGCCATGAATCTCTGCAGGTTTGCATCAACACAAAAGGATTATTGCCATAGCTGGTGATTCTAACTGGAGCAAGGATTTGACTTAATTTTAATTTTCAATGAATAGTTTAACAACTCTTAATGTTTTGAAGGAGACTGGAAATATTTGCATTTCTTTGGGGTAGTTTAGTTAAAATCATTGCTGCAGCAGGTCTTCCCTGGTCTTCTTATCACGCCACTGCTCCTCCCCTTTTCTTCCATATTTAATTATTTTCAAATATTATACTGTCTGCATGGAAACCAATAGAAGTGTTTGACTATGAATCTGAATGACTGACAAGTTGTAAAATATGGGATTCTTCTAGAACTTATCTGTAGGAAGGATAGAAAGAAGCAAGGAAACAAAACCAGTCAGAACATAGCTAATTTGCCAGTGTTTAAAAAGCAAATTATTGTTGCTTTTTTTCCATGACTTTGAAGTAATTTTTCATTTTAATTAGTATTTTCAGGATATAACCCTTAAATTAAAGTGCTTTGAAGCTAAAGCTGGTGCCAGCTATGGTTTATTTCTCCTGCCTTTTACTGTGTAATTCAATTAAAATGCAAGCTTTTTTCGGGTCGTCTTGGCTTAGCTGAAAGATTATCTGTGCCCTTTTTGGGGAAGGGATATGTTTTACTACCACTGGCATGACCTTGATTCAATGTTATGGAAACTCTGACATGGGGAGCAATGTGTTGCTAAACACTGCTTCTATTGGGCGAGAGGAAAGCGATTCCTAGACACAGACAGATGTCTATTCTGATTTTCCACAGCATTCTGTCTTATTCTGCTGATGTTTATTTTTGAAAACTTCATTACAACAGCTGTCTCTTTCATTTCAGAGGGCATATGCTCTGTGCAATATCCTGTTACATCCCCCATTTAAACAATGTCATGAGTATGTGAGTCCTCTTTCTTTTATGGCAAGCTGCACAAATGATCTCTGCATGTAAGTGAATGTTTTTGGCTAATTCCAAAGATATTATAAAAAAACATGGTCCTTCTCTCATAAGAATTAATTATAAATGTTAAATGAGCTGATTTGTGGCTTTCTCTGCATGCAAGTTTTTATCTAACATTGTTCTGTTATCTTGCTTTTCTCACTTGTTCTAGTTCTTCTGCTTTGGAGTTGTTACTGCTTTCTGTGATGTAAGAATGACCAAATTCAGGCCCAGATACTTTTCTGATCTGTTAGTCTGTCTCCTCCAGGCATGTCATCAGTTTTGATTCTGAGTGTGCAACATCCTTAGGTGCTTTCTGCCAGTCTAGAACCTTCTTTCTATAACAAAAAAAAGTCATAGTGAATGGGTCAGTTTTTGCAAGCTGTATGTTAATCCACTGAAAAGAGGAATTTGATAACCATTTGAACTTATGCTAACATTTCATAACCTGCTACACTCCTGGTCTGACTAGTTAAATTAAAAAAAAAGAAAAATCATGCCGGTCAGAAGATAATTTCCATTTCTTGTACTCTGGTGGCTCACTGGTAGAAATTTTCCACTTCTTGTGAGTTTTCCACAGAATATTACTCCTGTAAAAATCAAGGTCTTTATTGAAGTTTCCTTCTATTGCTGTATTTCTAGCTTTTCTGGATTTATTCAGAAAAAGCCAGGTCTCAAATGCATTGGTATTTATATTGATGACTTCTCTTCAAGGGTGGCAGAAAGTTTTTATCCTTTTAAGCCTTTTAACCTGGTCCAACAGCACAGTACCCTAGAACACTGTTAGATTCAAACAGCATGGGATGAATGCCATGCAGGAGCATTCACAAGGTTATGAGTGTGTGTTTGAATGGAGGCACAAAACAATGTCATTTTTTCTTTGTGTAAGGTCAGCAGCTGATGATGCAACTTGGTGTCGAGCCCTCACTGAGTATGCCAGAGCGTGTGCTCAAGCAGGAAAGCCACTCCATGGATGGAGAGTGCACTTCCAGCAGTGTGGTAATGCCTGTGCCCTTGTACTTGGAAATGCTGCCTGCTCCTTGCATTTTGAAAAGGGTGCCCTTAGTAGTTTTAGTTCTTTGCCTTCTTCTAATTTTGGACTCATATAGTTCTTAATGAAGCTATTAAGGGAGTCAAACTCACTTCAAGACTACATAAATGCAATGGATTTTCTCTTTAATATTAATTTAAATAATTTATTTAAAGCACTGAGTTTATTACAATGTGTTTCTATAAAGTGATTAACCATTTTGATTTTCCCGGAGCTGCTCTTTCAAATATTGTCAAAGTCTTCATGGCTTTGTGATACATAAAATGTCACAAGTCTTAAAAATAATTTTAAATTGCACTTGCATAGGGCTTCATCCTACAAATAAGTTTGAAGGAGGTTATTTAACTTGTTCACTTCCCTGGAGCACAGCACCAAAACTGCTTTATCTTCTATGACAGAAGTTAGGTACTATGGCTCCAAAAAAATTTCTATTAATGGGTGTTCTGACTGCTTCTGATGATGGTATGAGAATCTAAATAGCTCTGCTGTGAAAAAACATAATTTAAGATCATTACTTTTAATGGCGAGGATGTGAATATGTAAATATGTATCAATTCTCTGTGTTAGGAAAGCTATTGTTTTGACTATGTTTATCTAGACACTCAACTGACATGCCAGAAAATACATGCCTGAAAGAAACACGTGCAATCCATGTAAGCCCTGTGACAGTAGCTCTGGACCTTTTATTCCCTCTGCCTGTTTCTGTGTTTCAGTCATTACCTGTGCTGAGCCCTTGACCTACAGCGAGTGCATCAACTGCTGCCCAGTTTCCTGCCACCAACAATCACAGTGCATTGGCAGTGAGCTGCACTGCATCGATGGCTGCTACTGCCCAGATGGTGAGTTCTGCCTCTCAGGTACACACCTGGCTCCTTGCAGCGTTCAGGGTGCTCCTCCCCAGGCTTTACATCCCTGTAAAACCTGACTGGATTAAATGCAGGAGCTCTTTTCAGACAGAGTGCCAGCAGTGTGGGGAGCTGACCTTGTTTTCCTTGCTAACAAGAGCCTTTTCCTCCCTATAAAAAGTAGGAATAGGTTTCAGCTCAGATTCATATTCTGTAGAGCTGCACAGTTTCAGTGAAAAACAGGGTTTGCTCTGTTGTTACAGGGCAGGAACCCTCCTGATTGCGGTGGTTGATGATTGGTTTTTGTTGGTAGGGGCTTTGGTGACTTGGGTTTTTTCTCTTTTATTTTTTTTTACCCTTTTATTTTTTCCTGTTTCCCCTAGTTATTGGCTTCTATTGAATATAGAATTCTGTCAAAAAGAGGACAGAGAAAGTTGTCACATGGATCTTCAAGTCCTGCCTCTTATATGTACTCTGATTATTTATAAGCTTAATTATATTTGTCATAAATGATACTTTTTATGGTTTGGTAAATCCTTTTTTCCCTTCTGGTTCTCCGGTCAGAAAAGAATAATGATAGTAATAAGGAAAAAATGGCAAAAAAAACAATAAAATGAGGACCATAGAGGCAAAGATTTGCAAATGTGTTTAAAAAATTAGCCAAAGGTACTCAAAGCAGCATGACCTGTATGTTTGGGTTTGTTATTTTGTGTGTGTGGTTTCTCTCCCTTTCACCCTGTAATTAAATATTTATTTCCACTATGTTTACTGTATCTCAAGAAATTTAGTGACTTGATCCCTGTAAAAAAATTCATTTGATATAATTCAAATGTACTTCTTTTGGAGGAAATTACTAACAAATGTTCTAGAGATTTATTATCATACATGAGTGACCATTGGTGGTGTCCTTGAATATAACTGTTAGTGCTCTGTCAGCCATGGTCATGGATATTTCACTTTTTTGTAATTTTATTTCTTCTAGGCTTAATATATGAAAATGAATTGTGTGTTAAGCCTACAGACTGTCCCTGTGACTACCATGGAAGTGTCTTTCAAATGGGTTCAGTGGTTTACGAAGAATGTAATAATTGGTGAGTAATTTTTCTTATGTTGTGAACCAATCATCCTTTAATGATCATATGAAACAACTTTTTCAAGGCCTATTTCACTTAGAAATTGGATAACTTGGTAAGTGCTCCCTGTTTCTACATAAAAATTGTTGTTCTGTCTATCTTTTGCAATTATGGAAAAGAGAAACTAGTGAGCTGTTAATGTGGAAGAAGAGAAAGTGAAAAATATTGGAGAGAATACTGTAATATTTAGTGCTGTTTTTTCCATTGAGCTCTCCCTTAAAAATAATCTAGAATTCAAAATCTTAACAGGAGAACTATGCTGACTGTCTCCTGTTTGTATTGTTCACTTGGACATAAAGAGCCTAATGTAATTCTGACATTAAACTGCTGTTCTGGAATTTCTAAGTTAATTTTCTAAATTGGAAAGAAATATTTGAGAAGAGAAGATGCCTTTTATTGGATCGCCTTAACTGAAGAAAAGGGATGAGCTTGCCTATGTGCAACCTTTTTTTTTCCCCCCCCTAACAATTCTTATCTTTAAGAGTAATAAGATTCAAATTGCTTGTGTTTATTCTCAAAAAATTATATTGTCACTGGTAGCATGGAGGAAATTTCCATGATCATGTCCTCATGACAGGCTTCCAGCCATTCTAAAGACAGTGATAACTCTGTTTTAGACTCTTGTAAGACTCAAGAGACTTGGTGCTCATTCCATAGAGAAGGAATCCAGGAAGAACAATTGAGGGGCAGCTGTGTATCATTCACAGAATAAAAGTATGAAAACTTTTTGTTTTGATTTCAGCACCTGCACTGGAGGGAAGTGGATCTGTACAAATTTTACATGTCCAGGTGTGTGAAAGTCTTGAATACTTAATGGTTTGATAACTCAATTCTTACTTCAGTAAATATTACTTTTAGATGTTAATATGACATTTCCTTATGTAATTTGCATTTTTATTTCAATCTACACATTCAGTAGATCAAATATTACAATAGCCCAGCTTATGAGTTAAATGTGTTAATGTTTCTGAAAATCAGTTTTAAGGGCCATGAATCAAATACCCATCATATAAGGGTGACAGATCTTAGTGCCTCCTTCTGGGGGAGGAGTTGTTCGGGTGTTCTGGCCTGGCATCTGGTAGGAACTCCATATATAAGGAAGGAAAAACAGTGTTCCTAATACCTGGTTGCAATATAAATACAATTTTATAAGTATAGAATCTATCAGAGTTTATGAACTCTACAGCAGCAATAACTGTGGAGAGTATGCTGTCCTTACTACATGCCTAAGTGCATTATTTATTGTGTTTGTCAGCTGAGTGCTCAGTTTCAGGAGACACTCACTTCATGACCTTTGATGGGCGCAAATACACTTTCCAAGCCAGCTGCCAGTACATCCTGGCAAAGAGCCGCACGTCGGGAATGTTCACCATCTCCTTGCAAAATGCTCCTTGTGGACAGGTAGGACTTGCAGCCTTCTTGTGATGTTTATATCCTGAAGTGGCTATTAATTGAGGAAAAAAAGTATTTAAGAAAGAAAGCAAAGTACAAGCCTGCGTGTTTGTGTAGCTGATACTAAGGATGCTATTAAAGGAGATTCTGAGTGATTCCATTTTATATTTGAAATTTCCTGATGCTGTGCACAGGTGTCTTTTGTCTGCATGATGTCCAAGACCCATTCTTTCCTTTATATGTGCATTTCTGAGCATGTATTATAAAATTCTCTGTGAGGCATGGAGCATTGGTAAGGTTTTTGACTACAGAGTTTATTTTCTTTTTCACTGTCTTGATAGGGCTTATAATTTTCAGGAAGTTAGGTCAAGATAGAACAGATCATAAAAATACATACATGCCATGGGAAGTGCAGGTGACTGAGCTTAGCTGTTTTCTGGAATTAGGCTTTTCTCACTGTCTGAGTTCTACATGTGCATGTAAGGGCAGGATTTGACCCACATTTATCTTGAAGTTGTGATTATCAAGCTGCTGCACTTGGCAGTAGGAGAAACAGTTTGTATCTTGGCCAGACTTATGCTCTGTCTCCAAAGGTCTTCTGTAATTTTTATTTAGAAGCAACTGTGCAGGCATTTGAAGTGTATATTGCCTTGAATATGACTTGGATGTAATTCTAGATCATCTGTATATGTTAGGCCCACATAATTCACAAATCAGATTTAGCACCATTGCTTTGTACCTCTGTGGAGGAAACTACATTAGTTTTCTTTTGGGTTCTAAATAAATGTATGAGTCTACAAGTCTTTTTACATTAATGATTACAGTCACTCTCCTCTGCAGTTTCTATTGTTCATGCACTTGAGATTTCCTTGGGGAAATGGTTATATAAGTTGTCATGGTACACTTTCTAGAGGTGTATTTCAGTAGTCTTTTTTTATTTCTGCATTTTGACCTACTTCTCTGGATGACAGAGTAGAAAGTTAGAGCAAAGTTGCACTGACAAGCTTATTACAATAATTATTTGTAATCCAGGTAAGAGATAGGAGAGTGAGTGCAGGGATCCCCTCATCTCAGTGATAGAATTTGGGAGGAAAGAAAAATAGCTTAACTGGATAGAGACCAGTTTTGAAAATTTTGAAATTTGATGATCAACAAATGAATGTCTCTTCTGTGGTTCCTAGGAGCAGTGTATCAGGATACCAGGTGAGATATGTGACAGGGCCTACAAGTTACCACTATTGGAAAAAGTGAATTCCTGGGTTGTAAATAAAATTACTGTATAACACTCTAACAGCCTTTAGCTCTTTGAGCTAGAAGAGTTACATTGAGGGCTGTGAAATGAAGTGTTGGCAAGGACATGCACATTTAAATAACTTATAGACTTTAACCTCTGTGTGCATTTTTCTTGTGATCCTGCTAGTATTTCCAGTTCATAGGAAGAAAGGCTATTTCAAGATATATTTGGTTGTTGTTACAATTCCCCCCTTCAAGTGCGTATTTTAGTTAACTTGGTTTTGTTTTAGCAAGTTGGGCTGCCTTCATTCTGTGCTAACCTTGGAATCCTGAGGAGCTGATCAAGTTAGTATCATCTCAATGAGAAAAAAAAAGCTGAGAAACAAAACAAAAGCATAGGCATCCATTCAGTCAGTGTCATAGTCTTAGAATTTTGTAGAGCCACCTTTCTCAAGCAACTTGAGAAAGGTGGCTGTGTGTAGTGTAGCTGTACTGTGTCATGGAAGAAAAGCAAAGGAAATCCCCAAAGAAACTGTCCAGGCAGCTTTTTTATCAAAGGAGGGTTCAGGCCAAAGTGTCTTTTTGCAGAAGCTCACAGCAAGGTATCTTGCAGCCTGACCTGTGTAAAATCCCATCAATTGAGTAAATACCACTGTGGTGATGGGCAGAGTATCTATGTGTGTCTCATTCCCTTGTGTTAGGAACAATTCTCTCTGTGTACAAAACAGAATTGTGCTCTTTGGTTTAGTTGTTGTGGTTAATTTTTGTTGAGGAAAGTGATAACCAAACTAATTGGATTTCTGCAGCATTGGTGAGTCTGCAAAGTGCCTTGCAGTAACTCTTGCATTCTTCTTCAGCCTGACTTAGTGACTTTGCTTAATGTGTCTGTGTCCAGGTGGTTTGTAGGTGAAAAAAACCAGATTATCTTGGCTTCTACTGCATGTTTGGCTTCATACTTCACCTAGCCTTTAACAAAGGTAACCTGATCAGTCCCTAACAAAGGTGGTCTGATCAGTCCCTAACAGGTATAGATTTTACAGAGGTCTGAGTAAAGCATTCTGGATGTTAACAATCAGGTGGGTAATCAGAGGATTATGGGATATGTCCCAGGGCTACGTCCTGCTAATTTAATTATCAGTGTACAAGTGGTAAGAGGGTAGTGAGAACAGTTTTTGTAGTATAATGCAAGAATGTGGGGCTTCAGTGCAGCTATTGAAGTGTCTAATTATCAACCAGCTGGTGCCACTTGGCAGAAGAACTACTTTTCAGTTCCCTAGGCACCCTCCATTATCTTTTTTTCCCATTTATTAAAATTAATGAATTGAAATGGGAAGCTAAAAGATTTGTAATGTGGAATCTCATATTTCTTGATGGTTTGAGATTTTATGTGCTTCTTTAAAAAAGCCTTATCACTCCCATCTCATTCAAGCAGACTAGAAAATGTGGAAAGAAAATACCTGGGGAGATTTTAGCTTTCTGAATCACAAAGAATCCAGTCATCCTGAGCCTTAGAGTTGGTGACATAAACAGTCATCAGGCAACAAGTTATTTCAAAACGATGTGAAATTTTGTTTAAGCACTTTCTGGAAGGAGAATCAGTCAAGTGATCAGCACAGCTTAACCTTATCTGAGTTTCAGGTGACAACCTCACTGGCTTTGTAGTTTGTATGATGAGAAGGTCTTCTGAATATAGATTTTTTTTTTTTTTAAGTATCTAATGAGAGAAATGGCCATTCCTGTGAATACACCTGCCAAAAGCTGGCAGGGACAGTGCTGTGAAAGAAACAGTCTATTGGAACAGAGAACAATTGTCAGGCAGAATTTCTCCTTCAGTTTAAGCCTGAAGGAATAATAAAGCTTTTGTTGACGCTGTGTGGTAATGTATATAGTATGTAGGGTTTTTTCTTGGTTCTCTTTTGCTCTTCAGGCCACCTGCTCTTCTTTTATTCAGCTTTTTAAGAGGCAGATGACTGTCTTCACTGTCACTCCACGAGAGCTGGTTGAGCTGGTGGAATATCTCCAGTTATTTTTATAATTCCTTATTTTCAAGTTTCATTTTATCACTTCATCTGCTGGTGGCATTATTACCTAGAGACAGGGAAATTCTGCATATAGTTTTTAATCTTGACACACCACTGTGTGTACTTGCATCCAGGGCATTTAATGAGCTGACTGATGTGCTCTGCTGCTAGTTCAGCATCTGTCAGAGCCACATGGTAATGTCCAGAGATCCTTGCAGCTCTAGGAATGGTTTTCAACAAGCAGGACAACATTTGCCCTGTATTAGACAAGTCCCAGTGAAAGTCAGAGAAAGCTGAATAAAAGTGTAAATCTTTGAGCTGAACATTCCCATCTCTTCATACTGTAAATGGTGCTATTCACTGTATAATTCTGATGTTTGTGCAACTGTCCAAAATTATCTTGTCTATATCTTCTTCAGTGCCTCTTTCAGCACTGAAGATGCCTAAAACTTTACTGTTTCATCATTAGTCATGCCTTCATTGGAGGTTGAATAATGCAGTCTCCAGCATGTCTGGTAGTTATTCCTTGGTTGCAGCACAGTTCCAGATCCAATCGGTGTGGAATATTCTGCAGGGAGACCCAGACTGCTCTTTGACCAAGTGATTTCAGACATGTCTCTGTATGTTCTGGTACATAAGACTGCTTTGAATTTGTGCTCAAAATGGTGTTGGTAAGAGACGTTTCTGTGGCATCATGGAGACATCAAAGAATCATAATCGAGATGAGAGTAAAATCAAACAGTGTGACAAGAGTGGACCCAATTTTTGGCATTGTTCTGGAATAGCTGTTAAATGGGTACAAGGTCTTTCAGTGCAGGAGGCTGAACAGAAGAAAGAGGAGTTGGGTACTTCCCCCTTTTGTCTGCAGATGGCAGAGAATGGACAGTCTCTTACCTTTATCCAGACAGTTTAAATAAATTGGTGTCTCAAGCTACAGTAAAGAGATTTCAGTGTAGTATGGAGTGTCAGAAAACTAATTTTCTTCTAGATCAATGAAAGAGTAAAATGTAGACTGGGATTCTTATGTCTTTTATCATGTGGCATGGTCAGTACTGACATGGGGAAGTTCAAGTCATCTCTTGATCCACCTCTGTGCCTGATTCTCTTTGATAGAACATTTATCTTTTTAAAGAATTAAATAGTGATCAAATTCAGCCTATTAAGATTCAGCCTATTAAGAAAAATCTGTTAATCTACTGTAATTAATAGACATTCTTTAACAAGCATTCTTTCCATATTGACATTGGAAGCTCAAGTACCTGTAGTTACTCTGGAAAGTGGGAGTCCTGTCCTGAAAATTTTGATTGTAACTGATTTCTGTTAATTAGTGCTGACTTGTTTCCATGTTACTTAATACAGATGTATTTGTTGTAGAATTTCAGTTAATTAGCTGCTGTTGGTGCTGTTGACAGTTAAGTTTGTCTGAAGAGTCTGACGTAAAAAAAGTAAATAGGATTGGTCTAGGATTTTATTTTTTAAGGTGGTTTCATCCAGACTGCAGTGCAGTGTCCCTATTCATGTTTTTTCCTATATGACATTTTGACTTGGAGAAATGAAATGCAAATGAGAATAAGCAATGGGAGCAGCAAGAAGCAAGCTGGGTCAGTTGGATGTTGTGATATTGCATGCTGTCATGATGCTGTCTTTCTTATATCAATATTCATCCACAGAACTTATGAACATGCTCTACTCTACAGCTCCCCTCAGTAATAATGAACTTAAGTGCTGTTTTAAATAATGATTCACAAGATGCTTCTGTCTTTCAATAATGTTTGCCTTTAAAAGTTTTATGTCTTAAAGTATGCTTTAAAAGAGCCTGGGATATCAGAACACATTAAAGTACAGATCTGGAGCTTGGTGCACTGCTCTGTAGATAATGCAGCATTGTTAATGAGCATCAGCTCAGTCTCGGTGGGTCTTTAATCGGGACATCTCATCAATTGTGTGTCTTGGTACTGAGCTATGTGAGAATTGTTTAGATTTCTCTTTGCAAATCCCACTTCTGCACTGTATTTCTGTAGCAGGTTAGTTTAACTATTTAACATCCATGGGAAGTAATTAAAAATGCTGATTTTTCTTACTTCGCTGTAAAGCTGCATGTTTCATTAAGTGCACTCTGCTAAGAGGCAGAGCATATCTTAAAATTGTCAATCCCTATTAAGTGTAACTTCTCTTGTTTGCTTTGCTCTGACTTGCAGAACCAGGATGGATCGTGTATCCAATCTGTCAGCCTTATTCTTAAGCAGGACCCCAAGAGACAAGTGACTCTGACTCATTCAGGAGATGTTTTGATCTATGACCAGTACAAAATTAACCTGCCTTATGCAGATGGTAAGGAATAATCCATAAGCATATAACTCTTATCATAGAACATTAGTGCAGTATTTCAGTGACATTTGTGCAATGACAATTGACACTTGTGATAGTGTCAGTATTGCTAAATACTGAAATTTAAAAGCATGTTTTACTGCCAGTATTATTTCCTATTAAATGCTTCACAAATTAACTTTTGGTGTACTTTTTACATTAATGGTAGGAGTTGTGCAGTAGCTGCATTAGGCTATTTGTCTCTTACATTAAGATTTCGTTTATTTTGACAAGTCCAAATGTCATCCCTCACATTTTCAAGGTTTTTTTAGTTCTTGTCTGAGGGGAAATTCCTCTGACTCGTGAATTGGATAATTTCTTCTTCCATTTTTGTGAATTTAAGCAGAAAGAACCCTACTGCCCATTAGAGATGAGCTACATATTTTCAGACAAAAAAATTATTTTGTTTCTTTTTGCTCTCAGTTTTTAAGATGTCTGGAACTCTGCATAGGAATATATGACTGAGATTTAGTGTTATCTTTAATGAGAGTTTTATTTGCAAATCATTAGTACATTTGATGTCTGCAAGGCTTTGGCTCTTTGAAAATTTCACCAAAAACTTTTTAATATTGGAATCATGTTCTTCACTTTAGGATTAGTTTGTATATAAAAAGTGGTCTGCAATGTTTTTATCTTTGCACTGCTTTAATTTAATTTACCTTTGTGGTATTGCAGTGAGCTCACAATGCATTTTCAAGATGTGTGGTGAGCCTCACAGGTTTTTTGTTTTGTTCTTAAAGTTTGAATCAGCATAACTTTTCATGACAAATCAATGTTTAGAGGAAAATAGGACCTTAATGGGGAAAAAACTTACAAAGAAGTGATTTAAACCAACACCAGTGAAATGACAAGGAACAAAATTTCAAACAAGTTCCCTTTGCCTTTCAACAATTTGTTTTTTCCTCCCCAGATTTATTTGAAATAAGGAAACTCTCCTCTGTATTTCTGCAAGTGAAGACACAGATGGGATTGCAGATCCTCTACGACAGAGAAGGACTGAGGCTTTACCTGCAGGTGGATGAACGGTGGAAGGATGACACTGTGGGCCTTTGTGGAACCTTCAATGGAAACACAGAGGATGATTTTCTGTATGCAGAGCTCAAGATTTCTATCTGCCTATATATGGGTATCTAGTTAGAGTGGTAGATCAAGGGTGTACTGAAGCTGAAAGGATAGATACCAAGAATAATTTAGTTTGAAGTTTCTCATTAGTGAGATAGATAGTAGCGTTCAGTTTGCTAACAGAAAATCTGTAGCTTCAGCTACAAGATATCAAGCCAGGTTTTGCTCAGAGTATTTCAATGTAAAACTCTTGTGAAATATATATGGTGAAATATATCTTGTGAATTATATATGGTGCACAAGGGCTATTTTACCAGGAAAATGTTGTCTAAAATACAGAGTGGCCTATATAAGGAGCTCTCTGCCTCTCTGAAGACTCTCTCTTTTCCATCTCTATTTTCTCCTGCAAGCTGTAATCTACTGTCTCTGACAGAGCCTCCATTGTCCAGTGCCTGCAGACCAGCAGCAGGAACTGGCTGCTGCCTGAACTTCTCTTCCTTGTGGTGCAGGGAGAGGTGGGCAGAGCTGCCCAAGCACCATAATCAAAGCTGCTGCTTGCCCAGTTTCTTTGCAATGTATGTCTCACAGACAATAAGGAACGAATTGGCTTCCAGTGGATTAGAGTAGCCTAATGGGGCTGGGAGAAGAACACAAATTTAGGACACAACAGGATTAAAAAATGAAATAATAGAGGAAGGTTATGCTCTCAGAAGAGCTGGAGTTTTTCTAACTCAAAAGTAACTGAAAAATGGAAAAACTTACTATTATAGTTCCCTTTAAAAAGACAGATACATAAATATACCAGTCAAACTTTGAACAGTTTCTATGTTACAGATTAAGAAGCATTATCAGACTATTATTTATGATGAGACTAGGAAATACATAGCATCTCAGTGAAGAGATTATTTATGTAAAACTACTTAAAATATTTCTCTAATTGTCAGTAGTTTTGCAGTGTATTTTTGACAACAGTCTTTGGATTGCTGTCACACAAATAAGAAACTGTCCAATAGTTGATATTAGTAAAAAAAGTTCTTAAACCTGGGCTCTTACAAATTATGCTGGGACATGACAGGCTGTGGTGTCAAGGCATCTGGATATGTACACCAACACCTGCTGCACAGCAGATTTGGGAGACTTGCCATAGGCAGTGGTGTCTTGTACAACACCTTCACTCCCAGCTGCTTTACCAGGGGCAATACTCCTGATTGTGTGTCTAATGCAGTCTTTTCCCTCAAGTATAACACCATATTTAAATGCACAGTTCTTACCATTCTCTCTGTACAGCATTTCTGTGCCTTGGTTATTTTGATAAAAATCTGTATTGTTCAGCTTCTATTACCTAGGCCTCATAGGTATCTGTTCAGTTGCTTTTGCAGTTATATTTCTGGAGACTTCAGTTTTTCTTTTTCCTGCAAGGAGTAAAGAGCCTAGGAAGTCAGCAGCAGACAGGAAAGTATAGGTAGAGGAGAGGTTAAAAATGGATTGGATATCACTAAGGATCCAAAAGGACAAATAAGGGAGTTCAAGCTATCTGGACAGTGATTCTCCCTGCTCTCTTATAAAAATGGAGTTTGGTCTGTTTTGATATTTCCTTCCTTAGGTCTCTAGAGGACATAATATTTTTTTTTTTTTAATGGGCCTCTATTAAAAAAAAAAAGAGTTCTGAAACTTTTGATTACAGTTTTATGAGCAAGTGAATGAGAATATGGAATAGTGAATGAAGAGCTTGTATCAGAGGGTGTAAGAACTGAGACCATCCTGCAAATCCACCTTTTCTGACTGACTGACTTCTGTTTTGTACAAGATCTCCAGTTGGAGTCACAGAAAGCACTCCAGAGCTGTTTGGAAACACGTGGAAAACTTCATCGGCGTGTGTCCATGTGCACGACAGCTCACAGGTGGATCCGTGTGACGTTCATCTGCAGGCAGGTGGGCACTGGGGGCAAATCCTCACTGACAAATGCATTTCCACTCAGTACTTCTCTGCCCATTTCCCTAATTGGATCAGCTACAGTAATAACCAGTCCTACCCATTGAAGAAGTTACTTACTTAGGGGTAGTGTAGAGGCAGCAATTCCTTAAAAAAATCACATTGTGTTGTTTGAGGATTTAGTAATAGTTGCAGAGGTGTTTGAAATACGTAATTTTTATTTCTGGTTTGCAGTTACATTGTTAAGTTAGACATACATCAGAGTTTGGTAGGTTGTCTTGTATTGGTGATGCTGCTAGTTGAGATGGGGACTAAAAAATTATTGCAGTATTCATTTTTGAGAATGCTAGGAAAAACTAAATACTTTATTTAATTTCTGCTATGGAAGAGAATGAGTAGGAGAAAGATGCTTACACACTGCCAGCCTATAGATTTTTCAGAAAAAGTCCAGTTGGGATTATATGCGAGTGGCTGATGCTTTGAGGACCAGAGATGGTCACTAAGTCATCCTTTCATAGTGATTAACTTTGTAGATCATCAGTTATATCTATTTCACAATTCCTACCACTTTTTGTATTGGACATCAAATGATTGTAAAAATTTAGAGGTAGAATATTAAGGTTTTCCCTGTAATTTCAGCAGTGCTAGGGAATTGTCATGTCTCCTGCTACAACATCACCTGTCTTTTGAATATTTACACAATGTGCAGTGCTAAAAAGCTGCTTTCTTAGTAACAGATTAGGACATGAATTTTAGTCCTTCTGTACAGTGTATGGATATCAAAGATAAAAATATTTATGTGGCAATAGTATATAACCATGATTGTTTGCATTGTATAGAAGACACTTTTTGTTCCAAGTCTTTTTAAACTCCCTCACTGAAACAGTTTTCAATCTGTTATTTGTGTAGCCTCTTACGCAGCAGAAGCTTGTAGCATCCTTACCAGAGATCTTTTTGCTCCATGCTACCCCTATTTGAGTCCTGTTCCCTATTTTGAGCAGTGCAGAAGAGACACTTGCAAATGTGGACAGACTTGTTTTTGCTCTGCTCTGGCTCATTACGCTCATCATTGCCGCAGGTTTGGAGTTGTAATAGATTTCAGAGGAGCTGTCCCAGACTGTGGTGAGTTCTCTTTCACTTCTAGACTTAAATAGTTACTGCCTGAGGACTTTAGACACAGTCAGAAAGTGAAATTAAATCAATACAATCTTTTAAATGAGAAAAAGATTAATTTTAGTGTGACCTTTCGTGCACAAGAATTTTCTGTCAAGACAGAATTCGTACCAGTGTTGTTAGAGGATTTTTCCTATATAGTTTACTTTCTGTAGTTCTTGGACTTATGAAACGTGAAAAATATTTAAGTATTTGGAGGGCTTCAAATGTATACAGAATTCAAAATGTCTGTCCTTAATATATGGCATTGGATATCTCATACCATATAGATATTATTCATGAACTGCATAAATAGATATATTTATCTTGTACATGCTAGGTTTAATCTAATTCTTTAAACGAACAAGATGAAGAATGATAGTATTTAGGAGTTGTAGTTGGATTACTGCTGACTTCTGCTGTCTGACAATCTCTTGGCTTATTCTCTTACTGTCAGTGACACTGAGATCCAAAGTGCTGAAGCAAGTGTTGAAACTTGGTATTGTTATTTAGTTTAAAATTAATAGAATAATATAGAATATATGTATCTTTATATACAAAGGTGACACATCTTACCTACTCCATAAAACCTCACAAGCAAAGGATACTGTTAAATTCTTTATTTTATATAGATTTTTAGTGATGCAAAAGATACTGACAGGACATGTTTGGCTCTCACATACATTTAAAAAAAATAGAATTGGAAACCCTATCGAACAACCTGAAACTGGCACCTCTCATGTAGGTCTGTTTTTATTAACAAGTCTGAGAATCTTTTCTAAGGAGTGTTCAAGAACGTAACATTTAGCAGTTGTCATTGCATCATGTAATTATCCATGTTGCAATGCATGGTAAAGAGGATTAAGATGGTCCGGCTTAAACATCTCAAGGTGGAGTATCTGCATGTATATCTGACAATGCTACCTTGTTTTCATTTATTATGCCATGAATGGTTGTGTCCACTTATGAATCATTCAAGCCATTTGATTTTTATTTTGCTTCTCTGGAAACAAGTACAGTTTAAAAAAGTGCTTGTAGCATTTAAAATATGTGAATCTGTTAGTATTTCAAGTGCTTCAGTCTTTTTTTTTTAATAGAACTTTGTAATATATATATATAAGAAAATTTAACATGGTGTTGTGCAACATCTGAGAAGTACATGTGTTTTATTTAAAGCTTTTAAATTTTTTTTAAGGTGCTGTGCATTTCCAAAAACCCATGCACAAGTGCCAAGTATGTTCAGAGTTAGAGGCAAAAAGGCTTCAGCTGTTTGGTTTCCACAGAGTAAATCTGGATTAACTGCAGACTCATTGCACTTGTTATTACCATGGATTTACGTCTGTGTAGTTTACACAGCATAGTGCCAGGATAGCAATTTTAGTGGAATTTAATGTGATTGGGAAGGAAAGAATGGAGAGATGTTTATCAGAAAACTGTTGGGAGGTGCTTGAGTCTCTTGCAGTGTAATTTGAGAGATTTGTTTCGTTTGGACAGCTCTTTCATGTGAAGACACAAAGGAGTACAGTACTTGTGTATCTACCTGTGGCAGAACCTGCCAAGCCCTGTCTGTGCCAGAGACATGCAGCAGTGATTGTGTTGAAGGCTGTGCTTGTCCCCCTGGAATGTATTTGGATACCAAGACTGAGCGATGCGTGCAGAGGTGGGTGAAGTTGCAACTCTGCTAGTCACACCTGCTGTTTGAGACCACCACATTTGCAAGTCAGAGAGGAAAGCTAATTCAATTATACCCTTGTAGATGCTATGCCTCTGTGAACTTGACAAGGTCTCTCAGAATTATACACAACTGATGTCTGTGTTGATCAAAAATAGATTTTCTATAACATGGACACTCACCCAACATCATCTGCTCTGGTTGTTACATACTGTCTGGTTTTTGGCATGTAAGAGATACAAAACATAAGCTTCCATTTTCCTACTGATTTTGGTTTTCCTACTGAAATGTGCTTGAGTTGTACAGCAGTGTTGAGATCAATTTCTTGTGTTTAAAAGAATAAGCCCTGAACAACCACAAAACCACCCCCTAACCAAAAAAACCTCACCAAAACCAACAAAGCAACTGAAATTTGAACAGCAATTAAGTCAATGGGAATTTTATCTTCTTTTTTCAGTTTGGGTTAATCAGTTACCTGGTTTTCCTCTATTCCAGAAATGAATGCCCATGTTATTTTCAAGGAATTGATTATCCCCCTGGAGAACATGTCATGACATCTTTAGGCAAATGGTAAGATACAAAATTGTTTTCACATAAATAAATGGTGTCACTTTAAGAACTCTATCAAATAATTTTGGCTTGTTTGTTGGGTTTTTTCTTGTTTTAGTGATTTTTTAAAAAAAATAAACCCTACAGAATAAACCTGCATCAATTTTCTGTTTGACCAAGGTCCTTTAGAACTTTGGCTTTTCAGCTGCTGTGCTTGGTGTAGCAATATATTGAAGTTCAAAACAGAAAAGCCACAATAATTTCTTAAATCCATACTAATGTGGACAGCTCCAGAAAAGCACAGACTGTCCATAGGTCTTCATTGCTCTTCTCCATCCCTTTACCAGATTCTAAATCCATTTATGAAGAATTATTAAGAATCTGTCTTTCTCTAGTATAGAATCATTGTAAAAGAGCAGTGTGGCTTTTATCAACTAAGAAACAACACAAAAAACTGTCAACTGCAGCCAGTGGTAAATAAGCATCTGTTATTGTTCCTTACATTTGGCATTTGTTCTTGTCCTCTTGCTCTTCCATTTGCATCACTGCAGTCATGACATTAGAGAAGGAAGCTTGTTAGATAATCCTGGCTCCTGCCAGATGTGTCCTTTTCCACAGTTATTTCTGTCTGGAGAAGGTTAAGTAATGTGGACAAGTTCTGTAAATAACAAGCTTTCAGAAATACCATCTGAGCTGTCACTGCCTGTACCAGTTGTTGCAGCACTTAATTAAAAGCAGAGCAGACCAAATTGTGTGTGATAGATCAGTGTCGTCCTTTATTTTGTTACAAAGGCCACGTCAGAAATTGATGTTGTCAGACTCCTGTTGCAATGGGGGCACTTAGTAAGCACACACAAACTTTGTCGCTGGTATCACAGCCCATAAATACTGATTATTGTAAATCAGTGTATTGCTCATCAAGTTAGCTAATTTTTCAACCTTAGGGCAATTCCCTAAGTGTGCAATTATGTGTATGGGGCCCTGCAGAGGATGGTGCCCTGTTGCCTGCCCTCCCAAGGTGTTTTTGTCTACAAAACGTGCCAAACAGCCCTGGCAGTCAAGAGAAGGGGCTTCCCCTGGTAAATCATCAATCCTCCTCCTCAAAGGACTGGTTCAGCTAATGTTGCTGACCCACGTGGTGGATATATGGTTGAATGCTGTTCATGTGATTCTCCAGAAATGTAGTTTTTATAAAAGTGATGTAGACAAAAAATCCTTTGTATGTTGATTTCAGTGGAATTTTTTGGGATCTTGCAGCTTATGTTTCTTAATAAAATTGAAATCTATTGGATGATAACTTACTAGGATCTTAGCTAGAATTAGAAATCTGTGTCTCTCTTTAGTAATGATTTTTACTTGAGGTGTTTATATACAGATCTGTTGAGAGGAAAGGCTTTCAAGTGTAGAGGTACAGACTGCCAGCTCCTGTGAATTGCCTTGTGCTAAGTAATTTGTTAGAAATCATGTAGGAATACATGTGTGGATGAACTGGAAAAAATACTATGTGATGATCTTTTTTCTGTTACTTTCTATTAGAAACAATTACGTTCTCCCCATCCTTTATTCCTCTCAATTGCTTCATCTTTGGAACTTCCCATTTTCTAACTGGAATTTCTTCTCTATGGAATAGCTTTTCTGCTCTGTTGCTTTCAACCAGCTCTTTAAAACATTCATTGATGTTATATCATCCTTTGAGTTGCCTTGCTCAGTTCTTTTTGGTGCTCCTTTTCCTCTTGTCTGAGTGATACTGTGCATTCCTTGAGCACTTTCCCTGCAGGCCTTTGGGGTCCATACACAACTCCAAATGTGTTCACAGGAAGGCTGCAGCACATACAGAAATTGTTTCTGGATCAATTATGAATCTGCTGACCAGCCATAGGAGTCCTGGCGATGCTTTAGCCATGGCAAAAGGGGAAAACTAGTGCTGAATTTCATGGCCTCAGGTTCTCTAGTGAAGACCAGAACCTGAAATTCAGCCAGCACTGCTACAGTTTTCCTCGACAATGAGTTGCAATAGGAGCTGCTACCATTTTAGAAAGTACTGGACTGTTTTGGCTCAAATTAGAAAGGAGCAGACAGTGTTTGGTTTCCCAGTGCTTCCCTGCATACAGTGTCTTGTTAGGTTGAGTTTTATGCAGTCTTTAATTGTTTCATGCAGGGGAAATGTTTTGGTGAGTGGTATGGGGGTATATTCCTGTATGGATTTTTTTGGTCAGCCTATGCATTTTAACTCATGATGAGTTAAAGCAAGAGTTTGAAGTTTAATGTTCTTCATGTGTTAAGGCAATGCACACTTAATCCACGGTTAAATGTTCAGTGCAAACTTTTATAAAATTATTTTTCATTGACTTATTCTGCATTATTAAATAGAATATATTAATATTTTAGATCTTCCTGGTTCAGTACATCTTTGTGTATTTCTATTGCAGCCATTGCAGGGATGGTGTAATGAACTGTGATAACAACATAATAGGTGAGTGAACAGAGAGGGAAAAGACACTTTGGGTTCAGAGAATGCATTTCCTCCAGCCTCTGTGGAACCCCTTGTCTGAACTAGAAGATAGTGGAATGTGTACAAATTAGTTTCTGGGAGGGGATCTATAATTACATATTTGTGTGTTTGAATGTAATACTCCTGTTTGTGCCAGCCTAACTGTTCAAAATGCTGCTAAATCTGAACAAATTTTTCCCCTCAGTACTTTAAAATAGTAATTTTTTTTGGATTGCTGATACAGATAAGCTTAGCTGCATGATAAACTGTAGGGCAAACAAAGCTAGTTTTGCCCCAGATAATATGACGAGAGGCAGCTGAATGCTACTACTATTACTGGCATGTTACTAGTATTGCTGGATGTTGTAATTTGTGTTACAAATCCTTACTGCACACATTTACAGAATACAAAATTCCAGTTATGAAGACTAAATCATTTGTCAATTTTTACCCCAGCACACAGCTGCCCAGTTGGCCAGATCTACATTAACTGCAGTAATCCACGAGTGGATCCTGAGCTCAGCAGAGAAAGGACTTGTGAGAACCAGCTGCTAAACCTCACTTTCTCAGCACACCTTCCTTGTGTCTCAGGCTGTGTCTGCCCACCAGGGTGAGTACAGACAGATTTGCCTCTTTTGGTGCACAAACAGGATTGATTGATTTTACTTGGACAATTTGGGATCCCAAGGGCTGAGCATCAAACTTGTTAAGGCTTACCCCACAATACTAGCTGTAAAAGTCATAATAAATGCCAAATCAAGTGGAGTTAAATACTTCATAATAATATGATTAAAAACCCAAGAATATTGAAATGGCACTGAAATAATTTTATTCAGTCTGTGTGTTACAGCAGAATTGTGTTTATCTTATTTTTTTCAAATATCTAACCTCGTATTTCAATATTTGGCTGAGGGAGACAAGTCTATTTATTCATAGGCATAATTTTCAGTATTTTTTCCCTCAAAAGCATCTCTGAAGTCTTGGTTTATGCTGAAAATGTAGAGATTAGCTGTTGTGGAATCAAGCACTGTATTTTTGAGAGAATTTTGATTATAAAATAAAAATATCATGTTATAAGTTATGCTAATCTTGATAGAATTTAGTTTCTTAAGCACTGCAATTTTCTGTTGTTCTGACTCTGAAATAATTCGAACTGTTGCAATAGCTCAGTTATGTATGTGCGCTTGTACTGAGTTGTGTAGATATTTTTATCTCATCATAAAATACTGCTACTCAGAATTTTGGGATTTTACTTTAATACTCAAAAATATGAAATGTGAGGTGGCTCATATGAAATGGAACCTGTAATTAGTGGAACTCACAGTATGGTACCATGTTAAAAAGTGCAGTGCTAAGGTAGACTCTGAAATTAACTGGAGGCAGATATTTTCAGAATTGCAAGAATTCACCCTCTTGGGCCAGGCTGACATCAAAGCTACCTCCAGCAGCACTGTATGGCTGGCAAACCAGATCATATAAAATTTTTATTCTCTGCTATTTTGCTGTCCGTAACCTCTGAGCTTGTGACATGTACTGCTTCCTGGTGTAATTAAGGTCTAGAATGTAACCAATTAAACTTTTTTTATTTTAGCATTGGAAGACTCAGTATCAAGTGTCAGTGATCCCAAAACTCTGATAATACATTTTTGTGGTTGCAAGAGTCAAAGTGCTACAATTTCCTAGGGACAAAAATACAAAATTAAGATTTGTCTTAATTGGAACTTTGGCAAACTGAATTCTTTGCCACAGTATATTGCCTTTAGAGATGCTAACACAAAACATTTAGTTTTGTTTTGTTGGCTTTTTGTTTGTTTGGGGATTGTATTTTGTTTGTTTGTTTGTTTTGGGGGGTTTTTTTTGGTTTTTTTTTTAAGGATATTGAATGGCACAGGCTTTTTGTGCTTAAGGATTTTACCCTCAGTGCTGCTTAAGGCAGAACTAGGAAAGTGTTAAAAGCCCAGGTTTGAATTAGGGATATCAGTCTGTACTGATGAAGTAGAAATTAATGTCACTTACAAACTTGTCAAAGCTGATGTCTTTGAAATATTCAGCTCTAGTGATCCTGTATTGCTTGCATATTTGTTTGTATCTGAGGTTGCTTTAGGAAAAAATAAGATGATCCTAAAGGTTTTTTGGTGTGCTTTTGGGAAAGTGAGAGACTTATGCCATGTATTAACTATGCAGGTTTTTTATTTTGATTATCAATCTTAATTATTTAGGAATTTTAGTAAGAGATGCTTTTGATAGAAGCTGGATAGAAGTTGGATATGGAGAGCCCTAATGTTTTAAGTCAGTCACCGAATTCACACTACAATAATTCATGCTGCAGATTGAGCAACTTGGAGTCAGAGCCAATACAGCGCAGTAATGAAAAAATTTTAATGAAGTTTTTGGAAGAGAAAAATGGGTAAAATAGCATCATCTTTATACAATACCTCATCCTGTGTTCATGTCATTACAGGCAGTGCAGGATTCAAATGCACTGTGAATTTATGCACCTTTGAAATCCCTTTTCTAGGCCATCAGTTCTGACTGGTGAAATGGAAAACTGAGGTGACATTGTCCACTTTAAAAGGGTAAAACAGCCATGGAATTTCTTTGATCTTAACATTACCTGAAATAATAAGTTTCATTCCTTTATTCGTGCTTTTGTACCTGTTTGAGATCTTGCATCAGTTTCTTGATTCATTACATGTAAACTAAGCTGACTTAAGTAGCAATGAAATCAGTTTAATGTGGTTGATTAGTTGATTTAGGTCAAATAACTTAAAGTGAGTGAAGTAAAGTGAATACGTCACAACATAAAAGCCTGTTTAGGAAGCCACATTTTTTTTTCAGGAGGAAGGACATTTCAGATCTGTTTAGTGGGGTGATTATTCCTCAGTGATAACCTGAGAGGTACTCAACAAAAAACGCTTTTCAGAGAAGTTAAGATTTCAAGGGGACAATTTTTTTTTTTTTTTTACAGTCTATTTTTCTAGTATCTGGAATCTGAAATATTCTTTCAAATACTTCCCTATTTTGCTAGCATTCCTTCTTTTTTTTTTCTGTGCTTACCATGGAGCTGTGCTTCATTTGTTTTCCTCTGCACTGAGTAAATCAGACGCAAGTAACCAGGCTTAAGTAAATGTCTAAATTTACAGGAGATCATTCTGACGGGTTACAGTTTTTAAGGTATGAAAACTGATGATGTACTTTCTGTCTGTTTTAGAAGCTATTAAAATCAAACATTAATTTTCCTGTAACTCACGTTCTAATGTTGATTCATCCTGCTTTGCCTGACATATTAAGTAATTTTTAAGACTTTATTTCTGTTTTTTCTTACTGGTTTTCATCTGTCACCATTTAAAGTGAAATGTTCTATATTTATATGTTGCATTTCAAAAAAAAAAGTAATACTCTCTTGGTGCATATTTTTTCAAGTACAGTATTTGAATTATATGTTCTGCTTCTGGGTTTCTAGGAATCAAGTTATTTTTCCTCCTTAACTATACCAAATGTGCATGATTTGACATGAAGACAGGATCCTTAATCAGACTGCAGGGAAAAGACAGAGTAAAGGAGAAGGAGGGGAATAAACAGTAGTGTCTTTTTACATTTCTGGATGCTATGTGACATGTTTGCTCCAAAGGGACATTTGCTGGTTTGTGCCTGTCCTATTCCATTGGTTTTCCATGGTTTCTGGTCAGACCAGTGATGATCTCCAGAACAGCTTCTGTTCATTGTTGCTCACAGCCTACTCTTGGTGTTGCTGTCAAGAAAAGCAGTCACTTTCCTGAAGCAGATATTTGTGTTTTCTCACTTCCCCCATTGGCAGGATTTTATCCTTTGACTGCGGCATGGGCTGGATTTAACTGATCTATACTTTATAAGGTGTACAGCATACAATTTGTGCTGTATTTGCAATATATATAGTTTTGTGGGGGAATTATAATGGTTGGAGTTAATTAGCTCAGAGGTGTTTTTCAACCTGAATGGTTCTATGATTCTAACAAGGGCCCTGTTAGATTTTTGAAGACAGATGCTTTCATTTGGACTGTCTCAGATTGTTTAATAACATACATCAACATTTATTTTAAATCATGTTATCCATTTGTATTTCCATTAGCTGAAAATATTTAGCTATTTTCATGTCTATGTCATAATTCCATCTTGCTGGAAAAACCAAAGCCCACCTGCCTCTATGTATGAATAATAAATACAGATGCTGAGAGTTATATCAATAGCTTGAAATGCAATTGTCCCACATGCAAATAGTAATGCTTTTTATTGCTTCTGCTACATCTGCCTATTAGATCTTAATATTTTTTCCCTTTTATGTTTTTGTTTCCTCTATAAAGCTATAATAAACCAACCATTATACAATTAACCTAGATCAATCAGTATCTGCTAACTTTCCAATGTTTTGAAATGTTAGTTTGAGAATTTTCATTATTAACTTTCTTTGAACTATAAATCGTAGCCGAACTTCTCTTCCCAATCATGCTTATAAAACTGGCTGTAATTTTCTCCTTGTTTCAGTGACTTTTTAAAATTTCCCTCCTGATGTTGGTACTGTAAGGGAATGAAAGGTCAGTTCTCAGCTGGCTGCTAGCAGTAGTTATCTGTACAACCAGGTCACATAATTTCTCACTGCCCAGCAACATCCAATACCCAGCTCAGTATTTTATTGAATGTCAGCAGACTGATCTGAAAAAGAAAGCAACACCATTCTAGAATAACTAAGAACATAGTGTGCTCCGTAATTCCAAGTATGTGCATTTATTTTTAGGGTCTGTTTGAACCTCAAGAACCCAAAGAAGCTGTACTGAAGTTTTATTTTCTCCTTGCACTATATGTTTAATTGTTTTGCAACTATGTATGTCATCTTTTTAAGCAAAATTTCTGACAAATTTTTTCTCATATACATTTACAAAAACCAAAACCAATCCTTTCTCCCACACCCTAGAGACAATTTATTACTTATGACACAGATTACTTTTAGCTCAAAAAGTTGATTCTACTAAATTTAAGGAAGTTTTACATTATTAGAATTTTTATGTCTTTGCCTCTTTTAATCTCTTACTGCTCACATAAAATAGAGGAATGAACAGTTAGTAAATTCAAAGCTGTATTATCTGTAATTGTAATGAAGTTTTGTAACTAAGGAATATCATACCAGATTTTCCTTTTAAAAATTTCTAAATTATCACTGTATCACTGTATTTCTTAAAATAAGTCTACTTAGATTAAATAAAAGCCTTGTGCTTTAAGTGTGTGTTTAGTATCATTTTCAGAAGACCTACTGCTCCTCAGTTTCAACTCAGAATTTAATGTCATTATTAGCATGAAAATGAAAACTGTTCTGTCCAAACCTGACTGTTCTGGATGGCCCTGCTGCTGCTATCAGGCTAAGTATTTTTCATCTTTTACTTTTGGTTTAGGCAGAGCTTTGGAGAGGTCTGAGATTTAGTGCTTTCCAGGCAAATAAGGTTTAATCCCCATGGGGGATACATACCCTCATGGCTATGCACTTGACATTTTCCTCAGGAAAATACCATTCTCTTACAAAGACTGCATCAATGTTCCTGTGTTTGGATGTTCCAGGAACCAGTATCTATCCACACCAGATTGCATACTGGTTTCTGTTTCTGATGGCAATAGACACAGCACGCTGAAGGAGCAGGAACTCATTTCCAAAAGAAGCATCTATTGCAGTGCCCTTTCATGACAATCCAGTTCAACCTCTTCTGCTTTGCAAACTTTCAACTTTCCTTGATATATTTTAGAGTTCTGTATTTCCTCTTGCAGTACTTACAAATCCTCTCGTTCTCCTACTTTCTAGTTCACACCAGCTGCAAATAAATATCTCATTTTTTCCTGTACTTGTATTAATTGACAATAAACTTCGCCAGTATCATTCAGGTTTCTGAGCACCTTTTCATATGACCTTCTGCTTTTCTGACTTGTTTTTAAGAAAAGAAATATTAAAGTCTATCACTTAGTTCAAAGGAAGACTTTCATTATGTTCAGAGTTACTTTCTGAAATTCTGGTGATGGTGGTAGAGCTGATTGCAGAAAGGTTTCCAATCCAGGGTGAAGCTGCAAAAGAAACTGACTCCCAGTTAAAGCATCAAAATAATTTGTTAACAGAGAAAGATGGAAGGGTATAGTGAGTAATGAAAGCCTTGCAAGCATTCTACAAAATTATTTAATATTTTGGTATAATAAACCAGGGGAAAGAGGAAGAAGAGATTTTTAAGAAGCTCCCCAAACAAAAAAGAAAAAAGTCAGTCAGAATATATTAACTCTCTCTGTCTAGACACTGAGTGAACTGTAATGAAGGCATTAGATGTTACAGTAGCTACTGATGTTGGATTTTCTCTCAAAATTTATCTTTTTCTGGTTAGACAATCACATGCTCCCTGCTGCTTATTTTGTTCGTTTTTTGCTTCCCTTAAACTCTATTACAGACCTCTGAAGGGTGATCTGTGAAACCTTTAGAAAGCTCATTTAAGGTTGTGGCAAAAGTACTTGTGGCTGCAAAGATCAGTTCTTGGTATGCTGTTGCAGGAGAGAGGGGAAGGAACTTCCCCTGCAAGACACAGACTGTTGAAAACTGCTCTGCTAGAAGCTGGCAGAATGATTTTTTTAAAGTTGTTTTTGGTACAGATTTGTCATCTTTGCAGAAGCAAAGAACTGTTTGAGTCGCAGAATGACATTACTTCTAATTATGCCTTTACCAAGACTATTTACACATTTCTGTGTGTGAATGCAAAAAGCTGTAGATAATGAGGTAATAATGAAAGTAAATGTTCATCAGGGTGAAGCGGGATAGTTGTACTTGGGTCTTTGCAGGTCACTGTAGGCTGGATGTATAAGCATCAAGAAAAATGTCTGATACTTCAAAGAGGAGCTGTGCAAGGCCTCTCTGAGGGTGAATTCTTAGATCACTGAAATCTATCCATTTGCTTGGCTTTACAAGAGAGAAAACTGTTATCACTTTTTTTTTAAAAATCCAGTGTAATATTGTGAGGAAAAAACTGCATTTAGTGTTACCTTGTCAGTGTGATCTCTTTGTGTCTGAATGTGCCCTGTTCAGTTCTGAGCAGCTTTAAACCAGTGGGAATTTCAGTCTCACAGCTGTCTCCAAGAGACACAACGCTTGAAATAAGTCTGGATTACAAAGAACACTTCACCTACCCTGTAGGAAAATTACAGTTTTTCAGTGTAATGGGGGAGGAGGGTTTATGGTGTTCTCCAAGTTCCCGTTCTTACAGAGTTGTAAATTTCTGTCTGATGCACAACACACTGAAGAATAGTCTAAGTCAAATACAAATTACAAATTTGTACAAATTATCAGCTCATTAATTATCACAGAACATTTCATTTGCTCAAAATTCAATGATTAAGTGTTTCCTTTTGGATAGCAGGGAAACAAAACATTATTGTCCCCCTGTTTGTCACAGATGTGCCTCACACCCATCACATGTTGTCCATGGTGCCACATCTTGCCCAAATGACAGTGCTGAACATCAGGAACAATGAATCTGTTAGGAACACAGGAGAACCTGGACAAAATTGGTATTACTACAGCGAGGTACTGGGATTCCAAACAAACTTAGCTTGAAAAAAAAAATAAAATTATGTGCCCAAAAGTACCATTTGAAGAAACTGAATATTTATTTCTCAATACAAGTAAGTCTCAAATGTTAGGAACAAGGATAATCCTAGACTGCATGGTGCCTGTAAGGAATCTTTTTACTATGGAGCTGGCATGCTAGCTGCTCTGGATTCTTATGTTGCATGGAATGGGGCAGGATCAAAACAGCTTGGAGCTGCAGCAGTTGGAGTGAAAGACTCTGCTGCAGCTTGTCAGGAGTTCAAGTTTCACAGCTTCCATTTGAGAGATGGATTTGTCACCACAGCTGCTCTATCTGTTATTGGACCCTCAGGTCCCACACTGGTATTGCTTTGCTCACCCAATAGCACTACAATATTTGTAAAGAAATGGTTTTTGGAAGAAATGCAACTTTCTGGGCTCAGTGAAAAGATGGCTTGGTTAATAAAATAACTCGATGCTTCTGGTGTATTTCCCAACATTTATTTGTAAACTCTGCTTGAGAGTTCTCTTTATCTCCTTCTTTATCTAATTTCAGATTTTCTGAATGTTACCAAAAAACCACAAACATTTTACTTCAGTATTAGGACTAGTTGCTCTATTTAGTCTTGCTAGGCAAGAATTCCTCTGTTTTTACTCTAGGAAAGTAATCTTTTTAACCTTTTTTTAAATAGTTTTTCATTTTTTTCTGCTTCTCTAGGAGTCGTAAATAAACAAATTCTTAGCATTAATCTTGAACTGTTACAATGAAACTCTCAGCTGAAGACTGTGAGGATACTTCTGTCTAAAATTGAGTATATTTGTAATGGCTTGCATGAAGGTGTCTGCCATGCAGAAATAAATATTAATTATTGACGACAATAATTCCATGCATCCAGGATAGCTCTTCTGGTGTTGATTAAATTATTTATGGAGCAAGAGGCATAACTACAGCTATAGAAAAACTGCAGCAAAATAAGACTCTTTAAGTCAGGGAAAGAAAAGACAAGAAGAAATCCTCATTAAAAACCCTTAGACTAAATATGCCACTAATTTTGGATAGTAAGAGTACATACCACCGGAACAAAGGGCTGTGATGGCTCCCACATCTCATGGATTATCTCTTGACTTCAGTTAAATGCAATTTAATTGGCTGAGTTACAAGAAATCTGGTGACATTTAGAGGATTTCTAGAAAGTTGTCGTTTCCCTGACCTTAAAATTTGAATATTAATAAGTCAGTCTTCAGAGAGTTAGTGTTTGAAGATTAGTGCCCAAAGTGCTGACACTTAGTAAGGATTAAATATTCAGCTACTTGTGAAAGGAAGATACCAAATTGCTCATACACAATTATTAAGTTGGGCTTTTTCAGTTTCAGAAGACTTTAAATATTATTTTGGTCTCAATAACAAAACTGGTGACTTTAAAGTTTAGGAAAATATTTTTGTATCTGGATACCAGCTATACTGCTGCTGAGAGTGTGTTTTTGTGCTTTTTTTCATAGTCTTGTGAAACATGGGGACATGTGCTTGGATGCAGATGAATGTCCATGCTCATGGAAAGGAAAGGAATATTTTCCAGGTGACAAAGTAATTTCTTCCTGTCATACATGGTAAGTGGAGATCTATTTAAGTGATGAGTTTATTTTAGTTGTGTATTTGTGGGTTGATTTTTTTTTTTTTTTCCTCTTCATGTGTTGTACTCATAAGTTTCACAGCAGATTATCTAAATCATCTACTTTGGCTTTGCATTTACAATTCTTCAAAGAGCTGCTAAAACTGGTTCAGGTTTTGTTCTTTCAAAGCACTTTACATAACAAAATAATAGTGAGTTGGGATCTTTAGTTTTAAAAAAACTTGATTTAGAAAGTGATTTTTAAAATTATTTTCAAGGTCATGGCTAGTATTTCTAAGTATAGGTGAAAATCCCCTAAATATCACAGCTGAGAGACATTTTAAAAAACGTTTTTAAAATTAATTTTCATGTTCAGCACTGGATCTGAACAGTCTAGAGCTCAGAACATAACCCTGTGTCCTTAAATATGCATCCACTACAATGTAAAATTAACGGGAGTACTGAGCAACATCATGTATGGAGCAAAGAAGCTGACAGATGGGTCCCTGATTTTGTGTATGTGGGTAACTGATGAATCAGTCAGCGTTCAGAGGTAGAATTCCTATAGGCAGGAGTTGATAGGATGGTTCAAACACACACAGACACCTACTCCTTTTCCTCTCCAGGGCTGTAAATGCAGCACTGCCCTGCCAGGTTTCCTCGAGCACTCTCAGTAGGATTGTTTCACTGCCCTTTCAATACGATGCACAGGAGTGTGGAAATACACCCCCACCTACCTGAGCCTGAAACAAGCCCATTTTTTGCCAATCTCTGCCTGTTTTCCTCTCTGACCATGGCTGAACATAGCACTGAGCAGTGCTGTTTGTCCTACCAGAGCCTCACAAAAATCAGCTCTACTACCCAGCACCATGATGCTGAGGTAGAGGTGTAGCCTCCAGATTGCCAGCAGAGCAGTCCCCTCTTTTTGTGCCCTCCTTGCAGCTCACCAGGAGCATTTAACTGGTGTGCCCAGGTGAGCTGCTCCTGCTCAGCTCAGGTAGCCCAGCCAGGGAAGGCTTGTCCTGTCAGCACCTTGTCTGCATGTCGTGCCCCTGCAGCCTTGTGCTGACTGCCTTCCTCTGCCTCTCGTCAGGTCCTCAGTAGCTGCTCTAGAAGAGATTTGTAGCCCTTTGCTCGACTGGTGAAGCGACTTAGAAGCCACCTCCACTGGGCAGGCAGGTAAAGCGAGCCGGGTTATTCACCCCCTTGTTTCCAAAGGCCTCTCCATTTGCACCTGGTGTGGGATTGCTTGCATCAGAGAAAATTAATTTATCCCATCTCATCTGTATGAGACTTCACCAAAGGCAGCAGCAGTGCAGGCAGAAGGACACTTGGATATTTAGCCTTCTCTATTTTTTTTTCCATGAGGCCACACTTATTAATTCATGCACAAATCCTTAATGTTGTCATGGCTTTTGTAGTTTTCCATGTCGAGAAGCAAAGATAGATTAAGTGACAATGGCTTTTTGGCAATCAGTTGCTCACTAATAGAGGGGAGTCTGCAACAAGCTCTGCTTGATACAAAGCATATAAAGTCTGAGCCTGCTGAGTGGGTTTGCAGAGGTGAGCCTGATATGTTAAGGGAAAGGTGCAAAGCATGAGAGTGCTTCTGTGCAAACACACACACTTAGGCACTCATGGGGGTTACCATATTGTGGGCTTGGTGCATTGAGTTACATCTTACACTTGATGTAGTGTTAACAACATAAATATTGATCTGATTTATCTATTGAGCAGTAACATGACAATTTCATAAGTTGGCAAAACTACCTGTGAGCTGACAGGAACTTTCAACCCAAGCTCTGGACTCTGCCAGTGGTTCTAGGTTTCCCAAGTTCTGTTTGCAGTGCAAGTACCTGGAATATTTAACATGTAGTGGCAACACTAAGCACAATGTTCTAATGCTGAGCTACCAGAGCAACTTTTTGGGGTGCTGTACCAGGTAAGATGAGTTTGTGAAGTACATATGCTGGTCTGCTGGCATCATGCTGAGACCACTGAGCACCTCCTGGTCACTCTCTGTGGACTGCTGAATTGAACCTCTTGTGTTTTTAACAAATACTTCTCAGAAATATGCTTTATAAAAAGCTATTTTAAGTTTAGAAGATTCTGATAGCTTAGCTTTTCCAACTAGGACACTCTAGAGTCTGATAACTAAATGTTAGCTCACTTAGTATGAAACAAACCTGGTGTTGAGGATTTTAAAGATATTCTGATTTCTGATTATATATGTGTTCCTGAAAAAAAGAAAAGGATCTCCCTAGGCTTTACATATTAAATGTTTCTGCACAGACCCTGTAAGAGATCACCACATGGAGAAGGATTTGAATAGGCCAAGTGCAAATCTAAAACCTAATGTCTCAGGAGAACATGAGAAGCAGCACTTAAGTCTTCCAGTCCAAACATAACATAATTTCTTCTGTTTGCCCCTGACTCCATCAGCTTGATGAGGTTCTTTCCTTTGGTGCTGTTCTGAGGTGACTGCAGTTAGCAAGTCCTGCTGCTATTTCCTTGTGCTTTGGCACAGCAAACACTTCTCACATGTTGTATTTTTAGCTTACTTTAGCTGTATGCTTAGTGTATTGATGCATGTAGCGATGCAAAATGCAAACAGTGGACCAAATCTGTGATGGGATAAGCAGAATCCTGGAAAATCTGGACAGTGGCTCCACGTAGATTCAAGTTAATTGCTAAGTGAACAGGAGGAAAGCTGATGCTACCAGTAGCTAGAACTGCCTGGATTTTCCAGGTATTTGCTGCCCTTTTGAAAACAGTGGTGTACTGGCACTGTGATGGAAATATGAAGGAAAAGTTACACTGACAAAAATTTATTCTGAGGAAAAACTTCATACTGCCTGCTGCTTCAGTATATGAGATGTCAAATGTTAGAGATTAATCCAGTGTTTCTGTAAGTCAGATTAAGACTTCAATTATAAAATATTCAGCATTCATTTAACAAGGAAATTAAAAATCTTTTCTTTAAAAAGTAAACTGAGGCATGTACCAAAATTATATCACATGCTGTATTTAGCTTAACCTATGCTTATAAAGATACCTGTTCTAAAGCTGTGTCAGAGCACCAGCTTTGCTGTCTTTATCAAGGAATATTTAAGTGGTTCATTTGGTAACATAGAAATGGTATTTTAATGCTTGTGGGTGCATGAAATTGTATTCTATCCATTATTTATAAAATTTATGTCATTTCTGAAAATGTTACTTAGATTATAAGAGGATGATTCAGATAGAGGCGTAATATTCAATGCTGCAAAGCCTCTTGTTATGCAGAGAGAATCCACTTGCTCTCTTAGGCTGCAAAGGGAATTTAGGTAGGTCTGAACAGTCACGCAGCAGATGTGTGTTGAAAACCCTTTGGTGCTTGAGGTGGCCATAGACATAACTTGAACTGTTCTGGAACCTACTAAACTGGCTGGGTTTGGGGGTGATGACATCTGGAAAAAGAGTAAGTCCAACAACACAACTCTTTTAAGGAACCTAAGCACCAAAATAGTGCTACTGACTTGTTTCCTTGGTAATTCTATGACATTCTCATTCAAGCAGAGAATGCATGAAGACTCTAGTAACAGGACATGCTACTTTTTGACCCTAAGATTCAACTTGTACAGAAAAAAATGTTCGGTGAAAAGCTGAAAAATGAAACTTTCTCCTTGTGGCATTTTATTGGTTTGCACTAGATGATGAGTTGTATTATGTTGCACTAGGTTTTTTGTTTTGTTGGTTTTGTTGGTTGTTTTTTTTGGGGGGGTTTTGAGACTTGTTGTGGTGTCTATATATTCTGGTGCCTTCAAATTCTCATAGAAGAAGAAACTTAGATGATATGAGTTCAATATGTACATTTTTTTCCCAGAGAAGTAATTGATGTGTCCTGCTTCTAGCCAACATTTCAAAACGCCTCTGTCCGCACTCCTCACACTTGCACAGCTTTTGTTTCCTTGCTTCTCAGTGCAATAGCTGTAATCATTTGTCTGGGCTTGCAGCTGATATTCCCATTATTGGTGGTGCATTTTTCAGCATTTGCCAGCATGGATCATTCCAGTGCACCTTCCAGCCTTGCCCATCGATGTGCACGGCATACGGGGACCGGCACTACAGGACCTTCGATGGACTCACCTTCGACTTTGTTGGAACTTGTAAGGTCTACCTAGTTAAGGTGAGATTTCTTTGGAAAACCTCTCTAAAACTGGATATAAGGCTACCTGTTTTAATCTACTGTTGTACTTACTGTGCATTTTGTTGAGTCCTACATCCTGTTTATTTCATTTTTGATATTGTTTAGACTTTGAATCATACATAAAAGAAATATACACTGAGGTTTCTGCTAATTGACCTATGTAACAACATGCATATTTATATTAATATATTAATATATAATATTAGTGTATTTAAAAATGGGCATTTGTTTGTTTTTTTTTCCCTTCAGGGTACTTCTTCAACCAGTCTTTCTGTCATTACAGAGAATATTGACTGCTTTAGTACTGGAATCATTTGCAGAAAAAATATTTTCATTAATGTTGGAAAATCTTTTTTGGTATTTGATGATGAAACTGGAAATCCAGTAAGTTTCAGTTCTTACTGCTGATCAAAAAGCAGCAGATGTACTTTTTTGGGTGTTTCTTCCTTTCATAACCAAAAACTTATTGTGCCACTTCAGTAGCAGAGGTGTAAATATCTTCACAGTGAATGCTGATCACATCTGGATTATTCAGTGGAAACCTCAAATAAAATCTTGTCTATATTTGACAAAAATGTTAGATGAGCTAATTGTCGCTCTTTCTTTTTAAACTTAATTCCTGTTTAATATCTTAGGAGAAATACAGGTGTTTTGTAGTCAATGGGAGTTTTACTATTAATTCCATTAGAACTAAGAGTTTAGTCAGGTCTGGAATGTGTAGAAGGAATATTTCTATACAGTTAAAAAATCCCAGCAAATTACAGCCCCTGGTATATCCTCCATAGCCTGAATTTCATTTTTGTTTTGGCCAGACTGCAAACTCTGCTCTGTAAATGTTTAGTATTTTAGCATATTAGTAATTATGGTATAAACAGTACTATTTACAGTTTATAGACTGACTATAGAAAGGAATTTTGAGATATTGCGTAATTAAACCAGGCATCTTAATCCATGCTACAAGTAAGTTCCAGTCTGATTGTTAGTAGATTGAGAGAAAAATGTTTTATGTAAATAAGATTGTAATCTGCAGACATATTTGGACAATTCCTTATTTCCAGAGGCTCCTTCATGCATATTTTTTTTTCTATCCATATTCAAAAAAAGCTTGTGACTGAGACAGAATTACTTATAACTAAGTGAAAATCGTAATTATGAGCCCTAAAACTACTCACCTACCTCGCAGATGAATCATTAGCATTCTCATCTTCAGTCCATTACCCATCCTGTAAATTTGATATAAAATCAACTTTTAAAATTGGAAAATCGTAAAATATAGTACAGTTCATATTCAAAGTCCAGGCTCTTCCTGCTTAAGCATTTCTCTCTGTGGCCTTCTGTCTGTTTTTGGACGTGTCTGAGAACCATGTTGTTAATTTTAGTTAGGTATTTCATTTCCTGTCAAGTGAACATTTTATGAAGATATTATTTCCATTATAAGCTCCCTTGTTTTATTTTGGACAGAGCTTATCTAGCTACATAGATGGCCTACAAAAAATGCAGTTATGGAAAGCTGGATTTTTCACTGTTGTTCATTTTCCTGATGAACACATCACCATTCTTTGGGATCAGAGAACGACAGTTCATGTGCAGATGGGTCATCAGTGGCAGGTAGGTGGAACTCAACACTTATTGCCATTTCTTTGAGATACTTATGTAAATCTGGCTACATAAGACATAATTATTCAGAGATAGACTGTCAGAAATAAAGAAACATTCAGCTGCTTTGTCCATGAAAATATTTATTCTCTTTTTTTTTTTTAGTTACTCTTTTCTGTATAACTTCTGTAATAGGAGAGATAAATATGTGTGGGGCAAAGTTCTCCTTCAATACTCATTCCTTACATGACTGAAGCAGATGTTATTTTGCTGAGGCTTAAAAAAACACATAACTGGCTGACAGCACCCTTCTCTGAACAAAAAGTTAATCTCCTTTTTTAAAGGCTTGTGGATACATAACTGAAAAGGCAAAATAGTTACATGGTGAAAATAAATTATCCTTCATAGCTTTGTTACTGAATTCTTTTGACTGAAGTTTAGCTGAAAAAGGATTAAAATGTGACAAATTTATAATTAAACAACTAAAGATGCAAGTTTTGAAAATGGTCTGATATGTATTAATAGTATTTAATCTTGTGAAAATATATTTTTAAATATGTATATATATATTTGTGTGTATATAAAATTTTTTCTCAGGGAGAATTGACTGGATTATGTGGAAATTTTGATCTGAAGACAGTAAACGAAATGAGGACTCCAGATAATTTTGAATTAACCAACTCACAAGAGTTTGGAAACAGTTGGACGGCTGTAGAGGTACATGGCAAAAAGAGAATGTGCTGGCAAGAGTATTTTGCTGGTAGATTTTTTACTGTTTTATCCTAAAGTTCATTTCAAATGAAATCAGAAGTTCATTCCTGGAAGAGCCAGTCAGGCGGCAATACAAATGACAATATCAGCAGTTCTTAAAGATGTCATAATCTCTTGAAGAAAAGAAAATAACCTTTTTTTTTTTTTGCTACAGGATGTTATAGAAAAAAGAAAAATATCATAACGTTACAGTTGAACAATAAAGTGGGTGGTTTTTTATGATGGAAGAACTTTGATTTCACTTTAGAGTGTGTTGACAGTTTAACTGATTTCTGATTTTTTCATAGCTGGGAAACATTTAACTGTGCAACCATAGCAATGGAAAGCAAGTTAATTATATATGCTGTAAAGTTAGAAATAGAACTTTTTCTAAGGCAATATTTCTAGTGGTGTTCATAGAAATGTACCTTCCTAGTAGTTGGGGTAAAAAGATCTGATTTCTGACACTCCTAATACACATTGTTATTTATGTAAGTGAGAGTGTTCAGACACAAGTACTGAAGGTTGGGCCTATCTGGCACCTCTGATTTGACCTGTGTTTGTGTTTTTCTGCTGCTTTCAGATCAGTGAAACGTTTCTTCAAATTGTGCAATTTTCTTTTTCTTCCTCATTAGCATTAGCTTATAATTCTGTATCTTAGTCCTGCTGTAGTTTCATAAATGATGCATTCACCTTTTGCATCTCCCTAAAAAAATAAAAAGCACAACAATATGCTTTGCAAGTGCAAAACACAAAGTGGTTATGAAAAAAAATTTCTCACCTTCATTTTGCTTCCCTGTTTAGTGTGTTGACAGCTCTGACATTCGAAATCCATGCAGTTTGAACCCCCTTAGAGAGCCATTTGCCAAGAAGGAATGTGGGATACTGCTCAGTGAAGCATTTGAAGCTTGCCACCCAGTGGTGAGTTGTAGTCCTGTGTATAAACAAACTGAAAGTGAACTTAGCACCAGAATGAAATGTTCCTCTTCAACGTGAAGGACTTTGTAATCAATTAAGACAAAAATACACCCAATCTGGGATCTTTTCTTTTTAATCGCGAGCATTGTTTGTGCAAGCGTAACTACTTGTTTATTTTTATGAAATGTGTTACATGGCACACACATTTTTGATGCATATATAAATAAATGTATTAAATAGGCAGCATCATGTGGGAAGAATTCATTCCTAGAAAACTTACTCAAATGTAAATCCATATGGAATGTATAACGCTTCAATAAGCAAATTAGCATTGACAGTTTTCTTTGAAATCTTGTCACTTAAGACTTGAAGATACTGTAAGGAAAAATGACAAATTCTTATGTGAAATTCTCTGATAATATGAAGAGAATATGAATTGCTCACATGAAAAGAAGAGCTTTCCCTCCACTTTGATTTCTTACATTTTATGTGGATCTGACTTCCTTAAAATTTCTGAGTTTTACTGGTCTTCTATTTCATAAGGTTTTCACAGTTTATTAGGGCTTAAATACTACAGGACACAATACAAAACACACGACCACATCAATATCTTAATGTGCCTGTTCTTACTGGGTCATTGATTTAATTGTGTTGCTAAATGCTGGACAAGGTTTTATGGTGCTTCCAATGAACATTTTTTCTCATGTTTCAGGAAGCACTGAGAGTGAAATCTTTAATACTTGCAGGTTTGATGTATTGCCTTTTGGAAGAGCCATAGCTTTGTGTCAAGGTGCTGCTTGGTGTTTTCTACAGGAGCGCTTTTGATAGGTGATATTTTCATTTCCAGATTGATGTCACCTGGTTTTACTCCAACTGTTTGACAGACACTTGTGGCTGTAACCAAGGTGGTGACTGTGAGTGTTTCTGTACAAGTGTCTCAGCATATGCCCACCAGTGCTGCCAGCATGGAGTTGCTGTGGACTGGAGGTCTCCCAGAGTGTGCCGTAAGTTTGTTTAACCAGCACTGCCCAGGGCTGCCACTGCCCTGCATTTGTGGGAGCCTGACCTGGAAAACCAGGCACACCAGGTTACCTGGGGCCATGGATTGCATCTGAGCCTCACTGATAGGGAGATGAGTTGGTGCCTCTCACTCCAGTTTTATTCTGGTCTAACTGGGTTATGAGCTTTTTCTGTGTTCGTGAGTGATGCTTTTCTGCTTTTAATCCCTTGTCCTGTGACGTGAAAGGAGAAGTCATGGGAGGGGTCTGTATTTAGGGTACAGCATCCCTCAAAGCAAAGGTGCAAACTTAACAGCTCAAGTGATTTCCATCTTCAGGAGAACTTTACTTAAAAAGATCAAGTAAACATACACACATTACTAGAGCCCCCAGAGCAAGTGTGAAATGTAAAGCTCTTCTGAAGAAAAACAAGTTTTTAAGCAGGGCATAGTCATTACCTTACCTCAGAACTTACAGAAAAAATCTGAGGCCTTTTTCTCTAGCACCTCATGGAAATGCCTGACAGGAGGCTGTGATTTCCCCAAAGATTTGCTAAAAAAAAGGGGAGATGCAAAGAATGGAAGAAAAAAAACATTTTCCTAATCTTGCAGTTGCACAGAGAGGGTATGCAGCTTGCTCAGGGTCACACAGCAAACTGACCACTACTCTGAATTTTTGATGGAGAAGTTATGTTTTAATGTGAAGCTCAGTCATAGCCACTAGAGGTCACAAAAAGACAGTTGTATGTATATAAGCTTAGTATTTCCTGCTGGGAAGCAATTCTTTCTTTAAATCTTTGTAGTTTGAATTAGTATTTTGTCCAAAGTACAGCAAGTATTTGGCAATAACATTTTAATAAATGGTTGTGTATTATCTAATTTGGCCAAGCATAGGCTCACGTCTTATTCTTAATGGGGAATAGAAAACCTGTTTATCTGTAGAATGCCTGTAACTGTCTTTTTTTTTCCTTTTTTTAGCTTATGATTGTGAATATTTCAACAAAGGTAAGTTATAAAGGAAGTGACAAAATATCAATAGAATGTTGGGGTTTTTTTATTTAAGTCTTAGAATCTTTGTATAAAAATAATTGCGTTTATGAAAACATTTGTGCATGTTATGATTTTTAAGTAACCAAGATTCTCTTTTGCTGCTTTATTTTGCTTTTTCAAAGTCTTTTAATTTCATAATACTTTTTAATCCTGCACTTCTCTCAAGAACACGTATCTAAATAATTTTCTTTGCAGTGATGCATACTCATTAATAATTAAATCATTAAGTAATAAATAGCATATCAATTAAAAGTGCTAGTGCTGCTATTTAAGGCACAGTGCAGTTCCAGGCTGAACAGACCCCACTGGTTGTTAAATCGCTCACAGGCTCCTGAGCAGCCTCCAGAGGGAGGCAGATGTTAAACTATGACACCTTTTTGTCCCCAGATGGGGAGTAACTCCTTTTAGGACTCAAGTTCTGAGCAGCCAACATTGCTGCTGCATTGGAGTGGCTGTCAGCCAGGGGTGCAAACCTTGCAGAAGGTGCTAGACCACCCCTTGAACCTGCACTGGGTGCTGTGGTGCTGTGTTAGCCCTGGAATCCGTATTCAGACTCTTTCCAAGTTACCCTGCCCATGTCTGCAGAGCCAGATGTGGCACACAAGCCAGCCTGGTGTGAGGAAGGGTCAGGGCTCCTGCTAGTTGTGCTGTAACTTTTTATCGAACTCGTGTAGGAGCCTGTCTATCCACGTGGCATGGAGTATTCTGGTCTTTTGATTGATAGTGCAGCAGCTCACTCCTGGAAAAGTCTCAGAAAGAGACCAAGTTTTAATTAGGACAGACTTATGCACTGTGCCAGGGCCAAATAATATGGCCAAGAAACTTGCTTTTTCTCACACAGAATCCCAAAAAGATTTAGATTGGTGTCGAATCACTAATACATGGGAATTTTATCTAAATCACCTTCTAAGACTTAGAATTAATTTAAATAAAGGACAGTTGAATATAAGAGGTGTTGAAAGTTTAAAGGTTTTTTGTTTGTTTGTTTGTTTCATAAAAGAAATAGTCTGATAATAGACAGTCTTAGTGCAGGTAGGCTGAAAATGCAGTGCCTCAAACATTTGTGGTGATAGTGATATAGCACATGCTTTTAAGGTGTCACTACCTTTATTTGTTACTGAGTTCTTGCTGACAGAAATTAGACAGTAGAGATTTGGGCACATGACCAGCCTTGCAATAAATATGGTTATTGTATACTTTTTACTTTGTACTTTTTGTACTCTTTAGTAATCCAGCTCATCACTATGCAATATATGAGGTTTCAGAACTGTCAGTGGGCAAAAAAAAAAAATCTCCGTGCTGAATGATTTCTTGTCTACATAACTTACGGCAGGATGATGCAGAAATACTTAGTTTTGGAGATGGGAAGGTTAAGAAATTGTCTTAGACAAGAAAGATGTTTTCTTTGTATGACTTTGTGATGAACCCAGAGTGAAATAGTTCCAGTACCACCAGAAGCCTTTTGCCTTTGGACAAGGGAAATCCTCAGCTGGTGGCTGTGGTCTCTCAACTTTTGGATGGGCCTGAGATGGGATACTTAAACATAAAAGGATATTTCCATAGCACTGGAGGCTTTCAATAGTAATTTGAAACATGTTTTTTCAACTCCCTGTGCTGAAGGTAAGGAGGTGTCTTTGTGCATGTTTAGGTGGGCATAGACTTGTGTCATAACTAACCACCTTTTCATGCCATTAGAATCCAAAGCTCTATGTATAATGCAGCATCTTTAGGATTTCAAAACTCTTAATAAATGTTAAGGTTTTGGAGAACCAGTGTGTGAAGGCAGGCTCCAAATTGCAGTCCAGATTTTTAACCTGTTGGAAGAGAATACCATTAACTTCCCAGCTGACAGCTGGAGTTACCTCAGATGTGTGCTTGCCATGTCCTGGCTTGTGGTAAAATGGTGTTGCAGTGAACTGCTCAGGTGAGGCATGAAATGCCTCATTTTAACAGAGAACTTTACAAAAATAGTTTCAAAGATTTAAAAATAAACCCTAAACTATTCTTCTGCAACCAAGTTTGATCTAAATGAGAAGGTGCGGCATTTTAAGGTTTGTAAAATAACTTTGCATGCTTTTGGCTTTTTTTACTTATAGATAAAATATGACTCTTCCTTGCTTATGATGTTGATTTCTTCCTGTCTTCACAGTGGTTATGTTTGTATCTTCACTGTTCAAGGAATTTTTTGATGCTTGTTGGCAACAAACTTTTTGCTCTCTGCAATGTGGCTCATGCTTTGGACATTAATAAAATAGGTTTTAAAGAGTAGTAAGAAGTGTATGACCAGTTGAGCACACAAATAAATAGTTTAGAAGGATCTGAAATCAAATAACTGAGAGTTCAGCTAACTTCAATAAGTTATGAATTTGATTATGAAACCAAAGCATATGAGAGATGAAATAGAGAAGCTAATCATGAATCTTGAAAATTTGAAGTAGGTACTCTTGATAGTTTTCAGAATTTGTATTTTCTAAAAAAAGGTTTGTTTTGGTTTTCACTCAAGTTTAGTACATAGCACCTAAATCTATTTTCAGAGGGATGGAATTTTGTTCTTTACGTGCTCTGCCCTAATGTTTAAAGCTCAAGCATTTGTGACACTTGGCAAGAAAAATAATTGTTTGTTTCTCCACAGCTCTGGGAAAAGGCCCATACAAACTGGTCAGCTATTTGGATGGAAAACTTGTCATGGCAGCAAAATTGGTGGATGGTGTTGTTTACCCTGTGAAAGAAGATGATATTGTTCCTGGGCATGTAGTGAGCTTTATGCTGACTTCAGGACTTTATAAACCCAAAGCACATGGTAAAGTCATAATAGCATAGCATCTTAAATAAGACAGACCAAACTTGGCCCTTGTCTTTAAGAGCAGAGCTGGGTCAAAAAAAAATAAATCTTTGCTTTATCAGTCAGTTGAATGTGCACTTTAATGTCTGCCAAAATTCTCTTTGGGTTTTAGACTGTAGCTTTGTAAACAGTTGTAAAGCAACTGCCTTCAGAAGAACCAAACTGGTACTGCAGCCCAGAATCAATGGGTGTTGCTCACTTGATCACTCTTATGGTGGAAGTGGGAAAGAATGGCAGAGAAATGCTGTAAGAAAAGTGCTCCCCGCTTCCCTTGCTCTGCCACCATCTCTCATTGTCTGCCCACACACACAGAGATGCTCTTTGGCACTAACTGAGCTCCGCAAGGGTGAGTGCTGCAAATTTGTCTCCTTTGGGTCCCAAATTAAGTTTCCCCTGAAGGAAACTTCCTCCTTCATCAGGTGAAAGATGTGTTGCACACCTTAGACATGTGCAGAAAGCTAAAAGAGCATATACAACATTTGTGACATTAATTGAATGCTGAAGTTGTCTGAATGCACAGCTTTAATGCCCCCAGAGCACTTGGGTATCAATGGTTTTACTGCCCAGAGTGCCCTGCTGAACTCTTTGGGCTGGCTGAAGGTGGCTGTCTTTGTGTAATCAAAGGAGGGGTATGGGTCACTTAAAAAAATGATAAACTTTTGATTGCTAATACTGCTGTCTGTAGAACTGACACAGGAGCTCATGTAACAGAATAGCTGGGGACAGATTTCTTTTATTAGTCATAGTTTTGAGGCACTTGTACATTGCGTTCGATTTATGTTTGGACAGGGAAGGTCAGTCCTACTGTTCTATTCCCCTATAAGAATCTCTGGCTCAGAGTTTAACCTGGCAAATAGAATTTGTGCCTTATGGTCCAGTTTGAGCAAATGGCATTTTGTCATTTGGTCATGAGGAATTTGTACAATCAATATGATGTATCATTAGAGGACGTTCTTGACAAAATGCATGTCTTATCAGTTTTAGGCAATTCATGGATAATGGAGAGTTTGGAGCATTAATGCTCTGATTGGCTATAGAGCAGGTGTTAAAAATCACACTGACTGTCCTTTGTTACTTATCAAAGAGCTACTTGCTACAGCCAATTCATAAAAAGGTATTCACTAGTACTGCTAGGTTTTTCAGATTATCTGAAGATTTCATGCTTAGAAAACAAGGTGGTCTTCCAGAAGTGTTATACCAGAATGTGATAATATATCCTTTTAATAGAGATCATTTGTTTTCTAAGCATTTTCTTTTTTTTTTTTTTTTTTTAAGAAATGCTACCCTGTCCTGGAGGGTTAGTTGATTTTACAGTAGATTAATGGCTGTTTTCAAGAGACTAGCAGAGTTTACAGCAAAATAGAATGAAGTAATTCTGTGAGCAACAGATGCCTGTAACAGGCTTAAGATCTGATGCCTTGCAATTGGCTGTACAGAGGCTGCTTGAAATCAGAAGTATTGCAGGGTAAGGTATCATGAAGGAACGTTTGCCAGAAAAAGAGACTTTGCTGTAATGTTCTTAGAGGGAGAGCTAGAGAGCTGAATGCAAAATACAGTTTTTTAATTTATTTTTAATGAAAGGCTGAGCTTTTAAGCTATCAATTCCTGAATGCAAATGTTACTTTTCAAGCTAGTTAGATGGAGTTAAAGTTTTTATTAAATAAATGGCTTAGTAAAGACTGTAAATTAAGTTCTGCTTGACTGCAGGGCTATATTCCTTTATCCTGGTGTGGGCAAATGTCTCAATCTCTTTGTATTCCTGTTGGAACCTGTAGAGTATTTAGAAAACTAAATAACCATCACAATCTAGCACTCTGCCATCCATACATAGTGTATTTTCTTACAAGATTCAGGCTGTTTTCACTGGTAAGGCCAAAGCCAATTTTCATTCCCCATGCTATTAGTATCAGTAGTGATACATCAGAATGAAATTGGTTTATTATGCATATATATCAGCAAATAAGTTCTATGTGCTCTCTTCTGTTTTGTTTTTTTCAGATTCCAGCTTGATTTCATTTGAAACAGCTGACAGACCAAATTATTTTCTTCAGCTGGCCTCCAATAATACTCTTGTTGTTTCTAAATGGAAAAAAATGGAAGATTTTCACAACAGATCTACATTTGTCATTCACAAGAATACATGGCTTTCGGGATACAGCTCCTTTGAGTCATTTGCAAAACCAGGGTACTTCATTCACATTTCAGCCTCTTCAGTTGAGCTTCTGAAGTACCATCATTCAGAAGAGTTCAGACTGTCAACCCTTTTTAAACTTGTAGGTAGGTAATTATACTTGAATGTTATCAACAGCAGTTTTCTCCCCGTGCAAACCCAGGCTAAATGGTGGCTAAATTTTCAGAGGTGATGAGATTGCTTACATCTCCCCTACATTACTGGGACCTGTGAAAGTCCAGGACACTCAGGCTCAAAATACTTTTTCCTGGGTATTGCAGTGGAGAAGATGAGTTTGTTTCCTTGTGAAAAACCATTAAATAGTTTAAAGCACAATTTTGTTTTATTTGCCAAACGGGTTTGGAAATATATATCCTAGCAATACTTGCTGTGGAGGTGGTAAGAAAATTCTTTAGGAGTAGAACATTCATACTCGCAAATAATGGATTCACAAAGGGAATTGGAAAAGAGCAGATCTCTAAAAGTTGAGGTGTGTGGACAACATTTTCTCTCCTTTGCCTGCTGCCAAGAGAGAGCTTTCTGTCCAGTACACTTTCATTGCTGACCTTGTGCCTCCTCAGGAGTAATGCCATCCAGTGCTAAGGACATGGCCCATAGGTTACACCTTTCAAACCTCATTTTCTCCTGAAAAACACCTTGACTTTTATCCACTACCAACTCAGAGATGCTGTGTCTGTTGGGATGTTGCATGGTGGTATTTCAGTCATCATCCAGTTGGAGGTATTCACCCCTTCTTGGGGATGCAGATGTTCATTTCCCTAATGAACAGATACAGCATTTGAATAGAACAGACTGCTGTGAGTGTGTTTCTGCCTTCCTGTGAGATTCCCATTCCCATCTTAGCTCCATTCCACTTAGACATTAGGATCAGAAATGAAGATATTCACTCTGAGGATCCCTTCATAGGAGCTGGCTGCAGAATGCTGCTCCTAAAAGAGCTGATTACAAAAACACACATTAAAAAAAACAATCATGTTAGTCAAGCTATATCTGTTAGGTTGTTTTTTTTAAAGACCAGTAAAGAAAAGAAATAATTAGTTTGAAATAATAATTAGTTTTTACATACTCTTAAACAAGTGGAACCATGCACTGAAATAAAGATGGACTTGGAGCTCAGGAAAAACATGCAAGAAGTTATATTGGTTTATAAAATAAAGCAAAGCAGATTATTCATGTAACTACTTTTTGCTTTAGATTTACTTGCCTTAACATATTAGATGCATGAAAGATATTCATTTATGAAATTCAGTGACAACAATTAAATGCTGAAACCAAGTGGAGTATGTATAATTCCAAAATCAAAACTTATCTAGCAGAAGTATTTTAATAGGTGTTCTTGGCAATACCATGTTTTAAAATCAACTGTTCATTCTCTGAAACCAAAGTGTGTTTTACAAGCAAAGAAGGAAAATTGAATATTGCATCAAATAGAGCATGGCCTGGCTGGGTTTTACAGTGACCATGTTGAATTGTGGCACAGACAAACCTAAAGCAACCTCTGATTTCTGTGACAGAAGAGGGCAACTGTATGCCTCGTGGAGCTTCTTGTTATCAAAACACTGAATTAAAGTGTTAATGGTGTCATTGTGAATCTGCCCATGTTTTGCAGTGCGTTGTGCTGACAGCCTAATGCAGCTGTTGACTGGCACACTCCAACTTCAGAAAAATGACAGATTTTGTCATTGCCAAATGCCTGTTGCCTCTTGACAAATTCTTATAATCACGGAGCTGTTGAGGTTTTTGAATGGCAGAATTAGAGGGCTAATGCTCTCACCAGGATGTTCATACAGCATTTCAAGCAAGGAACTTTTTTGGGACATAACAAAAATATCTCCTTAGTCTTTTGTCTTTGAGGGAGGAATGAAGAAGGTTAAAGCATGTTCCAATTCTCAGTGGTCATCCATTAACACAGAATGGTATGTCTTTTCAAATGTGAAGTCTTTACTCTCCAGTCATTATACCAAAAAATCCTATTTATGCCAATGGAAAACTAAAACAATTTACCTCAGCAAGTGGGATCAGATCAAATGATCAAGAGGTATTTCATTAATCACCACATCCGAGGGCTTGGGTTTCAGAGTTTTATAAGCAGAGGAGCATAGGGCTCCAATCTTTCTCCAGTGCACTTTCACAAGGGCCAGCCTGCTGATGTCGGGTAATTACATGGTCTAAAAATACAGCAGCATTTGTTTAAGTTAATGGAAAAGTTACACCAGCCCCAGAGCGCGCAGGCAAAGGCGTATTGGGTTTCCTGCTGACTATTGTGAATGCTTTGCATATTAGATCAGAAACTCTTGAACAGGGAACAGCTATTCCTGCAGAATCAGAGGATAAGTATCAGGAGCAGAATAATAGGCCCAGTAAATCCCCTTGGCCAGAAAGCTCCTCATGAGACTTCTTCATGCTCTGTGACGCACATTGAAAAGGAAGAATTTTGAGTGACCTGATCACCCAGCAGTAGACATAGATCTGTTTGAAGTCAGCTGATGTGTCACTTTTTCCAGTTTCATTGCAATAAATATTGTCACATTGGGATACACCAAGGCTGTGAAGTATTTGCCATAAGTCACTTCAAGTTTAAAATTGGGTTATTTTTATTATACTTTCTTTCTCTGCTGTCCTGTTCCCACAAACATTTGAGGAAATTGAGTAGAAAACTGAATTTTGAAATGTAGTGTGTACTTATTTGCAAGAAAATAAATATTTTAATTCTATTCAGGAGGTTTTTTTACTGGAAAATGAGCTGGTGTGCATTCAATCAAAAGAAAGAATACCCTTACTCTTACCAGATGGACATGCACAAAGGTGTCACGTAAGAGGGATCAATTCCCATTTGAGATTGCTGGGAGATCAGTGTATGTAGGGAATTGATGACCTTAATATGGATATAGCTCCTGTTTTCTTACCCTTTTAAAAAATAATGCACTCAAACTAGTTACCTTTCATCATTCATGGAATTGTTACCTGTTCAGGATCACTGAGTTATTTTTATTGAGTTATTAAAATGGGAGTTACCCCATATAAATTCTGCAACAAAATATTTAATAATACTGGTTATGTGCTGTAATAGCTAACTTGCTGTAAATACAAGGCCTGTTTTAGAGAGAATTTTCAGCTAAAATTAAAATACCAACTAACTATAGGCACTCTGCACAGAGGCATTTTTCAGTGTTTAAGTTTGATACAGAGCATTTTTGGTTCCTCTTAATCTTGGTATTTTAATTAACTGAATCACATTCAGAAACGTGGTGTAAACCTGAAAATTAAGTTCATTTTAACGAAGAAGTTCTTTACAAAACCATCTTTATACCTGAAGTCAGTTTTACACACGGTACTACTGACTATTTTAGTATCAATTTACTCTTGTCCATTTCCATCAGTAGAATTAGTTTTCTGGAGTGTCCTGCTTCACTTGTAATGAGCTGCTGTTGAGTTTCGTTTGAGCTCCTGGGCTTTGTTGTCCCAAAAGATCATGACACGGGCGCTGGGGTTGGAAAATGCTGAGCAACTGCTGTCGTACCTGCAAATCCCACGTGTGCCACTGAACACTTCTGCTTGGTAGCTCCTGCAGTCAGGCTGAGGTTACTGTGCAATAACATCTTTCCTTTTCATGCTACAAACACAAACATCTGACCTACCATTTTTGGCTGAACAAAAAGGAGGAGATAAAAGAGTTGTGTTAGCATTGTAATAGTAAACTGAACCATAAGTAGATGAGGGGTAGGTAATTACACTTTGCTTCCAGTGATGTTTTGGCTGGGCACAAAGTTTTAATTTTTCCAGTGATATTTGCTTACATTTCTCATTGCAGAAACTTAGAAGTCATGAGCAGGGTTTGTTACTAGTTTTGTGTGTGTTAAGTGGGTAGATAGGATTTCATGTTTCTAAACTTGTAACTGAGGAGACAGGCAATCTAAGTTACCAAGCAGAGTTTTGCCTCCATTATAAATAGAACTAATTCTAAAACAATTTTTGTGCCTATTAGATTTTTTGAAAAATTTTGCATTAAAGTAGCAAACAAGAAAAAAAGCATCAGGTAAGAATGAAAATACAAGTACTTGATTTTTAAAAATATTTTTAGACCTTTATTTTAAATGCAACCTTTTGTTAACACTGGAACATTTCAGATTTTAGGGTTTATTTTTAAGTAGCCATATTTTGAGAATAACTCAGATTTATTAATATTACAGAGATTCTAACAATGGCTAATTTTGTCCTGGTGACATAAAAGTCAGCTTAGAAAATTAAGGTCAGGTGGACTTGTGAACAGTAGGAATTGTCAACTCACAAAAAGAAGTGGCCAAGTTACTGAGAAAGGTGGTTGTGGCTCAGCAGAACCTCGTGGTCTGTCAGTGATACAATAGTAAAATTCTTCATTAAATGGTATCAGCTACTGTTGTTATCCCAGTTTTATTTTTGAAAGCCGTGAAGAAGAAAGTCATAAATTAGAGGGAAGAAAATGTTCCTCTGATGTTCAAGAAAGTGTGAAAGCAATGGGGCTGGGAAATATCTTTTAGCACATTGTCTTGTTGATACCTGGCATGTTCATAGCTGTTCTCCTGCGAGGGGTTTCTGTTGTGCTGTGTCGCGTTGATGTGCTCAGCTCCTGCTGGGTGAGAGAAATGTGGGCTCAGCTGGCACGTCAGCTGGAGCCACTGTCACCCAGCCCATCAGTCACCATCCTGGGAAGGATTTGCTGTGTCACCAAACAGGAGACAAATGCTGGTGGGCTTGACAAGGAGGCACATGGTCATCTCCAAATGCCATGAGGGGTCCTTTTGAGGAACACATGTCTGGTACATGCTTGATTCATTGTCCGTAGACTGTGTGTCATTGTTTGGTGGTGAGGGAGCTCTGCTGCTGCACAGGCTGCAGTAAGCTCGTGTTACTGGTTCCTGGAGGGGGAATTTAAGTATTAAAAAAATGGGAAGCATGTGTTGGAGGTGGCTGAACAGCCCAAGTGACCTCAGCCACTCCTCATGTGGCTTTCCCTCAAGGCCCTTCACCATCTTCAGTGCTCCTTTGGGCACTCCCTAACAGCTGAATGTCCTTTTTTGTGTCACAGTGATCAAAACTGCACACAGGGCTTGAGGTGAGGCTGCACCAGTGCAGAGCAGGTGGTTTTGGGCTGTTTTTGTTTTCTTTAGTTTTACCGTGGCTTGATCCTTGGGATGCTCAGGCATTCCAGAACTTAGGTTGACAATAGTGAAAACTTTAAATATGATGAATTACTGAACTGGTGTTTTCTTAATACTCTGAAGAATTTTCCCACAATTCATAACAGAGCACATATATCATCATACCTTATGGGTTTACAGAGACATCCTGAGAACTTTCTGAGAAAAAGGAAACCAATTCATACAAACACTCATTTCTTGCTGTAGTGATTTGGTGTGCTCTTTAATGTAGTCTGAACACTAAAAACTCTGGTACAGCTTGGCCTGGCATACTTAATTCTCTAAAATCCCTTGACTGGCAAATCAAATGTTCGTTGGTTCTACAGCTCTTTGAAAGCAATTTTTTTATGATCAGGTTCACAAATTCTTCTGTTGTCCATAGCTCTTTTTGTAGAAGTAGAGACAATATCTGAGAACAAGCACGACTTCATTCTTGACTGAAAGCAGCATTTATGAAACACTCAACAAATGCTATGCATTTATGTGGAGACTCACCCTAAATGCTGCCAAGGCATGCAACATCACCAAATTCTGTGAGCTTAGTCTGTAGGAAAGCTTGAGGAAAATGTGGCTATCATTTCATGAAAGTCTAAGTTCATTCGGAGGATGGGAGATGGTATGTTATTCCCAGAACTTGGAAGTGTTAATTCACAGTCACTGTCCTGCTAAATTGAGAAGCTATCAATCTTCATCAAGTTACAGTCTGTCTTCTCCAAGTTTGTACTTCTATTGTGTTTGGAACTTACTATGTGGTTAGTGGTGAGTTCTGTGGCCAGAGTTAAAAGTTATGGATTTGTCTCCATACTTAATCTAGGGTAGACTAATGAACGAGATTTCCTAGATGCAACTTGGATTTGTTTACTGTTATCACTACTTTTGGTGATTGCCCATGCCAACAGGTCTCTATGTTTTGTCTTTCTGCCATATATCTTCTTTTTGTCCTTAAACCTTGTATTTCTGCTATGTATTTTTTGTCCTTAAACGTGGTATTTCTGCTATGTATTTTTTGTCCTTAAACCTTACCACTCAAACAGCCTATGCATACAAAACCTCATACATTGGTCACCAAAATGTATGGAAAAAATTCCCTTCCTTCATCAGATTTTTGTAACTTATGTTGGTGTCACCAGAAGAGGTCACAGAATTCAGTCACATGTACTTAACTTCTTATGAGAACGTAAGAAATGTGTATTTTACTGTCATAAGAATTGTGTTTTTAAAATCAGTGACAAATTACATTCCTGGATAAAATGAGATGTAAAAGGGGTAACACTAGATGGCAACACACACACTCTTTTGTCTAAGTTTGATTTCTCTTTTTAAGAGAATTATTTTTATTTTAAGAGAAGACATTAATGGTTACTAATGACAGAGAGATAATTACTTATAAGTGCAGATTCCCTTAATTGCAGGAAAATAAATTTCTGAGTATCTTTGTGGGAGATTTGACTGTCTTCAGGAAGATGGAAAAAAGCTACTCCTTGAATCTCAGTCAAGCAAATATCAGGAAAACTTAAAAATACTTCAAAAACACAAAAGTGGAAATTCTTTCTAAGTAGCTAGCATTTTCTTTCTGGTGTGTAATATAAACTTTTATTAAGAGCAGTTTCTCTTAGTAGGCTCTGAACAACACTGCTCTGAGCTCAGGTTTACCAGTTTAAAGGGGATTCATATATGATGGTGGTTGTTTTCTGCAGGCATAATTGTACAGAAAATGTCACTGCCCTGCCCTGACTGTTTTTGGAAGAGCTGGGGTGGGCAGGGACTAGTGCAGGGACTGAAATCCAGATACATCATGTAAATCTGGCAGGTGTTGGAAGAGCCACTAGGCTAATCCAGCACTGTGCAGGAAACTGTTTTGCTGGAGATGGGGGAGGGCTGGAGTGCATTTGAATTTGTGTTTCTGTTATGTGACTTGAAAGTCTTTCAATAAACACTGTGTGTGTAGATGCTACAGTGAATGCAAGACATGCCTCTTAGTGGTATGTATCTGTGTGTGCTTCCAGAAACATAAGAATAACAGATCTTTGTTGTTTTTCAGACGTCAAATTTAAGCTTCTGTCCCGTTCCACGTGTGAGTGGCGTTATGATGCCTGCACGAGCCCTTGCTTCAGGACATGCAGGGACCCTTTGGGACAAAACTGTCAGACAGTACCAAAGTAAGGGTCTGTGTTTTTATGGACAAGTGTGTAATTTAGGCAAGATGTTTAAGCAGGATAATAGGAGCATGAGGGCCCAAATGTACACTTAATCTATCAGGACTGTGTTCTTGGGTGAGTAGGTAAGTGAAAGAGAAAAGAAATGGAATAGAACTTGATGCTGCAGCCACATAAACCTGACATTGCAGCCTGTAGGGTACTGTCAGGTTCTGGAATAACTGCTATTTTTGTAACTTTCATTTTGAGAGTATTATAGAGTATTAATAAAGAAAGGTTATCACAACTTTGTTTCAAACAGTTGTGCCCCTGCTTTTCCATTAGGTCATTGCAGCAGTTATATCTGGCCTTGCTTTTTCCTGTCAAGTGGAATTTGTGCTAAATCCAGTAAAACTGACACTCAGATTTTGACATGTAAAAATACTGGGTGTTTCTTATAGCAATAGTGTTTATTCTTGAACCTGTGACTGTTCATTTCAAAAGCTGGGTGTCACAGAGTTCGTGCTTTCCCTTAGATCTGAGTGGCACCGAGGTCATGGCAATGACATTTTGGAGGAGTACACTGAGGTGAACCAGACTGTCTGCTTAAACATACTGTATATATAGATTGTTTTCCTGTAATTAAATAATTGATCCAGAAGATACTATTCAACTTGTTAGTACTAATTGTTTTTCTTTTAGAGTGGAAGGATGCATCCCTGCCTGTCCTGTCAACATGTTGCTTGATGAAATCACTCAAAGATGCGTGTATTTTGAAGACTGTATGTCTGAAAACTTACATATATCATGTATTAGACTTAGCTTAGTAATTAATTAGTTCTTTAGTCATAATTTCAAATATCAGTTGCCTACATGTGTGTAACTGTGACCTTAGTAATGTGAGCCTCGAGCTCACTACACATACATTTTAGTTAAAATAATTTAATGCCTCAAAAATATGAGACAAATTTTAAATTAAGAAATATCTTCTTTCCTCATAAAACATTGCAGGAACTTTTAGATGCCTAGGAAATTATTTAATGAATTTCTTTTAATTTTTCTAGTGAATTTTAGAAGTTTAAAGGCAATTGAAATGATCAGTTATATGAGTTAACCTAGAACTCCATCACTATAATTATTCGTGAATTTCAGGCTGTTTTCTTGTGTCTGATTTCAGGTGTTGAACCTGCAGATGACAGCCCACCTTTGCTTCTCAGCCTTCAAACCTCAGCAGTTCCACACCTGACCCCAAGTGCAAGTTTGGCAGTGATCAGTGCAGAGGTGACTGCATTTCCTGTACCTGAAGCAAAGGACACAGAAGCAGCACTTGCTACAGAATTGCAACTCACTGCAACTACAGGAAAACCAGAATTTTCGGCTATTCCATCCAATAAAACACTTCCAACCTTAACTTTATCACCAAATATTTCTTCACAGTCAACAGAAATGACATCTGGGAGAAGCACTACAGCAATGACGGGGACAACAAAATCTAATATAAGCTTGTCTGCTTCTGTTGACGTTTCTCCTTCGTTTCCATCCACTTCCAGTTCAGAAACTTCCACAGGGATACAACTGGTCAGTAGTGGCCCCACTAAACTGCTGGGGGCTACAGAACCTCAGACAGCAACTGCTACACATGCAGTGACCACAAGAACAGAATCAGAGAGCAAACCAATTGCTACTTCTGTTTCTACTGGGGCACCACTTAGAACGACAGAAATGCCAGTCAAAACTAAAATAATGGAGTTATCAGAAATGGCCACGAGAACGCTTCCCACGAAAGAAGCACAAGTAAAGCAAGAAGGACTTACAACATTTACACCCAGTTCATTTGAACCAATAACAGAAAAAACTACTGCTTATGTGCCAGAGTTTTCTACATCACCTCTGGATGTGTCTTCATATACACCACCAGTAAACGTAACAGGAACTTCAGAAAGGACAAAAACAAGTGTAGAACAGTCTTTTACCACAGTAGCTAATGTTGCAGTGACATCATTTTCTCCTATACTGACTACTTCATCTTTGTTAAAGCCAGTGTCTTCAGCAACAACAGAGGCAGCAGCTGTTTTAACCAAACAGAGGGTGATGACTACATTTTCACCAACATCCATGCCACCTGTTTCATTAGGAAGGACAACTACAGAACCTCCTCTTGGAATGGTTCAACACCTGACTGGTACTCCAGAGGTTCTTTTCACTACAACTCTAGGTCCAAAGATGACAACTTTACAAACCCAAGAGAGATCATCAGAAACAACTTTATTATCATTTACAACTCATAAAAAGGAAATCCCAAAAATAACATCTCATGTGGAGCATACGTCAAGTTCCTATTTCCCTCCCTATTCACCACATCCTAGTTCCAGCACTGAAAAATCCTTCATTCTTTCTACAAAGAGACCTGCAGTGTCTGTTCCTACTCCTTCAGCTTCAGGTGAATTAAAAAAAACATTTAAAACTGTTTCAACTACTGGATATCCTTTACACATGGCTCTAAACACAACTGAGTTCCTGACTACATTGTACACTAAATATCCTGTCATGGCTGAGACTATCAGAGTGACACCTTTGTCTGTTGAGGTAACATCCAAAATAACATCCCCTCTTGAAATGGCCACAAAGTCAACTTTGTTTTCTGGAAAAATTTCTACTGAATACAAGTCAGCTCTGATTTCAAGTACAGTGAAGACAGGCACTCCAGCATATTCAGGTAGTGTTACCACATCAGCATTGAAAACCAAAGAAACCATCACAGCTCCTTTTGTAGCTACAGAAAGAGAATCACTTCAAAGAACATCAATCACTGGATCTCCACTTGCTCTCCTTAGTGAGACTGAAACCACATTGTTGACAACGCAGCCTGAAAAATCACAAATAGAAAGTATTGCTACCATCTCTACTGGAAAGCCATCTGCTTTGTCTTTTTCACCATCAGGTGCTCTAATCTCTTTAAACATTTCTCTTCCTTCACTACCCTCAGATAGAAAAGAAGCATTGCTGACAACTCTCAGTCCCTTGCACACATCCCATGAAATAATCTCTTTATATCCTAGAACAACTATACAAAAACCTGTGTTAACAACAGAAAAGACCTCTGCCATCCCAACTTTCTCTATTTTTTCTTCTATATTAGAACAATCAAGTTCAAAAACAACAGTAACAGATGAAAAAACATTAGTGAATATCACTGATGCCACATTCTCCCCAACCTCTGAATTCAGCAGTCAGCTCATAACAACCCAAAAAATGACAGACAAAGAAAAATCCTCTCTGTCCCCTTCTGTTGTACTTCCAGTAACAAAGTCTTCATACACTTTCTCGACCTCTGAGTATCTAGGAGATAAATTATTTTCTTCACCTTCTTTAACACAGCTGCTACCAGAAGTAACAACTGCACCAAAATACTCAGAAGAAACTAAAATGGTTTCTACAGCATTAAAACCTGCAGTCCAAAGTGTAACAGAAGCAGTGAAACTCCCAGAAGCTGCAGCTCAGCCATCCCTGCCTCCATCTTCAGCAGCCCCCTTCTCCTTGCAGACATCTTCAGGAGCTAAACTTCCAGCACAAACCACAAGGACCACTGTTGTACCACCTTCTTCTACTCAGAAGACTACAAAACTTGATAGTCAGACCTCTGGACCTTCACTGACAAGGCAGGTTCACCTGTATCCTGCAGAATCTCTGACAGAGCCCCCTGGTCAGCCACAACCTGTTTTTGGCACAACTGAAGCTACAGTAGGACTGACTTCCTTACACCCCTTGAAGCCCTCACTGCCTGAAGGCACTCATTTAAGTGTGTTACCTACCTCAGTGGGTCCTACCAAAGTTATTTTACCAACTCAAAAGTATTTGCATTTAACAGATTCAGTCACGGAGCCACTTGTATCAAGAACTTCTGTTTTGCAGCCTACAGTCCCAGCTGGAACAACAGCTGACTTGGTTTTTGGCACCAAATTTCCCCCTCTCTCACCAGAAGTGCTTGCTTCTTCCTCTGTAACAACAATTAAAAAAGAACCTTTTCCTTCATTTTCCACGCAGAAGGCAGCTACAGATCTAAAACTCACACATCAGGCCTCGTTTACTAAATCCCTTGATTCAAAACAAACACTTGAAGCATCAGCCTCACCAGATTCTGAGTCAACCTCTTCAGTGGTTTTGCTACCAGGAACGACAGAAATTCCTGTTGGGTTGGGACCCACATCAGGGACAAGTGGCACAGAGGAAACTGTGGTGAAGGTCACGCCTTCAGCCAGCACCTCCAGTTCCATGATCCCACCAAGGACAGCCTTGTCCCCTGTGGCCCATTCACCAACTGCAGCTTCAGCCTCTCCAGCAATAAGCAGTGCTGGGCAAAACCTCAGCATTGCATCAGCAGCTTCAGACAAAGCAGCAGCAGCAGCAGGCACAGAGCCCATCTCCAGCTCTCTTGCTGTTCCTACAGAAGCAAAAGGAGCCATGCCCCTGGACACAGTGAGGTCTGAAGAGTCAGAATTAACAACAGGACTGCAATCTGTCCTTACTCAGGGTGTTGCTGTTGCACCTCAGACATTTCACCCTCTGTATTTCACAAACACAGCTTCCCTTCAGTCCACTGTACATTCACCTGCTGAATCAAAACCTTTCTCTTCTACAACTCCATCATCAGTCAGTGCTACTCAAACTTCAAAATTTGAAATAACATCTGAGATGCAAACACCTTCTGTGAGTTCACTGGTAATGGTATCTGATCATCCAAATGACACAGCAGCTCCATCAGTTTCCTCATTTACATCTTCATCTACCAAACCATTTCGTGGCTTGACTGCAACATTTTCTGATGGACTGGCAATAGCTGCAGCATCCCCTTTTATGTTGCCTCAAGAAACAGCAACTCTTCAAACTTGTACAGTGAGTTGATATGAATAATTACCTGCCTGCTTTGGAAAATGCCTTAGTTACTTTTACATGCTGATTAAGAAATAAAATTGTGAGCCATGCCTTGATCTTTAGGATTTAGAGCATCTGTATCAAACAAGGGAACCTGATTATGTTGTCCATTATATCTGAAACTTTGAATAACTTCATTATGCAGGACTCTCTTAAAAATGTTATAACTGCACTGGGTTTCAGGCTTCAGTTTTCTGTATGCGATTGTTACAAGAATGGCTTTTTTGCCAAAATGTGGTATTTCATATTGTCCAGTGTCAGTGTTTTGTCACATTGCCCACATTTTCCAGACACTCCTGTTATCATTCCTGCTTGTTTCCTTCCGTATTTTCCCTTTTCAACTTTTTTCATTATAAAGTTAAAAATTCAGTAATGCTGTTCTCATCTTTGCTATAGGACAAGTGTTAATCTGTCCTCAGAATGGTCAGGTTTTCAAAGGTGCTCTTTGCTTGTAGCTTCCATCAGCATCATGGGGATCAATAAGTATTCTGTGCCTGAAGAATGTGAACCCCTTTTTCAACAAAAACAATACAATATTGTGATACTAACTTGGTGTGAATGGTAACTTTTCTCTTTTACTGAATCTGCCCTAGCCAATCACAGAGAGTGAGTGCATAAAACACATTTGTTTGGATGGACAACTGATCCAGGTTAACAAGTCACAGAACTGCCCATACAATGCTACTCAGCCCAGCTGTGGAGTTTTAGGATTTGCTACCCAAACAAATGGTGACAAATGCTGCCCAAAGTGGGAATGTGCATGTAAGTTTTAATCTGCAGTACTTTTGAAGTACATTCAGGTAACAATTTAATGCATGTGTAAGAAGGATGAGAACTGATGCTCCTATACCATGGCATAGAAGATGCACATTTTTTGGGTTACTCATTGTCTAAGGAAATTTATAACAGTACTTTTACATGCAGGAAAATAAATACAAATGCTCCTTTAATGTACTCACCGTTAGGTATTTGCAGTGGTTATGTTTAGGTCTGACTTAGACACATTTTGTCATCTCTCTAATCAGGAGACACCTAATCAATACAGATTTTGGTTCATTTTGTAACTGCTTCAGGATGAAAAGATACCTAGACTGTTAACTACTACTGTTAGCAGTCTGGGGACTCTGTTCTGCCATCACTCCCATCAACTACCTACAAATGGTCAGAAAGAATCCAAACCTTAAGGAAAATTCAATTTCATCATAGCAAATAAAATGTGCAGAGATAAGTGATTCTTCTGCTTAGGCTTTAGAGATTGAAATAACTTGGAGTAGAACTCCAAGTCCACTGAAACACAAAAACTTTAGCAATAAGACAGAGGAAAAATGAAACTTTTCACCTTAGGAATAAAGACTACAGGGGAAGCTGTGGATCTGGCATGATCTGCTGTTACTCGTGGTTTTTCTTAGTTTGAAGTTTCTAAAAATTGCAGACCTTTGTTGGCTAGAACTACCAGGAAACAACTGATTGCAGAGGTCTGCAGGTTGTCCCTCTGAAAATATGCAGGATTTGCTCTCCATTTACGAAGATGAACCAGTATCAAATATGTGAAAATTTGTGCTGCATATATGAACCTCTAAGTAAGCTAATTCATCTTATACAATTTATTGGTTTATCTTCATATTTTGTAAGATTTATGAGAATTCTGAAGTAAGTTAGAAAATAAATTTACTTCTTTTTTCCTTAGGTCGTTGCACCATTTTCTCTGATCTGAGCATTGTAACCTATGATGGAAATAACTTGGCTTTATTCAAAGAAGCATCCTACATTGTTAGTCAAACTCCAGATGAAACTATAACCATCCATGTCCTTGACTGTAGAATGGTAACTAACATTTATCAGCTAACAAAAGGTGTCTGTTACTGCTAATAAGATGTATCTGAAAGGCAAGAGCATAATAATACTTTAAATTCAATATTTTCTGTTTTATTCACCCTCATGTAGCTCAGGAAGTATCCATTTATTCCTGATCCATTACTTCTGTGCTGTACATGTCATACAGATTTATCCTTCTCAGTCTCATTCTTGCTGACCTTCAGATATATGGTTTGTATTTTTTGGTCCAAGCAGCTAGTCCACCCTATTTTTTCCTTGAAAACCTGTACTTCTGTTTTAATTCCAAGATTGTATGATATAGCACAATTGCTGAAAACAGTGAGGTCATAGTCTTTTGTTTGTTTATCCAGATAAACTCTGTAGTCTTGACTTGAAACTGCAATCAACACTGGTTTTCCTCTCAATAGTATAATCCCCAAAAATCCTCAATTTCCCAGTACCTAAAAACAGTAAGCAACTAATGTATTCAGATTTTGCACACCATGGCTGTCATGTATTTCTACTTTCTCTGCAGAGTAATTCAAACTCGACTTCTTTGTGCCTGGCAATGTTGAACCTAACGTATGCATCAAACCAAATTGTTATCAGTCGTTTGAGCAGAAAAGTAAGTATTTTGAGGGGTTTTATTTTCCTTTAGGTGACACCTTATTTCTGCAGTCAGCTGCCTCCTCACGTGGATACCGAGGAATAGAATAGTACACCATAGGTTATATGATTCATTATTCCAATTTTGCAATTAAGTAAATTTCTCCTGGTGAATTCAAAGAACCAAACTGTGATCCAAGAACAGTTAACCAGGTAAGCCTCAGAGCAAGACATATAAATTTTCAGTACTTTTGGTACCTGTATTACCTTTATGGAGGAAAGCCTGACTTTTCCTGAAATTAATTCTGACTTAGATTCCTAAGCAGTCAAAAAATCTGGTTTTAGTCCTTCTACCTAATAATTACCTCTCTTCTGTATGTCTTTTAGATAACAGTAAATTCAAGGTCTGCTTGGCCTACTGTTAGAAAATATGGATACAAAGTTGAAGATTCAGGCTTCAAGTATGCAATTGAGACCCCAACGAAAACCAGAATTCAGTGGTTTCACGACACAGGTGTGATGATTATTGAGTTGAATAGAACCAGAGAACCAGGAGCTTTGGGGCTATGTGGTAAGTATGATGTAGAGCAAGAAATAAAGGCTTTCAGATGCTTTGCTAGGGAGACACATTTTCCTAATTACATAAACTACTGATTGCAGGATCTGTCCCAAAAATTTATTGCAAATTTTAAGATGCTATTAAAATTAATCTGTTATTAATTTTGTTTGTTGAAATTATATTTGGTATTTATTCCTCTTACCACTCTTTGCCCAGAGTGTTGCTTCTGTTGTAAGCTGTTCAAGCCACAGGCATTATTGCAGTTACCAAACCCAAATAAGACATGTGTAAGTTCATAATTTCAAATACAGTCATTTACAGATTTAGTGTTTGATATCCATCTGATAGGAAGTAGTACATGCTATTTTTAGTTTCTAAAGGTCAGAATTCCCAGGAAATGTCAACTTTAGAGACTAATCTTAGTTTAACTGCTGGATGAAATATTTTAGAGGGAATTTCTTAATAATGTTGCATTGTATTAGCTTTGTTCAGTCATTTCCCCTGCTTTCTTTTTTTTCTAAAAAAGTAGAACCTTGAATAACCTGGTGGTGTTACAGTTTTTGCAAGAATGTATTTGCTGATGCAAATCCTCACTGCGGTAGCTGCATCTATAAATTCATCTGTAAATTTATGCTGTAAATTGGAGCTGGAAATCAGGATTAAGGAGATCATATAATTACAGTGGATATCTTTCCAATTTCAGAAAGGGCAAATGCCTGTAGCTCAGTATCAAATACCAGGAATAGCTCAGTCCAGTTTCCAGTCCTGCTGACAGAAATGTACTTCTCACAAAGAGACTTTGAATTTTACACCCTTTTGAAATTTGATTGTTATCTCTTATTTGCCCTAACTTCTGTTTTCAGTATTGTTCTCACTCTTATGGGCTAATTGTTCTTGTAATTAGATCAAACAGAAACAAGGCAATAAAGGCAGTGGATATTTATAATAAGCTTGATTAAAGTTATGCAGGTAATTGCTTTTGCCTTTACCAGTTTGAAGGGAAGGGAGGATTGGGAAAGTTACATCCCTGGTTTACAAGGCTTTTTGACTAGATGACAGCACACTTCTGTGGATGGTATTGCAAGCCCAGCTTCTTCAGGGAATGTGCTCTGTATTTCTGGTGTTCACCTCCGCCTGGGAGGTTCTCTGCCTAAGTCTGCCTGCACAGGGCTGCCTGGTGCCACTTACAGAGCCTGCCTCAAATTAGCTTGTTGTACTGCATCTTTTCAGGGCGGATTAGTGCAGCCTAAACTCCTTTCTGTGTTAGTGCAAATACTAGCAGCGTACTTTCTCAGGTATCTTTTAGCTGACCTGCAGTATTGGTAGGTCTTGATTTCTCAGCTTCATGGAAATGCTAAAACTGAAAAGACCATTACAGATTCGTAGCACAAGCATCCTTTGGAAGGATTCAGAAACAGAGGTGTTTTACAGGGCAAGGACTGGGCAAATGTGGCAGCTGGTGAAGAACTGGGATGGGAGGTGACATGTGTGGGAGGGGAACATGAACATCTCTATAGCAAAACTGGTGAAAAAGATTTAAAGCAGTTGAAGTCAGTTCTAGTTGCAACTGTATCCTGCCAAGAAAAAGGTGAAGCTTTAGTTCTGCTGTTTGAAATCTCCTTGTCAATGTGTAAGAGAAGTGAGAAAAGATATCCCTGACATGACAGCCATCCTTTGAAGTCTTTCAGAGCCATCACATACTTCCTATCTGTGTTGCAAATACAGGCTCAAAAAGTTCAATCAGAAACAGTTTGGGAATCTGTTTTACCCTCTGAATGCTTGTTGCTGTATCACTGATGTTCATCAGGAATTGCTAAACATGGTAAAGCAGACCAGTTCTTTAGAACAGGTTGGAATCAACATACTTTTTTTTAACATATAAAGAATTAGGTTTGTGCTTGTGGAAATAACAGAAGAAAACATTCTAGAAACCTGATACTAAAGTCTCAGAAACTGATTAGAACGAATGGGGGTCTGATCCATCATTCTGCTTTTTTTTTACCTGCTGGTTTTTAAAGGATATTCTGGGGAGACCACTGCAACTGTTGAATGTTCTTTGCTGACCAGAGACACTGGCCATGTTATTTGCTCCTTTTGCTCCAAAGTGTTTCAAAATTGCTGACTATTGTAGTTAAAACAAAAAAAAAATATTATGCTGCCTTCTGGTATCAGATAAGCATCCTTGCATTTTATGGTTGTTCCCTTTTCTGATAACATTTGCAGTTTTAATTTGTTGCTACACATGGAGATGCTTTGCAGCCTTTTTTGTTTAGTGTTTGTACAGCTAAGGAGGAAATTTCCAGTTTCTTAGCTGGGCTCTCTGAGCAGCTCTTTAATGTTCAGTAGATTTCCATTCAGAGATGCATCTTTACTTTTGCTTTCCTTAATTTTTCAGAGTTTTGTTTATTTTGATCCTAACGAAGACTTTTTATATCTGTTGTAGGTTGTGGTACTGTCATGTTGTATAAGATTTTGAAAAGCTGTTTGCTTTCTTGAATATGCCGCTTCAAACATATTTCACATGTGTTAACCTGCTTTTTTTTTTTTTCCCTCTCCCTTCTGGTAATTCATAGGGTTTTGCGATAGAAGCTTGGAAAATGACTTGATGCTACCCAACAGGACAGTTTTAAGCCAAAGCAGTTCACCCTCAACTTTTATAGACAGCTGGCAAGTGCCAGACACGTTGAAGTATGTTGGAGAAGACAGACATCAGGAAACTAATTGCTCAGTCATGGACTGCTCAGAGTGCTTAAGAATGGTGTTGAACCAGACCTTCAGCAGCTGTCACCCTTATGTATGTCAACTATTCCAGAGCTTACATTTTGAGAGAGCTGCAGCTCAGATATAATTTTGTATACTTGGTAATTTCACTAAAGTGAGCCTACATGTAACCATATCTGTTAAATGAGATATATATTTTTGTGTGTGCTTACAGTTGCAAAGTAAAAGTAATTGAGGAGTATGGCAGCTTGGTAGAAGAGTTGCAATAAGCAACTTCCAGAGTTTCTCCTCTGTTAGTTTTGAAATACCACATAATTCATTTACCAGTCACAGATAATTCAGCTGTATCAATAAGATGTAGAAAAGCGTAAAAGAAAATACTTTTAGGATTTAAGTAATCCTTAAGCCTTCGGTAATTTAACAAGTCCAAAACTGCAATAGGTAATCTGAGAACCTGCATTCTCAAAGGCTCTAGAGGCAGAGTTCCAGCTTGGAGATGTGAGAGGGCAGAACAGACCCTTGAAAGCAAGCCTGAAGCAAATAACAAACTACTGGTGTGCAAATAAAGTATTTGTGGTCATATGAGTACATTTACCATTTGACCTTTAGTATGTAGCTTTTTTGATGAAGAGGAGACCAAAAATAGCTGAAAACATAGAGGTAAGAAGGAACAAAGTGATTGTGCCTTCTACTGGAAAAACTCTATTACCTCTTACCTTGGCATTTATAAGAGATTAAACTAAGGAGTACAATCCTGTCAATGTTCAGGAAGTCTTACTTTTGAATACTAAATCTTTCTACACTAATGAAGGCTTGCCGTGAACCAAGAACTCTTGGCTTCTTTGTAGCGGATGTTTTTAAAAGTCAGGCTTTCCTACCTAGCATAGCCTCTCTGAAGATACCATCTCTTTTCTTTTGCCTTTGTTAGATTCCACCTGAGCAATTCTGTGATATATGGGCTCAAGACATTGAGTACATTCGAAATCCATGTGTTTCGCTAGCTGCCTATGTGGCAATGTGCAACAAGTTCAATATTTGCATAGACTGGAGGAGCTCTGATTACTGCCGTAAGTACTCTGCATGTGTGCCTTCCTCTAGTGTTCACAGAGATAAAATTTGCCTAATTTAAGAGTTATAAATTAAAAATATCAGTGCTTCTTGTCTTCATGTACTTTGATGCTGCTGCAGAGGACTGTGCCTTTGGAGAAGGGGTTAGAGAAATGAAACACCTTTGAGATTAGATGGAGTGTAAGGGGTAAAATCTGACATCTTAGGGCATACTGGCAGCAGAATTCTCCCACAACAACACTAAAATGTGAGGCCAAATGGGATCTGTAGCTGGATCTGCTTATGCTGTCCTCAGTCAGCTAGGAAAAGCCCCCTTCAGTAATAACATAAGATCTGTGGTTTTGAGCTAGTTTTTTTCTAAATTTTTCAGCTTGTATGGATTTTATTAGCAAGTAACTGTTAAAAGGATTTCTTACAAAATATAGCTGTCAATATGTATTCTATCCATCGTGAAGAGACACATCACACTTACTTTTATACCACAGTAACGCACTTTCTTTGGCCTCTGCAAGTTATTCAGAACACTCTAAGGTTGATCTGTGGGGTATTTGAAAATGTTTTTGAAGTTTGAATTATTTTTTGCCAACACTATTGCATGGTTTGATACCTCTGCTGCCAAAATGCCAGCTGAAACTTGATGAGAATGTCATTGCAAGAAGAGAAGTGGTTGCAAATTCCTTATGTTTGAATTTGTTATATAGGTAACTGGTTTGTGTGGGTGTTTCAGGCTGGTAAAGAAGACAACTCAGCTGGCAAGAAGGCAGTGACATGCTCTCTCAGGTGTTGCCTCAAGGGACTACAACTTGAACAGTGCCTGATTTATTTATTCTCCTCCTAGCCTTCCCTTGCTCCGAAAACTTCTCCTACCAGCCTTGCATAGCTGCCTGTGAGGTTCCAGAGAGCTGTCAGAATAAGGAGGCTGCTGCTCTGGACTCAGACTCCTGCTCAGTGCTGACAGAAGGCTGTGTCTGTGCTGCAGGGACCATCCTTCACCGGACTCATACTGCTGTCTGTATTCCTGAAGAAAAATGTGGTATACTTGGATGTGATTTTCTTCTTTCTTATCTGCAAGTTGGTGGTCAGATACTTCATTACTCATAAGTTGAGTTCTGGTTTGGTGTTGTGTGAGTTCTGAATATGTCATTTGTTTGAGGATTCTAGATGTTTAGTGAACATTAACTGTGCAGGTGAGCAAGCATGGGATGTCTTTGTGATGCACAGTTTTGCTCACGTTATCTCAGCAGAAAGAAACTCTTCAAAGTCTTTACTTAAGTTTACTGTGTTTTAGTCTTGACCTCCTTTTCACCCAAGCCCTTTGCCAAGGGTCCAACCTTTTGATACCCAATGACATTCAAATTACATGCAGCAGTAGTTAATTACACATTTTGAATAATGCATGTGTTTGTCCTGCCAGTATTCATGTTTATTTTCATTGCAAATCTGCCTCACCACACCAAATAATGGACCAATTCTTCTCCCTAACAACATGAACCTTAAAGATTCAGTTTATGATAAATCAGACTACTAAAGCACTGTAAATTAATAATAGTTTTGACATTTGTCAGATACAAAAATAACTTATTTTCAGATCATTACTTTAAAAAATGAAGGATTGGGTTGGGATTTTAAGTGACTGACCTTACAGTGGAGACACCAAACAAATTGGAGATCTGGGTCTTCTGGAAAGTGTTGAGTGTTTGCTTTGCTATACAAACTCAGTCACAGACTGTCTCCTCATTCACTTTTTTGTGGGGTGATGGACATAATCAAGCCTTTAAAACTCTGGGATTTTTATGCTACATAGATCCACACCCACTATGGAAAAAGTGGTGATCAAAACTGGAATTTAGAAGGAATTACTTCTGTTTTCTGTTGTCCTGATCTAGCTTGTACAGACAGCTCAGGAACACCTCGTGCCGTGGGTGAGATCTGGAGCACTTCTTTGGGTGGCTGCTGTATGCAGAAGTGTATTGACAGCGAGACCATTATTCCAGTGGAGCACAACTGTTCAGAGATCCACAATTTGGAGTGCCAGCGATTTGCAGAAGTGGCCTTGCTTGTTCCTGATGATCAGACGTGCTGTCCTCAGAAGATCTGCAGTAAGTATTCCTGCATGGTTGTGAATACTGCCCACTGGAATATGCAGATGTCCTTTCTTTCAGGTTTGCTTTCTTGTTACATGTGCTACTTCTGAAGAAAGTGGAAATTACTTTGGTTTGGACTTACAGATTATGTAGAAAACTGCAGAAACTTTGGCTCAATATCCAATGGGTTTAGGGGTAGAGGTGGAGGATAAGAGGAGGACTGAAATAGTGCTGTGTTTATTTGAATATAAATTACATTTCCCTCAAATTTAGAGATTAATGTTTTCTTTTTAATATCCAAATGCAAACAAATTATCTGGATAATTCTGAAGAAAAAGAAATCAAATGGTTGTTTATCTAATTTGTAAAGTGAGCAGTAAAAATTATAGAAGCTTAGAAAGTTTCAAAAAGAAATTGCAAGAAATTTTCATGTTTTGACGACCTGGCGTGGTGTTGCAGTGAGTTTTCCAGGGGAGGTTTGATTTTTTTAGTTCTCACAAGGATTCAGCTCTAGTTCAACATTGCCTCCATGCTGTAAAGGATGAGCATTTCTGAATTGTGCCTCATGGGAGATTTTTTGCTGCTTCACTGTGTTTTTCATATGCCTGTAATTTGGGGTATCTAACTGCAAATACTGCTTGCCACTGCTCTACTCAACATATAAAAGCATAGTTTAGATGGTGTTTGTTCTCTTTTTTGTCCCTTTATGTGACAGTTTGTAACCAGAGTCTCTGTGAACTCCTAATCCCTGAGTGCAGCAGCTTGGAAAAGTTGGTCACCTACTACAGTGAAGAATCCTGTTGTCCCAGCTATGTTTGTGGTAGGTTCCTTTTGGAAGGTAAAAAGTGCACTCTGTAAAAGACATTCAGTAAAGTAAATAGATCAACTGAGAAGGGTAAGGGTAGTGCAGATACCATTGCTAGTATGGCCATTTACTAAATTCACTTTACAGCTTGGGGTTGGTCTGTGCCTCAGTTTGAGCAGATGTGATGCAATCTTGTGTTAAATGATCAGCCAAGATCTTGGGATGCAAGGTAAAAGTTTTCCTAAGGCAGTAGGAAAACTTGTACCTCTCTACTCCACACTGCCTTTCCTTGGGATGTAGCATAACAAAGGAGGAATGCTGAGCTTCATCTAAAGGAATATCTCTGTTGCCCTTTTTTTTCAGAATGTGATCCAGAAAAATGTGAACCATTGGAGCAGATGCCAAGCTGCCAAGATGATCAAACACTGATTGCTGCTCGGGTGGAGAATACCTGCTGCATTTCCTATATATGTGGTACAGTAGCCTGAGTGGTTATGAGTGTGGTTCTGCATATGCAATTATGTCTGCTATTATATTTCCAATTAAGACTCCTTGTATTTCCTTCAGGTCTCCCAACACAGTAAGGCTTGAAAGTTGTTTAAAAAGTTGGCAATAATTTTCTAAATTATAAGAAGTGGTGACAGCCATAAGGAGTCACAGAACAGCTTTGTGCTACTGAGTAGTATGCCTTGGTCAGGTGAAGGAGTGGTGGTGTAGCCCATGGATGGGGGAGAATTCAGGGCTTTTGAGACTGTCCATATGCAGATTGTGAACTAGATGCACAAATATTTTATCTGAAAGAAGACTGAAGCTATATAGGCTTTTTTTCACTGTATCCTGCTGTCTCAGCTATGACCCATCTTAATTGATGACAAACATCCCACATTAGAGTATTATACAGTATTTATTCAGTTACTTTGGGGTTTAGTCTTTTATGATCTAATTCAATTATATAATTACACTTTTACCATTAGAATTTGAGCTCCAATCTTATCATGCAGTTGTTTTCTCAATAATCTGATAATGAGGTGCTATAGAGTTTACTTTATTTTTCAACAGATATCTGGGAAGGAAAGGCCCTTCCACATGCAAAAATTAGAGTGTTAATTGGAAATGTGAATTACAATTTTGTTATTTACAGTAATCAGATTTCCTTGATCATGTGTTAGCAATGGGCAGCATTTGGCTCTTCTCACTGTCTGCAGAGTCCCCTTTTGACTCTTTTCTGATAAAATGGGTCTCTACACTGTATATATTGAAAAGTTCCTGTTGTGGTTGTCATATGTGTTCAAGTGGGAGGAAAACACTGGGGTAAGAGAGGATGCATCTTATTGAGGATCAAAGATTCCTGAAAAAACAAGAGAATGGCTTAGTAGGAGAGAAGACCTAGCACTGAAGATTGCCTTTTGTGTAGGGTCTGTAAGCAGTGAATGCAAAGCACCTCTGCTCTCTTTTGTATGAGTCTGGGACAAACTTAGAGTAAATTTTCTAGGCAGTAGTAAAATTCCTTCCAATGTTTTAGATTTTAAAAATTATTTCTCCAGCTTGTGGGGCTTGCTCGGATCAAATTCCCAAATGTCAAGAAGGAGAAGTTCTCATTGTGGATGGCAACACTACTGACAGGTGTTGCCCTACATACCAGTGCAGTAAGTTTTACTTGATTTTAATATTTTAAATAAGAGAGAACATGGGAAATTTTGTGGTGTGGATGTTCACTGTCAAAGTGGTGGATTAGTGATGCAGCTTCACTTACTATATAAGCAAGCTATCATTTGTAGTCCCAAACAAATAACCTTTACTTTTGAGACTTCATGTGTGTAAAGCATTTCCTGATATCTGTATCATGGAGACAAGTGAGTCGTTTCAGACCTCAAATTCTGGATATTTAAAATTATTTAAATACTTTTCTAGAGTAATTTGTACTCAATACTGTTACGGATAGCTAACAGTCAAGTTTTTACTATTTGCCTTTTAAACTAAGGTGTGATCCAAATGTATTTATTGCACGTTATTTACTATATCTTGGTTAATATTTTCACTCATCCAAAAATGACAGCATTGTTTATTGTATTATCCTTTGATTTCAGTCTGTGAAATGCATCGTTGTCCTGAATTCAAGTGCATGCTGGGCATGTCCCTGGTGGAGGTGTGGAGCCCGGAGAAGTGCTGCCCCTTCCGGACGTGTGGTAAAATCACTGATTTTCACTAGAGCTGCCGTAGGCAATGAGAGATGGCAGCAGCTTTGGCCCCTCGGTTTAAACCTGGTTTCAGCCAACTGCATCCTTGTGACCTGCTCATGAGCAAATGACACAGAAAAGCTCATTTCATGCTACAGAACTTCCTAATCTGCCTGCTCTGCTTTCCTTGGATCCTGTAGAATTTGTCTGTCCTAAATGGGTTATTTACCATCCTGAAAGTTACTGTATTGGGTTTGCTGACTCTTATATCTGGAATTTTTATTCTCTTTGTTGCTCTGTTGTAAGCAAATAGCATATAAATTTATAAACCACTGTTTCTGATGTTGTCTTTTGTTTCAGAATGTGCGTGTGAAACAATCCCCAAACCTCAGTGCAAACTGGTATGAAATTTATCTTGTCACTATTCTTTTATTATTTTCTTCATCTATTTATCAGTATCTGAATAATATTTTTGTCAGTGAAATATGGAATGGCATCTCATCACGTCTTTTAAAAAAAACTAGAGTAAGATAGACACAATTTTAAGAAGCCACCTACGTCTAAATACCTTGCAGAATAAGATGACTCTACAGCCCTGATATTTCCAGAGCTTTTTATTACCATTTTCTTCCCAAGTATATTGGTAGAGTAGGACTGCTTTCATGCACACAGGATAATTCAGGACAACATTTTGGGTTTAAAGCATTTAAACTAAATTCTTTCAAGCATCACTGTTAATATTAATTGCTATGATGAATATGTTCACATACATCATGCACTCAGGCTGCTGCCTAAGTAGAGCCTTCAAGAGGCACTGCTAACCAATTATGAAGGAAAGTTGTTTAAAAGAAAAAGATCATATAAATAAGAAAACTCACTGTTGTTTAATGCATTTTTTTTCTGTTTTTAAACCTGTAGGGGCAGAAGCTTCAGATAGATGAACTGTTTCAGAACAGTACTGAAAATGTCTGTAACTGTGTGAAGTACAAATGTGGTAAGTCAGAAATTAATTTAATTCAAATAAATAACCTTTCAAGAAATTCAAATTCAGGGTGTTCACTTTGAACATGACACTGAAGAGGACAGGATTAGTTTATTTAATTCTCAAATAGTACTAATTCTCCTCTGTGTCCTCTGTAATTAGTGGAGAGAAATACATATTTCTACACATTCTACAAGTAGTCTTCCAAAATAATACAGTTAAAGAAGCCTGCACTCTCATTTAGATGCAGCTAATAGAATATTATATACTTAATTAGATTTCATGCATAGCTATATTTGAAGAGATTTGGTGACTGCAGAGAGACATTAGATTATAATTAATGATTTGTTCGAAAACATGGCCCATAATTCTAAAATAGGTAGAGTAGCTTTTCCCATTCCTGTTTCACTGTTTGAAATGTTTTTTAGTGTAGTTTTGATGCCAAGTTGATTGTCCTGAGAATGCTGTTTGTGTTTTCTTGCAGTGAGAGACAAAGTTTGCCTGAGTAACGAGAGAGGCGTGCTGCTTCCTGGGCAGAGAATCGTGGAGCACAGTGCAGATGGCATTTGCCATATTTCCTATTGTACAGATGTGGTTGATCCCTCCACCAAGTACTACCAAATAAACACATCCTCGATAGACTGCTCTGCCAAGTGCAAAGCTGTAAGAAATTCAGAAATTTAGAGCTGCATATTATGTCTGGGTTACTTTGTGATGGGTTTCATTGAGCAGATGACAGTATAGAGCAAGCTGGAAAGAGTAATTAGGAGATTTCCCTCTAATGATGTGCTACCACAATCCTGATGGAAGTTTCTAAGTTGTCCTCCCTCCACTGTTTTCTCTGCTGCATAAATCTTGCACAAACTGAAGCATGTAGTGAATGTCTCCTTGGATTAATGGCATGCTGCTTCCCTGCATCCTTGCAGAGCTTCAGCTGCATTATGTGCAAACTGGTACAGATTCCTGGCAGGCATCAGCTGAATAAGAATCAGAAAGAGAATAATTATAAATAGAAGAAGAATTCTAAATGTGGTGAAAATATCTTTATAAAATAGGCAAATGTTACATTGTCTTTTTACATGATACATTACTATGGGACTGTTATACAGATTTTTTTTCCTAATTTTATAATTACTTGATGTCTGACGTGTAAAAGTTAAAATTTGAATGGTTCTTGAAGCAAGCTGTCACATTTGAAAATGGTGAAAAGACAAGTTAATTCTCTAAAATTTGGAGAGAAAACTTCTCCCCTTTTACTTCAATTAAGATCAAAGTTATTTTATAAAAGCCTTGTGAGTGTGCAGTGTGTGCATATGGAAGCTCTGTGTCTTTGAAAGTTGTTTTAAAATTATCCCTAAAATCAGATACCTGTTTGGTATCTGCCTGTTACAGTAGTAAAATGTTGAACTACAGGATGGTCTCGTAAAAGGAATAATCTATTTAATTTTGGCAGAACCAAGTCTATCAACCTCCAAAAGATTTAACAACTTGCTGTGGTAGCTGCAAGAACTTGTCTTGTCTCCACACTTTCAGCAATGGCACGGTTGCCAGTTTTAAGGTGAGTTTGCGTATTTTATTCCCTCAAAATATTTAGAAGAAAATATAAAAATATTAAATACTGTACTTATCTTGCCATACAAAATGTGCAGAAAAGAGCTTTATTTGGCCAAATACTAGGAATAGTTTTGCATGTACACAATATTAATTTGTTGGAGAGTCAACCATATACCTGTCAACAAAAATTAAAGGATTCTTATATTTGTGAGAAAATTGCCATCAACTCGACTATTTTAGAACCTACTTAGCATTATATATTTTTATTTGACTTTCAAATGCATTAACTTGAACATGCATCTGAATTATGTTCTGCTGCATTACTGTTGATTCAAGTGAGATCTTATTCAATGAATTTGTTTAATTAGTACTTGAAATATAGTTTTTGCTGAGTGAAGTTTCTGTTTTAAAATTTTTGACAGCCTGGTGCTGTTTGGATTTCAAACTGCATCAGATATGAATGCACCAACACAGCAATAGGACCAGTCCTGGTTTCCTCTGCAGTTGGATGCCCACCCTTTAATGAAACTGAATGTGTGAAGGTCAGTGTACAAGACACTGTTTGCATTCCAGCTGTGATTTATGCTTGCATGAAAAGATTTAACTCTGGCAAAATACACTTTTACCTCAAGAAGGGAGAAATTATTCATTTATGTAGTGTATTTTTCCCAGACATTTACAGATAAAAGGTGTAACCACACATCAGACTACTGTGCCACCAGGCTGCTGAGTTACACAGCTGGACACACCTCTTCTGAGTCTTAGAATTTTATTTTTTAATAGTGGTTTGTAATATTAAACTAGTCTTCATACAACTGTCTGAACTTGGATGCTGCTCTGGGCTGAATCTCCCCTTTCTAACATTTTCCATGTACAGCAATGTGATTCAGCACAATGAACAAAACATTGAGAAAAAGGCAAGATTGAAAATCAGGAGCATCTTTTCTACAGTGGCACATAAATATGAACTAGTTTTGGAGCAAGAACAAAAGTTCTGTTTGAATTTTCAAAATTAGATTATATCAAGTGCCAAGAAATGAAGGCCAGGAGAATTCTCTCATTGCTCTCTGTAATTCTACATTTACATGTGGATAGAAAGTTATTTTCCTTGGTGGATGATGTTACACAAAACAGGGAAAGAACTAAGTGGCTGTAGTTTTTCCTCACAAATAGCAGCAGGTTGGTTCTTCAGAACCATCTCAGTTTCAGTCCATCCATTCACCAGTGTTGTATTTGCCTGAACAATGATGCAGAATCTGAAACATACTTCTAATAGTGCAGATGGGAATGAATGCTTGAAAGAAATCAAGTTTTTCCTCTTTATTTTATCTCTTGGTCAGGTCGGAGGCTATGTTGTGCCATTCTTAGAAGGATGCTGCAAAACATGTAAGTGATTATTGACAATTCCTGCCTCACAAGTCTCTCTGATCTGTTACCTTATGAATAAAGTGGATTATGTCCCATATGAAAGCTTGAGTCACATCTCAAAGGCTGTGCTTTTCTCAGATTTACTCATGTAAATAACACTGAAAATAGTCGAGTTAAATTAAAAGAAAACACTTTAACATGGAAACATTTACTCCATTGATAGTGATTGTAGCTGGTCAGGTCACTGAAATTCCTACCTGGAGTATTTTGTAGTTCTTGTATAAAACTCAAAATTTTAGGTACTGCATTTAGTAAAATAAAAGGTACTGTACTTTAGAGGGAATCTTGAAAAAATTCTTCATCAGTATCTTTTAAAAGATTCTACAATTTTAAAATTCCCTCTTTCCTGATTATCTCTGAGAGCTAATAGATATTTTCTGGAAAAAAAAAACAGACTGAAAATTCTCTACACAATAGGTTTGAAACATGCTATATCTTAATAGAAATCAAGCAAATAGAAATAATTTTTTTCTTAACACATTAGTACATAACTGAAACATTTTGGCTGATTTTATGAAGGCCTTAGGCTGAAGTTGGTATTAAGAGAAGAACTGAAGATTCTTTTATAATGGGCAGTATAATATTTAAAAATGCAAAAATCTGACTTAATTTGCATAAGTGGATGAAATAGTGACCTGAAGGTGTGGGGGGGAGCTGGAGAAAAGCCAGATGTGTCCTGCTGGGTGGGATGGAGCTGGCACAGCCCTGGCTACCTGACTTGGTCCCACGTGCACACTCACTGCAGTGGGTATGTGCTGCCAGCTGGGAGGTGCCTTTTGGTCTTACTTTATTTTTGTAGTAAAAAAATTATGGAAATTGTACAAGATTTATCTGAGGTTCTTTATCTCTGCTCCCACCATGAGGGAATGATAATATCCACATTTTTTTTCCCTCTGTGGACCTGTGTTTCAAGCACTTGTCCTACCTAGTTCTGTGGCAAATTCTCCACAGGCACTCTGAGATCAGCATTTGATTATCAGACATTGCCCTTCTGTACCCTGGCAGCCAAATAAACCACCTTCTGAACAAATTAGTAAGACAGTTAAACATGCATTAATCTACTTTTCAACAGGGCAGAAAATCTTGCTGCTATGCTTAGAGAAAAATTATAGCCACGCTCCTTAATTGCTAAAGACAAAAGTAAATTAACTAGGGCATGCCTCAAAAAGGAAAATTAAACTCTTGAGGAACTCAGTTGACTTTTGAGATGCATTTACGAGTACATGCCTAGAGTTTTGATTTCACACCTGCACAGCACAGAGCCTGTGTGAATCATGCAGCTCATTCTGACTCCAAGCAAACCTGCCACGAGAGCTGTCAGTCAGTTGTAATTGTGGGGGATGTTTCATGAGGAGGATTACCAGTGTTTTGTTTTCTTTTGAAGCACTTCTCCATTAGAAACAATTGGGATTTTTATATTCAGTTTTAATTGGTTTTGAAAATTAAGAGCCACAAGCTCCATCACAACCTAGAGGGAAAATTCCGCTCTTTCTCTCTTGTAGCCCCAAAGAACATAGTGAACTTAGGATACCAGATTGGCTTGGTTATACAATTTAGGCCAGATTCCTCCTGGTTTGCACATGAGGTTTAGCAATGTGAGAAATGCCTGGATGTGGTACTCAGCTGCTGGAACCATGAACCATTCCTGAGCAGGGAAGCAGCAACAGATGACTTCCAGAGGTCTCTTCCAGCCTCAGCCATTCTGTGATCCTGTAATATAAAAGAGAAACTTGAATTCTGTTTTCCAAAATCTAGTTTTCCTACTGCCGGAAATCCTCTGTAACACGTGCTCTGTTCAATGTGCAATATTCTCACCAGGTTCTTCAGTGTCAGTGCTCCCATTCCTTGTTAGCCCAGTCACTCCCACAGCCTATGCTGGCTGTCACACAGGTACCTTTTCCTGAAATAAGTAGGACCAACCCAAACAGCACCATTGTTGATTTCCAACAATGTACTCCCTGATAGGATTGCCAGACCTCTCCTTACCCAATTTTTGCCAAAGCTGCAGTGTAGCACAACTGCTCCTGGTTTGCTCGGAGTGCCTCCCGTTCTGGTTTGGTTTTCACTTTGCACTGTGTGGGCGGTGCATTGTTGTCAGCCAACAATGTACTGTTGGTAGTAAGCACTTGCATGGTCTTTAGCTTGCTGCATGTGTAAAATTGCTGTGTTTAAAAGGGTAAACTAATTCCATCATGTTTACAGTGCACTAGAACATAGAGACTAATTGCTTTGCTTGTTAAAACTTGTTATATCAGCCACATTTTTGTAGATGATGTGTCATATAGTTTTGTTTCCAGTGCCATGTACAGTAGAAGCAAGTAATTGTTTTCCCAGCCATAGTTAGGATAATATGCTGAAAACAGCAAGCCTGTGTTTAGTCCATGAAAATTGGAGATTATCTTTGTTCTTTTTTGTAAAGCATGTTAATTCCTTGAATTATAACATGCTTTTTTTGGCATTTATTTTGTGAACACAAGTCTCCAAATTTCTGCAAGCGAAATTATGTTGACTGTAATTTTGTACACCACTGAGTGATACATCCTACCTTAAACTATACTTATGACTCCAGGACTACTACATCAAAATATGTATTTCTCTTTCCTATTGCTGTCACTTTAAGTGACCACAGTGTTAGGAGTCAATCCAAAAACCAATCAAGGGTTTTCAACCACACAGATGATGCAAAAGAATCTCTTATATTATGACACACATAAAATGCTCCCATGTTTTGGAAGGTTGTTAAGATAAACATATTTGTTGTAAAGCTCATTTGAAAAGCATTGGATGTTAAAATGCATGCATAGAAATACATTATATAGTTATTTTGCATGAGATATGATGTACTTTCACCATAGCCTGGATGAAGTCATAGTCACAGCTGCACTGAATTCTCCACCCTACACACCATGTATAATGTAAAAGAAGAAAGAACCATGAAAAGAACCGTGAAAAACACGAAATAACGGTGAGTTGGGGTTTTTTAAAAACCTTTTTTTTTTTTCATTTCTCAATTTATTTTTTTCTTAAGCAAACATAATTCACTGACAGTCAAGCAGTAGTCAGATATTTCTGTCTGTAGGTTTTTATTTGTTTCCAAGAAGATTTATTAGTATCCTTTCTGTCAGGTTGTAGAAAACTCTGCTATGTCTAGTAAGAGTACCAGGCTTATATAATTTAAAATAGAAAATGAAAAAAAAAAAAAAAGGCAAGAAAACCCTTAAAGAAAATAATCTAATTAAAACCCCCCAAACAAACAACATTTACAAACTGTTCCTCTAAGAAGCAGTATTACTAGTTTGACAGTGATTAGAGCAGGGAAGTGGACATTGTACATCACAATGTAATCAAATTGTGTCACATTTCATACTGGGTATTCAAAGCAATGAATGAATATTGCCCTTGCTTTTCTGGAGCTAACAGTGTTCCCCTTTTGTCAACATCTTGGGATTTCTTGGCTCAAAGAAAATGCAGCTCTGTAAGGGGAGAGTCATTGGGGGCTGCATCATGGTGTGTAAAATCTGGTGTGAAACTCTTCTAATGGAAGGGGCTGTTCATTCTCTTACAGATCTGCAATGTGATGTGATTTATCAGCCCAGAGAGGATCATCCTCAGAAGATACTGTTCTTCCTGTTCTCTTACAACTGAACTTTACACTAAGCATCTTTTTTTTTTTTTTATTCCAGTGTTTGGCATTCCCTTGTTAAATTAGGTTTAACTCCTCATTTAATTTCATGATTTCTTGTGATCTCTTGTATTTGATCCATGTGTCTTGTACATACTTCTATGAGAAAAATTGTGGAAATAATGTTAATGAAAATAAAATGTTTCATTTGTTCACTGGTGTTCTTTGATTTCATGAAAATATACAGAAATGCAAAGCCCCCTGTTCTTCATCAGGTTTTGTTATGCATTCTGTTATGTATTTATTTTAAATTTTGTTAATATCACTGGATATAAGTGCTGCTGTTGAAGTTTGTTGTATTTATTTCATGGAAAATGCACTTTATTAACAAATTTTCATTTTGATAATGATGCCATTTGGTACCACTAAAAAGTTAATAAGTTTTACAGGAGAGTATGATCAATTTTACAAAAGTTTTTGAAAACTGGACATAAAAGGCTTTTGAGAGAAGAATAAAAATTTTATAGCTGTTATTAAAAAAAAATGCAATGATTTAAAAAGGGATTCAATGTGCAGCTATTACCACCTCACCAAAGTTTTGCATGCAGTGATGTACTGGGTATTTTCTTTGTGTCTCTTGAACCCACTAAATGGTCAGGAGTGTTCTTGTCTCTGACCTGTTAGAAATTTGAGCTGATATTTTAAAATCTTTGCCCATTTTGCAGGTAAGGAAGATGGTAAATTCTGTAAGAAGGTGACTGTTAGGATGACCATCCGCAAGAACGACTGCAGGAGTAACACACCAGTAAGTAGATAGAGTTGTGTTCCATTTCTTTGAATAGAAGAGAAAAAATGAGAGATGAAAAAGAAGGAAGAAAGGGAACTGTCTCCATTTCTGTTACAGAGACAGAGGCTTCTGTGTTGCACAGAACTGTTTAAATGCTTCCCTACATTCTCAGCAGTCTTATTATCTTCTTAATAATGAAAAGAGGAGGCTGTTGCTTCTTTTTGTGTGCATTTAGGTGCATGCTGATTTAGTATCATTTCACCCTATACTGCAATTATTCTATGCAAATTAACTATTACAACTGAGATTGTACAGCTAAAATGGCTGCAGATGTGTGTAATTTTTCATCTGCCCAGGGACAGTGTTTAAATGCCAGCTTCATGAAGAAAGGAATCCTGGTCTCAAAAGCTTTTTTTAGGCAGCAGCATGAGCATTACTGTAAAATGTGAAGGAAGAATGAGGCACTATCTGTGTGTCTATCAAAGGATTTAGTGTTGGAGGACACCAAGCATGTCCTGCTGAGCAGTGAGGCTGAGAGCAGCAGCAAGGGTGCAGACAGACGTCTCGTGTGAGATGTGTAAGAGCGCCTGGAAAAGCTGTAATAAAAGAGAGTAGGGAAACAGCTGTAGCCTCTAAAATGACTCCAGGAGTACATTTAGTAGAGTAAGCTGTTGAGCAGCCAGGAAATTTATTCTCAGTGTTTCATTGAACAGAAACACAAATCCTGACTATTAAATTTGAAAAAAAAGTTATCAGTTTCTTAAGCCTATTTTTCTTACAGCCTATATTACACATTTGGTATCAGTAGTAGTAACTCCCCTCAGCTTTCCAAAGGATTGGTTCTTTTATTCCTCCTTGCTGATACCCAGTATAGCAACACTACATCAGTGTATCACTGAAATGAATACCGTAGGGAGTTATGGTGTGTTCAAGCCAAGATTGTTATGAATACTTTAAAATTCAAAACTGAAATTGCTTCTTTGTGTCTGTTAAAACAAAGCAAGTATATCACTGAAGTGGACAGAAGAGTTATGAACATCAGTGATTAAAACTGAGACCTTTCTGGGCAGTGCACTTCAGAGGTTATTTCCAGATGTAGTGGCATTTCATAAGGGGGTAGAGGAAACATATCCACATTTTTAACTGCTTTGCGTTGGATTTGGGTGCCTAATGTCTAAGAATTGCTTGAGAAGCCCTGACTCTCCCACCTGCTCCACTGTTAATTACTGGCTGTGTGTGTTGCCAGGTGAACATCGTTTCGTGTGATGGAAAGTGCCCGTCCGCCAGCATTTACAACTACAACATCAACACCTACGCCAGGTTCTGCAAGTGCTGCAGGGAGCTGGGGCTGCAGAGGAGGACTGTGCAGTTGTACTGCACCAGCAATTCCACCTGGGTCACCTACTCCATCCAAGAGCCCACAGATTGCTCTTGCCAATGGTCTTAAAAATAAAAAAGAAAAACAAAAAAGAAAAACAGCGAGCCCAGCTGTTTGCCGCATAATTTTATATTTTATAATTTTATAATAGTTTATCTATTAAAAAGCCAATCCTCTGAATTTCACCAGTTTACTGCAAAAGACCACAAATACATTTTGACTCCCCTAAATATCTGAAAAGTGGCTTTGCATCATTTGTATTGTGATTTGCCTTCATTTTAATTCATGGGGATTGTTTTAAGGGTTCTTGTGCCAACATAAAAGGTGATTTCCATTTGTGACATCTAAAGAGAAAGAACACCATCTGTTTTGTTCTGGAAGGCTGATCTGCCCTTTGTCAAGCCCCCATTCCAGCCTTACACCATTGTCTGACTTACCTGGCAGCAGGTCACTGTTTTGAAAGCATTGTGATTGTGCAAGTATGTTTAGTGTCTATTGAGAAAAATTCTTTGCGCAACATGAGAAGAATTTTCAGTTTAAATCATATTCCTGTTGCTAAGTAGAACATGTATATGAAATTAAATTTAGGATTAATTTTTTTTTTTTTTTTTTTTTTTTTTTTTTTAGTCAGGGAAACATTATTCATACTGATAACTGTGTGTAGTATTCCCTGGGAATCATTTCAGTTTTTCTGATGTATTTTATATTGTTGTGAGAAGCATCATGGCAAGCATGTGTTGATAGAACAGATCTGCTGTCCTTAGGCTATTTAGATTACGTAGTCATTAGTCACTTTATCTTTCTGCTAAGCAATATGACATAAACTGAAAATGCAGAGTTTTGAAAAATGAAAACCATTTTATATTCCTTTGTATAGTTCATAACTTAAAGGAAAACTTTCATCTTATGAAATGAACCATACTTAAATTGTCTCTTAGGAGAATGAACAGGTTAACACTAATTTAAAGATGCGAAAGTTCATTAGGAAAAAGAAAATGAGGATAATAGATCTGCCTCAAAGAAAAACAAAACTGAAAATCTTTGTCACATGTATAGTAGATGCAACTTCTTATGGTAAGTGCTTGAAATTCAAAATGTACAACTGTAAGGCTTGAAATTTCAAAAGCAATTTTTTATGAGAATTTTTTTGAAAAATTAATTTTTTTTTAAATGAGCTAATTTTTTTCTTCTCTAAGCTAATGTTACTACTCTTTTCTTCTTTAATGAATGCCATTGAGATTAAGCAAAAATTCAGTAGCTTTTGTTTTGTAGATTTAAATAGTAGATAGCATGCAGTGATACACTTGAGACCTGTAAGAGTAAATAGATCTCAGTATATTCTCTTTGGAAGCTACTTGTCTGCAGTAAATCCAAAGAAAAATGTCTTGTTAAAATCAATCATGTGAACATTTTTGATATTAATTTTGTATACTGTACATTTCATTCTTACAATATCTAATAAACAACAGGAAGTCTTATTTTGTTACAATTAATTTTGCTATCATTGCTAGAGCAGCTTACTGCCATGTGATGAAACACACTATATTTCCTAATATTTTCCTTTAATGCTGCACATGGGTAATTTTAGAGTTTGCTGACATCACAAGTAGTACATCAAGGAAGAAGATTTGTTTATGGATTTTCAAAAATCTGATTATTTTTCTGATTTCATCATAGTTCACTTTCAGCCTCAGAAATGCAAAATTCATCTATGTGATTTTATTCAAAACAAAAACACTTGTTCATCAAATTGTAACAACACAACTCTGACACTGTCCCAGTGTTTCTCCTGGAAAAACAGGTGAGGAAGAAATTTAATTTCTGCACAATCTTTATTTTTTTGTAAATCAACTTTCAGTTTGACTGCACTGTGTAGCCTGTGTTTTGAATAATTCTTGTGTAGTGATGATCATCCTTCGGTACCTAGGGTGAAATGTGTCTTTAAGCTCTCTACCTGTTGTTTGTGCAGTCCCTGCTCACTTGGCAGATCATGTTCCTTTATCAAAACTGTCTTCTAAATAGCAAGAAGGGACAGAATTTGGGAGAAGTTCATCCTTTGGAAATCCAGAGGGGAAAAAGTGCTGTTTATAAGGCATTGAGCAGAGTTAAATCCTTAATGCCACAAGCTTAAATTCATGCTTTGGCATTTTCAAAGGCGAAGCTCAACCTTCCTTAGTTTACCAGCTGGCAGATGCCATCCTAAAGGGCTGGAATTAACAAGAAGAGAAGCTTCTTTTGCTCTCAACCTGATGTGGTGAAGTGCTAAACACCACCATGAGGGACAGAACTAGAGCAGGAATTAGGCCAACTAGCATTTTTCCCTCTTGCCACTTGAGCAGAGAGCTCATAGTTTCTAACAGCTCAAGGCAGGAACTCTGAAAAGCTGTTGAGATCCAAACTTTCAGCTCTTGGATGAAAAGGGTAGTGCAGGCAGTCAGAGCAGAAAGCTGACAGAAACACTGCTGCTGGTGCTGCTATTTCAGCAGTAAAAGTAATAAACATCATGGTAAGTCCCGACTTCTGCTTTTGTAAACAGTGTGCTTGTGCTGGGAGAAACAAGAGGAAAGATTCAAACTCCCTCTGATGTGGCAGGGGAAGCTACTTTAAACCTGCCTCTGTGTTAAATTTCTTTACATGTCCTCAACCTATCTGTGTTTGTTCAAAGCCACCCAGGCCCTTACCATGTATTTACCTTATGCTGCATTTGCACAAAGCAGCTCAGCTGGAAAAAGATGTGCCCTATTTGTACTTCCACATCTTTGGAAACCAAAGTGACCTCAATGTGGTTTTCATCTGGCCCTTCCATACTGGAGGAACTTGGACTGTAACAGTGATGAATTTGTAAAATAATTTTGTTTTCTTTTTATTAAGTCCTTTGCTTGAAACAGACCTGCTAGAAACTGGGGTTTCTCAACATTTTTCTTTAAAAGTCTCAGAACTTTATTCCATCCCAATAACCCTGTCCTCCTTACAGGTGTTTGCATGCATAGAGCTTCTTCACAAAACTGATTCCTAATGTTGGGAAGGAACCATCACATTTGGGAGGGAAACATTCTGTTTCATTAAATCCAGGAATCAAAATCTTTCTAATGCTAGGTGGTGTTCCACCTTTGAATGAAATTTTATTTGAGTATGGAAACGTTGGTTGGTGGTTGTAGTGCTGATTGCCCATTTTCATCTCATTTAAAAAATATTTCATTTGCATTACCTTGAGCAAGCTTACCCAGCCTTGATTCACGGGAAAATATGAGATTTGGCAGCTGGATTCTTGAATATTATGGATATTGACCCTCGACAAAGGCCTTTAGGAAGAAATACAATGATATCAATTGTGTTTTCTAAATGCTCACTCTCTGGCGTTGTTAGTACATGATCTGGACTCGGGATCATGGACTCTTGAGTAATGCTTCCTCTAATTAGTGATAGGGCTGCCTGGTGGTTTGGTAAATTAATCTGAGATATTGGCATCTGCTGGGCTGCAGTTTAATGGGAGCTATTAGTCACAAGTTACACCCCCTCAGACAGCTCCCGAGTATGCAGCTCATGAAGTCAGACCAAAATCATTCCAAAAATTCTGCCCTCAGTTTTATCTCTGCCCACACCACCATCTCTCTCCCCCATACAAGTGGCTATGAATAATTAAAACGAGGTAACAGCTGCTATGCAGATGGTGATTTTTTGGAAAAATCCCCTTAGTGTGATGAAGACATCTAACCTCTTTAGAAATAGTACCTGACAGACTGCTGTCCCCTCAGATCTGCTTTCTGCATGGACTTTTGACCAAAGCTGTGATCTTAGCACTTGACATCAGCTGTTCCTAACATAGATATCTGAATTAACTGAGGTGTCCAGGCTTCATCCATCACCAAAGAGAGCTGCATCCAGAAAGTGACACAATCCATCCTGAAATAAATGTTTAAGACTGATACGGAGATTTATCCTCCAGAAGTACCATCCTTCCTTTTCACTGGGGAGAGAACCTAGATATGGTGAGGTAATTTGCTTTTGGACTATTAAAATTAGTTGGAATTAAATTTCACCTTTAATGGTTAAAGATATGTCAACAGGCTCAAAACTCAGCTATGGTGATAGTGATTATGGCATATCTCACCTGACCCTCATATGAGGTGATTAATGGTAATATTTGATTTGTATGAAGCTGAGTTGAGTGTCATTTGTCTTGTCTGGTGTCTCCTGTATGTTTCCAAGTATACTTATTTTGTGTAACAGCTATAAAACTATCCCTGTATTTCTAGACCTGAAGACAGACATCATCAGCCAAACCTTCAAGATGGGAAAGCACAGCTGAATTTGCAAAGATGTCAAGTGTTTATTTCCGTGACAATGTCTTCTATTAGCTGGAAAAAATCTGTAAGGTGAGTGAATTGTAGCATATTTCTGTTTTATAGATCTTTCATTGTCTAGATGTTGGCTTGAGATCTGCAGGTGATTTGCGATCTTGCTTTCTAAGCTTCCAAAATATTCAAGGTAATGTCATTCTTCAGAAAATAGGAAATATAAATAAATGCTTATTGTATCTACTTGGGACAACTTTGAATGGAAAAATAAACAAACAGAAAAACCCTACCACATTTGGTTAAAATGCCTAAAATGTTAAAAATGGTTTTCTGGCAGCTTCCTTATTTTCAAATGTTTAGTTGAAATACCAATATCTTAGATCATGACTCTCATCCTTTTCATTTTTGCTCTGGAAGAGGAGTAGAAAGGAGAGGAGGTATCATGTTTTTAATGAAAACATTTAGAAGTTTTTCCTCTTCAGATTGGACTGGCAAGCCCAATTATCATGGAGTTGTTACATAGGGAAAAGTGGGAGTCAGTACCCAAGGGTTCCTCTTAGGATTTTCAGTATTAGAGGTGGGAAAAAAGTCCCTTCCTTGATAATGAAGGAAAACTGGCATGTTTTGTGCTCACTGATGGCAATGGGCTTGAGTGCAGCCCTTGTGTAGGATTACTGCAGGTAATAGAAGTTTCTCTCCTATCTTCTCCACGTGTCATAAGGCTAAAGGAGGAGTTTGGGGCCTTCAGGTAGCTCTAATAATGAGTCTTGTACTGCAAGACCTATAATTGACATGAAATGAAAGAAAACAACCTAGTGCCCTATAAATGCTGTATTTAAGCTGTTCTCTGGAAGGAAATTTACAGCATTTGCACATTTTTTTGTTGGCTCCAAGACTGGAACACAGGGGGAAGGGAAGGTATCATTTTTAGGCTTTAGATTTGGCCATACTGTAGCACTTCCAAATCTTCTGTCAACACTGGCGTGATGTTGCATTCATTAAAAAATGCACGACCTTTTAAAATATCCATCTGTTATATAAATAAAAATAATGCAGCCCTATATTTTTAAGGTATGCTAATCCTGCATGGCCATGGTCTAATTATCAAATGATTTCATGCTACCCTGGTGGCAGGCAACATCCAGACCACTGAACACTTGCTATGGATCTCTCATTAAATCCCTCTTGCACAGTTTCATTCATAAATTTACCATGGCTTTTAAAACAAAATAGTTTGATGCTTATACAGCAATATCAAATAAGAGCAGTGTGTTTCCAGAATGCAGCAACATTTTTCAGATGCTCCACTTCATGCATGACTGAGTAAGGGGTGGCAAACTCTGTTACTGCTGCCTCTTACCTTGAGTGAAGCCTTGCTGCTGGTGGGGAGAGAGTGGTGGCTGTGCCCAAAGGTGAGATGCCCTGGGTGTCACCTTTGTGCAGCCTGGATATTCTACTCTCTGCACCAAGATTCATTTTGATAATAGGTGCCCCAAGCTGAGTATCAGCATTCCTGATCCACACCCTGCTCCTTTCTGGCTGTGTTGGAGCTAGCACAGAGGTGCTGAGGTGCTCATGCCTCTTGCCTTCTCTGATGTTCCTCCAGCACTATGCTCCTTTCACCTACTCCCAAGTTAAACGTAGTGCCTTAGAGCTTTGGAAATGTCATGTGAAGCTTGGAGAGCCAAAACACAAAGAAAATTGTGGGTTTGTGGTTACGTTGTTAATTGAACTTTGGAAAGGCTTGGAAATTACTTGGTGGAAGTGGGTAATGGAAGTGTTTACTTATTTCCACATGACAGTTTTAACTTTTGAATTCAGTGCAAATGGCTTATTCCCAAGTAACCATACAATTAACTTCATTAAGTGGAATTATTAGAAACAGAGTTAAAGTATTTGTGCAGATTTACCTTGGACTGCAATTTACTCTAAAAACGATTTCATGCCATCTGTGCCAACTTAGTGCCATCTGCTCTTTTACAAGACAAGTTTTGCAGCTTAACAAGAAATCTTCCTTCTGTGTGGTGACTTGGAGTACTCTGGTAGTATCACTTTCCCCAGGCTTGCACCACCCCTCCTTGTGAATTTTTTAAAGCAGTGTGAATTTTTTAAAGCAGTATGAATCCCATAGCTCTATGTCCCTTGATCTCTCAAAGCACTGCTGGGCTGGAAATGAAGAGAATTGTTTCTCTGAGGGCTAATAGAGAGCCAGGTAGCTGGACACAGGTCATGGGGATGACAAAGAGCCTGTGACCCACTGAGTATAGATCAAAGCACCCTCAGCGAATTTACAGATGGCATCCAGCTGAGTGGAGTGTTTGACACACAAGACAGGAGACCATCCAGAGGGACCTGGACAAGCTCAAGGAGCTGGTCCATTGGAACGTCATGAGGTTTAACAAGACCAAGTGCTGGGGCTGCACCTGAGTCAGGACAGCCCCCAGTGTCAGCACAGGCTGGGGATGAAGGGATGGAGAGCAGCCCTGCCCAGAAGGACTTGGAGGTGCTGTGAGGACAGGCTGGTCATCAGGCAGCCATGGCACTCACAGCCCAGAGAGCCAAACATGTCCTGCATCCAGAGCCCTGTGGGCAGCAGGGAGGGAGGGGGTTCTGCTCTGCTCTGGTGAGACCCCATCCTTCTCTGGGGCCCCAGCGCAGGAAGGACAGGGACGTGCTGGGGTGACTCCAGAGGAGGCCACCAAAACAATCAGAGGGATGGAGCACCTCCCCTGTGAGGAAAGGCTGAGAAATTTGTGTTTGTTCAGCCGGGAAAAGAGACAGATCTGAAGTGACCTAATTGTGATCTTTCAGTACTTGAAGGGAGCCTACAAAGCAGATGGAGAGGGACAGGAGAATGTAGTGACAGAACACGGGGTAATGGCTTCAAACTGAAAGAGAATAAGTTTAGATCAGTTATTAGAAAGAAATTCCTTACTAGGTGATGAGATACTGGCACAGGTTGCCCAGAGAAGTGGATGCCCCAACCCTGGAAGTGTTCAAGGCCAGGTGGGATGGGCCTCTGCGCAACCTGGGCTACTGAAAGGTGTCCCATGGCAGGGAGGTTGGAATGAGATGATCCCTTCTAACCCAAACCATTCTGTGATTCTATGATTCATTGATAGTAGCAAACTGCACCAGTGTTCAGGAAGCTGGGGACTGTCTGGGAAGGGGAGCATAGGGAGAGATGCATTGAGACTGTGAATTTGGATTAATTTCCTATCCTTGCTGCATTTTTTCTCTTGCCTGATGAAAGGTTTACCACTTCCAGTACTTTCATATTTAATTCAAATCTCCTTTTATAGCTCAAAATATTTTATCAACCTTTTATATTTGTCCCAAACTACTTCAAATAAGAATGCGAAAGTACCACAGGACTGATTTGCATCAAGGTGCTACCAGCATCCGTGTCTTCCTGCTTAACAAATTATTTTTCCTCTTCTCTGGCACAGCTTATTGTGATTCAAGTATTTGTAATAAGTTGGAAATTTCAGTGAGTTGTGTGCTTACTCACTGAAGTATGTGACTTGCTCAGTGCATACAGAGCTTGTTTTTGTTACCGGGTCATTTGAAGTTCAAAGCAGTTGAAGATCTTTGCAGCAGTCTTTGAGATACTGATGTTCTCTGTGCAAGAGAAGCCTTAGCCTGAGCCATTGAGAAATGCTTTTTGAATGTGGAATCTTTGTAGCACACACTGCAAACTTAGGGAGGACAGTGTCCATTACAGAAAATTTCTGTCCAGGTTATTTGCTTGTCCAAATGGTAAACTTTCAAAATAAGAATTTTTACAAGGGAGGCTTCTGGGTAAATTATATGGAGGGTGGGTTGCTGCCACCAGCTCTAACAAATAGTAATGCATGGAAAGGTAATGGATGTGCAGCTGAAATTTATGTTACTTGCTCTCCCATAAATCAAGCACCTAAGTTAGCCTGGTACTTTCCAATAAACAGGTAACTGAAAAGGCTCCTGAAAACCAGGAAACAGAAAAATAAATTTCAATTTGATGTCCTGGTTGTACTTGAAGTGTATCTACACTGTGTGTGTTCCCTGTGCATATATATGATATACATGCATCCAATGTGATACTGGTGGCCAACAAACAGCACCCACTGTTAAAAATACTTTCTCTTTATACTTCTTCAATATTCCATTTAGGCACAATTCATTTTATATGTGTATGTTTGTGCAAGTAGGTAAAATCAGATATTGGCATCTAATACATGTAGTAATAGTTAATTTATTCAAAGCATTGGTTACTAATTGGATTTTCAGTTCACTGACCTTGTCACATCTCTGCTGAGTTCAAGACATTAAGAATATTTTCCAAATGGCCAAACCTCATATTTAAAATTCTAATGTATTTTACATAACATAAGAAGTTTTTAGTACCAGAAAAATTCCATTTTCCTCAGTCCAGTTTCAGGTTCCTAACCTGATTTTCTGGGCTTAATCCTCTTCCTGTTGAAATCAATAAGTACATTGTAATATAATGATTCACGTTCAAGGTTCAACCATAGAAAATTAAGGCTACATGCTGATTTTACTGCCATTGTAGAAAGATGATATCTTAAAATGTGTAAAAGCACAATAAACACTTTAACTCTTTCAGCCCTATTTTTTTTTCTTTTCAGAGAGTCTAAACACTTGAAAATGGATCTTTGTTTTAGACCTAGTGATGGCAAGGAGATAAAAGCTGAGATGCTATTTTGATAGGAATTCCTTTTGTGGTTTCAGATGCTTTGTAGTAGGACAGTGCCTTCTTCCCTTAACTAATGCATGTTAAGCAAGACTAAAGGGAAGTAAACACCAAGTGGAGCATATTTTATTGTTTTAATAGAAAACAATATAATTAAAACTGTGGAATTTTTGAGCTTCGATTTGTTTAACTCTTTGAGAGACGTGGAGAAGTCAGTCTGTCTTGTTGAAATGTACTGGATGTGCTGTGAAGGTTTGGATGCCCTGTTGTCATTGAACAGCCTGGTGACATCTTGTGTGCTCTGTACAGAGCTGCCCTGGTTCAGAGGGTACTGATGCTGGTGAATCCAAAGGTAAATATTTCAAAATGGGCTCTGGGATGTGCTTCAGGCTGTCCTCAATGGCCCTTCTGGAAGTTGTAAGTGGCATCTTTTCTGTTTTGCTGCATCATGTGCATGATATATGGGATATCAGAATAATATCATGATACAGGGACATCAGAAAGGTGAATTCTGTACTTGGCTGCCCCATCTGGAGTGTGGGGACCCTGCTCCCTGTGGATGTGCATGTGAGGAGCCTCTCCTACTGCTCTTCACCAGAACTGTCTGTGAAGGTCATTAACATCCTGATGCTCCTTCCTGGGAGTAAAAGTCATTATACATTCCATAGCTTCTGCTTTCTAAATATGAAACTGCCTGTTAATGGAACAAATGCACCTGAAGTATGAACTTCAGGCTCTTTGTCATCCCAGATGAAGGTGAACAAATGTTTCCTTCTTAACTCCAATGTCTCTAGGAAGGGAAAAGAAATTAATCTTCCTCTCTTCTCTCTTCCTCACTCCAGAAGACTTTCTTAGGAACTGAAACTTTCCATTGGGTTTCCAGTCTCATTCAGGCCCAGTGATTTACCTGCAGCTGCTGAAGCCTCATCTCCCTTTCTGCCTTGGGTGGAGGACATGATATGTTCCTTGGTGAAATACAGCCTTTCCCCTTCCTGCCGGAGCCTGAGGACATTCTGTCCCTCTCCCTGCTTTTGGCACCTTGTATGGAAATACAGTATCTGGAAATGGGAGTGCATGCCAGCTGTTTGGGGGACCCTTTCTTGCACAGAGGGAAAGGGAAACCGAGACTGACAGAACGAGAGATGTTGGCTTTTTATAGCACAGAGGCTTGTGGGAAACTGTGACTGATCAATGAATGTTTTCAGCACAAGTGGAAATCCATATTTTCACAAGTGCAGTATCCAGAAAAACTTAGTCTGAGAATACAGAGCTAAAGTGCATGAAGATTTTACAAAGATTGATTCCAATTCAAATGTATCCATTATAGTATAAGAGATTACTTATTTTCTGAATCATGTGATCCACCATGAAAGATTGCCAGATTGCAGATAGTTTGTCCCTGTCCCCAGAGGATGGTGTGTATTGATTCAGTCAGGATATTTAAAAAAAAACAAAAAAAAAGACTGGCTGATCCCTGTTAGACCAATGCAACTTAACTGAGGAGATAAAGCTTTAAAATGTAGAAGACATACAGCTTGGTCTCCTTGCAAATGTTCCTCTCTGGTGGTAGGAGAATGGAGTTGGCAGTTTTGGCAAGGGTGGTGGGTACATCTGCTCCAGGTCAGAAGATATTCCCTATTCCACATTTCCCAGTGTAAAGGAAATTGTTCCAAAGCAACGCTATCAGACCTGGTGCCTCCCAGTATCTTGGACTTCTCTAAATGCTGTAGTGGAAAGCAGTGATGAGAAAAATGGAAGTATTTTCTCTAGCTCATATGGTACAAAAGAATACTAGTACAAATGTGGTTTGTTTTGGTGCTGGTTGTTTTTTGGGGGGGTCTGGTTTTGGTTTTGGTTTTGCTTGGGATTTTTTTAAGAGACCAAAAAATGATCTGGTCTACTGGTTTCCAGATTGGTTTTTGTGATCTCTTAAGAGAGAAAATTGTATGTAGTCTACAGACACTACACACAGCCTCAGACACTGAGAGGCAGGACTCTGTGATAACATAAAAACAGACTCAAACTCTAATGTCGGAGGCACAACTGACATTTTATTTTCAATATACTTTCAAGTTCATAAATTATTACTATACCACAGAACAAGGATTTGTGCTTGCTTCTTTGGCAGATTGTGATTCTGGCTTGTTTGGTATCATGGAAGGACGATTGTTTCAAGGAGTCATGCCCAGAGAGGCTACCTAGAACAGAGGCTAGACAGTGTTAAAGGAATGAAGTAGGGATTTATTAAAACGCCTTCAAAGGATACACCTTTGGTAGTACAAGACCCCAGCCACAGCTTCACCCAAGATGGACCCCAGATGAATTCAGATCCATGAGTTTTCATACTTTTATAAGTTTTGGTCCATTTACATATTGGGGTTAATTGTCCAATTACAGTTTCAGGTTATGGTGTCCCATCCTCCCAGATTGCTCTCCTCAATTTGCTGTTTATATTTTTTGGGCCTGAAGCTGCAAAGGTGTCCTTCCTTCTCAGGCTGGAAAGGATTTTTTGGTCTGACTGAACTCTGAAGAGAACTTGCTAACACTTTATATGAAGTCCAGAATGATATACTAATACAGTACAGAATCTGGAAAATATGAAAGCTAAAACTTAAGGCATCATTTCCCCTCCTTTAGAGGCTTGACAAGGCATCACTGGTGTTGGTACTTTGCTTTCTGGACCAAAGCAAATCGACTTATTTTTAGACTGGTTTTGATGTGGCTGTGGGCTGCCAGTACACTTCAGGAATTTGTGTTGCATAGTTTTCCCTGCAATATCTAACCCTTGACTCCTAGGAGTGTAACACAATATACATCCTAGATAAAAACATCACAGTGATAATGCAACTTGGAATCAGAGTGAAAATTATGGAACAAATGGAAACACTTCCTAGAAAGATGCTACAGCTTGTACTTGCAAAAGCTTTGATGAATTAATGTGTAGTGATAACCTTACTCTTATTAGGTAAGATCTTGAAGCTATGCAATGTATGCAAATAGCTCAAAGTTACGGCTAGTGAATATTACGAATGGAAGAGTGGCCTAAAAATTAAATACAGGATTATCTGCGTGTAGGGAGTGTTTGGCTCCACACAGCACAGTCAGTGTGTTGCCAAATCACGTTGTGGCACTGAACATGGAGGGTCAAACTACTTTTATCAGGGCAACTTATTATTGAACATGTTGAAAACCATTTTAGATGGCTCTTTTCATTGGTAAGAAGCTGAGTAGGATTGTTTTGGGGGTTTGTTTTATAGTTTGTTTCTTTGTCTGCTTGCTTGTTTGTTTTTTTTTTTAAAAGAAGCTGTCATTAATTTTTGTCTTGACAGCTGGAATCCAATTTTTAACTTTGAGAAGAATATTGCTAGTGTGCTTTCTGCATTTAAGAAATGTCTTCCTAAATCAATCCTGCATTTGGCTGTCTGTTGGTATCTACAGACGTGATTTTAACTGTCTTTAAAAAAAATTACGCACTGATTAATAGGCACACTAAGAGGGATGCCTCTGAAGATATATGAATGCATATTCAATTTAGTACATATTTTTTATTTGCACAGTATCTCTTAGGTTCAGGTTTTCAGTTGACATGTGTTTCCAGACCATTTTATTGTCATCCTGTTGCAAATGAAGAGCTGGAGAATGAAAGAAATTTGCCCTTCAGTTAGACTGAAGATACATATTTTTGTTGCACAAATGCATTGTTGATGTTGAAACAGGGAACTCTCTGTGGTGGGATCCATTAAGGTCCCTTTCTATTATTTTAAGTATAGATTTATTACTTGTAGATTCATGTTTTGTATGATGAGCGTGTTTGTGCATGAGTTAGATATGTTAACTTCTCATTTATTGTGATGCTTTAAATAGAGAAGAGAAGAACTTAGAGGGGAGTGAGCCAGGACCTCTGCTCTTGAAAATGGATAGGGCTGTTTTAGTAGCAGAGGATTTGCTGCAGTGTCAAAGTGCAGGAACTGGGTTTAGAGCAGGAGTGAAAAGGCAGTACATGGATCTCAGCCTGAGGCAGGCAAAACACTTTTACATGAGGTATGTCTATAAAGCCTCTTTGCACTGAAAATGTCTGCGTTAAAGGAAAACATGAAAGGAGAAAAACAGAAGACTAATGGAATTGATTTCAGATAACTGGAATTGAAGGTCCATAGAACTATGTCTTCATTATAACTTAGACCTATGAAAAGTTGGTAATCTCATTGGACCTGTATCCCCAGCTTTGTCTTTGCCTTTCCCTTGGCTGGTCCCTCGCCTGGTGCTGAACAGTCAGCAGTCAGCTGATGACAGTGCCTGCTGCCTGCACTTAGATTTATTTCTGTAGCTGCACTGTTGCTGGAGTGATGCTTACAAACGTAGAGGTGGAAATGTTTATTTGGATTGTCTTTGGCTTTAATGATGCTCCTTCATCTCCTGTAAATGCCAAGATAAGTATGCTGACAACCAAGACATGCTTGGCATAATTACTGTACAGTTAGCTCAGTAAGGGTGCTGGAAGACTTCTGGGAGCTTACTGCAGCAGGATACAAGAAGGGAACATGGCAAAGAGGGGCTGGATTCACTAGTCCCGTTTGCAGTCATCCCCATCCTAAGGACAGGTAGCTAGAGGCAGATGTAATTCACGGAAAAGAAAATCAGTCTGTGAGTGCAAATGGATGGACCTTCCAATAAATTATTACCAGGAAGAAGTCACTACTGATATCCAAACTGTCTCCATTACTGAGTTTATAAACACTTTTGGTAAATAAGAGGTTAATAACTCTGTTTATAGTAAGAAAAGACCCCTGCCCTAGGATACACACACTTCACTGTACCCAGATAATCCCTGGAGCAAGGAGGTTTAAGGTAATTTGTGGTGCAGCTGTCCTTTCCTGGAACATGAGCAAATTCTCCTGCACATGGTCAGCTGCAAGAACAAATGTCTATAGCAAATGAAAAAACAAGATGTTCAACCGCAGCCTTCTGCACTTCCAAGAGGGGCACGTGAGCTGGGCTGTCCCTCCTGCCGGAATCAAACTCCACAGCACGAAAGGGTTTAGTGTGCGGCTTATGGCCAAGTGGGAGCAGCGTGTCAGTGGTGAGGGAGGAATGCTGGTGATGGAAACCCAACTGATTGACATACAGTGGCCATAAAGTCATAGTAAATCTATTGTTTTGCCAGAAGGAAGCGGGATTAGAAAATGTATAATCATTATAATCCCTGCACTATACAGCATCAAGTGACGGTTGCTCTCCCGTTGCTGGTGTGGCTCATTCTTGGCTTAATCCCAATGAAGTCTGTACTTGGGTGAAGTCTTCTTATGTTCCATGTGGTTCAAGCCATAACCATTCCTGTGTTTTAGCCAAGAAATGCCTCTGTGGCACTGCAGAATTTAGCTCAGTATTTCCAAGGAGCTACTTTCTCTGTTGTGTTGCTGCAGACACACCCACACGGCAAGTGACAAGTTTAAAAATTACCATCTGGGAATTAATTCCCAATAGAACTGTTAACAAAAATCTAGCTAATCAAGAGAAGAAGAATCCAGTTCTCCAGAGCAGTTACCTTTTATCTACAAAGAAGTGAAAGTAAAAACAGATAAGAATGTCATTAATAGCTAGAGGCCAAACTTGCTCCTGATCAAACTGAGCTGAAGGAAAAAGTTGCATTTTTCAGAAGCTTGAGTGGCCTGAAGAAGGTTGAGGGGTAAATGGTATATGCAGCCACACCTTCAATTCCTTACTAATTGACAGACAAAATAATGGACATACTGCAGTCTGCTGCACTTTTATGACACCTCTTAAGACATGAAAAACTTCTGTATTTAGATTATATGTTGCCCTAAGGGTTTAAACAAGGGTTTAGATTGATGCTTTTTCACTTGCCTTGCTGGATGAACTGTGAGTCTGATTGACTCTCTTTGCATGGGATGTGCACAGGATACAGAGGTCTGCATCAGCACAAATCACATTTCTTGCTCCCAAGCAGACACAATGGAGAGAAACCCTCAGAAATTACCTACTGAATCTCTAAAATAGTTTCAGAGATGAATGAAAATGTTTGGTGAAATATTGGAGTAGGTCCATGATGGATATAACAGAAGTTGATGCTTCTCACAGTAGTGTGCACTGTGTTATACTGGGTTTGACCTGATGATGACTTCTTGCTGCTGCATTTACTGATGATGTCTTTTTATTTTAACACACTGTCTTTTGTAATTGAACTGCGGCCAGTTTTCTTCCTGAATGCTGGTGATATTAAGAGGATAGAACAGGTCTCTACATGCACTGCTGCTGGGGTGGGAGAATATCTGCCTGGTACCTGCCAGAGAACAAAAATGGAAAATCCATACTGGTTGATGTCCAGGTTTTTCTTACTCTTGATGCTCAAGAACAGCAAGTGTTGTTTGTAGGGAGATACAGATTGCGTGAGAGGATGTGAAGTGGAAGTGGTTCCTCCACTAGTGTCCATAATAGAGGGGAAAGGAAATTTCTAATTCCTTTCTGTTTTACACTTTACTCAGAGCTGAGATACCTGTGGAAAGAGCATTTGCTACCTAAAGACTGCTCCTACACTGGAGCACTACCTGATGTGGGATTGGGAATGTGCAACTGGAATACAGCCTGCAGTTGCTCAGAAAATGTCTGACAATGGTGATTCAATTTTTTTTTTTTTTTTTTTTTGGCTAAAATAAAAGGTGGAGGAGTTTGATAAACCACAGGCTTTAGACTAAAATAGTGACATATTTTATATACAGTGAAATTACTTCATATCTACTTCTTCTCTTTTTTTATAAAACAGGATTATTTTTAACTAGATTACCAAATCCATAAGGCTGGTGTGTGTTTGTGGCTACCCTGAGCTGTATATGGGAGGCCTTTTTGTTGAATGTGGCCAGTACTTGCCTTTTACATAAGCAAGCCAGGGCTGCCACAGATCTTGTGAAGAGTGAAAATACTGGGGTTTTGCATAGGATTTTAAGAATTGGACAACACTCTTTCAGTTCAGATTGCAAATTTAATTAAGCTTTCTGTTGAGGGAAACTTTGAGTAAGTTATTAAACCATTTTGTTCTTGGAAAAAACTTTCAAAATGTTTGTCCTTGAGTTTCCTTTTTTCTATTTATACTGTCTGGATCAGCAACACCAAAAGTTCCAATATAATGTAAAAGTAAAATTAGGTATTCCTCCTTCTTAGGAAGTTAAAACAAGATATTTTTATGTGAATTAAGTTTCAGCATCTTAATCCAAATCTGTGTTGTCAGACTTAGTTTTCCTCCCAAAAGCTTTGACTTTAAAATATCCCTGAGTTCAAATGGGAGATAGACAAGATGAACTTATTTTGAATAAATTTTAGCAACAGTTGTTTTTTTTCCTGGAGTGAGAAACTTACAACATGAGCAGTGCATGACAAGTACTTCATGGAGTGATGTAGGTGTTGTTTTGGGTTTTATGGTGTGGGAATGCAAGTATTGAAGATAAAGCTGCAACATCTCAGTCATTTGATTTAGCATAGAGCTTGCTTTTGCAATAGTTGGTTGTGCTTTGTGTTTCTTACTTTTGAAGTTTATTTTTCTGTTTTTTTTTTTCCCCAATTTGACACTTGTACCTTGGAATAATAAACTTCTTTTAATATTTACTTTGAAGGCTGAATTTGATTGAAACACAGAGCAACTCCTTTGTTTAAACTGGGTTGTAATTGGTGAATACCAGCATAGATCTGGACCTGAGCTCTTGGAGAAGTCACTCAACTTCTCTCCTCATCTTCGACCTCTCATTAAAATGGAGCAATGATAGCAGCACTACCTTAGTAATGGCACCACATAGTAGTGGCTATCTTCTTTTTTCTTCTGTCTTCACTCAGAGTCAGGATTGAATGCACAAGAAACTGATTTTCTTTTTTGGACTTGGTTGTTCATGAAATCTTATCTATAATGCAGACAATTCTGGAACACTTCAAAAAGTGAGAGAAAATGGAGGTGTGTGTAGATAGTTACAAGGTCTTTTAAAGGCCAACTGTCCATTTAAAAGCTACCATCTATATTATTTATACTTTTGACCCAATAACCAAACACCTGTGACCTGCAGTGCAGTACTTTCTATCCAACCAAAAACTACTACCTGAAATCATGAAGAAGGAGCAAGAAGGAAGAAGAGACAACACCCAAGAACCTCCATCTTGTCCCATTACCTACTACTGTATTCTAAAACCCCAAATTCAAAACTCTTCAACATGTGAAATTGCATAATTTTATTCAAATTGGACACCAGTGATTCTAACTCTATCACCCAAATTTGGACGCCTTCTCCAAGGCCTCAAGTCACAAAGAGTGTTTTTTTTGAGGGCCAGTGTCAGAAAAGATGGAAAGTTCAAAACTCCCAGGCTTCAGGGTTCCAACAGAGCAGGGTACCTGCTCCACTAAATCCCATCATGACAGTGGCTATTGAGATCATTGACTGCAAGGTGGAAGGGAAGAATCAGGCTTCACATTAATTCTTCTGGTAGGCATGAAAGCTCTGAAATGAATGAAACGTTAAGCAAAGCAGAGAAGGGGAACTTGAAGGAGCCGTAATGCAGCCCTGGCTCACGCGGGCAGCTCAAGGTGATGCTGGGAAGGGTTAACTCGGCAGCAGCTGGCCACCAGCTAGGTCCTTATCTCACTGTTATCCTGTGCTATTAGCTGGCCACAATCACAGGGCGGATCGGTTACTGCCATCTGTTTTTTCACGAGGCCGGCTGGGAGTGCGGCCAGGCCGGGATTAGGGGCAGAAAGGCCGGCATGACAGGAGGGCTCCGCGCGCGGCTGGGCCCGCCACGGCCCCGACAGCTGCGCACAATTAAGCGGAAAGATAAACTGTGAAGGCAGATCCAAAGCTGCTGCAGAGGAAGGAAATGCATTGCTGCCTGCAGTGGTAATGCAGGGGTTGTGCAGAGGGAGCTGGGGTGTGAAGTGAAGGTGGGCAGGGATGTGTTTGGGGTGGCCTTCAGCTTCCTCTGGGCCTTGTTGGTGGTGTGGCCAAAGTCGCCCAGCCACCAGCAAACAGCAATAAAAACATGGATATTGTTGAATAGGAGGGGAAACAAACACCTCAGACTGCTGAATAAAATAGCCCTTCAATACTTTTGCAGTAGAAATCACCCCCTGGGCTCACACCAAAATCAGGATTGCTTCAATCGGCACAGCATGACCAGGGAAGGGAGCACATTTCAGATTATCAATACTTCTAGAAGGAATAAGACTTCTGACAAGCATTAATTGACTGCAAAGCTATCTTTCAAAACTTTCCAAATGTTATACCATCCTGCAGTAATTGGAGAAAGGAAACGTTTCCAGTGTGATACCAGGGATTCAGGAATCATTACAGCTCAACAGCTGTACTTTGATTCCAAATTTTACTAAGACCAGATTAATTAAATTATTCCAAAGTACAATATACTGCCAAAATAAGGCTCTCTGGTATTTATTATTTTAGGTAAATTGAATTAAGGGTAAGACAGAATTTAATGTTGGAAAATTAATACTTAACTAATATTTAATATACTTTCTTAATTTTTAATTAATACATGGTAGTCAATATTATAAGGATTAACATCAATAGAGAAGCAAATCTAATTATTTGTAGCACACAAGTTAGAGAAATAACTGGAGGTCCTCTGTATTTGGAAAGCTACTCTTTTCCTTTTTCTACTCCTGATAAGCTTGAGTAACAAATGGTGGATGGGGAAATCACATTGTTATGCCTTTTGACTTTTTCATTATTTCATGTCAGTCGATGCTTTTTGGATCAGGGACTGATGCAGTGCTGATTCCCTTAATGTGATCTGTGCTCTAGATCTGGAGGTGGGAGGAAATAAGTTTTGGTTGTGGGGTTTATTTTCCTCTGTAAATGCCTACATTTTCACTGAGCATTGAGAATAAGATGTACATTAGAAACAAATTTAAGTTGATGCTGCAAGTCAATAGTATTAATTTGACGTGTAAGTGCCTTCCTGTTCTGTATTTTAGTAATGATTGATCATTATTGCAATATTCAGACTTACCTGCCTGCAATATTTTAAACTGAAGGATGTAATAGATTCCTAGATCTACACATTAACTTGTTTTATTTCTTCTATACTAGTCCAGGTAATTGCTGAAATAATGGGTTTATTTTTATGCGACAGAATTACATTATTATTATTATTATTATTATTATTATTATTATTATTATTATTATTTGCCCAATTTGGATGTAAAGTAGCTGAACAATTATATAGAAACATTCAGGTAGGGTGAGGGTAACCTTTTACACCTTCGTGCATGAACTAAAGCTGCTGTTGTTGAACTCCCAAGTCTCTTGAGAATCAAGGTTAATCTGCCAAGAGAAGTCATTATGTAATGGTAATATTTTCCACCTGTTCAAATCAGTTTATTAATTTTTAAAACTTTGTACCTTCTTTTCTTGACTATTTATGTAGAAATATGAGTGTGCCCTTCACTTAGTAAAAAGCACACAGAGGAATACTGGCACTGTATCCCTTTAGCTCCTGGAATATGCCTCTGTCAGAATTTCTTCCAGCATGATTAAATGATGTGAAGAATTGAGCACAGAAGCTTATGTTATCTACACAAGGGCATGTCTCAGGCTCCTGCTGTATCCAAGGCTGAAATTTAAGCTCTTCAAACAATTTTTTTTGTTCACCTATTTATATGCCTCCAGCTATGCAAGAGCTGCATTCCAGAGCTTTGTTGTACAGTGGAAACATCAAACTCATGAATGTAAGAAAGGACGTGATTATGTGATGGTTCATGGTCTGCTTGACAGTAGTAAAATTAAAAGTGTTCAGTGCTTTACTCTTTCAGTGTTTTGCCAGAACTTTCACATGAAAAAGGCAAAAATTTTTAAAAACTAGTCTGTGGAAAGAGCCTTTAGTTGACAGTGCTGATGGGCATTGAATAAAAAGCAGATGGAGATCCCAGTCCAGAGGGGCCAGATTGAGCTGCTGGTGCTCTCTGGGTATGGGAGAACTAATTAACACCTGCACTGGCAAAACTAATTAACTCCCACACTGCTTCCGGGGTGGCAGCATCTCAGCCTGGGGCTCACAGTAGTTTGGAGGAGTGGAAATGATTGGTGAGTGACTGGAGAGTTTAGGGGTGGAAATGATTTGTGAGTGACTGGAAAGTTCAGGATGGAAATGATTTGTGAGTGACTGGAGAGTTCAGGGGTGGAAATGATTTGTGAGTGACTGGAGAGTTCAGGATGGAAATGATTTGTGAGTGGCTGGAGAGTTCCTGGCTCTCAGCACTCTCCTTCACGAGATGTAACTTGGGGTTGTGTAAATGGAGCTGTGGCTCCTGCAGTGACTTTGCCCAGCGTGAGTGATGGCAGCATCCAGGGGAAATCAACAGCAGTGTCACATGGTCTCATTTTTTTAGTATTTATCTGTTCTCTTCAATCTCCCTGGTCCTGCAGCAGGAGAGGAGTAAGTTTTCTTGCAGTGAAATCAAACCATGGAAGGTGCAGTGGTTTTGAATGCAGTCTGTACTGCCATAGCTCATACAAGTGGTGAGGGAGGTGTATTTAGATGGGGAAAAGGGGAGCTGAAATAATATTCTTCAATTACTTTTCCTGGGAAGGTGCATAGGGCAGCACTGGTTGCAGGGAAAGCTTTGGTCCTTCCTCTATCTCAACATCAGCCTTGTGAGGGAGTTGCAGCCTTGGGCAGACACTGAGATGGGCTTTTGCTGCAGATCCCCCCACGTGGGGCAGGGAGAAGACATCCCTGTTCAATAAGGCATTCAACATTGGCAGCCTCCTTCAGCTGTAAGGCAAGGCCAGCACTTCCACAAGACATGGGCCATGAAACACAATCCCTCCCTGCCCTAGTGAAGGTGTCTGGTTACTTTTCCAGAGTACTGATGTTGCACTTTGCTGGATGGATGGGGCTGAGCTGACACCCCCTCACCCTTGCAAATGCTTAATGCTTCTTGACTAAGGGGAGTCACTTCTAAACTGCAGAAGATGTATGGCCATAGGCTGAAACCAATGGATTTATTTTCAATTTATCCTGTGGGCATGGAGGCACTCCAGATTGTGTTTTCTGGTAGTAGGCAAAAGAAACCTAATTTATTTTCTCATTCTATTTTTCAAAACACTATTGCATGATCCTTTAGATATTTAAAGCAACCTTTGAGTTAAAAAAATCTTCAATTTATTTATAAATATTTTACACTGTTAAGGACATCAGAGAGCAACAGACCTAAAATCTCAGCAGTGGAAAAATTAATGTACACTTTTGAAAATTAATAGTAATAATATGGTGTAATGGGATAACTTCACCTTAAGTTTGTCTTTTAAAGGGCTTCTCAAATTATAATAAATTACACTTAAACAATAGACACAGCAATTTGAATTCAATATGAAAACTGAAACTGTGTTTCAAACTGAATCTCACTCAGATTTCTTTTTAATCTTCTCTTATAACTGAATTTCCACTTAAGGAAAAAAGTGAACATTTCTATATCTGTTTTCATTTTGTTTTGGTTTGGTTTGTGGGGTTTTTTTGTCAATACTAATACTAACTAAAATGATGAACCTATAAAACTGATCTCAACTCAAGACCTGGAAGTTGTGAGGCTTTGAGTAAATCGCTGCTAAGTTTAGGTCACTTTTTTGGTTAGAAGTCTGTTTCTCTGCGTTTTGTGGTGTGTTTCAGTTTGGGGTTGATTTTGCTGTCATAGTGAGGAATGGTTGAGGTGAAATGTTAATTATATTGCATTACAAAGCAGTTTCTTCAGCAAGGAATTCAGAGCCAAATGCAGGGACTGTAGAGGGGGAATAATTGGAGGCAGTATGGAGTCTGCCCTGGATGCCCTATTTGCCTGAGTCTGGTGGGGTAGGTGAGTGCAAGGATGGAGCTGATGCGTGTGTCATTCAAGCATGTTATTCATCCCATTTTATAGCTTTTTAGATAGTTAAATTGCTATATTAGAAAGAAAAGTAAATCCTTGCTGACATAAAAATAGCTCTTAATAATGAAGCCTGAAAAAGAAACTGTTATCCTTTATTCAATGAGTGTTGACAACTTCAAGACTTTGAAATGCAAGTTCCTCCTCGCCCACAGCAGAGAGCATAAATTAGACCAATCAAACCTCTTACTCCTTGTTCTGTTGAAAAATGAGCAATTAAAGGCTTTTAATCCAAAAAGGTTTAGGTAAAAATCAAAGCTTAACTCAAAATAAATAAATATTTATGTAAATTAAAAAGGCTGTTAGAACTATTGCCTTTCAATAGGGCAAAAGGCTTCACCTGTAGATCCCTAATAAATATTCCTAATCAAATACAAGTTGGCTATGGTTTCTCTTCTAATGCCAGCATGACCTTGCATTATTTTTTGTGGCAGGAATACCTGACATTTGGGGACTTCTCCCATTTTCTCACATTTATATTCTGCCTTGTGCCCTATGAATGCAGCATGAGCAACCTGTGAGTTTCTGCGACTGTGACTATCCTGATTACGCAGACTGTGTTCTACACTGCTTGTGAAGGCTGCCTGCCTTTAATAATACTGGACTTTCTATGTGGTTTATGGGAAATTGTAATACTTGTTGCCATGACCTGACTCTTTGCATGCTCTTGGCTTGATGTGCTGGGATGAAGTGATAAAGTTAAGGCAAAGGACAAGGAGTAATGGTTTTAAACTGAAATAGAGTAGACTCAGACTGGATATAAAGAAAACAGTTTTTGTGATTATGAAACACTGGAACAGGTTTTCCAGAGAGGTGGTAGATGCCTCATCCCTGGAAACATTCAAGGTCAGGCTGGATGGGGCTCTGAGCAACCTGATCTAGTTGAAAATGTCCCTGCTTATTACAGTGGGATTGGGCTAGATGATCTTTCATAGTCCCTTCCACCCAAAAGGACTCTATGAGATAGCAGATCCAGCACATGGATGAGAAGAATTCCCTTCACATGCTTCATCATATCTTCAAACACTTCTATTTCTAGGTGTTAATGAGAGAACAAACTATGGTATAAACCCAGAAACAGTCCCTTGCAGCTGCCATATTTGTTAGATCCTTGAAAATCCCCTTGGTACTTGGATATTACATGCTCCAGGCAGTGCTGCTTCAGGCAGTGCTATGGACCAAAGCATTTCTGATTTTCTGAAGGAGCAAAAGTGCTACTGCATGAGGGGCTGATGATCAAGAGGGTGAAGTCTTTGCACTGGAACAAAGCTTCACAGTGAACCCTGGTGTGTAAGAATGGGGCTGGAAAAAATCCATGGCAACCTTCAGCCTGTAAAGGAAAGATGTGAAATAACAATGAGAAGTGGCTATTTTTTTTCTTTAATTAAAACTTCAGGTGATAAAACTCTATTACATTAGCTATTACATTGGCCCTTCTGAACAGATCTCAGACAAAGATCATCGTACCAGATTAAGCAATCCAAGGAGTAGTTAACAGACAGCATGGTGAAAATGTTTCTTTGGGTTTGTGTTTTGTTAAGGGTTTTAACTAAAATGCTGTCCTATGCCATACAGCTTCTTGGCATGGGGGCAGGGAAGATTTAAATACAGACTCAAAAATCATCAAAGGTCCTGGTTTTACTGGGCCTGTACTCCATGTACAGTTAGAAAAAATCCTTGCAGGACCAGAGGAGAAACTCCATAAAACACATCTGGCTGGCTCTTCTGGCCCATGACAATCCAGCTTCACCCAGCGAGTGATGCAGTGTTAAAAGTGAGTTTTATACAATTTCGTGTGCTGTCACTGCTACCAAGTGCTCCGTAGTTTCTGGATGTATTCTGTGCTTCAGAGCAGTACAGCAGTGCTCTAAGAGACCAAAAAGCCCTCACAGGATGTATCTTCCCAGACAGAGAGAAGATTCTCACTGTGGCTCTTGGTAAAAACATTGTCAAGTGAACATTGCAAAGGGTTTAAATGTTATCAATTTCAATTTAGGTAATTTCTCAGTCAAACATGCCACCAAGTCAAATATAGGCGATGCAGGACACCTTTAAAACCTTCATTTTCTTCCCACTGCCAAAGAAACTGGGAAGCAACAGAGACAGTTTCTAAAGTGAGGTTTCAACATTTCATGGTTTTGTAGATCTTGACCTGGTTGTACTTATAGTGACAAGCCCCTAGAGCTTTCTTATTATGGAGTTGGCAGAGTAAATTATTTCTACCTATATGAATAATTTCTACGTATGATCCAGTTGCAAGGACATTATGAGAGAAAATAGATATAGAAAGCCAGGGTGTAGCCTGCAGGAAATGGTTAAGGAAACCTTAATTCTAAAAGGAGATTGTGCTTCCCTGTGCATTCTTGAAAAGCAGAAACTGTAATAAATAAATAAATGAAAAGCCCCAGACAAAGCACAATCTAAAAGTATGACTGCAAGATTTACTGGCCAACAGTTGCTCTTTCAAGAGATGTGTGGAGTTGAAGCATTTGCTTGCCCAGACAAGTAAAGTGCTGGGGATCTGCTTGTATTAGATGGTTTGACTCCCTGCCACTAATACCATTATTTATAGTGCAGCACAAGCAAAGTGACTTATTCCAGCAGGCACCAAATAGGTGGGTAATATTTTTACACTCTGATGTTTCAGTGGCAAAGTAACCAAAGAGGACTTGCATTAGTCATGGTCATTAAAAAAATATAAAATAATGATCCTTCAACTCTTTCCTCTATTTCATCACTTACATAAGCAACACATTTTTGTGATTAGACCTATAGCTTTTTTCCCTTCTAAAGATGTCACATAACTTTCAAAGACTCCAGTGTTCAGCTTAACAGCTGCTCTTGCTTTTTTAAACCAGGGCTTCTTCATTCATAAGTAATGTAAGGGGAGTTGTCTGTATAGCATCTGACAAAGTATTCTCCTGACGTCTTACTGCATAGGTAGGTGCCACCAGTACTTAGATACACTTAATTTTATCCTTTTTGAAGAACAGTTTAATATTGTTATACTTCCTCCAAATATCCATGAAGTGCTGGATGTTTGAAAGTCCCAAAAATACCACACACAGTGCACATGGACAGCAAAAAGAGCAGTTCCTGTTGTGCAAAACATTTGTCTTTGGAACTGTGCACTCGGCTTTTCTGCTGGCAGCATTTGTGCGTTGGCCTCTGACACCTGGATGTGGTGAGGAGGGTAAATGCTGGACATGAGAGGAGTGAGCTGCTTGCAGGTTCCTGTTGGAACCCTGAAGCCTGGGAGTTTTGAACTTTCTGTGCTTTCTGACACTGACCCTCAAAGGAGCACTGCTTTTTACTTAAGACCTTGGAGAAGGCTTCCAAATTTGAGTAACAGAGTTAGAATCACTGGTGTAATTTAAATAAAAGTGTGTAATTTCACATGGTGAAGAGTTTTGAATTTGGGTGTTTAGAATACATTAATAAGTATGGGACAAGATGGAGGTTCTTGGGTGTTTCTCTTCTTCCCTCAGTTCCTTCTTCATGATTTCAGGTAGTAATTTTTGGTTGGATAGAAAGTACTGCACTGCAGGTCACAGGTGTTTGGTTATTGGGTCAAAAGTGTAAATAATATAGATGGTAGCTTTTAAATGGATAGTTAGCCTTTAAAAACCCTTGTAACTATCTAGATACACCTCCATTTTCTGCCTTTTAGCTTGTTAGCTAAAAATGTTGCAAAACTCTCTGTATTATAGATAAGATTTCATAAATAACCAAGTCCGAATGAAAAAATCCATTTCTTAAGTTTCAATCCTAAATCTAAGTAAAAGCAAAAAGCAAAAAAAAACAACAACAAAAAAAGAAACCACTAATATGTGTAGCCACTTTGAGCACTTGAAAGAGAGAAATGGGAGGAGCTGGCAAACAAGACAAAAAGGTTTTGAAAACACAGTGTGGTATTTAGTTGCCTTAACCTGGCTTTAATTTATGCCTCAATTATGGTCAGTAATGATCCATGGTTGCTATTTTCATAGTGGGATAGCAAGAGACCCCAACTCAGGACAGTAATATTTAGAAAAAAAAATCCCTTCCCATTGGTTATTGCTTGTATTTTTGCCTTTCTGAATTATCTCCAAGTGGAATACAAGTTTTAAACTCAGATATTTTGGATTTGAGCAGGATAGGCAGTGTTACATGTGTATTTTCACAACTTTTTTCACATCTTCATTTTAGTATACAAATGTGTTAGCAACCTGGAGTTACAAAAGTGCTTTTATTCTCTGCCACTGCCTTTGTGAACATGTTTTCTGATGTGTTAGGCATTATTTAAGCTTTTCAGAAGAATAAGCACTCCAGGAAGTGATGTTCCTCGCTTCTGAAGTGGCTGTATAATTTTCAGCCTGTTCTTTCACTAGCTCACAGCTCAGGTTCTAAATGAGAGTAGAAGTCTGTACTTCTAGACAGAGGTGGGGCTAGCTTTCTCTCTTATTCTGAATTGCACCTGAACATATTTGCCAAATATCTGCTGAGCCATGGCAATGTTACTGCTTGTCAAAAATGTACCAAAATTTGCCTAGTCCACTTTTCTTATTGTTTGGTTGGTTTTTTTGTTTGTTTTCAGTTTTGGTATTATTATTTTTGAGATGGGGAATTTTATCATGCAAAGCTAAAATCCAGCAAAATTACTTTTGCATCTTATGGCTGCAGCTGCATCTAAATGAAAATTCTCAGCTGGTGTCTTGCTGCAGTTTTTCATTTTCCAGTGGATATCTGACAGCTTACCCCAGTGAAGAGCCTGCCCTTTCCTCCACAACTATTGAGTTACATTGGCCAAGCATTCTGCATGCAACAGAAAGGTGCAGCAAATTATCATTGGTAACCTGCTCTGAAAAAAAGGCTTCAGTTATATTTTTTATGACTTATTTACAGTGAAAAAGAAATGGAGTTGATCAGGTATTTTACTAGACACATTAAGAAAATTAGTCAGCTGGTGTAAAGACCATTATGCAAGGGTTGAGTGTATACTAATAACTCATGACACAGAGTGCTAAAATTTTATATTAAATTGGGAAAAATGATCCAAGAATCTAGGGAAAAGGACTAGAAAAACCCAAAAAGTAAACAAGACCCAAAATCAACCAAATAATCAAAACCCAACAGACTCACCCAATCTGATTTTGTGCCTGCCTTGGGCTCGAGATGGTCCCTTCCTAAAGCTTATGACATAAGCAAAGTGCAGAGGAGCTTAAGGAAGACGTGCTTCTGGCTTTGCACCAAGGAAAAGGGATCCTTTGGGGTGTCACCTCCTTTTTGGCTGACTGTCTCTGCCTTCAGGCAGACAGGAGATATCCCACTCTCCAGGCACTGTGAAAATGCTGTTGATGAGGGGCTTCAAAGTCTTGTTTTGGGACACTTGAGTGGGGGTTTGTCACCATTGAGATATCACTTTTTCCTTCTTGGTCCTGGTGTGCCTAACTCAGGCTTCCCTTGGTTACATTGTCTGTGGCTTGGGGAGGGGAAAATTGTTAGTGGGAAACTCAGCAGACAAAAGCTTTAAGCATTCCACAGTACAAGGTTTTTTCAATGTTTATATGAGGTGATGAAAGTAACATGAAGAGCATTTGCAGATCTCATTCTTCCATTCTCCATGTTATTAGTTGAGTTTAACTTCTCCAGCTGGAATCAACTCAAGAGCAGCTTCAGAGCTCAGTTTATAAGCCTCTGGGAGGGTTTTGCTATAGCTTTTTTGGGAGGTGGTGTTTTTTGGGTTTTTTTGGGGGGGAGGGGGTTGGGGGTTAGGCATTTCAGCTATGATAGGACTGAATTTCATGCTCCTCTAGTATCAGACATTAGTACCTAAAATAGTTCCACCCTGCTGTGGGCTGAGCCAGTTTCCCTTTTGCCATAGTGGACAGCATCTCACCGGGAGAAGGGCAGTGCAGGGCTGAGGAAAAATCCACTCCCACATCCATCTGCAGATGAGAGTTTGGGATTGTAGATGAAATTTAGGGATTACTCACCAGCAAAATCAGTTGGTAGCATCCTCTGGTATGGTCTATGACAGAGAAAGCCCCATGCTTTTGGCTGACTTTTCCTGATGAGGTTTTTCTAGCCAAAGCAGTCTCTGATTAGATTTTGAGTTGTTCTTTCAGGTTTTTCCTTAAATACTTCACAGTCATTATATAATGGCTTGTGTTGGAAAGGACTTTAAAGGTCATCTCTTTCCAGCCCCTTGCCATGGGCAGGGACACCTTTAACCAGGTCAGGTTGCTCAGAGCCCCATCCAAGGTGGCCTTGAACACTGCCAGTCTTTTGTCACAGGAGAGGTGCTTGATCCCTCTGATCACCTTGGTGGCCTCTACCAGACACACTCCAGCAAGTTCCTGTCCTTCCTGTGCTGGGGACCCCAGAGCTGGATGCAGTTCTGCAGATGGGGTGTCAGGAACAGAGGGACAGGAGTAGAGCGGCAGAATCTCCTCCCTTGTCCTGCTTTGGATGCAGCCCAGGACGTGTTTGGCTTTCTGGGCTGTGAGCACACATTGCCAGAGGTTCAAGCGCATGTGCTGACAAAACTTGGTACAGCAGGATGTCTCCAGAGCAGGTTGTCAGGTGGAAATAGCTGCCACCATTTCTTGCACCCCAGCAGAGCTTGAGTAATTTCTGCAGAGGAGGCTTTGCTCTGCTGCTGTGGGTGTTGCTTTAGCGGAAGGTGTCCTGCACATGGTAAGTGCTAACCAGGTGTGACTGTACCTGCTGTCCTTGCAGGAGAGAGCTGCTCCATTCCTCTAGACAGGCTGACCTAACAAATATGGATCATTTTCAGCACTGGGTCCAAACTGACCACAGTGAAGAGAGCAACTGGAGATATGTGGCCTTCCATGTGCAGGGATGGAAGCACAGCATCCTCCAACTTGTGCTAACCTGGCTGGATGAACTGAGTTGGAAATGAGACATGAATGTGGATGTGGGGACAGCCTATGCATATGCAATTCACAAAATGTATTGACTTTGGAGACATCAAGAGAATGCCACTCTGGCTTTTAGTGTGTCTCAAAAATTTACTGCTTTCTTTTCCCTTTCCAGAGTGTTCTGTGTACTGTCAGATAGGGATATGAGAAAGCAGGATGTGGTCTGTTGGGAAGGTGGGGCGCAGAAGAGAGAAAATAGAAGTGAAGTTAGAGACATTTCAGAGCTGAACAATACCCAGAATATTGGATTTAAACCCTGAGCAAATAACTGATGAGAAAAAAAAAAAGTATTGGTTTTATTCATCTTAAAGGGGACTAAAATAGCTGAATACTTTTAATGCAGATTTTTAACAAAAAGAATTGTGAGACTGTGGAATTGCCCTGAAATGAACTCCTTAACCTACTGATAATGGCATAGCATTTTCAGTGTATTCTGTGGAAGTTGGATAAAGGCAGAGGTTTTGCACCTGGTGAAAGCTATCCAGGCTCACAGTAGTGTGTGGCAAGCAGTTAAAGAGGATTCATCTGTTTCTACTGATTTCAGGATGACCACTGGCCCAGTGTTGCACAAGCAGCATCATCCCTCTCTGGGCAGATACATCCTCCTCTTCAGTGGGTGTTTTTCCTCTAGAACAGACCCAGCCACAGCTTATTGGCAGATGAAGACTGGAAAGGATGGTGAGTGCTGCCCTAGAGCTGATACATTCCAGGTTTATTTCAGAAGTGCAAACTGGAGCTAGGATAGCACCCAGGCTTGTGACTGAGCCTGGCCAGGAGTGTGCAGGGAGCTCCTGGCAGTGGCAGCCAGTGCTGGGGTGATCCTTGAGGTACCCAAGGAGTGCACATGGAAAGATATGACCATTAAAGAAAAAGGAATGTAGTTATAAACCTACACTGTGAAGAAATTATTGTAGAAAGATTGTTTCTGATTTAATTATAGGATTTTGGATGAAAATGTATTTTAAATATTTTTAATCTCAATAGTTGAGAATCAAGCTGCAACTATGAATGAATATCCTCCTTACTGTAGACAACTATATCTAATAAACTAAAGTTCCAGGTATGAATTTGCTATATTTTTTTGCTGTACAAATGCATAAAAGGGTTTCATTTGTACTTAAATGGAACTTACCTAGTTTTCAATCTAATAGATAGGACTTTACTTCTCTAGTCTCCTTCAAAGATCAAGGCACCATTTCTGTAGGTGCTAAGAAGAGTGTTATTGTGGAGGCCTTACAATGCCAAGGTGGTGGTTGCAAATGAAAGACAACCCATTCTTTCCTCTGTCCCATCAAAACCCCAGCCAAGACAATGCTCTATGGATAGGTAACTTAAGAGGCATAACCAAATTGCCTGTGCCTTAGCTGTGAAATGGAGGGGAAGGATACCTTACTTACCTTACTTACGTCTAAATGTGCCTTTGGAGTTGGCTTCAAGTCCCTGCTGCATGGTGGAGTATCAGGGGTTTCGCACTGACTTTCCATATCACACTATCTGTATTGTGGTTTCCTGCTTGTGCTAAATGAACCTGCCTCCTGCCTCTGGGAGTCTTGCATGAGTTTATAGTTTAGCACAGGGGCTGTGAATGGGTCTTAAAAGAGCTGGGTTTGGAATATTTAGCTAAGCTCAAGTAGAATTGGAATAAGCATTCCAGTGACAGAGCTGGTCTCAAACACAGCACGCCTGGCACCGAGAACACCAGCTGTGACACTGCTTCTAATTCTTCTCACTGCCCTTTTGACATATAACATTTTCTGTATCAGCCTTTGAGGATGGAAAAACAAAGCCTTGTTGTGGAGGTGACTGTACAACCACAGAGAGCAGTGGTTTCAGCGTGCTCCTGGCTGGCTCAACGAAGGGAGAAAACCTTCAAGTAATGTTTGCTGCTGTGGTTGGTGACATTATCAAATTTCCCAGTGCAAATACCTTTGAGAGGAGCAAGCCTTCAGTTTTTCTTCTTAGGATCATTTAATAAGTCATTATTTACTTTTGTCACATAGCAATACAAGACTTGATTTCTGGGAAAAAACTGTAACTCTGCCAAGGTTGTTGCTGAACAGAAGCAGCATATTTACCATAACAAAGTTTAAGCTCATCACATGGGAAGTTTCCAGATATAACTTTCATTGTGGTTTCATGTTTTCCACTACGTTCTTGAGGGACAGCAGCTCCTTTCAGATAAGGTCTGCTCAGTAATGAGCTTAATGAGCTTGAAAGCTGTTTCTACTTGGAAAGGAGAACTCTACTAACAACACAGGGAAAGTGCCATAAAAAGTCAGGATGTGAAGCTGGGAGCACTTCACTTTGGGTTATGTCAGTGGGATTTTTAGGATGTAGGGTGTGAGGGGAGCCTGTGCATTGGTGCCCTCCTGCAGCAGGCTGGGACAGGGTGTACTCCCAGTGTGGCCTTGGGCTTTAGTTTCACTACAACCCTTCAAGCCAAGTAGTTTCAAAGGTCTGGGTTGTGTTGTCCTGATGGGGTTTGGAGAGGCCTGGGGGAAGAGACTCACTTTTGCTTGCTTAAATCTTCACTGGTCTGTTTCCCCCACGGGATAGGGGGTTATTTGGGGTTTTTTTTTTTTTTTTTTTTGGTTTGTTTTGTTTTTGGGTTTTTTTGGTTTGTTTTTTTTTTTTTTTTAATGCTAAATGACAAAGCACATGGGCTAAGCAAGTTTATAGGGTGTTTTCCAGCTTAACAGGAGTAGGGTGGATCACATTGTGCCTGGAATGATGGGGATCAAATGTTCCTCTTGTCTTAGTCACACCATGAAAAGGGAGACCCTTCAATCTTCCTGAGCAAGAGTAATTTCTAATGCTCAGAAGGTGTCCTTGTAAGCCTGCAATGCCAGAGCTGTAGGAGAAATAGGCAAAGGAAGAAAAGATATGTTTTCTCCATATCAGCCAGGCCAGTTTACTGAAGTGGTTTAGGAAGAAGTAGGGAGCAACTTTTGCCACTAGGACAGTATGTGAGGTTTGCTGCTGTACCCTCCTTGGCCTTGCAGTTCTTAGGAGCTGCACATGTACAGACCTGAGGTTCTGCACGACTGCAGTGCCAGGTCCCACCTGCTATAAATACAGGCAGCTTCAGCAAAGCTGCTGTGATTTATGTGTTTAGCCAGGCTAAAACATTGATACAAGGAAGTTTCCTGTTCTGGTAGTCTTGCTCATTTTTGTTTGACCTTTACAGTTGTATCAAATGGGATCAAAGCAGAGGTTTGGGGGTTTGGTTTGGTGGATTTTCTTGGTGTCTGTTTGTTCAGGATTTGTTGTTGCTGTTTTTGTTTGTTTGGTTGGTTTTTTGTTTGTTTGTTTTTCTCTCTGACTTTCTTTACGTTTTGAGTGTCTACTGCAGTGGAAATATAAGCAGTTTTGGCTTGACCACTGAGGTGTGAACTGACAGTAGTCTGTTCTTAGGATATCTTTCTCTTAATCAAAATAGTAATCAATGCCTTGCAGCACAAGACTATGAGCAACTTGCAACAGCTTTCTTTAAAATAGATCTCCCTGAGCCGTCTGCAATCTTGTACGTGTGCCTCCCAGTTCTTGGGCTGCTTGGTTGCAAGCTGGGGGTCACCCATGGCATCAGCTCAATCACCTTTTGCCATTAGGGCTGTACAAATTCTTACATTAAAAATACAGAGTAAGAATCACTTTTCACAAGGGGAAATGCTGAAATCTGCAAACAGAAAAGGGAGGAAGCAACTTTGACTCATGTTATGCTTAAAAGGATGCTTCTCAGCCAAAGACTACAATTCCCAAGTGTCATCATGAAATCTTAACAATTTGCCCAAACCCCATTTTCATTCAGGAAGTTTGTGATTAATAGAATTAAGCTCTAATCATGCAAAGCATAGGAAGGTATGTGAGAATACCCACCTTTTATGGCATGGCATTTGTTGGCACTCTCATCTTGGCTGTAGCAGACAAGATTAAAGGATTAGTAAGTAAGCCAGATACTGAACTGCTGCTGCTGAAGTTGTTTTTTGCCAGTATATTGATTACAGAGGATTTTTTTAAGCCTTCAGAACAATGTCCTGTATCCTTATTTCTACGTTAGCTTGTAACTGTATATCTTTAATGAAGTGGAGAGCTTATTTCATAAAGTAAACGTGAGGTGTCCTTTTTGCCAAATCAGTTTGGTCCATTCCATTCCTACACATTGCTTTGGCCGTCTGTGTAGTTTTGGGGCTTTTCTTCTTTATTTTTCCGATTAACTTTTTGTGAAAGAGAAGCAGATTTTTGACAGTGTTGACTCAAGCAGGGAAACTCATGCTGGGGTCTGGTCTTAAACTGAGACAAGAGCAAACTTCAATCTCCTTTGAAGGATGTTGGCCATACCTGATACTGTCTGCCAGCCAGCCAATTTCTTTTCTGGAAGATGTTCCAGAACAAAGCCCTAAGGCCTGTTCTCCAAATCCCTGCTTAATCACAGAATAGGCTGAGTTGGAAAGGACCCATCAGGATTGAGTCCAACCCCTGGCTCTGCATAGGACACCACAAGAATTGCACCATGGGCCCGAGGGAATTGTCCAAACACTTTTTAATTCTCCTTGTGTCAGAATATATTGTAATGGCTTCACTTAAGCAACAGAGGATTGCAGCAGTTTTTAAAAATTAACAATATGAATGTAAGGAATTGAATTAAGCTCCTGACTTTCTTTTTTTTTCTGTATAAGGTTACACTTGGTAGGATGCTTTTCTACAAGTCTCTAGGTTTGTGCTGTTTTATTTTCACAGCACCAAGCTGGTAGGAAATGCTGGTGATGGATTGAGGTGGCAGGAAGGTAGGTTGGAGCAGGACCCAGGCTAAAGGGAAATCCAGGGAAACTGCTCCATCAAGTGTTGGAAGGTAAAACTGGCACTGCAGGACACTGAAAATACAGGTCTGGCTTGGGCCAGAAGCAAGGTGATCTGCACATGTCCAGTACAGATCAAACATGCAAAATCCCTGATCTTACAGGGCCAGGTTCCACTCTGAGCTGCACAGCAAGTGTTTTGCTTATATGCATATCAAATGCATGCTTTACTTGCTTTCCTTTGAAATGGGACAATAATTGTTGGAAGATTTGTAGGGAGAGAAAACTAAGCATTTGTTTTATCTTGAGTTTTAAGAATGTATTTAATTATTCTGTTAAATGTTGACAGATATAAAGGCTGGTCTACACGTACAAATGTCACTGAAATAATTTTTAAACTTAGGTGTTCAGGCTTTCTTGCTTTCACAGTGGAAATTTGAACCCTCCTGACCTGAATCTGTATTTTATGTATTCATTTAGGATATCTGCACTGCTCACTGCTTAGAGAAACTTTATCACCTACATGGTAAGTTTACCATCTATGAGCAGACCTTGATTTTTATGCTATTTTTTTCCCCCAAAATGAGTCTGCTCTTACACAGCCACTTGAATCTAGTGAGGTAAATTTTACTTAAAGTTTTTGGCTTCCAGGGCTTTCTGTGGAGAAACTCCATTGACATTTTATTGAAATTTCATAAGAGAATAAAAGATTTATTAAAATCTTAGTTGGAAAATCCAACTAGGAAATGAATGGGATTAATGTAGTATAACCTGATTTTCAAGCAAATGCAGTGAAGAGTTGAATTTTTTGTAAAAAGAGGTAAGAACTTTCCAATGTCAGTTCTTCAAAATGTCATTGCTGTTTAGATTTAAAAACTTTCTGATAGAGTTGTTTTTGTTGTTTTGGTTTGGTTTGGATTTTTTGGTGGGTTTTTTTGGTTTTTTTTGTTTGGGTGACAGAAAATTCTTTCTTCTACTGTTTTTGCTTTTGAGCTTTCACCTGTTTCTGCCTCTTTGCCAGAGGCTGACCCAGGATTTGTTTTGTCTTATCTTGACTGGTACCTTCAGGAGCCCCAAAACTTTTTAGAGTCATGGAGTCATTTAGATTGGAAAAGACCTTAAAGATATAGAGTCCAACCATAACTGTTCTATATATTGCCTCCATCCCCAAATGCTGAATGAGGCTGGCAGACTGTAAAAAGCTAAAAAATTCCTTGAAAGCCTCAGAAACAGGTGCCTAATATTCACAAGCAGGTACAACTCAGGGTGTGCTCCTTCCTCACTCCTACACCCTGTTAGCAAATAACTATCAATAATATATTCTATAAATAATTCAATTTTTATTAAAGGATTGCCAAATCCTACTTTTTTTTGTAAATGTGAGTTAAAACTGTATATGTATATGAGCAGCACTGTGAGTTTCTATACCTGTTTAAAGAAATGTTTATCAGCACCTAAAGTCTTCCATGAATTTTGAGTTGGTGAGAGAATAGTTAGTTTATAGAGTAATAAATAACAGCCAACCCTAACTTGTTTCATAAAAGACATGGAGGAGGAGTCACCAGTTTAGAACCTACTGCCTTCAGTGGGGTGCAAAAAATGTACACTGGGTGGCTTCAGGTGCCTCCCTGAATTGTTTGGGTTTGGGTTGAATTTGTCAGCATGGCTGAAAACCAGCCTGAAGGGGTGAGTGGTAATTGCTGGGGGACCTGTCAGCACAGAGTAAAGAAAAGGATGGTGAGTCAGTGCACAGTGATACTGTTTTTCATCTGAAATCCCAAAAACCCCCTCGGCTACTATGCAGAGTAACAGGTGTAACCACAAGCTTTCCTAGCTCCTTCCCCCAGCCAAAGCTAAATTAGGTTTCTAAGCCTATGGAATGAGTACAACCTGATGGAGCCAAAATTTATGAAAAAATATCCATGTTAATATAGGCTGTAAAATAAATGCAAACGAAAGCTGAAGTAAAACAGCTTTTATTCACATGAAAAAATAAACCTGTTAGCTCTGATAATCAATTAAAATATTATAGAATCAAGCAATCACAGATGTAGAAGCTTATCCTCCTTAAAGTCATTATAAATCACATCCTTTCCTAAATCTCTCTATTCCCTTTTATTGCTTACATTATAATCCCTGTCCGGGTATCATTTTCATTGCTAAACACACTGTTTGCCAGTCAGTTTATTAAGGTTTGTCTTGATAGTGCCAAAACAAATGCTCCTTTTCAAAGATAAAAGGAAGGCTAATATTAAAACAATAATTTCACCTCTTTGCTGGCAGAGCCTACTTATTGAAGAAATTGGCACATGAAATCTCTGAGGTGACAGGGAATTAGTGTGTCAATAGGAGCCTGCTTTGAAGTTGACCCAGGTTCTAGGTGGTGTTGGGTATACCCTGTCTCCTGCAATAGGATGGGGGGAAAAGAACTATGTGGGGTGGGAAGCAGCTAAAAATTAAAGTTTCACTGGTTTTTATTGATTGAAAGCTTTAGTGTAGAAAAGGATGCAACACGTAGGAGATGCAAAAAAGAAAAGCAGAAAAATTACAGACTTGAGACTGTAGTGACAGGACAAGGGGTAACAACTCCAACTGAAAGAGTGCAGGTTTAGATTAGATATTGGAAAGAAATTCCTTCCTGTGAGAGTGGTGAGACACTGAAAGAGGCTGCCCAGAGAAGCTCTGGATGCCCCATCCCTGGAAGTGCTCAAGGCCAAGTTGGATGGGACTCTGAGCAGCCTGGTCCAGTGGGAGGTGTCTCTTCCCACAACAGGGCTTAGGAGCTACACGATCTTTGAGTTCTCTTCCAAACCAGGCCACGACTGATAGGAACAGCAGAGACAAGAGGCATTGAAGGACCTGGGGCAGTTAAAGGAAATGTGGAACTCTTGGGCATGAGCCTAACAGCTTAACAACTCTCCTGAATTATATGCAAAAACTACAATGAACAAGAAGCAGAGCTCCTAACAACATGACTTAAACCCAAGCCTGAGAACAGATGAGATGTAAATGAAATGTGTTCTGTTTTTCTATGCTTCAGCTCTGGGTAAACCCAGAGCCAAGGAAAGCTGACAGGCCACACTAGGGCACAGGGCTCTGAGCACTGGGAGACAGAAGCTGCTGGTTAAGTAGGAAGGTTTTTAAACCCTGAGCACTCAATACCATTTCAGCTTGAAATGTTCAACTTTCATGAGAACTTGATGAAATAAAATCTAATGCGTCATCCAAATATGTATGTATACAATAGATGTGTACAAAGGAGCTTGAGGAAATGGAATTAAGTGCTCAGTATGTTCAGGTTGGGTGTCAAGAAAAGGTTCTTCATCCCGAGGGTGGCTGGGCACTGAGACAGGCTCCCCATGGAAATGGTCACAGCACCGGCCTGACAGAGTTCAAGAAGCATTTGGAAAATGTTCTGGGACACATGATGGGATTCTCAGGGGTGTCCTGACCAGGGCCAAGAGCTGGACTTGATGATTCTGGTGGAACCCTTCCAACTCAGCAGATTCTATGTTTCTATAAATCTGATTGCAACAAGAATAAGACAAGCAATGTTCCCTTTTTGCATGGATAAGACTATTTAAAATAAGAAACAGAAATGGCTCCAGTTCATGGCAAACAGCTGATAGATCACTATGGTTGGACATGGATGGGCATCAGAAAAAGTGGCAGTCTCATCTCTAATTGAACAAAACATCAAGAGTACAGTGGTTGAGATGAAGAAATAACTCAAGATGAAGTAGCATGGAGGAAATATTTAAAGGAAAAGAAAAATACCTCTCAGATAAGAGCAGTCAAGTGTCTTCCTATGGAGCTGCATTTTGCTTCACATTAAATGGGAAACTGTATGTTCTTTGATGTTCCCAACTTCCTTTAAAGATGAAGTCAGACAAATGATTGATGGTTCGAGGGTTTGAAATTGTAAAGGTGGCCTCAGTGGTGTTTTGTCAATAGATACAAACTGGTATTACATTTCCATTACAGGCTGGTAATCTGGACTTGGAGAGATGGGTCTCCATAGCTCCAAAGAGATTTACAGTAGATCAGAGAAAGGAAAGTGTTTAAAGTGGAGTGAAAAGGTTGAGCTTACTATTTGTATTAATGTAAGTGTACTGCTTTTGGTGTCATTATTTCAAATTTTTCTCTTAAGGATAAGGTACCAACTTAGCTGAGGGGACAAACATCTTTAATTTAGAAATATCCTTTTTTCTTGTGACAGAAAATGAAATGTAGGAGTTATCATCACATTTGGAAACCTGGTTTTACAGTATGGAACTTCGAGAAGAATGTATGATCCTGACAATCAGGAGGAATTTCTTCATGGATTGTCTGGCATTAGAATGGGCTCTCCAAGTGAAATAACCATCCCTGGAGGTGTTCAGTGCCACTGGATGTGACATTTAGCGCCATGGTCTAGTTGACAAGGTGGTGAGGAGTCAAAGGTTGGACTTGATGATCTCAGGGGTCTTTTCCGACCTAAATGTTTCTGTGATCCCTGAGACACTGATCCCAGTGCCCCTAGGCTTTCTTCTGCTTTGTAAAAGTCACCCAGAAGTGGTGGGACATTCTAAACTCAGTGTAGAGGTAGAAGGATGAGATTTCACATCCTTTTGAGTCTTCATTGCATTTAATTTTTAAAGAAATGTGACTGAGGGGAAGAATTTTTTTACATTGCTCATCAGATAATTGGTGTGGAGTCATATTTTGTGGCTGCTAATGGTTAGTAAGGCAAAACCAGAGTTTGCCTGAGATGCTGAATGGGTGTTCCTGGCAGTCCTCTTAATGAAATCCTGTTTTTATTAAATTCCTGATCTCTTAATATAACAAATTCCTACGTCAAAGTTGATGGGACTCCAACATCTCCTAACTACAGCCCTGCCTCAAGATAGTAAGTGAGCTATAAATTCTCAGGACTAGGATGAATTGGCTGTGAAGTTTCACTTGAAAAGATATTTTAAGTTGCTTCATTTTTATCGCAATTTTTCCTGCCTACATGAAGACTCAAGCATCTTGGTACCCCATTCATTTAATAGGACATTCACTGATACTTAAAGCTGCTCCCAAGCTGCTTCAAGTGAGTAATTTCAAACTCTCAAAGTAATAAATCTTTCTTAGAACATATATAGACCACTGTAAAGAGATGAGTGTGCTACCAGTTCTTTTTTTGAAAATATTAACAGTTAACTCCTTTCACTGAATTTCTGGAGAAAATAGAAATTGAATTTTTAACATTCTCTTGACCTGAGAAGTGTTAAGTTTTCTGCTTTTAAATGCATCACTCTGCATAACTCAGTTTGAGATGTTCATGGCAGAGAAGAGTTGTTCTAGTGATGAGCACCATGTGCTCAACACTGAAAATGCTGCTCTGACCTTTTCCTGGCATGCACACTCTGGACAGAAAGATATTTTGACATTTTTAATGTGATATGAAAGGATATGGATAGCCTCTTGTGAAATACAATGAACTTATGTGTTTTATGTCAATCTACTTTGAGACAGCTGGAGCTGAAAATGGGCTGTAACTATAAACACCATTAGTCCTTTTATTTTTTTCCATCTGTGTGCAGCACAACCACCTCTACTCTTGTGCTTTTAGACCCATAAGGATGGCAATTTACCTGCCCCACCTGCACTCTGTAGGATCATTGAAAGGTATGCTCAGGTAAACTGAAACTTTTGTTGTGCTAATATTTCTTGTCTGGGCAAAGAAAATGAATGTTAATTACTGCTTGTGCCCTAAGATTTTAATGAAAAGGTTATAAGAGATCCTTCGGGTTGTGGGAAGGATGATGACCGGTGTGGTGAGGGGTCCAAGGTGCACATGTGCAGTGTGGTGGAGCAGTTTCCTGGGCTTCCATCACATCAGCAGTGAAGGCTGTTGCCTTAACCTGGCCAAAGCCAGCCCTGGAGAACCAGCATGGCCAGCAAGAGGGGGCTGCAGACCTTCCAGCAGGTTTTGGGAGCTCCTGGGAGAACCAATGGCTGGTGCAGTGCCCAGCACAAGTGCACTGTATCCAGATGAACCCCCCAGCACAGCAGCTACTTAAAGCACTCCCCAAACTCCCCCAAAAGAAGGGCAGGGATCACCCCAAGGCAGCTCCTAAAAGCCTTTTGCAGTCATTACTGCTGTCCCCTCTGCTGCAAGCTGCCCTCAATGAGCATGTCCACATTTCTACAATGTGCTCACATTTCAAAGGCACTGCTCCTAACCAGCTGCATCTCAAGAAATCGAGCAATTTTTAAAATTTTTTGTTCTTTTTTTTTTATTTTTTTTTTAATTTTTTTTTGAAGATACCATGCCAAGTCTTTTGAAATGAAAGCTGGGGCAGGCCTAGTGGAGATTAATGTAGGAAAAATGCTGCTGGCTTGATAAGCCACAGATGTCTGTGAGATTTGTGGACGCTGCTGACAGCTCGTGATGGTTTGCAGCTTGCAAGTTCCCCCAGCTCCAGGACCAAAGCACTGAATCCATGGCTGGAGGTGCAGGGCAGGCTTTGGCCCAGAGTGGTGCTTGGGTGAAGGGTTTTGAGAAGACCTGGAACTAAAACTGGTCTGGATGAACTCTGTCATTGCAGAATTTTCTTAAGTGATGCATCTATTAATGCAAAAAAAAACCTTGTTTTTTTTAAAATTATGTCAGTATTGGCAACTGCTTTTATAGTACAGTAATGGGGAGACAAACTGGTGAAACTCTGTGAAAGCATAATATGGTGATGGAAACTCAGGTTATTGCACAAACCTTGGAAAATTTAAAAGGTGTTTTATGTTGGTGGAATCATTCTGAGTGGGTGGACAGGAGTTGGGTTTCTGTTCACTCTGCATACTTAATAAAAACTACACAACCTTTTTCAGGTAAGAGTACTGGTAGGTGGTACCAGTAGCACCAATGAACTGACAGAATGTTGTTTCTCTGTTTTTTTAAGCTCAAGGTTGCCCTGCCATCAAACACTGTCACAGAAGCAGCGCAGAGCGTGACAGAAGATCCCTCTGTTAGGAAATGGGCTGGTCTGGGTGCTTTGTTTTCAGACAGTTAGAGGTGATTGCAAATATAAAAATACAAGAAGATTAATAATTTCTTGACATTTAGCACACAGATAAACTGCATCATTTATGAGATGCGGCCAGTCGGACTATTTGTGGATCAAGCTCTATTGTTTTCATGACATCAAGGCCAAATACTTCACTGACTTGTGGGCACACATGAAGTTATCCCTCACATTCTGTCAGTGACTTCTCACACAGAAATCCCCTGGGAGTCTCATCTTCTGCTCAGATTAAGGTTCTTCCAAAGCTGCATTCTTGCATGCCCTGATATTGTATGCTCAGGTTTATTTTATGCAGATAATGAAATTAAATCTGTTGTTAGGTTTAATTTTGAAGTGATGCTCTTTCATCGCCTTAAAATATCTTTATGGGCCCTGATGTTTATATGCAACTTCTTGGTACCAATACTTTCCACATCTGCATAACAGGATTTGGCACAATCCTTGTCCAAAAAGTCTTGGGAAAATGCAGAAAATTGCTTTTCAAAAATGGTATAGAAAATAATTTGAACCAAAATAGTCTTTGAGTTTTGTTTGGATGGGTTGCCTTTTTGTTGTTGGTGGTGGTTTTTTTGGGTTTTTTTGTTGTTGTTGGGTTTTTTTTGGTGTTTGTTTTTTGTTGTGTGGGTTTTTTTTGTTTTGGGGGGCTTGTTGTTGTTTGTGTTTTGGGGGTTTTTTTTGGGAGGTGGTGTTTTTGTTTATTTGTCTTTGTTCTGGTTTGTTTTGGTTTTGATTTGTGTTTTTTTTCTTCAGAACAGCAAGAAAGTTTTCTGTAAAATTTTGATAAATGTTAGGCAAGGAAGTAAATCACTAAATAGCAATTTGAATGTAAATTTATCTGTAATAGGAATCCATGTATGTGCTTGTAAACAAATTAGCAAAGAACCATCTTTGTAATACTGTCTTTTTTTCCTGCTAGCATCCTCTGTTGCTCACCCAGGCTGGTACCTTTTGTCTTGTGTCTGATCAACAGCTCTTGGTAGAATTCAGAGACAGATGGCATTTAGTATACATATTTTTTTGTAGCTCACATAAGCTGATTGAAGCAGCTAAGAAATAATTTTATCCCTTGTAACCTCAAAGGTAGCAATAGTTTTAGGGGAATTTGAGGGGAAAATCACCAAACAGTTGATTTCACATTTAAACTATGACTTTAGTTACCTAAAATATTTGAGTGTTTGAGAAAGAAAATTGAAAATTCTTTCATTTCAATTCCTCTATAAAATAAGTTTCAAACATTTCCTTTGGAGTAGGTGAACAGGATAGAAACTGACTATGTTATAGCATTTTATATATAAAATGAGCTTGAGCCTCTAGATCTTTGCAATATTCTGTGCTCACAGTTTGGAGTGGGAGGGTAGGGAGAATAAAAAGTGCTATGCATCATGCTCATCTGATTTTTGCTTATGAGCACAAAAAAGCCTGGTGTAGCAACAATTAATACCTGTAGCTGTCACCCACTGCCACCATGATATTAACTGAGGGATATCTGCATTTGCAAAGGGTGAACAGAGACAATTCTCACATCAGCCCCAGGGAATCCTCTTGTTGTCAGCTCTCCTGTTTGTGGCTTGTCAGTGCAAAGACATCTCCTGCTCTTGTTCACTTAGAGGCACTTGTGGGGCTCTTGGTAAAGCTCACGCACCAAGTTACCATTTAAACTCCTGAATCCTTGGGAGGCGTTTAGAACAGCTCTCAGAATATTATTTTTCTATACCCAGGGGACTAAATGATTACTTCATCAACTGTAGATTGGTGTGTGCCCTCTGCAGGGAAATCCATCACTGAAATAATGTAAATTCAGCTCTAGGAATTCTGCAATGTACCACAGGGTAAAAATGTCCCCATCTTTTGGGATGGGAATGTGCCTTCCTATCTCCAGGCAAGGTTTCTTTTAGGCAGCTGATCTGTTGTGCCAAGCCAACCTACAGTGGGGATGATCTCAGCATTGTTCTAAACTTTGTTGTGTGAGCTGTAGGGTAAGATGTAAGTACACTTTAGTGAGGATCTAAAAACCAAGATTTCCCACAGACTCTGTGCTGTAGCTGAACTATGACTTCTAAGTAGTTCTTAGTGCCTTGAATCTTATTTTCATGCTCTTAATGGTTATGTTATTTAAATCTGTTATATTTGGGGTGGAATGGGTCTATAATCTGAAAATGTCTTAACACAGCAGCTATCTGAATAAAATTGCTTGTGGAGATTTCCTTTGTGGGAATAAGAATATGAAATTCTCCACATAAAACTAGCAATGCTGCATAAAACCTCTGCAGGGGGATGTGTATGTTTGGGGGTTGTTTTAGTTTTTTTAAGAATAAGGGAAAAGTGTAATTTATGCCTGGATAATTGGTGGTGTTTTACCACTGAAATGTACACCACTTGGAGGAATAGTCGCTGGCGCCTTTCACACCTGCACAGGGTATGAAATTCCAAACAATTAAAACAATTGATGTTTCCTCCTGAAAAAAGTCTATTATGCTTTGGCAAAAAGCATATTGTGAGACTTGTAAAAATTGTGATAAAACAGAATGTGTGATAAATGGAAAATGTGCTGTCAAAGACCTTGACACATTTTTTCATTCCCAAAAGTGGATACGATAACTTTGTGAGCTAGTGTCACTTTCAAAGATGAATTTGTTGCAGTATTCCATGTGAAAGGCTTTTGCTTTTAAAGAATTTTAACAAGGAGTTGTTTGGGTTTTTTGTTCTGCTAAAAACAAAAGTGTGGTGCCACTTGGTCTTTTGGTCAAGAGTTGAAAACAAGTAGCAGAGGTTAAAATTCATCTTAAAAGTGAACAACTTGTCTGCATTTCTACTTAGCTTCTATCTGAAAGGAACTCTAAAAGAGGGGATACCACACAAGTTTTTATATTAAATATTAGTTCATCGTGTCCTAGCTAAAAAGAAGGCTCTTTTAGTGGCACCCCAAAATGTCATTCATGCGTATTTGTGGCAGTATATTAAAATTATTTCTTTAGAAAAGAAATTTAACAGAAGTCATTTAACAGAAAGAGAGGGAAAAATCCATTTGACTTCCATTCATTAGTGCTTTCATGGTCATCTTTGTAGAGAAATGGTGAAAAAGAATTTAAGAAAATGAAAGCTGAAATCCTCTGCATCCCTGGTGCAAAGCAGGAAGAGCCACCAGCACTCCATGGGCTATTGGTGCCATTCCTCTCCCAGCTGCCTATTTTTGGAAGGCTCTGTAGAAGGTCAGTGGGAAACATTACTCCTGGCTCCTAAGGCAAAAGCAGCCTGGATTATCATCCATGTGAAACCAAAGAAGGGGTGCTAGCAGAGAGCAAATAGTTACTCCTGTTAGTATTTCCTAGATGAATGCAAGCAGCTTAAATTTCAGTTGTTCTAAATTAGCTGCTGAATTAAAAAAAATATTTAGCTCTATTTTGCTTCCCCTTGGTCAATCGTTCATTATTTCCATCTAATGCTTGAAACCTAATCACTGTTGCTGAAAAAATATTTCAGGAAACTATCTCAACAAAGCACTTTAATGTAAATATTAAGAGAGAAACTTTTTCAGTTTGATAAGAATAAATCACATATCATACATTCATAATAATATCCTTTGTTAATTTTTAGTGTGCAATTGCTGCATTTTTATTAGGAAGTCATGAACACTAATATTGATATTTTGTGTTTTATTAGAAATAGCAATTGAAAGAAGGAATTGCTGGAAGCTCCAGTTCCCTGACAAGCATGTTTGCATGAGCACAACAGCACCAGGGAAGGGTTTTGTCGTGGCTCAGGCGGTAGTTGCCAGCACATCCCTGGTTTGGAACTGTGGATTTGTCCCTCTTCTGCCCTCCAATGGCTGTGACTTTCTCGAGGAAATCTCAGTAGGTGCTTTCTCTAAGAAAAGCTGGGCTTGCCTTGTCTCTTAAAAAAAACAATCTTTTAAATGCTAACTAAAATATTTAAATCTTTAAGTATATTTACAAGCTGCATTTAAAATCCCGTCTCTCAGAAGAGGAGAAAGCACGAATTTCACCATCCAGTGAATGCCATAATCTGATTTATGGCTTCTTTTGACACTTGGTTGTGTAGCAGAGGCAAAGAAGCAGCTGGTAATGCAACCAGTAAAAGTTAAAGAGGAGGAAATGCTATATTACAGAAGCAGAGGGGTATTATTAGCTCCTGCACTCTGCTAGAGATGATGCTTGGGATGAGAGAAGAGGCCAGACACATTTCCCTGAGGCTTTCAAAACTGGTGTTTCCCAATGGGAGCTGGTCTGGACCAGACTGTGCCACACAGAAATGAGGGGCCACAGATGCAGAGAGGTGCTGGACAATCACAAAACTGAGTCCAACACTGGCAGTTTATTATTGCTAAGAAGGATTTCTTTACTGTAATTGAGTGTGCTGGATAAGAGATGAAAAAGTCATGAGCTGAGACAGCTTGGGGAATTAAAACTGAAACTTTTTTTGACTGTTGTATTATCAAATTGGGAAGGACCAAGGTGATCCTTCACTTTGCCTTCACTATCAGACACTGACAATAGCACCTGGATTGCCACTTCACAAACATGGAAAATCATTATTCCAGTCCATTATAGCTCTCTGTATGGGAAATGAGGGCCAGCCCCTCTCTTAACCTCACCAAGCTCACCCTTACAGCCTTGAGTCTTGTTCAGATATCTGTCCATGAGAAACTTTGTTCCAGACATTGATTGCTCTGACAGTGCAACCTCCTTCTATTTTGCCACCCATGTCCTAAGATAAGCCATCAACTCCCTGAGTGGGCAGGCAAAGCATGAGATGCTGTAATGTGTATGAGTTTGAATGTTCATAAGGAGTGAAAAGGCAAGAAAAAATAACATTAATAATATTTAACTTTAAAATAACTCAAACAAAATTAAAACCCCACAACTTCCAATCCCAACTTTCTTAAAACAGTCATGTATGAAACTACAGAAGGAGTATTTAGAAGGGCAAAAAGGAAGAATTCTGACGCTGAAAAAAGTGCATGTGATAGCAAATGAGGCCAGTTCTGCATCAAGATGGAGTTTTTGTGACTCTTCCCTGCATGTATTCCAGAAATTCTCCTTTCCTAAATACTGAGCTGAAGTATACTGACTTGAGGATACTTACTGTTGACACTTGTATAGTAGCTTTTTCTTTTTTATCAACTAGAAGTATCTGTGAACTGGAAAGCTTATCATTAATAATTAATGTAGCTTCCTCTGTCTTTCATCTCTGTGTCTGCCAACCTGGATATATTAAATTTCTTGAGCTTTGCTTCCATCTTAGTTTTGATAATCTCATATCCCCCTTGCCATTATTTATATTGCCTTGATCCATCTTGCAAAATGAGGTCAAGTTCTCATTTAAAGTTGTATCTAGATCATCCTTGATCTATGTCCTGTCTCTATCATATATTTTTTTCTTTGCTTTCTTGCTCTTCTCCTCTTATTTGTACGCCACAGTCTTCTTGCAGTTTGCTCTGAATTCCAACTCTTCTATTTGTAAAATAGCGCTTGTTCAAACTATGTTTAAATTATATTCAAAATCAGATTTTTTTTTTAGTAGACAGCGGGCTATTTTTCATATACCCTAAACTCTCTTCTAAATCAGTTTTAAAAATTAAGTGCGTATTTCTGTCATCTTAAAAAATGAGTTATCTTTTATTTATTAGTTAAAACAAACAAACAAAACACTTCTCCCCCCCCCAAAAAAAAAAAAAAACAAAAACAGAAAAACCCCGAAAAACAAAACAAAAAACCCCAAAACAAACAAACAAACAAAAAAGCTAAGAAGAAAAGCAACAGCTTCCAAATGCAGATTGAAAATTAGCTTGTCCTTAGCAAGTGAGATGGTTTTGGCAGCAATCACATTAAACAGGGATTTTCCGATCTTGGCTGCTAACATGAGATTCCTTGTTTAGGATCACATTGCTTGTAGATTACAGAATTGGCCACAGAATAGACACACTACTCAAATGACAGATTTGTCCAACCTGTGCTGTGTTACAGGAAACGGGGCCATGTTGTGTAAACCAGAGCTAATATTTTCCATCTGTAACCCAGTACAAGACCGATGAAGGACGTAAAGAATATTCTGAAATGGAGAGCAACCAGGAGAAGAAATACCAAGTCTTTAAAAAAACAATTTTTTTTTTGTTTATTTATTTCTCTTATGATCTTGCAGCCTAAAACAACAACACGTGAATAGAAATCCGAAGGGCAGGGCTCCAAGTTACAGACCAGGAGCTGAGATGCAGGGAGGTGACTGGTCCTGCTCCTCAGTGCTCCCAGGCTTTGCCTCATGGGCCCCCAATGCCCTTGGTCCCTGTATGATGTGTCACAGTGTCCCGAAGTGGATTAGTGGCACATGACCTTATGTCTTTGAATAGATGCTGGTTTGTGGGCCATTTAGTGTTTCCTTGTTCCTTTCGAATAAAAAGGTGATGATGCAAATTTGAGATGTTTTTATGATTTGTCCTTGGTAAAGGACAGCTTTCTTGGCAGATGCTGTTGCATTTTCAAAATTGATTTTAAAAGAGGAGGCTGCTCTGTGTTGGGAGCAGGGAGCTCTGTCAAGAGCTCTGCTGAACTCATCACATGTGGACCAAGTGTGTGTGGATGGGAATTCCCATTTTAGAAGATGGGGCCAGAGGTGCCAGTGTGAGAGCTGTGTAAGAAAAAAACCTTGTAATGGCTCTCAGTGGATGACGATGGAGATGCTCACCAGGCTGGGACTCCCAGAGTGCTGAGGTGGTGTTGTGCAGAACAGATGGCCACAAAAGTTTCAGTTGTGGAAGAGGAATTCTGAAAGGGCAAAATTTGGCTCGAAGTGTTTCTCTGAGGCTGTGGTGCCTGCAGCAGTCATTGGGCTGTGTTTTAACCACAGGGTGAAAAATGCTGCCTGTGTAAAGCCAATACTCCTCTGCCCACTTATATTCAGTAGCAATGACTGCACAAAGCCTGCGACTGGCTAATTCTAGTGTGGGTTGGTTTGGGGTTTTTAGCATAAAGGCTGTCAGTCCTGTAAACCACACACACTTCCACCCTCATTTCCATCTGCTCAGAGTAGCACATGGCTCATTTAGGACTGTGCTGGAAGTGTATAAGTATTTTTAAGTGCTCCTAGAAAGTAGGTTTTAGGTATAAAGAGTAGCAAATCACTGGTTGAAACTCAGTTATGTGTTTCAACACAAATAAAGTGGCAGAGATTACTTTTACAATGGCCCTGGCTGTAATTTTTTTATATTTATGGTACATAGAAAGACAACTTATTTAACTTCTCAGTGTTTATAAAACACAAATATGCTTTACTTGAAAGTTTAGTATCAAATAGAATGGTTTTCTTATGCTGAGTAACAAACATTTTTAGGAGAAAACAGATTTAGTGATGTTACAGCCCCAACCTACATCAGGTTATATAAGAGAAATATTGGTACCCTCTCAAATGGAAATACATTTGTGTCTGTTAGTCTCTTATCATACCTTAGATAGTAAACTTTCTTGAAATAAGATAGTAAACTTTATTGAAATAGTGATGAAAAACATTGGAGAGTGCAATTAGAAGGTGGTTCATCATGGGGAATGGGGGTCCTCTTAAAATGACTACTGTTTCAGCGTGGGAGTCAGTGCTGATCTTACTGTAAATTAAGACTTTGAGTGATACTCTGGGACATATTTTCATGTTTGTAACTATAATTTGAGTGTTGGAATACTAAGAATTCAAATTTAGCTTTAAAGAGAAGGTTTGAGGTACCTAGTTATAACTGATATTGTTTTAATATAACACCTTCTATGAAGAAATAATCATTGATGCTTGCTATTGCTTTTGCTAAGGTTAAGTCTGGAGTTTAAGTTTTGCTTAAGTCTGATTTGAGAAACAGAGAAGCTTCATTATTAACAGCTCACATTAATTATGGGAAAGCATAGAGGTGAGCATCATTTCCCATCTTCAGCCAAGAGGATTTGAAAGAGCAGCACTTTGGTGGCTGCTGTGTGGGGATGATAGTAAGTTTGGAATTAAAGCACTTGTTTCAGTTAGACAACAGAGACACAGTAAAACACATCCTCCCAGAGCAAGAGCTAGTGTTGGAATTGCCAAATGCTGCCTTATTCTTTTAAAAAATGGTCATGGACAGTTGTTTATCTCTATTCACTGGATAAGGAACAGAGGGTGTTTTTTCTGGCTGCTCCAGATGAAGGCTGGTCCTAAATCTGTTACCTTATGCCAGTCTTGGTCAGCCAGTTTCAGGGCAGACACTTGTCCCATGCATAGGCTGCTCCCCTTGTTTGCTGTTGATTTTAGGATTAGTACCAAACCTGGGAAATAGAAGTGTTTCAGACAAATAGAGGTAGCTGAGCCAGTGTAACTGGTGGACATTTAAACATCTGCAGCTACAAGAAAAATCCAGCTTTAGCAGACACATTTCTGCTCATCGTTCACCAGAAAGACCAATGCTGATTGTGACTAGGTTCTGCTGATTGTGGCTTTGTTTATGAGTGGAATTGGAACTAGCTTTAAGGCTGCCAACCAAGGGTTCAAACATACATTTATTGTGGAGACACACCCCTGCATGTAAAGGATGAGAGCTGCAGGAACCTGTTATTCCTTGGGGAAGGGTTAAGTTTCAGTTTTCTTAAACTGAACTAAACAGTTCTGTAAGGTTTAAAGCAGTGGTTAGTGATAATATGGAGGCTCCAGCTGAGGAAAGCTGAGGGTGTTTGTTTGGTTCTTGAATCCTTGCACTTCAGACACAGTCAGATGAGGAAAAGGAGAATGCTTTATCCCATCCACTGTTGGTCAGGGATAAAGCCATCTTGCTAAACAGAGCCAGCCTTGCAGTTCCCACTACCAGGACCCCAGCTGGACCCTGTTACTGGTTTGCTAGCTTTGATTCCAGAAGATGCTAGTCTGGATCTAGTGACAGCTAGGCATGAAGGTTAGCCCTGGGACTGCAGATTTCCTTCTGCTTTTGCTGGGATTTTATTGCCTAGAGACTCATCCTGGGGCAGGGCTTGCAGGTGGGATTAACACCAGATTAAATAAAAGTGTGGGATGGGACCAGAGTGAATGAAATACCTTGTTTGTTTAGTTCTTCACCATTTTGGTAAACTGACTTTTCTGCCTGTGTCCAGCTCACTCAGAAGCTCCTTTTGTGGGGGATGAGTAAATTTCTGTCCCTGGCTCTGACCATTTACACTTCTTTTCAATGGTAAAGTGTTATTTATAGAAAGGAGCTTTACAGAGGCTCGGAATTATTGGCTGTATGTTTTAAAAAGCAAGCCAGATGAGGAACAAAAATAATTTGGATCCAAATTCTTTTAAGTCCAAGCTGTGCATTAGCTCTGCCGCTATTCATGGAATCCACTAAAAGCCGCATTATGGCGTTTTGGATATGTTCAGTTCTTCTTTTATCTTGCAAAAATTTGGAACTTCAGCCTAATTAAACCCTGTGAAAATAAGAATTTGGTCTAGCTGAAATTTGATAAGCAGACATGGAAGAAGCTGGTGCATAAACTAATAGTTGCCATGTGAGGACCCAAACAGGAGGAATATATGGAGCAAAGTGGAACTGTGACATTACTGCTTGGGGAAATCTCTTGTTTTGAAAAACATTTCTCTGGATTAGGGAATAACCTGGGATGCCCTAGAAACATACCTGGGCACCAAGTCAGAGTCATGCACAAGCACATGGCAAAGGACTGACTTGCACTTGGCCCTGACCATTTGCTTTTCCACTTGCACAGCAAGACGGGTTGGTCAAGCACACAGGCAAAGCAAGCGGCTGCCGCCTCCCCGAGGCACAACCACGAGCTCCCGAGGCAAGGAAAGTCTTTGAGAGGCAGTAAGCACAGCCAAAGACAGATGGGATTGCAAGCTGCTGGGAAAACATTAGGGAAGGATGGGGGAAAGATGCAGTATTTGTAAATATTATTATCTGCATCAAGTTCAACGTGCCTTGGTGTTGTGAAAAGCTTTGGCAGTGCTTTGCAGCGAATTACGTCTGCAGTGAAATGTGAGCAGATGAAAACTGGAAGCAATCATGCTAAACACTCCTGAGGCTTTACCCTTCCAAATGTTTATGTTTATGTGGCTCCTGTTTTGATCACCTGCTCGCAGCTGAGTATTTTCCCTTTCTTCCTTGGATTTTAAGGGAGTAGCAGACTAATAAAGAGCAGGATTTTTCTTCCTCCTCTGTTCTCATACCCTGTTGGCAACATGAGTGAAATGTCCTGGCTGGAGCAGCCTCAAGCAGATCTGTAGCAGGTCCCTAAGCTTTTGGGAGACATAAGGAGGATCTCTGTGCTGTGTGTCCAGTACTCCTATGAGGTCTGTAAGACTAGAAACAAGATGTTATATTATAAATTATATTTCCAATCTTTATAAACACCAAACTGGCTCAGCCCTGCATGTTATGGTGGTCTATACTCAGGTCCTTGGCAAGGACCTTTTCCAGCCCATCCCTCATCCTCCAACATTTTCTGTGGATTTAGTTAACCTGGGGCTTGTGCTAAAATAGAAGGTGCTGGGGTGCCATTCCCCTCCCTGGTACACATCATCCACACTTTCCTCACCAGAGGGAAGCTCCTGGAGGCTGATATTTCACATCACCACGTTGCCATGCCCGTCTGTGACAAGGAGAAAATTTTAGTCATCGCCTCATTGGGTTGCAAACCTTTATGAACACCGCAACTAATAGCCCCGGTAAGTGGAAGATTAATTTCTATACCACCTGGCAGCAAGCTGTGGATTAGGCTGCTGTCCCTCGTGTGGGTTTAATGTTGGAGGAATGGGGCACTGGAGCACCCAGACAATCAGCCTCTTGTTTAAACAATGAGCTGCTCGGTCTTGTTAGCCAGCGCTCTTAAATTTTCATTTTACTCTGGTATGCAGGCTTGTGTGATGTGGAGAATTGCTTCAGCACAGAGATACTGCAAACCTGTTCAGTTAAAGGAAATGCTCAGATCCAGCTGTTGGAGTCCCATGAATGCCAGTACTCCTCACAGAGTAAGTAAGACCAACACACTCTGCCCTTGGAACAGATACGATGATTTGTGCCTTAATTCTCCTGGAAAAAAAGAGCCTTTGTTGGGAGAGGACGACTGGGGAAAGGAGGAGGAATGCAAAGCGTGTGCAGAAAATGCCCAAGGAGACCACGTTCTCTGCAGATAACAGAGAGAGCTCTATGGCATGGGCCTGGTAACGAGGCACCAGCAGAAGCACGTACGGTACAAGCTCCTGTTACAGCTATAGAATTGTCTTGTAAGTTTTGTAAATGCTTTCCTCTCATGAAAAACTCACCCCTGTAGCCTCACTTCCAAGGAACAGGCCAGCAAGCACAGCCCTGCTGTGTGACCATACACTGCACTGTTTGTGCCTGGCCTTAGTTTTGGTGACAAGTTTCTGCACCCAGTTGTGGGGGACAGAGGGGGCTGGGGCAGTGTCAGAAGGTCACCTAGACAGGAGAGATGTTTTTATACAGGTTTTTTTATAAAAGTCCTTTTATATCTTTTATGTGTATCTACACATATCAATAGACTTGATATATTATTATTTAGCTAAAAATATAATAGTATATATATATATATATATACATATTTATAAAGGGCTGTAGCTGTTTCAGTAGGTGCTGAATGCACTTCAGCTACAAATGCACAGCAACTGACCTAATGCTCATGTCTCAACCAAGAACTGAGTTTCCAAGACTGAGGCAGGGGAAGGAAGACATTGGAATGGGATAAACCATAGGAAGAAATGATGGGTTTCACCTGAGTGGCAGAAGCCATCTCCCCACAGGCACCTGGAATCCTCACCCCAGAGCAGGTAGTCTCTTGTCTGACTACGGAAACCATAGTATCTCTGGAAATGCAGTTTCCCCCACTCCTGCTGTCACTTGCCCCTGAATCTCACTTTGTTGACTGTTTAAAAATTGTGACTTTAAAAAGATACTAGGCACAGTTTCAGCTGCTGAGGTGGAAATGGTTTCTGACTGGCCCTCAGTGACAGGCAGGCTGCTGCTGGCCCCTAGGCTGCACTCGTGCCATTTGTCACACAGGCGAAAACAGAAAAGGTTGCATTTTAATTTACTAGCTGGGCCTGTGAAGTGGACAGGATTGAACCCTGTGCTGAACTGGGTAATAAAGTCTTGATTGTCAATTGGCTGACCCAAGTGTCTTTTTTAGTCAAGTATATGTCCATCTTCCCCCTTACATATATATATATATATATATATATTTGTATGTACACATATGTAAATAAATATGTACTTATGTGTGGTGATGTGTGTATATAAATACACACCCATATAGACAGATACATCATTTATGTACATGTTAAAAAAAAATAATATAAATGCCTGACTTTATTACCAGGCTAAGAAAGGACTCTGCTGCTTTAAATCTGTGCAGAAGGTGAAGCAGCTGTTGGGTCAAATCTTTGCAGCTTTTCTATTGTGTGATTCTTGTTTCAGGCAGCAGCTGAGCCCACAGGCTCTGTGCAAGAAATTTTGCTGAAGAAATCCCCTCTGCACGTGGCCAGCAGCCTGAATCAACCTTTTCTGGTGGATGGTGAAACAGTGGAAGACCTTTGAAGGAAATTGGGGTTTGTCTGTCTGTGAGGTATCTACAGCACCTCTTGCCCCTGCTTCATCTATTTGTTGTTAAAGTGTATTTTATAGACACATTGCTAGCAACAGATTGAAGGAGCTGCTTTGTAAGTAAAAAAATAATAATTGTCACGGCCTTCATGACATGATGTATATATGGTTTTCTTTCAGGTAAGCTAAAATGCAAAACCAGAGAACAGTTGTGGTCTGGCTTATGAGGTGGTATAAATCAAGAATTGGGACACTAAGGTGAGTGGGCTGAAAACATTCAATGCCACTCTTCCTCTGTGTTTGGGGCAACTGAAAGCAGGGTAAACAGAAAACAACAGCTCCAGAGCCCAAGCTTTGCTGAGTTTTTGGCTCATTGGCTAGTGTAGATGCTTGCAAGACCTCTCCCACAGCAAGCTGGCACACTGACCCTCCCTTAGAGTTATTTACCCAGGTTGTTGCTATGAGAAATCTCTATGACTATTAATAACCTTGCTTTGGATTTAGGTTTTTTTGCAGATGTGCTTCCCTGAGGAGGAAGAGGGGACAGCTTGGCTCCAGGAGCTACAGTTCTGTCCCACCCCAGCTGGAGATGTTCCTGCCCCCTCAGCATCTCTCCTGCTGCTGTGGAGGTGCCTGCATGAGAGCAGTGTGCCATGCCTGCACCTTCACCTGCAGGGCTGTGCCCGATGGGTGACTCTTGCACTCACACAAACCTGCTCCTGTGTGTAGGGGCAGTGTCAGGCCACTCCTGACAGAGCTGCAGCTCACACAGAGCCAGGGCTGTGCTGTGAGGGGGACTCAGCAAACCCTTCCAGCCCTTCCACCCTTTCCAGCCTTGGAAAACCAGCAGGCAGAATCCTGTTGCACAGCAGCCAGACTGGCTGGCACCCCAACAGGGCACTTCATCCCCAGACAGCTGCAGCTGGCCATGAGAGCACCCATGCTGGGCAGTGTTGGAGCAGGCTAGGGGGCAGCTATGGGGGGAATGCAGTGGCACCCAGGGCTGCTGTTCTTGCACTGCACAAAGCACCACATGCTGTGTGTGTGGGACAAAGCCCTTGAGCATGCACCAAGTGCCCACCACACTGGAGATACAAAACACACTGGCCTACACTTCTAAAACACACAGCAGCCTCTGCTGCACACATGGGAAGCCAAGTCTGTGTGCTGCAGACACAATGGGGCACAAGCCACAGCAGCCACACTTGGGGGAGGCAGGATCTGGGTGCTGCTCCTGCTTTCCCAGTTCAACTTTCTCAGCCACTTCCTTTTTTACACTGGTGGGATTAACAGTAAGCAGAAGCAGAGCACAGCGTATCTCCCTGGATAGCAGAGCAGAGAAAGCAGCATTCACCATCTCCATTCTTCCCTCTGCCCATCGCCTTTAACTAAACACCAAATAACACCCATAATATTTGTCTTAGACCAGCTCAGCCTTCCCAAAGCACTTATCCTGCTGACTCTCAGTAACACCAGGATGCATTCAAGTCTTGCTTGAGGCAATGCTGCACCTGGTGGTACACACTAAGCCATGCACAGTGCTAGAGACACAGTTGGAAAGCTCAGGAACAGAAGGCTGCTACAAGCTGGAAATTTAATAACAATGGTTAAATTCAATGTCCCACCTGAATAACTTGTTTGAAGCCAAGTAACCAAAAGCAACAACAAAAAAAACTTTTATACCTTAGCATTATGGAACAGCAACCATCCCTCTGCAGTGTGAGCTTCAAGTTGACTGACTTAATTCACAACTCTCTGGTCAAAGCTCCATTTTATTTGCCAAGTATATGCACTCTTCCCCAAGTAAAACATTCCATCTCAGCAAGGTGGCTAAGAACACGGCCTCTCTCCCCTCTCAGGAGAAGCAGACCCTCACTCCACCACTCTCCGCAAACATTACCTCCACAGAAGCAAATCAGAGGCAGCCCCCAAACACCTCTCTCTGTGCTGTGGGACAGCAGATGCTCAGCTAGGAAAGAGTCAGCCTGCTCTCCTGTGTAACCCAACTCCCCCATGCCACAGCTCCAGTGTTTCAGCTGTGAGTGTGCCTTAGCAGGAATGCTGCAGGACAGTGCTCCTGGCTGCTAAGCATAGCTTTGATGGGCTCACATCTTCCTCCTCGCTGGAGGGACTTGCATGCCCAGCAGGCAGAGACCTGCCTTTCTCACATAACTGCTCCTGGTGCTGTTAATAAACCAAACCTGGAGCATGAGCTGTATTCTGATGGATCGTGGACAGAGTGACTCACCGGGTTTGCTGTGGTGGAAGCCTGCACCTTAAAAGAAAAAAAAAAAAAAAAAAAAAGGCTATTAAGCACAATAAACTGCTGTATGTTCTGCCTCAGGGCACAGGCCTGTGCTGGGGCTGAGGAGACCAGGACCTACTGTTTTGGGGGTTTTTTAAATTGTTTGTTTATGTATTGAGTCAGAAACAGGTGAGGACACTCCTCCCCTCTGGAGTCCTTCAGCATCTGAGTGTCACTTGCTCTGTTCACCAAGAGCCACCCACCAAAATTCACTCCCAGCTTGAGACCACCAGCAGTACGTGTCCTTGGAGTTCACTGGGGAGCAAACAGCTTTACCTGCAGAGTTTATGAAATTTGGAAGCACTGAACAGCTCCGAATTCACACAAAAGGAGTGAGTGCACATCTTCAGTGAAACTGAAATATGAAAACTACCTCCACCAACACCTTCTGAGGCACCAATTTCATGAGTATTAACACCAGAGTGGTACTGGGTAGCTTCTCCCAGGCCTCGTCAAGGGGAAAGGACACTGGGGATCCTTTGTTATTTCTGAATAAAAGTATTAAATTACACATCCAACTCCTATTTTAGAAGGGATTTTGACACCAATGAGAAAGAATGCTTTTGGTGGTAGGGGTGAGGGGGACCTGCATGCCTTGCTGGTGAGGAGTCACACAGTGTGTGACAGGTAACACAACCCTCCCAGCCTGAGACTCAGGCAAATCCACTGCAGCCTGCTGGCCATCACAGGAAGCCTCTCAAGTGTGGACAGGTACACTCAGCAAGCAAGCAGAGAAACCTAAAACAGGTACAATCACATCAAACAGTAAGTTCTCACGAAAAAACAAATAAAGATTTTTACAGATTATTATAGGTACAATCTAGCACAGCATAACACCAGCTCATGGTGCCATGAAGCCAAAATATCCACTGGACTACCACCACAACTTGAGTTTCTATCAAGTACTAAAGTTTCCATCTCTAACCTTGAGTTTAATGCACCTTAAGGGCAAGTTTCTATGTTACACTGATATATTCTAAGGACAGAGTACTTAATATTTAAACACTTAGGCACAAGAGCAGAGTTCCAGAAACTGAACAAAAGTGTCTTCATAGGTTATCTAGTTTATCCCACCATTATTCTGTAGTGAAAAATACATCCACAATGGTTCCCACAGGTTTATGTGCATCCATACCTGATCCACGCTTGCCAGCTACAAAATGAAGACCCTTGCGAAGTAAAGCAGTGCTGGACAATCTTACTTCTAGGGATGTCTTTCATATTGTCTAAACTTACTCCTTTTCTTTGGCAGTTGTATTTCACCTTTCCTTCTCCTCTGATTGAGGCCAAGCAGGTAATTTCCTTGATTGCCCTCCCCACACTTTGGGTGTCACATTTTCTAGAGCCACTTGTGGAGTTAATTCCAGTGATACAGAGTAAGGAGCAGCCTCCTGCCTCTTAATTCAATGGTCAGAGGAGTCAAGCAGAAAATCCCCCATATGGAGCCAATAACTTTTATCCTGTGACCCAGGAGACATCATTCATGTTGCAACTTGGATGATATTTCTGGAGTGAGACATGAATTAATTACTGGAGGCTGGGCCCATGGAAAGCACTCCTGTCTGCCACCCAGAGCAATGGGGGCTTGATGGAAATGTGGTGGACACAGCCATGCTAGACTGATGGAGTCCAAACTGACTTAAAGAACTAAACTTGCCTTTGTGCATCCTGCAGGAGAATAATGGGCATCATCCAGTAAAGCCTCAGCACATGCAGCACTCAGATATACCTTTGCATACTTAGAAGGGCAAACATTAGGTTGTGGGGGTTTTAGGAAACCAGGAGTATTTTTCTGCTTCTTAACATGTTTCTGTGATATTTTAACCAGCTGCTTATCTGTCACAACACAGTCTGGCTGTATTGATCTAATCAGCTAGAGTAGCACAGGGTAATTCTCGTTTTCATATGGCACACAATCATTGATCCCCAACCTCAAAAGCAGGAGAGGCAAAAAGGAACTGACCCCTTGTTAGTCATCCTCAAATGATGAGGCTTGTGTGGAAATTATGGCACATATATAACCTGCTATCAGGGTTTAATGCACATCTTAATTTTCCACTTTACAGAACTATTGTCAGACACATTGCAACAGTACCATTTGCTTGGGCCCACTGTTTGAGAATACCCCTATTCCAGCACTCCACATGGGATGGTTACAGCTAATAAAGGTACTTTTTCTAACCTAGCAGTAGCTTTGGACCAGCTGCCTTCACGAAAAGAAAGGCCAGAAAGACTTATTTTGTCTTCTTTGTCCCCAGCCTGCAGCTACGTAATATGTTCTGGAAACTTTGAATATTTGAAACAAGAGATAGTCATTTGTCTTTATGGGCTGCATCAAATGGTGGATTTAAAACAGTTGGGAGCATACAGAGCAATGGTAGGAAAGGGGAAACTTGGTTTGCTTCCTTGGTAACAAAATCTACAGCACAGCAGGAGAACAGAGCATGATAATTAGGGAATTACAGCTGTTAGTCACAGAAAATATGCTGCAGTTGCAGGTCAGGGACCTGAGGTTGTAGCACAGGAAGGAAAACTGTAATTTAGAGTCTGCAAGGAACTCGCTGCATGCATCAGACTTCTTGCTACTTATAGCATCTCTACACCTGTTTTCCAGGGCGGAAATCAAACAGACAAGAGCAGAGATCAGCAACAAACCACCAAGGAAATAGAGATTCCCTACAATAGTCAGGACAAGAACTATTTTTAATGAGAAATGGATATTCCATTGACTCTTGTCAATTCTCCCTCTTTCTAAGCAGGACAATCAGAAGTGTGAACTTTAAGATGAGGGAGATGACAAAACTTGATCCATGTAGTTATTCTGGGAGCTAGCAGCTCCCTTAAGAAGCACCAGTTGTTACAAGGGATGAATAATGTGAGTCTCACTGAAGCAGGGCTTGGCTTAGAAACCTCTGTGTATTAACCCTGAGCCTTGTATTAGTTTCCTGCAAGAAAACTAATAAGCACCTGAAGGGAGCTGAAGGATACAAAGGGAAATACAAGCTTCAGACTGAATGCAATACCATTGATTTTCCCAATCTTCACCTTAAAAATGCCAAACTCTAACCAAGTGCTCAAGAGCAGGTCCAACAGATACCCACAACAGCATCATTAAAGCTACTCTGCCCACAAACCTTTAAAAGGAAAGGACCAGCTGGTACAGTTTAAAGCAAATCTATTACTCGTGCTTTACTGTAACCTTTGATCCAGCTCAATCTCCATAAGAAATTCCTCACTGCCATTCCACCCAAGAAGAGAATTTTTGTTTCTTTATTTCACCCAGTCTCCTCCACCCTTTGTTCCAAACTGGTATTGTCCGAGCTTTTAAGATAATCTTTCCAAAACTTTTAGTGTGTGGAAAAGCATCTTTCTTACTTCTCTGTCCTTAAATTAAGTTGCTCCAGAACCAAAGAGCTGACTCTTACATGTGGGAACTGGAGCATAAGGGAACTTGAGGGAACCTAAACTTGCTGAGGAACAGAAGAAACACCCACCACTGTCTGAGGGTGACCAAGAGCTGACAGCTCCTTTTCTCCAGACCTGCACCTGTGCTGCCCCACCACAGAGCTCAGGTTCAGAGGCCAATACCAGGAGACCTGAGGCCATGAGGCTCAAGGCTCTCCATAAGGCATAGTCAGCTCATTCAGTGATAATAGACAAGGTTTCCAGCATTTGCTTGCTGCACCAGCTAGCAGCTTTACATCACATCTAAGCCTAACTCATTCTTTCCATGGAAGAGCAGCTATTAATAACTTCCTACCACCCAGTCCAGCCTGCTGACCAGTAACTAGGCTCCCCAGCTCTCCTTGAAGCCTGGGAGCATGTCATGCAGATCAACTAATTCAAACTATTTTGGACAGGAAAGTATTTCAGTGTCCTGAACCCTCAAACTGTCCTAAGCTAGCCTCTGTTTCAAATGAGTACTACATGATTCACTCACTTGGGTGAGGTGTGACAGCAAAAGCTCAGAGGTTTGCAAAGCCCCTGGGCTCTGGGATAAAATCCTTCCCTTGGTACTCTACCAGTTCTCTGGATGTCAAATTTTCCTGACCTTGTAAGCTCTGAGGACCAGTGGTCAACCAAAGGGATAAAACACTTCTATTCTTGGCAGGGTGTTCACCCTAGAGCCTGCTCCTCAGCCAGAGTTGGATGTCAGTCACATGGTTCATGCACTGGAGGCTGGGGCAGTCATGCAAATGATGGTGCAGCCTTCCTTCTTGCCCTGTTTCTGGTCAGCAGCAGACTGGCAAAGGCAAGCTGGCTCCCAATCCCTGCTCAGAAGCCAGCCTGTATTCTCCACCTTACTGAGCCACAACACCTCGCAGGAGACGCAATGCTGCCGTTTGGGACAAGATTTCCTCCCATTCAGAAGAAATGTTAGCTGAGATGCATCTCAGTGCTGTAGCCTTTTCAGCAGAGCCACTTAACCAATGTGACATTTGGTTTTAAAGCCTTCCAGAGGAAGACTTCAATTTGCATTTTCGAGCCCCGTGCACTGACTTGCCCTAATTTCTTCAGGGGAGACAAGAATTCACCAGGTCTTGGTGCAATGCACCCAATTCATCTCAGTAAAAGTTTTGAGTCCAATCCTGATAGTGTCAAGTGCTTGATGCCATTTTTAGAAAGCAGAATAACTAAGTATTTGAGGACAGATCCTTCCCCAAATAGACAAGAAGAGCCAATCAGCAGCTGTTTCTCTGGAAAGATTTTACCAGCACTACAAATGCTCCATATAGAAGCAGAAAGGTGCTACTTCTGAGCATAAATGCATGTTAGATGACATTGCCACTAAATATACCAGGTGACTGTTAGCACAATTGGTTTGCTTCCAGTCTGGTTCGCCTCTTTGGTGTGGGCAGCAAGGGCATCTTAAATGAAAAAGCCCCAAGATGAATTTAGTTTAATGACTGAATGTGAAGGGGGGGCAGGGAAGAAGGAAGGAGAACCAATATTAAGTGTGGAAACTAATACAAAAAAGCTTCTGGGATATTAATAGTGTGCTGAACTAATAAGATGCAGTCAAAGCTATGAAGTTTCTGCAACACTGCAGCAGCTGCTACTGTGAAGTAAGGGACTAGAGTGGATCTGTGTATTTACAGCAGTTATCTGAAAGCCTGGGCATGTAATTCCACTCAGAATCCCCACCAACACAAATACATTAAAAGCAGACTGAAAAAGCTCCTGTAAACCCACTAAGCACAATAGCTAAAGTTTCCACAAGGAGTAATTCATAGCATTACAGTTATGCTCACAGAGATGGGCTAAGACCCTCTCTGGACCCAACAGAGAGCAGAAACTCTTGCTGAGAACATGATATACTATAGCAGCTCAAATACCTTCCAACCCTCTGGCTAAAAAACCCTCTGGGACAGGAGTTTGTCACATAAAGAAGTCCCGTGGAATTTAGGTTCGACAGTGACTGCTAAAAAACCTTAGATGCACGTTGCTTTTTTGGTTTTTGTTTGATTGCTTGGGGGTTTTTGGTGGGCTTAGGGTTGGTACCACAGCTCTGGGTATGGATCAGAATCCCACCATGGAATCTCCACCAGTGACTAAGCATGTAACATGAATTCACTATGGATTTGAGAGTAGATGAAGATGGTCTCTACACAGCAAGAGGCTGAGGTCACCAACAACAGCACCATGATCCCCTTGGACTCCTCAAGTTAAGCAGTAGCCCTAAAGAATCTAAAGCCCTTGCCTGGTAAACTATTCCAGTCAGAACTCTCTGAACCGCAGCCTAATGTTAGATAGCAAGATATTAAGAAAGGAAAAATTTCCATTTTGTTAAGGAAGCTTTTGAGAAAAGTGGCAGTTTTGAAGACCCATTTTAAGCTTTCATCACTGGCAGGAAAGAGGAGAAGTCAAGTTACTTAACCACTGTTATGACAATTATCAAATGGAAGAGACCAGTGACTTGAAGAGAACATTGCAGTTCATAGCAAAATTCCACCAAGCTTTTCATTAGGTGTGTCCAATTACTTCCAGTATAAATTAGCTAGACCGTTGAAAGCAGGTTTGCAGAAAATGAGTTTAATGCTATTATCAAATGGGAAAAAAAGAAAACAAGGAAAGATTTGTTTCCCATGAAATGGTCACAGAAGTCTAAACCCATGTTGGAGTTATCTCAGACACTGCAGAACCTTTCAGAATTCCTACCTGCTTCACTGGAAAGATCCAGGATTCCACAAGACAGAGCTTGATGTTAACTTTGTGCAACAGTTCTAGGAATGAAAAGCAAGAAATTACTAGGGTCAGCTCCAGTAAAGCTGACTTCAAAGTGCACTTTTAGGCTGCTGAGTAACTGCAGATGCAGGCAGATGGCTCATAACTATTCTACCAAATTACTCACACAAATTGTTGCTAATAGAGTCATGCAAGTAGTATTACAACCCTCTCCCCAGTCCCACTGGGCTCAGTGACCATTCACGTTGCAAACTAATAAGTCAGCACCTTCAATTAGGCCAGAGGACAAGTAAGGAACAGAAAAAAGGAGTGATACCATGCAACTCTACCATTGGTAGTATGGATTGCAGTTGTCTCTGAAACTTTAGGCAATCCTGCCGAGTCAGACAGCTTCTCCTAGAAAAGCTCATGGTTTTCCCTTGTACTGACATGGAGAAAGAGAGGCTCATCCTGTTTGTGATACTCAGCTCCAGCTAAAGCAGAGGTACATACATCATCCCATTTGGAATAGAGGACTTCAAAAGCAGAATAGAACAAAACCTTTTTGAAAAAATGCTTTAAACATTTCACATGTGGTAAAACTGCACTAAGGGTTGTCTGTGCTCCCAATTCGACCATTAGCTGCCTGAGCACCATGAGACTGAGCACAGTTCCCTGGAAGCAGAAGAACTGTTCTTTCATTATCAGAAAGAGACAGGGAGGGACCTACATGGAGGGCAAACAAGAGCTTCTATCTCTAGTTCCCTTATTGCCTGCATCATCTCCTTTCTGGGGGGAATGAAATCTGGGGAAAGCTTGGTTATTTGGAAAAGTGCTGTGACCCCACACTTTGCCTTTTGGTGGATGGGTGGAACCAGACTGGGCACAGAGTGGTGCAGAGTGAGCCATGCACACATGACTGAGATAGGAAGAGACACTAATGAAGTGTTCAGGGCTTTCTCAGACCATCCTGTCATTTGGTATAAGAATCACAGAGGAAACAACTCCTCCTTGCCTGAACTGGGCAGTGAAAATACTCAAGCTCTGACATTCAGTGAGCACACACTTGCTCAAGCTTGCTGGTCATGAATTTAAACCCTATATATGCTAAACTTCAGTTGTGGAGTCATGAACTAAAGTAAGTGTTGAAAGCACAAGTAAAGTGAAAATATTCACAAGGAAATGGACAGAATGACCAGGTGAGAACCTGAGACAAACTATTTGTAATGTTGAGACTTCACATACAAACACTAAAATCAGAAATTTACCCACTCTACAGGACGATTAGACATCACATTTCTATTTAGTTCCATTTAATCTCACAAGTATCAATTGGAATTGGACTAGATGATCATTGTAGGTCCCTTCCAACTTAAACACTTTAATTCTCTGCCACCATGATGATCTCCAGACAAGGCAACCTGGGCACTCTCACAAGACTGCACAACACCACAGGATGATTTTCCCCGCTTACAACTTTCTGGTTTTTTTGACACTTTTGGTGTCCCACCAACCAGAAGGAGACTTCCAAGCTGTCCCAACAGCCTCCTTCTAACAGAAAGTTGTTTTATTGCTTTAAGTTCTACACAGTGCAGAAATTGCATGAGCAGAATTGTGCATGGAAAAAGAAGTCTTAAGAATAACAGATTTGAACAATAAAATTAAAGTTCACACAAGAAATATTGGCTAAGAGGCAAAGGTGAGAGTAAGATGAAGTTTGGTATCATACTCATTTCTGTTCCTATGTTTTGACTCCTGTAGCAACTTTCATTTGATTGTCTAACAAAGAATCAGAGGAAACAATGAACTTGCATCCCCCTAAAGAAAAAAATTCCTACTGAAGAGCAATTAGTTCTTTTGGTGCTCATTTGGTGGTTTTACTAACAGCTCTCATGAGCAGTGATATCCTAAACAATACCAACCAAGCTCTACCAGATTTTTGGAAGCCTTAACTCGAGACCTTGCAACACCCCCGTGCGGTTAAAAAAAGGATCTTGGCTCATGCCACCCACCACTGAAACAGACACCCTTAGGCTGGGATGAAGCAGCTGTATGACACCACGCAGCAACACTTCACAGCATTTTAGGGTAGAAAGCAATTAACCTTTGGCTGAATCCCCTTAGCTCCAAGCTACAAAAGGAGTGTTTGTTCTGTTTTCTTCTCTACCCCCACCTCCCCCAGGGCTGCACGGCTCTGGTGTTCTCATTAGCTCACTGCCCAGGCTGCTCTCTGCACCCTGACATGGAGAACAACAGTTGTCATCAAATTAATAGGCTGTTTATACAGATATTAATTTTGTTTTTTCTTGCTTCTGCTCCAGAGTAGTGGCAGCTGATTCCACTGAAGTCAGAGTGAGGTTGTAGTGCATTGTTTCTGTTCAAACAGTAAATACACCAGAGCTGAGATCTACTTGAGGCATCAGATGTACTTCAAAGAAAATTAAGGGAAGTTGGGCAAGGTCCTCTTTACAGGTATGAAGAGAGTAACTACTTCAGCTGAGGGAAGACATCTTTCAGCCCTCTACTGTTTCTTTCTGGGTTTGATTGAAATTTAATCCTACTCTCTGTACTTACACAGAACCTTCATCCTCAAGTCCCAGGATCCAAGTCTGACAGTGACATCATGGAAGACTGGAAATCCCCACAAAGTCAAATTTCCCTTAGATTTTTAACTCCTGAATTAGCAACCTGTATAGCACAGGCAAAAAAAAATATAATTAATTATAAAATCTTAAGGCAGTTAAGCAAAGATTTGGGAATATAATCTGTTTAATTCTCCAATTTCATCCTGAACATGCATTTCCAACTTCATTTGCTGCTTATCAGCTTCACTGCATAAGTCTTCTACACCCTTCCATAACAAAGCATGTTCCCAGACACAGTTTGCAACTGCACCACTTCAAGCAGTTAGAGACCACTCTGACACTTTCATTTCAGTGCATGCTCCTAACATCAAGCTTTGCCAGAGATGCTCTGCTCTGAGCCGTCAGAAATGGGAAGCTGTGGCTGAGGCTCTGGAGCACTGGGCAAGCACAGCCAGAGCAGCAACTGCAAGGGGAGGGTGCAAAGCCAGCCTGACACAGGGGCAACACCACTGGTGCTCTGCTAGGCACCCTCAGGAGTGCTCTTTCAGCAAGCTCCAGGCATGGTCAAGACCTACATGGTCATGGGATCTTCAAGTGCACATTCCCTCTAAGTGGGCAGCAGGAGCAAACCCAGTGCAGATCCTCAGCCCAAGGCCAAAATGTTTTCCTACCTTTTGTTTCCTTCATCTGCATGACAGACCTTTCAACCAGCCCTTCCCAAGCAAGTGTTTTCAGCTGAGGTGCTGTGAGAGTAGATCTCACTAGAGCTTGACACCTTCCCACTGCTATTGTGGGTCTGGCGTCATATTCAAACATGAGGGTTACATTCATCTTTTCCAGTGCCTGAGGTCAACATTTTGCCTTGGTTATCTACAGAAAAGGCTGCTGTAAATACTCCTTCTGCAGGCAAACAAGAAGTCAGAAAACAAAATGAGTCAAAGGAATGCTTTTCCTTAGGCCAGCCTCACTAGAGTGATGCTGGCAGGAAAAGGGAGCTGCTATTAGCAGATTCCCTGCTAGTGGGCTTAAAGGGGAAGGAATCCATAAAACCTCCAGGCATTCCAGCAGGCTGGGTACCCAGGATCACTTTCACAGTTTAGGAAACAGCTTCATCTCAACCCCCACAAACTGACCTTGGCAGAACATCGAAAGTTTGCACATAACAGCCATGTTTCTGCCATGAGTAATCCAGTCCTCTAAGCTAATGCTCCACTGTGCTGGTGGAACAAAATATCTTGTTATCATGTGAACTACATCACATTAAAATGATATTTATGAGAATCTCTTAAGTGCACTTAATGAGATCCTTCTACCCATGGATTTTCATCATTTTGTGCATCTTCATGTCTTTCCCATATAATTTCCTGTTTTAGACATTATTACATTTTTCCAGAACACCAGAAGCAAAGCACACATGCCCAGACTGAAACAGCAACCTATGCTGGGCATTAGATGGGGGAATCTCTTCTTCAGAAATAACCCAGCATGAACATTTTGGTTAACCAAAGCTCAGTGAAAGAAGAGATATATGCATACCTCAGCAACATACTTGGTCTTACAGCAGTATCTTCCTTTTGCTTTTCCATTTGTTGAGCCTAATGCACATGTTCAGAACTGATCCCATCCACTAGCAGTCCAAGTTAGAGACCCACTAGCACCTGAACATGGACATGACAGGGCACTATTGCCTGCTGCTGGTCAGCAAGGGAAGGAACAGCACACTGGGACAGCCAGGAGTGGGAAGTGTTGCTTCCACACTTGCTCTCTTAACCAGTCAGCAGGGTTAAAATATGAGAATACTGCACTTAGGGGTTTGTAGCTAAATTGCATTTCTGTTTTTCATTAATTTTGTGGTCCAGCGTAACTACAGTAGTTAAGTTTGTAGCTACAGCAACTCTTCAAAAGAAAGAGGCTAAGCTTACACAGACTTATGCAAGCAGAGAGAAAATTCAGGTCTCATCCTATAAATCACAGAATGAACTAGGTTTGAAAAGATCTTTGAGATCATCAAGTCCAACCCATGACCTAACATCTCCTCATCAACTAAACCATGGCACTGAGCACCACGTCCAGGCTTTTTTTGAACAGGGACAGGGACCTCACCACCTCCCTGGGCAGATGATTCCAGTGCCCAATCACTCCTTCACAGAATAATTTTTTCATTTCTTGTCTCCTGAAAGCAACTTGTTTCCCACCATCTCTGAATGCAGCACCTGTATCACCCTCCCCAGCTGCCAAGGCTATTTTGGGCTCTTCCTCCAGTTCCAGTGCTGCTGTTGGGGGCTGCTTTGGGATGTGGGGTGTGCACAATCTGCTCTTTTGGTTAATTTATAAAACAGATTGCTTGGCAGGGATTCAGTTTTTCTGTAGAGATGTTCCAAAGTTTTATTAGCAATGAGCAAATTGCTGGTGTCCTTGGGAAAGGTAAGGAAGTCCGAGTCTGTGTTATTTGCCTTTATTTTTTTTCTAGAGGGTCTGTCCCAAAGGATAATTCCATGTCAGAGAACAGGGCTCTCTGGCTGCACAAGGGCCTGTAGATATGATGGTTGTCTCAGCATATTGCTTAGATACCTAAAACACTTACATTTTAAGTATGTTCATTATTTTATCAGATTTTATGCCTTATTTCAGCCTCCAAGATGGCCCATCAATGGTCTGCACTTCCATCTCTTGAACAAAAAGCAACTTCAGAAAGTAACCTATGCCAATTACATGAAAATTAGGTCAGGTACCTTATCTGTATTAGTCACCTTGTAATCAGTTCTGAAGCTCTCTGAGATACAGCAGTTTCTGGAAATAAGAACTAATGAACTTGGCCAAAGAAGCTGTAACTTGAGGGGTGGGAGCAGAGTGAAATATTTCAAAGGTAATGAGGAGTTGGGATCCAGTGGAAGAGAGATGCCTGCTTTTCTAATGCATCAAGGTGCCCATTTCTAGCACAGCTAGACCAGGTAACATGAGCTGTTATAATTCACTTACATTTAAAAGTCTGAAGAGAGAGCCTCTAGAGCCAGTGAGAAGCTGGCTTTGCCACAGCTAGATGCTGAAGGAAGCAAAAGCATGAAGGACAGATTTAAGTTGCGGTATGTCTTTGAAGTTCTTGGGCCATTTGGCATTAGAGGGATCTGCAGACAAAAGGAGAAATAATGCTTTAAGAAGTGTGTGACAGCCATGTTCATATAGCTCCTGGCTTTGCAAGTTCTCACAGAATGAAGCACATTCACATGCATTAAAGGGTGGGAGTATAAACAGACCATACCTTTGGCTGCATAATACCATGGTGATTAATAATATTAATATATGGGCAGCCCTTTTCTCCTGCCTCTCTCATGCAGACACTCCAAGATATTGAACTATATTAAGCAGTTCATGGGTAGATGTTTCCAACAGTATCTGAGGCTTTGCCTTCCAAAACATCATTCACTGTGCCACGAATTCAGAAGTGCAGGACCACCTTGCAGAGGCTGATCGCTCTCCCTCACAAGGAATTTGGGACCCATGGCCACAAAGACAGGAGCTGCTGTGGTGATGAGAAAGGGGGAGAGGTGACTGATGTTTTCCCAGCATCAGGAACATTCCAGGTAAGGACAAGGTCAGCAGTCCTCAGGCAGTGGACACAGCCTAAAGCCATGGCCCAGTTCCTGCCTGCCTGATGCAGACAGAGGCAGGCTGTGCCAGAGGGCTGAGCAGCTGCACTCACCACTCTGAGCTCCTGCAGCTTTTGGGCTGACATCATGCAACTGCAGCTCTTCAGCATGGAAACAGGACGACTCCCGATGGTCACTCATGTCCAAGTCAACACAAGGAAAGGAAAAAACATGCTCTGCTCTAGCTGTCCCTGTACAAATAGTGAGTGTGGGTGTGGATACATCACTGGAAACCTGGGGCTGAAGAACAGCCCATCCACAGGCAGGGCTGTAGAGGGAATTTACTCCTCTGGAGGAGAAAGGAAACGCACGGCTCAGAGGTATCCCAAAACAGTGCAGCAGTACTCTGCACTACCTCTGCTCCCTCCTCACACACAGCACAGCACGCAGGCTTCCCCAGCCCTTCCCCTCCCAGACACGAACCAGCTTTTTGCTGTTGCAAAGAGAAAGAGGGGAGCAAACTAAAGCACTCAGCCCAGTGTTATCTGGCAATGGTGAGTGAGAGAACAAGTATGAAGCATCCACTGAAATCCCACTGTGCAATAACTGACTGACAAGCCCCTGGAAGCTCTATAAAGTGTCCTTTCATTCTTGCCTGCCCTCGGATGGGCAGGTGCAGGCAGTAAGGCAGGAGTGTAGAAAGAAACTCTTAGCCCTCCAGACAGTATCGTCTCCAGAGCTGATATTATGGTCAAACAGCACAAGCCATAAGCCAGCCCTTCCCTGTCTGTCATCGTTCCTGCCTTATTGTCCTGGGCTTTGCTTTGTTCCCTGGGAGCAGGCATGCTCCAGTTCTCAGGCACATGCCAGCAAAGGCGCTGGCGTGCTGCCCACCCTAAGTACCGTGTAGGCAGGATGGCGCCTCCGATATTTAAAACAATAGTTAATGTTCTACATCACTGAGGGCCTGCAGATTATTCTCTAAATCCATGAAGCAACAGCGGATCAGCACGTGGTGTGTTAATGCTGCACAAGGAAATAATGCATGAGGGGGAGAGATTAGGAGGGAGCACTTGAAATTGCAGTTGGCAGCAGCTATAGGGTAACACACAGCATGGGATGACCTGCTCATCCCAGGCTCCACAGTGCATTTAGCACTGGGCTCCAAGAAAGAAACATACCTGCCCTAGAAGCAGACAGTTTCTAGTTTTTTTTCTAGTTCTACCCACCCAAACCTTTGAGGAAAAGCTGCTTCAGAATTGCTTAGGGAAATGTTAAATATCATCATTTGCAGAACAGAGGACACAGAGTTCTAAAGTGAAAACCTCAAATACAAGCCTGCCTCTCACGTACGTGAAAAAAAATCAACATTATGGATAGGGAATTACACACTCTGGTTGATGACATACCACAGACTTCAGGATTATACTCACAAAGCATCAATAGATCATTCTTTCTGCTACTAGTGTTAGAAGTCACCTTAAGGACCTGAGCAAACACTGTAGCTCTCAAGTGACTAAGATAGTGGTATAAAATGTAAGAGTTCAAGAATGGTACTGTAAAGAAAATATGTTACATTTGCTAATCAAGAAAAAGTTGGCTCAAACCAAATGGGGATACCTTGATGCTGTCTGCCCAGCTATATTTTCTTATAGTGATCAGCTTCATGATGAAATTAATTTTGCAGGATTAGTGGTAAATCCTTTTTTGTTGCCTAATATTTGTCACTCATGAGGCAGCAGCAAGGATCATAACTTCATTTCCAGAACAGAAACCTGACAACATAAGAAGAATTTGTCCAAGATGAACGATGAGATTTACTGACCTCAAAGTCAAGTGACACTTAAGGCTCAAACAAATCCTGCAGTTCAAAAAGCCACCATTTGCACACCAACTGCTTACTGTGAGCTGAGACTACCCCACAAAGATGAGGAGCTGACAAAATCAGGGGTTAGCCTCCTTGGCACTTGTGCAACCACCTCCAAAATCCAAATGCCTTGGTTCCATTCAGACCCTAACACAAGTACAAGCTGTTCTTGCCACGGTGACTATCCCTTTTCCATAGAGGCCCTTCAAGAAGACACTGAGGATTTAGCACTGGCTATCAGGTTGCAGTCACTGACCAGAAGTGACTGAGCATGTCATGAACACGAGATCCAGCAGGGAGAAACATCCAGTCCTTCCCTGGAAGTGGGCACTGGCAGCAGAGCAGCTGATCTCTGTACCAAAAATCTTGGCTTCAAAGAAAGCCTAAGTGTACCTAAGAGCATTTAATTACTTCTCTGCACTTATACTAAACTCAAGTAATGTTGGGCCAGGTTTGACTAGGAGAGCCTTCCCAGCTTATCTGGGGGTGTCCCTCTTGCCCCAACTCCGTTATTCCTTCTCAGTGTAAGAAAACAATTTATACATGCATGGAAACTCACGTACTGGACATTCTTATCAGTTTTCAATTTCATATCCTTCATTCAGGGGTCAGATTTTTTTTTGGATGCAGAAACTTGAATTCAGACCCTCTGTCTGCTCTGCCAGGCTCACAGGAGAGCATCCACAGCTTTGTGACATGAATGCTAATCCTGCTGGATGTAGGTAAAGAGGTAGAGATGCCCACACGCCCTCCCTCTTGGCGCTGCACATGACTTCTGAACTTTACCTTGTTAATTAAAAAGCCAAAAAAATCCCAGACAAGCAAACAAAAATCAACAAATACACAAGACCCCAGATTTCTTGCTGTTACTTAGGAAAAAAAAAATTAAAAATACCTGGAATTGGAACAGCATATTGGTCCTGGAACACATCAATGCTTTCTTCATTCTCTAAAGATTTTTCTGGCCCCAAACAATTTTTCCTTGCCTGTACTACCATCAAACTGAAGAAAAAGAACCAATTATTTGCACACCTCTGGTTTTCAGCTCAAGGAAATCGTCCCCATGTACACTTGCACCAGTTTTCCCCTTGAAAGAGGACTGGGTACTGCAGTCACCTTCTCTGCTTAATTACAGTAGTGTAGCAAAACCCATTTCTGAAGTTACCTGTGTCCTCATAAGTGTCCTTACCTCACACACAGCGCAATTGTTTTTCTTTTTGCACTGAACTATTCCATTTTACTTAGTGGCATTTTCCTTTTATTGCTCTTTGGAACTCCCAACATTTGCTGGATACAAAAATGCATCTAAAAGCTGTGCTCTAGAGACATACACCTCCCCAAAGACTCCTCTAAAATTTGATAGGGAGATGTGGTCTACTTTGTAGTGTGATCCATTTCAACTGTTCTAGCAAGGTAGGTAATCCTATACTGTCCCAGTTTTATAAAAATCCAGGCAATTTGAATTAATAGCATAAAAGTATAGCACTTGCCATAAACATGGAACAGTTGCTTTATTGCACTTGTCAAATGCATTCCTCTCTTTGGTCACAGTTATGGTCGAAGAATTTAACAAAAATTAACAAGCCATTCACAATAAAAAGGAACTCAAAAAAAGTCAAAGCTGGAGAAAGCATCACATACCCTACATAGTTGAACTCTTATGGTTTTTCCAGCCTGGTTCTCACTCTTAGTTCCACAAGTTTCTTTAAGCCCCATCCCCTGTTCAATACAAATTCAAGCGGAAAGGACAGAAGAGAGGTGTCAACTCTGAGAAAAGTGAGCGGGTGCTGCACACAGGATAAAGATCTGCCCTATTTCTGAAACAGGAACAGCAGCAGCCATGAACAGAAAGGCAGACAGCACTGCCCAGGTCATTAACCTAGATGGCTCATCCTGTGCACAGCCATCTGCCCTCAGCTTATCCCATTTCCCAGGTATCCAAGGGGAGCCTGCAAGCTGCCGTGCCCACACACAGCACGGCCAGAGCACACAAATCCTGCAGCACTGCTGGCCCCACACCCTCACCCTGCTGCCAAGCCTCACCACCGAGCAAACACTTTAAAAATGTCTAAAAACTTATATTTTATAGCAACTTAACAGAACAGCAGTTAACAGAAAGAAACCTCTAACACAATATTTAGCAAACAAACCCCTTTATTTTTAAAGGGCTGAGAAGTTCACGTGTCTGGTATGGTAGAGCAGCTTGACAGACCCACTATAAAACAAACAATTTACCATTTTGATGTGGTGTGGTGGCAGTAGGAAGTATAATTTTATCTGCTTTTCCTGCAGTGCCCTCTGACCCTGTGCATCATAATTTGAGGAGCAGCTGTGTGCTCAGAGCCCCAGCTCCCTGCTCGTTGCTGTCTGCCGGGCACAGCGAGTGTCACTCCCGTGTCACTCCGGGTGATTAGCACAGCCACCGAGGAGCCTGCACCGGGAGGACCTGGTGCCCCCTGCCCCAGACAGGTGCACACTCCTGTCACATCCCACACATGTGTGCTTGGGGCTTGTTACCACTGCTGTCATCAAAGCAGGCTACCGTCAGCAAGTGCAGCACCACACAAGGCACTCCCAGCAGCTGGAATTCAACATCTTAGTGGTGCCCGTCAAAGGCTGAATTTATTCCAAAAGTGTGGTAGGAACAGTTTAAAGGCAGTGGGATCAGAGCAAAAGGTGCTGGAGGAATCTTTGTTTTCTGTCTTCAAACAGAAAAAGAAAATATTCTCTTAAGAAAACCAATTTGAGGTCAGCAATAGGGTTTCTTTTCAAGTCTGCCATAGACCTACCTATTCTTTGTATGCAAGGTATAAAAGTCATAACATAGCAACACTGTGTGAAGGTTTTGCTGGAAATTAAACGTATAAGAACAAAAGTGTCCAATGTTAGCCAGTCATGGGTGTATTTCAGTAATCCTGCAGGCCCAGGGGTCCACAAGGAGTCCTGAACATTGCAGTTACTTGAGAAAGGGAACCTCCATCACATTAGCATTTTGGCCCCAGTCCAAGAAAGCACTTAAGCATGTGCTTAACTTTAAGCACGTGAGTGCTCCCACCCACATAAAAGGACCACTTATTCCCTGAAAATTAAGCATCTGTAGAAATACTTTCCTGTATCAGCTTCTTTGCTGAGTATCTTACAGGATTATACCCTATCAAGTAACTCCCTGAAAAAGGAAAAAACACACCAGCACCTAAAGCGAAGTTTAGGTTCAGGCAGGGTTGCCGATTGCCAGGGGCTGCCTAAGCACATGTGGCACTCAGCTTTGGAGCCCCACGTCCTCCCCAGCTCTCACAACAGCTGCACAGCAGCGAGGAGCCTCTCCCGAGGCCAGCGCGTGTTCAGAGCTGCTGCCTCAGCCTTTGCCTTCTGGTTCTAAAAAAAGTCATACAAAAGCTTTGCTCTGACCAAAAGCTTGCCTGCTTCTCTGAAGGCTGGGATGTAAAAGCACAGACCTGCTACAAGGCACTACAGTGCCTACATAAGGTGAGAGCTGCTGCCAGTTAACACCAGCAAGGTGTTAGGGTGAAAACAGCAATCTACTACAGGCTGGTGGCTTTGTATCAGTCCCTAAAGAACTTAAATTATGAACAGAAGGAGGTGGTGAGGGGGTAAGAGCAGCTCAGGAATTAATATATATGGGTAGAGGGCAAAGCAGTAAAAACCAGGCAGTGGAAAAAATTGTGCCGTGTCTCTCACGTGCATTTTTGGAAGGTCATCACCATCACAAATGCTAACTATGGTTCAGGCTTCTGCAGCAGAGAAATACTCATCAATCATCCTCATCAGTTAGAAATTACTCATGGGAGTAGATATTCCGTAGGAAAAGTCCATGCCCAAACACCCTGAAGCCCTTCCAGCATCTACTTACACCTCTCTCTTGCATGCTGGATCTCCCTCCTTGGGAAAGCAGCTTGGGTGCTGAAGGCCCAACCTTCCAGTGAGAGCAATTGGGGAACTGCAGGCTCAGTTTTGTGTTTCACAAAAACCTCTTATCCTAATGCTACAAGTTAGCCTTAAGGTTATCATGACTATTAAAGAGTATGGAATTGAATCCAAACTACTGGAGTTTTCTTATATTATATTATATTATATTATATTATATTATATTATATTATATTATATTATATTATATTATATTATATTATATTATATTATATTATATTATATTATATTATATTATATTATATTATATTACATTATATTTACAGCAATCACAGGACAGGGCTGCTGGCATGGCGGTCTTAGAGCTTTTATTTCATCGGTGTCATCAGCCTCATTTTACAGAGTGAGACATGGGAGATGTGAAAGCTCTTGCCATAACAACAGCCAACATTCTCTTTGTTATAAGGTCTTTTAACTACTTTTTAGCCAATCGCATAATTTTAAAAGCTGACAAGTGTTTGCTTAAGCCAGTTATTAAAGCTCCACATACACCTTGCTTTGAGCAATGGTTGCTTGTAATAACTTAAAAACAATGGATAAAGGTTCATTATTAAACTTCCATATTTCTACTATCTTGCTTAACATTTTCCTAAGGTCTATCTCTACACAACTCATAGCCTTATTTTGTCTAGTCTTTGCATCTTTACCATTGTTCCATCCTTTCATTCTGAGATTTGCTTTCACACATCTTTCTGACAGTTTTCTACCTTTTCTATTTCCCACAGTGACCTGAAATCAGAGCACAAACAGCACTCAGGCCAATTTAAGGAAAAGCAAAAGCTCCTAATTCTGCACCAAGCTGTGCAACAGGCTGCCCCTGAGCAGAGAATTGGAGTCCTGTGTCCAACGTGGCCACCCACCAGGCAGGTTTCCTACCTGCTGCTGCACACCAAGGCACACCCTGGCGCAGGATCCAGCACAGGCACCTGTCAGCCCCGTGATTTGTGACCCGTCTGACAGGGGGCCAGAGATGCTCTTTACAGCCTGGTGTCACTTCTGGCTGTGTGTGTTCCAGCTGCTGTGCTGGAGAGCACTTTGCTTACCAATTCACATCAAAGGCTGGGCCGACACAAACACGAGTTTTACAAGTCGCTCAGCTGTGTACTGTAACAAAGGTGTGCCTGGGATGCTCCCTAACATTTCTCTTACTGTGCCCAAAATTGGCATCAGTTTGTGTGAGGATTAAGGAGACAGAATCTACCAGCCACAATGTTGGTGGGTGACTTTAAACAAGGTTTAGGAATTGTTTTTGGATGCACACACAAGACTGAGCCATTGTTCTTACTCAGCTTTCTATAGAAAACCGAATGCAACTGAGGTTTTTGTGCTACCTAATCAGATATGCAGACTACTGGGTATCTGATGCATGGGATGAAGATCAGGCTGAAGTGAACACAGCAAATTTTATTTTCCTGTGGCTCCTAGCTTCCAAGTTCCCCAGAGAATATGACATCTGACTATTTCCTTTTGAAACAAATGTGAGCTAGACTTAACTATTTTCTTTCCATATGTGTCTGGTAGATATATTTATCATCAAGAGATTCTTCTCCTCCTCTTCCCCCCACTTAACAGCTCTTGACTTTGTGTGGCCCCTCCATACCAGCATATTGTTTGTGCTTTTTGCAAGACCCTACTTTAAAGTATGACATGTTTATGTAAGAGGCATTGATGGCTAACACAGGCTTCAGCTCAGTAGGGCATTTGGGATGGTGTCAGCGAGGAATGCTCTCCCCTGATTTATGAGCACGTTATAGTTATTCAGGTGGAGTGGCAGGACCTGGCAGTAAGCACCAGCATACAGATCAAATGTGTTTTAAGTTCATAGATCAGGCTGAGGTGCTGCCAATCGCCACAGGGTTGTGGCAGGGGAAACGAAGCCCTCAGCTTTTAAAAAGAAAGCAGACTCTGAAGACAAGGAGCTGCCTCCAACCTTAAGCCTTACTAACCAAAATCTTAGACTGTTCTTGCAAACCTGTTCTGCAATTTCATGATGGCATATCTGCAGATTCAGACAGATGTTTATGGTATTCTACAAGACTGACTTACTACACCATTCTTTTGGCAAGATGAGTCTGATTGGCTGTTTCCAGATACTTAAGCACTTGAACAAAGTTCTTCCACTTTCTCCCTCTTAATCTCCATTTTTTACAATAGGTACAGGTTGAAAAAATTTTCTTTGAGGCACATGACTGAATATTATATTTATATTAATATTATATTTATAAGCCCATTCAACTCTACGTCGTGCCCCCTAAAAAAAACTAGCTTTGGAGCATCACATGGTTCCCCAGCAGACAAACCCCATCCCCAGTGTTTGCTGGCATCCTTTCTACTCTAGGTGCTTATTTAACATCTTCAGCTCTCAATGAAATCAGTTCCCCTCATTTCCGTCACAGTTTGAATAGCTTTGCAGTTTGCTCACATCTGCAGTTTGCAACTTTAATTAAGATATTTCATTTCATGTTTCCCTTATGCTGTTACACCTTCCTTTGGTATTATCAATTTGGCAACACAACTCTGTAAACCTGTTCATATAGAAAAGCCTATGTTGAATTAACATAGGAAATAACAGGAGTGCAAGTCCTTCAATTTCATAAGAAGGAGGGGAAGAAAGGCAGAAAAACAAGTGTTCCTCAGATTTTTCAAACACTAAAGAAATTTGACAGCTTGAGAGAGTTGGGGCTGTTCAACCTGGAGAAGAGAAGGTTCTGAGGAGATTTTATAGCATCTTCCAGTACCTTAAAGGGGCTCTAAAAACCTGGAAACAGACTTTTCATCAGGGCATGGCATGGCATGGAAGGAATGGTTTTAAAATGAAAGAAAATAGATTTAGATTAGACAATAAGAAATTCTTTACTGTGAGAGTGATGAGAGGTTGCCCAGAGAAGCAAGGATGGCCCATCCATGAAAGTGTTTCAAGGCCAGGTTGGACGGGCAAAGAGAAACCTTGGTCTAGTGGACGGTGTCCCTGCTCATGGCAGAGAGGTTGGAATGAGATGAGCTTTAAGGTCCCTCCCACCCAGGCCATTCTGCAATTCTAAAACTCCTGCTGTCGCTTGAGTGAAGCCAGGTAGGATACTACTTCTTTCTAGGAGAAAGGAATGTACTTTACTTATAAAAGTCCACTTAATAATTATGTGAACCTTTTGCTGTTGCTCTCACAATGCCAGTGAAGGTAACTTGGCACACATGATTCCAACTAAGGGAGTTACTTTTCTCAACAGTGAGCATGAAAGTGATATAACACATCACAAGCAAGTCTTTGATTGTTTCTGTTGTCTAGACCAATTCAAAAGTCCTATACTCTCTCCATAAAGGAAGAAAACACACCCACATAAGGGTCAATAAACAGACTCAGAATTCAGCTCAAGCCCCAAAAACACAGTCAGAAATAGCTCATGTATGGCTCTGTACACAACAGTCATACACAGCAATAACCAGCCCATGGCACATTCAACCATTCCACCCAGATTTCCAGACAAGCACTTCATGTTCACACAAATACAGGATCATTAATTTCCAGACAGGTCCACTCTGGCAGCTACAGGGAAATGCCAACATAGTCAAAACCTGAAAGAAATGAAGTATTTTAAACAGACTCATAATGCAAGACCCAGAAGACCCAAATCTTGGTGCATTGGAACATACCTGACTGTTTTTCTGCAAGACCTTCATCCGTTAGAGACAAAGTTTTGGAAATTATTTTTAACTTCTATTCACCAGCTACAAATCCAAATCGATAAATCAAGTTTCCAGAGTCAGTTACATTATAGGCATAATAAGAGGCATAATAACCAGTTTACCATATTTCCTTATATGCAAAGAAACCCAAACCCACAAAAAAAAACTCCATACAGCCAAACTGCCATTTTATCCTGAAATGACCTCGTGTTGATTGTTCATTACTTTAAGATAAAAGCATCTTTTAAAGGTTCATTGCTGCTCTGTTAACTGTTAATTAAAGACAAATTCTCCTCTTTCCTCACACCCAGAAGAAAAATGTCAAGAGGCAAAACCTAGAAATACATTAGATTGCAGGGGCTATCCCTCACTGATTGGGGTGAGTAGAAGCTTCCCTAGCTTCATTGTGTTTTATTTGCTCCAGTTTGAAATGCAAATGAAAAGCTTGAGTCCCAGCCATTCTAAATTCTTCTAAATATTATCTACCAACAAAGGGAAAAGTAATCAAATATTAGAAGTTAATGAGTAAGGGTCCATTTTCTTGAACAAATACAGAATTCCATTGTTACTTTCAATTTGAAGTTCTTCAAAATACTCAGTGTGTTTGGTTACACTTATTTTTTTCCTTGCAAATTTTTTGTAGTAATTGTAGAAGTTTGAGCTACTGGAAAGAGTAACATGAACCATTTTAAGTAGCTAAAGAAAAGAAAGGCTAAATATTTAAAAAATCCTTAAAATCAAAAAAATTTACCTGCAATGATGACACTGAATGCCATGAAGAGAGGCAAACCTGCTCCCCTTGACCTGCTGCTCACGCTTTGCACTGAGGGAAACTGTCTGCAAACTATTTGTACAGGCAACTCTATTTGTAAAAGTGATCAGAAAATAAAGTCTGCACAAATCATCATGTTTAAATATTAGGTTGAATAATTGGGGACAACATGTATAATATTGCTTGGATGTTTCCATTTGTTTCTAATAATTAATGGGTGTGCAAAATTTATGGGGTTTAAAATTAAATTGTGTCCCCAAACCTGAGGTTCATGGGATCAAACTCACATTTTCCCTTTTAGAAAACATAAGTATGATATAGTAGTTTTTAATAAGCATGAAAGAGAGCACAATAGTCTGTGTGGCACATCAGACAGCAGTCATCATCACAATGTCCTTGGGCCACCAGGCATTTCTTGGCTAAACATTCACAGTGCATTATTCAGGTTACAATGCACCAGCATTTAAAGAGATCTAGAAGTGAACAATTTGGAGAGACTTGGTGAGCCAGTTACTCCACAGGGCTCACAACTCATCTCCACGTGTTCTGCCCCATTCACCAGTAGGTGATTGTGGGGTACATGGCTGGCAATCCCATTTTGGGTCCAGGTTGCGGGAAAGGAAATCAAAGTTCCCTTTTTTGATCTACTGAAATGCTTTTAGCTCCTTTCAGATTTGTCATAACAACAATACACTTAAGGAATAATCTAATGCAGGCTTAAACCTCTGTTCAGCACAGACTGCTAAAAATGCCTGTCTCAATTTGATATGCTACACTGATATATTGCACTTTTCTGTATCTGTTTCATTCCCTTATGGTGGATGAAATTTAAAGGTATTACACAAAGCAATAGCCAGCCCCAAGTGAGGCAGCTAAACCCACAAATCTAGATGTACAATGAATACAATGTAGTCAAAGCTAATTAATTGTTCCACATCCATCATCATTCTGCCATTACAAGGTTCCTTTCCCTTCCTCTCAAGGGCTTTTCTTCTTCAGTCTATAGCTTTTCTGACACTGATGTACAAAGCTCTGAGCTCTTATGTGAAGCTAGGCTTCTTTCCCAGGCTTACTGGCATCATTGCCATGTGTGTTTCTCTGAATCTCTTGCTATTTTTTTCCAAAGAATGTCTATCTTGAGTTTAGTCCTGAGATCTGACCTGAAGCCCTCAGTACCTCCTGGATGTGGCTCTGTAGGTGTCTGCTGCTCCTGCTTCACTCTCCAAGCCCTGTTCTGAGTAAGGCACTGCAATGCCTTCTCTCAGTGTCTCCTCTCCTCCCGTTTCAGTGAGGGAGCAGATTTGAGCCTTCCTCAGGGCCCTCTCGTTCCCGAGCAGAGGCCCAGGCACACCCGCAGAGGCACCACACCAAAGGCAGCTGGCACTGTCTGTCTCCCAGCAGCAGGGCATTAATAACCATTAACAAAATGCTGTGCAGTTCCAGCATGATGTCAGTGGTATTAACCTCTGTCATTCCTGTATCAGCACTCGTGAATGACTGAATGACTGGTTTTCCATTTTTTTCATTAAAAATTACCTCTGAAATACTCCATAGCAGCAAAACCAACAGCGACTACTTAGAATAGCTTTTATTTTCCAGTTTTGAAAATGAACTCTCAGTTATCAGCACTGACTATGTTGAACAACAGCTAAATTTCTTGTACATACCTTTTTTTCCAAGCTTTACAAAAAATAAATCAAAGTAAAGTCTTCATGCTCTGCAGATCTGTGAGCATTTTTGAGAGCTACTAAGGATTTGCCACCTATTAGAGAAAATAGGTGGGAGAGATTTGGGAATTTTCTGGAATGGATCATTCATGAGCAGATTACTTAGAACTGCTGTATTACAGCAACTCTGCTGTTTCTTTCAGGAGTATGAAATATGAGTATCTTTTCTTAGTTCAAACTAGTAACCAGAGCAAAACCAATTCCTTTTAAATGGTATGTTAATAAAGCCTCTGCAACCTTACAGTATCTAGGTATTTTGTTTCTCAGCTCAAAACAAAATAAATGACAGCGCTATAAACAGATGAGATAAGCTCTGTAGGAAGAGAGACTTGGTATCATTTATTGTAGTAATAAAGACAACTCGAATAAGATACATTTTGCCATGTATTCAACCACATTTATATTTTTAGATCACTAACAATAATAGCTATCTGTTGGATTCCCGTGATGATTCAGATCAATATGCCTTAAGATTTGAAAGATTGATAGATTTTTAAAACTGTCCTCTTTTTACAGATGAAGAAGGACATATTTCCATTGCTCGTATACTTTGCTATTTAGTGGCAGACTCCATGATATGAGAATGCCTAATCCAACCCCAGTTTAAGTGCAGTTACATTCCCCCATCTCTACCAATGCTTTAAAATGTCCACTTTATCACACTGAAATCTTCAGTTTAGTTTAGAAAATAGGATGGGGCTCCCAGATAAATGTTTGCATGGCAAACTACTCCTGCCTGTCTTCATGTCTAAAAGCTATTAATAGCTACAGGGAGTGGATGTGCAAGACCAGAGAGGGAATGCTTTGTACTCCCATGGACTGTATCAGTCACACAATGCAGTTATTTCATTGAACTTGGGTTCAATGCGTGGGTTTAAAATTTCAGTCAGTTTTGGGCTTGTTGGTTTTGGTGTTTGGGTTTTTATTTGGTGTTGGTTCTTAAAAAAAATTAAAAAGCAAAAAAAGTCAAAAAGTCTTTACCTCTCAAAAAACACCAAGAAGTTCACGTGATGAAGAGCTTCAATTGAAAATTAAAAAAGGTTATGGAAGATTTTCCACTTTTGGTGCCTGTGGGTAGAGCAGCTGGTCTCAGTGGAACAAAGGCAAGGATAAAGCCATCTTCTTCATGAATGAAATGACAACAAGGGATACTGCCACCAAAAGCGAAGCCTGCTCCAAGGCAGCTCTGTACAAACCATCATGAGGAACACTTCAGGGTGAGGGAGCTGAGAGCACGGCACAGGCACTGCAGTCACATGGAATCAGGTGACAGGAGGAAAGGGATGCAGTGTTTGCAGTTCTCCAGCCCTGCTGCAGACCTCCAGAGGAAGTGCATGCTTCAGGTTAAATCAGGTCTTGGAGACATCCTCCTGCAGCACCTCGGTGAGAGGCAAATCCACATCCCTGTGGAAACAGCAGAAGAGTGATTAATTTAATCCCTTGCCCTTCCTTAGAACAGATACTAAGAGACAGTGAGGAACAAAATTTGTACAAATACGTGTTTCTTCTTCCTTCTTTAGCAGAGAAAAGGAGGAGCAGATTCCATATGCCCACCCCTCCCCTGATCAAGCATTTAGCAGAAGGGGGGAGAAGGGCTTTTCTGCAGAGCCTGTGCCTTTGAGGCAGCAGCAGGGCAAGAGTTCAGTTTTACGACTCTTGGCCCCAACACAATTTACCATTTACAAACTAATCCTCCTCTGCTGGAGAGCACAAGGCCTGCTAAAGCTCTCATGTCCACTTCTCTGATTCTCCATTGTCCACAGTGACAGGGAGAAGCCGAAGACCTAATCGGTGTGTAATTCAATCGCTGTCCAGGCTGTGTCACAGCACAATGCTCTGCTTGTAGTGCCACGGGCTGAGGCAGCCAGCTACTGTTATGCCCCACAGCAGGTGTGAAGAATGTCACTGGCTCAGACTGTGTGCTGCCCCTCTCTCCAGGTCCATTGCTGACACTCTGCTCACTCACCACTTAAAGGCTGTTTTTCCTACTGGCAGCAAGCTAATTGTCGGCTCTCTGGCGAAAGGGCACCCTCAGTATTTTTGACCCTGAACTGGGAATTCCTGCACAGCATAACATAGGCCTCATATAAAGTAAACCTCTTTGCTCTCCAGATCCCCTAGATGTGGAGGCCTGCTAACAAGCTCTTTATTTCCTTAGTCCTAATCCAGCAGTTAGTAAATTATGATCTACCACACCCAAACTATTTCACTCTGTTGTTCCTCACCACACAGGACACTGGACATTGCCACACTTTCTTTAGGATGGTTTAAATTCTTGGTACCTAATTACATTTTAGTCAGCAAAAGACAGATGCCTAAAAAAATTCCTATCCAGATGCAGGTCGTTAAAAACCTCTGGAATACCAAATTAAATGTGTTACCACACTTAAATACAGGGCTACTCTGAAAATGGCACTTGCAGAATTTACTACTCCACCAAGACTCGAAAACAGCACTTTCATTCATCTTGAGCTCAAGCAAGCTGAGGAAGAGAAGTGCAGAGGAAGAAGGCAGGGCAGCGGCTGCCACTTGATCAGTGGGTGTGGGTATCACCCAGCCATGCTACCAGCAGATAAGGAGACAGCACAGTACTGTTGATGTCACAGGATGTCTCCCCTGGCTCAGAGCTATATCACACAGTGGTGTGTGGTGTTTCTTTCCACGTGTAACAGTGACTTGTCCAAGGGATGTGAGAACAGAATGAGCACAGAAACACCCTACTCCTAACACATCTCTTTCTTTAACAGCCTTGAGAATTTAATTCATGTAGTTTTTCTGCTACTATTTTTCCAGTTCCTTAATTTTCATGCAGAAGCAAACCAAATAGCAGGAACACCTGATGGAAGAGCTACACCGGGACAGAAATCATACAGACCTGTACAGCCACAGATTTTCATCCAAAAGAATAAACAACTGAAGACAGCTGCATAACCTGACCAACCCAAGAAATAAATAAACCAAAATGGAAACAATTTCCCTGCCACCACATAGGTAACTTTCAATCAATATATTTGGCTATTTAGACTATTTCTGTGCAATTCTACACATGAATTATAGTTACCAATCTTACCTAATCCTCTAAAGGGATGAAATACTTTGTCACACTTGCAAATTCTGGGATTGCAGCGAGCAGATGAAGAAAGATGATCCAGCTTCTTACCACTTGCTACAGAAAAGTTCAGAATATTCATTATTCAAAATATGAACTGGACATCTGTATTTACAATGTTTAACAAGTCTTGCTTAGTGTTGAAGCCAAGCTGCTCATTTCACCCATACTCATCTACTGTCATCATCGACGGCTGATTTCCAAACATGGCCAGACACCAGTTTTCATGGCAGGGGTCATGAGACATTCTTGCATCCTGAATCAGGATTCAGCAATGCCATGTGCCAAGCCTTAGAAACATGCAAAGCATTTACAATGGAGCACCTGCGGAAATCCCATTTCCTGACAAAGAGAGGCCTTCGACATCCATGTTTTCTCCCACTCTTAGGTTATGCTGTAATGAAATCTGGCCTGAATATCCTTTTACAGCTGTACAAGGAAGTATACTTGCTTAGCATTTACCCCTCCTTATGGAGGTTCAGTGGAAACCTGGTTGAGCAATCAGCAAAGTTACACAGAGTGATGATCCCTGGCTGATGGATATGACAAAAACCACACGGGATAGGGACACAAAGTGAGCCTATCAGAGAAAGTGGGTGGACTCTGGTAACTTTAGTGAATACAGGTAAGAGGGTGGAACCCTTAGGAGCCACATTCAACTTGGTGTTAATGCCAACAGTGACATATGCAGACACAACCAGAGTGCATGCTCCTGGAAAGGGAGGCCAGGAGCACTGCTGCAAACAGCATGGGAATAATCAGAGAATGCAGGACTTCATGGGAACCACTGCCAGGTCAGTGACAAGAGATGAAGGGGAATAAATTGAAGGAATGCTGGAAGGGAATTAGAAAGGGCTGTCTGTGATGCCAGTGATGGAAATGACTTTGAACAGCTTATCCTGTGAGACTCCCTGCTCTGCAGGGGAGTACTCCCCACTACCTCTTGCTGCAGGTCTGGGTTGCCCTTACTCCAAGCTGCCCTCATCCCTTTGAAGGCTGTGACTACCTTACCCCACAAAACCTGCATCCTTGTCCTGTCCCTGTCACTCTAATTAAGGGTTGCTGCTGCTTTACCTCTGACACAAACTATCTGTGCCCTCTCCTCAAACTCTGACCTTAAACTCCCAACCATCACATCTCCATATACCCCTCTGCCTCCATTTCCTGGCACTGCTTCACACCCCAGATTATCTCTGCTTTGGTTTTCCTCCCTCTAGCAGTGTGAGTGTGAAGCCCAAGCTGTCACAGGTAGCTTGGCCATTAGCCTGTGCACTGTTCTATGCCAAATCTCAATCTCACTTTTGCTGGGCCACTCACTGGAGCTTTAAACCAGTAACTACAACCAGCCCTGCTGGTCTTTAGTGATCCCTCAGCCTCTTTTTGGGAACCATAATCCATCAGGGTACTGGGTAGACTCAGTGGATGCAGAGTGATAGCCACTGCTCCCTATTTCCACAAGGAAATGCTAGAATAACTTTTGTCTGCTAGGTATAACAAGGAGGACTCCATGGCACGTTTCCCTGTTCCTTCCTTGCTGCTGATCAGTCGTTCCTCTGGGTAGTCCAGGGGACCTCCCCCCTCCTCTTGGCCATGACAGTGTACATTCAAACAGCTGCTCGGGCTGGATGAAGCACCTGCTCTGGGTAACAGCAGCTGGAGTTCATTTTGGGTCCAAAGGGCTGAGGCCAAGCAGGCTGACCGCATGTGCACTAATCCAGTATCATCACCAACTCCACCAACAACAGGTGCCCTTTGAAGAGGGAGGCAAAAACTATTTGGGGAGGAACCAGAGCTTTATAAAGGACATTATGGGCCAAGTCCTCAGCTGGTACATGCTCAGTTTAAAGCATGTACCCTCTTGAAGTTGTATGAGTAATGCTCACATACACAACCACAAGATTTGGCCCACTCTCAGTGCTGCTTCCCTTCTGTTTTTAGTTTTCCTAAGGATTTTTACCTCCTCTCCTTGCTTTGCATTTATCTTCCATCAATAAAGAAACCTTACTGTCCGTTGCTTCAGACCAGACAGCTCAGAGTCACAAGCTACACATCCCAGATTTCACTATCCTCCTGTGCACAGGTAACACAGTCTTACCATGCATCCCTCAGTCCTGCTTGAGTCCTGGAGTCCAGATCATGAGTCTGCAGCAACAGGAAGGAGGATAATCCCATTCTGGAACAAATCAAACCAAACCCCGTCAAGGTCCATTAAGAGAGGTCTTTCAGCACAGGCATCCTAAGACTTGTCATGCACTAGCTCAAGCCAGTGGTCCCTGCAGGACAGAGCACAATTTCAATGTATGATCCTGACAAATCACACAGAAAGAGAAAAAAAACCCCAAACCCTGTCAGAAACTATTGGCCAAACCATCTCCAAGGGAAGATGGTGGAAGATTTGTTTGCCATCCAATACATACAAATCTCTTTTTAAAGTCCCTCTTAGTGTATTTCTGATAAACACCTGAACTAATGAAAGGCTCTATGTTTTTTTCTTTTCTGAGTCTTGCCATACTGAGCTCCAGAGACCAGTTCTGTAAATCTGGTCTCACTCACTGCAGTTACTCTAGTGCTTCTTTCTAGAGAACCTGGAAGCTCCCTGGAGCCTGAGAATGGAGCTGGATTCACAGAGATGGCACTGCAGAGCACGGCCAAAAGCACTCTGCTCATGCCACCCACGTAAAAACAGTATTTCCAATTGCTTGTTGATCCACTATCAGAGGAAAACATGACCTTGCTGCAAGTTGCTCATGTGAACCATAGTCTTCATGACTTTGTATTCCAAAATTTATTTTCCTGAACTACGCGTCTTTTAATTCTTGACTTTCCAAGATTCAGATTTAAGCCACTTTTCCCTTGGGACCAAGTGTCAGCTGGCTTATATTACAAAGAGAAGCAAAGTGATGAGAGACACTTGGTACTGTCTCAGAGTGGTAGTGAGAACAGTACAGGCAGAAAAAGCAGGCCTCAATCCATAACAGTTCCTGACATCTCACCCACAAGTATAGACAAGTGTAACCTGCACTGCGTTGGCTTGAACATTTAAATAAGTCTCCAAGAATTTCGCTTGATGAACACCACAGCACAGGTTAGATAATTCTTCACCAAGGATGAGATAGACACTCAACCACACAGGAACCTCCAGTGCTGGAAATGTATTCTCAGCTGCTGCAGACTCACACACTCCCTTTGAGGCTTTAACCACAGTTCCGAAGTTGGGAAACACCAGAGCATGCATGAACATACGCAGAAGGCAACACTGCACACTTGTGCAGCAGTTTTGTCCACATACATGCCTGAGGGAACCACTTTGCACCCTTGTACTGAGCACTAGAGATACCTACACATTCCTGCCCTTCCCAGCCAAAGCAATAAAACACTGCAACATCTGACACCACAGAGCTCTCCCTATCCCTCTGAATCCTCGCTGCCGCTTGCTGTCACTGGGCACATTTCACGCAGGCCAGCTGCACAGGATTTATTCAACCAGTTTTGGAGTATCAAAGCTAACTTTTTTTTTGTCTTTGCCCCAGGCAGGCACTTGGTATGCAGGATTTAAATCAGAGAACAAAATGTTCTGTGAAATTTGTAAATACTCAGCCCAGTAAATGCTAAATTCAAACAAAAAACCCCCAAAAAACCAAAACAAACAAACAAAAAAAGGGATAGCAACTGAAGTGGTTTAAAAATCAAAAATAAAGCTTTTCACTGTATCACTGTGGGTAATGCTATTGCGTCGTAAAGATCAGAATAAATAACTTCCCAAGATTGATGGTGCTGACTGTTTAAGTGATAGAAGCCAAATATACGCTGAGTTCTACCTTATAATTTCAGTGAAATCAGGAGAACGCTCAATTCAACAAGTGTTCTGCAAAAAGACACTGAAATTGAAAAAGCAATTTGTTTGATCCTTGCAAATTGGCAGAGAAGACTTTGTCTGGGACATACTGCCACAAACTTACTACAATCTAACAGCTATCATAGTAAGATTTTTAAAATGCATTTAAAGTCATTAAAATAGAATTAGGTAGAAGATGATCTAAAAGAAGTACTTTGACCAGAAAGCAGCAATAAAGGGTCATTTGTGACTGGAACTAGAAGAGGAATTACTTCACTGGAATTTAGAATTGCCTTTAAAGCCCACAATGTTTGAGTGAAATTATCTACTTCTGCTTTGTTGATTCACCGTCATGGGTTCCATCTTAATACAAAATTTTAAAAAAACATTTAGCTGTTGAATGTTTACATTAAAAATTTATATCTCTTTTTTCTCAAGCAGTTTCACCGAGATTTTGAAAGGATTCTTTTACAAAAATTATGATTCATTATTTTTTGATGACTACAAAAGCCAAAACATTAAGAATATGTTCCCCTTCACCTGTAAACATTTCACACTCCTCTTACCACAACTGTGGCTTTAATTTCTTCTCTCTCAAGCCAAGTAGCAGGTGGCATCAGGCAAACCAGTTAACTCCCAGGAGTCCCTGTACTTCAGGATAAGGTGCTCCTGGTACTAGCAGGGACTCTAGGAACATTGACTATCAGTAGCAAACAGCAGCAAGACAATGAATGGTTTCCATATCGTCATTCCTTGCCCACATTTAATTCTGCTAGCCCAGATATTCTGAGTATGTACAAACTGCACCTGCTCATGCAGACCTCACAGAGGTCTGATGTCCCCTCAGGGGCTACCTGGAGCACTCCTGAAGTTTACACAGCCTGGAAGGCATTACCTGATCACTGATTCCAGGTGGCACAGGCTGCACACACACACAAAAAAGGCTCCACCTTTTTCTATATGTCAAGTCTTATCTTCTCACTTGTCCAAGAATAAGTACAGATTCTCACCCACAGCTGTGGAAAGGAAGATAGAATAGAAAGGCAAGCACACAAAGTATACAAATTATGACAGACTTTAGGCACTTTGGCATTGCATAACTCCCTTATGCAACACATTGCCTTGGGGCAAGCCTCATGTTTTCAGAAATTGCACAGAATTCCCTTAAATATACTCCAGTGCCGAGGCCCTGTGCCTTCCACCTGCAATTACTGACTGGATTTATGATATACCACAGACAGATGACATGGATGAGCCTTACATTTGCTGGCCTGTGCTTTTAAAAATGTGACCTGAAATAACAATTGCAAAATCTGAGATGAATCCTGCCAATTTATAGAAACTTACCCCTAAGCACAGCCTCTTTAGAAAAAATGAAAGAGGTAGTATCAGCCAGTAGCACTTGAAATGAATAGTCCACTTAAAACTCAAGTGTATTTATAAGAGTAGAAATGGAGATGGAAGGGCCAATGCTGCCAGCCAGGCTGGAGCTTCCTTAGCCAGGCTGGCAGTCCTCTGCAGCCCCCAGGCTGGGAGCAGAGATTGCCCCTGGGCTCCAGCTCTCCCTGCTGCCTCTGCCCAATCCCAGCCATGGCCTTCCCCAGTGCTGGCAGAGCCTGGGCTCCTATGGACACAGGTGAGTTGATAAGCTGAGTCAGGATATGTAATTATTCTGTAAATACAAGGAGCAAAGACAACGGTGAACAACTCCATGTAGGTGACTTGTCAACATTTAAAACTGCAGAGAGAGTGGTAAGTGCTTAAGTGAAAATAGTGACATACAGTTTCCAGACATGAGTGAAACCATGGCCAGAGCCCAGTCTGACCTGCAGCCCCACACATGTCAGCAGTCACACAAACACGGCCATGTGCAGCTGGACTTGAAACACTATGGGAAAGATGAAGGTGGCAAATACAAAGCAGCTGGGCACAACAACAGTCACAGCAAGAGTCTGTGAATGCTTTTGAGATGCACTCACATCTTGTGGGCTTGACTGCAGAGCTACACGCAGACCCCAAACCTCCTGTTGGCACAGAGTTTTCCCTGGGGTCCAGAGAAGGGAGAATGGAGCAAAGGGAGGTGATGAGTCTGCCTTAGCACTGTGGTGGTACAGCAGTGGGAAAGAGCCCCCCAGGAAGAGAGAGAAGAAAGGAGTGGGAGTTGGGGACCAGGTGAGGGCTGGTGGTACACAGGCAGGATGTGCCCTGTACACCAAAGCCCCAGAACAGCTCCCAACCGAGGCTGTCCGTCTCCAAACTCTGCTCCTGGAAGGGTCCCATGATAGGAACAAGCACTGATTACAGATAATCTAATTTAAATAGCACAGAGAAAAAAATAGTATGGATTGAAAAACCCTCCTGTATGTATTCTGTGACACAATGTTAAAGATAAGCTTTGCTTGAATTTCAGAAACTCTTTGCCTCCTATGCTACCTTTAGACACAGCACACACATGCTGGAGGGCTGTGGGCACATTCTGTTTGAAGGACAGATTTCAATCAGTAGAGTTTCAAAGCATTCTATATATATGTATCACAATGTTTTACGTTTCCAGCATTCAGAAAGTTCCTTAAAGAAGAATTTCATTGCAAAAGAAGAAAGGCAATGAGCCAACTTCTCAATATCTGTGCCATGCAGACTTTTGCCAAAGAAGCCTATAGAAACAAACTGCCCGAGATAAAAGTTACAACAGAAGTGAAAGTGTTACAACTTTATCAAGCTACTGAAGCAACTTTATCAAGCCACGTGGGAAAACTCAATGGAGGCAAAAAAGATATGGCTGTTTCCAGTGATGGCAACATCCTCAAACATCTCATCTGGCTCCAAACATTGCAATAATGGATGTTTGGCAAACACAAAAATCTCAATGACAGGAAGAAATCTTTGGGACTCTAGAAAAGGAAAGCAAATGCAAACTAAAGTTTGGAGTATTTGAATCAACTGCCAAAAAAAAAGGCATTTAAAAATTACTTCTGAAATTAAAAGTTAATCCAAGTATTTTTCAAACAGAATTTCACTATGTTACTTCATTTTATTAAACTGAACATATGCAAAATACATGCACATTTGGCACAGTATACTTTCAGTACCTATAAACCCAAAATACAGGCTTTTGTCTGCTCTGTTTGACAGCAACAAGACTGACTTCAAAGGGATTAAGCTTTATTTCTGAACAATTCTTCCCTTGTATCACTAAAACATGCTGATTTCAGAGCACTACAGCAAGCTGGCCCTTTTCATTTGCTCAGTGACAGAGACAAAAAATATTTTCCAGAATGTCCATGTTGCAGCCTGGTCACAACACTGTTGCCTCCCCAGAGCCATCTCATGTTTTGCTGATGACAATTTCTACTGCAAGTCAGTTAAAAGAGGCTATTTTGCTATGCTTACTTAAGTAGTAACATCCCAAATTTCAGGCTTCTTTTTTTAACTTTATGAGTCATACAGTGCAAAAAGGCAACAAAACAACTCAGAAGTCTTGCTGGCTTTTCCTCTGTAGATGAAAAGTAAAAAAGAGTGAGACTGGATAAAACAGTGAGATGAAGCACCTGTTGAGACTAGAAAAGCATAAGAAAAATGGGTTAAGGGACTTCAAGTCCAATAAAAGCAATCCTGAATTCATGGGTGTTCATATGAATCATTCCTAATTTCCTGCCAGAGAGCTTTGGTTTCACTTAATTACAAAACACCAAATGATGAATGAAAAAGGCCAATTCACAAGCATACATATTGTACATGTATTTGTTTATTACTTTTTCCTCACACAGCTCTCTGTTTTCATCATAGCTATTGATGGGCACTGAATGAGAGAAAAGTCTGGCAGCATTAGACAGACTATTTGCAAAGCACATGAAAAACCCATCACAGCTAGAAATAAGTGAACAGATGGTAGCTGGAGAGAAGCAACAGCCACAACTCTTACTACCTGTGGTGAAAGAATAAACAATACCAACTCCAGACCACAAAGCGCAGCCTAAAGAGCGTAGCTTTAAATGAGAGAATCAGGGTAGAAAAGATACAGCCAGATACAGCTAAATGTTTGCAAAGTAGTCTCAGGAGAAATAGTATTTTGAGGGGTTTCTAAAGCCCACTGACACAAATAACTGTCTCTACTGCACTCTGACAAAGAATAAATAGGAGAAGGAGAGGGAGGAGTAGACAAGGTAGGGGTTTGAGTGTAAGAGAGCTTATTTTGATGGAATTTTAATTGTAGTTCTACATATCACACTGTGGTGATTTGGCTTCCCACTCTGCCATGCACTTTCAACACACTTTAAAATATGTTGTATCAAAATCATGCCAAATCATCAAAATGAAAAGATATCTTCCATCAAGGCATGTGCCTGTAACCAACCCTTTGATGATCCTTGTAGGTCCCTTGCAACTCAGAGTATTCTGTGATTCTGTGCTGAAAAGTTATAACTAAGAAATTGAACAAAGTGCCTGCTCCCTGGAATGCTGCATTTCTTGAGGCCACAAGATTTTGGAGTAGATTATACCTTCCCCAGTCCAGACACAAAGAGCATGTGGTATCACCTCATGCTGTGTAGCAAGAATCCCTATATTACTTTGTCATGGAATTTTTCCATTATACAATTGGTAAGAATGCAAATTGTGTGTATTTCTGTTAGTTCTGTGAAGCACAAAGCAAAATAAATTGAATGGTGTTCTCATAAAAGGAACATACAGAACATAAAGAATTGCAGAGTCAGTTTTCAGATCAGCTCCATGCATCACAGATGGCCTTAAGAACTGCCCTTGTCTCCTAGCTGTCCATCACTAACATGGGATAATTAATATTGTTTTCCAAGGCTCCAAAGTCCACTAATGCAGAGACAGATTCTATGAGCTGATATGCACAGAAATTATCATAATAAATGCCCAATTAACAAAAAACGATTACAAACTTTCCATGGGGACACTGGCTAACTTGCTTTCTATTGCTATTTCACACTTTAGGTTATTCAGACTGGCTAAAGAAAGGCATTATTTAGGTTGGGATATCAATGCATACACACACAGAGGCATCACACTTGCTCCTCTTCCTCCTCCTCTGAGGGAATCAAGGGGTTATTCTGGAATAATAGAACACTAGGAATTACTTTACAGGACAAATCAAGGACAGCTGGAATGGAAAGAGCTAAAAGGTAGGTGATAGAGGTACACCCTTCCAGCAAAAGTCCCTAGTGCTACAGTGAAGAAGAGGATGCTTACTGAGAACTTCAGAATAAGGTCATACATTGTCCAAGAGTCTTGTCAATATATTGACATTTAATGACTTTGGATACCTACTTTAGCCTTGCAAACATTAGTTACACTTTACTCACATGAAATTTTATCCAAATGCTAAATGCTGTTTGATTTTTTTAAGCAAAATTTCCAATTTAACTACATCATGAAGAATCAGAACTAAAAAATGGATAATTACAGCAAACAAAAAGGGCTGAATAGCATATGAGATGGAGGCACTGAACAAGAATTAAGTTTCTCATGAGCAATGTTCTCACATCTCTACATGACTACTCTCAGATGATGCATGCTGGGCTCTAGGCAGTCAGATCCAATAACAATTAAAACAGGCAACAGAAAACTATTCTGCCCTTAGCATCCTGGGTTGGTCCAGGAGTGATCTGCTAGAAAAGAATTCCGCAAAACAGCACGTACCTTGAGCTTACTAAACAAAGTCACTGAACAGAAAATTATTGATTTCAAAGGGTGTTGAGATTATTCATATTTCTGCTCCACTGGTCTGAATACATTAAAGGTAAAGAAATGCTCAAGAAATGCCATCCACATGGTAAAACAGTCAAAAAAATCAGTAACGTATATTTTGAAGTTACTGTACAAGGTGAGGATTGGTGTTTACTAAAATACTGAAGACAGCTTAACAAGTAGAGGTAGGACTAGTTTAGCACATTTTTAGCACTAAAGCAAAAAGCCTAATGAATTTACCCTGTAGTCAAGACATACACACACTGCTAAATCCCCAGAACTTTTCAGGGCTCACGCCCTCCCCAGGACTGCTTCTGCCTGCATGTTCTCACCAGCCACTCCAGCCTTGGCCCAGCCTGGCCACGCTCTCAGATGCTGTTGCTGGAACTGGAGGTACTGAATGTGACTGCCTAAAAAAGGCCTCAGCTCTTATGTTGTAAGAGTTTTATCCATGGTATGGTTGTCCCATAAAGACAATGTATTAGAGACAGGAAGCAGAGATGAGCCAGCAGGTTACACTGGCTCTGCACAGCTCTGATGCCAAAGAGAATGAGAAGCAACAGATGGGACTTTGCCAAGAACCAAAATGAGGGAGCTACAGCATCCTCATCTGCTGCTGTCCTGACCATGTGAGTGCAACACAGTACAGCTTCTGTCCCTTGGACATGCTCTGCACCAGAGTACACACAACTGCATGTCGAGCTATGGCTTGTGGCCTGCTAGTAGGGGCAAGCAACAAGTATGTGCATTTCTAGGTTCTTCTGCTTCTGATTGTCTTCCCTGCTTACCCCTATTAGCCTGCTTAAATAGGAAATACTTTCACTTCAGCTATGTTGCTCTGTTAGGAAAGAAAATGAAGACATGTCAAACATACATGTTTATGTTTTTGTCTTATGTTTGTAGGACGATCTTGCAATACCCCAAACCCGTGACAGGTACAATCATGAACCACTGAGGAGAAAGTACACACTGGAATGCTTTATTAAGAACACTCATTGCAGAATCCTTTTCCTCAAGTCACTCATACTCGAGATTCAGTGTTTTATAAACACTTCTTCAGCACAAGTGTGCGGCACGACTCCAGGTGCCACAAGCTAACACAAGTGCACAAGTTAACACATGGTTTAACTGTAAAGTTAAATCTTTATGTCAGTCATTCACTATTTAGGATGTTTGCCGGTTCTCCGGGACGCCCGGAGCTGTCCGCGCTCCCGCCCAGCGCCGCGCACGCCCCGGCGGTGCCCGCCGGCCCCCCCGCATCCGCACCCACATCCACATCCTGCTGCTGCTCTCCTCCCCCGGAGGGCGGGCGGCGGGCGCAAGGTGTGTCGCAGGTGCCCGGCTATATGAGGCGGCGCGCTGGCGGCGCGCTGGGCCCATGGCGGCGCCGGGCATGGCCGAGCCGCGCTCCAAGCGGCCGCGGGTGACGCTGCCCGCCTGCCCCGCGCACCGCCCGCTGCCCGCCAGCCGCGTCCGCCACGGCTTCCCGGCCGCCGTGGAGGAGGCGCTCTGCGGCCTCACCGCCGCGCAGCTCGAGCTGCACTACTGCCTGCAGGCGCTGGTAAGGCGGCGGGGCGCGGGAGGGCTCGGCGGGCTGCGGGTGTGCCCCACCGCCCTGCGCCGGCGGGGAGGCGAGGGGCGCAGGAGGGCTTGGAGTCGGGCAGGGACACAGGGACAGCGGTGCTTGTGTCCTCACCGGGGGGTTGGAGGCTCTCCGGGCTCCCCGACCTGGAGCCGCGCCGCGCCCGCACGGCCACGGGAACAACGAGGAAGGTCCGGAATGCGCGGGCTGTGAAACGAGCGCTCCTGTGTTTTGGGTAATTCACCGAGGCCCTATTGCCCGGGGAATAAGGAATGGTAACATCTTTGGAGCAGAACGCTTGAGTGGGTTTTTCCCCCAACTTTGCTGAACAGTTGCATGTGGTTAATTGTAGTCTGTGAACGCCGCAGATGGCTTAAGAGTTTCTCGCTTCACAGGCATGAACTTTGGACATGAAATTATAAAACGTATCACTGATATCATGTCAAATTCATGCCAGAATTGCATCTGGCTACATACCAAATTTTAAGGCAAACATATAACTTAATAGAGACATTAAAATTAAAAAATCAAAATTATCAGTGCTCTACCTTCTGATGCCAAGCATCCACTGGGAAGCAACCCAAACTGTATTCAGTTTATCCCCAAGATCCTTCAATTGAGTTTGATGTCAAGTAGAAGTTCAGTGAAAATTTAAGTATGCAGTAAAACCTGTTAAGCCTGTGGAAGAAAAACGTTGTAGCGATTGGCAGCTGGATAGGATGGAGAAAACTCAGTTAGAAATTGACTGTGGATAAATCAAAACTAGAAATGTGAACCTCTTAAATGGTGAATGATTGACATAAAAGATTTACCTTAACAGTTAAGTAGATGTGTTAATGTGAGCTCCACTTGAAGTCGTGCTGCACACTTGCGCTGAGGACCTGGTATAAAACACTCAGTCTTGGCTGTGCTGTCAGCAGAAACAGGAATGAGTGACTTGAGGAAAAGGAGTCTGCAAATAAAGCAATGAATGTTCTTAATAAAGCATTCCAGTATGTGCTTCTCTTCAATGGTTTATGGTCACATGTGTGTATGTGTTTCATAGGTTTACGTTATCCCAAGAGGGCCCTAAAAATATAAAACATAAACTTTTGTTTAACACATTTTCATTTTCTTTCCAAACAGAGCAACATAGCTGAAGTGAAAGTATTTCCTATTTAAGCAGGCTAATAGGGGAAAGCAGGGAAGACAATCAGAAGCAGAAGAACCTAGGAAATGCACATACTTGTTGCTTGCCCCTACTAGCAGGCCTCAAGCCACAGCTCGGTATGCAGTTGTGTGTACTCTGGTGCAGAGCATGTCCAAGGGACAGAAGCTGTGCTGTGTTGCACATTCATGGTCAGGGCAGCAGCAGATGAGGATGCTGTAGCTCCCTCATTTTGGTTCTTGGCAAAGTCCCATCTGTTGCCTCTCATTCTCCTTGACATCGGAGCTGTGCAGAGCCAGTGTTCAAATCCATGTAACCTGCTGGCTCTCCTTTGCTACCTGCCTGTAATACTTCTCTTTATGAGACAGCCATACCATGAATAAAATATTCTAAATATAAGACCTATTAGATTTGTTAGCATGGCTAAATATGACAGTGGTTCAAGCTATTACATTACCATACAAAACAGAAAAAGGCCTGCAGAGGATTTAGGGTTGTAATACTTCTGAAATTATAGAATGACCTGGGTTGGAAAGGACCTTAAAGATCATCAGGTTCCAAACCTCCTGCCATGTGCAGGGACACCTTTCCCATACCAGGTTGCTCAGAGCCAGCTTGGCTTTGAACACTTCTAGGATGGGATACCCACAGCTTCTCTGGGCAACCTGTGCCTCACCATCCTCACAGTAAAGAGTTTTTTCCAAATACCTAATCCAAACCTGCTCTTTCAGTTTGAAGCCATTCCCCTTGGTCCTATCACTGCATGCTCTTGTAAAAAGTCCCTCTTCCATCTTTCTTGTAGGCTCCCTTCAGGTACTGGAAGGACACAATTAGGTCACCAGAGCCTTTTCTTTTTCAAAGGCTGAACAAACCCAGTTCTCTCAGCATTTTCTCACAGGAAAGGTGCACCATCCCTCTGATCATGTTGTTTCCCTTCTTTGGACTTGTTCCAACAGATTAATGTTCTTCCTGACATGCCTTCCCAGGCATGAGCTACATCCAGGATTGAAGGTGTATAGTTCAGTAGCAGTATCCATTATTTTGGAATACCATTGTCCACAATAAAGCTGATAAATAGATGCAAAGTTGTGCTAGTTCTCTTTTTGGTATTTGCCTCATCTTTCTCATACCTTTGAAAGCTAACTTTTGACTGGAATGCAGGCCTGCAGGGATAAATTTTATGTTCCCTGTTCTTGGAGTATGTTTAAAAAACAAAACAAAAACCCTCCACAAAACACAATTACAAAACACACACATGCTAACCACTCATAAATAAAATATTCTGAAGATCTCTTAACTGCTACTGCAAGAGTAACATCAGTACTGCAGTACTGCAGTTCTAGTAGAAGTATAGATTTTTCATTTCATACTCTAACTACTCACTTCATTTATTGTAGAAATCGGATCAAGGTCTCCAAAGTGACAGTGCTTTGTGAACAAAACACCTTCCATTGGAAGGGTCTCCCAAGTTCTGTTAAACTCATGTTCTGCTGCAGGTGAGTCCCATCTCTGGCAAATTTTAACACTCCTGTTTTCTATGCTTAGGGTGAATATTTTGATCAGTCACATGTGGCTCTACCAAATATTTCAAAGTTCTTCCTGCATCAAGCTCTGGAAGAGAGAAAAGCCGCAGAGGAGTTGATGAAATATCAGCAAGAAAGAGGAGGCCATTACTGCTCCAAAACCATCCAGGTGCGTAGTAGTCTACAAGTTCTCAAGAAGCTGTGATCTGTTTAACTCACTGAATTATACTGTTACTACTTCAGATCTCTGCATTCACCCACTATTAGATTTCCAGATATAATTTATCTGGCATACTTGTGTATACAGTTTTGTTCTTGATTGTAATGCCTAGAAACTGTCAGACATACAGTCCTAACTCTATGGGGTTGCTTTCCAGCCCAAAAGAATATGGACAGTGTTCCCCTTTTCTTTTACTCAGCTGTACACTGCTGTTTCCAGTATACTGTAATGAATTATGAATCCTAAAATTGTGGTGAAACAGCCCACCTGTCTCCTTCATACTGAACCTAAGGAGCTTAGACATGACTAGGACCTAAGAGTGGTAAGCCTGGGGCGCTAGTTGATTTATTAAAGTACAGCTCATGACAGAATTTGTACTAAGATCTAACTTGGGCTTGCACAGGTACAAAGGAATAACTCAAAAATTTTCAGGAAAAAAAATAACCCACCCTCATTTGTTTAAGACCAAGCGGCTGATTCTCCTTTAACAAATTAGTTAATACAGAATGCTTATTTGGTCCATCATAGCAGTTGTTAAGCTGTAGAAAGTAAAAAGGCTATTGTAAAAATCTTCCTTAACACTCAGTTTGCATCAAGGAGGAGCTTATGACTTCCAGTACTTAAAGGGGGCCTACAGGAAAGAGAGAGAAGGACTCTGTCAGGGAATGCAGTGTTAGGATGAGTGATAATGATTTTTAACTGAGATATTAGGAAGTCCTTCTTTACTGTGAGGGTGGTAAGATATTAGAAAACATTTCCCAGAGTAGTAGAGGATGCCCTGTTCCTGGGAATGTTCAAGGCCAGGTTGGATGGGCCTTTGAGCAGCCTGGTCTAGTGGAATATGGCAGTGTTGGGACAAGATGATTTTAAGGTCCCTTCCAACCACAACATTCTGTGATTGGGCTTCCTGGTGTAAGAACCCTCTTCAGACATAGCTGCTGCTATGTAAATCTGTTCCTTGAAGAAGTGCTTGGGTTCTGCCACTTGTGTTTACAGCCTGCAAAAACAACAGATGCTCCAAACTAGAAGCAGTTGTTGCAAAATCCTAGTGCAACTTGTTTAGAGCACCAGGTTAAGTTGCAGGAATCCCTTGATGAATAACAGATACATGAGCTGTTCTTCTGAGTAAATACTATTCTCTTGTTGTTTTCAGAAACCAAACTGTGACTATGCAGTCGGTCTGATGAAAGCCCTGGAACTAGCAATGATGCAATGGAAAACTATGCTACGATATTTTGAAGAGCTTTATGCCCTGAGTGTTGAAAATGCAGACCCTCATAGCGCAAGCACTATCAAGAAACAATTTATTGGGCCCAAAATCCGGAAGATCAAGCTGATGGGAGATCTGCTGACCAATGCTCGCAGGCTTGACTGTTCCCAGGATGGCAGAAATAGTCTTGGGGATTACTTTATGGACCGGCTGCAGAAAGAGTTCAGGACCAGCATAGAGCCAGAGTCTAGTGACCACTGCAGCCCCTGCCCACCTCTCCAGCAGTGCACAGGAGCTGCAGAAGGTCTGAAGCGACCCCAGAGAGAGTGCTCCCAGCACAGAAATGGCATAGGGCCAATATATGCAACCATACACTGCACCACGATGCTGCCACAGTGTAACGATGGCACGGGAGCAAAGGTGAAGCAGGGCAGGGAGGGCCTTTAAAGCTGAGGCTGCTGCAGCTACAGGGCAGCTCCTCAGGCAAGCCTGTCCCGAGGGTGGAGCTGGTACCACAACTAAGGAGACACGATGCTCTATCACTCCTCCTGCTTTACACCCCATCCCCTCATCCTCTGCTGAGTCACAGCTCAAAATCTAGCCTTACCACTATTTGCTTTAAATGACAACAAGGTTGCCAGCTAGATTGTCACATTTATCTATGCAATTCTTCCTAGAAGCCAAAAGTTCTTAAGCTTCTTCTCTCTCTTAACAGGATTAGTTAGTGCAAATTATTTTAAGAAGAATATATATAATTTTTAATAAAACTAATAAAAAATACCCCACTGCACCTTTAGTGCAAGGAAAACTTTTATGTGGCAGAAAATCCAAATATTTAGTTTTATACTACTGAATATTTTATATTACTATTTGGTATTTTAAATTACTAACAAGTATAGTAACAAAAAGAACTTTTTAAAATACTTGCTTGAAAACAAAGTTTTTTAGTCTTATTTTCATCATAGTAGCAATTTAAATTAATAGCCTAATGCATTTACTGATCAGCAATTTCTAGTGGTAGAATTCTTTAGGATGAAGGATGCAAACATTTCCTCAACAGTGGGAATAAGAAAATGTGCTAATTTCTCTATAGGTATTGTCTAGTTGGCTTTTCACATCCTCAGAAAGCAGATGAGAGAGAAATTAGGAGTTCTCATTAGATGAGAACTTTAGAGGTCCTAGGGCACATTTTGCAAGTGTCACCGAAGAGAGCAGCTCTAAGACTTGGTCCAGACTTAATGTAGGATGATTGCTTTAATTGTGATACAGAGCTATCTCAGCTAGCTCACTAAAGGTACTACTGTGGCACTCCTGGTATTTCTTATATTCCCTATTTGGTCCAAATAGGAGCATGAGATCCTAGTGAAAAAACAGCACACTTAACTAGAATTGCATCAGAGAGAACAGCTACTCATTAGTTTTGCCTTTCAGTTAGGGCAGTGTTAGCCAGCTTGGTTCAAGTGCAGAGGTGTCCAAATTCCTCTCATTAGTCTCCTACCAGAGGGCCTCATTCCATACCCTCGCTCCCAAGGTCACCTAAGAAGAGCAACTGGCTAGATCAGCTGCCTGCAGTTAGGCATTTTTTGTCATTATATACATCTTTTATGCAGTTGCGGTTTGAGTCATTGGAAGATTGCCTCACACTTTCATGTAATACTTTAGCTGATAACTCCTGTTTTGCTTGAAAATAAATTCAGTTCCATGTCTGCATCTCCAGTGTATTCCTCAATTCACCACCCAGGCATGCTGGTATTCTTCTCCAAGAGATTTTGCATATGTATACAAAGCCGCGCCAGTATTTTTCTAGATCTAAGGAAGTTGTGCATGATGGAAGCGTATGATAGAATGAAAATAAATGATAGAAAACTGCATTACTATAAAAGCACTGCACAATGAAACATTTTCAGTAAACTCTGATACAGCTGCAGTTAAAGTAGCAATTTCTGCAAAGCCCACCTTCTGTTACAACACATGGGACAGAAAATTACAATGTAGATGCTTTCCCAATTGTTTCTGTGAATGCTGTTCAGCTTTGGGGTGGGGATGGGGAAACAACCACTTTAAAACAACCTCCATTTTCATCTATAAAAATACTGCTGTGTTCCACAGGAATGGCTCAAAGCACTTTTAGAATCATGCTAGATTTGCCTGTGTGGAGATTGCTGCTCTCTTAATACAGCAGGAGTTTAAAAGATATTTCCATCTGGGCTAGATTCCATCACCCATCCTCATGCTGAGCATACCTTATTCAACAATTAGTTCCACTGACTGCAACTCAACATGAATAAGAGCAATGGAATCCGTCCCTCCCAGTATTAAAATACAGCCCACTAAATGTGAACAGAACAAAGCTTCTAACTGAATTCTAAACTAGTGCCATATAAAACTACTTCATGTACTACTAGTAATGTGTGACCTACTTGTACAACAACCTTCACCTTTTAAAAGCTGATGACCTTCTGAAACAGTTACAGTCTCCTCCATGGTTTACAGCACTTAAACTTTTACCTTAAACCAAGTCCAACATAACAAAGAACGTGACTTTTAAATTTTTCTGAGCAAGACTTACTTGTCTCTTATTTTTCCATGAGTACTGCTGTGTCTTTTTCTCAGACTTCTCATGTTCATATAATGAAATGTATCCACATGCTCTAAGAATTTAAGTCTTTTTCTCTCCCTTTTCCTTTGTCAGAACACGTTCTGGGCCCTCTGCCTGAAAAGACAATTCTGTTAATTTCAGATAAACTCACAATCAGCTGTTTCCTCACCCTGTATCCTCTGAAAAAGAAAAGAGAAATCAATCAGTTACCGCAGGTCACAAGCTCTTCTTGCCCCCGTGCTGCTTCTGCTGAGAGGGCACATATGCTTGTGAATATGGTCTCAGATTTAACAATACCTACCAGTTGTGTATTGGATGAGTCTATCCATGTTTCTCAACGTAGGAAATACAATCTGCTTCTGCTTTTCCAGCTTCCTTTTCAATCACATCCTGAAAAATTATTATATCAAAGATAAATGTAGAATAGGTTAAGGGCAACAGCTCTTATAGAAACTGCAAATTCTCTTTCTCTGCTGAATGCTTGTTGATCCACACTCTCTGTATCTGTACTTCCAAAGCAGTGCCCACATAATCCAAACACACAACCTGGGACAGCTCTGAATAGCTAGAGCAGCAGCAGTACCCTAAACATAGCATCCAAGCTGAAAGCTCAAGAGAGACCTAATCTTTACTGAAATTATGAGTTTCAGCCCCAGAGGTTTCCAAAGAGGTTTAACAATGGAATCCTTGTAAATGCTTGTCATAGGCACCACCTATTGTTGCCTGCTCTCAAAGTGAGGAATGCACTTAAAAGTTTCCAAGTGGAAATTGTTCTGTCCTTAATCCTCTCCACACAAAACCAAGAAGAGCATCCCGGGGTTTGTTCTTTGCAAGGATATTTTTTCAGGCCTCACTGTACATGGCAACATCCGTCTGGGCAAACCTGTCTTTGGGAATTACACTGGAAAGTGGATGTTAGCAGTGGCAGCAGCAGGGAATCAGACACAGAATTGTTAGGACTGGATGGGATGTCTGGAGATCAGCATGTCCAAACATAAAGGAAGGTGTCCTCAAGGACCACTGTGTGGAATTCAATGTGTGGTCACAGCCTTCTCCTGACCTTTTCACTTGGAGGAGTTCATGCACTTGAGCCCACATTCACGGGCAATTATTGGCAAATTCCCTGTAGTGCTTGTCCAAGCCCCATGGTTTGTTACCGCTCTGCCCAAGGTAACGCCTACTCACTCAAGTCCCTGAGTGTCTTTCCCTGGGATCACATATAAGCTAGAAACACAGAGAGGCAGAATAGGCTACAATACTGACTAAATATTAGGTAAAAGTGCCTTTTTCCAGAAATTAAACCAGTAGTCTGGAGCGAGTTTAAGTGTCTTGAATGGGTAACTGGCAGCACCAAGCCTTGATATCCCACTTTACATGATGTTGTTACAGTATAATACTCTTCCTCATTTAAATTTACATTATTGTATACCTTGACAGCACCTTTTGAATACTTTGTTAGCTGTTAAAACCATGTATCTTTATTTCTTCTGGATCAAAGAACGTCTGTAATAACATTGAAGTGTCGCCACAAATTTGCCACTCTGCCTCTCAGAAACAGCTGGGAGATACATTTCTAAGTGTGTAGGGGTGGTCAGTAGCTGATCTCGCTCCTTGGGACATACTGCTTTTCAGCATCAGGTACAGTGAAAGAATGAATTTACACAGAGTCCAAAACGTATAGTTTTATCTTTAAATAAAAATTTTATCTTTTAGGGATACTGACAGAATGTGACTTACAGTTCTTATCTTGGTCTGTACTCAAAGACATTTAGGTAAGTAGAAAATGGGGAGTGCAGAATTTTTAGGAATTTTTGCCACAAAATGAAATTATGTAACAACAAAAGAAGCCACCATCATGACAGCCCATCTGAGAAGTCATAGGCACAGGGACGGGGGGATTAATCATTGATGGACCTTCTTTACCTTCTGCAGTTCTTCAGTCAGCCCCTTGCCCCTTGCTCTGAAGACAGAGCTTTGCTGCTGATTTTGAACAAGCTGAAGTTTCGCCACCGTTTATAACTGTAGAACAGAAATTAATTTTAGCTTGTGGGACATAAATATATGCACTAGTATTTTTAATCATTAAGTCAGTGAAATCACATAGCTGATTTGGTGAATTCCTCTGAGAAGAACCTAATTTCTCATCTCAAATGATACTCAAAAAACCAGAGCAAGAACTCTGGCACCCTTGAGAGACGTTCCTAAAAGCCACGCCATTTCCCCAAGCCCCAAACTCTCCCACTGCTAGAAATAAGTCCTTATCGCGCGAGCAGAACGCCACGGAGTGAAGTCCATCTCTGCAAAGGTTTCCGAGTGAAGGTGAACAGAGCTGGGAGATGAACCCGGAATGCCAGCGTTCGCAGGGATTCCCGAGGGAAGGCAGGCTGGCGCTCCGTGGGCACGGCGGCGCTTCCCGCTGGGACAGGCCCGCAGCGCCACCGGGTGGCCGCCACCGGCCCGGGGTGTCCCCGCTCCCCCTGTGCCCCGCACCTCCCCGCGGTGTCCCCGCTTCCCTGTGCCCCGCACCTCCCCGCGGTGTCCCCGCTCCCCCTGTGCCCCGCACCTCCCCGCGGTGTCCCCGCTCCCCTGTGCCCCGCACCTCCCCGCGGTGTCCCCGCTGTCCCGCACGGTGCCGGCTCCCCGCAGTGTCCCCTGGTGCCCGAACGCCCCGCAGTAATTACCCGTGTGGCCGCGGACAGACCTGTCCAGGAGCTGGCGGCTTCTTCCCCGTGCGTAGCCAGCGGAGCCGTCACTGATCCCCCGGGCGAGCGGCCGGCGGCACCCGGCACTTCGGGGCATCGGGGCGGCTGCTCTCCGCGGCGCGGCGGCAGGGCGGGCTGCTGAGGAAGGGAAAAAAGCCGGGGGAAATGCAGCCCTGCACGCACCCCGGCTGCCGCTGCCCCTGCCCCAGCGGGACACCGCGGCCCCCCCGCCGCCCCGGCCCGCCCGGCCGCGCCCCCCGACCCGCCCCGTCCCGACCCGCCGCGCCGGGGGGCTCGGCCATAAATACGGCCCCGAGTGGCGCTCCTGGACCGACACGGCTGGGGAGGGGGTCGGGGCAGCAGCCAGCGCTGGTGGCCTCCCTGGAATAGGCTGCGAGGGTCTCGAGGCTCTCTCGCAGAGCAGCCCGGCCGAAGGCCCCTCCGTTCTGAGCCCCTCGCTGTCCCCTCCGGCCCGGCCGCTGTCCCCTCTGCCGCCCCCATGGACTTACTGGGCCCCATGGAGATGACGGAGGGCTCCCTCTGCTCCTTCACCGCCGCCGATGACTTCTACGACGACCCGTGCTTCAACACGTCGGACATGCACTTCTTCGAGGACCTGGACCCCCGGCTGGTGCACGTCGGGGGTCTGCTGAAGCCCGAGGAGCACCCGCACCACCACGGGCACCACCACGGGCACGAGGAGGAGCACGTCCGGGCACCCAGCGGGCACCACCAGGCCGGCCGCTGCCTGCTGTGGGCCTGCAAGGCATGCAAGAGGAAGACCACCAACGCCGACCGCAGAAAGGCCGCCACCATGAGGGAGCGCCGGCGGCTCAGCAAGGTCAACGAGGCCTTCGAGACCCTCAAGCGCTGCACCTCCACCAACCCCAACCAGCGCCTGCCCAAGGTGGAGATCCTGCGCAACGCCATCCGCTACATCGAGAGCCTGCAGGCCCTGCTGCGGGAGCAGGAGGACGCTTATTACCCGGTGCTGGAGCACTACAGCGGGGAATCGGACGCCTCCAGCCCCCGCTCAAACTGCTCCGATGGCATGGTGAGTGCCCCAGGGAGGACTCCCTGCCGCCAAGGTGCCCTGGGCGCTGTTGGTCCAAACCCGAGCAGGGCGAGTCGCCTCTTCCTGCCCTTCCTATAGCAGCTGCCTTCGGTACCTCCCCAGGCAGAAGACAAAGTCCTTCCTCATGCCTTGAGCACCCACGAAGGGAGGTGGGGTCCCCACATGGCAGGATCTCTGGGAAAGAAGAAGAATCTCTTACACATTCATTCCCTGGGATAAGAAGTTAGGCAGGTTCCCCATGTCCTGGAGCAGCCAGGGCAAAGCTGCTGAGGGAGGACTTTGGGAAGCTGCCTGGAATGGGTACCTGGGGGCATTGCCTGTGCTCCTGTAGCTCTTGGGGCATCTCTCTTTCCATCTTCTGCTGTATCATTACCTTTGAATCCTCAAAAGACAGCAGAGAGCAAGGGCTCCCTAGGACATGGTAGTTACATGGGAATTGGTAGGAGTCGGGGTTCTGCTTTGTGCCGTTCACCATCACAACAGGATGAGCGTCTAAGCAACAAGAATTGTTTTTCTTGGCCCTTAAGAAAAAGATTCTCTATTTCCCTTCTCACTTCATCCCCTCCACAGATACTTACAAGCAATAGGAAGGAGAATCCAGGCTTTCAGTCCTGTTTGTAAATGATGGGTGTGGGAGAAGAAGGGTAGGTGCCAGGAAAGGTGTCACATCCCCACATCTTTTGGCTGGGGCTGTAGGTTCAGGCTCTGTTTTGACTCTGGGCTGGTGGGACGTGGTGGCCAGAGTCCAGGAAAGCTCTCTGGATAGATCATGAGCTGCACTTTCAGACCAGAGATTGCTTTTTGTGCTCTTGTGGGGATAATCGGTACTGAGTTGAGTATCTGTGATTATCAGATACTTAACAGATTGGAGAGATTTACACAAATGATTCCTCTTCAAGATACAGCCTCTTTTAATAGAGGAATTTCATTGTGGATTAAAGTATTGGAAACAAATATATTAGTCAATATTCCAGAGCATTGTCTATATGGAATGGGAAGAGAAACTGGAGGAAATAAAAAGGAACAAGGTAGACAGAAGCTTTTAAAGAGTAATTCATATTTAGAAAAAGCTTCAAAAACTAAATTAAAAATGCATAATTCCCCTTTCAGTCTCCCTGCTGTAAACTAAAGATACATGAAGGGCTGTATCTGATCAGAATGCTGGAAAGCCTCATCTAATCTGTAAAGCTGTAGCATTCGATGCTATAGCGGTAACTTTCCTGTGGAACAGCTGTGCCACATAAAATATTCTGGGGTGGATCCCCTTCTACCTTCTTCCTTACTCAAAGAATCTATAACTTAATAGCATTTCAGCCAGGACTGGAATGATGGCACAGACCAGAGCCTGAAATATGAAATTAGATGGTAACTGGGATGTGGGTGAGAGTGTGAGCTCACTGGGATTTCTGTCCTTCGCAGATGGAGTACAGCGGGCCGCCTTGCAGCTCTCGCAGAAGGAACAGCTATGACAGCAGCTACTACACAGAGTCCCCAAATGGTGAGTACGTGCCCTAACAGCAGTGAGAAACACTGAGAAAGAGGCAGGCAATGCAGCAGCTTTCCTGTGCCTGCTCCCTGTCCAGCTGAGCTGAGAGGAGCCTGCCTTTCCAGCCAGCAAGCCATTGCTGCTTCTAGAGGCACTGGATTTTCTCTAGGTATATTTGCAAATACAGGGATGTGTTATAGCTGTATGTCCTATTTTACAAATCTAACTGTTGGATAGAGCTATGTTATTCTCTGCAACTAATTTCAGCATTTAACCATATTCTGCATGAAGACTTCTTACTCTATCATTGATCCAAATTGGAGTAATTTATGGTTGATTTCAAATCTGTTCTTCCCTTTCTGTGGGCTCAGTGAAGCCTTGGATCGTCCCTGTCCCCAGAGCAGCATGCTGTGGGTTGGGCCTCTCTTCTATTTTGAAATTACAATCTGTTTTCTGATAATTCTGATAATTTCTTCACCAATATTCATTTCCTCTGAGTCTTCACATGCTCACAAATGTGTACTGCCCACTGATGTAAGTACCCACTGGATAATTTGAGTGCCTTTTTCTCCGTTTTTTAGATCCAAAGCATGGGAAGAGTTCTGTTGTTTCCAGTCTCGATTGCCTCTCAAGCATTGTAGAGAGGATTTCCACAGATAATTCCACATGCCCTATACTGCCTCCAGTGGAAACTGTTGCTGAAGGGAGTCCCTGTTCCCCTGCAGAAGGAGTGAGTCTGAATGATAGTGGAGCCCAAATTCCTTCTCCTACCAACTGCACCCCACTTCCCCAGGATAACAGCAGCAGCAACCCCATCTACCAAGTGCTTTAAGGACCCCTCCAGCTGGACTGCACCAAAACCAATTTGCTCTGTTTGGCCTCGTTCAGGACCTTCCTTCTAAGGTTGAAAAGACTTCTTAAGACTTGTTCCAGTTTTAAAGTACCACTGAAAATTCCTTCAACTATATAACTTTGCAAACCTGTATCACTTCAAAGTACACATAGTTATTTATTGGTTGTTAACCTAAACTTATTTAATATGTCTAGAGATAAAATCGTATACCATGAAATGGCCAATGTTTAATCTGGGCTGTGGGGAATAGGAAGCTGGCTCTTGAATGTGGAGGAAAATAGAAATCTACAGCAGTAGAGGCATGATAGATCCTTCCTATTACTCCTGTTCTGGCCAAAATAAGGTTGTGGACCATTTTTTATAAAATTTTTGTATAATTGTAAATAAGAGTTGCTTTCCAGAAAAAAATAAAAAAAGGAAAAAAGAGCAAAATAAATAAATTCTAAAAAAAAAAAGGAAAAAAACCCAAAACTTAAAACAAAAAGGGGAAAATTTTAAAAATATTTAATATTGCTTGGTTTGTTGTGTCAAACTTTAACTTTATATATTTATACGATGTGGTTGCCAAGAATGTTTTCAACAGTATTCTAAATAAAGACCCTTATTTATAAAATCTGTGGTGTTATCTTGACTTTCATTAGGGCTTCTAGAATTACTAGTGCATTTAGGAGTGGTATTAGATCTCTGCCTTGGCAGGAAGAAGATACAGGCTCTGATTCAGCAAAGAAATCAAGAACATGCTTCAGTTGCACTACTTTGCATAAATACGCTGTTGACAAGGGGTCTCCTTTCTTCATATTCTGTTGTGTTCATTACTAAACCTAGACCTGAGCATCACAGATCATTATTAGAGGGATCAGTAACCAAGCGTGTTTTTCCTCCTGCCCCCAAAATTTACAATTACATTGTAGAACTTGGTCTTACAAGGATGTATTGAAACTAAGAATCACAAAAAATTAGACTCTCCAAATTCCAGTGTAGCTACTGAAACCTGAAGTCATACAACACTATCTCAAAAGAATAGGTACTACATTTTTGGACAAATATCCACATTTTTCATTCAAGTTCTATTTTTCAAGTGTTTGTACCAAGTTCATATATTTTCAGGTGTTAGAAACTAATTTGAAAGAAGTTTTTGTCCTAAAGTTCAAGTTACAGATCACAGTTTTCCTCAAGTTCAAGTTGGAATTTAGGCCAAAGATAGGCAGTTTTAATTTGGATTTGAACTTTATGCATCTCTGGCAGCACGGCTCCAGGGATTTACTTCTTGTTTAGAGCCTCTCTAAAAATAACCAGTGGGCTCTGTTTCATTCAGTATCTATGTGTAACCTTGAAAGCTGGCTGTGCAACTGAAAAACGTTAAGCCCTGAGCTGGTTGTCATTGGAAAGTAACAATCAGGGCTACAATCAGCAACTACAACCTGTTCCTTATCCCATCCCTATGATATAGGGGTTTTGTATAAACATCACAGTAAAATAAGAAGAAAAAACATACTGAAAACCAATCTAGGTATCGTCATCATCCCTAAATACTTTGATGACAGACTAGTCATTGTATTCCCTGTTAGGTGACTATTATAGAGGGAGTTTGTGCAGTTCTTACCTCTTAAGAAGGAAAAAGAAAGAGGGAACAGCTAATTCCAGGGAATGTCTCCCCTCCTTTAATCGTGTATGCCCTTGAAGATCAATGTCCTGTGGAGAGGAGAGGAACAAGCTGCCACGAGTTGGGCAGAGCAATGCAGTTGCTTCTCCTTCCTGGGGCAGTCATGCTCAAACTTGGTGATTTATCTGAAGCCAGAGGGGCAGGGATGGTAGCAGCCATGGGTATTCCTTCCTCATCCATGAGCTTGTGGTCATGGTGGATGATAAATCAGTGTCAAGGCACAGGACCATTCTGTGGAGCAGCCCAGGCTCCCATGGATCGATCAGAGGAGGTTCTGAGGCAGGACTGACCACTCAGTGTCTTCATCAAAGTCCAATTTGGTAAAGGTCTCCCCTTGACTTCCCTGTGGGAAAACACAGAAACACTCCAGCCCATAAAGATTGAGCTTACCCCTTTCATTTTTCCATTAAAAATAAAAATCAAACTAATTTGAGAATGTGCTTATTCATACTAACAGGAATCAGGAGGGTCTCTACTTACGGTTGAAAAATTCCCCAGGTTAGTTAGAAGCCTGTATCACTTGTAAAAGCTAAGGAGAGACAGTTGCCTCACAAATCAGGATCTCACACATGATCAATATAATTTTCTTTGCCTTCAGCAAATAATTGGGCCCACAATGCAAAAGATCAAAAAAAAAAGTTTTTGTGAAATACTAAAGATCTTTTAATCCCCATAATTTGAGGCTGTTAAAAGTATTAATTTTACTGCCATTAAATGGCAACCAACAAGTATTTTGGCAGCTCAGGAATTCTGGCAGAGCTCAGAGGCTCTGGACATGCTGGCAGCACACAGCTCATGCCTGCCTTGCTTGAACCCCACTTCTGAGGGACACAATGGGGTACCTGGCTGTAGGGCTGGCGTGGCAGAGCGGGCACAGGGCACTTCTTGTGCTCAACAATGTACACCCAGTTCCATGTGAAGTCATGTATATTGCATTTCACTGATTTATTTTAGCCACCCGAGTTTCCACATACTGATGTTAATGTTACAACAGAGAGCAGGCATTTAGCACATCCCAAAATAGATGGATGGATGATGAAGAAAAAATATTCATAAGTTTCCAATGCAGAGCCCATCTTTCTCCCATTGATGTCAGTGAGAAAAGTTCACTGGAGTAAGGCCAAAGGGCATCAGCACTGATAAATATATGTTTAGGTTACAAATATATTTATTGTTTTACTTAGATAAGGAAAATTGTTCCCCTGTGCCATTTCTTCCTGTTTATTTCTAAGGTAATGAATATATTTAAAACAAAGCCCTGTGCATCAAGAGGACAGCATGTAACTGATAGAAATATACCCCAGTCTATGGGGAAATATTTTGAAGCTAGTCATATTTGGATTCAGAGCTTTAGTTTATTTCTGACACGGCCAAGGAGCATGTGCAAGACTGATCCAACATTTACAAACTTTGGTTCTTAAATTGGGCTCCTCAAGATGAATTTAGGCATTCAGGGTTGATCCTACAAAACAAAGTGCTGCCTGCCTTGGTCTACAGAAACACTCCAGCATGGGCTCCAAACACACACCAATAGTCTGAAAGTTTGTATCACACAGGGTCAGGTTCAACATGATGTTTCCTAAAGAACACTGCCTCCAAAGGGAAAGTCATACAGACACAAACAAATAAAGGAAAGTAGCTATATTCCAATATAGCGATAAATGCACATTTTAGGAATGTTTGCTTTGACTTGGTAGCTTAAGAAAGCATTGCAGTATTACTGGTCTATCTCACTCAAGACACTGCTATGGAAAAAGAGGAATAAATTTATACCTACATATACTAAATGCTCCGATTTACATTTCAACAGATCATTTGCAAGTATGAGAATGAAAAGGATCTTTTTCCAACTTTCAATATTTTACAGCAAAGTGCAATAAAATTGCTGGGTTTTCAAATAGCAATCCTAAGCACCATTTCCTGCATTATCATAGCAATACTGCTACGGAAGTATTTCACATATTGAACATTCAATTTTAGGTAAAAGATATATGAACTATTCCTGGTATATTTTTTTTCTGTAAAAAAGATTTTATTATCTGTATCCAAATATATTAAAGAAATATTAAATTGGCAGTTGTTTCATACTAGATGCTGCTCTTCTAAAATGACTTGTCATTTTCAACTGAAGATAGACCCTAAAAAAAAACCAACCTTGAAAGTGGGCAGAAAAACAGTTTTCATTTTGCAGAAATATTTGAAAGGTTCAAAGTGCGCAAAGGGCCAAAACTGCTCTCTTCAGAACTACATTCAAAACACACAAGGGAACATTTGTACCTCATACCTCCTGAATTTTAACAAATTAATTAATCAATATTTCCTTTTTTGTTCAAAAATTTCCTTGAAATCAGTAGGAATATTTCTAGCTTCAGCAGGAATATCTTCAGACTAGTGCACATAATACTGTCTGGGATAGTGTTCATGCAGCAGTGCAAAGCCAGGACAAACTCCCTGCTGTGACCCTTTGCTCGTGCTCTGGTCGCTGACCCATTTCTGTCACAACACTTTCAGATGTGCCGATCCCCGTGAGCACAGCCCTCTGAACGAGCTGCCAGCCTTTAGTGCTCACCTGATCTTGAAAGTACAAACCAGAAACTGCCCCCATAATAGTGCTGAAAGGCTACAGCCGTTCCTAAATGAGTGGCTGACATGGAGCCTGTGATAGCAGGAGATGGTATGAAGGTCATTTCACATAACTTGCATGTGGCAATCCTGGCTTCACAAGCAGTAGGCAACTGTGTAGAGTCAGAGTGCAAATCTCTGACAGCACGACCTGGAGATCATCTTGGGAGGCACCTCCAAGTACCTCATTAAGCACTATTTACTATCAGCTTGCCCTCCCTGAGCCTTCCAAATCATTGGTTTTCTAGTAAAACTGTTGAACAGCCATGACCTCCTCCCCTTGATGGATGCAGCATGCTCCCTTCTGAACAGGCTTGTTGCACAACTGGGAATGTCATTAAGTGGAGACCTTTCAATATTTGACATTTCATGGCTAATGAGGGAGGGGATGGTCCCTGGCATAATACAGAAGAGCAGTCAGATTGTCCTTTCCCTCCCAGGACCCAGCAGGAATTTTGAACGTGTCTGTCACAGAGCCAGTACAAGGAACCCAGAAACCTACATTTTGCATTCACAGACTCTTCTGAATAAAGACCTTAACATTGTAAGTTAATAGTGAAAACTGACCTACCCTGTAATCATGGGGTGATAGAAAACCTCAGAGGTTTCACAAGAATACAGTCAACATGGCACTGAACTCACATTTTCTTTCTACAACACCAGTAACTTTTACCATCTACAGGCATCTTAGCAACATCAACAACTGTGCCATTTTATGTAATACTCAATGAATAACCTCACGTTTATCAATAGCAAGGCAAATACTGTAACTATTTATTAAAAACTTATTAAAAACTCTTAACAGACTTAATCACTTGTTTGAGGGAGGTTGCAATTATTGTTGGGGTGTTGGTTTTTGGTTTTTTTTGTTGGGAGTCAGATTCACTCTAAGTCTGTGTCTTAGCAGAGTTACCATCTACTGCTGCATATCCATGGCAGCAAAAGGGAGTCCCCCAATATCCACAGTCCTCCCTAACCCACTTGAACTGACCTTGAGCCTTTTCTGGTCCAACAGCCACATCTGCTGGGAAAAATTTAAACTGCATTTCTTCCTGAAATTGTTGCTTGGTGAACTCCATGTTCTGTTTGATCATCTTTCCATAATGTAAGGTTTGTTGGTGCAGAAACAGAAAAAAATCAGTCTTCAGACACCACCTGGAGGCCCATACACTAGGAACATAAAGAAAAATATATTGGAAAAAACAATTTCTTCCCTACCAAGAACCTTCTACAGAAACAGAGAGAAAAGACTGTAAGAATGGTATGATTGGTTGGGTTTTGGCTTTTTTCTTGTTAGACAAATTTTGGGGTACCACTCTGTTTTTCTTTGTTGTAAGTGAGAAATAAAGACAAAAGGAAGGAGAAAATGGAAGGTCTTTGAAGGCATTGCATGGCCTGTGCTGAGAACAGTGGTCTTGGGGAGACAGGCTGCTTGCCAAGAGGGCAAGATGCACAGGAACTGCAGATGACAGCAGGATCACAGTGAGATTCTCTGGTGACAAAGTCCCTCAGTAGGGCACAAATCTTGGCTAGTGGACCAAGGGAGGTGATTTTCCCTTTTACTCTGGTGAGATCCCACCCGGAGCTGTGCATCCAGCTCTGGGTCCTCAGCACAGAAGGGATATTGACCTGTTGGAGAAAGCCCAGAGGAGGCCACCGAGATGGATCAGACGGATGGAGCACCTCTCCTACAAGGAAAGGCTGGAGAGTTGGGATTGTTTAGCCTGGAAAAGAGAGGCTTCAGGGTGACCTTCCAGTACCTGAAGGGAAAATAAAAGAAAGATTAAGAGAGACTATTTAAAAGACCATATAGTGACAGGACAAAGTGGAATGATTTCAAAATTAAAGGGACTAGATAGATTTAGATTAGATATTAGGAAAAAATTCTTTACTGTGAGAGTGGTGAGGCACTGGAACAGGTTGCTTACAGAGAAATTGTGGGTGCCCCATGCCTGGAAATTGAACAACCTGGTCTAGTGAGAGGTGTCCCTTTTCATAGCAGAGGGGTTGGAACAAGATGATTTTTAAGGTCCTTTTCAACCCCAACCATTCTATACTTCATTTTGTACTTTGGCCACACACCATTCCTTTTTTTCATATCGGTGCTCTACTTCTGAATCCAAAACCAAATAAAGCAACACCTTTTCATTCTGAATTTTTTAGTTGTTTTTATGGCACCTGTGGGTTTCCTGGGGTGGGAGCTTAGATAATCCACATTTGGGAGCTGCTGCTTGCTGCAGTGTGGAAGTACATTATTGAACCAACAAGCAGTGCGTAGGCTTTTCTCCAGGCCACCGGAGGGCAGCCTTTCCATGAAAAACAGGACTTCAACTTTTTTTTTTTTTTTTTCAGTGCGCACACTCCCTTTTTCCCCCCTAAACTCTCACATCTCATTTTCAGCTCAGGTAGAAAGTATCATTTCACACCACGACAACTGAAATCAATGAGCCAAATTCCTATCCAGTGTAAATTCATCATTCTTGCTGTCAATATCAGTGCCCTTATGTGTTGGGATTATTACAGCAAGTACCAACTCGTGGTTTGAGTTTGGATGCTCAAAGATGCACTTTTATGGAAAAACTAGAGGTTTTTGTGTCTGTATGGCAAGGTATCCCTATGTGAGGCCTGAAGTTCAGGATGAAGGCCATCACAGAGCAAAGCATTTATACAACAGCTTGAAAAAGACCCATTCCTCATCCAGGACACACGATGCTTTCATTACAGATCTAATAGACATAAAAATGTATGCAGGGGGGTTCATGTGTCACACATGTTCCTTTGTACGGGACAGACCACACTTACATCTCTCTGCTCCCTTTGAAAAGGAAGCATGGTATGTGCCAGGCACAAATGCTCTGTGCTCTCAAAGGCTGTCCTCTACACAACTACACACTTGAAACAGCTTGCAGTTGAAAGCCAGCTGCACAAAATGTAGTCCCAAACATTCCTTTCAAAAGCTTCACAAATGCCAATTACATTAAGCGGTATGAAAAAAAGCAACCAAGTAATGTGCCTAATTAACAAAGCTAGAGATGGAGCCAGCCACTTGGTTTGAAGTACTTCCAAGAGAGATGTTAAATGCAATGGTCAGGGCAACTCTGGAAGAAATAAATTAACATGCTGGGTTAGTATTTCAAGCTCTGTGGGAGTAAAAACTGTGTGTGGTAAGGGGAAACAAAGGTAAAAATATCACAGGGTGCTATTCTATTTGTTTGTTTGCCAAGGACACTTTAGCTTTTGCCATTTATTATTCCTCATGGTATACTCAAAATTATTCAAGAAGACATAAAAGTGTCAGCATTGCGTCATTAGCCTTCCTAAATTATCTTTTAGCCACCTGTTAAATCTCAGCTCAAGGTCAAGAGAAAAACAATTTTGAGTGAATGGGCTATGAGATAGACACATTCACAAAAAATATCTTAGTAGGGTTCTTTTACCTTTAGTGCTATCTGCAACCACACCATAGGAAAACAGTGGGTTGTTTTATTTTCTGGTCCTCATAAATAAGAACTGACTGACAGCTGCCTGATTCCAAATCTTAGATACATGTGGTTGGGAAAGCTCAGGCCATCACAAACTCTCAAGTTCCAGCAAGTAGTGTGGCTTGAATCCCTTCCAGTACTCATCTGTTGGCAGCTGTTCCCATCTGCTCCTTCTTGAACCACTCTGCTCGGTCCCTAGGGAAGAGCAGGGAGATTGTCACGCAATGAACTGGCTTGTTATGAGCTGGCTGCTCATGTTTTACCCAAATCTGTCATCTCACCTCATCTGCTCTCTGGTCTTTTTTTGCCATAAGAATTCTGAGTTCTACTGTGCATCCAAGGGGGGAAAGAAACCCCAAACCAGCTATTCCTCAAACGTGGGTGCCAAAACGTTATTCCTTCTTTTAAGTACAAATAATTATTATGAACAAGAGATACAGAAGAGATTGATCAGATCACTTAGTCCCCACAGCTGAATCACACAGTGATTCCTGCATGTATGTTTTGCAGCTAAAAGTGTCTGACATACCTTCATGATGAGGGAAGGCAGATGCCCTTCAAGCATTCCATGACCATTACCTGTGGCCTTTTTTGTTTGGTTTTGTGGTAAAACACACAATGGAGAAAGAGAAAAAATAGTCAAAAATAGTATTTTCTATTTTAGAGATCAGTGTTTATGTTTCCAGACTTGCAGCTGAGCCTGTAGGAACTTTGGTTGACTGAGCAAATGTCTATGCACAATAAGGCTCCCCTCTTAATTTGTCCCATTATTATTTTATGTACTTGTTACCTTGATATCTACACATTAACATTAATTGGCCAGAGTAAGCAAAATATTTTTTTTTCTTAACCAAGATAATAACTTTGAAAGTTTTAATTCATACTTTGATATATTATCTCCAGCCTGATTTCCAACTGGACCAAAACCCCCCAAATCTCTTTGGCCTTCAAAACTTTCAGGTGTACCTGAAAATGCAAACTTTTGTTCAGAAACTTTTTTTTATTTCAATCCCAAAGTATCTGAAAGTACATCCCTAAACATAAGCAGCATTCCATTCAGCCTAGGGTTGGGAGGGGAGAAATAGTCGATAAGAGAAGCAATACAACAGAATGTGGAAACAAAGCTGAAGAAGAATTCATTAGTAACACGAATGCAATCATCTGGATTTTGCCCTAACCAAAATTATACATATTTGTGGATATATTGATCAATATACCCCCTAAGGACTTTATAAACATAAACTCAGGAAAACAGAGTAATTTCACTGACTTCACCTTTTCTGTCCTGCACTGTCCTTTGCAACATGCACCTGTCTGCTTGGATTATGCTGAGATCAAACTGGGCCACACAAGCACATCACCACTTCAGCACTTCTGCATGAACACCTTTCCATGTAATGAAGGCTTCTTGAGGGGCTTGGCATGATAAATAAAAGACATCTTTGCCCACATCCTGAATTACTACCACACAAGCAATCATTTCCTCCACCTTTTAACAGGCAGGATAAGCTGGAGAACGATTTCAGAAGAACCTGTATTGTATTTTTTATTACAGTTGGAAAATTTTCAACTTTGAAAAAGGTCTTTATTATAGACTTGAGAACTGGACACTGTTTTTTTCTCATTGCTTCATAGGAAAGCCAATAAACATGCTATTATAGACCCTCTTAGGATGAGAATCCATCATAGAAGAACAGAAAGGTCCAACTTTTTACGAGAATGAAGCATTTCTCAAGGAAAACCCAACTCTGATTTCTTGCAGGCCAGCTCTGAACATCCTGTCCCATTGTCATCTTTCTCTGCTTCCTCGTTATTGCCCAGTTCCTTCTCCTGCTGGACTACCTAGAGGCAGACTACAACTGCAAAACCTGGCAGAATCCACAGATGAATCAGACTGAATCAGTAAACAATGACTAAAAGTGCAACGTCACAGGAACAAGCATATCACTGTGCCTAAACGAAATCATTTAAATACAAACTTGCTGCAAATCTTACCAGGAATTCCAGGCACAGTCTGCAGAGCTGGTATAGTCCTATTGCACCAGAACTCCTACAGAAGCCTTCCCAGGTCCTGGAAACTCTGGGTAGAGCATGTTCCTGCTTCCTGGAGTGCAGAGATCAGTCTTTATAGTGTGTCCCAGAAGGAAAAGGCAGAGAACAAGCTAACAGAGGTGCCATCCCTCCCCTATTGCCTTTCTTCTGTCTCTCAACACTTAATTTAGCTGGAACAAAAGGCTGCTGTCAATGCTAAGGTATAGGCCCAGGCATGAGAAGGGATAAAGAAACCTGCATTCCCAGCAGCTGGTCCAAGATTTGGGACAGAAAGTGGATTTTGCTTTCCATTTATTCACATTTAGTTGCATAAATCCTGGCTCTTGACAAAAAAAAATGCAGCAGATTTCATCCTTAGTGCCAATTATTTAACTAGCATCACTGGAACTATTATACTTTATATCTCTTCATATGCAGCATTCAAATAATTACTTCAGCAGGATTAAATGTCATATTTCATGGGACTGGCTGTGTAAATATTTACAAAGCTAGAGAACAGAAAAGACATCTCAGAGTTATTGATTCATGTCAAATATTGAGAAGTTGGGTTAATCAAGGGATTTAAGCAATGCTTTAAACCTTTGAGTCAGCATTGTTGAGATTTATTTAAACTACTCTTACCTTTCAACATCTAAAGTTTTACAAATCGTTTATAACAATAAAGACTTACAGGCCATTTTCCCATCTGTTTCCTTGAGGACATTTCAGTTACTATTGTGAACTCAGAGTAGGTTGAAGAAGTAATAACAGCTGTGAAAAGTGAATCATTAAACAAAAACAAAGTTCTCATTTCAGTAAAAAAAAAGGATAAAAAATGTTCTAATTAATTTCTTGTATTAGAGAAATAGTCAGCTGACGGGCAAGTACATACATTTCATAAAATGGAGCATATTCCCTACTCCTTGGTCAGAAACAGACCCTATTTTTTTCTTCTTTTTTTGGTGGTTAAATGAAAATTATACACTTGCAGCACTGAGAGCTGCATGCCTTTTTCAAGAAAAGACTAGCACCTCCTGTTCTGTATTCTGTATATAGTAGTTGTGAAATACATATGTCTGTATCTATGTGTTTGTGTCTGTTGCTATGTTCATGCACCTGCAAATTGGCTGAGATCTTAAAAACATAATGACAGCATTAGTAGAGTTTTGTTTTCAGAAAAGGCTGACTGGGCCAGTCTGAAAAACTCAAGGACCTTCTAGAACTGACCAAAATAAATCAACCAATAAAATAAAGCCCAGTCTCTGGCCCTTTCTTAAACCCTAGCTATAGGACATGTAGGAGTTAAAGGGTTCCAGCCTGTGTGAGCTCTTTTGGCAATGCAGATTCAGAGCCCTCAGGATGACTGAGTTCAGCTCGTAGTAACGAGTTTAGATAAGGGGTTTTTTTTGTTATGTGCTGACAGGAAACTTCCAATTGTGTAAGCTCAATTTTCCTCATCACCAGCTGGTTTTTTGCTGGATCACACCTAGATCAGCACAAAGAAGACAAGGGACAAATCTATATCCTTCCATAGATCTGCATTGTAACAAAGCTACATTAGCTGTATGCTTAATTTCAGATGCTGAAAGTAGATTTTGCTGTGATTTACCCCCATGATTTCTTGAGGAACAATTATTTCTATTTTGGGGAATGTCTCATCAAAGACAAATCCTGACACTTTTACTACAGCCTTGACTCAAGGACACAGTCCAAGAGAAGCACAGTGCCTCACCCAGGCCAGTTACATGCCAGATTTAAGAAGTTGGGGGTAAGACATGCTTTTTTGCCGTGTTTATTGCCCTTTCTGCCAGAAAGCTGCAATCTTCTCTTTCCCTACAGGTAAGACAGCTTGGAAATCTCCCTAGTCCTTCAGCAAGCAGCACAACACCACTCCACCACCTCACCTTATTTGTGGGCACCATCTCCATAATTGTGTCTGCTCAGTTCCATCTCCCATAAATTTTCAACAAAACCAAATGGATTCAGTTGGGAGTTTCTCTTAGTTAATGGAGTGGGTAAAGATCAAAGATGATCTCTAACATGTCACAATATTATTTCCATTTTTTTCCAGAAAAATAATTTCCATTTTTCCATCCCAATAGAATTAGCAAATCAAAAAGAACCTTCACTCAGAAATGTCAGCCCAATAGAAATGGATGAACAAGTGCATCTCACCAGGCAGACCACAGCAAATGCTTCTCAGCTCAAAGCAAAGCCATGTAACAGTTGAAAAACGTGGATGGGAACAAAGCACATATTCAAGAAAAAGTAATTAAGTACAAGCAATGAAGAACAAAAAATCCAGCTATAAAAGTACAGGAACAAGCATTTCTCCATAACTTCTGCTGCCGTGGTTACTCTCATTAAAAGCATCATGCCTTCTTTGCATCAGGCTTTGGACTACACATCTCTGCAGACATGCAGCATCTCTAGGACTCCCTCAGTCAACATCAAGCACCAACCCACAATTTTCTTCTCCATTCTCATTCTTTCTATGAAAGGCTTTCATCCAATTAATGACAATTCAGAGGGGTAAGTCTAGCCTTTCAGAAAAGTAATAACATCTATGCAATTGCAGCTGCTTTATTTTTAAATGATTTTCAAGGACAAAATGAGTACATTGCATCCTGAAGTGCATCACAGCTTTCCATTTGAAGACCTCAAACCAAATGATTTACAAGGGTCAATGCTAACAGATAGAGCAATTCACTGCATGATGTAATCTAAAACTTAGATAAAGAACTGCTCTGCAATACTGTTGAGTTGTCATGAATTCAATACAAGAGAGCACAGGCTGAATTATAGCATTCAAGCATCACAAAACTGGTCTTCCAACCCTGGCTGCCTTTTCTTTTGAGGTTATAACTCTTACAAATAATTCTCTGAGCCTCCCCAAGCTTTAAAACATTTTGAATGTACTCTGCAGTTATATTCATAGTTGTGCACAAAGCCACAGGTTCTCTCAACATCTCATTTCCTCTTCATATTGTTACAATGGGTCATTCTTTTTCTTTGAAGATAAGCTGACTGAGGAAGTCAGAGCTAGGCTTACATTTCAGGAGTGGGAGCTTCTTCAGCTGTCAGCATTGTTGGTGTCCTCACTAGAAACCCCAGTGAAGGAAGAGGCTACAGAGGAGTGCAGAATCAAGTACCCTTGATACACTAGTAAAGCACCAAAGCACACAGTAGAGTTTCCTGATGTGCATTTCTGTGCCTGTGCAGTACTGGGATTCAGATCTGTCAATCCAGCATCTTCAGTAAGCAAAATATCTTCATACAATAATGAAAATGATGAAATAAAATTCTAGAAAAAGGTTAAAATTGCACTTCAAATTAATGGGTTACTAAGTTTAGGAGTATTAGGGAATATATGCTCAGTCATCTCCCACATTGATAAGAAAGCTCCTTTGGAGTTAGAAATCACTGCAGTTCTCAGCTAAAGAAGTAGAGAGCAGGGGGATCAACAAAAGAATAGCATATGAACCCACTAGCTTGGTTTTTTTTTTTTTTACTTTGTAGACAGAATTTAGACTTCTTCCTGAAAGACAACCTACCTTTTCTTGTATATGATTACCCTGAGGATGCTGAAGTATAGGGCAACAAAGGTGATCCCAGTACACGAGATACGGGGGGAAAGAAGGACTTACTCATCCTGTGTCATCAGAACAGTGAGGTGATCTAACACCAGGGACAAAATTAGTAAACAGACTCACTCTCTAACTCAGCTCCACAGTAGTTTTGAAAATAAAATATATCTATGGTTTGAAGTTATTCTTCCACTCTATTAAAACTTTTGAGTTAGAAGTACTGACAAAAATTATAGATAGACCAAAAGGACTGTTCAAAGTGCACATATACTCTCCTGAGTGTGCCACAAGAGAGACCTTCAGAGACCCTTCTAAACTCCACAGCTTATTTTCCTCACTTATGCCAGATTTTGGTCAGCTCCACCTCAACATAGATACCATCAAAATCTCTCACCAATTATTAGAAACAGTTTAGGGGGGAAAAATGTATTTCCAAGGTGAATAGTTTTTAGTGCATTTAAAAATTTTCTGATAATAACACCTCCTGCTGCTATACCATAATTCTTTTCCAAACAGACTGTGAACTGTTGGGATAACCTACCAACTCTGGGCTCCCTACAGAGGTCTCCCAGCATTATTAGCGCTGGTTTCGTTCTTTTTAACATGTAAAACTTTTAAGAGATCAATTAATAAGTTAACTTAAAACAAGTAGTATTCCAGAAAAACTAGATAACCTGTGGACTTACACATCCACCTTCACATTAAGTCCTCCTAAAAGATATCAAATATAAACCAGATGTTTAAAGATTTAAAGATGTCAAACACGAACTAGAATAAAATCCAGTTATAATATTGTTATTTTTCATGGGACTAGGGGGACAAAAGTGACACTGTCAAGTTTGGGATTAATCATAATTCCATACGTAGTGTTTGCCTGCAAATTGGAACTTGGAAAATTAGATTATTTGGTTTATAATAATCCAAATATTTCTAATATGGAAAATCATTTTTTACAATTAAGCTAGAATTTTATATTGCTATATGGCAAGTTTAAAGCAAAACTTTACTCAGACATAGCAGCTGCTAGACTGTCTTAAAACTTCCATTCCATGCAAACCAACAGCCATCTATATGGTGTTACCAACTATGGCTAATTAAACAAATGCAAATCGTGCTATAATCTACCATGCAAAGCAAACTCTTTGTGTCATAATCCCTGTTAAATAAAGATATTATTTTTGAACATTTTCCCTCTCACACTTCAATATAAACTTCAAACTTGATGCTATCTTTCATTTTCCGCATGAAAATAGTGTCTAAACTTACATTCCAATTTATATTTCTAAAAGGTCCTCTATTTCAGCAGCTATCTTGCTCCAGAGCTCACAAGCTCCCGCTTGCTCATCACTCTCTGATTTGGGGCCCTCTTTCATGTCCTTTGAAGCATCCAACTCTTCTGTTTCTACCAATGCTTCTTCATCAATTACAGGTCTAGTAACTTCAAAGAAACCTCACAGGTCACTTAAGCATGGCCTCCCCACCTGAGTCCATGAAAAATCTTTTTAAACAAGCTTTCTAGCTTTTAACATGTACTCCCTGATGACTTCTAAGGTCCTGCACCACCCTCCTTCAGTTCCCCAGACAAGAAGGGAAACCCAAGCAAGGGAAGCCAACACCAAAATTCCTAAAGAGGAATCACTCACTGAAGGTAAGATAACATGGAAGGTGGGAGCTAATGAGCTGGGAAAGAGTCTTTACAGTTGTGGATGTGACCAGAAGGACCCACAAGCCTGGGAGTCACATCTTTCCTGGGTCACCTACCCTCCACAGCCTCTGTTAACTCTCAGAACCTACCCTACAGTTCTCTCCCATTGGTCCCCAGATTTATTATTAGCAAAAACAGGCATTTACTATGATTGAAAAGATTTTTTGCATGTATTATTTTTGTCAGTGAGTCAACATCCTCTTTTCCTTTCTTAATGCCAGGCTTGGGTTCACAGCCCTGTTTTCCCTTTGTGTCCTCTGGTTGGCAATTCTCAAGGATTTTAGATAGTGTTTCTGTACTTGTGATTCTCAGATTCTCCCTCTGTCATCAACCTTTCTGCCTCTGTTCAGTCCCAGTGCTGAAGCTGCTGTCTGGCATCTCTTCCTGGAGATTTTTCCATCAGTTTGTGCTAGCTGAAGTGCAGAGTTGCCTTGATTTAGCCTCACTTTCCCATTTCTCATTCATAGCTGATATGAGTAACATAGTCCCATTCCTACTGTCTTCCCTCCCTTTTCCCAAGAGATAAACACAAATAGCACCAGGTCCCAGGCTTTCCTTCTACCCCACCAGCTTAAAGAGTAGTCTGTTACCATTTTCACAGACAAATATGCTGGTTAGACCTCTTCAGAATATATCACCACAGCTACTGCAAAGCTTTCTTCTCTGCATCCCAACCATGTAATGCTCTTCGCAAGGAAGCTGCAGGCGACCAAACACCTCTCACAAACGTGAGTGCATCAATTGCTCCTTGGCAGCCTTCCAATTGTTCTTCACCTGCTGTTCCCACACATCTGAATTTCTGTCATACTTTGAAGTTCAACCTGACTGCATTCCCCTGGTCTGCACTGTTCTGTTGAGCATCGTGTTGTCCCTACCAATTGAACACTCCATCAGCATTCCCTAACCATGTACCTTTCCATTGCATATTTTACCACCATGACAAGAGCTCCCATGGTCAATCCACAAAAGCTCAGCTCTCCAGACTCTCCCATAAGCCCATTCTTCCTGAGACACTGGCAGCAAATACAACAAAATACAGAACACGTCTACCTACCTCTCTTCATTTCCACACAACCATTTTCCTGCTGTTCTTCAAGCTCCTTGCAAGATGGGAACTGGGGGGTTTTTGAAACTTCCCCTGTCATTATTTGTGAATTAATGAGAATAAAAAAAGAATAAAAAACACAAACCCAAATTGCAACTCCCTACCAACACAGGTGTTAGGGGAAAAAATCAAGTGAACAAAAAATGCAAAAGGAAAAAATGGAGAAGTGGTGTAGGTGTGTGGGACCAAGTAAAAGCACAACGTGATGGGAAGAAATTTACGCCTGGGGAGATTTTGAATTCTTCAGCCAGTCCGGCTCAGGCAGGACGAGCACAGCCGTGACTCGTGTCAGCGGTGCTCCAGAGGGTCACTGAGAGCCGAGCGGGGGGCAGCACCGGGACGCGCTCCGCTGCCGAAGGGGCCCGGTGTGCGCAGGGCGCTGCTGCGGGCAGGTGCGCGGGGCGGAGGGCGCTGTCCGCGCAGCCCCGTCCCGGAGCGGGGAGCGCGTCCCGGAGCGCCGGGAGCGGGGGGCGCGGCCCGCGCTAGCACCGGGCGGGAGCGGCGCCTGCGCGGCCGTGCCCGGCGGCGGGCGGGCTGCACCGAGCGGCTCGGCAGCGGCGGCGGCGGGAGGAGCAGCGGGAGGGGCAGCGGGAGGGGCAGCGGCAGCGCCGCGGGTCCCGCCGCCCGCACCGGCAAGCGCTCGACCCGGGCCGGCCGGGCGCAGGGGCGGAGGCGGCGGGAGCGCGGCGCTGTCCCTTCAGCACCGGCGGCGCCCCCGGCCCCGCTCCGCCGGGAGGGGCGCGGGCACAGCCCCGCGTTCCCCGCGGGGGCTGCAGCCAGCACCGGCGCCCCGCAGCCCCGCGCACCTGTGGGCAGCGCTGGTGCCGTGATTTTTCTTCCCCCCCCCCTTTTTTTTTTTCCTTTTTTTTTTTTTTTTTTTTCCCTTGTGCTTTTGGCCACGTCCAACCAGGGAAAGGCCCTCCCCCTCCGGCACCGCAGCGCCCGCGCTCCCGGAGCATGGCCCCCCCTGCCCCTGCCCCTCCGCCGCGGCTGCAGCTGCCGCGGACCCCGAGCGTCTGACTCCAGACGGAGGCGGCGCAGCGCCGGGAGCCACCGCCACCGGCATCGCCTCGGAGCGGCCCCGGGGGAGCGGGGCTGGCCGGGGCCCCTCGCCCCCGCGGGCCCGGAGCGGGGCTCGGCTTAGGCACCGACTGCCGCCGAGCAGCCGTCCCCTGACGGGCTTGCTGCCTGCCGTGCTTGCTTGGATGAGTCTGCGACATGCCTAATAAGAGACGAGATGGGCCAGGGCGACGAGAGCGACCGCATTGTGATCAACGTGGGAGGGACTAGGCACCAGACTTACCGCAGCACCCTGCGCACCCTGCCCGGCACGCGGCTGGCCTGGATCGCTGAGCCCGATGCCCACAGCCACTTTGACTATGACCCCCGCACGGATGAGTTTTTCTTTGACCGGCACCCGGGCGTCTTCGCCCACATCCTGAATTACTACCGCACTGGCAAGCTGCACTGCCCCGCGGACGTGTGCGGGCCCCTGTATGAGGAGGAGCTGGCCTTCTGGGGCATCGATGAGACCGATGTGGAGCCCTGCTGTTGGATGACCTACCGGCAGCATCGCGACGCCGAAGAGGCTCTGGACAGCTTTGGTGGGGCGCCCCTGGATAGCAGTGCTGAGGACGGAGACATAGATGGCACCGGAGACTCTGGTGATGGTGAAGATGAGCTGGAGATGACAAAACGCCTAGCACTTAGTGACTCCCCAGATGGCAGGTCTGGGGGCTTCTGGAGACGGTGGCAGCCCCGCATCTGGGCACTCTTTGAGGATCCCTACTCCTCCAGATATGCAAGGGTAAGCCATGCAATCAGCACCCTCACCAAAACACTCAAACGTCCCTGCGGTCCCAGCATCACCAGGGCTCTCTCTGCTGTCACAGCATCCATGTGTGTGGCCACACAAAAATGATACAGGGTCTATGGGGATGTAACCTGCCCTCTCAACAGGCCCCATGCACGGAGAACAAGTAGACACCAAGGCCTGAGCTTGTGTACTCAGATGTGGGCCTCCAGAAACCCTTATTTTCTAATAGGCTCCTAAAACCGCTAGAACAGCTTGGGGCAGGGTCACAGTCATGGGCCAGAGAGGTCTCCAGTTAATTTCCCTCTATGCATAGATTTTTACAGGCAGACATCCCCCAGTAAAGAGAGACACCTTGTCCAGCCCTCTTACCAGGCAGCTAATGGCTCTCTCCCCTTTACGAGATGGAGAAAGAATTATGGGAGCAGGCAGTCCCAGCGGTACCAGGGGATTTGGAGAGTTTCAGCCTGGACTGGAAAGGGAGTCAGTGCCCTTCTCTTTTCTCTTACATACCAAGTTAAATATTTATGAACATGCTTCTCTGAAAATGGGTAATTCAGCTGCTCACTCTGTGTCTTTTTCCCTGGTGGGAAGTGCAAAATATTAATCAGGGGAAAGGGTTTCATTCATGCAGAAGGGACACTGTGCTTGACAGGTTTCTTGCCGGCTACTGAAGGACAGCTCCTCCCCTCCTGGTGCCTGCGGTTGTTTTGGAAAGGGAATGCACTCTGGTGCAGTTCACAGCATAGGTGTGGATAAAAATGGTGTGTAATAGTCATCCGACTCCTTTAGGTAGGCACCTCCTCATGCTATGAGGATAATTACATTAATTAGGACCTGATTCTGCTCCTGAAATCAAAAGTACTGAAAACATTTGTTTCAGGAACAGCAGCAGGGTTAACTCCCAAGATAGTCAATTTGATAACTAGGGAAACAGATAAGGAAATTGGTTGGCATAGGTTTTACTCTTAAATGTACCTTTGTTACAGCTTAATTGCTGCCAGCCCTCGGTAGGGATGAGTGGTGCTTTGGTGGGGGAGGGTGATCTGTGTTCCTGAGAAGGATCAAAGAAGTGAGATCAAATTAGGGAGAAAATTGGATGGATGGATGGAGGAGGAAAGAGAATTGGAAATGCAAGGAGCAGGGAGAGAGGAGCTGGCCGTGTATGAATGGGTGGTGGAATAGCAGCTGCCGGAGACTTGGTCTGAGCAGAGATCTCCAGCAGGGAGACACCAGGTCTGCAAACTGAATGAATGGGGAAAGCTGGAGCAGAGCCTGGAGTTATGTCTTGCTGCATTTGTAAAGATTCTTGTTTGCATACCCTTTGGAGACTCCCTTCCTGAACAAAGGAGTTCATATTTTAAATTAATTCCTTTAAACAGCATGGAGGATAAAGGAATAATAGAATAGGAGGATAAAGGAATAATAGAATATTTACCACAAGATGGAAAGATGATGCCGTTGTATTCAGCTTTCAGATCCCTGATTTCTGCTGAGGGAATGTGGAAAGGGGAAGGCAAGGCTGGAGAGTATCCTTCAAAATGCTTGGTTTCCATTAATCGAGTCCAGTGTTAGCAGGAGATCTGAGCAGCAGATCTCTCTGGTACCCAGGAATCTGTTGGTAAAACACATTTCAAGTGAAAGTAATGTGCTTGTTTAAGATTTTGGGAAGTGGTTCAAAAGCCAAATGGATAATGTTGTCCCAGTTAAAAGGATACAGAGGTTAAAACACCCTTTTGCTTGGAAGCATTAAGATATTTTAAGAGAAGACAAAAATTTACAACCAATATTAGGAGCCTTTGTGATGCACAGGCTGGAATTCTAGAAGGATATAAATTCTCTAAGGGTATTTCCATTTAGCAATAGGTGTTTTATAAAATTATTTGGGTTTGCTGAGGATTTTTTTTAGTGGATGATGTACCATTTATTCACAATCACTTGTAAATACCTGTTTGAATTCAACTCCTGATTTACCTCTAACTTGTTCTTTCCGTAAAGAATTGTTAAAATTAGATAAATAGGAGTACACTGAATATTTTGTGGGCTAAATATGATTCTTTAACTTGTATCTATGGAGACGTAGACCACATGCATTAATATTTTGCATGAAGGAAGATGGCTTTCCTCATCAACACATGCACACACTGCCCATTAAGAAGACATTATAAGACACTTAACATTTCCTAATAAAAGCCATACTTTATGGTTATGGATGTAAAAAGAGATGGGAGCTTGATTTATGCTCCTGTAACCTAACACAGACAGTGCAAAAATACCTGAAGCTCACAGTATCTAATTTATAGTAAAATAATTGATAACATCATTAACAAGTGACTGGTATATTAAGGTAATCATTGGTAGAGTCAGGCAACAAATCCACCGTTACCCCACTTCTAATTGAATGTGCTACTCTCAGTTACAAACTGCAACTCAATTGTGGATCTAAAAATCTAAATTCACATTGCCATTTTGTCAAAAAAAAAAAAAAATCACAAAATTTTCTCTTCCTAAATGGAACTGGGATCTGTATAAGGGTGGTTATTATATATCTTTGACATTTACATATGGCACCAAAATGCATATCAAAATAACATCTCAGTGTAAGGATCAGTTTACATAACCATTATAGTGTTACATTTGGGCAAGTAAAAGGAATACAGTCTCTGAATATTAAGGTCAGATGAAAATCTGCATGTCTGTATAAAGCAAGATTCTCTGGACTGTATCTGGTATGCTAGACCAGTGAATGTTTAGGAACTGTCTATGAAAAGCTCAGCATTTACTCAAATCTAGCCATTCCTGGAGAATTTTGATGGACACTGCTTGCAAATACAAGTACATCTGACTGTTTTGCTTCAACTGCACCTGACTCATACTAAATTACTTCTGATCTCGTTGTAGACAGCCAGGGAAGACTGGAAGTGCATTTGGGTATATTAGGCAAAATCAGCTAACTCTGCAAATTTTGTTTATTTCTTAACTTACTTGGATTAAGCAAAGCTCCTAGTCACTAATCATTTGTCGTTAGGTGCAACAGTCAACAATTGCTTGTTAAAACGATAGTGGATGATTTTAATTAATTTCAAGTTTTCTCCATGCTAATTTCTTAATAATGTAGTTCTTTCTAAAAAGAGAAAGTGCTTCAAAAATTGCATTATCTTTTGTATCTGTAATAAGAAAAGATAGTTTGTTTCAAATGACAGACTGCCTTAGACACCTATCTTAGTAAGATAAACAGGTATTACACTTCTCCCTAACCTAAGGAATCCACATCAGGATATCACAGGCAAAGACTGGTGCCTGGAGATCTGAGCAGAGTAACAAAAGGGGATGGAAAAGATCCAGGAGGATTGTCAAAAGCATCTGTCCAGACAGCTAAATATCACTTCACACACTTAAATGATGTTTCTTTGAAGCTCATTAGATCTGTCTCTTTGCATCATCCGAAAACTTGGTAAATTTATTTTTCCTAAGTAGGCACAAAGGGAGAAATAGAGTCAGCCAGAAAGCTATGATAAAGCAGCAGAGAGTTACATTGGAGTAGAGTGCCCTCTGTGCTTACTAGACTTCACAGGTCCCTCGTGTGAAAAATATTTTCTTGGCATCCTCTCTCCAGACATATTTATGTCTGGTCATGCTGTTCTTCCACTAGTAAAGCTCCCACTGACTTCCTGGGGAGTTTGGCCTGCAGGTATCTAACATATTTGTAACATATTTATTCCCCTTCCTCCTCCTCCTTCACAGCAGGTTAAGGTTGTGTTTGTGTTAATTCCCATTCCTTGGGTTACTCAGTGTTTGGGAATGAGGAGCTTTCAGTTGAGATGGTGCACTACTGCTCACACTCAAATTGGACAGTTAAACTTTATTAATGAACTCTCAGGAAAGCTTTTGTAGTCCTTCCAAATAAACATTTTTACTGTTTTTAAATAAAAGCTGGTTAGGGTCCTATGGAAAGTCCTCAACAGCTTGACTTGCAATCCTGGCATATGCTGTACCACTTTGATCTGTAAGAGGAAAAGCAAAACTCTCACTCACCCGTCCTGCAGAAGAATCTTCTTTCCTCAGTGGGTGACTTTTGAAGGACGAGTTTCTGACACTGAGAAGGAGACAGAAAAAAGGATAATGGTAAAGAGATGAGAAAAAGATATTCCTTAGGAATTTCTTCCATCTTTCTTTTGTACATTCAAGACCAATCTTGCTGTGTTCATTTAAACTGATTTTTGTCTACATAAAGTACAACTCATAGGTGTAAACAGGCTTATTGGATCCCAGCTCCTGAATAACCACACTGTCTTGAGGATTAGAGGCTGGGGTGATTCTGCTCACTCCTTACCCCTGGCCAGCACGGCTTAGGTCAGGAATTGAGGCAGATATCAGGGAATGGGAACAGATACTCCTCATTCTTCACAAGGGGAGCTTATTCCACAGATGTGTGATGGGAGATATGCTTGGCACAGGAGAGTTCCACAGTGGTCTGGAGACTCCCACCGAGCACGAGCAGACAGGGACACAGGGGATGAGAGCTGCCCCACTCTCTTTACCCTCCACAGGGAGGGCTTCACAAGGTCCCCATGGAGCTGCTCTGCCACCCTAAGCGTTTCTGGAAGGTGTCTCCTGCAGAGGCATATCTAATCCTGCAAAGCTGGCCGCAGGAATTCTCACCATATACTTTGACAATTAACAAGACAGCCTAATTTTAACTGCACGCTGCATTACAGCTCTGGAAAAATGAGAATCTTTCCACATCAAATGAGGTTTCCCTTGCACTAGTAGTACAATGGAATTACAGACATCTATTAAACTACCATTCTATCATTCATTATTAATACAGTTCCTAAAATTCCATTTTATTCCCATTTTCTCCCATCAAGGAACATGTTACTGCAAATCCTTATATAACCCACTAGTGAGCATGGTAGTCTTCTCTGCATCCTGACCAAAGAAACCTTTGCAATGCCAGTTAGAAAGTGTTCATTGCTCCAAGTCCCACATCCAGTCCCTATCAAATTGGTCATGGTGGGAGCGGGTACACAAGTAACTCCTGGGAATTGTCTGTCCAACCTCGGAAGTGATATGTTTTTAAACTAACACACACACAGAGAATTAAAAATATCATAACAGCCATGCAGAATCATGACTTCACCAGTTTGAGCTGTTCAGAAACACACAGGAAGAGATGATGTCTGCCCAGAAAATCTTACAATCTCTTTGAAGTCACGATCTCACAGGGAGATGAGAGAGATGATGTTACCCACCTGACAATTCCATGGCTGCCTAGTACAGACTTAAAGTCCTTGAATCCAAACTGCTTTTTTTTTAAATCTATTTGCCTATTTCCAATTTTATTTCTATTATTCTAAAACCTTAAAAAAGAACAGCATCTGTTGCCATTTTATTTTTTTTTAATGTCACTTAATTTTAATGTTTCTAGGTTACAAAATTTACTTCATTTAGCCAAGGCTGTGATTGTATGGATCATACCATCATATGCATACACATATATATGCCTTCCTATTGCTGCCACCTCCTACGATGCTGAGTGGGATTTCCATATGAGGAAGGACTACAAAATTAAACCACCCCAAAATATTTCTGCAGAAGTAACCGTGGTGCCACTGAAATCAACATGAATTTGGTGGCTGGGTTCAAAAAGATATTTGGTCCCTTCTCTGTTTAATCCATCCCTATGTACCTTCAGGTTTTTTCTTTGTCCTTCTCCTGACATTTGCTATTTTGGTTTTGGTTAGGGCAAAAAAGGCAAGAAAATACTGTTGGTCTGTCATGAGGCAAAGGATAAAAAGATCAGTGGATCAATTATAATATTTCTATTTTAGAACTGCTCACAGAAATGTGGTATATTATACTATACCTAAGAAAACTATTTTCCCATCTTGTTCTTCTCTTCTGCTGTGCAACCTAGTGTTTAACAGTATTTGTCTTCCTTATTTGTAAAAATGCATGTAGGTAGTACTTTAGTAAAGTCTATACATACTGCCTTTCTCTTAACATAAGGAGAGATGTTAGCAAATCAGCAACAGAGGGCCCAGCCTTACTGTTATTGAAACTCAGCCAAAATTGCCACCAGCTTCAAGGATAGAAATGAATTTTCCTGCAGTACAGTTCAGGATAAGAAATTAATTGCTGTGTACTGCTTTTTTTAATAGACACAGCGCATATTTCCATTCCAAAGCACTAAAGTGCAATAGATCTTAGCAATTTATTAGGAGCATACATATTCAAATACATGTGTTCATAATCTTTTAAAGACATAAGCATCTTTAGCACACTGCATCAAAACATAGAGCTCTAATTCTGACAAAGCTCATCATGATCTTATTGGCATTTTTTACTGCGAAGGACTGTAGAATACATTCCCCCTTTAAACCACATGACTTCAATTAGTGTTCAACTAAACCATATCCAAGCACTTTGTTTCATAATAAAAGAGCAAGCAGGGGAATTCAGATTGAAAAATTGGGCCCTAACTGATAATCAAGTGTGTAATTCTTTCTCATGCAAATACAGATGGCAAAACTGAGTTTCCATTTTGTATAAGCTTGATCTTATGAAATTTCAGTGAGTTCTTGGGGTATAAGACAGATAGAAAGGCCATTTTGAGATCTTTGCAATTGTCTTACAATTAGCTTCTCAGTTACTATATGCTGAATTTGATCTGAGGAAAGAACAGTTTAGAAGGCTGACTTGGCTTTCCCTGCTGAATATTGAATTACACAAATATGTGATTCACTCCAAATGGTACACAGAAGCGGTAGGATCGGATGAAATCACAGAAATCTATGAATCCATGGAGAACCACCTCCCCCCCCTGGAATATAAACCAAATGCTGTCATTTCTAGAATAATTTTTACATCTCTCCTGTGCTCACTAAGTAACCAGATTTTGCTATCTTCACTCCTACTCCTGTAGTGATAGCTTACTCCAGGAATATCCCGGTTTCCGTCAGACTCAGAACAAGGTACCTCCCAGCACGAGTAAAGGTGAAAGGACCAGGCCCTAATTGATTTTAATTTCTTTCTGATAAGCTTTATAAAATGTAACAGAGACGCTAATAAATCATGCAATAAAAATTATGAATAAATCGCAGGCCAAGGCTTTTTGCAGTGATTGCTTATGATGTAAGACCCTTTAATGACAGTAAGTTAAAATTGCATTGTAATGGCCTTTTGTAAATGCAATAAATCTCAGGTTTCAGTGCACTGCAGACAGGCAGCTATGTGTGTGCTGCACATGAGCTACCAACACAGGCACACACTGCTGGCACACACTTATGTAATTATGTTGATACTTCAGGAGCAGCAGCAAATCTCAGCACTGCTAGGTTTACTTTGAAAAATCCTGGGTCAGGACCACTGAGGTGTTGTGACATCAAGAAATAGCTTAAAATATCATACTGACTTTTTACTTGCAAACCTGGGAGAGAATGTCCCTTTTAAGAAGCAATAAAATGGAGTATTTGGTTTTAAATAGAAAAGGCAAAGCCTGTTGCTACCGAGTCTTATAATTTTCAGAGGCAAATGCAAGTTAAAACATACATTTTCATCTGCACAACCAAACTGATCTTTTTCTGAATTTCCTTGATCATCTACCCATTCACCAAAAAAAATTAACTGGATGCAGAGATACATCAACAGTTACTTAATAACTACTTGTTTCAACCGCGGCAGAGTTTCTCTTGCTGCCCACCCTTGCCCTCAAAAAACTTACTCTAAAATACAGAAAGATCTGGTCTGCTTGAGTTGCTTATCATTTAACATACCTAAGAAATGTAGCTGCAGATTTCCCTTGAAAATTCACTCCAATACCCCTGTTCTATTTTTCATTTTGGATTTCTTGCAGTTTTCATTACACCGGATCAATTGACAGGTACAGATGGTGGAGGCCAGTCCTGTGATTTATCCAGTTATTAATTCAATTAAAACCTTCAGTCATAATGTTTCAGACTTGATAACAGACTTGAAAACAAAATGAATAGGAAGAAGTCTCTAAAATGCTGAGCACCTACAACCTCCAGCAGAAGGGAGGTCATGTCCTAGAGCAGGAAAGGACACAGGCAAGAAGCGAACAGACCATCACTAAAATTCCACCCCACCTTGTAGGGCTGTGGTCCCAACTACCACTGATTTTAGTGGGATCCAACCAGAGACGCATGCACACCTATTTCAGGTAAGATTTTTCAGGACGAGGACAATTGTGTAATTGCCACAACACAATGCTAAAGGGCTTGCCTTCATAGCAGCCTTTGATCTCTACTCTAAAAACACCACAACATGATCTCAGCCACATTGTGCTATTCCCGTTTCCCTTTTTAGCATGGATCTCCCCTTCGCTTCTAGTGTGGAGTTCTGCAAGAAATCTAGTGACAGTACATCTTAGCACTTCTGGGGAATGTGTCCCGCATAATGCAGAACTGATTTTAACTCAGGCTTTTTCCGTAAAGCACTTGTAAGGACAAACCAAGAACAACCTGACTGTGCTGTGATAGCTCAACCAATACCCAGACTGAGGCAACTGCTGTGGGGTGGTGTTGGATTTGCTGGTTTTGGGGCAGTAGCAGATCACCTTAGGTCAGAATGTTGCTTAAGTGATACTGAAATTTAGTGTTCTGTTGTTTAGCATTCAGCTGATAGGAGTTCACTGTCCTACCAAGAAGTCCCTGAGGTGCTAAGGATTTTATTAAAAGACCTAATGTAAATTTCAAAACTGTATAGATTACTTAAAATGTTAGTTATGTCTAAGCAGCAGGAAATCAATAGTGCAAAAGTGCATTCACTGTTCTAAAGAAAGCATCTTTTGGAGAACCTGCTCTACTAAGCAAAGAAGATCAGTTCTCACTGTATCTTGTGGCATGGACTACAGGCAAATAAAAAGTTTGAAATTCAGTAAAAATTCTATAGCATCTTCAACTCCAAACCACAAATTCATCTTCATGTCCGTATTACCATCAGCTATAGGAATGCCTAAAACTGTGCATTTACTGTTCTCAAAGGATATCTTGGTTGGGACAGCAGGGTAAGCCTTTTTTCTTACTAGGTGACTTTTGACATTCATTCAGAACATTCCCACATGTTCTCAGACGAGTACAGAAACCTACACAGTGAAAATTTATTAGAAAGCAAAAAACAAAACCCTAGAAAAGCCCCCAAACCCGAGATTTGGACAAAAGATTGCAAGCAACTGAATTAATGCAGTTTATGGAGTGAGCATTCGTTAGAAGACCTGACCAAAGCCCTACTTGCTTGCCTATGTTAGCTCTGAAGGATCCTCTCAGGAGGAGCATCTGCAGCATGCCAATAGTGCAAAGGCAGGACACACACTTTTAGCTCAGCAAATGAACATTTGCAATGGGCTCAAGCACACAAACACCACATTTTATCAGCTCAGTATGGCACATCATTTGGGTATGTTTCAGCCCCTCTCATTTTCTACGAATTTTACTGTGTGTGAAATCATACAAGATGTTCAATCTTAGTATGCCATTTTCAAAATAGAAAACCAAAATTTCTCAGGTTTCTTGCTTTTCACTTTTCCCTCTCTCCCTTACTATATGTTTATTTCAGTAGCTAGCACAATAGAGTTATAATTTCTGTGACACCTCTAAATGCTTGTACTATAAAAAAAGCAAGTCGACAGCATCTAAGGGAAGGCTTTACACTATACTCAGATGTAGTGTTTTCTAAACCAACCTGGACTGCAGCAGCAGATCACCCAAGGCTGTGATCCTTCCAAAGGTGTAGGATGTGCCTGAGCTGTGGTGGTCAGTGCACAGACAGCAGGGTTTCTCCATCACTCCTGCATCCAGGAAATCTAGCAGGCACTTCCTACTTCTGAGGGCAGACTCATGAAAGGGTGTCACCATGTGAGCTCAAAACACTAACCTTGCATTTGCAATTTTTTTAAATGCATATGAAAATCTCCCAGTGCCTACAGTGTTGTTTCTGCATGTGCCCAAAACTGCCTTAGTACTGTTGGCAGCTACCTTCTATCAAAGCCTTGTTGACGCCTATAATGTTCCTTCACTAATAGGAAAAGTCCTTTAAGTGTTCTTGCCAAGTACATGCTGAATATAAGCTGTTTTAAGTAAAAACATGAGATATTTGTAGTATGAAACAGTTCCCAGGATGCAATAATCTAGTGGCTACTGTTTTTTGCTTAGAACGTGAAATTTCAAATTTAATATTTTCCCTCAACTGCACAATTTCAAATTTTCATCTGCCTCTGCTTGGAAGCCCTCCCCACTTCACAAAGCTGCATAATCCAGGCAGTTAGTGAAGTTAATCCAATTTGCACAGCATGAGGATCACAAACTGGGAAGGTGGCAAAGCAGCATTTCCCAATAACGTGGAAGAGGCTCTGTGATAGTTCTGGGCTACAGAATTTAGAAAGATCAATAGCAGATATACGTAGTGGCATTATCAGAGATGGTCTAATGTTGGCATATGACAAGACTGGTTTTTTTATTTTCACTCACTTGTTGGAAGCCAGTTCCTGGTAGGAAATAACCATATGTTGTCCTCATGCCTTGGAGTCCAGGGTCAGCATGATGCACCATGATTTAGGGATCTCTCTGCAGCCCCTGCAGGGAAGGAATGTGCAAAATGCGCAGGAAAATAGGAGATGGTATGCAGAGTAGATGACATGCAGTATTAGAGAGGACTTTTTCACCCCAGAGCCTGAGCAGTTCTGCCATGCTGCAAAGCAAGCTCCAAAGTCACTGTGAGGACACATCACATAATTTGTTTTGAAAAGACCTACGTTTCCCAGGGCTATCAATCTGTCACCTTTCAGTCGTGCCATGGAAACACAAGCGTCCTTAAAATCTCTGAAGGCTGCCTTTTCATCAATATTTTAACATAAACAATCTTTTAATTTAAATGGAGATTGATCACTTACATTTTATTACTTTTTAATAAAAACCCATGATCATCATTAAAGGAAAATGATGTCAATAAAACTACTGCCAGGATAAATTTAACTTGGGAAAGCACTAGAACAAGTCTTTGCTAGGTCAGATCCTTTTACAGCACTTATGCTTAGTTCTGCTTTTAACAACTAACACAGAAATTATGGGCATTCTAGCTATTACATTCACTGCTTTCATGATACACTTAAAACTAGTCCAGAATCTTACTAGAAACTGTGAAGGGTATATTGTTAAATATCCCTCTCTGCTGCAACTTACCTTATATAGGAAGACTTGCCAGGGGCACTAATGAAGCGGAGAAAATTTTGCAGTTTTACCATCTGTTATCAAATAAACTCCTGCTATAACAGAAACACAATTGTATTAGAATTCAGAAGGGGAAAACATTGAAAAAAAGTATTTTCTTTCATTGTTTAAATAGCTTGGCTGCATAGTCCAAAGAACAAAATGTTTGGACGATTAATAAAACATCTCAGGACTGCTTTAATTAAAAAACAAGTTAAGCAAAAGAATAGTGATAGAGTTGAACATAACCACAACATAACAGAGAAGTATAAATAAGAAATCACATTATTCCACAGTCTTCAGGTTTAAACTTTAATTCAGGGTAACACAACCTATTTTTATATCCTACAGAAAAAAAGAAGTCAACAAAAAACCCCATTTGAAATGTGATTGTCATTGAAAAATTTTTAAAGGCTCCATCTGCACTAGCTAATACGTGATGATTGTAGAGTGCTGAAGAACTGCATCCTTCTAACCCTCTTTCCATCCTAAGTAAGGACCTTCAGGATAAAAACTCCAAAGAACACTACAATTTAGCTTCACTTATGTGCATTGGACTAAAAATGAACACTTAATATTTATGTGAATCATTGTCAGTGTCAAGTGAGATGAAGCTTATAAAAATATATCCAAATCAGGGAATGAGTTTTAAGACTCAGTGGGTAAACGTCTCTTTACGTACGGTATTATTTATAGATTTTTTTTAATCTGTTCTGTCACCTTGTCTCTTAAATTATTAGAAAGTAAGAAAGAAGGAACTACAGCAAATGTAGATGAAAGGGAAATCTTATTGGGAACTGTGGCAGGAATATGAGCAAAAGTCAGGAAGTTTAAAGCTGTTCTTTTAAGCCTCTTGCTTTCTGTATGTTCTGTATGGAAATAATTCCAGCCTATTTTGCAATTAAAGAGGCACTTTTTTTTTAACTATCTACGTGTTGAAATAGGAGGAATGGTATTTTCAAGACTCTCTGGCATCCAAAAGATTTGGTACCACATCTGAAGACAAGCTAATCACAAGCTGGTTTCAGGCATTGGGCTGAGCCTTGTCTCCATGGTCCTGTGAAGCCTTTGACGTCCTACATTAATCAAAGTCCCTTCTAGACATAAATGTTGAGCTCACCACAGCCACAACAGAAATTTCAGCATTGGATCTCAGTTTTTGTAGCTCTCTTAGTAGTCAGTGACAACTGCAGATGGTCCCTAAGTTGATCTCCAAAGGTTCTAAGCATTAAAAATTTAAAATGTCATTGTGGTAGCTTTGTACATCTATTTATCATCATCTGACAAGGAGACTGCTGGTACTAATATTGCCCTGCACCAATAAGGTTCTGTGAGTCTCAGCCATTTATGAAAATACTTGAAAAAGCTGCTACAATAAGGACAACAATAACAAAAATATGACTAGAATTTGAAGCAAGTCTTTGATAATGGAAGGCAAAATACTCAGGACAATTAGGATGCAGGTCACCTTGTAAGAAAATTCAAAGGAGCAGGGCACATCCACAAGGTTTCTGCTGGGTTCCTGCAGGCAGGGGCATGTTATATGTATTACAGGTAGGAATCTGGCGAGGTCATACTTACTTTGCTTTTGCTAGCAGGTGGAGAACTCTTCTTCAAGCTATTGGAGCCATTTCTTCCTTTATACAGGCACATTACACAACCTCTGACAAGAAATAAAACCGGGTAAAGCAGGCAGCTGCTCTCTTCCATGGGTCTATGTGGTTATGGAATACTGCACCAGGGGAATATACATCCATAGGCTTTTGCTTTGACCATTCAGGTATCATTTTTATAAGCACCAAGGTGAAGTGTTTTTTTACTCTCTTCATCCACGTAGGATTTCAACATAGCTGTGTGTCTGCTGAGAACAACACAGAGCTGTTCATTGATTTGAAGGCATTTCTTGCAGATATAAGCTTTTCCTGCTCTTGACTTCAATAGCAAGATCTAATTCAGACCAGTGAGATATTGCATCTAATATTTTCATTCTAATTGTCCTGAATCTATTTTAGAAGTGATACGTATGTGTTTACAGGCACAAGAATTGCTGCAGAGGTTTTTCTTTTATTGCTACAAGGATATCTGAGGATATTGTTCATCCCAGTAGTCAACCAGGTTTTATTTAGCACTATCTGTCTAACAGATGCAATTTCCACTTATGATAACTGTGGGCACATCATTAATTTTAGTAACTGCAAAACTTATATTAGAAATACTCTCCTGTGACATCCCTTGCTCCTCACTTTGACAACTTCAGAAAATAAAAAATAAAAGATTTCTGCTATAAGCTTGTACAACTGTCCAACTGCTTGTACAACTTGCACAGTAGTTTATTCTAAAGATCTGTAATGTACACAGATGGCAAAAGGCTCAAAAATACATCCAGAAATTATGTGTGAAAGCTGCATTCACAAGTCTTGCTCTGTGTTTATTGAGAGACCAGAAATTGTATTTCGACAGGAATATCAATAAGGACTTGGATTCAAATGAAAAAAAATGTTTTCCATTTACTACCTACACTGCATAGGGTACTAGCTGTAATCAAGAAAAATTTCAGGGTAGCATGAAGCTCTCAAGCTGCATAATTCTCAATAACACTCAGTGGAGTCCTGCTATTAAAATGCCCACAGGCCACAAAAATGCTTTTAAGCCAAGTCAGTAGCCCAAATTACAAATTCTAGTTAACAAAATTCACCACAGGCTCACAGCTGAGGGTAGAATATATTCTTTTTTTTTAAATACAACTGCCTTCATCAAAATACTTAGTGGTCACTCATGGTTTTCAATTCCCATTATGCTGAAGCAGAGACTTTTTTTTTTTTAAACACAGAAAGATATGAGGCTTAAGTAAAGTCACCATGCTTCTCACCAGCCCTTCTAACATTCATTGCACAAGATTGTCTTTCCAATTCAGCTGCTTGTGAGAGTTGCAGGGAAGGGAAACCATCCATGCCTTGATCTTTTTGGAGGTCTGCATTTTTGGAAGTTTTGCAGATGACATTTAGAAAACCTTCTCACAATACGCAGACATTTTGGCTAAGAAAGAATATTGTGTGTACCCCAGTTCCAGATCTAGGCTAGACAAATAAATGTAGATACATTTTGGCAACAAATTTTTTTTTCCTCCAATTTCTCCCAGTCCTCTCAAATAACAGTCATTCAAAGTTCTACCCTTTTCTCCATAAGAAAAATCCCAAAGTTTCTCTTCTCTTCTTTCACCAATATTAATTTCTTTTTCTCCTCTCCTCTCCCATTGACTAAGTGAAAATGAAAATGCTAGTCAGAAATAAGAACAAAGCAGCAAATTTTAAGAGGGAATGCCAGGAGATAAAAAGGAAGTAAGTGTCTGCTCAATATTTTGCTGAAAACTGTAAGTAAGGAAAAAACCTTGCTTGTTTGAAGTCTGAAGGACAAATACAGCAAACCTTGTTGAATGTTTCCATGAAAAAAAGGATCTCCTTTTTCCAAATTGCTTTTAAAATTTCCATTGAGTTACTTACAAATGCACATCCATCTTCTTGCAGTCCTTTATCGTAATTGAGGTGAGGCATTTTTGTTTGCTTAGTTTTAAATTAGTTGGAAATATAAACAGCTTTCCATGTAGGTCAGGAAAAAAAAAATCTTCAAATTATTCTCAACCTGGCACTGTGGTTTTTTAGCCTTTTCTGGACACGAAAATACTCTCTCTTTTAGAAGCATCAACATGTTCTTGTCCTTCTGATAGTTCCTCTTTCACCCAGAATCTGTGGCACCAATTCTGGCTTTTAAACAGCATTTTAATCACTGCTGAATAGCTGCTCTCCTGCTCACAGAGCATGGCATGCCATGCAGTGGAGGAACTGCAGTCACCATCAGACGTGAGAAGGACACTCCTGAAGTGGAACTGCAGAAAATAGTGGTTGCAATGTAAGCAGTGAGAAGGAAAATGCCTGCAGGAGGATATCTCTCCTAGAAATAGGAGATGGAAGGAGTCTTCAGAACCAGAAAAACAAATCACTGTAGGGAGAGGGAAGTCTCACCCCTCAGTATTCACTGGACATTGAGGGACAAATAGAGTTAGGATCCTGGAAAGGCAACACAGGATGCCAAATCAGCAGCTTGCTAGTGGAGAAAGACAGTCAAGGGTTTGAAATCCAGGCTGTAGCCACTTACAGCAGTTTCTTTTTCAGCAAGGTGAGGACAACCCAGTCAGAATAATTCAAGTGAGTTAGCAATATGCAGTACCTTCTGCATGTGCTGCAAGCAAGAAAACAGCCCTCACAAGAGCCCAGGAGGAAGGGGGTTTGCAGGAAGAGATTTTGTGGTCAAAAGAGCAGATTTTGCTGTTGCAAGTTTGCCAAAGAATAAAAAAAGAATTAGTCTCCACGTGAAAAACTTCATGTATTGTGACCAGTGCTAATTCTGGAGAAGCCTTTGCTCTAAGGACACGTGAGGATTTTGGACAGCATGTTCTGATGCACTCATTTTCTTCTGTGAAGGTCAGACACCTTGATGGCTGGCACAAGAGCTGGGCAGGATGAAAAAAAAAGAGAGAGAAAGAGGCCAACTTCATTTAATTAAGAGCTCTAGAGTGGATATTTCAGCATTCCAACCTAGCCAAACTATCTTCTCCACTCAGGAGGCCTGCACAAGAATTATGTCTTTCACCACACACACAGATTCTTTTCAGCTGTGATCCAAGACAAAATGGGATTTCAGGAGAAAACCACTGGCTTAAACATATTAGGTATTTGTGGAAGTGGGAGCACACCACAGGCACTTGGTCTGTCAGACTAAAAGATGCTGTGCTGGTTCCAGCAGTGGTCCTCATACAGGAATTATTCTGGGTGTGATCCTCATGCACCCCTTTGCCCTTGTTTGATCACTTTTTTTTTTTTTTTAAAGAGGTCTACAATAAACGAGCAATCTTTAATTGAGAATATTTGCTGTCTAAATGAAAAGCTGTGGCTTCTTAATGTGTTCTGTTCACTGAGGACTCTGATATGAAAATATGTGTAAGATTCAGTGGCAGCTGAAGCAACAACGAGATAAGGTAGCAAACAAAAGTGTTATAATCTTATTTGGGAAGCCCAGAAATGCACCAGCTCTTGATATGACTTCAAATGAGACTTCTGGCAAGCCACAACTTCTTGGTAATGATTTACATCTATAATCAGGATAATAGGACATTATTTATCTACCTCTTCTGGGTATTGTGGAGACTAACAGTTGCACAGCAATTTGGAGATAAATTGCAGACACTAGATGAATTTCCACGATCATGTTTTCTCTAAGCAGGTGAAGTGAGGACACCTTGACACAGAAGGAACCAAAGTTTTCTCAAAATAAATCACAGAGATCAGAAGGCAATTTTATCTTTGCTTCATTCTGATTGTTCAGCATTCCTCAATAAGATTGACAGGAAATGGGAAAAACAAAACTTTTGTGGATGAGGGAGGTAAAATATGGTAACATTTAACACTGCATCTGCAAAACAACAGTTTAAAATCCACAAAATTATTTCTGCTGCTTCAGATGAAAAATTAATGCAAGATGCACCCAGCAGATTGTGCCTAAGAGACTATCAACAGATCTAATAAATAACTTTCAATTACATAATGACAAAATTTAAACATTTATCTCTTCATATAGACATTTTAAAACAAAAAACATATGAAGTCAAAGCCTAATATGCTTTACCAGACTCCACATTTTAACTGGTCCTGGTTTGTGGCAATCCCATAAAAACAGAAAATAGTTTAAGTGAATTAACCCCTTGTCTCCATAATCTGTGTATTCCAACTAGAGGTTCTGATTTGAAATAGCAAGTTGTACATCAGCCCTGAAGTGCAAAAGAATGAACCTTTGATTTTTATCTTGGCTGGTGTCAGAAAACACGTTGCCTTCCCACAGCAGGCAGACTAAGAATGAGCTGAGTCTAGCAAAGTGGGTCTGTTCCAAGAGACCAGCACCCTAAGGAATAAGATGCCAGGGCAGATGCCGGATGTGCTGAAGCTGATATACGCTGGGGTGCCCTGAACAACCCCAGGAAGGCACAAAGCAGAGTGGGAGCACTCACCCTCTTCTCAGCTGGGCTGGCTCTGTCTCCAGGATCATCATTACATTACAAGACCTCTGACACAAAGGCATCAGGCGGATATTGAAGATGAGCTAATCACTTCCCAGGGAAACATTCAGCCAGAAGTGACAGAGGTACTGTTACAAATCAGGGGGGAGGCAGAGAGGTCAGGAGAGACATGGCAGAATGACACTGGGACCTCTTCTGGCAGTGTGTTGGGACAAGAAGTAGCCCAGCTATTGCCGTGGAGACTCAGGGAGTGAGGCAGATGATAAAACAGTTGCCCATCTGTGTTGCAGATGCCAGTGTCTCTGAAAATGCCCTTTGATTGGGATGCAGACCAGAGGGTGTACTGCAGATACGTGAGCAGCACAAAACACTCCTCTGCAATAATCTGGTAATTCTTGCTGTAGGTGAGCAGAAAATGGCTGGATGCCTTGGGCATTGCTCAGAGGCCATTGTGTTCCTCAAAAATATATACTGCTTTTGAAAGATTAGTTCTACCTCATATTTACCATGGATTTATTCCTTATAGCACACGGGGATAGCCTGAAATCACTTATATCATTACCTAATTCAAGGAATCAAAAGTGTCAAATTTGACTTCTCTGTTAATTTCTTTTTTCTTGAGTAATTCCTGAAAGGACCAGGAATGAATCCTTTTTCAAATAGAATAACAGAAAGCTGCTGGAATTTCAACCAAATAACCAACAAACCAACAAAAGCACCCCTTTCTTCTTCAGTGTTCACTGATTATAATTAATGTCAAGTTAATCAAAACTCAAGCAAGACCAACAAAAAAAGGTCAAAACGCAATTGCATTAAAAATAAGTTTCCCAGTCAATTGCTTGCTTTTCAGGCTTTAGCTGTGTGGCAATTTCAGCACTTATGCAACCACCATAGAATTTTCTAGGTCTGACTTTCACTTGAGAAGCAGAAACTTCTCACCAACCAACCCCTTCAGGCCCAAGCCCAGGAACTTTTTTGTCATGGAGGTGGGGCAGTGGGGGGAAGGAATGAGCTTCCTTCACACCCTCAGCCCCCTCAGATGCCACCACTGCACCACAGAAGAAACCATCACACACCTTCCTGCTTGCTGCAGATCCAGTCAAGGACACTTGGAATCATCCGGGAGACGCTGCCTCGTAGCACACAGCCCTTGCAGGGAGAAATCCTCTGGGGAAATCAGTTTATGGCAGATTTCATACTGTGCCAGGTTGACAGCACATGTATCCCTGTCCTTTTAGCACAGGTTGGAAGGAGCAGTATTTGCTAAGGCTACATAGCCAAAAAGCACACTTTAAAAATACACGCTGTAGTCAGATGTCTGCTTGTAACATTTATGACTTGGCAGATTGACTCGCACATCAGGCACACATTTGATGGTTAATTCTGAGCCCTAATGCAGCAGAGCAGTCTTCTACCTGGCTGGTGTCTATCCTTTTGAAAAGGCAAAGGAGTGCATAAATTATGTTTAAAAAGAGGTAGGCATTTTCTACCCACAGAGAGGAGTCACTGTAGGTGGATTATTATCCAGGAATACCGAAGAGGCAAGAAGTCTGTGATTTAACCCATTCTTTGTAGTCTCCTTGCCTGCTACTCTTGGTACTGCTGACAGTCTGAAATTATCCATATGATACAATTTTTCAGGAGGTTCTGCAGCACAGCAGCTGCATTTCAGACAGTCAGCAGGAGTTAAAGCCCTAAAGAAAGGATTTTATTCTGAAATAATACCAGCTAAACCATCCAGTTGTCTCTGCTGATGTTGGCTAATATGAGGTTGTTCCAGTTTGCTCCCTCACCAGGCCCTGCACTACAAATGTTATGTCTTAACAGAAGAGGATGAACTCTAAACCACCTTACAGGTGACCAGCAGGATTTTGAAACCTATTTCTTCTGCAGTATCTTTACTACTGGGAAAACAAAAAGCAATAGTTTTCACAGTGCAAACTGAGACATTTGTATGTCAGGATACAGGCATGACCTTTATCTAGCACAAATAAGGCATAGAGATGTTCAGCTGAACACAACCACCTGCATTTACTCCAGCTGAGAACCTGGTCTTCAACATGAGTTTAAAGAAAGCACTGTGAATTGTGATGAGGAAAAATAATCAGCATTGGGGCTGAGCATCCCTAAGTTCCAGTGATTTGCCTACAAACTGCTGACAGTGAGCATCTTCAGAAACAGGACCTATAAGAAGAGCCAAAAAAGAGGAGGATTTATAAATGTATGAGATGAGTTTTAGATTATCATAGGTATCCCTGCTCTGTTTCAACATTTCATATTTATGCAAAGAGAATAATATTGTCCTCGTCCATAACAATTTTCAGAAATTCAAAATACTTTACAAAAATTGCTTAATCCTTTTAATATCCTTAGTGAGATAATACAAATATTCTTTCAATTTTCTCACAAGATGTGTGATCTGTGGCACAAAAACATCCCACTTATTTCTTAAATTAATCCAAAAAATTATTAACCAAAATGAGAAAGAAGTCTGGCTCCCCTTGCTTAAAAAAAAAATTCACCAGACTCACCATTGTCAGTAGATCTAAACAGGTCAAAAGCAATAATACTAAATCCAGGAGTTCTTCTGCTGTATTTATTACCAGTGGATGCTGCTCTGAAATCTGTGATTCTCCCTGCGAAGGGTAGCAAAGGCTCAGTATTTTCTGGGCAGATGGGCATCTGTTACATCATCTTGGTCTATTTCCATGCATACCCATCTTTGTTCTCCAGCAAATGTGCAAATCTGAGACTCACCAAGTGCCACTGAGGTGCAGGCAGGGACATGGACTTGTCCCTGTCCCCTCCTGACCACACACAGGGAGGAGGCCAAGAGCTGGTGGCCAGTGCATGCTCCAAGAGAAAGACACCAGGCAAGGTGAGCCAGAGTCACCTTTTGAGAGGAGACAGGGGAGAGATTTACAGTGAAAAGAAAAGCTGTGCCATGTTAGTCAGCAGAGCTATTCGTGCCCGAGGGCACAAATAAGAGAGGAATCCCACAAGAGGGAAGTGTACAAACACTTTTCTCCTCAACAGCAACCTAGCACCTGCCCTTCCCACCTTCCTCCTCACCTGCAGAGGCTCCCCTTAGTGGCTTGGACACTGGCTTGCAAGGTGCTCAGTTTGAAACTATTGCCAGTAGACTGAAATTCTTATCTCTGTTCTGCACCACAGAGCACTGGGCAGAACCTCCATCATAGTGAGACATCTCATATCCCATAACAAAGTACGCTAAAACATTCCAGAACTCCTTCACCTTCTTTCAGCAGCCTGTGCATGGGATTGCCCAGTGGTCCAGTTTTATATCCCAAACATGCAGGATCCCTTCACACTCCCATGTTTCCTTATTGCAATACTTCAGTTATTTAGTTGAGCTCAGCCATCACACTGGGAGCATTGAAGTTCAAGCTCCTTGCTAAACAGAAATCTGAGCAAGGAGCCTGAACTTTCTGACTACCTTAAACAGCTCTCTTAAATAAAGCACTGCTCAGCTCTTCTCCTGGAGTTCTTGAGAAGCTTTGTATTTTGTTTGATAGTTGACCCTGGTACTTGCTGATATAGCTGAGCTGGAATTCTTATCTGTGATCTTGTCAGGGTTGAAATTTTTAATTTGCAACTATATTAACTTTCCACACACACAGGAAAAAAAAAAAAAGATAAAATTCTGTTGTCCCAATCTTTTATAACACGAATTGCAGGGAATGATTTTAAGATAACACATGAATTAAAGGCACCATTGGCATAAAATTGAATTCTGTTTCAAGACTGCCAAATGGTGCAGCTCAGGAATAGATATAGAGATTTCCAAAAATAACATTTCTACCATGAAAAATTCCCACAAAATTCCCCAAAATTATTTTGAACGCATACTACTGCCTTTATTACTTTATTGTCCTGAATGTTGTTTTTTATTTTCTTGGAAGAAATTTCAGTGATAATTTGTATGAGCAAAATAACCTAAATGTACATAGGTAGATACATCTATACAGATATTTAAATTCTGAGAACTATTTCTTTCTTTCCTATAAATGTGGAGTCTAGTTGGAGAGTAAGGAAAAAACATCTTTCTACAAAAAAAACAGAGGAGATCCTCTCCCAGTATTAATCTTTGGGATACTAAGTCATTATATTTTTTGATTTAGAAAAGTCACTGTGCTTGAGTTCTAGTACTCTTCTTAATCCATCAAAATACGAACTGAAAGCACTTTACTTGTTTCTACAGGTGTGACTTATGAATAATTAAAAAATCCCTACACATTTCTGAATATTTCCAAAGCATTTATAAAACAGTTTCAAACATAATTCTAGGACATGCAGAGACAAGGCCTTTGACCAACCCAGCTGTCTCTTTGCATATTCCTAAGGTTGTGCCCCTCCATGAGAAAAGGATAACACTAGTGGAAACAGCAATCTCAGTGCTCAGTTTCTCATTATCTTTAGCTTTTTCCCAGCAGAATATTTTCCTATGATATGAAGACAGAAACTGAGGCATTATGTTAACACCCATGCATCCAATTTAGATCCCATGCTACTCTGATAGATTAAAAAGAGTTTTCCCAGGGAGAAAGATAGTTTCCCCAAGGATGTCATCTTGGGTCTCACCAATTTTCAGGTCTTTTTTTTTTTTTAACCAATAATGTAATTATTACTTTTTAAAATCATCTTTGGTCAAAGCCCAGCTGAAGGAAAAACAGATTGAGAAGCTACTGATTTAAGAAACTGAACTTGACAGGGTTAAGCTTGCTAAGGCATCTGATGAATTGAGGCACATGCTGCAATGTACCAGACTCTTTGAGAATTAGATACCCATTGCTCATAGTGCCCACAGACACTGGGACTTCCCCAAGGAGACTGACTTTACACAACCCTCATTAGCACATCCTCCATTCAGGGAAGCAAGTGAGGGAGCACAGCACAGGAAGGTTTTATCTGACTGGAGCAGGACGCGTTGGCAACAGCAATACTGGGAGATCCAGTGCAGCAGCCTGGATGTTATCCATCTAATTTCAGTATCTAATCTCTCTAGACACTTATAATCTGACACTCAGTGGTGTGCTCCATCTTAGGTGATAGTGAAATCATTTAATACAAGTGGGTAGTGAGGTAGATGACAAGCTGATTGATGGCAATATCTTCATTTAAAGCTATATAGCGCCACCAGACAGAGGTCTAGACCAGCTCAGGAGTTCTGCCTACATTTGTTGGTATCCATGCAAGTTTATCATGCCACAGTGTGGCTTATACCATCTCCTAAATCATTTTCCTAAAAAGGATGTGAGCTACCTCAAGCCCATTAAAGCAGTGTCAGCATCTCAGTGGATACTCAGCAGTGAGATTACAGTGAGCTTCATCATTTCTCCCTCCTGGCAGTCTGAATCTTTTCCACTGCCTCACAGTAACCAGAAGGACTGCTGGCTCCTTGAAGCTACATATGCTTCAACTGTGACCTCAAGTACCCCAGAAACAGAGATGGTGCTGTCTGAAAAGCACAACATTGCCCATGCTTGGGGTCATGACTGTCCTGCATATCCTGAAGTTGAAATCTGACCCTTGAAGGCAAATTTGGTGTCCAACACTTGCTGCAAATAGATGAGGGGTCCAGCAAGAACCAGGAGCACAGATGAAAATATAGTGATGCTCCTGCACATAGAGTGATTCCTGCATACCAAGACACATTATTAAACCTTGGAAAAGCCTTTGCCTCTCTATTTCTTCATAGAAATCCTGCTGGGAGAGCCCAGAGGGCAGACTGGATCCCACAGGGAATCCCTAAAAAGTCCACTCTTGATGAGTCTGCAGTCAAAGCCTAAAGGCAGGCTCATGTAAAGGAAAAGAGTGTTGTGCTGAGCTTATGAAGAAGAAATGTCTGTTTCTTTCCTTTCTTAAGGGCAACCACATCAGGCTGTCTACTTTTCTCCAGCCCTTATGCACAACTGCTTCTAAAGAAAGCAATGGCAGAAGAGTCCCTGTCCACCCTTGTATTGCCATGGAGACACAACCTGACTACTACTCCTGCAGCCACAAATATCCTCAAATCCAATGGTTTTTAGGTCTGTAGCCAACCTATTGTTCTGCCTTAAGGAAAAGTATATGGGAAAATTAGAGTTTTCTCACTTCTATCAGCACTCTCATGGAAACCAAGTCGAGACAGTCCCAAAATCACTGTTCAGACCTGCACAGGAGCATCTGAATGCATTTTAATCTAGCTCCTGTGGAAAAAAAATCAAAACACCTTCCCTGAAATTCATTAAAGTATACTAGAGGTAGTGGCTAATTCTGTCTAAATTCTTCCATGCTTCATTCAAGGTCTACATTGTGGGGTTGTTTCTAACCCAACAGCAGCACAAAGATGAGCTTTTAGTAAAACCTGCACTGTCCAAGGTGTTCCAAGGCCATAACCAACAGCATTTCCCTACAACAGGCTGAATTGACATTGTTTGCAATGAGACTGTGACATGCCAGCATTTTACACCCTTTGAACATCAGGGATAAGATGAGGAGAATTTTATGGCCAGTGATTGCCTTTCTTAATGAAGGAGCTTTGTCTCTCCCGGTGCCGCATGTTGTTGCGGTTTCTGTGGTAACGACTGATTGCACAGAGAAAGAAGTCAGTGTGAATTGCTGGCATGTAAACAACAGCTACCTTAGAGTCTGGTTTACATATATGCCTTTTCTGACTCAGTTTATAACCCATTTCTACAAGGTAATTGTTAATGGCTACAGTATTTATTATTTTGAAACGTTGAGAAAATGTCCTATGTAACATGCTTTACATGCCACACTTTGCCAATACAGAAATACAACTTTTAATTTAGGATAAAACCCATCTGATTTTTGTCCACATAGAGAAATTAATTCTTTAGAAAATCAGATGTGAACTCAATGAAAATTACAAAACAGGAAAGTACAGAGTATAAAATATATATGCATATATACTAGCAAATAGAAGATGACATGATGTGAAAGATAGAGGAGGTAAAGCTTTTTTTCATCCTGTTTTCATGGAAGAAACTGTTGTGTGTGAATCTCAGGGAGTAAAGCATTTCAAGTGACTGCAATGAAGCAACAAAGAAGTCCAGGTTTAATAGTTTTCATTTCAGAAAAAAACAGTTCATATTCAGAGTTAAGGTTAAAGTAACCATACGTAAAACCTTTAAAATAACTCAGGAAATGCCTTCAGAAATCAAGACTGCAATGATTGGTGGCATTTCTTTCACTACCCACATCTACTCACACCCTACTTCTCTAAAAACACCTTCTCAAAATGGAAGCAGCTTCTCAAGCACCAAGTTGTGTTTCTGGTTTACTGAATTCCCACAGAGTACTGAAGTTTCATTGAGTAGAAACTAAGGCATCCAGACAAATTTGTTTAGTCATGAAAGGAACAGAAGAATGGAAGACAAACAAGTTGCAAGAATGGAAACTCCTGAACTAGTTTTCTACCAGCTTCTCACCATCCACATATGCTTTATGAAATGTGTTTGTGTTGACTAAGATAGGACTAGCTCCTTGGAAAAAAAAATGGGGCACAGTAATTCATTTCTCTCAGTCCAGCTCTGAAGAATGCTCCTTAACACAGAAGTTTCAGGCTGCCATGACCACAGCATCCTCAACTCATTACGTTCTTACCTGAAGGGTAAAAGTGATACCAAAAATTCCACAGAAATAGATTGGCATACACAATCACTTGGCAGCCCAAATACTGCTGCAGTCAACAATAGATTTACCCTGGCAGAAGCAAGATGGAGCTATTTCTGGAAGCTGCTTGATGTGCTAGTGACATGGTTAAAAATAAACAGCCCCAGACCCATATATTGGGCTGGAAAACCCCAGCTGTTGTAGTGTTAGGTCTGACCATGGCAGAACTTGGCTGTGGCACCCAGGAGCCAGAGTAACGGAGGTGTCCAGCTCGTCCTGGAGCACTCAGACTCAGCAGTGCTACAGCTGCACTTCCAGCTGTTACAGCACATTCTTTAATATTACATTACTTCAGTTTCCGGGTGGTGATGGACCTTGAGCTGCTTTTCATAGGGGAGTTCTTCTGGACAGTGCTGCTCTTTGGCTTTTAGCATTTCCTTTCACAACAGGCAAGAGCTATTCCCGTCACCTCCTGGCTGTTTGTCGCTGCTCTCCAACATCATATCAAGCTGTCACCGCAGGACAGCTACAGAGCTGTGAGCACTTTGAGTCAGCACGGCTTCACAGTCAGGGGGATGGCCCTGGAAAGGCAGGAGCAGCCTTCCCTCCCAGCTCACAGCTGCTCCAACAGGGATAACCTCGGCTCACCCACAGCTACTCTCACACCAGAGGCTCCAAAGGCTGCCCGGCACAATCATGTAGGCAAGGAGGAAAAAAGGCAAAATCCCAAAGGCCACACTAAAGATGTCCCCTGTGGATTAGCTTTGCTTTACTCAATCCAGATGACACATCTGCCACATGTCAACAGCTTTCATTTCTCCTTGCTTTAGCCTCTCCTTCCTCTCTCAGTAGTTCAGATGGTCAAATCTGAACCCAATCCATTTTCAGTTTGGGCTTATTCCTACTCAGGATTTCTGGATAACCCTGAGTTTGAAGGCAACTAGGATCCAACCCATGTCCCTGGAAAAGGACAGTCAGCAGATCCAGAGGCCTGATTCTGAAGGAGGAATTCCATGCTCAATTCAGGAGCCCATTTCCATGAAATGTTGTTATCTGGCAGATCTTGAACAGCAATGCTTAAGGCACCTGATGGACATTGAAGGATACTTTTTGATTCCCAAATTTAAGTAGTGATTATTTCAAGAGGAATTGATACCCCATTTAACAAATTCCATTACAGATTTGTCCGTTGGAGAAAGGATCATCTAGTTATATTTTTAATTGCACAACAACTTAAATTGATGCTTTCTAAACAGAGATAGGAATATCCATTCTTTTACAAATGGCCCTCTCTGATTCTACTGAAACTAGAAGCTTTTTTTAGAAAGAAATAAATATAATTTTCAGGTTAACTACAAGTTTTCTAATTATTTAGCCAGCATTTCACCATACCAAGAGAAATATCATTTCTTGGCTTTATCCAGTTATAAGGGAAATACATCTCATTGCTTGAGTGCATGAACATCACCTACCATATGCTTTAGGAGAGAAATATTTTTAAATTATGATTGGTTAATATTTAACCTAGAATTAAAAACGTGATAATATCTATTCTATTTCTCAGACTTAAATAATAAGACCACTAGCCTAAGGCAAGCAAAAGGGAGGAGCAAGGTATGTGCAAAACAATCAAACATTTCCTGATATTAATTAATATTTCAAGATGCCATGGGTTTAAACATTTCCCCATATATTAATTACACTGTGCCCTTGGCCATCAGCAAGCATTTTATTATTACTGCAATAGGAAGAGAACCTCACCTGTATTCTGTCCTCCATATTAACCAAACAATTCATTTAGTGTTGACAGATGTCTGAGACAGCAGGACTTTTATGCTGCACTGATGCTAAATACAGCAATTGGCAGCATTGTCTCTGGCCAAGTGAATTTGGGCCATCAGACACAGCATTTCTGTAACTGCTCCTGACAGGAAGAATTAATTGTTTTGTCAATTTTCCCCAGATTAAAAAACCTGTATTAATAATTTGCTTGCTTGTAAACAGAAAGATAAGTTGGTGCCAATATTTCATTATGGTCTTGTCAGAATCCCGTGGCAGCCTAACTTTTCCTTAAAACATAGATGCTCTTCACAGGTTTTTGGATTTCTTTCTGAGAACAAAGGATTTAGTGAGGCAGCACATTAATGGCCAAGGTTTCATGTTTCTGTTTATCTGGGAGGGTTCTGGCTAGAAACAAGCCTTGGATGCCAAGAGATCTATATAAAGAACATCACCTTGGTGATTAGGTCCTAGGATGTGGCATACACAACACAAACAAACAAACAGGAGCAAGAAACAAAGATGCAGATTTATGATCCAAACCAAGAAGCCAAGAGTACTTGTGGAGATTCCCAGAGCAAAGGAAGAGGAATGAGTGAGAACACAAAGTACTACAAAAACTGTCAGTTATTTAAGGCAGAACTGGTAAAAATGAATTGGAAAGTTTCCAAAGAATGCCTTTTTGCTTTATTATTTATAATGGCAACTGCTTTGTATAAACTACCTTACACAAATTTTTTTTGCCTTCACCCTGATTTATCTTACTTTCCTTGACAGATTCTGCCAGAACTGTTTAATAATAATTTGATGTGCTACATGCAGATTTTCCTGTCTACCCTCCACCCTCACACACAACCCAGCAGTCTCACTGCAAATCGCATAGGGATCCACCATGCAGTTTCTCTATATAAAAGATGTTGCTTTGCTTTCAGACAGAAAAAGTTTGACTTTTTTGAATGTCATCCAGAGACTCAAGAAATTAGGGGGGAAAAAGAAATACATTACCACTACGATGCTTAAAGACTCCTTAGGGATACTCTGCAGTCCCCATTTGCATCCTCTGCTTCATCTGCATGCAGAACTCTGAGACACCAGAAAAAGAGCCAGACAAGAGAACAGAACTGAGAAGCAGGAAACTGTTAACAAAGAGTTTTTTGCCTTTTGAGCACATTGTTCAATTAAGAAAATTAAAAATGGATATATTTTGCATGCACTCAATGTTTTCTGAAATGCTCTGCGGTGTTTGAAAAATAATATCAAAAACCAAAGGGACTGGTTTTATATCCCACAAAGGGATATAAAGTCAATTGAAATATTAGCTCAAACTCAATCTGAAATCAAAAACCAGAAAAGTACATAGAGGATGATACAAATGACAAGAGCTGCAGAAGCTTATAGCAATGAATGGTGTGGAACAGCTAAGACGTAAGTTTTGGGAGAGCCATAACTTCCATGGACATAAACTTTGTTGGACAGGTTGGAGTAAGACATGAGACAATCTGCAACCTGCCAGATAAAAGAAAAGAACATAACTTGTTTGCAATTTTGCTGCAGTGGACAGTAAAAGGAAACCATAAGCTTTTTCTTTTAAATAGGGTGGGCGCAGGAGGACCTGTCCAAATATTACATACATTTTTTTCAGTTGTGTGTTGAAGTTCCACATGTGTGCTTCCCCAGCTGACTGAATTAAATCGGTTAGTCAGGGTCTTAATTTGCCCATAGAATAACATCTTGATTAAGCACAATTCTTTGGGGTTGGGTTTGTTTCTTTTCAACTACACTGAATTAAGATTTTCTCAGATGGAAGGAAATAAAGGAGATGCCAGATCTTGATGTGGCACTAACTCAAGTAGGACAATGGTGATTTCATATACACCACCTGTTAAGTAAAGTCGTTCACACTTACAGGTAAGAATTAGAAATTGAGTGTTAACTTGTGTGGTGCCTTACCACAAAAATCTTTCTTCCCTGCCTTACCACAAAAATCTTCTTTCCCTTCATCGGTGAAGCCATGACTTGCAGATACCTGCAAAGTCCTTTCAACTACGAGCTTTAAGTATACTTGAGACCGCAGCACACTTGAAAGGTCATTATTCATCACCATTCATCAAATAGGGAGTAATTAATTTTTAATAGAAAAATCAAGTCAATACATCAAGAGGGTTCTTTTATGACATGCCACAGCTTTATGAACTGCTGGGAGAAAATGAGGCAGTCTGTAGGGAAGCAGGAAACCTTTTATTTACTAGTGAGGAGCATCGTAACAGGTCTCTCTTGTGTTGTGGTATGTAAGGAAAAACACAGTAAGATAGTACAGAAACATTTAAAATCACATAGCTCAAATATTTCCCTCTCTCACACAGCCTGGTTTCCTTCTTTCCAAATATTTGCAGTGAGAGTTCATTTTCCTTCCTGCTTACCCTCTCTGAACAAAAATAATGCTAGCAAAAGGACACCGCACACAACTGAAATGGAAAAACAGCTAACAAATATAAAGTATATATGGAATGAACCAGGCTGGTTTAATCTCATTCTGATTTAACAAGGTTGTTTTTTTAAACAATTATTCTATGTCCTTTAGAAAAAAAACCAAAACAAACAAAAAATAGAGAGACAGTGCAACTGCACTGCTTCCAAGAGGCAATTCATTTACACAAATCTCCTTTGAATAACATAACAAGAGTCTTGTAGTCTTCCCCTTCTCAGGATATTCCTTCCTGGATGAAGTGCTTTCAGAGGGATGCTAACCTGGAACATAGCCACAAAGTCCTCCTGCCTCAGGCCTGGCCCTCAGGCCTCAGAGTCATTAATGCCTCCAGAGGCAAAGACTCTCCAGGAAGATGGTGTTTGTACCAGCTTCACTTCAGACAGCCCCTACACCTCGCTGTGGGGACAGAGAGAGGGAAATCCTGCTGCGTGCAGGGATAGCACAGCTGCTGCTGCAGATGTAAAGAGACCCTGGCAGCTCAGGGACTGCCTGGTGTGGATGGAGGCACTGAGCATTCAGGACGTGCCAAATGAAGGGGACAGACACGCAAATGTTCCGCAAATGCTGTATCAGAGAGAACTGGAGATACTCCAGACTCTGCTGATACTCCCCCAAGACAAAGTGAAAAGCATACTCCTCCAAAATGGAAATCACACTCCTGATTCCTCCTGGCTGGGGAAGGAGGGAAATACCACACACAGAGGAATGAAGTTTTTCCTCTCTTAAAACATCTCTAAAAGATCAGAAACTCAAGTAGAACAGCAAGGCATCGAGTCTCCTCTTACAGGTCACTGAGGGGCTGTGGATCCTGAGTCATCCAGAAGGGCAGATGGATATAAACACAAAGGGTGAGTCTACTAGCCAAGGTTCAAAAGCCAGAACCATGACCCAGCAATGGACAGCCATGCTCCAGAAGCAGGCACAATGTGTCCTCTTCAAGGGGGCACAACCGTTATTAGGTGTAACAAAAGAAAGTCTTCCCTTTTGCATCCCCCAAATCTTTCTTACCATCTTTGACACTGCCTCCTAGAACAACAATATTGTTGGTACAGGATGGAAATAACATGATGCTGTATTTCCTAGCCTCAAGGATAAAAAGGATGCAGAGGTCAGATTAATTCTCACCAGGATCATCTAACAAAACATAGCAGCAGCAAAACGTTTCGTAGTCCTTCTGCATGTATTGCAAGAACATTTAAATTGGGGGTTGTGCTAACTTGGCTCAGGGTTGACCATTTTGCCATAGAGATCAAAGAACAATTTCTTCCCAGAACTTGCTTTGTGAAGAGACAACATCCTGAAAAATATTTTAGGGATAATTTTTGGATACAAAATGAGAAGAAATCAATTAGCAGTGAGATTTCTCTTCCTTTGAATCTAACAGGAAGTGATATTTTGGGAATGAAAACCTCTCCAGTATTGCACGGATCCTCTGAATTTTTGGAGCAGCTATGTGGCTTAAACAGGTAGCCCTACACTAATGGTGATTGCTGGGTCTGAACCACAAGTGAAAACAAATTTCACAGTGTTTTTTGAACAAATACTATGGTCCCAGCCCTTCTGTAGCAACTGGAATTAGGAGTTAATGGATCCAAGTGTGTTCTCACACCACTATTGCCATGGTCACTGCATTAATTTTAGATTATAGCCTTACTGATTTACAGTGAGTCCCAAGAGATCAAAACCAAACCACTGATCTCTCTTATCCTTCCCTTCTTATATCTTACTGCCAGAGAATCCATAAGAGCTAGTCACATTTAGCCGTTCCACAGTTCTGCTAATTATGGAGCTATCTGAAAGCTCTAGTGCAACTGAAATTTGGTCTTGTTTACTGTATTTAAAGTTCTAAAGAGATTATTCTAAGCTTAGTATAAATCATGATAGAAAAAAGTCTGCACGCAAGAGTAGGGATTTACAGGCCACTTAATGACTTATCTGTGCTCTCTGTTTCATTCTAATGAAATAACAGAAGTGCTCTGACCCTGTGAAATGTCTTCAGTACCAGAGAATCATTACTAAAGATACATAACTGTGATGTTATGAAATGCCTAACCTCAACCCTGTGCCCCTTATTTTGCATTTCTAAAACTAACTTCAGTTCAATCTAGTCCATAAACTTCACAAAGCATTGAAAGTCCACCAAAGTCTAAAGGAAGATTAGTGCTAATTGGTAGTGATCTTCGAAATGAAATCAGTTCAGAAATGTTGAAAGAAAATTATAAAGTGGTGACTTACCACTAAGTCCTGGGAAATATCTTTGCTAAGCAATTGCACTAATTAGAGAGAAGGAACAAAAAAATATGACCCCAATCTAGCTAAGTGCTCAAATAACTTAAACCCATTTGAACTGGGCATCAAAGTTATTCACTCTTCAGAATTAAGCATGTAGTTCTTGCTTAGCTGCACTAAGGCTCAGAAATAGGAGACAACATCTCTCTCCTTTTCATCTTGAAAACTGCTTTAATTATATGTTGGTGTTCCAAGTAAGGCTTAATCCTCAGCTTTTTGAAAGCAGCCTTCATTTCTGCAGTTCTCAGTTTTCCCACTTTTAGCCCCACAGTACAAAACATTCTGCCTGGTACTTACTGGTGTAGCTGGCCCAAGTGCCAAGCATGGCATTGCAGACTCTTGACATCTGCCTCCTCCATCCCAAGAGCTGAGACTGATGCATGCTGTCTGTCCCTCACAGAAAGTCAAATAAAATTTTCAAGTCTTCTAAACCACCTCTGGTAGGTGGGCACATCACCTAGCAAGGGGCACCTGCACCCCCCAGCTGTGTCTGCCCAGCTCTGCCCATCCTCACAGGAATCCAACCCCTTCCCTCTAATTCTTACAACTAACATTTTCTAGAGCTTCTGAAAGATATGACTGTTCTTGGGCACCATTACATCAGTTAAAGTGCAGAGGGCTCTGGGATGGGTCCCTTCACCCATTAAAGAGACAGTGATAGCATTTTTAAAGATTTTCTGATCCCAGTAAGAAGGGAAGTTATTCAACAGTTTTGAAAAGCTGGTCCATTTTTATCCAGATACCAGATTGTGCTCCTAAGAGCCCTAAAATCCAAACAAAGGAAACATTCCTTGAAATGGCATCCTATTCTGCCATCCTGACTTTAAAGGAAGGTATTAAGGATCCTTCACTGCATCCCTTTCTCATTTGGCAGTTAAGGCAGGATTTTTGCCACTATGTTTATTTTATCAATTAAAAATGATATGTTCATTTTATTTTCCCCCTTTCAGAAGGCCTGCAATGAAAGGCAGGTTTCACTGCAATCAGTGACAGCACTCCATGATTTGAGGCCAGGTCAGCATTTAAAATCACCTCTTCTTGGGCTAATTTCTAAATCAGTGTGAGGAATGGTAAGGGCTGCATGATGGTGTGGTTCCTCTATAGGAATGTGACAATTCAAGGCTAGTGATAAGCCTGAAACACTGGGTGTACCCTGGCAAATACTTCATACAGAATGCACACTTTGTTCTCATCTCTACCACGGAACTATGGCCAACACCATTTATCTGCTTACTCTTAAGCACAGGAATATTGGTGTTCTTAGGAGAATATTTCAATATATTACAACACTGTAAAAATCACTGAAATGCAATAACATTGTTGCACATTTATTGCTTCTAACCAACTCTATAAAATGTAAGCTTCGCTTCCCTCCAAGGGTTTTGGGAGAAAGCCGATCCTCACTCCACAAAGTGTTATTTGCAAAATGCTCCTACCTTGCCAAACCATTAGATGTAAACCTTTTTAAACAGCGTACAGGATATCATAAACCCTAGATAGGCCTTGAATGACTCCACATCTCCATTCGTTCCCTTTGGAGTCATACAAGTGCTATTTAAACATGATACATGTTTTAATACACTATCATTACTTCATATCTTTAGTCAATTATTTCCCAAGCACAACCAAAGTAATCCCTTTTGCTTAGTTACAAAGGAAGAGGATCTGACTTAAGAATAGCCCAAGATTTTCTAGATAGCCCCAGAGGAAGGATGAAGTGAGCAGTGGGGTCTGCAAGTCAATTAAACCACTTGAAATCCACAGTGTTACATTAATTCTAATGTTAAATTGCTGTGCATTAGCTGGATTGGCCCATACAATCATTTTGTCCTTATAAGGTTATTTTTACTACATCACTTTAATGACAAAAAGAAAAAAGGAGGAGAACCTCAAGTCCAAATAACTTAACTTGTAAAGCTTGACATTTAGCTTAAAATATAATTTTGCTTCCAGGTTCCACATTTAAAGCTGCAAGGAAGCACACCTACTTTTATCAAGGAATCCAAGAGATTTATGCTTATTTATGCAGAGCCCGAACACACAAAACACAGCTGGCAGGATTTTAATTTCCATCAAATTCAAATCACAGAGTCCTTCCAGCCTGATTTAGCATCAGTACCAAGACTTAGTCTGAACCCAATCAGGACTACAAAAATCAACAACAGCATCTGGTAGGAAACTTGAAAACCCTGCCATTGAAAAGGTAAGAAAAACCAAAGTCAATGTCAAAAAGATTAACAGGACTATCTTATCAATAATGTTTTCTTGGCTTTCAGAGAGACCACTCTTCCTGCCTGAAATCCATTCACTTGGCAGACCAGAATTGCCTAGATACAGTTCTCTACTGCATAAACTTTACATTTTTAGTCTCTTTTAATTACTTTGATTTAGACAAAATGAAGCCACTTAAGACCTGGCAGAAAATTACCCAATTAATATTTCCCTTCTCATCAAGTCACAAGATTAATTATGCATTCTAATAAAGGCTTAAGGACTTGTTTCCAACAGCTGCTGACCATTTTCATCTTAAACCGAAAACGCCTTTAAACACATGCTTAACTTAATTGCCTAAAACATCCTTCCAGAATAAATGGTTCTATTGATCATCCTAAGAAGTTGGGCAGAAGAGATGGCCAGAACCTGAGTGCTTAGAACCCAGAAAAAAAAAAGGGGGGGGGGAGAAAAAACTTTAAAAAAAAATCAAACCAAAAAAAAGGAGATGAAAATAAAAGGAGATGAAAATATCCAACTGGAAAACTTAATAAAGTAGGCAATAATTCATATTTCTGATGTCTCAGTGCACTATAATATACGACACAAAACCAGCAAATCATCATAGTTTGTGTTGCTAGAGTAAAATAAGTTAGTTGGTGGAAAATGGGATAAAACAGACCAGGCAACAGCAGTAAGTATTGCTAAACACATGATATTTGAAAAAGACTTGGACAAATTAAAATGTAAAGTAGTTTTATAGCCATCAGTTGAATGAGACTGATGCTTCCTTTAATTTTACTGGCAGCTACTTGTCAGAAAAAGAGTATATACAGTTTTCCTTCTAATTTGAACAGAATGAGCAGGACAAGCATATGATGTACTGCTCAGCCAAGAATTAAGAGATTGCATTCCAAGTCCAAAGCTTCAGTACTCTTATATACTTTTACAAAAGAATGGCTGCCTAAAAATGAATGAATAAATAAATAAATAAACAAACCACAATACAAATCCCACAACTTCTAGCCAATGTAGTTTTGCTCTAACTGTTGGCAGGTAGGCAGCTGCAATCCTGACTGACTGCCTTCAGCTCTCATCAGCAGATTGCTTAGAAATGATCCAATTCAGAAATATGGGACATTTTCATTTTTGTCCTTTGATTTCCATGCTACAAAACAAGGGTAACTAATCTCTGTAACTGCCCCATTAATAGAGAAGGTAAGGTTTTTAAGTACTTTAAATATTAGACAATACCTATGCCTTTAAGCAGTGGCAAGATCCATTGAAATAGGGCTGAAAAGAACCTGCACCTTGGGATTTTACCACTGCAGTTCTGAGGCATCCCTAGCCAAGCATGGGACTCACAGTGCTACAAGCAACACTGCCATGTGATGTACTCTGCCTCCCCTTCCCCTGTCCCCAAAAGAGAGTGAAAACCCTGTGCAGATTTAAGGAAAAAAAAAAACCAACCCCCCCAAAAAAAAAAAACCCCAAAAAAAACCCACTAAAATAACCCATGGAGAGCAGAAGCAAGATTTCACAGAGTAGTTGGTCTGCCTTCAGGAATAGATATGAAGCTTACTGACATCAAGGGCAGTCCTTAAACCAAGCATTGAGACAGCTCTGCCAGGCATGTGCATTCATGACTGATATTTTCTGGAACAACTTTGCACCTTAGTTTGCTGAAGGTATCTGAAAACAAGCTCTGGGAAGAAAATATGCACAGCAAACACTCCAAAAAACCCAAACCTCAGCAAACAAACAAAAAACTCAACAAAAAAATTCCAACAACAGAGATGCTCCCCAAAGAAAACCAAGCCACTAAACCCCTCCTCTCCAGCTAGAATCTTCGGCCTCTATTTTTCAGGTTTCAAGGTGGGAAATATTTGGTCATCAGTCAGGGAGCAGGGCCTCAGCAGGAGCCCAGGATTATATAAAAACTGCTCACTACAAACTCCACTACAGATAAGAATACCTTGACAAAGACAGAAAAACAATGTGACTAAAATTTATTTCAGAATCCTGCCAATGTAATCAAACAGAAACATTATTCAAGAGTTATTTTGTAGTGTCTTGATCCAGCCTTATGTTTTCAGTGTTTGCAATACATTTCTTTTTAATTAGAAAAAAATGTCTTTCCCTCTTCACTCTTCCACTGGATTAACTCACTGAGGTTCAACAAGGCACAGGCTAATCCAAGGTTCTTGGCTTATGTCCTGGTATTTCTATTTGCTGTTAGGGCATTACTTTTTTTTTACTGTGTGTTCAAATACTGCTCATGGAATGCAACCTAAATGGAAAACAGCAGGAGCCCGAGATATAAGAATAGAAGTTGGCATTGACACCTGAAGGGGAAAAAGCATTCTGCACCATTTGTTCTTTAAGGATCCTAAAACTTATGGAAAGCATTTTGGTTTATGTTAAGACAATATACTATCCATTGCTTTCAGCAGCAGCTGAAGAGCTGCCATAGTTCTTCAGGAGAGTGTTGCCAAAGAAGAGTTGCAGTTTCTAACTGCTGAAATTTGGTAGTGCTCAGCTACGAAGGTTTAATTTAGGACCCATATGAAAAGCAGGCATGGGTCACAATATCCAAATCTCCTGTCTTAAGGACTTAAATGGAAAGAATGACAAATCAGACTTGGCATCTCCACACCCATATTTAACTGGAAAAGTTTTCACATTAATAAAATTATTCTGTCACATGACTGAATGCAATCTAAACTACTTTCCTGGGTTACAGAAAATAGAATATGCGCAGGAAAGGAAAATCATCTGAATTCACTGCAATGACTAAGTCTGGGCTGAGTTCCAGTCTCATTAAAATCAGAAAACCATGGACCAATCCAATATCTTGGCAGAGACATATGAGCAATAAAAAAGTTCCTCCCTGCTTTCCTCATCTTGACATTCATATGCAAGGGCAAGGACGAGTGCCAGTCTCACCCCCCACACAAACATTGTGAGTGGCACAGTACAAATAGGTTGGCATAAAGGTTTGAAACCGATGGTCAAAGAAAGCAGCAGGCAGCTCTTTGCAAGTATGTGTAGTTAAAAGATAGTTTGGCTTGATAGTTGGCTATTTCTGAGGCACACTATCTCACCTCAGTACACAGCTTCATCCTTTTGGGTATCTGGGAGTTTTGGGGTTTTTTGTTTTGTTTTTCATTTAGACAATTAGGCCTCAGTGGGGGAACGTGGGCAGAGTGTGACTTGAAGGAAATCGTGAGCATCCAAGGATGCTTTTCTTTCTTTCTCAGCTCTGCTCAGGAAAATGCAGCTGCCCAGCCTCTGCACTATTTGCAAAGAATAGTCTTCTCACATAGAGGACATTTCCCTACCACTTGTATGGTAATAAATGAACTTCAAATTAATGTGAACAGGTGATAAATAGCTGCTTTTCCTCCACAAATGCCATAGATCTTAAAAGACAATTGTTTCCTTAGTGCCCAGCACTAAGAATAGATATCAGCATAAGAAAGTTGGGCGTTCTTTGTGCTGCTCCTCTCTGAGTGGAGATCCCTACTGAATTAGAGAGATTTCTGAGAGATCAGTGCTGCTGTAACTTGTCTGATTGTGAAGTTGCCATGGAATATCACCACTTCAAAGAATCTAATACAATTACTTTTACTACCCTAATTCACTTTCTTATGACATGGATTTGTAATGCAGAAGAGCTTTTGATAATTGACCTTTAACTAATGTGAAGAAAAAACTGGTTTGCTTAGTTGTTCTCCTTTCATCTAACATTCTCCATTCTCCAACTGGAAACAATACTTTTTAAAAAAATAAAATTAAGATGTCAAAGACAGTTTCTGATACAAGTGAAAAGATCCTTTGAAAGACAATCCTTACAGATGTACCTTGAACAGAGCACTTGCCATTAATATCATCATAAACCTGCAGCTGAAATTAGAAACAGTTTTAACATGCAAAAGGAATCCATAGATCAAACACTACAAAGAAGAAGAACATAATGTAGCTTTCAAACAGATGTAGATGGATTTGACAGAGGAGAGGTTAACTTAGGTTAGATACACAAACTGAGGGGAAGAAAGTTCAGACCACTCATCTCATTGGGTTTCTTTATTAATTTCTTTACCTGGGCAATCTTTAAGTGATTCTTTTTGTGTTATTGCTGTTAAAAGAGAGGGAATGGGAAGTATTGCTTGTATGAACACAATCTTTGATAAAACTGAAGTATATGTAAAACTATTCAGCTGAAAATCCAAAATTTTTTTCAAGCACAAGTGATTTGAGCCTGTGAAACTAATAAGAAGAACTAATTTTATTAAAGGGAATATACAATTTGGTTGAAATTCAGTGACAGAGTTGAGATTAGAAGAGCAACTTTTTGAAACAGGGGAACTGGTAAAAATCAGTGGTTTGCCAACAACATTTGGCTCTAATCTTCCTTAGGGATAGGAGAAATACCCAAGAGTTATTCTTATTCTACTCTCCAGATCAGACAACTTCTAAGTTGTGCTGCAATTTTTACCTTTAAGGTCTGGGGAAAAATATCCCCAATTCTCATTTTCTCCAGTAATGAGAGATCTCTCATGGGAATTACAAATAGTTGGCCTAGAAGTTCAAAAGCACTCTTTTCATTCTGGATTGGAACTTTTACCAAGCTTGCAATATCTTGATACCACCACCCCCCAAACAGTCTACGTGCTGCCAAGATTTGCCTTTGACTAATCCAGCAGAAGCAGCTTTGGCAGTCAGCAGGTGGGGGCCTATCTTGATTCACACCAATTGCAAAATTTCTCCATGCAGAAAAGCAAGGACAGGGGCAAAAGTATCAAGGTGAAAAAGAGCAGTAAGGTGAGAAGTAGTTATAAGCTTATCCAAGGGAAAACCCAGGTATTTATAAGGGAGATCGATACACTCTGTATTCCTGTAAAATGGCTTAAGTCCTGAATTTGCAGCTACACTCCTGTGTTGTTAGCTCCACAAGAATGCTGAAACTGCTGGACTTGGGTGACATTAATGGAACTTCTAACCCAATAAAACCCAGCTGTCTGAGGATTTTAGGAGGCACCTTTACTGAGAAGCTCTGGAATATACTGCATGCTGTTAAGTTTAACACTGGGTTTTAACTGAATTTCCTTGATGCCAGCTGAGTGAGTCAAATTCATTCTCAATGCTTTGTGCAATCTTCACTTTGAGGCTCAAGCTGGGAACATAAACAGCCAAACACAGCAAAGAGAAAAGCAGGAAAACACGTAAAAATAATGGATAACTGCAAAGAGAAAGTAACATTAAAATGCTAGAGAAATTATTGCAGAGGTCCTTTCAATATAATTTGCTCACTAATTACCCACTTCTCTGAAGTTTTCAATGGTCTCTTTTCTTCAGAACAGCTGTGCAGAATCTCCCCCTGCACCTCTTTGGGGCTGGCTGTTGGCTGTGGCACAAGGCATGGCAGCAAAGCCGCTGCCCACGTGCCAGCAGCTGTGGTTTGTGTGCTGCCATGGCCAGTCCATCTGCCACCACCACCCGTGCCAGCACAAAGGGCATCATTATCCTGCACTGAACAAAAAGCCAGAGGAAGGAAATACCTCTGGCAGCAAAACATTCCTGCTTTCAGTGCTCCTCTTCTCTTCCTCTTGCTCATCAGTGCTCAGTTCTCCATCTGCTCTCCAGGGGTGCTACGGCAAATGCTGGGGAAAATGAACACAGTGCAACATAAGGGAAACCACTGCCAAAACGGCATTCTTGGGTCATTTCTGCTCTTGCCTGAGAGAGAAAGGTGAGTAGGTGGATTCATTAGTCTGATCCTTCAGGTCTAAATGAAGGTACACCCCAAGAAACATGAGGAGGGCTTGAGGCATGTCCCACTCTCTCAGAATGCAAAGAAGAGCAGCTTTACTAAAGCTGGAACACAGCAATTTTTCTCTGCCCCAAACTGAGAGGGAGCACTAATATGGATTACATGAACTCATGGAACAGCTTCATTAAAGAGAGGTTGCTGTATAACATGGCAAAAAACCCAAGTAGCACAAGCAAGAGTCAAAGGAAGCACCAGCAGAATTCTCACCAAGGACTCAACTCCCATATAAAGCCTAATTAATTTTTAACAGATCAGAAAAGCCCTAGACTTCAACTGTTGTTTCTTTGAGATAAGATTAAAGTTTTTCCACAAAATTGAAATTTTCAGGAGTAACACAAGGGGGAATAAAAATCAGATTTTCCAGAATATGCAGATTTCATTAACTGAAATCTGTTTCAGTGGAAAATTCCTGAGTGTTGTTACCTAGCCTGGAATGACAGACACAGACATTCCTCCACTGCTGCCACTATCAAGTTCCTGCCAGCTACAGGAGATTTGTGCACAGGGGTGCAGGAAGCAAGGGTCCCTGTCTAATTGTGCCTTCCACTTCCCAGGGCTGCTTCCAGGGCTCAGAGATAGGCAGTCAAACCTTTCTTCCCCCTTCCCATATCACACCTCAGGATAGAACTGTGGAGCAGGAAGTGAATAGAGTCGGTTAACTCTCATCTGACAGTCCTAAGAAACAGTAAATAACTACTCCTAAAATGGCTAATCCATATTTTCCCTACTAAAAATGCTATTTTTACTCCTCCGTTAGTGGAACTACCATGAGTCAACAGACAAACCCATTCTCTTTTCAAGAAAGGCTTGACAAATGTAATTTCACCTTTATGTTGCAGATTGCCCCATTTCATCCAAAACAGCTTTGTTTTTAAGCTAACTAAGATGAAACAACATTACCCTTGGAAACCAAGCATTCCTTGCCACTTCTGGAGTGAAGCAAATAGGGATTGAGATACAAGCTTGAAAATTCACAAATCACTTCAGCACCAGACAGTTAAGGTATCTAGAGCTGAGGTCAATAGAGCACAGCCAGCTGAAAATTGAAAAACTAGAAAGCTATTGCAATTTGTAATGATTAAAGATCTGACTCATTGATTCCAGTTCTTTTCTTCTTACTAATGGAAAGGCAGAAGTTGTCTCATGAAAACAAAGACAGGCATGCAAGCATAACTGAAGAAATGGACCCCTCATTTCTGGTAAATAACAATCCCTCCTTCTCTACGTGCATTGGCTGAAGTACTGTAAGTTGGCAGTCAGGAAATGAATTCTTTTTGCAGTTACAGCTGGATAAATTCAATGCTTGGGATAAATTGGCCTTGAGCAAACTTACAAAAAAAAAAAAGTACTTCCTTGCTAAGTGATCCCAAGAGACATATGTCTCTATAAAACAGTTAAGGGGAAGCTGCTGACTTGCACTCAGTGGGTTCAACATTTTGAAAATGATTTTGTTTTAAATCTTACAGAACCACTTACATAACAGACAGCAAGGAGATATTTATTTTTTTTAAGACACTTCCTATTTGGAAGATTAAGAGAGGGAATCAGTGGTACATCACAATGAAATTTTAATTATCGGAAGTTTGGCACCATGATAAATTTCACTGCGTCGCTTTGACAGTGCACTCTGTCTCACAGAGACCAAACTTCACACCCAGCCTTTAGCTCCACATCAGGCAGTCTGGAGCTTACCTCTCTCCATCGTGCTCTGTTTGGAACTGCTGAGAGAGGGAGCAATCATTTCCCATGGGTAGAGAACTCCTGCAGCCCCAGGGGAGTGACTCGTGTGCCTCTGACTTTAGGGCTGGTGGCTCTGGGGATAGTCTGCTGCAGGATGAGGTGAGATGTGCAGCAGGCTATCCCGACAGAAGGTTAGCATCCCATGCACCCTCACTCTCCTCTACATGGAAAAACAGTGGGACAGCAAGTGCAGGAAACAGCTCCAGTACCTCTGTGCCAGCACACGGCTCCTTTTTGCCAACTGAATTCCCAGATGGCCATTAGCACCCAGCTATTTGACTTGCATGCTTTCAAAAGCCTCGGGGAGCAGAGTCTGCATGCCTGCCAGATCCCTGTGGGGTAACTGCAGCCATACCATGTTCACTTCAGCTCTTCCAACGGGTTTGTTCACAAATGGAGCAAACTTAACAATTTTCAGTCCTTAATTACAGTGGCTAACCATATGGCACATTTGATTCCAGAGGTGAGAAAATTCACTTGTGCACGTATTTCATACATGCATATGTTGTATGGCTTTTATATTTATTAGGGTAGGATTCTCAGCTGAAATCAGCTAGAGTAAGTTTATGGCAAAAGAATTTTTGGAGATAGAGGGTCTAGGCTAAAACATGGTATAGAAGAGACAGGCATTCATATAAGTCTCTGGTTTAGCCCTCACATGCAAAAGAAAGTGATGTGGAAGCAATTCAGGAGAAAACCCTGCTTTAATAGTAGGGGCTAAGGATTAAGTATATTATTAACTGCAAACTCTCTGTGTGTTCTCTCAGCACCTACTGTGCTATTCACAGTCACTTTGTTCATTTAGGACAAAGCTCTCCCTAGAGACTTCATCCAAGAGTAACCAGAGTTACTTAGGGCATCCCACAAAGAATAAACCTGAAGAAAGGATATGGGTAGGGTTTGATCTGGAAGGAAGGTACAACTCTCTGCACATAAGCAGAGCTGAAGAAATTCATGTACTCTTCCTAGATGGCTGGGAGTGAAAAGAAATAGCCTGTTATATTAATAAGGAAAGACAGGTAACCAGAGAGACTTAGAAAATCACACCCACTCATCTGCAAGGAAGGAAAATTTCATGCTAAAGCAGGAAATACAATTGTTGTTGACCTCCATAAGAGCTGGAAATAACATAAGTCAAGTGAATTTGATTGTAGCTTCACAATCTATATAAAGAGAAGCCAATTTTTCTTTGACTAACATGCTTATATTTAGGATTCTAAATCTGTATTTGGAAACCTAAGGAACTGACCTGATTTTCTGAAGTGTTCAGCACCCAGTGAATGAGTGGAAACATTTTCAAGTGGCTTCTGCAGGAACTGCTAGATTCAAGAGTTTTGGGTGGGGAGAAAGAAATCAAAGTTTCATTCTATTTCTTAACTTTGTGCTTACAAAACTAAGACTTGCATTTTCAGAATTCATCACTCTGCAGCAGTGTCTGGTTTTGCTTTAACTAGTGTACTGCTAGAACTACTTGGTGTGGGGATTTTAAAAAGCTTTCAGACTTTTTCACTATGACTTAAATAAGGATATTTAACACAGAGTAAACACAGACCCACTTTGCTGCCGTGCTAGTTTGAAATCTGAATAAAATAATCCCTGCAGTAAAAGCAAAGCTATATAAACAAAACCATGGCAAAGCCATATTGAAGTCAGGGTAAACTACATTTGGGAATGCTCACATTATGTAAAAAGAAAACTCCTGGTATCTCAGTAAGGAAAAAGAAGAGTTCTAACAATTTAGTAAACTGTGGGGACCTGCATTTCTCTGAAAATGGCCTTTCCCCAGCAGATACTAAAGTTTTGAGGTCACATTGCTGGTGTCTTAAAAGGGCACTGGTATCAGTCTCCCTCTCATTCAGAAACTTTCTTATATCCTCTGAAGACCACAAGATGGTATAAACCTATCTGGAAAAGACATTGTATAAACCTATGGCCTAGCCAATCTTTAGCAAAACACAAGGATAATTTATGAATTACTGCTGTATTATTTCCTCTAATGGCACTATAGCATGAAAATCCCAGCATTCATGCTACACAATATTTGCAAGTGCAAATATTTTTTAGTGGTACTGGTTTTGGAAGTTCTGGAAATTGGGAAAAGAAAAACATATATTGTCATTGAATTCTTGTTTTTATTTCATCATGACCATTTCAAAGTTCTAGTGTAATTCATAATTTAAGATTTTGATTTAATCCCACCAAAAATATTTAAATACAGTCCTCTCTGCATGCCCTTCACAGTAGCATTGAGGGCTACAAATCTCATAGATCTGCCTGATAAATTAATTGTACATTAAAGTTGTACTTAAAAGCACACACCAAATTAGGACCTTTCTGCAGAGATAAGATTTACAGGTTAATAAAACACTCATACACACAGGATATCTGTACCAGCAGTAATGAAGCAAAGCTCATTAAATAAAAAGAAAATTTGAAGTCTTACTTTTCTCAAAGCAAAAATGTTAACTACCCAGAACAAGAAACATATCAAGACTATTATTTCCAGCATAGAAATGTCTACAGGCCCCAAAAGCAGCATTGAGAACCCCTTATGGCAGGCTCTGCACAAATACCAGCTAGTCATTACATTTGTCAATGGATGGACAAGAGGGAAAAAGTGGAGCAGAATAGAGACAGATCAGATGAGATGAGTGAGGAATTAAATACACCTTGAGGTCACCCCTCCTGCAACACCAGCAGCTTCTAACAGGGCAAATTTAGCCCCCAAATATGCCTGTGTCTCTTCTGTGGTTTTTGAGAGTTTGTTTGTATGAAGTTTTCAACAACTGTAACTCAAGCAAATAAACACAACTGATTTTTCTGCAACAAACCCCATTTTTGAAGTCTTATCACCTGTTTCCAAATTCCCTATTGACCATGGATTGCTACTGTGCCCTGGCAAATAACTGCAGACTGTTCAGGCTCTCTTCTGTCTGAAAGCTTTTCTGTCTCTGGGGATAAATTTCCAGCAAGATTTTCAAAGTATCACAAGGAATATAATCACTTAGTAGTTATTTTTCCATGGAAAGCATGTGACTCAAAACTTGTCACCTGTCAAAGAGCTCAGCCTGGGTTTTCCTTCTAATCCTGGCCAATGCTTACTTGTTGAGAGCCTTTGAGTAAATTTGTAAATATACTGTTCATGAAAATTTGCAAAAAAACAGATGACCTGTAAAAAATTAAGAGTTTTATTTTTTTTTCCACATAGACAATGGATTTTTCCCTTAAAACAGCACTAGAAAAAATATATGTTCATTATCTCTACAAATGAGTTGATTTATAAAACCAGTCATTCAGTGATCCTGGAGAGCTAGGACAAAACCACACATTCTAGGGCAGGTGATGCACCAAAACTCATGCACTGGCTAGACAGCACAATTACCTTGCAATTACAGTGCTGCTCAGGAGTGTGATACTTCCACTGCTAAAGCCTTCAGGCAGTGTAAAGCAGTGATTTAATAGAAAAGATGGCTATTAACAAACTTAATAGTCTTAAGACAGATGCCAAGTTTCACCATTAGAATTCAGGTCCCAGCTGGGACTGAAGGTTTCTTCCCTGGGAACCATTCAACTCACAATTCAGCAGTGGCTGCCATTTCTGCAGGCAGTAAATAGCTCCCCAGTATTGCCTCCTGTTCCTCAGAGCTGAAGAGAGCTCTCCTGCAGCCTCACAGAGAGGTGAATGTCCCCCCCCAAAACTCATGCAGAAGTGAGCACTCCTTAGAAGGCCACAGCAGGGACTGATGCACCTCCAGGGATCTGAGATGGCAGGAGGAGAAGCTTGAAAAGGAAAGGAATAAGAAGGAAGCTTTAATTCCTTGATTTAAAGGCATTTCCTAATGCCATCCCACTGAAGTACAGAACAGCCCAAACCACTTCTGTCCCCAGAATCAGCAGGAGGTGCTGCAGAAGAGAAGGGGTCTTGGGAATGTCTTAAGTCACATGCACAAAGCCCAGGTGCATCATAAGTAGACTGGTGTTTACAGAGATTATGCAGCACTGATCAGTCCTCTAAAATGCAGCAAAACTTTCCATTAAATTATTGACTCATCTAGAAAGGAACCTACTGGAAAGGAAGTCGATTTTGGTGTTCAAAGGTGCAAAAGTTAAATGACAGTGCTGCCTAACTGGAGAAACAAGTGGATTAGAGTCTACACAGCAATGCCCAGAGCTGACCCTCTTTCATTCCATCACCCACATAAAATAGCGACTGAAAGGTACAGAAATAATCACTTTATCACCAGAAATCCTGTGAAACAATAATGATCTAGACTTGAAGCGTCAGCTGCCTGTAATTGTCCTTCACACTGTATGTCAGCTATTTCCAAATGGACTTTTGAACCAAAGCCCACATATCCCAGCACAGAAAGGGGACCAGCATGATCTTCAGAGACAAGGCCGCCCATGCCTGGTAAAAAGCCACAGAGCTTAACCTTCTCTACTCTGCAAAGGGGCAAATTGGTTCAGTAAGTCGCAGTGTGAGTTACTTCAGTAAGTCAGTGAGACTGAATCTTTGAGTCAAAGGCAGAACTGCTACAGGACAGATCTGCCTGTCTGAAGCAACAGCCTCCTTCCCTCTTGGCAAAGAATTCCAGTGTAAAAACAAAGAGGACACAGATTTCCTCCTCAAGACGCTTCAACACCAGCAAAGAGAAGCTGCAAAATAGGCAGCCAAGTTCTGTTTTCTCCTGGGGTTGTATCAGCCCAGCCAGTTCTTTAGGGCACAAACAGGATTGGCAAAGTCTATAGAGGAACAGTTGACAGCAAGGCATTACTCAGGGGAATGCACAGATGTTACAAACACCTACGCTTCATTCCAAAATTACCTTTTTTATTAGCAAACATTTGACAGTCTCAGGTCTGTCTGCCTTAGAACAACAGTCTGCTTTTGAATTCTCGTCAGGAAAATGTTACCTGTTTGTTCAGGCAATTTGATCTTGGAAGATGCACATACAATATTTACTGGAACCAATGGGGAGAGGTGAAAACAACCATGTACTTAACACCATTAATTACTTCTTCCCTTGCTTACAACCACTCAGTAGAGTTATTTATTACACATGGTGCTGTGTCCTGGATGGTTCAGTTATAGGGTTCTGGTGGTGAAGTCAGTCCTGAGGAAATTCTGAAGGCAGCCTTCCTGCCACTTTTAGTATTGACTTATGGTCCCAAGGTTTAGGCTTTCCTAGGCTGATCTTATGTATGACTTGCACTGTCTTCTGGGATATTTGGTCTCGTCTGATGTGACTGAACCTGGCAGCACTGCAGGGACGAGAATGATTTCCTCTTCCACCAGTTGAATTTCTGGCACATACTTTCTCCTAATTAGTATTCATCCTTAGGCCTGTTGAATTTATGGGAAAGAGTTAGCTACCCATGGAAATCCTAATTGTTTAGAAGCTCCATTTCCCTTGTAGCCTGCAACTCTCACTGAGAGCACCTTAATTATTAAAAAAAAACCCCAAGTCTATTATATTAATTTGTCCTCAGTAAGCTGACACTATATGAGCTAATATTTTACTAGCTTAAATAATTCTGTAAAGATTTAGAATGTTTCCTAAAAGTACTGAAACAACAAAAGAGTCAAAGTCCAATTATTAAAAAGTGACACACCTCTAGGTCCACAGATATTCTCTCCACAGAGAAATATAGCCTGGTATTCTTTAAATTGCTCTTCGACTTCTGAGTCGTTTGGGCACATTTAAAATTTTCAAACAGGATAAACACACATACAAAATGCTGTAGACATTCAAAATCACAGGGCAAAACCATTCACAAATGAAGAGGAATTATAGAAATACTCAAGAATTCTGTCTGCTCTCTCCCACCTCCTGCCAACATTGTGACATAGTATCTGATCTACAAAAATATTCTACATTTTCATTCTTTACTCTATAGGTCATTTACTTTTTGTCCCAACTTCCATTTCTTTTAGGTCATTGTTTTCTCTGCCTCCTCTTTCTCACTTTCCTTTATTTTTCCTAATTTTTTTTCTTTTTTAGCTCCGTCCATGAAAATAAAAATTATTTCAAAGGTCAAGGACAAAGTCAGGCCATGCATAACTTGAGTGACTTGCACAGCTGTCAGGCACAAATGCCAATTTCAACATCTGGTCAGAGTGGACAACACAGCTGGAACTGTTACCAGCTTCATGAAGCCTACTACTTGATTTTAGACACTCAGTTGTGACTTTTCTCTTTCCTCTCCCTGTCCCAACTTTGCACCTGCTGTGAAACTTGAGTGAGATCTTTATTTCCAATTACCCTTCCAGAAGAAGCCACTGAGGCAACATACAGGATGAAAATTTTAGAAGAAAGTGCCACCAAATGAAATGCCAACACAATTTCCAGCACAAAGGCACACCTACATATAGTGCAAGAATCTTTATTTTTTAGAAGTGGAGTTTGGAAGGCAACCAGCCTTTCAAAATGACAGATCTGCAGCTCAGTCTGAATGAATGTATTGGATACCACTGCAAAATAGCACTGCCTATGAAACTCTCTGAAAAATATTCATTTGCTTTCAAAGAACTCAAGGTAATATGCAACACAAATCCCAGCCCTATGCCAAACCTCATACACTTCTTTAATTTCAGATACAATCACATAAAGCCATTAAAAAAAAAAAAAAAAGAGAGAGAAGCTGTTTTTAAAAAATGCACATTCACTGTTAGAAAATAGTAAGTTTGAAAAAAAAAAATTAGAAGGTAATAGCTTCCCCTAAGGATTACCTTTATAAAAATCAAGTTCTTAGTTCACACAGGAAAGTTGGAGTGATTTGTGTGCAATTTTTCCCTGAATGACAACTAAGGTGCAATGCGTAGTCTTTTCTGGGAGAAATAACTGCTGTACCCTATAGGTAGAACTGATTTAAGGATTTTTTTTCCTGGATATATCCAAATAGAGTGCTATATGTTTTTGCACTAAAAAAAATACATAAGTGCAGTGTTTTTACACTGGAACAGGATGTGGATCTGGTCTAACATCCCTGAGCAGGGTCACCTGGAGCCAGATCCATGGGAACATATCCAGGCTGCTTTTGAATATCTCCAAGGTAGGACACTCCACAACCTCCATCAGCAACCTGATCCATTGCTCAGGCAAAGAGTTTCCTGATGTTTAAAAGGAAGCCCTCCTGTGCCCATTGCCTCTTGTCCAGTCACTGAGCACCCCTGACAAGAGCCTGGCTCCATCCTCTTTGTATGCTGCCTTCAGCATCCCCCCCAGTACCCCCTTCCCCAGGATAAACTGTCCCAGTTCCCTCTGCCCTTACTTACATGAGAGATTAGCTATTTCCCTAACCGCTTTTCAGATTGAGACATTCCACAACACCTTTCCTTTTTTATTTTTTTTTCTGGTAAAACTACTAAAAATGCTCCCCTGAATTACCTAAGCATAGTCTTTAATTCAAAATGGCAGCAAATTAATTCCTCTGAATGATACATAGCCCAAACTACTTCAGGGATGGGCAAGGAAGAACACAAGTTCTCCAGAAAAGAGTACTTCAAAACAAATAATCATATTTTGCATGTTTGATTTTCCCCCTCACCTCCCCATATTTAAAAGAGAACTTTTAAGCAGAGGGCATATACAATTCATTAAATCTATGTTTTGGATACTTGCAATTAAGCAGTGAGGATACGTTTTTTCATCAGAGCAAAATTATTTTAATAGCCATAATCAACACAATCAAATATAATCAGTCTGACAAGATAATAACATTTTCGAATCATTGACAATAATTTTCTGCCTTGCCAGCTCACATCTATATGAAGATGATTACCCCCGGAAAAGAGATGCAACTTCAAAGGTTTCTACCTCTGTTTCAATTCAGTGTTAAGCTATGTATTTTCATTTTTATTCTTCTGTATCCTCACCTTCCCCTCTCTCACTTCTTTTAACTTTTTTAAAGATGTACTTTTGGTCTTTCCCTTCATTCTTTACATTCTCCACCTCTTTATGCATATCTATACCTTTATGAAAGTGATTAGAATAATACATGGACATTCTTCAACAATCTTAAGCATCATAAACCTCATGAAAAGTGAGAGAAACAGGTTTGCTTCTTAATGTATTATTTTGGATTTTCCCCCAAATCTACGTACCAGCTTTCCCCATTTATCTTCAACCATGCCCAAGATGTCTTGGCCAACTTCTCTATTCCCAACACCCCTCCAGAGCAATTGCTTGCAATCTGTCACAACATGGGTATCATCTCCTACCCCTCACCTGCTCAGTCTCCCATCAATTCTGCTCCTCGTTCCTGCTGTCATTTTCACCACTCTCTTCCACTCAGTCCCTTTACTCCTACTCTGCTCTTTAAGGGGCCTTTGTTTTCCACTGGGAAGTAGCAACACTAAATTCAATCTTACTTTTCTTTCTCAAATCTCTTATTTTGAGCCTGCTCACACTCTGAGATTCTTCCCTTCCCTGCCTGTGGCTCAGATCTGTCTTTGCCTGTCCTCAGTTTCTCCTAAGCTCCTCATCTTTGCTCCTGACATCCCATAAATCTATCTTTTACCTCTGCCTTACTCCTCTCTTTTTTAACTAGACCACTTGTCTTTCCTGGCCCAAGAAGCACCTCCCCTTTTTCTTCTTCAATCTTTAAAATTCTCTCAGGAACCCTCCCTTAGCTTTTCAATATAAATTTGAATTTAGCATTGCCAGAGTCTCTTCGGAAGGAGCTACTTCCCAATGAAATCTGAGCCCAGACATCTCCAAAACATGTTTCACACTCCAGCAGGGAGAATCCTCTGCATCCAAATACTGGATAGATCATAAGTCCATCTGCAGTAGGTCATCTTAACATAAGATGCAAAATACATTATTACTATTATAATAAAACATTAATACTACAGTCGCAGCTTTGATGTTGAATGCTTTCAGAGGTAAAACATCCCAAGAAGGCACAATTTCTTACTGCCTCCCATTCACAGGGCATTTCCCAAGCTAAGTTTCCATGAACAGACAGTTTTTCTAAGCAAAAAAACTAAACTCTAGACTTTGTTTCACAGTGTGCTGGGACCCAAAAATATGTCTTTACCTACTTTTTAAAAAGAAATTGATAATTTATGATATCAACAGTTTCCTAGAATAGCTCTTGATTTAGTTAGGAGCATAAAATCATCTTTTTGCAGTCATGCCTGGAAAAAGAAAGACCAAAACATTACAATAGACAAGATACAATCCTATCCTGAAGATAAGGTTCTATATTTGATTCTTGGAATAAATCTAATGGTTCCAAGGAGGGGAAAATGTATCTGGGCACTCAGTAGCTTTCATAAGAGAAAGTTAAGGAGAAAAAGCCAGTTGCTCTTGTTCAAATAATCATGATTGCTGAAGGAAGTGGAACTTCCTTGATTTGATTTGCAACCTGCAGGAACCTGGTCTTCTGTCTTTTGTGCAGTCTGCAGATATTCAACAAAACATGTCACTGTTTGCCTCACCTTTTGAGGAAAACAATTCTATTCAAAACCATGGGATACAGAGCCATGGCAAGGCATGGCTTCATACTGAGATCACAAGCACTGTAGGGAAAGGAAAGGACAGGAAAGAGACAGCAGTGTTCAAAGTCTGTGATGAAAACCAGTGTAGTTGTTCTTCAAGAAAACATCACCATGTTTGTGGTTTCTCTGGTGGAACTACTTCTCATGGACACAATTTCATTTAACTGTTAGACTTATGAAAAAGTCACAGGCCACTATCAGACCCCTCTTGGTCTATCCTTTTTTTTGTTATTGTTTTTGAAATGCACATGGGCAGTTTTAAAGGGTTGTTTCTTATTCTTTCTTATAATAATCTTCTTTTCTAGTCATACAACATGCAAAAAAAAATCTTAAAATGCTTGCAAACACTTTTTTATTATTTTTGATTCTTCTCTTTGGTGAATGAGAATAAAGAGTATGATAGAAACTGTCTGGATATAAAAACTGATGAGAGCAGTTATAATTCTTGGCTATAGTTCCCTTTTTGCTAGAAAGAGTGTTTTTTATGAAATCCTTTTGCCAAGAACAGACCTAAGCTTTCCCGTCAACTGCTTTTAATTTGCAAGAGCATCTGCACTAAAAGCTCAAAACACTACAAGCTCGAGAGGTCTGGACTGTGATTTTGAGGGGTGTTGATAATGCATCATCAAAGAGTAACAAAAACCTTCAGATGTAAAACACTTCTCAGTATGTAAATCACTTCCATCTACAGGTCCTTTCCTGAGCTCCTTGCCTGCTTCTTCCTCCTTTGCCATCAGCCCTGATTATGACATGAACCTTTGCCTGTGCCAACATGAATGAGGCATTTTATTGCAATTAGCTGTTGCATTTATTACTGACAGTGTCTTCCCCAGACAGATGATCAATGCAGTTATAAGCATAGCAAGGCAAAGTGAGATATGAATTATATCTAGAGTTTAAAGTCTGCATAGGCCTGTCAAAAGGTAAGAAAAACAGAAGTAGTATGAATCACATTTTACCAGTAAGTATTGAAAATAGAGCAAGACACTGCCAGAAGGAAGTTTGTTGCAGAGCTATGAAAAAGCTTTTCCATCATCTGAGTTTTGGCCCAGCACTTTGAGTGACTGTGTACTTACTTCATTAGAGGATTTTGTGGGTGGGAGGATCTTGAAGTGAGGAGGAGGGTAGCAGGGAAGAGGACATTATGCATTGCTACTTGGGCTGTGAGCTAAGGTAATTTATAACAGCATTACCTAATCAGAGTTTTTCAGGATTTTTTTTTAAATTTGTTTGGGGTTTATTTTAAGCGACACAAAAAGTAGCAAGAAGATATTACAGTACTCAAGGAGACTCAAAGATACATAGCAGGCAGTCACAGCCCTAAGAGTTCCTTTGAACAGGAGAGCACAGTAACAGACTGGATTGTGTTCTTTATAAAATACATATTTCATGTATAGAAAGTGATGGAGATACAGATTTTTTTTTTTAACTCACAGAGATGTGTGTCTGTCAGACATTTTACAGACTCAGGTCAATGTGAATGCAGTAGCACAGGCTCACATTCTAGATATAGTTGCATTTGAAAACTATCTTTCTTTGCAAGGTATATAGAAGTAGATGTACATCTCTACCTGCTATAATGGAAAAGATCTTGTCATTAAATTACAAGGCCAAGAATCAAAAAACCTGTCTATAGTTCCCCTTAATAAATTTCATTTTATTTACTTACAGCTGTCTTTAGACAGCTGCTGGAAATGGAACTTCTCTTGTGCCTCGGTTTCTTCCTTGAGCCAAATCATTCATGGGAAGAAGCCAAGGCATGACTTCAAGTTTGTTTCCTTGTTTAAAGAACTCATTTCCATCATTCCAGGGAGGTTCATGACCAAGGTCATTGCAGCCATTCTGGAGACAAAACAAGTAACTAACTTATGTCCTCTCAGCCTGGCCAAATGGCTTGACACAAATAACTTGTTAAAACACAGTTTACCTGTAAGTTTATCAGCAGTGACATTCATGCAAGGACTTAAAAATACCTTCTGAACCATAAGAATTAAACCTGCCAGCTAAGATGAAAGTCAATCAATCCCAGTTTTAATTCTAAATATTCCTCCAGAAGACAAGACATCACCTAATATTTGAAAGCTACATGTTCACCTTCAAACTCACTCTCTGTTGCCACCTTGACTGCCTGGTGTGGCACCTGGCTCCTAATTAAAAGGCATTTCAGCAGGGCCAGCACCAGTCCTTGCATTGCATGTTCTGAAACGTTTAGCAGAGTGTTAACTAGATGCTGAAAGCCAGGTCAATTCATATCATCACTGAAGCTCTTATTAAGCAGCAGCAGCACCTTCTCAAAGCAGGTGGAAAGCAGGGAAGTCTGACTGGGGGCAGAGGGGGAAGGCTATGCTTGACTGGCACAAAACACCGGAGGGAACCCAAGAAAAGGCAGGGAAGGAAAAAGGATAACAAATACAGGACAAGATGGGCTGACCCCTGTATCTTTATCAAAAGCCCAAAATTCTAGAAGAAAAAGAGGCAGCAGGGGGGAACAATAATTTCTATCATACTCACTGAAGACTGCAAAAATAGGAGAGCTCAACCAAGGATGAGATTTTACCAGAAGTTTTCGTTGTGCCAAGTCAGATCATCAGCCAATATAAGTCAACACAATGGAGCTTCACACAAAGCCCCCAAATTACCACAATATAATTCCCTCCCTTCACACCCTGCCCCCAGCTTAGGTTATGAACTCCTCAAATCCATTCCAAAAATCTTTGCTTTCCAAGCAACTTCATCATGAAGGTGCACTGGTGTCACTTAGAGATGCCCCATGCACTCTGTCAATATTAAAATTGCTATTCATTACAGCTTAAAAATTAGGAAAATATAGTGTAGAATTCTATAGTATAGAAATTTTTGCCAGTGCTCTACACATTCCTTCTGTCAGTTGGGTGTCTCATCTTGCTGCATGTAAAATCCAGTTCACAGATCTTGGTCTTGTACCACAGCAGTTTTATAAATGTGTTTCTGCTTAATGATCATTTTGTTGGAATTGGAAAGGACTGTGAGCAACATCACTGCTCAATTTCCAATGAAACCTCTGTGGTCAGCAGTAAGGTCTTCTATAGAGAAAAAATAGGTTTGGGTCCTTAATCTTCATGTGTCTTTATTGTTTTAATACACCAGACTCATTTTTTCAAGTAAAAATAGTATCTGTGCTTTCTTGGGAGCTGAGTATGGAAAAGGATATCTGAACATTTAAGTCCTTGCACTGCCTGAGCAGACATCAGTTTTGGGAAAGCAGCAGAATGTTCATGTTACCCTGCAAGAGTTTTAGGCAACTGAATATGAAAATCTGCTTCTAAAATGAAACAGATCTGCTAATTTTGTGAGAAAACTTACTATAAATATTGGAAAGAAGAAGAGTGGAAGTCCAAAAGGTTTTCAGTAGATAAGCAATTGCTCAGTTCTTCTGCCCTTTATTAATCTAAGCAAGCATTTAATACTGAGATGGAATATCAGAGGAGATTAGGTCAAACAGAGATAAACTTGGAGCTAATTAGAAATCATGCTTCACGTTATTCTTCTAGTAACAGCTGTTTTGAAATATTGCTATAGGGATGATCCCACTGCAATGCTGGCTTTTGAAAGCCTTCCAAATCCTGTAAAATGTATTAATCTGTGACATTCATATGAATAGCGCAGACAAATGAAAGCAATTACTTTCTCCTCTTTGTTCTGATTTGTTATCTTGGTTTGATGTGGAGAGCCTATGCCAAATATCTATCCCTGATACTTCTATGATTTGATTTCAGATTTATTTCCTTTAAATTATGTGGTCTATTTTGGGGCTTCAGCTAAGGGAAAAACAAAGACAGCTAAACAACCTCACTACATAGAAAAAAAAATATAACTTTCTTCCTTCAGTTATCCTTCAGGAAGCCTGGATTTGGAGGTCTCTGTTAAGCTAGTTGTTGAAATAATAATAATAAAAAGCAGGGATGGGAATGAAGGAAAAGGGAGGAAAGATATTTTTCTGAAGTACTGCAAAAACTGCTACCATAGGCAGTCTGTACAAAAGTCAGAGGGGAAGGGGAAAATGCTGCATATCATAATTGAGATGGATTTGTAGAAACAGTCAGGAGAACTGCAGCAGAGAGCCTGCCTGCAGAATTCCTGAGGCAATCCAGCGGATATCCTGCCTACTTTGTTTTTTCTTTCATTGATTTAATGTAATTAAGAAGAAAGAGGCTCTTCTTTCTGTCCTGAAGATGCAACACAAACAGGGCTTGGGTGTGGGGGCATGAGGGGGAATGGCACCACAGACAGCTCCTGCTCCTTCACAGCAGGAGGATGCTCTCAGATTTTAAAACCACAGCCAACCTCAGGCTGACCCACAGCACACTGCTACAGCTTTGCTAAAGCATATAGGGGATGCTTGAAATCCCCAGGAGCCCTGCTAATGTAAGGCCTATTCCCTAGGGATATTGGTGAGCTCTGCCTGGCCATCCCAGCAGGGCTGAGGAGGACAGAGAAATCAGGTGTATCCAGTCCCACTTCACCGTGACAAAGTGACACAGGCTGCCCCAGGTGCTGCTAACCTGGGAACGGGATTTAGCTTCCTATACCACAGCAGCAAGACCTTTCTTCTTTGGGAAGCACCTAGAAAAGCCTGACAAAACCTTCACCAGCCATACTTTGAAATAATAGAAACAAGAACCATTTTCTAACCAGTAAAAGTGTAAGGACTTGAGAGGAGAGGACTGTGATAAGGAATGACCTAGAAGTCACAGGAAAAGCAAGGTTAGAGTCAGGTCTTGAAAGTCTCAGAGCCCAAAGCTCCTCATTTTCTTCATCTCTTTAAAGCAGCCACATTGACCTGGCTGTAATTTGGATGCTAATTTTTTTTCTCTCAACATCCAATTTGTTAAGAAAGAAGACAAGGGAGAAAATGTTTTCTTTAAAAAGGCTTCTGCATGCATTCTCCTTGAGAAAGCCAACAGGCCTGAGAGATTAGTGCCATCAGAGCTACATGGACCAGTACTTCATAAATACAAATAAATCAGTGACCTGAAGCCGCACTTGCTCAGCACAGTCCCAAACCTTGCTGCCAGTTTTTAAAACAGAAAAAGATTTGATCCAAAAGGCCAAATGGCTTTGGATCATACCCTAAGCCTGCAGCATATCTTCTGTCCCTGGCACTTTGAAACAACATGTGAGGGGCAAGGCTTCCAACTGCCCTGGATCAAAACTCAAACAAATGGCAGAAAGGGAAGGGGCAGCCCAGGACAGGAGAATCTGACAGATGCAAGCCTGTTGGGAGTGCCGTTCTCCACGGACACAGCCAAGAAGACAGGAAAACTGGAGGCATGAGCAGGGAGGAAGTGGGGTGAGCACACTGGCATTAAAAATAAATAGTTGTGTCACATATTGTGTACAAGGCTTAAAGACTAGTGTTTGCTGCTGACAGGCGTTTTAGGGAGTTTTTTTGTTGTGGCTATTTTTTGCCCCTTTTAATGCATACATCACATTACCCCAAAGTGACAACTGCAGTCATCCGTGCTGCCAGAGCGGCAACCCTGCAGATCCCCTCCTGTGTATTCTGCTTGCCTGGGCACCCTGACACTTCCTTCGTGACAGCTCTGGAGACCTCAGGACACAAGCTTTCCCCATCCCCCCTTTTTTTTTTTATTTTTGAGTCCACAGCAGGTATCCTTTCATGAGAAATTGGAATCCCATGTTGCTAAGTCACTCAGTCTTTCACTACATGCTGGAGAGGATGTCTGATGTTTCTGTCTGCTGGTGCTATTCCTGGCCCAGTTTTCTCACAGAACCTTTAGAAAATGACATCCAAGAAGTAGCTGTTCATAGTCTGCCACAGAACACAAGAGTAGATATAGAGGAATAAAATTCATGACTGAATTCTCACATTAGATTCCTGCTTTCCATTATTTCACAACACCTGAAAGCATCTCATTGCATTTTGCATAATTAGGCAGCGTCAAATTTTACAAGGAGTCTTTAGAAATCACATGCTCCATCCCCTTACCTATGAAGAGGGCTGGGTCCCTAATCCACTTAGGTTCACTTGGAAAAATCCCAGCTAACACCTTCAAGTCTTTTTAATCTATTTCTAGGGATTGTCATCACCTGAAAATTTGAACAAACCCAGAATTTTCTGAATGACTCATCCCAATCAACAGAGCACAGCAAATACTCAGCTGCCATTGCAGGAGAAAAGCTAAGAGTACCCCCTAGTGTTCTGGGTGCAACCTGAAAGTCTAGCCAGAGTGAAACCAGAGACAAGCCCATTTTAGAACACAGCCTTTAGTCCCTTGGCATCCATTGTTTCCCTCTGGAAAAGATCCCCTATTGCAGTGTGATTACTTGAATGTGCTCCCAATCCATCGTGTACCCACAGCTTGGTGCGTCACTGCTTCCAAGTAGGGGAATTAATAACCACCCTTATGATTTAAATATCCCCATGTGGATTTACACCAATGAACCCTCCTTTGCATTGGAAATGCTTTAAGGGTGCTCCCAGTCACCTAGAGCTGCTCGGATGACATGCAAAAGTCATTAGGGTTTGGGTAATTCAACAGCTTTTGATGCTTTATGGAGCTCCTATGAGAGTCGTGTGTCTTAATTAATCTGTCAAGTGCTTCAATATCCACTGAGAGAAGGTGCAGTACAATGCAAGACAAGGTTATTTATAACTCTCCCTCCTTCCTGTGCACAAAGCCACATTACCTCAAATTAAATCCTTTTTTAATGACAGAAAAGGTAAAAAAAATAAAAAATTGTGCAACTTCTGCTAACTGAATCCATTCCAGACACCTGTTTCTTGCCCTGTCAGGTCAGGAGACCAGCAGGTTCTGCCATTAACCTCCTGCTGTGAGAGCTCAGCAAACCTTTTCACTTTTCTGGGCTTCTCTTCCAAGTCATCTCTCTAGAGATGTTCTTCCTGTCAGGGTGTATTACCGTGTGCATTTACTAAGTAGTAGTAATTATTTTGTCAATAACAAAGGAAATGTATTGTTAATCATAACAACAGTCTTAATATACTTTGTCTTCCTGGCTTTTTCTGGAATAACAACAACTGGAAGGCAAGTTTAATTTAAATCCAGGGAGACACATGTGGAGTGCAGCACCCAGCAATATGTATGCAGATGATAACATGCTTGAGCAGCCTGGCCAATACAGTACTTGCAGTAGCCCATCCATCAAGGCTTAAGTTATAGCAGATAATGCAAATTTAATGATTAAATATAAAAGCTTAAAATTCCAGCTGGTAGCAGCAGCTTATGAGGGGGGTAGGGAAAGGCAGTCATGAAAGCCTGTCACCTAAACTTCATCTTACACTGGAAAAGTCTCTTCCTGGAGCAAGGCAAGTATATTAATAATGCAGCAGTGCCAGCTGAGGGAGACGGCTGGTTTGTAAAAGCAATTCTGACTGTAAGGGTCCAGGAAATGGAATCTCAACAGGATAAGCCACATTTACAAGCTCCTGCTAAGATGGTTCCTTTAGCAAGCCAGAAAATAACTTACAAACAGATCACAGTTTGCACTTTGGCAGCACACTTAATACATGCTGGAAGTGCCCAGTCTGGAGAGAAATACACTGCAATTATAGAGACAGTGCAACTTGGGCAGGCCAGGCCACCAAACTCCCCTCGTGGGTCCTTCAGAGCTTCTGATTCTGCAGGACATGACTTTAACACAAAGCTCACCGTGGCGTTTATTACAGACCCTGTAAGATGCAAATTCAGCAGTTCCTGTGATTTTTTCTGATTACTGATTTCTGGGATGTTTGCTTTTTCCAAGAGATTGTTTTGCAATTTTGCTGTGTTTTTAGTCAGTCCAAATAGCTTTGCTATTAAGTTATCTCATTGCCTGTACTTAGACTCTAAGTGCAGCTCTGTGGTGTTTAAAACCAGGAGCTGAAATGAAACACCATCTGAAGCAACAGATGATGAGCTGGAATCTTCTGGTTTTCCCTCAGGGTTCAGTGTTGCCTCTCACCTGTTCCCTTTTCCTGGTCTGTCACATGAGGTAACAGCAGTTATCCAGCAATCTCAGAAGTAAATTGTAAGGATCAGCTTGTCAACACCCACTTAAATCCACATAAATTGCTTTGAGCATAGGAAGCAATAAAATGCTGAACAGCATCACTGCTGTGGTACCCAAATAGACCCTTTTATTGTCTTGCCAGCAAGATGTATATACAGAGATGCAGACAAGATCAAAGTTCTGTGGGGTTTTTTAAGGGTTTATTTTATGGGCTGCATAAGGATTGGTGTCACCTAACACATGAAATCTCTTGGAAAAATAAAATATCTCTGGCTAAACATCTTGAAATATAGCTAACCACGCTACAGTGCATAAATGGTCTGCTGTGGGTGCTCCTCATTACAATCAAACACAGGAAAACGAGGAAGGGAAAATCAGTACATACTGAGAAGACTTCTCTCCAGAGTTACCACTAACTGGAGATTTCCCTGGAAAGTTGGATTATCTTTTATTACCCCACTACTTGGTGAGCTTACTCCCCTTTTTAACTGGCCTGTTCACAAATTTACTACATGTGGCAAGGGCTGGTTGTTTTTGTATTGCTGCACACGCTCAGCAGCACTGAGCAGCTTTCCAAGGAATAATGGGAGCGTGCTCCACGTGCCATCAGGTGTACACAGCACAGTGCCTGAACGTGTGTGGCACTGCTCAAGATTACATAGCTCTAAGCCAAACACAACCTAGCCATGGTCTGTTCTCCTATCAAGAAGCTGAACCCACAACAAATATGAGGCTTGCATGAAAAGATAATGCACTTTTTCTAGCCGCACTGAACACAAACAAGCAAATGGAATGTGTCCCACATTGTTACACTCCAATTCCCTTGTGTATGCCCACTGCTCCAGAGTATATTCACAGACAGCCCACCCTTCTCTGCTGGTCCCCCACCACACAATGCACAGAAATTGCCACTTCAATTCCACACTAAGCCCCTCTGGCTCTGAGTGACCCTCATGCCAAACTCCACACAGCTGAAAATTCTGCTATGGCTGCAAGGAACATTAAGGAAGAACATTTTTGTTAAATGGAGCCACACAACAATTTATTGAATGCAGAATTTCTCACATCATTGTGTGACATCAATCTTCTGTGACAATATCTGCAAATATGATGGCAGGTGGTGGATGGTGTCAGGCAGAAGGCATTTGAAATTAACTTGTGGATCAGGGACAGCTGGTTGAATCTCTCTGCTGAGAGATGGGGTTCAGGAAGTCTGAAGACTTCTGAGGGGTTGCTGCATCCGCTGTCAAATATTAATTTTTGTGTATACAGTTTCAGCAGGTTTGGCCCTGTTTCAGTGACCCCTCCTCCCCTCCACACCATCACCAACTCCAATTTAACAGGGATTACCAAGGGTACAGCACACTGAGAAAGGACAGGACTTCAGGTAACAGGTAGGAGGGATTGAGTCTTGCCTCAGACTCAGTGCTGATGGTTCTGGAGCTTTATTAAAGAAAAGGAATCCGTGAGATCATGAAGAGCTATTAAGCTTGCATATTTCTCCAGTTTATCAAGATGATCTGTACACAGGCAAAGCATTAGCTGTGAGTTTTCTGCCTTCTGGTACCTGCTGTCAAATGCCCTAGTTGGCTGGTGTAAAACAAATGCCAGCTGTACCCTAATAAAGAAAAAGGCTTTGGACTTTACATGTATAACCAAAACCCAAATGACACTATAAACCTGCTGTTGTGGCATTTGTTCTCTCAAGGGTTTTACAGTTCAGCATAAACTGGAAGACAACAGAGGAAGATACAAATATCTTTGTTGTACAGACCTAAAAACATACATGAAAGTCAGTATTTTGAAGATTAAGTTAATAATGCCAACTTGCTGTATGAATTGTGAAGTGGGAATTGGCTAGAAAGAACTGTATGTGTATCTTTGTTTTAACTGTGCCATTCTTTCCCCGTGCAAAAAAATAAACAAGTGCCAACTCCCCACCTCTCTCCCACCAGGACCTGGCTGCTTTTCTCCATCACTGGCATTATCCAGTCCTGCCTGTGCCCAGGAATTTCACTGCCTGTCTCACTGTTGGTATTTCTCAGCAGTACCTCATATATATGGGACATCATGTTCTGCCCTCAAGAAACCCACAGCATGAGAGTCAGGAATCTATTTTAAACGGTTAGGTATTCCCCGACCATGAAGGAACAGTATTTGTAGCTATGTGTATTTGAGGGCATCTTCCCTGGCAAAATAGAACAGTGGAAAGAGATGAAACTGGGACTTACTTGATATTCTACTCCTCAGACTGATAAAACGAAATATTTGACAATTACTCTTCAGAAACAAGTGAAGTTAACCAAGTCTGGGTAGTGGTTTAGATGGATATCTCTAACCTTTTGCTATCCTACCCAAAATTGTGACAAATGGCTTTCACTAGTGTTGTTCTCATAGGATACCAAACTTTCACTTCAACAGAAAGATGTGGGGTCTCCAGAGGTCCCTGTTGCATTTGCAGGTGCAAGAGCTTTGTCTCTATTACTGAGTACAGGTTGAACCCAGATGAGTTGCCTGGTGTTTTCACCCATCACCAACATACCCCCATGACACAAAGATATCTCTCCATCCCTACAGCAACTCTCATTTTTGGGATCACTTCAACAGCTGCTTCAAAGTATAGTTAATTGTTTACAGGTAGAAAGGATAATTTTTCCATGCACTGCAAACTCCATGTCAAACACATAACAAGAAACTGAGAAAGGAAAAAGCCGTGGACTGAGTTTTTATGAGTGAGTGGCTCAATAATGAAAGGTTCACAACTGTTGTAATGACTGAAAACAGCTTTGGATAGAACACAAAATTCACTGCTCCATGGACACCAGAAGTTTAATTTTCTAACCACTGAAACAAGCCACAAATTACCCACCAATTTCAAAAACAGCATGACTGTGGCCTACACGGATATTTTTGCTGAAAGGGGGAAAATATGACAAGAAATAACAGTCTTGCAGCTATAGCACTGAACACCCAGGACTTGCATGTAGCTCCTGACTCTTCAAGGACCTTCTTATTTTACACAGGCAAATCACTTGAGAGTAAATTCATCTCCCGTGGAATAGGACTAAATATATATACATTAAAATTGCAGAAGTCATTATATAGATGGGTTTCTTATTATTCCAAGTGACTAGGAATAAATTGTCCACAAAAGAAAGCAGTCCTTCAATTGTGTTTGAATGCTGCTAAACATATACCCCTGTGCAATAAGCAGACAAACTCCACACTGTTTTTTTGTTCAGCCACTTTAGGAGGAGGACCTTATTTTTGTGCCCAGGTTAAAAGATAAAAAAAGTGTTCACACTGCTTTGTAAATATAACCCTGTATGACAAAGAAGTCTATTATGAATATCTTGATGCCCAAGTTAAAAGGACAGTCTGACAAGAAAATTGTATCATCCAGTTTGCAAAGTCTCTACTTATTTCCAAAAATTCTATTGTGCACACCAGCAAAATTTGATTTTTTCCAGAATAGACTCAGTGAGCAGATTTGTACAGAACATAGAGTTTGTCCTTGCTTTCCCACAAGTCCTGACACTCATTATTAGCTACCTGGGAATTGGTTTCTTGAGGGACTACATTATCCTCTGTTGCAATATTCCTGTTATTTTGCCAACAACCTTTTTCACCTTAATTTGGTCTGAGGTGAACATATTGATTTTAGGACCACAGTTGAGAGCTGCACCCTTAAACATGAAGTTCTTTCTGAAATCTGTTAGTTTTAGAATCATAATGAGAAGAAAAACCAAAGCTGTCTTGACCCACTTCATTGGTTCTCTTAAATAAGTCACAAGTCTACACATGAAATTGTGACGTGAAGCCTGTATCTTTTACCAATCTCACCAGTTCTTTAAACGAGCCAAGGAAAAATAAGGCAGCAGGCGTTATTCTTTTTTATAGTCAAGACATGCTTGGAGGTGCAGAAGAGTGGTCTTGTTCCAATTTTAAACCAGCAGGAAATGGACTACAGAACTGGGTTTTCTGAATGACCCTAGGTTCAATACATGTCTTACAGGCTAAAGTTACTAAAGACTGACATTTGCCTTTTCTTTCACAGTTCCATTAAGCTGTACCATTAATGCAGCAAATGAATAGAAGCATCATAAGCCACAGTGCTCCAATATTTGAAAGTTGGCTGGTTCCTCATCCGTTTCTAGTTCTATCTGAACAGAATTTTCAAAGAAACAGACTTAATGAATCATGTTTAGTCATGCCTGAATGCTCACTGACATTGTAGCTTAAAAGCAATACCTGCTCTCAAGGGACTTTTTTGCCATATCTACATTCCACACTACATTCTGGATTGTGTTTATTTATTTCCTAGAAGCACATATACTTCACTAGTGAGCAAATACAATTTCATCTTTGCAGCTCAGTCCTCCCCAACCACAAATGGGGCATTGCTAGCCTATCTCTTTAGTAAATCATTTTGAGGTATGCTTATGGGAAAATCTGTTAAACACAATCATATTAATCTTTTCCACTGATTTCTAGGGAAAAGTGAGCAGAACTCCATCTTTTTCTTCTCCCCTTTCCAACTATCTGCCATTCCCCCACTTCAATTAGGTCAAAACCCTGCAAGGAATTAAGTGCAAAAAGTTATTAGTTGACACTGAAAGGTCAGTTCTGCAGTTTGACTCAATGTTGTAGAAATAGGTTTCACAGGACTGGGGTTTGTGTGAGCAGATCAGAGCCTCCCTAACAGTGTGTGAGATGAGAGACAAGGTAACAGGACCTCACAACTGAAACAAGATTTCTAGGAAAGACCATGCAATACCAAAGACTAACACTGGTCTACAGAATTTCCAGGAATGCTTTACTTTCCTCACTTAAGTATTGTTTTCCAACCCCTAAGAGTTTTGCTTAATTCCATTGTAGGTTGGTTGCATTTGATGTTCTTTTCACACAATTGTACCCTTGATCTGGCCACTTTTTTTACTTTTAAAGCAACAAAGCCCATCATAACGGACTCATTTTTGACATCTGCTAGGCAGCCTCACACATCTGAGATTCTACAAAGCGTTCATATCAAAGCCTGCCAGAAGTATGCCTTGTGCAGCAGGGATCAGACCGAAAATTAACGTGTCACTTACAAATGGTAAAGGCATAAAACTGACTAATCTAATTCCATGGTTCAAGGAACAGCTGGATCAGCTGAGGGCAGGTGTGTGAAAGGAGAGCCAGACACCTCTTTCTGAGGCATCACAGGGAGGTGGGCTGAGCACCAGCTCCAGGCATTCCAGGGAGCCAGGCAGAAGCCATCAGGAACAAACCTGGCTGCAGGGAGCCCCTGTAATCCTCTCTAAGTCTCAGTGGTATGTTCTAGATAATTACGTAAAATGGCCATGAAGATTTTATTTTAATATGCTTTCTACTTTGACAGTCTCTCATTTCAAGCAAGTTATAGCTAAAATAATTATATTATTTTCCCATTCTTTTCCAAGTGTCACAGAGTACTTGGTCATTTCTGATCTGACCTTGCTGATTTCAGGGAGACAAAATATTGCAGATGTTCCCCTTTTAGACTTACCTGAAAGCTCTACAAAGAGCTCTCTCTGAGCAAGGTATATAAAAATATTGATTTGCCCAATTTATTTTACTGGAAAAGTGAAAATAAACCAAGCAAACAAATAAGGTATCCAAAACCAAGTAAAAATTATCATGCTGATGAAGTAATATGTATCTAGACATCTTCATCAGTCAGGAAAGGAAAAACAAATCTCATGACAGCTTCACTTTGTGTTCAACACACAAGACTTGGTATATTAGGAGCATACACCATTTGGCAGTTATATGCTCCCAAAGAAAACATGCAAGGACAGGGAAAAGTCTCACTCAGATCCATATTCTTCCATTCATGATTTGAAGAAATAGTAAGGAGCAGAGGATTTTTAAGTGTCAAATCCTAAGTTCAGCTACCCACTTTTCCTTTCTGTCTTACTCCTGTTGCTCCCAGATAGTATTTAGTTGCTGCCAAGCAGCAGGAAGATAATTAGCACTATGTCATGTTTCCTTGTTTTCGTCTCTTGTACCTTCTACTTACATGCACACTGCTCCTCAACATTCCCAAAATAAAGGTAAATTGGCTGCAAGAAGCAAGAGAATTGAAAGCATAATTCCACACTCAGCCGTTGGAAACACTCCGTCCCCTAGAGTACTTGCTCTTATCAGTGCAAATCGCCCTGTAAGCTTTGGTCACAGAACACATTAACATCTCCAGCCAAGCATCTGGCAGGGCTGTGCTGTTCACCTGCCCCCAAACCAGCCAGCTGAAATACAGCAGGTATTCCACAGGAAATACACTCCCTGCAGTACTGCTGGAGCTCCTGTTGAGGGCAGTTTAGAGAATTTAGCATCTGTGCTGCAGTGCACATAGCAAAAAGAAAAAAAACCTGTCAGAAAAACACAACAGCTTCTGTCAATTCATTTGCTAGGATGAAAGAGATGCCTCATTCTAAAGCTACCCACTATAATCCATTTAGGCACGCTGCCTTCTGCCCATTTTGTATTTCTTTGTTTCCAAACAATAGTAATCTTTTTCGGAGTGTGGAGAGCAAAAGATTTTGTCTTCCAAGCTCCATACTCACTTTGCATCAGCACTCTTTTTTTAACCCAGGGATACATGTCCCTAGTAGCATGAGAAGAATTTAGTCCCTTTTCAGAAGACTCCAATCTATTTCTGTATTTGAAATAGCAGAAGGTCCTAAAAACAACTACTGCAACCCTTTCACACACGGGCACACATGAGAAAGGGATCCCAGAATGCAGAAACTGACTGACATACACATCTAATAAAGGTAAAGGGGTAAGACAGTCAAAATAAGGCAGACAAGGCAATTCCAAGCAGAGTCTGAGCACACTGGAGACCAAGATCATCTACTTGCAGCACAAAAATGAGGGGAGTTTTCCAGCTCTCACAGCCACCATTCATCACCATTTGCTAAACCACTTGAATTCTCCACTTTCTTTTCCACCTCCAGCACTTTTGCTAAGTGCTAGATGTTTGTGATAAGCCAGAGGCTCTACCAGAATTTCTGCTTGCAAGACCTTGCATGGCCTAAAGTCAGCCCAACAGCCATTTACAATTCAGAAAAATCAACGGTTGTAAAATTCATTGTGTCTGGCATCAAAGCAAATTCCAGTGTTGCCTTTTTGCAGATCAGGAGTTAGTCTCTCTGTTTCAAAACTGCTGACATATCACCTTCCATGATGTGGGATTTTTTTTAAAAATACAAAGGCAGGTGCTACAAAACAACACCTCTCTGCTTCCCCATTTTGACCCAATTATCTTCTATTGTAGCTCTAGCATTAATGGCATGGCATATCCAACCAACCATGGCATATCCAGGCTCCCTGGATAATGAGATTAATGAAACCAGGCCATTTTCCAGACATCTCCCAAGGAAAGTTCAGTCACATGGCTACCATGAAACCCAAGTGAGAGCTGGGAAGAGAGACACTCCAGTCAATGTTGAAAATATTTAATCCCAGACAGCCAGTCAGAGACCCAACTCCACTTAGAAGAGCATGACACTGTAATAAATGGATTGCATTGTGTTTCTTGCATCACAGAGAGTCACAGAGTCACTCTAGATATTCTTTATGTTCAGGCAGCTCGACTATCTCGATAGAGTTCCCTGTCTGACAGGGAGGGGAGGGCTGAATGAGTGCAGTGAATCTGTCACTTGCAGCAGACAAGAACATCTTGTACTTGAGCTGCTTGTTGAGTAGGTTACAAAGGCAGACATAGCAGCAGATTATTAGATTTTTTTTTTTAAACTGAGGTATTGAGAAGTAAAACCTTTGTAACAGTCTATTAATTTAATGTGCGAGATATCTAATTAGCCCCACCAATAAGAATAATAAAATTTAAGGGTTAATATTAAAAAGAAAAATAATGCAGTCTAAACTGAGCTTTGAAGAAAACCCAGCATTCCCAATCCTTATTTTTCAGGCAGTCATGAGTAAAATCAAGACACCTCTGCAGGGTAGAATAGCTGAAACTAAGGAGACAGATTGAACCAACTCAATATTCCCATCTCTGCTAAGCAACAGACTAAAGAGGAGAGGCAGAAAAGTAGTTTGCAACAATCTGAAGGGCACTTTGACCAAGGAGAAAAAAGCGAAACAAAGCAGTGTGTAAATAGAAATAATAGAATGGAAACATGATGAGGCTAAAAATAATTGAATTAAATTATTTTACTGTGGAATTCTCCCTTAAAGGAAGTGAAATTAGTCCCTTCTAATACCCTGAGTAAGCCTGGAAAGTCCTCACAGTTGCAGCAGGATGTACAAATACACCTTTTGGCATTTCTCACTTTCAAGATTTGTAAGAATGATGTCACATTTGATGTGCCAAAAACCTACGGGGAAAGCACCACCCAATAACTCTGATTTGCTCATCTTTAATACTAATGTGAGTTGTGTATGCATGTGAAGAATTAATAGGATTTTCTGAGCAAGGAGAACAACTGCTAATGGTCATTACACTACATCAGAGGACTGTGACATCATGCTCTTCAGCAAACATATGTTTTTCAGGGAAAATAAGCACTTTTAAAACCTGATGGCTATATTAAATCCCATGACACCTGCCTAAATATCTATGGGGTTTTAAAAGCAACTTCTTAACCTTGTCAGTCTTACAGCATTGCTGACACCACTACTTAAAATTAGCAGACCTGAGAGAACTTTGTACAACTCAGCTTTTCAGACTTTTTACTTGGTTTCAGACTGCAAGCTTTGCATAACTTCTGAAAACTCATGGCTAGAGACACAAGAAATGAATGCAGCAGGCACTGCATATTTCTGAAGAGCTACATTTTGCTCCCCTCCCAGTGATTTGCCTGCCACATGTCTCTGAATGAGTCATCAGTGCAGGGGAAATACCTCCAAATTTGCAGATTAGGAACGGCAGATCCTGCAGATTTGGGCAGACTATCACAGCTATGCTCCTTCCAGATCTAAACCCTCTATGCCATGCAGCTCTGATGACCTTGGACTGCAGGGCTCTGGACATCCCCCTGCCAGCATCAAGCAGCAGGCTCAGCACAGTGCCCCTCCTGGACAAAATGCATTCTCCTTCAAGGACCTACTCTTCCCTGGGCACACAAGCCAGTGGCAAAGTGGGGAATTCAGACAGAGAAGGAAATAAAGATGCTGGTCTGCCCACCCAACCCAGCAATGCCTTCAGAAGCAGGTCCTGCCCCTCATGCACATCCATACCAGGACACAGCAGTGCAAACCTATTACATAACCTACCCTGAATTATGCAATCCTTTAGTGCTCATTAACAAGCAGAGGCTCCCACAAGTTACCAGCAAAAACAATCTGAGAAATTAATAAACATAATCTGTTTTATTAATAGCCAACCCATGCTTTTGGGTCAAGAAATTGTGCATACCACCCCAGGAATAAAAGTTACTGAGCTTTAAAAAGTAACAGGTTCACTACTAGTACTAAAAAAGACAAAATCAGGAATACTCTTGTTTGCATAAGTTGCAACTGATCTTATTTGGTAAGACTGTAAGTGTCCTAATTTGGTTTTAAAAGTAAAATCAATTGTAAATTTATTTAGACCAATTTACCTGCCTGCCTGTTGTACATCACTGGGCCTGTATTGATTGTTTGAGATGGAACTCATTCCAAATTGTATTGATTTAATTCATTAGCAAATTTTTAACAAAGCATATTTTGTTGTTTCAGGGCAGAAGTACATAAAGCTCCATTTAGAGACTGTAGGACTGAGCAGGGGAGGTATGGGAGGGGGCTAGAATTTCTCAAATAAATGAGATTTACAAACAGCAATATGAATCATCTGTTTCTGATGAAAGATCAGTTTTCTAAACAATAAATAAGAAAAACTAGGACTGGAAAAAGCGTAGATACAATGATGGGGGGGAATCCAGTTGGTGAAATAAGAATGGGGTGAATAATTCATAAATAGTACAATGCATTGGTCGTTTTAATAGACATTTTGATTTATGGATTTAAGTGTCTAAAATAGCTCAACAATTTATAAATCATCTTAAAATCAACAGATCATGAGTAAATTTGTCTGGCTCTACAGCAAGGCAGCCGAGCTGCATTTGTTACCTTGGCAACTGAAGGTACCTCAGTTACCATGGCTACAGCTCCTTTAAAATACGGTTGGCAATTCCTCCCTCCCCAACTTTTGTGACTATTTTGAAAAGGAATTTTAAAAACAAAACAAAAAAAAGAAATCCTAGTACTGTGTCAACACTTGCACTGAGACAAAAGGTTCTGCAAAATGCAAATTTTTTCAATCCACAACACCAGGTTAAAGATAAGTCAATTTTTGTGCTGCAAATCTTTACCTCAGTGAGATACTGTGTTATGAAGAGCTTAGATCTGGGAATCCACAATCTTGGATTATGAAGAGCTTGATCATCACATACTCAGCTCAACATTTCCCATCAAAACCTAGCTCTGCTGCTCGCTGGGTGAAGTGGTGCAGAAATGCACTCCTACCACATTGCAAATTCTCTGTGTATCAAAGCTCCCCACAAACAGGCTGGATTGCTTAATGATATGGGGGAAAGGGTCAGAGATCCTGGATTCTCATTTCTGAGGCACATGAAGTGGCAACAGGGAGTGCATTCACCCCCCCAGGCTCCAGTCAGCACATGAGATGTGCTTGCTATGTCTGGAAAGGATGGCTTTATGGAGGAAACTATTTACTGCACTCAAATCAGTGTCCTCTGAATTATCCTGGGCTTAGAGTGGCATTTATGTTGCTAAACTGCAAGTAATCTGTTTAGGGAAGTTGCTTGCACCTAATGCAACAGGAAAATGCTTTTCCATCTTTCCAGAAAATTGTGCACCTTAATCTGAGATGCAGGGCATTCAAGGAAGAGGTCACAATGCCTCTTTCACCTCACTGAGGTTATACTGCAAGTTAAATATAAAAAACCTTCAAGCTCAGATTGAGAAATAAATATTTTTTTTTTAAATCATCACAAACTTGGATTTGGGCATCTTCTGATCCCCAACTAGTTCTATGTTTTAAAATCACCTTTAACTTCCCCTCCCTAGGAAACAGCTTTTTTGTGCTCTCCCACAACGTTCAACTGCACATAGCTGGTGTTATAAGCAGGCTCATGGCAGCACACAATTGCCACAAATCACTTAAGAATTAGAAATGGAGTGAGTGAAAATAAGCCCTCCGGGGTAAATGCTATTTTTCCTCCTTGTTTGCTAACAGAATACCTGGCTTGCACACAAGTCCTGCCTTTCTCCTCTCTTCTCCAACTTCACCCCCAATCCCTTTTCATTCTCCCTTAAATTTTTATGCAGTTTTGTGCCTATTATATGGATACTTGCTAGAGAAGATTTCCAGAAGAGATTAGTGATTTCTGGTGATTCACAGTTATTGAGTCTCCAAACCAAAATCTCCTGAAGGGTTTAATTTCAATAAGCCACCAGTCTGATCATAATAAAATATCTGATAAGATTTCTTAGTGTTGAGGACTTCAAAGTCGCATGACAAAGTATTGAGGACACTAGAAAGGGCAGTGGAAATGTTTTCATGCTTTTCTTAACTCAGAGAGGACATTTCCACAATCACTGATGTCACAGGGTGGCACAAAGAACAAAACTCCAAGAGCCTACACAGATCTGAGAACTGTCCCCCCTCCCTTCTTTACACCCCACACACACATGTGCTGTGTGTTGGACTCACTGCACTGCAAGGTTTAAAGGAAGTACATGGCTCAAGGACCAAGCTGGAATTTCACAACCTGAACTCTGACAGAACACAAGTTCTGGGGCACCATATCTTGGCCAACAGACACAGTATCATAACAACAGCCCAGCACTCCAAATTTCACAGATTATCCACCCCTGGGGAAGTTTAGATATTAAGATACAGATTGTATCTATCCCCTAATTTTACCCCAATTCAAGATCTCAATACTGGTAGTTGAGTAGTCAAAGTTAAAACACCATACTTAATAAACACAGCTCTAAACACAATCACTGTGTCTGTGGGACAGTAGTACCTACTTGTTTTGTTTTACAAAACAGTTGCAGAGATTGACACCTTTGTTAACATTTCAACATCACTTCCAAGGTGTAGAGCTCCACGCTGTTAAATGCTATAGAGTGTTTTGGATTCTTTGTAGTGAACATAGATGCATAGTATTCAAACAGAATTATTTCAAATAAATTTCCTATGTGTCTGAGGTTAGAATTCAGAAATTGAGTTGGTTCTTCAATCACACTTAGCATTGTACCTGCATGTGCACTTGAACAAACCTAAGAAATGAAAATACACCACAGATGATACAGCCAGAAGACAGTAAACAATAATAGATAGGAGGATCCTATTATCCAACAAGACGTTGAGTGCAGAACACAAGCTAAACACAGCTGCATAATATTGTTAGCAAACCATTTAGCATACTGTATATTTCTTTTACCTTCTGCAGAAAGCAAATTTTCTCCAGGTTTAGGCTATGACTTACCTTGTGGTCCTTTCTGAATATTTCCATCTTTCTGTTGACCTTGACTGTAGAAGAGGTTGGTTTTAGAAGTGCTTACTTGTTGCTTATGCAATATAACTCCCAGGAGGGGGTCAAGGGGCTCCTCCTGAGCCTTTTGTAGCCCCAGCAGAAAAGGATTAACAGAGAGAGAGAATGGCTCTCACCTGCAAAGGGCTGTTGGCAACCCAGAAGGGTTTGACAATGCCAAACAACCAGGTCTGCAGCAATACCCCTGGAAATGCCCCCTCCACAGCAAGGCCTCCACAGCTGCCAACACTCAACTGGCTCATAGGAGGGGTGATCACCCCGTGCAGCTGATAGCAGGACTGGTGTCACAGGTACTAGATGTGACTCACCAATTCAGCCTTAACCACATAACAACAAAGACAAGGCTTTTTCATTGTTGTCCTCCATGTAAGGACAGAGCTAGATTTGGTACAGTAGGAGAAAATATTGTACCATGGAAAGAAAGGATGCTCCAACTTTCTTCTTGAAATCAGGATGGTGCTGTCAGCAAGGGGGGTGGCAATGTGCTCTAACTGCCCTGTGTCACTTACCGTGGTGGCAGCTCATGCCATGGCAGATGCCCTCATGAGTTTGAGTTGTACATTATATTTTCTGTAAATAGCACACCTGTACTTGCCTACAAAACAAGTGGGCTGTTTTCCATGAGATATTAGAAAAACAATTTAAAAATTACTGGGACAGCAAAGTGACTGCTGAATAGGAGACTGGCACCAAGTGCCCACCTTATGGCTCCAGCTGCTTACTGCTGATACATTGAAGAGTGGAGCCACAGAAACACAGGAATAAATATTGCTGGTCAAGATAGATTATACATAATCCTTTAGGCTGGAAGTGCCTTTTAAAGGTGACGTGGTCCAACACCCTGCAATGTGCAGGGACATCTTCAACTACATCAGGCTGCTCAGAGCCCTGTCTAAACTGACCTTGAATGTTTCCAGGGATGGGACATCTACAGCCTCTGGGCAATCTGTTCTGGTGTTTCACCAGTCTCATAATGAAAAAACTTCTTGCTTATATCTAAGCCTGATTCCCTTGTTTAGTTCAAAACCATTAACTCTCATGTAATTGCAACAGGCCCTGCTCAAACATCCGTCTCCATCTTTCTTATATGACAAAGGGTATTTTGGAAGTTGCCTAAAAGAGCTACCAACACAGTTTCATAAGTTATGTTGTCACTAATTTGGATATCTAAAATGGCTCACAGCCAGTCAAAACCCAGTACTGACAAAGATTGCTGTCAGTGGAAATTTTGTGTGTTCCATCCTGTGCACTATCCATGCACAAATTAAGCTCTGCAAGAGCCTCTGCCTAACTAGAGAATGAAAACATCCTCTGCTTTCCAAAGAACTACCTAATTTTTTTAATAGTTTCTGAATTTTCTTTTTGGATTCTAATAGTTGCAGTTATAAATAATGTGGATATACTTTTATATAATTATATAATAATGTTGATATTTGATATTTAGGTTTTATAGAGGAAAGGCACAAAAAGATCTCAATATTTAGTAACATATTTAGACCATCTAGGAGCTTAACAGGACTTTTGTACTATGCACTGCCCAAAGGTAGGAAAGAACTGTGGCCATAATGCTTTAAAAGCAAAAAATGGTAGCTATGCCTTCAGCTAAGCAAACAACATGGGAGGGAAAGTGCCTACAACACACTGCTAGTCATAATCTGGAAAAAAATATGAAGAAATGGTTTCTCTGAATTACGTGAAATTATCCAAAATGAAGCAGTTGTTGAAATGCCTGACGTTTAACATCCATATTTTTAGCCACCTTGTTACGAACTCTGGCTTTTTGGGGAATACATCATCTGTGACATCCATCCACATAGACTGCAGTGAAAACAGGAAATCCTGAGCTCAACACTTACTGGCACTACAGCGATCCCAGGGCTTCCAGTTTTCCAGGGTGAGAAGTTATTTTGAGTGCCTCTGTTCTGAGGCGCTAAATTCAACTATCAGAGGGTAAACGCTCAGCTGCTCCCAGAATTTAAATCACTCTGAACATATTCCACAGAGTCAGAAACTGAGGTTTCAAAATCCATGGTCAAATATAAAATCAATTGGTCTGTAGAGGAATTATACCATAATTATTTTTGCTATATTATGGCTTTGGGTGAGAAATTGGAGTAAGGATCTCACTGGAGACACAAGCTGCTCACCTTTGGGGCTTGATGCTTCATCCTATGTGGGAGCTGCCAGCATCATCCTACAGCCCACCACACCCCAGCAGATCTGTGTGAATGTGTGTGGAAGGTGAGCAGACAGACCTCACACTCTGTAGGTGCAGGGTCCAGCCAGCCCACCCACATGGGAAACTGCAAAAGGTTGGACAGGTACCCATTTTAATTTGTCTTGAAGCAGGAGCATTATTGTCTGCACACAAAGGTGATCTGGAACACACACCAAATAGCTTGGCTTAAAAGCCACAGGGAGAAAAGTTGGCCTTGCATGCTAAGTTCAAGAGCTCTATATTTAGGGCAAAGCCTCCCTGTGTTTCAGCTGTTTCCTTATGGACTTTTGCACTCAATACTCCCACACGCTGGAGGGTTTCCTTTTGCAAAAAGAAAAAGGTAAGTGAGCAGGGCATGCTTTTCCTAAAGGAGCTGGAGACCACCAAGCACCCTCTTCCTCCTTCATACCTGTAACAATTTCATTCCTGGGGGCTGCTGGGAAGCTGAGGTTGATGAATCAAACCTCACCATGGGTGGACTCTGAAAGGCTGCAGTAATAATGTCTCCAGCTCTGTGAAAGGCTTCTAACACCACTTCAAAAGTAGGTTATAGAGAGGGTGCACACCATATAAGCATAAGCATATGAATTAAGCCACCTTTGGGCAAGTCACAGTGCAGAAGCTGTAACAAAAAGGGAAAAAAATAGACCAGCAGCAAGTTAGAGAGGAAGGAAGTGTGATTTTCTCAGGAGATAAATCCAGAACAAAGGTGGTGAGGTGAGATCCTGAAAATCCTAAAGCATGACACCACCACCATTCATTGCTACAAAACTCCCTGTTTCAGTTTAGAACAGAAAGTGTGCAGAGTCCAAAAAATGTTACCAACTGCCTCACAGAAAAAGGAACTCCTAGTATTAATGGGCAATTAAAGTGCTCTGGTTTCTTTTGCCATGTGATAGTTTATGTTGTGTGTATGAGATATTATATGACTTTCTCAGTTTTCTTAATCCTAAAGCTTTTGACAGAACTGACAGCATAAATGTGTGTGGCATCATCTGAAAATGAGATTAATAATTATGTTGAATTTATGCAGCAAAAGCATGAGCATATGAAAACACATGTATAGTACTCATGGGATGTTTGAATGTTTAGTGGTTGTTAGCTTACAAAAGAAAGAAAACACCTGAAAATTTCTAAATGCTTAATTGTTTGTGATGGATAAGACAAAAGTGAAAAAGCTTAAGATAAAGATTATTTAGGTTAGGCATTAGAAGGAAAAAATATAGATTAAAATGGGTGAAGTACTGGATAAATTTCCTGCAGAATTTCTATGATATTCACCAGTAGAATGGTGAATTCACTTAACAGCAGTCAGTGTAGCTGCCTTTCAGGAATGATCAAAGATTGTGCTTTGGGACAGGGAAATGACAATTTTGAAGGTCCCTATCGAGCATACATTTCAGCAGTCCCTGAGAGATGGAAGGCTTATTTTCACACTTACAGCTCCTTCTCTGTGTCTCCCATACTCAGCTGCAGGAGTCTTGGGGCCCTTTTGAATCAGGAATCTATATATGTTAAGACTTTCCCACTGCACCATTGCTCAGCAATATGAAACATTCCCTGGCCCCACCAAACTGTTCCCATTTAGTTCTCACTACCAGACTAGGGAGCAGCAAGGAAGCTTTGCAAAATAAATTCACCTCTCTTTCATATCAATGTTCCTATTAATTCACAAGACTTAATCTGTCCTAGATGAAATTGGAAGGCTTGCCTGAGAACTACAAAGAACATTCCAGCCCTTCCCTGGTGACCACCTGGCCATGTGGTCCCAGAGGAGCACTGTACATAGCCCACTTCCAGTTCTGATGCAGCCCTGCTTATCCAATAACTGCTTTGTCAAAGCACACAGCTGCCTGCTAGGACTAACATTTTGAGAGATCAGCTTCTAATTTATTTATTGCAATGTCAACACCGAATAACTTAAGCATATTTTCCACAGATGACTGCACATTTTTTTTAACACGCTGTTTCATGTCTGCATGCCACAAAGCATTCCAAGATTTTTTTGCAAGCTGTCATATATTTTTTGGCATTACATAATCATTTGATCCATGAGCTGTTAGTGGACTTTTTATCCGAGTCTAGAGCAAGCTCTGTCTATCTGCAAGGCTCCTTCTTCCATTTGTTTCAGCTACGAAACATGAATTTGAATAATCTTGTGAGTGAACCAGCATGTTGGCTGATGTGAGCTTCTCTGTCAATTGTCTTATCATCTCACTGAAAGGCAGACTGCTGAGAGGGTCATCTCTCCCTTCACAGAGAACAGCTTGGTGCTAACATCTGATTGTGCTCTCATATACTTACACCACATCCATAAAAAATAACTAGATTGGTTTTTTTTTTTTTCCCATGCAAATAATTTCATTTTCATGATCATTGCTCACAGGACCTTGAAATATCTTCCATTAGGGTTCTTAATGAAATAATGCAGAGAGTCCCAGCTTTTGCTCACTTCCTCAGCATTATATGGTTGTTGATATCATGTGCCAACATTTAGTCATCTGATCAGTCATACAGATTCAGTATTACTTTCAAAAATTCAGCAGAATTACTGGCACATTAAAAATGAGTCATTTGTTTGAATCAGGGTCCATATCTCTAAGAAAGCCTGGAAAAATTATCTTGACATAATAAAGTGTTTATAAAGCTAAGTATTCTAAAGCAGCTTTCACTTAACCCATACTTTGGATGAGCTGCAGCAAAAAGATTTGTTTTGTTAAATAATTTGGACACATGGGCTGACCTAAATTAATTTTAAATTAAGAGTGGTTAAACCATTTACAGATTAAAACAAAAACTAGGCAAAGCTTTGAGATTTGAGTCCCAGATGGACAAATGCTGGCATTTTCATGGAAGTGCAGTAGTTTTGAGAGACAAACCTCAATCAGATGAACTACTGCAAAAGAAAGCTGATAAAGTGCTTGAAGAGATACCTTGTAAATAGAAACCCCAGTGCTTTATGCAGGTCTAGCATAGGTCTCTAGGTATAATTAAATTACTCATGTTTTGTAGAAAACCAACTCCTATGTTGCCAGCATATGTTATTGAAACTCCTCAGAGCCTTTTTCTGCAAGTGTATAGCAGTGATAGACAAATAGAAAAATTACTAGACTTGGGATTTTTATATTATTCTGCCCATCCACACCCCTCAGCCCTCTCCCACTCCCCCAAAAAACAACAAAACCCCAAAACAAACTAACCCAAACAGAGTAGGTATCACTAGAGTCACAATATATTTTTCTGGAAGCTTCACAGCATAAGACTACCATCATTTCTCCTTCAGAGACAAAGTTCTGTGGTGAGTTGTGTGTTCTCACCTCCCATTTCAGTCTTGGCAAGCCCTGGGTCCTCCTAAAAGAGAAGCAGCAAACCTCCTGCTGCTCAGGAGCTCTGCTCATACAGACTGAGATGACAACTGCTCAGTTCCTCTTCTTTGCTGGTTCAACAGGACCAGGAGTGTTACCATGTAGTGATTTAAAACTTTTCGTCATCAAAACTGAACCTCATTGAAATAGATCAGTAGAAAGAGATGGTGCCACTTATATAGAGAATTTCCTGATGCTTTAACAGATGCAGTTCAGTCAAAATGCCACCTTCCTCTGCTTTTAATTCAGAGGTTCTGGGGAGGATACAATTTCCTGAATTTCTCTATAAAAGGATAGGGATTAAGAATCACTTTTTAAAATATTTCTGATCGCAGATGGAAAGGAAAAGGATGGCAGATCTTCTTTGAGTGTGCTGCGTTTCTTTTCTCCCATCTAACTTGAGTAGGATTGTTAAATGATTCTGAGCAGTATCAAAGGAGAAGAGCACGTGTCTGCAGCGTGCAGCTGCTACTAACTCGCTCTGAACGTGTGATCTGGAATGAATTATGAATAGCATGTCGTGTACACCGCTATTTCCTAGAAAACAAACTGGAGTTACTGAAACCTGACTTGCAAAGCCCTTCTGCTTTCACTGCCACCACACACTTTCGTTGTTGTCTCTGATCTGCCAAGATTCAGCCAGTCTTCCTTCCCAAGTCCTCACTCCAGACATACATCAGTCTGGACAGGGAGCAGATGTAAGTTGGCAGACAGCTCCAAGCTCCAAAGAGTTTATTATCTCAATTAAATTGTTTTAAAAATAGGCAAAGGATGGTACAAAAGATGCAGGCCCACATGCTTGAATGTGTCAATGGTGGAGGCTGGAAAAGATCCTAACTCATCTGATTTCTGTCCTGGTATTTTTGTCACCAGCCTTCACTGCCCATCTGCACTGAAGTCTGGGAATTCCAGGTACCACATCAATGAATTCTAGCAGGTTACCTAGCATATTTGTGCAGACCCAAGCATAAAAAAGGTTTCTTATCTCCAAGACCAGAACTATCTAAGACATGCAAGACAAAGTGCTGCAAACTACTCCCAGAAGTAAACAGCAAAACCTGTGTATTTAATACTGTCTGGTCCAATACTCAGACCTTTTATGTAAGTTTAGCTTCTAAATCCTCATGTCTTAGAAGGTTTATTTGGGTTTTTAAGGACTTTTGTTTTCTTTCCATGCTGAGTGGAAAGAAGTTGGCTAATTATTCATGAGTGGCTACATCTGATTCCATTATCTTGCTCCTTTTACAGCCATGCAAAGTTGATGTGAAAGACTGCTGCTATGAATTAATTGGTACTTCATATTGCACTGGCAAAAATGGCTGGGTTAGACATAAGGCAAGGAGAAGAGATAGATAGATAGATAGATAGATAGATAGATAGATAGATAGATAGATAGATAGATAGATAGATAGATAGATAGATAGGTAGATAGATAGATAGATAGATAGATAGATAGATAGATAGATAGATAGATAGATAGATAGATAGATAGATAGATTTAATCAGAGGCAATATAAATTAGGTTATGAAATTCTCCACTTCTCCACTTAAGGGCATGACACCTTTTAGACTCTTTCAAAATAAACTTATTAAAATATAGCTGGTATCAAGAGAAATTATGCAGGAGTGTAACTTCTCTCTCCAGAATGAAAACATTTTAATGTAACTTACATTTTAATGCAAATCTCCCCCTGTTAAGTCTCCTCTCTGCCTTCGCTTATGGCTTTTGCGGTTTTGGACAATCTGAGATTTTTCTTTGTTGGTATTAGAGCCAGAAAAAAAAAAAAGTTATAGCAGCAGCATTTCTAGTGAAATAGAAATCATTCACATGTCAAAGCAAATAAAAGAGTTTGGATCACTTCAAACAACTTCACCTAGGTATATTCTTTAATTATAGAAAATTTTAAATGCCATTATGTAACTCAACAGCATGTGACATCACTTCTTAAAATCCTCACTCCTTTCCCTCAGCCCATTCAGATCCTAGGCAGAAGAGAAACTGCTGTGAAATATAAGGACAAAGAAGATTAAGAACCACTAAATTATACAAGAGCAATCCATTGGTTTGATTAGTTTTTAGACCATTATCAGTGAAATTAAACGAGACAGACTTATTTTCAAAGGCAATAGAACATGTGTGAGTCCCATGGTCCTCACCAGATTTTATCAGCATTGCCCATCTCTGGATTTGACAAGTCATCATGCTAGGCACAGTGGGCCTCTGATGGTGGGCCAGAGAGAACTCTCTTTTTTTGACATCTCTGGCAAAAATTAATGCCGGTCTACCTAGAAAAGCCTACTCACCAATTTTTGTGCTGTTAAATCATGCTTACAGTTTGCTAAATCTCAGATAATTAACAAAGAAAAATACTCAGAAGAAAGAAGGGGTGAGAGCAATATGAACTGGGGTTCACAAACATAAATCTGTGCCAGTGATACCTGTGGTACGCTGCTAAATTCCTGTGTTCCAAGAAGTTACAGGTGATAAATCTATCAGGGATGGATGCCAGTGAACAAATTGTCAAGCCTGACTTTCTGGCACTTCTGCACTTAAATTAGAGAAAAGTTAGATTGGAGAAAAATACTGGGATTCTTCCTGTCAATACCATTACTCAGACACAGTTTTATGGAATCTTGAAAGCAGACTCACACTTTCAAAGCCACAAAGCCTACAAAAACATGCCCATCCCCAGGAAAGGATGCTGTTAACTCCAGATAGGAGAGAGCAGACACTTCACACTCATTTAGGAGATGCTTTCTGCTCTGCTGAAGTGGAGACTAAAAGCTCTCAATTACCCTCTGAAGCCAAGGTGTGAGCACACATGGGCTAACAGTAAGAGAGATGATGGGTGTGATGTTCTCTACCAACCTGTAAAACTGCAGAAAACTTAATGGCTGGTCAGAATTGGTTATTTGTTCTCTTTAATACAGCAAACCATCAGTTTCCAGATACTTACTGTGAAAGGTCAGCCTGAAGGTTGTCCTAAGCAGGAAAAACTCACTCAGAAGATATATTTGTATACAACAAGAGGATTGCATTTGGAGTCAGTCTTCACAAACCCTTAAAATGTAAAATGGTTTTATTCCCCTCCCTCCTTCTCATCTGTGAGCGCTACCTGTCTTTCTGGAGTGTCAGCACTTCCTTCTGCAGCCTGAATTCTCAGGGCTCTGTGACTCTGTGCAACAATGTGCCCCAGGCTGGAATACAGCAGGCATGCTCAGCCTGACTGCTTGGTGCAAGGTGCTTTTGGTTTCTCATTTGCCTCATATGCAGACAGTCTCCGAGTGTTATTGGTATTGTACACAAAAGTGCTTTGACCACTTAAAAGTCTTCAACTGATTTTTCAGGAAGACTGTTGATATACTAAAGCCACTGACATTTAGATAAAAGCATATAGAACCTGCACACTTTCATAGAGAATCAGAAAGCACATGGTCAAAACCACCTGTTTGACAGACAGAGAAACTGTGCATGGAGAAATTTCCCTGTTTAACAGGAGAATCTAAATAAAAATATATAAAAACATACCCAAAATCCTGCTTCTCAATTTCCCTAATCTTCATATTGTTTATCTCCCAGATATGTAAGGCATTGATTTTAGCACATATCACCATGTGTAGTAGGTCCTCATGTAACAGTACTGTGAGAATCTGAAGTGTTCAGGGGAAAATATTACTTTATTTTTTAAATCTGTGACAGTGGTTCTGATCTCTTTGGCAGCAAAGCTGAATTTGAATAGCAGAAGAGTCTGTTTCTTCTGTATCCTTTCAAGCTTATTTGCTCTTATTGGCCTAACACTGACATAGGCTGCCCAGAGAGGCTGTGGGATCTCCAGTCATGGAGATATCCAGACCTGGAGTAGGCATGAGCAACCTGGTCCAGCTTTGAAGTTGTGCCAAACAACCTCCGTGATTTTGTGATTTTATTCACTTCCATTTTCTTTGTATTCTATTAAATGGCTCCCCTCAAACTGTGGCAAATCCATGCTTTTGACTTTGTTTGCTAATATAGAAGGTCAAGTGTAATTCTGCACAAGATCTACCCAGAAAGGCAGACAGGAGGAACATCTTGATTGCAGGAGAGTTTTGATTGTTTGAAGTGTAGGTTATTTTTAATGGGTCTGTTCCTTTGGCAGCAGTTTTGTTCAGATCATTGCACTGCATTCACTGGCAACACAGAGAAGAAACTAGTTCTTTTAAACCCCTGTGCTGACTACAGTGTTGAAAAAGGGATACTGTGAGTAACAGGAAACTAAGAGTATTTGTTAATATGTTTATTATCACAATTACTCATGCTCATAAAGACAGGGAAATACCTTATATGATGTCTCTCGTCAAGATGACACACAAGACAAACAAAAAGATAACAGATGCAGGGAGTAGAATGGCAAGAGGTATTACCATGACTGTACTACCCCAACACACAAAGAGACTTAGATATATGCAAATTACTTAATTGATTAAAGAAGGATTGAGCAGGGCAACTGTGGTTACAAGGCTTGCAAATTTTGGCCTGACTGCACTGGCTGTACCCCTCAATTATCCTGAAATGCAACCAAGAGATCTTCTTTAGGCTGAGGAAAGACTGAGAAAAGCTTAGAAAGATGGTGTTGATCAGCTTGGAGAATAGAATTCTCCAGGGAGACCTTATTGCTGTCAACAATGTCACCCAGTCCATACTTAAAGGGAGATCATCAGAAAGATGCAGACTGACATTTCAGTAAGTCCTGTTGTGACAGTAAGGGAAGATTCATACTAGAAGAGATTTTTTACAGTGGTGGAACACAAGCACAGATTTCCCAGAGAAGTGGTGGATGCCCCATCCCTGGAAACGTTCAAGGTCCGATTGTAATTGTAATCCAACATCCTTTAAAAAAAATCATCTAATTCTGGTACAAGCCTTACACTGTAATGAGAATCTCTTCAAGAAAATTGTGTCTGGTGAAAGCCAGTAGATCTGTGTTCTTTGGGTTCAGCTGACAGGCTTACCTGAAACCTCTTCCTTACCCTCCCAAAAGATCTAGAGAAGGGAACAGAGAACAGAGACATTTGAGAGCTCAGTTTCACAATGTGACTCTCCTCAACCTGTGCCTGGGGTATGCCAAGAAAGTCTGATGATGCCAAGGACTCTGCTCCTTGCTGTAGAGCCCACCTGAGACTGCCACTAGTATTTACTAGCACCTTTCTGAGATTTGAAGTATCACAGCTCTCACTAAGCTGGGAGCAGCCACGATACTGCTGACAGAATGCTAAGAACAGTACTGCCTGGCAGCTGTCCTGGAAGGTGTGCTCTCCCTTCAAGGCACAGAAGTAACAGAAGACCAAGTTCAGGAAGGTACAATTTCAATATGTCCTTAACCTTAAATCCCACAGAAAGTCCTGAGATTTAAGTGCTTGCTTAAATTTACACTCACACTGAGGTGCAATCTGTATAAGAATGGATTTTAGCATGCTCTTATATACTGCTTTCCCTCACAGGCTGAGTGTTAGGCTGTCTTTGCAGGTGAGACTTGGCATCTTAAGCCTACAGGGAGAAGGCTTGGCATTATATTTACACTTAATACAGCTCTTGCCTCTCCCTGATGTTTCAGAATCAAAGCCCCTGTACTTAATCTACTGTTTAACATTTCTCTCATGTCTTTTTTTTCCACAGTATGTGGCATTTGCCTCCCTGTTCTTCATTTTGGTCTCCATTACCACCTTCTGCCTCGAGACCCATGAGAGATTTAACCCCATTGTGAACAAGACAGAAACTGAATTCATCGGGAATGACACCCAGGTGCGGCACTACAGGGAAGCAGAGACAGAAGCCTTTCTCACCTACATCGAAGGTGTCTGTGTGGTCTGGTTTACATTTGAGTTCTTGATGAGAGTCACTTTCTGCCCAAACAAGGTGGAATTTATCAAAAACTCTTTGAACATCATTGACTTTGTGGCCATACTGCCTTTCTATCTAGAGGTTGGACTCAGTGGCCTGTCTTCCAAAGCTGCTAAGGATGTCCTGGGCTTCCTCCGCGTAGTCCGTTTCGTGCGAATCCTGCGAATTTTCAAGCTGACCCGCCACTTCGTCGGGTTGCGGGTCTTGGGACACACCCTCCGTGCCAGCACAAACGAATTCTTGCTGCTCATCATATTTTTGGCATTGGGCGTCTTAATCTTTGCCACGATGATCTATTATGCCGAGAGAATAGGTGCTAAACCAAATGACCCTAGTGCCAGTGAACACACACACTTTAAAAATATCCCCATCGGCTTTTGGTGGGCTGTTGTCACCATGACGACCCTGGGCTACGGAGACATGTATCCTCAGACTTGGTCAGGCATGCTGGTGGGGGCCCTCTGCGCTCTCGCTGGTGTGCTGACCATTGCCATGCCTGTCCCTGTCATTGTGAACAATTTCGGAATGTATTACTCCTTAGCTATGGCTAAGCAGAAGCTACCAAAGAAAAAAAAGAAGCATATCCCGAGGCCACCCCAGCTGGGATCCCCCAATTATTGTAAATCTGTCGTAAACTCTCCACACCACAGTACTCAGAGCGACACTTGCCCACTGGCCCAAGAAGAAATTTTAGAAATTAACAGAGCAGGTAGGAAACCTCTTAGAGGAATGTCCATCTGACCGTTAACCTCCATCCCGCGTAGTGATTTAAGATTCAGCCAGACTGCTTTCTTAGAGCAATGGGTAGCACATTTATCCATTCTAGTCCCACCATCACACAGTGAATAATATGTGTGAAGTCTAGGTTGCAGGGACAAATGGTACAGTGGAGGCTGATCAGCAAAACTAAGGATGAGAGCACGCTCTAGGAGCCCAAACTTTGGTCCTGGTTAAGGGCATACAAGTCTCAAGATATTTTGGAAAGCTGTTACATCTAGTGGAAGAATTTTGAGAGTTCTACAGCTGTGTTGCTGGACTGTGTAATGCATCTCAGAAGCTCCTGAGAGCTGAATGCTTCATAGAGCAGAGTAGGAGCCAAGTACTCAGCAATTACAGAGCTTTCTGACAAAACAGGGCTGGAATTCAAAACAGCCAGATGCTTTCTCATTTGTTCCCATTTGGGACCTTTCAGCTGTTTTAAATGGCAGATATTGTACATCTCATTACAGAAACTAGGTGCCTAGTAAGTTGAAGGGACAACTATACCATCATGCATATTCATGAGACAATCCCGTCTCTTTCTGATGATTAACTGCAAAGTAGAACAACAGCTCAAATTCTTGACACTAATGCAAAATGACTCACTCTGAGACAAGACTAGATGTAAGGATGTTTATTCCATGGCATGCAAATCAATCTATTCTATAATATTCCACTAGAATTTAGTTTTAGAACTATGAAGAGTTTTGAACCATATTTTCTAAAACATGCTCCTTTTGCAAGTATGGGTTGGTGAGTTACAGCTCTTTCAACCTTCTAGCAGCAAAGGCCAACTGGAAAAGGTCTGACTGGTCATTACTGGCTGGTTTGGCCTAAACAGTGATTGCCTCATTGTTATTTTTAATTGTACTGATTCATGTTAGCAATAGGTGAAACCAGAGCAAAATTAACCATACTAATTCTACTGGGAGGGGGGAGGGAAATGGAAAGAATACTAGTCACCATGGAATATATTATAATATCCCATGGCTAGTGGTTAATTATGGGAATATCTCAGTTCTATGAGACTCCTATAGCACACAAAATTACGGGGCTCCAATTTGATGTTTTAAACCCCATAATCTACCTCTACCCATGGAATATCACTATTTATTCTATGGAGTAATTTGAAAGTAGATAACCATGTTGAAAACAATGCCAACTTCGTTTTTGGCAGATGTTCCAGCCAAGTTGCATAGTAGACATTCTTCAGCCTTTTCAGAATATCCCCCTGTATTGTATTAGAAAGGACAGATCGCCAGCCAAGTGATCTCAACTGACAAAGAGTTCAAAAGATGTGTTTTGGAAGAGCTAGCATATACCTATGATGGTCTTGTGTTATCATTTCTTTGCTTTGAAGAAAATTCTGATTTGTTACTCATTGTGAGTGAGATATTTTCTCGTCATCTCATAGCCATGCATGTTGATGTCATTGTGAGAAGCACAAAGAAAGTGAGACTTTCCTTTGTGTGTGACTTCACCAATGCCAATGCTAATTTTGGAGGGGAAGAGCTGGTGGGAATCTTTCTCTTCTTTCCTCTTCTCTTTTCTCTTCCTTTCTTATTTCTTTTCACTTCTGTGCAAGTATGTAAAATCCATTCAGAAGGTAAATAGCTTTCATTTTGTTTTTGTTAAAGGCTATTTCCATTGCAACAGGCCAATCACAATTCACGTGACTGATAGACTGTACCAATTGTATCCTTGGCGCACATACGCGATGGTTTTATCATCCATTTCCCTCAGGTTGCAAATGCTTATCACAGCTCATGTTCAAGCAGCAAATTTCCTCATAAAGCAGATGCTTTGGTGGCATCATGGATCAAGAGGGAAAGAGGGCAGAGCAATATTGTGTCTCCCCTACCATGAACAATGTGCCAACTGCCCCATGATAGTGTGCAAGAGGTGCCAGACTCTGGCGTACTTTAGCAGTCAGATACCGAGTGAAATCAGCTCAGAAACCCCTGGCTTTATAAAGTTCCTTCCATTACCTACCCTGATCCTCTCTGGGAACTGGAGGACCAGGAACTCTAAGAGTTCAGTACAATTCCATGCTGGTATCCTGAGAATACATGTAATTTTGGTTCAATGTGGAACTGTTTCACCACCATCAGTGCTCTAAACTCAGCTGTTACTGCAATATCCATGAAGTATTGATAGTAGCAGCAACTTATCTATTTCTGCAATAATTAAGAGAGACTATTTTTATATACATATACAAGCATATATATTTTAAGAAGTAACAAAGCACACTTACACTTCAGCTAAGAAAATTGTAACACTGTAGCTGGAGTTCTGTTTGTGATAATTATTATGCACCACGAGCAGCAAAAAATACTGCCTGCATCTTTTAGCTTCCAAATAGGGAAAGATCTATATGTGTGCAGGAGAAAAGCAAAAAATACTAACATCAAAACCAAACTGTTAAGACAGGATCTGCATTGCTGTGGATGTTAAGTTTCATTTCTGTAACATGAAGCATTCACAGGCACTGACTTGTTTCTGAAACCATTACCTGCACCTTATATGAAAACAGGGACTTGCAAGCAGTGCAAATCTTTAGATTGGTTAACATCACCTAACTGTAAACAACTGGTTAATATTGCACTAGGAACACAGAATGGGTGCCTAACTTTTCTAAAATAGTGCCCAAATTGTCCAGCATATTTCTTGTAATTTTTAACTGTAAAGCTTCAGTGTGACAGTGTCTAGGTCACGTAACACCATGCAATTTGTATCCAATATGCTATTAAAAAACAAGAAGCCTGCTTAGTTGCTCAGGTGTAAAGGACATCACATGAAGTTATTAATTCCATATATTATTTGTGGTGGAATGATTAAACATATCACCAAACAGGGTTAAACATGACTCCCTCTCTCACGCACTTCACATCTGTTCCTGGTCCATGCCCTCAGGGCCAGGGGAGTTTTACAAAGAGCTCAGCACAGCTCTGCCCGGTGCCTCCTCCCAGGATAAGGAGCACTTTCCTGGCACAGGCATGCAAACAGCAGAGCTTTGCCCACAGGCTGCACAGCTGCTGCCAACGATGCTGTGGTCATTTGCAGGCAAAGCAGAGATGCTTTGAATTTAAAGTCTGGCAGGTTTGAATTAAATCTTTTTATTGCCCCAACACTCAGCAGCTCAGTCCTGGGCTAATCTACACCTGGCAGGAGGGTATTTTTAATTAACAGCACTTGGTTTTAATCTGACACAAAGAATACAGAGTTTCATTCTACCATACCTCCCCTTCCTGCAGCAACCCTTCCTGTCTTCCATCCCATCTGATCCCACCAGTGAGTGGCTGGGAAAGCAGCAGGAGGGAGGAAAGGCATTTCAGAGTAGAGGACGGCAGAGCTAGTGCTGCAGGCACACCTTCACCAGCAGCATTAAGAAAGAAATTTCCTCTATACAAAACATTGTCTTCAAGGCACTTTCTGCTGCCCATAAATTCTCAAGATACTGCTTAAAGAGTGCCTGGTGGAACTGGGCCTGATACAATGCAGCAGATTTCACCTGACCAATTTGACTAAAACTCCTTGACCTGGACGTATCTCAAACTATAGAGAACTGTGTGTCCCCTGACTTAACATAAACCCACCAAATTCTAGCACCTCCATGTCCAAGGATTAATGTTGTTATGTTGCAATGTCGTTTACAGGCCCTGTTCAAGATCAGGGCTTCATTTTGGCATCATTTTATATTGGACAACCACTATACTACCCAACAGGCTAAGTGGACAACAAAGACAAAATAGAAGTAAACCCCAATATTTTCAGTTGACGTGGGGCTTAATTTAATTGAGGAAGATTACTTGAAAGGTCTATGACAAAGCCACTAGTTGAATATAACTAAATAAGCATCAGTCAACCACAGTCTGCTGTGCTGGAGTGTCTTTTATCTCAAGGCTTGAATATTCTAAACAGTCAGTATCATAATAAAAGTTAAAATAAAAAATAAAATTTAAAAAAAAAATCAACCAAAAAGTAAACGAACCAAACCCAAAAAAAGACAGTTTCACTCAAACATGATTTTTGTCCCAAGCCTCACACTGTCCTACAGGCATAATCATTTAATTCAGTACACAGTGAAATATTTTAAGGTGCAAGTTTGTAAGAAGACCTCAAAACATGCAAAACAGATATTAAAAGCTCTCAGTCTTGTTTTTAAAGCATTGCCCAGTTCCTCAGCCCCTCTGTTATATGAGCTGTGTGCTCACCTGCTGGACAGGGTGACTGCATGGTTACATCTCAGCATCGTCACTGGATGAAGCAGTGAATGTAACTTCCCAGCACTGTAAAAGAAATTTAAAACATGACTGGAATTCATAACTTCATTTGATGGCTACAGTACTTACTGCCTGGTGCCACACAGCAATGATCTAAAGAATGCATTTGTAATACATAAGCCAAGGAGATGGATTATTTGGGGAGCATTGAGAGATCTACCCCACCCTTTTATTCTTTTCATATATATATTTGCAACACCAGCACACAAAGGGTTTATCTTGACTTTAACATGATCAAATTAACAATTTCTCACCTCTCTGATCCCCTCTGGATGCAACTTCACATAAGCTATACTCCAAGGATATCTTATCTTCATACAAATGTATTGTGCACGCTCTTTCAGAGTGTACTGGTGGCAAAATTCTCTATTCATTGCATGCCTGTAAAATACAGAAAAAATTACTAGAATTGAGGTACCTAAGAGGAGAGGGAAAATATCTGTCATAACTAATACAGACTTCAGCTTCAGAAAAATATTCAGTGATTCTTTTACTTCTCTGCCCCAAAGCCAATTTTCAATTACCTACTCCTAGACTATCCTGATGTCTGAATAGTTAAAGTAATCCAAGTCTATTCCTGACAGAAGGGAGCTACAAAGTTGCAGTGACTCCAGTGTACTCCATGGTCAGATGAACTGGAACAAGTTGTGATGTTAGGAACCCAATATTTCAATGCAATTTCCTGAGAGAGAGCTGATCTCCTTTTAAAGAAATCATGTGGAATTACCCACTCCAGCTTTATCACTCGTGCTTTCTGAAGGAGCTGCTCTTTCCTCAGGGCTTCATTTTTCATCTCTTCTGTCATCATAACCTAAATAACCTGTATTCCTTGTGCAACACACTGGCTCTAACGTCAGAAGTGTGCTGAGCACTGTAATTCTAGTGCCAGTGCTCAGTGGGAGCTGGGAACTCATGGCAGCTCTTGTCAGAGGCCCATTCTGCTGCCTAACATTTCACTGTAGCTTGTGAACCTCGGTGGCTTTTATGGAGAGCAAAGCATTGTTAAAGCCACAGGTATGTGGTCACTGTGGTGGTCCTTCAAACCACAGGGAAGCAAATTCTCTGATCAAGTGTCTTTGAACATTATAAAAAAAAGTCTTGTCTAATTTTAGTGTCATAAAACCTTTGCTCCTCTCTGTAAGATGGACAGTAGATGGCAAAGTAACTTCTAAGAATTTAGGTTTGTTTCAGCTACAAAAGCTTAGGTGTTTAAATGTGTTGGACATAAAAAATACTAAAAAGGCAATGGAAAAGGTAATAGGGAGGTGGATTTTTTTTTCCTCACTATACTTAGCCCCTCTAGTCATTAAAATCCAAAAACTCCTCACTCCAAAATAGCAAATGAGGTAATGATGACATCTTGATATCACTGATGATGGAGTCTTTGGGATCTGATAGAGAAATGGCTAACACCTCAAAACAAAAGGAATAACTCTCAAATATTCTAATCTAATTTAAGTTTCATTTCTCTGAGATCCCCCTTAGAAGAATCAGGCAGCCTCTGAGAGCAATCCACTCGTTTATGACCTGAGTTGTCCTCTGGGGGTGCCTTTCTCTGTAAGACATCACAGGTGACTGCAGCTCTAACTCAATATTCTGTAGTTAAGTGCCTACAGTTCTGTGGAAGCAGTTTGGATCTATTCCTTGCCCCCTGCCCATGTGGCATTGCTGCAATCTCACAGCTGGGGGTCACATGTAAAGCAGAATCTATAACTAATGTAACGTAATATCTTGTTGTACAATTATTCATCTGTCACTTCCTGTAGAGATAAAACTGGTGGGTGTCACTTGTACTACTGTTGACTTTTGAATGTGAGTAAAAAACAACATCCTCTATGCCAAGTAATTTGAAAACAAAGAGGAGGAGCAATGTATTCAAGCACAGTGCTTTATGTTTCCTGCTTTTCTCTGGCACTAGGTGAGAAATGAAAAAAAATTCTAAAATTAGAAAATCTCCCCACACCAACTCTGTGGGTCAGAGCCAGGGCTGAGTGTGTTTAGGGACTGGACTGCGCTAAGCTAAAAATCAATTGCAGAACTAAATAATAAAATTTAGGAATTTTCATGCCTTAATAACGTAATGAGCACAAGGCACTTTTAGCCCTGGGAAAGCACAGATACCAGCACTTCAGCCAAATAGGGCCAACCTGTGCCAATCCTCCAGCACAAAACAGACATAAATATGGTAAATCCTCTTTCTCAAGCACATGGCTCCCATGCCATCCAGTGCAGAATGCATTCCTGGAATATGAAAGAGATACTCTTGGCATCTCTTCCTTCTGCTGGACTGAGTATGGTTAGTGTTTGCAGGACAGATACAAGAAAAGGCACCTCTGTGCAACAAGTGCATTTCTTTTGCAGTACAGTTAAACTAGATCACTTATTTGTTACTACAAAAGGCCAGGGGCAAAAAGGTGTAGGATATGAGGTCCCAGTTCTGTGGCCCACCCACTTGCTTGTATCCCTCTTGGACTATACTTGGTGGATATTTTCTCTGAGCCTTTTGTTTACTTGCTTGTCTGTTTATAAGCACAAAGCCAAAATAACAGGCACTCTCCCATTCCTGCTGTCATTGTTCTTTGTATTCATTCATCCACATTCCATGTCTCAGACACCTTCCATACTGTATAGATCATCATACTGTATTCCTCAGTAAGAGCAGTAATATAAGATGGTAACATGACTCACCTGACTGCATTTTCCTGCAACCTCTACCTGACCTGTCAATGACCCCCTTGGTGTTAGTGAGACTCTCAGATGTTCAGGGTAGGTAAAAGTAAACCCCTAGAAGGATCAGGATGAAACTAGGAAGGATCTTCCAGAGCTCTTTGCAATGCAGGATTTCCAGAAGCAACCGTTCTCAGCACCGCATTAAGCACATATCCAATAATGCCTGTAAATAGCAATATGCACTGGATCGACTTTCCTAGAGCTCCTGAACTTCTCTAGCAGTACCAGTAGGCAGCCAACATACTGTCACCTCACTTCAAGAAGTAGTACCTGTTAAGGGTGATATTCTCTGGGAGTGATGTTACTATGTTGGCCGAGTTAGTACTGGGAGAGACGGTCACCACCGTCACTGGAGTGCCTTTCCTGGGGGACACGGCTTCCTGGAGGGACCCAGGTCGACACGGTGGTGAGTAAATGTTGAAGAGGTAGGTTGGGTTGGAAGGATTCTGCATAATTCATGTAGCATACTAAATTCTGCTCTCGTGCCAGTGTAAAGTCCTTCAGTGTGATCTACGCAGAAGAGCTTCATAACTTTCAAAATATGCAGTAATATAAAAATCAGGAAACTAATAAAGATACCTAGATAAAGATATTGATTTTAATGGCCTTAGAATACTGGGGTAACTAAAATGAAGTTGCTATATAGGAATCTTAATTCTTTTACATGTTCACATTTCTCTCTTTTTTCTCTTTCTCTCTTTCACTCTGTTTGTTAACATTTACTTGTTATTGCTGTACGTTGCTTGCGACTTGTGTATGTTACAGACTGTCACATTTTATTCTGTGAAGTTTTTCTCCAATTCCCATCAACCTGAGCTCCATGTTGGGCAGCCGAGGAGATTACAATACAGTTCTTTATTGCAAAAGAACCAGGAATGTCACAGACTATAGGTAACTTCACTGAGGTTGTGACACAAAACCTGATGCGAGGTATTAATGCAAAGAGTAAGTACTCGGTATGAAAATAGAGCTATTTAGTCAAATTACTTTCTTTTTTTTTCAGATAGTCTGCATGGGAAAATTAATTTTCATTACTCTCCAGAAGAAAACACTCACAAACCTACCAATCTAGGATTCTTGTCACTCTCATTTGAAAACCAATGGTGCCTATGTCAACATATCATTGCTCATTTTTGAAGGCTTAAACTCATACTTTCTATGCTGTTCTTCTCTATGCTAAACTTCCTTCCACACTCTCCAAGTCATCATTTCATCATTTTGTCATCCTTTGTCTCTGGTTTAATATATCTTCTACATAATTCTTTGTCTAATTTAATATAGTTCTATCCCTTTCACTCTAAGGACCTGATTAAATAACAACAAAAATTAATCCCTACCCATGGGATTCAGGTTTCTTAATCCTGTGTGAGGCTCTGTATCCTATAAAATTGATTTCTGTAGCCAAAGATGGTCTGGCACAGAAGCATAATTGTTACTTTGCTGAATGATGTCCTGAGCAAAGCATTTTGTTTTACAATCTTCCCCAATTACTCCCATAAACTGGTTTTAAAGAATAGTAAAAGGTAGCTGATAGACATTCTGATAATTTTCTAGAGGGACAGCATGAAGTTTATTGCTTATTCTTAATTGTCAGGAACTCAGAAATCACTACAGTCATGTACCAACTCAAGAAAAGTGTATTTGTCTCAGTGTGAAGTTCCTTTACTATGAAGTTCCTTTACTACCTGATTTTCTTTATGCTCTGACTCTCTAAATTATTGAAGAAGCACAGCAGAGTTTCCATAATATCTGGCATATAAACCAGAGTAATTTATACTGATGCAATTGATGAGTGGACAATGAATATTAATGCAGAGTAAACACTATCCAAGCAACTAAAACAGAGACAACTTACTAACAGGATTGGAATTTGACTTAAAGATACTCAAGAGAGTGGGGAATTTAACTGTAAGTATTTCCTTTCCATACAACATCTCAGAGAGAAATCATTAAGTAAAACAATTCATTAGGTTGGAAAAGATCTTTAAGATCATCAAGTCCAACTTCTAACCCAGCACTGCAAGCGCACCATTAAACCATGTCCCAAAGTGCCACATCTACACAACTTTTAAATACCCTGGGGATGGCGACTTGACCACTTTGCTGGACAGCCTGTTCCAATGCTGGACAACCCTTTTGATGAAGAAATGTTTCCTAATATCTAATCTAAACCACTCCTGCTACAGCTTGAGGTTATTTCCTTCTGTCCTATTGCTTGTTACTTGAGAAAAGAGGCCGACCCCCAGCTGGCTACAGCCTCCATTCAGGTACTTCTGGAGATCTCCCTTCAGCTTCCTTTTCTCCAGGCTAAACATTCCCGACTCCCCCAGCCACTCTTTAAAACTTGTGCTCCAGACTCTCCCCCAGCTCTGTTGCCCTTCTCTGCCCTCACTCCAGCCCCTCAGTGTCTTTTCTGAGGGCCCAGAACTGGAGCCAGCACTCTCTGTGTGGCCTCACCAGTGCAGAGGGACAATCCCTGCCCCGGCCCTGCTGGCCACACCATTGCTGATCCAGGCCAAGATGCCCTTGGCCTTCTTGGCCACCTGGGCACTGCTGGCTCATGCCCAGCTGCTGTCCCCAGCACCCCCAGGTCCTTTTGTGCCCAGCAGGTTCCCAGCCCCTCTGGCCCAGCCTGTGGCCGTGTCTGGGTTGTTGTGACCCAAGGCCAGGCCTGGCTCTGGGCCTGGCTGACCCTCACACCATCGGCCTCAGCCCATGGATCCGGCCTGCCCAGATCCCTCTGCAGATTCCTGCCCTCCAGCAGGTCAGCACTGCTCCCCAGCCTGGTGTGTCTGCAGAGTGACTGAGGGTGCCCTCCATCCCTCCTCCAGAAAACTGATAAAGAGATTGGACAGCACTGAGCCCAACACAGAACCCAGGGGAACACTGCTGGTACCGGCTGCCAGCCGGATGGAATCCACTCTCAGCCATGGCTCAGCCATCCAGACAGGTTTTACCTAATGAACAGTGCACTTTTCCAAGCTGTGAGCATACCATTTATCTAGGAGAATGCTGTGGAAAACCTTTCCCTCATCCACTAAGTGGGTCACCTTATTATAGAAGGAGATCAAGTTGGCCAAGCAGGATCTGTGTTTCCTAAATCCTGGCTGGGTCTGATCCCCCTGTTGTCCTCCATTTGCCACGTGATGGCACTCGGGACAATCTGCTCCATGACTTTCCTGGGTAGCAAGGTCAGGCTGGCAGGCCTGTAGCTCCCCAGATTCTCCTTCTGGCCACTCTTGTAGCTCAGTGTCACATTTGCCAACCTCCCCAGTGCACCAGTAGTGCTGATACAGGATGGAAAGGGGTTTGGTGAGCATTTCCATGAGGTCCCTCAGTACCTTTGGGTGGACTCCTCTGGCCTGAAAACTTGTGTGTGTCAGTGCGCAGTGACATTTCCCCTCGGATTAGGGGGGCTTCATTCTGCTCCCCCTTCCTATCTTACATCTCAGGGGACTGAGCACCCAGAATAAAACTGACCTGACTATTAAAGACTGTGGCAAAGAAGGCATTACACAGCTCAGCCTTTTCCTCTGTCATCCTATATCCACCCCCACCCAATAAAGGATAGAGATTCTCCTTAGCCCTCCTTTTGTTGCTAATGTATTTATAGAAAGACTAGTATTCTACTTTATGGCAGTAGCCAGACTGAGTTCTAGTTGAGTTTTGGCCCTTCAAATTTTCAGCCTGATTACATTCCTGTAGTCATCCTGAGCTGCCTACCCCATCTTCCAAAGGTGAAAGTCACCTTTTTTTCCCTGAGCTCCAGCCTGTTCAACAGCTCAGCCCTGCTCAGCCAGGCTGGTCTCCTTTCACCAGCTCATTCTTTGGTACACAGGTACAGTCTGTTCCTGTGCCTTTAGGATTTCCTTATTGAAAAATGTCCAGCCTTCCTGACTTCCTTGCCCATCAGGATTGCCTCCCAAGGGACTCTGCAAACCAGGCTCCTAATGTTCAGCGTAGCAGTTCTGCTGACCCCCTGCTTACTCTCTGGGAATCAAAAACTCTCATTTCATGATCCCTGTGCCCAAGACAACCTCCAGCCATCACATCACCCACAAGTCCTTCTCTGTTCACAAACAGCAGGTCCAGTGAGGTATATTCCCTACTTTGCTGACTAGGGAAGTAAAATCTAGGGATATTTTCAGATAGCAAGCAGCTCTTAACTCCTCCACAAATCAATGTAAATATCTTTGAATACTTGAATTCCTACTCCTAATTTCATCATCATCATTTGCTTAGCACAAGAAATATCAGGCAAAAATGGTGCTGCAAAACCAGGATGCAAAAAGGAACGTAAAATCCTTGCCTTTTTTTTTTTTTTTTTTTAAAGAAAAATCTGGGAAAATCTGTCCTCCAGCAGCCTCACGGCTGTTCTACATCCCACTTCCAGATAATAGGCTTGTAGCTAAGAAAAGCTAGAGCACAGCAATTCTCCACCCTCACCTCAGCCGTGCCACCCCTGTTCCTGTAGTTTTCTGTCACTAACCCAAGAGCCAGGGAAACCCATGATCCCAAGAAGAGTTTCCCATTGCCAGCAGAGTATGACACAGCTAATGTTTGCCACATAACAAGGCTTTTACACCACCAGGAGAGTGTGACAGGACTGAAATACAGAAGAATAATTTACTCATGGAACACATACCAGTACTTTTTTCAGGGAGACAGCTGGATAAAGGTCTCTGCTGTTAGAGAACCTCATGGAGATCCTCCTTCAGGAAACAGTTCAGGCAGCTACCATAAACATTAGATTTAGTGACAAATTTAAAATGAAAATGACCCTGATGTTCTTAAAAAGAACCAAAAGACACTCAATTGATCATGAGTGGGCCTACCCTCAGACGGTAATAATGGCAGTTCCAGGTTTGTATCAGGACTTTAAGAGCACAGTTAAGATCTAGAGAAGTGGTAGGTTATTTTTTTATATGAGGTGAGGATGTGAAATGTAACTTTACTCAGAGAAGATTTCCCTAGCAGCCAAGATCCCCATCTTTCAAACAACTTACTTTCTTGGCCCTGTTCTCAGCTGCTCCTGCCTGCTTCCTCCGTGTGAAACCCTTCCCTTGTAACAGGCTGCAAAGCTCTGAAGTCACCCAATGTCTATTTAGGAAAGTTGTAGGTACTCAAGCTCTGTCCTTATCTCTTTCAATCTTTAAACAAGGGTAGGAGCAAGACAGTCTCTGTTCTTCTGGAGGAGATTGACCAAAAAAACAAAACTGTCTCCTAATGGTTGTGTTTCTGATCTAGAGCTCAGGAAACCCCATCTTTTTTAGCAGAATGTGGATGAATCTGTCACAGTCCATGTATTCAGATATTGACTCATGGTTGACTATGTTTGGATTCCATGCTGTGAATTGTGGAGTTTCTTTCAGCCCTGTTTCAGTCAAAGTGATCCTGTAAATACTGAAAATTATCCCCTCTGAAAACACCTTTCAACTCATGCAGTCTTTGGAGTAAGTGACCACTGCACATGTCTGTAGATACACGGGAAAGAAAGAGGTGGAGGTTGGAGGGAACATTTACAATCCTGAGATGAAGCAGTAAAAGTTGGCAGCATGCCTGACCCACACATGACTTCTGACTATACCTACAGTAAGAAGGGTAGGCCAGGAACTTGTTTCTTGGCAGCTGTTGGAGAATGGCAGAGTTCACTCCAGGGAAGAAGAGTGGCGTGACTTTCCCCAGGCAGGAACCATTTCAGCACAAGTGCCACGTTTCTAAGCATAGATTGAGAGCAATAAATGTATCATACAATTATATCCACTGATAATCTGTACATAAAGTACACATCAAATAGTCAGAGAGTCAGTGCCAGACTCTTGCTTATAACCAAAACCAGCAGCAATGGTAAAGACACTGCAACAATTTGCAACCATTTGCTGTGGCAAAAGAGATGAGTAATGGAGCAGCAGGTACATGGGTAGCTCTACTGTGCTTCTCCACAATAAGCAGAGTACACTAATTCAAAATCCAGCAGTTCTCCTAAGTTGTGATATTTTTCAGAATCCCTTCCTCCCATTTTGAAATCCAGCATTTGCTTGAAAACGTGCAAGACATTTTAATGTACTTTTCTACACATGAAGAGGGATGAGATAGGGGGAAAAAAAGCAAGTGGAAACCACACAAATGAGGTAGTTGAGAAACAAACGACTCACCTGGGAAATATGCTGAATATTTTCTTTAAAGTCTTAGCCAGATCTCTGCAGGAGAATGTTTCAAGCTGGTGCAGTTAGCTAGGTATTCACAGACAGGACAATTAGGGAGATAAGGTGCCAAGCTGAGAGTCAGAAGATTTTGTTGTAAATAACCTCTTACATAGCAGTAGGCAAGTCACCTCACTGCATGGTAGTTTTGCCCATCTGTAAAACAGAGATGATAATATTGACTTCTCTTCATAGAACAGAACCTAAAGAACAAAAATACTATATGACCCTAATTCAGATTCTGCTATCAAGGATGGAAGGACTTATGTGAATTTGATAGGCCAGAATCAACCCTTAGAAGTTTTAAGCACCTAGAAATAGTTGTCATTCGTATAATGAGACTCAGAGTCACCGACAGCAATGCTTGCATAGTTTTTCTTTATCTAGAGTTCTCTCAAACACAAGGTCAGTCTTGGAAAAAGCAAACATGCAAATGGAAACTTAAGAAATCAACCTGAAATAATGTAATTTCATTTCATCTTTAGACTTTATTCCTAAAATTGTTCAGCATGTCAGTCTGCTAGTTAAAAGAATGGGAACTTTGAACTGTGGACTGAGGGCATCAGTGATGTTTATGTTTTCTTTACTCCTATAACAGACTAATCACATACCTCCAGAGAACTAGGTACTCTAGGCAGTGATTTGGAACACAAGTATTCTACTTAGCACTTCCTTATATACACCAGCAATAGATGCAGTGTTCTGTGCTGGCAATTTCTCTGCTTCCTAAATATTCACCCAAATTGTCATTGTGGATTAGCATAGCTATCCAGAATGTAATTCCTAAGGCATGGCCCATGACTGTAATGTTCAAGGGACATTAATAGGATAGTTCAGTAATTTGCCCACATCTCCAGCTACTCTGTTCTCATCCTCTTGAATGGAAATAAAATAACAAGGTTGTGAATTTTTAACAAGCATAGAGGAAAAATCATCAGCACTAAGGGACCCTGAAGGGGCTGTAAGAGCAAGTTCCAGCTCAAGCTACTAAAGATTTATAATGCAATTTAAGAAATTAATTTGAAGAAGGTCAATTTTGTTGCCATTCAAGCACAACAGAGCCTGCAAGCTGCTTCCAAAAGAATCAATGGCTGTTACCAGTGAGCAGCCTGACCCACAACCATTCTGCTCAGAGATGTTTTGTCCTGAGACAGACCAATTTGCCCTCCACCACCACCAATTTCATTTGCAAACCTGGGCTCAGGAGCAGCAGTGGGTGTCTCAGAGATTTCAATGCAGAGCTCTGCTGACTCAGCTGCCTCCCTCATTTCAGGATTAGAGCCACCAGTTTGTAGCAGTAGAGGCTTATGAAGCAGCCCTGTTCTTTGCTCCTCCCCAGGAGGACTGCAGCTCTCCCCAAACACAGTTAAGTGATTTTTAAATACACGGCTCAGTACCTGCAGTGTCACGGTTTCTATGGCAGCCGTGCCAGGTTTTTGTTCAGAGTGGTATTAAATAGCAGTGATTATTATGAACAGAGAGGAATTGCAACTCAGTGAAACCTTAAAACTGTAGAATCCTATTGAAATTAGTGTCCACAAGTATAGCTTTTGCCACATTTTTAAACGTACAGAGAGACCTAATCATTTCATTGCTCACAGAACAAAACAAAACATTACTACATCCCTCTTGGGGGACATAATTGGCTGATTCTTCACAGAGAAAAATGGAGGCAGAGGTGAGATGTGCAGCAAAGACCATTCATGTTGTGACAAACCAGTGACATCTAAACAGAAGAAAAAAAAAAGGCATAGAATGCAATTACTGGTGCATGATAGATGCATAGTGTGTGTCATGTACGTGTGTGTGTGTGTGTATGCAAAGTAACAAACATAACTTGAAATCGCTTCTGCCTTCTACTCATCTGTTGTCCATCAGAGGAACAAAATCATACCTCTAAACCCTGCCTAACTGTATTTTTTTTATTAGGGGCTTGTTTTATTAGTTGCCTTCAAAATAATTGCAAAATAAATGACAATATTATACAGCATTTAGAACAAGCTAGTACATGAATGTAGAAGGGGAAATGAAATTAAGTCTATCCATTGAGTTTGTTTCCTTAAAGACTTGCAGGATCACCCATTGCCTTACAGTGCCTAGGTAATAAGCATTGTGCAACCGAGGTGTAGGATGCTGCCAGTACCACTCAGTTAATGTATCTCAGCATTTGTGGAGCTTCAGAAAGCACATTCTGACTGTTTTTTCTTCCCTTCAACCAAAATATTCATATTGAGCTGTGCCATATTTCGAGTATATTCTCAACACACTAATTTGCACTTCAAAACCCTAAAAAAAATTCCTACACCAAATAGCACTTTAAATTGCTTTATAAATGTAAAAACCAGTCACACAGAGAAAACATGACTCTCAGTCTATCCTCATGGGAATGTGTGGAGCAAAATGGACAAATCTGACAACTTATTTTCATTATTTACAGCCAAGAGTAAATTTTACTCTACCTAGCTTCCAAATTCATGGCCTGCTGTAGTGTTTTGTGTGTGTAGTGTCCTGTGCTGGCATTGCAAATACTGTATGTGTTTCAGAGGAGAACATCAGAAAATGGATTGGGTTTTCTTTAAATCCACGTTCTGCTGTCGTATTTCCATACGTAATGTACTCTGTGTGTCTAAAACATGTACAGCCATTCTGCATGACTGATACTGGAAATGCTATAAAACCATCTTGGTAAATTTTGGGGAGGGAAGAGCAGGAATTTCCCCCTCAGTAACACTGCACACGGGTGTAAACCAGCACAAACAGAATATACTCAAATAGTAAAACACAACTCTCAGTCCACTGCCTCTCCAAAGCTCTGAGCGACAGTAGGCTCCATGACCAACAGGTCATCCATGCACCATCCGATGCCATGCGAAAACATCCTCTGATTTCTAACCGCAGTCTTCTGCTCACAGGACTAGGAGCCACTGCTCGCCCCTTTCTGAAAGGGCCCCTCAGGGCGGACCTACAGGTGGCTGCTGTCACACCTAATGGGATCACCTTTTGTTTCTCCTCCCACTTAACAGACTTTATTTTATTTTGGTGCAGTGCACACGAACGCAGTGTCTAGGACAGATGTGCTACCTTTTAGAGTGTCGCTATAGAAGTCTTTAGCTGTGAACCCTTAATTTGCAGCTGGAAACTCTAATAAACAGTGCATAGTGTTTCAATAGCCTTCTGCTTATATGTTTGAAGATTCGAAACTGAATGGTGAGGTGGCCAAGGCGGCGCTGGCAAACGAAGACTGTCCCCACATAGACCAGGCTATTACGCCTGATGAGGGCCTGCCCTTTACCCGCTCTGGCACTCGGGAGAGATATGGACCCTGCTTCCTCTTATCAACCGGGGAATATCCCTGCCCGCCTGATGGAGGAATAAGAAAGGGTATGTAGCTGGGGCCCTGTGACCACGTAGCTAGCAACCGGTTTAAATAACAAAGAGAAAGTCAGCTTAGCTGGAGCACGCGATAGTGCGCTTGCTGTAGAGATGCACGTTTGGGCTGGAAACCACCACCTGATGTCTGCATTTGGAGTTCCTAACCTATTTATTTCAGAAAGAAAAGCCTGAGGAGCTGTAACTACCCCGTGCAGCTATGCTAGGCAGTCGAGTCTTCCACCCCAGCTGGTGCAGGAATCTTTAGTGGAGGATGTTCTTAAACTAGCCCATCCTCTAAGGAGAGGCCAATTGATGTATCATAGCAATGAAGGTTTGCCACTTGGAAAGCTCACAGAGCTTACCAGACTCTGAGGAGCACAGACTTGGAGGTGGAAGACAGAAGAGACAAAACACAAAAGCAAAACATAGTCAAGAAAATGTGAAATTATTATTTAGTGCACTTAACAGAGCACTAAAACAAAATATTTGGATATTCATAGTTGGTTAGGTCAATAGAGAAAGAAAAGCATGAACATCTGTTGGCACAGGTGTCTTAAAATTAGAAAATTATCCATCTAAAATCCTTTCATAAATAAATCATTATTAGTTAGTTTCTCAGACTTCTGACAGGTACAAATCTCTCAGAAGTAACTGCATTTTAGTTTGCTAATGGTCAGAATAATCTACTTAGCAACAGAAGTAAAATCACATTAAAAAGCCTTCCCTTCTTAAGAGAGACTGTTTTGCTTAAATAATTTAATGTGAGGCAACCATACAAACTTAAAATTAGAGCTACATCTATATGCATCAAAGTTGAAAAGGAATGGGAAAATTGCAAAAGAACTCACTCTCTTCAAATCAGTGTTTACCACTGATGTACTGTATATAGTATAAGATAGAGTCAATATTTTAAAACTGCAAAGATTGTATGACATAACCATACACTGAGTATGGAGTATAGAATTCCCATGTGCCATTGTATGATGGGCAATAGTTACAGTAAATGCCAGTTATAGATAGTGTATGTATTTATAAGTCTAAAGCTTATCATCAACAAAGATATAGTAGGACCACAAGACTTTCATATGAAAGTATATCCTCTAAAATTTACCTTTGTAGCAAAGCGTTTTACTTGATTCTGTATTGGATAAGCATTGGCCGTGTTCATTCAGCCTGGGCGAGTTCAGGTGGTTCCAGTGGATCAGGGGAACACTCCAAATGGCACATCCTTTGGGATGGGGAATGTATGGTTTTCACGATGCACTGCAACCTCCTCTCGTTCCTGAATGAAACAGAGGCTGGTTGGCTAAAGAGTAATATACGTCAGCATATTGTTGGCCTGTTTGAAACACGTTGAGAGCATCTTAATTGTTGTTCCAACAGAATTTCATCCATAGTTTGTGCAACTCTCTGTACACTTGCTGAGCTGTTTACGTGCATGCCTGAAAAAGAAAGGGGGGAGGGAGGGAGGGAAACTGAATGCATGCAATTTTGTTTTCTTTTTCTTTTTTTTTTTTTTTTAATGCTGAGAACAAATGAGTAGTATCTCTATAGCAACACATTCAACTCTGTGATTTTGCTGCCTTGTTCCCCCCTCCTTCCCCACAAAGATACCACAAACCTTAATTTTGCCTGTGGTCACAATGCATGAAGTGGAAGGGAGAGGTATGTGTGAGTGTATGACGGAGACATAGAAAATCCCTCCCACTGACTCTTCTTTTTTTTAGGGTACAACCATGTTGCTGCCTGTAGGATCAATTACATAGCCTGACCATCTTGAGAAATGATGATTTTTTTAAAAAATGTATACATTTTAAACTTTTTTCTGTATTTCAACGGCCTTCTGAGTCATGTTGCAAGCGATACTACTCTCGGCATGTCCGTGCATGCAGCTGCTATTGAACTGGCTACAATGTTGACCTCATTCTTAGTCCATTCTGTCATTGATCCAATGCTGTACTCTGCATTTTTCTTTTAAATGAAGGTTACGAAATGTCACGGAGCCTTAACAGCATAGCTGGCATAAGTGGAAAAGCGATAGGATTATCCTCAGTGTCTGCGCCCTACAGCTCTCCTAGCCCAGTGAGACGTTCTTGGTCTCCCATCCCATCTATTTTGTAGCATGGATCAGTAGCAGAGAATGGTCTAAAAAGCTTTACTTTCAATTAGCCTATGCGATGTTGCATATAGTCCAGGTGACTAAGTCTGAAGATGCAATGTCTCACAGTAGCACCCGCTGCAAACGGTGTTACTTCTGATGCTTAGGTGACAACACTCCTAAATAGCACTCAGATGACAATAGGCAGGCATTGGCGTAGTACTGGTGGGCCATACGTGCTGCATGGTATCAGTACCTAGGATGAAGGGTAGATGCACCAGATGGCTTCCTTCCTGGTGCATCCTGCTAGTCTATGCTTCTTGTGGCTAATGGTGGATCTACTGGCTCTGTATGGAATGGGTTAGGCGTTTAGTCGATGCTGAAACATGCCAACGATGGAAGATTTTGCTTTTCTCAGGATATTTTTGAGCCATAGGAACCCTGCAGGAGTTTGAGCAAACAAGCACAGTAGGATGAAACTTTGCATGGGCACCTATTTTAAGCTGAAAGCAATACTCAGACACACTGTAGAGAGGTCTCAGTCTGGCTGACTGCATGGGAAAAAAATCCTGTTGAAGAAGAATATGGCTGCCTCTGCATGTAGCTATTTCACCTTTTCCTCCTTCCTTTAACACTAAGATGCCGAGCTTGATGTGAAAAGCGCAGGGAAGAAGCTCAAGTACTGATTGTATTCTTTACATGCAGATCTTTGCAAAGAAAGTCCAGTCATTGCTAAATATATGCCAACAGAGGCAGTCAGAGTGACCTGACAAGGCAAGATGGAGATGAACATTGATGGCTAATAAACATCTCTGTGGAACTGTGCAGGCATAGAAGACCTTCTCATTTGGACAAAGTTAACTCGCTCCATGCAGGTTTTATGGATGATTCTTCGTGGTTCTGGAGTTGTACTAGAGATGCAGGCTTTTTCTACGGCCAAAATGTAACAAAACTGTAGAAGATTTTTTTTTTTAATCTATTTTTTTGTTCCATAGCATGACTTGCATGAAGACAAAAATGAAAATGAAAAAAAAAAACAAAAAAACAAACAAAACAACAAAACACACACAAGAAACACTGCAAATGTATGATTAAGGAGAAAAAAGGAAAAAAAAAAAAGGCAAAGTTATATATTTTCTTTCAAAGCTCTTTACTTTTACATACATTGTTGTAGCCAAAATGTAAAACATTATAAAACTGTACATTTCTTTGCTATGGATCGCTTCTTTTTGTATACAAGATACAGAGTAATGGTTTTAAAAAGTGCAATCAGGCAGTCATCGGTCATATTGACCACGCCTTCACAGTTCATCACACCGACATGGAAATCAAGAACTTTTAATCCAACTAGAAGTGTATAAAAATAAGAAAAACTTTTTCCTGTCTGTTTTTGTTGGCATGCTTGTGACACATGGGACCTTCCTTCGGACCTGACAGTAACAGCTGGTTAATTTTCCAGCTCTGGTTATGTTGTATTTTATTGATGTATAGATCCAACGTAAAGACCCTTCATAAATTGTTCATATTAAGTAATCAGTATGAATTTTAAACAAAAGAGGTGTTATTTTAAAACTGGGACTTATAGTACAAAATCAGGAAAATACTCAAGTATAAATGGTCTCAAAGTTTAAGAAACAAGACAACAGCATTGTATGCAATTTAGTACTGAGTAAAATGCATGCACAATGTTATGCAAAACAATTCTAGCATGAAAATAAATTTTGTATCATGGTTTCAGTGCCTGCTGTATAGTGTAAAGGGGAATCCTTTTCTGAAGCAATCAGGGGTTTCCAGAGACTTGCTTCTAAAATCTTGAATAAATACAGTGTTCTCAACAGAAATGTAGGAGAAAAGCTTGGTATTGCTTTGGTTCTACAATGCTAATTTTGGTTAGTAGATAATAAATGAAGCCTGCAAACACTTGATACAACTGATGTCTAAAGAATTCATACCATTAGTAATTTTACAAGGGAAGATTAAAAACCCCTATAATGATCTAGGTATCTTCCTTTTCCCTCCTCAACAATAATAAATGTTTGTCTTTTTAGCTGATTAAATGAATTCAGTTTTTCTTACTTCTTTGGGCCCCGTCCTTCACTTGTTCTTCACTGAGCCACACCAGTCCACCTGATACAAAACTGAAAGAAATCCAGGTGTCCGAGTCACACTTGATTTGCCTCACAAAACATGCCCCAGTAAGAAATGAGAAACACAATGGGATTAAGTTTCATTTTAGATGCTACAAATGATGACTATGGACTACATGCCAACAGCATTCTAGTTGCCTGAGCATTTTTGGTAAAGTACTTCTGTAAAGGAAGGATACACACCTTTATCCTCACCTGAGGAACTTCAAAAGAGCTGGCAGTCTTCTAGGCAAGCTACAGCATCTGCAACTGCTGATGGGAATGGAAATGTAAAGGAATAGTATCCCTGCAGTCTGGAGGAAGTAGAGATTAAACCCCCCAAAAAACCCAGAAGAAACACCCATGGCTCTGGTAAGTGCTAAATTATACACAAAAAATCCCCAACTGCAGCTGGACCTTGTCGTCACAAAACTCTACTCTGAAAGAAAAATAAGGAAGACCTCAAGCTGTGTTTTAGGAATAGAGTAGAGGCTGATAATCTGAATTTGTACATAATTAGAGAACTCCTTTGTAGTCCTTGATACATCATTATGTATTCCATTTCTGCTTTAGTTTCTCCCAATAACTATTTTTCTCATACTCTTTCTATGCTGTCATTCTCAGAAGACAAATTTCTTACCTCCAGAGGTGAGATCCAGATTCATCCAGGATTTGCTTAATGAACAACTTTTCCTCTTACAACATATTAAGCATCCAGAAATAGATTTATCTGCCCCATTTTTTATTTAACACTGACTCGAGGGCCCGGTGCTAATTCTCCATTACCATAAGGAATAGCAACAATTCAGCCCTGTAAATCCCATGTAGGTCTTCACTTTCCACTGCACTTTGCATATATCTGATCCTTAGAGAACAGGCTGGGTAAAACTGTCTTTCTGTGCTACTTTTACACATTCCCCATTCTCATTTAGGTTCCCCTCTCTGCTCATTCTGATTTGAGGTAGTCATGTCTTCTATAGGGTGACTTCTGTAAATTCTTCAGAAACAGAATCACACTTCCCATCCACTGCCCTTCAGGAGATGCTCTAAAGCTTAAGATCTGTTTGACCCCAAAGTTCCCCTTGCATGACAGTGGCAGCTCTGACAACACAAGGGAGAGAGGAAAACAAGAGAAGTGGAAAATCTCAGAAGGTGTTGCATTGAATCCTACAAGAAATTTACCACATCCTCCCAGCTGCCTTGCAGTTAAGGAGCTTTTGCTCAGGCATTATGATTAAAACATTAATTCCTTCAAGCCTGCCCCCTCTCCCTACAGGAGGTACATATCTTTATTAAGGCATTAAAACTATACATGTGGGTAGATTCTGACTTCAGGCTTCAGTAATGCCACCAGCTATTTCTGAGTTCACACCATTGCAAGTAAGAGCAGAAGTTGGTTTTGCAGTTCAGTTACATTCTGCCTGTTTCCTACTGGAAATGAACATCTGTGTTTCCTCATCTGTAAACTCAGCTTTCAGCAGTGAGTTCCCAGCTCTAAGACACAGTGCTGGCCCTTCATCTGAACCCATTGGCAATTAGTGGCTTTTTACTTGATAACATTTAAAGCACAGCTCAACCACACCTTCTACACATATAGCTTTTCCTCTGACTGCATGAAGGTACTCATTTTCTCTGGACCAACCTCATGTGTCTCCCTAATTGCAATTTCAGACAGAAGAAATTTCTGAGAAGAGGTTTCTGCTTTCTCACTTCAACAACAAAAAAACAAAAACAAAAACAAAATAAAAAACCACCAAAAAAACCGCACAAGCCCTAGCTAAAACCTCTGTGATAACAGTCAAGCACAGCAGTCATTAATCTGGATAAAGTGATTTTTCACGTAAATTGCCTCCTCTCTCCTTAAAGTTTCAGGGCCAAAAAGAAAATACATCACTGAAACAAATGTCTGCTAGAACAAATGAGCCAAGTGAAATACAGAAGAGAGCAAGCAGGGCTAAGGCAAGAGAATTCAAAAAGGAACTGAGCACAGGGCTGCTTACAAAAAAGATATTCTGAAGGTATTGCCCAGCCAGTTTGCATTTCCCTTTCATAGTTTCAAAACAAGGCAGCCTACTTCTCTGCTTTCCATTCATATCCTGGAAGGAACTTAGCCTCTGAGCTGACACACAAACTACCTTCACTTCATGAAAACATGCTTAAATTATGCAGGCTATTTTTAAGTCACTCACTCACTTCAGTTTGGGCATAAAATACCTGTCTGTTCAGGACTCCCAAAGCCTCTGCATTCATCTAGGACTACAAGTGCCCAACTTCTCTCCTAGGGAAATACAAATGTTCATTTGACATCAAGAACAATACTTGCATTCAAATTGACCTGACTGTTAAAAAAAACAGGTCCAGAACTGCATCTCTTGGCTTTCTTTATCTGACAAAGCAAATACAAGATATCTTCCCTGTCTCAGCCTGGCAAAGCCAGGTTTTCAACTCTCAGCATTCACTTGAACATTTAAAAAACTTCATGCAAATGCATAGGTCCAAACATCTCCAGGTACCAAATTAAAAGTATGTGCTCCAAGGTTTCCCTCATTTTTCCTGCTGCCCAAGCTAGAGATTCCCTGGGCAGCAAAATGTTGCATTTGTGTTAGCTCAGCTGTCACTCTGAGGTACCTGCACTGCCTCTGGACTCCAAGGGCTTAGCAGGGATGACACAGCTTGTGCAGAGGCTGCTGACTGTGAGTCACACCAGCACCAGAGCAGACGAGGCTCAAGCCCAGGGAAAGCAGCTCCGTAGGGGCCACGCTTTGCTGGGGTGGTGTCGGTGCAAGTGGGTGACTGGAGAAAAGGCAGCTCAGGAGGTGGGAAATGAGAAGGGCACAGGATGAGTTTGGAAAATGGGTTATGCAAGCAGGAGCAATGGAAACAGCAATCAGCAGTGAGTGGGAAAGAAGAGCAAGGAGACAGGGAGAGAATGGCAGTGAGATTTACCCAAAATAATCATCAAGAGCCACCACAAGGTAGAGCCTTGGCCTGGGACTCAGGAAATGAGAATTTCCACTCCCCTGTGGACATGCTGGGTTACCTTGGATGGGCCAATTTAATTTTTTGTGCCTCAGCTTCTGTTTCTGTGACATTCTCTTTTTAAAGTGTTCTGATGTCAAAAGAGGGAAATCCATTTTAAGATGGAAAAGTTACTATAATCTATCTACTCAGAATTAAGGCACCAGAGGAGAGAAGTGTCTCTTCATTATTTAAAAGATGCCATATTTCCTTGTCTGCAGAAGAACACAATGCCCCTGTAGGAATCCCTTTTCTTTTGTACTTTAAAGCAGAGGATTATTATGGAAAATGATTAAGCACCCACACAGTTAAAATGACAGAGCATTTTCATTACTGATTGGCAACTCCTCTGCTGCCCTAATTTAGGTACCACATGTCTTCATGCATTCAAATCAGTAAAAACAAAACAAAAGCTAAACTCACTTGACATTTGCAGCCAAAAACTGAAGTCATGTCAGAACATTAAAAATCTCTCCATTCTTGGCCTCGCTTCTAATTACAAAAAAAAAAAGGTAAAAATGCAGTCTGCTAGCAAATGTGCATTTACACTTAAAACAACTGTGGTGACCACAGAGTACTGGAACAATATTGCATTGAAATTCTGCAACTCCACTTACGAAGTCTGGACTCCAAGACCTGAAGACACAACTCCCCTCCCAAGTAGCATCCAGATAATCAGGTGCTCTACAAGCAAAGTAGCCTGGAAACAGATGAGGAAGTTGGAAATTAACTGAGTGAAAGGCTAGCCAACACAGGAATTGGACTTACACTCCACCCCCTACCAACCTGCAAAGGTACATCTGGAAATGAGACGAAATCCAACATGCCACAAAATAAAAATGCCAGAGAAAACTTTGCAAAATAAATGTCACCCCTGAATTTTCTCATCCTTCAATCAGTTTTTTATACAGGAATAACTGTTTTGTTGTTCTTGTTTCCAATGAAGCTGAAGAATGTGTTCTCCCAATACTCTAAATTTATGCTTCCTCACTCTCCCACAAAGAAACACGTGGTTCATTCAGGCCATGATTCAAGTACAGAGATTATTTTTACTGCTGAATATTTTCAGTCACATACTCTATTTCGATGTTTTACAGAGGCACTGATGAGTAAAAACTGCTGCTGCATTAAAAACAGGTGAATGCTGAGACAACTGACTGATCAACCTGAATGAAATGCACAAATAGATAAGAATGTGCCTGGCTTCAGTCCTTTAACATCTAAATGGGTTACAAAATAACAATGGCATTACACATGCAGTTCCTCCAAATTAACTTCAAAGGCATATATGATACAGACCTACATCTTCAGTTACATTTACCCAGTAGAAGGCCATTTCCACAAAAGTAAAGCATTTAAATTCAAGGCTATTATTCTTTCTAACATAGAGTAAAACATGTGAGATCAGCATTTACTGGGAAATAACTGCACAAAAGCTAAAGGAAAAGAACAAAGCATGTATGACCTCGTTTTTGCACGTGTATCAAGATACCGATACGTAAAAAGTTAGAGTGCCAATTATTTTTGTGTCAGCTGGAATTGTCAGCAAATTCCGTGTAAGCACCACTTTTCTACTGTGCACATTTTGAACTACAATCAAAATCACACAAGATGATTCTCTAACCCAAGCTGCACCCATTCCAAGCCTTTGGAATTTTCAGCAACTAGTAAATGGCATAAGCAGGACTCAAATAACGATTAAAAATTCTGGTGTCCTTTTCAAGAAAATACCTAGCTAAAAGAAAAAGCCCAAGATTTACCATGAACCATAAAAATATCAAAATTGCTCAGCGTGACCAAGGTCTGTTATCGTCTTGATTTCTAGCACAGAGAAAAAAGAACTGGAAGTACCAAAATTACTTAAGTCTTGTTTAAATCAAATCCAGAGTTCATGGAATCAAATGGATAAAATAGTAAGTATTTGGTTAAATTCTGGTCTAGATCAGAGGCCTGATCAAAATATTTCTGAGTCTGCAAGGTGAAGACAAGATGTTGCTGTTTTGGCTGAGGAGAACTAGAAATTTCAAGATGTGCTATGAAGGAGAAAAAACCCAAACATTGCAGGTCAACAACTCACATTATTATAAATAAACAGTGGAAGAGAGAGAACAATAACATCCATGAAACAGAATAGTTTGTCTCTCATCTCACTCCCACCACACCAGCAGGCTGGAATGCAGTGAGATTATTCAGTCCTCAGGAGCTGTATCTTGACTCTGTCCTCCCCCTCCTTTTCCCTATGTTTTAGCTGACTGTATTAGGCTCTTTACTGTCATTCATTTAAATATTTTATCATGGTCACCTTTCTCTCAAACTGATCTCCTTTCAACTGTTGTCCATCTCCGTCTCGAAGTGTCACGACTCAAAACATATCATAAAAAGCACAGTCAAATCACCTTCTCCCACTCTCGCCACAATTTCTCTGTGCTCAAAACATGCAGCTAAGCAAAAGCTCCTGCCACTCATTTAGAAGTGACCTTTGTGGTGATTGCAGATAGCAAGACTAGTCAGACACCAAAAGGACTGCCAACATGCAGACAGAGAAATCAGTGTCATGTAAGAAGTGGTGACTGGGCAAACCATCTTCCATCTCTCAAATGAGAACACTTCAAATACAGAGCCTGGCACGCTGAGCACAAAAGCATCAAGTAACTCAGAATGCCACACCAAGTCAAATACCATCAGTGACCACCAAGAGCCCAAAAAAATCCCCCAAGAGACTGAAACTGCTGACACAACACATGCATCATCCTACCAACCTTCTTTGAAATGGAGCAGGAGTGTCTTGCACAGATGCACATGGAGGTTGCTGGAGTAACAACTGCAGAGCTCTCAGGACTTCAAATGACAGAAGGGCACCAAACAGCTTTCTTCTCCTTCTCCCCCTCCACCCAAAGGCCTGAAAATTCTCTGGATTGAAGGTCAACAGTTCACAGTTTGTTCTCCCTCATGAATATCAACTCACTGGCAGGTTTACTCACCTTCTGAAAATGGGTGGGGAGAGCAGCTGCACAGACACTTGCTTAACTTCTTTCACATTGGTTTTTTTTTAAATTAAAAAATATATATACATACATATATATATATATATTACAAACTTAGTCAGTTTATTTCCATATGAACCTGAATGCAGAATGCTTATGTAACAGCTTCTTGCTTTGTTTATCACAGAAGAGCTGTTAAAGAGCTCTATGAACCACAGTACAATGGGTCTGCATTTTGCCTTGCAGAGACTGACCTTCTCCATGAAAATTATCAGCAACCAACAGTCATAAACTCTTAACATCAGCATGGAAAGTTGTCTTCCTCCACTTGATTAGGAACTCTTCACTGTGTGTTCCCTTCCTCACAGAGAAGGCCATAGCTGATTTTGTACAGTGCTTTATTCTGCAAACAAAGCCACTGACATACAAAACAGGGCATTCACTTCTGAAAGCATGAGCAGCAACTTGGTTTTGACATTCAGCCATGTACCTTCTACAGTGAATTCTGTTCACTCTCTGTACTACAGCAGCACCTAGAACTCCTGGCTGATGACAAAGTACTCACTACATAAAGCACAGTCATTACTTCCCAAAGTCTTCAACCTATATAGGCACAGCAAAGGAGAGAAAAATGCAGTTCTTGCCTTTCAAAGATGAAGATCAGATGCACACATGAAACACCAGACCAGGACCAGGAATAAACTGACATACTCCTTCCTTCCTTCACCTTATCACCCCAAAACATTCTTTGTGTTCCAAAAGCGTGTTTGCATAACAGGTGTGAAAAATTGAAAACAATTTTGAATATTCAATTCACATGTATTTGTTACATAATTTGTTGGACTCCTCTGCAATAAACTGCAGCAACAGCACACACAGCCAAAACATGTCCAGTCCAGTAAACCTCATGTAAGGCACATATTGGCTGTGATTAATCAAGGAACAGACTTATTTAGAGGAAATGATTACTGAAGCAAGAGAACATGTTTATTTGGTACACAGATTTTGCAGAAATCACAAATGGAAACCTCAGACAGGATTGTCAGAGAAAGCATGAGAAATTGTTCAGTGCATATAATAGAGAAGCTTTGGTATCCAGGAAATGGCATTGAGAACAGTCAATAAATACCAACTTAGATAACTAAAAGTGCAAGAAGTCAAAGCCTGGCACAGTATATTGCCATGAAAAACCCCAGCAAACATATGGATTTTTAAAAATTTGCAACAGAAATCTTAATTCTCCATATTTTGCAGAGAACCCATTTGATTATTCTTTTGGAATCTGTAATAGTTAAAATCAGCTTCGTAGTCTGCTCAAATTTCTCATCTGTTGAATAGAAAAAATAAAGTATTCTTGGAAGTGAAACCAAGAACTATAACTGCTATAAAACCAAGAGTGAAAAAATCCATGCAGCCCATATTATCATCTTAATTCCTTCCCTTTCATGTGTAAGCTGATACACCATTAGAAGGTCCTGTCCTATTTCCTAAGAGCCTTTCTCTCAACATTTTGTAATTCTGTAAGGTTTCTTCCCTGGCAAGCCTGCTTGAAAAATAAAACCACTGTTTAGCAACAGTAGGTCTCATTAAAAGGTGCACTTACTACACAGTAGAATTCTCTATATTTAGAACTTGAAATATGTTGAATACCACAGCAAATGTAAGTATTGTGGGTGGTAAACATCCAGTTTAATGGCATCCACTGTATTTGTATGGAAAATATCAGTTTTATAAATAGTTTCCAAAATTTTGCTCAACATAAGCAGCTAATTATATCCAAAGGCAACTCATTTTACACTTTTTCCTTTCCCCTACCAAAACAAGTGATAGGCCTATGTTCTCTGTCAAGCCCCCACCTGGAACAAGTACTGTGGGCATGCTGTGAACAGCAACTCAGCTGGGCTGCAAAACAGAAGTGAGAACTAACCTGAAATTGTCAGGAGCATTCTGGTCTGCCTTTTAGGCTGGAGAACTTGTAAAATCTTTCTGGTTAGATTTTGATGTCTTCCTTTTCCAAGGCAGATGGAAACACAGGAGCTACATCGGATCAAGCTGTCCTCAACAGCTACAACTGACTTACACCCTTTGATAAAAACTTTTTGCTTGTTTCTAAGAGCTCGTAGAAATTTTCCTTCTCTAAGCAGTAGTTTCAGAAACTTCAGGTTTGGTTTGCAAGTTAGTGATAATTCATGCAGATCTGCATCCCTGTAAATCTATAATAAACTGATGTCTGGCACAGAACATAATCCATGAAAAATACTGCTCCTTTCACAGATTAATCAAGACTAGTTCAAAAGGGCCTCATTTTGTGCTTTTGCTAGTCTTCTAGATTATAATCATTTTTTTCTTTTTTTAAATCCTCAACTTCTGCTTAAAATGTGTGTAGGCTTCTAGTCATGTTCACTGGCATTTCTTTGTGACACAAACAGTTTTCTGAGCTGCTGGGAGCTCAGAACCCCAGTAGAAGTTGGTAGGTCCAACATACCATGATGTAAAGATACAATAACAAAAAACACCTTCTCAGACCATTTCTTCAGACTGAATTTATACACCAAAAAGCCATTAAGCAGTTGGTTTCTTCCTCAAAGACTTCTCAGAAGAACAAGAAAATGTAAATCTCTCTTCAGTCGTATTGCATCAAGGCAGAATGTCTGCAATTCTGTCTGTGAGTAAGAAAGTCAATTCCTGTGGCAAGAACCCAGGAAACAATTTTTAAAATATTACAGTTTTTATGCATGGTCTTTCCTTTTGGATTCAGGAAAATTATCTGCAGTTTCCAGCTACTGTGTTAATCATGGGCAGGTCTGTAGCACTTCTGAGCTACACAATCCAGAGATGTCCATCCATGTCCATGATGCGATGATTCCAGGTGTGTTGGCCCTAGTGAGGAGTTTGGCAGAGGGCCATGGAGTGTCCTGCCCCACATCCAATTAAAATCTGTTTTGCACAGCCAAAAGCTTTGACTGGCTTTGGGACAGGAGCGTTTGCTTCTGTGCCATCACCACACATCCCGTGTTCATTCCATCCCCAAGAGAAGCACTGGCCACCTGAAAGACAGGACAGAAAATACAGAATAAACTCCCCAGGAACACAACAGATTTGGTTAGTTTTGAGGAGCAGATTTTTCAAGTTATTTTCTATTTAAGTTCTAAGAAATTCTGCTAAGGTAGGAAAAATATTCTGATTTTCTTGAAAATGTAAATAAACCCAAATGACTGATTCTCCATCCTGTTCCACATTGTTAGAAACAGAAGGGGGATTAAAATAACAAAGACATTTGAAGATCACCTAGTAAATACATAGCTCAGTATTTATGCAGAGCCCACAGAAATCTCTCTGCATTTTAAGAGCCCTCCCTGAAATTATGTAGAATCTCTGTTTTTCAAGTTTCCCCTAGTAAGCAGAAGTATGACAAATCAAGAGCAGTGACTTTATTTATTCACAGCATGATCTGCAGGATTGGGGAACAGAGAGCCACACTTCAGCCAAATTGTATTTTGTTCCTAGTTTCAAGTTCACATGTCGCCTTTTTCCTTTATACACAAGTCCTCAATAGCCTGCCCTATTCTTAATCATCCTACCTCTTCTGCTTGCTTTGACATAATTTCATTTTTTATTATTCTTGTTTTCCCTCATTATTATTTATTTTTGCAAGATCTACCCTTTCATAGCCCAAATAACAATTCATGTATTATTATTACCCCATAGTACTCCTTTTTGAAGCACAATATGCAAATTTTGTTCTATAAATGGCTGGCATAACAAAAAAATCCACCAATCCTCCTTATTCTGAACTACAAGTGCTATTTCTTCCCTATTTTCTATTCTTTATTTGGCTGCCAGAGACTGTCTGTGACATTCTGTACTGAAAAAGAAAGCCACCCTGCCATATAATCATGTTTGTGATGCCATTGTTATTTTTTGAAAAGCAGCAGGTATTAACAGTAGGAAGTAGCATTCTGGATTCCAAATAATGAGAAGAAAAGTGCCAAAATTCACGAACTCTAATCTCAGTCATGATTTTACTTTTCAAAATTCAAAAACCAATTATTTCAAAGCTAGCAGGGCCATCTTCCCAGCAAATCTTATAACATTTCACTGTCCCCTGCTCTCTTTACATTATTAGTGTATTGAAGTTCCCCGCTTCTGCAATGAAGTGTAAACATTACTGAGGCCAGATGTAACTAAGCAATGACATTTCATTTTCCTGACATTCTTTAAGGCAATGGAACACCACAAAGCACCACCTGAACATCACAGTAGCCAAGGCACATCTCACCTGATACAGAAATTCTGTCACTCTTATCTCAGGAGGCACCAGGTGATTGATTGAGCATGTGCAATATTGACAGTCCAACCTACATCCCAAATGCACTCACATGTGTTGCCAAAAAGTGCCAAAGTCTGAGTGGGCAACAAATCCCATTTAAATATCAACAGAGCTTTCTACAGGTTAACCGGATTCTGCTTTTTGGTAAGGTTCCAGGTAAAAATGTTTATGTAAATATTTAAAAGTAGAAAAAAGACACCTCAAACCCATATTGGAAACACATCTCAGTCTAATCATTCTACTAAGAAAAGACTTTTTTTGGCACAGTTAATATGCGAACCCTGCAGAATGAGGCAAGCTTACAATGTAATGAAAAGAGAATGAAACATGCCCTAACATTAATAAGATGTTAAATTTTTGTTACTAGATACCAGCAATTACTACAACAATTTACGTGCTTCTGTGAAGACTCTCTACATCTGTTTAAAGGGTTTCTTATTACTTTTTTCATCCTGTCCCATGAGGACATGACAGAGGAAACCAGAAATTTTCTGTTCACTTGGTACTACAAACTGCTCAGTAGAACATTAATGGTATAACAAATAGTCAAAGAAATAGTGCATTAGGACATCAACCTCTCTAATTGATAAAAATATCCAGTGAAACATCTTTTTAAAAAACATCATAGAAAAATTTACAAGCTAGGAAACCCCAGACAAGAACAACTTCCCTAAAATAAGGACTGTGGAGTCTTTTCCAGCCTTTACTTCTCCAAGCATGTCGAAAAGCCACCAAGATAGATCTTTCTATGTGATTCCAGTCATCTCTAAGGTTATTGAAATGGGTCAAGAGTGAAAACCGGCAAAAGAAAAACAGAAAGTAAGTAGGATTTATGAATGGTCTTATACAAAAACGCCTTGTACATCCATGGAGAGCTGGCAGAAACCTGAAGAGATGAAAGGGCAGCTGACAGATATGGAATGACAGGCCACAAAATCGTTTCTCCTCACCATCAAGTCAGAATCAGGAAAGCTAAAAGGCAGAGAATGTTTACTGTGAAAATTAAAGGTGTAACTGTACCATACCTGCCTGCAGAAGACTCAGTGAAAGGTCTGTACATAGAAATAGCCAAATGTTTGACTTGTGTCAGAGAAGGCAGACTTTTCAGAAAACACACACAAGTCCATTTATTGAGCAGTAACATATTAGCAAAACTTGGAGGAGGGCTGGGTAAAACCAGTGTGTTGAAAGTGGCCAGGAGGGAACAAGCAGATCTGTGCATCACTGGCAGAAATTGAAGTCGGTGAAGATCGAAGGTAATGAAGCATCTATTCTAAAATGACATAAAAGGAATATCTGCAGAGTTAAAGGTAGACCCTAAGAAGAACTAATAGCTAGCCTCTGGACAAAATTCATCATTTAATGGTTTCTTTCCTTTTCCTACCTTTTTTTCCCTCTCTTTTTTTTCTTTCTGATTGCTTCTATTCCTGGTTTATTGCTGATAAAAACACAGAACAGCAACCCTACATGCCTTCATAAGAAAATTCAGTTTTTATGTCTGTGCCACACCTTCCCAGGAAGAAAGAGCATTAGAATGATGTGTATTAGCACAGTTACAAATTGCTCCTAACAAAATTTAGAACAAGTATTGTAGCATGCTCTCAAACCAAAGGATTTGTGTTTAGTGATGTGAGGGAAGGTTACTCCATGTTACTGCTTAGGTGACATCACATAAGATGGTGCATTTTACTTTTCTCTTTTAAAACATAAGTACTCAAAGTACAAATCAAATCCACAGAACTCACATGGCAACACAGCAGAATCCCAAGGAAATTTCATTTCTGTTCAGAGTCACACTAATCAAAGTTTAGAGTAATGCTATGCAGGACTTTTCTCAAAACATTAAATATACAAGACATAGGGACAACAAAATTCTTAACCAAAATTTGACCAAAATCTGTTTTGGTCAAACAACACAAGAAGAATACTGCCCTCCTTCTGTCTGCAATAATTATCCAGGTTTTTCTCAAGGTAACTGAAGTGACAACAGCAATCTAGAGGTTCATTAAACTGGAGAAAAGTATTTCTAAGTAAAATAAAGCTGCATCAGGTTGGAGAGAATTCTGGAGTGAGAAGAGAATTTAGAGTCGCTTCTTATTACTGAGTGGAATCTTCAGATGGAAGAATTGATGTTAGCAAGTTAGGTGCTCTGGGTGAGATTCACTGCACTCAAGTTCAGCCACCTAAAAAATCAAGCAGCTTAGCTACAGATCGTTATCCTCTGTGTTCCTTAAATGCCAATGGAGACATCTGCATCTCTCCAGCAGAGCGAGAGATTCATCTTATCCAAACACTGGTGTGAAAATCAAGTCTGTCTCACTTTGGTCGTGATAAAAGTGAGACCAAGTGATCATGCTAGCCTTGGCATATCAGTTTTATGCAGTTGAAGACAGGTTATATTAAATCACATCTTCACAATTGCTCCGAAGGCAAAGCAGGGAAAACTGGAAACAAGGAAGCTGCAAATATCACTGCAGCCTAGCTTCAGGCTACAAGCAGTCTGCTTCTAAACCAGCCTGTGCCCTGGAGGCTTGTCACTGAAATCTTTAAAAGCTTCTCTTTTCTGTTTCTCCTCTCCCATTCTTTCCACCAGCAAACAAACAGAAGTTGGCCTTAAAGACAAGCCAAGTATCTTGAAGTCAAGTTATTCTAGAGACAGCTTCACATTTTAGGGAAATGTTAAAATGTTTTAGTACAGCTCTGTTATATTGGCTCTGTGCTCTTAACAATAATCCACAATACTTCAAATTATCATTTCTTTTTTTACCTTAAATTAGTGCTACTCTACTCTTTTGTTATAGACAAAGTCACAGTAGGCAGGAGATCAACTCGGAAGTCACAACTCTTTAAACAGCATCAGGGCTGGACCACTAACAAAAATTCAGATATTTCAGCCACCCTTCCTGGATTATTTGACAGCCTTCAAAACCTCACAAGGAACAATAGCACTACAGAGAATGAGATTTAGACTATACTTCTCCCAGGGAGTTGAAAACAAAATTAATATGTTTTCCTGTTTTTTCAGCCATCTGGTGGTTCAGGGTGTCACATAAAATAAAAGGCAATAAGCATCCCTCTAAACTTTTGTATTTTCAATAGCAACAATTCTGCCATTAGTCCAAAAGACCTGCAATTTTAAATTGTAAGAAACAGTATTGATATCAATTGTTTTCTGCAGAAAAACATGGAACTGTATTAGTAGTTACAAGGGAAGTCCAGGCATTGTGCAAAATCTCACTAAAGGCAAAGCTTGGTAAGTGGAATGTATGAGGGCATCCTGTCAGTACCCAGCTGCACCTCCTAAACTAGGAATGTACTATGAGAATCACATTCAGTTTTCATTATGGAGCCACATTTTCAAGGAGAAAGCTGTCATGTGCTCCAGGCAGCACATCCAATTGCTGTTCAACCCTCAGAAATGGGTTTCTGGCTTTCAAGTGAGTAAGTTGGATAAAAATCAGACACATTGCAGTGCTAACACAATACACAGGTAAGAAACACCATGGATTTTTGATATTAAGTACAAAGACAAGGTGCTAAAGGCATGCTGATTTCAAAGTTAGCCTTCAGTCAGCAACCTGCCCTCACTCCACCTTTACATCATTAGTAGCTCTCCTCAGGCAGTGGACCTAAAACCACTCAGTCCCTCCTCAGCAGTGGTTTTACACAAGTGAAAAGACAGCTGACTTCAGGTCACACATCTGTGGTTCATCCTGGCACCTGGAAAGAACAACTTTCAATGTCCTCAAACAATTCATCACAGCAAATGCATGAAGCCTGCACTATGTGGATGTTTCTGACTTGGTGCTCTAAATTAATATCTTATGTGAACTATTATTTTTTCCCAGCAGAAGCACTGGGAAGGGCTGTTAGAAGTTTTGTTATAGGACCTTCTCTCTGGCTAGGTTTGTGTAATACAGCAGGGACTTCAAACTGGGTCATGGCCTCAAGGCCAACTGTCAGAATATCCAATTAGAATCCATAACCACCTACTGAAGAGAGTCAGAAAATCAAATTAAGAATACAATATGCTTAGTAGGAGCTTCAGCATGTGCAGTACCGCAAAATGCAGCAATAAGGTTACACATCTCCTTTGGCATTAAATTTCACTTGGGAAAGTCTCATTTCTAGTTTGTGCTTCAATATCTTCGATGTCTGTCCCACAAACAATAAACAAAGAGCAGTTCAGAGCACTTCTAATATTTTCTGTTTCATTTCCACAGCACATAAGTAGCCAAGAGTTACAAAATGGGAAGGGGAAAGAATGTTTATGATAATTTCCAAGGGCAGTGTAGCACATCTGCCACAGCCTGAAAACTGTCTATGGGGAAGGAACCCCACATCCAGCAATGCAGAGAGGTGGGCAAAGACCCTCTAAGATGCCACTTAGCAAAAAAAGCCATAGCAGATCCATGCAAACATGCTGTGCATTTTTCTGTGCACTGTTTTTAGCATCAGGCAAATAACTGAGCCCAACCCTAGAGGAAGTGCTATCTTGCCAAATTACAATGACAATAGAAATTTGTTCTGTTCTCACAGGGCACTTCAAAGCAGGAGCTGGACGGTTCACTGCACAAATGAATATGCATCTATTTGAAAGAATCACTCTGCATTAAATCAAATAAACAGTTTAGGTTACCACTCAGGTTAGTTTATGATAGAATTAATTTTTTCCTTCTCAGTTATGCATAGTCATTTTGAAACCCAAAAAAAAAAAAAAAAGGAAGAAATTCACAAAAGTATATCCTAAGATTTTAAAACCTACAGATTTCTTGGTCTGCTGCACCTGTGTAGGTTTTGTGGTGGAACTGAAACCCTGTAGGATGGAGATGGTTGCTTTGCTGTGTGTAGGTAGCAAGGACATAAATCCACTACAAGGATTATCTGCTCGCATTTCTGTTTCCATGGGGAAACACAAATGGTATTAACTGTCTAAAGCTCACAGGTGCTGCATGAGGGTTTTGTTCTGGTTTTACTCAAACTTGTCAATTCCTTCCCAACAGGAAAGCATCTCCAACTCAACACAGAACAAAACCTGGGCTCACGACTTTGTGCAAGACTGAACGTAACTGGTCCACTGACAATACATGAGGATTATATCATACACGAAGCAGCTGCAGTGCAGAGAGGATTAAGCATTAAAGATGCTTTTTTCTACACCTGTAGAAGACAAGAAAATCTTTGAATTTTGGTCACTTAAGTACAGGACAAAAACACTTGACAGAAATTAATTACTGGAGAGATTTGTCCTGAGGCTCTGACCGTGGCACTAATGTCTGTAACATCAGGATTTCAGACATGGCAGAGAGTGACATTCATTCAGAACTTACATCCCTGCCTCTCACAGTGACAGGCATTCAATGTGTCACAGTGCTTTAACTTTATATGACCAGAACTAGACAATCACAATCTCCTCACAGAGCCAGAGACTGCAGTCTCATGACAGAACATGCAGAAAATCCCTTACACCTAGTGCTTAGTGAGAGGTCATCCACGCAAGGCAGGATGTCAGAGCTCATCTAGAAGAGTGCTAGTAATTCAAGTGCCCCTTGGGACCACATGGTGCCATGGCCATTTGTGCCCATGAATTCTGGGTGGTAAAGCATTAGCATTTCAAATTTGCACACGCTTCAAATGGACATAAGTGATGACACAAAGAAAAGGAGGGGACAGCTGTGATTCATCTGACCTACAACGTTACCTCCGAGACCTAGAACTGAAGGGCATCTTCAGCACAGGCTTAGGAAAAGTCATAGATGAACACAGAAGCAAGAATCTGAGACCCCCCTTCATACTGCATTCCAGTCCTACATGTAGCTTTCACAGCACTAAGCAAATCAAAGAGCAGGAGAAGGGACAGTCAGCGGGATGAGCAGGTGCATGCAGGTGAAATGGTGCTTCCTCCTACTTTGCTGGCTGAAGTCAAAAATAAGAGACCCCACTGGGCTCTCAAGAATTCTCTCATCAAGGAAGAACAGCTAGGTTGGAAAAGGATATTTTGGAAATGCTTTGGTGCTTAACATATTTCATAAGGCAACCCTTTGTAGAACACTGGTCTATTTACAAGCATGAGCTTTAAGGCAATCACACAGACCAGACTAGAGATGACTGTCAGTCCTTGGCATCTTATAAAAATACTTATGATATAATAAAAGCTGAAGAGATAGTCCATATGGTCACATTTGCCTACAATTTCTTCTCTTCTGACTGCTATTCTCTTCCTGTGAAGGGCTGTTTGCACTGAACAAAAGTGAGCGTTCTGGGATTTATCTCTGAAGGTGTCCTTTTCTGCAGAATACAGTTCTCCAACTCAGAACCAAGAATTGAAATGTGTAAACCTTCCACATGGACATCTTATGTAAAATAGCTTTGTGTTTAAATGGGCTTTAGTTTGAACTTCTCCCCATTTCACTTTCCCTTTGCAAGGCTGCATTTTGGTCAAGTTTCAAGACACACAATATGAATGTGCATTACTGTTGAGTGAAGTCTAAAAAAATTGCTTGTTGATATTAAACAAGTGAGGGCTTTTTTCCCCCCATGCTTAACAAGTAATCTGAGATCAATTCCAGCAGTCATAAGCTAAAGTGTTAGAAATGCAAAGAGAAAAATCAAGGAAACAAGTGGTGACTGAGTTGCTCAGTTTCCATCTCACTGATTGAACTGATAGATTTTCTCACAGCTACGCAAACATCGCCACAGAACAGAAGTAGCTGCAGCTTGGCAGTGATGATATTAGGATGCCTTATTTTGCAAAGTTTCAAGTTGTGACCTTGGTGTATCACAATGGCTCAGATGATGGCACCCTGCAAGTGTCACAGCGCAGCTGTAACAGTGACAGCACTGCAGTACTGTGCGCTATGAGAGCATTAAAACACATAGCTCGATAAAAGCTATAGCATAGCTGTAGTCAGAGAGAGTTCAGGGTGAACTAACCCTTCTTTCTGGGCAGGATTTGTGGATTACAATTTTCCTCTGTGCTGCAACTGTTGTACTTGAGTTAACCCACTTGTATCCAGTTCAAGTGTGCCTACAGCACATTGTACTGTAGTGCAAGCGCACATCTAATAAAACTCCTGTGGGTCATGTGCCTTGTCTTGTCTGTCTCAGTCTGTGCCTATTGTTATAGGGACTCCTATACTCATCACTGTGTGGGAGTCTGAATGAGGGGTAACTCTGGATCTACTCAGAAACAACAAGGGTTGGGTCATTTCAGCACCTAGAAAAGAGTAACATCCTCACATTCACACTGATGCCATTTGCAGCCACCATTGCCCTCTGCCTCATACAACCTAGTTCTGTGAACTAACAGGACCCCTTTCAGAGAAGAAAATAGACAGCTGACAGAGCTGTGACAAAAGATGAAACCAGGCAATAAAAAAATAGAAAAGAAAACAACTCATGATTCAGACTTCAAACACAAAGCATAGAGAGGTTTACGTCAAGTGTGTGCACCAAAGGCAAGTCACGTTTTCTCAGAAGGGCTGATGGAACACCATGCTCTTACCCAAAGCTGGCTGTGCAGGACTGGGCTGGGGTTAACTTTCAACCTGTTGAATACTGAAGTAAAAAAAAAAAAAACAAAAACAAAAACCAACCACACAAAACAAAAAACACACCAAAAAACCCCAAAAAAACAAAAACAAAAACAAAAAAAGAAAAAACAAACCACAACTAAACACCAAACAAACTGAAAGGTATTAACACCACAAACTGCATCCTGAGTCCCATCCACTTGGCTAAGCCATTAGTCTGATTTCCCAAGTGGTCCAGCTCTTCCTGTTTCTTAAGGGCTAGGAAAAGATCAGGAACTTCAGTCAAATCACCCTGTCAAGAAACTTATGCAGGGTAATGAGCCAAATAATGTGTACCAGATGAGAATTTTCTCCACAGGTAATCAACAGCTAGGGAGACAAGGACCATAGGAATAACAACTCTATTCTTTTAACTGTACTTTTAAAGCAAGAGTTCACTAAGTGCCAAATTCCACTAAGTTCTGGAAGAAGTAAGCAAATGGTCAATAGTGGCTACAAAAGAAAAAATGGGAGAACAGGCTTTGCCAGCTGTAATTAAAAACAAGAATTATACCATGAGAATTAAAACTGGTCAGGAAGAGAATCAAAGTAGACAGCCTCAAAAGGAAAGTGCCTATAAGGCAGGACTGGATCTACTTCTCCAATCATCATTTCAAAATCATACCTGACTGTTGAGTGAGGTCTGGGGAAATTGCTTGTTGATATTAACCAAAGGAAAAGTTCTGCCATCAACATATGTTAAAACCAAAGGTGAGCTTGCTTAGATAGAAACAGTTTTTGACATCATTTCTGGTGCAGAACAGAGATTCTGGACAAACTTTTACCTTTTTTTATCTGCATGGACAGATTTTACTCTATTCTTCATTACTTTTGTTCACTAAACTATTTCATTATAAACCCATAATTCTTATTGGAGAAAACAAAGCTGTTAAATTTTAATATCAAGTTGGCAAAGTGCCAGCACTTCAAGCAATACACAGGGCTAAAGTGACCCCAGCCCTGAGTGGTACAGAGTAGATTATGGGTGTGCAAACACACTTTTTACATATTCAGGTCAGGTAGTCAGAAAATAACCATGCTGCAGCACAGCTTCTTCACATTTCTACCTTCACCCTCCTCTATGTGTCAGCTATCTATACATTCACTCTTCACATGCTTCTTACCTAATCTTCCCTAGAAGTGCACAAGGCAAGGAGAGAAACACTGGCAGAATTTGGGATGCCACTGGGGTGCCAAGTGACACCATTTTAGTTGTCCTGATCAGAAAGGGCAAACAACATCCCTGACACAACATTCATGTTACATTTGGGGACACCTCACCACTGTGTGTCCATCAGTAGAAGATGCACTGAAATTCTGAACTGGCAGTAGTTCCTTAGGCAAAGGGAATATATCAAGTCAGTCCTTGGAAGAAAGGCAGGCACAAAACAGTGTCCTGAGATGAAAAAATCCTGCAATCAATGCTGTGAGATGTTTTCTGAAAGTTTCTGCTCTGCTACATTTGTTGAGTGCTGGCAAATTAGCTACCCTGAGAACAGCATTTCACGCATCAGGTGCAGGGATCCAAGGCTGGGAAGTAAAATCTGTCCTTGGCACAGCAACAGGGAGAACAGCTGATGGGCAGAGGGAGTCAGAGGCGCCATGCCAGCTCCAGAAGGTTTGAGACCAGAATGGACAATGCAAGCTGGGTCCCTAAGATGCCGCTCGGCACTTTCCCATCTGATCCTCTGCATAACCTCGGGGTTAAGAAGAAACTAGCTGGATTGAAGACAGGAATATCTGACACCGTTTTGGAAGGACTATATCTGCCACAGAAATGGAATAACAAAGTATTCTTCAGAATAAAAAAGATAAACAAAACAAACACTTTTGTCTCTGAAATAATATTTGACCAAATTAAGAATTCAGAATTCTTTGCCCTCCTCACTTTGGAGGAAACAGAAATACTGGAAACATGAGGTCTCCATACATTGGCCTAACTGTGCCCATGCAGAAAGCCAGTTTCTTCCATTTTATATTTGGCACTAGACTGAACTACACAGCAGGAGCAGCTATAGAAGTCAACCAAGAAAGGGAGGCACAAAAGAATTCAAATTTAAGGCCACATTTGGCCCTATGACAAATATTTATCATTACTCACAGAGAAAAAGCAACAGCATGAAAACCTTTTAAGTGATGGATAATAATACTGAGAAAATAGTGTAAAAGACCAAAACCCAATCAAGCCCAAACTTATGGTAAAAACAGCAAGCTTCAGTATGTAGCAAGAAAAGCAATAGATGGCATGCTTGTGTGCCCACAGGATTGTGTACATAACATCCAAACAAATGAACACTATACAAAGTAGTTCCCACTAACCTGCAACATGAATATGAGAGGAGTTGAATTTATTCTTTACACTGTTGGAAAGAAGAACAACCAAATATGAAGACGACAAAGCCAGACAATGTTGAGATATTTTCTTAAATCATTTTGAAATTTTTTTTATCTGGTTTTGTAATAACGCCTGCTCAACACCAATCATGAAAATATTCCTTGTTCAGTACAGGTAAGAGATCTTTCCTTTTCAGGCTCACTTACTAACAGAACTGTCGTTCTGTTCATGGGTGAACCAAAAGCCAGTTCTCATGATTCCAGAAAATTAACTCCATCTCAGTGAGAGCCAATACATGGAGGCTTCTTAAATTTATTCAGGAATAGATGAAGCAAGAATAAGAATTTTAAGCATCCAATCATCCTAGGAGAAGTGGTTCATGTCCCAAATTAATCTGAAGATTTAAAAATACTTGGGTTTTCTAAATTAGACCCTTTTCATTTTTTTAATCTTTCTTTTTTTTCCTTAGGGGGAAGAGGCACTATCAGCATTTTAAAACTGTCAGTAATAATTATTGACACAGAAAGGTTAAAAATAAAGATAATAACCTTCACTTAAAAACACTACAAAGGATACAAGAACCATCCGAAGTATTTCAAGACGACCACAGATACCCGTATGTTGTTCTTTTTTTTTTGTCCGAAAAAAAGAGATTAGAAAGGATGACAACACGAGTGGCAATACTACACTTATTATTTGTGTTAACAGCATATTTCTATGTACATATACAGATGTGTATTCTACATATAACTAGGGATATTTGCTTAACAGATTTCATGCTTTCAGACCCTGCATTTGTAGCACAACACAGTTTATGTCTCTGCACACATCCCTCTGCAGATGTTCACTGCTGTTTTGAAGTACCTGAGTTTCTGTAAGTGGGATTCAATCTGCCTAAAACATCCATGATGTATGTACCTGTGCATGATCACTGCCATCCCTCATAGAGGAATCTAAATCATCTCCCACTCAAGTGACAAACAGGCAGTTTCAGAGTGGGGTTCATCCCACCCAAAGCAAATCTCTGAAGTCAAAAGAATCCTTCTACCACCATCCTTTTACCCATCTCTTCCTCTCCATTGCCTACAGATATCTGACTAGCTCAGGCATAGTTTAAAGTTACAGCAGGCAGAGCTTGCCCCAGATGCCCAGCCCAACCTGCTTTACAAACTTGCTGCCAGGGGACATGGAGCTTTCTGGAAAATAAGATGCTTCCCAGGTAAAATCAGAAACCCACTGAGATTTTCACTGTCCCCCAAATCTTTAAACAGTTTTGAACACACTTATGTAATCTGATATCCAAAATGTCATCTATGCACAGAAAACTCTGAATGTTGTGCACCTAACAAAACCTTCTATAGCAAGATGATGAGCTCTGTGTTAGGAGCCCCTTCAGCAAGCACCAAGCTGTGTCTTCCTACTTATACTGCCTCTTTGGTATCTAGTTCATTCAAATATACACCAAAGGGACTTCCTAAGCTTTTTCACATACCTGATGGATCGTTACCAATTTCTGAATGAGAATGCCTGTTATTATGGAGGAAACACACTACACTGGAGTAATTTCTTAAGAAATGGGAATTATGATTATGTAGTAGCTGTTGCTTTGAACACTTTAAATCACTCTGTTGAAATATGGTTTGAATCATTTCAGTTGCTCTGATTTTCAACACCTTCTCTCCTAGCCAGTGTGTCTTGCTGAAAGGTTGCTCATGGAGCTGTTTACTTTCCAGCATGAAAGGTTATATTTTTCAGAAATTTCTTAGGAAATCCTTCTAATTAATTAGTCTACAGTTCCCACAGCACTTTATTTAATTCCTTTTTTTTTTTTTTTTTTTAATTAGGTGTTGTGGGTTTTTTGGTTTGGTTGGGGTTTTTTATTTGTTTTAGAAAGCTCCCAGTGCTCTCTAAGGCAGAAATATTTCTTGCTCTCTCTGCAAGAGATGTTTTTTGGATGCTTTTGCTACTGAGAATTTTTTTTTTCTCCAGGGGACAATTAAACAATGACAACATTGTATTCAGCCCAAAGTATAATTCTATTTTTGAAGGTTTCATTTGACTAACATGATACTGACCACAACTTTCCATCCACAAGGCAATGTAATACAAGTTCAGCCTCGTGTCAGCATGCACTGGTTCAACCCAAGTCCCAGGAGGTGCAAAAACTACAGAGCTGGCAATATGATTAGGTAACCAGTTCTCCTTCAGGCTGACTACATGGATGGATTCAAAACTGCTTCTCCAACTGGTAATCAGCAAAGGTCTTAACAGGATTTAAGAAGCAAAGGCAAGCCTTGATGGGAAAGGCAAAGGGGACCAATTGCTTATCCCTGAAACGAAAAAAGAAGCCATGACAAAAAAAGTTTGAGTGCAACTGAAAGCAAAAACCTGAGTCATGACTAATTCCTTCATTTCCAGCTATCTGTTTCAGTTACTGATGCTTTCATCCTTTTGGCCATGTGACTCTAAACTTTCTCATTATAGAGGGAGAATTACCCTGCACAAAGCAGAACTATAATCCTCCTTCCTGAGCTCTGAAGGTGTCTGGTCAGATCTTCCCTCTAACAAATGGCTGAAACCATCACAAGAAGCAGCAGACAGCAGGGGACTGAACCTCTGAGTGCTGCATTACTGGCTAAAGGCTACTCACTGACTGTGCTCTTTCTACATTTCCCCACCTCATTTTAACTACTTTAGCTATTTTAGGTTGTTATCTCTTTAGGCCAAGGGTCTACTGCATGGTCTGACCTCACCTTGAGCCCATGGATGTTGTGTAATGAAAATAAATAATGAAAAAACTCTAAAAATATCTGTTGCATTTAATCATCCATGGGTTTGGATTCACGATGCTCTGTAAATCTGGAACTTGGGAAAAGAAGTTAATAAAAACCCTGTAGTGAAGGTGTTATTTGGTTCACCTGGGTATTTAGAATACACTTGAAAAAATGAACAGTTTAATTTAACAAGAGACATCATGCACCTAATTATCCTTCCTCACATGGTGACTGATATGAAATAAACCCATATTACTTCATTCAGTTATGAAAAGAACTTAAGGAAGGAATCACTAAGGCAAAGGTGACTTATATAGGCCTGCTTTTAAAGGGTGATTTCCTGGGAAAATGCTCCTCAGTGCTTTTTTTTTCCCACCTACAGTCCAGGGACATTTGACTATCTCAGGGAACATTTCAAAACTTCATGATTTACAGCAGTAATTCGTACAACATCCTTAAATTAATGGCCATTCAGGACAGAGGAAAGAAAATAATACAGAGTGAAAGCAGAACTCAGTTAAGTACAGAGAAGTCATGCTAAAAGCCATTTGAGGTCTCCTGAATGCATATGGGGTCTGTTGAGACAAAAAGCTATTGCTAGGAGTCAGTGTTGATTTCCACATTTGTGCTGTACAGACCCTGAGGATTAAGTTAAGCACTGAATTCCAGAGTCAGGAGAGCAGCAGCATCCTGTGAGGTGACATTTCTGCCTCTGTGGAGGGCTACGACTCGCAGGGCTGTAAAAGGCAACTTATTCCTTTTTTTTTATGGAGCAAATATCATCTAGGAACTGAGATTATTTTTAATTCATTTTGGCACTTATTTCTTACCTTCCATTTTCTTTGTCCAGCACCTCTTTTCCCCTAAAAAGATGTCTTTTGTCCACTCTCCCTGCTGTCCTCATCCACACAACATTTCTGCAGACTTCTGCATGAAGACAGCACTAGCTGCAGGGGTATCAGTGCAACAGAGAATCTGCTCAGTACCTGCTCACCAGCAGTGTCTCTTTCAATCTTTCTCTGCCAATAAAGGATTTGAGGGGATGGCAAGAGGTTTACTTTCTGTGCAGGAGGCTAAGAGCTGCACTGTGTAACTATAGTGACAACTACCGTGAAAGCTCTCGATTTTTATTGATATGCCTCACAACACCCTGTGGAAAAATTCATACAATTAGAGAAACAGATAATTAAACATCCTAAAGGTCAAAGGAAAATATTGTGGTGATGTGCATTTCCATGCATTGCTTAAATACTTCGCTGTGGTAATTTCCTTCTTTTACTGTATAGTGGCAACATTAAAATAGCTTTTTAAAATTCACAGTTTCAACAGTGATTTAAGCCTCCACAATGCCAAAACAGAAGATACACTTGCAATCAGCTCAGAAAACACTGTACCACATTGCTGTGTTTGACAAAGATTCATCAGTGGCAAAGTGACACTACATAAATGGAGAGAAGAATAAGGTGCACACATTTTTCCACAGAGAGTAACAAACATTTGCATAGGGATACACTGAATTATTCATCTCTTACAGACAAAAGACACATCTTTCTAAAAGGTATTTCTCTATCCAAAGGATATGCATTTTAAAGGATTTTCCTGTGCTCACAGCAGCTGAGAACTGTGTGAAAATGATACTGAGATGCTTTGTCCCAGTCTTAAGAGTTCTGTGACTTGATAGACAAGTTTGACATTCCAAATCCAACAGAACAGTTTCAAGCTCACAGCAAAATATGAATATGCTGCAGTCTGAAATTGCCTCAAATATCCTGGAAAGTTACCAAATCGCTTACGTCGAGCTTGAAAATGCCACCTCTAAATGTGCTTCCAGGGCCATGATCCACAGTGCTGGAAAATTGATCCTTGCTAATGGCCACCATTTATAGCCTTAACCTTTACTACATTGCTTCAGTTCTCTCCAACAGCTTAAGCAATATGAATCGAAAACACTTCCAAAGATTTTAACAATTGCCACCAGACTGAGAACTAGACCTGCAAAAACCTTGACCTTATTGACAAAGTGGATTTGTATGGTCACAGCAATTGCCAGTTTTGCAGTCAAGGAATGGGACCAAAACGCTTTACCCCAGCTGCCAGTTCTCATTTCCTGCTCTGCTGTCATGATTTATTTCTCTAAAAAAGCACAATAATCGCAATTACTTTTCTTATTCTAATAATCATCCAAAGCAAAGCAAAGTTTAAGGAAAATACTGAGCTGTTAATATAGGTCTACTGAATCTAATACTCTTGCAGTACACAATGCAATCCAGGCAGCCTGGAAAGGATGAAAATGATGTGTTACTATGGAAACAGGAAGGCACATGTTTAGGTTGCTCATCCCTGAAGAGTTGCCCCACCAATATCTTTAAAGGCTGCTAATAAAATTTTCATCAATGATTAGAATAAAGTGAATTTCACCTCCTGTTGGACACCGGAATCCTGGTTTACATACTGTCAAGCTCTTTTAATGTTCCCTGCATCCAGCTATGCCCTACAACATTAAGAATGAATTTATGCACAAATAGAATGTCAACATGAACTATTCTAGTTCAGCTACTTAAAATTATTATTCCACACAGCAATAGATACCAGCTTCCCAAATTAAAATCTTGTGCATGTAGGAAGATGCTTTGTAATTTATTAATCGATGTGCCATGCCAAAAAAAAAAAAAAAAAAAAAAAAAAAACCCAAAACAACCAAACCAACTCAATAAACCAGGTCTTTGATTATTACTGGTTAAGACCATCAACCAGGGATATGCTCATCATGAATGTGACAATTAGCCCAGTGCCAGTGTTGTCACTCACCAGACACCCTAAACATCTGCTGTTTCCTAGAAATTATAGCTTCCATCTAACCATGACATACCTGCAGATAGATCTTTCAAAACACTGAGGTTTACAAAGTAAAAACGCATTTCCAGACAGCCAAATAGAAAACAGGTCAAGTTATTTGCTGGCAAAACTCCACTTATTTCACTATTATCATAGAGAGCATCTGGCTCCAAACATGCAGCCACTAATTGTCTGTACAGTTAACTATGTCAGTACACTTATTTTTTATTATACTGGGAAATCAATAAGCAAGACTTGGTTAATGCTACTACTAATCTATTAAATCATTCTTTATAAATAACTAAGTACAATGTTAAGACTACCAGTACGGTAATAAACAGTTAACAAGCTCTGTATTCTGCATCACAAAACAGCAAAGCAAAGCTGAAAAGACAAGAAATCCATACTGTGAACAAACAGGTGCATTTTTTTGTTGTGTTTTTTTTATTTTTTTAATGTAGTTGTGGTTTAACTCAGCAGGCAGCGAAACACCACACAGCCATTCCCTCACTGCCCCCCAGTGGGATGGGAAAGTGCACTGGAAAAAGGTAGAACTCATGGCTTGAGATAAAGACAGCTTGATAGGACAAAAAAAGGAGGAAAGAATGATAATAATCATAGAAGAATACATAAAAACAAGGGATGCACAATGCAAGTGCTCAGCACTGATGCCTAGCCAGTCCCCAAAGCAGCAGCTCCCCTCCCAGGTTTTTGCTCAGAATGATGTCATATGCTATGGAATATCCTTGTGGCCATGTGGGTTGACTATCCTGGCCATGTCCCCTCCCAGCTCCTCTTGCCCCCTCTGCCAGACTGCTCAAAACAACTAAATCATCAGTGTGTTATCAACATTTTTTCTCATCCAAAATCTGAAACACAGCACTTCACCAGCTAGAATAAAATTCACTATCCCAGCTGAAACCATGACAAGAGTCATACATAATAAATTATTACCTTAAAATTTTAATTAATTTCCATTCATGTATACAAACTTCCTCTGTTTCAGTATTCCTAGTAGGAGGATTGCAGTGGTCCATTCAGACAAATCATTCAGGAAGAAAACCAACTCTCAGACATACCAACCATAAATCTTTACTGCAGTGAGATCTTGAATCAGAATATTAGAAGTGCCAATGTCAGAAGAGATATGAGTGACAGCAGGAACAATATGTGCTTTAAAGAGGCCAGACTTATCTGGTTTCAGCTTCAGAGATATTGAGTAGGGGTGATTTTCCACACTTTGCTCCCAGAACACACCAGCACTTTGAAGAATATGGCAGTCTCTCTATCCACTGTTATAGTCAGGTTTGAAGTTTTCTAAAAAACCCTGACACTAATCTCCTGATCAACTGCACAAGATTTTTAAGGTGTTGGTTATTTTTAAATTAAACTCAAAATACACTGATTTCCTCCAACAACACTCCCATTTCCTTTTCCTGACTTTGTAATTAACATGAAGACATAATAACAGCAGGCACAGCCCTCATCCAAACCAGGATCCCACTGTGTCAGCATTACGCAGTAGTTATATTTTTTCTTCCCCTAAGGTATCCATTGCGATATTTTAAAAGATTTATTTGGTTACAGCTAAACAGATGATATTTACTCACATTACAAAACTCCTGTCATACAGTTCCAGCATTATTTAACCACCTTCTCTTAGGAGACAACCAAGGACAGCAGGTCAGGACAGTCACATGCTGTCTGGAAAGGCTCGCACAAGGTACACACACATTGTCCCTTCTCCAGCCACACAAAAATAACCTGGATAAAATCACTATCCAGTTTCATCAGCAGTACAATATACAACCAAATTTCTGAGTATTTTGCTAAATAAGTACATTCATCTACCCCTTCAGCAATAAAAACCAGGATCTCAGCAGTACAGCACTTCCCCCTGGCTCAGAAGGTCAATATGACACAGTGCTTCATTCCTGTTACTTTTTCAGGGTTTAGCTGCTGCCTGGGCATCTCCACTGGCTACCAAACTATTTCCAAATGTCCTTCCACCCAGGCATCTGTGTCTCCAAAATTTTGGAGACAAACAGCTTACGGGAAAGTGAGAATGATATAGTGACATTTGGAGTACAATGCCCCCAGCCTCCCTTCCTCATGAAGGTTCCTTTTAGTTGTGACACTTTAGCTAATTCATATCACTTTTATTGCCTAAAAGCCAGTGTGGTCTCACTACTCTCCTTTTTACCATGTCTGCATTTTAAACACAACATATTGTTCAGAACTTTCATGGATCCCAGGCAGGAACAGCTTCAGGACATGGAATAATTTAGTCTGGACCTCCTGAGATCATCTGCTTAACCTCTCTGCTTGAGTGCCTACTGCTACAACTACTCCCATGCCTTGGAATTTCTGCACTGCTATCTTTACACTTTGCACCAGGCACAGTACCCAGACAGACTGTTGGATGCACCTGGGTACTCTGAGGCAACTTAAAGTTTGCTCATCTTTACCTAACGTCCCATTTTTCCAAACTTGTGGGATCTTGCTTTTCCTTCACTCACACTTTTTCTGCAGACAACAATCCTCTTTTTCTGCTGAGAAACTCAATGTCACTCTCCAAAAATTCCTATGCACTAGCCAGCTCCAAAATAGTGTAATTTTCAAAAAGGGCTGGATTTTCAGCTCTTTTTTTCCTTTACTTTAGAAAGCATGCATAAAGCTACTTTCTCTAAACCATGCGAATGAGACAGATTGGCTTTTTCACTGGGCACTGAAGGGTTGCTATGATTCAGACATAGACACTACGCTTCAATATTTAAACTTCCACAAGCTGCAGATATGCTGATAGAAGAACAAACGTCAGAAGGCTGACGTTTCTGAGACCCATCTCAGAAAAAGGTCGAAAACACACTCTGAAATCAGGTTCTGTTTCTGTCTTTTGGAATTTGACAGATTTCAGTCACTTGAGTAAGAAAGGACTGCCAAAGAGGAATCCAACACTACAGTGCAGCTTTCAAACACTCGTGAGGAAGCACTACACTGTCATTTCCTTTGCTCTTACTGCGAGATGTAAGAAATAGTAAATTGCTTTACTTACATACATTGGTCCTCATTGTTTTTTCCCAAAGTCCTCTTTTTACATAGATTCACATTTATTCACTGCTTGAGTTTTGCAGTAGTACCATACTACTTGACTCCAGGTAAAAGTTATTTTTTGCCTTCTCTAAAATTTGGCAGACCTGTCCAAACTGGAAGATTTCACAAGCTCCCTATAGCTCCAGGCATCAGAACCACAAGGCCTCAATGTTTTTGGGTTTGGTTTGATTTGAAGGTGGTTATTTTTCCTTTCTTTCTTAATGATAGGACCCTTTGTGCTGATTCCAGTCTTAAATACTGCATCCTGAGCAGCATGACCTCTGGGGAAAACAAGATCTACAGTGTCAGCCACTTACATGTGTTCTCACGTAGTCACCATCTGTTTGGTAGTCCCAGAAGTCAGCAGCTCGTATCACAAAAAGCGCTGTCATATTAAACACCCTGCTGACACAGAGACCACAGAGTGAGGGACTGAGCCTTGCTGGCTGCTGAGCCATCAGGTTATGGCCTCAAAATGTACCAGCACAGAACCTCTAAATGAGTCCTTTTCCCCCTCTGCCTTCTCCCAGCTACAGGTTTCGCACGGATGATGAAACTGCTGCAGCTCACATCGGATAAGTTTGCTAAAAAATTGCAATTATACAATCTTGCAAGTCTGCAAATGTCTCTTATTGCATGTGTTTGCAAGGTATGTTGAGAGGATCAAAAAAACCCCAACTGAAATAAAGGTTACAATCCCTATCAAAATAAGCTGCTTTTCCTTCATTCAGTGAAGTGCCTAATGGTTCAGTGAGTTAAACAGGACTAGGGAACCATTTTGTAAGGCTGAAAGGATTGTCTCCTGGGCTCCTACTGAGGAACAAGCCAAAACTCTGCCATATGGCAGGATGCAGTCTGCTTTCCACAGCTTAACTGGCCTAAGCACATGAGTGGGGAAGTTCTGGCCTTGGTATCTCATCCATTTCCAAGGTCTTAAACAACACACTGAGCCCTTCATGACCATACTGCTTAAGTTCTGACACTGAGAGGAAAAAAAACTGCATGTCCAATGTATCACAACATGATCACAACATGTAGTCCCAGTGAAGGACTTGGGACTGTGACCTGCAAAGCACAGTAAGAAAAATTTCTGTCATCTCCAACAGGAAAAAGAACAAGCTCAAAAGGGATAACATACTCCTACATATATACACACATATACAAAATATGTAAGTATAGGTTGAAACCAAAATATGCACATATCAAACCATTACTCCTTGGTGTAACATCTTATTTGTCTAAAAAGAAACCAAGAATTATTCACATCTGTGTTATTTGTGAGATTTTAGGCTTAATCTCATCGTGTCAATTTGTTTCCCAGGAACAAGAGATCCTGACAACCTCCAGCTTCATGCTTGGGTTGATCTTGCCAGCAGAGATGATGATGATGTAGCATTTGCATCCTGTAATTCCCTTCAGCAGATATTTCTGTTTTTACAGAAATAAACCAATTATTTTTATGCTATATATACATATGCATTTTTTTTCCTAAGGTTGGTTCTGAAACTCTTAAATCTGCTCGTAAACATAAAATGAAAATTTTTCTAGGCACGCAGTTCTTTTTCTAGAAATTACTATTTGAAAGCTGAATTGTGAAGTCCTCTTCTTCCCTTCTCCCTTTCCAGTCTCATAAAGAGAGCGTGGTAGAAGACTTTGCTCATGGAGGGATCACTGAATGTGATTGTTTCAGTAACAAGAAGCTTGTTTCCCAAAAGAACTAGCCCAGCAAACAGAAGTGTCGGCATGGAGACACAAGCAGAGTGTCCTGGAAAACCTCTAAGATTGCTCTGCCAATTTACCCACTTTCATCACTGAGCTCTCAGCTCCCAAGATGACCATGACAGCAAATCCTTTGAGCAGTCCCAACCTATTGTGACCGAAAGGTCACACCAGAACAGTACTATTTCTCTTTTGGCAGTACCTAAAGGGCCCCTGATGGGAATACCAGACACTGTCTTGCCCTATGCTCTCAACACCCCGTTATTCAGTGCATTGGTTAACAATGGCAATGCTGATAATTAGTGATTGAGAATCCATTTCTAGTTAATACAGCAAGAAAGCTGCTGCAATCACTCTGATACAAGAGCTGGGCTGCCAAGGGGCTCAGGCCAGGTGGAGCCCACCAGAGGAACTGGGTCATATTTCTCCAGAAGGCAGCCCTTGGACACAAGATCTGTCATCGCCTCGAGCACTGGCCTGTCCTCCACACATTGCTGCAATCCCCTAGGGTAAATCCAGCCTTGTTCTTGGAACTGTTTTCTGGGCTACACAAAGAAATGCCATCAGAGACTGCCAAAACCAAAAGGTGGGGTAGACAGACAGCCATGGACACTGCAGGATTAGGGGCAGAGCAGCAACACACTCAGACCTCCCTGGTTGCAGAGACACACACAGGACTGGTTGTGAGCAAGAAGCAGTTTAACAATGTAGTACCAGCTCAGAGCAGCAGCAGGAGATGAGCAGCTTTCCTTCCCACCGCAGGGGATCAGAGATAATGCAGAAAATGGAGACAGATTCAATTTAATATAGCAAATTAAAGGGAAACCAAGAGAAAAAATTGGGTCAATCTGGTATGCACATGGCATTCTCATTGATAAAACAAGTAGACAACAAGATTTTTACAGAGGTCTCCAGAAATGAGCAGCACCCAGAAGCTCAGCAGATGGCCTTGAAAAAACGGCCTGTTCACTTCAGAGTCCCAGTGGGAGCTGAGCCCTTTCAAAATAACTGGAACAGCCTCTAGATATCAAGCCACCACCAGCAAAGGAGGTGAATTTGCTTTCACAGCATTTCCTCTGGTTCATTCCAAGTTTTCCCCCTGCTCATTTGTGCATTTCCAATTAAAAATACCATGTTTATTTTCCTCACTGGTTCCCCAGTTAGCAGCAGGGGAGGAAAAGCACAAAAACAAAAGCTCTCAGTGAGAGAGTCTGAGGAACGCACCTGAAAGCGCAGCTCCAGGGCTCTGACACAGCCGCTCCAAGGACAGGGGTACATCGGGCTGTGCATTTGTATTCCCTGCCTGGCCTCTCTGCTCGCTCCCCCAAGCACAGACATCATCTCATCATGGGAGAGATGACCTGTGAGCAAACTGCATTGCAGCCTGCACTGCCTGGGCACAGAGCCCAAGGTGAGGGAGGGAAACAACACGGAGCAAAGCTACACCAGCACCAGACATGTCCAGCTCTTGACATGCCTGGCTGTCGAGACACTCTGCTGCTCTGAAGAGTCAGCAGCAGATGCACAATGCTGCTGCAGCCTCCAGAAACAGCCCTGGTCTCTGCTGTGTGTGTAGAGCCAGAGTGCAGGCTCCAAAAAAAATAATGAAGGAAGAAAAACAGATGTGTTGGTAGCAAAGCATTTTTCTGTGCCCATTGCAAACCTGGTATCTCCCACTGACCACAAATACAGGAAAGAACGCATCTGGGAGAGAGAAGGTAAGTCTTTGCTCACAGTCTAATTTTCATTTGGAAGTAAAGGGAGCACTCGTTGAGAAAAAAGGTGGAGGAGATAAAAATCAGAGATGGTGAAAGCACATTCATAAAGGGCACGAGGGAAAGGGAGGAGGAAATCAATCACAAGAACAGACAAGATCAAACAGCAGCATCCCAGTAACAGCAGTATTTCCTTGGGAAAAAAAGCTGCAGGATGAAGAGGCAGCACAGCACCATGCTGTGAGTGCTGCTCTCCTCACCCACTGCATAGAGAGAGTTGTTCTTTCTCCATAGCAACAAGATACTTAAAAGCCAATCTGGAGACTGAAGACCGGCTCAAAAACAAAACACAACATGTATCAATTTATTATCTCTATTTTAAGCCTCAGCTGGGACGTACACAGGACAGTATTTGTTTAGCCCGAGGAAGAATCTTCATGGAAAGCTCTTTATACCTCCCTGCCTCAGAAGCAGCCCTCGGTGTGAGGCAAACTGTGGCACTTTACACATCCCCTGCTCTTGGCTAATGCCTAAGACATCAGGCACAAACACAGCCCGAGGTGCTCGCAGCTGAAGCCTTTCCACTGCTGCCTTTTGCAGGGACTGCAGGCAGGCATCCACTCCTCCAAACTCCTCTCACAGGACTCTGGGAGTGGGGGGTGAAAGGAGTTGCAGCATTTTGCTGCAAAAACGAAAAAAAAAGAAAAAGAAAAAAAGAAAAAATAAACCAAAAAACAAAACCACCAACAACAATCCAGTAAACATAATAATAAACAAATAAAGCTCCCTAACTTGCTGTTTAGTAGTTACCATCTGAAATCACTGATTGCAAGGGCTCAGGATATGCTCGTACCTTGTCCTTGAAGTCTGCCTATACCTACTTGGAAAGAGCTTTGCTCAAGCACCTGAATGCCTTCAATAAAGCCATTATGCTGACTGTACCGGCAGGGCTCTGATAGCATGACAGACCTCACCTCCTCCTCAAAGGCACCATCAGAGCTTGCACAGCACATTCTGGAATTATCTAAGAAGCCCATCAAGTTCTAGGAGAATGGACCATGCTGCTGAAAAAGGTGCAGAGCAGCTGGGGTTTCAGTCCTGGCCTTGCCTTAGCTTAGCTGCTAGGATGGGCTTCCACTACTCCATTCCTGCATGGAATGAGCACACAGGAGCATCGGGCTCACCCAGAGCCACCACAGCTGAGCACCACCCAGAGCAGCACTCTGTGCTCAGCCAGGAGCGCTTCACAAGCCCCTGGGCACACAGGGCAGGGCAAACAAGGCCACCCTGGAGCAGCCACTGTCCCTCGGGGCACGATGGCATTGCAGGGGACAGGGCAGTGCGGAGGGACAAAGTATTTACACAGCACCTAAGCAGGGAGGCTTTTGCCCAGTGGAAAAACAAGAACATGCTGAGGGTTTGGAAAGGCAAGCTAAGAGGCTTAACTGGCACTGAATCCTGGTAGGAATTGGGCACGAGGTGCCAAACAGAGCAAATGCAGCAAGTTGTTGATTATGTACAAGCATGCCAAAAATATGGTCCAGTGAGCCAATTTCATTTCTTCTAAAGTTTCCTTCACTACAAAATTTTACTGTTTGAAGGATCATAGAACATTCAGGAGGAAAGAAAAGCCTGGTTTAAGATTATCCAAAGATGCACTTCCAGTGTCTGCCATGAGAGCCATCATTTGAATTTCATATTAGTATTAAACATAGTTCTAGTTTAGATTCACCCATGAGTCATAAGTTTAAAAAAAAAAAAGCACTGTACTCAGCAACTTTGCCTTGGCTCAGCACTATTATCTTACAGACTTCATCTGTACATCTGCTAAATCAAGAACTCCAGAAAAAAAATCCAATCCACATACACTATTCATCCATCTGTCTACCCATTTCTCCTACAGTTAATGTATATTTTGGATCTAAAATACAGAAACTTCCAGTTGGCCAATCTTTAATCGCTAATTTATTATGGGTCTTGATTTTTCATTTCCTCATGCAACATTTTATTCAAGAATAAAATATTAATTTTCAAGCCACTGAGTCAATTTACTGTTACTTTTGAAAAAAACATTATTTTACTATAAAACACTTTGAAAAGATCTGCATGGGAAGGATAAGAGTAATATTCATCTGCATAGATTATGAAGTAGAAGGAAAAGCATGAATCAGCTTGTCCTCATAAAACACATTTGCTAACCAAAGTCTGTTTCCTATACAATTGGTTACAAGTGCAGAAATATTTCTTTTAATAAGTTGTTTCAAAGGTTGCCAGGAGCAATTCTCTGTGGAATGCTTACAAAGTCGTTCTGCTTTTTCCTGCGTAGGTTACCTCACTGAACTCAAAATGGAGGCATCCAAAGAGCTTTTTAGGAGCTTAGGGAGCAACGCAGCTAAAATATATGAAATATATGGTCCTTTTTCTTTTTTATTTCCCCCAACAACCAGAGTGGAAAATAACAATATTTATGAGTCTTTAGCTCAGAGCTTACAGCAGCTCCAGAAAAGCACTGCTTCCCAGGCAGCCAAGTTTTCCCCCAGCTATGGCTTCAGCCTCAGCCAGCCCCACATCTCCCCCAGTGAGCCAGGTTGGGGGTGGCACTGTGACCACACACAGCATTTTGCAGTGTGCCCTTTCAAAGCTAATGTCACTCCTGCATGAATTTCCAGTGCAGAACAAAAAAATCACAAGGCACAGGCTGTAAATCACAAGGGCTTAGTTGTTCCATCTTAGGAAATTAATTATCCTGATGATGTTATCTTAATTAAATGGTAGCTAATCTAAGTTTATATTTAAGCCTGAAATGTGAATATATTTGAAAAACTCTTGATGATAGCAAATCTGAAGAGACAGAGGAAGGAAAGGAAAAATACCAGAGAAAGTAGGGTTTGTTGAATTGGGCAAGAAACTATATTTCTAAATACAGGCAATTACAGCTCAGGTGTTTCCTCCTTTAGGGCTAGGAATCCTAGATGTACCACATTTCTAGGGGCAAAATGTGAGGGTCCCCAAACAAAATCTGAAAGCAGATATGCAAAATATAAATGAAAAAATTGACAGTCTGGGAAAAAATAAAACAACTCTGAAGTCAGAGGTTAGCAGAGAATCTTTGAAGAGTCCTGCTATATGAATAGTTATTGACACTTCTGTAGCTCACTGAAAACAGTGGTGGTCCTGTAAAAAATTTACAGCCATCTTAGCAAGGTGCCATGCATACAAGTCAGCAGCTGCTTGAGAAAGATGATGGGCAATGATAACCTTTACAAAGAAGGAAGAAAAAAATGGCTAGACATTTAAGAAATTGTTCCTTTTTCTTCAAGGATGAGGGAAATTTCACATGACCAGCAAAAAAAAAAAAAAAAAAAAGGGAAAATCAGGAATTATAGCTGTAACTGAGCAGAGAGGAGACTATTAAAGGCTGATACCAACATCAGCCTTTAGAGACACTAGATGACCTAATCCTACAGACATTAGATGTCCTAATACTTCAATCCATACTCCTCCATCACCATTCCCATTTGTTTCCTACCCAAATCCCCTCAAACTGAGAGATCGTCTGTCCTTTATATCAGAAGAATTTAGTTAAAGCAATTACCCTCGAATATTACCATAAGGAAAGGTAAAACACAACCATCTTTTCCAGCCTGATTTCTACTTGTACATTTTGCAACCAACAGGCTCAGCTTTCTCTTGACTCTTACAGGCAGATGGGCTGTTCAGTCTCCCTTCCTTCTGAGCAGAGCTGGAAGACCCCACACCCTCACAGTAATCTGCACTGAATTTTACAAGGTCACATCTTCCATCACTCTAAACTGAATTCCAGCCTTCCAATCAGAGAAGCAAATGCACCTATAACCTTTGCAAGTAATTAAATGTACTGCCCTTGCTAACTCTGGTGATTTCTCCAATACTTGAATCTCAAGAATTCAGTAATTACTTCTGCTGGCCTTTGTTCTGCCATGAGGTTGAGACAGACAGTTTTACTTTCAATGTGTGTCAGAATCAGTTATCAAAAAAGAAATCCCTTTTAAGGAGAGATTCAATAAAAAACAATTGTGCTCCCGCTTTCCCCTTTTGGCAGTAAAGAAGAACCTTTACAAAACTAAATCTGACTTCTGTGACCTCCACACTTGTTGATCCTTGTGTCAATCTTGTTTGCAATCTTTCTTATTCCCATTTTAGACAGGTCTGAGTTTGACTCTGGATATTAAAGAATTTAAGTAAAGTATTTCCTTACATATAAGGATGATATCCAAGCGGAAAATTTGATCTTTGAATCAAGACAATAAATAATTCTACACCACTCTGGAACACCTTACCCACACACATAATGAAGTCCACAGACAGGGCAAGATGACAAGGACATATTTTTGCCTTGGTACAAACTGTTTTAAATCTGAGCTAGGAAAAGTTAGACTTTACACTGAAGTACCCAAAGTGCACTTAACTTTTATAAAAGTACTAGAACTAAAGTTGGCAACTAAGGGTTTGCAAAAACAAGCATCATTCCAAAATGAAAACCAGAAAAGTGGGATTCCAAATCATGTTACCTCTTTATGGACCAAGTAAGATATTACTTTAGTGTGAAATTGCATTAGACCATGAAGCTAACTGGAATACTAAAGAAGAAAAGCTGCTGTCCTCAAGGTGTATCATACCAGTAAGCAAGCCACACTGGGAGTGCAAAACACACAATGTATGAAATAGAAGAACAAATGTCTTTATCTTCACTAGTCTGTTTGAAAACTAAACACAGGAAAGGGAATTAAGAATACAGGATGCTACAAATGCTTAATAAACAAGTCCATCTCTATGAGGAAGTGTGGATGGAGAGACATGATTGTGTTGACCCACATGTGTGCATGAAAGGCAGATTTGAGTTCAGGATTAGATGCAGCCAGAGTTAAATGAGCATTTAAAAGAGTAATAAGTCATTCCTCAATAAAGACTGAATAAAGACTCAATAAAGGATTACAGCTTTAGGACAGGCCTCTCCTGCCCTCTAAAATCAGGGATCTTCATTGCCTTTTACTAACTCTTATAATCAAAACCTGAGGGATTCACAGACCTGTCAGTCACTTCTGGGAAAAATGACATAATGAAAGGATAAAGAAAGCCAAATGCAGCTTGTAAACAGGGAGGTCCTTGCAATGTTAGTGTCATTACATGTTCTGTTCTTGTTATTCTTATCCAATCAAAGACATTATCTCCAATTAAGGAGACCTATTTGTTTTGGGGAATCAGCAGTCATCTAATTACTTGAGATCTGTATAAATGTCAGAGGTTCCTCTAGAAGCTTGCACTGGGTTCTTGGACCATTAACTTGCTGGATGAACACATCTGAAGCTGCACAAGAAAGTGCAGCACAAGAGAGAGAAGGCAAATTCCAATCATATGATGATCAATAGTAGCTGTGGCTTCTAACCTCCCAAGAGGGAGATGATGGGAAGAGCAGGAAATGCTGCTAAGTCTCAGATACAGCTAAAATATTTAGGTTCACATAAAGAAAATCAGTGGCAAGACAATGCAATTACAGAGCAGACAAGCGTTGGTAATGCCCTACAAGCATTAACTTGGGATATTTCGTTATTTCCATTGTGTGCTGTCTCTCAGACATTGAGTTTTTGTCAGTTCAAGGACATCTTGCTTATTCCAGCTGACTTGGCGGCAATTCTGATCTCTCCCTCCTTTCTCCTCCATACACTTGCAGGACAGAATGAAAGGCAACACTGAGTTAAAGCTCCATCATTTTTGTTGACAGGGCTTTTAATGAAAATTGCATGGAACCCATAACTTAGGCATTTGAAAGTGTGCTGCAGCTCCAGTTTAAAAACTAAAAGCATGGGAGATGACAAAGCTGTAACTGTTACACACTGAAAAACAATAATGAATATCCAAAGTCCAAAATAGAGCATAGAGTGAACAGACTTCCACACCAGGGACACACCATTGTTTGGCCTACTTAAAGTTCACAAATTTCTTACAGATTTCAAGCCTGTCTGTAGAGATGCAGAGAAGACCCCAAGTGGCCAACCCAGTTTAATAGTGTAATCTCATTTTTCATGGTCTATTTTGTTCCTGACACTCTGCAATTTTAACAACTAAACATCTAAGGTCATTTTAGGTAACAGTCTGGGCTCCTTGTTCTTCCTCTCTTTGGTCCTCTTATCACTTTGTCTAAGTTCCCATGATGAAGCAAGCCTTGAGCTTTGGGAACACAAGATCAGAGTTGTCACCATTCTGGACTCACCCCTGAGCATCACTGGCTGCAATCCAGCCCTCCTGCAGCAGGCAGCATGTGGCTTGGTGTGTTCCTACCTGCCTAAGAAGAGCGAGATTCCTGTGTCTGCAGTTTTCCTGGAGAGAAATCCACTAACAGCAGCACTAAATTATCAAAACAAACAGCTTTGCCCAGGAACATCAACAAAGGAAAAGAAGAGGCATTAGAAATAGGAGTCTTTTCAAAAACATAACATTTACAGCATGAAGCAGGGGATTTTGGAGATTTTTTCTTTAGTTTTAAAATAAAGGTTAATAACTTATTTTGGAGTGTAAGAAACTCCAGATCATAGCAGAAATGCCAATTAACAAAAAACAACAAACAAAACATGATAAATCTGACTTACCTCCCACAACACAAAGCAAACTGCCATTAATTTACCCCTCTATGCACAGGAATTGAAGTGAAGCCCAGTCTCTCTCCTTTTTTCACACAGGATTAGGTGATAAATTATCCAGGAACAATCCAAAAGGGCTCCAAAACTATTCCTTATATGGCAGATATTTTTGAAGGCTGCATTCTGTCACTGATTTTGGCAGTTGTGAAGATAATCTGTCCCATTTTTCCATATAATTTTTCCTTACAGTACTTTGACATTAAGGGGGTGCAGCTCTCCTAACATCATAACAAACCTTGGAAGTTAAGGCATTATGCCAAAGCCTACATCTTTACCATTTCTACAGATTGTCCAGTATGATGATATTAAGAAAAGAAGTCTCATAAGCAATCCAAAATTAAAGACAGTTTCCAACTGAATAGATATTTAAAAAAGAACTGACATCAGAAGTTACTCTGCAGGAGGGAACTGTATGTAGTGACATGCTGCAGTTGCAGTGAAGAGGAGGAAGTAACTGAACTTCTGCTGTCCTTGGTGCTGACTCACCACATTCTGGCTGCAGGATATCACATCCTAAAGATGCTCAAGTTTCTAGAGATGTCCCTAATGCAGTCAAGTGTCTCACTGCACAAATACATCACCTAGAACTGAGACAAAAATCTGAGTTCTCAAGTCCTTAAGACTGTGGCTGATATCCTGTAGGGTGACAAGGCTGCTATTTGGAGAAAAGTGGAAAAAACACAGAAATTAAACAGAGATTTTTGTTGGTAAGGGCCAATTCTGGTTGTATCAAGACTGAGCTACAAAATATGATTAATTTGTCCAACTTCCTCATCTTCTGTCTTCCCTGGACTGAAAGCCATGTTGTCTTGCTAATATCCTTCCTTCTCCTTCACCCCAAACCAGCAATCAAACATTTCTCAGCAAACAAAGAGCCAGAAGCCTGGGTAGCAGGAGGAGCAGCTGGGAACAGGAGGGACATGTCCCCCTTGCTGCTTTGTTCCAGCTTTGCTCCAAGCCAGAGGCATCAAGGAGTGACAGGGACCTTATTTTGCAATGAAGAGCTCAGTTCAGGTTGTATAGAGACAATACAGTCAGGAGCAGCAGAGTATTCATTTATAATGAAGCCAAATGAATACTAAGGAAACTAAAAAAAACCCCATATCCTATATCTCATGAATCTGAGCTTTCTTGCTTGCTTCATCTATGCTTGTAAGTTATATGCACACACAGAGATACATTCAAAAACAGGCTAAATATATTCCCCAAAAGAAGATTTGACATTTCCAGCCTTAATCCTGTCACCCAGAACAGACCAATTTGCAAGATCTTCAAGGCCAGCTGCTGGGTTCATCTGCTGAAACTAACTTTACACGATACATTTATTTGCTGGGAGGACAATACTGTTTTGACTCAAACTTACCCTGATTAGCCCTATGCCAGTGAGAATCATTGCTGTGTTTGTTCAAACTAGTCTGCACCCTAAATTATGGAGAGAAGGTCACATTACAGACCCTAGAGCGGGAGGAAGCTCTGGACAAAAATAGGATGGCACTGTCACGGTATTTGTCAGCCAGGTTCAGATCAGTTTCATCCTTAACGTCTCTGCTATATTTTTCTTTCTAAGTACATGACTACCAAGGTAGAGTTTATTTCATCCACCTGAAAAGAAATTATAAATACTGCTAATCATCAGATGACTTGAGAAACAAAGCAATATACAAATCTCACCCTTTCCACTACAAATCTCTACCCTTTCCCTTTCCAGAGTTATTCTTATGCATAATAAACTGTCCACAGACATCATATATACAGCAATAATGATATTTCACTAGAGACCTCTCTCTACAGTCAGTGTCTACAGAGTGATTGACAGAGAAGCATGGGCTACTATTCCCATTTTGGACAGCAGGTGTAAATTATTTTGACATTACAGATACATATCAGTATTGTAAAAATAGAGGAAAAATAAACTATGCAAGAGATCAATAATTACAGCTTGCTAGTATTGAATTGGACCAAACCAGATAGCAGGAAAAATGCTTCCTACCCAGCTCCTGGTCATCACATCCATATGTTTACAGGAGGGGAAGAGTTACCTCATTCATCTTCTTTCCTCACAAGACCTTTTTTTGTTGTATTACATAGTCAGAGACAATTCTCACAGAAAACACATGAAGCAATACTGGGAGTGTCAGAGCCCACAGGCAAAAACAGATTTGTCAAAATATCACAGCAGCCTTTTCTGCCACAAAGCCGACTTGGGGATTCACCCAGCCCATCTGCTACACAATTACAGGATGAGGGGTCAGCATTGAGCCAAAACTGAGGGGGAGAGATGGGATGACAAAGTCCTCACTTTGTAGTCTTTAACAGCTCTACATTCTACTTGCAGACACAAAACCTGAAGGTGGGGACTAAGAAAGAAAAGGAAGAACATGAGGATTTCCCTACACTCTTTTTTTCTCACTTTAAGGGGAATACTTTAGAATAAAATTAATTCCTAACAGCTATATCCAACCCCACTGCCCTTATGAAACCAGGGCCCATCCAGAGACTGCTGTGCTCTGGCTGGAAGGACCAACAAGGCCACTGAGGTTCTGCTGAGCTGCCTTTCAGGAGATGCACCATTCTCTGGAACAGCATCCTTAGCTGCAGACAGTGGGGGCATTATATGCTTCCTGAAATGCTCCTTCTCCATGCAGCTTAAAGCCTTAAGATCCTTGAAGAGAGGAGTGTTTGCAGACCATACTGTTTGCAAGCTGTCCAGGAAATGAGTCCTTCCTATTAAAAAAACATCAGTGTTCAAACTACAAGCCAAGATGTTCAGGATCTCTTCCTAAGTCATCTGATTTCCTACAAATGTTACCTATCCTTCCCTCCCACTGAGCTGCACACCCAGAACTCTCACCCTACAAATGTAGTCACAATGGTGTTTGAATGCTGAGTGCTTTATGTACATCTGAAATGTTTCAGAAACAAGTGTTTGTCTCATTCTTCACCATCTAACTAAAAAAAGAGGGTTTGTAGTTCCATACCACTGCTGTGAAAATCACAACATGGAACATGGCATGTATTGCAGTAAGAGGAAATCTTTCAGTGTTCAAGTAATGAGCACAAAACCTAAGGTACTGCAGCCTAAGTGAATGTTTCTGCAGTTGGTAAAACCATAGTATGAAAAACACCAATATAAAAAGGGAGGGCTGAGCCTCCCTAACATTTTCATGTATTTAATTTTGGATGATAAGAACATCCCTAGGAAAAGCTCATTCAGTAATGAAATCTGAAATGAAAAATGACCACCCCGAAGTAAAAGTAGTCATACACAATTAATGAATTCATTCAGTTAGCCAATAAATCAAATAGCACACTAGACTCTCTTAATCATGCACAGAAACATTTTTCAGTGCTTCCTATACTGTACTTTGCTCAAGGCCTACATTACCAATTGGTTGTTTCTTTAATTCTTAACCATTTACAATATAATGTTATTTTAAATTTAAGTGTCATCCAAGAACACTGTGTCAGAACATATTATTCTTTCCAGGTTTCTAATTCTCAAAGAAATTAATATCAGCAAATTTACTTTATAGATTGAAAAAGTCTGTGAGTATTCAGCAATTGTTAGTGCATAGATAACAACTTTCCAAAAAGAGCCCTAGCTCTTCCCTTTTTGAGTAAAACTTTGTACAAACTGATATCAGACACAGACTCAAGGGGTTTACCCTTGGGATACAGACAAAAATAAAGTTTTCTCAAAGACATTTTGAAAATTTTCACTTACTATTCAATTTTCTGTGCAACAATGGACTAAATTAAACAGTAACTCTAGAAAAGCTCAAAGCAAGAGACTATTGAGAAAAGAACAGCTTCACTGAAGCCTGAAAAACTGAGTCAAACTTCTTTGCCTTTCAGTTGCACGTCTTTTTTCCCTCCAAAGCTCATCTACTAAATCTCAATAGTTTTCTCATCTCCTTCCAGTTTTCCCCAAAAATTTAGCAACAACCAGATCATGACTCTATTGAATTTTACAAATGCATGCTTCAATGCAGGAGCTACATCTGCTCTTCACAGAAACCTATCACGAAATGTGTGCGAAGAGGCAAAAGCCAAGACAGCTCTCCTACAAAGACTGGATTCTCTGCAAGCTTCAAATGATCACACTTAGAACTTTTGCAATCTAAGGATAAAGCTGCCTGGTGTTCTCATTTCTACCTCCCTCCTTCATGCTGAAATCATGTTTGGTTTGCTTTTTCCCCTTTGGACACAACTTTGACACACCTGTGGCCTAAACTAGCACCAACTGAGCACAAAGGAGGGCTGTGCTGTTTCTCCAGGCTTTTTCCAACAGCAGGGTCTAGCTTGTGCCAATTTCTACTGCCAGCTTGGTACTGACAGGTCACACAAATTCCTCTCTTCCAGATTTCCACTTTCTCAAGGAGGGCAGTGAAGACAGCCCCAGCAAGGTGACTCATCAGCAAAATCCTGCTCCAATTACAATTATTGCAGCTATGATTCCTGAGTGAGATTATTAATCGAAGTCTCTGCACAGTAGAGACCTTTAATTTTACAGAAATCCTTTCAAGTCACCTCTAAACCTGGCAATGAAACCAATTTTTCTCCTCCCAAATACCTCTAATAGCCAAGACCTGCCCTGCGTGCAACAAAATGCACATGTACTCTCAGTTGTTACTGATGCACCATTTTTCAGCCAAATTTTCACAAAGTGGTTCCCACCTGCACACACAGACTGCTGTGACCAGGTCTTTAGCCCAAACTCACCCAACATTGATCAGAACTGCATGACAGCACCTACAAATCCAAGGAGGAACACAGATCCTAATTCAAATTTCTCCTGGGAGGATGGTGAGCAGCAGCAGCACTGCTGCTAGATCTGCTTGGTCCTGCAGATCAGCAGAGCAATAGGCAGAAGAGTAAGAAGAGTTCACTAAAGGGCATAGCACATTTTTTCCTCCCCCCACTCCCCCAAAAAGAAAAAAAAAAAAAGCCCTAATATCCTCAAATCATCTGGGCCTGTACCAGAACAGTAGGAATTAAAGTGATGAAATACAATGAAATAGAACTGGAGGGGGCGGGCAAGAACAGAAACCTTCAATGATAATTTTATTAAACACTATGTTGAGCAAGTCAAAAAGCATGAATCTGCCCTGTGTGTTCTGAATTTCTTAGCCCAGACACAGCAAAAAACAAGTTCTAAGGGTCCTCTCAGGACACTTGACTTTGCTGGGAGGACACAGTCTGCTGCCCTTTGCAGCTCACCTGTTCCTAACACAGGCTGCCTCCTTCAGGCAATACACCAAGGAGTGACAGGCAACACCAAAAACACTTCTTTGCAGGCATTGCTTTACCCTGAGAAGAGTCAGAGCCTAAAGGAAGAAGAGAGCTACATTTTGTACCTTCCAGCTAGGATATTAATTTTGCAGGTCCTGTCACGCTACTAACAACGCTCAGAATCCATTGCGTGTGCCACCCTGTGCTTCCTCTCTCTTCTGACAATCCATCCCCTGCGGCCATACCACAGTGAGAAGGGATAGGTCATGGGCATCCCAGTATACACAGACAGCCCCTACACAAAAGACCTGAAAAAGTAGCTCCCAAATACATGTTACCAGTGGGTAACACAGGCAAATTTCTGTGCCTCAGTTTTCTTCATTGCTCAAATGAGTGTGCATGAATTTAAAGCAAGAAGAAAAAAAAAGGCTGTTGAAGTATGAACTGGTTTTGGACATACCTAGTGTAAAAATCCTGTTTTCCACCTATGGATTATTATCACATTCTTCAAGTAAACTTTGGAGCTACTTGGTCTGTGAAGTCTTTGAGTTGAAAGAGGCCTGGGATTTTTTCAGTGGTGATAAATGTCTTTTTTCACTCCTAGGTTTTTGGCTGGAAATATATCTAGAATACAGAAAGCAAGGATTTTCAGCACATGGTCAGATGAAACAACATGGCTCCTCTTGCAGCTGGCCAAGGCCAGTCCAGAAATTACCCACAAAATCCTTACTTTGGAAAGGTTAGCTTAAAGCTTAGAGATGATGAATATATGTCCTTTCCCCTGAAACCCTGATGGAGATCATATATCATCATCTTCATTTTTCAAATGAAAAAGGGGAGGGACACATGATGGAGGACATTCACCTCATGTCAGCTAAAACACCAGTGACAGCAGTAGGAGCAGGACCTACTTCTCCCCTATCTGAGCCTACTGGTTATCCAAGTCTTGACTGGATAATCTGATAATCTAATAGACACAACATTGTCACAGCGTCACTGGTGACTTTCCCACCAGACCTTCCACTGCCACACTGTCAGATACTGCAGGCTGATGCCCCCAAAACAAGCAAAAAATAAGTGCTGGGGTAAGGCACTGTAAAACACTGCACACAAACAGATCTGTGATACCCACACCAAACCTGATATCACAGGAGAGAGAGCCATCTTCCCAGCTCAGTGTTTTGGCACAAAGTGGTTTTTCATTCAGTCATGCTGAGAAAACACAAGGAAATACAGAAAAGCAAGAGTTTTCAAAAATCAATTAAAATAAATTAGCTAGTAATGCAGAGAAAAAGTCTCTAAATATGAAACCATTATTAAATGTTAGTAGTAAAAGGATGGTCCCTGTTACCTTTTGAGTGCAAGTTTTCCACTTTATGGTATTTAAGGAACAGAGAATAGCACACCAAATACTGGACAGGCCAGTAATCTATAGAGTAGGTGAAGATGGGGGGTGTGAGCTGCAGTGTTCCAGACTCCTAAGAGGAAAATCTGTGAGTATTTGTGGATTTCTCTCCTTGCATGCCTAATAAGTGAGCTCCTGGCTCAGTGTGCTCTGCTCACCTGAGCTGACCCACAAGTGTACAGAGAACAGGTTGTGAACTGCCATGAAATTCCAGCTCCCACGATGAGCAGGGCAGACAGGAACACCAAACAATTAAGTTTATATTCAATGATATTATCAAGCTATCTTTTGCAAAAACAGGTTAATAAGAAAAAAAAAAACACAAAAACACTGGTCTTTTCTTTAGAAAGCAAAATGCAGGGCAGTGTATTCATACTAAAAGATGTCCCTTAGAAGTACATTAAACTGCATTGATGATGGAATATGAACAAAAGCCCCCTCAAGTTTATTAGAGCGTTGCTGAAAATAACTCCACTGTATTGATTCCACTGGAGGTCTATTTTTCCCATGGTTCTTTCTTGGTAGAGGTGTGCAGTGCTTATTTGCAATATAGAAACAGACCTTCAGTGCAGAAAAATACAGAAGTTACTGGTAAGTCACTTGAATTTCTAAGGTTTTTTTAATATTAGAGGATGATTCATAACTCACTTCCAATCTTAAAAAAGTGAAAAGGGTCAAGGACAGTCTGAGTTTACAATTTTTAAGCCAGTGATCAATGTTGAGCTTACTTTCCCTATAAATATGATATCAAAGTGATATTATGCAAGGACTTTCAAGCATTTTAAAAACTCTGCTAGATGATATTTCATCATGGTCCTAACTAGACCATGAAAATTAAACACATTTTGCTAGAAGGGATATAAGATAAGGGAAAGTTTAAGGACATCTCACCCCCATGCCATGCACCCATATCTGTGCTTCACAGTGCACTGCAGGGCAGGAATGGGCCAAGGAGCGCCAGCACAGGAATGTAATTCACACAACATTAAGCAGCCCCAGGGGAGAGATCTGCTTAGTTCCAAAGCAGGAGAACTGGGCATCCCAGTGCATCTCACCAGGGCTCATTAGGGCTCATTAACTCCTGCAGAAAGCTCTAGCAACAGCCTGAGCATCCTGCAACTGTACTTCTCACACAGTGTGACACACTGATACTGATGCAGCTATAGCCACAAGTGGAGATCACTTGCTCCTGCTAAGCGTTCTTTTTCCAGGGTTATAAAAAAAGGGCCAAAGTTGTTGTTTTCTGCTGTTTATATGGCATGAAGACACACTGCTCCATGATTAGAGCTGCTGGGGACTTTGCCACACTGGTAATTACCAGCAGGATTATAAAAGGCACAAACTGGCAACAGGCATTTTCCAAGTTTGCTCTGAAACAGAATTCCAAGGAGACCAAAGAAGTGCAGAAATGCAAAAGTCAAGTAGCATAACACTAAAAAGAGACTTGGACTGCTCTGTGTCATAAGAATGGGCTGAACAGATCCTTTGCAAGCTTCCTGCAAGAGCCCAGAGACTCAAAGGAACAGGATGAAGCAGTGTTTCATCTTTGCCATCCTGAGAGGAAGAAGCTAACACTCATCTGCATAAATCACTGAGAAAGCAAACTGGAAACAGAAGCAAGCTAAAAAAGCACATAAGAACAGCCAGTAAAGTGGAAGGGAAAAAGACTCCAAGAACAACTTGTCACATGGACAACACTGCAAAATAAGATCACCAGCAGTGCTAAGACCATCTTTGAGCAATGACTTCAAAACACCCTGCTCCCTAGTTGGCTTTGCCTTCCATGAATCCCTAAGCAAAGTAGTTACTTATAGTCTTTCTCCACTAAAATAAAACTTAGCACTTTGCTGTGATTGCTTCACAGTAATAAAAAAACTCTTAACACTAATCACGTGACGGCACTGACTCCATCACAGCATTTTGACAATGGAGAACAAAAACATGCCCCACAAGTGGAAGGGAAGACTGTTCATTTATCAGTCTGTACTACCACATTCCCTGACCTATTTTATTACTAAAAATAGTCCCTCTTAGGTCACTGCTGCAAATTGAATTCTGCTGCTTCATTGCCCACTGCAATCTCACAGAACTGCATGCTGCCTACACACAAAACACTAAGTAGGTTAACTTATTCACTGCCAGGGATGCAGCCAGTCTTCTCATATGGATAAAAAGACACAGACAACTTTGCTTAAATGAGTGAAATGTTTCTTGTATTGCATTTAAAAGTCCAAACCCAGTTATTCATATGATCTGCATCATGAATACAAATGCCTGGCTTCCAATTTGCCCACACTTACAATATGTTTTTCAATATTGTTCTTGCAAGGTATGTTTGCAAATGATTTAATGTTACAAGTGATACAAGACCAACCCTAATGACCTCTCTATTGACAGAACAGCCAAGTCTTTCTAGTTTAGCCCCCTCACCAGGATAAGTCTGGGAAAGCAAGAGACAAGAGGGAATCAGTCAAAATGTTCCAAGTTAAAATAACAGCACCTTCTTTCAAAAGACCCTATATTTGTAATTCCCAATCCAAAGCATCTCGTGATTATCATACCATGAACAGAGTTGGCAAATTTAGACCTAACAGCCACAGACTACTTAAAAGAGAGAGGACGAGGAAGGCATGAACTTTACAGAGCAAGAACTTATTAGGGGATCCCAAACAGGAGACTGAAATAGGTATTATCTACCATTTCATGCTTGATAGTGAACAAACAAGGAATATGCTATGTCCTTGCTGTTTTGAGTTAGTCAGAATAAGACTAGCGTATTTCCCTGGGCTAATACTGCATCTTCATTTCATTACTTCAACAGCCTCCCAATCTTAAACAAACAGACCCCAAAACCAAGCAAAGATCAAAGACAACTGACTTTATGTCAGCTTTCTGCCTAAATCACTGCATATTCTGCTGGGAATTTTCTAGCATGCAGCAGATGCACACAGAGCTGAAACATTCAAATGATTCATGGGCTCATTAACCTAACTTTATTGTTATTTAGTTATGAAACCAAGTTCCTCATTTCCTGCTATTCTAAGAATAATATCTGCCAAATCTGGGCTTTCTTGACAGAGGGAAAATCCAATGTCTTCAGGGGACAAAACAGCCTCAGCTCTGTCCGAGTTTCAGCTGGTGTCATTTACAGGGATGCTGGAGCCACTGTAGGTCACAAGTTGTGTGAGAAGTCCATGGCCTTACCAGCTGAGAAGGATGAGCTCAAATACATCACCAATACATCACCACAAGGAGAACCACAGAGTCTCCTATCAATGGATATATGAATTATGCTCACAGAAGGAAGAGGGAACTGGCCCTGCCAGCCAAGGTGCAGTTAGTTTCCCATTCATTGAAAAAGCATGAAATACACACTGCAAAACAGCCTGGGTCTGCATTTTTGACCATCCTGAGCTCTAGATTTGCCATATCTTGCTAAAGATTGACTACGGATTAAAAAAAAAAAAAAAAAACAACAAAAAAACACAAACCAAATCAAAATTAAACCAAACAACCAAGTAGATACCATTTTCTTATTTCTAGCCAGTAGGTCAAAGTAAAGTTGGTCTGTTGATCCATATTTTTCATGTATATATTTGAAAGGTTTATCAACTATATATTTCAAAGGTATATTACCCACTTCATCATCATCAAGTCATAGAGCAGAAGTGACACACAGAATATATGGACAGTTGTTTTTAAATGAACATGTTATTTTCTTAAAGACCTGTTAGTCACCCTAGTGCAAGAGAGATGAGTATTAAGTTCCTTACAGAATGAAGACATGGAGCCCTTCTTACTTTTTACAAGATAAAGCATGTTCCACCATTTCAGACTGCCTAGCTAATGAGTCCTCTCACCAGGATGTCCTTTTAGACCTTAGTTTCTCCAAGATGTTATAACATTAACTGCCTTTTTATTTCTTAGGAGAGCAAAAAAGTGTTATGTTGGAACACTTTAATGCAGTGACTGCACTTCAAAGACACATTACTTCATTCTCTTTTTTAACTCTCCCAGCAATGCTTCTGCTTAAAAAAACCTCCCTCTATTAGAAACCCTATTTATATGTGCATGTCTATTCTATTCTCAGAGAGATGTGATCAAAAAAGTCTGAGGTCATAGCACAGACTATTCAATAGGTCAGGTAACTAACAGGAATGCCAGCTAAGTTAGGATCAGCAAGATAATTAACAATACTCAAGAAAAGATGCTCAACAAAAGTGAAAATACATTTCTTGCATCACTTTTCCATGATCATCACACATGAAACCAAAAGATCATAAGTATTTAGCTACTTAACACTATGGACAAAAGTGGAAGTATCTGAACCCTCTTGACTATTTTTTTATAGTTAATATCACATTTTATAAGTCAAAATTTAGTCTAAGTTTGCAAACCAACAAAAGAAAAAAACAGAATTTTATTTAGGAAGCTCTAAAGTTGTCCAAGACCTAGATAAACTGTTCTTTATGTATCACTAAGAAAATCTATGCAGCTTTCAAAGTAGCTGGACCCACTAACATGGATTTAAAGGTTCAGTGAAAACACACGTGCACCACTGCTACTGAATTTTTGGCGAAAGATTAAGTAACATGTAATGCATTATGGGCCAAATGCCAAAGACAAAATGAAACTAAACAAACTGTTTCAAAATATATCTCAGTCCCAAAACAGAGAATTTACCATTTAAAACTTCAACCAGTTCATTATTTAGGCTCAGTTCTTCACATCACTATCTTCTGACTGTTGGGAGCTGTAAAATAAAGTCTTTTTTGTTTCAGCATCTGAGAAAATTGAGCACTGTTACCAATCATCTGTTAAGCCCACACCACTCAGAGGTACTAACTAAAAGCACTGCCATATCTCAGCTTCTATCACAGGAAACAATAAATTACAGAAATATTGGCACAAAGACAAAGGAGGCACTTGGAGGCCTGAATAAGGTTAGGTGAAGTGAAATGTCAATAAATAATGTTTACACTCACACAACTGTGCTTTCCATGCCTGGCCACTTTTGCAAGTGGTGGGCACCAAAGTTCACTGCCTCAATGCCAGCGTCAAGCCAGGTACAGGTCACTGCAGCACTTGTGTGTGCTGCAGTTTGAGCTTCAACTCAGAGCTGTGACACCAGTTTGGAAACAGGGCTCAAGGCTGGGAAGAGCCATGGCCATAAAGTCACACTATCTCCTCTTCCAGAAAGGAAAATTCCTGGAGGCTGAGGACCCGCTGGAACTCGCACTGCTCGGAATACGCGGGAGAGTGCATGAGGCTGTCAGCTCATATTCACACTTAGGGAAAAAAGATCAGCTGCCACCTCACACTCCATTTTGAACATCTGCAAACAAATGCTACATCAGCAGGATACCTCCCTTCTGCTGCCAGTGCTTTGCCTCATGCACTCTCTGTCTCTTTTTCCAGAAGTGCTACTTCAGTGAAGAGACCCCTTTGGAAACCCCCACATTTCCTGATACCTCTGAGAGCATTTGGAAAATGATGTGTGATACACGGGCCAAGTCTTCAGCTGCAAATCTGCCTCATCCATCCCAGCCTCCAGCAGCTGCAAAATTAAAAATAGCTGCCACAGGCAAACCAGGTTGAAGATGAGAGTGTTTGTTCCTTTATTGCAGGATGATAATGGTGTCACTGTTGACATGTTTGGGCTCTGAAAGGAGCACTAATAAGGAAATGGACAAAATTATAAAGGCAGAATAAGGAACATTCTAAAATAGGAATAGGAAAATTACCTCCTTTTAAATTTACATGGAAAATTTGACTAGCCATGACAAAATTTTATGCTTATTTGGCTCTTTAGGATGAAATTCTTGCTAACTACAAGCAGAGCAATAATTTCAAGCAGCATTCTCAGCATTTAAAATTGTCCAAATGAGACAATTTTATCAGGTATCAAAATTATATGCGCCAGCATTGCCCCCTCACAACTTGAGAAAAACATGGTCAGTAAGGAATGGAACCTTATTATTGCAGAACTTACTCTCCAGCTTTTGGCCACTTCCCAGCAAACCCCAGCATTCACAGGATACTTTAAGTTCACAGAAAAGGAACCTTCTGCAAGAATGAGAAATTACATTTCATCTTGTGTAGTAGCAGTATTACCTCTGTGTGTATATTACCATGTGTATTTTTGCTTATATTGCCACAAAACAACTAAAGTGTAATTCTAATTTTGTAAGCCAAATGAGGGGTGGGGAGTGTGCACAAAGACTGCTGTAAAATCCATTTGCTTCATTCACAAAACAGCAGTAGTTGCTGCACAGCTACATGTTGCAAGGGAGCTATTTGGGAAAGAGAAGGTGTTGTTTTCATTAGGTGAATCCCTGTGCATTAGTCACGTATTTGTCAGATTTCCTCTATCACTAATTAGCCATGTAGTCAAACCTTGGGTAACCCAAGGTCAGTCCTGCCTCTTGGGTTTCTTAAAAACTCAGCATGGTAAAGAGCCATCAGCACCACTGGAATCTCCAAATCATTCCTGAGCTACAGCTTCCACCACAGATCCACAGGGAACACCTACCTCTGAAAGGGCCAGGTTCACTGAAAGGCTACCTGACATCCAGGAGCAGGAAAACTGCCAACTTTCAATGATCTGCATCCAACCATGAAAGGCATCTCTGGAGGCCTTTGGGTAAACAACTAAAATATGCAAAATCAGATGCTGCTAAGCAGAAAAGCATCAGGCACAGTTGAAGTTGATCTACACATTCACAGATGGATTTAATGATGTAATGAGGCATTGCACCATGGCAGTGGCCACTGACAATGGGCCCTTCCTAACAGGATCCCTGTCTGCTCTGCAAAAAGCACAAACACAGGTCTGCATGCAGGCTCAAATTTAAACTGAAACCCTAAATATGAAACTACCTTCCTTTTCTGGACATTGCTACATCCAGGATAATCCCAGAGCTGGCACTTGGACTATAGCATACCATATATGATTAAATAAAAACTTGCCACTGAATCAGTTATTCAGCCACTTCTGAGAGGATGTTCCTTTTAGTTTCATCACTTAAATTGCATTGGAAGAGGAGATATATTTCTAAAACAGGTCAGAAACAAGCGAGATCATCATGGAGACATAGTTACTCTGTATTCAGAGTTCAAAGAGAGACTGGGTTTAAGATGAGAAGTCCTTTAAATACTAGACTTTTGGTCTAGTCTCTGCCATTCCTTTCTTAATTATATTTGGCTACAACTGCCCCAGAAGCAAGAAGCTATGTAAGAATGATTTCTAAGACCTTGATGGAGAATAATCAAGATTTGCATACACTGCTAGCTGAATCCTCACGTGAATGTTCCTCATTCTCGGGATTATAAAATGCACACTGGCAACCTGGCTATTTGTAAAAAGTACCTGACTCTTGGAAATCATATATCCCAATTCTCTAACCAGAATAATGTGTTTTCAACTATCACATTTACACAAAGCTTTTACATGCTTAGACACAAAGCCATTTCCCTCTTCTTGGTCATTCTTTATGATGCCTGTTTCAACCTGCTGTGATAAAGATAGAAGGCACAACAAATCTGGCAGAAGTATTCTCAGAGAAGAAATGTCTTGCTTGTTTATGAGGAAGCTGAAGCACTTCCTGTGCTTTTTACAAACCTTTTTCCCCTTCTCCTTTGTTGCAGCTGTTGTGAACCAACCCACTGAGGAAGGCAGAGGCTCTGTGCATGCTGGAGCCTTTCACTTATTTACAGACCGCTGCTCCTTTTGTGCAGGGAACATTTGCTGCTCTGAATTATTACAGACTCCATCCCCTTTCTGTCGAGCACTGCCCTGCACAAGGCAGAGTTGTTCCAGTTTGATTACCATGAAGAACAGCAGCAACAATGGAAAGCTGAGAGTACCCTTAAGATGACTTTGTTTCACCAAAACCACAATGCAGCCAAGTGCCAGTCTAAGATGGAAGAGAAAGCACAAATCCTGAAGAGCAAGAGATGCTGAGCTTTAAGAAGGCATCCGGTCAATATTAATATAAAACTAAAGCAGATTTGGGAGAACACAAGTAAGGACACTGAGAAGAAAACACCAAATTCACAAGGGTCAGACTAGATGAGTTATAAAGGAATGCCTGACTACTTCTATCCTCACAAAAATATTAGAGATTCTAACTGCCTAACATTCAGATCAAAGGCTCAGCTGTACATTTGCTGAAATTATTAACTGGGCCATCTCAAACCCTCTGAAAAGGCATTTATCAGAATCTCAGATTGCTCCTTGTGCCCTGCAGAGAAATCTGTTCCCCCTCTATTCAGGAGTGATCCATCTCACTGCAACTCCTCTGTCACCCAATGGCTTCAATGCGAACAGCTCTATCAACTTCCCTGTCACTTCTCTGCCACTTTGCCTGTCCAAAACACAGAGTAATGCACCTGAACTTTTTAACAGGCAATCACACTGACAAAACTTGGAAGATCATCAAATTCAGCTACACTCAATGCTTTTCAGTGAGCAGGATGGACAAGTAGTGCAGGTATTAGAGAACAGAAAAGCTGAAGTTACATAGCAGTTCCCTTGGAACCCCACATTAAAAATGGCCTTGAGAATCTCTCTTACTTTGAGCATCCCTCAGATTCTTCAGAAGAAAGTAAAAAGGAGTGAGACAACTAAAAACTATTTCATCCCCTTTTTAAAATGGCTACAAATTGGGGGAATCTCAGAACTAGACCCAGAAATATTTAAAAATACTTTCTATTATATTCTAGACTAGAAGCCTAGCCTTATAGGCAAAGAGGATTTATTTTAATTTATCTATTAATATTTAAAATTATTGTAATATGGGGGGGAACTAACCTATTGCAATGTAGCCCGGGAATATGAATGAAAAAGAGACAAATAACATTTAGATGTCATTCCTGTACATGTGTTTTCACATCTTTGAGACATATCAATCAGTATGTAAATGGCCCACAAACCCAGGTCAATACATCTTCTGTATATACAAATTTAACCAGTGGTTTCCTCTAAGGGTTGAAGTGTTAAATGCCTGTGTCTGCCTGGTTCTGACATGAGAATTTACAACTCTAGAATGAAGGGGTTGCAGTCTGGGTGGCAAGTATGAAGCAATTGAGGAGTACTACCATATAATCATCCCGCACCACCAGAATATGAAAACAGTAAAACTTTGAAAAGGAATACTCAAAGACAGTGATCAGTCTGATACACCACAGTGAGTCTGATTATCACCCACTGTGATTAAATTCAGCCTGCCTTAAGAACTCAAGAAGTTGGGTGCCCAAAAGACATATATGTACAAAAAATGACTAATCTTAAAATAATTCTAAAAATCCTGATGGAAATCACCCAAATTTCGCACAAGTGTCATGTATCTCATTTAGAGGGAAGTATGCACCAGAAACATTCCAGAGCAGTAAGGCGACACAGGTTCACTAGCTCTGAAAGAGATCAGTATTAAAGTAATATATACATTTATAAATTGATGGCAGCTAACTAGACTAGAAGTGAGTGAAGTTCATTTCCAGGGAAGCTTACTTGTCACAGTTCCACGGGAGCTTTTTGGATATTGTGCTTGCTAGGGACAGCCTAGCAGCTGAACTCCAGCTCTTCCAAACCATGGAACAGCTTTTAAAAAACATAAATAATTTTTTTTAAATGCCAAGACAGATGGATCATTGCACCATGCAATACAAATTTAACTTTCCCACTGTATACTTAACTATCACATCACTTTTAATTTCCTTCAGCGTAGTTTCTCTATACTTAGGAATAGAGAATGTACCTATTAGATTGGCCTCAAGTTGAGTGAGAAAAATGCAATTTTTTAGATGGAAGCAACTTCTGCTTAACATTTGTTTGATAAAATTAAGGGAATAAAACTAATTTTTTTTACTTCTGTGTCTCAAAATGCCTTTCACTGTCATGTACAGAATATCAAATAGAGGTTTGTTATACTATAGAAGGCATTTATTCACCAAGTTACAGCTTTGCAGTACTGCAGCATCATCAACATTTTACTGTCTTGGCCAGGGGTTTAACAACTTAAAACATGATCCAAGCCTGACTTCAAGTTTAATTCTTCTAGCCAACAGCTAGTAGACTATTTTACAGTGATATATAACAGACTGGAAATCAACTCTTCATAGGACAAAATACTTCCTTTGTGCCTTTGAGGAGGGATCATTCCCCTGGATAAGGCAGAGAAGCTGGACTTCAGACAAGTTGTATCTACACAGTTCTCACCTATATAATCTCTTTCTTACCTGTCCTACAATTTTGTAAGGAAATCACACAATTCTGCCTTGGAATTTTTTGCTTGGGTTTTAGGGTTGAGGAGAGAAGCACATATCCTAAGAGTTGACACTGAACAGTAAAGCGTGCTTGCAGATAGCCAAGGAACGAGGATTTAGAAAACCCTGTTAAGAGAGGAAATGAAAACCATCTAATTCATGGTCATATGAACACCCAACAAATGTGTGATGAGGGTAATCTGGAGTGCCCAAAGCAGCAGAAAGTGAGGCATCGTGATTCAAGCAGAACCTCCTGGTTTTAGTTCCCCTGGATGTTCAGCACTCTGAGCTGCGGAGCCTAAAGGCTCAGCACCTCCAGCAGACAAAGTCCTGTGGATTTCTGCTGCCCTTGCCTCAAATAGCCAATCAAATGCTAGCTATAAAGAAAGTATAAGCACATTTTATTTTTTTGTAGGTGACTGCACATCAAGCCAAACTATCAAAAGCAGTCCTGGAGTTCTCTAATCCTTAACTCTCCCAGGCAGAGATCACCAGCTGCAGACACAAGGGTGAAACTTGCACATTCGTTTCCAGCCAAGACAATAACCAAGTTTGAGTTCCAGCCCTGGGGACTTAAATGAATGCACAATGTCCCTGTAATAATACAAGTTTATCATTCTTAAGGCTTTAACTGCTCACACTGAATTTGCAAGTCAGCATCAGGCAGAAGCAACACAAAACCTCTGCAGAGGGAAACAATCCTCAAAGTTAGTAAGCATTAGCTTCACAAAGCATAAGACAACTAGTAACTGGGAAATACAGAAATGCACAGTCTCTGAAGCAGGATATTTCAAAATGAGGTATGTTTCATACTTCAGAAGACTCAGAGAGTATCCATTACAATAATGATACTTCACTGGTAGCTACCCTAATTACCCTGAAAGGACAAAAACCACCAACCCCACTCTTGTTCGATTTCTGGCATTTAATTCACTTGCTGAGGAAACTCTTTGCTTAATAGGTATTTATGCTATTTTCCTTGCAAAGCACATGTTGCCATGGAGCACTGATCATAGGCAGAAATCAGTGATTCTGCCTTTTTGAACTGCACAGCCTTCATTTGAGGAGCTCTATCTTACTACCTGTCAGCCTTAACCTTTTGCTAAATACATAGGGCAAAACTAGAGTGAGCTGTGGTTATATTTGTTTTGATTTTTAGTGAATGGTCTCATCCAAAAGCTACTCTTAAAAAGTCTTCCCCATTTTTCACTGGCACTTTGCTTTGACAGAATGGAGTTTCCTTTCCTCAGAGTGAGAAGGTGGCAGATGGGAGAAGGAGGAGGATCCAAGCAGACAGAGAAGTATTGCACAAGACACATGCTGAACTTGTCAACAGAACAAGATTTCTTTACTACAGTGCTTAAAAAAATTAAAGTGCCTGCTTCTTTACTCAACAAATCTACAGAGTTATACAATAGCATGCAGGCTGTTTTATTTCAGGGCACCCAGAACTTACCTAGGATGAATCTTGCCTTGCAGTTAATTTGAACAACAGTGTAGTAGCAAGACTGAAGGAATGTGAGTGACATCTGAGTGACAGGAAACCATCATACTACTCCTGCTATAAATGGCAAGCAACACAAGGTTTGGATGTATGCAGAATACATTTGGATTCATGCCTCCTTTCATTGGTAGGTGGCAAGATGAGTCTCAGGGACAGGAAAAAAAGATAAAAACCTTAAAAATAGCTTGCGTGGTCTCAGAACACAAGGATACCAGCTCCCAGTACCTGTAACATTTTTTTCCCTTTTGGGCCTACAGAAGAAAAGTTCATGTGAGCTTTAAGGCTATGGCTGGCCAGATGCACCAGAAAAAGCAGCACAGGCCAACCTGATCCGGTCTCCAGTCTCCAATCTGGCACAGGGAGACTCGCAGCTGGTGGCTTCCTGCCTGGCATTTCTCTATGGGAGAGGAACAGAACTGCACCACTGGGACTAAAGGAAGACTCCAGCTTAAATAAACATACCTAAAAGCTGCCTCCAGTATGAAAACTTTCAATACTTGCCAGGAAGTCCCATAATTAAGGAGACTAAAGTCATGTTCAGTGACCACAAATCAGATGGTGAGTCCAACAACTCACAGTAGAGCACAGACACTGGTGACAATTTTCCTCTATTTTGTACAGAAGTAAACAGATAAAGTAAATACTTTTCTTGCCTAAGCTAACATGTGCTTCTCAGAAAGGGCCAGAATCATGATGCACTGGGTCTGCATCTTAGAGAAGCAGTGAGTGCTACAAATTTGTCATACATCACATATTATCCTGCATACCCAATGTGAAGCACACATTAACAAGAACTCAGATGCAATTGGTATTTCTGAAATAATCCCTTTTGGAGGCCTCAGTAATAGAGCTTCCCTTGAAGTAAAGGTCACAGATTTGATCTACTATCAGCAGAGAACAGTAACAAATTATGAATTATTCCTATCAAAACGAGGGAACAATTTATTTTACAGGCGATGCAAGCAAGCATTTTTTAAATCAATATCACAAAAAAACCCACATCTTGAAAAATGTAACAGCTACCAAGATTCTGTTAATAGAACAAAATTCAGCAGGTTACACTGGAAAAAAGTTCTTACCCCTTGAGCATACATACATCTTTCACCACTACCACATCACACACCAAGTGTCCCATGTGCTCATTTAGAAGTACAACGTGTTGCAGGCCTTTAAGAGATACACCTTTCATCTCATTCAATTTTAAAAGACCATGAAATGTTCATAACTCAAAAAAGTACAAGAAAAAGCACATGGGAGGAAACAGTTCATGAGGAAAAAATAGGAAGTTTGAAAGCCAAAGCAAACTATCTTTCAAGGCAAGTGAGCTTCCTACTCAGAATTATGTGATTTGTGTTGCTTGTCATCCTGCCCATTTTCTGAGATGTCTCAACTCAGCAAGATAGCAGCTGGTGTCACTGAATACCAAAGGCATAGGGAAGCCAACCTCCAGTTTAATATCAGACATTCACAGCAAAACAGCTGTTTACTTGTTCAATCTCTTGGCAACTCAGATTTGTCACCAAGGTCATGGTAGATTAATTATTTTTTAAAATAATATGAAAATGCCTAAAGGAGGGGAAGGGGAGATAATTAATGATGCATCCTGATAAAATAATTTTCCCATGTTTGACTGAATTGTTGTTCTGAGCGTCATCCACAAGGGAAAAAAAGAAAATTCATCAAGTTCAGAATTCTTTCTACTCAAAGTCCTTAACTGACAGAAATTTTTTCCTACTGAGAAAAACGGAAACTGAAATCTTCTAGCCATGCACATCCTTCACTCATCAGAAAAGCACTGTGTGTGGCATTACAGAATGTGTCATGGGCAGTCAGTGACACTCTGGGGGATTCAGAACAACCTGATTCTCTTTCACAAGGTAACAGGAGATCTGTGAACAGCTTATGGCGTTTTGAGTCGCTAGTACTGCAGGTCACATAATATCCAAACTGAGAATGTGCTACATCTTTGCTAAATTCCCCAGAGAAGCAGGGGTCTGGAAAGGCCAAAGAGGGGCCATAAGGACACTGGATATCATTCTCACAGCTGGGATAAGCACTGGAAATTTCATTAAGGTACAGCATCCCCTGTGCTGCCTGAAGGTATGTCAAAAAAAGGGGCACAAAAGAGCAAATATGTGGCCAGGCTCCCTGGGTGTAACCTCACACTCACTGAACAACCCACACAAAAAACACATAAAAGTCAATATGAGCCGTGAATAAGAGCAAAGTGAAAACTGGATTTCATGTTCATTATGGGTTTGTTTGGAAGCTTCACCTCTTGTACCTACTGCCGTGGGCTGGAGCTCCCCACTCAAACACTTCCCAGTAATCTAGTCCCTTGTTCCAATACCAGGCTACAGAGCAGGGATAAAATAAGATGCTAAATCTGAACAAAGAAAGGTGTAGCCTATAACATTAATTCCTGGCAATGTGTGAAGGTCCTCCTAGACAACATTTAATTTAGCAAATCAGAGCTAGAATAAATACAAACAAAGTTCATACAAAGTTATAGCATCAACACATCCTATATTATCTTCCCAAAGTAATTATTCCATCAGATTTGTAGAGGGGAGGAGGACATAGGCCAGAAGTAAGTTAGGGAAAATGTAACTCATCTGAAAAATCTGCCAGAAAGACCTCAGCATACTGGTTTTTAAAATCATTACAACTCATGTGTGTTACTGCTGGTGGTGTTGGTTGGGTTTCTTTGGTTTTGAGAACACTGACAGATGTGCTGCCATCCCAGCAAGTTCAGAGCTATCAAATACCAAGGTAATAGAGGCATTTTGCTCCTTAAAGACTGATGGGCACCAAGACCTGTACATGTGGCAGTAATCTCTCACTCCATTCAGCTTCCTGCTAACCACAGTTATGTTTGAAGCCTCACCATAAACAATTACAACAGGCTTGACATGAGTCCTGTGTGATTTACTTGTTCACCAGGAATACATCAACCCTTCTTACTACCCCATGAAAAATGTTAAATGTTCTATGTTAAATAACTCTTAAAATCCTATTCATATAACTCTGTCCTTCACACCTTCTCACAGTTCAAATAAGCCCAACAATCTAAAAATAAAATTATGTGAAGACATTTCTCAGAAATAATAAAAGTCCAAGTTTAGCCTAGTTGCTCCTTAGAGACTCCAAAAAAAAGCACAGGAAAAAGCACAATAGTGAAATGAGTCTCAAAAGCATTTTTAATTTTAATTACTTTGTTACCTACCTTCTATAAAGAAGTACTTGAGTGAAACAAGTTCAAAAAGCAAGGACAAGTAAAGGGTAATTTTTATAAATACACCAACTTTTAATCTCTTAATCTCTTTTCATTTGACTTTTTTCCCCTAATGTTTTTCTTAAATACTTATCTCTCTAAAGCCAATGATTTTTAGCAAAATTCTTTATTTTTACCCTGAAAGCTTGCTCTAGGCTTGCAAGCTTGAACAGCTTCTTCTTTGTTATTAGTAGCAAAATAATCTTGCCTGCCAGCCAATACCTCAAGATTTTCTCCACTGCAAGTTTAACTACCTTCAAATTCTAAATTCTAAAGTAGGAAAAGAGGATCTTCTCCTATGGAAAGGTATGGAAAAAATTCCCCACCCCACCTTGGTTTACAAAAGCTTCAGGGAGCCTGTTTGATGTGTGCACTTAGTCCTGCTCAGTTACAGCCAAACAGAGCAGTACTGCCCCAGAAATGTCCCTGTTCCACCACCAGCCTGGCACTATTTCCTGTATATCTTTGCATCACCTCTCAGACTCATGTCACTGTCACCATCCCTGCCTTCAGCTTTGGTTCTTGAAAGATTTTTCTGACCTTCATAACTGAAAGAAAACAGTAGAACCACATGACCAAAACACGCTGTAAAATCCAAAAACTGCACAGCAAAAATTACTTTTAAATGTGCATTTGTGAAAAAAACCAACTCACAGTCAAGCCAATCTCCAAAAATCCCTACTTCAATCTTTTTATTATGCAGAAAGCTACCCAGAGTATTTAAGATGGTGTTAGTAAAACACACATGCACACATAAAAAATATCAAAAGGAAAAAGCTTCAGAGATTATTCACTCAGACCATGTAACAAACTAAGCTGGTCACAAATATCTACCCGTGAGCTGAGAGAAAAATTTCTTACTGCTCCATAAAGGATCTGGATAGTGACTACACACAGACATGGGGGTGTCAACCCAAGGTTCTGCAGCAAGATATTCCCTCCTGGAGAGCCACAAACCTCACAGCAGGGTCAGGACATTCCTCACACCAGCTTTCTAAATATAAACCATCTTGCCCTCCTGCCAGTCAGCCATTTAGCTGCAAAATTTCTACTCAGTGATACACTTAGAAGATAAAGCATTGAGGCTACTGCATGTACAGAACCCAGAATTACCAGCACAGTTCACTGCAGAGCTGCTCAGCAGAACGACACAAAAGCCTTAATTTGTTGCCCAAGTGCTTTGAGCTGCTTTGCTCAAATTGTGCTTTTACTTTGGTGAGCATCTCTCCTACATGACACCCTGAAGCCAGACATTTGTCCTTCCTTTTATTTCATTTTATAGCCACCAAATCCTAAATCTTTCTTTGGTGACCAAGGGTGCCTGTTATTGTGTTTGCTTCCTTGAATATTCAGATAAATATGCCTTAGATATATTGGATGTATTTTTCTTCTACTCCAAAGTAATTTTTCCGCTTAGAGCCTGCAAGTAAAAAAAATGATAAAATCTGATTTGTTTTTCAAATACTCAGTATCCATCAGTACCCATCCAGTGAACCCTCTGCAATGCATGCACCTGTCTTGCAGCTCCCACTCTTAAGTGTTCTCATCCTCCATGATTTTCTAAAACCAGGTGGAAGGACTTTTCCTTTCCACAAATACCTGCAAAGAAGGACTCCACACTCATCCAGCTGCAAGCAAAAATCCTTCCTTGGCAGCATTTGCTGGTTGTTTGCTGTCTTCCCATGATAATTATCTCCTCTAGCTGCCACTCACAGTTCCAGCTGGATGGGTTTAGCTGTCACCAGAGGTTAATGTTGCTCACTTGCCTCTTGCCCGTGGTCGGGAGGGTTCTTGACGCAGCAGATTTGTCCCTGTGGATGTGATGCGGTGTCTCGCAGGAAAGAGACTGCGCACAGCAGCTCAGCTCTAGAACAACTCTAGACACCGCAGTGATGTGTAAAGTTCAGGGGAAAACTTTACAAGAACCGTGAGCCTTTTGTACAGAAAGAAGTAACAGCTTTTATCTTCAGGGCCTGCCTAAGCAGGTCTGCATCTGGGAACAGCAGGAAACCACACTGTAAACAATGTGACAAGCACTGCATTATTACCTGTTTATGTGCTAAATGATATAAATTAAGATAGAGACACATACACCAAGACTAATTATATTTTAAAATTGCCTCTCTGAGGGGAAGAGAAGTGATTGCAACTATTATTAGTTGGCAATGCAATACTCAAAAAAAAAAAATAAAATCAGGTCCCATTACTCTAGGCAGTTCTAAAATACACTAAGAGGCAGTTTTCATTCCAAAGATTTCACAATCTAAATTGACAAGCTGCACAGAGAAAAGAGGAAGTTGAACACAGCATTCCAGAGAGTTAAGACACCCAAAATATGCATCAATGTAGGGACAAAGCCTGCAAGAGAAGGTAGCTGTAAAAATCTGGGGATCAATTCAGTAACAGAAGATGCAGTTCAGTCAGATCTTATCCTAAACTCTGGAATTTCTTTTTAGGGAGTCAATGGAATACCATTTTTTCTTGTGAATCTAATTAGCTTTTTGCAGTAAAATATCCATTCTTTGCTATAGCCAGCAGCCACTGACTTCAGACAATTCAGTTGATGCAAAGCTATTTTTAGCCACATCAGAAGGCTTTTCCAAATGCTCAAATTAGCATTTCCTCATTTCTCTCCTCATCACCTTACACCCACAAATTCATGAGATAGTTGGCAACTTGACTTTCCATTAGCCCTTGGAAAACAAACACTAAGAGATCAGAGGATCAGATTTTGTGAGCATAAGCTGCTGAAAATAACAAAATAATCAGACTTCTGAAACTTGAAATTCAATTTCAGCTTCCATCTTACCAGAGGAACAGTTAGTTTGCCTGGAGCACCAACAGTATACAGAAAAGAAACACAGAGTGAGAAGATATTTGAATAACTCACTGTATCTAACCGTGACAGGAAAACTGTGATGTCAAATCTACATCCAGCTGTCCAAAGCACTCAGACAGGTGATCAGGTATTGGTGGGTATGGGGCTGCTTTTTCTTAACGAATATAACCAAAGGAGCTTATATTTTGAAGAGCTATTTAAACAGTCAAAGCCACATTAAGACCTAAATGACATACAAAATGGCTCTGCCAGAGAATAAATTTAGAAGGTCGACATGTAACCCGCATGGAAATGACAACAGTGATGGTTACTCGAAGTCCTGCCAGGTGCCCTTTAATAAGCAGAGAATGTGATTAGTGCTGCAATGCAAAGAGACAGCGTGCTGCAACATGACTCCATGCTGCTCTGCCAGGAAACCTTTACAATACAGTCCCTGGCTGCACTGGGATTTTTCATGCATAATAAATAAAGCAACAGACTAGCAGACTCAGGCTCCTTGCTGAACACCAGTGCCCTCCACTGTGTACGCTGAAGATTCTTCCAAACACTCCAGCAACAGAGAGAATTTATGATTTTTCTCCTCACGACAGACTGCTGAGTCCCCCGGGACCGAATGTCAGACACATGACTCTATCTGCTGCTTCACAGGGCAGCTGTGAACATCTAAATAATACTGTCAGCATAACACAGGGCTGCGTCCATCAGCCTGCACAGCCTCCTCTCCCCATTGGTGCTCACTCTGCCAGAGAAGGAGATCTTTCATAATCTGCTACAGGCCTCCCTCGACTGATGCTTTATACAATAATTCACTTGGAATCGTGGAACTTCACTAAAAGTACAAAACCCTGCTAATTAAGAAGTAGCGGCTTGCACGTAGGAACCCTTCAACTTCCTTATTAAAAATCATGGAACCAAAGTGTTTGGCATGGCATTTCGGGATGTGTATCACCACCTCCCTAAACTTTAATTGCTTTGATCACATTTGTTTTCCAGCTCATGATTCCTATGTTCTTCCAGGACAGGAATATAAAAAGAATATCTCAACAGAGCATGGAATCACAGCTCTTTCACTGCCCCTCTAACACTACTGCATACCTTAATTCAGATCATTTGAGGCATAAGCCACCATTTGAGTGGAATGATGTTTTATCCTAATTTCCTCTACAAAGACTATTCTTCCATTAAATTTAGTATTGGTTTTTTACTCTCCAGCTGCAGCTTCAGGAGGATGTGAATGCCTGTTGTGTTGTGATATTTACAGCTGTGATTGCACACAAACCATGGAAGACAAAATCCTGAAGCTTGTTCTAATTCACAAAACAAAACAAAAATGGCAATGGGAAACAAAACTAGCCCTCTTCTGGGAGGGTCTGGTTAAAAGAAATTTGAGAAGTGATTTTAAAAATGTTTTATGATAAAGCTGCTGCACTGAACACACTGAAACTCAGTGTGACCAGCCAGAGCCTTGTCTCCTCATATGTCACTTGTACTTCCATGTGCAAAACACACTTATGGTTGGGCGACCAGCTTGGGCATTTGGGGTTCATTTTAACATTAATTACATGGTGCCCTCTCCACTACAATTAATCATGGGGGGAAAGCAGTGCTAAGTAACCTGAATAGGGAAGAAGCCAAAGGAGACACAGACAAGTATCAAATCAAATGAGTAAGAATGGCATTAATGACCAAGTCAGATTTCTCCTTGTGAACACCACTGCACCACCACCACCTGCACTGACAGTGCTTCTGTGGTGTGGGTCAATACACAGCAGGGTCCAAGCCAGGATTTCAGTACCATCTCACTGAAGGATGTTTTAAATCCTCCATGAAACAAAATGAGAAGAAGTCAGAATTCACTGTGCTGACTATGAAAGCGCAAGAAAAAGCTTTTAGCACTATCTGAAGTAGCCACATGTCCCAACACTTATTCCCTTCAAAACACCACACCAGAAAATGTTAACTTGAAAGATCCATGTCTTTCTCTTCCAAACAAAGTCCCCTTTGAAGGCTCCTTTAGAGTTGGACTTCAACAGAAACTAATTAGCTTTTAAAACATGCATTTCTCCCTACATATCCTCCAGTACCTTTTTTTAAAGACTTTTATTAGTTTACACAGGTTGAGAAAATGACTAAAAGCAAGACCAAAAAGGGATATAATACATTGCCAAGGCTTTGGGGAGACAGGCTACAGAACTGTCACCCTTGTAAGGATTTCTGGGGGTGGCGTTTAACTACCTCCAGGAGGCTTGAATAAAATTCCATGGTTTAATTTTTACTAAAATTAGACATTTGCATTTGGAGTCTCTTCATGGCATTCTGTCCTGTGCCCTGTGTTTGCAGCACAGTCAAGGCATTGCTTCATTGAATAGCATCTCTATTTCTGCACAGTTAACATTGCCTGATTATTTAAGCTGCAGCATTGCATGAGCTACCTGTTCTCTTAAAAGATAAATGTTGTCTTTTCCAAAAAAGGAGCATCAAAGTCCTACTGGGGAGTGGGCTGGAATCTGATATGAGCCTTCTCCATAAATACTATTTTTAAATACAGGCTTTTCAGGTTAAGAAGCAAATCTTCTTACCTTTTCGGTGTTGAAAACACTACAGACTCCCAGACCTGGAAAAAGCCCAGCTTTGTCACAGTGATTTAGTTCCATTATGTATTTTAGTCATTCAAAGACTGTCTCAGCATCACAAAGTTCAGCACTAACATTGCAGCTATCACATTCAGGTAGAAAAGCCATCATTGTGGTGCTCAGTAAGCACACACACAGTTTTCAGTGTAGCAAGGTGTTTTTCAGATATGTTACACAACATTTATTAAATAACTACTGTTTCTTCCAGTACAAAAATAGGCTGGCTCCTAAAATGATTAATCCATTATTAAGGTGAAAAGTGCAAGGTCTTTTCTTACTAAGCAAGGATCTTTGTTCTCAAGTGAAAAGTCATACAAAGATAAAAAAATATTACAACACTTAACAATTTTTAGAATTAGCACCATAGTACAACTCCAAATGAAGACAAAAATGTGAAGATGTTTACACTTCTTCAGATACTAGCAACTTTTAACTCATTAAGTTTAGAAAAGCAGGTATATTTCAAGAAAACCCATATTCTTTCCCCTCTACATCAAACATTTACCTCATGATCAAATGAAAACTAAAATACCACCAATATAGCCACAAAAAAAGGAATGTCATCACAGTGAAGAGCACGGACAAATTTTGCACTGACTTCAGTAGAAGAAAGCAAGAAAAGAGAATTCAGATAACTGAACTGTACAAATGGATGTAGACTATATAAAGTAACATGAAAAAACCTAACTGCTAGCCTTACAAATCAAGCAGCTTGTATCACCAGGAAGATGATTGGAACACTACTTCAGCATTTGTGGAATGAATCATAAATCCAGCCTCTCCATCCTAAAAATGTTTCTATTTAAAAGATGATGCAACAAACAAAGCACAAGCACGTTTGTATATACAGCCAGAAATACTGACTTGAATATTATACTGTTAAAGGTTTCTCAGTTTACCTGTCATACTGAACTTGAAGTATTTCAGTTTAAAAGTCAATCACTCAAGCATTTACTAATTAGGAAAGACACAGCTGATATAGTTGTTATAAATGAACTCTGCTTAAATAAGTTATTAGAAAATTGTACAATCAAGTAGACATGTTCATGGAAATCTCTGTGATATCTTTTAAGGACTATAACAGCTGACAGCTTAGAACCAAGAATGGTCAATGATCAGAGAAAACCGACCAAAGAGTGTTCTAAAAAGTCAACCTTTTAAAAGCATATGTAAAATTCAATTCAGGGAAAATTGCATCATAGTCATTTAGTTCAAGAAATTTGCAACATCACATTTATGTTGTCCTTAAAATAAAATTGACTGGCTTCCAGCGTTGATAATTTCCCCATTGAATTCAATGAGTGCAGCACACAGCTTACTTAGATAGGCATATGGTGTTCTTTACATATGCAAAGTTCTTCATTTATTGTAACTTTCTTCTAGAATTTCTTTCCCCAACCCATTTTTTTCCAGAGATTTCTGCCTAGAAGGCAGAAAGTTTAAAAGTACATAAACAGAGAGAAGGTTGTTCAAACTCAATGCTTTGCTTTCATGCACACTAGAGGAATCTGCCAGCAGTACATTTTTACTTCATCAATTCAGCAAGAAACAAGATTGCTCTTCAGTCGACATTCAGAAGCACCAGTCTGACAATTAATACAGGCATGTGACACTGAACAAGTAAGGAGAAGGCAAAAGGAAAAATCTTTTCTTAAATCCAGCCATAAACTTAAGAGAACTTAATGAGTTCGCTACGAGGTTTAACTGAAGAAGGATAATTAGAAAATCTTCTACAGGAGATATGGAAATATAGAAAATGCCACCTTTGTGAAAAGTTAACAAAACCTAAAAAAATTAAGAGCATGGGAAGCAGGTTGAATACCAAATAACTGCTTTTTTCTACCTCTGTCAAGCCACATTTTAGAAAATTAAGGAAATTCTTTCCTTGAGACCTCAACACATCAGTCATGGCAATCAAAAACATCTACGTGGATGGGGTGCTGTTTCATTTCCAGCTCTCATTAGCACAGAATTCCTTTATTCATCTGTCTTGCCCTGCCTATTAATGGGGATAATTATGCTGACCTCCTTTATAAAGTGCTCGAAAATCTACAGTTAAAAATGTTCCTAAACAAGTAATTATATTTAATAGCAATCATGTATCAAACTTCAGTTATCAACTCATCACATGAAAGCAAGAATCTGATTGTTCCTGGAATTAGTACACAAAATTCAATTTCTCCACTGACATTAGCTTCCTAGTACTTCCATCATTATTACAACAGCTGCATTATGCTAAAATGCACTAAAGAACCTGTCTACCACTGACTGACATTTTGAAGATTTTCCAAGCTTCGAACAACAAAAGACCCAGGACTTTTTTCAGCAATAATTTCCATGTTAATAATTTCCATCTTGTTAAACAAAGATACTTTTGACCAGCATCAAGCTTAGATGCTATTCTGAATCTGCAGCTTGGATTGGAGCAATGGCTCCAACATAAAACAGGCTGTAGCACTTTGCAAATGTATTTTCCTGTTACATCCATCAACCCCTCTGTCTCTTACAAGGGCTGGTCTACAAGGCCACAATTTCATCACCACCACTTACTGTCACCAGTTTCTCTTTTTCTTTCCTCTACATCTATATGTTACTTTCCTCCTTTCAGCTGCACACAATGCCCATAATCATTCAGTATGTATGATGTACACATTTTTCTTTCATCTTGTGCTACTAAAAATGAAAAAAGGTGAGAGGATTTGTTATAAAATTAAGCTACTTACCAACTATTGCCAGGTTATGCTCTGAGCCACATGCGATCTGAAAAAGAAATTTGAATGACTAAATCAGAACCTCCTTACCAGTAGGAAGACAGTCAATTACGACAGGAAATTAAAAATTAACCTGAAACAAACAACTACAGTTTGTAGAATGCAAAATCAAGGTTGAAGTGTTCTCACTCTTAAATGGAATTTCATTTGTAGCCTTACTTAGGGGTTTAGCGGCAGGCATGCATGTTTGCTTGTTTTTTTAATAAAGAGGCACTTTCTTTTCAAAACACAGACATTTCAACCCTTTCAAGCAAGACTGGCCACAATTCTGCAAAAACATCACACCTTTGACAACACCCACTGAATCCAACAAGAGAGCAAACACAGATTAAGCCATAGAGAGACAGCTGGGAATCAAAAGGGTGATGAAGATAAGGTCCCCCATGTCTCCTTTCTATACTGCTTTTCCAGCTGACCCCTGAGGAATTGCTCAAAGCATACAGGCTCAGTGTGCTAAACCTGACATGATATGATCTCTATGGTCATTTGCCTAGAATGGAGAAAAACTATCCTAGGACTCAACTTTTTGCTAGCTCATTAATGATGAAAATCAGTCAGAATTTCTTCTCAAAGCAAGCTTAAAGTTCACTTATTTTTCATCCTTCTTTGTAGCTGCTGTGAACACATCTGATGTTTAAGTCACTTTAGTGTACTGAGTTTTTTAAGTTGTCCACCAATGATGGTAACACAGGCACCAAAAGCAGTCCCCTGTCCTTACTGCAAGGGCTTGTCTTTCCCACAGAATTTCTTTTTCAAGGTCACCGTCAGCATAATTGTCTGATGTAACAGATTTCACACAAGGTCTGCTGAGTGTACTCAAGTTTTTAATTTAAATAAAAGCAACCCCCTCAAAATCCTGTATCCAGTTCACTGTCTTGAAACTACTTGCCCATTATGCTTACTACTGAGCTGGAGAAAATTAATAAGCACATTCTTCTTAAAGTATATTTGCAATAGCAAAACATAATGCAGGAGTATATGCTCAATTATATTAAAAAATAGAATGGTTTTGTGCATGCATAACTTTATAGCTTTTACAGCCAGAGAAACAGCTAAAATCACCTCCATGTCTGCAGAATATAAACCATAGAAGTTAATAAAATAGGCCTTATGCTCAGCTCACTGTGCTTGAGTATTTACTAGTGAAGAGACACCCAAGAGTGATACACTGAGTAGCTTGAGCTCTTGCGTTACAAATGAGCACCACAATCACTTCTATTCACACGTCACCCTGTCACAACTGCTACATGAAAACATTTGGGCAAAGCCATCCCAACACAACAATGGCAAGGAAAAGAAAAAGACTCTTTAGAATAAAGGTGCTTAGACAACACATTAAAGCATTTGGGAAAACAGGGCGAAAAAAATAATTCAAGTCATAGCATATTCCAGCATGGCCTTATCTTCAGAAAAATCAAGAGAAAGCAGCAGGAAAAGCAATGCCTTTGCAAGAGCACTAGCAGGACTGCATGGAGTTTTTTACTCTACAATACCGCAGACAGAAAAAGCTCCACATCCCAGCCATTAAAATACATAAATCACTGCCATATCCCACGTCACTGTCCTCACCACAAGACTGAGCCCTACACAGCAGCAGGGCTGGCTCCTAATGCCTATTTACTGGCTAATGCTCCCACCTGTGCTTCTCAGGCTTATAAGCTGATGCCATGGAAACAAGATCTACACATGGAAACACATGCAAAGGCTTTCTAGCAAAAAGCAAAATTTTCATCTTTCACCAAGTGTTGAAAATTGGATATACTGAAGTTGCTGCTAATAGAATAAATAAATTTTATCTGAGGTGTGAATAGTGTTGGCTAATTCCCTAGGAAATAGACTGACCCAGGCAGAGATTCAAAAGCATCAGCACAAAAGGACTCAGGCTGTTGGCTGACACTGCCAGGACCTGCTCCAGAAACACTATATTAAAAAAAAAAAAAAAAAAAAAAAGAGAGAGAGGGTGGGGGGGGGGGGGGTGGAAATACCACACAAAGTGTTATTTAGATTTTAAAAAACCTCCCCTGACAAAGAAGTATTCTTTTTTGCTGCATCCAATAGCAGCAGGTACAGAGCCTGCAAACCAGATAAAAGAATGCTGGCCATCTCAAACAGCCTTGCACATGTAGCTGGCCACCATGCAGAGGCTTCCAGTAGCCAGCTACCAGGCTGTGAGGGAGGCAATCAAACCAGGCCAGGAATTGCTATGTTACACAGACTGGCCAGTGCTGGGGAGCCGTCCCCAAGGCAGCCACTCATGGCCAAACGTGCTCTGTTGCTGATGGGGTAGGGGTACTGCAAAGCACAAAACCACCTCTTCTTGGGGGGGTAAAAGCCACCTCACCTCAGTGAAATGCCAGTTTTGCTAACAACTGAAACTAAGTAAAATCACGAACTGCTGAAGGCAGTGCCCTGGATTCACCCTCGACATCCCAGAGCAAGGACAGCACACATCCTGTACCAGCAGCAGTTCTGTGCTCCAAAGTAGAATTTGCTTGATTTAGAGCACAAGGTTCACCCCACCTCTGCCTTATCGCAGGGTGTCACCACCTGACAACACAGACTGACTTTGTAGGAACCCCCAGCTTAAAAAAACACCTTAGAGAACTCTAAATTTAGCTTTCTGGAACACCTTGTCCATCATCCATGCTCCTTGCTACAGGCTATACCATCCACCCACAGGATTCCTGCTGGCCTGCACTCCTATGCCTCTGGAGCTCAGCAGGGACCACACCACAGAGGTGAAGCAAGGTTGCCACTGCTTAATGTACACTGAAGCCTTGAAGGTATTTCACAACATCTTCCTTTCAATAAAATTTAAAATGTGGCACCCTCTTTTCTCAGTGTCTCCCCACATCAGGCAACAATCAGCCAAGAATTATTGATTTGCTGGTACAAATACAGACCAGTCAGAGAACAGCACTGCTGAACAGATGTTTTATGCTACATTAGATGTAATAAGCTCTGTAGTCAGTGCAGGTCACTGGGAGAAGCCTGGTATTTACTGCAGCAACTATAATTTTCTGGCTACTTCTCTTCTGTCCCCACCCCCAATGTGCTGCAGAGAAATTAAATTCCACCAGACATCTGCATGCTGCTAGTGGGTAAGTACATTCAGGGATGCTTATAAACACACAATAATGCTTTCTAATTGGGCAATAATTTTACATTATGTTTTAATTGGAAAAAAAAAAATCACTAAACTTAATGACAAATCAGAGAGACTGTTACAGAGCAAAGCATTATGAAGAATGTTAAGAAACACGACCCCCCTACACAGTAAATAATTCGCACTAAAGTTATCAGCTTGGAGGGAAATTTGAGAAGAGTTGTGAAGGTTATTGTGATCTCTGTATAAATGATCTCAAGGCACGTGACAAATGTCTATAAGGCAGGCAAAGAGTGCCATTTTACCCAGAACTAATTTACCTTATTATCTGTCCTTTTTCAACCATGCATAAATTGTTTGTTTCTTCCCTTAAATTGTGTCCTGGCAAGCTGTTTTCTACCTAAAAATGGCTGTGGTTCACTTCATCCATCCATCCAGATTTAACATGTGTAGTGTAAGCAGTCAAAGGACCAGCATTTTATTAATCATAAATAGTATGATACATAGCAAAATCACAGACATAAGCTGCAAGGATGGTGAGGAAAGACCTTTGCATAGCAACCACAAACTCTGGGTAAAACACCAACACTCTTCTGCAGCCTATGTATATGCTTATGGCCCAGTCCTAACAAAAATTAATTGACTGAATGTAAAATCAATGGGTTATGCAAAATAGAGAAAATATGTCACTTAAGAATAAAATATTTTTCTGTCTTAAAAGCACATGAAGAAGCAAAATAACGTTTAGTATATGTTTCCATATATACCTCTGTGTGTGTATAGATTTAAAAGAGAAAATATATATATGCATATAAGGAAAAGAGGGTTATCTACTAACCAAGATATTTATCAGGGAAGAAAGTTCAGACAGAGCACCACCTTTTCTATCTGAGATAGAGATCTCACCTTTGCAGACAGCAAGTGAACACACACAGGACAAGACTCCTGTGGATATTCAGACATACAGTCTCCCTTGGATTTCAAAAGGTAATTAAGAGACAAAAATACCTTTTGCCAACGATCCCCTAAGGGACTTCCAAGTACTATAACAAAACAAGTCTGACAAAGTGTGTAAAAATCCACATTTCAAGCTAGCACCATGACCACAAGGCTGCTCTTTCTTTTCTTTCTATAACCTCAGGGTTTTACTGAGGATCTGTTGTGCAACCTACCAGGAAAAAAATGGATTCAGAACCGCAGGCAAAGTCAACCCCCCACTGCAGCAGAGGGGAAGGGACAGTGTAGGAGAGGGTGCAAGGAGAAAGCACAGGGAGCTGGACTTACACGAGGGATTGCAGTATGAAAAATCACAAGCATCCATCCACACATCAAGGTGTTAAGCTAGAAAAGAAAAAAAACCTCAGTGCCATTTATTTTTGTTTCATCACCCTATAAGTGCATGTTAATTCCCTTCAGTGCAATTATTTCTCAAAACATGAAAGGCTGTGGAGGCTTCCATCACTTCTTAGAGATGAGAGCATGATGTACAAAGAAGATTTTTAAGGATGAATGAAGATACGATGTTTAAGTTGCATGCAGATTCTAGTTTCTCTCTTCCCAATTGCACCAAAACACTTTTTCAGGGGGAGAGGGCAGGGGACAAAGGGTAGGCACATCCAGGACTTATCCAGGACTTTAGCCATGGTATCTCACATCTTTTGACAAGTTTCACTGTAAGGAAATTGCCAAGGCCAGAGGATGGCAAATTTTCCTCCTTCTGAGATCAGAAGTCCCCTAATGGAAGGAGACGAGGTGACCGAGAGACTGCAGATCAAAGCTTACGTAAGGCAGGGGAATCTTCTCTCCCAGAGCTGTTCTTCCATGCCCTTGATTAATGTCTCGTAACAACAATTTGTACTGTTTGACACACTCGGTGCAATGACATTTGTATGCAGAATTCTATTGATGTGCAAAAATAAAGTAAAAGGAATCTAATTAGCAAAGCTGTCCTGCTTCCAACGATCCCTTACTAGGAACTCTCTGTTCCTCTTCTGGATCATTTGACTCCTGATTGATAAGAAAGCAGCTTGCTAACCTAGTCACATTCCTTGGCGAGCATAAGACTAAGTTCAGTTTAATGCAGAACATGCTCCTAGCTGTTGGCTGCAGCAGGTGAAAAGAGGGCTAGTGTCCTGTAGATCACAGGATATTTTCCATTTTTCATCAAATGATCTCATTTTCTACTTAACACAGATTTTTTTTTGTAGTTGTGTGATTGGCTTTTTAGTCTGTATGCAGTTTTACTTTCCCCTACAACAAGAAAATTCACAATGGAGTTTAAACTGAACGCACATAGTAAGGTCTAGAAAAAAACATTTCTTCTCAAAGCACACCTAACCAAAAGCTAATGTACCATGTAAGGAGACCTTTGCAGGCATGGAGGAAGAGAGGAAGCATTAAGACATTGCCAGGATGCAGTAAGCTTTCAAAGGAAGATTTTATAGCCCTCTGTAGCTTTCAGAGTTATGATCTACTCCCTCACTGCCTGAAAGTAATTCCAAGCCTGCGTCACTTGTAGCGCAAGACACAAAATGTTTTTCCCCCAGGCAGCATTTCCCTTGCTCCTCCACCCACTGTTTTTAGAGTCCCATCTTCCATCACTCAATACCCAGCCCTGCCAATTGTATTGTAGCCACCAAAAAGCCAGCTGGCCAACACCAAGAGCTTACCTTCACACCCTCCATGCCATATGTGACATAAATATAAATATATATATATATATGTATCTGCACATCTTCCCTCTCTGTGACACTAACCACACATGAGAAATTGCTCTGCTGTCCACTGACTGAGTACCACACTTCCAGGAATGCCTTCTTGTGGTTATCAGGGTGCAGCTGCACTTCTGTGATTCAGTTGGTGCACCTTGGGTCTCAAGTGCTTGCACAAGATGGACACATTTGTTAAGTACAAAGCAAAAAAAAACCAACAAAACAACAACAACAAAAAACCCCAACACAAACAGCAACAAAAAAAATCCAACCACCAATAAGAAAAAACCTCATCAAAAACAAACAAACAGGCAACAAAAGAACTTCAAAAATCCCCAAAACCACAAACCCACCCACACACGCACAAACCACCTCCCAAACAACCAAAATAAAACCACATATGAAAAACCAATAATCTTTTACTACCAGAGAGGAAACAGCCCAACCCCAAAGCCCTGTCATTAGTGATCAGGCACAAGAGATGAAAATAAAAGAAGAAAAGCAAGTTGTTAAAGCAGTCAACATTTTCATGGAAGGTTTACACCACAGCAACCCACATGCACCTCCTAAGTCTACTTGAAGGGAGGTCACATTGAAGAACTGTTCACACTGAAAAAACTGAATATGGACTGTTTGCCTTAAGCTGAGGATGGAAAGACTGAGGGCATCAACACAGAGTAAGATTTGTGTCCACTTATGAAATAAACCTCATTTTTAGATGACTCCAGAATAAGACAAAAAATTCTGAGATCTCAGTAAGAACACTCAGTGGTATTAGGTTTTAGTTGAATGACATGAATGCAGTCAAAACAAGTGTGATAAAAATCTTTACAAGTCAGCAAGGCCAACTGGCTCTTCTGTCTTGCCTAAGATTTTCCAATTAGTTCTTATACCCTTCTTCAGGCAGCTATCTCCTTTCCTTGGGTTTCAGAAAGCATTAGCATTTTCATTCCAGGAAAATCAAGCTCTGCCACTTTATATTCCTCAGCCTCACCAGTGCATCAAAATTTTCCATTTTTGTAATCAAGACCTCAGCCACAAAACAATTTTTGTCTGTCCTTCCATCATTTTTTAAATGAACCAAGTCATGGTCATTCAATTTCAGTTTGCTTCCTGCAACAAGTTCCCCATTCAGTCCTCATTACATTGTAAAAATTAAGACTGAAGTATCTCTTCTGATTGATAAAGAAATCATTCACCACAGCAGCCCTGTCAATGTGTACATACTCCTAAACCTATGACAGTGCACTGCAAATCCCCCATGATCAAAATCCTCACCAACATTACAGACATCCAGGTATGAGCTAGAAGAATGGGGTCTTCAGCAAATGCACGATTTTACCCAAGGGAACTTCTTCACCATTTGTCTCAAAATTACTTTGATTTGGATTGTTTCATACACAATTCCCAGCTCCTTGCAGTCTCAATGTCACTCTCTAGTAAGCTGAATGAGAGGCAGTAAGATGAATACCTTACAATCTATTTGGGTTTGCTCTGGGGACTACAACTAGTTTGCTCTTTATCTGAGGCCACAAACACCATTTAGACATAAGATATTAAAGAAACCAAGGCCACAGAAACACAAAGTTTCAAAACCTCTTTATACACTGATTTGTCTCTACCATCAACACACACATCCTTATGATCAGATTATTCTGATGTTTTCAGGTCAAGAACTGTGGTTTACAGCATGCAAAAAAAAAAACTTGGTATCTGTCTTTTCTTTCTATTGTACATGAAAACAGTAAAGACAAAAGTTCACTATAGCATATAAATGTCATCATTGTCTATCTGAATGTGCTAATTTCTAGTACTCTGAAATTAATGAAATGGTTCTGTTAAACAATGATTACGGACAAACATTCTGTTGAAGTATATATCATTATCAATCATTTTATAGGCTTAGAATAAAAGTCATGACAGCACGTTACCATTTGGCAGCAAAACATTGAATTTCACTTTAACAACCACATCCTTTTGTGGATGTATAACTGCAGTTTTTTCAACAGAATCTGGGTTTCACATCTCTTCCCTTGTGGCAAAACAGTCCACGGTTTTTAATGTACCTGGAATCTTTTCTGGAATATTCAGTGCAGCCGGGGAGAATCAGAGAGCAATCAAACACACATATCATAGCCACTGAGCTCTCTGAGGAACTCAGCTCTCCCCTGACTGTGCTGTTACTGCAAGACGTGTCACTACAATTCTCCACAACAAACACACTGCAGTGAACTCGGGACACGCAGCCTGCAGGATTACACAATAGCACAAAGCCCGGCATTTTTTCAGAACTCCAAAGAAAAACAGCACTTCTTATGAAGTTCATACCCTCAAACAACTGACTGTCAGGGTGTTCTAACTGGATGCTGTGAAGAGGCAGACAGTGTCCCTAAAACACCCCTTTAAAGGAGGTAAGTGCTGTAGCGTGGCTGTGGCCAGACAGCAGCCACTTCATTAGGGCCAGACAGAACTGGCCCCACCATTGTCTGGTCTGACTTTGCTCACCCTCCATAGCCCTTCTTTTCTAGCATGTGGGGTTCTTTCAACATCCTTACAGTATTTTCTTCTTTCACATGCTTTTTACCCATGCTATCCTTCATAAAAAACAGCATCCAAAACTCCTGGCTGCACTATCAAAATAATGCCACTAATGATGCCATTATGGAATACTACTCCTATTTTATAGTGCAGAGGCTTTTTTACTTCTTCCAGCAGTAAATCCAGATTTATTATAGAATTTTAAACATCTCAGTTCAACTTCCAGCCCTGGGATGTGGGAAGACTAATTTTCAGGGAAATTACTAAACATTCAAGGAAGCTCTTACACAAAATTGGATTGAGCTTTCACTTCTATGCTAGCCCTGCTGACCTTAGCATGCACTGCTGCTTATGTAAACTGGCAATACACAAGTACAGTGTCATTGAAGGAAATAAAAAAACCTACTTCCAAAACATTTTATGTTATTTGAAAGAAATGAGCAGGTTATTTAAAGTACAGAACTACCACTGTGTAGTATCATTAGGAACATCCCTTATTGGATGCAACGCCTTTGGGAAATATTATTCAAGATAACTAGCAGCTGTTCAAGAATGCAAATCTTTGCCTGATTTCCAGCATGACACTCACTGACCTCTCCCTCCCCCACAAACTAGCATGTAAAAATAAAAATGTTATCAATTTAACTCATAGCCAAAAAAACACCAGCACATTAGGAACTTCTCCTAAAATATGACAAAATAAATAACAGAGGAAAACAAAACAATTTTTCATACACCAACTGCCTCAACTTGAGGACCAAATTTTCTTGGTTCATTTACTTTCCAGAAGAGCTGGAGGCATGCAGCTTCTATATCCTTGTACAAAAACACCAAGCCATGAATTTTGCTGACTGCCCTCTCCCTTACCTCTCCAAATAAATGGTGCTTATGTCTTTAGGGTATCATGTAACTCTGCTCTTCAATGTTGGATTCTCTGTTTCTGTAGCACTTACTAACAGCACAGCTCCCTAAAGCAAGCTTGCTGGAAATAAATAAAATGTAAACTTGCTAAGAGTCCAATGCAAAAATTAATAGGAAAGCTCTTCTGAATAAATAATATTACCATTTGAAAGGACTAAAATAGAGACTGAGCCCTCATGCTAGACACAAAGGAAGAATTAGGGGAAAAAAACATGTCTGAAGAGACACTACACAGTTGATAAAAAGTAATTTTTATTAAAAAGCTGAATTATAGAATCTAGAATCATTTAGTTCGAAAAGATGTTTGAGAACTTCAATAAAGATACTGAACAGGATTGGGCCCAACACTGAGCCCTGGTGAACATCACTTGTGACCAGGCACCAACCAGACTTAACTCCCATTTGCCACCACTCTCTGGGCCATCCAGCCAGGTTTTTACCCACCAAAGAGTGCATCTGTCCAAGCCATGGCCTGCCAATTTCTTCAGGAGAACACTGTGAGAAAGCGTGTTAAAAGCATTCCTGAAGTCCTGGTGGACAACATCCACAGCCTCATCCACTGAGCAGGTCACTGTGTCAGAGGAGATCAGGCCGGTCAAGTAGGACCAGCCTTTCCTGACCCCCTGTCTGATGCCCTGGTTGTCCTCCATTTGCCACATGATGGCACTCGGGACAATCTGCTCCATGACCTTCCTGGGCACCAAGGTCAGGCTGGCAGGCCTGTAGCTCCCCAGATTCTCCTTCTGGCCACTCTTGTAGCTCAGTGTCACATTTGCCAACCTCCCCAGTGCACCAGTACTGCTGATATTATGGAAAGGGGCTTGGTGAGCATTTCCATGAGGTCCCTCAGTACCTTTGGGTGGACTCCTCTGGTCTGAAAACTTGTGTGTGTCTCAGTGCTCAATGACCATTTCCCCTTGGATTAGGGGGGCTTCATTCTGCTCCCTGTCTTCCAGGTCAGGGGACTGGTGCCTGGAGAACAACTGGTCTTGTTAAAGATTGTGGCAAAGGCATTACACAGCTCAGCCTTTTCCTCATCTTCTGTCACCCTATATCCCCCACATACCCAATAAAGGATGGAGATTCTCCTTAGCTCTCCTTTTATTGCTAATATATTTATAGAAAGACTTGTAATGTCTTTTATGGCAGTAGCCAGACTGAGTTCTGGTTGGTCTTTCAAATTTTCACCCTTCATGACCTCATGACATCCCTGTAGTCCTCCTGAGCTGCCTACCCCATCTTCCAAAGGTGATAAAACCACCTCTTCTTTTCCTCTGAGTTCCAGCCAAAGCTCCCTGCTCAGTCAGGCTGGTCTTCCTGTACCAGCTCTTTCAGCACTTAAGGACATCCTACTCCTGTGCCTTTAGGATTTCCTTATTGAAAAATGTCCAGCCTTCCTGACTTCCTTGCCCATCAGGATTGCATCCTAAGGAACTCTGTCAACCAGGCTCCTAAACAGTTTGAAAGGCCAAAGTAATTGTTCTGCTGACCTCCTTCCTTACCTTTCTTACTTCATTCCCTACAAAGAGAACAGGATGGATAGTGAAGGTTCTGCAATGTGAATTCATTTAGAGTTCTTGAATCAAAACTCCAGAAGAAGTTCATAAAGCTTGATAAATGGGCAAGACTGAGACAGACAAAATTTACCATGGTCAGGTACAGCATAATAAATCTTTCTGGATATCAAAAAGAATGATTTAGACTCTTCATATATACAGAAAGATTCTAAACTAGTTGGAACTTCTCAAGGGAACTATATAGCATCACTGTGGACAATTCCCCAGAAATACCCATTCAGTGTGTAACTGCAACACAAAAAGCAAGAAATTAGATTAGTTTAGTCCAAAGCACACAAACAGTCCAGGTAATTTTTTAATACCAGTGATTCCACAACAAATACATATTTGATAAAGACTTCAATTTACTGTGATATTTCTAGGACCTCTCAGAGCCAATTTATAATTTTTTACGGTTTTTTCATTTTTTTTGTTATTGCAAGTGTATATCTTTTTAATTTCCTGATCAGAATGCCATACACTGTCCAGGCAACTGTCTGACAGAAATCCAAGTGTATTATGCCTGCATTTGACATTGACACATTTATCAAGCTTTTATCTCACAAAAAATAGGTGAGACACATTAGACTGACAAGATATATTTTCCATAGTCAAATACTCACTTGCAAGCAACTACATCATCATCCTTAAACTTTTATTGATCCAAATTCATGTCAGGCACACTATTACTTAGTCAAGGCAAATACCAGGTTGACAGGCCTAAAATTATTTGAGTAATTTTGTTCAGCCCTTTAAAATGCTGGCAGGGAATCGTCTTCCAACCAATCTTCTGAAATTTACCTGATGTTCTGGGGAAAAATTATTAACAGCAACAACCTATACAGCACTTGGGCCATCTCTCCTTAAACTCTGAAAAGAAAAATTTCAGCCTTGATTTTTAAAATTCTACCTCTAGAGGCTGAAAACATGCTGGTATGGAAAATCTCATCCCTCTGTGATACTTCTGCTTTTTCCCCCAAATGCAAAACAGAAAATTCTACTAACACAGAGTTTTGCCTTCCCAGTGTTTTGCCAATATATGTATTTAAGATGTTTTAGTATTGACAGTGCATAGTCTCTTGTTTTTATCTGAGAGCAAACTCACCCTCAGTATCTTGTCCTGTCACTCTTAATTGGAGCTGGTTATTCTGTGCTATGGTAGCTCACAGGCCAGGCTGCAGCCAGTGTCTTATGTTTTAATTTAGGGGAGTGGAAAGGATTTCACACCTGTTGGATACCCCTTAAAATCTCTTATTTCCAACTTGTTCATGACTTAGCAACAGGTAATGCCATTTTTAAGATAAAATGCCCCTTTCATTCCTATGAGCCTATTTGATTCTTCCTGAATAAATTGCAACCACAGACACTGATATTGTTATCACAACTTTTTCCATAAGATTTCATACTGAAATATTTGGTTCCATCATGGCTTAAAGGAGAGTATTTTGTTCTTTGATACAGACCAGAAGGGAGTTGGCTAACCTAACCAAAGCAAAGAGGGCAGAGATATTGGCAGTGGCTTGCTGCATTAATTCATCTGTCTTCCTGCTGCTCAGAAAGATTACAACATTCCCATGTGCACAGAAGTCAGGCTCCTATCCTCCTACTGTTAAATCACATTTTTCCTGTTGCTCTCACAGGGTGGCTCTGTAACAGCGCACAGGAATCAAGACAGACAAGACAATTTTTCAAATAACATTTCATGAGCAGTGCTATATTCTCATTATAGAAAGGAATTGATGCTTTAAAATAAATCCTGAAGACAGGAACACAATCCTTAATACAACTATACAGTCATTGTGAAATATACTGACCAGAAATCCCTTCACAACACCTGTTTTCCTTTCAATTTATAAAATATTAAATAATATGTGTTTTTAAATTCTAGCTTCATCTGATACAACAGTCTATGCCACTTGACAGAATACAAATAGAAACTGTCAAGAATAGAGTTTTAATGTCTTTTACTAAAGCAGCAGCATTTTTTCAACAGATGAAAAGTACTGCAGGTTATATTATTAAAGTCAACAGCCCACCAGACTTCTCCACTAATTACAAAACACACCCACCTCTTGCGCATTTGTAATTCCAAGTGGCATCACTGTTTAGCTGGAAATCAAGAGGCAGCAATTCTCTCTATTTCAGAACCCTCCAGACATTTGGTGAACTCATTTAACCTAAAGCGAAATATGCAGCCCAGCTAAGAATAACAACAACAGGAAAGCCCTTCCCGAATATTCTTGAACCTGATTAAACTGAAGCAGCTCTGCATGACATAGAAACCCACCCTCACCTGCCTCGAGTTCTCAAGTCAATCAGCTTCAGAAGTGATTTCCTCTCACAAGGAAGGTCATCATGTATGAAAGGTTAAGACCTACTGCTCAAGTGTGCAGGAAGTGAACTGTGTGCTCTCCTGCCCACATGTGATGTTTACACAAAGTTTAAGTATCAGGAATGTTGGAGTCTGGTAGTAAACAAAGATTTTGCCATTCTGACTTGAGCACTCTCTGGCACCATTCCTGGACACAGAACACTTGAGAGCTGGAGCTCACATTCCCAGTCCACTGACACACACAGGGTTAAACATTTACTTCTTTGCCCACACTCTGCAATATCCATGCTAAATAAAAGCTACATCCTCTTGATGGAGATGGTCTCTGCACAGAATGACTGCCCTGCCATTACCATTTCAAATACCAATGGCAACTGAAGTCCATCACTTCCAATTATCCAAAACACATTTAACCACTGCAGACAGAAAAAAAAGAACCAGTATCTGATTTTCCAACTATTTCAATATATTGGGTTATCATCTTCAGCAGAAGATTTCACCTCAAAAATATCTGAGGTGTTCCAAAGTACAAAGCAGCACTTTCATTGCCAACTGCTCTGCCAAAAAAAACCCTGGAATGGCAGTTTTAAGCAACTTGACTTTCCAATCTAGTGCTGAAACACTATGGTATTTACTGGATAGGGGAGGGTTTTGTTAGCTGCAATACCTTTAGAATCACACAATCTGAAAAATATTTGGATTAAGTAGCTGACTTTTAATTCAAATGTTATATTATACAAGAAAATATTTTTAACCTGTGCAGGAATTTCTGCTACATTTCATGTCTTTTCAGATCTTTACACCTTTGTCATATTTGCACACAACGTGCAACCATGTTTCTTACTAAATGCCTGAAAAACCTTTTTTTTTGTAGGATCTTACACTTCTCCAGTAGCTCAGAGTATTTCACAGAGCTACTGCTGGAGACGGAAGCAACCCTGAGCTCAGAGGAACAAAACATTCTGTAATTCAACTGCTGAGCATCATTTGTCATACATGTCAGGTGATTCTGGCCATTCATTCATTGCTGAATTCTTCACATCACTTATATGAGGTGAAGCAATCCATCTGCAAATGTCATACACACTTCTTTTCCTGGACTACTTCTCCTTTTCCAATTCATCCTCTCTTTTCACCTCTGCAGTCTCCTGTTTTCTTTTCTTTCTGTGTGCACATTAAAGTAAAAGAAAAATTGAGCTAAGTTACTGGAGAAGAATAATAGATGAGCAGAGGGTGTGTGAAGATCTTTCAGATCACTTGCAAGTGAAAACAAGGCAAAAAAAAAATCTGTAGATTTTCCTAGTGGACTTTACTCTGTAGTCTGCCAGGGTAAAATGATCTCCTAAACCAAAAAGGGAACAGGGACTAAAAATAAAGGGAAGTGCAAAGTTTCTCTTTTACCCTCCTACCTTGGAAATTTATCAGGTTTTTGAAAATATCTTGTTTCCCTATTTTTCCTACCCTCAATTTCTCACCAAAGAGCAACCAACCTTGTATACAAGGGAGAACAGACTACTACTGTTAATTTACCCATACAGAGGAACATACTTAGCATAACCCCAAATTTATCATTATTAGGAACATATATAAGCCCATACTTAGAAAATAAGTTTCTATTTTGGATCTTCCTGAGAACAGAAGGCACTGCTAATTTTAAAATAAACATAAATAAGAACAAGCTCAAATTTATGCTGCACCTTTAAAAAGAATAATTTTAGTATAAGACTATGATCTACAGAGTGCAAAATTTTTGTCTCTTAAAATAATTTTTAAAAGAATGATTTTTCACATGCTTTTTTTGTGCAAGCTCCATCTTGACTGAAAGGAAGGTAACAAACATCAAAAGCTTAATTGCTCATGAGACTGCCTGAAGAAAAAGGTTCTTTCAGGTCAGGATGAAGGGCAGTAACATTCAACTCAGCCTCAGCAATTAAGAAAATTGTTTCTATCCCTACAGGCACCAGTCTCTTGAAAACTGAAGGAGCAATCTATTCAACGCAAACATGAATGAAATGTTGACCAGACAGAAAAAAAGACTAAAAATATACTTTGATAACAAAAGACTCTTTTGGAGGGGGAAAAAATGAGTAGCTAGGCAATCCATTAAAATTATTTCCCTGGCTTCCATTCAGATGCTGTCCAAGCACAGCTTCATTGTTTGGCACATTGCTTGCATCTCCTCACGTCACCTTCATTCTCTCACTCAGATAACCTCAGATAAAAATATACAGAGGTCTATTCTAGGATTCAGCAATATTAAACCAGTAGCCAGCAGCAAAAACTGGGGCTCTCGATTCATAAAGAATTTTTAAATCCCTTGTGAACAGAACACAGGGAGGGAGGAAGGTGAAAGCTTTTGTCAAACTGAGGCACAGGACTCTGCCAAGTTCACTTCCAAAGCAGGAGGTGAGAGGGACATCCAGTTACTGCATCTGTACATTCCCACAGGAGGGGAATACTGAATCTGACATCCATTTCATCAGCCTAATAAATTTTAAGTTAATTACAGAAAATTATTTCCCATTTCACTTCCACATCAGCAGGACTTTTTTTTTTGCATCTCAAGCCTCTTCAAGGCACAGTATTGGTACCCTTCAATCATCTGCCACTAAAACACTGCCAGCACAGAACAGGACTGCACATAGACCTAAATGCACTACAGAATATATATGAGTGTATGTGTGTGTATATATACACACACACACTTAAATGTTTGTATGTTGATGTATTTATATGTTTGTGTGCTTATCTTTACATACAAATACATTATATATATAAATATATTTTTATGTATATATTTATTTCTATTTTGTTTGTTATATTTATAATTTATACATTTATATATTTTTTTATATTTATATATGAATATATTTATATCTTTCTATATTTAAATAAAAATATTTATCCAGGTGAAATTGCAGAAGGTGATTTTGGTTGATGGACACCCCCCACAGCATCCTCTCAAAGTAGCAAAAAATTGCATCATCAAGCAGAGAGGGATATCATCATTATTATTGTTATTACAATTTTGGTTTAAGAGAATGCTGGTATTTTATGGTTATTAATCAGGAATAGCCAGCTCACTGCCCAGTGAGTACAAATCAGGATTCCTGCTGATGAATGGTCTTGTCAGCCCACCTTTCTGGCATCCCTTGTGTGCTCCTCTCCACTCCTCCACCGTGCAGCACATCTTTGCCAGTCCTCCTCCACTGCTCACGACTGCCGCCTCACTGCCACACACAAAAGGCTCCTCTCCCTCTGCAGAGCAAGAAGGGAACATACTCTGCCCTGGTGCTGTGCCTCTGCAAATCATGCTGGATTATCACCACAGAGCAACAGAGAGCCTGAGCTGCAGCAGCCCTTCCATTTGCAGCACAGCTCTGCCCTATTAGGCAGTATGCCTGAACTAGTAGCAAAACTAAAAGCAAAAGAGGAAGGATGGATTTGATAAGGGAGGCCTTATCAGCCTTTGCTGCTGAAAAACCCCCCAGAAATGGGGGAAGGGAGGCACTTTTCAAGGCAATGCTTTTCCACACTGCAGTATCCAGGAGCCAGACTCACACACAATAGACACAGTTGCCGTAGCAACAGCATCACAGGGAAATTTTTCAGCAAAGCTTCTCGCTTTTCACCAAGGTTACTTTCAGATTACCACTTAGCACAGGGATCTGTATGGATCAGACAACATCTTGCATCTGTCTGGAGCATTCCTGCATGAAAAGACACGATGGCCACACTACAGGGCAGAGTAAGGCACTGCACAAGCAAAGCAGGGACTGGGTTCTCAAACTACCATCTGACAGCAACAGCTTGTAAGCTAATATATTGTCACCTCACAACAGACTAGAGGTGTGATCTGTTGGAATCAAATACACTTTCATCTTTTGTTTTGCTTTCTTCAAAATTACTAGATTTCAGTAAAGATCTACAGCACATTTATGCAACAAAGGACTTCAGTTTCTAATACTGATCACCACCTCAAAAAAAAATTCCCCAAAGAAGAAGATAAAATAAAACCAGAGAAAATCTAAGCTGCTTGTTTTTACACATACTTTTATCATTCCACTAATGCTGTTAAAAGGCAGTGAAAGTATATGGTGCAGCATGTGTCTTGAGAAAAAACTGGTCACAAAAAAGAGCACTTGAATAATTTACAAGCTTAAACTACATCAGTGAGGTATTTACCTTGTTTCATTTGGTCCTCCTAATTTTTCAGATAAACACAAACACATCAACCTTTTCCCCCTGAAATGCAAGATTTCTCTTTTATATACCCAATTGTTTAAGTGATCAATTGTCACTCCCAAAAAATAAAGAATAAGGACTTTTTCAGAACAAATATCACTTGAGAAAACACTTCTCCATCAGTTCTTTCTGCTTAAAGGAGTTTTAAACTTTGACATTTCAGTTTTTGGCATGCAATCTCTTGACTGTAAAGCTGCAAAAATAACCCCCCACATAATCAAAGGGCACAACAGAATCGCTTTGCAACTTGCTCACAGGATACAAACATCCAAAAAGACTGGATGTTGGCAAAGGATCAAAACTAATCAAATTAAATAGAACTCTTCCTGCATTTATGTCTTGCTATCTATAAAGATAACAGCATGTTCCTGAAATACATCTTCATGACAAACAATAGGTAATTTCAGCACCAATTGTGTATATATAGTTCCAAGCAAATGGCTGTCACACCATACCAGAGAGCTTCATTAGAGAAGAGTGCTTCAGGCTCCTCTAGAAGACAGGCAGTTCAGAAACTGTCTGCTACGAGAGCTGCAGAGACACAATTATACACCCAAGTCTTGACAGTTGGGGGAAAAGAATCACATTAGCTCTGATGAGTTTTAGAAAACCTTCAAATTTCTTGGCCCTCTGTTAATAAAGGACATTGCAGCACAACAGATACCTCTGGAAGAACAGGCAAGCACAGGACAAAAGAAGCTACTGCAACAACTTAAACAGGAACAAGCTGAGTCTTCCACCATATAAAGTCATGACTGGGTAGCCTAAGGAAAATGCCACCACATAAAAAAACCTTATTCTTGTTGCAGGAATATTTTGAGTGAAGTCTTCAGTTTGAATTTTAAAAAAATGTGACTATATAATTTCAATTGTCCTTGTGCCCATAAAAACTTCACACATACAGCAGGCATGGCGGAACCAAGTGTCAGTAGCAATGCTAGAAAGGGACACACAAAATCACAAGCACCAAAGTCTGAATTACTGTGGAAAATCTACCCCTTACAATAGAGGGCATCTTTAATGAATAAAAATGGAAGGAGACAAGGCAAAAACTATGTAAGGCAGAAACTAACTCTTAGCAGGGTAGGAGAAGGGGAAGAAGACAATCTTTTGCTATGTACATTTGGGAGCATGAGAAAAATGTAGGTGAAATTTGTGGGAGAAGTCAAAAAATCTCATCCTTTATCACTAACTCAAATGGAGCTTCTTCTGCCAATGTAAGGAGGAGTTCCAATTAGAAGAACAGGAATAGCCTTACCTTATTTCAAATATGATAGAATATTAACAGTAAATGCAAAATCCTGAAACTGGGAATTTGCATATTAAGTTATCTACTGCATTTAAATCTGGGTATATTAGAAATTGTCTTCTTCTGAAAGAAGAGAACAAGCAGTTTGATTCCCCTTCTCCTCACTGAACTTCTGATCAAGTTTTAGGATTGTCTGGAAGTCCTTTGCCTCTACCCTAAATAAGATAATGTTCCTCATCACTCAAACACACATGCTGAAAGCAAAATACAAGGAAGAGAAATGTTAGCTTGTAACAGAAGTCTGCCACTCCTACACACATATTTTTAGCACCAGGGTTGAACATAAGGGTTGTAGAATTTAAAATAACAGTAAGGATATTAAGGACTCTGAAGACAAGTAATCATATGTGGTAGCACACAAGGCAGGAGGAAAAATGCAGTCTTAACAGTGTAACTATCCCTCTGGGAAAGCCATCAACAGGTTAATAAAGCATTCAAGGGAAATGATGATCAAGTACTGATGATACAGCTTAAAACAGCAGTTTTGAAAAGCTCCCATCCAAAACCAGAGGAGAAAGGGTTGCACATTAGTTATGGGAGAAATTCCAAGTCCATGGGGCCTGAAATTAGGAATTACATTAGAATTTGTAATTGGCCATACAACTTTCCAAAGAGGCTGTTTTAGTTGCAAGGTCAGAAACATCAAGGACAGAACACCTAAAGCATTGGGAACACCATCATCTCCATTAGTAACTAAAGTTAAATTATTTTAAGATATTCTTGGCCAGCATGGTGTTGTGATAAGCATTCTTATGACAAGTTTCTGCAGAGAGGAAGGGTTTGCATCTCTGATCTCAAACTCTGAAAAGCTTCTTTAGGAAATTATTTGGTTTAATATGAATATTTCAAGTTTTTGGCTGGTGGTCTTTTAAGAGAACAGCTAGCAATTTTTTTAAAAGATGTGAAAATAAGTGCATTTTGTGAAACCTTGTATGTTCTACTACAGTAAGAAAAACAAGGCAGAAATTTCCTTAATCCAGCTTGCAGGAACAATTGTAAACTAAAAGCCAATTGTAGATTAAGAAGAGACAAGAAATAGACCAGCCTCTCTCCTTACTGGTGGCACGGAGTTGACAGGACTGAACAGGATGAACACACTGTTCACCTCCATGGCAAGCCTGAAGAGGTTAATTTTTTTAAAAAGCCACAAAAATCCCTACATCTCCTCAAAAGACTCAGAGTTCTGAAGAACCCCTCTACAGGCCTGTCTGCAGTATTGTCAAAGGATTTAGTCATTCCACAGGGAGAGCCAAAGATTTTTGTAATTTTTTAAAATGAGATCTGATTAAAATTTAACACAGTTAAATAACATATCTAGAAGTTTAAATACCCTACTTCTAAAAATGATGGCAAGTGGAAATTGCAAGACAAGCAGGCTCTTTGAAAATCAACTGCTTTATGTGTCTAACACAGCAGAGTATGACTTAAACCAGAGCTTCAAAAACTTTGGGCTACTACCTGTTCATTCCTATCCACACTGTCACAACACACAGCACAAGCGTGACAAGGTTTGGGTTCCTTTCATTTTAACAGTCCTATTTTAAAACAAAATTTCTGTTCAAAAGAGTTTGACCCAAAAGAGTTACAACCCAGAGTGCCATGCTTCAGAAGGATCTTGACAGGCTGAAGAGATGGGAACAGCAGAACTGTCAGAAATTCAACAAAGGCAGGTGCAGGGTCCTGCATCTGAGAAGGAATAACCCCATGGAATACCCAATACAGGCTGGGGGCTGATCTGCTGACAAGAAGCTCTGTGGAGAAGTATCTGGGGGTCGTGGTGGGCAACAAGCTGTCCATGACCCATCAGTGTGTCCTTGTGGCCAGGAAGGCCAATGGTATCCTGGGGGCATTAGGAAGAGCACTGCCAGCAGGTCAGGAGGGTGATCCTGCCCCTCTGCTCAGCCCTGGTGAGGCCTCACCTGGGGTACTCTGTCCAGTTCTGGGCTCCTCAGGACAAGAGATTTGGAATTCCTGGAGTGGGTCCAGCAGTTGGAGGGCTGTGAAGATGATTAAAGGACTGGAGCATTTCTCTCATTAGGAAAAGCAGAGAGAGCTGGGCCTGTTCAGTCTCAAGAAGAGAAGATTGAGAGGGTGCCCCATCAATGCCTATCAGTATCTGAAAGGAGGGTGTCAGGAGAATGGAACCAGGCTCTGCTTGGTGGTGCCAAGCAATAGGACAAGATGCAATGGGCACACACTGATGCACAGGAGGTTTATCCTGAATATCAGGAAGAACTCCTTTACTGTGCAATTGATTGAGTGCTGGAACAGATTGCCCAGAGAGGTTGTAAAGTCTCCTTCCCTGGAGATACTCAAAAGCCATCTGGACAATCCTGACTAATGTGCGTGAACAAGGAGGTTGGACTAGATGACCTCCACTGGTCCTTCCCAACCTGAACCATGCTACGATTCTGGGACCAAGCTAGTATTCATATTCAGGATAATACTGCTCAGGAAAATCTACTTCACAGGTGATACAACTGCAAGCCCAGAACAAGGCAGTACAAGCAAAGTCCAGAAAGTAAGCAAAGACCACATACAGTTTCATTTTCTCTTTTTGTTATCACATGAACTCCATATCTATGATTGAAAGTAAAATAAAAGAACAACTAAGAAGAAAAGCCTTGATAGTTTAGCAAGGCCTTTACTTGATATTTAAACATAGATAGCACATAAGGCACTACATCACTACATGATCTTGTCCACAGATCATGTGGTAGATGCTGTAAATTGTCTTTTAGGAGCTGAAGTCATCTCCCTTCAGAGTGAAAGCCAGGGAATGCTGTCTCTGCTACTGTAGGCACATGTTTGCTTACCCCTATATGTTTATGCTCCCTGTGTCAAGGCTTGTGAGCTGGAACAGCTTAGAGAACTATACAAATGCAGTATGGAGAGATTAAAAAAACCTGCTTAATGCAGTATATGAAGACAGGGCAGAACGTGAACCAAGAGATGGTCAATGGATTCCCAAAGATGCTGATTCTGAAAAGCAGCAGTGACACAGAGCACTGTCCATTTCAGCAGCCTGCACTGGAAAATTCACAGGATTTATCTGCAATACCCACAGTAAGGAAAAAAGTTCTTTTCTTTTTTGTTTTGATTACTCTGTTGAATTATCACAGTAAAACTGCTCTTGGGTTTAAACATAAAACTAATGCTGCTAGCATCCATGAATTTTAATATATTCAGTTCCCTAAACTGTCTGTGCTACTACAGCAACTGAAGGTGTCTCAGTCTGAGGCATTTATTCTCCTGTCTTTGAAATGCTATTAATGTTATCATTCATTTATTACACAGTCTGGAAATTATGACACTGAGGATGTCTCTTCTTTTGAGTATCCAAGTTGCTTACAAACCAAAGCCTTGTTTTCAAAGGCATTTTCTCAGTATCATTCTACATGCATCACAAAATGAAACAGAGGACTTTTCAGTGGTCTGAGTGCTCCACACAAGTGATTCCCCTACAGCCAGGATGAGGATGAGTTACTGGCAGAATGGTCATCTGCCCTGTCCATGCTATACCAGTGAGGATGTTCTGTTCTGCACAACAATTCAAGCCAGGATTAATGAAAGCAGGTTGAAAGCATGTGATCATACCCTCTGCACCGCTCCGCATTTCTTAGTGCCAAATGGCTGTGTCCCATCTCCTGTTCTCATCACATCTGACAACCAAAGCTTGAGACAGACAGGGTAGCAAGTCTCAAGCTACCTTATATCTCCTTCCATTTTTATTTTAACCTAGTCAATGGTAATCCCTCTGCTTAAGTCAACAAGTGTTTGGGTTTACACCATTTATCATTGCAGTGAATGCTTCAGTGGAAGCTGAGAACATAAGAACTTTGCAGGCTTTGACACCCAAAGTCCGAAAGCCTCTGAACCCAGTCCTTTTCCTTTTTCTGGGTTAATAATAGATTTATACTCCAAAAGATTCCTGAAAAACATTCCCTTTTAGTATTGACCTCTCCCAACTGAAAAACAGACAACTGCCTTTCTGTCTTTCCTTCCTGCTCTTAGGTCTCAAATCTCAAGTAAATCTTGTGAGTGAAATATATTCCTTCTCAAATAAATGAAGTGCAATGAAAACAACTATGCCTAATGCTAAAAATTATTGTGGGTTTTTTTTAGGCTATTATCATCCCCTGCTTTAGATACCCTCTTCAAGGTCAGGACACAGACAAGCACACAGTATACAAAAAGACTTACAAAAAGGGACTATTTTGAGCCACAACAATTAAGTTCCACAGTGACAAAGGCAGTCAGCAGAGGAAACAGAGGAACTTCAAAATTATCTTTTTTGGTTCCTTTCATCATTTCCTCTTACACGTGAGCAAAAATTCATATAACGACTCTTCTGGGAATTTTTTTCTCATTTTCCTTTGTAGTTTCCACTTCTTGGCTAATTTTGGCACGTCCAACTGGTTGCTTAGAGATGCTTCAGTTTTCATTGCTCTTTTTCTGTTTGTAGTGTAATTTTATTCTGAATGTCACCTCTAGCAACACTAGTTTTGCAAGTGGAGCAAGCAACGCTCAGAAAAACCTTTCTAAACAATCACACCAAGGTGTACAGAGGAGCATCCTACACACCTTTTCCTCTCCTACATCCAAAACGTGTAGGGAAGAGTCCTTAGCACATTTAGCACTGTCTCAACAGCAAGCAAGTCTCTTACGGGTCAGGACAGGATGATTTTGACCTCTGGCAGCGAAAGAATATTTTAATGGAAAGAAAGAAAAAAATAAAATGGGCACTGCTAAAACCACCCAGGAGAGCAAGTGTGTATAGTAGGGGAGAGAAGGGAGGATGAAAGCAGCATCTCCAGCTCCCAGACATGCCCACTATCCTATCCTAAGCACTTGCTGAGCCCTCTCCTGTCGAATGCTTTGTAAGACAGTGCCATGCTGTGGACACTGTGCTCGCTGCTCTCTGCAGTCTCTGCAGGTACAGTAGGCCTGTTTCCTGACCCACTTTCCTCACCAATCTCTATTTAGCTCTACGCTAGTGATGCTCCTGGCATGACAATCAGATACTGCAGCCTGCAGTGCAGCTCGTTACAACACATTGGCGAGCTCCGAGTAAATCCAGTGGAAAAGTACTGTATCAGCGGAGCCTAATTACACTGAAGTCATTTCCATAAACTGACGTCAAACACAACAACACAAAAGTGCTCGAGAGATTTAAAAGATGCCTTTTCATCTTAAATCTACTAAATCTGCTAGGCATAAAGTAAATCCAAAAGGATCTTTTCTACTCAAGGGCTGCAAATGGCAAAAGCTATTACAGCTAGTAGCTTTTCTTTGGATTACCTAATCAATCTTATAACTCATGCCACTTAAAACCTGCCGTAATTCCACTGTCATTTATTCTTAACTAAAGAGGGGTTCTACACCTTAATGTCCAGTGAAATTGTAAACTTAATCTCACTACAGCTATTAAAATTATCTTCTTATGCGCAAGAACCAAATTTCTCCTTCAGACACAGCCACTTTAGAATTAACTTCAAATCCTACTTGCACTTGCAGTTAACTTCAGATTTTACTTGCACATACATGTGTCAGGGACAAATTGGTTTTGGAACATTAATGATTATACCAGACAGCTAGGACTGTTCTAGCTCCAAAGTTAAGGTGTAATAGGTGAATACCTCTGAGATCAAGAAACTGGAGTTTGGTCATATTTCATTTATCTGCAAAAAAAATGCAGGCGTTTCCCTTCTCTTATAGGGAAATATTGTAAAAAATTACCAAAACATGGCCCTCAGTTAAGAAATCCTATTGCCAAGCCCCTAAGTTATATGGCAGTAATTCACTACACTACAAATCTCTACTTCTTTCCTGGGCACTGAAGTTAACTGGAGAGTTCTGCAGTGAATGCAATGCAGGAACACCATATATTGCTCATATTTTGCATGTAGAAGGCACTGAAATACAAAACATTTGAGGGTCTTACCAACTTTCTCTTTGGCAAGACACTTTCTCTGTTCAGTGGAAGATTTTTGTACTTAAAAAACTCAGATCCTTATCAAGAAAAGTTTTGAAAGCTACTCAGAATCGTTATACCAAAATATTTTAAGTATCTTAAGATTAGACACACTGAATTTAAAACACAAAAACCAGCACAAACATATTGACTGATGATAAATAAAAGCAACAGAAAGTACTGAACATACCCTGTTGGGCCATGAGTGCCTTACAGGTGTGGATCATTTATAGAAGGTATTGTGTACAGGAGGGAGCACGAGGAGCAATTATTCACAAAGCAGTCCCACTGTGCACTGTGTACAAGCATAAGTTCAATCCTTTGCAGGAGTTTATTCATGTGCAATATGACCAGTTTTGTTAGTGAGCAAGAACTATTACTAAAAAAATAAAATCCTGTAGGCTGGCAGATGCCACAAACTGATGGCATTGTGGGGTTTTGTATTTTGGTTTGTTGGTTTTTTTTTGTATCTGCACTACCATGATCACAATAATTTGCTAAATAAACCAAAGATTCCCAAAAATGGACCCCAAAATGCTTATGTAAAATCTCGGCAACAAGAAGTCTGATTATCCATTAAGTGGGATGATACCAGCCAACAGCAAGAGAAAACAAAATTAAACATCCATCAGAATGTGCAATTCATCCAAATTTCATACCACAGGCACCTATAAATATATGAGTCATTATTATAATGTACAAGGTAATTATATTTCATCACTCATTACCTTGACCCAAGGAGGACCTCTCATCTTCAGATGGAAGATGCAATCCAGACTTGCATTTTTATTATTAAGGAGCCCTGCAAGAAGCACAGCTTACATAAAGCAGCACCCTCAGACTAGCAGCTGCATAGACACAGAAGAAACTCAACATCAAAAAACTGCTGTAGAGTGCTTCTTTTACCTACCAGTGCCCTCACCCCAAGTATTTCACATTTAAACACAAGACAAGCAGACGGAATCCAACAGGGCTGCGCGGGAAGGACACAGTTGGAACAGTTGTTAGTGACAGATCTACCATAACTCACAAACACCTGACAAGCAAAGAAGGTATTTAGAAGTACAGGGCTGCTTTGTTCCTACCTAGGATGGGATCAACACCACCACTAAGAGATTATTTTCCAGCCTTGTTATTTACTGAAGATAAGATCACCCTCCGGGCAGTCCCAAGGCAAAGAGCCTGGCAAAGCAGAGATCCTCCTGACAGTTTTTCCTCAGGACTAAATTCTACAGCTCATCTGATTTCAGCTTCCCGAGCCATGCATCACAAAACTAAACCTAAATCTTCGGAAGTCACTTCTCTAACCTCACATTTACTCAATTCAAGTAGAGAATACATCATGAGGCCTTGGAGTTTAGAAGCACAAATGAATTACTATACTGGATCAGCCCACTCCAGTGACAAGTGTTTCACAAGCACACAACAGAAACCCTCGCCAGACAGTTACACAATAACCTACAAAGCCTATTTTTAGGGTCCATAAAAGTTTATATCCTTTCAAGAGACTAGAGAGATCTTTGTTTGCTTTTTTTTATGTGAGCTTGGAAATGCTCAGTATTGGCATCCAAACATCCACTGAGCCCTGCTATGATATATTTCCTTCTCCAAAGCATTTGTTATTGTTTTTAATCAAACAAAAGCTGTCTAGGAATCTGAGGCTCTAATCTGAATTGTTACTGCTTGAACATCTGTTAAAAAGTTCTGGCTGCAAAAGTAGAACAGATTCTGGTTTACATGGAAAACTACATAAGTAATAAATATCTGACAAATCAATAAAACACTTTACAGGATATAATCTAAGATGCAATCATTAAATTGTTTCTTAGTTCTGGACTATGGAGTCAGAGTAAGAGAAAAAACACAAAATAAACCTTGGTTTTGATGGTTACTTTCAATGTTACTGTGCTTAGTAGGTTGACTCCTGGTTGATTTGCAAATCCACACATGCCCCTGGGAGTGGGATCTCAGATCATTTAGCATCATGGCAGATTTCCAGTTCTTGGCAGGAGGGTTGTTTTTCTCCATGAATCAGCAACTGTCCATCACACTACAATCTGTGAAGTGAATAACCCACCTCATCAGCATCAAGTAAATGCATGTATGTGTGTATGTGTATACATCACAGAGGACTTTCTGCTCTCTCTCTCTCCAGCCCACATGTGAGGACTGTCATTTGCACAAACACATACATGCCTCTCAAAGCCAACCACAAGAGGAAGTGATTTATCTCGCCTTCTGCAGTCTTGTGACGCTTTGGTAACACATCATCTGCATGGTAAGCCTTTAAATGTTATGGTAAAGAACAGAAACAACAACCTATCCTATTTACTGTTTTCTCCTATCAGTGGGCAGCTCCAGAGCCAAGCCCACCGTGGTCAGCTGCAGAACAGCAGCGTGTGCCTGCTGCTGGAGAGTAAAGAACATTTTCATTGTCACATAATGCCTACCAGTAAATGCATTCTAAACACCCATCAGCAAGGAAAACAAGAGCAAGTAAGTTACATTTGAAACCTCTTCCTGAAACGTGCTCCAGAATTTTAACAGTTCTCTATAATACAGATGATGCTTTGGAAAAATGATAGCAAATGAGATGAATGCTGCCTCAGTAAAGTGAACTTATTCTCAGAAATACTCTGACAAGCAAATCATGGATTTTGGAGATTTATTACAGAAAAAGACATACTAATAATTCCTCATTTTATTCTTCCTGTGTCTGTCTCTTCCTGATACACAAGAGATTGCGGTATTCCTGTTGTAAGGCATTGCTGTGCTAATATTAAATAATAACAGATTTGCTGGCTGCTCAAAAATGCCATTTTTTGAAGGAGGCAGGGGAAAAAACTACTATAATCAGAAATATGCTCTTAAAATTCACTGGGAATCAGACACTCCCACCATCCCCCATGATTCACACTGTAAAACTAGAAAAACTATAACCTGATCCACTGGATGGAACAGCTCAGCAGAATGTCTGGGTCTTCACTATTTCCTCTGTTTGAATTATATGTCCAAGGCATTGCAAAATTTACCCAAATCACTCATTTTTTCCAAAATCTAATCATAAAACCTACATTTCAGGGATATAAATTCACAATTTGAGGTTAATCATAAATTCACTCAGTAAACTGGTTTTGTTCCTTGCAGCATTAATTCGCACTGAAGATCATCGTATACAAAACAGCCAAGTTATCAAACTGCAGCAATGCTGTCAAAAGGAAGGCTTTCTTTTTTTTTTTTTTCTTAAATGCAAAACATATATTTTACTATTAGTTGCATAAGGGTGATCTATGTTTACACAGCTCAGAGCTGGATTTAAAACCAATTTTAACAGCCAACTGTTTCAACTTGCATGTAAACAAACATGCTGCATTTCTTCATTAGCTGGAATTTGCTGCAGTCTGTCAGCCATCTGTACTGTCTTGCATTCTGTTCTCTATTCAGAGCACCACTATCAAATGTTGGTGATATAGTATTGCTCTCTTTGGAGACATCATGACTACACTATAAATAGTTTAGAGACATAAACCACTATTTCTAACAGTTGTCTTAATATCTACTTTCTCAGAATGCATTAGGTTGCTCTATTTCTCATCCAATTTTGGTTCTCTGTACCTTTTTTTGTGTATACAAGGAAAAAAAGATTTTATTTTGGCTCTCTCAGAGCTACAGAGCAAAAACTGCAGCCTGAGCAAGGCTTTATCCAAATTCTGCACCCCCCAAATCCCAGATGCAGAGGCCAAACTCGAGAACATAAACCTGCAAATATCTGCAGTGCAGTACGAGGGTGACTGCACGGTGCACAAGAGCCAGGCTGTCCTTAAACCAGCTGGTTTAGGCACTACAGCCAGCCCTGGAGCACCTGCAGAGGTGACCCAGGCACTCAGTGAAGTCACATCCAACCCAACCCAGCCTGGAATCTTGCACTGTGCTGGTGCAGCTCTGTGCTGGAGCTCAGGAGCTCACAGAGCTTTGCAGAGCCCTGGTTCTCTCCAGCCAGCTCAAACATCTGCACACCCCTGGCTCTAGCACCAGGGACCACAGCACAAGCCAGCTGGTGCCACCTGACCCCAGCCTTTCCCTCGGGTCTCAGTGCCTGCAGACACACCCCTGAGCAGCCTTACAGCCCCTGAGCTCTGCCTGCCAGAGGCACCACTGCATCCCAGACCCTGGGGCTACCAGGAGCCTCCCAAAAGCCATGGTGGCACCACAAGTGCCCCTCCAGCCTGCAGTCACATCCTGGGCTATTGGGCTGCCCTGAACTGCTCCAGCTCTCTCAGGCAATTCCAAGGGGACTGCAGCACAGCTGAGGACACCATCCAGACAGTTCAGCTACTGATCTGAGCAGCGTGCACTACTTTCAAACTTCAGAGGACTGGTGATAGTATCTTTAGAAGAACATAGCTCACTTAAATCATGGGCTTTTGTAGGTTGTTGAGTCATTCTCTCTTTTAGGACGTGAGGAGAACTAGCAGCAGGACAGGAAACCCGAAACACACCTTAAAACCCAAATGTCCCTCTTCTAGGGACAGCAGAGCACTCGAACATTACTTGCATAACCAGTACCACTTGACAAGTGATGCAACCACAAACCACAAAGCTACTTGATATCCATGTTAGTTTTTTCAAAGTGAAAGTTGCCTCTTCAAATACGGCTTTTTAGCTCACCTAGTGGATGAGTTTAAAACTTTTCAGGAAGAACTTGATGCTCTGCCTTCAAGCTGACTCCCAGTCTTACATCATACTTCTGATTTCAGACCTGCAGTGCTACAAACCCATCTTCTTCCAACAGCACAAATTTGCTGCCCTCCAAGAAAAGACTTGTGGCACATTCATGCAACACCAAGAGCTGTCCCTGATCAGAGGTGTCAGAACTCTGAAAGCTGATTTTGGTGGTAAAATTACAAGAAATGAACATGCCTTATTCTGAGAGATCCATTTCAGCTTCAATTCTCAGTTTCTGACTGAAGAAAGTGTGGTGAAACACTATCTAATTTTATTATCCTGTCAGACATACACACAGGAGAACAGGACTCACTGATAATGAAACCATGAGAGTGAAAGTTTGCTGTTCACTACTCCCTGATTAAAACAGACTAAAACTTAACCTGTAACTCAGCAGAAAAGTTATTCAGGTTCTCATCCTCTGGATAAGTTTGGTTTTGGTTTTTTTTTTTTACAGCCTAATAAATCCACCACTAGAAATTTCTTCGTTTTCCCAGTTTGTGCCTTTTTTTCTGGAACAGCAGCAACAAAAATGTCTGCACCCTTTTGTCCAGATCATTTTCAGCAGATTTTTTTTTTTTTGGTAGAATTAAACAAGCCAAGTTACTGGCATGAAAGCAAGCTGCCAGAGAGGCTCACAGCCACAGAAAGCTCCTACAGAGCTGCAGTACCACTGTTTCAACATGAGCAAAATAAACTCTGACATGGAACTATTTAGGGGGACAGGACACAAAAGAATTCCTTCTTCCCCTTCTATGCCTACACTTAGCAAAGCAGGGCTAGGAGAGTAAGGAAAAAAAAAAGAGGTGTTTTCTTCAGGTCGGTTTGTTCCCTTCTGTGACTGAAAGAATGAAAAAAATGCAGTAGCACTGTCAAAATTTTCCAGCTCTATTTTGGCACATCATCTCTCAAAACCAGTCTGATCTAAAAATTTCAGGCATGTTTAACTCAAGAGCCCTTGACAACATCTAATGCACAGGCTATTTATCATAAATTGAGGTGCTTATTTTTGGACTTCACCTTGAAACAGAAACGAATGCCTGTTTTGTCAGTAGCAGAAAAGTTTATAAATCCTGCCAAATGTATCAATATTGTGTATTTCAATGGTATTCTATGTGTACTGCAGAGATATCCACAACTCTCTGCAAAATTCATTCAACATTACAGATGTGCATACTTTGAACACAATGTGAAATCAGATCATGTTGGGAACCACTATGACTTGCCCTCTCTACATGAACAATTAGTGGATTTAGCACTTTTAAAGAACTAGTGTGCTTTCTAATGCACTTTAACATGTGGGGGAAAAAAGGCTAACTTCTTTTTGTTTCTCCTTTGCCCGTTCCACAATTCTGACACACACACAATGATACCACTAACTGCAATAACCCTCTGGAGCTTCACAACTACAGAGAATTTTGAAAAATCTGCAAATCTGCAAGAGACACCCTTTGTAGTGCTAAGTTTTATGTATGAAGAGACAGAAGTTTCACATTTTATCACTTGCCCCAAACCTGCTCTAATACAGAAATTCAAATGAATAGGTATCACAGGGGATTATAGGTTCAATAGCAAGTTGCATTCCAAACAGCCTTTCTACAGTCCTTGCCTTTAATAACTTCAAACTTCTTCAAGCACTTTAAACAATCTTAATCCACTATGGTATCCTTTTAATGCCTTCAACTAAATTGATAAGGCACTTTTCCAGCTACATGGATGGGATCTTTCACTTTACTACTTGCTCTGTACACACACCAGACCCTTCTTCTCCCCAGCTATATTTCAATCAAAATAGATTTGCAGAAGGTACCGAAGAAACCCCACAAAAGTGCTTTACCTGCCATGAAAAACTATCAGGTGCTATTCCATTCCTTATTCTCCTCTGCATGGGGCAACTACTAGGAAATAAGTATCAGTTATTCACTATGAATCGAGCCTTGAAAAGCCAAGGCAGCTTGCAGCAAAAGACTGGTGCTTTAGGCGATTTGCAAATACACAGCTCTTCAAACCCCAGTGGTATCATCAGGCCAAAACCAGACCCACATGCAACATGGTCTGTAAGATCTGCAGCTTTGCTGCTCTTGCAAAGAACTGAAAAGGTTCCTTGTAGCTGTCTTGCAGATCTCAAAGAAAAATAAAACCTTGGACTAACAATGTGCTGCTTTTCCACAAAATTGATTGTGAGGCCTCGAATTCAAACCCAAAGTAGAAAGTCTAGGCATATGTAGAAGATAAACAAATGAAAAACAAAAACCTTATTTCTAGCACAGTTATTTGTGGATAAAGCTGACTTTACATGTCAAGAGTAATTGAGGTGAAAAAGTTAGCTTTGTGCTTAAAGGTTCTCATACCGCTGTGAAAAAGAAGAAAAATAAAGGGAACTTCTTCAGACAAGCAAAGATCCTTAAAAAGAACTGCAGACAGCATACATGATTCTAGATGACTAATACTGCAAACTCAGAAGAAACACTCAAATAAAAAAGATTCTCATGAATCAGGACAGCCTTTTTCAAGAAACATTTTAATGATGACAAAATCACATCTGTGTCACCTCTAAGCTCCTCTGTCTCATTTTCTGTTTACCCTTGCAGAAGAACACAACATTGCAGACATCAGGTTTTTTAATTTTCTGAAGAGCAGAGCCTGTTTTTAGTGAACTAATTTCAATAGCCTGTCACACAGTCTGTTCATCTATTGCTGCTCAAAAGAAAACAGAGGACAGTGAGAAGGACACAGAAATAGACTTTGTCTTATAAATTTAGAGCAAAACTGTCAGTGTAAACCAATTCAACTTAATTTTATATGACCAAAGAGCAATTTATGCTAGAAGACAGCACATAACTAGAGAAACTGCAGCACAAACCCTGAAAATCAAAATTATCATTTTAAGCCTCCAGATCAAGGGCTCTGATTTTCAGTGCCTGGATGGTTAAACTGCAGAGTAGCTTCTCAACTCATTTTCTACTTTGCAAACTTTGGAGTACAAGGAAAATAAGAACGGAGAGGACAGCTAATTTTAGTGGTTTTGTGCTTTAACCAAATAACAACAAAGAACTACTGAACCATGAAGCAGTTTTTCAAGCTGCTATTTCAGTTACAGTCTTTCTTTTCCCAAGTCAGTGCTAGAAAGAAGATGCCAACTTCTACCCTATCAGAGTAATACAAGCACCTTATTTTATGTAGAGGGGCACATTGAGAGCTCTGAACTGCTTGCATAATGCTTCTATACATTTTGCTTCACCCAAAATGTTGTATTATAGCTGACAGGAAAAAAACAGCATGATTTCTTCAATTTCCTTCTCTCTCACTGGCTGCCCCTAGTAAGAAGCATCGCTCCTGCAAACTGAACTTGAGCCTTGCCTATTACATTTTAACAACTACCATGAAAACTCATCCCTCTGGCAGTTTATTATTACAGCACTGGACTGAAGCTTCATAATTCTCAGTCTCAAGCATGTGTGGAAGCACTTTTGAGGACAAAACCAAGACCTTAGGTTCACAGGATTATCCAGGGTCGCAGCAACCTTCGGAGGTACAGTCCAACCTCTGTTCCCAAGCAAATCAGCCATGAGATCTTTTCCATTCCATAAGGCTCACATGGTACAACCTCCCCAGGCAGCCTGTTCCTCTGCTTGATTGTCCTCGTGGTGGAAAAGGTTTTCCTCACATTAAGTCCGAACCTCGTGTTTCTATTTGTGTCATTTGTTTCTCCAAGTTCATCTTCTGGATGAACCTCCTTGTAGCTACTGGCAGGCAGCTACTCTGTACCCTTGAAACTTTCTCTTCTCCCTGCTGAATAAACCTAGTAAGATTTTCATCATGAGATTTTCATCCATCAATTTCAGTTAAGAGTAAACAAGGTACCCAGACAGTTAGGTCCCCAAAATAACACCCCAGACTTTCAGGTCTTAAAATAAATATGTGATCTTCAAAGAAACAGTAATCATCTCACAAGAATGGACTTTTGAACTCTGATTTCTCTAAGGAAAGTTCCCTTTTTTGCAAGTATTTACTCACAACAACCCATCTTATGTTTTCAGCAGCATCAATACTACTCTAGGGCTGAACAAGCCTCCTACAATTTGAAGATTAATGGATTTGGTTTTAGTCACTGTTTCAAAATAAAGCAAACTGAGAACAGAGGGTGAATACTGACATTTCTCTCCTAAGCAGCAAATTATTGCAATAAATTTGGGCAATCAAACAGAAAGCTAGAACAGAAAATGCTATGCTGCCTTCATACACAGCAGCTTTAAAATGTACTGGGTTAGGTTCATAATATTGCTGTTAAAATTCGCTCTTCTCTAAGGATCTATGTGCTATTACTCTGAAAACCTTCACAAGAATAAATTATGCTTTCTAAGCATTAAAAACACATTAACATGACATAGGGCATGGAAAATTCAAACTTCAAATACTTACTGAATCCAATAGATCATAAACCAAATCAGTATTAGAAAAAAGAAGAAGGTTACATTAACTAAAATAAAGCTCTCTGAAATAATTAAGCGATTTTTCAGCCACTGTGATAACACATATTCCAATGGCTTAGATATCAGTGAAAGAGTCATTTAGACACAATTTCACTTTTAGTCATTTACTGGAACTCATAACCCTCTGGCCCAATTCCAGAAGATTTCTCCAATCCAATATAAAAATTTCACGTCAGACTGAGCAGCCTATACCATGCCACAAGAACAGTAAGCTACCACGAGACACACACAGCAATACAGCAGCACATTTTAAAACTGTCTTCACTTTTCAGTGTTCTTCAATTACTTTAAAGAAAAAAAGAGACTTGACAACAAACATTAACTTCTCTCACCATTTCACTGACCATGTTATTAGCCAATTCATTCATCTGTCCCCCATTGCTCACAAATAAATGTTTAGTTTCTTTAAAACATTTGCATGGTGCTAAAATCTGCTACACTTAATCATCTCCAGCTTTACCTTACTTCTCAAATCAATAAGCCTTTTTAAGCATTCTCTGTACAGCTGCATGTAAAACTGAATGTTTGTCAAATTACAGCTAGAATATTGTTACCCAAAGTCATTTTAGAAACTCAGTTGAAGCTACAACAGTAATGTAAAGCTAAATTAAAAACATTTCTTTTAAACAGACAACATGAGGCTGAAATCTTGCTCTTTCACTTTGGCATTTGAACCCAAAATTTCGTTTTCAGGATTTTTCAAAAACAAGTTTTCCATACTGTTTTTTTAAACCCATCCCAATTACCACAAGCTGTTCAAGGAAAAATTGCCTTAACACCATACTCAGCTTCTCACAGATAATCACAGTCATCACTGCCTTTAATGAATCCCAGGTATAGACTTTTATACCATTAGTTTTTATGATAGCCACCAGAAACTGAGTAATCTTACAGCTGTACAACCTGGTGGGCAACTCCTCTGGACACTGCAGAGCTCCCCTGACTTGAGTGCACCTCTCTGTATCAACTCTGGACTTGACCCAGGAACTCCTGCTGCATTTGAGGTCTCCTGTCAAGAGTACCACAGAGCTGAGTGCTGTCTGCAAAAGAGTATCAATGGGTTCTAGACAAGAGATTGACTATGGAGAGTTATACTGCACATAGGAATGCTTGGTGGCTTTTACCTCATGCCTTTTATTCTCCTCTGTCCATCAGAAACCAAAGTGTCCTATTTAACCATGTGGGCTTTACCCCTCTTCCTTTTGCAGCTGTTTTCCTAAGATAAGCTCTGAACTGCGTTGCTGTTCCGAGCCAGCTCACCTGCAAAGATTGTTTGAGAGCCCTGCCCACTGGGACATGACTCAGAGCAGAAGACAGGTACACAATGCTTTCTGATTTTAGCATGGCAATGAGACAAGAGCAGCAGTACAAACAGTACTTTGAACCTTCTGGATGGGAAGATGTAGTTGGGATTACGCACATTCAGCTGACAAAATAATTTTGTAGTCATGTAAATCCACCGGTGCATTCCTCCTGCTCCCTCAGGATCGGGAAGTTTGCCTTGTTATGACTGGCAATGTGCTTGTCTTCAAGTATTCACATATCTCCATCCAGTAATGGCAGGTTTGAAGTGTCTTACAGAGACAAAAAGACAGGAGAGAAACATTTGGGGGATTTTCTACATGCTTATGCTTTGAGAAAGAGGTGGAGAATGTAACTGTTCACCACTAAGTCTTATTAATTTCAGCATCCCTGGTAGCAGAACCTGCCGGGGAGAATGGAGACTATTTAAGGATCAGGCAGGTCAGCTCTAAAACTCAGCTGAGAAGTTTGACATTGATCCAGGGGAAATAAAAATGCTACTGCATCTCACCTCAAGGTACTGCCCTTAGCTGAAAAAAAGGATGAGTAAGAAGCCATACCTTCAGGTTTCTACAGTATACAGGTGTCTTCTTTCCAAAAGCAGGAGAATGTATAGGATACAGTGTCCCAGAGACAGTGACTGGCAGGCCTGAAGGCTATCCCACCTGAAGGTCCAAACTCACTGTAGAACTTAGAGGGCTTCCAAATGCCAAGCACAACTGCTTATAGCCACATCAACCGTGGAGAAAGTCTTTTCTCTAAGAAATAATGCACTGAAGCATCCAGAAGTTCATGGCCAAACAGACATTTTCAAAAGAGATGACAAAGCTGTGTCTGCAGACCATCCTCCCAGGTGCAGGTCCAGCACTATGACAAATGTGAGCAGTGTGACAGGCTTGTTTAGGTGTGCAGCTCTGGCTTCCCAGCAGGCACACCAGATGGCTCTCAGTAGGTCTACACAACAACAACTCTCTTGGGCAAGAAAGCAAGGAGAAAAAAAACAGAGGAAAAAGCACAGCAGCAAAATACCTCACAAGGAAGCTCCAGCTAAGGCCTGAGTAATGATTATGGTCCTGCATGAGAGATCTTTGTCAAACTAATTATGAGTGAAAGCAAATTACCTGAAGTGTTGGGAGGTGCAGCTTGGACAAATGTAAAAACCACAGCTTTTCTAATACCAGCTCTCCAAAATGAGAGTAATCCTATTCAATTATATCTAGGTGTATGAAAATTACATGTAACAACACAAACACTTCTTCATCTCTGTCATACCATGAACTGAATTAAAAATTACTAAGTGAATGACATTAAAATGGCCTAACTGGGGAACTAAGCTAGAATTCAGAGATTCGCTTTTGCTAGCTCAAACCTAAAACTAATTTAGCATCATCATTCCAAGTGTTCTAAACGTTTTGATTCCTCTTCCCAATGAATATCAGCCAACATACAGCAATAAGTAAGAGTTCTATGGAATCCAAATATGAGTATTATTTGATATATTACAAATTTCTCTTAATAAATGCATAAGCATGCAATACGAGTGCATCACAATCATATTTATCTAACATTAATAAAAGTTGTTTTGACTTTTCTCAAAACAGAGGGCTTAGTTCCATAATTATCAAAGAAGAGAATGTTTCTCTTGCAAATACAGGACTAAAAAGAGAAAGCACATGCAGTCTCACTGAATGGAAGATATGTTTTTGAAGCATATTACCTGTTGCCAGAAAGATAATAAACAGGAGTATAATTTGAAGTCCCTCTAAGAGCACAGGTTATCTAACAGAAGTTGTCAGCAAGTAAAGCAAAAGAGGAAGAGTACAGACAAAAAAATGGTTGAAAGAGCAACCTGGAATGCATGTTTAATTTCAGCAGAGGTATATCAGTAGTCACTCACATACTTAGCATTACTAAGTTTTAAGTCCTCTGATAAAATGACTTTATTAGAATTCTCTCTGGCATGGCATGCTGAGTATGAATGCAACACAAATGAATAAATAGTCCTTTCTCACTGGCTTTCTGCCAATCTGACTGCACAGCAGAGGCCTCACACACAAAACCAGCCATCCTTGAAGACCCTGAATACCAGCAGTGCACTCCTGACTCATTTGGCCACAAGACATTGCAGATGTCTTCATGCACCATACAGAAAAGCAACACGGGACACTATTCTGTCCTCATTTGTTAAAGAAATGGAGATGGGGCATATTATTTCTCAAACATGAAAGACATTAACACCCCATCAAATCCTATTTCATATTTCTGAAGAGCTTGTCAGCTAAGTTAAAACATTTGTATCTTAATATTATTAAACACCATCACTGTAATTCCCAAATACTATCTTAATCTTTTTCAGTAAAAAGACACAAGCATTTTGCTTTTTGTGCTCCTCCAAGCAGTCTGCATTTCAGACTTGCTGTGGCAAGGAAAACCAGAGACAGCAAATTAATCCTGTAAGACTTAATGCAAACAGACGAACCAAGAGAAAGCCTTCTATTACTCTGTTCCAAGCAGTTTCTCATTTTCACAAGTTGCAAATCTCAACATTATGTTTTGTTTAAGAGATTTATGTCTAACATGTAAACTCAACAAAAATATCCTGAAAAAGTTCTATAAATGATCAGGTAAATGCATTTCTACAAGTCTCTACATTTTGCTTAGCCTCAATTCTGTGTGACAGAGGTCCCAGATAAAAATACTGAGTAGTAGCAGTAGTATCAAAGAGGAAGAAGTCGTAGAAACATGCAGTAAAACTTTAAAAGTGACTGTCATCACAGATTTCCATTATCTCATTTGTTTAAGGTTACTTGGTAGAGTAACCATGAAATAATATTTTGTATTCTTTTAAAACAGAATTAGGAATCAAAGCACAAGAGGTGCCATGAAACAACAAAAAGAAGATTGTGAATTTTTTGTTTCTGAGGACTGACAACATCCCCTCCCACCATAGTCTGTGACTTGCATTCCCAGTGAAAACATTAGATTCATTGTGAAGTGAAAAAAATCAGTCTGTGTGTTCTAAAGAACCTGGCAAGCACTTTCAAAGTAATCCTGTCAGACATGGAAAATCCAAGTTTTCAAAACACACCTACTAGCTCAAGATAAGATCACTGGTAATAAAACTTAGGCTCTCAAATACCCATATTTCCAGCACTGATAATTGTTTTAATAATCTTCTTGCCCAATCATCCACTCAAGAAGATGAAACAAAGGGTAGGATCAAATAGAGTCTTCAGACTTGAATCAGCTCTTCACACATGTACTCAAGGCAGACCAGTAAAGGTGAAAAGATTGCCTTTTGCCAGCCACTTTAAATGTAAGATGTTGAGACAGAGATTTGCCTCACAAATCCACAGCAGAGCCCCTTATATATGCACCTGTACACTGAATTGAGAAAGGTAGTCAAAAAAGCAACCAGTGATACAGTGGGAACTGTGAACAAGCTGCAAGCAGCCAACGTGGGAAGTTATTGCAACACTTTCCAGACTTCAATGCAGGAAACATTTCCACCACTTCCCCCTTTGAGCCAGCCCCACAGTACCTTCCCCAGCAATGACTGTAACACTAAACTGCAAACTGGACCGGACTTCTACAGAGATGGTTTTGAAGAGCTTTAATGTATGACAACCACAGATGAAGAATTAAGGCAACACCTCTGTTCTCCAGCAAACACATTCATTTCACTTGTGATTCTCACCCACCAAGTTTTCAAGGTGTTCTCAAAGCAGCTATGAGGCACTGTTGATGTGCTGGACTCACCAGCACAGCCACAACAGCCGAGCCCAAAATATGATATTCCCCCCAAGAGAAGGTTAATGGCCATCAGGCCACAAACACTGCTTGATCTCAGCAGGCTTGTCTGCAGCCAGGCAAAAAAACCTGTTTGTATGGTACCCACTGCAGCCTCAATGATCTAACCCACTGGGAAGATTTCGAAGCCAAAGGGGAAGACTTCAGTGACACAAACAGAAGAGCCATCTTCCTAGACAGTTTTCATGGTAAGGAAGAAATACATTTAAACCAAGAATTTGAAATGCCCACAGTAATTAAAAACCTTGCAATGCATTCTACCTCACTTCCTGTCCTTATTTTCTGGCAAAATTTTGAAAAATAATCCTGTAACTGTGCTCCCAAAAGTCACAAAGTTGGATTTTTTTTAAATAATCATAAAACAATTATTGTCTTAATGTTCTAGACACAGAGTTGTTTACCCTACAAGTGGGTGCTCCTTTTTCATTTCAACTTCATTACTACAGTGAGTAACACATCTTTAAAAACATCAGGATGCCTTTATCTTTTCTTTGTAGTGGTTAAATCCTAAAAAAGAGCAGTAGCAGATCAAGAAGTTGAAGAAAAATAAAATCAATTCACTGTTTTCTATTTCTGGAATTTACTTCTGTGTGTAGGATTTTCCTTCATCCACACATTAAAAAGAAGAAACCACCCCACAAAACCATGAGGAATCAAAATAGAGGAGATATGAGCAGGGAATAAGACCCAAGAAGCAAAAATCATACCCTATGCTTGCATCAGAACACAAAACAACACAAAGTACAACATCTTGGCATATAGAAAAGCAATAAAGGAATTGCATATTATAAACACCAACAATGTATCGTGTCATAACACTTAATCAAATGTCAGACACTGTAATATCATTGTCTGATCTGTTAGACATGGTTAAATGGCTTTCATCCCTTCCCCTCAGTACTCTCTTGTCCAGTCTAGTTTCTTTGGATTTTTTTCTTTCTACAGAAATGAACCATGGTCTGAGATTTCCAAGGCTTTAAATGGCTCCACACTTGTGAAATCAAATAACAGTGGAGGCTGCAGGAAAACCTTGACAACTTCAAAAAAATAAAAAAGGCTGGACAAAAGGGATATCCACAGAAGCAATAACCAGTATGAAATCTGGTTATTTAATATTTGTTAATTTAACACTTCAGAGAAAAACATTACAGTATTCTGGAAATACAAACACATCCTAAAAACTCTTTAGTGCATCCTGATGCACTTCTGCCATGGAAGGGTTTGTTCATATGAGTCTTACACCGGAGGGGAAGGATGAATTGTAAAAATGGGAGCTAAAGTGGCAAACTGTAGAAACAGGCATTTTCAAAATCATACTTCTAAGCTAAGAACTATCAATTTTTTTCTGAGAATGATTTTTTTTAATTCTTTTTGAAGGTTTTTATTTACTTTTGCTATGACAAAAAAACATCTGCAAGGTGCAGTTTTTTTCAGTCTTTGCTGACATCTGATTACATGCAAAATCCACTGAATTTATGGAGACCTCAGCAATCAACTGCCAGGGGACCAAGAAAAAACCCTTAGGCAGGTTTTAAAACAGGAGACAGTTTAGCATTTTTGTCCTCACAGGACTAGATGAATCATGTTCACTTTTTCTTCCCCTCCTCCTTCCACAAAAAAAAGTTCTGTTGGTTGAACGCTGGGGCAAAGGCACAGACTGTATTAGACCATCTGAAAAACGGAGTCCAGAAGTAGCTTCTGGCTTTGACAACTTCAGTTGGAATTAGAGAAAAGCACCCAACAGACAAGGGAGATGAGCCACCAGGTGGGAGCACAAACAGGTCCCTGTCACTGAGCAGGCTATGTGTGCCACAGCATCAGGGCAATCACAAATGGCATCAAGCTGAAACACAAATCTCTCTTTGCTGAATCTTTCATTAAACAGTAGCTTTACAATAACTTATAACCTAAACACAAAGGCCAGAAGGACTGGCAGGGTCCAGAGCTTGAGTGCCTCGTTCCTAAGTGAAAGCTGGAAATATCAGACAAATACAAAAGTACAAGAACAACCCAGGTTCAAACCAAATCCAAAACCCCTAAATTAAAAGCAGGGAGAAGCAGCCTATGTGCTGGCACTGCCTTGGTGAGTTCATGGCCCCACAGTGACAAATGGGTTTGAAAGGACCAATGTTAAAACACAATAAACATGTAGAGCTGGCACCACTAAGCTCTCTCCCATCTCATACATCTGCAGTAACCTACCCAGGAATGCAGTATATTCTCTACCTAGAGAATGCCTACTACCTATTAAACAATAACTTTTCAGCAGTAACATTCTTCTTAAGAAGACAGAAAAAACAATGAACAACTAAGAAGGTAATTTCCACTAATACAAAAAAGTAAACCATTAAAAAAAGAATGTTCTATCAAATTCCTGTGAGGATAACTTAAATTGTGTGTTTCTCCTTGACTATTTTTCCATAAGATTCCAGTCTTACAGAACCTGCCAATAAAATTCATCAACACAGCTGAAATAGGAAAGATAAGCAGCATTTACACCAGAAGTTTCTTGACCCAAAGTTCTGGGGTCAGCCAGGTAAAAAACAATTACTCTAACCTCAAATCATCATCATTTTGGCATTATTTTCCCATCCATAAAAGGTGGTATGGATGAGATTTCTTTGCAGAGAACGCTGCAAATTGATAGCTTTGTTCCAGTTCACTACAGTTTCTTATTGATTTTCTCTCGTTTTAGCCTGCATTGATTTGTTAATCCCTTCTCTGCAACAGTCCTAATGACAAATTGAGAATGAAAAAGTGCATGCTTTAGGGTCTTTTCCACCAACCTATGCTTCAAACCATATTTTCACTTGAACTTGGAACATGTCCATGCACTTACCCTAGGTTAGATCTGATTCACCTTACACTAGATTGGGTGCATTTTACACTGAAACCTTTCTGTTCAGGCTTCTCACGGATGAACAAGGCAAATGAAAATCACATCAGTGAGGCAAAACTGGATTTCTGTCACTTCCAAGGTTGCTGCTCACAGAGACTGTCTTAAAACCAAGTAAATTTTTAAGTAATTTTGTAGCACTGCCCATGGTTGATTAGCAGGTATTAACTGCATCATGCATCTGAAGGGCATTACTGAGCATGCATAGAATTGGTTAGTGCAAACAAACCCCTCCAAGGAGCAGGATCACAAGTTGTTTCTAAGCTCAGAGCTACAGTCATGCTGCACTGTTACTAGAACAATCCATGCAGAAGGATGGGACCCAGCCAGTATTTTTAATTTATGGAATACAGTATGAGCATAAGGAGATCAGAGAGTTACAAAAAGGCAACTTAGATTAGTAATTCTGCTACTAATAACCTCATTAAATAGAGCTGCCAATTTGGTGTCATTGTTGGGGCCTCACTACCAACAGCTGAAGCCTGTCTGCACAAGCCATGGCTACTGCTGCAAGTAGTTTCAGTCTCTTTTCCTTTCCTCATACTTTCAGAGCTCTCCAACTGAGGTACTCATTTGGAATTCTGACTGCAACACACCACCAAATTGAAAATTAATTTATGGCTTCTGAAGATTCAGACTTGCCCAGAGTCACATTTGCAACACCTCAGTCATCACATGCTGGTGGGTCTCCACCTCCTGACTTTATCCCATGTCAGCCCTCTCCTACACTATCCCATCTGTCAGCAAATTGACCTTTCCTGGTCTCCCATACAGATTGCAGAGCAACCTGGCCCTGGCTGCCACCTCACTGCTGCAGTACAACCCCAATTTTGGTCATTTTAAATCAATCCTTATCTGCAAAAGTGATACTTGGAAAGCCTCTGGTTTGTACCCACACAGCATGTGCTCCCTGGCACGCAAAGGCAGCGCGGGAGTTTTCCTTTGCCATTCCCTCGCTGTGACTTGGGTTTCCCCTCTCCCTCTGTGCAATGCCAGCTGCAGGGAAATTGGTAGGGGTGGCAGGAAGGACAGTGCTGGGAACCAGTGTCACCTCCTCTGTGCTTTCCAAAAATTACAGACCCAGAGTTGGTGAGCTATGCTCTGCTCATAACATGCTGCTATTCTTAACTTGCAGAAATGACTTTGCTGTGAATGTTAAATGTCTCTCTACCCAGGCCATAAGATACTCTGCACAAACCATGGTCATGTCTTAATGGGATAAGAAAAGCACAGAATAAGTGGGATGGCTACCTAGGCAAAAAGTGGCATTTGGGCTGCAGCAGTTTGGTACTGCTCTCAATTTCCTGCTTAGAACAGCAGAGAAAACCAACTAACCTAAGAAATAAATCCTGTTTCCTCTTTGCCTGTGACATGACTGTAAACTCTCAGTGTTCTTGCAGTGCTGCCAAGATTAGTGTTACTCTCCTACACAGGGCACGCAGAGTACACAAACACATCCAATCAAACACAGACTTGCTGCATTTTGTATGCAGACTGTAGTTTCAATCTTCTGTTACATCCTGTTTGGGTTCTTCCCCCCTAATAATAATTTCAACAATTTGGTCTCTTATTTTCATCCCTAACTGCAATTTGTCACTCTCACAGTGGGCTGTACATGGAACCAACTTCTCTGTGGCATTTATTTTCCTTTATTGTTGCTTAAAATTAATTGATAAGCCAAGAACTTGATGCAAGAATATTAAAGGGACCATCTCTATATTAAAATTTTCATCATTGCATCTCTAAAACACCATAACAAAAATCAATCAAGGAAAATTCAACAATGCCATTTCTCAAAAGCCATGGATCAAGACCAAGTCGTAAGACACCAGTTCATAACAGGAAAAAAAACCACCAAACCAAAAAACACACAGCATACCCCAAAAGTCTAACTTGCTTATCAAGTGAGAAACTACACATCACTTCAACTTTTTTTTGCATTTACCTCCTTCCCTAACACCCAAAGTGGGTTTTCTTTAAGCAGCTTATTGGATCAGTTACTCCACGCATATTCTCAAACTTTGAGCATTAAAATCTTCTTTAAGAGACTTCAACTTGTTTCTCTCCCACAAATATATAAACCTCTCATTCTGAACATTCAAAATAAAACCACTTATGGTAGCCAGTCAAACAAATAGGTATTTAAAAGCCACACAGAGCATAGAGATGATATATAATAATATTAGGTTATTTGTTTTGATACCCCTTAAAGCCTCAACTATAAAGTTTACTCACAAAGAGGGGTCTAACAAACTTCCCTGGTAAGTTAAAAAGAATTGTCATTTTTTTAAAACTAAAAGGTTCCATTTTCAATATTATCATGACTGTGTTAAGGTAATAATCTGTATACATTAATCTATCAGTATCAGTTATACAAGCAATTAATTGTCATCATACAGGTATCTTAGATTTGTCTTGTAGGCAGCTGCTTAATAGTTTGCAACATGAATGGGGAAAAGGAAGAAAAACAAAAATATGCTAAAACTAAAGCTGCCTTTCCAACACTTAAACAAAAATGATATCCAACTGCAACTGCACTGAGAAGAACAGCAATAAACTTTGACTGCAAAGTATCATGAGAATGTTGGAATTTATGATGTCGTTCCCTGAAAGAAAGGAGCCATACAGAGGATCCATAGCAATCTGGATTGCACAGGATGAACATGAACATTGGAAGCATGGACCACAGCAGGATCAGGATAAACAACACAGCAGGCACATTTTGTCACGAGTCTGTCAGTTATTTTCATTCCCTGAAACAACTGGTTCCTACATCCATCATCAAGATTCAAGTTGAGTGATGGTTATGTTTTAATCTCCTAACTGAAATTTCAGAGATCCCTCCTCAGAAAACTGTGATCTAGCACAGTTTGCTTTGAGTAGAAAAGGGCATGATGAAAACATGGCTCCATGCGAAGCTATGCATTTCCAAAATAATTGCAGCCCTTCCTTCCATCCAGCTTAGCAAGAAACATTCTGCACTGCATAGACACTTCTCACTTGTTTATTGCTGCAGCAAATGTTTGCTGCAATGTGAATGACATGCTGAACATACCACAAACAGTGGAATGATAGCTATTAAAGCCAAAAATATCAAACAGACTGGAAAAGCATTTTGACAAGGAGGAAATATTAAACCAGATCTTTGTAGCATTTACTAAATACAGAGACTCATCATATTTCGGGCCATTTGTATTTAATTGTCCTTTCATCTGAAGAGCAGTGCATGAATGCGCATCAGATGAGTCAGATGCTCTGGAGAGGTCCCATCAAGGACACCCCACAACACAAGAGCACTGCCTGCAAAATGCCTCACACAACAACTTCTCAGTGCCTTGGCCTATTCCATGTTGGTTAGGCACTGAAACAGCAAATAGACCTGCACTGGCAAAACTTTAAACACATTCAACACCCCCACACTTTTAAACCTGCCAGGAAGACACACTCAGATTAGTGGGTAATTATCTAAAACTCAGGCTTTTGTTCCTCCTTTGCTTCAGTTTAAAGGGAAAAAAAGTGCCCCTGTTTCTCAAGGTCAATGTTTTCAGTTGAGGTCAAGCTCACAATGGAATAGGTCACTCACAACACTTCAAAAATCAGGTTTTGAAGTGGCAGACACAGACATTATAACAGTGTCAGTTCAAAGAAAGGAGAATCCCTGGTCTTTGGTGGAGAAAGCAGGCAAGCCACGGGCATGGAGACAAGGAGCAACGCAGGAGGTTAAATCTACTGCGCTGTCCTTGAGCTAAACTCATGTGTCTTTTACACTGTCCTCTAATCCTAGATTAGTTTCTCCACTTTGGCTTTAACAATATTAACTGAAGTGCAGAGGCAATCAGCAGACCACAGCTTTGCCAAAAATTCAGTTGAATCATTGAAAGTGATTTATAAAAATAGACCATGAATAAAAACCATCAGTCGTAATCCTCAACTGTTAAACCGTCTCTCTGCATTAAACACAAAAATTGGAATTGTTAATTCAAGGTAAACATGGAAAAGAATTCATCTTCTCTATATTCCTTTCAATTCAGCTCTCAAATCAAATTCTGTCTCCATATGACAACAAATGGAAAAGGGGGCAGCTTGTGTGTTAACAAAGAACAGCTTACTCTACATAGCCTATATACTGCAATTTAATACATTTTCAGTTATAAATTCTAGCTTTGGCATTATTTTGTAATCTTGCAGTGAAGTGAAACAATTTAGGTCCTTATTATCTGTTTTTCCTTTTTTCATCAACACAGCTCCTCCTAGGATGCAGATGATCCTCTTAAATCATCTTTGTGCTGTTATCTCTGCAAAGAATGATGTCTGCTCCAGAACACTGCCATTGCTAATCACTCAAATCAGGTCTCTCTCAGGTTTACAAGGAGGAACAGCGCTGAGGGCAGCAGAATGAAAATGAGATTGTTGTTTCTCTTTCTTTTCAAGGAATGTATCTGAATACATCCCTTCACTTTCATGGATCACTTGTCCTGTCAATGGTAAGTTCCACAGTGCAAAAGCTGCAGCTGCCTTGACTTTGTATTGTCCAACAAAAGACAGAACAACATACTTGAGACACTGTGCACAGCACAGATGAAAATAACATGAAGCAGATTCAGAAATGGAGCTGACTATACATAACTAATGACAAAAAGTAGGGACACTTGTGTCAAAATGGGTAAGAAAGCTGTCTGAGACTCAGAGGAGTTAAAAGTGACTAAACATTAGTGCATGAGCCCTGGGGTCCCAGACAGAGTCCCTCAGGATGGCATCCCTTCCCTCCAGCGTGTCCTCTGCACAGCACAGCTTGGTGTCACTGGCAAATTTGCTCAGGGTCCCCTGCATCCCACTGTCCTTGTCACTGACAAACAGCACCGATTCCAATAGCAGCACTCAGGAACACCACTCCTCAATGATCTGCAGGTGGACATCGAGCCACTGACCTCAACCCTGTGACTGAGAAGATCCAACCAGTTTTTTATCCACTGAGTCACCTACACATCAAATCCACGTCTCTCCATCTTAAAGACAGGATGTCATGTGGGAAAGTGTCAACTGCTTTGCACAGGTCCTGGTAGATGATGTCAGCTGCTCTTCCTTCATGCACCATTTCTGTAACCCCATCACAGAAGGCCACCAGATTTGTTGTGGTGAAGCCACATTGGCTGTCACCAATCACCTCCTTGTGTTCCATGTGCCTTAGCATAGCTTCCAGGAGGATCTGTTCCACGATCTTGCCAGGCACACAGGTGAGACTGACCAATCCGTAGTTCCCCAAGTCTTCCTTATTTCTCTTTTTTTGAAATTGGGGTTATGTTTCCCTTTTTCCGGTGGGAACCTAAAGCTAAACTGCCACGCCTCAAGTATGATGGATGGTGGCCTAGCCAATTGCTCTGTCAGTTCCCTCAGGACCCACAGATATATCACATCAGCTCCCATGGACTTGTGCACCTTCAGGTTCCTTGAATGGTCTCAAACCTGGTCTTCTCCAATAGTAAGCAGTGCTTCACTCTCCTGGTCCCTGCCTTTGCAGGGAGAACTTTTGGGTTGCTGTACTGAAACTCCTCAGCCTTTTTAGAAAGGCAACTCTTCAGAAGTTGCACAGGTTTCCTTTAATACCTCACTAAAGTTTCATGCCTGGGATGACTACACTCTGAGAGTGGCACCTGGGCAGATCATTAATCTGATTTTAAGACAACAAGGCTGCACCTTAAACAAAGCCCACTTTCTGCCTGTTCCCCCATCTCTGCTTTCCTGAACATCACCCTACAACTCAAACTGGAGACTTCTCAAGGAGCATGAGAGATCAAGAGTACGCATAGTGGGCAGAAGCTCTGGATCAGCCGTCAACCACATGTCTCAAACACATCACAAGTTCTTGTTCCTGCCCCCACAGCAGTGGGAATTTCCACTCTCCTCAGCAGCAATGTAAGCCAGGAGTACTGTTTACATGGCTGTGCCAGCCTCCCCCATGGTTCCGAGGCACCACCAGATGTGATTTGTGAGGTGCTGTCTGGAGTTTCAGACAAAAGTAGTGCTGCACCTAGGCAAAGTCCCACCTCTCTTCAGCTGCACTGCAGGCACAACTTACACCTGCGCACATTGATACCTGAGAGAACACGGAATCTTTTGCTAAAGCTGACTCCACCAAGGAAAAAATCAGGTCCTGAATGCAAAAGCCTTTTAAAAGAAATAATTGAATCTTACTAATTTCTGAGCTTACAGGAAGGGCAAGCAAGGGCTTGTGCTGCAGGCATTTGAAAGGCTTCTATTAGGAAACTGTTCTGATTATTTTAATGCACCAAAAAAAAAAAAAAACCTGAAAGAAAAGAAAAAAAAGAGGGGGATGGAAATGGTGATTTTCTTCTTTACCTGAGATGCTCCATTTAGGCAAGGAACCAAACCAGGGGTGTTACACAACAGCTCCAAGTTCTGTTCAGATGCTGTGCTCTGCTGCCCACTGGGAACAACCACCTGCCTTCCAAGCTGCCCGTAGTCCACTCTGCCCCAGGTGAACACCTTGCCAGCTTCTAAACATAAAACACATTTCAAGATTATTTACTCACCAAGTTCCTGAAACATGTGCATGCCAATTCAAAACCACAACTTTTTAATGCATCTTATCTACAGCTTCAAAAGCCTGGTGAAAACTTATTTCTAGGAGCAGAAAAAAACAACATGAAAACCTATCTCAGGATATTATGAGATACTTCTGTGCAGCTGCTCATTCTTCATTAACTTTTTTTCTAGCAGAATAACATCTGGATAGTAGCCTGGGCTGTAAATAAAACCACATCAGTAAAGCTGTATAACCTGGATATTCTACATACAATAAACACATTTTGGTTATACAAAGGACATATTTTAGGTTAATGGAAGCACAAACAAAACAGTTTATTCTGACACAAAATATTATCTAGAAAAGAGAAATGTTTTCTATTCCCATTCTTTGCCAAAGACAATTAATTGCATGACCTGCATTTAACAGAGTTTTATGTTTTCCTGATAGAAGTTACATTCTGTCACTATTGACAGCAGAGCTATAGTCCTCAGGAAACAGTTGTTAGTCAGGAACACCAGCACAACTGCCATTAAGCATTGCAAATACCCTGGTTTGTTTTCACAGGAATCAACATTGGCCAAGGAAAGGTAACTTTAAATAGATTCAGGACTATATGGTTCTCCCTCCTCTGCAAGGGTTATTATTCCAAGTGCACTGCTGCAGGACTGACACCCAAAACACCATTCTCCTGCATGGATAACATCCATACACATCCTTCTTACCTTTGCTTTCCTTGAATTAAAAAAAAAAATTAAAAACCATACAAAGTGAAAGCACTATTTTCTTAAGGAAGTGACTACGTCCCTGTAGATGGTAAAATGTCCCTTCTGGGCTTCCAATTTAAAAAGTTATATACACACAGCATAAGGTAAAGTCCTCAACTTGGTTTTAACTAGAACCATCAACCCACATTCCAGCCCAGAAAGAAACCTGCAATGACCTTGAGTTATGTACAGGTACCAAGCCTCAACCTGCTCTCTGGAGTTGAACTCAAGTCATCACGTTTATAGGCCAAAAGATGTGGATCTGGGGAAAATACCATCCAGTCCAGCAAGTCAGCTCCCACACACACTCACCTCTCCCTGTCAGTCAGTACATGCATACCCCACAGAGGGGTCAGGTACAGGGGGTATGATCACACCGCTCAAAGGTGACAACTGAGAGGTTTCTAAACAGATGCCAAAACACAAACCCTTGGAAATCTGAACATCTCCCTTTTCCTTAGGGTGCTGTTAAACTGTCTTGAAAGGGACACAGGTGGACACTGCTGGTTTGTGGAGTTTAAGGTGATAATGCATTTTGTAAATAAGCTGGAAACCTCAGTTCATATACAGGAGAAGCATAGGTATTTTCCTTGGAAATCTGCTGGCAATGGTATCTTTCACTCCAATCACTGCAAGTTTTTCACATGCATTCTCTGAGTTCATTGATAATGCTTCCCCTGAAATAATTACGTGATAAAATTAGTTGTCCTTCTCTCTCAAGGGCACGAAGATTTTTTTCTTTTCAGTTCAGAGAAAAGCTGAAAAGAGTCACATACTACATTCAATATACGTGAGGTCTTTTAACATACATTTTCTTAGGTTAAAGGATAAAAATAAATTTCATTAAGAGAACTACTAGGATGTCTTAGATTAGGAAGACAGTTTGAGGTTTAAAAAACATACTTGTTCTGAAGTTAGTGTATTTACTTTTCAATTTACATAGATCTCTGCTAAAAACATCTGCAGCTGCAAAAATGTACATTACAAATTTAAATACAGACTAAGCTTCGGGATTTACATCAGACCAGCTTACTGCACTTCTATAGAACCCTATTAGTGGACTGGGAATGGATAGTCAGGCTGCTTTATTTTATATTAACTGCAGAAACTGAAACTGAGTTTTATGAAATCTAAAGCCAGGAAGAATTTTTGTAACTTCTAGTTAGATCATTAATATACCACAGGCTCTCAAGCCCTGCCCAGACATTGCTGTATTGATCCCAAGGACTATAGTTGAATTAAAGCACTTCAGCTCTCAGAAGCCAAAAGTATCAAGTGCCACAGGCAAAAACATCAGCAAGCTGCAAGGCCTCTGAAAAGGCAAGCTTGGAATCAATAATACAGACCCAGATCCTCACACAGTCTACAGCACCATCCCTACCCAGAGGCAACAAGGGTTTCTCTCAACCTTTTGGGGGAAAAAAATCTCCTTTCTCAAAAGAATCTGGTGCTCTGTCTGGAGCCAGACATGAACAAGAAACACCAGCCCTCACATAACAAAAATGAACTTTTGCACCATCCCACCAGGGTACAGCTCCAGTGGAACTGAAGACTGCAAGCATATATGAAGGATTAAAACAGCAACAAGGCTTAGCTACAACAAAACATGTGCCATCCACAGATTCTATTTTCTTTCACTGGACAAGCTACCAAAGAATCACTTTGCAAAACTAAACAGAACCCTTAGCAGAATGTAAACTACGTCTGTAAAATGAATGTAAAATGTTTCCAATTACAAACACAGACCATTGCAATTAACTTTTTCTTTTTTGCCACAATAAGGGAAATTAGTTTCAGGTGGTTATTAGTACTCAAGCATGGAAAACATTCATTTAAAAATATTAAAGCAAGATAAATTAATTTTTGCTTTTAGGAAGAATTTCTTGAATGCCCAAAGATGAGTTAAGCAACCAGTTCCTTCTCACTGCTCATCAGTGCCGTTCTCAGTTGATATTGAGACATATTCCTTTCACAGACTTGTTCCTTTTTGCTGAGCATTCCCCATCCCATGCTCAGATTCCCGCTAATAGTCAATCATCTCTATTTTTCAGCCAAAAAACAAATGCCTAGGGATCCTTTAAAAAAAAAACTCAAAGCACATAAATCTGTCTTTTCTGTGAAGGAAACTAACAGAAGCTGATTTAGATGTGCCTTTTCTATGAAATACTGATTATACTTTCAGCAAACAAACAAAAAAAAAAACCCAGTCTCAAGTGGAAATTTCAGGCTGAGGCAAACACCAATGCATGGAAAATTCCGCCAAAGGTTAAAATCTCGTCAAAATCCTAAGGAAAAGAAAGCACTGAGCTATGACAGAAAGCATTGAGCAATTGTAATGGGAGGTATTGCTACTGTGCTGCTTATAAAATAGATGGTATTTTAAAATGTTCTAAGAATATTTGAGAAAAAGACATTAGTCATACAGAGTAAGGAGGTTGCAGGATGAATTACTTAAGAATGAAGGGTGATATAACAAGGAGTTGGTCTAATATTAGACTAGGACAGATTTTAATTAGAAGTCAAGAAAACATACACAGTGATGAGTCAACTGGACAGAGTACATCAGCCATGGAAGTGGCTGAGACATCAGAAAATGTGATATTTCATACCAGACTGTGCAGGAAGAGGGCATACAGAAGGCAGGAGTAATTTCTACAACTTGTGTAGAAAGAAGTGTACAGTACTGAAAAGCTTTTCCAGTTCTTCTAAGATACTAACAGTGCTTCCTAAGACCTGGATCTTGCCATGTTCTGAGCATGGAGGCTCCAATTCCAAAAGGAACTTCTACTTCTCTGCTGTGAACATCCACATTGTCCCAGATGACTTTAAAGCAACTGCTCATTTTTTCACCAGGCAAATGCTACATCAAATAAAGTCAAGAGGGTTCAATACCATTTGGAATTAAGGAGTAAGAGATATAAATTCATGCATCCTGTGTTACTCCAGTTTACAACCTGAATGAACCACACAGTACAGGAGTTCAGAAAACTGGAAAAAAAAGACAAAGGAGAGAAGATTTTTAAGAAAAACTTTCTGACAGCTCCTTAAATAAGCAACACAAACAACAGTATGCTGTATTGTTTGAGATTCTACATGATCATGCAGATCTGGTTTGCTCATGCTCTTTGAACTGTAGACACAGCAGTCTGCAGCAGTGTACACACGGCAGCAAATCACCCAAAACACATGCTCATGTCCCTCACAGAATACAGATGAAGATACATACATATTCAAGGGCTGGAATACAAACCACTCTCTGAAAGGTTCCTCTGCATTTTCTTCACAACATCCTTCTGTCCTCATGTATAACAAAGCACAGACAGTTAGGAACGTCCTCAAAATTACAAGTTCATAGCCTTCAGAGTACTGCAAATCTGGTAACATTGCATAAAGCACTTCTAGTTGCTTCATTCCTGACAGTGTAGTTTTTGCTATGCTGTTTTATATGCTACTGAGGCTGTAGAGCATGTAATTTTTCCCTTTTAGTACTTTTTTAATCAATCTGCTCAGCCAAGTAAGTGGAAAGAATTAGCAATAAAAAATACAAGTACATTAGTTTTAAAAACAGGTTCGTTGTTTCTCAGTAAAACACAACAGACAAACAGACACATTAAAATTTACTTATTTTCACTAGACTCAGATTTATCTTTGTATCATTTTTCCTGTTTTAAGATAATATCATGCACTAGCATTATCTCCTTGAAGTCTCTATTTGGTACCCAGGGAAGCTTTGAACTATCCTTCATACATACTAGATGAAAGAGTTCATCTAGGCTATCTCAGTTCATGGCTGCATTAATGATTACTTTTCAAATGAACTCTGGATATTCACACTGAATGCTTAATGTCAGGTTTGAAATATTAAGTTCTATATAAAAAATTCCTAATTCCTTCTTTCACATGAAAATTCACAGGAGAAGGCATTAAAAATTGACATTCAGAGGCTGCCTCTTGCCTCCTCCCTGCCCTATGCAGAATAACACTTCTCATCTACAGATCTCTGCTATCCTTAAGAAAATCAGTGATGTCCTTGACCCATTCTGAGAAACTTCCTCATCTACCTATAAACAGCCCTTGTGCAGGGTAACCTAACAGAAAAACATTCATCCCAACAGCCTTAATTCCTTCTTGGCTGAAGACAGCTTTAATTCAGCAGCTGGAAACCAGGCATCACCACACCTGCAGCCTAACACCTGTGCATGGTCTCAGTGCAAAGCAGAATTATCAGTCCTGAAAAAGGTTTAAATGGCCCCCCGATCCTTTTAACACAGGAGTTCAGCATACCAGAGCTGTCCACATCTCTTCACACATTATCCTTCCATGACCTCCTTACAAGCTGCTGCATCTTCATACAATAGGCACTCCTGAATTTTTTTCCATATTCATTCATAGCAGCTATTAAGAATGTATCACCAAAATACAAATCTATGCACAGTATTGAGGTCATGCCTCATCAGGGAAGTTCAAACAAAGCAGCAAAAGCACTTCAGGGATGACAGCAACAGAAAACTAGAGTTATTTCCACTGCCACTTTCAGACTTCTGCAGTCACAGGCTGCAACACACAACTGGTTCAGAATAGCCCACAGAGCATCCACACAACAAGCTGCAGTTCACAAGGGTTTCCAAGTGCTCTGCGAAGAGATTTAAGCCTGCAACAAAAGGGCACAAGTGCCACAGTAGGAGAAACACAACAGCATCACCAATCCTCCTCTAACAGATATGGATTTGCCATAGAACTAATTGAGAAGTAATATATTCATTAAGTGGGCCAAAGATTCCCGCTATCCTGAGCTACATCAGATGTTCACAAACCTGATCAAATTTAACCACAGTCATGAGGGCAAGACAAATCAACAAGATTTCACTTCCCTACAATCAGAGGCTCACCTGTGATCCAGCAAACAACTGGTTTCTCATTGTGACCCATTCTTACTACTATTGGGGGAGTGGGGAAGAGAAAAAAAATTCCACCTCCTTTCAGAGCCTCTTGGTGATATCAAAATATTGAACACCCAAGGACTGGTATGAACATGGGATATAATGGAAAATACTCAGCTAAGCTAAACTTTGAGGATGTATGCGACTCACCAAGAGAAGACACCTGTACTGTGACCGTCTTTAGCACAGACTAAAATCCTGAAAGTGCAGAATGAGAGCTCCTTTGGCAACAGTTTACACCAAGAAACTTTGGACCCAGTTTTCCCCCCACTAGGCCACTGCATTCATTGTGTTTGAACTAATTGGGGAAAAGAAGGTAAACCAAGCCAAGGAATTGATCTGGCTGAAAAATAACCTTAGGAAATGGGAGCTTGGCTGCAGCAAATACTGCCAAAGGCAGTGCTGTATTAAGTCAATGTAATATTCCATAGGCTAGGTACAACTTGCCATTTCCATGACATGCTAAATTTGTCATGCACTTGACCAACAGATCCATCTTTACCAGCACTTTGGACATCTTTAAACATCTAAACAGCTTTGACTTCCATTCACTAAAAAACAGGCATACTCCTCCTTTTTTATTTCCATAGTTACACCAAGTTATGTGTCAAGATGGGCAATGCTCTGTTAATGGAACTATTCACACACTTAACAGCATGCTTCACTGCTTTGGAAGTTTGAAAAATACCTTTGAATGTGGCAAATTCCAGGACATTCCAGATGCCTTGGAAGTCTTGTCTCTGGTTCAGGCTATAGATGGGATACTGACCATTTTCCTCTTAGAGGAGAGACTGGAAATATGAAGTACCACACAAAGCTCTGAATAAATCAGAGGAAAAACTAAAGTGTAATGATTTAAATGCACATGAAGTTGTATTAATACTGCTGGTATCAAACAGATATATCATCTTGGCTGAAAAAAGGAAATGGGGAGACATCATGAAATCCATGCAATCATGAAACAAAGCTGGGGAAGGGAGCTGGGGGCAAGGGTGGGATTTTTAAGCACCTATCAGACTTTGCATTCATCCTGCAAGGTGAGAAAATTCCCTCCTTATTTCCCTCCACTCATGATTAGAGAGTCATGACTGCCTCACCAGCTGTGCCTCTGGCTTATTTTAAATTCAAACTATGATACATATCTCACTTTTAGACTTTTAATAGCAATGCCTTAAAATGCAGATTGCTGGCTAAATTTAGTTACATGATTAAAAACAAATCTAACTCATCTCTACCCAGCAAACAGAACTGCTGCATTCAAGGTTCAATAGAGGACTTAACTCTTCAACTAAAAACAAAGGCCTAACAAAAAGCAGAAAAAAAGAAAATTAAAGCGCAATTTGGTGATGTCTCCAAAAATGCAAGATGCATAAAAAATTAACCAGCTATGGAAAACTATCTGCAAATGCATCATAGTATACCATAGGGTTTTTGTTCAGTACTTCTGCAAATACATTCTGCACTATGCTACTACAGCAGTATGAGTCATACACTTTTACTGACATTCTATATTTATATCTCCATGCCCTTCTTCACTGTTATATGCTTTCTTCCATACAGGCCTCTCTAACCTGGAATTTCCTTCCTTCTGCAGCTGAGCATCTCTTCCTCTAACATTCCCCAGAAAACTGAAAAGACATGCAGCTCTTTCTGAACACCATTTGGGAAAAAAAACACCCTTGAACTATCATAATATGCTGTGTGTGCTTTTATTTGTTTCCAATTATTTTCTTGTGTCTAATTAGATTTCCTAATCTCTTGTCTGTAACAGGACTGCTTAGATATTTACAGTAATTTCACGAATACAAGCCGCACCAATTTGACCAAAATTTTGGTGGAAACCCGGAAGTGCGGCTAATATTCCGGGGCGGCTAATCTATTAACAAAATTCTAAAAGCTGCCAACACGGAAGTGAGAGCCCGCGGCAGCCCCAAGCCAAGCTGGAGCCCGGCCGGCCCCGGCAGAGGTGGGAAAGCCTGGCAGAGGCGGGGCCAGCAGTGTGGGGGCGGGCGGCAGAGCCTGAGCCAGCAGGGCGGGGCAGGGAGGGCGGCAGAGCCTGAGCCAGCAGGGCGGGGGAGCCCGGGAGAACTGGGGCTAGCAGTGCAGGGGAGCATGGCAGAAGCAGGAAGGCCGACGGGTGGGGCTGCCTGGCAGCGGGGGAAGCCCAGCAGAATCGGGGCCAGCAGCGTGGGGGAGCCCGGCGGTGCGGGGGCCTGCAGTGCCGGCCAGGGCGAGGAAACGCGGCGGCGGTGCAGACGGGAGGGGGCGGCCGGCGAGCCTGGTGGCGGCGGCGGCAGCCCTGCCGGCGGGGCGAGCGAAAGCGGCGCTCGCGAAAGCGCCGCCGCGAGCCGCCGCCGCGAGCCGCCGCCGCGAGCTGCCGCCGCGAGCCGCCGCCGCTCGCGAAAGCGGCAGCGGGGTGAGCGAAAGCAGCAGCGGGGCGGGCGGCGAGCCCGGCGGCGGCAGCCCTGCCAGCCGGGCGAGCGAACGCGGCAGCGAGGCGGTGCTGACGGGAGAGGGGGGCCAGCGAGCCCGGCGGCGGCGGCAGCACCACCCGGCCAGCCCCGCCGAGCCGTGGCGCTGAGCTGGGCCACCCGGCCCCGTCGGCAACCATGAGCGGGCCGAGCCTTCCTGGCCCCGCCCTGAGCCAGTAAAGCCCGCTATGCCGCGATCCTGTTACTAATTGGCCAATTTGTGAAAGCTGCGCACGGATTCTCGCGACGAACGAAAGTGCGGCTAATATTCGGGGTGCGGCTTATCTATTGACAAAGACAGCAACATTGTCGAGGCACCGGGGGTGCGGCTTATAATCCGTGCGGCTTGTATTCGTGAAACTACTGTATTCCCTTTGAGGCAAAGTCCAGGTCCTGTTTCGTTGGACTCAATACAGTACGGTGGTAGAGAAAATCTTATTCAGAGATTACAAATTACAACATAGGCATGTTTTCTAGATCATTTTATGAAAAGCATTCCCTCTAGCTGCAATGTTGCAAACATTGAATCTGCCTAATCTGGAGAAGGCGAGATCCTGCTACTCTCAATATCCCATTGCCCTCTGAGCCTCAGCAGGAACAGGCATGTGTCTACAAGAGATAAACAAAGGGAAGGTAATTAAGTTCCCAGTGCTAATATTTACCTTGTCAAAAGACTCAAGGGCATGCTGTGGAAAGGCAGACACAGAAAAATCAAAAAAAAAATATGCTCTGGAATGGCAGCCTGAAGGAGCACTGTGCTTTTTCACTGCTGTCCACAAGATGCATTCCCAATAATCATAGACCAGTTGCACAAGAGATTTCACTAGATAACAAGCCTCAGACATGCATGATTCTGAAGAGTCACAACATCTACAAAGAAACAGACAGCATTACAGATGTAATAAAGTGTTTGAAGAGCAGTCCTTGGATTTCCTAAGTGGTTTGAACTTCCTCAGTCACTCCAGAAGCAGCCAAGTTCTACACCCAACGGAGTTCAGCCCTAACTGTGTGCTGTTCTTAAGAAATAAAGTAAAAAGAGGAGAACAGTACCACAAACCCAACAATGGCACCTCCAGAGCCTCCCAGGAGATCACCCGCCTGTTCAGAGTCAGAATCATTATAAGAACAACTACAATTGACTAAGACAGAGTGGGCTGTGCACCTCAAATAATGAGCAGCGTTCCCCGCTGACAGGAGGAACAAAACAGTCTAAAAGAGGATGGGAAGGAAAATTCATACCCTTTGAAGTCAAGAGATGAATAATGAGCAATAAGGTGATGTATTCTCTCTGGAATATCATCCCAACTTCTCCCTCCACCCACAAGAAAGTTAAAGAGTTGGGCAAGGGGGTGGAGGAAGAAATAAAAGCACAACACAAGATTCCACCTGAGTATGGCAAGATGCTTAACACCAAGGAGACTGCAGGGAGAGAGTGGACAAAGGTGTAAATGGTGCACAATGGTGAAAGCATCCAAATTGCCACTTATGTATGCCCTGAAAAAAAAATCCGTTGACTCCAGACTTCTTGTGTCTATGTCTCTTAACATTGTGAGGTGTTTTCAGCATTTCAGAACTACAGGCACAGAGCATGGGGCAAGTTTGAAAATTTAGAGACATTTTAGAAATGCTACCAATGAATGCAATGTAAGTCCATCCTGCAAAAGAATGAGAAATTCCCAGCAAGAGGGAATGATGCTAGTGAGATTTACTTCTGATGCTTACTCAGGGAAGCAATAGCTGTCCACAACTACCTCTGTACAGCTACAGCAGCTGTATCTACTTGCAGTGCCAGCAAACGTGTTTAAGGTTTACCTAAGTGTGTATATGAACAGGGTTGTAAGTATTGATGTGCTATGCAGCCTGTTACTAAGAGAGGCTTAGGTTTTAAAGTGAGAGGGGGGGAAAATAGGAGAACTTTTCTCATTAGGAGTAAAGAGAGGACACCAGTGAAGAACAAAAAGCTCCTGTTTTTTCAATACCTTCTTTTCTCTGATGTTAAATGGATATTGATCAAAAGAAGCAGTACCCTTCTATTCATGCTTCACACAATACAATGACATTGGGCAGCTTCTAAAGAAACCATGAGTTTTCTCCTGTGCTAAAATAGGTTTTCATGAACTTTGTTTGAACACTGCTCTGGTGAACTAGAGAAATTTTAAATTACTGCCCAGATTTTTAAATCACGCACTGCAGAAGTTTGTTGTTTTTCAACAACAGCTTCTACCTGTGTGCATGGCCACAGTGTTTTGGGCTTTTTTTGGCATTGTGTGTTCTGTTTATTGTGGCAGAGTGAACAAGAGGAGACAAAACAGGATTTAACATCCTCCTTTGTACTGTGTGACTTGTCAGGATGATTCTTCAACCCACATGAACATCTAGTAATCCACACTGCCACCCTTTCATTGTGCCCACAGCCTGACCTTCACTTCTGGATGTTTTAGTGTCCATTTACTCCTCAATGAACAGCTTAGGCTCCAGGAAGCTGTGTCATTAGCAGGCACAAGCCTGAAATGTGTGTACAGACAAATTCCTGCAAAATATCCATCACCTAAAAGATCCAAAATTCAAGAGGATAAATGCCAAACTGATTAGCAGTTTGCTTTCTATTTTGGGGTGGGGAAAGGACAAACAGGAAAATATACTCCTAAAGAAGGAGTTTCTGCATGTATATTTTGGGCAGCTTTATAAAGGTAAATTTTTGAAAATTCTAGAAAAGATTTCCTATATTCATGATGAAAATATCTTAGCAAAACTTTCATAAAGCACTGTCCCTGCATAGATCTTTGACTACACAGCATTTTTTCAATTTTTTTTCTTTTATTTACATACCGAGCAAAACAGAGAATGAGTCACCTGAGGAAATCCCACCCCTCCTAGGGTTTCTCTCCTGCATGAATCAGATGCTAATACCTCCTATTCATCCAAGTCTTTATCCTCCAAAAATAAACCATCGTGATTGTTTTATTATTACATACTGTGGGCCCCATAACACTGGATAGAGAAGAAAGCAGACATGAACCACACAGGTTCTTAAATCCAGCAGAACATCCCAAAAATCCTTAAAGTGTATCCTAAGTAACACAGAAAATGTAACTCTCCTTCATCTGCAGAGCTCAATCTCAGCTGTTTGGGATCAACACAGAATATATGTAGCTACTACTGAGAGAGAATGAGATCAAAAAAGAACTACAAAAAAAAGGGATTCCATCCTCAGTTTCAACTACCACAACACAAACTGTGGTTCCTCACAACTGGAATAATTTAAAGAACACTCTTGGCAGATCTCATCATACTACCCAAGTATCAGAGCCATTCTACAAGACTACAGACTTATTACTGAAAATTTACAGCTGTCGATATATCTCGTGTATCCTACAGTATCCTACAGCAAATTATTTACTTCAAGGTAATCATGAAAGGAGCAATCTAGGTAGGCTTTATGGACATTTTTCCTGTTGTGTCTAGGTTTTTAAGGACAAAAAAGTTCCTGAAAAGTACTGTTTTTCAGAAGTACTCAGCTGCCACTAAGCTCTTAAAAAGCCCACTACCTATGTTTGAAGAGTAAGACTCATTAGTGAGCATTAAACATGAATAATTAATTACTAAACAGGAAACGTCACTTAAAGATTATGAAAACAAGTATTTAATGCCCTTAAAATGCTACTAAGGTTAAATAAGATCAATGCACTTACATACAAAGATTGTGCACACAGCTGCTTTCAGAAGCTGAGCTTAGAAATGCTTAGCTTAGTAAATACATAGCTTAAAAGGAAGTTATTTGAAAATACAGTAGCCACCTCTCAAAGGCCCATAAAACTAAGAGGGTAGAGTATATATACCTTGTTCTTGGCAATTAGTTACCATGCACATTAATTCAACTACCAGGTAATGATTGGTTCCAGCTTCTTATTCCATACAGAGGGAGTGCAAAGCACTTCTGCCTTACTAAGGATTTCAGCTGTTTGTCTGAGGTCATGTTATATCCACTTGGCATAACTGCAGAAATTCTGAAGTGCAAATTCTAACCCTTGCTTGTGTGCTTCACATAAATTCTCTACACTAAGAGCTTTGAGTGGCCAAAATTTCAATCAATCCCATCATCATTTTACTACATGCAAATGTAGTCATATGATATTATAACACTCACAATGAAATTGTAAATGTTTTTGCCCCCCACTCAGATCTCCCAGCTGGAAGAGGGTGTAGGGAAGAACTCCCCAAACCAGTCTTCCAGTCCATCCTCTTTTTGCTGGATAGCAGGCCTGACACAGAAGCATCATTGTGGAAAGCAGCATATTAAAGCCTCAAAGATGAATTAAAGGCTGAGAGGTAAAAAAAGGAGGTGAGTTATGCAGTGTCTGGCCCAGTCTGTCAGAGCAGAAACCAAACAACAGCGGTCTTGTGAGTTCCACATTTAGATCTCACTCTGACTTCCACATTTGGATCTTTCTCTATTAATATCTATGAATATGGAACTTGAAGGCAGCTTACGACAGAAGTAAAGAAACAGTGAATTTTCTCTTGCCTTTATCTTTGCTTCTTTTTAGCTTCAAACAGGTGAATTGAAGAGACCCAAGTGCAATGTGAATGATTTCAGCATGGTTCAGGAGAAAGGCTTTGACATATAACAAAGCAGAAACAGTCAAACAGAAGAGCAAGTGGCTTAGATAGTGCCAGCAGTTCCAGCTGCAAGTAGTCAGAAGAACTAGACAGAGACACTTACAGCCAAACAATTCTTCATTTAAGGAAATTTTTATCAGCTTTGTACCCTGGTTTCACAGTAATTGTGAGAGGGGAGGTGCCTTCAATGCAATCATCGTCATTACCATTGCAAGAGTTTAATTTGCTTTAAGAGAAAAAGAATAAGAAAAAATAAACCCCCAAGGAATAGCTCAGAGCCAACAAGGTGCCCTTCTCGGCCCACAAAACTACAGCTCCTCTTGCACAGCTGCTCTTGTGCTGTGAAAACAGAACAAACACCATGTTTACAGATTTCCTGTACACAAGCATGTACTTACTAACATATCTGACCTTGTTTATTACATTTGCTAAATAGATGGGTAGCCATAAACTGCAGCAATCCAACCACAAAAACCAAAGGAAAAAAATAGGAAAATTAAAGAAAGTAATGAATTCCTTATCTCACCCACTAATGACTTGAACAAAATCTATACCAGATCCACATTTTAAAGCTGCATTTTCTACTGAACACTTTATTTAAAGATGAAAATTCTGTCAAATTGGGACAGTTACATTATTTAAGTCCACAACAATCACTGTTCCCACTAGTAAAAGAGAATATGATACACACACATACACAAAAGGAGGGGTTGGAATTCCGTATAATAGTCCCTCTTTCCACACTGGCCTAAAGCCCAAGAACATAATGCTGAATGATGATTGAGTCATTTTCCAAACTCCTCCAATCATGAATTACTTAGTAAAATACATCTGGACAGGATGTATTCACACAGCAAGTGTGAATCACAGAACCACAGAAGCATTCAAGTTGGAAAATAGTTCTAAGATCATCAGGTCCAACTGCCTACCCTGCACCAAAGCTATGTTCACTAAAACATGTCGTCAAGGGCTGTATCCAAGGGTTTTGAATACTTCCCAGGATGGTGACTCCACCACTTCCCTGGGCAGCCTGTTCCATGAGAGAAAGCCATAGCCAGAAGATCCAGGACAGATGCAATGTAATGTCACGGCTCACAAAGGGAATTTCAAATACTAAGGTAAGTTTCTTTGTCCCTAATGCCGATCACTGATGTTTCTATTCTACAATGAGTACCTTCAATCAAACTTAGTAACAGTTAAACATCTTCCTGACACCTTTCTTTTCACACAGAAATGATATAAGATGGCATGCACAGCTATTTACTGTACAACTGGAAGTTCCTAGCAACAAGGATAGGTAAAAGAGTGCTGGTGACTGAAGAAACAGCTCAATTACTCAAAAGATGATGTTAGGAAGATTCTGTGATGAATCTTTGCATATGAACAACTCTCAACACTTTATAAAAACCTTTCAGAACATACCTTCAATTCCCATTGGAGCCAACCTCTTCTTCAGCAACCAAACCACTGAATTAATTTCTTCAAGACTTATCAAAACCATGTAGAAGTAACTCCCAGCAGGAAACAGCATGAATAAGAGTGTAGAATCACAAAGCCAACATACAGACACACACTCTCAATTTTTTAATTGAAAACTAAAGCCAAGGAATGATGCCAGACCATGAGGCCAAAAAAATGCCAAAATTTTCCAGGTATTCAGGTATTTACAGCTATCTAGAATAAAACTTTAAAACAATCATTGTGTAAGTTGAAACACCAATGAGACGAATGTGTGACGGAACAAGAAGACAACTCTGAAGACAATACAGAAAACAAGGTGATTTCCATATACAGCTGGAGTCTTTTATCCTGTTATTGCACACTAAATTTCCCACAGTTCCCGGTATTCATTTCTGAATTTTAGACCCCAAGCTTTTGCAGTTCTTTCCTCTTGCCACGCTCTACACTTTATAATCAAATGCAGCAACTTCAAGATTGGCTCTGAAGCTTCAAAATTGACCCCCAAGGTAGGTGGACAAAGGTTTTTCTTGTTTGAACATTAATTGAACTCAAGTTCTGCTTCAAAGAGGTTCAAGGTACCTATCAATTTGGAGGTTTTGATTAAGCTATTTTTTAGTTTTTCACCTGTATTCCCAAAACCCAGCATCCTTCCAATGAAATACAGCTGCCTCACATCAGGCTTCAGTTTCAAACTCTCAGATGCTGGGTCTAAATAGAGACAAGCATTAAAACCAAAAATATATATATTACATATACACATAAATCAGCATTTGCTGTACTAGGGAGCTGCTGAAAAACTCAAGGTAGAGAAAGTTTGCTTTCCAGAGGAAGGCTGCAGAGCCTGGATTCAAGAGCAAACTGGAAAGGACCTCTAGTGGGCTGAAGCTGTGCTGCTTGGGTGCCAGACACGTCCTTCCCCTTCACCTCCCTGCAGCTGCACAAATTGCCAGCAAAGCCCAACAGCTTTACCTTGTGACTGCCATCAGAAAAGGCACCTAGAAGTGCAACTACAGCCTCTGTGAAGGACTGATATGCTAAAGGTTAATGACTCAAACAAGATCATTAGAAATAGTCTCTCATTCTGCTCTCTGTGCTTGGAGGGACACACTGTCATTTGCTTCAGAGAAAACAGGAGATGGTTTCTATTTTACTGTGTAGGTCACTAACATGTAGGTCACTCCCTTCAGAGTGGTTTTATGTGGCCTAAATGACACGACATCGAAGGACATTCAAAGATGCACAAATTCAGATGCACATTTGGAATTAGGATTCGGAATATTATCCAGACTGTGTCACATTTGTTCCTCCAAGACTTTTCAGCTGTAGGTATTTTTGCACAGGCAGCAGAAACACAATTTGAACTTCATTTTTGAAGTAACTTTCTGAGTGAAAGAGCTTGGAATTCTTTATCTGAGCTCAAACAAAGCATAACTTCATGTGACACTATGTGACAAATAGATTAGGGAATGTATTCAGGAGAATATACAGATAATAAACCAGGCTAGATTAAGGAAGGTTATTTATTAGGCATCCCAGTTAAAAAGAAAATATCTTGTTTTGAAAGGAAGTTGATGATTCACCTCTACGTCTTTAAAACACCTCTGTTGCTATATTTAGGTTTGCCTTCAAGTCAGGCTGGTTCTACCATTCCCAAAGCAGACTAATTTACATCTTCAACATTACAGGCCACAGCTTAGCTCTCTTGTAAATGACCTAAGCAATAACCTCTCTTTCAGCAGTTACCCTCAAAGTGTTTGCATTAACTTGAGAGGGACCACAAATTAAAGCTGACATTGTTAAGGAGAACAATGTAAGACAGCTGCTCATTATTCAAAACTAGTATCACCTATACTGCAGTGGTGCTCTTGTGCCATTAAGCAGAGTGCTGGATAGGAGGCAAACCTTGTACAGAGTGGTTGTCTGAAGAGAACAGCACTTGTACTTGGAGTCCAAGGCCACAAGAACGCACCCTGCCATCAATGAAAAGCATTCCTGAGATTCACTTGACATAAGCATTCACACAGAAAATAAACCAAAGTTCATATCTCATCATCAAAGACCTGATCAAAGAGCAACCAGGCCTTCTCAACCTTCATCTTTTTGGATCAACCATCATCAACTAGGACCACCTCTACTATCAGAATAATATAACTTACTTTGAAAGTTTACTGGGGATGCCATCAGGTCTAACTGTGCTTCCTTTTCTCTGTAGGAAACAGTAATCAAGGCAGGAAAAGAAAGCACTCGTCTGTCTCGAAGGGTTCTGTGAGCCATTTTACAGTAAGAGTGTGTACAGTGGAAATAGCCCCAAAAGATACCTCTGTAATAAAAAGAATAAGGAATTGAAGCTGATGAAGATCAGTTAGATAAGGGTTAAAAACAACAACATCTCATGAAAACATTCCTTAACACCTTTAAGTCAAGGAATTAATTTCTCAGGAATTAATGTCTTGAATCCAAACTGCTTTATGATATAAAACAACAGCAAATGAAAAAAGAGTTGATCAATCTCTAAAAAGAAATGACAGGAAACCTCTGCTGAATGAGGTAGATCATAGAATATGAAAGAGATGCAGGCATTAAAGTGATTTCAGGTGCAATTAAAGAGAGAATGTAAAGAGAGAATGGGGAAAAAATTAAAATGAGTCCGGCGTTTTGCTTTATGTTACAGTAGAAAATTTTGCCAGCAGCATGAAGGAAAAACAAAGCAAGTCTTAAAACAGGCAAGCTTACATAAGAGGGAAAGACAGAAGACAAAAATATTTATGCCGTGTTCCTTTTTTCTGATAACAAACTGATAACTTGCTTGGACTCACTTTAAAATTGTCAAACCACTGCAGCCACGAAACTGGCAACTATTCCTCCAGATGGTTGCTTTTAACATCACTCTCTCATTTACTTTTCACTCTTCTGTTAGTTCTACAGCCAAGCACTGCTCACCTAGCAGATAAAGATCAAAATGTCATTTTCAAATGGCAGAATTTGTGAATTTATGCATTGTGTCCAGTGTTTATCACTCAGTTCCTTCCTATGTCTTTCCAAAGAGAAGAGTTTTTAGTTACTGTCAAGACAGCTGTAATAACATCTTTTTATTATTACTACTCTGACCAGGATTAATGTTCTGAAAAAAGAAACATTCAAACAGAATTCTAAGTATTTGTAACAGCCTCTTAAAATTCAACTACCTTCTGTGGAAAATACATGAGACTTCAGATACAGTAACAAACTTTAAACTACTAAATGTCACATCATGGTGAGATTATTGGTTTGAAAAAACTTATTATTTCATGCAGCAAAAATCCTGTACACTGCAATGTCTGTCCAAAGTATGTTTTCATCTTCCACAATGAGCAGACAAGTATCATACTACAATATTCCTTCCTTCCATTTTCCTGTGTCCAAAAATCATTCCTATTTTGCCTCCTTTCCACTAATTGGGGAATTCCCTAGAGTAAAGCAAGCAGGAACTGTTTGTATCGGTACCTCTGAAGTGCATGCAGCCCTAGGTATTCAGAAGACAATCCACTGGAGGGTAGGATGAAAATTACATATAAATATTTTAATTTATTAATAAATTATTAACAGTTTTAATTATTTAAGTTAATAAAGTACTATTTGAAATAGTGTTTATCTTTATCTCATCCTTTGTAAAATTTCTATTGTACACATTTTATAGTTTGCATCTTACAGTATTATATGTCTATATCTATAATTTATAAATAAATAAGTATAAATATATTGGATGCATGCTTGGGAATCACTGGTTTGTGACTTCAGCACCAGGAAACTGAATCAACATTTCCTCCTTTGCTAGGAGAAGGTGAAAATACTTGTGGGAAGAACTGCATGCAGGGGACAGTTCTCAAGTGGGCTGCATCTCTCAGTTATTCAGCTGCAAGTTTAATGCAGTAAATGATTTTCCAGAAAGGGTTAAGTGCTTCAGCTCACACTACATCTAGTAGCTGAACAACTCTTGAAATTCCCATAGGATCCTCATCAGTGTCTGGAGGCTGCCAAAGGCCATTCCAAATCTTATTCTAGATGATTTAGGTTCAGGTCCATTGCTCTTCAAAGAGATTTAAAGTTCTAAATACGTACAATACTGTTTCAGCATTAACTTGGGCCACTGCATCACTTGGCCAGTTTTCTAATGCAGTAGAAGGTCAGCCTGTTTTTATATAATTTTTTTTTTTAATATTCACCAGCAAATCACCCCTGATAGTCACTTGACACACTTCTTGTTGTATAAAAACACCTACTGAAATATTCCATGTCTGGAATACCCACAGATAAGCATCAAGTAAGTGAAACACTGAAGTTACTAAAACTCTGGGGAAATTTTATTTAGTGGGTATGCTCTATTAAGAAATAGTGAAGGAAAGCAAAACAAGTTGTCAAGATTCCCTCCTTAAAAATCAGATTATCCTGACTAATGGCTTCTTTCTACCATTTCTGTTACAGTGAGGATGACACATCAAGCATTTAATTCAAGAAAAACAGATTTTGAGATAAATTCTTTTACTCCACCTCAAAAGTTTCCAAACAGCTCACAGCACTGATTGCAGCTTTGAAATTTTCAGTATAGAACCCTCTAAAAATCAGAGTTCAGGCATTTCTTATAAACAGCTAAAAGAGCAGCTGATATAGATTTTTTACACACTTTTCTCACATACTTCGATGTCAAACAATGAATGCTATGAAACAGAAAACAACCAATTTGTTTTTCCAGTCACACATCACAGCTCTGGCTGTTCCGTTTCCTCTAAGGAAGGCTTCTACCCTCTTGTTAGCCTTAACTATGGCACCACACACTGTGCAACAGGAGAAGCAAAGAACACAACCACCACAAAATAGCTTCAGATGCCTGTCTTGCCTTTCCATCTCATCTACCTTTCCCTTCACGTTTCACACTCAGATGAGCTTCATCAGATCAGCCATCCCTTTACACATGAATATCACTGTTACATAACCTTCCTCTCATCCCCTCCTAGGTAAGAATCTAACCCTATGGCCCTCAACACATGCCAGCTTTCACACTGTCCTCATCACAAAGACTCCCAGTGAAGTACAGCTTCAACATGAAATCTGCTTTTGTTTTCATCTTCAGGGAATGTTCTGCAAGTAATGATGCCTCTTTTTACCCATCTTTTCCAAATATTTTCTGAGTTTGGCCACAAACACACACATAAGCCAGCTTATTTTAGTTTACTGATTTTCTTCTGAATATATTATTTTCTTTGCCCTTAATGCCCTACTAAAGGAGCAGCCAAAGGATTTCTCTCCTCATCATTTTTCAAGAGACAACTGAACTTGCGTAAAACTGCAGCACTGTGTCCAGCCACTATCAGAGAGAAAGAACGTTGCTTGCCTGCATCAAAGACAACATACAATTTACTGTTTGTGTGCCATATGTTACTGCTTTATAGATATCCTACCTGTCTGTGCCACCAGGTGGGTCCAGCCACTCCAAACTGCTCCAATCTTTTCGTGTGAGAAACACTGAGTGTCAATCTTCTTCGGCTCAGCTAGAAAGATGTCTCTGCTCACCAGTTGCCCGTGTTTGTTGCTGCCCCAGACATACAAGTGTCCTTCATCTACAACAGACAGAAGTAAAATCTGTTTAAAGGGATATAGATCTAACACCACCAGGTTCAGACTCTGTCTCAGCTCAGTGATGCTGAGGAAAGAACATTTTATTCAATTTCTGTTCTCACTGTATGCTTTCTCCTACCATTCTTTACCATTGTAACTGGGATATCAGAAATATTTGCAGGGCCTTAACAACACACCCTATTTTCTGAGGGCTACACAGACTCCCTGAAGCAACAAGAGCTTTCAGGTCAAACTGCCTAGACTAGTTTTTATTAAAAAACTAACCACAGTAGTCAACTTCTCTGACTGAAAAAGAATCAAAGCATCTTGGAGACATTTACTGAGCAGTCCCTCTCCTTCCACCCTGGCCTTGCAGACCAGCTATTATTTCCACTCCAAAGCTTTGATTACATCCAGTAAATAACTTTCTGGACTGCAGCAAATAATTCAAAGCCTGGCTGGCTGCTCCTGCTCTGCTTTACAGTCTCCCAGCTTCTCTACCAGAGCTAGACTCCCAGCTCTGCTCATACCAATTCTGCCTCCTTCAGCTTGAGCAAATTCAGTAAATCCCCCAAAGCAGGGACAGTCCAGTGCTCCTTGACTCACCTTGCACAGTCACTTCCTAAAGGAATCAAGCATGCACCTATGAACATACTACTAAAGCAGGTATCACCCATCACAAGGTAAAATTAAAATATTATCATGCCTCAAAATGACACCAGACAACACCTGAGAGACTTCTGTAAGTGATCACTAGCCTTCCACATTTCTTGTCTAAAACAAGCATTTGTTCGAATGCACACTACAGGATTCTAACCACAGGGATAAATCTTTTTACAGAAACATCCACACTACTTTATATCAGTGCAAGCTGGAGTTGCTCACAGCCTAACAACCAATGGACACTGACACAGTGACTGCTCAGATGAGTCCTTCTGCAGACATGACATATCATTAGTTCCATCTTTTCAGGACAAAACCATTCCTCCCAGGCCCTAGGCCTCCACAGTAAAAAAAAAAAAAAAAAAAATCCACAAAAAAAACCTTAAAGAGAACATGAGCTGTCAGGCCTCCCTTAAGCCTTTGCCAGCTTGCACAAGCTGGAAGCACAAGAAATAAATCTTGCACACATGATCTTGTACATTATTGTGGGCCCAGAAAGACTAGAAGCCACCTAAGTTCCAACACGGAATGGCTTGGAGCACATATCCGTAACACTCAAAGCATCAGGATGCCTCAGTTCAGCACTGAGCTCATTACAACCACCATGGCAGAAGTAAATCTTTCAGAGGGAAAAAAAAATTATAACTTTAGCTACAGTATATTTGATAATCTCAGTTTGGTAACTGCAACAGAAAGAGTAAGCCAGGAGAATTCCACTATACTACTGCCGGTGAAAAACAGGTAAGGAATGGGAGGTGGGGGGAAAGCCAGTACTGAGAGTCATCTGCAGGACTTCCCATGTTCCTCTTTAAAACAATTCAACTGAAAGGAAAAGGGAAAAAAGTCAAGCCATTGGTTCATCCAAATATTTGAATTCTCCATTAAAATTGATAAATTCCTTCCCAGCATGAAGTGCGCACACCTTCTGGAGAGGGAAAAAAAAAAGTGACAGAAACACAACAAAGATAAACACTGTGGCCACTCATGTTCACATTCACATGCACTGCCTCTGTCACCTACTTTTACAGGAGGTGTATCTGCTTTATCCTGGGAAAAGTCACAGGTTTGAGTAGGTTTGAACAAAAACTCAGACACTGAGACTCAGCACCATATTCTTACCCCTGGAGGGTTCAGGTCGATTTGGATACCAGTAGACTCTACCATCCTTTTTTTCCAAGGAACCCTCCTTCATGTTTGCAACAACCCACATCAACAGTTGAGTCACAAACCTGCCTGGCTGCAAGTATTTGATATCCCCCCAGCAGGTGACTCATGGAACAGAGGCAAAGAAAACTGCACCACAGTCTAAGGCATTCCTAGAAAAAAATATCCCATTTAAATATTACACCCTGAAGTAGTATCTTTATTATATCAAGTATTCTTAAAATACAAAATATTTAAAGAAGTAACTATCTTGCAGGATGAAGGGCAGCAGCAGCATCACATTATAAAATTCTTTGGCACTTACTTTGTCAATTTTGGTCCCCCTGCTGCCAAATAGATCACTCTCTTAAATAAAAAGCAAAAACATGAAAGAATAATCTGTTCACTGTCTAAATAGAGAGTGCCAATTATCCAAAGTAGATTTTATTTGTTCTTACAGTTTGTCTTCACTAATCTTGCATACACTTTGCATCTCTGAATTCAATATAATTTACATCTTGGAACATCTCTCCATACAACTAAATCTCTATAGATCTGCATAAGCAAATACTCCAGTGCTCCTTTAATGATGACAGAGGTACCAGATGGCTGCAGATTTGCTAAGAACTTGTTCCTGTGAAGTTTGGCAAAGACTTGTCTTCATAAGGTTCAATGTATTTTACACACTTCAAAACTGTAAGATTACAGCATGAAAGCTATTCTGTTTCCCCTTCTCCCAATCTGTCAGAATAAAAAGAAATCTTTATTAGACTTTCATTACTGGATACTCAGTACTCCAGCATGGGAGCACTGCCTAAGGATCAAAGAACAAATGGCAGATATTATGGAAGTGTCTAACCAATTAAAGCAACTTCTTACTCTTCAAATAAGCTTTGTGCTCTCACACCACAGATCTGCACACTGTCACAGTGGAGCCCAAGACACCTCAGACAGCTCCAGGGCTTCTCACACCCCTGCACTGCCCCACACAGAGGCATTAGCTCACACTGCTTCTGCTGCCTTTCCTGGGACAATCACCTCTTCTCCATGGGCAAAGGGTTGCATTGGTTCCAGCAGCAACCAGTCACCCAAAAGGGCATCCTGCTGCAGCTCCAAACACTTACAGATCCTTTCAGAGTTTCTAGCCAATTAGAGCCCAGACCCTGAATTAAATAAGGGCTAAGGTCACACCTGACCCCAAGAAAAACACACAAAATTCACAACTTGAAACATGAATCCAGCTCTTAAAAACCAAAGGAAAGTTCTCAGAGTGCAAAACTATTACAAAACAATTACCAGCACTAACTAGGCCAGATCAAATTTCACCAGTTTTACCAAAACTGACATTTCAAAAGCAGAGAAACCTCTGAAGGGTGAGATGAGGACTTTCACCTCTGTACCTGAGTCCTACCTGTGAGGGAGACTGAATGATAGGAGCCTGCAGCAACTGCCTTCACCTTTACATCTTCCAGGCCTAGAAAAAAATGTAACCCCATAAAATTTCTACAGCAAGTATCAATTCACACACAAACATGCATACAATTGTAACAGGATGGTGATGACTTTTATAATAAAAGGCTCTGCCTTTGGGCCACAAACATGGCAGGACTCTCATTTTCCCCACAGATCATGATTTTCTGTGACCATTCTATCCTTCAGATACTCCACTACATGTTGACAATACCATACAGTTTTATAAAAAGGAAGATGCCTACGACTCCAAATTATATTCCTGCTCTATCACCCCCACAAAGGAAGCAGGATCCTGGATTACCTGCCACTTCACAGGGTTCCTTTGCTGTCAGGAACAGAGGGAGGGCTTTTCCTTGGCTTGCACGCTTTGCCCGAGATGCCATCCCAGTTCCCCACTGCAGCACCAAACCTCTGTCTTTTCAGAGTAAACACAAATAAAAGAGATTATAGCACATCAACCACCAGAAAAAAAACACTTCACACATTAATGAACACTCACTCATTCAAGTCATTTTCACCAATTCAAATTAAACTTTAAAAGACCTTTATGCCAAAAAACATTCAGATAACCCTGGCCAACAAACACCAAACACCTGTAGTCCCAGTATAGAGGTAAAGAAGGTGGGAAGCTATTGGAGACTCAGTAAGAAATCCCGTGGTTGCAGTACCTCAGGAATGGATACAAAGCTCTTGTACTTTCTCTTCCCTTTTCCTCCCTTGATGCCAATTTGTTTGCTGCAGTGCAGCACAGATATCTCAGTTCACACTATTCATACAAGTACCAGAAATGCCACGATTCTTCCAAGCACCTTCAGCTCCACTACCTGGAATCCATACTGAAGTTCATGCAAAACTAAACCAAGAACAGGTATGGCTTGTTTTTCCTCTGTTTCAACACAACCATGCCAAAAGGAAGGGTTTGATTTCTACTGTTAGACCATGAACCAACTCAGAGTCCCTAATAACAGCAGAAATATTTAGTTTCATTATTGTGATTTTCCAGGTGTCAATTGCAATTATATCAGTTAAAAAGCCACAATTTATGTGCAGTTCCATTCTGAAGCATCTTATACAAACTTATTTTGCATACTATAATGAGTTCAAATCCTAAACTACTTTGACTGATTAGAAACCCTTTTTCCTGAAAAAACCGCCTTTTATGTTTTGTTTCAGAAAAGAGAAATCAGTATGTTTTCCATCCATCAGCAAATTAACTTGTTAATAAACCATCACTATGAATTATTGAAAAAAGTCCCCATGATTTTCCAGGAAGATGGTTCTAGAATGTTTAGTATTCATGTTAATTTGTCCCAAAATCTTACAATCCATGACTTTAAGGTGTATTTTCCCTGTGATATTTAAAATAAATAGTAGATTAGATAAATTTCAACCTCTTTTCCTCCAAGCCATTAAAATCCCATTTCATTTGTTACTGAAAAGATGTTAAAATTATGACATACTTACCTGTAGCAGCAAGGGCATGTCTCAGTCCTGCAGCAACATTCACCACCTTCTCTTTGAGAGACTATGCAAATAATAGAAAATTATAATTAAATTGCTTTTTGCATTTAGTGCTTCTTAAAACAAAAAAGCCAAACAGAAGTGGAACACTACGAAAATAGTGCTCACAATTCTAGCCTGCATGTCCCAATGCATATCAACATTTTGTATCACAAAGTAAGTAAACTTTGACCAATAAAAGTTAGTGGGAACATCTTCAAAGTAAAAAATAAATCAGCAAAGCAACTGTATACACAGCGCTATAGCAATAAATAAAAAAAAAAAACACAGTCAAAATATTCACATGAAAGAAGAAAGCTTGGTGATACAAATATGTTTATTTCTTAATTTTAACTCTGTGTTCCTCAAGAATGACACCAAAACCTCCACAGTAAATACTGGTGGTAGGCAGTACTTTGTTGCATTAGGGAGTATGTTGCATTAAGCTGTTCAGTCTTGCCAAGTTACTGACGGAATTTTGTTTCCTTCCACAGCAACAGCTCTCAGGAATCACATGGAAGTTTCCCCCTTCTGTTACCTCCCATCACATACTGTCTTGCTGTTATAGGGTTTTAAAAACCCTCTGGATATTATCCTTGGTAGAAAAAAAACAAGTGCATTTAGAACAGGCGGCATCAAGCCCAAGAATTTAACGGATACCAACCAAAAGTGCAAATATTTCACACGAATTGAGCAAATAGAAGTTTGGTGAGGGATGAGAGAGATTCACATCAGCATTGTCAGTACTACCAAATTTTAAGGCACCATACTGCAATGGATGATCTCAGGCACAGAAACTTCAGTGAACTAACTCCTACTCACTAGAGGTTACCTAAGGGATCAGCTGCCCTCCTTCTCCTACATTAAAAAAGGAACAAAGGAATATCTGGCATGAGCCATGATGCTGAATAATTTCTTGCCTGAGAAGTGAAAGATTCAATTTTCTGTTAGAAGTGAGAAACTTCATACAGCAAGAAAAGCAGCCTTAGCCTTCCAATTCAGCTCTGGGCCTTTACTTTGTAAGTTTATCTGTAGCAAATAGGCACTATAAAAAATTAGTGGAAGAGTCTGGCTTAAAGCCCATTGAGGTCAGATGACCTCTGTAGGCTGCTGGAAGCAATATAAAGCACATCACCTTCTAAATCTTTACCTCAATCTTTTGTGGAATCAAGCACGGACTTGAAATTTGAGGAAGTCCCAATTGTCCAAAAGAGTTTGACCCACAGGACAGCACTAGGCCAGATTCTGAAAAAAAATGAAGTGTTAAAGCAGGATCAATAAACCCCTGAGTAACAGCACTGTAACATTACAACAAGCACAATAACACAGCCAAGCAGCTCAAGAAATGACCTAACATGTCCCATTACAAAGCCCCCGAGGCCAAAGGCTCCTGGTCTGGACACCATGTCCAGAAAAGGTCTCAAGTTCACTGGGACACAAGGAAGAGAGTGATTAAGCTTGCAAAGCAAGTGGCTTCAAATGTGTGAGTGCCAGCACACAGAATCACAGAACAGTTTGGATTGGGAGGGACCTAAGGATCACCCAGTTCCAACTCTGTGCCATGGGCAGGGACACCTCCCACTACACCAGGCTGCTCAGAGCCCCATCCAACCTGGCCTTGAGCACTGACAGGGATGGGGCATGCACAGCTTCTCAGGTAACCTGTTCCAGTGCCTCACCTCCCTCCCAGGGAAGAGATTCTCCCTAATAACTAAAATAAACCTGTCCTTTTTCAGCTTAAAGCCTTCACCCTTTGCTCTATCACTACAAGCCCTTGTAAAAAGTTCCTCTGCAGCTTTCCTGCAGCTTCTCTAAGGTCACTTCTATCACAGATGTCCCAGAGCAGGTGCCCCCTTTATTTTATGCTGGGGCTGTGCTGCCTTGTGACCACAATGCACCAAACCATACAAGGCAGTATAGTTACAGGGGTGGTAGTTCCTTTGCTAAATCTATGTCTGATGTGCAAAATACAGAAAACCATGGCCTCAGGTATGCCATTTTTAATCAAAGTAGGTGGTACCCTACTATTCACTCAGCTTCACTGATGTCAGAAGTATTTCTCATGTGAATGAGACTACTCAAGTACTACTAATATTGATTATGGATGTTGTGATTGGGTACTTGATAATGAGCTGCAAACAAGTTCTGAATCTATTACTCTTAGAGAATGTTTAAATGTGATCATCAGTAGCATTTGCTATAAAGTGAAAACCATCTTTCATATATGTCACGTTTCAGAGAATGGCTAAATCCTGAATTCACTGCTAAACCAAATTCCATATAAGGTTAAGAGAATTTGTCCAGGGTTAGGACCTTCTCCAAGCTGAACAGCCCCAACTCTCTCAGCCTTTCCTCACAGGAGATGTGCAATCCCTCTGATCATTGCGGTGGCCTCCTCTGGACTCACCCCAGCACATCCCTGTCCTTCCTGTGCTGGGACCCCAGAGAAGGATGGGGTCTCACCAGAGCAGAGCAGAACCCCCTCCCTCCCCTGCTGCCCACAGGGCTCTGGATGCAGGACATGTTTGGCTCTCTGGGCTGTGAGTGCCATGGCTGCCTCATGACCAGCCTGTCCTCACAGCACCTCCAAGTCCTTCTGGGCAGGGCTGTTCTCCATCCCTTCATCCCCAGCCTGTGCTGATACTGGGGGCTGTCCTGACTCAGGCGCAGCACCAGCACTTGGTCTTGTTAAACCTCATGAGATTCCCTTCTCAAACTTGTCCAGATCCCTCATATCACACAAGTAATAGCATTGTGGAACTTTCAGCATATTCTCTTCTTCAGCTCTTAGAGAGAAAGATTTACCTACTAATATGATTGTAAAATCCCAGCCACATGCAACTTGTTTCACACAAAAGCCAGACAGGGCAGTGCACAAAGTAAAACGCAGCACATCCTCTGTGTGATTCAATCCCAACTGTCCATCTTTGTTGTGGCCACATACAAAGAGTTGTCCTGTACCTGAGGGAAAAAAAAAAAAAACACAAAACAAATTGTGTTCCACTTCACAGACTAAAAAGAGAAAGCTACATCTTGAGATCCTGTGACAAACAAGTGATTATATGTCACTTCGGGCACAGCAATCAAGTAAAAATTAAGAGAAACAGTTATTTCTGATGCATCCGAAATATCTCTGAATAACTGCAGCTGTGGAGAGCCGGGTCTGTCAAGGGAGACAATCCATATGGTGAGACAGGCACCTCTCACACTAAGATGCTTTTTTTATCATGTCCACATCTGTCTGCATTCCTTCTTTCCCATAATTAGCTGTAACGTACAGCACAACCTTTCAAGGGCCAGCTGTTATGTCCTGCTCCTTACCTTAACACTTCTCAAGATTGAATAACCCTGACTCCTCCTTCCCACCCCACATCCTCAATACAGAAAATCTGGCTTCTTTGTATGAAAGAAACAGTTAAAGAAACAATCCTCACACACACAATATATGAGCAATGGGAATTTCCCCAGTTTCCCCAACTATTGAGTTAACTGGGAGGAGAGGAAAATGTTTTGCAGCTGAAGATTGTACTTGCTCGGAAACAGCAGCCACAGAGAGGTGGCAGCACTGAACCAACAGGGAAGCAGAAAAGAAAGTGATTAAAAGCCAAACACCCCGTGCAAGAGCAGTGTTTTTACCGGTGGTAAGTGCAGAATGTCCCCCTCCTCCAGCAATGCTTGCAATGTCTTGACACTTGCAGAAAACATCTTTCAGGGCCTGAGGAACCAGCACATCTTCTTTATGACCAAGACCAAGTTGCCCGTAGCTGTTTGCACCCTTCAAATGCGCACAGAAAAAGAACATATTTTTTGAAAGTCAACGAAAGAAGAACACATATGCTCCCAAGGACAAACAAACATATTTGGGATATGCTACGGGTTAACCTGTGCCTAAAAATCCTCTGATATGCCACACAGCATTCCCAGGATTACAGACCAGAACTGTCCTAACTTTGCTGTCATTAAGGGTGTCTGTGCAGCCCCAATATTTCAAAAAGCATACTAGAATACAACCTCTTAAAACTTTAACTGCTCATAGTTAATAGGGAGGAAAACCTTTCTATCAGGATGATTACCACATGTTTAATTTTAATGCCAATGACTCCCACTCATCACTAAGGCCTTATTCATGCCACTGCTCTTTCTGGCAGGCTGCCTCCAAAATGAGAACAGTAAGACCTTTTATTGGAACCTAAACAAGTAAATCAGAAACATTTATGCCTCATAACTAAATAATTTAAATTAAAGAGGTCCAAATGAAAATATACCAGTTACAGGTAGTTAAAATGTATAAGTACAAAACCATAGCTACTAAACACAGCATGGAAAGCAACAATTAGCAACACGGTAACAAGTCCGGGAATTTCCTCGTCAATTCCAGCTCCGTGTCCAGTTCAACCTTCATTCATAAAAAAGGATATACACAACCTTCTCCATCCCACAGACTGGGAACAGCAACAATGCTCCCAGCTGGTGATCCCCAAGAAACACCTCCCCTAGCTCACCTGAGCACCCATCTGCTCTCAATTTACCCTCCACCTCCCCCGAAAGATGCAGCACCTGGCGAAGGCTAAAAGCGATAAACACTTTGTACCTACAGAAACAGCGGCACTCCACACAGAACCCCCAGCCCCGAGCCCACAAGTTATTGCTGCTAATACCCACTTTAGAGCGTGGTACTACTCAACAGGTGCAATTATTTTCCTAAAGACGTGTCACAACCTCCCGTTTCAGCCTGCAACTCGCAATGGATTTCCAAGCCTTCACCCCGAGGCAAGCCGCGATGCGTGCGAGGGGCGGAGAGCCACATGCGGCTATCCCAACAACACCAGCATCCCTCCAGCCGCCCTGCCGGGCCCCGCGGAGCACACGGGGCTGGGATGCCCCTGCCCCTTCCCCTTCCCCGGCTCCCACACCCGCCGTGCCCCCGGCACAAACCGCGGCGTTGTTTCCCTGCGGGGCGGGGACACCGCGGCCGCAGCCTCCCGCCTCCCGTGCCGGGCCATGCCGTGCCATGCCGTGCCAAGCCGAGCCCAGCCGAGGCGCACTCACCCAGGCGAACAGCTGGGGCTCCATGGGATGGGGCCGGCGGCTCCCGGCGCTTCCCGCCGCCCGCGGGCCGGGCAGGAAGGGGCGGGCCCGGGGCGGGATCACGGCCGGGCCGGGCCGCGCCTCAGCCGGGCCGCCACAGGCGAGCGGGCGCTCGTGCGCGCCCGGAAAAACCAGCAACGCCGGAGGTTCATGGCCAAAATAAGGGAGACAGAGGAGCCCTTGATCCGAACAAAGGAAGAGAGGCCACCGGGGCACGCACCTGCGGGGTTTTCTCTCTCAGGGTTTCAGAGGGCACAGCCTCCTTTTATCCCGGCCCCGTTGCTGAGGCACCAGCAAGGCACAGCCTTCCCGAACCGCCGACCACGTATTCCCCCTTGAACCCGCTGTGCTACCCCACAGCTCAGAAACTCAGGCTGAGTTCTGGCTCTGCAACACACCCGCTGACGGAAGCCAGCAGAGGCTTCGGGACCCATTTCAAACACATTAACACCCACACCTTCACCCAGCAAATTATTTCTAAAGACATCAGCTTTCCTCTCATGTTTATTGCTACTGTGCCGAAATAAAGGGCTTTGGTGATTCTGGTGATTACCAGCAACTCCTTTATTTCGTTGACATTTAAGCCTCCACAAAGTTTAAAGTACTTTAAATTATCACCGTGTTACAGAAGGTTTGGGGGATGTGAAGCCAAACATTAGTGCTGTGGAAGTGCATCTTCTCGATATTACTCCTAGCTGTTTACTTTTTCTTTTGCTACACAAACGGAAATAAAGATACACGACTGCTGTTTTTTACAAAGTATTTGAAAGTAGCTGCTAATTTAACAAGTTTAAGAGCTCCTACTTGAAATGTATACATAGTTCAGACAAGGCTTGAAGTAACACAGACCGATGTGTATTTCAACAACAGAAATCCAATGTTGTTAAAGCTGTAGCTGAATATTAATTGTTACCACAGAAGCTGACAAAATAGATCCTCCCTTACTACTTTCTTCTATAGAAAGACAAAGTTCCTAAAATCTATTTTTAAATGAAGTGTAATGTAAGCCATAAACGTTGTAGCATAATTTTACATCTTAAATGCTCTTTAAAAACAAAGTTATAGTGGGTTAATAGCCACAGAAATAATGATCTAGTCTTGATTTAAACAGTGAGTATTCTTGGAAAGGTTGGCCTGGCAATTGCTTATGGAATAGAGGTGTCCTACTAGAAAGCATACAAAACTCAAGCTAATTTTCAAGCACAGAGGTTTCATGAAAATCCTTTTAAGTTCTCAAAATCCTGGACCAGCATCTCCAGTGTATTTAAGATTTCAGACCATTCTTCTAGTGCACTTTCTGGATTTCCTGACAATAACTATGTATGAAAAAAACAGTGCCTAGGGTGCTATTAAATACACCCTACACATCACAGGTCCCCTATCAAATGCCTCACATCCTGCACACATGTCCAGGACAGGGGCAGCAGAAACTTTGCACAGCTTTGCAGGATGATTGGAACTGTGGGACCCTCAACACAGGCAAGTTTGCTACTGTGCAAAGTAGACAAACCAGCAGGACACTGCTTCCCAACACTTCTAACGTGCTCTTTGGAATCAGCTGTACTTTACACTACAAGGTAGTTTGTTGCTCTCAGAGCCACAGAATTCCTATGAAATGCTTGGGCCTTTCTGTTAGAGTTTGATTGATAGGGAATGAAGGGGTTCAGGTCAGGTAAAGAAGAAACTAAACATATGCAGCTTGTGCAGGTCAAAAAAGTGACTAAGCAATCAACAGGATATTTATTTTTACATAAAGCACACTGGTCTATGAGCTTTGGATGTTACTTTAAAAACTTTGATGTTATTTTAGAGCAAATTAAGCTATTTTGAATACAAAGTTGCAGTTTGGAAACAGTTTTAAGCTTTATGCTAAATCAATGCTTGATGGCTTGCTGTATTTTTTGCTAAATTAATTCAATCAGGAAAAAGGCAAATGGTATCTCCGTAAGGAAAGATCTTCCCTCAGGTGCAATATCAAGGGCAGCAACAAATTCTGACTCTTAGCCAATAGCAAATCGCTTAAAATAAACATAATTAGGATTTCATGCAACAGCTGTATCTCTGCCTTTTCATAGAAGCACCCCAAACAGCGCATGTGGCAAGAATAATCCCTTTGAAAGAAAGATTTGACCCCTCTCTTTTATCATGTTGAGCCTCCAGCTATTTGTGTCCTGATGCCTGCATTGTAATCATTCAAGTTTCAAACTTAGTAGCACAGACTTAGAAACACTGAATTACCACAGCTTCTACACTGTCAAATCTTCAGCACTATAAAATCAGTAGCATAGACTGCTGGAGTCAGAAATGGAATTCTCCCTAGGGTGAATTACTCCATTTTTGCCTCATAAGCCACCTCCTGAAGCATCTGATCCCAGCCCTGATCCACAGATCACACTTTTTCTCCGATCTAACAATTTCTCTACTCCCTTACAAGCTTCTAAAAGGCAACTCTGGACCTTTTTTACCTAAGGGGGATGGAGAAAGGCATTTATGTGAGGAAATTTACAGAGAGCAACAAGATGAAATTGTAATATTCTTATGGGCCGTTCACTCTTCCATGTGTAAAGGAGCGAGTTCTGCATGCAACACATTATATGCCTAGAAGGAAATCAGTGGGGAAGAGGAAAGAATTGGCTTGCACCACAGTGCTGACAGGGTGTTAAACTTCCAGCTGCTTGCCCATCTTGCGGAGGGCATCGCTGACAATGTCCAGCTCATGGCGCAGCTCATTCACCACGCTGGCGATGCTTTTCGTGTCCTTCAGGATCTGCACACTCTGAGTGTAGGGATTGTACTTCACCCCAAAGGGGCGCTTGATGGTTTTTGCAAACTCTCTATTGAGGTGTTAAAAAAAAAAAAAGTGTTATAAACAAGACATCAACCACAAATGCATTCACAAATTCATTTCAATACCCACTTTTCTAAACTACTTATATTAGGACAAAATTAGGACTATTTTTATCTCCCACCCAGTACCTGAAAGACCAAGAAAACACTAACCAAAATTCCAATGTTGTGAAAAATAGTTGCAAAACTGTGATAAGAGTAAAAGGGTTTGGTGCTGCTACGGAGGTATATAAAATCAAATCTGCTTTTATAAAAAGAAAGGGGCCAGAACCTGTACCTCATCTTTTCCTTTGCTTCTTCAAAACTTTCAGAAACAAAGTAAACCTCCTGGAAAGTTGTAATGATACATTCTTGCTTGCAGGTGACCTTTGGATCAAAAGGCTTGACTTTGGCGCTATCAGAGAGTGAGTGCTGGTAAGGTGTTGTCGTGGGTCAAAGGAACATCACCATCCAAAAATTCCAGCAGGGAGATGACATGTGATGAAGTGAATAAAAAGGATTATGTGAGATTATTTTAATTACGTGAATGCTAAAATTTTTATCTGCAGATGAACAGTAGTTAAAGCCTAACGAACTGAATTATTCTGAACAGTTGTATTTGCCAGTCTGGGTGAGGAAACGGATTCCACAGATACGAGGCTTCTGTATAAACAAGAGCAATATTTACAGAATTTGATTTAACCAACAAAGCTTTAATCTGAAAGTAGTTACCTGGACTCTAACATCAAGAAATTATACTTCATAAAAAGCAGGGGGAAACAGTGGCAATAATAATGAGGTACAAAGAAAAGAGGCAAACAAGCAGTAACCATTCTTACCTTGAGCTCACTGATCGAGGAGAGCAAGCCAGCTCCATAAACTCGTAGCTGTCCCTCTTGCTTGCACAAGCCAAACTCTACCGTGAAGAAATAGCACTGAAACAGAGACGGAAGTAAAACAATTCAGCCTTCGTCTGTGCTGAACTAGATGGGAGCATTTCTATTTGTAGGTAGCATCAAGTAGTGGTAAATATCAGATAGTTATCATTCAGTTATTCTCAGGTATTTAAATAGGAGGAAAGCCAGAATGGAAGGGTGAAGAACCACAGGATTGCATGTTTCTCATAAGAAAGGTGAGTGTTTTAGGTCACCCAGCTGGGCTGGAAGATGCCAGTGCAAACACTGAGGTGTAAATCTGTTTTGAGAAATACTGACATGAAATCACAGCCTCAGCTTAGAGTAAACACTGGATAGAGAGGATCTCTGAGTGAGTGAGAGCAGCTCACTGCAGTTTGTTTCTCATTTGCTTAGTGTGCTGTAAAATTAAAGATGTGCAGTTCACTGAATTTCAGGATTTCTGCAGCTATACAGGAAGGAGCACTGTTTTCATAGATGGCTTAGTTCTGCTCCCACTGAAGGTAGTACAAGTTATACCACTAGCTACATGGGATGGGAAAAGAAATTTTTAAAATCAGCAAGCTAGTTCTTGCATAACTGGCTCCAATTATTTTTCATCTAAATTTACTTTTAATCTTAAAATACTCTTGCCAAGGCATCCAGACTAATATCCAGAAAATCAGTTTAGTTTATATTATTTTAATTTCTTGACTGAAAAGTATCCAATGCTAAGCACTCACCTCATTCAATACCATATAATTTAAATTCATTCTACACATAAAGAAATTTCAAATCATCAAATCATGTTCCCAGAAGAAATAAGACTTTGTCTGAAAGAAATAGACCATAAAATTTCTGTCTGCAAGAAGTCTACCGCTAGAAGCTGAACCATTACTTGATACTAGAGTGAAGAAAAATACCAGTCATATCAACTTTAAAGTGATTTTTTTTTTCCTAGCATGGAAAATGTTTTTATGCTTTAAAATCCAGGGACCAGTGAAACACACAGATCTAGCAGCTGGTGTGGCTAACGTTGACATGAAGCTCCAAATTTATCCGATGGCGTGGGTTCAGCCTAGATTTTGATGGAATGCCCAGGCACTCAAACACTCACCGTTGCCAGTTTTTGGACAGCTTCATCTGATGCCCCAAGTGATGCAAGACCAATTTCCTGGGAGAACTGAGCAAAACTGGGTTCAGCCAAAAGAGGGACATGGCCTAGGAGCTCATGGCAGGTATCACTGGAAAAAGAAACAAAACAAGAAATCTCATGATTTGTCTTTATGGCAAAATGAAAAGGTAGCACCACTGAACTGATGCAATGTCTTGCATTAAATTTTATTACCCAAAAGACAGAAGAGTGTCACTCATTTCTCTGATACCAACCCTACATAAAGTGCATAAAATCAGGTTTTCAGATGAAAGTGCCTAAAATTAGGTCTGAGCTCCCCATTTGTAAGATAACTGGATATTAAACTAACTGCAGACAGTGATATCAGTAAGAGATCTCCAATAACATGCTGCACTTTTGAAAATCCTGCACTTATGGCAGTAGCACTTCAGCATGCTGTAACTTCATTACATTCAGTGTGAAGGCTGAGTCTTCAGCACCTTAAAAATAAGTTTTATGCTGGTGTTCTTAAACTGCTTTTAACTAACTTGGCTGTGGGCAAGCAAGATCCAAAACTTTCTCCCAAATTCTACCGCAAGATTAAATGACTCACGGCTCTGGTGTATAGAGAGGGTCCGAGCTGTGTCTGACATATTGAGTGCAGTGAAAAACTCGGAATGCTAATCCTGCCAAGAAGTCTCTGGGCGACAGATATCCAGCCACAGGGCGAATGGTGAAGCCTGTGCGCTCTGAAAGTGAGCAGAGAAACTGTATTAGTTTAGCAGAGGCTGCACAACATTGTCAGCTTTCCTGCTGGAACTGAGGTGACAGCTACAGCACTGTCTTGGCTCAAAAGCACATGGGAAAATGAGGCACAATTAGAAAAATTAGATGTAGACTTGAAAATGAGTAACATTTTTTTAAATGATCCTACCTCTGTGCTAATGAATTTCCTGGGATTCCTTGCCTAGAGTCAACAATACAGCCAGGTATCTACTTAGCCAATCCTAACAGTCTTTTCAGACTCTGCCCCTCAAACATCACTGCATGCATTGAAGGCATAATACACTCAAACACAGATGGACAAAAGCCTCTTAAAGGATCACAATGAATATCAGTCACCAAGGATGTTTCCTTTTGCCCACAAAATAATGGGATTTGCAGTAGACCTCTGTTTATTCTGAAAGTTAGAACATTTTAGACAATCAGCACATTACCTTTCAGGAAGCGAGACACATCTTCCAGCTGGGGGATATTGTCTTCCCTGTACCCACAGTGTTTGGTGAGCAAGGGTAGGTTCTTAAGGTACTCCCTGCAGGCATAAGTTGGGTAAAGATTGTTAAGCTCTCGGTACACAGTCCCCCAAGTCTTGATCTCCTCCTCAGTGAATTCGATCTTGGGAATTGGGTCGCCACTGCAAGGAGAAGAAGAAAGGACACTCCTTAGTAAATGGCTAATAAGCAGCGGTTCATTTACCTACTACTAGTATTTAACACCTGTATGACTGTGACACCTGGTATTAGACTGTCAAATAGACAGTGAGATCTGGCCTATGACCTGGAAAGGTTTTAGGCTGAGGACTTGCCTTTTTCATCACTTTAACCAGTTGTCAGGAATCAATTGCATTGACCTCATTTAAAGCATTGGTTCTGTAAACAGTTACTGCCAAGAGTAAGGATTAAAATACCTACATAATTTCTTCACAGCTTCAGGAGCTAATAACACATCCTTTTCTGTGTTGGATTTCTAAGCCTGCAATTACATTCTGTTACCCTCTTAATTTGTTTTAGGAAAAGAGAATCCCCTAAATTAACAACACATTGCGTGACAGCGGCTAAATATATACATCAGGTAAAAATTATGCTTCTGTGCAGAGGAGACAAGTGCCTGTCTGAGCATATTAATTTTTGTGTCTCCTTCATATTTAGTCCTCAGGACCTTGAATAAAGTGGATTATGGCAAGGCCAGTGTTGCACTGCATTTCCACTGCCAGCCAGGGAAATGGCAGGGAAAATGCTTTCCCAAGGGAATCACTGTCAACAACATATTAACAGTAATTGGCTCAGGACTGCTGTAACCACTTGCATAAAACACACAGTGCAATAGAACTCTAAATACAGACCTTTTCTAGCTCATTGTCAGTTGAGGAACTTGACACCTAAATTCGATCAGGCCACATGAAAATCATATTTAGAAAGAACTTGCAGCACTGAGTTGTGAAACTCTTACTGCTTTAAGAGTTCCACCCCCCAGAAGAAGCATCTCTAAAGACAGAAGCTCTTAGAATTTCTTTTCACAGAAAGCTTGTTATCTACACATCACACATGCTAGTTTGAACCAGGAAAGAAAATTCAAGTATTAGCGTTTGTTCAGGAAGTTGACTCTCAGTGGTCACTGGGCTGTATATTGGGATTTGCCTCCCCTCCCTCTCCTTTGCAGAGCAGCTGGCCAAGCCACACAGCCTGAGACTGACCAGAGCTGCCTCCATCTACCTTCTCATCTTGCCTTACATCTCCCTGCCTTTCACCTCCTTGGCTCTGATTCCTGAGCTGAACCTGCATGTCTCAGTCTGATCTGAGCCCAGGAAGGTGAGCTGCTCACAGTCCACTCTGCTGTTATTTCAAAGCACCCAGAAGGCTCCTTCTGGAAGAATTCAGGCTTACTGTTTGTAGTTCATAGCCAGGTCAGCAAAATACTTTCGCCTCTTGCGATAAACATTGTCTTTGAAACCCTGAGGAGGAGAAAGGAAAACACAGTTCAATGAGTTTCCAAGCTGTAATAAATAAATCAATTTAAAACAGAACACTTCACATTTCTTCAGTTAGAGAATAGAAAAGTATAGTGTGTAAGAATGTCAGGAGAAGGGAGGAAACTCATAGCTGTAGTCTGAAATGTTTAATAGATGAGAATTCAGCAAATACTCCAAAGTAAGCATCAGCTGGTTTAGGCAACTATATATTCTGTAGAAAAGAGTTCATTTTAATCATGCCGGTATTTATACAAAGTTTTTTACTTGCGTGATTATTCAAAATTACAGAACAAATTGCCTGCTTTCACTGCCCAAATACCAGTTTGGTTTCTCCAGTAAGGAAGAAAGAAGAGGAAGAAAGCCTGCTTCAAACTAGCCTTTTTTTTAGCTTCTTTAATTTGTATGTGACCACTCAAGGCCCAGACCTGAAGTCCTTGCACAAGTAAGCCCTTCAGAAAAGCACAGAAACTGAATTCACTCAGTCTTCCCTGAACAAAGAAAGAGACATGAAATCCCCGAGAGAAGGTGCTCAGACCCCCAGAGACACCACTGAGGGACAGGACAGGAAGGAGGAAAAGCTGCAATTTTTTTTAGGTTAGCTCCACAAAGTATGTTTCCAGCTATGGTCTGGGTGTAGAGAGGGAAAAGTACTTACGGGATGGTCGGCATCCAAGTCAGACCCGTACATCAGCACCCGGTTTGCACACTTGTCCAAATCTGAGATCTTCTTGGGAAACCAGGGAACATTTTCCATGTCTAGGGAAGGCATGGAATCCGCAAGGTTATTAATAATGCCCAGCACACCAGGGGAGGAAATGCTACTTTCAAGTATGGCTGTGGTGGTTACAGCTGACTCTATAAATTAAAGGGACATGAATAAGACAAGGGAGTCCTCTGCCTATCTGGCACCAGCCTCCAGCTCACACTTCCTCCTTGGTCACTGCCACAGAGTGCCTGCAGAGCACAGCCAGCCCCACAGCCTCTGGGAAGGACAGTTAACATGGGTTTTTCTGCTGGAGTTAGAGAAGCATCCAGAGGATCCTATGGAGACAAGGTCTGCTTGTACAGAATCTTGCAGGGCACAAAGGAGAACAGAAGCTATTTGCCTGTGGCCCCTGGGCAGAGTGGGAGCAGGTTAGAGTCCTCTCATCCTGCCTTACTGACCATGGGAAAAGAATGTTTCTCCATGGTTATGTACATGGGAAGCATCCAGCTTTGCCTTCAGGGGTCTGGGGGGAAGAGGAACAGGAGGCCCCACTGCCTGAGAGAGGTGCATCATCTCAGTTTTGCTACCAACTACTTTGGGGTTATTTTTAGCCTAAGAGAGTTTTTTGCCAAGCTCTTGGCAGAGCAGCTAATACACTGTTTTTCTGCCTCAATGCTCTTCAGTTTACTTTAAAAGGTCATGAACTGTTTGCATTGAATTTCCCCTGACTTAGGGCTAAAGTAAGCCATTCTATCCAAGAACTCCAGATCTCTCTTTCCCAAGCACAATGACTGAGAAATACACAGGACCAGCTTCCTGCTACCCTGAACTTTGGGCTCTCTTTAATTGAAAGAAAAAGGTAAATACAACATGTAATATCTAAAGGTAAAAAGCACCTCTGTCATACTGATGTAAGTAGCCAGTTATAATTAAAAGTGGGTAAAAAAGACAACAAAATCAAGAACTAAATGAGGAAATTGCAGAAGCCATCCTCCACTTTCCCCAATGTCTGAACTGAACCGGGATCTGTCAGTATCACACTCTGCCCTTGTGGTGTACTGGAGCCCTGCACTCAGACTTTGCCTAGAGGCCAGCCTGCTTTGACCTGCAGGGATGCAGGACTCCCACTGGCACCAGCTGGGGTGTGCTGGGAAGGGACAGGAGCACAGACAGCAGAGGCACAGTTTGTAGCAGCATTACACAGCCTGAACTCCCAGCAGACAGCCAGACTACACTCACACATAACCCAGAAACAGGTACCTGGCAACAGGTGCCTGAAGACACAAGTGCAGGTGTGGGCAACCATAAAAAACATTTCAAACCAATACGTTTGGAAGTGCATTTTCCTCAGAACTGCCTTTTGTACCTACCATCTGCCTGGACACTGAAATGCTCTGTTGGGCTCACAGAGACAATGCTGACATGGGATTTCAGGAGCTGGAAGATCTCATTCAGCTGTTCCCTGTTAGTGTCACAGTCCACGAAGATCTCAAACTCAGAATTTCGTCTCTTGGACTTCCGTGACTCAATGTGTACCAGATTTACATGCTTCTCCTGTTTGGTAAGAAGTAATATCCTTAAAGAGATAGGCTAAGAACAATTTACTAAAAATTAAAATAGTTTTTTCAAACTAATAAATATGCTACTGTCATGAACTATTTACCACTTCTATGAAGCCATTTGTGTTAACTGGATCTCTTGATAGCATGCTGCTTATTGGAGCGGGGAAAAAGGTTGGAGTTTCTAGTCAGAAAAAAATGAGAGTGATCCTATGTTCTTTCGGTTCTGTTTATATTCAGGAAGCACATAAAGACACAGTCAGGAGGTTTAAATTCACAGACCTTTTTCTTTCATCCTTCCCGTAGGAAGCTGATTAGCAAAATTCACCAAAATGCCAATCAAATCACCATATAATTACCTCACATGCAAGCAGGATTTAAAAGCAGTAGTTTTCAGGGCATTAGTTTCACTTTTCTTTAATCTGAAAAATTATTTAATTGTGTGTTTTATATTAGGAACATTGAGAAAACCCCAGGCTAAAACATGCAGGGCCGCACACCAGAGCACAGAGTGGCACTGCACAGATTCCTTACACACCTGCCCAGCAGCTGTGCAATTGCAGCTCCTCTGCCACCTTCAGTCTGACTGGGCAATATGACAAGGGCACTGCACTCATCTCAGTACAGATCAACACCCCAAGTGTCTGCCTGCTATCAGCAGGGGCTTCAGACCACCTCTTATTCCCAGCCAAACCAGTGAGTGCAAATCCTCTTGTCATGAGGGGAAAAGATAAACCTCTCTCAGTGTTCAGTCAGGGCAGATAAGATTTTTAGACAGCCATCACCCAACTTCTGAGGCATACATTTGCTCTCATGGGTCATTTTGGGTGCAAAGTGGGAGCCAGCTTAAGAATCACATCCTTAATAAATGGATGTAATCAATTCTTGTGTGCTCCAAAACTACCCTTACAATTTAAAAATGCAGGGCTGTTGTGATGGTCATATGGCTATAGCATACACACCTGAAAGAGTTTTAATGCTTTTACAAGTCCTCCAACTTCATTCTTCAAGGAAAAAATGATGGCTGTCCTTCCTCTTTCAGACGCATGGTCTTCATTCTCTTTGTTATCCTCAATCATCATGTAAGCTGACTTATTTAACTAGATGCAAACAAACAAAAAAATTGTTTAAATGGGTAGAAGTGCAAGAAGTGTAAGTTTTTGCATTTCAGGGTGTCTTGGGGTAACGTGCTTTGATCAAACACAGAAGAAAAATTATGAATTCAATTATTACACAGTAATAGGAATAAAGTTCGTCACATAGAATTTGTGAGAGACTAAAATAACAAAGTATCTTTCTTTTTAGCAGAATGATTTTATGGACATTTTTAGTCATTCTCTAGGATGCAGAAAATGTTTTCAATGTATAGTTTATAATTAGCATTGCTACTGGGAAGAAGGAGAGTAATAAGATGTCAGCAGAAATAGTACATTGAATAAAACACTTGTGAGCAAGTTCAGTGAACACTGGCAAACAGAATAGTCCAAATCCCGCAGGACATAGGTAGGAAAAGATGAATCAGGATTCAGTAGAACAGAACGGAAAAATCACTGCCTCTCTCGTTACATAACTGTAAACCATGGTTTTCATAGTTCAAGGAGACAAACCTAAGGAGGTAAAGTGTTTTGCTGATCAGAATTTGTTGGCTATGGAGACAGTCCCTCTCTGATCAACCACAGCCAAGCTGCTCCATCTTTCATGTTCATGAATTTGACATAAAAATTGACACATAACTCATGTGTCAAACCCTTGGCATAATCACCCAAACCACGCACTAAAACTTCAGACACCCCACACTGTCAGACCATGGTTTTGTACCTTACTAGTGGTCACACTTCTCACTGTGAGGAAATCAGCAGCTATCACATTCCATATTCTTAGCTACATAAATAAATAAAAAAATATTTATTTATTACTGAAACCGTAAAGAATAGGGAAAATGCAAAGTAAAGAAAAAATACAAGGCTTATGAGCAGAGGCTGTCTCTCATATGTCTTCAAACCTTGCAAAAAAGAAAGAATAAAAGGAGAGGTTTCTGAATGAATCAACAAGAAAGAAAATAGGAACAATGAAGGTACATTATTGCTATTTGGAATTTCTTTTTTTATCTGACACAACTTTAAAGATATCATTATCTTGAGACATTTTCAGAAATAAAGAGCAAAACAAAAATGCAATCAAAACGCACTAGTTCCTTTGATTCCCTTATACAGTCTGACCAACTTAAATGATATAATGAAAATATTTGGCTTTCTGACTGGGTTCCCACTTCTAATGAGTTGCCACAATATGATGAGCCTAGACAACAGTGTCCAACCATCACACTGTTTCTGATCCACCAAAACCAATGAACTCCATCAGCTTGAGTCCAGACATCAAATTTTCTGCTCAAAGTGTGTGGCAAGCCTATTCCAGGTTCAGTTGAGCAGCCTACAGGTTTCCCAGCTCATTTCAGTGTCAGATCATGATCACAAGAGCCAGGAACAGGCACTGAGCAAAGGTACTTCAGGCAGAAAATAAAAAGCCACGAAGGCCATGATTACATACAGGTCATTGGTTGTTTTCTCAAGTGCAGAGAGGCCATTTGTGTGAGCCAAATCCTGTTCAGATGAACTGCTGCAGGAGAAGCATAGAAGTCTCCACTACAAGTAGAGTTAGGTGGTGGTCTTTGAAGGCAATAAAGGTAGGGCTGGTTTATAAAAGAGGCTAATATGCAGCATGTTGGCATGACTCCACATTTAGGATCATTGACTTAAGCCTGGATCAGCCTTTATGAGATTTGGCACAGCTGCCTGCAATGGTGCACAGCTGGGACAGATTACGTGCACCAAAAATTAATGATCTTCTTTTGCATTTTGCTGCTGTCGACCTACAATATCTTACACTGTCTAGGATCAAGTGACAACATCTACAAAGTTACACATTTAAGAGATCAATGAAGAAAATACTGCCAAAAATAGAATGTTCTTATATTAAGCTCTAGAAATTACCTCTAACTTAGGAATTACAAGTTGCCAAATGCACACCATATACATATTTAACCCTACACCAAAGCTAATCTTTTGCTTTAATTAAAAAATTAACTGAAGACAGAAATGCAGCAACCATTTGGGTGCAAGGCATCAGGAGAAAATGGTAATGCAGAAACAATTCCTCTCCTCCTGTGGCTGCACTTCACTTATTTTATTCTCTATCAGTAACTCAGCAACCCAGCTGTAACAAAATCTAAAACTTTTCCTTTGCATGGTAACACATTTGAGCTTTTTGGAGGGTGAAGGGGGAATTAATACTGCACTGGCATTTTTTTATTAATGATGTAAATCATTAACTGATTTTCCACCAGCCTGACTCAGTCTTGATGAAAATATACAAACACAGGGATATTCTATAAATAAATATCTATCTTTATTTAGATAGATAATTAGGTGCTGTCCAGTTAAAGACTGCACTTTTTGGGACCCATAGCAATTATCTTCCCTTTCTTCCTCTCCTCAGAGGATGTTCACAGAGAGAAGGATACAAGAGGGCGCATATATTGTGCTTTCATTCTCTATATTAATAGGGCAACCTAGATTTCAAATTATCCAAACATATTTGCCTTAAAAAACTACATTTTAGAACCATAAAATGAAGATTAAAAATTCTTTTCAAAATATTTGATACTAATTGACATAAACATGATAATTTTTTTTAAAAAAGTCAATGGGTATTTTATATTCTCATCCCTTTAAGTAGCTGCTTACTTTGTCCCTGTCCTTTTGACACACTTCTAGGAAAGAGTGAACACACGATGTTAGGAGTGATCACAATCAGATATCACAGCATATTTTCCTGCCACACTAAAGTTCTTCCTAAGATTTAGCTCTCAAACACCAAACCAAAAGCGGTGCTGAGCAGGCTTATTTGGCTCCCAAGTACCTGAGGAATACAGCAAAGCAATATTTTCGTGAAACTTTACTCCGTTACTATCAGCATCCTTGTCTTCACGGGGAATTTTACAGACTTTATCAACTGCACTGTAACTGCAGCCAACAGGTGTTGCTTTTAGCTGATCTCTGATGCACTAAGCAAATTCCCAGTATAACATGGAATAACCCAGGAGCGGGTTTTTCTGGGCTATGTCACACACTCTGACTCCTAAGCAATGATGCGTCAAAAGTTGCTTTACTTCTACCTTAGCTTCATACTCTCGCATTTACACTTTGAGACTTTTTTCCTCGTCTTTTATCCAGAAACAGCAGTCCCATCCCAATCGCAGCTGCCACGGACATCAGAGGAGCCGCAATCCTGTAACCGGGGCCAGAAAGCTCCCTGTTCTGAGAACTGTAACAGCGAAGCACCCGACCTGTGACTCCACAAAAGCGGCGTTTCCTCCGCAAGCCAGGTCCGATCCCGGGGCCAGGCAGCGAGGATCCCATCCCGCACTTCCCGTGCCCCTTCTGCTCCTCTCACCTGTGCGCATCCCGCTCCTCCTGTGCCCATCCCTCTCCATCACCTGTGCGCATCCCGCTCCTCCTGTGCCCATCCCGTTCCTCCCGTTTCTATCCCTCTCCATCACCTGTGCCCATCCCGCTCCTGCCATTCCCGTTCTGCTCCTCTCACCCGTGCCCGTCCCGCTCCTCACCTGCCTGGCGGGGTCCCTCGGGCTCGGTGCCGCCTCCAGGGATGCGCCGCGGCGAGGTGCGGGGTGCATGGCCGGGGCAGGCTCAGGGCAGCGCCCGGCCCCGCCGGCTTTATGTAGGGGCGAGAGCCGCCCCTGAGCGAGGGGAGGGATGCAGGGAGGCGGGGGAAGCGCTGCCCGGCCCAGCTGGGAAAGGGGCGCCTTGACCCTGTCCGCAATGTTCGCTCGGTTTGCAGAGCAGCGCTGCTCGGGTGCAGCCACCACTGCACCCCGCAGAAACCCGCTCAGGAAGCCGCCCTTTGCCTCCTGAGTTCCACCTGCTCGGTCACCCAGGGTGACTCAGGAGGAGTCACAGGAGGCTGACTTTTAGTGGGTAACTCTGGGGGTTTTGCAGTCAGCATAAATCTGTACGCCGCATCTTCCTCCATCGTGTCCACACAGGTGCTTCCCAACACTCATAACACTCCTGTAAGATGCTTTTTCCTCTGGGAAAGGGAAGGTAAACTGCATCAGAAGTGAAGGCTGGGCCTGTAGCAGAGGGGCTCTGAGCAAAGTGGCCTCCAAGGCTACAAGGGACTCAGCAGTGATGGACACCCCTAAATTCTCAACAGCACAAAGAGCAGGTTGTAGTCTCAAAGAGGAACACAATGGGCAGATGTGTTGAGCTCTTCACTAAAAACAGCAGTGCATTTCTGCTGTGAAAATAAATTGTGACATATTACTTTTTTCTTGAAACCTCTGTGCATGCAGGAAGAATAACTACATTTCTATTAGCAGAAGATACATTTTCATATCATTTATGCTGTCATTTATTTTCTGCACACATCTAGACATGTTTATAATAAAAAACCTCATGTTTTTTCCACTCCAGTCCTCACTGTCAGATCAGACTTGGCAACATTAAGATAAGGGGATTTTGGTCCACAGCAAGAGAAACAAAAACATTCCCTGGGAACATCATCTCTTGCAGGCGTTAGAGGTCTCTTGGGGAAGAGAGATTGATACTTTTGTGTTTGAGCTGCCCAAAATCAAAGATTCTGATCCTTTTTTTTATGTTTGGCTTTTTTTAAATGAACCTTTCAAAGAAATGCTCAAAAGTAGCTTCACTCTAATATACTCACGTGTATGAAAAAATGCCCAGTATCTTTCTCTTCAGTGCCTAAAAAGGATTCAAACCTGAAACCTTGATTTCAGCTAGATCCCTTAGACACTGGTGTAACACACCTGGAAAATCATGTTGATGAAGCCAGTGTAGAGGGTGGCACCTAACCCAGGTAGGCACAGCCACACTTGCACCAACATCAGCAATGGTATCAGGGTCTTCCTTCTTCCTAGGAGGCACTGAATTTCAAACAATCCTGAGAGGACTGAGGGTGGCCAGCTCAGCCCTTCAGACACAGAATAGGATTGAAAGAGCACAGCTGTGAATGATGACATAGCTGGAAAAACCTTTCCTTTCCCAGTTTGCTAATGGGATGTATTTCGTCACCAGATGCTTCAATTTTCCCTGCATAAAGAAAATGCACTATTTATCAATATATGTCTTATGTCTAAAACAAGCATTTCACTTCCTTCCTGAAGAATAGATCTCCCCATCAAATGAGCTGACTCAGAAAGCAAACAGTTCATAGGATCTTTACGCAGACTCCTGAGTGTGTGAGAGCCTGGTGTTAATGCTAAATCTGTAAACATGGGCACAGTAAGACACTTATGATAGAATATGACTAATTTGTCAATTTTCCCTAGTTCAAATGAAGCAATAATAATGGGTAACCCACAGGCAGCCTGACCTACAACTGCTGAAACCATGGGAATGAGGTCAGGAATGGCCAAGGAAGTTTGACCTAAGGTGAAATTTATTAGTTACATAATGAGATAACTGGGGTGCCTAGAGTTTTGGGGAGCAGATTAAAGCTGATTCACTGGTTTAGTAAGAAGTGCTTGCTCACTATAGCTATTGCCCTGTGGTCTGAAAGGGCAGAATCACAAAGCATGAATATGCTTCCACTGAGTGCTCACTGGAGCCTGTTCTGTTCCTCTCCACTCAGGGTTTCCAGCTCCTAGGAATGCCTTTATAAGAGAGCTACTTAAAATTTTTATCCAAAAGCTGAATCTTCAGAGTTCTAGGATTGCAGGGTTTTGGAAAACCCTCACTCTGTCACTAGCACAGTGGCTACTTTGTGTGTTCACACACAGAGAAAAATTTTTACCTTTTCCCAAAAGCTGGTAGCATAATCTATGATTTAAAAATGGTGCCTTGGGCCCCTCAGAAAAGAGCAATATAGCACAGCAGTCAGGTATGGAGCACAACACAAACAGGGCAGCAAAATGCGCAGGAGCTACACTGCTCATCCTGGCAGGAGGTGGCACAAGCAAACACTGACCCAGAAAAGGTCTGAAATGTGACCTCGTTGGTGTGCAGGAGCACCAAGGCAAAGAGAGGCCAAAAGTTTTCAATGGGATGTCAGAAATCTACACAGACCCTAAGGTGGGAAGGAACTGTGAAGGACAGAGACAACCGGGGAATCAAAACCATAGGGAGAGAGGCCTCCTCTTATCCCACAGGAGATAAGGCAATACAGTGATTAATTTTTCTCTAAAGCCTGCAGGAGATTTCTCACATATAGTCTCTCATGCAGACAAAGCCCTCCAGACAGATAATGAGCACCTGAGGATGGAGCACAGGTCTGACCCTGCTCAAAAGTGGGTCAAGCTGATCACATTTTGCAGGGCTTTGCCATGTGCAGCTGCCACAAAATCTCTCTCACTGGCACAGAGCAACCATGGCAGCACTCACCATGAAGGCTACCAGAGTGGCTTTCAATCATGTTTTCCCTCATAATTCCTCATTAAATGAATTCTCCTCTGCTGCACTCAGATCCAAATGATGGGTGGTGTCAGACTGAAGTCCAGTGTTTCCTCAGCCCTTTGCTGGAGTAACTCCAGGAACATCAAGCAGCTCCTGAAGAGAACCATGAGTCTATTCCTCCTCCCCATCTGCTAGTTCAGAGGTGACTCTGTTCTAGTTTTCAGAGTGTTTCTGTTTTTTTCTTCAAAGCAGTAACTCGACAGCAGAGTTTGCAATCAAATGGTGGTTCTGACACTTGGGGGTACACATTTGTAGATAAATGCTCTGGTGATTTTTAGGCTGAGAAGTATTAAATTCAACCTGTCACACCTGCAGATCTTCCTCTCCCCAGAGAGCCATACGGTAAAGGGATGCAATTTGCTCCCTGAAGCACAACAACATAAACCTTCTGCCCTACGTCTGCTCTTCTTTCCACTCTGAGAAAGTTTGCTCTCTGTGGGTCAAATACATAGGGACTCAACTAACCTGGCACATCTTTCCAGACATGGCAGAAGTCTTATATTTACCAACACTCTGAGGAAGCTGGTCTGGGAGGGGAAAAATGGTGGAAAAAAGAAAAATCATTGTAGTGCAGGGGTTCCACACTGGAGAAGAGAGAGAGTCCAGGGATGATTCTGTTGAACTGGTGAGGCAAGAACCATGGAAAAGCAGGTTGAGAACATTCTGTAAGGATACTAATCTTCTGCTGAAATATGAGATTATCTACCTCGATGCAGAAAGACTGGAGGAGACAATCAGTCAGCCCTAAAGTCTTCTCAATCCCATCAAGGTCATCAGTGGGAATTACCCGATCTCCCCATGTGATAGGAGAAAGTGTTCTAATCTCCAGTAAGGCAATTTCACAACATCACTTCTGAGGTACAAACCCCCTTGGACTTGATTTGGCCCAGGCACCTGCCTTTCCAAGCAAGACCATTTGTCTGAGGCAAAGGGGCCACTTGAAACTTTTCCAGGAAAAGGTATGAAGTGGTAACTCCCTGAACAAAAGGTTTAATTCGACTTAGTACCAAGTCTGCTCTAATCATAATTAATTTCTCCAGAGCACACAACTGAAAATTCTAATCACAGTCCTCTGCCTTTCTGTTAATTAACTGCTGCAGACAAGTCATGCCTTAAGAATCTCATGGCACTTAGACAAGCACTGTGGAAGTTACAGGGAAAGTGAAGATGAACATCATGCAGGCCTCTGCACAATTTGTTTTCCAGTATAGGTTTTACAGGTCTCCCTCATATTCTGATTTAATTTTTTCAATACCCTTTTATACAGATGCCCAAAAAACTGCTGGTCTGAAAGTCTGGCTCTGTATAAAATATTCACTGTCACAACACTTAAACAACAACATTCATTTCCAATCACTTTCTAACCTTCATTCTCTCAACCTTTGACTTCTCCCACCTAAATAAGGTAACCTGTCATTGTGGCATTTACCTAAAGGCAGAGAGTCAAAAGCTCCAAACCCAAAACTTTTCAAATTTTCAAGGAAATGTATGGGTCTGAAATCCCTTTCTACAGGGAATTCTTCCCTTTTCTCTCTTCTTCTGCAATCCACAATTCTCCCAACAAACACTTTCCAGAGCAATTCACCCAGCCTTTCACCAGCATGAGGCTGTGACAGTGTCACACCCTGAACTCAGGGTAACATCTGAGAAATGCCTGGATGTCTCAGTCCCTGAGAAGGGAACCACATCCCCATGAGGGTGGTTTAGCAATCAGTTAATGATTTATGCTACTGAGTAGTTGTCGATTAATAAAGCATTTAATTCATAACCAGTTAATATGTGACAAAAAAAGGAGGATTTAAATTATGCTATTATTTAAAACATTTACAAATATCTTTTTCCAATGAAAAGTGCAAGAACCAATGAGGTAAATTACCCTCTCATGGTGACTCAGCCAGCTGTAGCATCCACAGCCCTCAAGCACACTTATTTTGAAAAGCCAGAGCTGCTGTGTAAACCTACTGAAGCACATCCAGCCAACAGACCATTCACGTTTGTATATTTGCTTTGGACTGTTTAAAGAAGTAGTATTAGTCCTTTCATCTGAGGCAGGAAATATTTTTCATTTCATAAAAGCTAAATAAAATCACGAGTGACATGAGTTACTTGCAGCTCTGAGCAAACAGAGTGTAGTTTTTCCTAACACCTTTGTAAACTCTTTACAATAGGTTAGTTTAGATGCTGCTGGGACAATGGACATACCAGGCTCTGATTTGTTTTCTCTGGTGGAAATTATACTACAAAATTAATATCAATCAGCTACATTTCAAACCAAAGTGTAGTCTGGCTGGGAACCAAACTCCTGAAAGAGGTCTTTGCTCCAATTACTTTGGAGATACTGGGCACAGAAGTGCCAATTACAGCTTTCTTTTATCTCCTTATCTGTCCAGGTTCGGTCAAATCATCTCTAGTTAAACATGGTCCCCCACCAGCCATAGCAAACAGGTTACTAGAGCAAACAGGTTTTAGTCCAGCTAGAGCCATCAACCAGGGACAAGGAAAACCAAGAGGAAAAACTCAACAAACTGATCTACCTGCTGCCTGAAAATACAGAGCAGCCTGGAGAGGACTGGGAATTTGCATTGGGCCTTGCAGATGCTGCTCTGCTCAGGCTCACACTCCAATCCCTGCAGCTCAGGAAGGGCTGAAGGGAAGGCTCACCGCTTGTTTCACAGCAGTCTGAGCCAGATCACAGCTCTGCACTGCACCAGGTCCTGACACTTCTCCATCCCTTAAGCACAAGGTGTATTACAAGTGGACTACATTCATTGAGGAAACCACCCTGGTATCATTATTTCTGCTACATTATCATTACAAAACTTCAGGAATTGTCCAGTGCTTTCACATCACAGACAAACACAAAGCAAAATAGTCAAATGCATAAATAAGCCTGCTGATAAGAGCAGTCACAGAGTGTTTGTTAACCTCAGCCTGTTGGCCTAATTAGTAGAACAGCAGCATATTGTGTATTCAGAGTGAGGTGCAGGAGCGAACAAAGGAGAAAGCTTTGTACTCACTAATGATATGAGTAAGCAGAGCTCAGAAAGCGATTCAGCAGACTTTGATCCACTCAGGAAGGAGAACAAGAGCTCTCCAGGTACTTCTGACACAGCCTCGCCATGGGCTGGCGCCAGTAACCAGCCTCTGCGTATTGACATTCATTTAGAAAGTGTGTCCAATATTAGATTTGCTGAATGTAAGAAGCAGGAAGACTAGATGCCATGTGTTTCACACACCCTAAACATAGCCTGGCCAAGGGAAATCAAGAGATGACTTCAAGGCCCAAAAAATGACAGAAGACATTGGGTTTGCCTGTTACAGCAGATTTTTGGTGTTTTCCACCCTGTGCTGAAGATGATCAGCCTTTCTGAAACAGAGGACATGGTCAGATTGTTCATTCCTAGCCAGTCTGTTAAAATCCCTCAGGTTTTCACAGCAAAGTGAGCTCAGAGAACTGTTCTCTGTTCACAGATTTCAGACACCCCCATCCACTGAAGTCCTGAAATCACACAGCAACACAGATGACAGAGGGCAGCCTCTGGTCTAGACACTGGCCACTGACCAGCATGAGCAACATAAATTAAATCACAGTCACTTTTTGCTCCAGGGATGAAAACCAGCAATGTAAACCCATCAATTCACAGCAGCAACTTTAAACACACTGGCAATTGTAAAATGTCCAGCCTCAGAGCTGTGAAACACATCATAATTTCCAAGACTGGCGAAAGCTGTTTATCTCGCTGTGTTCTCATGACGGATGTTTTTTCCCCCTCTAAATTTCTCATATCTTATTAGATTTTAGCTCCCATTATAGTAAGGACAATTTTGTATTGGGGCAAAATTAATTAGTTTGGATCAAAGTAAATTTCTCCTTGAAATGTAACACTAATGAGTCTCATCTGCCTGATTAGAGAGCTTTGCTTTCAGGAACACTAGGTACAAAATTTTATTTCAGACAAATAAAACATTATAGGATTATTTAAGGTTGAAAGCATTAGCTAAACAGTAACCAGGATCATGGATAAAATATTAGGGTAGCAAACTGTGAGCAGACTTACAACTGACAAGAGGATGCAAGTGTAGACCAAAACAGGCTAATGAGGATTTGTCAAAGAGCTGCAAGCAGAGCTCGGTGCAATTCACAACATATATTTTGTGAACTGTGCCTCCCATCTGTTCACAATTCTTTTCACCTATTCACGTGCTTGTAAGGACTAAATGGAAAAGAGTTACAGATTGGGAAAGACCATACAAATTTTTAGAAAGAAAATATGGGGAAAAGTTTATTCTGGATGAGTCAAACTAATCTTTAATATCTGGCAAACTACCTGGGCAAAATATTTGCTTAGTTTTAGATCTTATTTTAGTCAAGAACAAGTTGTGTTAATCAATGTTGTCTTTGATTGATGTGAGAATTACTCCAGAGAACAAAGGGGGTTAAATACATGGGGTATTTCTCATTTTTATTAAGCTTCTTCACCTCACCCACTTTCTCTTACCCCACTAATACACACAATTAAACAAATACAATCTAGAATTAACTTCCCGAAAGACAGGGGCAAATTCACCTGAAAAACCACATGGTAAATGTAGTTATTAGTGATTTTCTGGTAAATTTGGCATATCACACCATAAATGACATCTGCACAGCCACGTGCTGGGTCATTCGTGAATGACAAACACATGACATAAGCACCTGCAATAGAATATAAGGGAACTGCCTTCCCCCAGGGACACCTCCCTCCACAAACCTCTTCAGCACAGACACAAGACTAGGAATAAAGATGTGGTGCTTGGAGAAGGCAGGTCCCAGCTGCTGGCAGAATCAGCTCCCTGTGAGAGGAGGCAGGAAGCCCACGACTGGACAAGGATATGCTTTGACACAATGTCTGTGGCCAAAGAAACCCCTGTAAATTTGTCAGTGTGCTCTCAAAGCCACCCAGGCACCTCTGGCTGCTGGAAAACCACCCAGACCTGCTGCAGAATCACACTGAGGCACCAAGGGCTTGCACAGCTCCAGGCAATTAAAAAAAGCCTTTGGATAAACCAAGAACTGAATTCAAACCTCTTTTGCCTCTTTCCTCTGTTATGATAAGAGTTCAACTCAAACATTACCACTTTTTGTCAAAATTACCTTGGCCTGCAACAGGCTGAAACAATGTTTGTATCATTTTGCAACCCAACACTAGAATTCAAATTTTTAAAAACTCATTTCAAACACCCATGTGTCATCTTCTGATGCCATGCATACTGCACCTGTGCATAATATTCCCCCTGCCAGCCTTCTGCATTAAGTCAACAACAACAACAACAAAGACCACTGTGCCTGTTATTCATAAGCTTTTTGTTACCTCATTACCTCATGGAAGAAGCAAATGGACCCAGAGCATGTGTGGGAAGGAAGACCTTTGTTTAATTTAATTATATTTACTTCTTTCAAGTCTAAGTAAACTCAGGGATCAGCAGATCAGAACTGGTTAATTAAATCATGACAGCATTTCCTTTACCCTGTGTGGGGAATCACATCATGCTGTGTCACATTGAGCAGCAACAAAGTACCCTCAACCTTTACACTGTGGACAAGAAATGAGTCTGCCTCCCAGATGGCACTGCAGTATTCAGAGCTCTTCTAATAAAAAAGCTGACAGCTGTGGAGTAGCACTGTGGTTATTTTCAATATTTCCATCGTGGAGGTTGACTGCAGATCTGTTGGTTAAAGTTACTGGCAACGCTGCAATAAAAGATCTGGTTCTGACCCTTATGTTCATCACTGAGTGCTGGACAAGAGGGAAGTGAGCAGGGTGGGCTCAAAAGGACATAGGGGCTCATAGACACACTGCTGGATGCTGTCCTCACCCAGCTCCTCTGGTGTCCAGAAAGGCTGGAGAAGCAGGAAAGCTGCAAGAAATTTGCCTCTCAGGGTTACCCCTGGCTGGTCTTGCTTGTGTCCATAAGCACATGGACTGTTCAGGAATTGGCCTTGACAACTCTGACCCCTTTTCAGAGCAACTCAAAGCCTGTATATTTTGCATCCATCTCCCATCTTCTTTTAAGGATTGTGACAACCTCTCCAATACGGGAAGAAGGAAAAGGACAAATCTTCCCTTCATTTGTGCTTGGGACTTTCCCACGAGAGCAGCTCACACTACACAGTGTCAATACATTTATGTCTCTCAAACACTTTCCTTGTACCTAACATCATTTGTCAGCTCATAGGCAATTTCCTGTGTTTCTTTTTGTCTACTCATAAATGCTTTCTATCTACTAACCTCATAAAATCAGACTCCTCCCTTGCTCTTCCATGTTTTGTCCATTCATTTTTCTCTTACTCATTATTCCAGCCTTTTCTGTCCACTACTGCTCTTACTTTCATCCAGCCACTATAATGGCTTCCTCCAAAATGACAAAAAGGATTAATTTTGCAGGTTTTTTTATTCCCACCTAATCTGAAGTGTTTGTCCTTCTTTTTTACTCTCTTAACTTATTAAACCAGAATCTTCACTAATCAGGCTGGCATAAACTCAAAATGTCTTCATATGGTTTCTGTGTCCAGCCTCCCCACCTGACTAATGAGGAAACTCTCTGATGTTGAATAAAAGAGTCCTTGCACTACAAAGAAGTTTTAATGGAAAATGAAACCTTCTAACATCACTGGCTAATTATAATGCAGCACTGTGGCTGTATTGCAGGGCAGGATAAAAGTGTGCACGTATTTCCTGTGTGTTTCAATATCCTCCTATTGACAGAAGATAGGGTGACTGCTCTACTACTGGAGGTCAGGAAATTATTTTTCTGATTTCACTGGTATAATTGACATAAGCATTTCCTTTCTATGTAAGGCTAACAGATGGCTTGTAAAGTTACATCTTCTTTAAACAGAGCTGTCGCCAAAAATTATATACATGACAACAAAAATAATATTGATACAAACTAACTGCAAAATTAAAATGAAGTTTGCATAACCTAAAGCACAGAATAAATAACTGCCACTATTGCAACACAGAATACCAAGGTGCTTTTGCTCTTCTGAGATTTCCTTGGAAACTGGATGGAGGGACATAAATTGGGGAAGGATCAACATGGGACTTAAGTTACCATGGGCACAAAGATGAAGCCAGTCACTGTGCCTGTGCCAGGAGCAGGCTGCAGGCTGCTGCAGACCAGTGGACAACATAAGCACCAACCTGCAGGACTCTGCTTTCACATCTTGCCTCTGTCATGCTCAAAACCTATGCCAGGCAAGGGCTTGCAATACCTGACTGCCTCACCTCCATCATGATTTGGCTCCCTGATGCCTCACCCAGCCAGCAAAAAACAAAGGGGAGAGTGGTTGAATTTAAAAAAAGAAGTTTTAAAAAATCCAGCAATATTCATCAGACCACCTGCTGTGGTTTTTAAGACCTCATGTTCACCTTAAGCTTGTCTCATTTCCATAAGAGCAGGAGAAACTGCAAAGGAAATTCAGTTTTAAAAACAGAAAATGTGATCAGCATTAGACTATTGATAGATGACTGTACATCAGCTATTCCACCTGGACAGCTCTAGAATGCTAACATAATCACTGGTATGTAATACCTTTCCCCTTCAATGTCACACTTATTATTTATCTATCCTCTTTGTCAGGATTTTTCCAGGTTTTTCCCTATTTTCCTTCTTCCTCCAGTATCTCTTCTTCATCTTTTTTCTTTCTCTACTATTACTGTCTTCTCTTCACAGCCTCCTACCATTGTTACCTTTCCTTTGCAAGCTCCTTCCCAGTAGCCTTTGTATGGAATTCAACTCTCAGACTTTACTGAGCCACTAAGACATGCAGCTCACATGCAATGACTTGGGAGAAAGAAAAATGGAGCCCCACTGGCTTTTCCCTGGGTTCATTCATTTTCTCCACAGTAACAACTCAGAAGCAAACCCATTCTCTTACCCATCTTAGATGTCAGCTCCTTGCATTACAAAATGGGGTTCTTTTTGCAAGTGAATCAGGGAGAGGAAACAAAAGGAGGTGTAGGAGCAGAATTTCCCACTGCAGAACCTTTGTTGATAGCTGTTGGCAATAACCTGGTTTGTTTTGCCATGCTGGTGATGTCAGGTTCGCTCAGCTCATGCCCTGTCGGCTCTGACTGAGGGGCTTTGCTCACTGCAGGGATGACACATGTGGCTGCCTGGGCCTGCCTTCACATCAAGGGGTCTTGGGAAATTGTATCATATCACAGCAGACTGGTCCTTGCCCCAGGTGTATCAGGTTCTTCCTTTCTCACTGACTTTGGCAGAGCACGTGAATTTCATCATCATCGTCAACAAAGCAAAAAGTAAATGGTGAGCACTGAAAAAGGACATTTGGTTTTGAGGGGGAAATAAAAGGGTACATTTGGGAACTGCTGTGACCAAAAGACTCTGCTCTGGGGAAAAAAAAAAGGCAAATTATTCAGTGAAAAATAGAAGAGAGACTGCTGCTTTTGTAACTCCCAGTAGCAGCCAAAATAAAGGTAGTGAGAAAGAACACAGATTTTCCAAACAAAACCAAAGTAACACCTCCATACCTTTTAATGCAAATAAAATAAACTATTAAGATACTTCATAAAATATTTTTATCTTATTATTTCTTTTGGATTCCACTTAGTTTCAGTGACAGGTGTTTAAAATAGGGCAGTTTCATCCTACAAAGGACTCACCACAGCACTTAGACAAAATATGGACTAAAATAGTAGTGACAGCAAATTAAGCAAGCAGAGTGACAGGGATATGGAGAAGCACAGAAAAGAGCTTTTTAGGTTTCATGGTTTAGCCTACCAGAAAGGACTAATTTGCATCACGAATATTGGGCAAGCATTAGGATATCAGCAACCACCTCCTTGTGCTGCCAAAGGAGCACATAAAGCATTTCAATGCCACTGGTTTTTTTCCCCACATTCCAAATTTCTTTGGTTTTGTGGCGCTTTGTCCCACCAGGAAAGAGTTACAATGTGGGATAAAGATGCCAAATGTGCATTGAGTCAACAGAATGTTAGAATCCTATCTTTGAATGAAATTATTATATGGATCTATTAAGACTAACATAAAATAAGGCCTTCCAGTCTGCTTTCTGCTCCATTTTCTATGACTGTTCTCATGCCACAAGTCACATCCAGCTCCAAGCAGGATTGAGCTCCTGCTGCTTTAGTTCATTGCTTCAGATACCCACTTTTGCTCAGACCAGCGACAAGTACCTCTCATTTCTCCCCAAAGCAGGATGTTCTGGAGTTAATTAGATCTTTGGTCTGGAAGAAAGCTGCTCACCTGCTTGTAAACAGACAGATAACCATTCTGAGTCAACTGGCCTAGAGAGCCCAGGCTTGCCAGTGGGTGTCAAAACATGTCTAGGAGAGTGAATTAAAAAAAAAAAAAAACCAACAAAACTCAAAACCCAACCACCTCCCAAACCCTCCCTGCCCTCCCCAGCCCCACCAAACCCCAAACACATGCTGCTCATGAAGCACAGACCAAGGGAGGTCCCTGCTGGCAGAATGATGAAACACACCTGCACCAGTTCCAAACACATCATTCACCTACTCCCACAAATACTTTCTTCCCTCTCTGAACCCCACAAACATGGCACAGTTACCTTGCATTCACCCTGGCACCAGCCTCTCACTCCCCAAGGCAGCGCCGCACCCACGCACAAGGGGTGGCCTAAGAGGGAATCCCAATCTCCATTTCACAGGGGTTATCAAGGACAAAAATTCCCAGTATACCTGAATTATCATCCTGCTGAAGCAAGGCTGGCTGACCATTCCTACAGCTCCTTCTGTTGCAGATGAGCAGGAGGATGGGACCCACCTGGGCTCCCACACGTCCCACTGACATCAGTCATTTTTTCTGTCGCATGACAGGCACCAGATATCAGTAACACTTAACAGCTCACCAGCCAACACTGGATATTGGTGTATTGAAAAGGAGAAGGAACAAAATTAAACAGATTCTGTCTCAGCTTTTTTTTTCTATATTACATTATATAGCTACTGCAGAATTTCAATGGTGACAAATTTCAGAAGATGCACACCAGAAATAATGGCTCACTATGGTGGAAGACACTTATGATACAGCTGGGGACAAACTAAGCCCAAAAAAAGTTTATGGGATGAGACACATGTTAACTTCCAGACCATAAAAATGACTATGCAAAAAAACAAGAGCTAAAATAAATATCCAGTGAAGGAAAGCATATTTTACAGCAAAGAGACATTATGAAGAGGTTTGATTTTCCTCTTACAACTGATACACTTAAGGGTCACAGATATTTCCAGTGGCTCAGAAAATTTAATTGACACTAGAATGAAGAAAAGCATATAGGTTTTTTTTAAAAAAGAGAAGCTTTATTACAAATCTGTAGGTTTAAGAAAATATCCCAAAACTGTCAAATAGTATGAAAAATGCTGTTATCTGAATCACAGTCACCAGTTTTCTCCAACAAACATAGCATACAAAAATTGATATAAACCATGGCAATTCTTTTTGGTGACACAAGTCAGGTATTTGCAGTTCCAGATTCCCTGCTAACAACTAAGATGCTGCTGGCAGGAGGATGATTGAATTGCACTGGTTTTGAAAACTGGAGGTTGGGATGGAAAGGTTATATATACATATACACATACTGTATTTTACCACATGTCCAGGTAACTCTGGCAACACAACATGGCCCAGCACAACACTGAAGTCTGTGAAACCTGGAGAGCCAGGGAATGTGTGCATGTGACACTAAGTTATTCTCTATGCTCTGGTTCCCATTTGCTTTTATACCTCAAACTTTTATAAAGACCAATTGTTTTCCACTCTCCTTTACAGAAACAGGGAAGTTGATGTACTGCTGTGCTGTCTCTTCAGACTCAGAACCTCTCAGGTGCACTGCACAGGATCTAAAAATGCAATGCAGTTAAAACATCATATAATTAAAGTGGAAGTTTTAGGAGATTATACTCTGAATCTCCTGCAATTTAGTACCCTAAGCTCCCCCATGGAAAGCATGGCATTTCTCATGCCATTCTGAGATAATTCATACAACAAATCAAGAAGGAAAGAACTGATATGTTGCACTCCTAAACTGAAGCACAGACTGCTGTAAAAAAACTAAAAGGGTCTGCAAGTATATCAGGGATTGAATCCATAGCTGCCCTGCCACTCTTAACTGTGGGTAGTTACCTGCAATGGCTGGAAGCTGCAGCACAGACCGTTGGTAACAATATTCTCAAATCCCTTGAACTGCACAGGACTGAGACACCACAGCTCAGAGCTACAGTGAAGATGATGCTTCAGTAGAAGTGTGAAGATTTGAAAGGAGCAGAATGAAATATTTCTGTTACAGCACCTGCTCAAAGTATTGATATGATCTAAAAAAATCCCCAAACAACTCTGTAATTTAACTTGCTTGAGGGGGATTTCTATTGAGCAATCCTCCTTTTGCCAACAGCAACTTGAAAGAAACCAGCACCATGTTAAAGAATTACTCAGTGCATTTCATTCATTTTGCTGCTTCAACTTCAGTTGAAAAGCATAGAATTGAGAGCTATTCAACGAAAACTGCTCTGCAAGAGAGCAATTGGAAATCAACAGTCTCTAATTACCAAAGCAAACAGGATGGAAGATGCAGAAGTGATTTACAGTCATTTCCTTCCCCTTGCAGAACCAGGTTAACCCTAGGTTAATCAGGGCTACCCAGAACATTTCTTAAAAGCCAACTGCCAGTAAAGAGGTTGCCTCATTGTCCTGCATTTACTGAAAACTTGATCTCTGAAATGCTGTAATGAAGCAGTCGAGAACCTTCAATCCAAGGAAGGAAAATATTTCATGTACATTCTTAGGTGTGAACTTTCAGGCTTGGGAAACGTTTTTCTAGATTGTCAGCAAGTGTCTGATCAGCCTCACGCAAGACTTCAAGGAAACTCTCCACCTGGAAATAAAAAACACACACAAGGAGAAAAAAATGCCCAAAACCAATTTCCATGGAACAGAAAATTCTTATACTGCCACAGGGGCTCTTACTACTTCTGTGCTTTCCAAATATGAGCAGTCAGCAAGAGTCACTGCAATGAATACTGGAAAATGCCCCACAGTAGCTACTTTCCTCCTAAATCCCACAATTCCAGTTGGTCTAAATTTTGAAACAGTACCACTTTCCTCAAACCCTTACTTTCTTGTTTAAAAGAAACACAGAAACTCTGCTCATCCAGAGAAAAATTCCCTGTGAAAAAAATTTAGAATAATTCTTCTAGAAAAATATATAGAAAAATATATAGAACAAATTTTCAGCTAGGATAAATTTTCAGGCATCCATTCACATCAGCAGTTTGACCCTGGCATCAGCTGATGATCTCAGCAAAGCTCTAGCTGAAGTGAGGCAGAACAGACAGAGGGGGTTAGACTGTCTGGCACTGGATGGTGTTTCACCTGTGCCTGAGCAATCCTGTCCTGTTTGTATATCAGATTTGGAAAGGTCCTGCCACCCAAGGAGCATTTTTTCAGCTGTGTCACAGACCTTGTCACATACTCACCGAAGCAAAATACAGAGGTAAGAGGTTCTGAAAAGCACAGGAACATGTCTCTTCATTCAGGTGTCCCTGGTGCAATCCTTCTAAGGTATTCTCCTGGAAAATCAGAAATACAACCAGCATGTCATGAACAGTTGTTGAAAGAACAAACTCAAAACTGTACACAACATCTACAGAATGTACTTTGTTCTTAAAATGGGTAAAAGAATCAGAACTTACAGTTCTCAGAGAATACCAGACATAGCTGATACAAAAAGGTGTGAAAGCTCACATATCACAAGTCTCTTAACCTGAATGCTTCCATAATTAAAAAGTCCAGCTGAGAAGGTGAGATTATATATTGATAGTATTGCCTCTTCTTAAATAAACTGACTTTCATTCGAAAGGGCAACATATATGTACAGAATTTATCATTCTTGGCACGCACCTCAGAAAAACCGTGTTCCTCCCATCTCCCACACATGTTGCTACTTCTGGCTGAGTCTCTAATCAATTCCCAGTTAGCAACTGAACTTGCATAGAAAAATGTCCACAGTAATAGTAAATACTTTTTTCTTACCCACCCTGTAGAAATCCCTACTATAATTTTGTTTATTCTTACCTTGGTTAGTTCTTGAAGCATATTGGAAAGTAATTCACAGCAAATATCCTTCAAAATTTTTAAATGGAAATCTTCCTCATTTACATCAGTCCTTCCAGTCTGCTCTTGCTCGGACTCCTTGGAGTTCTCCACAGCTCTCTTTCCACAGCCCTCCATGTATTGTAAAATACGAATCAAGCTCCCAATCAGTGGCATATCTTAATACAAAGTAACAAGAACAGTGAACTTTAACACTGAAAATTCTAGTCCATCCTTTCAAGGTGATACAATTTTGAAATACACCATCAAATTTTACACAAAAGCCAGAGGAATGTATATTCTGACAGTGTTCTGTTTTGTTACTCTAAGACAGTTTTAAAGAAGCAAGTGGAAATGTAGTAGAAAAACCCAATCATTTTTCCTGCAAGTTGAACTGTATCTATAAAAACTATATGCCAGTGTAAGGAGAAGGAAACTGTCTATAGTAGTACCCAGTGAGGGCAGTATGTTAAATTTGCATCCAGACAATCCTATCTGACAAACCAAACTGCACAGCATCTTTCTGCTGCAGGTCACCCTGACTCATATTCTCAAGACAGGCTTTTAATTCCAAAAAACTGAAAAGTAAGATATGATAGAGGGATTTAAGTAAGTGCAGAATCTCCCCCTACTAAAAAAATTAAAAATTACTGCATAAAAATATATGTGCTATATGTTATGTATAAAATAACAATGCAATAATGTATTACTATATTTTAGCAAAAATAATTTCACCCAATGGAGAAGACTGAGCAGAATCTGTAGATTCTGATACTTTAACAGCTCAGAATTTACAGCCCACCCAGTAACTGAACTTTGGGCTACCTGTGATTTTGAGTAACCAGGGAAGAGTCTTACTGTATGCAATGCCACTGAATTGAACCACTTTCCAGACCCACATAAAGCCAAATGTTAATATTAACTTGAAAAAAAAAAAAAGAGAAAAAAGTATGACTTGCTTTTCCTCATCCTGGTGTATTCCTGCTCTGTCTGTGAAGCAAACATAGCAGACAGCACAGACAAAATAGAGGCCAGCACAGTCTTCTGCTCCTGCACGATGATGGGTGGATCATCTGGCTGGCAAAGCTCCTGGCAAACGAGGTCATAAAGCAAACTCCAAGTCTCTTTTCCTCCATCAGGAGCCTGCACTTGAGAAAGAAACAAAGAGAACCCAATAAATTTAATCCAAGTATGTGAATTCCTGTTCTCCCCAATAAATATGTGGTGATCCAGAAGTTACAGCCTCTCTTGCCCCCCTCACACACAGCAATTCCAGGTTCTTACCAATAGCCTGGATACCCTCATCCACCGTGGTCAGGAGCTGCAGGATATGCATATAAACATCCAATCCTTCTGGGTTATCTGATCTACACAGAACAAACATCAAAAAGACAAATTAAGGTGCTGTTTACTGAGCTTATATTCTGTGTTTTGGACACAGAGAAGCCCATCAGCAATCGCTGCCATTCCCTTTGCAAGCAAACACGTTGACTCATTTCAAACCATAAGTCCAGGAAAACATATCCCAGTGATCTGTCAAACTGTGCTGTTCCCACTCAAAGCAAGATGTTTGGGCACAGGCCTTACAAAGTTATAAGGAACCTCCCCAGCCATCAAACCAAAAAGAAATCTCCCATACCGGACTTGCTTGGCTGCTTCAAGTATACAAGGCACAATCTTAAAGTCTGGAAGTTCCTCAGGGGAATCATCAACAGATGGTCCCACAGAGCGACAAGAGCCATTTTTGATCCAGTTCAGCATCAGCTCTTCATCCAGATCAAAGAGCTTGTCCACCACTTCACCCACTTTCACCAGCAAGTCAACTGCGCAAGAGAGAATATTATTTTTATTTCAACAAGACTACAAATGAAGAGCAAAAATTAGCTCACAAAATGGTAGTATATACAAGTATTCAGAGTAAATTCAGGACTGAAATAAATTAATTTTCTTCATGACCCACTACTGGTTACTATGTTTAATCCCTTTATGTGGCATAGACCAGGTAAAGAGTTTGATGCACTGGGATTGTTGGAAAGCCCACTGACACCTCCTACCTTGTCAATGCCACATGTGAAGCAGTAATTTTATTCTGCAAAGAGACTCCATGTTCCTGAAAAGTGCTAACTCCTGCTTCTGAAGTAGAACTTTTCAAGATTTGTTCCAAGATATAGTTTTGTGTTTAACTTCCACTTGCCAATCTGCATTTTACTTAAACAGATCTGTTGCTTCAATTGGATGGAGCAGTATTTCTGAGAATTTGCATTTTAAAAATTGATTTAAAAATTGGAAAAGTTGTATTATTAGGATTCTTTGACAAATGACAACAGCTGAGCTGGATGTTAAACATAAATGCTATTCAAAATATTTCCATTTTTAGGTGGTTGGTGCAGTTTTTGCTAAATTAGTGCTAAGAGAGATTTGTGTAGCACTGTCTGCATACCCAAAGCCTGCATAGTATTCAGCTACCAGAGTAACTGAATCATTCCTCTAGTTCACATTCCACAGATATGCTAGTTTTAAAAATAGAAAACCCATATCTGACTTTAAAAAAATAAATTAAATGAGGTCTTGGTTCCAGGTTCAAAAATCACGTATGTATATCCCTGAATGAGGACTATGTACTTTCTTTTATTGCAGCAAATAACAATTCCTTCAATTAAACATATTTTGATTCCTCCCTAGAGCTTTCTTCTTTCTCTATGAGTGCTTTTCTGCCTGGTTTTATTTATATTTATAACCCTGCAAAGGAAGGGCAAGTTTGTTTTGGTGTTCTTTAAACTCATGATGTTTCCTTTATTTTAAAGAAATTAACCTAACTGAAAACATTTGTCTTTGAAATTGTAAACTTCAGCTCTTATTTTCCTTTTGCAAACACCCACTACCTCCCAGCTTGTTTTGGCAACTCACCATTTGTAGAGCTGGACATGATAAAGCAAACACAGTCGTACACAGAAGGATTTTCTCGGATCCTCTCCACCCAGACATTGGCCACCTCAGGCTGGGAGAGGCAGGTTAACAACAACCTAGGCAAGAATTCCCCATTTAACAAATTAGAAGCCAGTTCATTCCTTTTAGCTGTACATTTGCAAATCCAAAACAATGACAGTGGAAACGAGAATCCACTCACAGCAATTCCACAGTGATTCCACAACAATTCAGAAACAATAAAAGGAAAGGATGAGAGGATAATAAAATAGTGAGCCCACTTGTCAGTTTTCTCCCCAGGCCTCAGAGCATAGCAGAACCACACTAATGATGCACTAATTTCTGAGCTGTCCTACCTGCTTGTTTCCAGAAGAGTTGGGGAGTCTGAATCACACAAACGTTGCAGTAACACTTGGCTTTAAGGAGAAAATGCAGGGGGGGAAATGTTAGTAAAATCCATCTTTATTTTTAAAAAAGGTATAAAAAGGTTGATTGCACAACCATACAAATATGTTCTGAGATTTAAGCCAGCTTTTCCTAACCGTGCATGCACTTCCAGTATCTCAAGACCACCAAACTTAGAAACTAACTTGACTGGCGATTAAAAATCTCCAAAAATAGTGGTCTGTGTCCTTTCTTCCTTTCCTGAGCACTTTCCAGCCAAAAGTTATGAATGAAGATGAGGCTTGGCGGGCAAGCTTAGATCCTCATCTAACATGCATTTCCTGATTGTGAGTCCAGGCAAGCAGTACCTGTTCATGTACAAAGCACACAGACACTTACCCAAGGTTCTCGTCTTTGCTGATGGACATGCAGATGTCCTGGAAACAGGCCATATTCCCTAATATTCCCACACAGATTTCCTGGAAAGTCAAAACACAGTATAATGAGACAACTGCAAGTCCACAATTTCACTTCCAGAGCCATAAGACAAAAGTAAGAGAGGTTCAAAGATGTTTTCCAGTTTGATTTCCAAGCCTGTGTGACCAACTGATTTCATGACAAAGATACAAATTTTCCCACAGATTCCATACAGATTTTTCTGTTCTATCAGGCTAGCCTAAAACACACCCAAGTACTGTGCAGATATTTAGGTGTTAGGGTGTCCCACAAAAGCACATGTATCTTGAAATCAGCTCTGCTTGCCTATTCTTTGTATACTGTTTTGAAGCTAATTTGACAGCCCTGTTATTAAAGCAAAAAGGAGTCCTAAAATATCACTATGTAAATGTGACCCTCACTGATAGCCACTTGCTCACAAAAGAAAGGGATTTTAATACCAGCTTCCAGCAAAGCCCCATTTCTGATTAAAGAGCTCTAAAATAAAATAAAATAAAAAACACACCCCAAAGCAGTGCATCCCATTAGGATATTCATACCAAGATAACCATTAAGAGGACACACACTCGTGTAAAGGGGGCCAGAGAGCTCTGAAATACCTGCAGGTGTCTGGTGCTAAAACAAAGTGAGTCATCAGTTTGCAGCAACTTAGTCAGAAATCAACTCTCTCCACTAAGATTGTTTTCTTAATTATTAACATGCTATTACTTCTGCTAAATTACAGCAGACAACTACTCCAGCAGACACTATTTCATGAAAATAGCTGTGACAGCCAATTTGCACTCACTTGCAAATTTGGGTTGTACTCTCCAAAGACAAAGTATTAAACTTTCAAAGCTCTATTTGTCTCTACTCATCTCCTGGAGTAAAGCATCTGGTAACTTCTGAGAAAGAGGATTTACATCAATACTGAATACCTTTGAAAATCCTGTCTTGAGTCCTGCAGTGCACTGTGTAGCACAAGCTGGAAATCAGCGACATCATAACAAGTGGAAAATTAAAAAAACATTAAAGTATTGGTGTCTTAACAATTCCCAAGACTACTTTTTGTGTTTATGTCTCATTATCTTGTTCTGATTTGATTGGTAATAAATTAATTTCCCCGAGTGGAGTCTGTTTTGTCCATGACAAATCACAGCAACCGGTGAGTGATCTCTCCCTGCCCTTATCTTAACCCATGAGCATTCTGTTGTATTTTTTCTTCCCCTGCCCAGCTGAGGGGGGGAGTGACAGAGTAGCTTTGGTGGGCACCTCTCCTCTAGCCAGAGTCAAACCACCACACTTTTGCAGGTCTGACTAAACAAATTCATGAGCATTTCTGTTCAGTAATCGTGAAACAAATCAAAAGGAAAAAGAGGCCAGACTGCTGGGTTTTGTAACAGGTCTTGTAACTATGTTTGGTAAACTCAGTCCTTCACTGCTGTATCTAGATGAGGATGTGTGAGCAGACATGTACCAGCTTCAGCATCGCCACAATTCTTACTGATTAAACCATGTAAAAAACAGTGAAAAAGCATTTTATATTTGATTTTGTGTTTTCTCATGGTTCCCTTTTTACATTATATGTGCAATGAGATAAGAGATATAAATGTAAATGCAGGTACAGAGCTATCTACTGTTGCTACTAATACAGAACAGCTTTTTGACAGCCCATACTTACAGTGAGGCGAGGGCATTTGGACTTGGCAAAAACTCCCATGAATATATCAGGGGCATTGAACTCCTGAAGAAATAAAGCAACATCCTGTGGACAAAGTGAATGGAGAAGTAAATGGACCTCTGCAATTTCCAAACACAAAATCAAATGTGTTCCCACAGCACAAGGACCGGATCAAAGAGATGACAAACTCACTACAAGAAATTCGTTATCTGCCAACACTTAATACCAATAATCCTTGTTTTTCAGTAAGAGAAGGCCAGCAAGCCACTCTGGTGATTCAGCATGCCAATGATTTGCTGAAGAATGAACCAAAAAGTCACACTAGCAAGAAAATGCAAATTGCTCCCTATCTCAACAGAAACAGACACTCAACCAGAATTCAGTTTTAAGACATGACATTACCATAACATACAAAAAAGAAGCAAGTGAGAAGGGATTGCCATTAGCACCTGACTGGAGCACACAAAAGAGGGAATCTCCTCCTCATTTCACCACATTAAAAAAACAAGATTAGTTCTCTATTCGGGAGTAAAAGACCCATATCCCATGTTCATTTTAAAGATCTGAGCAACAAGTTAGGGAATAAAATAATAATAATGCTTAAATGAATACATATATACATATATATATATAGAGAGAGAGAGAAAATTTATTCCAGCGTTTGATAATGCTGAGAAAAACACCAAGAACCTGTGTTATATTGCCACTGCAAGTCTGCAGCTAAACTTTGAAAGGCTGTTTACCAGAGAAAGGTGTGCTTACCATCAGGATGTATGACAATTCCTAAAGGAAAATAAGCCTGCGTAACCCACATGCTGAAGACACAGGCTGTGAATTCCAGCTGCTGTCCTGCCCCTGCCCTTCCCAGCACAGGCTCCATGCGGAGCCCGTTTGGTGCCGCCCCAGCCCAGCTGTGCCGCCTCACGCTGCCCAAAACACCGGAGAGAGCTGATTCCCTGCCTTCTCCCACTGCCAGCACCGTGCTGGCCGAACACTCGGGGCACACCGCCCCGAGCTGCCGCACAAGGCTCCTACCTCGTCCATGGACATGTCCCACACCTTGCAAATGTCATTCTCCATCTCCTCGTCCAGCTCCGTGCGCGCTCCCTCGGGGCTGGCGGCGGGATCCGGCTCCGCGGGGGCGATGACCTGGGACACAGCGGGGCGGGGGAAACGAGCCGGCTGAACCCCCGGCACCGCCCGGGAGCCGCTGGGTTCCCATCTGTTTTCCCATCGTGTCCCCGGGTTTGTCCCCTGTGGGTCCCCGCTGTGTCCCCGCGTGTCCCCCCCGGCCCCAGGAGCGGTCGGGTCGCACCCACCCGGCGCTGACCGACGCCGGGCCCGCCGCCCGCTCCCTCCCGGCGGCCGCGCACCTCGATAAGGCGGGTGAGGACGCTGAAGAGCCAGTGCTTGCTGTACACCGTGTTCCCCACCGCGTCCCCCTCCTCCTCCTCCGCATCGCTGCACGGCGGCGACGGATTGCGGTCCATGGTGGCCCCACAGCCGTGCGCGGGCAGCGAGGCGGCGGCGCGGCCAGAGCGGCGCCCGCGGCCCCACAGCGCCCCCTGCCCACCGGCGGCCGCTGCCGCGCCGGGATCACAACCGGACCGTGATGGGATCGCGCCGGGATGGTGACAGGATCACAACCAGACCGTGACGGGATCGCGCCGGGATCCGCCCGCCAGGACCTCCCCCCCGCTCCCAGAGCACCCGAGGTCCCAAGGGCGACCCTTTGACAGCCCCCGTGATGCCCCGACACCGCCGCCCCGCAGTCCCGCCCGCCCGGGAGGATGGACGCTCGCAGCGAAGGGAACAGTTCCAAGAGAAATTTCTTTATTCGGCTGTACAAAGGGAGGTGTGACAGGAGCTCGTTACAGCGCTAGTATTTTCTGGGCAGCCCCTTGGGGCGGTAGCGGTTCGGGTCCCCGCCCCTCCGGCCCCACGCGTTCGCCTCTTGGTCCGCCCGGGTGTCCTCGGCGCCTCTGCCGCTCACGCTGCTCTGCCAGTGCTCCCGGGCGTCGCTGTGGGGAGGGAGAAATGCCAACTGAACAGACTGCATCGACAGCCTTGTGTTGGTTCCTTCACTCGTGAAACTCAGTTTCCACAGGGCAGCTCAAGGTGAGATGCAAGCACACGCACTCGGCCTTTGAGAGCCCGCAGTGGAATCCTAGTCTGTTACGTCGGGAAATGAACCAGCAATGAAAGGGAGTTCCTTATGAGAAATGCAGAGAGAGGAATGTGCCTTCTTGAGAGGACAAGAAGAAAGGCACACACTCCCGTGGCACCATTCTATAGAGAGCAGCTGTCCGCATGGGAACTACTTCCCTTCCCCTCTGCCATCCTTCTGATACAAAGCTACGTACAAGTCAAAAAGGACCTCTCTCCACTGGAATGCCTGGATCCCTAATAACTCCCTGTTAACAAGCCAAGCACGCTCCATTACCTGATCACTCTTGCTGCCCAAGCACCCCCAGGTCCTCTCCGGGCAGCATCATAATTCCCACGGGCATGGAAATACTTGTCGGCTCCTTTGTAATTTGCCTCACGCATGTCCCGGTATGCTCTGTACATATCCTTTGCCCCTGAAGAAAGCAGAGAAACGGAGATGATGTGGACTTGAAAGAGTCACAGCAGAAATAGTTCAGTGCCATTTCAGCCAGGAGCTGAAAGGCTCAAGGAGCAGGAACAGAGTGAGGCACTGCTCCACATCAGTCTCTGCACAGGGCTGTGCCCACAGAAAACACCTGTGGGGGCTGATCAAGGCCAGAAACCAGCAGGGTCTCTGAGATGGAGCTGTGGATTTCTCAGCTCTGAGGGCTGCACCACTGACTGCTGTAACCTGTGCTTGGGGAGGAGGTTGCTGAGGGAAGGGCCCCTGGTAACAGCAGCTTACCTCCCACGGCATCCCGGATAAATTGTCCACGTCGGATCATTCCTCGGACAAACGCTGGTCTCTCAGCACTTGCACACAGAACGGTGCAGAGCAACGCGATGCAGATCCAGAGCCTCATGGTTCCTGGCCAAGCCTGACAGGGAGCTGGGAGACAGTGAGAGAGATGAGCAGTTCTGGAGCACCTTTGAGAACCCACCACACCCCCAGCTGTGCCCAGCTGCTGCGCCAGCGCTGAGGGCTTGCCCAGGACCCCCTTCTCCCCCTGCAAGGAGTGGTGCCCTCTGTGCAACCACAAGCTCCACAAAAAAAGCAGGTGCAGATGAGAAACTCACATTTTAGCACTCCCTGCTGCTTCTGTCATGAGTACAAAGAAGCTCCATGTGCTAAAGCATTAGTCCTGCTCCCAAATACCAGCTCAAAACACTGCACACATCTCACAAATTCAGAATGTCACTTACCACTGCAGAACAGCAAAGCCAAAGGAGATGGAGATTGTCTCATGTGCTCTCAGACTTAGAGGGTATTTATAAGCAATTTAAACCCCTCAAAAGAGGAAGCTGGAAAGGATGTCCATGGTTGGGAAATCCCCATCAGCACACCCAACACAGAAATCATTACTGGAAACCTGCCCTTGTCCTTACTGAAAGTTCATAGCTCCTGTTACACAATTTTTTAGAGAGTATATGGCACTTCTTCAGCTGTCCTTGGGACTATTTGCTCCTCATAACAAACAGACTGACAAACTGCCTTGAAGGCTGAAGAGTGTTACTGTTGTCTTAAGGGTGACAGTTATGCTTGGATCTTGAACTGCACAGAGCTCAGAGGGGAAGATGCTTGGCTGTCTGCACATTGAAACACGAGGTCAGGTCTGTGTCTGTGCACAAGGAACGGTGAGCTGGGTTACCAGAAAGGCTGCAGGAACTGCTAAATGAAATTCCTATGTGTGCTGGGATTGCCAGATGAATTCCAGAGTTAGCAAAATGGAAAATGTGAAGCATTGCTTGTAACTCCATTACAAAGCAAACCACATGCACCTACACCCCTGCTGATAATGCTCTAACGTAGCACAAACACACAGACCAGCAAGAGGCTCTGAATGGCTTCATCTTGCCTTGGCTTGCTCTCACAGATCCCTCTCGAGGGACTCCACCCACCCTGCTGCAAACAGCGGCTCCATGGGGATCAGGTGAAAAGTTTTGGACACAGCAGTAAACATTTTACCTAAGGGGAAATCCAGATCCATACAGCCACAATTCTCCTGGATTTTAAATCACTTGGCATGGTTCACTGTTTAAGTACCCACTGTGCCCTCCCAGCTTAAAGCCTGCTAGCTTCCCTTGATTAACAGCTTGACACAACCCTTTCCCTTGCAGAAAACCCCAGGGCTGAGTGCAGCTACACTGGAGAGTGAGCGTGCAGGAGGTGTCCCCATTGTGTGGCCTTGCAAATGATTTAGCAAGTCTAGGAGAGCACCTTACGTTCCCCTCAGGAGAGTTAAGGGTGGCTGCCCCTCTCACGACTCTGCCAGTGTAAACAATTTGCTCCTGGAGCTGCAGGGGAGAGGCATGAGTTGAAAGAGGTGCAGTAAAGCTAATGAAGTGTAAACAGTAACTTCTTCGGGTGTTACTGGACTTCAGTAAAAAAAATTAGCTTAAGGGAAGAGGAGACATTTTCCATAGACAGGCCTGGAGCAGCAGGACAGTCTGTAGTGTGATTTATCTCAGAATGGAACAATTTGCAACAAGAATCTAAACCCTAACCCAATCAACTAGGAAACCTTGCAAAAAGCAGGGAGCACAGATTTTTGTCCCCTGGCCCCCCTGAACCTGATGCTTCACAGTGTAAGAACTCAGCTACTGCAGGGACTGGAATGCTGTGTTGTACTGCAACTCTGTTCACATCCTGATGACATCCTTGCAGTACATGGCAGCTTAAGTTCCTTTGCTGCTGGCTGCAAGTAGCCTTGTCTGTCACCTTTTTGGTTCTTTAAAAACAAGGAAAATGACTCCTGTAAGTTGGGGTACAGGCATGTGGCACTTTGCCCAGGGACTTAGAACAAAGCTTTGCCTTCAAATCTGACCTAAGGAACTTTTCCCCTACAAGAGCTCACACACTCTGGAGCATAGAGGATGTTTTGAGTCTTACACTGTTTCACATTCCAACAAACCAACATTTCTGCAAAACATGAGGACCTAGCAAGAAAGCAGGTGCTAGAGGGATTCTTTAGATCTCAGAGTGCATCCCTTAGTGTCCAATAAGGACAGCAGCAGTGACAACAGTGCTGAAGCTCCCCATGGAATTGAGACGAAGCCATAGCTGGGGGCTCCAGCAGAGAATAGCCCAAGCCCTGCCTTCCAGTATCCCCTTGCCCTGCACTCCAGGTCACGACCCTTGGCTCACAGAAATGAGCTGCAGCCAACACTGCTGCTTTCGCAACAGAGAGGAAAATCTGCCTCTGAATGTGGAGGAGGGTTTGAACACAGTATTTCTTCTTGGCCTAGCAATAAACAGTGGTAGCACGTGCACACTGGGAAACACAGGACATTGAGAAGGGCCTGGAGAGTATTTCTTGGTTTGCACATGCTGATGCAATTAAGATTAAAAGCAACCCCATACTGGCTGCCCTGTAACTGTAAATATCTATGAATGCAAGCACAAACATTCCACAATTTTGCAATCTAAGAAAATCAGACTAAGAAAGGGGATGAGGTGAATTCCCAGCTTGGGCACAACAGTATTTGAGTTATTTCTTAATCTGGGAAAGAACAGTATCTCATTTAAGTATAGGTGTGCAATAATTCATTTCAGGAGTTTTGCCAAGTATGGAATATATACTACCAGTGATCTCGGGCTTACAGACATGGAAAATGACTGGAAACTCGTCTCCTTTCAAGAAGGAGATTGAAAATGCAGGTATTGATCTGAAGTAAAATTGCTTTACCCATAGGTGTCTAATAGCGAAGTAACATATGAGACATTTTTCTTTGAAAAAAAAAGTTTCTATTTAATGCTGCTCCAGGCTAAGCCCCCTTTATTCATCTCTGCTTTTCAAGGGTCTCTCCCCACCACCAGTCACCCACAAAAACCAAAGTTCTGCAACTAAGGCAGTTTCTGTTGCAGTAATTTCTGAACAGAAGACCCTCTCATGTCATAGTCCCTTCACTCTACCCCTAATGAGATGAAAACAAACTAATCCAGAACATGAAACATTCATTTTCCACCTCTTTTTCAGAGAGTAAACTCTCACTCTTTATTGACCAAGTTAGTTGAAATGATAAACAAAGCTCATTTTAGACACAAATCTCAACACACACTTCTCATTGTTACCTGTATGACCCTTCTGACATTATATTTTTTTTAAAAAGCTCCAACTGGAATTTTGACTTGCTGTAAAAAAACAAAAACAAAAAAAACCCCAACCCTCAATCTAAGTTAACCAAGTGTACAAAATGCCCACAGAAGTAAGAAAGAGACTGATGTATACACAAAATACAGCAAGTGAATAAAGTAGAACCATATGGAGGTAAGCCAGGCACATTCTCAGAAATCCAGGAATTCCTCTGAGGAAAACAAGGGGAGCACTCAGCTACACCACACACTAGGGTATTCCTGACAGTACAGATCCTTCTATTTCCAATGGCAGAATCTAAACCCCAGAAGCTTTCTTCTTTAGAAAAGTTTTGTTTTTTAGAAATAGTTCTGATTTGGCTTTTCCACACGCAACACTCTGGCTGAAAGCCTGACCTTCATAGTGTCCCTGGAACTTCCCCTCCTCTATGGAAGTAACCAGCTCTCCACACCCATGTTTTTCTTGCAGACAAGATGAAATAGTCTGCAGACTGCATCTCTCAAAAAGGGCTAACTCAGTCCTATTTTGATGAAAAGCATTATTTTGCAGCACTACAAGTGCAGCAAGACTACATAAAAAAGATTCCTTACAAAGCAGTATTTTCACATCATCTTACAACAAAATAATCAATTTTAATTAAATTTGTTCCAATTAATGCATTACTTTTTTATTTAAATGATATTTGTGAAAACTGAATATTGACCAGACGCCATGGCCTTCTGCTTAAAATGTGTCAGACAGTGAAGGGGTCAAAACTAGAAGCTTTAAAAGAAACTCGTTCAAAGATGTATTAAATACAGAAAGAGTGACAGTACAAAGCATTTCAGTAAATGAGATATAAAATCCAAGTGATTTTGTGAATATTCATATTCAACCAGGAATGTAAAAAGACTTTCTTGACAGAATCCATCTAAAAATACTTGCACAAACCTTTAGCTCTTAAAAATATCTTAATAAGTCCTCTCATTTTCCAAAACGTCAGAATTAATTGTGGAATTACCAAAGTTGACCTGGACTTCAAGAAAACCTTTTGACACTGTCTCCCACGATGTTCTCCTGCAGAAATTGGTTGCTCATGGCTTGGACACACATGCTGCTCTCCAAGCAAAAAACTGGCTGGATGATCAGGCCCAGAGAGTGGTGGGGGCTCAGTGCTGTTCAAGCTCTTCATCAGTTTTCTGGAGGAGGGATGGAGGGCACCCTCAGTCACTCTGCAGACACACCAGGCTGGGGAGCAGTGCTGACCTGCTGGAGGGCAGGAATCTGCAGAGGGATCTGGGCAGGCCGGATCCATGGGCTGAGGCCGATGGTGCGAGGGTCAGCCAGGCCCAGAGCCAGGCCTGCCCTTGGGTCACAACCCAGACACGGCCACAGGCTGGGCCAGAGGGGCTGGGAACCTGCTGGGCACAAAAGGACTTGGGGGTGCTGGGGACAGCAGCTGGGCATGAGCCAGCAGTGCCCAGGTGGCCAAGAAGGCCAAGGGCATCCTAGCCTGGATCAGCAATGGTGTGGCCAGCAGGGCTGGGGCAGGGATTGTCCCTCTGCACTGGTGAGGCCACACTGAGAGCGCTGGCTCCAGTTCTGGGTCCTCACTGCAGGAAAGACACTGAGGGGCTGGAGTGAGTGCAGAGAAGGGCAACAGAGCTGGGGAAGGGTCTGGGCACAAGTCCTGTGAGGAGCAGCTGTGTTCAGCCTGGAGAAATGGAGGCTCAGGGGAGAGCTCATCGCTCTCTAGAACTGCCTGAAAGGAGGTTGGAGACAGGTGGGGGTGGGTGTCTTTTTCCCCAGTAACAAGGGATAGGACAAGAAGAAATGGCCTCGAGTTGCTCCAGGAGACATTTTGATTGGATATCAGGAAACATTTCTTCACCGAAAGCATTGTCCAGTACTGGAAGAAGCTGTCCAAGGAAGTGGTGGAGTCACCATCCCTGGAGGCATTTAAAAGCCATGTAGATGTGTCTCTTTGGGACATTGTTGAGTGGTGGATTTGGCAGTGCTAGGTTAATAGTTGGGGGATTGGATCTTCAGGGTCTTTTGCAACTTAAATGACTGATTCAAACTCCAACAAACCTCAGGATAGTGGAATATCACAACTGATATCTATAGTCACAGTACACAAACAGGTATGGGCAATTTAGAAATATTGTGCTTGTAGTTTAACAGCAAGTTCATTTAACAAGTTGGTCTATTAATCAGAATTTCTAACCATAAATCCACTATTTTAAAATATTTTCCTCCTATTTTAAGATTTGGCTTAGTTCATGTATTTCAAATAGGCAAAGCCTGTCCATATAATTTAAGAAGGGGAAAAAACCAACAGGTACCATAACAGACACTTCTAATGCTACAGTAAAGGTAAATGTCATTTACAGATAAGTTAAACAAGTGTAGGCTTAGACACTTCTCAGGAATGGTTTCTCATGTTTCCAAACAACAAATAAATGGTTTACACCACAGTTTAATACGTAGGGGCTCATATTCCTGAACACTTAAGTTATGGACTCAGAAAATAAATTCAGCAATTTTCATCCTGCAATCTGTGAGCTTCATTTCAAGATAAATACTGGCTTGTTTTGATACATGTTCTACAGTTCAAAAGCCATCTCCAAAGGAATAAGGAGGAACTGTCACCACTTCCAGGTCAGATACCTGCCAGATAGAGACTGGCTCAGTGTAACTGAACTTTTAGACAGGAGTTTGTTATTTTTAAGGGCCTGTGAAACTTAAAAGGCACTTGAATATACAGTCATGACAGTATAAAATGTTCCCAGAGTTCTCCCAAGTTGTTTTCTATGCTTGCTGAGACCACAAAAACCGGTCACACCTTTCCAACATGGACTGAATCAGCGCTCTGCAATTAAAGCAAAGGGGAAAAAAAAAAAGGTCAAACAGTAAAAAAGCTAACAGTAGAAAGATCAACAGAGTTTTGGTTTGCTTTTTAAAGGGAAGTTTGTTAAAAAAATAATTGCATTTCAGAAGTAATATCCTAACATCACCATTCACACCTTTGGAATGAATAGGAGAGATCAGTGTGTACGGGTCTCAGCAGGACAGATCTGTTTCTGAGAATCTTTTTCACATTTTTACATATACCTTTAATGTACGATTTCCTGTTTCCTAATTTTCAATTTTAAAATGCCTATATTGCAAAACACACTGTTCTTAAATAATAAGAAAGCTTTCAGATGAGTCTAAAACCAAAGGTCAAAATGTGAAGCACTTTATCTTCTTGTTAACCAAAAAGGAAATTTAAAGCACTGAGGAGATCCAAGAAAGAATAGTGTGCATTTTGTGCTGACACATCTCTTACCTCTGCCTTTTCTCAGCGATTCTCAGTATCTCACAGACACCAGTAAATCTCTCAGACAATTCTAGTGTCAAGCCACACTCCTGCAAGAGAGGCAAGGCACGATTTGGGCCGATGGCCTTGGCCAGCAACAGAGCGACATTTTCCACAGTGATGCAGTCTGGGCAGCTTGGGCCTCCGTTGCTGACAGCGTTCCCATTCTGTGGGCTGTGGTGGTGGAAAGCTGTGCTGTGATTCTGTGCAAGATGCAGGACAAACTTCCACTCTTCTATCGTCTCTGGAATGGAACCTAGATGTAAAATGAGTTTGTTACATTGTTTGCAAAACAAAGATTATTCTCAGACTACTATATTTAAACTATATCTGTACTTAAAAGGGAAACTAGCTGTTTTCTTCTACTCTGAAGATTTTAGGAAACCAAGCATTATCAACAAGCAAATTATGAACAGAAATGTACTGCCCTGACTGACTCAAGTGTAAAGATTTAGTGGTGAACATATAGCTTCACAATAGTTCAGTATTCAAGGCTTTGGATTAAGCCAAGAGACAAAATTTTGTTCATCTTTGGGCTGGAGTGAATTTTCTTCTGAGCTCTGCCTTGTGGTACAGTGCTATGCCTGCCCTAATTTTGGGTCTGTGCACATGTTGTGAGGGAGTTTTGTGCTGTGCAGGAAGGCTTCCTATTCCTCTGTCTGCAATATCAAGGTTAGCTTTTACTCCCAACTGATAAATCAAGATTCTTTTAAGCATTTTCTAGCACAACTGATTTCACAAAGCACAGCATGAAGATACAAGAGTATAATATCCATTTATGTGTTTCAAATGTGCTGTACTACACACAGGGCAACAAAAACACTTAAAAAATAAAAGTTCAACTCAGCTTTGGACAAACAACTGTATAAGGGTAGTTCCTACATTACAGAACCATATTTACACAGTTTAAGAATCACTAACCATCTTCTCCACTCAACAGGCTCAAATCATCCAAATGAACAATATTAGTAAAGGCTTCCATTCTTCTATCCAGCTCCAGACAGAGAAAAAGATATCCCGGCCAAAATCTTGAATAAGAGGGTAAAGATTTCCAGGAATCAAATACTCAGTTCAAACCAAAGTCAAGAACAATCACATGCTCATTTAAGTATCAGTCAAGACAAAAGCAACTAAATTTAATGAATATCAGAAACAGAGTAGGGACATGAGGAATACCTGCCATTTGGCACATTAAATTGGACATTCAATATTCACCCTCAAAAAAGGAAGTGTTTTTAAAAAAACCCTGTCCAAACATGAAACAGATAACAATGTAAATGACCTATATTCTCAGGGTCAGAATACCCACTAACCAAATATGAAGAATTACCAAGTTTTCTCCTTACCCATGTGATTTACAGATGTCAGCCATCTTCTCTTTCATAACAAAATCAGCTGGCAGTTTAATCAAGAGCAGAATGAGCTGGCTGTAGCCCCAAGTAAACAAATGTGATCGTGGCCTAGAAGATGAGAAATTTAGTTTTAAAGCATTATTGATTTTCTTCAGAACATTATGCTACATTTATAAAAAGAGAGGAGGAAAAATGAATGAAACACCATGTGCAGTCTCAGTAGAGCAGTCACTCTGGAAGGCATTGCAAATAAAAGTTACTAAATTCTTTGGTTGTTTCTGCTGAACTCCACAAAATACTCCAAGGAGTTAGGGATCCAAACTTTCACACAAAAGCTAACCCAAAACCAGACCTGTTAAGTCTTTCTGCTGCACTCAGAATCTTGGGTGAAACCCACTTTACCTGGGATTTCCTTCCTCATCCACAGTGTTTGTCCTTTGTGGAGCATCGTGAGAAACTGCCAAGCACAACCAATCCAACCGTACAGATTCCGGCTGCAGAAGAGACCTAAGGAGAAATGGCCTGGAAAACAAAGCACACACTAAAAAAAAAATCCTACAGTTTTGAATACACCAAATATGGAGAAGCAGAGATTGTGTGTGGACAAATTAAAAAAAAGTGATGTAAATTAAACGTGGAAAAGCCTAAAATTATTTATATCTCCAGAAACTGAGGCAACCACAGAAAATCAAGTTTGCAGATTGAGTTCCCTCAGATTTGGTTTGGGGGTTTTTTTGGGTTTGCTTTTTTTTGGGTTCGGTTTGCTTGCGGTATTTTTTAAATGCCATCTAGCTCTGGTATACTGAACTGTAGATATAGGAACAAAAGAAAAGTCATTTCCATTGAAAGTATTATTTAGGAAATCTCTTTCAAAACAAGATGCTAACCTAACAAAAACTCCAGTCTAAGGCCAGCTACAACTGGCAGAATTACTTGGAACCTAATACTTAACAACACCAAGCAGACAGATACAAAACCAAAAAATGGTCACGAAAAGCCAAAACAAAAAAAACCCAAAGCCAAAACAAAACAAAAAACCAACAAAAAAAACCCAACAAAAAGCCCTGCACACAGCTACACGATGAAGAAAGCAGATAGATGAAAAGGATTCTACATTTCCCTCACCTTTCATCCTCTGGCTTTGATTTCACTAGACTATCCAAATATGCCAAAAAGTGAGCTGGATCATTCCTGCAAAGTTGTTTAATATCAGAAGGCAAAATAGATGGGTGGAACTTGATCAAGGGCCGAAGAGCTGTTTCCCCAAATTTTTCATAAAGTCTGGAGAAAAAGAGAGAATAAAAGCTATTTTCAGTACCCAACAGCAAAAAACTTTTTTCAAGGTCTCCTGCAAGTTCAATATAATACTGAAAGGTGATCTTAGAGATTCCAGAAATCTTTATGACATGGTAAGTGAAGCAATTCCTGCCAGGAAGTTATGAAAAAAGAAGATTTGGGTACAAACCTTTGAGCATGTGCCAGCAACAGTGGGCTATCATCCCACGGCCCCAGGTCATGCAGCAGCTTCAGTATTTTCAACATTTCATTTTCATTTTCCATTGCTAAAGCCACTGGACTGTGACAACTTAGTTCTGAAATAAATGAGTTCACAAGTTAGAAGATTTGGCTTTTTTTTGGCTTAACATGTTCTGCCCCTCCTTTTGTCCTTTTGCTGAACAACAGCTATCACTGCTTTCATAGGAAGTTCAACACCCATCTCAGTCCTGATAAAATGCAGGTATTAATCTCCAGGCACAAGTGAAGTCCAGCTAAGGACAAATTGGGAATGCATACACTACTTTCACTTCTAGGGCTCTCAGAATCCAAACAGTGAAGAAATTCCCAGAAACACATACACCAAACACCAACCCTTCAAACCAAGATTTTGTCTAACTGCTCTCTGCCAGAGCAGAATCAAAGCTAAGGCTTTAATTCACTCTTAAAAGAAATACATAATGCAGAAGCTGAGTGCAGAGAACAGAAAAGTTCTGTTTTCTAATATCATCATGAAGCTTTGGTTCAATAAAACTAAAGAGGCACCAAAAAGATCAGAAAGTACTCATGTGGAACAGTTAAGTGCGAAGTAATCATAAGCTGCTCATCTGCATGGAATCATCTACTCCATTCAGTATTGTTTCATATTTACCACATTCCTTTACTTCCCTTGTATTAACCACATTCCTTCCTTGAAGCCCCTCCCTTCTGCCTTGTTTCTACAGACTTGTGATTCTAACTACAATGCTTTTGCTCTTAGAAGTTCATATGTTTGTAAACAAACAAGGCCAGGATCACTACAGTGTTCTATCAACAAGGTCCATGCAAACTAACAGGTTCAAAGTTGCAAAGTGGGAGGAGAGCAATCTCTCTCCAAGGGGTCAGCAATTTAAGAAATCACAGATTATTCTGAGTTGAGAGGGACTCACAATGATCATCAAGCCCAACTCTTAAGTGAATGGTCCATACAGGGCTTGAAATATAATGCTGGGATTATTAGCACTATGTTCTAACCAGCTGAGGTAAGTTCTTCCTAAGGGAAGTATTTGGGGGAGAAAAAAAAAAAAAAAAAAAATCAATCAACCAAACGACCCAAAACCAGAACAAAAACTCCCACACACCAAGCATTCCTTCTGCCAGTGTAGTGTGGCAGGGGGAGAAAAATCTGCAGACACAATATTGAGTGTCTTTAAGGCTTTTTTTTCCCTCCCAAACAATGTTATTTTCAGTTTAAGAAGCAATACAACATTCATTCTTTACCTTTCAATCCTGCGATGTATGTTTCCCATACGTGAGGGCTGGTGGCATACATGGTTATAATACACTGCTTTACTCTCTTTAAATCCAAAAGGAAGAAGTAGCTTTGCATAAACCTACAAGCCAAGGTCCCTGAAGCTGCTGGTGGCAGACTTCTGTCAGAGCTCTCCTCAGCCTCACCACTCCCACAGGAAAAGACACGCAGCTCAAAGCACAGAGTGCTCAACTCCACCAGATCTTTCAGAACATCAGGTTTGATGGCACAAGGAGGAGACACCTGAAAGCCACAGCCCAGAGGCCCTGACACATCTGTACCATTTTCACACATGGTTTTGCTCACACAGGTTTCATCAGTATTTTCCTTTTCAATGCAGTCTTCCAAAATATCACTCTGTTCCTTGTCTACTGGGTCTCTGTAAGCTGGAGTCATTTGCAGTTTTTCCTCGAGGATTGCCCTCTGCTCTTCAGCACACACAGTCTTGCTTTCCTTAACAGACAAAGCAGAATGCTCCTTGTTGAATTTTTCTTCTAGATGGACAAGCCATTCCTGTAAGACTCTTCTCATACACTGAGGCTCTAACAAAACCAGGGGATCCTGGAGCTTGGCTCTGCAGCATAAAAAAGAAGTTTGCTAAGTTTAACAATTATAAGATGCCACAACTGAAGTTTCAAATATGCTTTGTGTGACTATATTCCTACACTTGACTTGGAGTCAGTTATTGGGTTTTTTGTAATTTTGAGTGCAAACAGAATTTAGACTACTTCACACTGTCTACATCTGATCTCAGCACATTTTGAGCTCCCTAGGATTTCTTTCTGAATTAATTTTTATTTGTGATTTTGTTTTTTTTAAACCATGTCTGTACTTAAAAGGATAACACTAGAAGAGCTTTTAATGAGTTTTCCTTGGTTTTACAAAGAGTAATCAAATCATTCACCAAATGAGATCCTTTCAAGTCTTAACAGACATTTAGAGCATCATTCTTATATGCATGTAAAACGAATGAAAATAAAAATTTTAAAAAACCAATCATTTTTTCCTGCCAAAGCAAAAAGTTTTTCTGCTTACATAGTTTCTGCTGTTGCAGCCTTGAGATCTCTAAGAGGGTCCTCCTCAGGAAGCTGGCAGTTCTGGGTTTCTGACCTGGAAAATAACATTCATTTCAGTTTTATGGAAAATACTAACTAAAATTATTTAAGTGAGGATTTCCTGAAAAATTTCCTCAACACTAATTCCTTTATTAAATATAAAGCTTTCACTTGTAAGAAGGAACAGCTCAACAGAAATTAGGGATAAATTTGGCACAAAGAGCAACAGATAATACTATTTTTGTGGCTTTCTACAATTGCTTCTACTCCAGCTACAGTAGATTTCTGCAGGTACTGAACAAAAAACAGTTAGTCCAAAATGGTAAATTAGCACTGGAATATGAAATTACTTAGCTCTGTGTTCATTGCCTCATTAGGTCTAAGAAAGGAGTTGGGAAAACCACTGAAGCACACCATAGGAATGGAAGTGGTCAGAAAAACCTAATGCCATGTTCCTCATTCTGCTTGAAAGAGATTTTCCTTAGGTTGCTATCCTCAGGACATCCAGCAAATACAACTGCTACGAAAATGTGATTTTACACTCACTCTTTTTCTTCCTGGGGAGATGCTACTGGATTAAGAGTTAGTTCTGGCAGCTGTTCATCATCCTTTGCTTCATGCTTCCCTCTAGATTCAGGACTTATATGAAGCGTGCCAATCTTTTCTGTAGTTTTGCGTACAAAGCTGGAAACACTAGGAATCACAAGTTCAAACATTTAAAATCAGAAGTTCAGAGGCAAACAAACCAAGCACTCTTTTTATTCAAACCATTGTTTCTGAGATTTTATAATCTGAAGAACTCTTGAGAAAAGGATAAGAGCAGCGATGACCAACAGGAAGAAAACTTACTAAGAACCTGATCAAAATTCATACTCCAGTCATGGTCATGTTTTCACCACAAAATAGAAACCCGAAGTATTTAACACTCCTGCTGGAGAAGTAGGATCATATACCAACATAAGACAGAGATTTTGATGTATATTTGGTGATAAGAAACCACTTTACAATGCTTCAAATTAATTCTTCAGATTACAAAGCTCACCAACAACAATTCTTTCACTCAGCAGTCCCTATTCCTTCAGGTATTTTATTGAAGAGAAAGCTCAGTGAACATACCAGAACTCAATTATTTCCTACCACTGCCCACAAAGAACTGTGTCAACAAGATTTGACCAGAAAAATAAGCTTCCTGTTTTCTATTCTAAAACTAGGGAAAAAAAATTCCCCAAACCCCCAGTCCAGTATCTTTTACTATAACTAGGTATAGCAAAAGTTGAAAGTTGTTGCAGAGGTCAGGAAGGATTCACATTTAGCAAAACAATTTGACTTGAATGTATAGAAGGATTAAAGCTAAACTTTTTAAAATTAGCTGTAAATATGATAGTATTTAATGATTAATCGCATGCAGTGAACACTTGAAAATGTAGCTTTCATTATTAGCAGAAACTCTTATTACTAGTAAAGTCCTCAAGGCTGCTTATTGTTTAGAAAGAATTCACAACATTGCCTGTACTTCTGATGTTTATTCTGAGATCCTCACACTGCTGATAGCAGCTACAGTTCTTTGTTGCAGGACACGATTTACTGAAGTGATCGGTGCAATTTTTCAGGCCATTGCCAGGTCAGAGACATTTTAGCTGAGTAATTAACATACAACATTTTAATTAAAATGTTAAATTATGTATTTAACACTGTCTCCTATGTATTGGTACACCCACCCCCTTATCCCTCATCTTTAAAAAAAAAGATTTAAAATACCAATGTGATTTACACATGAAATGGACACAGATCTAATTGCAGCAGGTACAGGCTACCATTATTTCATAAGTGTTTGGGAATCAAATGGATTCACTGAAAAGTTCATGTGGGGATAGGACAGACCACTTTGCAAGTGTGTTTTAGCAATTTCTACCTGCTCTGAATATTTGAGTGTTTGTCCCCAAGCAATATAAGAAGCCTTCCTCCTAAGATCCAGAAAGGCAAAATCCCAAAACAATATTCAGTAAATTTTCCTTTGAATACAAGCCACGACAAGAGTTTAGAGGGTAACAGTAAACATTCCTAGACATTTAACAGTTATTAACTGCTTAAAACTGAGGAAGTCTTGGCTCTGATGAATAACCAGTAGCTCTTTGTATCTTCACAAAAGCCAAGATCAAGATTTAAACTGCCTGGCAAACCTGACTGCATCTCTGGTGTTCCAGTTCATGTGTTATATGTTTGGAGAACAGAGTATGAACTAAACCACACAATGCTACAAATCCAGGGGACAGGAGAGGGCAAGATGCAATGGATGAGTGAACCTGCTGCATGTTTTACCTTTCCTTGACAGCTTGGAGAGAGACGAGAGGAGATGGGGAACGGAATGACAAAGGAATACTGAATGGGAGAAATGTCTCATTCCGGTCAGCGTCAACCACCACAGATGCATGAGATACATTCTCTGACAAATGGAATTGAAATAAAAAGTCATGAAACAGTGGCCTAGCAAAAAAAAATGGAACAGTGAAATGAACAGCAAGTCACTAAAACATTAATGGATAACCTGCCCACCATACTTTGCTTTTTAATAGTCAAGAATGCATGGAGCCAGTTTTCAAAGGTCATTTTACTACTGACTTTGAACCTAGTAAGTCTGTTTTATTAATAGTGTTTTGGTTTTATAGCAAGGCAAATAATGATCAAAAACAGTATGAAAACTATCTTCTAAAATTAAACTTACAGTCCATTTAAGGGACAAAATCTTGATTTAATCCACTGAGTTATTTATACAGCTAAGAAAATTAAGTATTGTGGCATACATCAATTCACAACCGATTGTAAAGTCAGTTGTGACCATGACTTCCAAAATCTAAATCACATGTGAACAGAGATATACAAGCCATGACTAGAGTATAAATCACCCTCTTATTTGAAAGGACTTAAAAATCTAAGTGAGCCCACAGCTCTGTGGCTTTTAATAAGAATCACAGGAAATACAGTCCTTTTCTCTCCTATATCCCCAACAGTATTTACAACAGGTTTTGCTTAATAATTTCCTGACACAAACACACTGTATCTTTAAGTGTTTACAACAACAAAAAAGGACCATTTTAAGTCAGGATGATGCTACATTTTGCAACAGTCAGCAGCAACCACAGTGTTGAGAGGAAAAGATGCTTCGCTGTTACAGAAAATCTACCATCAGAATCCCTCTTGACAGTGTCTAAAGGTCACAACTGACTTTACCACTGGCTGTAAATAAGGCTCCCTTTGTTCATTATGCAGACTAGAAACCTAAAAACTTATTACATCTTATGTCATTGTGAGCAGGGAAACACTAAGTCTGTTTCTTCCAAATACCAAATCAAGTACTCGTGCTTCTTCTCTACTTGGTAATAATCAGCAAAATTGTCATCTCTCATGGAACACACACAGTATCTTTCTATCTTCTGACATTCAAAAATTAAGTCACCTGAATTTTGACTTTCAATGTTGGAAATTATGCACTGCAGAGTTTCCTCACTTGTTTTTATGGTGATGTAGTCAAAGAGGTACATGTACACCTAAAGTGTACCTTAGTCAGCAGGACAGCACTACTGACAAGTAGGGGACTAAATTCCAATTTCTGCAACTCTCCCTCCCCAGTGTGGTTTTCTCAATAGCATCCAAATTCTCTCCACCCTCAACTGGCATCTACTCTTTGAAAAAGCTAAAAAATAGCCTTTTTATAGGAAAGCTTCTCTACCATACTTAGAACTAAGGCAGCTCCTCATTATCTCAGTTTTCTGCATTCCCTCCCAAACTCAACCAGAGCAGCAACCAAGACCCGTTACAGTCTCACTCTAGCTTAAGCACAGTGACAGACATTTGTCAGGAAATAAAAAAAGCACCCTGCATGGGCTAACTGTTAGTTAACAATTCTAGCACCTCTACACTAATGGTTACACTTGTAAGAGACAATCCTCTGTACAAAGGAAACCCTGCAAGAAAGTTAAGAACACTTACCAGAACCCTTCTACTTTCCCTGAAGAAGTATAAACCAGAACCCACATTCAGAAATTCTTTTCTGGAACATTACAAAAGGATACTGGCAGCAAACAAATCTTGTTTGAAACTCAATTGACACTGGCATAGACAGCTGAAGGGATTTCAGCATTCATGTTCAATGACACATGGAGAGGGGGAAGCTGGAATGAAGTCCACGCTTGGTAAAGCCCTCCAGACCTTTTGTTTTGTTTCACTGGGTTTTGTTTGCTTTTAAGCCTGGACTTCTGTGGAGGTAGCTTTTCAACCCAATGTTTCAGGAAGGATTTTGACTAGAAGGTAAGGTGACTGTTTCAACTGCTCAAATTACATGTATTAATAATGAATAACTTGATGGTGGAAAGTAAGAGCGCAGAGCCAACCCAGACGAATTCTTGTAAAACATTCAACAAACATGTTTTCATTAAGAAACATTACCAAGTTCTAGCTGTTCATCTTCATGGTGTACAGGAAATTCTTTAAGTCTCTCATCTTCTGAGAATGTTTGACTGTGGAGGGAACATGAGTCTTCATCTGACTGACTGCCCCTTCGACTGATAACGCGGTAGATTCCAGAGTCCAAGACACTGAAGCTTTCCTGTCAGACATGGGAGAGGAGTTAGGTATCGTGTGAGTTGTACTTCCTTGTTCAACTTTCTGCAATTAACTCAACCAACTGTACCCACACAAATAATCTCAGAGCATTTCCTAATTCACCACCTGGAGAACTCCTATTTAACAGGCTACTTTTATCACATCCAGAATGGAAAAGAACAGATGCCAGCAAGTGTGCAGCTCAGTGACTTTAAAAAGACGTGTATGATGCAATTGCTTTTAGGAAAGCAGCCTGTGAACTGGTGTACTCAGTGCAAGACAAAACCCACATCAGCTTTAGTCCTGCAGCCAAGACTGTCAGTTCATTCACCCCTTTGTAGTTGCACACCCAAGAATCTGTATTCTTTCTGCTGGTCATCCATACCCATCTAGCACAATTACACACCCTGCAAAACTTAGTTTCAGGACCAACACACATTTTTTTGCTCATGGTAAGTCTACATGGTTTACTTTTGCAGTGGCTAATGAAGAAAAACTCATTGACCACATCAAGGTGGTATTTACATCACTTGGCTCTTTAAACTTTGCTTTTAAACACCGTTATAGTGAAAGCAGGAGCTGATATTGTACTATTAAATATTTTCCCTTTCTTGAAAAGCCGCTGTATTTTTTTTAGAAATATGCTTTGATTTTTAGAGCTCTCTCCTTAAGCTTCTTAGAAGTGCAACAGTTTTTTAAATAGGGTTAAGACAGTTCTGAGCACTCAAACATTCATTTTCAGCACATAAAACTATAGTTATAACCAAGACTATCTTTACCAAAGCATGTTAAAAAATTAAACAGAGTTGTAGAAAAAGCCATCTTTGTATCAATCTTTGTCCACATCTCAGCCATTAGCCCTAAAATATGGGAAAGAGACAGAGCTCTAAGAGCTTACAGAATGTATAATGGTGTTTCAAACCTCTTCACCCCACGTAGTTTTAGAATGCAGCACTATGAGATATAGTAGACAAGGTGGAAATGAAAGCCTCATCTTCCAAATGAGCAACGAGGTGACTTTAAGCCATAAAGATAAATTCTGTAGATAACATTTTTGGCACTACCAATACACATACATGAGATGAAATACTGCTCCTTCTACTGCTGCATGCAGAATCTAGAGGTTCCAACTTGGAAATCAGTTCTTCCAGTTGCACAATGAGATCTTGCTGGGTTGAAGCATCCAGCTGAGACTTCAAGTGCTCCAGCTTGTCTAGAGGCAAATTTTTTCTTGCCTAAAAGCACCCAGTGAAACAGAAGCATTATTATTTCTAATGCACATGTGAAAACAATAGATATCATATGTACAGAATTATTTTCATCATTAAAGTATAATGTTTAGATGACTACAAAATTAATGTCAGTAACCATGAAATTTAACGGAAGGTGGAACAGGAAAGACAGTGAAGTTGTAGTGCACATTTACAAAGAGTTATTTACTTACTCTGCAAGAAACAACTGAATTTTGGAAGAGACAAGAGACCCTGGCAGCGAGGGTCCAGAATCCTCTTCTCATTAGGCGCTCTATGCAGCGATCGACCAGCAGAAGGGAGAGGTGCACAACTTTGCCATTTGTGTGCAGACAGAACAACTCACTCTTGTGAACTGCAATATCCTGAATATCTGCAAAATCACACACAGAGCAACACCTGAAGGACTGAAGTCATTAATCAGCATTCCTTTCTGCCTCTGAAAGAATGTGAAAGCATATTCCCACCTGACTGCAAATGAGTGAAAAGCATGAGGGGCATGGGGAAAACAAACACTGAGGAGTGCTGACCTAGCACCTAATCACTATAAAACAGTGCCAAAACTTTCCAGAGTTTCATTTCTAGAAATCATTCAAAGGATACACTAAATTACCAAAAGGTTTCCTTTTGCTCTGAGATGAAAAATTAAAGCCTGACAAAGATGACAAATACATAATTGTTAGCTTTGAAACAGAAGGAAAATATTCACTGGTAGAAAAATAACTTTGACCTTCCAGAAGTTTTCAAATGGAGTACTTATGCTGTATGCAGACACTCCACAACAAAGGCTGCAAACTTAACACCAAAATGGGGAGAAGGGGAAAGACTGACTGACAACGATTGTAGGACTCTGCTTATAACCATACACACAACTGTTTATGACGGTTCACTCATCTGCCAAATAAATATATTCCCTGTATGCAATTTTGACAGGTTTCAAGAAAAAAAACCCAGGTCTTAAACTTTCAGCAGCCAGATTATCCTTCACAGCACACCTGACAATGAGCCTGAGTAAAGAGGAAAAGGACACCTCAGGTTAATCACCTGTATTTTAAAGACTGTATTTTATGAGTCACTCTACACCACATTTTGTTTCTCAAGAAGCATATTTTCAGATCTATAGCAGGAGGAATTGGCTGGAGGAGGCAGGGAGATGGTTAATATTCAAGGAAATACCAGACAGAAGACAAGTTTTTTATAAATATTCTGCAATCCAGCTGCAAAAATTGAGATTGAAAAGCTTCCACATTCAGCAAGGATTTCAGGAATGACCAGTGTTACAAACAATGGCCCATAGCAAAGTTTAAGAAGCTTCAGTTTACCTTTAACTTCGCTCCAGAGTAAGACTTGAACATTTTGGGGAAGAAAAATGTAAATGCCTTTTTCTGTCCAGGTCACCACACAGTGCTCACTGCAATCAAAGCAAATGTTAATGGAGCAACAGTCAATTGTGGTAAAATAGGTAAAATAAAAAAAATTTGTAAAATATGCAGAGATGGCACTGACTTAAACATAGCAAGTGACATGTGAGGCAGATTTAACATGATACTTGGGAAATAGTTACAAAAAAACCTGAAGCTGGCAATATAATTCAGGAGAACATATAATTTTTTAAGACTACTTTATCAACAGGAAGCTATGCTGTGAAATACTCACGTCAAATACAGCAGTTTGGAGAAAGATAAAGATTGTGGAGAGCAGCTGGAACCAGTATAATGAGGATCCTGCCTGCAAAATAAAATTATTATCAAGTACAAGCATAACTATAATAAGGTTACTTCCTAAAATTCTTAATCCTGTAAATACATGGCTGGCTTAAATATAGTCTCATGATAGCAGACACAGCTGCAAAATCAAAGTTTTGGCATTTTTGATAATTACTGCCTACACCTCTTAGAGGAGACTGTATTAAGTTAACAACTAGGATTAACATTTGACTGAGCAGGAGTTTATTTAAGTCTTTTCAATCTTAATGATGTCCCAAACAAGTTTATCACTGACAACACTCATGTTTCTACCTGAGAGTAACAACAGGAAGAGGGGGAGACGAGAGCAGCTGCTTGAACTGATGTGTGCTTTGCACTTCCCCATCAAAGTTCACCTCCCACATCCTTGAGCCAGGTCGAGCACAGTATATTAATGGCTGCTGATTCCCACTGTTTTTTCCAACAGGGAAAAAACATGCTCCAAATTCTCCATCTCTCTCTTTATTACCAATCTTCCAGAACTTCTCTCTAGAAGGAAAAAAATACACTTGTTAAGTAAGGCAGCATTAATAAAAACCCTAATTAATTTCATTATTTTCTTGAATAACAAAAAATACTTAATCCCAGCTGCTGAATTGGTTTTGGTGCTCATGTAATGAATATTACAAAGCCTGTCCAAAGTTTATACAGGACAGGGTGCAGAAATAATCATTAGCTGAAATGAATGCTCAGATCAAAGGGTTTTATTTCAGCAGAACCAGTTGTTCAACCTAGTGATGGGAAGGTGTGAACATTCCCAGAAATCATTTCCAATCACATGAAAAATAAGACAGTGATTATGAATAGTCAGCATGAATTTACGGAAGGGAAATCATGTTAACAGCCCTCTATAACAGAATGGCTGGCTGGGTAGCTGAGGGGAGAACACCAGATGTTTATCTTGATTTCAGTAAAACTCTTGACACTCCTCCTCCCAACATGTTCAAAAATAGACTGAGGCAGCATGGGCTAGCTGAAGAAACATTGATGCCATTTCAGAAACTGTGTGTGGCTCTGAAGTATTTCAGAAATAAAATAGAACTTGCCTCTCAGTGTCACATAAGTAAGTGCGGGTAAGTGAAGATATGAGCAGTCTTCCATCCAAATAATCAAGCTGAACCACCCGAGAATCTACAGTGGTTATAATCTGGACAGGAAACATCACAAAAGTAGCAGCAGCCTACAGTTTGAAAAGAGAAAGAAAAAGAAAACATGCTGGTCTTCAGTTCAAAGTAAAAACTGTTTTATTATGTTAAAACTGCAAAATTCAGAAAAGACTCATGCATGCTATGAATACACAGCATAAGACAGAGCAGTTCTTCTCTTTACAAAGCACAGAAGTCTAAATACTTCTTTTCCCAAAATCACTATTGAAGATTTAAGAAAAAAAAAAAGTAATATCCATGTAACATCCTGATATTTCTTTATAAAGGTTTTTTTTTTTTTTAATGCAACATTAAGAGAGGGTTTTATTCTGCTATTCTAAGCAAAATCAGTCTGGGACTGCTCTCTCTCTGACCAACAGCTGAATTGAGGACTAAAACAAACAGCTGAACCTGTAGTTGGAGTCTAAGGAATGCAATAGGCTCATTTTCAAGTTGAATTACTAGAATAGACAGAAGAAGGATGGGTCAGGATTTCTATGGTTGTCTTAAGAGACTGGTTCTTCATCCCAATACTTAAAACTACCAGAACTTCATCAGCATGTGGCAAGTCTGTTCCACTTTGCTAAAAAAAAAACCAAAGAGATTCCACACATTACCCCCTGTGAATTGAGCTCAATCAAAAGTATGCGACATTTTACCTTCCCTTGTTTTGATGTGTTAATCTTGATGGCTGATACTTTTCCCACATGATCTCCTACAAAAACTCGAAGGGTAGCTGTATCCCAGCACAGAGCTGTGACTTTTCTGCCCTTATGCTCTGAGGAAACATAAATCCGTTCTGGTTTCCCACGACGTTCCTGATTCAGCTCCCAGACTACTACAAGGCCTTGGCTACAATAAGTGAAAAAGAGAATACAGGTTGAAAATAAGTATTTTAATGTTTTATCATTAATAAAGATGCATTTTCTCAAAGAAAGAGGAAGCCCAAGTGCAGCAGCATGTCTCAGATCTAGTTCTGTTTGAGGCTACATGCTTTCAAGATGTGCCACACTTAATCCTGGAAAAGAGTAAATGTTGCTCTTTGCACTACAATGTATAAGCAGCTTTGTAAAGCTACTCTTACATTTATTACACTTGCCAGTGAGGATGTGGGAAAACATTTAAATGGATTTTAATAAATATAAGTGGAATTAACTACCAATTTCACTCTGCCATGTTAATGTAAATGCTTCTTTTCATGCTGAAAAGTCTCAAAGACATATCACCATAATTTCACATGCATGAACTCTGCCATAGATGTTCTGCTACAGAAGTAATACTTAACCTAGAACAACTATTCCAGAAAAAAAAAAGTTAAGCAAACTGTCTGTGCAGAGAATTATCCTGTAGTGGCCTCTACCAATTAACCTGGTAAGATAACTCTGAGTTCTCGGCAGCTGAAGTCTGAAACTTCAAGCTTCTTAAAAGTATTAATCCAGTGTGCTCAGGTTTGTCAGTAGATCACTCACCTGGTGGCAACAGCAACATAGTCTTCATCATGCAAACAACAGGCCACCTGGGAAATGGCACCTTCCTGAAAGCAAAGCACGGGAGTAAGAGCAGGTGAAAGTTGTTCTTTTTGTCTTTTCCAGCCTAAGTAAAGGTGGCCCATCCACCTAGTCCAAATTGGAAATTTAGACCCAAATATAGGCAAAAGAAACATATTGTTCCCACATGTCCACCCACTGCCCAAGAGATGTCTACAGCCAGGTCAGGTATTTTCTATTTAACAGCTACAATGGAATGAGCATTGCTAGCAAACAAATATCAACAGAAGAGAGGGGCGCTCTGGATGCTAGGGCCAGGCAGCCTTCCCTAGCCTTGTCTTAGAGAGACCTGGCACCTACAACAACTCAGTTTTTATAGTACCACTTTCCCTGCACTCCTATGGGAAAGCCCACAAACTCACTATCTGCCGCGTTCCTAAGACCTTGAATCCTTCAACAAAGGGTTACTGTGCTCATATGTCACATCAACCACGTGTGCCTTAGATCCCTTCACGAAGATCAAATCAGGCTTATACAATTCATGTGCATTGTCCCTTGTATATGGTTTCTGGAGCTCACTCCAATCCTCTCTCTCAGCTGCACAGCTCACAGATGAAATTTTGTCTTTCAATCCTGGCCTCTTGAGTCGTTGGACAACTCCCAGTTATTAAAACAGGACAGCTGTCTCATAATCAGCGCTGCAATGTCTGCAAGATCTGACACAGCCCTCATGCCTACCCCCGGCCAGGAACTCTCTTGTGGGGCAGACATTAGCTCTCAATTGCAACGAGGTTATCAACTTCCTGTGAGGTATGCCTCTTGTTAACCATCCATTACTGATGTTATCATTCTCAAAACTCTCAATACCATGGCCCTGGGCAACCAGATGTGCCCACTTGTTAAACTCAGATTTCCACCAATTACAAGGTCTTGGACAGTTAGGAACGGAGGCCTCTCATTCTGATACATCTTCACCACCACCACCACCAGAACTTTCCATCATTGGAATAGCTCCCAAATTGGTGGGATGGACTCTTACTGCCAGCTTGTACCCATCACTTCCCAAATAACACACATTCCCCTCTTAGAAACATCACCAGAGCCTCATCTGAAGGCTGATCTACACAGTCTTCACATCTGTGTATTTGGAATAAGCATGGCCAGTTGGACGATGCCTAGCCCACCATCCTAACAACTTGAATACAAAAGGGCATCACACATCTCCAATGGAAGGTGAAGCCACTCCTTGACTGAAGTTCTGATTAATAAGTCAAGGGATTTGAGGAGCCCAGCTCCCACCTCAGTGTGGTTCACCAGGTATATCAGTCTCTGGATAGTACAAGTGCTGAGTATATCAACTTTCTGAGGTTTGAGTGATGTGTTACTAACCCAATGGAGCCACTCCTCCAGGTTTTCAGCCCTGAGTCAGCAAAGCCAGCCCAGGGATCAATCCATGTGCCAAGATACTTCTCAGAGCACCCTGGGTCAATCATGTTAAGGAGGGAGCCATTTATCACATCTTCTTATTGACTCTTCCTCTATGCAAACCAAACAGTCTCTCATATCAGAGATATTTCCCTTTTACCTTACCACTCTTTTGCATCCAACTAGTGGTCACTTTGGATGCTCTCTGATCATGGGACCTTTGTGACTTTAGAACCCTGATTGCCTTTGTAATCTGTCAAAGCCTACTCAGACTACCACAAAACTTTTCAACACCACTTGTGGATGTTGCCCATCCAGAATTTTCTCGAACGCCCCCGGGCACATGGTGAATCTGTACTGCCTCTACCACTGTGCAGCCTTCATCTTTAAGATATAAACCAGATTGATGCCAACAGATGCTACCGCTCTGCTACAATGTGGTTGGTTCTTACTGTTTGCTTGGTTTTTGTTTGCAAACACTGAGTTTGCTCCAAGATGCAGCGGACAACAAGATAACATCAAGGACTGCAGTGTGTTCTCTGATTTGCAAAGCACAGAAATCACTCTGTCCTCACACCTTTGGAAGTTGTTTTGACAGAATTAAGTGAGGTGCTCCCAGCCTCAAAAAACTGGCTGCATTTATGCTATACTGGAAGCAGCAATGACTCCTAGGAAATAGCACCTGGCTATACAAATAACAATCCCCATTTAACGATCTCTTCCAGAAACACCAAGTCAGCCTATCTTTTCTTCACCTATCCAGGTTTGTCAGTTTGGACATTCAAACACTGGGAGCTACCTACTTGTGAGTTGCTCTGGTTTCACAGTCAAATTTTTCTTCTAATCCTTAAATATTCTGGTAACTTTGTTGCTGTGGTTGAAAAGTAAATATTTGAAAAACAAAGGTCTGACACTTGAAGTAATTTTTTTTCACACCTCATGAAATCTAATATACCACACACTCTGGGGATACCCTCCAGAACCACAACCTATTTTAAACTCAGCAGCCCAAAACTTCACACAGTAAGCTGAAAATGCCTATTGACTTTTAAAACACTTTAACATGAACTAAAGTTTCTTTCCCAGTCTCATTTTTGGAAATTTCCATTTAAAATTTTGTCGTTACCTTGTGAGTGAGAAAGAGTCTTTGCTTCCAACCATCCTTCTGGATAAGGTTCAGTCCTCCTCCTGAGCTGCCCAGAGCCAGCCATCTCTTTGACACATCTATACATGTGCACTGAAGGAATAAAATTCGTAATGCATAACCTGGTAAGTTCTGATCACAGTATCTTTTTCTTGCATTATTATGGTGATTTTTTTAAAGGCTTCCTTGTTTGCCAGCTGTGTGTACCCCCTCTGAACCACTGGCAGTGAAGATTATTAAACAGCACTTTGCAGCTGGAACAAACAGTGTAAACTGTGTCAGGCTGTATTAAGTACCCACAGCTGCATTAAGGCAACACACACAGAGTAACAGGGTCCATTATCTTCACTCTTCTTCCCAAAGTACTCCCCCCACTAATATAGCATGCACACACCCCCAAAAGAATCAGATTGATCCTATGGCTTAATCAAATAATTAGCCAAAAACGGGGTCATTACTTGAATTTTTAAAAAAAAATTTAAAAAACCCATACACCACAAACTCACCTTAAGACGACTGGAATCCAGCCTGAGGGCAGAAAGTAATGGATCCAAACACTCCAACTCTGCCAAGACATGGTTGTGAGAGTCTGGAATTACTGGCACAGAGGCCATGGATGCACACGACTAGTGCTGCTCACTCATGGGTGCATTACAGCTTCAGCTTTTAGCTGTACCTGTCAAAAATAAAGTTCTTGATTAGTCCATTTTGTAGTTTTAGAGCTGGTGTTCTGTGCTCAAAGAAACACCAAGTTTTTCCTATTCAAAAACCATCAGGTTTCAGTTGGCGAAAAAGAGGCCCAAGGGCTGAAAAATAAAACCACTGCTTCATTGATGGGAAGTTTTTGTTCAAGTTCATTGCTGAAAACTCAACCTATCAGATAACCCACCCAGAAATATTTAAACTGTAATTAAATTTACAACTGCCTGTGAAACAAGTTAACATGTATCTACAGAAAATACATTGTTTTATGGAAAAACTTTTCCTCACAGCATGCACCCTCGAGTTGAAACTAATTTTCTCAATGAACACATTTAGCATTAGCATTTCATAACTAAATCATATTCTCCCCCAAAAGAAATCTAAGGAGTATTACGCTCAAGTTATATCAAATTTAGAACTAACTGCATTTGTGCATTTTGATACAATTATAAGCTGTCCTGTCCACAGTAGGTCCTTTCCCGCATACAAGAGGTAACACAGAGTGAAAACCAGTAATTAAATAACCACTGAAATCGCAACCTCGTATTTTTCCTAAGCAGCACATACTTCAAAATAATTTCTTGTTGAGTTTAAAGTTGGAACCTGTACATTGCTTAACAAAACCCCAAACCTGTTACGCTGCACTGTCAAGTCCCGGAATTTCCAAGTAACCTTTAGTACGCGATCCCATCATTAAGGAACTCCCTCCCAGAAAAGCCGTCATGGGGGAAATTCACATTTCCTCAACAGAAAAGCGAGCGCTCACTCTCACCAGGCAGTAGGAAAAGGGAAGAGGCACATTTAGCCAACGAAACTAAAAGTTATTTCTTCAAAATTCTCAAAGCGTTTTAAAAACGTTAAAGGTCGCTTCTGGCCCCTCTGCCCCCTGAGCTGCCGGCTGGGGCTGACCCGCGGCACGGGGGGATTCGGTCTCCCGTACCAGGAGCAAGGCTACGACCGCAAAGGGCAGAACGCCCCGAAGCCCTTCAGAAACCGCGGGCAGGGGACAAGGGCCGGGCCCCGCCACCAGCCCGGGAAGCCGCAGGGACACGAAGCACGGAGCAGGCTGGCTCCGTCCCCGCGGCGCTGCCGCTCCCTCACCGCGCTCCGCGCCGCCCGGGGCCGCTCACGCCGCCGCTCCAAACAGCGCGGTCACGTGACCCGCGGGAGGGCGGGGCGCGGCGGGAGCGCGCGCCCGCTCCGCGCTGCATCACGCGCCGCCCGCGCGGGAGGAGGAGGCGGGGGAGCGAGCAGGAAGCGGCGTCACGCGCGCGCACCCGCCCGCCGGCCACGTGACGCCGTGACGCGCGCGGCGCCCCCTCCCTCCCGGCGCGCGGCCGGGGCCGAGGGGAGGCCCCTCCCCCGCAGCGAGGCGGCGCCGCCGACCCGGGAGCGCAGCAGGACGGGCCGCCGGGGCCGATGGCGGGGAACGAGCGGGGCCCGCGCGGACGGGTGACAGCGGGGGACGGGCCGGGCCGAGCGCGGCGGGGATGGGGGCGGGGGGGCGGTGGCGGTACCGTTTTACTGCCGCGTAACTGCCCCCTCCGCCCGCCGCCGTCATGGCGACGGGGGAGCGGCCGCCACGTGACCGGGGCGGGGGGCGGGAGGGGCGCCCGCGCCACGTGACCGCCGGGGACGCGCCGCGTCGCAGCCGCTCCCCTGTCACGTGGTGCGGGCCCCACCCCCGGCGCCCCGCGGCCCGTTCCGGTCACGTGCCCGCCCCGCCCGCCCCATGGCCCCGGCGGCGGCCGCGGCCCGACCCCCGTAGCGCCGCTCCCACTCGGAGCAGCTCCCGGCGCAGCCCGCACGGTAAGAGCCGCCGGCGCGGGGCGCGGGGGAACGGCGGCGCCGGGCAGGCCGCGGGGCCCGATCCACCTCACGGCCGCGCTGCCCCGGCGATCCGTCCCCGGGGGCGGCGGGACCGCGTCGCGATGGTGCCGCGGCGGCCTTTCGCCTCCCGCGCTTCCGTCCTGCCCGGCGGACGTGTGACGGTGGCCGGGCCGGAGCTGCGCTGAGGGAAGGGACGAAAGAGGCGGCGGCACCGCCGATCTGCGCTGCCCGGGGCCGCGGGGGTAGCGGGGAGATGGCAGCGCTGCGCCGGCGGCACCGCGGCCGGGGGCACAGGGCTTCCTCCCGGCGCTTGGCCCGGTGCGGTGGCAGACAAAGAGGTGCCGTGGCAGCGCCTTCCCCGCCTGCTGCCGTGGGGCCGGCGGCGCGGGTGTCCTCGGGCCCGTCTCGTGGCAGGGTGACATCTCTCCCGGAGCGTGGGTGATGCGGATGGGGAGAAGGCCGGGCTGGCCCCTCAGGATCGTGCATCCCCCCGCCGTGCTCGGGACAAGCGGCACTGCTGCTACCTCTCCATCCCGCTGACAGATCCCTGCCACCCCTCGGGGTGCTGCTCTGCCCGCTCCCGGACCTGGCAGCGTCCGCGTGCCGCTGCGGGTCAGCCTGGGCCATTGGCACAGATATTCCATGATTCTGCTGTTGCCTGCGGAGAGCGGAAGCCCAGCAGCAGCAAGGCCTGCATTGATCTGTCAGAGCTCTCCTGCCGGGCTGTGCCCACCCTGGCCAAGTCAGGATTATTAAAACATGCAAGCGTTTCCTTTATTTCTGCTTAGAACTCGTCAAAGCCATATGGGAAGAGGCTGGAGTGAAATGCTAGTAACAGAGAGTGTTCAGAACAGGCATTGTAAAAAACAGAGATGAGAGACACCTGGTCTTAAAAGTGGTTAGCAAGATTCACTGCAATGGAGGAAGGATAGCTGTTGGAATTTGATGGTATTTCCAGAAGCTGTGTTTTCTCCCACAGAGCTGGTAAGGGAGGGCTTGTAGGTGGATAATCACACAGATTTCTTCTGGTCTATGCCAACACTGAGGCTTTCTAATAGACCTTGCCCATTGTAAACTGCAGCTGAAATTAACATCCCCAAGACAGGCCTGATGACAGGGTGTACCTCATGGTTAGGGCTTCTGGTTGATCCAAGTGCTTTTAGAGCTGTTGACCAAGCTCTGCTGCTGAGGAATTTAAAATAAACTGTCTGACCTTCCTATTCTAGACAATACTTGAACCAGCAGCTGAAGAACACTAATGCTGCAGCAGATTAAAATTACCATTTAAAGCGGCAAAATAACAGCTTGTCTCTCTCTGCATGTGGCAGATCTTGCCCTGCACAGCAGCAGTGTCATCATCCACAGTACTGATTCCTGGAAACTTCAGATGTTAAATGTAGAGGTTATGAGATTTGGACAGGCACAAGTACATCATTGATGGCGCTCACTCTGCTGCATAGTAAGCCTTACATGTCAAAAAAAAAAAAAAATAAAAGGAACCTGAATTCCATACTGTGTGTGCTTTGCTTAGCAAGGATGTAGCCTTCCCTGTAGGAGACACGGAATGTGATCAGTCCTCAAGCAAGATTTCTATTTTAGAATTTTTCCTGTATTTCTTGTAACATGAAGCCATTTTGTTTCCATTAGTGACAAACTGTAACCTTCCTAAATCCCTATTATTATATAGGTTTTTTTGTTCTTTCTGATGTACTGTTCAAAAGACAGCTCAGGATTTTCTCCATTTTGGGTAATGCTTACTGTGCTTGTGAGTTGTATCATCCCACTGCTACTGTAAATTACTGCAGGAAAAAGGAAGTACAGCAGTGACAGAAAGAAGAACAGCATGAACCAGTGCGCTCACCCTCCCAGAAGGTGGAATGAGCCACTTGTGGGATAATTGTGCTCTCACAGATTGCACACTGCAGGGTACTAGAACGGCTCTAAAGGAGAAGTTGGGAGCTGTTGGTAGTTGATTCTTTGCTTCTGTAGTTGAAAGACTGGGTGTAGGTAGGTGACATGGCGTGGTAGAAAAGCAGAGCAGCTGGCATCGAAATGAGCCTGACTGTGGAAATGCTTTCCTTTTTCTTGTTGTTCTGTATGGGTTTAGTTTCTTTGTATTCTGTGGGTTTGCCTCCATTGCATTGGGTAATAATGACCTTAAAGGACTATAAAGTAACAAAAGGAGAAAAACATCAAATCCCTAGTCTTGCACATGGTGAGGTTTCCAGTCTCTGAGAGTCTGTGACCAGCTCCCTTTTTCCAGTAAGGATGAGGTGCTGATGAGACTGCAGACCTGTAACAGGAAGCTACATAAAATGGTTGTGTGAATAGCACTGAAAGGGAATAATGCTGCTGGGAGACTGTAATGGATTATGCTAGGGAACAGTCCTGAAATCATGCCATGCAGTTTTCTGAGAAAGAAGTATTACCAAGGATGCTCTGAATGTGGCACAGCATGTTCTAGTGACTGCTGCAGTGGTGCTGATGTGAAACTCCACATTCAGCTCAGCATGACTGAACTCTTTAGCAAAGCCTTGGATGGCTGGAATGGTGAAGGAGTGAAGTATAAGTGCAGAGCCCTTTTGCCATTACATCTTTCCATCGAGTGTGTTACTTAATTCATTTGCTATGCTACTGTCCAAATTGTCAGAATAAAATGTCTTATCTTACTTCTGGCTGTTGTTTTTTGGGTTTTTTAAAGAATAAAAAGAAGTATGTGAACTCCAATGCTTAGAACTACCATTTTGTGATATCTGCTAGTAGTGTGATAGTTGATGCAGGTTACAATCTTAACTTTGGCACAGGTCCCAGAAAATATTACAGGTATTCTAAAGCACATGAAACATCTACATCAGCATTAGAAAAGTATTTTGCATATTAGTAGTAAAGTTTATGGTACACAAAATACAGCAACTGGATGCACTAAACCTAAGCAAACTTACCAAAGATGTACGTTTTTGATACGTGTACCAACAGTATGTTTGACAGCGTTTACTCACCATGTCCTTTATCTGTTGCAAAATTTAAGGCTGTAGGGTGAACCTGGAGAGAGGAATGATAGTGACTGCTGGGGAGAACAATGCAGCAAGGATCCAAAGGCATGTTGGATTGAGACTGCTGACAGAATTATCATTGTGCTGTAGTATGTGTAGCATTAGTTCCTCAGACTTCAGAGGAGAGGGACTGGCCAGCTGCAGTCAAGTGTACAAAACATTGTTCAAACCTTGGGCAAAAACCCACCACAGTAAGAACACCCAAGTCTTCCTGGGCTACCTTATCTTTAGCACAGTGAACTGAAAATCCTTGATTTTTCACATACCTTGTATCCTTCCCTTTTCTGAAATGACTTAGCATCTGCCATTCACACTGAAGAAGGGAATTGCTGCCAATGCCAGAGGAGATTTGGAATTTGTTATTGCTTAGCTTCAATATTCTTCCTTGAAAAAACAGTAAAGGGACAGTAAAATGGGAAAATTTAGTTATCAAGTTAAATGTAAGATTTATGGGTCTTCTGCTGGATCAAAAGCAGTATCAGCAATTAATTGGATGAATTATTTGGGTAGGTGGGAATATTTTGTTTCAAGTAAATTTGCTGATTGCACTGAAAGAAAGGAGAATGTTTATCTGAAATACTCCCAAAATTATATAGGCGTGAATAAGTGAATGTGGGCTCTAATACTTTAATATAGATAGGAGTAGTGAAAGAGTTACAGTAAAAATAGTTATAGTTAATCAGCTCAACTATATGTTTTTAATAGCTCATTGTAGCCACAATGGCAACGTCATCTGAAGAAGTGTTGCTGATAGTGAAGAAGGTGCGTCAGAAGAAGCAGGATGGGGCCCTGTACCTGATGGCTGAACGCATTGCGTGGGCACCCGAGGGCAAGGATCGCTTCACCGTCAGCCACATGTATGCAGACATCAAATGTGAGTGACCGCTCTCCTGCTGCACTCAGCACTGCTGCCGCGGCTGTGCTAGTATCACACAAAGCTGCCGTTTAATGCCATTTACAGCTACCTCAGGAAGGTGGCAAGGGGTCCCGAGCTCTGGCCAGGCTCCTCTGTAGCAGCAGAGATCAGGACTCTGGTAAAGTATCACCAGCTTAAGGGTGCTACCACACAAGTTCTATAGCCTTCAGATGTTTAACTTACGCCACATTTACGATTAACTTTAATAAACTTCTGCAATAAATTGAGCAGAAAAATAACTTACATGATATCCTTGTAGAGGGAGGGGTGGGAGGAGGATTGAGGAAGAGTATAGGATTTTCAGTCTAACAGAGAAACTGTCTGACATGTCATCTGTTTAACTGAGTATCTAAAGCTGTTTCAATTTTCTTATAAAATGAACTCAGTTTCATTTTCATCCAACAGACCATAGCTTCAGAAGTGTCATCTTCTGTAGTTTGGCCTAGCTGGTAACATTCTGAAATAAGCATTTGCTGTTGCAACAGCAGAGTACTTGCAAGTCAAAACTAAACAGTAAATGTCTATAGCATGCTGCCTTTCTGGCTCCAGTTAGTGCTCATATTTCATGTGCTCTAATGCCAAAGAAGGAATAAAAAGTAAGTTGTGTGTGTCACTTGGTAATGGTTTAGTGATTACTACTGTTTAAAGTCACATACAAGCACTGCAGCATGATCAAAAGTGTGTGATGAGTCAGAACTAAGATTATCTTTTCTTAAATATGAAAGTGATAGAAGATTTAAAAGCCCTGTTCACCTATAATAATCAACTTCGTGAAGGTTTTGTTTAGCTACTTACTTACACTTAAGCAGCTTGTATTTTAAATACGTGCGTGTATAGGCATTGAAGTATTTTAACTTAGATAACTTGGATGTGCTTTTTGTCATCTGAAGTGAAGAAAGGGTGAAATGTATTTGTAAATTTGTAATAGAGAAGGTGATTTAGTGTTGAACAGGTTCCTATCTCCCACTTGCTTTAGAGAAAGGGCTGATATTAAAAGTTATGTGCCATTTGCAGTGCTTCACTAAAATCACTATAGCACAACAGTCCATAAGCATAGGTGTCCCAGCCTCTGCTCCCTCTGGTTATGAGGATAGAAGCTGGAATTAGGTTTTTCTTATGAGTCATGAGGGTGTAGTAATACCCTGGAGGCATTGGTGATTGACTTGGGGAGCAGTAACTCCAGTAACTTGGCTAACTGCATTTGGCTCACCACTGTAAATTGGGATCCAGATATGCTCTTACCTGCCCTGCCTCTGCTTTCCTACCACTGTTCTTCTGCAGGAGCTGGGCCAGCTGGAAAAACAAAAGGGGGTGCTTTTCAGTGGAGCAGTTCCTTGGTTCAGCTTGCTGCACAAACATTAGCAATCATACAAGAAATGCAGCAGGAAGATATGGAAAGGGGGAATGAGGTCACCTTTCAGCAGCAGCCTGGATGGTTTCCAGGTTAAAGTGTCCAGGTGATGACAGCCTCATTTGCAGCAGTTTTCTAATGGATGCTGTTGGGAATGCAAAGATGAATCAGGACTCCTGAGCAGGAGCTGAAGGATATTGAGCAACAGGCTGCTACTATCTGTGTCTTGTATTTCAGAGTGAACAAGGTGCAGGGTTCAAACTAATTCAAGGGGAAGACTGACTGTTCCATTTTCACAGCTGCAATTCACACGCAGGAGAATGGTATTTAATTGGATGATGAGAATAACTGCTTATAACAAATACTCTGGGGAAGACAGTTTCTTGTATAAGCTTACTGTCTGTCTCTCTGGAATCTAGGCCAGAAAATCAGTCCAGAAGGTAAAGCTAAAATTCAGCTGCAGCTGGTATTGCATGCAGGGGACACAACCAACTTCCATTTCTCCAATGAAAGCACAGCAGTGAAGGAGCGAGATGCAGTCAAGGATCTTCTTCAACAACTGTTGCCCAAGTTCAAAAGGAAAGCTAATAAAGAACTTGAGGAGAAGAACAGGTAAAGGGTTAGCAGCCTAAAAGTCTGTTTTGTTTTTTTTTCCTTCTGACTGTTAGCTAACTATTGGGTATTTCTGTTAACAGTTGTTGCTATTTCAACATGAGTGATACAGCAATTGTTTCACTAGTAAAAATCTCCCTGCGTTCAATTTCAAGGCTGTTCCTTGAGACTTGCATAACTGTCGCATGTTGAGACTACACTTGTGTGCTTAGTGACACATTCTTGAGGTGTAAAGGCAGCCAGTCTGGCTGCCACCCGGTCTTTCTTATGCATAACTATGAGAGGAGAGCACCCACCTGGCAGTCTGTCTCTAGTCTTCTTAAATATATATGTATCAATTAGAAAAACTGCTTGAAAGATTTTTTTTCCCTTTTCCAGAAATTGTGTGGAGCCTGATGATATTTTTTTTTTCCTCCTCATAGAGCCCCCATTTGCCCCCAAATCTTTCCTGATGTTTTATAGATTAGTAAATAGTTAGGTATTTTCATGCATCTCACTTGAGAGGCTGCAGTTTGTTATTTGGCATACAGGATGTTTATTCTAAGAAATATTTTAGAAGATGTTGAGGACCTAAGTCCTTTTCCCAATGGACTCTTGAGATACATTTCCGTTCCTTTAAAATGTTTGTGTTAAACCAGTCCCTGTGGCCACAGAGCTCTCTTCTCTGCATCTTCCCTGATGAGTTTCACTTCATTCTAATGTCTGCTGTGAATCCTGTGTCTAATGGCTTCCATTTCTAAAGACTGTTATAGCTCTGAGCATAGTTAAGTTAAAGCTAGATTTTTCAAAACATGAGAGCATTGCCTCATGGGACAGAGTGGATGTTAACAAGGAGATTTCCCAGCAGAAGGGCAAGAGCCCTTGTGCTGGAGCTGTGACACAATCAGGATTAACTGGTTCCAGTACTGCAGCAACCACTAGGGTCTGCAGCAGTGCAGCCTGCTTTGGCACTGTTCCCATACTCATTTCTTTATGCTATGTGCCTTATTTCTGACAGTATTGATGCTGAGAACACGGGCAGTCTTAGCTCTGAATCTTTACCTTCTTAAATGGAGTTTTACGGCATCCCACCATAAAGTATCAGGAGCTTTTCTAGTTACAGGAAAGCCAGAATCCCTGCATGTATTCAGCCATAGTTTGTTCTCTTGATTAGAAGTCCAATTCTGATGATGGGGCTTCATTAGCTTAATTGCAACAGATAAGGCAGAAAAGATCCAGCCTCTTGTGGAAGGATACAACATCCAGAGTCCCCATGGCACTTCTTCCATTTATTGATATGTGGGAGTTGGGTATGTACCAAAATTCCAAGCTTTAATGAAATAACCAGAATAACAGACTGCTTTCAGCTGTGCTAATTTGTAAGAACTGCCACTAATCCATACCTGTGACAATAAGAAAAACTGGAAAAACCCTGCTGGTTAAAACATGATAGGGCTATCCTGCCACAAAGCTTTCACTTCCACCTCATCCTACTTCATCCTTAGAGCAGCTAAAGGCTTTCATTCTGTCCAGATTGCAGTTTATCCATGTTCATCCTTAGAGCGTGTATCCCTAAGACTCCTGAATTTTTTTTTGGTGTTTGCAATTGATCAAGACCCTGAGGTACATGTTAAAGACTGATGGGGTTATTGGCAGATTGTGAGCACACATGCACACTTCCCTGAAAATTGGGTTTCTAATAGGGTACACAGCTGTAAAAACAGCTGTTTAAATACAAGTGAAGATTCAGGTGCACAGTCTTTGCATTTTGGGTAGTGATACCTGATATGTGGATGATAATTTTTATAAAAATTGCTACCTGGTGGAAGTAATGAGACAGAATGTGTCTCACACTTGTGCTCTGTCTGATTAAGGGATAAAGATGCTACTGTTACCACAGAAACATAAATGAGGAACCATTGGGATAATGTGTTTTAAGGGATCTTATCCCATACATATTTTGTGATCTATACTCTTGCACTAGAATAGAGATCAGTAGCTATTAAATTTAAAGATCTTAAACCAAGAATTGGACAGCACTGAAATCTCCCTTTTTTTCCTCCCCCATCATAGTTCTGTTTTGGAACAGCAAGAATATTCATTGTGCTTTTACAGTTCAGGAGATTCCAGTCCTGGTGTGCAAGGACACAAAAGCACCACAGAGTATTTTAGGACAAGACACAAATCCCACATTAACTTTTTCTTAGGCTTTACTGTTTTCTAACTTTCAGTGTTAACATCCAATTCTTAAGTCTTTTCAGACAAACAGTGCTATTGACATTGGTTGTTTACTTAGTCTTGTTAAGAAATGCACTACATTTTGAAAGAAAAGTTGGTTTCTGTTCCTGTGTGAACTTGTGTTAGTTGTGGAAATGCTCATCACTTATTCTGCAGTATTTCAATTCTATTCAATACATTCTTTTACCAGAATGCTGCAAGAAGATCCTGTTTTGTTTCAGCTCTATAAAGACCTTGTTGTGAGCCAAGTAATCAGTGCTGAAGAATTCTGGGCCAACCGTTTAAGCCTGAATGCAGGGGATAATTCTGCAGCACCTAGTAAGCAGGATGTGGGCATCTCTGCAGCATTCCTGGTATGTTGAACCTTTAACTTGTAGGATTTTAGAGCACACAAATCGGGCAAAGTGAGAGTTCTGCTCATGCGCCTTATTCCCATATACATGAATGTTGTACTGTCCTGGTTCGTCAACATCTCTCTGCTATTCCAAGTGTAAAGGAGGAAAAAAAAGAGTCCTGCTGATCTACAACCTCAAAATGTTGTCAGTTTAAGATGCCCAATTTGAACTTTAAATTGCCAGTAGGCAGATGATGTTTGTGCTGCTGCTCTGCCTTCTGTAAAACGGGAGTGATGTGAATATATGGTCACTAGGTTAAGGTGTATGAGCTCAATAAATTAAAGAGCATATTTGTGGCAGCAATGACATGCATAAATGAAACATAAGGATTTTATTCCCTCACCAGTTTTTTAAACCAGTACATGCTTTCAGCTACTTGAAGAACAACTTGTGTATCTGGAAGCTCACTTTCTCTCTCTTTTTCTCTAACTCAGTTACTTTACTCATTTGTAGAAACTGTGCTTCAGTAAATTCAATGCAGTCTAAAAGTAATCTAGATACAACTTCACATTCCTCACACAGAGACATGTTTCTGCTTCTGCAACAAAATTCAGAGATAGGACTCTTTAGATAGAATCCCACTTCCACCTTTGTAATAACTGTGCACACAGTGGGTTTGGGAGGGAAAGAGGAGGTAGGAATTGTTTAAATTTAGCTGCTAGTTTACAACCACTTGGATTTTTCCCCTTCCTTGGAAAAACCTGAAGCAGTTGCCAAACAAATTTGATTGCTCTGATTTCCTGTCTCCCATTATTCTTACATCTACAGCAAAAAGTAAACCCACTAAACCTTCAAAACTGAAGCATTCTTAAACTAACTGGTTATGTTTGTGTTCTCTGCATTTGTGAAGACTTCTTCGGATATTTGTGTGTCCCAATTCAAGTTAAATCTGGCTCTGCTCAGAATGAGTGTTAGCCTAGGAAGAAGATGGACAAGAGCTAGACTTGAGGTACACAGGAAAAGGAGGAAAAGGCACCAGCCTGTGCAGTCATGTACTTTTCCTGTTTCCGAGAACTGGATGGAACACTCGCCTCCTCCAGAGCTTCCTAGAGATCACAGAGCTCTAAGTTCAGAGTTCTGACTACAGCTAACCCTCAAGCTTTTAATTCAGTGTTACTTACCAGTTATACTGAGATGTTTATAATGTATAAGGGAATAAGGTGTAAGAGCCATAAATCCTTTTTTGTCACTTCATTATAGCCACTGATTATTCACTAGCTGAATTGTTGAGTGAACAATAAAACATGAGGCATATACAGTATACTTACTTATTTTTAAGGCACAAAAATAAGCATAAATTAATTAAGCATACCTTGTTTTGACCAATGAATGGAGTGCTCTTTGCTTTCTAAAGCCTGCAGTCTGCTTGTTATATCATCCCTTAGGTGGCAAGTATAATAATGCAATTCATGTTTGCTCCTTCATTCCTCATTCTAAAATACCTATATATGATCAAATACACTATGGATTACTGGAGGAAGATGATTATCTTACCTGCAGCAGACCTTGCTTGCAAGATGCCAGTTCTTTTCCTTCTCCAGTTAGAGAAAGCATCCAGACACGACTGTTTTTCCCCTGTGTGCTTTTCCTCAGGCTGATGTACGGCCTCAGACAGATGGCTGCAACGGGCTGAGGTATAACTTGACTTCGGATATTATTGAATCCATATTTAGGACATACCCTGCAGGTAAGAGTAGTGTTTTACATACCAAACACATCCATTTAAGATTGGTCTTTTTACTATCTTACTGCAGAAAGACTAAAATGTTAGTCTGAGCCTGGAAGTATAAGGAACCATATCTTCCAGTCTTCTGGATAATTTTCCCTGCCTCATTAGAGGGACTGGAAGAAGCACATTCATATGTTTCATAAAAGCATAAAATATACTTCTGAAATGAAAACTTAATTTTATTAAATGAAAACATTTTAACTTATGTTGACTTTCTGGTTTTTAAATTGTGAGTAAATGTTTGATTCACATAATACTCTCCTACTCAGTGTCCCAATTAATTGTTATTTTTCATGAAATCACCTTTGGGAGGAAAAGAACCTGATTTCCGTCATTTCCCATGCACTGTAATGAACATTGACATTGATTCATTTTGGCCCCTACTATGGGGGCAGCTCAAGAGTGTTCAGGCCACTGTTACATCACTTTTCAAAGCCTTACAGGCATAAATGAGTACCTGTTTGCTCATGCTTAACTACTGCAGTCCCTTCCATTTAATGGGAATGAATGGAGGCAGCCAGAAAGCAAGGAAGCCATCAAGGAAATGGTAACATAAAATACCACTAAGATTCCTGAAACAGTTTGTAATTGTTCTGGGTTTTGTTCACAGTAAAAATGAAATATGCAGAGAATGTTCCACATAACATGACCGAGAGGGAATTCTGGACACGATTTTTTCAGTCTCATTATTTTCATCGGGACAGGCTCAATACAGGCTCAAAAGACCTCTTTGCAGAATGTGCCAAACTGGATGAGAAAGGTAAGCTGAAAGCTACAGATTTGTTGTTTTTTAAAAGCTACAGATGGTCATGGAAAGTTAGCTACAGCTTTGCCATTCTGAGCATGTTTCACAGTGAGAACATTTCTTGGAACAAATTAGCCTTTGGAAAGTGGCAGCACTAGAAGTAAGGTTCACTATAAATTCCATAATATACCATCCCAGTAGATGTATTATGTGCCATCAGTCACCGTGGAATAACTTTGTATACACAGTAGGTTTTGTTATGTGGTATGTGCACAAGTTACAACAGGTACAGCTTTTGTTATACATGGGATTTTAGTAAATGACATACCTATAGTCCAGATTTTCCAGAGGAGTTGCCATGCTTGTTCGCTGAAATTCTAAAATATTATCTGATTCAAGTTTTTTATGAACTTTTGAGATAGGTTTGTGACAGAAATGTGGGGACTTGGGATCACTTACCACCATTCCATAATACATATTTTGGCTAATCTATTAGGAATGCAAAACCCTTCACAAGTCAAGGGTATCACCAGGCAGGGCAGCAGAAGACTGTCAAAATTAGAGGAAACACTATTTTGGCTTCCCAGTTCCCACTACTATATCTCCATTTTTTTTAATCAGTGTTCAGTTATGTGTAGAAGTTGGTGAAAACTGGGCTAATTAGTAGGAAGATGTTTTGGAGTAGCTTCCCACATTGCTTATTTTAAATGGAATTTTAAAAAAGGTTTAAAGTTTTAGTCCCAGTGTTATTTGGGCCTGTGAAGAACCTTTGTCTTCTTTTAAAGATTAAATATAACCTTATTATCCCACAGGTATTCAGTTTGTTTAGATACATTTTTTCATTATTTTTAAAATCTGTTTTACACAGGGTTAAAAGCAATGGTGTCTCAAGGAGTGAAAAATCCTCTGATAGATTTAACAGCTTTGGAAGATAAAACATTAGATGAAGTAAGTACTGGGGGAAAAAAAAAGAAAACAAACAAAAAATCCAGAAGAAAACCCTTCCTTACTTACATTTAAGTGGATCCTTCTTTTAAAACTACTACAAATGTTAATTCTAAAATAAATCCCATACTAGGCAGTTGCAGTGGTTGGGTACTCAACATTCCTACTGTTGTGGGTGTGAAGGGAAATGGAGACTGTGCCCATGGACCTGTGTGGTCACATCTGCCTTGGTGTGCAGGGTGTAAATGCAGGACTTCCCTTTTTTAAAGAATTATTCTTTCCTTTAGCTTTTCTGTCTAAAGTGAACCCTGTTTTTTTCCTACCTTTTAAACCCTGTGACAATATACAGAAGAGTAGCACAAAACAGGATTTGTTCTTTCTTTGAACATTGCTACTTGATTCGGCCTAACTGAAGGACACTTTATACATTGTTATTTGTTTAGCTTCAAATACCTTTTTTTGCTAAAATTGTGACTAGCTTGTTCTATTACCTGCCTCCAAGAACAAGTTCAAACAATTCATATCAATGCTCTACCATAATGTGAAGTAACTCAGAGCTGTGCTTTTCTGCAGTTGATTTAACTGAAAGTGTTCAGTTATAGTTAACAATGAAGCTACAATTTTTAGGTTTTTGGTGGGTTTTCTTTTCTTTTTTTTCATTTTCTTTTTGTGGGGGTTGTCCAAAGCTAGCATTCTGAAACTGGGCCATGAGTTTAGGATAGGTGTGTTTGAAGTGCTCTGCAAACTGCCCTGATTTGCTTTTGAGGCTGGTTAACAGTAAGCATGAATCTGCCCATGGGGTCAAGTGCCATCTGGCATATGGGGAGCTCTGCCAGCATTTTAAGGCTTGAGGTTTTTTGAATTTTCTAGTGGTATCACATTCTCCTGACAGGTGTATTTTAACCTGTGGGCTGCTGGTGTCCCCCTAGGTGTTAAAAAGCAGTCAGTCAAACAATTGCTGTATTTTCCTTGCCATCAATGCTTTTTTGCACAGGTGATCCTTTTTTTTACTAATTCTGTTTTTAGTTATATCATGGTCTTATAGAATTACCTGTATAAGACTTGTTACCTTCTCTCTGACACCTCTAAATTGCCAAGTTTTAGCAGAATAAAACAGTCACTGGAGATTTTTCAAAGTACATAAGGAGATGGTGTTGCAAAGGTAGGAAAATGATGCTGTGGATGATGATGCAGAGGAGGGGGCTTCCTGACTCAAGTGAAAACAGAATTGTCCTGCTGCTCTGGGGGCAGAAAAGAATCAATGTTGTTTTCTTTGTAGGGCTATGGTGTTGCTTCTGTGGCCTCTACATCAAATGCCTCAAAGTCTGCTAGAGAAAGTAGCAATGCTGCCATCATAAAACGCTTTAATCATCATAGTGCCATGGTCCTTGCAGCTGGCCTCAGGAAACAGTAAGTTTCAGTGTTGTGTAAAAGATTTTTGGAGTAAAATTTAAGAAATTTCCAAAACAAAAGCACATCTTCAGTTATTCATACAACCTTTTCTCTTAATTTTTCAATGAATGAATTATTTTCCTCAAAAAATGAAAATACCTTTAGGTTTCATTTTACTTTATAGAAGTTTTTCAGAGATGTTTGAAATGACAACTGCTATTTTTAACTGAGTTATGTTATAAAGCAGATTAAAAAGGCAAGAATGTGTCTGCATTAGATGTCTAGCCCTGTAGAAAGCTGCAGAAGTAGTGTTCTGTGTGCAGATGAGGTCTGGTACAGGGAGTTCCTATATCCTGCCTTCCAGGAGCAGGTCTGCTGGGGCTTCCTGCAGTGTGGCATAGGTGGATCAGATGAAAGACTCCTCAGGTGCAGTACCCTGCCCCTGATCAAAAACACTTGTCAGGTCATCTGCTCTACAGCTGCTTTCTGGACAATCAGCAAGGATTACTGCTCTACCCAAATCCTACAGACCTTAACTGTGAGAGATCTTAGTTAATATTTCCTTCTGTTTAGCTGGGCTCCCTCGCATTGTTCTTCTGTTTTTCACAAATTAAACACTACACCTTAAGCAATCTCTCCTGGGCACAGTGTGTTTCTGTTTCTCAGTTCAGGAAGGGACAACAGGATAGGTCTCTTGGAACAGCTGTATTGCAGGGCTCCCAGAGCTCTGCTAATACCTGGTTGCATAATTGTGTATACAAAGTGTTTCTAATTTAGCCATGATTTAGCTGTGTCCCACATGCACTGTTGGCATGGTGCTGTTTCTGAAGAGAGGGACCAGCACCTTCCCCTGCTGTTGAATTTCCCCAGTGACAAACAGGGTTAATGTGAGCAGTTGGCCCCCCCTGTCTACATCAACTGCTAGAAATTGAGACATATGGGGGAAAAAGTATGTGAACATGCATATTAAGTTTTTGAAACAGATGTATTTACTTTGTCTCTAGCTTGTATCTTAAGTTTCCTGTGAGGTGAATTCTTCTTAATGCTGTTTCTCTATTTTAAGAGAAGCACAAAATGACCATTACAGTGAGACCAGCAGTACGGATGGAAACTCCAGGGATTCAGATTTCTTTCAGCCACCACTGAAAAAGGTATAAAGTTAGCTGATGTGATTCTAACTGAATGGAACTGGAAGCTCTGTCTCTCAAAAAATTGCTGAAAGTTCCTTACCTGTTTTATGACACATCTGAAGTGAAACTTTTTTAGCCTTGTTTAGAAGTATATAAAATAACAACCTGACAGCCTGTAAGAAGCCTTGTTACCTCTTAGTGAAAACAAATGTTACACATTGAAGTGTTGTGTTGTTTATCTCTTCAGTAGTGCCCAATGAAAGGAAAGATGCTTCAGATTGGACTCAGAAATCTGGTTCTTTCCATTTGCTGCAGTTCTATTTTCAGCCCGCTTCCTTTTGTTTCTCTTTCAAATACCTGAAAACTTGTAGAGAACATCCATCAGAAAAGGATATTGGTGTTCAAGCTCCAATATTACCCTGTCACGTGTGTTGTTTGTGGAGGGGAGGATGAAACTGGCACGTGACAACCTTCATCTTATTCAGAAGCTGAAATGAGGTTGAACTGAGAATGTAGTGACATTCTGGTGCAATGAAATACAGGGCAACAGCCCGGTCCAGACTAACCAGAGCAGCTCACAAAGTGGAAGAGTACTGTAATTGCTTTAAAACTGAATTGAATACTCTTCCTGGAGTTGACAGCCTAAACAGAAAACATCAGAGAGACTCAAAACTTGGCTGTATTGTGAGAAAACCTTGTAGAGTACATGTGTTGTTAAATGTTGGGGTAGTCTTTGACTTTCCTCAAAAGCTACAAGTTTTACTGAGCAGAAAAATATATAGCAAGGCTTGAAGAAATGTGATGAAAAGGGGATTGAAAGAGTAGCAGGACAGTAGGAGACTTCAAAAACAGTTTCCTAGTTGTACAAAGTGTTGTATCACTGTGCTGTTACCTCTCACTGCTAATACTCCACAGCTCTGCTGTCCCCAGGTAGCTTGCGGTAATTACTGTGGTTTTAGTCTTATACTCCTATACACCAACTATTAAATCATTAGTATTTCTGCTAATCTGGTGTTAGATGGACAAAAATAGCATGAATGATTATCTGTGTGTACTTTTTGGAAGTATTGGATTGCCTAATTTTAACCAGAATCCGGAGAAAAAGCAATGGTGCCAAGACTTCCAAATGGCCCATCCTGAACAACATTGGGCATCACTCCCTCTGGAGGGTAGGCATGAGTCATTCCATACCTGGGTTTTCTTTAAGGTTTTAGTAACCCTTCAGCTCAAACTTGGTGAACCAGATGAAAGCACTGGATGTCTGGACTTGTGCCTTCATTAGTAACATGTATCATTATTTGGCTCATTTTAGGTAAAACTGCAGGAGGCCATTGAATATGAAGATTTATCAAAGAATAATACCGTTAAAACTATTGCACTAAACTTAAAGAAGTCTGATAGGTAAGTTAAAATAATGCACAGTAGAGCCCGTTTATCAGGGGTTTCATCATAGCCCACACAGGATCAGCTGATTTAGTCCCTGCTGTGCCACACTCAGGTGTCTTACAACTAAGTTTACAAACCTAATACGAGTTTTTGCATAAACCAGTTTCCCTCTTAAATTTGTAGTCTTATTTCTCAGAGTGGTTGGGATAAGAAGGGACATCTGCAGATCATCTAGTCCAATGCCCCTGCCAAATTCCATCTTACTTTTCAGAGAGTTGAGTCTCTGTAAACCAGCCTGAATTACCTTGATGTGTAATTCCTGTGAAAGCCTAACAGACTTGTGTCACAGTTCAGACCATCATTACAGCTTTCAGTGGAAAAACGTGTTGCATATGAAAACATAAGATGTTCCAAGAAAAATCTACTCCCAGGCAAAAAATGTGCAATTAGGATAGTTTGGACTGCTCACTGGTCTAGGATTTTTCTGGTAGTACTCCTCTTGTTTTCTAGACTTCTGATTTTGAGAACCATAGATGAAACATCAGAAAAGGAGCAATGCTACCAGAAAGTGAATGGTTTCATGTGTGCACCTAACTTCATTTAGCTTAGTTTCAGTTGAAAGTGATACTAATTGCTCCATTCTAATGATATTTCCAGAACTTGGTGGCAGGGGTAGCTTTTCATTGGCAAAATTATGATCACAGATTCAGCAATAGAAGCTATTATTTGCTGCCTTACCATCCCTAATCCAGCCTCTTCCCATGTGGCAATATTGTACTTTATCAGTAAATAGTGTCAACAATTGCAAAACATCTAAAATTAGAAACATTAGAAGAACTGTCCAGAAGTTTGCTCTCTTGCTTTACCAACACTCTTACTAACAATACTTTTCCCTTTTCTCACCTCACAGGTATTACCATGGTCCAACTCCAATTCAATCACAGCAATATGCAACCAGTCAGGATATAATTAATTCATTTCATAGTATTAGACAAGAAATGGAATCATATGTACCCAAACTAACTCAGGTATGGAAGTATATTTTAAAAATACCTCTCTTGATCTTAGCTTAGCATCTTGCTTTCTATACAGTTTTGTGTCTCATGTCTACTGAAGTTTCAATTTTTCATGGTAAGCTTGAATTATCTCCAGTTTCTATTAACTGTTTTATCTTATAGGTTTAGGTGATACCTTTTGAGCTGTTACAGGAAACAGAGTCATTGCTGATGCTCAGTTATATTCTTCTGTTCCTGCTTTCTTTTGAGGAAATGGTCAAGGTATAAGGTAGTAAAGCAGGACAGTCGTGCACAGGCCAGTGTATTGATCCCACCCTGAGAAGTTTAGGAGGTTACAGTGAGCAGGTTTTTAACTGAACTGGTCTTTTGCTCCTAAATGTACTTAGGTTGTCAGCCTGCTGTGGGCTGTGCAGAAGCTCTGTGCTGGCACCTGGGGGGCAGCAGAACCCTGTGACCAATCTCCCCAGCCAGCAGCTGAACTTAATCTGTTTGTGAACCTAGTTTGGCCCTAAGTAAAGCAGCCACAATTCTGCTACACTTCTGCATAGTAATGCTCTGTCTTACTTTAGAGTAAGCGCACAGCCAGTTCAAGGTCTAGGCAGAGAAGAGGTTATAATTAATATGGCAGTTTTCACTGCAAATGAGCTCTAGCACATAATTCTAGAGAAGAGCAAAACCTGAACTTCCACATGTATTCAACTAATCTTGTTTTTAAAAGAATTTATTAGAAAAAGTGACCTGAAATACTTGTTCCCTTTCTCTCCAGGTCCTTTCAAGTGGTGATGCTGCCAGCACTATTGCAGTCCTGTCACCTGGAGGAGCACTTATGCAGGGTGGAACACAGCAAGCCATAAACCGTAAGGATTTGGGAGATGTCTAATGCTTTAGTTGTATCCTGTTGCATTGCACAGAACAAGCTAGCTTGCTATTTCATCTCTCCCTTAGAAAATGTTACAGTGATAAAGGAAAATACGGAAACATGTAGCTGGAGTAGTACTGGGTTACAGCAACAAAAGCAAAGCAACAACCCAGCCACACCATGGGGGTGGTAATGGCTGCACTGGTGCTGAGGCAGGTGAACGAGAGAACATTTTACATAGCAACTAATGAAGGAAACACCTGATAGATACCAAGTTGTCTTACAGATACAGGGTTTTACTTGTTCAGTGTTTCTGGCTTTTTTCCTGGACTGTAGAATACAACATATTCTATGAAAACTCTTAAGGAAGCAAAGCCTAGATAATTGTCTGAAACTAAGTTTTTTACAGCCTCTATTTAAGATCCACATTTTGCTATTAAAAAAGGCAATTTCCTTGTACACTGCAAGGGCAAATCAGACAGCCTCTCCTTCTCACACCTCCATTCAGCCACCCCTTTTCCCTGTTGTCACATTGCTGCCAGTTTGAGTTCCTGTCTCTTTAGTCTCACAGGAGATGAATCCCTGTTCTCAGGATTTATTACAGTTTTCCACCTTATCTTGTGTTATTTGATCTAAAAAGAGGAGAAAGTGATTCAGACAGCTGAAAAAGCAACTATGAGTTCTTTATGGTACTGAAAGGAGTCAGCAAGCAGTGGTGAGGCTTTCTTACCCACCCTGGTTGACAGACTGGGTGCTATACTTCACTTCTTTGAGCCTGACTACCACTTCTTTCTTTTAACAGTCTCATCCTGAAATTTGATATTCACTCTTCTGTTCACTGTGCTCATCTTTAGTGACTACTTGTACTTTGGGTTTTTACAGCTGTGATGCTTTCCTTGTTCTTGAACCCTGACACCCTTTTTTCTTTAAGAGTGCCTGGGGCACAGGTTTTTTTTCCTGTCTGGATTTTTCATCTTCCACATACTGTAACCATATTGTCAACATAAGAGAGGGAAAAACTTGAAGCACCCACCACAGAGTTCTTAGTACTGTGCTGTGAGGACATACACAGTGCTGGTGCCAGCAGCAGCACTGCCACACTGTTAGAACAATAGAAATATACTGCTTCTAATCCTGGATTAGGTTTGGTGTCCATTCTTTGCCTGGCATGGATCTCCCTAAATAATACACCAGCTTCCAAGTATAGAGCCATAAATAGCAGCTGACTCAGTGTAACAGCTGCTGATAGTCTTGATCTAATTGCTGCTGAGGTGTGAGGCACCTCAGTGTTCCCTCCCAGCCAGTCTTTCTGTGACTATAGTGGAAGCATACATCACTGAGCTCCTTTGTCAGCCTTAGCTCTCATTATTCATTCATTATTCTCGTTATTCATTAATCACATAAACATGAGATTGTTTGAGTGATGTGAAAAAACCCTTTTTCCTGTTGCAGAGATGGTGCCAAATGACATTCAGTCTGAACTAAAACACTTGTATGTGGCAGTAGGGGAACTGCTACGACACTTCTGGTCCTGCTTCCCTGTTAACACACCATTCCTAGAAGAAAAGGTAAGGCAGAGCTTCCTTTTCTGGCCCTGGTTATGATGTGGTTTAGAATGACCAATGGTTTAGAATGGCTGTCATTACTGAAGTATAGAACTAATACACATGCTTCAAACCAGTAGAGCACTTACTCATCCCTAGAACTGAAGGTCACAAAATAATATGAAACCCTATTTTTCACAGCAGTTCTGTTGGTACTCTTAATTAAAATCATCCTTGTCTGTGCCTCCCTGTTAGCTCCCTTTAGGAGCAGTAGCTGTAGCCAGTTTCAAATAGAAATGGGCAGCTCAGTTGCAGCTGCAGGGTTCTCATTCCAGTTCAAAACACTAAAACTAAAACCTCCCTTCCCCAGCTCCAAGAAATAATCTCCACAGTAACAGTACAAGCAAGTTTCCCTTGTTCTTCTATCCCTTGCAAAAATCATTGTCATGCAACCTTCAGAACACACACTGCTTTTGAGAACTAAGTTGCCTTCAAGGACAGATGTTTGTCTATAGCCAGGTCCATGATTATAACTATTTTTCTGTTGATTTTGACCTCGCTTGGATAACAAAGATAAAAATTTGCATTCAGGTACCTTTGAATGTTGGCTGCAAAACACAGCCTGAAAATCCAAAGTCTTTACTTGAAGCAAAAAGCCATTTTGTGAATATCTTATATCTATTTATTGTGTTTATTAAGGAAGTAATAATCAGAGTGGCATACTGCACTTCCAGTCATATTGCACTTATCTCAAAAACAAATACAGAGAAGTGGTAGAGACTGTTATTTGAATAACTTTCCTTCCTCAAACTACACAAACTTGAAGTAGCCTCTAGAATTAGTTACAATGTGTTTTGTTGGAGAGCAGTTAAAAGAAATTAAACTTCTGTCTTACTATAAGTCTTCGGTATTGTAATATTGTTTCTGTCTCTCTCAGGTTGTGAAAATGAGGAGCAACTTGGAAAGATTTCAGGTTACAAAGCTCTGCCCATTCCAAGAAAAGATTCGGAGACAATATTTAAGCACAAATGTAAGGACAAAGTGCTCTTTAATTATATGGGTGCATATTAACAATTTCAGTCTTAACTATGAGAGGATAAGAACTTGGTTACTTCTTACCCTAGGGGATTTTTTTTGTTGACTAGGAAATGAGCAGAGGGAAGTTGGGTACACATTTAAGCAGTCACCTCTCCCTGTCCAATTGGCTGAGTGATGCTAGCAACTGACCAGAACTGTAACTTGAACTTACAGGAGTGATAGAACAGAAAGGGAAGTCATGTTTCATTTTCCACTTCCACCATGAAGTAGAACTTGAACAACTTCAGAACTCTCCCTCCATGACAGATTTGAAGTGGTCACAGACTAAATATGAGAACAGATAGCACAATGGGGTGTCACTTCCCCCACCCTTTCAGCTCAGCAGCTCTGTGCACTGCTCCCTCTGTGGATATTTTGTAACAGAGCCTCAAGTTCCTTTCTCTGATTTTAGCAAGATTACTCCTAGTGAATAAAAGGAGGAATCCACCTGGAAGGGAGGGGAAGGGATCTGTTTTCCAGCAGCTGGGACAATGTTTTCTTGTTTTTCCTGTTTCAGTTGGTAAGTCATATAGAAGAGATGCTGCAGACAGCCTACAATAAGTTCCACACGTGGCAGTCCCGGCGCATGCTGAAGAAGACGTGAGGGCACATCCTGTACAGGTCTGAGAGCAAAGCCTGCAATAGGGTAGGACTACAGCCTAGGTATGTGCAGATCTTAGAGTTGTTGCAGGAAGACCTGCAAGCTGTGGACTTCTGGAAACGATGCTAACTGAACTTGCACATTTTTGAAAAAGAACTGAGATTAAACTTGAAAACTGGGGAGAAAAACAAGGAAGAACCAAAACGGAAGAGCTGAGGCGCAAATATATTTAAAAGACACTGTTTACTGCAGTTACTCAGGAACTGCTTTTGATTTGCATAAGGAGCTGCTTTCAGAAATAAAAAAATTTAAAGAGGGTGTATTATTAAAATTTGTTTTTCTGTCTAATTTTTTTTAAGAAGTGTATGGCACAGGGTAGATCTCAAAAGTTTTTCTTCACTGGATTCTGACATTTTCTTGAATTCTGTTTGTACTTTCTGCAACAGTTTAACAATGATGTTTTAAAACATAGCTGAGACTGTTTTTGCTTCAAACATCTGGGAGAGCATAGCTGTCAGAAGACAAGCTCCTGCCATATGTTTCCCCACCAATTGGAAGCAAGAGACATTGCACTGAAAGCTGTTTATGGTCTGGGGTCCCTAGAGGTACACAGAGGCAAACTTTTGCCTGAAGTCTTCGATTTTTATGCAAAAATTTTTCAGCCATCAAAGTTTTGCATGTTTCCTTTTGAGTGCAAGTGTGTGCTACTGCAATTTTTTTTTTTTATGGTGGCATTTGTTCTGAGGAGAGAATGCATTTTTAAAAATGAAGTTAAATAAAGTTTCTTACAAAAGAAATCATTTATTTTCAATTCTTAGGCATTTTTTATTTCTTCTCCTAAATCTGTTTTCCTTCACCCTTCCCTTTTGACTATTACACTGTTTTTGGCGAATTGATAATCATTGCAAAGAGAAAAATGTGTTATTTACACAGTGTCCATAGGTATTGGGAATCTGTGCCATACTTTGTTCTAAATAGAATCAGTTCAGTTTCAGACCAATTTGTCTTGTATTAAATGTGACTTAAATGCAAAGTAACCCCCTTTTCTATAATATATGCAGTTTAATGACAACCTTGTATTTTTTTGTCACTTTGACTGGACAAAAGCCCAGTATGGGCTACTGAACTTTTTTACTTCAGATTAAATGTGACTGTTAAAGGTGCATCTACTACAAAGACAAATCAGACAATATGTATTCAAAGTAAGCACAGCAGTGTTCAGTACAGCAGAAGAAATTCCCCAAACCTGCATGATGGCTCAATACTACATTTTGGTATGATGCTAAAACATGGTAGTATGATGTTGGGTGGATAATTATTGAAAATTTCTACAGCAGAAAAGATGTATTGGTGTAGCCAAGTGGGTGCTTGTTCTGTGCTGCTGCTCCATTTATGCAAGAGGGGTTTTTTCTTTAACTGATGCGTGGAAGTCAGCAGCTTCTTTTGACCCTTTTCTTTCAGATTTTTGTATTATGCTATAATATTTTGGTAAAAGCTGAGTTTCAGTTAAGCATCACTGTCTGCACCAAAGTCCTCTTCAGAAATGTGTGCATATTGTTCAGCCTTGTTCCCTATCTGCTGCTGCAGATCCATGCATGATCCCTGCTCTGTGCCGTCCGTATGGTTCTGCTACAAGAAATGACTGGGCTCAACCAGAGATCCCACTGGTCTTGACAGGGTGAAAATGTCACTGAGAATTAACAGATGTAGTACAGCACTTGGGGGATGAGGTGCACATCTTGTCAGGAGTTGCCTCTTGTGAGAATTAAACTGTTTCTCTAAATTTTAGGCTTAGGTTGTAGCCTCATGAAGCCAAATCCCCTTTTTAAGTGCAGGCAGCTTCCAGAAAAAAGGGTAGTTTTGTTCTCCCCCAATCCAAAGCACTTGGTCTAGCAATTCTGGAGCCAAATTCCAACTGTTCCTTGAAAGATAACACACCTTCCATCATATCAGAGGGCTAGGGTCAAGAAAACAGGTCTGACTTACATTCTAACTATGCCTGAAGCTATGAACAACACATTTAAATATTAGACTGCACTGAGACTTCATTTAAAAAAATCCTAGGAGAGTTTTGAATATGGAACTAATTCACCTTTAATTGGAATGTATTTAGTGTTCCTGGAAAGACTGGGCAAAATGGTTAACATGGTGAAAAAGTGTCAGTGCATCACAAGAACATTTTACAGCTCCAAGGACTGATGTTTATCACCATTTTGGGGATGGTATTACAATAGCTTTAAGTTATTATAATGATATCAGGCTATCAAAATGTACCTTAATGACCAGAACAAAGGGGAGGAGGACTATGATACTAAATTCAACAGTTTTGCCTAATGACTGTACAGGCAAGGCTGCTATGCACTTCATATTGCTTTTTCAGGTATTGTGGCAATAAGGCACAGGCCCCTCCTCAAGTAAAGGGAGGTAAACTAAATATTCTTTCTACATTGTGTTCCCTTTTCTGTAGCATGGTCCAAAACACAGATTCATTCCTTAAGTTTTGAAACTGAATCATCATGCATTATATTACTATTGGAATCTTTATACTGACTTGTATTTTTAATGAGAATTCATAAAACTTGTATCATTGGCATTGATCTAAGATTTGTAGAATAAACCCTACTGAATTCTGAAGTGAAGTCTTCTCTAATGCCTAGGCTGTGTTTTCTGATTGAATTAAATCCCTAACAGTCTCATTGAGGTCTAAATTGGGAGAACTGTGTCTAAGTCACGTATCTGTCCCTTGGTCAGCAAGGTCAGCAGCAAAAGGGTTACAAGTAGTTATTGTCAAATTGTTTCATTTTCAGGATTTGAAAACTTCTACTGCTGCACAGGGAATCTACACCATTATTAGTGCTGCTGTCCCTCTGTTCCCTATCATACAAAAGCTGCTTTAAGTCTCCAGGGATTAGTACTCTGCTTGCTCCGTATATTGATGCAGCAGCTGTTGGTTCAGGAGAGCTGCACAGGAGCTTTGTCAGTCAGTCACTAACCCAAGGTTTGCTAGCAGTGGAGAAAGGATAATGCAGATACTAGCCTGTGCATTTCAGCAGAAGAAGATACTTAGATGTGCCACAAAAAAGGTTGGGCTAATTCTCTCCCAAGAGCTCTCCCCAGTCAGGGAAAGGAGGTGACAGCCCTCCCCTGCAGCCACCCTACAAGTAGCTCCTTACATGCTGACAGGATAGCTCTCAAGACTGTCATCTGCAACTTCCTGGCAAAGATCTCACCAAGGCCCTGGTGTGCTTTCCCAGATGGAGGAGTTTCTTCACCACTCTCTGCTTAAGATGCCCTTTTTAGAGCTACAGTTATTTTCCTTACTTACGCTAAGTGCATCCTTACAACTTCTAGAAGGTGGTAGAAGCTAGGAAGCTTTCCTTATCCTTGCCCAAACTCCTATGGAACAGCTGCTTTATCCAGAAAGTCACTTGCAGAAGCAGGGAAGGTAACAACAAGAAAGCTTAAAATCCAGTTTTCCATTATCCATCCTGTTTCCCTTTCTTAAGGGAAGGGCCTGCCCAAGCATCACTGTGGCTTAGGAGCCTTTGTATTGCAAGAGTTTCAATGGGAACCATGATGTTCTGAACTTGTTTACATGCTCTCCCTCACCCTGCAGCAAGAACTGGAGCTTGATCCAAACAGGAGACAGCAACTTTTTGAATAGCAATCAGACATCATTGGTGATCTAACACTGATCCTCAATAAACCCAGTGACAGATGTTCTTACAGCTGGGCTCAGAAGCCTGGGGAACCACCTAACCCAAATCTCCCACATGTTTTTCAGGATACTGCATTTCCTCTCAGCTCTCTGAGCAAATCATCTCCCCAAAAGATAGCCAAGCCCTTGTCTGTCTGCTGACAGCAAGGGAATTTGTTAACATCCTAGATGGAAGGTGAAGGTGCTCTGTGGGGCCTCTTAGGGTGGAAGGGGCCAGACCCAGAGGTGCAAGATGCAGCCAGCACAGCTGACCTGGCTGAAGGAGCCAGAGGCACAGAGCAGAGCCCAGTTACCTCCTGGGCACTCCTGTGCCCAGCCCTGGGCAGTGAGCACCCCACAGACCCCTGGTACCCTCAGAGAGGGAGCTCTGTACGCTTGCAGCCTGCTCCCCAAAGCCCACACCGTGCCAGTTCTCCTTTGTGCTGCTCTCCAGGCAGCTTTGGGCTCACAGCCAGGTGGCAGAGTGCCACCACAGTGATGGGAAAAGCACCTTCAGGAATGCAGCTGGGGCTCCTTGCTGGCACTAACCCAGCCACATGCTCTCAGCTGCTGACTTTTCCCCCACAAATAATTCCATCCCCTCCAAAACCTGAGAGCCTTCTGGTCTTCTTCTCCCCATAAAAGTCCACATAACTGTGGAAAAGCCAATCTACTGCAGTAGTTCAGGTGTGAGCATATCCCCAAGAAAAAACATCCTGGACTTAGACCCTGTCCTCCCTGCATGCTCGTCCTGTTGCTTCATTATCTCAGTCACAGCCCTCACAAACCGTAAGTTAAATCTGAATCTGCTGAAGGCAGCTTCCCCCAAATACCCATAGAACTGGACACAGTTTTGTTCTCTAGAGCATCACCTTCCACACAGCCCCACTCCATCCCATTCCATTCTAAGTTCACACAGGCACATCCTGACAAACCATCCCTGTATTAGAATTCCAGCAGAAGCAGCCTCAAGCACTGCTGACATTCCCGCTTCCCTGCACCACCCTCCTTGAGTGAGCTTCTGCCCTGTGTGCTCACCCACAGGACTGCCCATCACCTCTTTGGCACAATGCTGTCTCCACCTCACTTGGACACCATGGCCAAGCATAGCCTGGGAATCCCAGATCCCTTCTGTGTAACCTCCCCAGGACTTGGCTGCCAACACAATACACGTGCACCCACAGCTGTGCACTTCATCCCCTAAGCCCTGTCTGCAGCATCTCAACAGGACCCTGGCTGCAAGTTCCATAGAAAAGAAGGAAGCATTGGAGCATACCCAAGCCAAAGCTTCTGTTAAAAAGACAAGACTCAAAAACTGTGGGAATTGCCAGATGTGAGCAGAGCTTCTGGGGCTGGGGCTGCCTCTCTCCAGGTACTGCACAGGGAGTGTTGGCCTCAGGTGAGACTTCCAGCCTGTTACATGAACCACACAGCATGTTGGCTTCCTCCCTGACCTCACCTGCAGCCTCTCCACCTGCAGCTGATGGGCTCATCCAGATAAAACAGAAATTACAGGAATTTTGACGTACTGCATGTTCCATGATCAGAACTGACAACTCAAATGCGACAGCCCCACTACAGCCACTTCCCTGTAAGCACTGCCCCCATTTCTACCTTTGCCCAGTATGTTAAGGAAATAAATGCTGAGTTGTAAAGCCACGTGGTCCTTAAGTGACAATCCCTGAGCCTGGGCACGGCTCCCCTCCGCTTCCGGCCACGAGCTGATCACGAAGGGAAACAGCAGCAGCGAGGGACTCGGAGCAGTGCTGGCATCAGCCTGCCTGGCTCTACCAGGTGTGACACGGCAGGGCATAGACTGCTGGGCCACAAGCAGGCAGCAGATATCTCTGCTGGTAAGCACCAACCACCCTGTTCTGCAGAACCAGTCCATGTGAAGCACAAAATGCACAGGACCTGGGGGAGACATCTCTGTACAGAGATGTTATGTCACCAAAACCAGAATGTTTCCTTTTGCCCTGGGGCCCTGCAGAGCTCAGAAAATTGCACACTCATGGTCTTTCTGCCTTCCCTCAAAAGTTTTCTGCCTTTCTCACCCTTCAGGCAAAGCTCCCAAACTGGCTTGGGCTGTTTTACAGCAGGCAGTGGAATGTTTCTATAGGGACCTCAGTCTTGGACAAGGATCCTGGGTGCTGCAGCAATGGAACAGCCTTTGTCCATGGCTTGCCACTCCCTTGGGCAAAGCTCTTCACCTTGCCTCAACGAAAGCAAACACATACAACAGTCCAAAGACAAACACAGGGGTTACAATTCGATTTTGTGATTACCATTCTTGGGTGATAACCACTACTTTATGCTGAGCAAGCACCAACACTCCACTGTGGTAAACCTGAACCAGTGTCAGAGCTGTGATCCAGTACTTAAGTGAGGTTCTAGTCAGATAAAGTATTCAGGATTCCTAACCAGAGGTTTAAGATGCATTTTTCCCAGAGAGGCAGGAAATCCCTCCTCATCATACTCCCTTCCAGGAAGCTCTTTATGCCACAATTTCTAGACTTCACATCACAAGACTGACAACCCTTTTAGTTCTAGAAAAGGGGATGATCCCAGATCTCAGCCAAGCCCAGGCATTCCCATCTGGAAAGCAGAGATTGCCAACAGTTCCATTGGTGCAGATCTCTCTCTCATGAGACTGGTGAGAGTAGCTTTGAACCTTATTCCCCAACCATACCACTGACAAGCTGACTGTGCCACACACCTTCACACCAAAGCACATGAGGGAGCAGCAAACAAACCAACCCCTAAAAAAGCAATATCCATCCCCTTACCAGCCCCAAATTCAGTGGTGCTAGATATTGCCAGCCACTGCTCTGAGAAGTATCATGACAGACAACCAGGTAGGGACATCTTTCTCCCTCTCAGGCAAATGGCTGCTTTGTATCCCCTCTGCTCCCCCCCTCACCCTGCTCCTGCAGCACCAAATGCCTTTTGTGGGCCTGGATGGGGACAAGGCCTCAGGGATACCAGCCCTGGAGGATCCAAGATACTGGACAAGTGCCCTGGCAGCATGGCTGGCAGAGCCTGGCCTCAATCCCTAACCCCCCATCCCTGTTCAGCATGGGTAGCCTGGTTTCTGAGGTCACAGATGCTCTGAACCCCTCCCTGAGTTCTCTGTCATGCCCAAGCTGGATGAGAGCTGGGACAAAGCACAACCAACCCCCAGACTCCATCTCCGGAGTCCTAGAAGGAAGGGCAGGTTTCCTTGCCACCTGAGATGGGAGCAGAGGTGCCCTGAAGGCACAGCCCAGTCTCCTTGGGGTCAGTAACTGTTTCAGTACACTTTGAGACCAGCCAGAAGAAATCTCAGTGTGGACAGCTACTTCTGGGGCAGTTACACCATAGCACAGCATCCTAATGCGGATCAGGCCCCTCTGCCCAGCTGTTTGCTGTACCCAGGCAGTGAATGCCACAGGCTGTGGAGCTCCGTGCTACATTCAGGAATAGTGGATTCCTAGGGACACAACGGGGAAAGGCGAGTGACTGACTGGGCACAGTCCCTGCCTGGGTGCAGCCAGGGCTGTCACAGACACTCACAAACACAGCACCCACTCCTGGGGGGAGCACAGGCACTGAGACACAGAACAGCACCTTCTGCAGCCTCGTATCACTTGGGATTTGGCTCCATAAAGGGTGGTTTGGTGCTCTCCTCCAGACACTGCTGGCATCGGGCAGCCAGAACCAGGTCCCTGCCAGCAGGCATGAGGACTCTACCTTGTCCTTTTGCTCAGAGAGATCTTTGTCCACAGAAAGGTTCAATGTGCCAGTGTCAACAGCAGTAAACCCGACTGTGCCCAGGAGATCCTGTGCTGGAAGAAGTGTCAGATACAGAAGCTGCACTTTACAATCCAGTGGCTGATTTCCTGCCTGCTTGGTTCAGTCCACGGTTAAACTGTGTCTCCTGGGAAAGGAGGAATATCACTATTCATGTCTAGAGCTATCCAACGCCTTTTCCACCACAGGAAAAACCACAGACATGAGGGAGAAAGAGCTCAGAAAGACGAGTAGAAAGCAGATTTTTTTCTGCCCCAGGCAGGCTCCTATTTAATCCTACAGGGCGCAGCACAGCCCTGCCCAGAACCCCTCCATTCGAATGCTGACATTTCGCTCCCTGCAAGAACGCCTCTCCCTTGCAGCCCTGACTCACAGCCGTGACTTCCCTTTATGCAACACAGCTCCATTTCCTGCGCAGCCGGCGATGCCCGGTGCCAGCAGGAGCCGCGGTGCCAGGCTACAGCCAGCCTGCGAGGGAGGCACCGCTCCTGCTCCGGCACTTGTGCTGCTGCCTCAGCTCATTACAGTATTTCACTATTACAGTCCCCCAAACATCCCCACACCCCCTTTGAAGTGATAAATATCGAGGTCTCCACAATCAGAATCTGATGCTATAATTAGACACCCCGGCAGCACACATTGCTGTGTTACACAACACAGCTCAGAGCTCCTGGGCACCGGGTGAAGCTACATTTGCATTTTATTCACATCACAGACAAGCTCTTAAAGCAAAATCTCCCAAATGGTCGTGGTTACTGAGCTTTGGTTCAGATGATGAGGCAGTCTGAGAGCACACAAACAGATTTCCCTGGTCTGAAACTAAACCAGAAGTGAACTCCAGTGACACCAGTGGGTGTCAGTCCACTGGACCAGACTGGAGCTTGGCAGAAGTAAAACCTCCAGCAGACACACAAAGAGGATGTCAGGTCCTTACTATCAACTGTTTGCTCAATATCCAGCCTCCTTTATGGCACACAGGTTGTTAATGCAAACACAGCTGCTTGAAGTTCCATGCAAATCTCGCTGCCAGGGCACTACTGCTAGACCAAGAAATGGCTTTGATTCATTTAAATGTTAATCTCAAAAGCCAGGCTCCAAACTCCAAGGCTTCACAGCTCTATCACATTTGTTTTCTCTTCCCCACAGCAGCAGGGCAAGTTCCTGCCCACACTTTTTTCCTCCAGCTGCACCAGGAAGCACTGGACTAGTGCACTAACTCACACTAATAAACCAAATCAATAGTTCATGTTACTCACTGTCAGCTGACGGACAGGGTGATAGTGTTGTCACTTTTAAAGGGCTGGGTGAACTTCCCTGCTGCAGCAGGGCGTGCCTTGCAGGAGCACCACAGATCCTAGTACAGCATGAGCCATATGGCACCTCCAGAGAGCAGGGCTGTGAGTCAGAGCTCCAAGCTCTGTCTGCAGCTTCCCCATCTACCTGGTACAATTTATAAGCAAGTATTTGTGCATCTAGCTCCCACTGGATGCATCAGGATTAAAATTCTAACTGGAACTTTAAAAATCCAGCCCTGGGTCCATCCCTGCTGACACTGCTTGGCAGGAGGGTAGCTGGGAAGCACAGAGCCCAAACCTTGGCAGCTGCACACCAACCTCTACAGCTGTTTTGGAATCTGTGTCTGCCAAACAACAGCAGCAACAAAAAAACTGATCAGGGACAACATTTAGGATCTGTCACTTCCCAAGGTTACATCAGCTATTAAGAACATTTATGTAAAATGTTCCAAAAGTCAGTAGCAGTGGTCAAAAACAGACCTTCAGCTGACCCCAGTCAACATCAAACTTTCTAAAGGAAAGATCATTATCTAAAAGAACCTAAACCTAAAAGAACATTCTCCCAAACCCAAGTTCCCTGCATCATGTGCAAGCTATGATCTAAATAATTCAAAACTTCACTGGATCTAGGTCACAGATAGCCAATTCCTCTGGGACATCTTGCTGAAAAACAAACATCTATTTTGTTTAAATTGTTCCTGACTTCCTACAGCATACATAAGGACACCTAGAAGCAGACGGAATGGATAAGAAGTAGGAAGGACACTGACAAAGGCTAACTTCAGCTCATCAAAGCTGGGCTCTTCTCTCTCAGAGAAGATAAAACCATAGATTGCATTAAAGTTGTGTCTGTGGCTGCTGAGGGTCCACAGGTTAATTTCAGGAGATGTGTGAAACTTCTCAGGTCAAACAAGCTTGACTTCTATTTGCAAGGATCCATATGCACATCTTCCAGGGTCTCCAAATGACAGTGGTTGAAAACCCATTTAAGGAGAAGAGAAACAAATTTCAGCTCTTCCTGAGGATGCATCCATGGAACAACTTCTCTTGGTTGACTATGGAAGCAGCCCTGGTGGAAGTGCCACAGGCACATGAACAAAAAGCATCTCCCAGGCCAGGCCTCAGGCTCTTTTTTTGGTGCATATAGTTTACAGAAGAATTGCAGAAGCAAATCTTTAACCCTGAAATATTTTTTCCATCTTTGGAAACACTACATCAAGCAGTCCAGAGTCCAGTGGTTGACCTTACTTTTGGATATGTTGGTTTTTTCCTCCCCATTACTTGCATGTAATAATAGCAAGTTACATAAAGTCAGGAAATGGGACCAGCACAAAGTTCAAACTGATTTTCATATTAAAGGCCTTGCATAAACATTTTTACAGCAGGCCTTTATTGACATCTTTAGTCCAGTTACAAGGTTGAGATTATAGGCATTTTCAGGAAACTTGGGCAGGTTATCAATACTTCTTGGGAAACAGATTTTTTTGTATTTCTTTGTCAGAAGGAGGTAGCAGTGATTATACCCATTTCAGAGAAAATAGATGTTATATCCTCCCACAAAAGGACAGAAATCATAGGTAAAGAAATTTGTTTCCACTTGATACATAAAGAGTTTCTCAAACTGCTTTATCACAGGCTAGCTACTTGCATTATAATTACTAGAAATGCAACAAACTATTGAATGTATTGGACAATACCAAGCATTGACCAACTTCATCACACCTCCACATTCAAGATTTCATATTAAATAAAGAGCTTATCACTCTGCTCAAGGTTTCCAGACAGATTAAGTCAATCTGGGGAAAATAAACTTTAGAGAAACTGTGTCACAGTTTTAAAAGGGTGTATTTAAAGGAAGTACTCTCCAGGCATGAAGTATCCAACTTCCAAGAACCTGATCTCTGCAGGATACATGAAACATAAGAACTGACACTTTAATACATGTTACATTTTAAAATCCTAACATGTTATTCCATGCTTTCCAAATTCCATGTCACATGCTGAGCAGAACAGCATGAAAATGATGAGAAATTTTAGATTAAAATCATTCTACTTTTATTAGCCAAGGAGCTCCAGCCCCATGGATCTTGTGAGGAACTCTGTGGATCAAATTCATCCCATGCTATTGTATCGATGTTCCTAAAGATTTATATATAAATTTTTTTAGTGTTCTGACTTTAATAGATGTTTTGCACCAGTACTTCCTGCAAAATCAGACCATCAATGCATTAGATATCTAGAGTTTTAAGCTGTTAAAAACCTCACTATTTGGGAACAGAAGCGAATATAGCCACAGTCCCTATCCAAATCATTATCAGCAAGACAATGATTTCTTCATCTCTAAACTTCCTATTACTTTCTCTAAAACCAGATCATATGAGCAGAGCTGTGAACTTTAGAGTGCTGATTTTTCTTTTTTAAACCTATTTCACAACCTCTACTATCTGCATACCTCTATTAAGCAATTACTTAGTGATTTGATTGCCGTGCACACCATGAACTATGTGTTTGCAATACACAGCTCCCTGGGACACACAGCCACATCCATTGGCTCCAGCAGAAGTCAAACAATGGGGCCACTGTTCCAGCCCTGCCTCCTGGCTCATCCTCTCAGTACAGGCTTTTTCCTCTCCGCTTCCTTTCAGTGTTACCAGGGCTGAGACACTGCTGCAGCTTTCCTTACAGCTCTGCCTTCTGCAGTCCTGGGACTTGGTTAAAAAACAAACAGTTCCTCGTTTATGAAAAGGAATCTTGGAAACAGAAATTCAGGTTTTAAAAGACAGAAAGGCAATTAGAAGCACACCAGATGGTAAATTCTGATTTTTTTAAGGAAGTAATGTAATTCTGGGAGCCTAGTAGGGGATGTAGGGGAGAAAAGGAGATCTAGACACACATTTGTGCAACTGACAGCTTGTTACCTGACAGTATCAAAGAGGAGTAGAAAAAGCCTCCTGTCAGCCTGAAAACAACTTATGAGATGTGTTCTTGGATCATGCTCAAGTCAGACACAGGCTCTGCGTGTTTGGGTGAGCCTGCAGGCTGCCATGCTGTGCCCATCCTCCTCCTCCTGCCTGCACACAGCCCCCAGCTCCCCAGGAGTCAGCCAGCTCCGGGAATGCCAACCTTCTGCTCCAGCAGCCCTCCCACGCACAGGCAGCTGAGGCTGGCTCCCATGCCATCCAAAGCCGCTCATGGCAGATCAGCACTTTTCCCTCGCTCCTGTGGGCTGGAGACACCACGGGCCTGCTGCAGCAAAACCACCCTGCAGAGCTGTGGGGCAGCTTCCCCACAGAGCTGGGAAAAGGGCTGCACAGAGGATACCTAAGGATGGCAAAGCCACCATCCAAAGCCACTCACGGCACATCAGCACTTTCCCCTCACTCTGTGTTGCTCCTGTGGGCCCACTGCAGGATTTTAAAGTTCCAGCCTGCAGAGTGATGGGCCAGTTTCTCCATAGAGTGGGAAAAGGATTGCACAAAGGATGGCCAAGGATAGCAAAAACACCATCCAAAGCCACTCATGGTGGATCAGCGCTTTCCCCTCGCTCTGTGTTGCTCCTGTGGGGCGGGGACACTGTTGGCCTGCTGCAAGATTTTAAAATTCCAGCCTGCAGCACCGTGGGCCAGTTTCTCCACAGAGCTGGGAAAACACAGAGGGTGCCCAAGCACAGCAAAGCCTCCAGAGCTGGTGGCTGGTCCTGCTGCAGTACACAACCAGCCCGTGGCCATTAGGGCATGAATCCTGGAGAGCCCAGCACGCACTTCCAGCAGCACTCAGCAAGGCTGGGGGATCCCCACACAGCTTGAAGGTGCCTGCAAGGCCTGACCCTGCCATAGCTCTGCTGTGCCTTCCTTTCACACCGCTCTCTGCTGCCAAGGAATGGTTTCTGGAGGTTCATTTCCTGCCTGTCTTCATTCCTGCAGAGTGTGTGGCTGCTCTGTGCTGGGGAACATGTGAAGTCATGTGAGCACATTACAGCTCCTGGATTACTGGTTCAGGTTTGCATTTGCCGATGTTTATGCTTTCAGAAGAACGCCTTAGAGCGCTCACCTGGTCTTGAGCTATGGAAATGTTTCTGATTCATGCTGTGAACAAAGAGGAGTGCTAAAAACCTCTTCTAAGAATCCATGTCTCTCAAAGTAACATCGCACCATGATCCAAGCAAAGAAGCTAGCCCACAAAACTGCGGAAAAATCATACTATGAAAAGTCATTGTCCATAAAGGAGACAGTGGAGTCCTGCAACTTCATCCCAATAAAGGGACAGATAATCCACTGGGGCATATTCCCATGGGGCTTCTCTCAAAAGGCTTTTGAGGACACAGTCTCCTTTTATCCTGTACTCCTGGCTTCTTGGTGCACTCCTTCCTTTCCCCATTGGCTGAGGTACTGGGAAGGTACAGCCTTCCCAAACCGCCTACCACATATCCCCCTGAACCTGTCATTTCCCCTCGAAGTTCAGAAACTCAGACCTATTTGCCTGTTCCAGAAGTCTAACTGCCTCGGTTCTGTAACAAAGGTTTCAAGTTGGTAGAGACATTAAAATCCATTTCAAAGACATTAGCACCCATACTCTCACCCATCTAACTGTTTGTAAAGACATTAGCACACGTTTTCTTATCAAAACTGAATTAGGCAATGTTTGTGTGGCTTGGCACTTCCTGGCACAAGTGAAATGCAAGCATGGTCTGACATTCATTTGATCCTGAGCCAGAATCAGAGGGTTACATACAAACTCCCTGAAGCTTTATCATCTGGTCTAAAAAGGTTTAGTTTTGACCTTTTATATAAATTCACCTCAGGATGCAGAATGCACACAAAGACCTGCAGATCTACATCCTTCTGAATTATCTGTGACAGTCCCAAAATCACTCAAGTCACTGCACTTAACTCTCCCATCAAGATTTACCCAGTTCTCCTAAGGCAGATCAGACCCTGACTTCAGAATAAGCAATTCTGCACATTTTTGGAACAGTTTTCAGCTGTAAGCTTTGGGTTTAGACACTGGGACAGAAGAGCTTAGGACTGCAGTCCCCCAGTCAGGAGAGTAGATAAGAGCATTTCTTGGGCACAAATCCATATGAAGAACCACCCTAATAATGGCACACTCACAGCTAAACTCCACGACTCCCAGACTTAGAGAAAACTTAGATTAATCAGGAGAGAGGTCAGCGGTGCCCTTTGTGTTTGTGCTTGCTCCCCGTTTCTCATAGCTGCATTTTACTTTGGTGGGACTGAGATGCTATTTTCTGGTGGCTTGCAGCCACATGCCCGAAGAGATGAGTGCAGCAAGAACTAAAGGCTGTGTGACAGCACAGAAGCATGCAGCACACACTGCCTTCCCAGGATTAAACTTCAGGCTAATGGCAGGCAGCCCGAGCTCTGCAGGAACATCAGCTACTCCCAGGGACATCAGCTACGCCCCGCCAGGAGCTCCCAGCTGAAATGGGCTGTGGGTGGGTGCTTGGGAAGGGAGCTGCTGGTCACAGAGACACCAGTGCCTCCAGGCTGAACGCAGGCAGACAGGTTCCCCTTCACTGTCCTTTGAAAGCAGATAGCCTGGGATGTGAGACCACACATGTCAGCAAGTGTGACAGGTCACAGAGACATGCCGCAGCCTGAAGCATCCTGCTGGGATCTTGAAAGCCTTGCTGAAGCGAGGCTTTCATTGCTGAAGCATTCTCTACCCACTCCTGCTTCCTGCATGCCCTTCTCCTCCTTCCCTTCCTCCATTTGTAGCAACACTGCATCCTACATGCTCCCCGAGACAAATAGGGCAAACATAACCTGATTAACCAAGAGGATTTGGCAGGAAGGGGCGGGGGAGGAGATTAATACGCAGAGAACCACAGAACCTTTCCCTCTCACATTAGCCCTTGCCTATTCAATAATTAACGTGTCCTGCGGTGACTGACTTTGGGATTTGCTATAAAAGCTTCTCGTAAACTCTGTCTCAGCATGCAGACATCAGACCAAAGAGAACATTCAGTCTGACAAGCTGAAATTTCTTCCAGGGTCAGTCAGAAGCTTAGAACCATTTGGATCTCAGCCTATGGTTCCATTTTAAAACATAAGGATCCCTGTTGCTGTTCACCCACTGAAGAGACTGAATCCAGCTTTTATTTGGCCACTCTCTCTGAAACCGGGTTTAGAAGTTAATGCAGGCTTTCTCCATTTAATGTACAAAACAACCTCCAAGGCTGGCAGCTCCCCATGAACACAGGAACATATTACACAGGCTCTGGCTGCCCTCCAAGCCTATTCTGATGTTCTAGTTTCTTTCCATCCCTTCTTTCTTGCTTACCTTAAGGCATATAGATGTTTCAGGATGGAAATGTGAAGCTACCCTCATGCAGAAAAGATGCCTGCCCTGACCTTCCAAGGAGCTATTTTTGGCTGCTCTTATGTGCCTAAGAACTCTTACAGGGGTCATGCACTGAACTAACTGCCCCTCAGAAACTTTTGCCTCGGAGATATGAAACATTGCAGAGATTCTCTCTCCATAAACTAACACACTACTGACTCCAAATCTCCAGATGATGTTTGCAAGGAAGCACATTTTAAAAGGCTGCAAGCCTGGGATTATTACCCAAGGAATGCATGCTCAACATTACACCTAAACATACTAACAGAATACTAAAGATATATCTTTAGCCCAGAATTTTCCAAAAGTTATTGAGTACCCACAGTCTTTAACTGACTTCATTTTTGAAGTCCAAAACTAGAGATGAAGCTTGAAATGTTTCAGATTGAAACAGATTTCTTTTCAGAATATGTACCCCCAAAAGAGTTCATGAGATTAAAAAGAAAGGAACACTGGGTAAGCAGTCAAACACATGCACAGAATGATACTCCATAAAGAAAGCAACAGTCCTAACTCCATCTGTCAGCACATGAATATACCACATCACATCCCAGCAGTCAGAGACCTGGCCTCTGGTCTGTCCTGGGTCTCTCAAATTCTAAAGCTGACATTTTTCCAAACCGGCACAGCCCGGACTGCAAACATTTCAGTCCAAAGGCCAAGAGTGAAGTGAGCCCCACTGCCCCAGCAGCTGCCCAAAGGCTTCTAACGTGGCAGGGAGTCAATGCTGACCCAGGGGACTGCACAGCCCTGCTGCCACTCCAGACACTGTTTGCCCTCACACAGTGCACAAAAGATAAAGCATGCAGGTATCTTCTCCCTTCTGACATCACAGTGTTAAATATCACAAACACACAGCCTATAGGATGTATAAAGCAGAAATGCTATGCAACTAGCAAAAAGGATTTGGAGACTATATGGGGGGTGAATTGTTCAGGAGACCCAGCCTCCAGAAAGCCAGTTCTGTGCACATACACACACAGAGAACACATGATATTATCTCCCAGCATTTCACATTTTCATCACATGGCATCTTTTAAAGGGTTTCTGAACTCAGATATTGTCTCTTAAGGCGAGCACTGCATAAGGTTTAGGGATACAACTGATTTTGCATACAGCCATGAGAAAAACAACCCAGGGTTGAGGTAACCAGTGAGAAATGCTTGTACCTTGCATTTAGCACCCAGGACATAGGCGCGCTGCTCCTCTTACTATAGGGCCCAACTTAGAGAACTACTAGACTCTATAAGAATCAGGATTTCCCCCAAGGAGCTAAAAGCTTCCTCCCTTTGGTAATATTCTCCTCCTTAAACACAGTTCACCACAGTTTGCGAAACAATGAGGCCGTGCCCTGCAAATGTTTGCTAAACATTTGTGCAATTTCATCCAAATACAGGAACAGAGGGAACACAAGTCAGAAGTGCCACACTTAGAATAGCACTGTGAAAACGATTCATTGGCAGTCCATAGGCAAGCTGCAACCTTTCATTTTCTATTTAAAACTTGAATACAAATAAAACCCCTGAATTAATCGATGGAGATGAGGGTTGGTATTTTCGCAATGTTCTTGGAAAACCCAGCATGCCAAGCCAAGAGCCATATTTGGCAATTATTCTGCTTTACTCTGCTTCTACTTTCACTCTCCTGGTTCATTCTGGCTCTTCAGCTGATGAGCTCTTTCTGCTTTGTGTCTTTACAATGCTCGTGCTGCAAAGTTGTGCTCCCAACAGAGATATCCAGCTTGGTGCATTAATGATCTCACTACAGCTGCATAATGAAGCCAGGTCAAAAGACTATTTCCTTTCTTGAGGCTGTACCTCTCTCTCCCTATCTTTACTTTTCTTTGGAATCACTGCCATAGTTCAGACCTTTAGTACTGAATAATGGTACAACATACCATGTTTCAGTTAACACAGGCACTTAAAATTAAAAAGGTGTGGAAGGTAATTAAGACTACTAAGCAACCCTTTCCTGGAAAGAATAAGAAATCACTCTTTGAACCAGACTTTGAACACACATACAGGGCTCTGCTAGCAGTACATAGGATACAGTTGGCATTTAAAACCCTGCCTGGTAACCTCTCAGGACCATACCTGCATGTCACAGCCATGTCTTTTGCCAAGGGCTCTGTATCCACCTACAGAGCTGCCAACAACCATCACCACCACAAAACCAAATATTTAAAAGAATACCTTGTGCAGAAACAGTGAAGTTATTTTTCACCTCTGAGAAGAGCAGAAGAGTTGAGGTCTGCAAGACAAACCAAAATCAGCCCTCAGGACTGCTACCCTTGGGCTCAGCCAGCCCAGCTGCAGCTCTTTAAGAAATCTCAGGGGTGGCCCAGTTGTGGGAACTGAAATGAAAGCACCTGGTTGCCTATCTCCATTCTATTGCTGCATCTGTTGAACTACAAGTTAAACTTCATCTTCCTCCTCCAAAGGAATAATCATTTTTTATATAATCATCTGTAGGTTCCTCCACCAAATGTCTGTAATGTTGAGAAGTACTCAGCTTTCTGCAGTGGTTGGTATGGCCCAGCAACTTCTTCCTCATAGGATGCCGACTTTCCAGCAATGTAACTTGAAATTCTGATTCACAGAAATGAAAGTTTGGACACAGTGATTTTTGGCTGGGAGAGAATGCATAATGTGCTATCACACAGAGCATCACCCAGATAAATAAGGTCTGAAATGCTAGAAGAATGTCTCTGTCCAAACAAGAGGCAGTATTGTGTCGTTAAGTGCATGTCAATTATCAGAGCATCCCATTTTCTGCAGCGCCTCAGTAAATGAGTAAGATTCCAGAGTTCCATCAAGGGAGTGGGTTTGGCTTGGAATCCTGCACGGTGACTCATGCTTTCATGAAAAATTCATTTCCTTAGAGAAACAAGACAAAATCATGTGTTCTACTTGGTCCAGCTACCTAGAGTGTTGATTTAGGAAGCTACTGCAAAAAAATACAGTTTTATTTAGCTTTATATTGAACGCATAATCCACTGCAGCTGTACTTGCAAACATAAACAGCTTCTTAGGGGGAAAAGAAAAACTTGTAACTTGGAAGTCCTGGGCATTGAAAGATGTCAGCTAGAAAGCAGTTTGCAATCAAAACCAGACAACTGACAAAAAAAACCAAAAAACAAACGTGGTGAAAGTCTGGGTGTTCCAGAAACTGACTCTTATTTACACAGCTCTCCATATTTATTCCCCTCCTGCACATTTAAAAATAGGTTGTAGAGACACAGACCCGTAAACACCAGGAAATGAGAATTGCATCAGCTAGCCCCTCCCCTTCCCCACAATGACAGTGCAAAGGAAAGGAGGGCGTGAAGCAGCAAAAGCTCTGGATCTCTGTTGCTCCAGCATCCCTAGATGTGCCCGGAAGCAGCCAAGGAGACGGACCCAGAGGTGCATGGATCATGGCTAGTCAGTTATGTGCACAGATACTTGTTAGTGCAAGCCAGAATGAAACCCCTCTTTCAGCTTTTAGGTTTTTTAGGAGATCAGTTCAAATGGTTTGAATTGGTGGTGGCTATACCGATCAAATTGGAGGAACACAAAATATGGATTTCTATGGAGTATGAACCAACTCCCTGTATCTTACCCTGGTAAGTATTTCAAAAGTATAATGCAAGAATTCTAGCTCTATGAACTTTTGGTGTCAAGTTCCACTTTGGAGTATGGGCCTCTCTGGTTCAGGAAAATACCATCCATCAATTTCATGCTGCTTTATAAAGCTGAAATGTTTCATAATAAACAAATCTCTGCAGTACCACCATCAGGTTGGTAGATAAAAACACCTTCACATTTTATAAAGGAGGAATGAAGCCATTAAAGCTGGAGAGAATGTTCAGGTCTCAGAATAAATCAAAGGGAAAGACAGGACTGGAACATGATATAGCTGTGTGTTCTGCCAGGTCCTTCCTTCACACAATGACACCATGTGAAAGCAAAGCCCTTGATGATGTCAGAGCAGAGGCAGGACTGATCATGCATGGAATAGCCCCTGGGATTTTTAAGGGCAAATTAAACGTCACATCTCAGGTGGAGAAATGACACTGACCTTTCCAGGGCTGGTCAGCATCCCCAGTAGCTTTGGTTTACTGATAACCTCCCAGCTGAGCTGTAGGTCACACAGCAAACCTGCAGGTCCTGGTTTGGTGTCCTTACTCACCCCTGCAGCAACATCAGATTTGACTCAGTCTGTCGTGAGCCAGGACCTGAGCAAATGGAGAGAGTAGAAATTAAATGTCACCATGTAAAACCTCTTGTATACTAGCAAAATGGAGAGAAACTTACTAACATTTTGTGTTTTACTAAAAATAACAAAATGCACACATTGAACTCACCTTGTATAACTAACTGTCTCTGGACTTTATTTTTGTGACAACGCTATCTTGTAGTTTAAAGGCAAACATGCTGTTTAATAAGAATGTGGCATTTGTTTCCATCTGTTATCACTCAGATCCTGATCAAGTGCCACCTGAGGCCAGTGGAAAGGCTCTGCTTCTAACTTCTAGAATAAAAATATAAATGTTTCTACATCCAGCAACTTCTATTGCTTTATTATTCATGTTTAATCTGTGAAAACTAATATGGAGAAGAGGGCAAGCAGGCTGAGGAAGGGTCAAGCTTCCCTGGAGAGACACTATCACATTTCTGGCATTCCCATCACTCTATCAACACCACCTCCTACTACCACGACAAAAGGCAGCAGTGGAGAAAGAACAGAAAGAATAAAACTCCTTATGTACATGTGAGAAAAGCCAACCCATCCCTACGATCGATCACTTACAGGAAATCAAAACAGACCTGGCCTCCATCTTCCAAATGCAAGAAAAATGCCTGTAATTTGCTCACTTCGTTCTGTTTGTGCTGTTCTGAGCCTTCTCTCATTGAAGCTCTCTGAGGCAGAAAAGCCATGTCAATCATGCCAGATGACTGCTTTCCTCCTGAGCAGTTACTGCTGATAAGATCACAAAGGCCACATAAAAGGAAAAATTGGTCATTGCAGCTGCCTTCTCAGTTCTGTAACTGAGATAAATTAACAGGTGAATTAGCACTGGCATATTAAAAGCTGACTCTAATTTTTAATTTTAAAAAGGGTTAGAATCTGCTTATCATCATCACTGAGGATACTGGGACCAGGATGGTCTTGAAACATCCCAGCTGGTTTTCTTTAGGCTGCTCTCCTAAAAGGAGGAGCCCTGGTATCTGAATAGGCACCAGAGAGATAAAGACAACTTGATGCCTTATAGATAACAACGATTCATTCTCGGTTCTGTTCTCAGCAACAAGCAACACAAACACAAGTGAAGGCAAGCAAAGATGTTACTGGAACGTACATCCTGAAAGCCATGTCCAAGTTCATTTTGTCTGAGCCACAGGCTAAGAAGAATCTTACAATGCCAATAGGTATTCTCTTAAGAGCTTTGGTCTCACTGTGAGTAGTAAAATATCACTTGCATTACATTTACCATTTTAAAATGCTTATTATTCTATTCAGCTAGTAATGTCACAGAAGCTTCCTATCTTGCACTTAAACTCTAGAAGTTTTTATAGGCAAAAACTGTTGGTCTTAATTCCTGTCAAATATCAATTTTCTGTCCTGCCAGATGTCTGTAACTCAAGCCTGGATGAGATGTTCAGTCACATTCATATAGAGCCACTGTAAATACAGATTCCTGGGATGCACAACTAAACTTCCTAATCCATCCTTGAGGCTTGTGACAGAACAAGATGCTCAGTGAACCCAGAATAATGCAGAATGACAGAACTATGTTTCCTTTTCACCCTGCATTCATGAGGCTTTAGGCAAGCTCAGCATCTACCCACACTTCCTTAGTGACCAGTCTCCTCTGACATGGCACATCCCACAAGCATTGCTCCATCCTCCAGCAGCAGCAAGGAACAAAGAATATCCAGTGCAACCAACAGCCTGGTACTTTTAACCTCCTTTGCTGGAAGTGCTGGTCTTCATAATAAGCAGAATTCTGTATTTTTTCTGTCTTGTTTCATGCAAACCTACGCAAATTCTATGTTTCAAGCCTTTTTAGATGTTTTCTTTCCAGTATTTTTTGTTTCTTTTATTTTGCCAATGGGCTGTCGAATAAATGGTGATACTATGGGTTATCATTGCTGTCAGATCACCCCAGCAAAAGGGAATTGTCACTGGGATGGTGTGTGACCAGGCATGCCACAGCAAGATAAGCACCTCAAAAGGAACTCAAGCACATCCTAGGAGCTGAGGACAGATATGGCAAAAAATGAGTCAGGAGTCAGAATCCCAAAAGGAAACCAAGTCAAAGATTGTGAAGGTATCACAACTACAATAAATGGGAAAAAATTATTACTGTAAAAACAAGAATGAGAAAATAAAGGTGACATAGCTACTCGCACAAGATTAAATTAATACTTACCTGATTTTCAGTAAGGATGAACATGATAATCCATGGTGTAAAGACAGGATGCCTAAGAGGAGAGGGAGAAAGCAGAAATGGGTAAAAGATAATAAAGGAACACAACTCACAGATGGCGAGCAAAACTCACCGAGTCTGCTGCTTTCCAGCTGGAGGAACCAGGCATTCTCAATTCCAGAACCCTGGCATGCACAAATCAAAAAGATTTTAAGTGAATTTGCCTACTTGAAGGCATTACCACAGGACCAGAGAACAGCAAGTTCTAAGAAGTAAGCCATGGTGGAGGCAAGTTTGGGCTGTGATTTTGATGTGTATGCAGCTCCTCAGAAAAACTTGCAAAGGAGAATCTAACTGAAAACATCATATTCAATGAATAATACAGGGATAAAAGGTAGTGTGGATTTGCTAAAAGCCAGTTTTGTAGGATGATCCACAGAAGAGTATAGTATAAAATTGAAGGCAATGAGGAAATAAATTTTATAAAAATTGATTTTGCTTTTTGCTGGGAGTCCGAGCAAGAAGTAAGTGAAGGGGAGAAGGATTTGGCTTGACTAACCAAGCACAGGGTGACAGGAAACTGTCAGCATGGTGTGACTCAAACAGACCAGTGTGAGTCCAGTCATGGAATTTCCACCAACTCCGGGAAAACATTCGTGCTGTGTTTGAGGCATCGCTGCCTGACACTCCATGCAGCAGCCCCTCTCAGGAGAAAAAGCCTTTAAAAAGCATTTAAACCGAGAAAGTCCCGCAAAACACACATCCCGATGGCCAGGGAACCTTGTATGCCCATGCAGGGCTGAAAAGGGCTTATATAACCTAACGCAACAAATGAGGGGGAATTGGATATGCAAATACACGGAAAGGGGAAGCAAACAAAAAAACCCACAAACATCTATTGACTTAGATGGAAATTAGAAGCTGGTTTCCAGCCACACGACAAGAGGCCCCATCCGGAACTACCGCCATAAACCCCTGAGGAGGAATACAGGGCTGGCAGGCACTGCCGGGCGGCAAACGAGGGCAGGAATGCCTTGAATTCCGCACAGATTCTCCAGAGCCGGAGAGTTTGCTTTCACTCATCGCGGTGAATAACAGAGCGCTCCTCAGCCCCGCCTCAGCCGCCCCAGGGCGCCGGGCGCTCGCCGCCCTTCACCCTCCCCTGCTCCCCATCTCCTTCCCGCTGCTCCTGCCCCCTCCTCCTCCCGCCCGAGTCTCTCCACCCCGACGTGTCTGCGGGCACGTCCCCACAGCACAGCCCGCCCGCCGCACGTCACCGCCCGCCCGCTATGAAAGGCGGCGGCCGCCACCGCCCCCGCCCCGCCGCCGCCGCCGCGCCCGCCCGAGCAGCTCGGTAGGTGCGATCGCCGTGCCGGGATGGGCTGGGGCGGGCTGGGATGGGGGCGGGAGCCGGGGGTGCGCCAAGAGGGGGATGCAAAAAGGGGAAATGCAGGCGGTGCTGGTCCCCCAAACGCCGGGGGGACGCGGTGGAGCAGGCGGCGTCCAGCGGAGTTTGTCCCTTTACCGCCGCCTGCTCCAGAGTCCCCCCGGCCGTGGTGGTATCGGGCACAGCCTTGGGCTTGAGTCCAGCCGCCGTGATTTCCACTCACAGCCCCCACATCGTCCGCTCCCTCCATCCCCTTGAGCCTCCGTGGATTAACTTGCTTCCCTTAATCCGTGCGTGTGGCCCCAAGGGAGTGATCCTGCAAAGAGACTTGAGGATGGGTTTAGGGCTGCATTTCAAATACAGCATTAGTGGACCACTTACCACTCTCCTAACTTATTTAATTTTCTCTTGAAAGGAACTTCTCTGTGAGTTTTTAAGTGTAACAGACGTGCTTGAGCGGGTGGTTCTCACCAGCCTTGCACATTAAAGTGCTCATAGTGCAGAGGGAGGGCTTGGCACGTGGAGAGTGCCCTGCGCGCTATGGCCACGCTTCGGGAGGCTTCGGCACATGAAGACTGACGTAGTTTGGTCGATTTTTTCCTAAATATGGGCGCTACTGGCTTCCTGTCCCTCCCCTCAACCCCAAAATTTACAGTCCTTGCTGCTCGGCTTGGCTTTTCATGCTCTGAACGAGTTGCTGCCTGTTCAGCACTAGAGAGACGTGTGGTGTCTGTACTTGCATCCATCTGTGAAGCTGCTCCTGCCCTGGGCTCTTCAGGCTGCTCCCAGTGCAGCACCATTAAAAAAAAAAAAAGCGTGGTAGTGCCTTCCAGACGGAGACGGGGATGGATGCACAATCCTCTGGCATCACCGTACCATTTCGGCACACCCTTGGCTGTCAGAGCCCAGGTCACCAGGATGCTGTGCAGCTGGCAGCTAAAATGTGAGAGTGGGAGAGATGGTAAAGCCACACTCCAGCCATCTTAATTCAAAACTGTGCAGTTTCACTTCAAAACAAATTCATGAAGCTGGCGTGGAGGCTCATGCTGTACTTAAAAAGGGCTTGCCTAAGTGTTGCACAACTTCAGCTCTGGAAAGGCTTCAGGGCACAGAATACCAGTTTTTCAGGATAAGAGAACAGATTGCCAGACTGTGCTGTGCTTAGAAGTACTAAAATGGCTTCCTGTACCATAATGTAGTACGGATGGTCATTTAGAACATTCTCCTGCTGCTGGAGTGCCACCAGCTATATAATATAATCAATGGCTCTCAGACTGTGAGGCAAAGCTAGGGTGGGCTTGAACAAAGAATTGTCATCAATAATTCAGTTCTGCAATCATTTTGTGGCATAAAGAGAGTATTGCCAGATGTTTTATTCATGTGTTTTGTATCCATTTTCTTATCATCCTGAAATAAAGTCTGTCTTGCTGGATACAAATATTCTGATGTCAGTAAAAGCTCCAAAGCCTGGAGAAATAATCTGTTGCTTTCCTTTCAGCAGTGCACCATGTCTCTCAAGGATCAGCTCATCCACACTGTCCACAAACAGGAAAGCCATGCCGAAAATAAGATTAGCGTGGTTGGCGTGGGTGCAGTCGGAATGGCCTGTGCCATCAGCATCCTCATGAAGGTAAGTGTCAAGCTTGGGAAGAAGCAGCAGAAGAACCTGAAACCTAAAAGAGGGGCAAAAAAAAAAGAGTCACCTTCATTAGATTAACTTCTGGTTATACAATCCTTTTTTGGGCCTGAAATGAAGCAACAGTCTTCAAGCTATTGACAGAGAACAAATAGTTGCAAATAAAGTTTGCCTCAGGATCAAACAGAATGTCCTTTATGCATCATTTTAAGAGCGGCATTTACTTTTGTGGGGCTTGTAGACTCCCTTCTAAGTAGTAATTCTCTAACACTCTAAATATACAAAAAGATTGAGAACTGAGGATTTCTTTTGTCTTGAGCAGAGCAATGGAATAATTCTTTGCAGTATGATCTGGAAAAACTGGTCCTTGACGTTCTGAATGACTTGCTTCTGCCTTCAGTTATCATACTGAAAATGCTGTGGTTAACATCAGGCTTGCTTTTCTTGACTGTCAAATAGGTTGTGTGTGAACCACTATTAAATTATTCTTCATTATTGTCCTGCTTAATTGTACTACTATTTCACACAGAATGTGGTTATGGGAAGTATAAAGTGAACTCAAGAAAGTGCATATCCCAGGGGGACTAATTGAAGGATTCTGGGAAGAAGTGAAATGCTAGAGATGAGCAAAATTGTTTAAGTAGCTTTAAAAAAAATTGTAACTTCACAGTTTAAAAACTGGGGGCTGTGCTGGAGGAGGCAGCAAACTTACCATTCCTCCTGGTCTCTTGTAGGACTTGGCTGATGAACTCGCCCTTGTTGATGTTGTGGAGGACAAGCTCAGAGGAGAGATGCTGGATCTCCAGCATGGCAGCCTCTTCCTTAAAACGCCAAAGATTGTCTCTGGCAAAGGCAAGTAGTTGGCTCCCATGTGCTTGTTATTTCTAAATGGAGATAGCCACTTCAGGTCTCACACTGGACAGCCAAGTCTAGCACTTAGCCTGTCACCCTAATTGCTAGGGGGAAAGCTCATGGATGTAGTACTCAGCTGACATTTTAAAATATACCTTCATATGGTCAGTCCAGCTAGGAATTTTCTTCGAGGATTCACTACTCAGTACAGAAAGATGAATTCCTAAAGTACTTGTGCACCTTAGAGAACTTCATTTCACGACCTCTGAACTCATTACTGCTTACTTCTGATAACTTTTAGTGGCAGCCTTGAGTAGGGCAAAGGCTTAACCAGCTTGAACCTTCATTACAGTTCCTAAAGGTAGCAGGTTATGAGGGCAAAACCTTCTTCCTCTTCTGCACAGCCTTTACCCTGAAAGCAATCCCAACAGCTATCCCTAGTCCCATTTGTGGCTGAGACTATCACTACTAGCAGCTGCATGTTACAATGTCACCATGCCTCAGTGTTGTCACAATGTTGTGGCAATGAGCCACAGTCTTAAAATGAAATTCCATTTTCTATAGAGGCAAAGTCTAGCGTAAGAGTTACCAGGGCATTGCTGCACCCTCAGGCTTGAGAATTTGAGATCTCAGTGTAGAGAAGTGAGAGCTCCTGTTCTGAACCACGTGTGGGAGGAGGTCATGCTTGACACAGCCTTTTGTCTGCAGATTACAGTGTGACTGCACACTCCAAGCTGGTCATTGTCACTGCTGGTGCCCGGCAGCAAGAAGGAGAGAGTCGCCTTAACTTGGTCCAGCGCAACGTGAATATCTTCAAATTCATCATTCCCAATGTCGTTAAATACAGCCCTGACTGCAAGCTGCTTATTGTCTCAAACCCAGGTTTGTCTTGTGTTGCTGTAAGAGGATTGGGCTTAGAGAATAGTGTTTCTTCAATAAGGTGGCATTAGAGCACAGGCTGTTAGAAAATACTTGTGCTGGGGAAGAAAAGGCTCCAGCGAGACCTTGGAGGACCTTCCAGTACCTAAAGGGGCCTAAAAGAGAGGTGGACTTTTTACAAGGGCATGGGGTAATTGCTTTAACTGAAAGAGGCAGATCTAGGTTAGCTATAAGGAAGAAATTCTTTATCATGAAGGTGGTGAGACACTGGAGCAGGTGGCCCAGGGAAGTTCTGAATGCCCCATTCCTGGAAGTGGTCACAGCCAGCTTGAATGGAGCTTTGAGCAACCTGGTCTAATGGAAGGTGTCCCTGCCTATGGCAGGGGGTTGGAATGAAATGATCTTTAAGCTCCCTTTCAACCCAAACCATTCTATGACATCTGTATAGCAAAAAATGTCATCTTCCCTCTCCAAGCTCAGCAGTTTGGCCTTCTGAGAAATAAACTTAGGTTTTCAGACCAAGTGATCTTGGGCACACTAAGGGTCACTGATAATTGCATGCATAGCATAAAGGCAGAGCTGAAGGACTGTACAAAACAGTCATTATGTTATATAAAATAATCATTCTGTTAGCCCAGTGCAGTGCCTGGCCATGGCCACTGCTTTGTGCTCTGTTCCATGTAACTAGCATGCAGGTAAAATGCTTGCAGATGAGTGGAAGGTACCATCCTCATCATCAGTCTGCTCATGAGTGGCACTTGTTATGCCCCTGTTCTCCTCACAGTGGATATTTTGACCTATGTGGCCTGGAAGATCAGTGGCTTCCCCAAAAATCGTGTTATTGGTAGTGGCTGCAATCTGGACTCTGCCCGTTTCCGCCACCTCATGGGAGAAAGGCTGGGCATCCACCCCCTGAGCTGCCACGGATGGATCGTCGGAGAGCACGGAGATTCCAGTGGTAAGGGTGAAATCTGTTACACAGAGCTCCCTTGATGCTTTGTCTGCCAGGAAGACCCTGAAAAGCTGCAGCAAAACATTGCTCTAAAACCTTTGCACTGCAGCACCTTAAAGTGCAAGTTCTGATTTAAGACTTCTACTGCACAGAGTAACCTTAGATGATCTATATTTGATCTGAATGACTGTGCTTGGAAAAAGTCACTACTGTAACCTGAGCTGGCTAAACATTTCTAGGCTAAATTGGTCACACAACTCCCAAAAAAACCCAAACTGAAGCAGCAAGAGGATAAAGTTCTCTGCAAGGGCCTCTCAAAGATCTGCACCAGAAGTACTGGCAGGCACTCAGCTGCCATTCCTGGCCTCTCTTAGTCACTGTATACAGGAATTGCAGAGGCAAGTCTGGAGGACAGGAGAAAGCACTTTTTCCTTATTTAACGTATACTTTTCCAAGAAGCACCAGAGCAGTACTGTCTGCTTCTGACACTCACCAGAATGCACTTGGTATCAATTCTTACTTAGAGAAAACTTCGCAAAATATAGTCACTGTCACTTTAGTTCACGTTGCCCAGGTATTTCACATTAACAAAGGTGTGCTCAAACTTTGTGACACCGTGTACAAATGTTGATGTGCTCCTAGGTTCTCAGCCTGCATTTAGATTGGCCTTACAGGTGATACTATATTTAAGGCCATAGCTAAATCAAAAGTGATGTGCTGCAGGTGAATGCAGCTAGATCTTATGTTAACAGTTAATTTGAGAAGGACTGAGTATTGTGAGATAATTAATTTATGTGCAACTCTCAGTGCCTGTCTGGAGTGGAGTGAATGTTGCTGGCGTCTCTCTGAAGGCTCTCCATCCAGACTTGGGAACTGATGCAGACAAGGAACACTGGAAGGAGGTCCATAAGCAGGTCGTGGACAGGTAAATACTGGCTTGGCTTTTTCATAAATGTCAACAAGAACAAATCATGAAGAGCTGAAAAATCTCTGCTCTGCAGTACCCATATCTAGAATACCTCAGTAGCCCCCAAATGTCAGGATGCAGACATAATGGAATATGAAATAGTATTTTAAGGAGTAATGTAGATTTGGCAGTTAAGTTTCCATGGTTAGTAAACTTTAAATTGGGGAAGAGCTTAAACTTCTAGGCTTCCAGTGTAATTGTGGGGATTAGTGTAAAATGCAAATAGAATTACTCACTGCCACATTCATTTTGGTCCTGCCAGAGAATCAGTCAAGCTTTTGATGCCTCCAAACTGATCCGTAGACCTCTTGTCTTTAGCAGTTCAGTTGATGGTACTTGCTCTTTAATGAGTGTCTGTGTCTCTGCAGCGCCTATGAGGTGATCAAACTGAAGGGGTACACGTCCTGGGCTATTGGCCTTTCTGTGGGAGACCTAGCTGAAAGTATTATGAAGAATTTGAGAAGAGTGCACCCCATCTCTACCATTGTTAAGGTGAGCAGCCCCTTTTTCCTAGTTTGTTAGAGAATTAAGTGTCTCTGGAATTCTGAAAAACAGTGATTCACTTTCTAGTTTAATTTCAACTGAATTTGGTTTCCTGGTAGGATATTCTATGAAATATAAAGATATATATAAATTCCAGCCTAACAATCCTTATGTGCTTTTCAGGGCTTGCATGGAATAAAAGAAGATGTCTTCCTAAGTGTTCCTTGTGTACTGGGCAGTAATGGCATCACTGATGTAGTAAAGATGATCCTAAAACCTGAGGAAGAGGACAAATTAAGGAAGAGTGCAGACACACTGTGGGCAATCCAGAAGGAACTACAGTTTTAAACCTGCCCAAGCAGTTTTTGGCTCTTAGCAGTTTAATGGGTTTAGTGGTTTGTCTTACGTTGCACCTTCCAAGTAAGTCAAATCTTTCAATGTATTATCTCAACTAGAACACACAAAAAAGCTCAAATCTGAACAATGGAGTTTCCTGAAGATAGCATTAGGAAACTAATCTAGGGTTTTCCCTGTTCACAAACACCCATGTTCTTAGCCAGAGCTAGATAACCTAGTCAGTCTTGTTCAGTGAAGTGGTATGACAGAAATCCAGCATTCAAAGCAGCACTGCCTAAAAAACCCTTTGCCTTTTCCTCATCTTGTTTCATGTTGGTTGAAAGGAATAAGGAGTAATTGCTTCACAATGTGAAACCAAAGACATTTCTTGAAGTTAAAGGATTGTCAAGCCAATTGACCAACCTTCTCTGCCAGCTGAATAGCTTAAATATTTCACTGTTGATAGGTCCAAGTGTATTTTCCTAACACTGCTTTGGAATTTTTGTGGGTATTTTTTTTAGAGAACCTTATTTTTGTGTACTATATCAATCTAGTTGCAAGTTCTGTCTCCAGAGCATGTTTAAAAAATGTTAAGGTGTCTATGTGCAACAAGACAGTGACTGTCCAACTGTAGTACCAACTACAACACCAAATAAACCACAAACTGTTATTTGTCTCCTCGTTTTTCTTAATAGGGCTTTGTCTCCCACATGCAGTTCTACTTCCTACCTAAATCAATTCTATTTTCCAAGTCACAGTAACTCCAACAGCACTTGTAATTACACAAGTGAATGTGTGCAGCTGTGCTGGAGGCTTCAGGCAGTTATGTAGTTATGGAAGACTCACCCAGTCTTTTTTTAAAATTAACTCCACCCTCTTCAGAGCCATCAGTAACATGAAAAGCCTTAAGGCCAAGGCTCAGTCTTAAGCCACGCTGGTTATGGTGCTGAGAACAAGAACCTTTTGAGTTTTCAGTTTTCACTGGTCATAATAAACGTGAATTTTTCCAGTTTGGCACAACATCTTCCAAATCTCACAAGTAAAGTGAAAGCATGGTTAAGCTGACACTGCACTTTTGAAAAGAAAGCACGTCATACACAGTTCTGTAGAGGAAGAAAATATGCAACAAGTTTTATTCAGCGTTAAGTCCACCAGCACAAAGATTACAGGAGATAGAAAGTGCATTAATAAAAGCTAGTCTTTACCAAAAAGAAAATATATTATTGATTCAAAATATCTTACACTTGGATGATGTAATAACTTACTCTGGGCACCTACTGATTAAGAGAAAGATCAAGAGAATGGCTGCTTCACAAGGAAGTCTAACTTCCCAGGTAAAGTCTGGGAATTTAGTAGAGATCACTGAGTCCAGCAGTCTTCCTTGCTTTCTGCATCAATGCCCTCAGCTGGAACTGCTTGCGAGACAGGAGACGTACATGCTGCAGAAAGAAAAACAGCAGCTGGCTATCAGTCAAGTTCTGATAAAAACTTCATGTGCAAAGCATGGCACATTCTGTGACCCAAATGGGATGTCAGTTTTTTGGAAACACTAAATTCATTATTCTACTGAATGGCATTTTCTTGGCCTAAAATGACTGGCAGGTGGCTACCAAGTGCAATCACTACAGTCTATTTTTTGTGATTTTAAATTATTAACACATTAATTAAATTATAATAACTATTAATTATTAACTCCACAAATACTCTTATCAAAGTAATAATATGCACTCCATAAGGTGAAATCAGACTAAGGCACTTCCCATGGGGCAGAGAATGGTTCTTCTAACAGTAGATAAACAGAACCAGGAAGGTCTACACAAGAAGGAAACAATATGGCTTTCTACCTATAATGCTTTTAAAATTGGTCTTTAAACTCTGAAATCACTTCTGCTTCAATGTATAAAATATTCCTGTTCCTACAGGATCCTCTTTTGTGAAGAGATCATGAACATTACCAAAGTAAACACATTTAAAATGCACATCTTAAAAACATCCCAAGAAACCTACCTTTAAAAAGACATCTAAATCTATCACTCCACGTCTCAATGCTTCCCCAAGGTAGAAGATGGTGTCTTCAATTGCATTTTCCTCTGCATATAAGTTCAGGATCTGCTTGTAAAGTGGTGCTGTAGGAATTATAACTTCATCTATGTCATTATTTTCTGACTGACTTTCCATTTTCTCTAAGGCAGAACTAAGCTCCTCATCCTTCTTTTTGAGAAGTTCAATGTTCTTGTCAACTTCAGCCTAGAAACAATTAAGATGTTTATTTATCTTGTGATACAATTGTCTAGATGAAAGATTTTTAGATATACCAGTTCATTCTGTACCTTCTTTGCTTATCTCTATTATGATTTTTACAAAAGAAAGAGGTATCAATCTGTAGATTTCAGATTAATTTAAAAAGGAATATCTGCTTTAGATAATGTCAATCCATTACCCATTTATAACTGTAGAGAAGGCATGCCAACATTCCAAGTATTTCCGAGTTGCCACATTAGGAAAACTAACCATTTAAACTAGCTAAAGTCAGTAAAAGCAAAGCCAAAACAATAATTTTCTTTAGAATGTGGTATCCCCAGTTCTCTAGTTCAATTAATAATTTCTAATGGATTTTTTTAAACTACATCTGAACACTGAACAGGTTTCAGAAACTGTTCATCAATCCCAAAATCTTACTCCTGAGCAGCAGTGCAAGGAGCAGATGGACTAAGCGGGAGATGCCTTAACAAAAAACTGCAGGAATTCTGAGCATACTGTGAGTAGGAGACACTTCTGGGAAAGAAGTTACACAAGGAGGCTGTGACTAAAATCAATGTTCTCTGCACTAAGACACTGAAATGTTCTCCAGTGCTGCTGTTACACATTATTATCAAGAAACTGAGACGCAAATATGAAATAATCTCGCACCACTAGCATCTTTCACAGGAAGAATGGGGAAAAATAAAACTGTTCCTCTACTAGTAAGCAATGACATTTGTAAGACACATGCAGGACATTGCTTCCCATGGTCACTGCTATTTCTGGCTAGCTTCAGCCTGAGCACAAGCCTCCAGCTGTGAAAGAGAAGCAGCACAATGTGCTGGAAGCTTTGTTATTTCTATCATGCTTAATGATTAATTAATTTCAAGCTTCTGTTCACTACTAGGAATACTCAGGTGGGGAGCAGTGGCTCTTCTCACTTACCACTTCCTGATCCAGGCGAGTCACCATCTCTTCCAGTTTCTGGTGCCCTTTCTTCAGGTCCTCCTCTGTGCGTTTCAGGGCATTGAGCTCAGCTTGTGCGCGATCCATCTCCTCCTTCATGCGCCACCTCAGCTTGTCGCTGACCGCCGAGATGAGGGAAGCACGGATGGTGTCCTCGCTGATGGTGCCATCCCTGCTGGGCCCTGCAGAAGGAGGTTGCACAAGTGTAAGATCAGTGCTGGGCTGCACTGCCTGCAGTGTAAAGCCAGGTGGAATAGCAAGTGGCCAAGTTGCTCTCTGTACAAAATAAACTGCTCTCCATAATAATTTCCAGAAGCAGCAGGAGACCACAGTGAGATAACATACATCAGGGACACAACTAAATTTAAGAGTATGCATCCATTCATTCACTTCACTCTTCCTATATCCACACCCTTTTACTTTAAAACTGGGGTGGTCATTTCCTCTGAAGTCCATAAATGTTACTGGTCCAAGACCTTTTAAAGAAGAACAATAGTTAATGATTGGATGTATTCAACCACAATTAATGTTACAGCTGGCTTAAGACAATGAATTTACCTACTACAGGCATTAGCTTGGAGGATTTTTTGGTTTTTTTTTTTTTTTTTTTTTTGAATTGCCAGGCCTGTAAGGACAGTTTTAAGTAGGAAAGACAAAGGGAGAGTTATAGAGACCACCCATGCAGCTCAAGTGGGGATACTTCCAGGAAGGGCATGCAGCTCAGGTTCTCGTGGGGAACCACCCTGATGTGTGCTAGAGGGTCAACACAGCCACACACAGTCCAGGAGATTCCTGGAAAACATTGACAATAACTTTCTGCTACAGATGCAGCCAATGAGGAAAGATGTGCTGCTGGACCTTGTAAAACTAACAAGGAATGTCTGGTTGAAGATGTGAGGGCAGCCTTGGCTACAGTGAGCAAGAGATCATGGAGTTCTGCATCCAATAAGCAGAAAGCAGGGCAATGAATAAAATTGCAACCCCGGACTTTATAAGAGCTAACACTGGCATCTTCACAGACCTTCTTGGAGGAATTCCATGGGAATTTATCACAGAGGGAAGAGGGGTCTAAGAGAGCAGGTGAATATTCAAGGATCCTCCAGGCTCAAGAACAGTGCATCCCTATGGGCAAGTGAGCAGAAGGGACAGGCAACCTGAACATGCTTTTGGAAATCAGCCTTTCAAGGATGATTTCAAGAGTCTGTCACTAACACACTTTTAAATAGAAAGGTAAGTACTTTGTGTCTGTCACAGGAAGTGCAGTGTGTCTCCAGACCAGGAAACTCCAAATGCTCTAGCAAATGTGAAGTGGCTATTGGTGATATTTATCACAAACCACTTCAATTTTTCAGTGGGAACAACTGGAGGGTCACAGTTTCCCCAGGCTTGTGACTCACACCTTCTAGATCAGTGACATTTCAGCTGGATTGTAACAACAAAGCAAGAATTACAGCAGTTTTTGTGCCTAAACTTCACAACTGCTATGAATGAAACACAGAGATTTAAAGTTCTGTAATTGCAAAGAAAATAAGCAATTTTTACTAGAGCATCTTTGTATCCAGAGTCACAGCTATCAAAACTCTGAAGCTATTACAGCATTATGTACATAGCCTTTTCCAGTGCCCTAGATTTTAAAAAACAACACAATGAAATAAATACTCATCACTCCTCACATGAATCTCATATAATTGAAGACTTTTTTTTACTTCTGCTATCAAAACAAGACTGCATGAATTTATAGCTCTATCCTATGTTTTTTACTGTGTTCCTGTCCACAAAACCTACACCAAGCCGTAAGGGCAGAAAAATAAAGCTATGCAAATGAATGACAGGAACTAGGAGAAGAAGCACATCATGCTTACTAATCCACCAAAGCCTTCTAAAATACAGAAAACATAAATTTTGATCATTACTAATATGACCACTTTGCATATATATAAGTTGCACCAGAATATGTGTTCTTTTTCTAAAAAAACAAGAAAATTACCACTGAAAAATAAAGAGATTGAATTATTAAACAACTGGTACAAAGACATCCTTAAGAAAATATGAACGTCCCATTAATATGAATGTCTGATTTTACACTTCTGACCTAAATAATTCATCCTGTTGCCAGTCAACAAGGTAATTTGCAAAATTTGGTTAACCATTAGTGCCAGCAACAGAAGTTGCCAAATAGCACCATATACACAAACCCAGGAATTCATCACTGCTGCTTCCTATGAAAAGGAGGAAAGAACAACAGCACTTTCTACACTGAGAAGTAAAACTTAGACCAAGTCAAACTATTTAGGACAGAATTTATCCACTGTATAGGACTACCAGATTAAGGCAGAGAATTGTTCCCAATCAAAAAGGCCTGATTTCCCTTCAAAACAGCATGATTTTAGTTACTGTTTACATAATGAATTCTACTCTAACACAAAGTCAGAATCAGCCAGAACCAGTATCAGAACTTATGCTTACTTTTCTTTTTCCCTGACATCCCTCACTCTGGGAGTTTTTATGCAAGGCTCACTGTAAGAGTAAAGGGAAAAAAAATCACAATACACCTAACACAATGAAAGTTCACACAGAAATGCCAGCAGATAGGGAAGAGGTCTTTGAACATAAAAAGCATAATTTTAAATGCAGCTCAATGTATCATCTTATAGAGCATGAACCCGTAGTGTCTTCTGTCACTTCCATAATTAGCCCAGCTTGGGGAAGATTTCATGGCACATGGTCACTAAATCCACAGAACTCTGAAACCTTTAACCTTTACTAGGCAGAGTCTGGTTTCAGAACTGACCTTACAGAATCATCAAACCAGTAACTGCATCAGAAAAGTAATTAATGGCAGATGACTGAACAGAAAGAAAAAGCCTTAAGGACTATTTGAAAAACCAGTGATTGTGAAAAACTTAAGCTACTTTACATGAACATTTTCATTCAATTCAAACTAGGCTCACAATAGTAAACACATCCACACAAAACTCTTTAGTTCTAATAACTGATATGCTCCTATCACAATAAACCACAATAAACTACCACAATAAACCACAGTCAAAAAAACTGTATAGGGAAGAAACATTTTCAGTTGAAAGGAAAAAAAAATACTGGACTGTAAAAAACACCCAACAAAACAAACACAATAGAAACACCTCACAATATTTTAAGTGTAGTAGATGATTAAAGATATGTGTTTGCATTTCATCTGGCACAAAAGATAAGCCATGTAAACCAGGTGTAAGGCTTTTACCTTGCTGCAGCAAATGAGTTAGTGTAATGTTAAATTGTCACTATGAAACCTGGCATTACAACATCACAACATGGTATCACAGATGATCTAACTCAGGACTGGAAGAGCCTTCCATCTTGAGCAGATGCTGCACCTCTATTCATCTTCAGTGGGAATGAAAATGAAGGAAAGAAATTAAACAGAAAATATTTCTATTTTAAATTAACACTCCACTACATAAAAGGCAAAACTGGATTTGTTTGAGAAAGACACTGCAGAAAGCAAACTTTCCCTAGGGAAGTTATCAGCCCCCTACATGAGAGACAATGGAGACCATTAATTCTCCAGGACACAAGCTGAGGTACTTGAGTGGGACAGCAGCTTCCTTGCACTGTGCATGGCAGACTCACATCACCTCAGAGTGGAGGGGACCACTGAAGCAGCCAAGAACTTTCAGAACATACTTTCTTAATAGAAAAGGTTGAAAGAACTTGGACACAAAGGACAGGATGAGGCACAAGAAAAACACAACATACAACTTACTGCTGCTTTCAAATTCTGTAGTAACAGAACTCCTCAGATATTTTAGTAAGAGTAAAGTAGAAGTATCTCTCTTCCCTTGCCTTGTCCCCATGTATGTGAAGGAAAATCACAAAATACACACAGTTCTGGAAAGAAAAGACATTCTATGACTCTAACCCAGGCCACTCAATAAATAACTGGGAGTTCACACATTAAATGAAGAACCTATGGATGCACTTCTAAATTATGGGGCTCAAGAGTCTACAAAGGATTGTAGAACAACATCATAACAGGATCTACATCCTCACCATATAACTGTGCCAAAAGGACCATCAGCCAGCTGGAAAGTTACTGCACCAGCTTCCCACTGAACTAGATGACATTTATCACTGCTTCCCAGTCTTCTACACATACACTAAAAGTGAGGGGCAGGTTGGAAAGCAAGGGCCACAGAGGAGCAGACTGGGAAAAGACACAGGTCAGTATCCCGGATCCTGATGCTCAAGGGAACAAAGATGGAAGTCTCAAGCAGAGATCAGTAAGAAGCAACAGGGAAGATGCTGGAGAAAAAATCTCACTAAAAATAAAGCTCATTCCAAACTGCTGCTTTAGAAAGTTACTATTTTGGGAGGAAAGACAGGATAAATAGAGTCCATTAGATGCTTAAATGATGACAAAGGTATTTTTCTAAACCACAAACAGAGTAATGAAGACAATCTAAAGTCACCTGTGGTTAAGGGGCGAGGAAAATCCCATACAGTTACCTGCAGTGGTCTTCAAAATATGCACAAAGCACACACAATGTATTGCATAAACCCAGGAATTTATCAAATTCCTTATTGAAGAGGTAAATAAAATACACTTTTTTCTTCCTTCGACTAAATTTTAAAGATCAATACTTTAGAAGTTTGGAGTAAGAACAACATTTCTTTTTTAATTTTATTTCTTTATGTATCAGTTATACAGAGAAGCTTTACTTCAGAGAAACCCTTTCCAAGGTACTCACCAACAGTGGTGACAGGAGGCTGAGAAGGGTAGTACTGAACACTAGTGGTTGCTGGAAAGGGAACACCACCTGGATAAGGATAGTTTGGGTAGCTGCTTTGAAAAGGAAAGAAAGGCTAATGTTACACAACTATTAGTAAAATATCATCCAACTAAATTATCTTTATTGCCACCATGTTAAACATTCATTTACATAATAAAATGTTAAAATTGCAGGCCTTTTTCCTGCTCACATTAGCATCTTTCACAACTGGTATTTCTGGTTTTAAGATACCATTTATCTGAAACCCTGTCTAGCTTTTACCTGGTCAATATTTGGATAACAAATTCTCCAGAATCTCTTAGTATTGCTATATGAAATCCCACAAGTAGCCAAAAGAAATTATCCTAGCTACCAACTCTCACACAATTTCAAAATGTTAATTTTAAATATAAGAACAGTTAAGAAGATGACTGATGAGCTGCTTTATGCAAACCTAAAAATGCAAAGAAATGCAAAATATGGTTGCAAGGTGAAACAAACTCCCCTAGAAATTCTCAGTCCTGGTCTGAAGGATAAAGAAAGCAGAAGTATTCATTTGCTCACTAAAACAATTATGAGATGACATGTGACAGTCTACAACACCTTTCTAAAATACCTTTGCTATTAACTAAAACAAAGATACAGATTAGTCAGTACTAGACTGACAAACACCTTCATGCAGCAGAGAATTAACTAAAGTAATAATCAAGCAAAGTGGTCCAAAAACCCCTGCAAAATACAAAATAAGCATATTCTGTGTCTCTTCACGTAACTGCAAATTTAATAGTTCTTAAAACCTTCCTACTAATTCATAAATTATAAATTTTAAAAACAATTCTACTACTTTTGTACCAACATTAAGAGCACTTTAAATTTATTTAGGAGGAAAAAACATGGTATAAAAACTTACAGAAGTCCTAACTTTCCTCTTCATAAAGCATAGCACTCCTCCCCTCCCAATCCTCACAGGTTTTTACATTTTTAGATTTTTTTTTAAATAAAAATGCTCATACTAAACCAACATCTCATATGTTCCTACCACAAAATCAGGACATAAGGGCATTAATAATAAAAACAATTAACTATGATGTAAAAAATATAAGTACACACTAGGAGGCAGTAGTCAACACCTCACTATTTACTAAGACAGATCTGCAAGTCTTCTGGAAATGCTTTATTCCAAACTATTACATAGAAAAAAATCTAGATTAATATTAGTAAAAAGCTTTTGAAGTAACTTTGTCTTGTTCAAATTCTCTTAGAGTGCTCCAAGTCCACATTTATGCTCGACTCAAGGTTTGTACCAACCCAGAAATGTTTTGTTCCATCTTTGAGTTGCTAATAAAATCTTGACTTTTAGGGGTACATTTCTTTCTATGCCATGTAAACATATCAACCTCATAAAATTATATGAGTGAAAGAAGATAACAGCTAGGAGTCAGGTAATTTCAAAATCTTTCATCACACCCATATATATATATATATTTTATTTGAAGAAACACTAAGAATGCTAAACCTTCTTCTAATTTTGGCTACTGACAAGAACCACAAGAAAATACAATTATGATTAGATACTATTCAGTGAAATTCTCTATCAGGCAAATGATGAAAAGGGGCTCTTACCTTGGGTTTGAAGTGCTTGATGGTGGATAGGGAGTTATTCCACCCGGAATTCCTGGCACATAGGAAGCTAAATAAAACAAGAATTTTGTGTATTTTTACATTTCAGAAGTTACAACCTTCAGTGTAAAGTTCTTCCTCACATATATATAAATAATCTTATTGCTATATTGATTTTTTTCCTAATCATTAAAGTAATCACTGCATGGATAAAAATAGGTATTGATTTAAAAATGCACAACAAATAGGTGTACTAAGTAAAAAAAAACAACCTGCAGCTAGGGTACTCAAAAAAGAACAACCCAAAACATGGTATTAAAGATGACTCAGCTGAAGAACTGTATCCATTTTTTTATGTAGCAGCTGAAAAATGAATTTAACCTTTCTAGCCAATGATCTCTACCCACTAAATAACAAGTGCTTAATTTAAGTACCTTCAGAGTAGTTCACTGGCTGTTTAATGAACTAAACATGTTCTTACCAAGTAATTTCTGCTGTTTAGGAGTTGTATTTAAAAATTTATTATCAGCACATATAAATGCCTAAATAGTTTTAACAAGTTTAAGATTTTTCTTGAAAAGCTGACAAAATTATGCTTTGGGCATATTTATTCTATATTTCTAGCAAATTTTAGGAATATCTCATCAAACAACATTTTTGAAGAGCTATTTCCACCCTTCAGTGCTTTCAAATGATTAAATTTTTTGTCAAAGGACTTCTATTTCTTCTTAAACAATGTATCTACAATATGAAAAAATCCAAACCCCAAATGTCTGCAAAATAAGGGAAGTCTGATTACACTAGTAAAACTAAGTAGCTATTAATAATTTCAAGACCCTGAAACATTTTCACTAAAATTACTTCAGCTACGAAGTAATTCATAGTACTTCAGCTCATTTCAAAATAGTAAACCACTTCAGCTTTGAGTGACTACAAGAGCAATCCAATGTGGCTCATTGAAGGTTTGTCCTTAAGGCACAAGTCACAGCCTCTGCTAAAACTGCACTTATACTGACCCCCACTGTTCTGGAAAATCAGGACAATCCAATCCTGTGGAGCTCTCACAAGCAGGGTAGCCAAAAACAAGCTGAAAATTCCCAACACCTGCCTTTAGTCAATTGTTCCTAATGGTCCCATTCATGTTTGCTACTCATTTTCTCACAGAAAAGAGCCTAAAACCTTGCCAAAACTGGGTTCTGCTGGAAACGGCAATGAGTAGCACTTCAGCTTTCCAAATGTACCACTGTGATCAACTAAAAGCTGTATTTCAATAGAAAGTGGACATAACCTTAAAAATCTGGCACAAATAAATAACCCCAAATACAGCTACTGTACCATTAAATTCATGCAGAACTGTTATAACATTATTAAATAAACAATCTCCAGCTAAACTGCTCCCTTTCCCTACTGTCCCAGTCTTTGACTTGAGGAGGTCTATGCTACTGGGTTTTTTGGCTTTTTCCCACCCAATACAGAGTTCTCCTCCCGGAAGAATATCTAGGATTTTCTGTTTCCTACTTCCTCTTTTTTCCTCACCTACCTATCCCCAGACTTTAAAAGAAGATGCCTCAAGAAGTTTAAGTAAATAAACGACTTAAAAAGTCTTGAGTATTTTAACAAAAAAATAAGAATGAGTACCAAGTCAGAACACCAAAACAACAGAGAACAAAGAATAAAAAAAATCACAAGGCAGGGTTTTTTTAATATTTAGCCAGTAATCTGAAAAGAAAAATAAGCAACACAAACAGGAGTGTGGGCATAGGAAACACAAGCTGTAGGCATGAAGGTGCTTATGAAAATCAATGGTTGCAGAATACTTAAAAGATGGGCTTGTATAACTAGAATAAAAATAACTGAGATACAAAGTTATTTGAATAATCTCTTTTTAAGTCTGTCATGGAATGTTGACAGGACACTGGTTGTTTTGAGGAGCTTGGGGGTGTTTGAGTGTGTTCTGGTTTTGTCTGGATTTTGCTGTGTTGTAATACAAACTTGATTTTTCCTCACCAAAATCCCACATGAATTCTTAGACTCACAGAACCTTTTAAGATGGGAAAAAACCCTTTAAGATATTTGGGTCCAATGAGATAAGGTACAGCCCAAGTGAATTCATTAGCCATCAATATAAAAAGTAAATTGCATTATTTATGGGCAAACTGTGCAACAATCCTTTTGAAATATTAATGTGATTATTTGCAGAAATCAGTAGTGATGAGCACTTACTGGTTGGTGGGCCTGTTGCCTGATATGGGGGGTAGCTGGAGGAAGCAGTAGGCCGAGAAAACACTGGAGGTTCCTCTCCAAACACAACAATCATGACCTGGATCAGCTCCAACAAGTCTGACTGGGGCTGGGAGGGAAAGCAAATCACAAGTTGTTCATTTTGCTAACAGAGTTTAACGCACTGTAGCAAAAATAGGATGCTACCCCAACAGTTCAAAAGCATTCCTTTCATTTGTGGTTTTAAATTTTCTTAAAATGTGTATCTCTATCTGTACAAATATGTGCATCATTAACTTCCTTTCTGGATTCTATTATACACACCAAACCCAGCCAGTTTGTACTCAAAAGCATACAGCAGAATAAACTGGGTAATACATGGTTCCACATCAACTGCAAGACAATAAATGACTGGGCATAAATGTCCAATGATGAACTATAATAATACTTAAAAAATTAAATCCACCCCCAACATGAAAAACATGCAGACGCCCAAGTTTTTTAGACATTTCAATTTCATACCTCACAGCTTTTGCTCTGATTCAGAATGTCTCCACAGAAAAAATATTCTAACCCACTAAGGAGTGGCACAAACCTCCACTAAATAAAGTCAAACCAAGCTTCTCTGTTTATAACTTAATATAGGCATGACTTAATTTTGCAAATATAAGAACAAGCATCATGAATGCAGCACCAGACTAAACACCCCCATTCCAAGTTTACTTAGCTCTATAATCCACTTATTTTTACCAACCTCTCAAACTGGAAGAATTCTGTATCAGTTGTACCTTACATGATCCTCTTGCTTTGTGAAACATCTGACCTGGGCACTCCTTTTCCATTATTACTATGCAAGTACTGAACTACCACCTATCCTTAATGAATGTACTCCTGTTGATCACTTTTTACAGAACCATGCATCTTGTATCATTTTTCTAATCTCGTCAACACAGTTTATCTTCTTTACAAGTCCATGTTTTGGCCAAAACTTCTATGAGGCCTGCACTGCCCAATACCTCTATTTATTGGTAAAGCAAATATATCCATATACATGAGGCTCCAGGAATGTCTACACAAAGAAGTCCAAGTACTTGCATTTTAGTCACAGAGATGTTTTAAGCAAATTTATAATCTCCCTCTCATAAATATTCTTATCTCACAAATCTTCACATCACTCTCTTGCCAGGGGAAAGGACACCTTATGCTGCACTGTTTAATCACACAAGTTGTAAATGAAGATACAATTAATTAGCTTAAATAACCAAAATACAGAATGCAACATCCTGAACTTTAAGACTCCCAAAAAATGACTGTATTTAAAAAATGGTTTAAGATCTCCTTTACTAAATACTATGGTTTTTATTAAAAATGATACAACTACTTTGAGGAATGCAAAATGAGCAGTTTGAGAACTTCAAGTTCCCTATACTTACATATTTCCACTCATGCAAGTAGGGAAGGTATATCTTTCCATTTGCATCAACATGCTTCCCAGTTTTTATTGTCATAGAGCTAGTGGGTTTAACAAAACAAATTGGGGGATTGAAAGGGTAGGTGTCCAGCAGCCACAAGCAAATTGGGATATTATATGTGTTACCTATAAAAGATATTTTGAAATATGTTAGAAGTTATTACAATTCTTCAGCTGTCCTCTTGTTTTCAGATTCACAAAAAACTCCTAAACCCAGTAAACTCAACTGTACAAAGTTAGAAGCCAGAGCCAAAATCTACTAACAACATTCAGTGAATAGGTAACACCATGGCCACAAACACAACATTTTTCAGAACAATTTAACTATGATTTATAATTATCATTTGCCACTAATACACAACCTCATTTGTTCTATAATGCAACATTGTAAAACTCTACTTTGAATTCTCAACTCTCATTCAACTGACAAGCCTGAAAAAACATGCAATGCTGAAAGAAAAAAGATATTACAAAGCTGTAAATGACTGAAGAACCAATGTTCAGCATTCAAATTTTATCCTGCAGCAAAAATAGAGAACAATTTCTTTAAAATATTTTACTTTGGACAAGTAAAGGATTTCAAAAAAAGAGTGATCACTGAACTAGTGAACTTGAAAACTTAAATCTAAGTTTTTCATGCAATTTGGAAAATAATGGGGATGATGATAATTACAATACATGCATACCTCTGTAAGGCACAGGAATGGTTCCACTGAGGCTCATCAACTCCCTGGATGAACCATCATTAAAAACTGAAAGAGAACAAACAATACTTTTATAACTAACATATGTTAATCTTGGTTCAGGTTATTCTCCATCTATTTACTGGTGTAAGTTTTCACAAGTTACACACATATAAATATAAAGTCAGCCTGAAAGGTTCACGTCTTGCACATTTATGGATTAGCAAATGATTATCCAGTGTCAGGTAACTCCTCATGAATAACACTTCTGAGAAAGGAATGACTAATCATTGTCAAACTACCTTCTCTACAAATAAAACTGTTTCCTCATTTAGCGACCAAGTAGAAAGTTGGAACCTTTGCAAACTGAATGTGGAAACAGAAAGTTGCAAATTGCTGCAAAGATAATCAGAACTCAAACTTGATTTAAAAAAATAACTGTCATCAGAGATTTATAAAAGAATTCTTTATGCTTTTTTTAAAAAAATAGGTCAGCAAGAATTCTGAAAACTCCTGGGCCACAAGCATTTATTACAGAATCAGTGAAGGTAATTTAAACTAACAGTAACACACTGAACAGCAAGAAAGAGTGCTTGGCTCTGCCAAATCTGAGCTACAAACTGCACAAGAACTCTGACCTATATTTACTGAGTTGCTGTATTTAGTTTTCTCATACTTTTAATCCAATACATTATTCTTGGCTGAATGAATCAGCTTCTGAGGAAGCTTTTATCTTCTTAATTCCTCCTGAAAGTTTCTAGTTGTATTTCAAATGTAGGTTACTGCGCACAGTGCTGATGCTCTACTGCAAAGGCATGTAGAACACGTTGGGATTTCAGTGGGAGTAGATATTTCATTATTAATATGAACTTTAAAACTGTCTCATCAGCAATGTAATCACTTTTTTGCAGCTGATGTCACTGCTACAAATAATACCAATTATCTGTAAGTGATTCTGTGCTTAGCCTCTCCCAGGCAGCTTAAAGAGCATTAGGGAACACAAATGGCTACAGCTCAAGGATATCTGGAATTGTGATCACCATCTTAAGCAAACCTGTGCAGCTATTCCAACCACAGTCCTTCCACTCCGGTTTTGTTTCTCCAGTCACTGCATGCATTTTTATTTCTGTGAAAGCTGCTGGTGTCCACCTACTCAAATGAAAACTAATTCATCTTTTACCTGTCCAGGTTCCTTCTTAAAATTTCTCAATCCAGATATACAACTTAAAAAGCAGAGCACTTTAAAATTGTTGATGATGTATTAGTAATATAAATTAGATCACAGAGGAATCCCACAGGTAACAGTTAAAAAACAAAGACCATAAGAAGGTTGACCTGAGCAGCTATGCTGGCTCACTGTACGCTGTGAAACCCTAGATACTATCTTCATTTAACTCACTTAAATTTAGATTAACTTAGAGACTTTAAAAAAGCTAACAAACAGTGATTATCATTGATAATTTACATTACAAAACCCTCATGCTCATTTTCTATATACTTGATTCTGTTTTCTTCATGCTCTGAAATGAAGCATTTGTTCATTGATTTGCAGTTCTTCCTACACAGAATTTTAAAAACGTCTTTATACAGCAAAGCTGAATTTGTAAGATACCAGCAATCTCAGGACACCAACTGATGACATCAGTGAGTGATTAACTAAAAGTTAAGCTGTGAAAAATGTGACACTTCTTGGCACATTAGATAGCTATTTTCCTAAAGTAACCTCAGTATATTACTGAGTCTGTACTTCTAAAGAAGTATTGATGTCAGAGACAAAACAGAGAAATTCAAGGTATGTTTTCTGCTGTTAATCTTCTTTCCTCTCCACAAAAACTACCAAAGACATCTAACACATCAATAATGCACCAGCAAAAATATTCTCATGCACAGACTAACCATATGAATCCATGACAGGTTTGAGGTCCTTGTACTGAGTAATAACACTGGTGGTCTCCTGTATGGTTAGGTCTCTATACTTATACTGGAAAACAAAAGAGAAAGAAATTACTTCAGAAGCCAAATTTTTAGTATAATTCAAAGTAGTTTTTTATTTTAGAAAACAGACAGTATATATGAGAATTTACATCTATACATGGACATTCTTCTCCACTCTTAGTTTGGAACAATAACTTATTTGTCCATATTACACAACCACTGCCTATGTAACTTACTGAACTTTAACAAGGTGTTAAGTCTTAACAAAGGTCTAAGCATCAGTTGGTCTGGGAAGAGCTATTGTGTTTTCTTTCACGTTCTACCACAGCCAAGCGTATCTGAGCAATACATGTGAATCTTAAAAAAAAAAGTAATCTCCAAACAAATACAGTGATGTTTTGAACATTCCTGAGAAGCAGCTATCTATGATCTGAACCACACAGATACATTTCACAGCACTTTTCAAAGCAACACCATATTTATCAGTCATTGGTTAGCATTTACATGTATTTTGTCAGCTACAAAGCAGACATGCTTATTACAATATTACCAGCAATAATACTGGTTTTACCCCTTTGCTTTTATCAGGAGCAGGGAGTAGCAGCACACATGCCCTGTAAACCACAGATACACTACTACAGAATTCACCAGTCTCAGAGCTGTAACCCACAGACAGCAAAGAAGTTCCTGGGCAATAGAGTGGGTTCACCAACCTCTTCAGCCTTGTGGTCATTCCTCCTGATAATCAGTACTGAAAAGAAAAGCCAGCAATGTGGTCCCTTGGTAATTTTTAAAATTCTAATATAATTTTTAAAAACGGCAATCTTCAGATGCCCTAAGGAATACAGACAGCAACCTTTCATTGAACCAGGATAGGAAGACAAACGGCCCAGCAAAATGAAATGTCTGACATCCAAAGCACTCAAATGTTAACAAGATCTGAATGAATTAATGCAGACAGACATCCAAAAGCAAACCGTGGTGCCACAGCTAAAGGTCACCTTGGCTCCAACAAACACTCATGAGGTGTGAAGCTTAGAAATTAACTCTTCTTCCTGTCACTTCCAGAGATTGACAAGGATGCTCCTCCGGGGCATGACAACTTGGATTTACTGGGCAGAGATGAACCCAGCACGTCACTTCCCACCTCAGCCTACAGGATGCACCAGCACCTCAGGTGATGCTGTGACTGATCTTCCTCAAATCACCAAGGACAAAAGAGCCCCTTGGTCTGTCTGCAAAAGGCTGGTCTGTAGGACAGAAAGCAGCCCCTCCAGCAGAGACTCCTGTGAGCACAGGGAAGCACCAGGGTCAATCAGCCCCTGGATGCTCTTTTGGTGGGAGGGCTGCAGCAAAGCATCTCAGCCTCCTGTGTGAAATGGGTGCAGGATTGGGAGTGTGCAGCAGAGACTTGATAGAGAAACAACTTTGTTAACATTTGACTACATTCCTCCCTCCCTCCCCAACACCTGGCAGAAGCAGGAACAGGCATTGCCGGGACATGGAGCAATTTTCATGTACACCAGCACATACCCACACACTGCACAGGTCACTACAGGACAAATGACAGCTGGTCACTAGCTACTTTTAAAAGGCAGGGCCTTTTCATAGGAAGAACAAACCTGATGGTGCACGATACAGCCTCAACAAGATTGGCATAATCACTATTAAAAAGAGAACTGGACTCCACTAACAGAAGCTCCTAAAAAGCACAAGGACTGTAGAATGGTTTGGCTTGGAAGTGACCTTAAAGATTATCTTGTTGCAAGCCCAAGGCAGAGACCCATCCAGCCTGGCCTTGAACACTGCCAGGGGTGAGGCATCCACAGCTTCTCTGGGCAACCTGTGCCAGTGCCTCACCACCCTGACACTGAAGAAGCAACAGTCAGGCTTTGCTTCCACTTTCGGCACAAGAATCTCAAGTCAGTTGAGTCAAGAACTGATATAACAATGCCTGCCTGCTCAGCAGGCACACTGTGAATCTGGTACACAGTGGGGCTGATAAACGACAAATTTGGTTATCGGGGGCCCTTTCAAAAATTAGGCACAACACCTGAACATTAAGCAAGCATTTTAATATCTCTACTAAAACAGAGAAAGATTACCTTCTTGCAAACTGTTTTTACACTGAGTGATGATTACTTAGAAGAGAGACAGCTGTATGATTCCAGCTACTGCCACAAGCAAAATTAAATGTTATTTTCAGCTCTTAATTTCTTAGACTTAGACTGATTTCCAAGAAATGTCAAAATCTCCTTGGAAAATAAGAACCTAGTGATAACTAAAGGTAACTAAAACTGATTAATTTGAATTCTTAATTTCTAAACTTTTTCCTCCTCCTCCATTCTCAGACTGCAAATGCATTCCCTTCATTTTACATACCAGGAAACAGATCACAGAAAGATGAAGCTTTTCAAGATCTGACAGCAGGTAAATGCCTGAAGTTAAAGTGCTTAGATTCCCCCAAATAGGGTCAACCTTTCGTTATCTCATACACTGAACTATTCTGTATGGGAAGTATCACTAAACTTCCCTCTCAAGAACAGAAAGTGTAACCATTTTTGAAAAAAATATAATGAAATAGCACCTTCTCTCTTCATCACCTACAGAAAGTCAGACAGGAGTATAAAATGAACAAGCATGGGGGAAAAAGGACATTGGACTACCTTAAATCCTATTTCTTCTATGGCATGGCCATAATTAATTCAGCAAAGACAGGTGTACACAAATACATACATTATGTCATTTGCTGACACTAAGTATTCAACACTCATTTTCAAGCTGATAAAAAAATCTGCTTATGACTCCATGCAGGTGAATGTGCCTTTGGTTTTGATCAGATTCTCAACTACTGTACTTCATCCCAAAACGCGACACATTTTAGGCTCGCTGCTACACGTATGATTAAATGCTGCCAAAAAAAAAAAATCCCAAAACCCGTAACTCCCCCTAAGTGTCAGCCTTAGGGGTTTTCATTCCAAACTGCTGGACAAAGCGCAGTTTTCGCTTCAACAGTGGCACCCGTGGCTCTGCATGATTCAGTGGTTAATGATTTGCCTTCCGTGAGATTTTCCCGTTTCCTTACACAGGGACGACAACCAAACGCAGCCCACCCCGGCCGGCGATGCCGAGCTCTCCTTCTCTCCCGTAATCGGGTGGCACAAGCGCCTGCACTGTCCCACCCAGCCCCGCGGCCGGCCGCGACCATTTTGGGCTCGTTCCTCCCTTCCCGACCCCAGCCCCCGGAGCCTCAGGGCGCCGGGCCCCGCCCGTACCTTGGTGAGCATCTTCTTGAGCTGGCTCTCGGACACCGCCATGGCCGCTCGCTGCCGGTGTCGCTGCCGGTGCCGGTGTCGGTGCCGCCGGCCCGGCCCTACATAAACACAGGAAGCGGCCGCGCGCCCGCTTCCGGCGGCGGCGCCGCGCCCGCGCGTCACGGGGCGGGCACGGGGCGGGCACCGAGCGGCACCGGGGAGCGGCCGGGCCCGGCCTCAGTGCCAAAAACCGGCCTGGGGCTCGCACAGAGCAAGGGCCGCTGCGGGTATTGTTCTGTTCAGGGGTAACGGCACAAACGCAACGCTAGATTAACCCACGGAACACAGCTGTGAGAGCCGGCAGCGTTTTAAGGTTAAAATTATTACAAAAACACCCAACTAAACAGGCAACAGCTTGACTATTCGCGTGAAAAGAAATGCATGAAAAATAACGTAAAACCTTAAATATTATTATTTTTTTCAAAGTAAGTGGAAAACAACCAAACACCGAAGTGCAGCTTTTAAAAGATACACCAGCAAAGTTGGTTATCTGAAGCTATCAGTATTTTTGCCCCATCCTTTAGCAGCACAGTGAAAGAAATTTGAGTATTCCATAAAAATAAAGGCCTAAATTACTGAAGGTTTTTCTTTCTGTTTTTAATCCAGTTCTGAGATGAGTATACACTCAGAACTCCCTGCGTGTCTGGCTCTTTGTGAGATGTAACTGGAAGGCACAAAGGATCAGATCTTCTGCTCCGTCACAGATCCTATTTTGCTCAGAACAAATTTCCATATCATTTAACCAGGTACCCCTCAAAGTGTAAACGTGCAATGACATTCCTAAGCTGCACACAGCAGGAGTGGAGTGCAATTCCCTTGTGCCTGCCATGTGATGCTGAGGTATAATCAGGAGGAATGAAGGCTTTTACCAGTACTTAATCAAGAGGTTAGAACCCCAAAAAAACACTTGATCTCAAAACCATCAGGTTTTTACCTACAAATGCACATCCTACTTTTTCATCACATCCTTGGCCTCAAGGGAGGAGGGTTACAGGTTCTGTTGTCTTCTCCTGAGGCTGATGGAAAACTCCCAGCCAGCCTTGGATTGAGGTCTGAATGTGCAGATACTCCTGCACTGTTTAACTGCTGGATTTTATCTTTTATTTGAAGCCCAGCTCCTGCTCCTCCCATACAGGAAGAGCTCCTGTTCCAGTGCTCCATGTGTGTAGTGACAACTGCAGATGCTTTAGTGCTCTGAAAGTCCTCACAAAATAAAAGCAAGCAAGTCATGACCAAGGTATTTCAGACATCATTAAGTGTGAACAGAAATCCTCAGGTATAGGATAGCTCAGGTTTGAAGGATACTGTGAACATCATGCTCCCTCAGTAAATAGCAAAATACCAGGAGTTCATTGACATAAGAGCATCTACAGCCATGGAAGATGGAGCTATGGAACTGCATCCCCAATGCCCGAGGAGATGGAGCATGACTGTACCCTAAACAAGCCTCAGACACAGCATTTAAAAGCCATGAGGAGGGATTCAAGTGGGCTCTGCACGTGGAGTTTCTGCAGAGCTGGCTAAGCCCCTCTCCATGACTGCCTCCTAAAGAGGTGCAAAGAGCTAAGAGTAACCCAAGAATCAGGTCATAACTAGCAGCCAAAAACCACAGGCAAGTGCCACCTGAATTTAGGTAAAGTATTCTTGCGTGTTACCAGCCTCATTTTGGCGACCAAAAGTGCACTTTACGAAGAAAAAAATTACTGTACAGTCCAGTATTAAATTACTTAAACCTAAACTGAGAAAGCACTTTTGGAAAGTAAAGTAACAAAGCTTCCTGGTTTCTACAGAGATGCATACATATGAAGCGACCTCTTCTGTCTTGCAGATCTCCAACTTCAGTGAGCAGACACAGAGGCTTCCCTTGTGCTTCCTTACAGTTTCAGCTGCTGCTGAAGGTCATGAATTGAGCTTGCACTGCTTTGCAGTTTCTCTTGCACCAGTGGGTCTTCCTCCAGGCTGACCATTTCAATCACTCCACTGGTTCCAAGAATACATGGGAGACTTAAGAATACTTCACTGTTTATATTGCAACACCCCTGAAACAATACACAAAGAACGCTGTTACACACACAGTTACTTATTTCTGCTGCAACTACACAAAATGACTTGATTATTTTAATTAAGCAAGGATATTCCAACATATGGCATGTCTGGATTGGTCAAATTCCATTTATTGTAGACACTGTGCAGCGGGTTACTGTATAGAAACTGTAAAATATTAATGTGCAGATAAAAATTTGTGAACCTTGCCACACTTGGGGAATTTTTCCAAGATAGATCTTTGTAATGCAGACCAAGTTTATACCACTAAACACCATTTCTTGGCTAGAACAAGCAGGGACACTCCATAGTACAGTATCATTAGTTCTTTTAGGACTGAACAAAATAAATTAAATAATACAGCCTAAGAACTGGGGAACACTGTTCAAATACTGATTACATACAGATTCTGCAAAAGAATTCATCTAACTTACAGTAATTTCACGAATACAAGCCGCACCAATTTGACTAAGATTTTGCTCCTAAACCGGAAATGCGGCTAATAATCAGGAGCGGCTAATACAACCTCAGAAGTGCCTGCCAGAGTGCTGAGCCGAGCAGCTGCAAAGTCGGCATTTTGCGATTGTTACAAATCGCTACTTTGTTGCACCGCGGGTGGAGCCTGGCTCCCTGTAGGCAGCACGGGGGGCGGGGAGAGAGGCGGGAGAGCTCTCTTTCCTCCTCTGCCACAGCCCAGGGGAGAGACGGGGGGGGGCCCGGCGCCGCCATTGCCGCGGCCCGGGGAGGGGGGGGGAAGCCCGCACCACCATTGCTGCGGCCCGGGGAGGGGGGGGGAAGCCGGCGCCGCCATTGCTGCGGCCCGGGGAGGGGGGGGGAAGCCGGCGCCGCCATTGCTGCGGCTCGGGGAGCCGACGGGAGCCCCGCACTGCCATTGCTGCGGCCCGGGGAGGGGGGGGGAAGCCGGCGCCGCCATTGCTGCGGCCCGGGGAGGGGGGGGGAAGCGCCCGCCGCCATTGCTGCGGCTCGGGGAGCCGACGGGAGCCCCGCGCTGCCATTGCTGCGGCCCGGGGAGCCGACAGGAGCCCCGCGCAGCCATTGCCGCGGCTCGGGGAGCCGACGGGGTGCTTTGTCCCCGCCCGCCGCCGCCGCGGCAGGAGCGGGGAAACTCCGTCCCTGCCCGCCGCCGGCGCCACGGGCGCAGGAAAGCTCCGTCCCCGCCCGCCGCCGCTGCCGTAGGAGCGGGGGAAGCTCCGTCCCTGCCTGCCACCGCGGGGCAGCGCCGACCCGGGGTGACCGAGCCCAGGGGCAGCAGCGGCCGGCCCCGAGCTGCAGCACCGTGCTGGCCCACCTGGCCCCGTCAGCGGCCCCTAGCGGGCCGAGCCTGCACAGCCTTAGCTCAGCCAGTAAACCCCGCCCTCCCGCGGTTCTGTTAATAATTGCACGCGGGTCCTCGCTGCGAACGACAGAGCGGCTTATATTCGTGTGCGGCTTATCTATGGACAAAAACCAAAATATTTGCCAACACCCAGAGATGCGGCTTATAGTCAGTGCGGCTTGTATTCGTGAATTTACTGTACATCTCTAACTCAAGCTTACACTGTAGATTGTGTTTATTTTTGGAGTCTGGGAAATTTTCCATTCTGTAGATACTTTAAAGTTTAAGAAACTTGTCACTCTCTGTATCTATACTTAGTTCAGGGGTGATTAAAAACTTCACTTATAATGATTTAATTAGGTGCGTGCTTGTACTCAATAAAATAAGCAGCCAGCTCAACTTTCCTGCACAGGGATATGCAAACTGTCCTTCTGAATGTTCTAAATTGAAGTGACGAACACATGTTTCTACATGGGTTTTCTCATTATATGGAATGACCTAATGCTTTACCAAAGCCTCTTAGGAGAAACTTCAAACAAAATTCAGTCTACAATTTAAAGGTAACTATTGCTTCGTAATCTCCTCTTAGGGGAAGTCCTAAGAGTAAAAAAAACAGCTGTTTCAAACTTAATCAAGTACAATACTGGCAAAAAATACATTTTACACTTCCATAAAAGACACAAAATTCTTTTGGCCCCTAAAAAAACCACCTACATTCAATACTGAGCACTCTGGAACAACTCAGATTTTATTTGCCAAATCCAGCTATTCCAGAGGTGCTGGGCAGCAAACCTAAATATATTTTGTCTCTGGACTTGTATTTTTAGGGAAATAATCCAGTTTTAATACTGGTTTCAGATTAAAACAGTAAGTGATCTTGGTCATTTTTGGACTAGAATTGAGAGCTGTTGTTGGAAGAAAGTAATGGCAGTAGCACTACTTCAGAACACAGATATCTGTGCTGCTAAAATTACAGTTATATCCAGTACAAATAATATAATCACAGTGCCAAACAAAAGATATTAATAACACATTTACCTTTGCCAGAGTGGATACAGAATGAACCTTTCTTTTATCTTTCACAATGCTGTCAGCCAAATCAGCAACTGAGAGCCCCACAGACCAAGATCTCTGACCTTTTCCCTTTAGGATTTCCATAGCTCTATACATAAACCAGGAAAAGGAGAAAAATATGATGTTTAGATTGTAATTTTTTTGTTTGTTTGTTTCTATGTAAAACCCAAAATACAGGTCTAAGTGTACCATATCAGGTAAAGTGTACTACAAAAATATGATTCTCCATTTTGGAAAACACAATGGAATAAAGAGTTGCTGAAAATAATTTTTTTCAATATTTTTTCTCTACACTCATAAAAATTCTCTTTTCTGTTAAGAGGTGTAACTGATAATTAAATCAGTTAAATTCATCCAAACTGGTGCTTTATTTTGAAGCAAATGCTTTCAACACAAACTCTGAGAAAAATGGGCTAGAAGGCTTGTCTAGTATCTGTTTTAAATTCACAAACAGCTCTGATATTTTGCTGTATATTGTGCTGTCTCCTTACATCACAAGCTCAATGTTAGTAAGAATTTTAGAAAAACAGTGGCCATGTACATGTCCATAAAAGTGAGTGACAACTTGACCTACAATTTCCTATAAACTCAATGTATGAACATTTTACAGCAAGCTTCCCCCACTTCATAAAGAGCTGAAGAACATGTAAACATCAAGTGCCTAAACATGAAGAAAAAAGAAAGGTTATAATGGTGCTACCTGTTAGCCACCTTTTCCCTTGAGTCACGAGCAGCCATTGCTTCTGTTTGATTTGCAGCTACATTACAGCTGGTCCATGATGGTACTAAATACAAACAACAACAAAAAAGAAAACCAAAAACATTTGAGGTTGTGGTTTCTTTTGTTTTTTTATTTTTTTCTTCCTGTGATAAATGGCAAATACTTTTGTTACTACTCCAGATCTACAGACTTTGGCACCCCAAAACAGCATTACTTAAAGCCATTATTATGAGAATTTACTACTTCTCTTACTATTTTTCTCATTACCCTCATTACTTTTCTCAATTATTCTTCCATTATTCAGTTACTTAGACACCACCAGGACATTACATGCTCATAGTCATAAAAAGCATCACTTTACCTTTGTCTTCCCCTTGTTCACCAATAACCCAGGCATCTTTTGCCAGCACCTCTGCTTTCATAATGTTGGTCAGCACATACTGAAATCTCTCTGAATCGAGGTTGGCACCTACTCCAATGACTCTGGTTTTGGGAAATGAGCTCAGCTTCCACGACACAAATGTCATTACTTCAACTAAATGTCAAAGAAAAAACATGTTCGCAATGAAGGACCACTCAAAATTCAACTCAACTGCAAATTATGAATCATCATCACAAAAAATTCTGGATTTCTTTACTTTAGGAAAGGCATAAGCATGTAAGAACATATTGGTAGTTTATTTCAACCTAAACCACAAAGTTGGGTGGGGAAAAAGTGAAAAAATAAGAACAGTAATTGTAAGAGAGTAAGAAGAGCTGTCTTCAATGCATTACAGGATAGATGCTGACTCTTCTTTCATTTCCTAAACAGTGATTTTGCTTTATCTTAGTTCACAGTACAACTGACCTGGAAATTTAAGCCTTCCACCAAAATCTAACTGCAATATTTACTATTAATGCTATACTTTGTATATGAGTAGCCTATAAGTGTGAACATATGGCACATAACACACATGGATCTATGCTTCCTGCACAGGAGAAATTTGCACATAAAATTCACAACTGACAAGAGACAACAGCCAACGGATGCTAATGATGGAAGACACAGTCAGGTTGAAACTACACACAGAAACATACAGAAATACATACCTGTTACACAAAACAAAGTACACTATTTTCTTTTGTCTTGGTAACAGTAAAGAAAAAACCCTCAAAGACAGTGTCCTGCTCAAAGCTGAAAAGGAAAACATCTTTCAGAGTAGCAAGAATTGTTGACTAACTAACCAGGTGTATTCAGCAGTATAATTTTTAAAACAGGCCAGAGAAAAAGCCAGGTGAGGGACAGAACATTATTCAGAGTACCAGCATACCTGGATGAGAAGCAACAAGGAGAACAGCATTCTGACTGTAGTGGGATACTGCTGGAATAATTCCTCTGAACAAATCCACATTGCTTTGTATGACATCGAGGTAAGTCTGAGCATTGCCCAGAGAATTAACTGTAAGCACCACAACTTTGGAATCAGCTGAAGCAGAAAAATCTGAAAATATAAATCAGGAAACACATTTTTGAAATTTATGTAATTCTGTTGAGTTTTAGATGCAAAAACCAAGAGCTGTTCTAAAGGCTGAGCTACAGCATCCAGCTTAATTAGGGATTCTTTGCCTTCTGTCCCACTCCTACCCCCAGTGTGGAATTTGGGGCACTTCCACAGCTCTGCCACAGAACTACCTTCCAGTTTTGTAGGTGCCACACACAAAAGGCAGACTACAGTTTGTCCAAGATTACAGAGCAGAGACCAGAAAACATCTAGACAGCTTTGAGAGGTAAACTTTTCCAAGTTTTCTTGGCAAGAAAGAAAAAAAAATCCATTAAAAGGCTCCTTAACTTTTATTCCAACTGTTAAAGAAGGGGAAAGACTTGTACTCCTTTATCTGAGGCTTCTTCTATAATTTTTGATCTTATACCTTAATCAAGGGCATGTAGACAACCATGAGAAACACTCCAAAAGTCTATTTATTAGCTCAAATAAAAGACAAGTTGTATTTATTAGCCCAAAGAAACACACAACCATGCTCACTGAAGGACTTTGTAAGTCAAAGCTGCCTTGAGCAGCTATCTCTGAATATCTGAGTGCCACACAGCTGATCAGCCTGGACAGAGAAATACCACCACTTCTGGAACCAGCTGAAGCCAAAGCAGAGGTCTAATGCACTGACAAATTGAAAGCATACTACGTAGGATATAATTAATACCAGCTTGCCCCAAACCTAGATATAAACACACTGAAATAGCAGGTGACAGTATAGAAGCATTTTGTAGTACTGTAGCTTCTTCTAGAACTGCTAAATGCAAACATACAAGAGGCAACCATAGAGGCACAAACAGATTCGTGGTACAGTTGCACAACCAGGGTTCAGGAAAAAAAGGTGTGCTAGCAGTAAAACCTGCAAGATAAGATCAAAGAATGTACAGCAGGCAATGCCAACTGCAGAATAAGTCACAAAGATGCCTGGTGGAACCAGAACAAGTGCCTGTCCCCAGAATAAGATAAATTAAAAGAGAAGCACAAGAAAACCCCTCATTTCATCTTGCAAAGGTGCAAGTAACATGGAAACACGACACATAAGCAAGGAAGAATGTAACAATTCAGTTCCAGCTTTCCCTGTGGAAAAACTTGTGAGCTGCATGGCCTCAACCTCTGCAATCATCAAAAGCTGTAACTAATCACTAATTACAGAGACATGGCATTGGCTGTCTTGAATTGTACGCTCACAGCTGACTGAGGACAAGGTTATTAAGAACTCATTGACTATGCAGTGATAGAGATTAAGGACTCACTATTGGCCATGTGCATGTTTAAGGAACATCAAGCTAGAAAAGCAGCCCTTTGAAACACACCTTTATTTGTCAGCCTTTTGAACACTGGTTTTGATAGCATAGGGTTAAAATGTTTCTAAAATCATGGGAATTATATACAGTATATTCAGGGGGAAGAATGAAAGGTTGGGTCTGGGAGGCCTGGGAAAGGGAACTAGGCCCTGGGAACAAATGGTATTATTGGGCTTTATTAGATCATGTGAAACTGCACCTGTGCAATCATCATGGGATAAATCATATGATTGTTAAATGTAATGACTGTTTGGTAATTTAATATAATTATTGTTTAATCATAATAAAAATCATGAGAAACAATGTAATTGTAACAAGAATCAAGAGAAAGGATGTTTGGGGGACCTGATGATAATTACAAATTCATGCTTGAATAAGATCAATGTATACAACAGAACAATGTGGGTTTAATAATTAATAATATAGTTTTACAATTAAAAGGGTATAAAAACATGTCCATCTCAAATCCATGTCAGAGATTTGGGTTTGTACCCTGATTCCCAGAGCTCTTCAATAAAAGCACCTGCTTATAATCATCCTGTGATTATGTGTTTCTACCCTAACACTTCCACAGCCTTCATTAATTCCTATGCAAATATTTTTCCCCCTTCCCTCCCTCTCTCTGCCATGACACAGAAGTTCTAGCTTGGCTGCAGGAGTTGAATTTCAGCATTAGCCTCTCACCTGCAAGTACAGACTTGTAATAAAAGGCAGCCTATGTGCCACTCTATCTCCCCAGATGTCCTGCTCTTGTTAAAAGGAGCACGAGCACACACAGTATAGCACCCACTCCTGTTCCAGAAACATCTCATACCTTTGCTGATCTCCACATTTGGCACAGCAAAGATCTCCAAATCCATGGTCCCTCCTTTTGCTGCACCTTCAGAAAGATCCAAAAGAACCACCTTGTCTGCAACATCCTGTATGAATAAAAATAATACAGATCAATAATAAACCAAAACAAAACTTGTTCTTGTGAGAGTGAGGAATAAAAACCAAAATTCCTCCAATTTAATTGTTTGCTGGTCAAAATTACAGCTGAACTACAAGGAAAAGGACTTAGTTTAGGAAGTCTAACTGAAAAAAAACACATTACAAAACAAACAAAAAAAACTCACAAAACTATCTCTGGGAAGTCAAAAATGTTGATGTGACTGTTGTGTCCAACAGAGCTGTGATGAAGTACAGCCCACCTACAGACCATCCTTTTCCAGGGAACTAGGAGATCCCAGTTGTAAGAGGCTACTGCTGAGACAAGAATCCCTTAGAGATTTTCAAAGTAAGTGAATTCAGTAGTCAACCCTTTGAATTAAAAAAGCTGACTGAGAAACCAGGGCAGAAAACTGACACCTCTGCATGTCCATAAGTTAACTGAGAGACTAATGATCTAAGCAGTGACAGCTGTTAAAACTGATGAGGCATTCCTTAGTGTCAGATATTAAGAACTAGATTGGAATCCTCTCTCTTAATTAGGTCTCTTGCTATTTTAAATAATTACATACCTTTGCTGCAATGGCTAGTACACATGCAATGCCAAGATCTCCAGCTCCAACAACAGTAATTTTGTTAAAACATCCTTCATTTCTGCCTCCAGTTTTACTCCTTGATTTCATGTCAGTCTCTCCTGCAATGAAAAGAAAACCACAAACTTAGGTGCTGGTTCACACTGTATCAATACAAGTATTGCTGCTTCAAAGGATTGTGGTTGTGCCAGAGTTAAATCAAGTTATACGGACTTTTTCAAAACAGCAGTCAAGACTGACCACAGAAAATCCATCACAACTTGCAAGGTGTAAAATAAATATTCTTCTCTTGACAGGAATGTTTTTATCACTAAGTAGAAATAGATGAGCATGACAATAGCAAGAAGCTAAACACTAATACCACAAAAACAGCACTCCCTTTGCTGCTGTTACAGGTGTGCGCACAGACCACGGTTATAAAATTTGTAAAATATAAACCATGTAGGCTTCTTTGTGACATGAAATAATGACAATAAGTGAATATATCTTATAAGAACATTAGAAACAAGTCCATGAAAACATCCCCACCTTCAGTAATCTTTGCAATATAGGAGAGAAGTTCTGATTGCCTGGCTGCATCAGAAGATGACAGTGAGTACAAAGGGAGCTCTTCCTCAAACTTTGCAATCATTTCCTTGATTAATCCAATGAGAGTTGATTTAGGCTGAAATACAGCAGACAAACAGAAGACAAAACAGCTGAACAGCTATTTCATATAGTGGTATCAGCTGTGAACTGCCAGAGCCACACAAAATTTAATCAAATTATAAATACTGACACTCTTAACATTTACACAAACACCAAAGGGAGAGAAAACCAAACAGGAGTATGGATTAAAAGGAATTCTAAACTGAAATTACCAGTGTTAGTAGTTTTTGAAGGCATCCATGCATATATGGAAGCCTTTAATATAGCCACATCCAGTATTATATTAAAATCCTAGATAAAGAGAAGTTAGTTCAGTCTTCTTAGGTGAGCTCAATTGTCCAGAGTTGTGGTAATTCAATCTTCCTCCAGGCAAGACACACTGTGAAGTCAGCAGAAGTTCCCTTAGGAATTTCTGTATCAATAATGTAAAATACAGCCCATTAATTTCAAAAAGCTGGCATCCATTAAATTATTTGTACTGGCCTAGCAGTCATATTTAAGTGAGTAATTTAATACAGTGCATAAAATCATTTAGCAACAGCACTGACTTTTGAATTGCTGTTTCAGAGTTCTGCCAAAAGAGACATACCCAAAAGGCAGAAACTTCCATTGAATTTTCCTGAGGGATATTCAACAGGTCTCACTATTCATAGCAACAAAGCATCATGAGGCTTACATTGCTTTGTAAAGAATCAGTCCCTTTTTTCTTTAAAATCACTTCCAATTGCCTTTCCAAGCCTCAGCCTGCCTGAAAGCTCCACGTGATACCACGCAATATTCCCAAAATCTTCCCTCCCCTGGTCACTCCACCTCTTACATGGCTCCAGTTCTGCAGGTAGGGCAGATAAATCCTGCCCTGTGCATCCACGTGTTTCCCCACTGCAATGCCCATGTTTGCAGTCGGCTTCAGGAAGCAAATGGGGGGAGCAAAGGGATGAGAATCCAGGATCCACAGACGAATAGGAATGTTATAGGAATTACCTGTTCAACACAAAATAAAAGCCATTACTAACTTCTGCATCAGGAAGAGGCACTAAAGAGCAGTCGGGTGTGGGGGCTGATTCACACTTTGTACTAACAAAAGAATAAAGCCTGACAGATCACTTCCAGATCCATACTGGAAAATATTTATATTATTTAAGCTAATTAATAAAACCAGGCTTGTCTGGATCAACTTGAAGTGCTACTGATTGTGCCCTTCTTAATATAAAGCTCTTAATCGTTGTTTTGTTTCCCAGAGGCCTCTCTCAGCCAACGTGTCCCCTTTTCCCAACAAAGAAAGGTTTAAAGGTTTCATATATATATATGTGTGTGTGTGCAAAAAAAGCATCTATAAAGAGCTTTGCATCAGACTTCAAAGGCTTCAAGTTGAAAATAAAATATTGCCTGCAAGTTATTTTTGGGCACTGACTATATAAGTGTAGGTCTCAGAGAGTTCACACAAGCCCCACTAGCACCAAAGAGTTTGCCAACACGGTCTCAAATGACACCATTTTTAAAATAGTTCATTTACTTATTTAATGAATAGCACCTTTTTTCAGCATCTGTGCACTTGTTACTGCAGAAGTGACTTCTACCAATTCAAAATATTTTCTAGTCCCCTTTGAAGACACTGCACAGTGAACTGTTAAGAGGCAGCACCCAACACATTTTACATTTACATTCATAACTGGCAAGAAAAATATGTGTGATTTATCTCACCATATTTCACTGGAACAGTACCACTAAAATTCAGGAGGTCCTTCTGGGATCCATCCTTGAAGGCTGCAATTAAAAATGCAACTAAAAGTAAAAAAAAAAACCTCCTTTCAAAGCATTCCCATCTACAACTACAAATATACAACAGCGACTTTTCTTTAGAAATCAAATACACTCCTCCTGGAAGAACCAAGACTAGAATATTACTAAGAACCCCCCCTCCCCTACATTTTAAAATATTTCCTTAATGCAATTTTAACAAAAAATTGCATTGCTAAAACTAAGCAAATCATTAGTCTGAAAACCCCTTGTCCTATGTAATCCTGCTGTTGTGGGAATTTCCAGTTAGGATGATGGATTCTGGAAGTCACATTCCACAAGCTAAAGCCATCAAAAGACTTTCAGTACAACAATGAAATATGGGAAAATGGTGTTGCATATAAAGAATTTAAAGCATCAATCTTCTGTAATTACTGACAAGTTGAAGTAAGATGAATTAAATGAGTTGCTAAGGTTTTTATATGTATACATCCTTGGAAGAGCATTCAGGAACAGTATTGTGGCATGAGAAATTTTACTGCAAGTCAGCATAAAGACAGGAATACAATGAAAATATTTTCACATTCCATTACACACAGTCTGCAGTTTGGCAAGTAAGAATCCCCACAAGTAGTTCAGAGTAAGTGTATCACTTCTTACTGTATGTGTTCATGGAGAACGTGAAGTTCGGGTAGGTCTTGCTAACATTCTTCAGCTCTTCTATGGTCAGGTCTCTGAACTTATACTGGGAAGGGAGAGAAAAAAATAAGGAAAAAAGTTTCGCTTCAAAGGCTTCTGTATGAGAGATGGGGAAAAGGACATTACAGAAGGCAGAAACACAGGATGAAGAAGGTAACAACTACTTTTAGTATTATAAATTGTTTTGATGTGAAACAAATTATCAAAAAGAATTGATTACAGAAAAGCTTTGAAGCTGTTGCAGGTCTGCCGTTGCTACATAAGAGATCTGAAATTCTGAGCATCACTCCTTATACACCATTTCTTCCCCTTTACAGCTGTGTGAGCAGAAGTTTAGTAAAATTTAGTCTCTTCTGCACACATTAAAAATAATATAAGAATATGAACCTCTTGGACAGGGGAGGTTATTTTCTTACTGTTAAACTCAGATCCACCTGCACACATTTTAGAAGAGTTTACTAAGATGTCACTTTCCACAAACGTGTAATTAGTTAGTCTCTGGGATTTATTTTTCTTTTTCATTTTTAAACTGTCCTTGAGAGCTGAGAAAATGAATCACTGCTGCTTCATTGAGACTGTCCCCAGCCAGTTCAATACCTGAAAATACCAAGAGATTTGCATCCTCCCACATCCCAAAGTTACAAAGAGTATTTTCCATTTCCTAGATTAAAGCCTCTGCTTCTCATTTAGAAAACGTGGTGCTGTTTTTTTGGAACCTTTGCCTAAGCAAACAAAACTGCTGCCTGACAGTGGCTTGAAGAGCTGCTCACTGCCCTGGAATAATTGTCACGAAACAGTAGCTAAAATCGAATTTCTCTTCAGTCACCCCGGCAGCAATGCAACAGCTATGGGCATGGCACAGTTATTTTCTGTTTTCTGTCTACAGGAAAACACAGAGCTGGCAACAAGAAACACCTTCAGTCAGCTTCTCCCCAGCACTGGATTCTGCAAAGTCACCCAGAAAAAAAAATATAACCCAATGTTCCCTAATTACGAACGTCTACACAACGTACGACATTTTTTGGAGGCGTTGATAGATCTGGTTGTGAAACCAAAGTTATCTTTCCCCAGCTGGCCTCCCTCTAATCTTAATACAAAACATTCCTATCAAATAGTTGGTCCTCTTCTACAGATCACAAGATTTACGGGGTGACTCGACACAGACCTTCCTCATTTCGCACCCAAAATTATCTGGCATACCCAGAGCCTAAATACGCCCAGCTGAGTTTTTCATATGGAAATCAGAACGCTCAGAGGAATGCTACAACAACGCGTCTGCGCTCCCAAGGCGTGGAGGCGCTACGGGGGGGAATGCCACCAGAAAAAAAAAAAAAAAAAAGTTATCAGTTTGCGGTGAGTGAAGAGTCAGGGTTCAGCGGTGAGGCGCGGCGCGAACCGCGGGGATGAACCGATGCGGGATGAACTTAAAGCTCGGCTTTAAGTAGCAGAACACCGGGATGCGAAGGGACAGGACAGGAGCTGACGGGACGGGAATCCCCGGGCAGGCAGCCCCGGGACGCAGCCGCCCTTCCCTGCCCTTCCCAGCCCCGCGCCCGCTCTCCCGCCGGGTCCCTCCTCCCTCCCCTCCGTCCCCTCAGCGCCGCCCGCGCCCCCTCCCCTCCCGCCCTCCCCTCGGCGCGGGCGCGCGCACCTTGCCCAGCTGCCGGCGCAGCGCCTCCTCCGCCAGCGCCATGGCGGCGCGCGCCGCCTTCCCTTCCCGGCGGGCCCCGCGCGCCGCCGCGCCGCCCCTCAGGGAGGCGGCCTGGGCTCGCCGGGAGAACCGGGGAGATTCCCGGCGCTTTTAATTGTCCTTCCGCTACCCTGAAACAGCGGCATGCGCTACCGTGACCGTCTCGGCTAGGTGCTGTTTGCACCCGCCGCGGTGAAAAGTCGGCATAATCTTAAACCGGGATTTTCTTTGATCGTTTTCGTAAGATCATTGTTTACTTTCAGCAGGAAAGGAGACCTAATCAAATGAAGAGGCGGCAGCCAGCCCAGCCAAGGACATCCGTGAATGAACAAGCTTTAAGGATGCAGATCGAGATGTTGTTCATAGAATCACAGACTGCTAGTTTGGAAGAGGACGATGGGGTCCAGCTCCCTGGCCCTGCACAGCACACCCCAGCAGTCACACCGTGTGCTTTAGTGTTGTCCGAACACTTACTGACCTCTGTCAGGCTCAGTGCTGTGACCACCTCCATGGGGAGCCTGTTCCAGTGCCCAAACACCCTCTGGTGAGGAACGTTTTCCTGATATCCAACCTAACCTCCCCTGACAATGAACATCATGCTATTTCTTCACTGGTCACCACAGAAAGGCACGAGTGTCTGTCCCCCTTCTTCCCCTCCTGAGGCAGCTGTAGACTCCAATGACAGCTCTCAGTCTCCACAACACGGAACAAGCCAAGTGACCTCATCTACTTCTACAGCTTCCCCTCCAGACCCTTCACCATCCTAGGAACACTCTTCCAAACAAAGCCATAGATTTTTGCTTATATTCTTACCAAACGAGCTGTAGAAATTCTCCAAACTGGGATTTATCAAGCAATATATGCAGCTCTTATATTGTTACAACTCTTGCTGCATAGAAGATCACCCTATGTATTAAAAGCCAGCATTGTGCCAGCAGCACAGATCTTCCTGACAGATGTTAACTTTTCTACCAAGTCTCAAAGAAAAGATGGTAAATGAAACAGAAAACAGACTTCAATTTCTCAGGTGCTAAGGGAGAGGGCAAATTAAAATGACAGTCTTGGGGTGACATGGGTCTTGGCTTGCAACATACTGCTTTGCACTTTTATTCAGCTCTACACAAGAGGAAAATGACAGTTTCTACAGCCTCAAACTTTTAAACTCTAAATACTTGTCTCATTCTGCTTGCCTGTGAACATCCTGTATCTATAGGAATGCTAACTTAGAGCAAAGCCAAGGGAAAGGATTATCAACCACAGGAAACTACAATCCAGGAAGAATTTTAAAGGATTTTCTCCAGTGGAGAAAATAATGGAATGCTATGAGTTGTCTAAATTAACTTAAGAGTAATGGAATGGAAATTACAAGTTGAACTTGCAAATATTAAATGCTATGGGAAAAATTTACACTTCTAAAATATACTCGAGTGATCATCCCAGATACCAAAGACTGGGAAATAAATGCAGATCAACAACACCACAAGTGGCAGGAGCAAGTTCCTTAACAAAACCCAAACCACCGTCAGCTCTAGGGATATCATGACTAAGATATTTATTTATCTCAGTGTTCCCCTTTGTTCTGAACAACCAGCATGTCACCAGTGTGTATGATTACACTGGGACCATTTTATATCACTTTCAAAGCACAACCAACCAAGGCTGGATTTAAGCCAGCAGCTGTGAGTACATCAGTCTTCATTGCCAGCTGTGAAGACAGTGAAGAGACTGCATGAAACAGTTATATTGATTTTCCTGCCAGCATCAGCACCTCACACTGCTTGCAAACAGGGCTCCCCAGAGCGCTGGGCCACATCATGCACCATGAACTGGCATTGCCACATTCCCTTTGTACACAGCTGGCAAACAGGAGCGTTGCCGTCTCCCTCCTTTCGGCTGGGGTAGAGGGTGGTAACAGCAGCACATCCCTCTGCCTTAACTTTCAACATTCACCTTGTGGGACCAGGTGCCTGTTTACATACCACTCACAGTCACATATGACACCACTGGGGAGGTCTCAGAAACCCTTCCTGCACATTCTGTACAAATCAAGAACCAGATAAAGTGCCCCTCCTGTCCAAAAAGAACCATAATCAGTGTTATTCATCAAGTACAGAGCAGCAGGTCAATCCACAGATGCTCTGCTCTACCATACACATTTCTTTGGTCAAATCTTGACATACTGGACATGTGTGAGGACTACAAGGCATCCATCCATACAACACAAGAGCTGGAAGAAGGTAGCAGGGAGAATTACTGCCTTATTGTGATAGGGAGCTGAGGACAGACCCACAACAAACATCATATATGCCTTAGTTGTATCATTCAAGGGAGCAACTTAGCTCTCCTGAAGAAATCCACAAGAGAGGTTTCATACATGGAGAAGCACATGTAAGGCACTCGCACAGCCTTTCGTACTCTGTGTGCTCACAGGTATGTATCCAGTTATTCCCACTCACTACAAAACTTGCAACTCTACACTCAAGTGTTTTTAAAATCAGAATCAAGACAACTCCTTGAACAAAAAAAAAATACTGAAGCTCTTGATTTGTTAAATTGTTGATTGCAATCAGCTTTCAGACAGAGCCTGAGAAATGGCACCAGACACTCGCCTGCCTGTTCTCAAGCAAGGAATGTTGAAAAAGTTACATCCAGGAAACAAAAAAATTCATGAATTTGCCAGTGGAAGGAGAAGGATGCAGGCAAAACCCGAGACTCCTATGAGGAACCAAACGGAGGAACCCTCAAAGCAAAGTAAGCACCAGGTGGTGTGGAAAAACAGCACTATTAGTTGTGGACGGAGAAGTGAGAACCAAACTCATGATATATTTGATTACTTCGGGAATGACCTCTGTCCCTAATTTCATTCCACAGAGTATGGTAAGCATGGTATGTCAAAGGCTTTTTAGCTTCCCAGGCTCATGGAAAAATAAATGTTTCCACATGCAGTTCCAAGGGTAAGAAGAGGCTAGCTATGGGATAAATAAATTGCAGTTCTGTTCCTGTGGAGCTGAAATGTTATTCCAAATAAACAACTACTGAAAGCTGCCCTCAAACAAGGGAAACATTACTTACTTTTACCCCATCCCCCCTCCCCAATCTGAATGAAATAATTTTGCTTCCAGAAGCAGCTTTACTGGCTGGGTTAAGGTAATGACTCAATGTAGGAACACCTCTGCCTTGAAATAATGGCAGAGATTGACTGATTACAGATTCAGATATTCAGACACATTAAAAATCTCCAAAGAAGGTAAGAATTCATGCCTTCAAAACAAGGTACTCATAGGACACATTAAATGCAGATTTGCAATATTTTCAAAGAACATTTTTTTAAGCACAAGAGTGTGCAAGCATTGCTGTTCCTCATAAAGGCAGGTGGGCTCATTGGTATGTATCCACTCATCCCTCTGGGAAGTGGGTCACAGCACCAGCTGATCAGAACAGTCATTTACTGCCACCATCAAAGCAGGAAACCCTTCCAGAAGAGATAGCCATCAAGGGAGTTCAGACTGCTTAATGGGAATATGGAAACCCAAGAAGGATGCTGCTTGAGAACACTTCAAATGCAAAAGATTAAAGGCAATGGGTACACTTGGGTATATTATCATTCTAAATACATTTTCCTCCAAGTACATACTATGTCACGACCTAAACTACAGGAGACACCAGGAACTCTCAGATCTGTGCTGAAGGCTTAAGTGACTCCATTACATTTTTCATACCTTCTTGCTGGCTGCATGAGAACCATTCTGGGAGAACATTCAGACTGAGGCTGCTGTACTTGAGAGCTCAGAGGAAACAGCAGAAAGTAATTCTGATAAAGCTTCCATAAAAGTAAACCAATGAGAAATAGCAGCAAAATGTTTAATGCCTGCAATTTATTGTATACATACTCTGCAAAATGTATATGCATTTGGTGTGTGCTATACACTTCCTTGACAGCACCAGAGAGCAGGTAAGCTATGTACGCGTTTTTAACCTGATTTGTCACATTGTGTAAAAAGACACCGTGCACACATGATATCCCCAAGGGAAAAAAATCATTGGCTAAAACTAGAAGCACCCATATTTACACACTAACACTTTAATATTGTGTCACACCCACTCACCAAAATAAATAGAAGTACATTCATCACAATTTAAACACCAGTCTCTCCATATATTTATTTCTTTCTGACATGTTTTGGTCTCCAGAAATATGCTATATCTAGAAATATGTATCAGCTACTAGATTATGTTACAAAATGCAAAAAAAAAAAATAGAAAATTAGTTTTCCTGGACAATATTTTGGGCTTTACACAAAAATAAATCCAGATTTCCATAAAGATCTCATATACTTCTTGAAAGATTTTTATTTTAAAGCACAGCACAGAGTTGCACACTAAGGCTTCCTGTGATATGCAAAACCCTGGCCTCCAAAAGACATTGCTGTAAAGTGAAATACAGCTCAAGTGTAAATACAAGACATTTTCAAAAAGTAGTCATCAATAGAAAGTGCCCTTCATTTGATTTAGCATTAGCAGTAAAGAAGTAGCTACCTTAATTGTGCAATCAAAGCCAGACCTGGAAGGGTTCTCTGAAAATTGTTATTTCACACTCTCAAGTTTAAGGATATAGAATCTGAGATAGCAGAAACCAACCTTTTTATCCTCCTACATTCATTATTTTTTGACACAATTTAGTAAAAAGGCACATTGTCAAATGGTGAATTAAAAATCTAAAAAACAAACCAGAATTTCCTTAAATACAATTAAATCATTAGCTGAACATCCAATCCCGATAAACCAATGTAAGCATTGTTCCAGTTTTTCTTCACCTCAAATTCAGATGCACTTTGGAAGTACTGAAATACTGTCATTAGATGAATACTATTAATCTGGCAAACAGTAAACAAGTTTTTGGATACAAGGTCAGGAATTAAAAAACAAGTTTAGCTCCTTCCTAGCTGACATACAAATATGCAACAAATATTCAAGCACATTAAAAGCCAAACATTTGTACAAAATAGGAAATGCATCAGCATCCCGTACCAATTATGAGAAAGTACTTCTTGACTGTAAAATTACAAATGTGTCCTTGAATAATTTTTCATATGAAATAGACAAAATTTAAGCAATGATCACAGCGTGAAGAAAGATATACAGTGTCTTAGGGAGGCTAGCAGAGTACATTCCAGTCACCATCTAAATGACAAAGTGCTTTACAGATTATAACTGATCTTGCATGGTTAAATAATCAAAGTGGTGAAATAACCAGGTTTTACTTAACCTGTATTTGTCTGAAATGCAGGTTTCTTTCCCAACTGAACCAATTTTAACTTAACTTTTTTTTTTTTTGCTTCATAAGAGACTTTTTTCTCCCCAACCAGGCAGGAAGTTGCTCACAGATGATATAGCTGTCTGGGTTGATGGACCTCGAATCTTCCTCCAGCTAAAAAGAATTAAAAAGTACAAACCCAGAACATGATCATGGTCCCAAAGTTCATTGTCCTAAATGCATAATGCTAGAAACCAGGAAATCTCCAACAGGAAATCTGAGATGGTCCCAATGCAGCAGAGAATACAACACACTTCTAGACAGTGAAGTCACACTATCTTGCATGGTTCTCAAGTGTGTACACTGAGAAAGTTCTTGATAGTTAATAGAGAAAGTTAAAACTACAGAGGAGCAACAATGCTATTTTCACCTGGGCTCCATGTTAGCTAATACTGAGATAGTCTATAGAATCTATACCAGTAACTTACATCAGTTGTTTTGCTGAGGCAGTGAAATGGTACACCATTGACAGAAAACATCTTAAAAAGGCAAAGCTGTTTTTTCTTACATTAAGAATCAGATGTTTAAAACTTGAGCAGCTTCCAAGACTGTTCCTTACACATTGCTATCTGAACTGCTTCCTAGAAGCAGCACTGTTAAGAACAGCCCCAATAGGAAAGGTTCCTTTGTTGTTTTTCCACAAGGTAATTTTTTCCTTTTTCCCCACCCCCCAACCAACACCCAAAGCCCTTTTTCTACTTTTTAAAGTATTTCTAGCATTAAAACATCATGGCCTGAAGCAGCTGAAGGCAGATGCTACCAATGGAGTCCTGGAGCTCAAGGCAAAGCTGAGTATGACACTGGTGAGCTTTGAAGGGCAACTTGGACAAATCCAAGTAGATGCAACACCAGATTTGAGCTTCAGGTCTCAGTGCAACTCCTGTAGACTTACATGAGCCCTGTGCTGATTGTAAACAAATTCAGTTACTGAAACAAACAGTCTTTAAGTGCATAGTTAGAAATAATGTGCAAATATGGGCATTAAGGTAAGTAACTGAACTAACTCTCCTGCTACACATATTTTAGGGTTTTGGCTTGATGAAATCAATCACAAATATTAACTAGTTAACAATATATTAATACTGAAAAGCTGCAAATGCATTCTAACAAAACTTAATTCTGATGTTCTTTCTGAATAGTAAAACTAATTAGATAAACGACTGCTTCACATTTTAAATAATTTAACCATCAGATGTTTAATGCAAGAAAAAACATGATTTGGAAAAGCAGCAGAAGCTGTTAAACAAATCTGAAGATTTACAGGGTAGGAGAAGAATTCCCAAGCATATGCTTGAGCCCAAAAGCACAGGTTACATACAAACACTAGAAATTTCTGTTTTCAGGGTGTGTGTTTCTCATACTGAATTAGACTGGCACTGGAATTCCAGACACAGCAAAAGCCAACAATCTTTTGGCCATATCCATCACTGCACAATTTGCAAACGACATGCACTTTTCTGTTTAGAAATAAAGAGGTTCAAATTATTTTTATGGGTCCTCAAATCAAAAGATCTGCAGCACTTTATTGCCTTAAATACCTGTGGGCTGTGGCTGAATTTACACCCAAGCTGCTGCTGTAAAGAAGGTGACATTTTAACACTTTGAGGTTCATGTTGGGAGACAGGGCAGGATATAGAGCGATTTCTCCAAGTCTCAAGAAATATCAGGAAAAAAGAATGCTATTCCATTCTTTCAAGTGAATGCAAAATTGGTTTACTGGTACGTGGCCCACACAGTTCCAAGTCAGTGCATAGCTAGTCAATATTTCTGCTGGCATCTTGAACTGGTTTAATCAATGGAATTAACATCTATTAATTTTATTCCATTTAATATGCATTAGTGCATTAATTTCTTCATAAAAAAACAACCCTGGCAAGTATTAAAAATAAATATCTTATTTAGGTCAAACTAAAGCCTTGCTTTTCAGTACTTTAATCCCTTTAAATATTCTTTTGCCCTCTAACAAGCAAATGGAAACTGAAGTAGAGTAAGAGATGTATGGAGGCAGAGGGGAGCAGAAACATGAACAAAAGTCAACACCATGAGTCAGTTAACGGGTCCTCAGCTTCTTTGACTGTCTCTTGCGTTTCAGTTCCTCTTCTTCCCGTCTCAGTTCTTCCAGGTCTTCCTGAACACCGAGTCTCAAGCTGCCAAACAAGATTAAATCCTTTACACTGCTACTCAGGACACTTGAGGTTTTACTTCTACACACCCAAAAAACAATGTTAAAAGTACTACAGCTGACTTAAGAATAATTTCATGTAAGATTTTCTTTAATTATAGAATGAATGCAGCTTTAAGAAACCAAGATTTTTTAAAATCCTAATATCAGAATCAAATATTTCAAGGGAAAATAAAGATACTTCTGTCAAAAAATAAAGATTGCATTAAAAAATTAATATATAAGGTCTTTTTTCTCCCAAAAAGCAGCTACTGAAACACATCCATTGAAAAAGTAAAATTCAATTTAACTCAAGTTTCTTATCTCCACTTCCTTTATGCTACATTGTGTAGTTAAAAGTGAGTCAGGAATTCAACTCTGCAAAATCTCACTCTAAGATGTCAGCAGAGAGTTTGGCTAACAGCAATATCACTTTAAAATTCCATTTATTTCTCTTAACTTCACTTAATAGACTATAGCTTTCCATGGGCTGCAGCTATTCCTTGGGAGCCAGGAGGAATAAGGACACTGGCTATAACTTCAAAGAGTTTCTAATGCTCAAGGCACCTTCTGAATAACCATATAGAAATTTCAGCAGAACAAAAGAATTTGGTGAGACCATGCATTCCAATATTTGCCTTTTCTATAAAAACCCTTATAGTTTTCACAAAGTTTGTCCCATCACTCATTTAAAAACAAAGAATCAGTTTGGCATAATAACTGTGCAGGCCAAAACTAACATGAAAACATCATCTTCATAATTTAAATCAGTGACTATAAAAACTTGTCAGCCTGCTTTTTCTACTTCTATAAAATAGACATATACACATCTATAGATAAAAACAAATAAAACTTCCAGACTTCTAAATAGCAGAATATTGTAATGCTTGGGACAAATTAAAGGATTTGGAATTTGAACTGAAATGCATAATTCAAAAAAATATTTTTGGAAATGAACTAGTTTTGTTTTTTATTGGCTCTTAACTAGCAAGGCTTGTGATAGACAAGGACACACATGACTTATTTAGTGTATCCACCACTGGCTGTACAAATTCCATCTTTTACTTAAGCTTTCTTATAAAAAAAAGGTAAGGCTTATTTACCTCTGCTGTAAAAAGTAGAGTGGATATTTGCTAGCTTAGCCCTATGACTTCAGCAACAAACTTTAGAATTTGTACCCAAGTTTGTTGGAGTGTATAAAATAGAAGCCTCTCTGAATCCCTCAGAGAGAAAAGAATGTAGAGATTGAATTAAACCCTTGAGAGAAATTAAAATATATTAAGTCACACAGATATGAAGTAGAAGTGTAAGTTTTAGTTTAAAAGTAAGTAGGAATATACTTTACGTGCCTTAAGAGTAAAAAGCCCTAAAAACTAGTTTGAAGTGCAGTAACTTAGCCCCAGACATAAAAACATAGCAGAGCATTGCTTGCATTTCTAGATAGAATAGATAGAACCATTTACATGAACAGACAGAACTATATGTAAATTATGTGTAAGAACTGACACTACTTTCATACTTTAGAATTAAGTTCTGATAGGTGTAGAAAGAATGTTTTAGAATTGGATTTTTAGCTCACTGGATGATTTATTAATAAAATCCCCTGTACTGGGGTGAGAAAAGAGAAGAAGAAATGGAAGGAGACAGAATAGAAAAAGAATAGAAGAAACACCAGGGAGCTGTTGTTGCTACTGCAGCTCGGGACTTTATGCAATAAAGCTTTTATCATGGACTTTAATACTCTGAACTCTTTGCCTTCGAGACTGATGCATTCATGCAATAAACAACTTTACAGCAACCAACAACTGCTCTTGTCCCTTTGAAGAGCCAGACCCACAAAAAACTTGACGCAACTTCAAATCCATTCATACCTCCTAGCTTCTTCTTTCTGTTGCTCTCTCCAGCTGCTCTCCATATAACGTAAGGCATAATCACTTTCATCTTTGTACCTGAAAATTAAATATCAGTTTTTAGCACATTAAAAAAAAAAAACCAGCTAATGAATTAATAGCCTTTCTTAGGAAGAATAATTACTTGTTCTACTGCATCTTAAAACTTATTTTTCTTACCTTTTCCGGTCATAGCCAAATATTTCCCGAATATGTTTTGATATTTCTTCTTGAGGTTCCCCTTCATCTTCAATGAAGTCATCCATTTCAGAGTCATATTCATCATCATCATCATCATCTTCTATTTGTCTCTTGTAACTAATAGGTGGTCTTCCAAGACCTAAATGACAGGACAGAATACAATCATTAACTAGTAAAATGAACATAGTTTCAATTTCATAGTGCTGTACCTTGGGCATCGCCATTTTCTGGGCTTGAAGATGGAAAACTTCTGCCTCACGTTATCCAGCATTTCTCAGAAATTCACTAAGAGGAAATACTTCCTGAGTTGTGCTAGAGGAGATTACCTATCAGTATCAGCAGTGGCATCCTGAGGAAACCACTTAGCAGATACCTGTTCTTTGTTCAGGGCTTTCCAGGCACTTATTCACTACACTCTACACTGCTTGCTCCTGATCAGAAATAAATTTTTAGAATGGCTTGTCACTGCTAAGATAAATCTGCCACAACACTGAAATGTAAAACCTGTGAGTGATTTTTCATCTAGCCCTTCAGGCATCTGTTATTTAAGACACTACAAAGTTTTACAGACCAACTCTTAAGCAATACTGGAAGTGAATCCTTCAATTCTTTTCCTTCTAACAGTATTCATATACCAGTATCCATCACAGGCTGCTTAGGTTTTTTTTCATGTGATACTTCACACCACCTGTATTTCAAAAATTACAAGCATAGGTAAAAATACATAAAATAAATTTAAAGCTGCTATATTTAATTTTGTTGCAATTATTAAACTGTTCTTATCCGAGTTTCACTTGGGTTTTTTCCAGTTCTTCTCCACACCAGGGGACAGGGCAAGCGAGTAGCTGCATGGTACTTAGTTGCCCGTTGGAGTTAAGCCACAACAGTGAAAAAATTCTGCATACCTTGTGGATGAAGCATAGGTCTATGCCCTGGAAAAGGTCTCATGCCATTCATCTGTCCGTTGCTAGGTCTTGTGACAAAGTTTTTAGAAGAAATGGTTTCTGACACAACAGTACACTTGGGTTTCACAGCTGTGCCCGGGCCGCTGCCTGGTCGCACAGCTCCTGCGCTTGGGCTGATGCCCGGCCTCCCTGGTCCAGTGCCCAAGCTGCTGCCTGGTCGCTTGGTTCCTGTGCTTGGACTGATTCCTGGCCTTCCTGGTCCTGTTGCCAGGCTGCTGCCTGGTCGCCCTGGTCCTATGTTTGTGCTGTTGCCTGGCCTTCCTGGTCCAGTGCCCAAGCTGCCGCCCGGTCGCTTAAGTCCCATGCCTGAGCTGCTGCCGGGCCGCCCAGGGCCTGTGCTCGAGCTGCCCGTCGGCCTTCCCGGCCCCACGCCTGAGCCCCCTCCCGGTCGCCCAGGTGCTGTGCTTGAGCTGCTGCCTGGCCTCCCAGGTCCCGTGGCTGAGCTGCTGCCCAGTCGACCAGGTCCTGAGCTTAAACCGCTTGTTGGCCTTCCAGGCCCCATGGCAGAATTGCTGCTTGATCGCCCTGGTCCTGCACTTGAACCGCCCACAGGATGTCCAGGCCCTCCTTTTCCTAAGCTGCTGCCGGATCGTTTTGCATTGGAGTTGATTCCATGTTGAAGGGCTGCAGGTTTTCCTGGTTTTGCATGAGCAGACTTTTTCAGGCTGGACTCTTTTGCAGATGGCATTCGCTGAGCCCCGTTGGCCATGGGTTTTGAGGGTGGCACTTGAGAGCTTGAGCCAGACTTTCTAATACCATTGACAGGTAATTTATTGTGACTGCTGCCAGTAGAGTTTTTTAAGGAACCATTTTGTGAGTTTTTTTCCATTTGATCAAGTCTGGAAGAAGATGATGACCGTTGATGTTTTTCAGTCAATGCTGGTGCTTTGGATTTCTTATCAATACCACCCATAGAAATAGACAGACTGCTTTTAGATGTGGAATGTTTATCTACGGAGCTTTTATTAAGTTTCGTGTTTACAGATGCTTTTTGAGAAGACAGTTTTTTTGAGGAACTGGATATCCCTGTAGGCTTAATCTCCTTCTCACTTTTCCTATGCATTTCTACTTTTTTGTTTTTGCGTCCCAAAAACTCCCTCTCTCTCAATTCTTCTGCTGTTCTGGGCCTTTCTTCTACCTTTTTCACTGGTTTTATTTCCACTGGTTCATATTGTTTCTTTTCAGCAAGCCTCAAGAGCTCTGCAAAGTTCAGAGGTGCTGGTGCACTTTTGGGAGGTGCCTTTGGTTTCACTGCAGCTTTGGATGGTTTCTCCTCATATTCTTCTTGCTCATGCTCAGATTCTGTCTGACTGTATTCAAGTTGCTCAGTTTCATCTTCTGTTGCATACTCAGCCTCTGGGGCCTGAGCAACATTCTCACTAGCCCTCCTCTTTTTAGGCTTCTCTTCAACAGGAACGCCATTATAGCCATAAAAATTATCCTTTGTTCGTGAGGCCATAGCTCTTGCCTTTCTGTCATGTTTCAGTTCAATACGCCTCGCCAAGAGCTGCTCTTTCTTTCTTCTTTCTTCCAGTGCTGCAAGAAAACAAGGAGAAAGCTATACAAAAGCGCTACTTTTTATGTCAATATTTTCCAAACTAACAAACCACTTAGGGCAGTAACTTAAGGATATCTGGTCTATTTTGGATAGCTATTAGACAGAAAGTGACCCCAGGTCTGCCAAAGGGCAGGCTAACCCACCTGTGTCAGCTGCTGCAACAAAGGCAAGCAACTGAGTGAAATGCTGCTATAACAAAATCCACTAAGGCTTTTTGAGGGAAGCATCTTTCCAGGATGCTACAAAAATTATGAAGAACCTTTGTACAAGAAGGTACAGCAGTTATGGGATCTCTGCACAGTGGAGGGAGTTCTGAGACTGAGCAAGAGACTCTTGAGACTGTACCAAACTTACTATCAAATGTTTAAGGGAAGTTGAGGGAGGGGAGGGAATACAAGTATTGGGGGGATAAGAAGTATAAAATGCCTAAGTGTGTGTGTGTAGAGGGATATGGGGAGACACAGAAGCAGCTGAACACAGATAAGCAAGCAGCTGGTCATTACACAAGTCTGATAGGGCACAGGGCTTTAATCTCCACAGTCTGTCCCATTGCCTCACTGTTCTGGCTTAGCTGTTTTCTGCATAAGTATGAGTTCTATCTCATGTCTGTGACCTGCTGACAAGAGTCAGGCTGAACTAGCTGGTGAATGAGACATCTAAATGCCAAATATGGGACAGACCAAGGAGTGGGGGCTAAATACCAGAAAGATTCAGAAAAAGTAAAAATTCCTAGAAAATGGATTGGGCTACTCATACTTTGGGTGCCTATAAAGGTACCATTCCTTGTCTATGTTATTCTATCATCAAGGGCTGTGACAGCACAGTGTGTGCCCCATATGGAATTCATGCTTAGTCTTGCTTCTGGCTGGACCTGGCAGCAGGGATAAGGAACAAACTCAAGACTGGTCCAGGTGAAGTATAACCTGGGCCATCCAGTCCATCAGATTTGGTTACCTTTAACAAAATATTAACATCAGAATCAATGCAGCACTAGTTTATTCCATAGACTATTTAAAGGTAATACAAAAGTGGAGAAATAATGTCTCAGACTCTTTAAAATTGACTGTACTGATACACTAGATTAGGACACAACAACAGCAACTCTTCCCATTTTTCACACAGATGAAGTTTTTCGAAGTTAAGCTAACGAAAGTTGAGATAGTTTTTTGCTCTTCACCTTAACTGCTTTCTCAATCTCCAGCCATAAATCCTAATGTATCTGATTAATGTTTTAACTCCTTAGGAAAGCAAGCAAATGTCCCCAGCCCTTACTTAGTTCTAGCTTTCCCTCAGCATCAGGTCTATGCATAAATTGTAGAAACAGATGTGCAGCTGTATTTGGAAGAACATTGAATAAGGTGACAAATACCAAATAATCAATGAAAGTCTCCCATAGGAGATATTTTGTACTTTTACCTTTTTTTCTCTTTTCTTCTTCTTGCCGCCTGAGAAATGCTTGCACTGCTGCAGATTCTACACCCTTGACTTTGGGAACTTTTTTGGGAGGACCAACAGCCAAACTGTATCTTTTCTGCAAAGAACAAATAAATATGTCAGAAGAGTTAAGAAAAGTAAAAATCAGTCTTTAAAACTGAGGAGTTGCATAACAGTCCTGTACTTCACTTAAGCACAGAGATGGTACAGAGTGAACAATGAATTCCCACTGAAACTGAGGGTTGTACTGGATACATTTGACTCACAGTTGTACTTTCAGGCTGATTATAGAGTAAGTCCTTGGGAGAATCTTGCAAGCTAGAAAGTGCCTGGTCCAAGGAACAGAGGTGTCTTGAAAAATTTTAAAAGTGGTTTCATAACCATCAGAAGAGCAAAATAATCAAAGTCCAGAACACGATATCAGCACTAAGATAAGGACATCTGTCTTGTCTATACCACTGGCCAGCAGCGAACTACTACAGCATATAAATATTGCCATCAGGATGGGTCCGTTTTGAGCTCTGCCTGAGCTACAGCTTAACAGGATGCCAGGTGACCCCTTGAGCAGGGATGCCTCTCAGGGTTAGAAATTCCTTACCTGAAACTAAGAGATCGTTCCTTACCCAAGGTGGAAAGATTCCTTATGATAAATCCTCAGTAGGTGACAAAGGATGGTGCATTAGTATTATGAAGCATTACTAATCCATCCACCCCATATTATTGCAAACACTGTATGGATAATTCCATTAAATATATACCACTGACCAAGCCTGAGACTAAGAATGGATCCAGCCACTCTCAGATTTCAAATCGAGTTTAGAAAGCAACGTTGTGACTCAACAGGACTGTGCTTCTTGCTCTCTGCATTGGCAGTCCCTGAGAATCACTCTAAATGAACAAATTTGAACTCGACCTTCTTTTCATATGTTTCTTCCATTAATTAATTAATAAGATGAACCTTGCATCAAACCTTGTTCAACCACTGTTGAGTTTCATTAAATTCCAGTGAATTATCAAATCATTATTTTATCTCAAAATACATTGCTGCCTGTCTTTTGAGTGAGATACATTCCACTCATCCACAACAGGGGTTCACTCAGCTTTTGGAAAGAATGAACAGAAAATCAGACAGGTAGGGAAACAAAATGAGTGAAATGCACTGGACTAATAAGGAATGCAATGGTTGCATTAGTAATGGAATAAATGTATTTCAGTTCAGCCTTAGTCTTTGACGAAGAGGAACCAAAGGCAAACGACAGCCCAAGCGGCCAGAGTTAATTCAATTCCAAACTGCAGGTTTACAGCTCCATTTTTAGCTTGCTTGTTTCACTCATTTCAGTTTCAGGTTACCTAATTCAGCAAAAAAATAGATTAATCAACTCAAAAAATAGAATTACTCCAAAGATTGGAATGGACCTCACCAGCATAATTAACAGGCTGATTTAAAACCAACAATACTGATTTTAGCTCTTGCTGGCAGTGACCTTAAACACAACACTGTTGTACATCAAGGAGTTAGTGATCCACACAGCAGTTGACCTGACATGGTGCAGGTCTGCACTCTGCTTACCACCTGAGACCAGTGTGACCTCAGCACTAACTGTGACAGAATACACAGCCCCCACCTGGCACCTGGCAATTACAGCACTTGCACATGCTGTAATTTGTAATTTGCCAGGAGAAGAGAAGGCTCCAGGGAGATCTTTTTGAAGCCTTTCAGTACTGAAAGGGAGCTTGTAAGGAAGATGGGGACAATTTTTAGCAGAGACAGTAGCAAGGACAGGGGGTATTGGTTTTAAACTAAAATAGGGTAGATTCTGACTTGAAGTTGTTTGATGGGACTGGTGAAACACTGGCTCAGATTGCCAAGAGAGGCTGTAGACTGCCCATCCCTGGAAACATTCAAGGTCAGGTGGGACAGGGCTCTGGGTGACCGGATCTGTTTAAAGATGTCCCTGCCCATTGCAGGGGAGTTGGACTAGATCACCTTTAATGGTCCCTTGTCTATGATCCTGTATCTCATTATATCCTGAGGTGAAGCTGCACATGTTCATGTAAAATCCTTTTCCTTGGCAGAATAAATTGTCCTTTTAGCTTCCCAGGAAGTTAAAAAGAAGTTAAAAGTTTTGCTTCCTGCAAAAGCTCTAAAGACTGCAACACTGATTACATGGACCACAGACAGGATTTGCCCAGCCTGCCATGCCTAAAGCTCTGTCCAGTGCTGTTCAACCTGGGGTTCCAGCAACTGAACAGAGGTAAGCTTATCCATGCTACTCCTTTGCTTCTTTTATATGCAATAAATGTTATGTAAATCCATGCTAAGTGCCCAAGTGCCTCTTAATGGGTTCTGTAACAACCATTTGCACTAATGTGCTACACCTGTTCAGACACTGCCTTTCACAAATGTACCACGTTGTGCCTAAAACAGGAAAAGATTTTTTTTTAAACTTCCCACAAACAAAATACAGAAGAAAAAACAAAGCAATGAGAAAGAGTTGCGAAGATAAATACAACAGATGACAGTTAAACCCAGAAGCAGAAGGAAAGCAGAATACATCTGGGAACAATAGAAACCCAAACCCAAAACTGAGATTTGAGAGGGTGGGGTTTTTTTTTATTTCAGAAGCCAATAGATTGAGATCTAAACCAAGATCTCCCATATGAGACATTAAGATTCTCACCAAATGAAAGAGATGTGAAAAAAAGTATCACTAAAGAGCCACACAAGTCAGCATTTCTATAAATATCTTTCTGTCCTCAAAGAGCCTTATGAAACTTAACAAAAAAAAAAATCAAAATATCTGGTAAAGAAGCCTACATCCAAGTGCTTTAGAAGCAATAATCAGGCAGGCTGGCAGAATAACTCCCTATAAACATCAATATCACACAATGGAAGCCTTCATTTCCACTTCTGATTCATTGATCAGCAGCACATGAATAGATCTTTGGATTACTTTCATTACTAACATGCAAACCCCCATGCATGAGCTTGAATATACACGCACTAAGAAGCAAGGTTTGGAAGCTCATTTCTAAACTGCATTCAAAACTGGCTCCAAGAAGGGCAGCTACAACACCAGCCACTTGCAGTCTCCTTCAGCAGTTTCTGAAATGACCAGAGCAGAATTACAAAGGTGCACTCTCACATACATTGCATATTAAAACCTGCCTTGTCACCTCATCACATCAAAGATCAACTACAGTCAAGCTCATTTACTGAGCTTCACCTCTCTGCAAGGAAATTTACTGCAGCCTGAGAAGCAATTTTCTTGTTTGCACCAAAAGCATTCCAGGACTGGACTGCTCAGGAACCCTGAACTGCGATGCAGCATTGCTTCTCAGATTTTGCTCAAATGTGGCCCATGGCCCTGTGTCCCAAAGAAATCTGCTTTACTCCATTTGAACTGGAACAGACAGAGGCAAAGCCATCCACACATTATCAGTCAAAATCCCATCAGGATTGACAGGAAAGCAAAGGTTGAAGCAAATAAAGTAATGAGTACCTTAGAAATGATTTGCAGTACTTTGTACTATACTCATCTTAGTATAATGATGTCTATGTAAATTATCTTACATAGTTAAACACGTCATGTTTTGCCATTGGTAACCTAATTTGGCAAAGTTTCATTTAATTATTGCATTTCAACTGTACCCTCTGTTTCACAAATTCTGTTTAAAAAACTGTAGGACTCAAGCATCTTTTCCAGCCTAAATGATTTTGTGCCTAAGGAGCACCTTTGAAAACTGCTAAACAGCAGGGACAAATGTAGATTGATCTATTCTGTTGGGAAACCTTATAAAGAATTAAAGTGATGGGGAAGCAGTTTTCAGGCTTTGTTTTGCTGCACTGTGACCAACAGCCCTATCCAGGAGCAGGTTTGTAAAGCAGCTTGACAGACAAGCTCTTTCCTGACTGCCTCTAACATGACAGATTATGCAAAATTTAAATTAAGTCTTCTGATCAGCAGCATTACTTAACACTGAGTAAGAACTGAAAACACAGCAAAACAATTCATAAATGAATACTCATGTTCTGTCCTATTGCTGATAGAAGTCTTGTTCACCTTCATTCAGTAACAGCATAAAACAATGTTCTGAAGTGCAGCCTTTTTAAAAGCACTGAACCATACACGCATTCCACAAACTCTAATAAAGTGTTTTATATGCAGTGTAAATGAATATGCATCAGACTGCAGGTAAAGCAGCCACAATAAGGCAGCACAAGTCACTATACCATCCAAACAGCAGCTGCACTATTCTGACTTTTAATAGCTATTGCTAAGTTGGTTAAATCAACAGAGGAATATGAATGTTTAACCTTTAGGAAAGAGCAGGTCAAGCTGTTCTCAGAACATTGTTCGAGTAGCAAACAGTGATTATTTACTTTGAAGTCACCAATTGCCTTCAAAATATGGCACACGATCCTGATAGATTTGCAGCTGCTTTGATGTCAGCATTCAAGTACCTAATCTTGGACCGTAAAACAGAATTTATGAAAATCTTTGGCACCCAAATGAAGCCCCAAGGGGCCTAGACCAAACACCTGCAGCAGACAGAAATAACAGCAGTAGAACTGCCTTTAACAATGGTCAATATTTACACAGGTGGCAAAGCAAGATCAATGCAAGTGATCAATTCTGCCAAACCCGATTCTCCAGTGGAGACCTAAGCAGTTCAGTTATTGCAGTGGGCTTGCACACGCAGTGCAAACACAATTCCACTTGTGTCATCCACTGCAGGCAACTTGCAGGGGCTCTCACCAGCTGGAGAGATTCTTTTATTTGCTTGTTTTTCACTAGCATGTTACAACACTTTGCCTGTTTTTCCTTATCAGCTGCCAAGACATGTAACCTTCTGAACGAGAAGTCCCTGTTTCTCCCTAAGTATTCTTCAGGGTATAACTTCCTGAGAACATCAGGAATGGTTCATCCATCACATACATCCTTGTTTGTGTCACTCCTCTGGCAATGCCAGTCCTCAGAAGGCAGCTTTCCACAAGTGGCCATTTGTGTTCACTGCCCAGGGCCCCTGCCCTTCATCCTGAACTGGTATTTCCAAAGCTTCTGCTACAGATTCACCACGGGGTTCTCGGCAGCTGACTCTGCAGTGAGACTGTCTTAGAATACACATAGGATGATTTCTCAACTGCTGCTTTCAATTTCTGGTTGTGACAAAGTAAATAGTAGGTAACAAGCATGTTTAAATTTGTTTCACTTCAGGTTCTAACAACTCCTACCAAGAGAAAGAAAAAACACTCAGCTTTTCAGCTCACCATTGTTCTCCTCTCCCAAAACCAATTCAACAGGTTCATACACTTTCTTCCTAAAAAAGCAGAAACTATTTTCTTCCGATTTTGCATCTGCTGCCACAACACCCAAGCAGAACCCTTAGCTGGAAAAAAATGCTGATTTCTTCTATTAAAAGTTGCTTCACACAGAGGAAAAAAAATAATAAACTGATACTTTGTGCTTTCCTTTCTGTAGTGGCATTGTGGTCCCCATTTTCATCTGCTTTTGAAAAAACAAAAAGAGGAAAAGCTGGAAATTTTATTAGTCAGCATTTAAACCTCGACAGTCTGGAACTTTACTATCAGGTCAGTCAAGCTGCGAGCAAAAGCCCTCCTCACCCCTGCCAACATTTCACACTGTGTACCCTGCAGTTCCTCCTGTGGAGGCTGATGTAATCCGAGGCAAGTTTTAAGCACACAATAAATGCACACAGATCAATCGATGGGAGTCTGGTCCAACAGCAGCAATCTGCACTTCACAGCCACTTCACAGCCGTTCCCATTATTTCTCATGCAGGGCTTCTCTTGCCTGTGGGCAAACGCTCGATAATTTGTAGATTAGAATTCGACGGGCAGGCTCTGTAACCCAAAATCCTCTGAACAAACTCTGGTATTCTGTGAAGCGTTTTACTTCACAGATACTTAATTCCCCGTGGCTACTTGTATCTGCCAGCTTCACTGGAGGCTGCTTTCTCTCAGTCCAATTTAAAGTGAGACTGCACAAGTGCTGACGTGGATGATGAGCTCTTTCGGTTTTGCGTCACCTCTTTGTGGTTAAATTGTATCAGATTTCTGTAAATTCTGTACACCAAAGTTTCGCCCTCAGTTCAGAGGAACCGGGAGCAATAGATGTTTATATCGTCATTAATAGCTTATTAGAAACTACGGTGAAATAAAAGAATTACTTGGTTACAGCTGTCCTCAGGGTTTTCTCTTTTAAGATACAGTAAAACTTCATATTCTAAAGAATAGCTACAATAAAAATATCTGAAAGTGCTTTGCCACGTCATGTGAAACACGTGGCATAATACAGTATCCCAATTTCACCAAAAAGAGTGACACAATCTATCTAAACCTCCGTAAAATCAACATTAACTCTCTAACTATTATCATGTCTAGTCAAAGCACACTAGAAATCTAATGAACTGCTAATATGAACGCAATGAACACAGGTAACAAGATACAGCAGTGAAACCCCTATGGAATATTAGATGATAAAACCTGGGGCTCTACTCGGCAACTGCTGTGAAGATGATTAGCAGCACAATCATTAATAGCTCAGACAGTAGTTCATATATGTACTGTCTTATTTAGAAACAAAACCTGATGCAACAGGACACCAAATGGCTGATTTCAGCAATGTTCCTTTTGAATCTGGATTTCCATAGGGAGATGAACAAGCAGATTTGTTTTTACAGGGACATGATGTAATATCTGCTTTATCCAGGCCCCTCTTTTACAATACAGGGCCACATAATTTCTTGGAGTTTTTACATAGTTTCTACTTTGAACTAAATGCTACCTGTATAGTGTGTCTAGATATTTATACGTACTTTGAATATACACTACTTGTTCATGCCACTGTTTTTCATTACAAAGGGCAAGGAATATTTAGCTGGGCACACTGTAAAGTTTTAAACTTAGAGAAATTCAGAGGATATGTTCATTAATGCAGGAACTAACATTTATGGAAACCTGGTAACTTTATATACCAGTAAATGTGTAATTAGTCTATATGGTGTTTTTAACAAAAGTATTTAAAATAATTATATTCTTCTTATATAAACACATTTAATGTACTAGCTTTAACACAGTGGAGTTGTTTAGATGTCCAGTGATTGTAAAATCTCCATGAGCTCTCTTTTAAAGCCCAGCAGCTGCAAATAGCTTCAAGCAGTGCCAAGTGCAGCTCTGCTTTTGCTCAGACTGGGGCCAACTTGAGAGTTAAAAGCTCCACCAGCAATGTGCTAAACCAAACTATTTCAACTATGGATTGAATTGCACTCTCACTCCATGAGTTAATCAGAAATTAGCAAATCCTAATTCTGCCTTTTCTGAAATGAGTAGCTAAACCTTCATCCATTGCACAACAAGTAGGATTCCCTCCCTCCACCATCACATCCGCAATGGAGAACAGGGCAGATATTTCATCAACTCATCATCATGGCTTCAAACTACTTGTGACAAAAAAAGTAGTGGCACACACAGTAAAGCTGTATGGGGAAGCTGCGAATTTGTAAAGAGAAGCTTTAAACATCTAAAGTAAGAATTATAATAACCCAGTGACAACTTAATGAAACAGCTTAAGACTGATCAAATGGGCATTTAAATATTCTAAAGTATTTCTATATTTGTTATTATATTATTTATGTTATGAACCAGATTCCAATGTAGGGTCAGAGCCAAATTAAATGTGCCTAAATAGACAAAAAGTAGATTTTACAAGATTTTAAACCCACAGTGGAATCTGATTAATTTCACATCTACCATATGGTTGGTACATATTATGAACTGGTCATGCTATTACTGAACATTACCAAAGTCTTACTAATGATAGAGACACTGATATTCACTAGTTCTGACACCACCGAAATGAAGACACTGTACAACTGAGAATATGGTTTTTTTCTAGTTTTCCCACAGTTTTTGCTAAAAACAACTACCCCTCATTTACACTGTGCTTAAGCAAACTAATCATAAAAACAGAACTCTGGCACTCTGTTGAAGAGCAAACAGAAAAAGTGTCTCCCTAGCTGGTGGCTACCAAGGAGAAAATATTTTTTATCCAAATAAGCACGCATGACTTATAATTTGGGCGCTCCCAGAGGAACGAAACCCTGGATATTAATGTATGAAAAGCCACGTGCCCCTCCTCCTGCCAGGCTTCATCCAGGCGAGTCAGTGGGTTATTTCATACGGAACCCACATGTTACTGATAGCTTGAACGAAAACACAAACTGCTGAAGTGCAGACCTCAGAACAACACAAGTAATGTAGCAAAAGCCTTCCGCCAATCCTCCCGACAGCGCTGTTAGAGGTTATTCCTTCTCTGCACACACAGACACCTCCGACAACGCAGCCCATTCCCCCAAAACTTGTCACTTTGTCTCCGACTCGCACTTGAGACGTGGCAGACTTGTGTTTTCAGAGCAAACAAAAGGACTTAGCCGGCTTTAGGCACTGCCTTCCCCCGCACAGCGCTGCGCTCCCGGGATCCCGGCAGTGCCCGGGCACTGCAAGCCGCGCTGCCCGCTCCCGGCCCGGGGTGCCGGCACCTGTTGCCGAGGGGGCCCCGCTCGCCCCCTCCCCGCACACAGACTTCTCCAGCCCCCAGGAGGGAGCAGCGCCGGCCGCCGAGGCGAAAGGCCCGGCAGAAGCCGGCGGCGGGCGCTGCCCGGGCGGGGTCCGAGACCGGGCGGGCACGGCTCTCCCGCGGCCGCGGCGCCTTCGCCGGGCCCGACCCCACCGCGCCCCGGCCCCGCGCCCCCCGGCTGCCCCTGCCGCCCCCGAGCTCACCGGCACCGCGTTCAGCCCCTGCTGCTCCGAGGCCATCACGAGAATGTTGTGGAAATCCATGGCCGGGCCGGAACACGGGGGGCTGCGGCAGCCGCCCCGCTCGCTGCCCCCCACCCTCCGCCCGCTCGGCCCCGCTCGCTTCCGCCCGCTGCCGCCTACCTTTTATATAACCTCGCCTGGCGCCGGCGTCACTTCCCCTGTGGCGGAGCCTCGCCACGGGAAACGGGGCTGGGAAAGGGGAGGGATCGGGGAGATGCGTCTGCGGAGCCCCGCGGGACCGCAGGGCCCGGAGCGGCGGCGGGGGCGGCCTTAAGAGACCCCGGGGCAGCCCCGGCCCGGCGCTTCTCGCCGCCCCCCGCTCACAGCTGGCGCCGGTACCGGGGATTGCTCCTCCGCCCACCGCCCCTGAAACGCCTTCGAGAGGCTGCGAGGGCGTGGAGTGACAGGACGAGGGGTGATGGCTTCAGACTGACAGGGAGTACGTTCGGATTCGGTGTCACGATGACATTACTGTGAAGCACCAGGACCGCTTGCCCAGAGAAGTTGTGGGTTCCCCATCCCAGGAAGTGGTCAAGGACAGGTTGGATGTGGCTTGACACAACCTGGTCCAGTGAAAGGTGTCCCTGCCCACAACAGGGGGGTCAGAACTAGATGATCTTTAAGGTCCCTTCCAACCCAATCCATTCTGTGATTCTGATTACCACCTCCAACCTCGGCATGGGGATGTGCCAATAAAACATCAAAAACTCCTACTTCTTCTTTTTCCCAATAGCAGCTCTCCAGTTTTCAGTGAGAGTGAGAATTGTTGGATTTTGAAAAGAAAAAGCCTTTTGGGGCAATGCCAGTAGCTCCAAGCACACCCTGACACCTGCCCCTGTCCCTCCTGCATTCCCAGCTGCCAGCTCGTCCCTGAGCGGACATCAGCTAGGCAGAAATCCTGTAACAAAGGAGGAATATGGATTAAGTTTCCTCAGCAATCTTTCTTGGCTTATAGAGGCTTCAAAGTCGGTGCTTGGCTTGGAGGAGTGTCACAGTTACTTCAGTAGTGCACTCCCAGCTGCAGGAATACTGCCTTGTCAACAGGGCTCCCAGGAGCAGTGCTGACCAGCAGAATGGCCAAACAAAATGCTCTCTGTGTGTGTGTGTATGTTTAAATATTTTTCTAAGTCTGACAAACAAGAAAATTGTGCAAGAACACCAGCTGACTGAAGACTCTTCCCTTGTATTGGTTACCAGGTCATTTCCTGTATCTGTTATCTGAGATCCATCTGACAAAAATTCCTCTACTCCACACTGCTTCTCATAGAAATGTGGGCACTGAAAGGAAACTTTTTTCCTTCATTTCATCCTTCTTTAGCATAAATTCTTTAACACTGCTAGTATTTCACAACTCTTCTCTTTCAGTTCCTCCAGTTCCTTCCTGCCTTTTCCAGTTTCCCTTTGCTTCTCCAGTGCCCTTGCTTTTTTGTCATATCTGATACTCCCTTCTGGGCATAGCTACAAGTCACATTGCAGTCTGGTGTAAAGATGTCCAGTGAGGCCTTAGTTCATGGGAGGGACAGGACAATTTATCCGAGCCAGGCACTGCACAGATAATCTGCAGGGCTTTTGTAGTTCTTGAGCTACAGGAGATCCGAGTTGTTCCTGTAATACTTGCTCTGGTATCTCTGCATGGCATCACTCTGTGCAGGGCAGACAGTCCTCCTGACCTACCACTGCTTTTTCTTGGGACAGTCCTGATTTAGCCCCTTATTCTGTAAGAACTTAATCTTCTCTCTTTTCCCATTTTTATTCTTATCTCCATTTACTGACTTTTTACATCTGACTCAACCCAATCGCCTCTTCTGGTTCCTGCCCTCTTTATAGTATGATTTTCTTTATTTTAAGACTTCCTAGTGTGGCTGTCTTCTTGGCATTGTGTTTCCCTCTGTGCTGCTGTCTGTGAGGTTGTGATGCTATTTTCTGGCAGTCTTATCTGCTACCTCATCACTGCTGTGGTGTTTTCATCAGAATTTCCCTGCTCCAGCTTGAATTTCTGGTATCTCCACTGTGCCCTTCCTTGAGAGGCTTTTAGTATGACTCAGGTTCCTGTATGACAAAGTACTGACAGAGCAATGCTTGCTCTTTGACGTCTGTGCATGCTCACTTTGGTCCACGTTAGAGTTGGCAGGAACACTTGGCTAAATGCAGACTTCATTCTGCTGACTTCGATCCTCAGGATGAGTGGAGGAAAAATCTCACCCTGCATCTCCAAGAGGAGTTACAATCAGGCCAGGGAATGGCCTTGCAGCTGCAGTCTGTTGCATGCCACTCTTTGGAAACCCTTAACCACAGTTGTTGCCTTTTCCTGTAAATGACAATGCTGTGACATCACATCCCTCAGCAGAAGGGATGTACCTCTGTGTTTCTCCAGTGGGAGAAATAATAGCACTATGTAAATGTGTGCTGTGGACATTTTATGGGGCGGTAGCAAGCCACACTTAGCTGTGCTGGGATTCCCAGGCTGCCCCTGTGGCATTTAAACCCAGATCTAGCACAAGTTACACGTCAGCACAGTGCCTTGATGTGGCCCAACCTCTTCTTCTGGCAGACATCCTGCAACAAATGGGAACCTCCGTGCTGTGTGTGCCTGCACCTCTGTCCTCCCTGTGCCTTCAGTCGCTTCCCAAATTATTTTCACTCTTCACAACCTGTGCACATGTTTACAATGTGATGCACTGATCCAGACTAGGCTTGCCAGGACTTCCAAGCCCAGCTAGTCTGTCAGCAGCAAGAGAAGAAACAACCTTGTGCCTTTAAGCCAAACTGATGTTTCTATAGAATACAAACCAGGATAGAAAATGTTTCTTCCCCATTTTGTAACTCTCTGATTTGTCCGATTCTGTGCATATTTAACATCACCCTTTTGTGAAAGAATTGTAAAAGTATGAGAATTTAAACCTACATCTTCCAGAAAGCCAATAGAATGCCTCTCAGATCTCCCATCTCTCCTCTCAAACCTCTGATTTGTGCTGCTGAAATAGTTAAGACAGATTTGCTCTTTTTGTGTGTACATTTTTAAGCAAGAACTTGGCTAAGTTTTATTTTTCTTAAATACCTTCACTTTTGAATATTGTGACTAGAACTGTTTAGAAAGGACTTAGACATATAAGACAATATTCCACCAGAGAGTGTCTACAAGTTTTTAATCAGCTGTGCTCAACAATAGTTCAGCCCCAGCCATGCACACTTCGGGCATGTGACTAATCCTATTAACTTGAAGTGAAGTGTATTAAAGTGTTTAAAGGATTAGAGTCTTAATTACAGGCCATCTGCAGAGGTCAAATATCAAAGGCTGCTCAGAGTCTGAGTTGTAGCATTTTCTGAATGAGTGAATGAGTAATATTTGTGTGAGCTCTCCTTTCCCCTTTTCACGCAGCATCCTTTCTGCTGCAGAGTTAAATGTGTGTTCCAGTATGGCATTTATTAACTGAGCTGAATCATTCTGATGTCCAACAGGCAGGTCTGCAGACCATCAGGTGGTTAGATGTTAGCAGGGCTGCCATATATGCTCTAAAGAAGTTTAGGACTTGGAAAACATGAATTTGAACAAATCAAGTTTACATAGTGTAGTGCCTGCCTACTTTATAGCTTCTTCCCATTTGAATTATTAATCACTAAGACTTTTTTCCTGATGATATATTAAAGAGAAATGGAAAGGAAGAGCCTTTGTGTGGATGATACAATTCCCCCAAAACCATCTGCCCCTGGCCCCTGGCATGTAGTTTGATAGATAAGGTCTCCTAGATACCAAAGCTGAGCTGAATTCCTTAAGAATTTGGTCACTCTCCTATCACTTTAGAAGATAATTGGCTAGAAATTACTTTGTGTAATTGGTCAGTTCACCTTCAGAACTTTTGACTTAGATTGGATGCTGTCCTTTGTATAACTTCCTATTGGTTGTAGTTTCAATCCTCCTTGAACATATAAATATGATTGTCTCCCCTTTGTTCTTGGGGATTCTGTTTGACCACCCTTCACATGAAATAAAGATTCTTGTGAAACACATCTTGTACGAACCCCCGATCTTTCTCTGCTGGCTAATGTGAACTGCTGAGGGGTCGCTGATCGATATCAGCACTCTCAAGTCCTGGTAAAATGCCTACCAGAGACAAAAAAAAACCAGTTCACACTTGGGATGATAATTATCTGGTCTTGACAACGTGTAACTTAGACATCTAACTTAGATGTATAAATAATGGTCTTTGGCTCCAAACACGAATATCAGAAAAACAGGGATGGAAATTGCTTTTTTCCTCCCACCCAAAATACAGGATCAATTTTATCAAGTAATTTCTGACAGACATTTGTTTAATCTGCATTTGAAACCCGAAAACCAAGGCTGTAATTCCCTCTGTTATTCTCTCACTCCTTTTTCATCTACACCTTGAGAAAGCTGTTTCTAACATCTAACCCAGATCTCTGTTCCCTACTGAGCCTTTTCAGCTGATGAGAAGACTTTATTGTCCTCTCCCTTAGCCATACAGCACACATATTTAGGGGCCTCCTACTATGTCTCCCCTTTCTCTGAGGCAAACCACTCCAATTCCTCCAATGCTTCCTCATAAAACCTCCAATTCTCTATTCTATCCCAAGCAGAACACAATACCCTGACTGAAGGTTTTCTAGCCCCAAGCATGTCAGTAGAATGGCATCATTTGCCTGGCAAACAATATTCCCTTTTATGTAGCTCCCAGTGCTATTTGCCCTTTTTCTAGTGGCATGGCTGATTCCTGTTTGGTTTGTGATCCATGCTGACCACCACGACACTTTATACAGTGATGCTATCAGACCAGTAAGTCCACAGCCTGCATTTGTGATTTTGGCTGTTCTGCAGAGAGTGAAAGCACATCCTTTGAATTATGTCCTTTTCCCCCTACTGTAATTTGCCAAATGTGTTGAGATCCTAGCCCTGTCCTCTAACACTTTCTGCCCCTCCCATTCAGTGGGGCTGGCAAGAAAGTTGTCTGCTCTGCCATCTAAATTATTTAATGAAAATATCAGAGTTGTGATGTTCCTGCAGAATTCTGCTTGCTGTGTCCAACCAAGTTAACAACATGCTCATGTTAAGTATTTCAGTCCAGTTTGCAGCCAGTTCTGTACTCATCCATTTGTGTTTTTCTGGATTTGCTTGTGAGATGGATGATCATGTGAGACAGTGTTAGGAGCTCTTCTAAAACCAAGAGCTGGAAATGAGCCTGCTTGACATAATTTATTCTAGGTAAAGTAATCTCTGTGAGGGCAATTTATTTTCTAGGTACTTAAATGTGTCAGTGGAGGGAGAGGTTTAACTCCAGCACCTCATTGTTTAATGACTCAGCAGGTCACAGAACAGGTACAGTTTCTTAACACAAGAATGAGAGCAAGAGAGAACTTGAATTTCTCTGTATGTGATGGAAAACACATCACGTAACAGTTGTCACTGTGTCACATCACAAAACAGTTGTAATCTAAAATATATGTATTTCAAACCCAGAAAAATCACAAAATATCACTTTTACGTTGCTGTGCACTGGGGACAGAAACAAACTGTCGAGAAACAAACTTCCCTAGTCATTAAAAGTGATTTCAAGTAACTGTCTTGGGTTCTTTTAGGACAATTTTCAGCTTCATGCTTTAAACAAAGGCCATGAAGCTTTTAATTCCAGGGATAAGTGTGAACAAACACGACTGCACCCCTCCAAGCAGTTACCTGTGTGACACTGTGACTGCCTGTGAGCACTCAGCACACCCCAAGGATAAACTGTACCATGAGAGTGGAGAAACAGGCCCTATGGACCACCCATCAAATCAGGATTCTACTGATGGAAATACTGACTTCTTCATTAAAAAATCCCCACATGAACAAAGAAAAGTAGGTCTGGCAGAAAGGGAGGATAATGATACTGAATAACACCAGCTGGTGGAATAGCTGTATTTGCAAAGTATTCTCTCAGAGAAGAAAGAAGATTGAGAATGGAAAAAACTGAAAAAACACCCCAAAATAACCCAAACCAACTAGTTGTTTAGCTTATTCAAGTTAACAAAGGTATCTTTAAAGTGCCTGTTGTCAAAAATCTCAAAAGATAAGTGTATGGCAAATAGACAAAAATAACCCCTCTGTAATACATATGAGAATAACCTCCTTTCCAAAGAAGCTAAAAAAAAAGGGGAAAAAAATCATCATTGCAGTAAATGTGGAAAACACAGTATTTAAACATTGAACAGCAGTCACCTGCCCAGACATTATGGAGTTAATAAGAAAGCAAACAACACATGTAAGACAGACTGCAGAGCAGTAAGGGCTTTCCTCTGTGACAGGATTAGGTGATTTTAGATTACGTGAGACATCGGGAAGAGAATCCTAGATGAGCAAACAGGGACTGAGAGACAACGGTCTCAGTCCAGAAGCCTTTCCAACAGGTCCATCATTCAGTGTTGGCAGCTCTCTGCCCTGGGAACTCCGCTGAACCAAAATCCCCCTGTCTGCACTTCATGCGAGCTCCCAGCCAAGAGATCAGCTGCCATGGAGTCTCTGAGGAACGGGTCCCAGAGAGCACGGGGAGCCACAGCCAGCGCTGCCGAGCAGCTGTGGGTGCCACATGCCCATCACAGATCCGCGTGGAGGCTGGCTGTGCTGCTTCAGCTGTCCCCCTGTCCCCATCCCCTAAAGGATGCCGCTCAGTGTCACTGCCGGCTGCCCATCCATACAACCGGCAGAGGGATAAATCAGAGATAAGAGCTGAGAACAAGGCTAGGAGGGAAAGGGAAAGGGGAAGGGGAAGGGGAAGGGGAAGGGGAAGGGGAAGGGGAAGGGGAAGGGAAGGCTCCGTCCCGCGGGAGCCGCTGCTGCCCCGCCTCGGCGCTCCCTGGCCGGGCTGGGATGCGCTGGGGACAGCAGGTGGCGGTGGAGCCCTTGGAACAGCGCGGGGATGCTGCACAGTGCCGTGCTCAGAGCAGCATCTGTGACCCTCTGCTGGTGCCAGCCGTGGCTGCTCACGTCGGCTGCTTCTCAGCCACTTCCGAACGGCGCTGAAAGGCTCAGCACAGCCCTCCCCCGCAGCCTTCCAGGAGGAGAGCTTCCCACAGAACGCTGCTGAGAGATAAGTAAACAACAAAAAGAGCATCTCAAAGGTTTATCTATTTTATTCGAAGCTCTTCCTAATCATACATGCCTGTTAAGCTGAGAAATGTGTGTTTGCCACATGCAGTTGCAGATGGTTGTGGCATCTGAAGCAGATCAAATGGATTGTACATTTTCTCTTATTGCTCAGAAGCCAAAATATCTTCTTTTCAAATGCACAGAGAATTATTTGGATTTATTTCCAGTTGAGAGCCTGATTTGAAGATCTACTTCATTTCTGGGGAAGGGCTATGTAATTTCTGAAAGTTAGGCTCATAGATGTTTTTACAGATCTCTACTATATTACACATGTAAATAAAAATATACAAAGCTGCCAAATGAAGGCAACTTAAAATGAGCTGTTTCTTGAAATTGTGTTCCTCTGCTTATTGCACCTCTTCATCTCATCCTTTCCCTGCCTTGAAGAAACTCACGCCCTCATCACCAAATACCCCCACCCTCCAAGACTGACAAATCCAATCTCCTTTTTGTATTATAAGGGAATGAGCTCCAGAATCAAGCGCACAAAATCCCCAGCCCCTCCCTTGCAAATCAGTGTTATCCCTGAGTGTGTTCTTTGCTCATGTCCAGCAAAAACAGATAGAAGGTTTATTTTATTTTAATCTGATTTCACACCTAACTTTCTCTTCTTTCACGTGTATGAGGATGGAGATGGTTGTGGCTGTGCAGCCTCCTGGTGCAAGTCAGGAGCCAAGGGAGTGCCAGCACAGGCAGTGCTTTCAATGACTGGATCCAGCTCCTGGACGTGGCACACAGACCTGGATACTGATAACAGGGTCCATCAACTGTCCCAAACCAGGCAAAGTTAATGAGTCAGGTCCAGGGGACATGCAGGAGGATCAGGAGGAGAACAAGGGCACCAGAGACAAGGCTTGACACAAAGCTCCACAGTCCACCCAGGAGATGGGGCTGAGGACAAAGCTGCAGCTTCACCTGGGACTGGACACATGCTAGCTCCAGTATGGGTGTAGGAGTCAGGACTGGGAAAAAACTGCCTCCAGCATAGGCCTACAATCCACCCAGGAGGCAGCTCTTGGTTTTCCAGCCCCCGGTGCCTTCAGGAGCTCCACATGCCATTCTTTTGCCCCTTCATGGCGTTTCCTGACGATTTCACACTTTTACACTGCCATTCACACCCCATTCATACCAAGTTTAATGCTTGTATATCAAATCCCTATGGCTGTGGTGCCACCCCACACGAGGATTCTTTACCTGGCCAGCTTGTAAACAATTCAATGCAAACTGCTTCAGTTGTCATCAGAAAGATCACCAGAAGCATCAGTGTAAGATGCTACCTGTGGGATGCAGATTTTAGCAAACAGGCTGCTGCCTCCTACGTGAGCTCTGTGTTTTGAGCGTAGCCCCCATATTGAGCACATCACAGTAGCGTAATCTCACACACAATTTTCTCAGCAAGGTTCTCTGCAGGCCTGAGCTGTATTTACCATGCAGTTAGCATAGTCAAACATCGAGAGTGTTATATTTAAACAGATAAAATGGATTCCTGATTATCATCTCCTGATAAGTCTGGCTTTGTGCAGTGTGCTGAGTCTCAGTGCAGGGATTGTGAATTAGACATAAAGAACATAAGGTCATTTGGAGCAAAATAGGTTCAGTTAAGCAAATATAAGGGTTATTTTCATTCCAATACACTCTCAGCAAATATTTTGGCTTCATATATTTAAGCTTTTATGCAATTTTTTGTTAGCTAAACTTATTTAACCACTGTTCTGCAGCTATATCTCAGATTTCCTAGAAGGAGGTTGTAATTTGTTGAGTATATTGTACTAATTTGGTAAAACTTTGAGAAATAAAAAAACATGTGGCATTGTAATGAATGATATTATAATTTCTAACTTTCCTTCAGAAAACCTATCTTATTAAAATCGAAATGTTAATACTCCATTGAAATACACCACCATTTTATCCCTGGTACAAAAATTTAAGGAAAAAGCAGTCCATTTTGTCAGAGCATACCTTGGTAAATCTAATTCCATTCCACTAAATGAACAGTGCAAAGAGGATTGGAACTTACCAGGAAGCACTGAACGAAAGGTCAGATTTGCAGCAAGCATAAATCAACATTCTTGCATGGCTTAAGCGGATTTATACCCAAATATACCAGTCAAGAATCTGGCTCATTAACGACTGGATGAATTACAAATAGAGCATCAAGCAGGAGTTTGAGTCTTAACACCTATTTCCTTGACTTGTAAGCTTAAATCAGATTCTAAATATTCTGAGGACTTTTTGTTCACGGTAGCTGAGGAGCAAGCTAGTGTGGAATTTGGTTAAATTCCCTCTCTTGAAAGCCATCTTTTCAAGCAAGGTCTGTGCAGTGCTTCTAAACAGCTTGAGCACAATGAATTGTTGTCAGTTTTTCCAATCCATACATTACAGATTTTGAAATGTAGCCTTTAGGGCAACTTAAATAACATAAAACCAGTTGATTGATTGTCCGAGGTTGCGATGATTTGGTGGTGCTCAGCAGGAGATGATTTGGTGTCGCAGGCTCTCTCCCTTTTGAAGCACTCTGCTCCAGGTAGTGCTCTGTGAATGTTTAAAGAGCTGCAGCACACAGCAATTGAGCAGAGGAGGAGTACAGGGAGGAGCAAGCCCATGCTAGGATCTGTGCAGAATTGCAGGAGACTGAAAAATCACCTCAGAGGGTTTTACATTCAACATGGCTGTGCCAAGCTTTTCTTGGAGCAGGCATCCCACGAGCATTTATGGATGTACAAGCCAGCACAGCTGCTGGGAGAAGAAACCTCTGCTCAGCCTATATCTCTGGCTTATTTGTGCTGGCATCAGGATTTGTAGAATTGCACAATAAAGCTGACCAGGAACCATCCAGCTGGAAACAAACCTAACAACAAGTTCATTCCCCGAGGCCACGGCTTTCAACAGTGCAGCCAGACTTGTTCATTGAACTCTGCCCTCCCAGCGGGCTGCAGAAGGAGGTTAAGGTCACTGCTTTGCAGAAAGGATGCCTACCTGCCATTTTCACTGTCAGACAGGCTCAGGTGCATCTGGAACAATGCATTCCAGGCCTGGAACACTTCCTTGGCCCACAGTAGGGTGTTGGGGAGGAGGGAGAGGGACACACAGGAGAGAAACCTGGGAATGTCTCTGCTGATCAAAGATGGAGGAGATCATAGATCAAGCACTTCACCTTTGGGATCTTTGCCAGGTGCTGGCAAAGTCAGACTTGGTTTGCGAAACCCAAAAACTGCTCACAGATTTTTTTCCCCTGGGTATCAACTGATGAATAATGAATGCTTTTATGCTGTGCCATTCTCTCAATTTCCGTTGTTGTTACTAAAGTTGTCTGACTTAGACAGGCTTTGTTCTGTCACCTTGGTGTCTGTATCCAGATCCTCCAGGAAAGTCAAACTCCTGGATATCATTCACTGCCACAGGAAGTGAAAAATCACAGTGTTTACTGCATATTGCTAAAAAAAGTGAAGAAAACCTCTGAAAATAAACACCATTATTGATCAAAAAGGTCATTTTTAACTCAGAAAAGTGCTTAAAAAGTGCATTTGAAAGAATGAGTATTTAGGAATAGCCTAGTTGCAAGATTGTGCTATTTTATCTCAGAAACTTCAAGATAGGTCTGTGGCTTGAAGGGAAACTGTGTGGAGAAGCAGCAGGCACTGCAACAAGCTGTGTTGATTAGCAAGCAGGAACTCCCTCATGGCATCCCTTGCCCACCTAATATTTTAGATGAATCAAATAGCAGAGGTCACTTCCAGATGTAAAATCTCTCTTTTCCATAGCCATAGGAGTTTTAGTCTTCACATGTGTCTTAGTTAAATGCTCTTACTAATTCTGTTTCACTCATATAAATTCCCTGGCAGTTTTCAGTTCAGTTAGTTAAATAAACCATAATTTCCTGCCTGAAATGTCAACTATTGTGGCCCAGGGTTCCCTAAGGGTCTCTCTGCCTTTAGATCAGCTTCTTCACAATCTGAGCACATTCACCTCCTTCTTTAAAGCATTTTCGCTGCTTGCTTTTAACATGAGGACTTCCCCCCCACAGGAAATCCAAGTTTTAAAAGTAAAGATAATAGAGAAGTCATTCTCTTCAGCATCAAAGGGATTACAGGAAGCAGTGTAACTATGGCACTGAATTGTAGATCCAGCAAGATCCAGTTCGTGTCACTGAAAGGAGAGATCCTTTGGGATGATGGGGGCATTTCAAATGGCTGAGGGACATTGCAAAGTTATGAGTCAAAATTTGCACTCCCTTTTGGAAGCTGGAACCCTCCACCATGTTACATCATCTATTTTGGCCTGTATTCCCAGGCTGCCTCTCTGTATGGGTTTCTGGACATCTGCTTTTTGGTAAACAACCCCAAAACCTTCTGAAGATCTTTGGACTTTCCTCTCTAGGTGAGGAGGTCAGGGCTCCTTTATCAGGCAAACTGCTGACCCAACAACAAGGTGCAAAGAGCTGCAGATTTGGAAGCTGCAGTTACAATTTTTAACTCTTTCCTGAGAATTAGCACTCTAAGGGTGGAGAATGACCCTTACCCTCCTTCCTGGTAAGGAACAGCTCAGGTAACAGTCTCTCCTATACATTGCAAATACTACTCAGCACTCAAATAAACAAATGCAGCTTTCTACCGAAGTGCTCCTGAAGCTGCTGAGCAGTGGGGCAAAGGCACTGATCCTTTTTGGGTCGAGTGCTTGAGAAATGCAGAGTCTGACATGGATTTTTCACTCTTAAAGCAGCTCCCAGTGTGGTTGTTCGGTAGCTCACAGCTCAGCCAGGCTGCAGGTGTCCTCTCTCCCCACCTCCCTTTGGATCCACACAACCTGAGCCTGGGAGCAAAGGCCACAGAGCTGCTGACATGTTTTGAAATAAGATACAGGCAGCAGCATTAATCCAAACACTGATGGCAGTTCTTACGTAATGCAATAGAAACACTGCGTGCCAGAAACAACAATATCTCTTTCTTACACAGGAGAATGAGTGACTCTGGGACATTTTTCCCAATGCTCATAACACATGAAGATTCCAGGCAAAGGTTGTCCTATGGAGGGACCTGCAAAGTGCTTGGGGCCCTGGCTATAAAGCTGGGCAGCTCCCCATCCACCTCTGTGGATAAGAAGGTCTCGCCTCAGAGAAGTCACCAGGCCTGCTCCTCACAACCAGGTCCTTTCTTGAATGGGCTCAGTGATGAGCTTGTTTATACAGTCAACATGTTCAGAATTAAAGGTCATATCCCAAGGTCCTTAGTGAGGCAAAACTCTTGGCCAGGTGTGTGTTTCACAACTTAGACCACATTGGGTAACCAGTTTGTAGTGGGAGACCTCCCCAATTTCTGCAATTACCTGAACAATACCTCACTGAAATCCTTTCAGGGGCAAAAAGTTGACCTTCCTGATGCCTGCTCAATATAAACTCTTATTCCAAAGTTTTCCCAAAGCCCATACAAAAGAGCTAGCCCCTGGATCTTGTAATTTATGCTTTTTGAATCTAAACCAGTGAGCAGCTCCTGACGTGCAGAGCAGAAGATCCTCACAGGGCTGGGGAGCTCTCTGGGCTTGGGCATTCCTTCTCTTGCACTGCTCAGGGGAAGGGAGCTGTTGCTCTTTCTTTACTGGTTTCCAGAAGATTTCCATTTTCTCTACCTCACCCTAGTTGTCTTCAATTTTATGTCACCTCCTGGCAGTTGTGAACTGCTGTGATATTAAAGAAAACACTCTCCAGTAACAGCATCATCTTTCTTTCCAAGCTTGAGTGTTAAAAAGAGTTTGCTGCTTCTTGAATCCTCCATGTCAAAAAAACCCCACCAAAATCCACTTAGAGGCCTTATCACTTTTGCTTGTAGAGAAAAGATTTGAGGTCTTCCACTGCTGTATAAATGAACATTATCAAATAAAATCTCGGTACTAGTTCTACTGGCATTGAAATTCAAGTCTGTATCACATGGGAGACTCAGCTTGAGAAGTACCTGTAAGTACTTAAGGAAAATATTTATTTTTATTTGGAATAAAAGGAAAATTTTATCACCTGGCTTTATGACAGAGAAATTTGTTTCTGAAACTAAAACTATGGTATGGACTCACTATTATCATCTCTTCTTATTCATTTTTTTACCTGAAATTTGGGGAAGAAAATCACTTACAATCAAACTGGGCCATGTTCAAGTGTTTGCTGAAAATGCCTGGGGAAAATTCACAACTCTGACATTTAATGAGCACAACCAATGGCTCTAAGAAGTTTGACTGGCTGCCAAATTGATATGTCTGTGTATCCCATCAGAGGCTGTAATATCTCATTTGGGTTTGTTGTTGGTTTTTTTTCCTGATCTTTGTTAAATTGATTTTTAGCCAGTTTGTTTGGCAATCATGATGAAGCACTGCAAAGTGGACACAAGACAGGAACAATGCTAAGCAACCAGATGTAAAAAGACTGGAGCAATAAGAAAGCATATTTGTTTTTCACTGTTTAAACATGATTTACCAGCTGGGAAACTGTCTTGCAGGATATACTGCAGATCCATTAAACTAATCCAGAGCACAAACACATCACAATGTGGCCTTACAAACACGCCTCCTGCAAATACCCCTGCATGCAGGAAGTGATACAGCAGGAGCAGATTAGGTGACAGTCACTGGAGTCACAGATGGGAACTGTCTAGGAGGACTGGGACATTATGAGACACAGATCAATTCTAGGTGGACTGGGGCATTATGAGACATAGATCAATTCTAGGTGGAGCTACATTTCCCCATGTGAAAGGGATCACCACCCACCTGTCAGCAGCTGCTCTGAGATCCTGTAGTACCAGAGCAGACCCAGGTCAAAGCTGGATGAAGAGAGAGAAGGGAAAAATGCCAGAAAAGAGGTGCTGAAGACAGGATTTCAAAGGCCTGATCACCTGAAGTATTGCATAAATGCCAAACTTGTGCCATAAGCACAAAATTGGAGGCCCTAAATGCAAAATTAAGACCCCAAGTATAGGCAGCTAAAAACCGCAAAGCCCTGATGTTGTGGATGATGACAGATACTACATTGTTCACGACAGAGTTACAGAGTCTGGCCCTTCTCTGCTGTACTGTTGGGCTGTCAGAGAGTGTTGCCCAGTTGGCCTCCCCTACAGTAGACAAAAAATTATTCCAGCAGTTTTTCTTCTGCCTCTCCCCAGTGATGAGGAAGATGGGGGCTGTCAGAGAGCAAGGAAACACAGGCTACCTTCTGTACTGCTGTTGGTTTTACTGATGGAGCTACTTGGGCAAGCAACTTTAGCTCAACATCAGTTGAAAAAACTCAGAGATCATTAATGGTAGAGGTCTCTGCTGCATCCCCTCCCTACTGCATGATACCCTTCCAGCCTGTAAATGTTGTCTTTCCTTGCCAAATCCAAACCCTTTATGCTTTTTGTATGAAAGCTTCGAAGCTTCTCCTTTCCCTGGTCTGAGAAAAAGAATGTGCCAAGCAGAAGAGTATAAATTGCATTACTATGTGGGATAATGTCTCCCAGACCTGCCAGTCAGGAGACTGCTCCTAGTTACAGTATTAGAAAGTAGCTCCTGAAGCAGCAGGTCATTAACTGACATTGCTTTGGCTTCTCCCGTGTCTACTTCGACACATGTCCAAGAATAAACATCTCCACCACCACTATTTTAGTCCTCCCCTCACTCCTTCAGCCTTATCCCCAGCTCTTGAAGCTGTCCTATCCCTCTTGGCCCAACACCCTTGCTCAGCAGCTGCTCTCCTGCCTCTTCCAAACCTCCTCTTCAGCTCTGTTATCCAGAGGAGAGCAAGGAGGGAGTCAGGAGAACATTGTCCCTGTCACTGCCAGCCCCAGTGGAAAGATCCCTGTCTGCTGCTGAGCTGGTCCCCCTCTGCTCAGGGTGCCCATTGCAGACTCCACCTGGAGCTCCCCTGACCCACCAAGGTGGGACAAACCCTGCACAACGGAGCCCTGGGCTCAAGGGCTTAGGGGAGGCTACTTCCACCATCACTGAGTTAATAGATTTTCTCCAGTGCTGTTTTAAACTTGATGGTCAGAAAATTTTAGGGATAAAAAATGGCTATTCCCTCACTCTTGGAAAGGAGAGAATTTTTACTGTGTAGGATTTATTTCTAGGCTTGTGACTTTGCGAGAAAAAAATCGATCGAAATGGCATCATTCTGATTCCCGTCACATCCTTTCTGTTCTTTTCCCTGTTGACTTTCCAGGCTGCTATTTTAATAACTGTTTGTAGTTAAAATCAATGCCATGCCACGCCACACTGAAAAGACTGAAATCCTAGCTTTCCTAAGGGAAAATATTTCCCCACACATCCCTATGGGAGAGATTCAGCCATGTGTCCAGCAGCTTGGGATGATTCTTGGAGATGCTTCATCTTGTCTCCTTCCCCACACTGATCTGGACATGGTAATTCATAACCACAATAGGCTGCCATGCCTCCAAATACAGGAATGTGACAAAGTACAGGGGCTTCAAAGAGCTGAGGAACAGGGGAATGTGGTGGTTAAAGGCTGCTGTGGTTTTTATGTTTCTGTGGTCTATTTTTAGCAGCTGTGGTTGCTGTGTATTGCAACCCTGAGTCACCTCTGAACTTAGAGTCACAAATATGAAACTGAAAAACAAATTAATTGGGTCCACAGAGTGGCCAGGAAGGAATCATCTCTCAATATTTATGGACAAAATAAACATAAACAACTGTAAAAATGTATTTTTGTTCTCTGTGGCTAAACACAGGCCTCCTCTGCTGCTGATCCTTTGGCTGCACAGTAAAATGTCCCAGCATCTGTGCTGTGAGTAGCTGTTGCTGGGACTTTGAGGTTTTCCAGGTCAGCCCCACAAATATTACAGCTGTTACAAAGTGCTAGGGCTGCCAGGCTTTGCATCTCTTCTTTCATACTTGAACCTCTTTTTTACTGAAATCATTGGCAAGTCAGTGTACCTGTGCTGAAATTAGTTGCTTGAGTGTAGTTGCTCCTGATTTGCATCAGTGGAAGTCAGAAGAGCATCAGTCCACTTGTGCTCTGTTTTCTTGGCCAGTTTGAAAGAGTCAACTCAAACCAACACACTTCTCTAGCTGGTGAGGCAATGCAGTATCTCATCTTACAGGTTGCTCTGCTCCTTTTGTTCTTTGCTGTCTGTGCATGCAGAGAGGCTTTTTCCCACGTTTGCTATTTGATTTCATGTTTTCTTGTGCCCAGTCTGTCCCACAGCCTTTACTTTTCAGTTACTGATTTAAAAAATGGCTCCAACCCATCTTTTACTATCTCAGAGAAAAGGCACAATTGCATTATTGTACTGAGTGAATGCATTTTCTCATACATGTAGCTGAATGGGAGATTATTTAAATATCTTGAACACTCTCCTAATTGGAATAATAACATGCTAGGAATGGGAGCGCGAGGAGAATTTATATTCAGGCTCCTGAATTTCAGTGAATGAGTAATCAACACTCCATTACTTCCTACAAGGTTAAACAATTTTTTTTTAAAGCAAATGGTTACTGGAAAAACACCATTTGACTGCACTAAAACAAACAAACAAACGGAAACCCAAATATGGGTATTCCTGGTGATCTTTAGATCATGTGAGAGCTTTGTGGATCCCTTGGCAAAGGAGAAGCTGACTTGGAATGCTGTTGGCTGATGCCTCAGGGCTGCCCACCAGCCTCTGCTCCCTGCTTGCCCCATTCACCCTGTCACTCCTCACCTTGTGCTATTCTGGTGCTGGTGTCAGCACCTGCACTCCAAAGCCAATGCTCCGACCCAGATCTGGGAGTTATTTGGGTTAAAAAGTAACCCAGCAGTGTATGTTTGCCTGTCTGTGTGTGTGTGACTGAAAGGCTCCACTTCCCCATGTGAGAGGATTCATGGAAAGGCTGTACCAAGGTCTGTGCTGGCAGGAGGGCAGGCAGGAGCAAGGGGAAAATGGAGCAAGCCCAGAAGCTGGGGAGGAAAATATCTCTGACTGATATTGCTGTCAAATATTGTATCTTCTGGAGTCACTGCCTTAAACCAGAGCAGTTGCATTGGTGCCTGTAGCCTGTACCTTAGTAGGCTGGCCTGTCTTTACGGCTTTGCTTATTCTAATCAACAGGTTGGTCATTTTCTTGGTCAGTTTATTGCTGTAAAGTCAATTATATGCAGTTACTCAGAAATCAGTGTGTAGTGGTCCAATGTAATCTATTTTATATGAGAAATCTAATTTTCCTGTCATCCTACATGTTCACAACAATTACAAAACACTCTTAATCATTTACCTAGAAGAGCCTTTAGGCAGCTCTGAGTGATTAAGCATTGTTACCACTACTCTCTTTTGCATCCTCCTGTACTATGCTTTTCTTTTCATTTGTTTCTTTCCTGCCAATTGTTTCTGTAGTTAATTTCATTGGGCTTGATCTGAAGCCCATGGAGGTGAATGCACAGTCTATCATTAACTTGAACAGCCTGGTGATCAGACCTGCTGCAAATGCTTTAATAGGCACAGGTCAAGGATTTGAAATGCAGAACATCTGTTTTACTCCATGTTCCTATTGCTACTTCAGCTTGCTCCATCAGATATTTATGCAGAAATGCAAACTCTCCTAGGGTCAACACTGGGAAGTACAGGTCTACACTACATTTATTCCAGCAGTATTTAAAAATGCCAACGACAGCATGTACCTCACTAAAGCACCCAGCAAGGGACAGATGGAGACAGGCAAACAGGCAGTTTGCAGCAGAACTGAGGCTTAAATCCAGTTACATTAACTGCAAGTTTTGTGTCTGTTCTTGCTGCTCCCCATTATGCCTCTTGTTTTGCTGAGGCACAACAGCACATGCACCTGTGCAATGTTCTCTAACCCTGTCTGCCTAATAAAGACACAGGAAACAGAATATTAGCCCAAAAGGAGGAGCTGACTCTGGGGTGTTTCTATGAACCCTAGTGCTGTTTGCTAGCACAGCATAATTATGGACTCTGCCACAGACAGCATGAATAATTCTTTCCAGTGTCTCCCTGATAAGAAGACGCTGAAAGAGATCATGTGCACATGTCTCACAGAGCTCAAAGTTTTCTAATCCTTTCACCGTTCCACTTCTCAGCATTATGAGGTGCACTGCAACACCCAGCTTTGGAGGAGAGGTTTGAGCTGAAGGGATGTTTGCTGCCCAGTTTACCAATCCTAACTGAAAGCAGTCATCCCTTTTACTCACAAGGGAGTAAAACCATAAAAATTCCAGTTCAACTTGAAGTGTGTCCTTGTTCCCACTAATTACTCAAAACAAAGCACAAGTGTTAGTGCACTGTCCCTGCTGGAAAACATACCATGCTCTCATGTTATGGGAGTTAACTACAAAGTTAGTTTAACTGCTAAAAGAGTTGTATTTTTTTTTTTTTTTCACAGCAGCATCATGAACACACATGAGTTATCATGAGGTGAAAAACAGGCACTCAGCAGCAGACCCTGAAGTCAGCAGTTCTGGACAGACATCTGAGCTGATCTCAGCAAAACCACATTGTCTTCTTCTGACTGTTTCCACCTCTTGAAAACAAATGAACATTAACCCTCCCGAAGCTTTAAAAACTAAAAGCTTTTTTTAAAAAGTTAAACCCTATTTTTAGAAATTAAGATGTCAAACATTTGTAATTCACCCATTGATCTAAATGTAGATTCAGCTATTTATGCTGGATTTATTGTGCACTATGCTCTGGCCACTTGCTGACTCTGTCTCAGAGGCTAGATGAACTCTGGTGACAAGGAGAGCTTCCTCTGTGCCAAACAGGAAAAATTTAAAACTGTTTATCTGATATGGCAGTATTGATAATAGTGCAGAGAAGCACTTTGGACTTCTCCTAAAGGGTAGGCTGATCTTCATTATCTTCTGTTTGCATTTGGTTTTGCTCCATGGAAGAGAGATTAGGAGACACAGCCAGCTTAGCTCCATGTTTAGCAATAATATAGAAGATGATAACTGCAAGGACACATTGTTTACTTGATCAATAAGAATGACTTTGGAATGCAGTTTAACTTGCTTTCTGAGTAATTGTATTAGACTTCAGTTCCCAAATGCTGCCTAACTCCCAACTGCCAAAATAGGGATTTTTAAATTACTTGCCTCCTACAACTGGTTAGTAATAGGACAGAAATTTGTAGGCACCATCCAGATCTTCCTTTGTAAAATATTTTTTCTTCTTTGCTAAAAATCTTCAATAGTCTAAATAAAAATCCCAGTGTAAGCACCTCTGTCTTGCAGAAGGTGAGGCACAGGACAAGCAGAAGGATGATGGCGATCACAGATTCTGCAAGGTACAATTGTTGTATTCTTTCCTAAAATGAGAAGTGCTTGCTAAAAAGCAATCCTCTGGTAAGGCAGTCAGTCACCTCAAGAAAGGAGCCACCAGTACCCAGATTTTTGTGTTTCTCAGAGCCTGAAATTATTTTCCAAATACATCAGTTAATGTCAGCTTTGCCTGCTTCTGATCTTGTTTCTAACGTTCCTCTGTACTTCGCCCACAGACAAATGTTTGAAGCTTGGACATTTTCAAGGGATAGCTCTAGAGGAGCTGGAAAAAATCCCAAATGACTTCAAAATATTTGAATACTTGAAAGAACAAAAAATAATGATTGAATTACCTCACATCCCTGTTCCTAGAACAGAGGCTTTGCAGGGCAAATGTGATCTTGCTGTCCTTCCTCTGCTTGTGCTGTGGGAGTGTGAGGTGGGTCGGGATGCAGCCCAACAGCCTGGTGCCAGCCTGGTGCTACCACACTGCTGCTCAACATAAAACCTCTTCTAGCCTTCTCCCTGCTCTTGGCACCTGTGCTAGAGCCCTGGTGCAGGTGGAAGGACAGGTGCCAGCACCTCCCCTTCCCATCAGGGCACTCATGCCCTCTTATTTGCAGCACTCCTCCTTCCTGTGCAGATATGGGAGCCACAAACTAGAAAGTCTAATGTTTTGAAGTCTAATGGCTTGGTAGCACAGTGAAATGTTAAAAAGACACATAAGTCTGTCAGGGGAAAACCCTTGTGTTTGAGGCTGCTATCACAGGTATTTAGGGTGAAGAAACGCTGGCCCGAAATCAAGGCTATGCCTTCCAGATTGGCACATTAAAACAGGTAAAGCACAGGGGCAGCATGGCTGACCAAGGAGCTCCTCCAAGCTTGTGTTGGCTGCTGCACCCAGGACATTCATAAACAGTAAAATGTTATTGCAGGTGAAGGGGAAATGCTAATAAATATCCTAAGCACCTCTCCAGTTTTTCCCTTCCTGGTGTGCTGGTGTACTGGTAGTGTATGGTCTGAAAGGAATCAAACACGGATCCTGCCTTCTCTTTTCTGAACCTTTTCTGAACCTTTCTGAACATCCTTCTGATCAGAATGAGTAATGAGTGTCACCCCAGATGGCTGGATGGGTGCATGTCTGTCTGCACTCACCTGCTGAAAACTGCCATCATGCAGTTCAGGCTGGAGGAGATGGAAGTCACCACGCTGGGAGCAGGAGTTCCCAGGCTGGGGCATGGCATGACCAGCAGTGCTGTACTGCACTCCTGGAAAAGTGCAAGGGGCCTGACAGCCCAGGAGAAGAGAAAACCCTAGGGGAAGGAAAGCAAAACAGACCAAAAATAAATATAAGTGGAAGGGATGTGCAAAGGCTCCCTTACATGGGCTGGTAGCTACAGGCTCATGCCTTCATCCAAAGGCACCTGCGGCTCACAAGGTCCTTTCCACCACTGATTTTGTCCTCTCCAGCAGCCCTGGCTGTGTCATACAGGTTCCTGCCTCCCATGGAGACTGTGTGTTGGTGTTGGATGAGGGACAGCCTCTCATGTCTGGGCTGGGAATTATCCCTGTGCTCCAGAGCAGGGTCTGCACCGTAATTCTGCACATGAGCAGAGGCCCCCTCATTGCAATGGCACCTTCCCATGTGGACTCACTCACTGTGGCTCTCCCTGGGCTTCTTGTAGGCTCTTAGCAGAACTGTGGGCTCCATGGCATGATGCTGACACAGCAAGTGGGAAGGGATGGTGCAAAGACTCGAGAAGTCCAAGCATGGCCACATGATAACAGACTAGCAGTAAATTTGTTGGAAAAATCAGGTCCAGCTGCTTGCTTGTACTGGTTTTACTTGGTCAGATCTGGATGTGGTTGTAACATTCTGCTCCTCCATTTCCTTTTGTCTTAAATGTGAGCATTTTGTTCTGGACACGAAAAGGAAGTGGGGTTTGGGTGCTGAAATTTCAGAAAGAAGGAAACACTGTGCCTTGTCTTTCCAGTTCTTTGTAATTACCTGGCTTTCTGGGTCTTCCCTGGGGGGACTTTCCACTTCCTTCTGCCAATTGTATACAGAAATTATTTACTGATTCATATCCTGGACCCTGGCACCTGCTAATTAGGTGTCCATAAGGGCTGCAAGTGGGTATGTCCTATGTAGCGCTTCCAGAATTTATCCCAGAAACGTAGCTAAGTGGGGATTTCCTTTAGTGCCAAAGTTCACTCAAAAACCTCCCTCCTTCATTTCCCTACCTCAAGATACTCATTGCCCTCCTCCTGGACTTCTCTATCCTCCAAGTTTTTCTTCTCAGTACAGCAAAGCACCACAGAGACTTACATGGGCACAATGATGGAATCAAGGAAAGAAGCAGGAACAGCAAGGAGACAAGTGTCTGTCCTCACTGAGTCTCTGCAAAGGACTTTTGGGTTCCAGTGATGTCTCCTGGGCTCCTGTATCTAGACTTTGGCAAGACTAGAGAGCAAAGCAACTTAGACTACTATATCTCTTAAGTGTTTAATGCTCAATATCACTTGGGTGTTTAATGCTCTCAGGAGAACCTGTCTGGGCCATACACAGTTTTATTGCACACCCTGTGGCTGTCCCCAGTGAGCCATGTAATGCAGGAGGGTCAGACTGTGTTACTTTGACACTGGTTTTTGTTCCTCTCAAGTTATTTCCTGCTGACTTGACAGCTCTTGTGGTTCCTGCCTGTATCTGTGGAAAAACCAGCTGCTGATTCAGCTGTGGCTCTCGCAGGAAGGGGACCTGAGTTTGGGCTTTGAGGAATCAGGCCAGCATCCTGGAGCCTTCTTCTGTTCCCAGGGGAACCCCAGAGCCAGGAATGAAGAAGAAGCCCAAGTTTTGGTTTCAATTCACTTTTTAAAACTAGTGCTTTTTCAAAAACCAGTTTCCATAGTGACAGGGAACTGTAGCACCATTGTGAAGGTCCAAAAAGCCCCAGCCGAGTATTAGCCAGAAATTCAGCAGTGTGGCCAGCTCCTGAGCAGCCTTCCCCAGCCCCTGCTGTGCTCACAGCAGGGCTCTGCTTCAAACACCTTCCTGCCGACCAGCCACACTTTTAGCTGCCTGTGGGCCGCGCTACTCCTGAGCACTAGGGCTTAATCACAGGTAAAATGATGTTTGCCCAAAAAAGGATTTACTTTGGCTGCATTTAGTCCTTTCATAAAAAGGGGAAAGCTAGATTTGAAGACAGTTTTCACTCATTGTTTCCTTTTGCAGAATGGTGCAGAAGCCATGAAATGTATTCATGATCATCCATGGAGCCAGCAGAGGAGCCCGGCTGGAAGCCCAGGTCCTATTTAATCCTTATTTATTAGAATGTGCTGCCTCTCACCTTCCCTTTTGCTGTCACAGAGGGTACTTCCATCCATGCTATAATCCAGCCCTCCCAAAAGGGCCTAGGAACTCTCACATGATCATATTGTTGTCCTGGTCCCCACCACAACACACAAGAAGCATGCCAGAGAGAACATCCTCCCTGCTGGGCTCAGTGCCAGGTGGTGGTGACAGACACCACCACTTCCTCATGGAGCTTCTTTGCCCTCATCCTTCGTTATCTGCTGGATTATGTTGCAGTCTGTAGTATGCAAAGAAACACAACCACAGCACTCTTACAAGTTAATTCTCAGGTAAAGTTACAGGCATCTGTCAAGTGATTGTGTTACCTGTGGCTTTTAGGCAACGTGTGTTATACGTGTGTAGGAGGCAGGGAAAAGTGTGGCTGTGCTATTTGTACAAATCACACGAAGCTTTTCAGTAGGTCTGGACTTAACGCCTTTCCTCAGGAATAGCTGGGACTGTGTGGGACTGTGGGCTTCAGTGAGGGTGTCTGCGACCTGTGTGCCACCCAGAGTGCAGACCCAGCCTGCCAGGCAGGGTGAAGATGCTGCCCAAGGGACACAGGGATGTAACAGCCCCAGCAGGAACCACTGTGCATGTGGAAATTCCAGAACAGAGCCCAGGCACTGAAGGCAGGACACCAGCCTGACTCAAAGCTTGCACCAGCCACCTCCTCCCACCCCAAACCAAGCACTATTATCCCTTCCAGTTTTATGATAAACTATAATTTTTCTCAAACATTTAACAATCATTATTCCCTTCCTACTCCTCCTATTTTTGCCTGTGTATCCATGCGACAGTTTTGGGGCTGAGATCACACGCAAGAAAACAGAGTGAAAATGGCAACTAACGTAGTTTTTGTGAGAGAAGAATGTTTTGCATGCTGCTTCCTGTTAAACCATTGGAAATGGCATACCCAAATAAGAAATTGTCCTTCTGGTGCAAGACCTTAACTCAAATGAAAAAGGCCAAGTTCTGCAGGAAAGAAAAAAGAAAGAGAGGCATATTTGGACCAGTTTTTATGCCAGTATTTTCAATGTGAGGTTAGATGTCCTGCACCAAGCTAAGGGTTTGTCTACCCTAAGGCTGCCAGTGGAGCCCCAGAAGAGGCCAATATTTGCTTTGTATTTCCCAGCTTCCAGCAACCAGTAGCTCAGGGAATTCATCAGACAGAGGTGAAACTGTGTTTATATTTCCAGGACAAGATGCATAAAATAAGAACTATGCATGTCTTGAAAATTAATCATCAGGATTCACCAAAACTTAAGAAGTGTACCACTCTGACTGTCTTGTGATTGCAGGTGAAGGCACTGTTTTAGGGAGGTACTTCCTGCAGGAGACAAATTTTTCCCTTACTTCCTCGAGACCTTCAAGTGACCCCACTAAATTGTTAAAATTCCATTAGAAAGTAGCTGCTGGGAACATGAGCAATAAATAGCTGCTAAGATCAATGGCAGTCTTGCTGATTTAAAATCAATGTATAGCTTGCTGACAGTGCTGGCAGTGTTTTCCTCTGGGAAATGTAACAGTGATTGGCTTTAAATAAACACAGTGGTAAAAAACTTTATCTGAACTCATTAGTGACTCAGACTCATTTTAGAGTAATCCAGAAAATGCCTGTTGCCCACAGACAAGACTTGGAAGTGATCAGTGACTTTGGATACTGCCATTTATGGTGGGACACTGGAAAGCATCCTGGAACAGAGCAGAACTTCTGAAAATGCTCTCTGAAAATAGGTATTTAGGGTACCTAGACCATGGTGTGAAAGCCACCAGTCACTTTTGAAAACATGACATGAACAGCATTAGGTTACTGTGGCTCTAATGACCACCATCCACCCTCTCCAGGCCTATTCCTTGTTCCTCTCCCAGATTCTGGCTGGCCTTCATCCCATGTAACACCATGCATTCGTGATGGAAATAAGCCCACCAAAACCTAAAGTGCAACCACAAGCTGGTCACATCCACCAGCCACCAGCAAGCAGCTTTGGGCTGAGTTGGGATCCTCTCCCTCTCTTTCTTTAAAGTCTGTCTGCCACCATGAGTAGTTTTTTCTCAGAGGCTCAGCTAGATTGCTTTAATGAAAATAGACATGAAAGCGTTTGCCCTACCTACACTCTGTTTTGTAACCTAACCATTTAATTGCATCATGCTTTTTCCTACAAATCATCTGATGATGATTCCCAGGACAAGCCTTTACCTCTTTTCCTGCATGTTTTAATACTACAGCTATTACTACATCCTGATTGTAGATATCACTAAATCACGAGGGGATTGGTCACTAGATAAATCAGAGCTCTTTTTGATGGGTTTCTAACCTGGCAAATAGGGCACCCGAGTGAGAAACAGAAACTGTAACCACATCAGAACTCTGCAGTCGATGCCTACAGACTGTCCAGAAGGGACAGGTGAGGACAGAGGGCAGGGCGTTTGCCCTACACATGAAAAAATATATTGAATTCACAGAATGTCTTTGAAAATCAGTGATCAAGTGGTTGAGGGCTTATAAGTAAAATCTAAGGGAAAGCCAACAAGGGAAAACTCATGTTTGGTCTTCCTGCAGAGCAGCAGAGCAAGGAAATCCGTTGATGAAGTTTTCTTACTTTGGCTGCAGGAAAGACTCTGCTCCCGTGCTCTGATCCGGCTGGGGTGCTCCCTAATACCTCTTGGAAAAGCAGCACAGTAAGCTGTAAGCAATCCAGGAGACTCCTGGAGGGTGTTGAGGATGATTTCTTAATCCAGGTGACAGCTGGACCAGAGAAGCATTACCAGTCCGGCTGCTAATCAACAGGGATGAACTACTAGACATGACAAAACTGGTGTTAGCTCAGACTGCAGCAATCTTGCCCTGGTGGAATTCAGTCTTGAACAGCTCTTCTATGAAGCAAGGCTGAGAGAATTGGGGTTCTTCAGCCTGGAGAAGAGAAGGCTTCAAGGAGACCTTACTGCTGCCCTTTAGTTTATAAGAAATACAGAGAAAGACTTTTTAGTGAGAAATTGCAGTGGTTTTAAACCAGAAGAGGGTGGCCTTAAATTGAATGTACAGAGAATTTTTTCTTATTTTTTAAATTTTTTAATTTTTTTTTTTTTTATGATTAGGATGGTTATGAACAGGTCCAGAGAAGTTGTGGATGCCCCATGATGGAAGTGTTTGAAGTCATGAAAGATGAGGCTTTGAGCCACCTCATGCAGTGGAAAGTTCTCTGCCCATGGCAGGCGCTTTGGACTGGATGATCCCCAAAGGTCCCTCCCAACCTAAGTTATTCTATGGTTCCATGACGAACTGTAAACATTTTAGATTTTGTGATTTACTTCCATGATGAATGGAATAATTTTTTTAAATGGGGACTATTTTTCCTTCCCTATTAATGTTTTTTTATAAGATTATAATGTACTTGTTTTGATGGTGATTAGGGTATAAATCAATAAAAACAAGGACTGCACTCTGGATCCTCCTTAGCTACACACATGCTCATCTCCAAAAATATTAACTTTTCCATAAACATGGACACAACAAACACACAGCATTTATTAAGCCTGAACGGCAAAGTGGTTTTATGCCTGAGAAAAAAAACTTTCAAATAGATAGCCTATAAATAGATGATATGCTGCCTTTCTGGTTCAGTAAATAGTCTGAAAAAGTACTCTCAGGAGACATGAATTTGCAGTGTCCCCCCTTTATTTCACTGAGACGTTAATTCTGCTGTCTAAATTTAATACTTTATTGTCAGTATGGAAAGTGCCATCACGAGGGAAGCAATTGCACTTTCTGCATTTCTTTAGGGATCAGGAAATAAATCTGTACAGAAAGAAAACAGCCCTGTATCTCCTCACATGCAGAAGGAAACATCAGATTACTTGACATGAAAAGCATTGGGAATCGTGCAATGGCCAGTACACAAACCCCAAATGAGCCTAGATAAGTAGGATATGACAAAATAGAAAGCCACACTGGCTGTATCCTGCAAACACTGCTGCCCCAGGAACTGGGACCCTGTGCTTGGAGCAGCCAGCAAGAAAATTGCTCAGGAGTATATCACAGGGATGAATTCAAATAAAACTTCTCCGGCCCTCAATGGTAAACTTGTTTCTGGCTCTTGAGTAGTTTAATTCCTAGTTACTTTTGTATTAATAGTGAATCTGAAAGTTCAAAACAAAGCATGTGGCTCCATGACCCATTGGCAGAGCCCGTTCCATCAGTGAGAGAAGATGCGACCTCTCATTCCAGAGGCACCTGCATGTAAAAAAACATTTTGCAGCTTTTCCAGCCATTGCTGGAGGTAGGACAGCAATCTCTGTGTAATAAACAGACTTCTTTTGCTGTCTTCCCCCTCCCCTGCACAACACAAACATGGCCCAGCAGAAGTATTTTCAAGTACAAAATTTTCATGCACAGAAGTACTTAATGTTTTGTGTTGCTATACCCAACCCCCATAAATTTATGCTCATGTAATTACTGCACTCTGTTAGCCTACTGATAGCGAGTTAAAAATACCACACACACCCCAAATTAGAACTGGTTTCTATTTTTTGTTAAATTCTTGCAGTTGATATAGAAGAAAATGTTGTAATGAGCCACATGAGATCCCTATTGCCTGCACTAGTCAGGACAGGAGACTGCAACACTACCAACAGAAAAACCCCACCAAAAGCATGGCATGCACAGACCAAAACAAATTTGACTGTGTTATGATGGCATCAGTCCTGTATCCCATTTCCTTTCTTCATCTGATGCTTGGTGTTTCTACACTGGGAATAGATTTGAGCCGGGATCTTTCCTATCAGAGCCTACATTTAAATGGAATCTTTCTGCAATATCCAAATTCCTAGTTTATATTCCAAGGTACTCCTAACTTAGATTAAATATAAAATATTTCTGTTACTTAGATAAAGCCATTTCTGTTCTATCCAAATTCCTAATTCATACTCTGGGGTGTCTCTCAATTATTTGGAATGACTTACAGTTGATGAATTACTTATTTTTGTAATAGAAATATGGACATAATCCATGAATAATCTCGCAAGTCTTTGAAAGAATATAAACTTTATCTAATATTAAATAAACAATAACTATTTTCCAACTTATATTCAGTTTGTTAAGTCTTTGTCATATGAGCCATCTCTTTATTACATACAAGAAACATATTTGCCATTTAAGCTTCTGAGTCTCTATTTTTAAAAGCTTTGTGGAAGGAACTGTCTGGAAACCCCATAAGGTCAACCCCTTCCCAAGCAAAACTAATGAGATTGAGTTTCCCATTGCCTGTTTGAGGTGGGGAGGTCAGGACATGCACAGTTTCCCTCCCCTTCACTTCTGATAGGCTTCTCTGAGAAAATAACATTTCATGAAAATCCACCCTGAGCTGTTATTTTGAATGTTTCCATCAGTAACACAGAGAAATACCTTGTATGTGAGACCAGGTGAAGCTTCAGCTGGCAGCCACAGGAGACAGAAACTGCATTAGAAAAAAGAACTAAGCTAAAGCTGCATTCTTGCCAGTATCCTCTCACACTTTTGGAACTGCAGAGACAATGCCAAATGCAAACATGCCCCTGCCCACTGCACAGGCCTGGATCATCACAGAGAGGCTGGGATAAGCAGATGAACATTTGGCTAAGGACCAAGGAGCAGATTTTTTTTTTTTTAGGTATTGACAAGACAAGACACAATTGAGGTCCCAGAAGGATTTCCCAAAGTGATTAGGAGCCCAAGTTCTGTGAGTCCATTGGTCCTTCTGAAAATCCTGTATGGGAGCAAATAAACTGCATCACTGAACATCAAAATATATCTGTGCTCATGCTGCTTCTGCTACGGGCCTTGATTTCAAAGGGCAAAGTCATTACCATGAAAAGGTTAGAAATTTCTTCCCCTTCTTTAGTTCACCTACCTTCCTCCAAAATGGGAACGCTTATCCTCTTCTTGCTTAATAAAATTCTTACTGCCCTATGAACTATTTTAACTGAAATTGTAGGATCAGCACTCAATCCCCTGGCTGCGGCCACTCAGATATTTGCTTTACAGACAACACTTTGTTTTCATTTGCTTGAGGTTTACCTAGCATAGATTTCACTGCAATGCCTCTCTGATCTGACAGTGCAGAGTTACAGGGTCTTTTTTTTGGGTAGAAATTCCTCTTGGACTGGTAAGTGATGCAAAGGTTGCAGTGTCCATCCTGGTGCTATCAGATGGTGGTGGGCCAAACACTGCCCTCTCTATTTACACATCTCTACTGACAGGAATTGTGCTGCCCATGAGGGACCTCCGGACTGCTGTTCACACACATTTTGTCCTCAGAAATATGATACCAATCTATTGCACAAAGACTGCAAAATAATTGCACTGATGTTTTTTTTACTTTATAGAAGAAAGTGTTCCCTCAATGTGATAAATACTGAGCATGATTTTTGCTCAGGCTGCAAATAGCAAATTACTTAATCATCAACTATTTAAGTACCTGTTTGTTTTGTCATGAACTGAAACTTGTGAGCAAGATCGTATTACACATTAAGTGGCTTCTTGCATCCTTAAATATTAATCCTCAAGCAAAAACAAATTAAAGGTAGTCCCAGGGTCACTTTAGTAAATCTGAGCTGATGCATCTTGTATCCCACACTAAATGTTCCTTGCCTTATTTTTTGCCGACACCAACATCTTTGCAGCATCTGTACGACCTTGGCAGAAGGATGGGGATGGGGAAGTAAGCTGGGTGGGACCCAGTCTTGGGAGGGCACAGGGGCTGTTGCCAGCCACTGGCAGCAGGAACAGGGCTAGAAAGTACAGTCAACCCTGCAAGGGAGAGGGTTTGCTAGGGACCTGTGGTCTTTACATAGAGATGATGGGAAGTATTAAGGGGGCAATTGTGAAACCAGAGAAACCCCTGAAAAGAAAAAATATGGAAACATGGGGTAGGGGAGACTCAAGGTGGACGAGAAAGAGTGGAAGGCCGCAGGGGACTGTGCAAGAAATAAGGATGTGAAAGGAAGGGCAGGAGCAGGAGCGGCAGGCGGGAAGCCACAGGAAGGGAAGGGAAGAGAGAGAGGCCGGGGCTGGGTGTGCGGGCACCGGCAGAGGACCGGGTGCGTGGAGCGGGGAGCCGAGACGGGATGGGCCTGGCACAGAGCGAGGGCTGAGGGCTGCGCTGCCTCTCGCCCGGCGCCTGCTACCGCCGGCGCCAGCGCCCCGAGGTGCGGGAGCGAAGGACGCGGTTTCCCCCTGTGTGCCCGGCCCGGGGCTCCGCGGGGCTGGACCGGCCCCGGAGCCCCTCGGCCGCTCCAGGGGCCGCCGCTGCCCTGGGACAGCGCTGGCGCTCGGCACGGCCCGGCCGCTGCCGGCTGCGAAGGGCGCCCGGCCAGGAGGCGGAGGCGCCGCTGACGCCGCCGGGGCCGGGGCCGAGCGAGGCGCTCGCCGGCCCGGCAGCGGGCCCGGGGCTGGGGCCGCCCGCTCCGATCGGCGCCGCCCGCCCGGGCGGGCCCGGGGCCGCCCCCTCCTTGTCCCCGCAGCGCATTCGCCGCGGGGGCCCCTCTCCAGTGACGTCAGCGCCGCCTAAAAAAGCGCCCCGGCAGGCAGGCAGGGCAGCGGGCTGGGCAGCGGCGACGGCGACAGCGGCGACAGCAGCAGCAGCGCGCCCCGCCGCCGACATGGTGTCCCCGGTCACCGTGGTGAGTGCGGGCCGCGGGCGGGCGGGGCGGCGGGGCCCGCGCCCCCTCCCACGGGCACCCGGCCGGTGTCCCCGCTCCCCGAGTGCTGTCCCCGCTCCCGGCCGGTGTCCCCGCTCCCGGGCGCTGTCCCCGAGCGCGGCGGGCGCTCCTCTCCTCCCGCGGCCACCCCTGCCCCCCGGGATGCTCACCCGGCCTCCCCCGGCAGCTGTTGCTCCAGCGGTGCGCCTGCCCGGGCGGCTCTGCGCTGCGTCCTCCTCCTGTCATGTGTGTTTTTAAAAACATCTACGGCACATCTGCTCTACGTGCGCTGCATCTGCTCAGAGCGGCGCTGCCCCAGCTGCCCTGGGCTCGCATCGCGGCAGTGCCCGGCAGCATCCTCCTGTCCCCGCCGTCTCTCTTTCCCCCGCAGGCACCTCTGCCTCGCCATCCGGAGGTGGCTTTGCTGTCCGGCTCCTGGTTTGGGCTGAGGCGTGTGTTGACCCCCGTGTGTGGGGCAGATCTTTCCGTAGGGTGGGTGACCTCTCGCTGAGACCTCATCTCGTCTGCAAGTCAGTCTGGCACTTCCACCACCTAAGGACATGAGATTGGGATTGGTGTCACCTGCCTGTCTCATGGGGAGTCACGATGCTTAATTAACATAACCAGCAATAAGGTAGCAACTCGCTGCTGTCCTGTCAGTAGATGATGTGTGCAGCGGAACTCTTGGATTGATGGAATCAAGCTGGTAACTGAAGGAGCTGTGCCAGCAGTACGAGGAACTGCCCCTGCAGGTGAACAGGGGCTGTTCCAATGCTGAAGGAACTGCCAGGAACAGCAGAGAAGCTGCACTGTTAGACATGCTGCTTTGCATGTTCTCCTTTCTAGAAAGTGAGGGATTTGTTGGAATACCCCAGCAGACTTAAGGATAGCTGTTGGTGGGAAAATTTCCTGGTGCTTTGCTGCAGCACTGAACACCTACTGCTGCTATCCTGGTTCCGTGTAGATCCATTCTCATCTTGTTTTGAAATACTTTGGTTAAGGGCCAGGCTATTGCATACTCTCTGGCAGGTAGAAATCTTGTCCTGATCCTAACTCACAAAGCTGGCGTTCAAAACTTTTAAATTGCTTTGCCAGTTCTGCAGGCTGTATTGTCTGATAGTTTGGATGAATTTTCCCCCAGTTATTAACATGTACCTGGTAAGTTCATCAGCAGCCTGGGGATGACTTTTATCTCTAGAGACAGAGGGAAGTAGCTTGGAAATTGTAACGTTGTAGTGCCAAACTTCTTTTTTGGTCTTTTTCCAAAATGATTTAAAAGGTTTGGTATCTTTGTGCTTCTGTGCCATAAACTGAATTTGTCCCTCAGTAATGCTTTTGGTTATAGTGGATTGTGTATGTGTATCTTGGAAGTGAAATCTCGTGGGGACAGTACTGGAATGGCTCAGAAACTGACAGGATTTGTTTCACAGTTTGCAGTAGGCAGTACTTGGCTGTTGTGATAGTGCATCAGGATGGTCTTGCAGAGTGTTATTTCAACTGAGCTTTGAGGCAAATGACTAAAGCACTAGTACATATTGGGAAAGGTGTACAGAGTTCAGATCAGAAGGTTTTAGGAAGGTAAACTGAGGAGGAAAATGAAAAACCTTCTTTTCTCACTTGCCCTTGTGACATGTAACAAAGCACATTTTTGCTCTGTCTGTATCCGTGACATGTGAACAGTTTACTTCTCCAAAGGCTTCTAAGGCAGGTGTGAAGCTATGAGGAGCTGGAGGGACGATAGGACCGGGAGCTGTGACCAGAGCTGCAGCTGTTTGCCATTGCTGTGGAGCTGGGAGGCAAGGGTGACTGATTCTCCACACAGCTCACAAAAAAAGAGAGCTGCAAGCCTTCTGTGTTGTGAGGAGCAATTTTTCGCACATCTCCATCAGTGGTTGTCATGTCTCTGTTTCTCTGAAGGAGGGCACTGTGCTGCTCCATGCTGGCTGTCCCACAGCCTGGGAAGGGCAGCTGGAATCGGTGTTGTGCAGCAGCCTGTGCTGCCCAGGAGCGTGGTGTGGCCCTTGCACAGCTAGGGGTGAGGAGCAGGATGGCTCTACAGATGATGGGCTCCCTCCAGCAAGTCTCTTGCTGAAGGGAAGGGCAGTGGCCATCCGTCTGGCTGCAGCTGGGTGCTTGCCTTGGGGCCCAGCCCTTATCTCTGTACTGCACTGCCTTTGCTGCATAGATAGACCAGGTCTTTGGAGCCAGCATGGATATCACTGCCTTGACATGATGGGGAGATTCTCTGGAGGGGCAGCACCCGAGGCATAATCAAATTAGCCAGAGGAATTGATTTTTCTGTAGTGTATGTCCTCTCCCAGCATACTGCAGCATCAGCCTCAATGGGGAGAGCACCCAAAGAGCACATCAGAGAGTGACAGGATTTTTCTTGCCCCTCTCAAAGTGATGGCCTTTGTACCATACTGCAGCAGGTGGCCCGGGCTGCTTATGCACAACCTGCTCTCCTGTGTGTCCCCCTCTTTTCTTCCTTAGGACACTCTTAAAAAGAGTCAAAACCCATGAGCTCCAAGTCTGCTCTACAAGCGATAGCAGGAAGGAACCATGCAAGAAGGCATGGTCCATGAAGAGGATCAAGCTAGGACTGCTTGTTGCAATGCCAGCTGCCAGGTGTGCATCATTGCCTGGAGGCTTGGATTATCTGCCCAGTGCACACAGAGACCACAGCATTGTGCAGAGCTCATCAAGCTGCGGTCTCTGATGCTGCACAATTCATATGTGCTGAGCAGGGAGCATGCCCACAAATAAACAAAGTCTGGTGCCAAAGTACCTTTTAACATATTGTGCCAGGTGCTCAGCTGGGATAAAGCTCTGGAGTCCTGCTGATGTCAGAGTCTAGACTTGCATGGCGCTGGGCTGTGGCAGGGAAGATGCATTTGTCTGCCATCCTGTTCCATCTGGTGAGCGATGCTCACTCTGGTTGGAAGTCACCTTGGAAGGAAGCTTTCACTGCTTACTCTGCTAGGCAAGCAGGAGCATCCTGCTTTGAATTTGTTATTCTTGATACTGCTCTGATTAAGAGCTGTTTTTTCTGCATAAAGCCATGTGGGCTGAGAGCACAGTATTGATAAATAGTGTTTGCTTCGTGGATATGTGAGGTTTAATTCCATTTTTGTTCAGTCATCACTGGTCCTACCTTAATAAAAGAGCACTCATTAGTGATTTTTGTCCAGCTCCCTCCACCTCCAACACTGTTGTCTAAGCAGTTTTTAGTATGAGCTTGTGGGAGATAGTCCTTGCCCTAAGGACCTTTCTGCCCAGCCGGCAGCATGATTGCAGGAGCCACAAGTGTGCAGGAGATAAGCCCGGAGACATGCAGTCATTGTGACATTTACATAATGCTCCTTGCTCAAAGGGACCCTATTTTGTCCCTAAAGTTAGGAATAAACTTAGTGTAGGGCTTCACAGCACTTTGAGGAAAACAGGGCGTGGGAAATACAGATATTAATTGTCTGAGGGTAGATCTCTTTAGGGGGAAGTTATAGATGATATCAGTGTGGTTTTTTAGAGCAAGATGAACTAGGAACTCTCATCCCTACAAGATTCTCTCTACACCTGACATGTATTCGACCTAGTACAGCCATATGTGTGGGAGACAGATGAAACACACTTTGGGACAGATTATTGCCCAGAATCCCTATCTTAACAATCCCCATCCCTTCCCTTTTGTCCTCTGGTGTATTTGCATCTTTAAACAGAGATAGCTGGGTTGGGAAAGGATTCATTGTTTTGTCTGCATGAAGGAAGTGGAGTCCTCAGCCCCATCCCTTCTGGGTGGGAAGCAGCAGCACCCTCCTGAGAGCAGCCCTCGTCAGACCTCGGGAAAGATGCAGGATGTCACCAAGACAGAGTATAAAGGTGACTTGTAAAAACTGGGCAAAATACCTGAAAGATACAGTCTGGAAAGCTATTCACCAGCAAGAAATATGGAATAGGGCTGGAGAACTGGATGGGTATCATATGTGTTTCTGAACAGGGGCCAAACCACTCTGATCCAGATGGGTATGGAAACCTGATGTAAATCATGTTGCTTAGAGACTGCTCTATGGACAATTGCAGAAGTAGTAAGTCTAAGCATAGTTTTAAAGGTTTATTATTAGAAAGGGTGCTCCATAATCCTCAAACTTTTGCTGAAAACAAGAAAGCTAGATCACACTGGAACTATTTCAGCCTTTGCTTCTTAAAGAGAGGATGCGTTGTTTCTGCATTAATGAATGAAATGTTAGCAACCATCTAAGTTAGAAGTAACTCTTACGGTTAATTTTACTTTTATGGTTTAATTTTACTCTGTTTATATGCTTTCATTGTAATTTCCTCCATTACTTAAATGCATCATAAATTGGGATTTTATTATGCAGGAAGCATGTAGACATGCACATTCAGATAATACATTGACAGTTATGGAAATATGGCACTACTGTAAAACCAAGCCAGTGTAAATGAATGATAGAAAATATTTCTAAATATCTAAGCTCACTGAAGAAAGGGAGGGAATCATCACCTTAGCAAAGCTTAGCTGGATCTTAGTAACATTTATGTCAGTTCCACCTTTTGGGAGAAGCCTAAAAACTTTGGTCCTACTGAGCAAAAAGCTGTGCTGATTTATGCCAGCTAAAGCCCAGGCATAGTGTTACATGCCACGATTTATTTTCTCAGACTGAACTTGCGCATTCTTGCTGTGACATTGACATTCTTTGCTGTAGCTGTTGCTAGGGGAGGGTGGGCTAGCAGAGCCTGCAAAGTGCGGGCTTCTCTCACGCTCTTCCCAGCACCAGGGAGGGAGCATTAAGCAGGCAGTGCTGATCACTGCTGCAGGCAGTGCTGTGCATTAAAGGCTTCATTAACCCAAGTGTATCACTCAAGGCACACGCGCCTGTTGTTCAAAGTGTGCTTTGAACGTTAAGATTGTGGGTCCAGTTCAGAAGTCTGTACTTACACGTAATTCCTCTGAAAGGACAGACATGCATTTCTTCTGTTCTCTTTTCCTGTCCAAGTATCTCTATCCAAAATACACGGAGTGCAGCAGAAGAGCCAAAGTTATCTTCTCTGTGGGTAACTTCTTAGTGCTGAGGAAATAATAACTCCAGTGAAATTAGACTCTTAGAAAAAGATGGCATCAGGAACCCATCTTCTGCTAGCATGTGGAAACTCTTTAACAGCAAAAGGATTATTACTTACATAATTCCCTTCCTTCCTGGAGGCCCAAGTAGTTATTATATCACCACTTAATTTTTCTACTGTCCTTCATGTCACACAATGCCCAGTAGACTTGTCATTACCGTAGAAATGTAGGTTTTGCTTACTGCAACACACACAAAATGAGGGTGGTGGTTATATCTTCTAGCCTGTTTGTGCCCTTCCTATATCCATTTCTTATACTGCCAAAATCTAAATAGCATTTCAGCTAATGACAGGTTTCTGTGTGGCAAATAGGTCAGTCTAGAGCATGCCTCCATTTAATGCTGTACGTGAACAAGTATCCAGGTGACATGGCACAGAAAACTCTGTCTAGGAGTTTACACACCACCAGAGCTGATGGGCTAAGCAAGAGCTTTCCTGAAATTCATGTGTGCTGGGCTAGGAAGGATTTCAGACACAGGCAGAGCCCAGGGGCTCACACCTCTGACTCAAGAGTTGCACAGATGCAGTTTCATTCTGAATAAATGGAACTTGCCTCTCTTCTTGCGTTAAGTCAGTGTTGCAAGGCTGACTCTTGTGTTGCAAATCTGCCTGTTAGTGAGAATGATGCCTCTTTGGATTCACCTTGCTGCAATCCTATGGAAATGCCTTGTTTCTGCCAGCAGGCTAGTCTTCTCCCAAAAACTAATTCCTGTAGATACCTGCAAGACATGTTCTTGCCAAAACTGAGAAAAGATGAGACAGCCCTTGTTACCAAATTGACCTTGAGACTTCTGTCAAGTTTGAATGAATGGTGAAGTTTCATGTTTTGCTTCTCACCAGATACCAGCTTTGGAGGCAGATATGGCATCAGCTGGCATCAGGCATTAAATTTCCTGTTATGTATCAAAATGAGTGCCTTTCTGCTGGTCTCAAGTAGCTTCTGATTGAATCATTGCTGGAGACTGAGGGAAGTTTGACCTTAAGCCAGCTGCTCATTTTTCAGAACATTCTAGGCACACCAGACAGATTTACATGTCTCCCATGACTTCAGCAGAACTAGGCTGAGGCCATGGCTTTGCTACTGTCTCCCTATTTCCATGTGTCTTTGATTTTTTTAGCGTATGGATAGCAGTGCTGACTTGTGATATAAAAGAAGTGTGATGACAAGGTTATCACTTAATTAATGTTTTAATTGAAGTTTCCACTTTGCTTGGTTGCATCTCTGGATTTGTACCCTCAGTATAAAGGGCATAATCCTCGTAAGCAGCTGCACACTTGTTTGTTTATGCAGCCTGATTACAGCCAGGGTTTTGCAAGTGGAAGCCTTGGTGTATCAGTGTGAGTCCTGGGAATGTGTGGGTTAGTGTTTGTGCAGGTTAGTGTTTGCACCTGCCCACTCCACATCTTTTGAGACTGGCTGGGAAGATCTATTAGTCTTCAGGTAAGTTGTGTCCAATACTGACCTATCCAGGTCACACATTGACACAAGAATAGATATTGGAAATAAAATCTGTGGCTCTGCTGTCATCCTTTGACCTTAACACACTCCTGACTCTTAAGCATGTTGATGCCATGATAACATGAGGAGAGGTACTGCTTTTTTGTAAGCTATTAGAGCAGCATCTCTCTAAATATGCATCTTTATTGGGATTAATTGCTATTTTTCCCTTCTGATTTTCTTCAATATCAGTATTTTGCAAGTTTTCAACCTGCAGGACGTGAAACACAGGTAGAGTAAAGCATTTAATTCAGCTTCCTAGGCTTCCCACCACAGCCTTGTTTCCCTTTGCTGGTATTATTGCAGCCCCTTGCGAGGATTCATACAGCAAAAATCTCTTGTGCAGAGCAGCCAGCTTTCCCAGACACTGGCAGCCGCCCTCCCCTTCTGTTTCAGCTCTTCCTTCCTGTTCCTTTTGCAAAAGCATCATCTCTGCCAAGTGTGCACCAGTCTGTTGTGTGAGCCAGAAAGGTGATCTGCAGAAGTGCCTTTTGAATGCCTGAGGCAGTTTCACCCTTGGCACGTCTTTTTGGAAATGGCTGGTAGGGCTGGTACAGCCTGTCGTGTGCCACCTGCCTTCTGGGCTGCACTCCTGGCTCTTTAGCTGTTCCTGCAAAGGGCTGGGACAGCACCAGTGCCTGCAGTGCCCTTCATTTAGACCCACGTTATTCCCCACAGATTGTAGGTAAAATGACATTTCTATGCTTAAGAGGTTGCTTCTGGATGGAAGGACCTCCCTTCCCTCACAAATACCAATCCCTGGTGGCAAAGCAGCATGGGGCAGGGTAGAGCTTTGCTAAGTGCCCATTTTCCTGAGTACACATTCTTCTGTGCATCCCCGATGCCACAGCGAAATGACAGAGTGGCTGGGGTCCTCCAACAAGAACATAAATGTTGCAGTGGGTTGTGGGGTGCAAATAATGCTGGAGATGGGGGAGTGCAAGCAGAAGATGGATTTCAGCCCTGGGAACAAAGCACTCTCTATGCAGATCACTCTCTGCTATTACCTGGAGATTCAGCCTGCCCTTGATGTTGACAAGGAAAGAACTGACAGCTCTGGGATATTTTATTTGGGGTCTGCACCAGAGACTGGAGAGAGGTTCCAGTTTTGCCACACAGCTCTGGGGGAGATGGCAGAGGGTGGCACTTGTCTGTAGCAATGGGCTTGCAAGGGGATGCTGCTTTTTTGCTGTGGCTCTGTACCTTGCAGCTTGCATGTTGGACTTACCTAAAACTGCTTCTTCCTGGGTAACAGAAATCTGCACTCCCTTTCACAGAAAAGTGTGATATAAATAATGATGAGTCTCCTGAGAACAGGTGCTTGTAGTCTAGAAGCCCTCCCCAGGATAGGCTGTGGGCACTTTTCTGTTAGCAGTAGATTTTTTAAATTTGGATTCTAGTGTGACAGGCCAAATAATTGCCCCTTCCCATCCTGAGAGGAATTGCTTGGGACAGGTATCAACTGTGCATTTCAGAGTGCTGGCTACCTGGCTCCTGAAATTCCCTGTGGCTTCACAGCCACCTCCTGATGTCCAGGGTAGCAGTAGGTCTATGGCCCCAGATGACCTCACTCAAGAGGAAGGGTGTGTACCCTTGCTGTGGCAGTGCTGCAGCTCTGATGAGCAAAATGAAAAGACAGACCCATTGTGGTTCAGGTTTTTAAGCATCTGCAAGGGGTTCTTTTGTGAGTTCTTACAGCAAAGGAAATGTTTGGAGGGCCTTGCTTTCTGCTACACAAAAAGGAAGATCCGGAATCTCGGGAGGGAAAAGCAATCTTTGCTCTGAGATAAGATGTTTTCAGGCAAATACGATATTTTTGCTTTCATTTCTGAGAGCCATTGAACTACCCTGAAAGCACTAGTCTGACAGCCCCTGCAGGCCTGAAGAGGCTTTTGAATTCTTGACTAGTTTAATACTGATAGTGCTTGGCAGTGGCACATTATTGACCATACTCTCCAAAACTGCTGACAGCTATAGCATTGCTACAGATGTGGGGTCAATCATTACTACTTCAGGTTAAGAAGAGGTTTTTAAAATAGCCCTGTTTGTGGTCCTGTGCCAGTCTGGTAGACAGGACCACATTTCCATTGGTAATGGAAAAAAGAAAAACCACCTCCCAGAAACACCCTAGCAAAAATACGTACTTCCAGGCTGAGTCTTCAGGGTGAAATGTATTTGTCTGTATTTTTTATGAGTTAATATCTATTAAAGAAAGGCTTCTCCACCTTGAAGGCTTCCCTGCAGTTCCAGAAAGCCAAGGGAGGTACCCCAGTGACTTTGTAAGGTACTGATGGGTGTAGCAGTACCTGGCTTGATAGCAGTAGGACCTGGGTAGTGCAGGGAGATTCCAGAGACACTGTTGCATAGCTCATTAGCCAAGCTAACAGGAATTAGTCTTCTATTTGGTACAGAAGATAACTTCTATGGATCCTGTAACTCCCTTATCTGCTGGAGGGAACACCCTGCTCCAGTGTGTCAAGATAGCTTTGGACAATGCCAGAGTTTAAAAGACAAGAAGTAGGAGTGGGCTCCTCTTGCAATGTGTGGCACAAGCAGTGCCCTGATGCAGTGGGAGATTTCCTTGGCTCCAGATCCTCCTCTATCTACTTTAGGCTCCTAAAAGACTGTTCCCTCATATTTCTAAAGCCTCCTACAAGGAGTCTTTTGAGGACAAGACTCCAGTTTCCCATTTGTGACTTTTTGACATACCAGGTGTCTACAGATGCATGTTTTTTATCTGAGAGCTGCGATGTCCAAGAGCTCCCAGGTGACAGTGGCTGCTGAGCCAGACTGGCCTCGTCAGCAGCCCTGTGAGCACGGTCAGTGTGACTGCTCAGCACGGTCAGTGTGTTTTACATTCTTCTTCCTTAAGCACCTGACGACAAGATAGGACCACTGTTTTACTCACACTGCAGAAGTGGTGTCTGCAATCTCGTGTCACTGCCACTGCCACAGCACAAGTGGTGAATGAGTGCTCCCTAGCTCTCCTGGCAAAAAGCAGCCCATTTCTGATGCCCAGCTGGGCGGTCGTGCCATGCCCCGCGGTGCCTGGGAGTGCAGCCTCGCTGCGGGGGCTTGAGCTGCTATTTCACCTGGGACAGGCTGGCACAGGCAAACATTCATTGCCCTGCTGCCAGGCATCTGCAGGGAACCTCGTGCTGCAAATTTCCTCCCTTCTCTCTGCATCTGAGGGGACGTCACTCATCTGGAAGCAGCCTCGGTGCTGACAAGTTTTCATCCCCTGTGGTTTATCTGGAGATTCTGTTGAGTGTTAATGTGACTGCAGGTTGGGTAGCATTTTGACTTGGTGCTGAAAATAAGTTTTGTTGTGGCTCTTTTTCCTGCACAGGGGCCCTTGTTAGATGCTAGTTTGAGTGATCCTCACCGACTGCCTGCTCCTCTGTGCCTCCACCAAAGGGCAACTTTAGTGGTGCCAAGAATTTGTGCAGCAATATAGCTGAGTTCACCACCCAAGAACTGTGAGGGCCTGTGCCAATTTTTAAATTGTATTTTTCTGGCAAATATCCATAGCTTGGTGTTAAGAAAAAGAAGTCAAGTATTTCTAGCTCTCAACTCTGTGTTAGTCTGTTGTGGAGCAAAGCTTTGTGGACCTTACTTTGCTTAACTGAGGTGGGGAAGAGAGTACCCGGACTGCTGAGGTAGAGGGAGGATTGATGGAAGCCAACAAATCTGCCCTATTTTGCAGGAGTTTAAGAGACCCTGAGGGGGGAAGAGCTACCTTGGACATTCATGTGTCTGAGGTGGGAGGATGGTCCTTTTGCAGGCTGGAAGTGTTCAGGCAGAGTCCTGTTACTTTCGGCTTGTGCTGGACAACAGAGGCTCTTGTCAGACAAATCCATGTTTTTTTGACCCCTTGGAAACAGGTCTGACTGAACAGCTGAGCATGAGCAGAGTTTCACTGCATTACCCTTGTGGGAGAAACAGAGGCCCGGAGTTATGCTGGGGAGTGCCAGAAGCTGCAATAAAGACCTGGCAAAACTCATTGCATGGCATAAGCATGATGAAGCCAGGATTACCAGCATGTGAATTCTCCCACATGCAAAACATGTACCATCTTCTGGGTAATTTATGTGCTATTTTACAAACCCATCTTAGATCCAGCCTCTAGTCTTGTCTCCACTTGAGGGAAGGAGGATTTATTTATTACCCTGAATTTCCTGCAGCATGTGGAGCCTGTTCAGGAGCCATCTGTCTTGGATGCTTGGCCCTTGGCATCTCTAGCACAAACATAAACCCTCCTATTAATTGCAAAAATATGTTGCATCAACACAGTATTTCAGGCAGGTTGACTGGCTGGTTCAGTAACTCTTCACCAATAACAGAATTTTATTCAGAAGCAACTTGGGACATGTACAAGCCAGTACCTTCTGTGACAAATGGCAGTAGGCAATCGGTTGTCCCCCAGGAGATGTTTGTTCCTGCAGGAGAGCAGAGCTGGAGAGCCTTACAGAGAGCCACATATTCTGGGCAATGAGAAACCAGGGCCATGGGCTTGCAGTGGTAGAAAACATGGCAACAAAGCCAAATAAATATTTATTGGCACAAAACTGGGGGTGACAACTATTGTCACAGTAGGGCAGAACCAAGGCAGGATCCACAGTGCTGGATGCCAAAAGCCAGGAGAAGCAGCTCTAACACAAAGTGGTACAAGGGTGATGGGAGGGCTGGGTGGAGGACAACAGCCCAGCTTTTTTTGGCCAGTGCACACAGTTGTGCTCAAGTGTTGCTCAGCAGAATAGCTGGGGTATTATTTTTACAGCACTTTTCCTGGAAAGCAGCACTTTGCAGCCCAGTGGGTGCAAACCATATCCCCACACCGCTGGTGTCTCTATACTTGTTTTCATTACAGGATGATTTAGGGGGCTTTGCAAAGAGAAGACCATTAGTTGATACTCCACATTGTTTCCTGGAACCAGTGCAAGGCTTAGGAACAGTGAACTCTGTCCAACTTTAGCATTTCAATGCAAGAAGCTTCTGATGTTCTTTACCTCAGGAGGAAGATGTCTCCCTCCCTGTGGCAGCTGGATTTCCTTTCCCACTTGTGATACAGATACAGACAATTGGCTCCAAAATGTTAAAGAAAATCAGAGCACTGTCTTGTGAGAATAGCTGTTTCTCTGTGGATGGGTAGAGGAGCCAGGTGTAAATTTTTTTGGTTTGCAGCAGTCAGAACAGGCCATATACAGCAGTATTTCAAACTGGAGCAGAATGAGCACAGACAAAACAAGAAGGGATCCTGTAAACCTATGAACACATAGGGAGATGGCTATCCAAGCCCTGAGCCTCCAGAGAGCTGCATGTGCCAGTACCATGTTCTGTTTGAAGATCACAGAATCACAGAATGGTTGAGACTGGAAGGGACCTCTGGAGATTATCTGGCACAAGCTCTCTTGCTGAGAGCCAAGACACAACTTCCTCCTAGTCTGCCCAAGTGTTGGAGGGTTTCATTGGATTTGGTTGGACACAAATAGTTTAATAAATATTAAATTCTACTGTAATTCTACAAATACAAAGATAGTGACTTTACAGCAGTTTAAACTAATTTTGAAAGATTCTAAGTAACTTAGTAGCCATTGCAGTTGAGAAAAAGCCCTAAATTATGCTCAGTTTAGAAACTCAAATCTTGGAAATACTGCCTTGTTTTTCATTCAAGATATTTTCTGTGCCGCATTTCAGCACAGAGTAAATTAGTAGTGGCAGGAGAAAAGATTTGGGAAAAAAAATGCAGTAGAATTCGTAACAAAATGGCAAAAGTCAGCTTAAAGCCATGACAATCACACACATTAGTAAAAAGGATCTTGTCACCTCCATCAAGTGCTTCCTTTTCCAGCCCCGTGGTGCAGCCCTATCTCACATTCTGTCTCTGAGACACAGGGACAAAGGAGATGGGTGGTTTAATCCAATTTATCCATGCAGACAAGAAATAATGTTCCCCTTCCCTGTGGTACAGCAAGTTCCATCATGGATTATATGCTTGGCTTTCCTCAAGCCACAGCTTCCAGTCATGTTGGTACATGGTTTTCCAGCACCAGTCTTGACTTGTCCTTCAGGTGGCAAATTGCCCCACCACCTCTTTCCAAGCCTCAGCCATGTGACCAAACAGAGGATAATCCCCAGCCTCACCCTCTGGTTGCCTCAGTTTTTCTTGGAGGACTTTTCCAAAGTATTTCCAGTGTCACTCATGGGACCCTTATCTTGGTCAGAGCCATAAAAGGGATCCAGTGAGCTGCAGCATTCAGTGATGGGCAAGGGCATGGTTGGAAATAACTCATCTGAAGTATACTTGGAGAAAAAGTGTTAAGAAATAAAGTGTCAATGATGAGAAGCCTGTAGCCCTTCTAGAAGTATGAGATCATTCTTACATGAGAGTGCTGTAACTTTTATGCATGAAAAATTCCTCAGTTATTAGGACAGAAATAATACAAACCATTTTTCTAAAATAAAGCTGTCTGGGCTTGCAAAATTCACATTCAGATAGTGAGAAAAGGTAATTCTGAGCTTACCAAGCAAACGTAATCGTTCTGCACAAGTTTGTATCTTAGCTTCAGTAAGGCAAGGTTCCTGGGGAAATGACAAATGTAATTAAAACCGGTCTCATCATGTGTGCACACAGGGGAGGGCAAGCTGTGATGGTAATTGTAACTGCTCCTAGCAGGTGTTTTTCTGTTAATATGAGGTATTAAATAAAACCTACCATGTTTACTAACCCAAATATTCTCCTGTATGCTTCTATGCACTCTTTCCCCTACAATACTTGATAGTTCCCAGACAACTCCAGTACTGTGAGGAGACTACATGGGTTTTTATGACTTTTATTTCAAGTTCATTTGCTATTTGCTGCCAGAATTTTCCCAGGGAATGCAGACAAGGAGTGGTAAATGGTGATTAATTTAGACAGCCTAAGTAGAGGACTCACAACAGCTTGCCATGTAATACAAGAAAGTTAACGGCTTGCTGATGTCCTTTTGTTAGGAAATTGTGTAGCCTGGTTGTTTAATGGAGTGTTTAAAAATTGTGTTGGCAATAGCCTATGAATAATGTATATTGAAATACCTTACTGCCAAGAAACTGCTGATATGCTGGGGAAATTTCCATCAGATGTGAGAAAAATTTTGAAAGCACTGTCTTCTTGGGATGCCCTTTATTTATAGCCTCACTGCTCCAGAGATTGCATTCCCTTTTTAGATACTGCATGTGAAGATGCCCTCCTCTGCCTCTGTCTTCCAACTCCACCTGACTCTAGTTGCTTGTGCCCATTTTTATGTGATTAGGCTTTATCACCTGAGCACTGTAAGCATGGAATATTTCCTGTGCAAACTTCACCTGTTCTAAGTATCTGCACCAAGGCACCCTGCATCAAAGGAAGATGGGCACTGGTCATGACAATGTCCCATGATGCAGGAAGCAGAAAAAGGGTCAAGTTATTTGGGGGGGGAAAAAAAAAAAAAGAGAAGTTGGACTTCACGGTGTGAAATCAGTTTGGATGCCTCTAAATTTTCCCCCACGTCCTCCTCCAGTGCAGGAAGCCTCTATGTGCTTTGGCCATGAGTAGTGGCAAGTCCTTGTGATATGTAGCAAATAAATCTTGTTTGACTAAAGAAATGAGAAGACTGAGGGTGAACCCCTGTTTGCAGAGGAGCTCTGGGGGTTGCACTGCCTTAGGTTCAAGAGGAAACAGGCCTCCTGTAAACTCTAGGACATAGCTCAGGCAGGCATGGAAGCAGTTACAGTCTTTTCCTTTGCTCCTTGTTTTGGCCCTCAGATGTTCTCCAGGAGAAAATAAAATCATAACTTTGTTTCTCACGTGGAGTTTTCTCCACCTGCACTGAAACACAGAAATATGCCAGGAGGGCAGGTGAACACAATGTATATCACTGTGCGGAGTGGTCTTAGCTGTGTGTTTATCAAGAGCAGACACAGCTTGTGGAGCCTGTAGCTCTGTGCCCTGCCCCTGCTGTGGTTTTGTTGAGTAGCCAAGTGCTCATGCTGCATTTTTGTGTCTGTATTTACACAGTAGAGCCCTGAGTCAAAACATTTCCTGTAATATGGGTACTGTACTATTAGTGTAATGCTAGAACAAAGCCACATGAGGTTGATGTTGGTATTAGTCAGCCGAGGAAGTGACATCCTCACCTGGGAGGTTGATGTGTTGGATTTTGATGCTCGTGATGCCAACGGCAAGCTCCAAGCATGAGGCTACAGGGCAGGGGAAAGAATGGGTTAGGAGAGAGGTTATATCCTCAGGGTGATCTGCAACTGGCTAAGCAGGAGGATTTGTGAAAATGGGAGAGATTTGTGCCTTTATTGGCTTGTTTGCTGCTGGGATATATCCAGGCATGCAGTATTTTCACAGCTCCTGGAAAGGTGTATAAAAAGTGTATAAGGGCTAGCCTAAGCACAACATAAGTGACAGGGAACACCAGAGGAGTTTGACTAATGGCCTAAATATTTTCAGTGGAACAAATAAAGAGAAAAAGTTCTAAAACATCCTCCAAATCCACCACCCAAACCCCATCCTGCCAACTGAGAAGTGTTTTCAGCAGAGAGGGTAACAAACGTCTAGGCAGAGAATCATGGTCAAGTTCAACCAGCATTTCTTGGGGTAGGACACTGCCAGCTGACAGTACATGGAAGAGCAACTTTCAAAGGGAAGGAGCCAGTTCTGTTATGAAGTTTATTCCACTGATGCTTCTGATGATCCTATTAATTTCTCGTTTTTTTAATGTTTGTTTTCTTTAGGTGAAGAGTGAAGGCCCCAAACTGGTCCCCTTCTTTAAAGCCACTTGTGTCTATTTTGTCCTCTGGCTGCCAACTTCCAGCCCATCCTGGTTCAGTGCCCTCATTAAATGTCTGCCCATCTTTTGCCTGTGGGTTTTCCTCCTGGCTCATGGGATTAACTTCTTAGTGTCACACCGGAGTGCCAGCCGCATCCTAGCGGGACTCATATTCTCGGCAGTGGGAGACGCCTTTCTCATCTGGCAGGAGCAGGGCTACTTCATTCATGGTGAGTACGGTGTCAGTCCTAAAGGGATGCCACAGTGCCCAGCTGTTACCCTCTTTATTTACTAATGAGTTGCTGGGCCACATATTTTGTTTATTCATGTACAGCTTAAGCCCTGGGTGCTGGGAAGCACTCATCCCTTGACTAAAATCCATCATGGTTTGAGGAATCGCATCATGCATGAGTCTTTCTTTTGAGCTTCTCTTGAGGTTAGAGAGGTAATTGGGTCAGGTTAGGTTTCCTGGGATGTGTCACAGCATCTGGGCTGGCTGGAGTTGAGAAGGTGGCATGCCAGAATCTCTGGGGAAGAGAAGGAAATGCTCATGGCACTCATCAGTTCCCATGAAGCTACAAGAAGTATTTACCTCCTATGTCTCTCCGGGGAGGTCTGTCAGCCCTTTGCTGTGAGGATTGGGGATGGAACATATTGTGCAAAGGTCCTTGGTGGAGAATAGGTGAAGAGGACATTTATGTTTTGATAGACAAGCCCATAGCCTGGGGGAGGTGTTAAGTGGATGACAGAAACCAAAGCAGCAGCAATCTTGTCCTACTTGCAGGTTCATCAGTGTTGAATCATGCAGCCTGTTGTACAAGACATATCTGTTTTGCAAAACATTTAAATGATGGTCAATCAAGGACAAATCTTACTGCAGTGGTCTGTCTTCTCTGCAGAAAGATCCACATCTCTCAGAGCAAAATGAGCTTGGTTTGTTTTGCTAGTTTGCAGACTGGAACATAATGATTCAGATTAGTCATTTAAAGCCATGTTGAACCTGCCTGCAGCAACTCTCTCCCTGGCCTTGGACTGTCACAAGAAATCAGTAGCAATTGAGTCCTTCACTGAACTGACTGGTGGGATTTCTGAAGTTAATTTAACCGGCACAGGGATCACACATAACACCCACCATTAACTGGCTGCTGTGACTGTCCCACTGGAAAATGTGATGAGATGAGGGAACTTTCTTGACTTGTGCTGTTGTCAGCTCTGAAAGTCAAAGGCTTATTTTTTCCCCTCTCTCATGAGGTTAGTATTTAGTTTTATTCTGCTATTCCCACAAGGTCTTTCTTTACGAGAAGGAAGTGTGTGCAGTGCCAGATATGAAAGGCCAAATGCTCTGAATCTGGTTTTAATACTGCTTCCCAAGGGCTTATCCCCATCCCATTAAAAGTTCATGTAAAAATGTTTACTGATTTTGGTGGGGTTTGGATTAGGCCCTGAGGATTGGATCTGTCTGGCTGAACCTTGGGCACATTGCTGAGGAGCTCCTGCTTTCTTGTGGTGCCATCCCTTTTGTGTTGAGTGCTGACATTCCCACCCATGGGCCTCCTCCCAACAGTAGTACCTGGCTCAGTCACCTCAGCCCAACTGCTTTTGCCTCCTGGAGTTGCTCCTTGAGCTATGGCTTGGGAAACATTCAAGGCCCAATTCTCCCCACGATCATTTTCGTGTATGGACTGTTCTGTGCTTGTCCATTCCCATGTAACTGGTATATCTCTGAGTTTCCTCTCACAGTTAGTGCTAGAGGAAGGGTAACCAGTCACAGCAATTCAGCATCTGGTTGATGTGCTTTAATCTGCAAATGAGTCAGTTTTCAACCCTAGTCTCACAACTGAGAAGTTCTGCTTTGTGGCTTTAGGCACAATTTTTCTTCTTAAGGAGAAGAAAAGCTCTGTTGGAGCATTTTGAAAATCTCAGCCCACTGAGCTGAGTTGAAAGAGTAAACCTGGGAGCTGAACAGCCTCACCACGTATCACAAAACTACCTTCTATTGGGAAGTGTTAATGTTTACATTTCAGATATAAGCAAATAAAGTGCATTGCTCCACTTCATCCTTCTCTTTGCCTGAAAAACGTATTTTCTTCTATTTAAAACTCATCAGGTTGCTGTTGTTGACAACTAACGATATTTTTGACATCATTAGTTGTGGGAATTTGAAGTTTCAGGAGAGAAGAGGAAATACTGAATAAAAATCTACATTCTGTTCAATTTCTGCAGTTTTTGGACTAAAAAGGGTTGGAAACTGGGCTCATTTGAAAAGGTTTTGAGACAATGAGTTTATAAAAGGACATTTGTTCATTACTTTATAGGGAAGTGAGAGCCTGGGAACCTGCTCCTGGCACGCTTGACTTTTTTTCATTTTGGCTGTTTTAGTCCACTAATAACACATTATTTTCTGACTCCTGCCTTACTGCATGTAGAAGATACTTTACAGTGTTAATATCTACCTCCTTTGATAGCGGGCACTTAAAAACAATTTATGCTTTTGGTGAAGAAGACAGGGATTAGCAAAAAAGCCTTATTACCAGTCTGAGGAAATCCAGAGGAATAAAGTGGGAGAAAAGGGCTGATCTCCCTGACGTGGTTGAGAAGATCAAGAAAAAGGCCGAGAAATGCAATAGAAATGCACCCCTCCCCTGTGCAGCCATCACAGTTTTCCCCAGTTCCTGGCTTGATTTGTGGGTGTTGAATGAGTAAACCTGGGAGCTGACTCCCTTGTTTGTGACCAGCCCCACCACATATCATGAAACTCCTCCTGCCTTTCCAGGCTGTTTGCCTGCTGCATCCTGTCCTCTCCTCCTCCTCCTCCTCCTCACTGCCAGATGCCTGCATGAAGGACAACACATTCTTCAGTCCCCTTTGCAGAATGCCCATATAATGCCACTGAAGAAAAAAACGTTCCTCACTGATAGGGTGACATATCCTTCTTCTCCTTAAAACCTCCCTGGGCTCTAACCTTTCCTGCACTATAACCCTATAAAAAGCTCTTGTCTTAAATCCCCTCTCAGTTTCTTCAGTGTTCTTTCCATGAGGTGCAATAGCTCTGTGAAACATCAGCTTCTCATTGTCCTCTTTTGTAGTTCTCTTCTTTCCCCTTCACACTGTCCATTTTCTCTAGCCTCACCCTGCAAAACAGATCCCACCAACCCCCTCCCTCCTGTGGATTTCTTTCTCATCCCACCATGGCTGAGCTCTCTGTGGGTGTCTGATCTGGTTGTCCCCATAGGCAGGGAGACAGTTCCACTTCCTTGGGCTGCCTCAATACAAGAGTAGTGGGATGAAGTAACATCTGCCAGCTGCAGGTTTTTGTGACTGCCCTTTACACGAGTGCATCACATGTTAAATGTTAACAAGTGTCCTGCTGGGCTGGAGGACTTGGCTTCCCAGATCCTTTTCTCCATTTCATGCTGTAGAGTTGCACGAAAACTTCCAGCTCCTCTAATAACCCTGCCAGGATAAAGCTGGAGAGGCTGCAGCTGCACCATGTGTGGGTCTGGGAACCAGACAGCCCAAGGAGCTGGGCTCTGTTTGTGGCCCATTATCTACAGTTGTCATGACAGCTTGGAGGCAGCAGCTGTACCAACACATTGGGACATATTTTTGTCAAATGGATTAGTGGCAAGTGAATAACATATGGGCAACACCTTCCAACACCCACATCTGGCATTTCTCAGGGGTGTTGCACTTCAAAGGGAAGCTGGCATTTCATTTTTCCTGACTGATTCCTGGTAAGGTTCATCTGAATCTTGCAAATAGACATAAAATTGTTGGCAGATCACATTGGTGCAGTCCCATATGAAATATGCCAGCTGCTTCTTTCCAGCTTAGGTTTCTCCCAGCTATGGGCAGAGATGAAGAAGCAGCCAGATTTAGTCCTCAAGTGCCTTTGGGTTTGTGGCTAAATATGGGCAGGCTTTGTGTCAGGGTTCAGAGGGATTAGTGTCTTTTGTCACGTTTTGTTCCTACACTGCTGTGGTTCCAGTCTTCCTGTTCCACATGTGACCTATGAGCAAAACACTGTGGATAGTTAGAGGGGTGATCTTTGGTCTGCCTTCCTCCTAACCTTCCATCCAAAGCAGGGGAAGAGGAATTACCTGAAAAACAAGATAAATTCCTTCTTGATCAGCTTCGATCAGTTCCACCCAGCTTATCAGCAGAAAGGCTTTTGTCAAAACAGAGCTGTACTTGGCTGCAGCCAAGTACAATTGTGATGGGGCTTTTTTTTTTTTAGGTTGGGGAGTTGGTATATCTTCCATGTACAGATTTTTGTAATAAAATTGTCCCAAATGGTCAGTATGATTATCACTGGTAGTGTTACTGGTAGGTAACACCGTGAAGAATGTTTTCTTTGCTACTGACTGCCAGTCACTGATGAAAGGTCACACTTTCTGTGTCAATGCCTCTCTCCAGGTCTGCTGATGTTTGCCATCACACACATCCTGTACTCTTCAGCCTTTGGCATGAAGCCTTTGGACCTCAAAGCCGGCTTGCTGATGGGTGTTGTTTCCAGCTCCTGCTATGCCTTCCTGTACTCCTACCTCTCGGGTCCCTTCACCTACCTGGTGGCCGTCTACATCGCCCTGATCGGCTTCATGGGCTGGCGGGCGGTGGCGGGCGTGCAGCTGTGCAACGACCTGTGGACGTGGACCAAGCTGTCGGCCTGCGTGGGCGCCATGCTCTTCATGGTGTCGGACCTCACCATCGCGCTCAACAAGTTCTGCTTCCCCGTGCCCTACTCGCGCTTCATCATCATGGCCACCTACTACGCCGCCCAAATGCTGATTGCGCTGTCGGCCGTGGAGACCAGAGATGAAGAGGACTTCAGGAAGAGGAGCTAGGTGGAGTGCCAATAGTCTGTGAACACATGGGTTATATCTCAGGTGCTGTAGCTGCATTCACCCCTGAGAGAGATCTCCATTTCTCTAGGCACACTGGTGATGTTGATTTTGCTTCTTTGAAGCATTACCTTTGGGAATTACTTTTTTTTTTTGTCGGCTTTCTCTGAAAACAGCTTACTTCAGTGTGGAGTCCACATCAGAAAGCTTAGACTGTCCCTGCAGTAGTTACTCATTCAACTTTTTCTCCTTGGAAGTGCTGTACTACTGCATTTTACTTGTTAGTCTTGAAACGGATGCTGTATGTCTGGGAAGAGGAGGGCTGGTGGAAAGGAGGTTTGGTCATGCACTGTGCTAAAAGGCTTCCTCTTGACTGTAGGCAGACAGGCACTGATCTCTGCTAAAGTTATAGGTAAAAGTCAATTTAACTGATGTTTGTCTCTTTTTGTGCATTACAAACTCAGTATGCAAACTGGAGCTATTCCTCTGCTGAAAAGAAGCTTGGAGGGAGGGTAAAAACATATCCAGCTGGGAGCTGAGCTCTGGAGTCAGTGCCAGCATGGGCAGTACCCAGCAGAACCAGCATGAAGGCAGAAGCCCAAGCTGAGGGCACAGAGTGAGAGATGTTCTGGCAGTGCTGTGTGCTTTGATTGCAGTGATCACTGCTCCAGGACAGGTCTCTAGGTGCAAGTCAGCATTACTGCCTGTGGCAGAACTGTAAAGAGAAGGAGTTTGGTGGGATTTCAGGGACATCGCGATAGCCAGGCCAGTGTGTTCTCCCTTGCCACGTGCACACAATTGCACGGTGCCTGCAGCCACTGGTGAGATGTAATGGGCACATGAGGAACTTTGATTTTTAAAGCAGAACTTACTCATTCTCTTAGTTAGTGTATGCCCTAATTATCTTTAGTATGGCAGACAGGCATCTAATCTTTATGCCTTTTTTCTCCAATGTCCGAACAAGTAATAGTCCATGTACCCATTAAGTTTTAGTAGCACTTTCAGTACTACTTTTAGTACTGCTGCCTGCAGTATCTTAAATCTTTGTGTGAGCATTTCCTGTGATCAAGGCCCTGATTTTGGATGTAGATTGTCGTGTTTTGCCAGCTGATGGAAAATGATCCTCTTTATACCACTTCTTTTTTTTTTTTTCAGAAAGCCCCTTTTCAGCAGAGCTTCCTGAAAAGCACTGTCCTTTGTGTTCAACATGCCTGCCACTTCCTTCTCAAACTCACATTGACCCGCATAGAACCCTGCTAGCTTTTCCCTTGTGTTGAGAGGTGCTGAGTGGGTCTCCTGCTCCTTTCCAGCCTCACCTGGTGTGCCTGGCAGGAAATAGGCGTTGCCTCCCCATGACTTCTGCATCTGTGCAAATGCATCCAGTATTACAGAAATCTGGGTTATCCACCCTGACCCCATGGGGGCATCTGCTGCTTTTCAGACAGGGATCAGAAAGGTCAGCTGCATTATGGAGAGGGAAAGCACTGTAGGTAGCACAGCCCCGTGTAATCCCTTCCCTTTAATGCTGTTATGTAATACTGTCAGCATTCATTCACTGGCACATCAGGGCCTGCCTGGAGTAAACAGCTAAGGGAATTTAGAGCCATAAACCATTTTCATTCATCAGCATTGCTTATCTCCCAGCCACACACTGAACCCTGCACTGTAGCTCTCTGCAGATGTCACCTGCTGTTACTCTGCTTGGCTGTTTGCAAATCTCCCCTGCAACAGTGACCCAGCTAAGCATTTGGGGTGAGTCCCACCATCCTCCCAGCATGTGAGCAAACAGCACGCTGCAGTCTTTGAGTCCCAGCTCCTTGGCATGGGTCAGTCCAGCACACTCAGTCCTTAGCTGGCAGTTCTTCAGAGGAGCTCCCCCACATCCTGAGCTTCCCTTTGCTTTGAGGGAAGTGCTTGTGTGATAAAGTAAGCTTTATTTAAAAGTCTTGAGTTTTGATTCTTTTTTTTTCCTCTCTAGAAACGAGTAGTCTTGCACTGCCTGAAAATAGCTGAGTTGCTTTTCTGTGTACTTTTTCTTCTTGGCTCGCTTTGCTGTCCTGCTCTACCATCAGCCACTGGATACTTGCAGAAAGGAATCTTGATGTGTTATTAGGAGGCCCCTCCTCTCCACAGGCCATCAGAGGTGCATTTTCTGGTGGCAGAGGTCTCTGGGTGGGACAGCAGAAACTTGTGCACCCTAAGTGGGCTGTTGTTCCCTTGCTGTCCTGAGACAGATCACCTGGAGTGACCTGGCTGGGACACAATGGCCAGTCACACTGGCTCCATCCCAGTGCTGTAACAGCTTCAGCCTTCCCAGGAACATGAAGCAGAGCCCTCAGCATACAAAGGAGAGTCCTGGTTGGCTTGGAGGTTTGCTGGCAAAGGCTCTTAATCTTCAAAATCTCTCTCTGGCTCTGCATTCCTCTTTCTAATCCATCTTACTTGAATGAGACCATTTTCCTGGAGGCTCTTTCCTGCTGGGAAGAAACCAGCTGCTGTGGACTGTGATCTGACACAATTTTGAGATGCCTAAATCCTGAGAAGCACTAAGCAGTTGTTGGCAGGCTGTTAAATAACTTTTCTTGAGATTAAAGCTGTTCCCTCAACTCCAGCAAGGGCAATCTTCACTTTGAAACAGAGCAGAAAAAGGAGTGGTGTTCATATGTAACAAATGGGGTTACTGTCCTGTTGCCTCTTTGCACTGTGAAACTGGGGTTTGATCCATTCTTCTCCTTTTCAGGAGCACAGAAGCAGCCAGCCTTTGGCCCAGGAACATTACAGAGGGAATGAATCCTTCCTGGTGGTGTGGTGTTTCTGGCCCCAGCAGCAACTCCTTTTGTTACTAAACTCAGAGGCTATCTTTTGACACTGCTGTACCCAAACATCCTTCTGCAATCCTTGTCTATGGTCACTCGAGCTTACACACTTTGGTTACTTTCTGTAGTTACCACCCTCTTGGAGGTCCACTACCTCTTTAATTGGACATATAAAAGATGCAGCATGTTTACTTCAGCCTCTTTCTGTAGGCAGATCCTCCATGCACAGAACTCCAAGGGTCAGTCAAAGAAGCAGTACTAATTGCAACTTGTTTTTAGGTGCTAGTAATGCTTCTGGGCTGTGTCACAGGGTGATGCTCATCTACCAAGGGCAGGTCAAGAAGAACAAAGCCAGAGGATTTTAAGATTTATTTTTGCTCTGTGCTGAGTATCTGGCTTCTTACTCCTCCATACTGAGGCATCTGTAAGACCAACTGGTTTAAGAATTACTCTAACACGACTTTTGAGAAGATTGCTGAAAGTTTCATGTTATCATCAATAGAGATAATTTATATACTTTTACACAAGCTTATAAAATTCCCAGGAGGAACTTGGCAGCTTTAAGTAGTTCTTCAGAGTTTTCCAGTCCTGACACTAACATCTGCATTTACACCTTGCTATCATGGTATTTTTGGGAGCTGCTCTGGAGGGAACAGATCAAAGCAAACAACAACTGTAGAGCTCAGTGGCAGGTGCCTCTTTCTCTTTACTCGGTTTTTGAATACAGACGGGGTCTTTTATGCAGATGCATCAGAACTGTGTTCTTGGAAGAGGATGGGAAGTTGCAGACTTCTCATGACAGAAATCCTCCTGGATAATTCTCCTGCCTTTTATCTATGCTCGCTCCTTTTGTGGCCTTGGCTGAGTCACTTAATGTGACCGGATCCACATCTGGTGTATGAGGGCCAGTGCAATGCCGAGTTATTCCAGCAGGGGACCGGGCTCTCACCCCATTCTAAATGGAGCTACTAGCCCTTACTTACCTCACAAGGATATTGTGAGGATTGATGCTCATACAGCACCTTGAAGATGTCAAGTGCTATGTAAGTCACAAGTATTATCCAAGTTTAATGTTAAGGTTACTTTTAGGGATCTGCAGGACTTTTCTTAAAGCACAGAATGTGTGACTGCCTTTTCAATTTGCATCAGATAGAAAAAAAGAAGCAAAATATTTATTCGTGCTGGTTAGCAGGATGGGCTCAGCTACACTTGAACTCTGAGGGAGGTTTAGCTTAAAAATCTGAACTCTCTAATTTCAGTTTTGCAAATGGTTTTTAGTTCTTCTGAAAGCCTTGACCAAGTTCTTAGATGTGAACCTTGCATCCAACTTTTGCAGTCTGGTCTTGTCCCTCATTGTCAGCTACAGTCCAGCCAAAACAGAGTACCTCACAGTCTGCTGGAACAGAAAATGAAGTCATTCTGTTCAACCTTCAGTCTGCAGAAGGTCAGCTGGGTTTCATGAGACAACTTTCAAAGGGATGTTTAATTTCTCTGATTGTTTTACTTGCTTTAAAATCAGCAGAGAGAAAAAGCCTTGATGGAATTAATAAGGTCAGCACATCCTTCTTGAATTCCTTTCTTTTCACCTGAATCAAGGAAGCAGTGGGTTTTGTAGCAGAGGAAGTGCTTGTACCACCAGTCCTATGGCCCAGAACAGAAGTTGATCTAGAAATAAGCTCTCAACCATCACCATGTTCTCAACTAAGATAAAAATGCCACTGTTCACTGATCTAAATCTGGACCACAGCTAGAAACTACCTAGTCTTTGTAGCACTAGCTGCTGTACAAACACAAATGAAGGCAAGGAATTACACACCAAGGAATGTGAGCTGTGTACATGTGAAATGGACCATAATTTTGAAGCAGCTGCAGTAAAATCTTAATATGAACTCAGAAGCAAACACAATGCAAATTTTTATGGTTTCTTTAAAATATTTGATGGGTTTTCATTTTCTTAGTTTGGAGAAAATTTTCTTAAAGTTATTTTATTTTTGCTCTTACTGTAAAGAATAAAAATACTCAACTCTAGACAGACTACAAATGAAAAAGAGGTGGCCAGTTGGCAGGAATGCCAAAATTTCTGTGGCTTGTATTGTTTATGTGGTGACACTATGCTGCTGTTGGATGAGCTACTGGAGTGGTGTGATGGCTCAAAAGTGAGGCTAAAGCACAGGATGCAGGGGTTGAGCCACCAAGACTTCAGTGGGAGCATGACTGGGCCAGTTTGGATCAGTCAAAAGACAGAGCATAAGGAAATAAAAGACACCTTTTCCTGACAGAAGAAAAGCAAGAAACCAAAACCAGCCCATTGGGCAATGGTGCTGAATCACTACAAACATATTTATCTAGACCCTGCTGGTGCAGGTTCCTGCTGGACTAAGCCTTGTTCCTAATTCAGCTGGGGAGGCTTGCTCCAAGCCTATGGTGCTGGCAGGGTCAGGCCAGCAGAACCTGAAGCTTTGTTAAATAAAACTCAAAAACCAGAAAGCAACAACAAAAACAAGAACAAAACCCCGAAACCACAAAAAGCACCAAAAACCCCAAAACAAAAAACAAAAGCAAGGAAAAACCAAATGCCACTGGGCAAGTGGCAGTTCTGCCTGCCTGAGAATGCAGAGTGGCTGGTCTGTCCTGAACACTAATCTTTATCTTGGACCCATGTGAGTCTCTTGCTCCAGCCCCTCTCCCACACATTCCAGGCAGAGTGCACTGAAAGATGTGTCTGAAACAGCTGCTCTTCTCTGGGGAGTCAAGCACTTTGCCACGTCTGAAAGTCTCTAGCACTTACTTTCTTTACTGTGATTGTAAAGGTCACCACATACAGTACAACCACTTGATCTGGGATCTTTTCTTAATACATTTTTATGCTGATTTTACTATTTTAATTCTTTGTTTGGAAATGTAATTTTTTTTCTCATTTCTTCTGTGTGTAACAGCAATTAAAAATATTAATTTACTGGGTATTTTTACTGTGCAGATGCAACATCTCCTTGCTCATTTTCTGTTTCTGTCACTTTTTCAGCGCAGAACATGAGGCCCCTCTGTGGTGGGCAGCTTTGTGCCACTTATACCCTACAGCATAATTTGTGCTGGAGCTGCTCAGCACCCCACTAAAGCTGACTGTCACAGTCAGCCACGAGATTCCTACCTGAGAAACCCTGAAAAACACCTACATACAGCCTGCAGAAAACATCCAACACAAACCAACCAGGCACCTGGCTGGTGTTGCACCACATCCTGGGTGCCCTGGGATGCCAATCTCTGGAGCAAGCTTGCCCCTTGCTGCTCCAGCCTGTCCCACACACAATGGACATTTGTCCACACTTCCAGGGAGAAGGGAGCTTGCTGCACAGGGCTGCTCCAGGAAGACTGCTCACTGCCAGGAATTCCCAGACTAATGGCCAAATCTCTCTCGCCCCTTGCCCCAGGAAAAATCTCCAGGAGGAAAGGAGTGGAGTAGTCTGCACATTTTTCTCTTGTTGGGGATCTGATGCCAGCTTCTTCAGCTGTTTGATGCAGTGGCACAGATATTTTGTTTCATTAATCCTGAACCAGGCCATCTGTCACTAGTGGAACAGGTTTCAAGGATTTATAGCATAGAAACACAGCGGGTGTAAGCACTCCCAGTCAATTAAATGGATCTGCTTGCAGGCTTAATGGAGACTCCTTCATACTCCCCTTCTGAAGTGGAATGGTTCCTGATGTGAGAATTAATCAGTACCAGGCAGAAATACAACTAAATTATTTTCAGGGCAGCCTAAAGGGGTTAGCAGGAGGCAAAAGCGGGTGATTTTTTCCTCTCCCTTTTACTTGGTCTTTCACAATTCCTTTCAAAAACTTAGAGGCCTGCTGGGAGGAGCATCCTGTTTCCTCATACCTCCTTCCTAGCTCCAGATGGAACAAAAGTGACACAATATTCTCAAACTATGTCTGAGATTCTCAGAACAGATTCTGACTCTGACTTCTGATTCTCTCACACAGATTCTCAGTGTGTCTGAGTGATGGCCACTGCTATATTTTTATTCCACAACTGGCTCCTGGAAGATTTCAGTCTACATTAAAAGAACCAGCATCAATGTATGTATATTTGTATTGATCTACCTGCCAGCCTGTTCAGTGGTTCAGATTTTCTGTAATCCCTTATCTAGGCAGTGAAGTGCCTGCACTTCCTGTGGCCAGCTCTTTGTAAGAGTGACTCCCACATTTGCAAAGCTGTATTTACTTTCTCAATATTGTAAGGATTTAAGTATTTCAGATTTATGGCTTTCTCTGTGTTTATATATGATCTCACACAAAGAAGCCTAAAATATCATGGAGCTCCTGCTGGGCTATCTGGAGAAAAGGAGGCAGAATCTAAGTCTCTTCTTGAACCTGGAAGCAGGATTCTCTCCAATCTTTGGCTCCTTTGATTACCAACAAGATACATTAGCAGAAGGTATTAGAAATATCCCCTTCAACATCCTACTGTACAAAATCACTTAGAGGGAAGGAAATGGGAACACTGGAAATGCCCCCGCTGAGCAGAAGCCCCACTCTACCACCTGATCTAACTGACCTTCACAGAAGCCAAGGGCAGTTGCATTTTGAGCCACATGAAGACAAACTACACAGCCACAACAATGCTGTTCTGCATGCCAGACCAGGCACAGCTAGTTCCACTAATTATATCTTGTGTTTCAACTTCTGCAAACTTCCTGTCCCTGTGTCCATCTTTTTTTAAGGAAAAGGACCAAGTGCCATAATTGGTGCAGTCAACCCTATGTTTTGAGTGCAAGTCTCACAAAGTTATGGATAAAAAGCTTTATAACATTTTAAAGGTTTTAAAGCTCTGTAAGGCTTTCCACTGCATAAAGGAAAAAGTTGTCTGGTCACAGTTTCATAGGAAGTGACAGTTCAAATTTAGGGAGTTCTCACTTTCACTCCCATTTCCCCTTGTTCACTTCAGCACTGTTCTGAACAATTCACTTTGGGTCTAATAGTCTTTGTGTTCTTTGCAACCTGCCCCCTCCCAGCCTAAGGAAAATTATATTCACCCCTTCTGAGCTACAACAGCAGCAAAGCTGCTGCTGTGTTTCACTGAGGTGGTGCAATGCCCCATTTGCTTTTGCAAATATTATGAAAAGGGCTAAAACTCAAAAACATGGCTAAGCAGAAGAGTGCAGTTAAAGAAGAGAAATAGAAGAGTACGTAAGTATTGGGTTTGTGGCAGGAGGTTTGGTGGCAGGAGGAGACTGCAGGGGTTGCTTCTGTGGGAGGCTGCTCCCCTGTGCCCAGTAGAAGCAACAGGTCAAAGTGCCTCCATGCCAACACTATTGAGAAGGGAAAAAAAGACAACTGCAACAGCAAATGCAGCCAAAGAAAGGAGTGAGAATATGTGAGAGCAGAGGAAAGAGGGGCAAAGGCAAGGCATGATGAACTCAGCACAGCCCCCATTCCCCATCCAGCTGCATCAGTGGGTAAAGGAAGTAAAAATTCTGAAATGAAGTTAATCCCAGGAAGAAGGGAGGAGTAGAGGAAAGATGTCTTAAAATTTAGAGGTTTACTTCTCCTTACCCTATTCTGATTTGATTGGTAATAAATTGATTTCCCTGAGTTGAGTGTGTTTCACCTGTGATGGTAATTGGTGAGTGATCTCCCTATCCATACCTTGCTTCATAAGCCTTTTGTTAAATTGACTCTTTCCTGTCCAGCTGTGGGAGGGTAGTGATAAAATGGCTCTGGTCTGCCCCAGGTGTCCAGCTGGAGTAAACACACTACCATATATTAAGAGGAATTGAGACAGAGGTTTAGACCCTGTGGAATCAACACAGAAATCAGCTACTCCTTCACAGTTATTCAAATCAGCATATTTGCTCAGCTCTTACTTAGTCCTTACTCCTTTCCCATAGGACAGCCTGTCAGCAGGTAAAGAAAAAAAAAAAACAGCAAAGTATCTGAAAAATGCCCCTAAAGAAAATCAATTTCAAAATCAATGGTCTGAAGGTGCACGTGTCCTAATGAAGAGTGCTTGTTTTCACATGAGGCATGATGTCCTCCTGCCTACAGTGCCCAACTGCAGCCAGTAACTACCCCTCCTCCAGAACTAAAATTATCAAGAATATAATTCCTGAAATAATAAAAATAAATCTGCAGTTAAGCTCAATTTGATATGAATGCCTTATCTGCTGAAGTCAATTTTAAAGTCTCTTATCCTGACCCCTGAATTCCCACCTCACTCAGCTACAAATAGCTGGCAGCAGAGAGATCCTACCCAGAAACTGCCCAGATCAAGACAAGGAGGAGCCCCAGGATCCCTCGCCATAGGCTGCCATTGAGGAATCTGGGTATAAATCAGCACCTCACCCACACAGTGCTTTTGCAAGCCTCACTCCTCAGCCAGGTCTGCTGTACACAGGCTGCTTTGAATAACTTCGAAGAGGTGTGTTCCTGTTGTAACAGTGCTCACCTAAACAAGCTGAGTGTGGGAAGGCAGAAGGTAAATGCTACCCAGCAGCAGATCTCAGAGGGGATAGGGAGCTGTTCTCATGCCCCTTAGGCCTATCTGCCTTGCCTGAACTGGGTGAGAAGTGCTATCAGGATTCCTTTCATCAGCCTGGCTGGCAACCAGAGAAAGCTCCCACTGATTTTAGGTACAAGGAAGCTGTGCTCCAGCTGTGGCTTCAGGGAGGAGTGTATCAGGGTGCATGCAAAGTGGGACACATGGTAACAATAGGAATCATTAGAAAAATGGTAAAGAATTGCTTTCAGTCTTTTGGGTGGGCAATTGCTGGCTTCAGTGAAGTGTTGCATGCATTGCACACACAGAGACAGGTCAGTTTGAAAATCAGAGCAGGAAACCCAGTGGGAACATCCTTTCCCTGTGAGCTACTTTCACATTAGCAGAGAGAACCAAACCCTGGGTGGGGTGTGTTTGTGTGCTCAGCAGTTGTCAGCAGGCTGTCCAGAAGTAATGATCTCAGACAAAAATAACCCTGAAAGATCTTTCCAAATATAGTCCCTCATTATTGGTGCTGTATCAGTTTCATTTCAAGCTGTGCCTGGCAGTCTCTCTCTCATGTCCCCTTTAAGAGGACATTAACAGGCCTGAGGCACCAGGGCTTGTCTCTCGAAGTGTTTGTAAAACCTCACCCTATGCACCTGGAAGTGTCCATGCTCACACCACTAATTTGAGCCAGCTGGAACCAAGCTCTATTTTACGACCTGATTTAAAACTTCACTGGGTTCAATGACAGAGGGAAAGGAGAGACAATGTGAAGTATCTGATTTTCTTCCTCTTTTTGTCTTAGAAACCTTACTAGCTATCATACAATGTTGGCAAAATCTTTCCATTTACAAAGGAAGAGAATAGATGTACTTAGTGCAGTGCAAAAAAAAGAGCACAAAGCTATTGTCAGAGTGCATCCATAGACTGCTTGGAAGTGCTAAGTACATCATGGATGTAGAGCAAGCCTGGTTAGGGACTGAGAAATGGCCAGGTTTACTTCTGAGCTGTTTAGGGAATTCATGAAGCCTGCTGGCCAAAATAAGCCATTTTAAGGGATACAAGACTGCCTTAAAACAACTGAAGATAAATCTCAGTGACTTTGAAAGAAGACAGAGTTAGGCTGGCTTTTTGGATATGAAGGTAAGTTCCCACAATGCAGTCCTTGCAGCTCCAGCACCTAGAAACTGAGCAATCTCTTCCTCTGCAGACAGGGAGAGAGCCCAGAGGAGTGTGATCCCCACACAGTGCCAGTCCCAGCAAGTGTGCTTGTCCTGGAAAATAGCAGGGTGTCAACTACATTCAGACAAGAAATCTGTGGTTACTCAGCCTGGAGGGAATCACCCCCAACAAATCCCAGCAGCTGCACACCTGACCTACCAGAGATGATCAGGTTGCAGCTGCAAGTTGTAGGAGTCATAAGTGGGCAGGTGCTCCTTGTTGAGGTGAGCCAAGCTTAGGCTTGGATGGGATGCTAACGGTGCCCCTGCACTGGGTCACTGGTGGTGGGGGCTGCTGATGAAAGCCCAGCTCAGGGCACAGCTGTTGCTGCCACATGCTGTGGCTCCTCAGCATGAAGGAGCCATGAAGCAAGAAGCACTGTTTTTCCCAGGCTACTCCATCTTGAAGTCAAAATGCTGCTGAGGACAGTCACTGCAGGCTGTTTCCCACTGCACACATAAACACGCAAAGAGAGCCAGTACCATCAACACAGAGAGCCTTTTTGTGCATGAGTACAAATCTTAAAGAGCTTGGGTATGGTATTTCATGGCCTGGACCTTACTTCCCATTAGGGAAAACCCAGGGAGTTGGAAAAATGAACAATACACCACATTACTCTTGGCATCTGACCAGCATACCTGACTCAACATGCAAACAAACTGAAAAGCAAGAGGAAAAGGAGTTGGAAATCTCATTCTTCCATTAATCTGCTATGCAACTGTAAGCAAGCAATTAATTTCTTTGTTTCTTCAGCAATAACTAAGGTGTCAGACTTTTGCTCTGCAGGGATATATCAGTGCCTTCTCTCACTAATGCCATTAAATTGTAAAGTGCTTTCAGATATTTGGCTCCCAAAGCACTTTAGAAACGCATGATTAAATTACACCCAATTATAAACCAAAGCAGGTGATCTTGTGGAGGAAGGGATATTGCTCTGCTGGTGTTTTTCTGAGGCATTAATAGTATACAGAATGCTCGAGGGAAATCAAGGGGAACTGTACGTACAATTTAATTTCCAGTGTCCACTACAAATCTTCTATTTTCAGCCTGTTTTTGAACTTTCTTGAAGTACTTAATACTGCTTGCTGCACTGACATGGCACCTCATCATTTAAATCCACTGGATTGTAAATGCAGCCCTGTATGGCAAAAATCTTTCATGAGACCTCATTCTCAGAAAAGAGCTTATCTCCTCATTCTCCTTCAGTTTTTCTACCATCTCCCAGGTTTATGCAAATAAACCTTGTGAGTTGCCATTTATAATGAAGAATAGCAAATCAGTTCACGTCTATGTCCTGCTGGTCCTGCCTGAAGACAGGTAGGCTGTTATCAAAGGAATGTAGTGCAAGGCACCCCCAACCTAACTTCCCTCCATTTACAACTCTCCTACGCTTGCCTACATGCACAGAAGTTACTGAGATAATTTCAGAATCTGTAGAACCCAGCTCTAGAGCACTTCCACACAAGAACACAACTACAGCCATGTAAATGGAAGTGCTCTTTCTCAGCTGCACACATAGCCAAAGTACCATACCTATGGTCTAATAGATCAAGAAAGGCTGATTGGTAAATACAAATCCACAATTTGACACCTCATTACTCCTTTCAGTGAACCACTCATTCTGTCAATTTAATGTGCTGCCCATTACTCTTAATGGGATTAGAAGACTCAGAGCAGCATGTGGATAGGCTTCCAAAGAAATAGATGCCTAATCTTGTAATATGTATTAATATAGATTTAAAAAATATTACTATATTGTTTATTACACTAGGCACAGGCCAATCCAAAAAATTGTCTTTGATCTCACCATTTAGAGTCACTGCATTCTGCAATTCCCCAAACTGGGCAGATGGATCACTTACCATTTTGCCTTGATGAGCTGGGCCCTGTTCAGTTATGTTTGGGAACACTGCTGATTAGACATCCATGTTATGATTAGGCATGTGTAGGGAGCAACTGAACAAAGAGGAAGGCATTTACCTGACAGGATGACCTCTAAATGTTTAATTTAATGTGCTTTCAGGGACTTCTGGTCCAGAAAGACTGTCACACATCTGCATGTCATGGATTTCTTTGCTTCTCATTTAGGGAACAAATCCCAGTCAGACTGAAAATGTGCTACAAGAAAAATGACTTGTAACACCAATCTTCTATTCTGTCAAGACATGATGATATTACTGTCTGAGCACATGGATGTCCTGAATTTTAATTTTAACAGGATCTGTATAAAGTGCTATGTAATGGGCTACATACACAGGTAGCAAAAGGAAGCCTGGTCCTGAAGAGACAGCCAACAAATGGAAGGGATAGAAGAGGAGGTATTTTTGTATCTAATCCCCAGGTGAGCTACCTGAGGTGCAAAGCAGGTTAGTGACATATCCTAGGGCACACAGGGAGCCTGAGCTTAACCCCTAGTCTTGTGCTTACCTCTGTGTTTGGAGATGTTCCATTGTTCCTGTGAATCCAGAGGGTCAGTGTCCCCACTGTCATTGCAGACAATGACTCAGAAGTAGTATTTCCTCCCTGGGAGCAGGCCTGTGACAGGGTATTTATTGCTGTAGACCTTCTCTGTGCCTGTGAACCACACATCAGTACTGACATCACATTGCAGGACATCATAATACATCTCCTAGTTGTCTTCTGCATCTGAGCTGTGGTTTAGGGTCATGGTGTCTGGGACTCCTTCAGCCAGCTGCAGATTACTGGGTGGTCAGGGAAAGCTAAGAATTAATGAACAATTTAAGCACTAGTTTATTCTGTTTGGCTCCCTCCCTCTGTCCTTCTCTGGGGCAAAAATATTCACTTCCAAAGTCACTGTATATCTAAGAAAGTCCAGTAATTTCATGACCATAAGGCGCACCGGACTATAAGGCACATCCCCCTGGACCCGGCAGGGGCAGTGCCGCGGGCCCCTAGGCCTGCCTCCACCCAGCTGCCATGGCACTTCCGGCTCTCCCCACGGCTCACAGCTCACACTTCCGGTCTGGCAAATTTCGCAACTTTGTACATCAGATAAGGCGCACCGGACTATAAGGCGCACTTCTGGGTTCGAGGGAAAATTTTAGTCAAAAGGGTGCGCCTTATAGTTGTGAAATTACTGTACTTCCTTCCTTGATTTCTTCTACCCTGAGCAACCTGAGGGCCAATTTGTACTGTGTAATTACCTTCTGTTGAAAAAATAAGGCTGTTGGTTTTGAAAAGCATTCTCTGAAAAGATGAAAAGTACATAGGTCTGTAACCCCAGCAGATCACTGCAGTAATAGGAGTCTAAGGACCCAAGCCAGCCTGCCTCAGACCCACTGGCAATGGAAATGATGTCACCAGATTGCTGAGAGGACAGACACTGTTGTGTCAGTGCTATTATGGGGATTTGCCTGTTCAAATAATGACGTGAAAAACAAGGTAGCATTGGGAGTGTCTGGAACAACAACTGCTTCACCCTTACCCTCCACATTGAACAGAGTAAATAAAGCCCCAGCAGTACCATCCTAATTCCCTGGCTCTGAGCCATGCTGCTTCCAGGCTTGTGTCAGCTAACATGAAGGAGGGAGTTGGGAAACACAATGAAGAAGTAGGAAAGTCTTTTCTGACCAGGGGGTCTTTTTCCCTTTGAATGGAAACATTTTGGATTGCTCCCATGGCCTTTTTTGGATAAAGGGTTGTATCATTGGAAGCATTTGGATTTTTTTTTTTAAAGAACAAACCACAACCTTCATAACCCTAGTACTGATGCAGAAATTGTGTGTAATTTCCATTCAGCAAAAGAGTACTTCCTGTCAGTACCCCAAGGTGATAGAGTTTTCTTAATACTGTACCTGCAGCTTGCATGTTAATGTTGTAAAGGACATCTCTGCAACTCTCCTTGAGGATAATGCAGATCAGGTCAGAAACAAATCACTTGGTGCTGTGGATCTGGACTGGGAATGGTTCTTGTCCTCCCTCTTTTTGCTACACCACTGGTGGTGGTGGGGAGCACTGTCCAAGACAAATGCAACTATAAAGTTCTGCTTCCTGCCTTGGGCAGCAATGAAACAAACCCGAACTTTGAGCGCAACAGGGGTATCTGTGGCTACAGGAGCTACTTGTACAGAATCAGCCCGATAGAAAAATGCTTCAAAGACACCAGTGCTGGATATTTCTTCAGTCTACAAAGGCAATGGCAGTTTTGTCCCCAGCAAAGTGCACACAGATGGCATGGCCTGGGAGATTCCACATAACCTCATGCTACAGCTCATTAGTTTGATCATCTTGAAAGCTGAGGGAAAACAGCTGGTGTGATACAGACCAACTCGTGCAATTTAAACGGAGAGGTACCTTCTTACAGTGGGACTCATTCTGCAAGGTTCTGTGGAGCCTGAGTTCATGTAGATCTAAAATAAAAAAAACCCAAAAACAACAGGAAATCATATAAATTGCTGTTAACATTCATAGAAACGAGCTCAACATCCATGTCAATATAAATTGCACCCTAGATAGGGCAGTGTTGGGACCTCAAGCATTGTCTTTATAACCCGCGGCCATTCAAGGTTTAATCAAGAATAATTTCTCTTCACCTAACATGAACTGCAGTTGCATGCTTGAAAAATTCTGCTTCTCACGGTGAATCACAGAGCCTCCCCAATGTTTTATGGTTTGTTGAGCACTGATGCTCCCCCTGTGAAGGGCTGGGTTGTGCAGCTGACAAACCTGTGTGCACAGAAGTCCCTCTATCACCACTGAGGGGCCTATAAAAAGGCTTGCCATAAAAACAGTGAGCAGTTACACAGGGCGTTGTGAACCTGAAGCTCTGCATGAGTTTTCTCCAAGAGGCAACTTTTAAACTGAAGTGACAACTTGTGATAAAGGTGATAAAGGCCAAATGGCAACTCCAGCCTCCAAAACCCTGAAGCTGTATTTCATCAGAAGCCCAACAAAACACTAATTGCAGGATTTCTGCTCTGACAGCACACAGCATAGAAGCTCACAGGAAATATGCATGAAGGCATGGTGCTGTCCCAGCACAAACCACCATGTGGCTCTTCAGCCACATAGTCAGATCAAACCTGGGTGGGAATAAAAGAAAACAGAGAGAAAAAATTAAAAAAATAAGAAAATGACAGATTGCACAGAAAGATACAGCCATTTTTCAGTCTGTTGAGTCACACCAGAAAATGTAAGAAGAACCCTTCAAACTGTTTCAGCAGAAGGCACTACATGTAAGGGTTAAGATGTTGTTAGCTCTTCTCTCAATGGTTGTGCAACTACAAGAAAAACATTAATGCAATCAACTGCTTTCTGATGAGCACCTACTCAGGACAATTTCAGGTGAGGTGGGTGGAATAAGAATATTTTAAAGTCATGTAAAAAATGTGCCCAAAAAGAGTGTAGTTTACATATAACACATATAACACATGAATGAGAACAAAAGATGATGCCTCATTTGATGATTTTACTGTCTAAATTCTGCCACAAGTAGTTTTGTATAATGTCTGTTTCTTACAGGACTTCTCATACTTTTCAGCACAGTACTTCATGGTGCCATGCCACACCAGAGCATTTTGTCTGAAGCCTACAGTCTCTCTGGGATTTTTGATGTTTATTTGATGATATAATAACAAAGCCATGCCCCATGGATCTGTTGTGTAGTTCCAAAATGGAGACTGAGAAGAGAAATGACCATTTTTCATACTGGCCACTTGGATGTTGCTTTCTGAGGCTTCCTCAGAAACCTGAATGTCCTTTTGCTCTAGTCATGAATCACCTATTCCTGCTGGCCTTACTGCTACTGAGGACAGCCAGCACCATGCTTTGTCACCTGGGAGTATCTAAGACAAAAAGCCTGAATTTTCTAATTAATAATTCAGCAAACAAGTTCTAAACAATAAAGATTTAGATGCTTTGCTACCTCAATTAGTAAGGTAGCTAGGGATTTCATGGCAGGTCATTCTCATTTGTGTCTTCATTCTCAAGACATAATTAGTGTACTTGAAGCATGACCTCTGCTAATATTACTTCAGCTTTTGGTGCCAGAATGCTGAGTGCTCACTGAGGGCCTGAAAGAATTACAATCCTGTCTCAGTAATACCACATATTTACAGCAAATGGCTGTTTCAAACATGATGGTTTGTTTACTGTAGCACCAACTGTCCTAATCCATCTTAGACTACTGAATCCATCCCAGAAATCAGAAAATCCTCCAAAGTGACCTCTGTAACCACATGTGTGGAAAAAAACAACTATTGCACCTTTAAACCTGACACACTCATTCAGGGGACACATTAGCAAGGATAGCAGAATGATTTAAATTTGGCTCAAGGATTGCACAACTGTGTACTGCTCTCCATCTCCTCTCAGAACCTCTGAAAACTGAAGAAAACACAGTTGAGCAGTGATGATTAATGCTTTTTTTGGTGCAAGATGAATCTGATAAAAGTTTACAAAATGTGGTATTTGTTAAAAACAAAAGAAAGTAACAGCTGACAGGAGTTCCAGCTAGATGGATATTGCAGGTCTTACCTGAAGGTGACATTGCTAGAATTCCTTCCTCTAATAACTCTGCTTCTCCCATACCAGCTTCACTCATGGCTTGGGTTCAGAAGTATTATTTGTCTGTAAGTGGTACTAGAGATAGACATCTTGGTGCATTTTGCCTATTTTTTGGTGTCCTCAACTCATGTCTCTAATTTGTATCCTTACAGAACATCTCCACAGTCTGGTTCCCTTCCAGGCTAAACCAGGACTGGAGTTGAAAAATCCACCACCTTCAGCAGTTCTGAAGTCTCTGTGAAAGCAGGAGAGTCCACAGTGTGCAGATATGAACACAGAGCTTGTCCCATTTCAAGATGCCAAACCTGCAGGGTCTTGGGGTATAAAAAGAGCCTTAATAAACACAGAGCAAATTCTGTCCAGCAAAGCAATGTGGTTCCTAACATGGCACATAAGGGAGACACTGTTTCAAGGTTGGCCATTTAAGAAAAAACTCAAACATTCTGGCACAGAATCATCTGGGAGTCTGCTATGAGCACTGCCCACTACTCATTTTCCACATGTGTTTAGAAGAGGTGTTTAGCATTAAAGGTTTACTTCTGTCCCTTCCTAGCTGGCTGGTGAACTCTGCAGTACATTTCCTACAACCTGTTTTCTATGACTTTGAGTCCCTTGTGTCTCTTCTTGTTTAATAAATCCCTCCTACAGTCCTGTGGGAAGTAGTCAGGTGCTATGTGGACTGGGATTAGGGAATGTGCTTACTGACTTGCAAGATCCTATTAATGGTCTTCAAGTTTATGTGCCAAAGATTACAGTACCCATAATTAATAGTAGTTTAAAAAAACCCCAGATCTTGCTTTTTGCTCTTTAGTCCACTTTCCAGCACCCTCCATAATATAGGAGAAGAACAAAAGATGGACTTTAAAAAGCTGTATGTTTTCAATCAAAATAATAGGGAGTTGTATATCCAAATACGAGTCTTGCTCTGAAATTCTCAGCTAAAATGCAACAACCTTCCCCCTGGCACCACAAAAATCATCCAGTGCAGCATGCCAGAACAAACTTGATGCTAATGGCTTTTATACAAAACTCTCATTTGAGCACAGAGGTCATAAGGAATACAGTGCATATGGGCAGAGGGATTCTCCTCTCCTAATGTGAGATAATGCAAGTCCTCAGACAGGAGAAGAATCATAGCTCCAGGCTTTAAATTGTTTTTTTGTTGTCTTCTGATGTAAAGGAGCCCAAATGCTTTCCCATCTAAGTAACTAACCTCAAGGCTTCCATCTACTACATAGAATTATCTGGTTTTTTTAGCTATACTGCCTTCCACACTTGGCAATTTTTTTCCTGAATTATGTGCAAGTACTAAGGCCCACTTCAATATCTATTACAGGATTCCATCAATAGTTTAGGATATTTATTAATGGCATTGACAGTCTTTTGTCCGTAAAATGTTTTAGTCATATAGAGAAAGAAGTCTCTGTAACTGGACAAAATAAAATCTGCTCATTTCTGAGGCTACTGTAATCCTTTGGAGTTTGTCTGTGGTATTGATCAGTTCAGAACTAGGCACAGATTCTTTACTACTAAAAATCCAGTATTAAAATAAAAGAATGTAAGCAACTTTTGTTAATCTCACTGGAATTTTCTCTTCTTTTAAAAGGGTTGATGAGCATAGTAACATGTATGACAAACTATATTCATGGCATACATTAGAGCCTTTGGCAACCTCTATGTGAACCTTAAGTACTACCTACACCTCAGAACACCTTCATCGCATTGATTTCTGATGTTTGCAGATGCTTAATTCCCACTACCTGGGAATCTCTGTGTCCTTGTTTTAATAGTTACATAGGGATCACTAATTTAATTTTTTTATTGCTTTTGGACTGAGATTAACCAAGAAGATGAAAAGGAGAGAGAGAAAGAGAGAGAAGGGGAAATAAAATCCAAGAGGTGGTTTCAGTTGCTTATTACCCTCTAAATGAGGCCCAGCCTGTCCCTGAGCAGTGACTGGCAGCCCCCAGCCATTTCTCCCCAGTTTATATACTAAGCATGATAGTCTATGGTATAAGAATATCCCTCTGGTCAGGTTGGGCCAGCTGTTCTGGCCATGCTCCCTCACAGCTCTCTTATGTGCCTGCTCACTGGCAGAGCATGGGAAACTGAATAATCCTTTAATAAGAGAAAACACTACTTAGCTACAAAATTCAAAGCAGCATTGTACTAACTACTAAGAAGAAAATTAACTTTATCCCAGCTGAAACTAGGACAATACCACGAGTGACTGCAATTTAATTAATATGAAATCCCAACATTTTGAATGAGACAGAGGAAAGAATCCAAGAAAGAACCAAAATATTAACAGAAAAAGAAGAGCAACAGTCTTGTTAGTCAGATGCTGCTGCTGATAGGAACACTCCCATGTGTTGCACAAGCTGTGTTATGGATCATACGGCTGCTATCTGATGGATACAACAAAATCAGTCACTTGTTCAAGTCAATTCTGGTCTAATTCAGGAAAAAGCAGTCAAAATTAGCCAAATCCATAAGTGTGACTTTCAGAGGTGCTGAATGTTCTGGCCTCTCATTGTTGCTTGTGGTTAACAAGCCACTCAAGCAACTTTTGTGAGACGCCTCTCTCAGAGGCACTACATAGAGGAAAATCAAATTAGTACAGAACACACACAATTTATTAACTCCAAATTGTGTGCATGTGTTATATTTGTCTTGCAAAGAAATATATGTATGTATAGCAGGAAGTCAAGGAGGGTAAATTATGTTTAGATTAATTCATGGTCACGATGCTTTTCTAAAGACTATTTCTTTGCTACCTACTTCCCTTGGTCATTTCAAATGTTTAAACATTTCAGTTATTGCACTTATTCCCAAGATGAGCTCTTTCTGCAGTGCATTACAGGGCAACTCAGAAATTTCTTCCCTACCCCACAAGAAGTTTGGACAAAAATGTGAAGCTTTAGGTGAAAAATGATGTACAGTAATTTCACGATTAGAAGCCGCACCTGATTATAAGCCGCACTTCGAGGTTCAGACCAAAATTTTAGTCAAAATGGTGCGGCTTATAATCATGAAATTACTGTACATTGTTTTAAGCTGTTGATTTTCTTTCTTAAATGTTTCAATAGCCCAGACTTGCTATTTGCCTTGTATATCCTCTGATGCACTCTGGTCTTCGGAATGGGGACTATAAAATTGCTTTCAATGGGGATCGAATATAGGAACAAGAGATCTCACAGAATAGTTTGAGCTGGGACTTCTAAAGCTCATCTAGTCCAATCCCCTTACAATAAGCAGGGACAGCTTCAACTAGATCAGGTACCTGAAATGTAACTTCCACAAGACAATTCAGCAGTGTTTCCTAACTGAATTTGTTTTTCATAGAATGGTTTTGGTTAAAAGGAACCTTAAATATCATCTCCTTCTGATCCTCTTCCATGACTAGGGACACTTCCCCCTAGACCAGGTTGCTTAGAGCTTCATCCAACCTGGTCTGGAACACTTCCAGGGATGGGGCATGCACAGCTTCTCTGGGCAACCTGTTTCAGTGTCTCATCATTTCCACAGTATGGAATTTCTTCCTAATGTTAATCTAATCATACCCTTGAAGCCATTGCCCCTTTTCCTATCACTACATTCCTCTCCAGACACAGTGATTTTTCAGATTCAGCACAATGGCTCCACTGTCTTTTCTCACCATGGTTTTGGTTGTAATGCAGTCACTGTATTTCTCCAACACCATGTTTTCTTCCTCTGTCTCCTCCATGCTGTCCTTGATGTGACTTTGGGCCTTGGCTTTGCCTTGGAAGGGACCTCGATGCTTGCAGTGCATTTGGTTCTTCACAGTGACACTGTGTGTTGCAAAAAGCTCGAGGACAGATTCTTCAATAATTAGAGAATCTGGAAAGAACAGAAGACATTTGAAGGCTGCAGCTGCAAATGTAACTTAACACCTATCTTGTATCTGCGAGTTCCCAGAAAAAGTGGTCCGAAACTGGGCCACTCATACACTCCTTCACGTTTTTACTATCAGAATTTGGTATTTTATGAAAGTCTTCAGGGACACTTATGCTTTGACTGATCATGTTTTGAAACAGATGATTTAGTTATGTTTCTTGTACAGTGAGTCACCTGCCCTCCTTTAGTTGTTCACCTCAGCAGAAAAAGAGGGAGCTCTGGGAAGTAGCAAATCCCAAAGCCCCACATTTCCCCAGGACTTGGAGATTTGATTCCAGGCAGTTTCTCAGTTTTATAAAGCATCTTTCTACTGTTCTTCCTTGAAGCCCCATGGGGATATATACCAAAGATTATGATAAAGATAGTAGAATCAGTGTTGGTAAAGAAAATACTCCCTCATTTATAGCAGAGTTATATGAGGGCTTGATAAGGATGTCTTGCACACAATAATAAAACCCAAAACAAAACCAATGGGTTTCCAATACCTGAAGGGAGCCTATAAGAGATAGGGTAAAATTATTTACTATGGCATGTAGTATCAGGACAAGGTACAAAGGCTTCAAACTTAAAGAGAGTAGGTTTAGATTAGATATTAGGGAGAAACTCTTTAGTGCGAGGGTGGCGAGGCACTGGAACAGGTTGCCCAGAGAAGCTGCAGATGTCCCATCTCTGGAAGTGTTCAAGATCACAGGAAGGATGGGGCTCTGAGCAACATGGTCTAGTGAAAGAGTGGAATTAGGTGATTTTTAAGGTCCCTTGCAACCTGAGCCATCCTATGATTCTAAACATATTTGTAGTTTTTAATTTTTTAAATTTATTTTTGTCACACAACATGTAGTTTTAGAAATCACAATTCTCTGCTGATACTCAGGAAAACCCACTCTCCATATACCAAAGCTGTGCTGTGGACGTATTTTCACTGCAGCACAGGTGTGATAAACATTCAGTGCAGCAGACACAGCACCTGTACTCCTGTTTGTCCTGCTTGCGGTCTTATCCGTGCTGCCTTGCTCCAGCTGGAGGAAGAGGCTTTTTGCCACACTGAATGCCCATCTGGCGCCATCTGCCTGCCAAGAGCAGAGCGATAAAAATAAAATAAAAATAAAATTAAATAATAATAATAAAAACATTGGTCTCGCTCTGTTTCAACTGTAGATAAAGAAATAGGTGAATAAATAAAAATTTCCTAATAAATAAATTCTTGCTCACTGACTTAGCAACTTAAAACCAACCAGTACAACTGTTGGATTTTCTCCCCCTGGGAACAAAGAAGCAGCAGGAAGAGGTTTTGCTTGTGCACACAGATAAGCCTGTAAAATGCTACTGGCCCAGGTGAGGAGAGCTGGTGAAGCACTGATTCTGCAGGTGTTTGTGTACACCTGGTGAAGAACAGGAAGGACACAGGGTGACTGTGTCCTCTGGCAAGTCTGCCCCTGCTGCTGCTCTCCCAGTCTGTCAGTGATGAGTTTGTGAATGGTTCCCTGCTTCACTATCCAAATCCTTTTCAAGCCCATCACCCGACAAAAAGATTGAGGCAGGAAACAACACAGACTGCAACGAACAGAATATCCAACAGTGTCCCTGAATCCTCTGAACAAAGTTTCCTGCCCTAAGATGTCTAAGCTGCCAGGATTTCTGGCTCCTACTCAGGTGAAGTGATCCACAGACAAAATGAATTCAGTATTATGTGGATCTGTGCATCTGCCTAGATGAGGCATGAGGGTGTGCATTCGCATGCAGAGGACACATTTACTGATTACTCTGATTTTCAGAGACCAGGAGAGGGAGAAGGGTGGGTGGTGAGAAGCCAGCCTTGTAGGAAACAGTGTGAGCCTACAGGCTGAGAAAATGGGTTAGAAAATGTGAAAGCATCTTCACAGGACACTGCAAAAGAAAATTTTGACAAAGCCAAGATCCAAAGCCAAAAGTAGTAAGACTGACACAGTAGTAGCACGAAAAGGGTATGAACTGTTCTTGTCTGATCTGTCCATTTGTCCTGTTAGCTAGAAGCCCTTTATCAACACCAGGCCAAGTCCCATTAGGGTTTTGCAGCCTTGCATTATACTGATCATCCCATGGGCATTTTACCTATATGCCTTCCTGAGCCATTTTCCTCCCAGCTTTGCATGGGAGGAATATGCAAATATGTTGCATCCCAATGCAGTTTGCCAGGATCCCCAGTGAAAAGTATCAACTTCACACTTCATGGTTGCAAATGTCATGGAATCATAGAATAGCTCAAGTTGAAAGGGACCTAAAAGGATAATTGATTTTAATTCCTTGCTCCTTGTAGGACTACCCAAAACTAAACCATATGACTAAAGATAAACCAGACACTCCTTAAACTCTGACAGGTTTGGTACTATGTCTCTGGAAAAAATCCCAATGGAAGCATATGAACAAAAACTGTTCAGAATTATCAGCTGAGCACTTCAAACACCAAGAAGGTGTTTAGCAGCAAGCAGATTTCCTAACAAAATGGACAGATCACAGGATGAAAGTGGTTTAGTAAATTGGAAGAAATCTTGTGAAGGAAGGGGGATGGAAAAAGGTTGTTCCCAAGTAGTTTTTACTGTCCTTTATGTGTATTCATTGAAGGGAATGCAGCTGTAGGAATCCAAAACCTGAACTTGAAAACTGTCCCTTGGCACTGCTCCATTCCCATAGCTAGTCCAGAGGAGCTGTCAAACCAGCCAAACACTTCCTCTACTGCCTACACAATATTTGTATCTGAACCTGGACTCTGATGGGCAAAGATGAATAATTAACTAAGACACCAGACTATAATTTCAGTGTGCACAGGAGTCAGGCAGCTCAGACACAGCTTCCAGGTTGGCTGTGCCACAGAAGTGATTTTTGTCATGGAGCAGTGACCAGGGATGGCCCCCACCTTACACTGGTCCCTTCAGACCACCCTGGCCGTGGCCCACAGAAGGACTCAGACACCAGGCCTGGGACCCATCCTGCAGGAGCCTGACATAGAAAATGCAGGAGCACCCTCACAGGGACACATCAGGGGTGGGCACTTGGGCAGATCCATTCTCCATGCAAGCAAATCCACCTGCCCTCACAGCTGAGCTTCTTTTGGCCCTTGAAGTTTCCTTCCTACCATACCACCAACAGAATGTTCAGCTGTTACTGAACTTGTGAGTGATGCACTGCTATCATTTTATCCTCCTTCTATGTAGTTCATTTCAAAATGGTCTTAAAATGCATTTAATGGAAAGCACCTGGGCAAGGTTCAAAGCTGGTCCACATCTAGCAGAAGTCACCTCAAAGACTAGCAGCCACTAAAATCCACACCCTAACTATGAAATTTTCCTTCAGCCTATGCTGAGAGCATGAAGTTAAACTTTCCAACTTTTGTTCCTGGTTTTCTTAACAGCTGTGTGTATTTCTGTAAAGATCATAGACTTAACTTTACAGCATCAATAATGCTACTGCAAAATTAATTCACAAAACAAATGTGATATTAAATATTTACCAGCCTCCTGTTGTGCTGCTGGTCCTCAGCAGACTGCAGTCAAGTCCAAGTCCCATGGGTCACTTTAAAGAATCAGGATAAGAATTAATTAGGGTAATCCTGAATAAAATAAATCATGTAATATATTTTACCAGCCTGGTTTATGTGACAGGTGTAAGAACTTAAATGGAAGATTTACTACCACTTCATACAGCAAAAAGTCCTTCATTATTACCTTCATACTACCAATAGAAGGTACAGACTAACAGCTTATTCCATGTTAATCAATAAAACGACTGCAGATTAGTGTTATTTTACAAGTCTCCTAGGTGTTCCAGCAAAGCAGTACTGCTCCATTGGAGAGTTCACTGAAAAACAGTGTAAAGACTAAATATTCCTCCTCCTCTTCCTCTGTTGAGTCATCCCCACTTACCTCCCACAGCTGCACTGGCACTGCTGTACTGCCCATGAGGGTCACTGCCTTGTGCATCCTGTGATCACTGTGCAACCCTCCCCAGTCACTCAGCTCAGCAGCATTAAATGGTAAACTCTGCTCTCTTCCCTTCTTGCCTCCTGGTGTACTCAGGAGACCTCTCTATCACTCATCCATTCTTCATCCCCTTCAGGGTGACACTTTTCAGGAGTTAGTGCACACTCCAGGCAGGCTTTTCTCTTCCCCTTCACGTGGGTGTTCTTGAGATTGCTGACAAACTGAAGTGGAACCCCTAGGAAATGGGAAGGGATGGGCAAGAAAAAAATGGCACACACATGATAAGTACATTATAAGTACATATAAGCAAGTACATTATAAATCAAAGCAGGTGTATTTGTCTTTGCAGGATATAACATGGACTCCTGTGCAAGAGAGATTCCAGGCTTGGGACTTTACTGTGAAAAGGAGGTCTTGATGCTTCTCTGCTTGCCTGTCACACTAGATTAACAAGACTGTGGATTCCAATTTTGTCAGCCCAAGCTTTGGGGGTTTGTGTTTTTGCTTTATGGATTTTGCAGCTCAAACCTTGCTGTCTCATATTTGATCCACCCACTGTGCAAAGATGTTTACTTTCCATCACTTATGATCAATGAAGAGCAGAGTGTTCTGTACTAGACCTCCGGTCTTAATACCCAAGCCTTTAAAGTAACTGGGCTGAACACACTTAATTTTCACAGTGTGGGCCAATCCATCATCAGTTGAATCATCATTCATACTTATCATCCCACTTTGACTCTTTCCCATGGAACTTCTAAGTGAAGCTTTGCACTTTCTTTACCGGGGGATTCCAAGCACTGCTGTCAGCTGTTCACTTTTAGTGGTTCCTGTTCTGTCAGGAGTTAGGGAGCACATCTGTTAAAATAAAAAGACAAACATGCAAAAAGTCAAAAGACAAACAGTCTTATTTTTAGTTCTTGATATCCAAATTCTTACACTGAACTACACTCAGCTTCAGTAGAAATTAAGATAACTATAGCTCATAATGCTCACTAAAAGCTGCATGTAATCCTATAAAGTTGTTTACCAACAGACACACTGCTTTTCTGTTCACTTCTTCTGTCCCAGCTCTGCTCTTTTTTTGTCTCCTTGTCATTGTAAAGTAAATGGTTTCAGGCAACTGCAGATGACATCTGCAAGCATACCTGGAACCATTTGACAAGTTGAAGGCTGACTACCACATTACTGCTTTACCTTCCAAGAATGCTGCAGTGCCTTACACAGGATCACTATTTGTTTAAGTAAGGTAATCTACCACACTACCAAAGAGCCTGTGTCCAAGCCCTGCCTAGGGCTTAATCAAAAAGGTAAGTATTGTATTTAAAAGATGATGCTTATGGCAAAGCTCATCTTAGAGAGATGGTCCTGCTGCAATAAATGGTAAGGCAGGCGGGCAGCATCACTGTTACTCAGCACTGATTAAAAGCTAGTTTGCTGCATAAAATGTGGTTGGTTTTCTTACAAATAGCAGACATTCATTTGTTTGGTCATAGGAAGCACATGCAGATGAAAAAAAGATCATTCTTATTATGCCCAGGCTCTTCCACTCACTCCAAAGTGCTGCAACAGTGTTTGGGCAAATTTCACTTGCACTTGACAGTGCCAGGGTGCATTTTATCATCCCCATCTTCTTGGCTAAAACTGGTCCAAATTCAGTAGTGACTCACACCCCCTTCCACACTGACGTCAGTGGAGAATTTGGCTTATTATGTGTAATAACAAGGCTTCAAACTGAAATCTGCTCTCTCTTGAAAGGTGTTTTCATATGGGTGCTGTGGTAATTGCGGGTTGGTTTATGACTTGTACAAGTTAGATTTCTGTTTGAGCCTAAAAAGACCAGTGAATCATGAATGTTGTAGAGATGTGTAAGAAAAGATAGTTACAGTTTGGTCCACCAATTCTGACCCTCAAATGTTTGTCTGCAGTTGATGATGACATTGTACAAAGAACCTCATGGGTCTGAGAACAAGCATTACCTATCACTCTCTGCACAACAGTTTCCTGTGGGCCTCAGAAGACTGTAGGTGCCTAGGTCTGACCCATTCCTACTGGAGATGCACAACATGTATTTCAAACCTATATGCTTTGTTATTTTTTTTCAGGGAACACAAAGGCTCTCCTCCATAATAAGCACACTGCTTGCACCTGTGCAAACACATCCTTTTTTTTGTGCAGTGGGCTCAGAGGGCAATGGCCATAGAGCTCAAAGCCAGCAGGGTGTAGATTCTTCCACCCTGCTTCACCTCCCTCTGCTTGAGAAAATCTGCCCTTTGCCTAACTTTGAAATTCTTACAAGCTTGGTTGTTAGTCACTGGGCTAGCAATAGTGAAGCCAGACCTCTAGAGCTTATCTTTAGTCATGATCAAGGACATTGTGCAGATGGCATCAGAGTAGGTACAAGACACTGCAGACTTGTAGATATCTGTGTCATCTCAGGAGCAGCATTTGGACTGGGAAGGGAGAAAAAAAAACACAGACAAATAATAAGCAGGATGTCTCAGTAGGCAGGGGGGGTAGGGAGAGGGTATGACAAATGTACTAGTGAAATACTCTTTTTATTTGTGTTTATATCAGTGGTTTTTTAATCACTGAAGAAACTGACCTGTTGAAAATCCAGAATCTCTGAGGGCAGAAATTTTGAGGCCAAACCCAATTCCCTCTCATCCCTAAAGGGTCCTCAGAGCTTTCCTAAAACTCCAGAAACAGACATAAGTCTTTCCACTGATAGTGATGTATTTTGGATCAGGTGCATTCTTGGCCTAAGGCAGAAAAATGAAGCCACCTTTCTTCTCAGAGACATCCTTTTTATTCTGATGCTCTGCACTGGCAGCAATATTCCCCCTGCATTGCACGAGGAATACAGAGACCAGAGCAGGGGGAATGGAAGCTGTTGGTCTTAAGACTTTGACTTTGCCTGACTGGCAGATTTGCAAACAAAGGACTGCCTGAGAGAAAAGGTGAATTAGGGTGAACTGAGACTTAAGCAAAGAGGAGAGAAAGGGACAGAGGAAGGGCAGTACTTTTGCAACCACGGGACGTCACAAATTAAACAGGGATGAACTGGGATGTCTGTCCTAAATAATACTATAAATTACTGAGATTTAACATTGGTTTTGCCCAAGTGACACTTAAAGGAAGGACATTGACCTGTTGGAGCAAGCCTAGAGAAGGCCACTAAGTTAATTAATGGAGCACCTCTCCCGTGAGGAAAAGCTGAGAGAATTGGGATTGTTCAGCCAGGAGAAGGCTTGGGAGTGACCTAATTGTGGCCTTCCAGTACCTGAAGGGAGCCTACAAAAAAGATGAGGCAAGACTCTTTATAAAGGCAGTAATATAGTGACAGAACAAAGGGGATTGGCTTCACACTGAAAGAGAGTAGGTTTAGATCAGACATTAGGGAAAAAAAATCTTTATTGTAAGGTTCGTGAAGCACTGGCACAGGTTTCTCAGGGAAGCTGTAGATGCCCCATCCCTGGAAGTGTTCAAGACTGGGGCTGCATGGGGTTCTGATCAACTTGGTCTAGTAGAAGGTGTCCCTGCTCATGGCAGGGGGTTGGAACTGGACGATTTTTAATGTCCCTTCCAACCCAGGCCATTCTATGATTCTATGGCACACAAGAGGCATTAGGGCCTCACTATTTTTAACATAAAACTAAGCAACAAAAATAACCCACTCTCTCTTTTCCATATTACATTAGGACTTGGTTTGCTTTTAAGTTTAGTTCAGAATATTGCATTGTCTCCTAAAATTAAAGAAGAAACTTTGGAATTAAGGAATGAATGAGTGAAATGGAGCAGTGGCCTGATACTTACTTTCTCTGAGTTTATTTTAAATCATGGTTTCTTTTCCTGTCTACTTTATGGAAGAGATTAGATTAACCTTGCTTTATTTTACTTACTGTACTTCTTACAACTTTACATCCATCACAGATACCACTCTAGAATGAAATTCTTTCATTAGCAGCTCTCTGCACACTGACAGGAATGATTTGTGACTTTTTGTGAAAATATATCTCAAAAAATAAAGACTAATATGATCTTTCTGTCACTTTAGACAGTCACAGATCTGTCATATGGGAGAGATTATACATGATGGAAAGGCTTATTTACTTATGCATTAAAGGTCACATTCTTCCAGCCCTAGCCAAATCACTCAATCATGAGTTCTGAATAACAAGATCTGCTGCATTTAAATCAATAAGGACAAGTTTCCAGCAGCTTAAATGAACAGTAGCTTTCCCATTGATCTGACTGATCCATGAAAAATCTGTAAAAACAGTGAGGATGGATATATCTAACTGCAGTTTGCATCTCTTTTTGTTTACCCCTCTTCTGGTTATGGAAGATGACAGACTATTTCCTTGCATGGGGTGAGTGAATATACCTGAGAGCACCTGGAAATACAGTCAGTTATTGGCATGTGCTAGCTAAAGGACTTCCAGAAAAAAAAATTTTTACTCACCCTTGTTTTTTTCCAGTGGATAAAGTTTTCCCACAAATTCAGGAAGGGTTTCTCCAGCAAGGATCTCAAAGGAATACATCAGCATGCTACAAGGCTCCAACATGGCAGAAGACTACCTGGAAAACACTTCTTTGGTAGGAGAAAAAGTATGTTAATTAAGTAAACAGCAAGGCATTGTTTGCAGGATTTATTTACCAGGAATGTGAAAGAGTAGATAAAACGAGAAGTCCCAAAACCATAAAGCTACACAGAGAAGTGCTCATCACCTAAAACTCCTGAGAGAGAAAGGTTTGTGCAGCAGGAAGAGGAGGCTGCTGATCAGCTCCTCGTTTCTTTCCTGAATTTCTGCAGGATCCTGGGCAAGTGATTTGCTCTCTCTGTATATATCTTGTCATCTAGACAATGAGAAAATGGGGCTGCCTTGCTGTGCAGGAGTGCTGTAAGGTGCTCTGATGTCAGATGTCATTCAAGAAGGCTTCACAGCTGGATGTGTCAAAAAGCCCATTAGAACTTACTCTGTTCTGCACAGGTTGCATTAAACTCTTCAGTGCTGCTCATGCCCGTTGTCTAGGTAAATGTCCGTTAGTTAGGGTAAATCCTTCTGCTTTAAACTGCTTAATTGCAGAAAGCTTCAAAGAGCTACATTTTTCTATCAGAATGAAGCCATTTTGTTTATTTTAATATTAACTAGTCATTAAGTTTTACTTAAACTGTTTTTTTCCCCCAAAAACTGATCAGCAAGGAGCTGTCCCTGAATACCAATTTCTAAAGCTCCATGAGAACACTACTCTGAAGGTGGATTATTTCTGTAGTTAACAGCAAAATGTCTCTGCTTTGCACCAGGAAAATCAAGATAAACTTGACTACCAGCTTCAGTTACTCCATTTTATTCATTTATACTATTTCAGTGAACTTCTTTCTAATCAAGGAACTACCTAGCTCTCCTAAGTATATCACATAAAGAGGGATTTGTAAATTCCACAAGGGCCTGTGCACTACCTGCTCCCAGTGGATGTGGCTGGGAACTGTCATTGTCCTCACTGCAGTAACAAGACAGTAAGAAGGCTGCTTTAAGCCAAGATAATCCAAGATTGGTCTATGTGTGAAGGGCAGTTTGGAGAAACTGGAATATTTGATTGTAGTCCTTGAGGGATGAGTATTAGTCATCTAGAAACTGCAGCTCTCTAGTTTTAAAAAGTGTTCTGTGACAAGATAGATGCAGTAATTGCAGCCCCTGACAGAGTAGTTTGTGCTGCAGGAAGATCTTGGGGCAGAAGGAAATCAGCCCAAAAGCCTTTTCAAGATTTGGGGGCACAAATGATAAAGCCAGGATTATGCACAGCAACCTAGAAAATACAGCCCACAGGAAGGACAATGTTAATACCATATGACCTTGAGAATTTTCTTTGTTGCCAGCAGCAATTACAGATATGCCAAAAGTGCTCTGTTTTGGGCATCCTCCCAAGGAGATCCTTTTCCTTAACAGAATACATATATATATATCTCCAATGTCCATGCTGAGCTGGCTTTTGCCTCCAGGTTGCCTGTATAATACACAAATGCTCTGTTTCCTTATGCCTGGTTTGCCCAAAGGTGTTCCCACCCCCTTTGTCCCCCTCTCTCTCAGTCCTGTTCTCACCCCTTCACTCCTGTGTACCAATGGCCATGGGTGTTAGTGACAACATTGATTTGGGCTGGTTAGGAGGAGACAAGATGTAACCCTGTAATTCCAGAATGCTGTGGATTTGCCTCTCAGCCATTGTGGGGCAAATCCACAGCAGCAGCACCCAGTGCTAAAATGAGAAGGGATATAGGATGCTACTTGGGTCACTGCTCCACTGCTCTGCATGCCTTCAGATTTGGATTTTCAAATCCTACAAAAGCTACGCTGACATGGCTTAAAAGTCAGGCAATCACCTTTACAGTTCCTCCTTTCACCTCAAAAATGGAATTCCCTTTACTTAGATTTTCTTTTGCCTGATCAAAATTTTCATCCTTGGCCACAGATTTTTTGAACCCGAAAATTAGTTCCAATTTGGATTGATACTTCATAAAGCTGCTTTCTTTGCAAGGGAAGGAAAAGCAAAGCAGATGCGAGTCTAAAGGTGTTAGACTCGTAGCCAATTTCTACTCTGTTTGACCACAGCCACAGAACACAAAGTGCTATGACATCCTTGAGAATATAGGTTTATATAAAAGTTACCTTTTTATCCCAGCTGATAAGGTCCTGGTCATTTCTACCACAGGAGCATTCATGACCATTACTGACCCTTCGGTGTGCCTCAGCTCACATGAAGTTATGTAGCTTGTTGCATTCCAAAGAAGATGCCTGGGTCCCTTGACACTGGACAAATATGGCTCTGAATAGTTCAAAATTTAAATGCATACTGGCCTCTTGTGGGCTGTGTTGTTACATCCTTTACACTGCCTTCAACACTTGCTCATTCTTGGAATAACAGGACAATAAAACTTCAAGTATTATGCTAAAAGGAATAAACCTTCTGCAGGTCAAAAGGATACCTTTTTATTTAAAAATAAACATTACATCCCCAATCCCAGGTTTTCTTATGATTGATTTTGACATAATTTCATAACTTTGATCAAAGGCAGACTATGAAATAATTTACCAGGGCTTTTTTCCCATGCTAAAACCAAAATATGTGGGCCCAGGTTTTGAACAGTTAAACATTCAAAAAAATCCTGCTTTGATGTTTAAGTAATTCCCCAGTGCTGCTTTCACACCTCCAGGTTTTGGCTTTGTTTACTTATATATATAAAATTATATATTCAGCACTTTGTCTCATTTCCAAGTCCAGCCAGTTCATTCAGTTACTCAAGCAGGAACTCAGTGCTTTAGATCAGTTCACAACTTCAGATTAGAGGTCATTCTTCAATCAGCTCTATTATATTCCTTAATAAGTCAGATACTGCCACACTTCTTATGGAGGACTTAATTCCCAATGGGAAGGGTACTTCTCAAGGAAGGAATGAATTACAGATCTTAACTTGTGTATTTAGCTTTTTTATACTCTACTCGTGTTAACCACACCATTGCTGACATGGGACGGGAGATTGTTTTAGGTCGATAAGACCAATCTATTCTTGCTTGCAACTAAGGTTTAACAAAATATAGAGGCAATAAATTGCTTACCTGATCACACTTGATTTCTGTTTGGAACAGAATATCTACTCCATATTTAAGTTAAATTCAGCTGAAAAGGGAGTCTAGTGCAGGAAACACTTGGGTTATGCTGTGCAAAACACAGGAACTGAGAAAACCAAAGAACATTAAAAATCGAGCCAATTTACACAGGCTGATGGGACTAATTCTACAGGTAAACTCTGGAAAAAGCAATGGACACCCCAGCCTCCCATCCCCCTCCATGAATATACCACCTTTTCCTGATGATTTTTAGGTGATTTCTGCTAGTCTAGGAAAGAAAGAGGAAGGTGAAAAGTTTAAGAAAAACCAAGAAAAAACAGTACAGAGGCTGAAACATTGTCAGCTTTTCCAGTGAGCAAAAAATACCACACACAGCCAGCCAAAACAAACATATGCTGTTTCACAGGCTAAAGAAGGAATTCAGCAAGACAGACACTCTGTGCTCCCTTGTCTGGAAGCTTGTGTTCTGTTAACACAGGTCAAATCAGAAGTGTGTGGAAATAGGACTGGTCACATAGTGAAATGGATAAGGTGGTATTTATTGCTTATTTAACAAAAGCATGAAGAAAACAACCTTCACTTATGTCTTCAGTATTCTACTTCAGGACCAAGAGCCCAACTTAGCTACAGAGAAACTTGCTTTCCAGACTGAAAGTTGTGTTTTCCCCAACAACAACCAAAGCACTGCCAACACAATCCAGTTCCTCCCACCTATCCAAACTGACACCATGACCTTTGTGTTGCCTGAGTGTTTGCTTTCTGTACTTCTCACAATATCCTAAATACCAAGAAGACAAGAGTGGATGTAGTAAAACCAATCACACACTGCTGTCCTTCTTTTCTGATAGAAGGAGTCAAAGCTAATTTACAAGAGGAGGTTTCCATTGTGCATTTTCAGTTGTGACTTAATTCCTGACAGGTTTCCTTGTGTCACACTTCAGAGGCAAACAAGCTAAACATGGAAAGGAGATCTATGCAGGATTTTCCCCCTCTGATCCATGGAAATGTGCCTTTTCAGAGGAAAGTTGCACCTGGTACTGGGACCAGGGGAGTTAAGATCAGACAAATAAAAAGCTTTAACTCAGGCAAACTCAACTGCTTCTCAGTGCAGAAATCCCATTAATAAGATGCACATAACTGCAGCTTCCTACCCCCAAAATTCTGGGATGAAGATGTATGCAGAACAGGTTGAGCCCTCTGAAGAGTGTCTAGCAAGACAGGCTCTGTCCAAGGAAAGAGATGATTTGTGGAAAGCATTGGCTATCAACATATTGGGTTAAAAATCATGCAATACAGTGACTTATTTAATTCTATTTTAAGCATAAGCAGCAACAGGCAGATAAGAGATAAAGAACCAAGAGGGAACACAAGTTGAGTAGCATGGGCCAGCAGAGAGAAAGGGCCAGGAATCTTTTGCCAGATTGTTTAAGCTTTATGTTCTCAAATGTTCAGAGCCATATTGCTAGCCTTGGTGCCAACATGGCTCTTAATTCTGAATAAATAATTCAGTCTCTCTGTTCATTCAGCTTTGCTATCATCTGAGTAAACCTGACATTGCTGCCCTGCTGGCTATTACATGGCCCAAAATCTTGGGCAGATCTAATCATAATCCCTTCTGTGATTTTCACACCATGCCACAAGAAAGTAGCATCTGTTATATTCAGGTGCTGGAGCCTGATCTCCATCAGTGCTCAAATGAGAGTGGATTCTTCTCTTTCCCTGCATGTAATTGTAGAAATTAGCTTATTTGAGACTATGTGAAATTCACATTGAGACACTAGAAATCAATGCTTGTGTTGCCTAGAGCATGCAGATCTTTGTCTGTACCTTATGCACAAACCTGAAAATGCTGCTTTCATTCACATATTTCTTCTGTGCATTTGAATGGAGAATATTTTTTTAACTTGAAGGAAAAAAAGCTCCCTTGATTTGCCCTACTTTATCCTAAGGTGACAATCACTCTTGCAGACACCAGGAAATACTCATCTACAAACTTGGCAGAAGAGACAAGGTTATCTCCAGGGACTTCAGAAAAAGTGTTTTGTTTTTTCTCCACAGAAAATCTATAAAGCATGAGCATCTATGTGCAAGCTGCATGTTTCCTCCACTGAAGAGACAGCAGGGAAGTGACAGGAACCAACATCCTGTTTTGTCCTGTCTTCATTCTCAAATCCATTTTGCAACTTCACACGTTAAGATTTTTCAATTGTAGACTAATTATAGAGGCAAAGTCCAGAATAAATAGATACTTTTGAAAGTCTTGGAAGAAATGCAGCTCTCTTCCCTACATGACTACCAGATAGTTGACATTTAAGAATAATTTGACCAAGCCATCTTTATCTTGATATTTCAGAAAGCAAGTTGTGCTTTATCTAGGGACAGCCCTTACACTCAAGTGCAATCTTAGTTTTTGTTTTTACATAACTTTGGTATCTGCTGATCTCAGACTACCTGCATGAGGACAGAATGTTAGTCTGTTACCATGACTGAAAGAAAAACAGAATAAAACTGCTTAAGTGTGATGAGCAAATCGACCAAACAACCAGCAACCAAGGCACTGAGTTAGGCTCTACCCTGTTCGGAGTGTCAAAAAGCTTATAAAACAGAAAACATCACAGTTGGTTCTAAATTAAATCATCACATGTTTGTTATATGCTTACCCACCTGAAGAGAGGAATTCAGTCCTCTGGGAAACAAGTGTGTTGTAGGTACTAATGCTGTGGTCTCTGGTACAAAGAGAGGCACTGAGCAGGAAAGAGTGGATGCAGTATGCTTGGAATTTTCGTTTAATAGAAAGAATAAAAAGACAAGTCTGGTCAGAGACATAGCTTAGCTTAGTTCTCATTGTCAGCTAAGTTTCAAATACACTTATTACAGAAGCAGCAGCCCCACTCATCTCAAGGGCTTGCATAGGGCCAGAGCTCCTTTCTGCTAATCTTAAGCACTTCTTAAGACTACCTCTGCTGCCAGAAGAGATCAGAACAGCTGATAAAAAGTCCTTCAGATCTCAAATTCTATTAAAAAAAAAGAAAAAAAGAGACAGAAATCTGTTAATTATGATAAGACCAGAGGATTAGCTCCAAATCTGTTAGACAAAATAACACTTCAAGAGGCATTTGAATATTTTGATCCTGACCAAGCTGTATTGCTCTTGCCTGGTATGAGGTGGCAGCAGTGGAGCCCTCACCACCAGAACATGCAGAGAGGCTGACGTGTGCTTTGTAGCAGTGAACTGCTGCCAAACAAGCTGATTTTATCAACAACCACACTCTCAGGACATTCCACACATGTAAGAATGGGAACAGACAGCAGGCCAAATTTCCTTCATTGGTGTAAATCACTCACTTCTACTCAAGTCAGTGAAGCACAGCCAACTAACACCTGCTGAGGATCTCTGCAAAGACCTCAAGGCCAGTATCTTAGAGCTTTTATACCTTGTCTGCCATGAAGTTATTCTCCTCTAGAAAATCTCCTTGTGCAGAAGGCAATTTATATGTTGAACTTACCTCCTATATGCACACTGCCCTCCAACCAACAAGCATTCTTTAGCAGATGAATAGGAAGCTGATGACAGAGTAAGTAGTTTTATTCAGTGAGTCAGTTTTTACAAGGAATAGCACTAAAAAGCTGAAAAATATTTATAAGGAGTTCCACTTTCAATGTTATTCAGAATATCAGCGGTTATTTTGTAATTTTTAAGGAGTGCTTAGATGAAATAGTGTTACCCTTTTGAAAAAGTTGGTAGCACAGTGGTGAATATAGCTATCAAGGTTTACATAAAACTAACAGTCATGTTATGCTCAAAAGCTTAAGTTTATTGCTCTCTTTAATGACTATCACCAGTATTTTAAAAAAGAATGCCAGTTCTTTCTGCTAGCTTCTCACTGAAGGAAATATTTTAAATACAGCAATAAAATCGAGTGGTTTAAAGATAACACATTTTGCCACACATTCATGCAAACCCTGCAGACAGGATTTTTACAGGTTCATGGGTACAGAATAAACACAAAGATGTATACTGAAATATTGGGAAACTTTTTCCCCACAGTGATGAAGTTGTAGGCGTAGCATTTCAGGCCTTACCCTGCACCTGCTGACGTCAATAGCAAAACATCAGTGGGAACAGGATCAGCCCTTATTGTTCTGAGAGCTGCTTTACCTTCTCCTGATTAGGCAGTGCAGTAAATTCGCAGAATCTTCTGCACTAATAGAAGCAGTGGGTTTTGGTTATTGTTACAAATAAAGAGAAGCAAATATATTTTTAGTAGGTCGTCAGAGTTTCTATTCACAAAACGCTCATCTTTCATGTTAAGGATCCTGTGTACCTCCATTTTTCTCTGCTCAGTGAAGCACTAGAACGTGTGCTCACCTCGAAGCATTAAACACAAACTACAGTCTTTCCAGCCTGATTGAAGTCTAACCCGAAAACACAAGCAGCAGTCTGTATTATTGGAAAGGAAACACTGTTGCTTGGGCCATTGGTTAGAATGGGCTAATTATTGTCTAAATTTGGTTTGAGGGCACATTTATCACAAAGCAGCCAAAAAGTTCACACTGATTTTTTTTTCAAGCTGCCTTTAGGATCTGCATTAATTTTAATAGGCACTGGACATATGGTTACCCTCAAAGCTTTGAAACAAGTATAAATTCATAAGAATAAATGATTTTATTATTAGATTTTTATTAAAGATGAACTAAAAAAAATCCCTCACGTGATTCAGAATCTTAGATTTCAGGAGAAACTGTATTCCATTTAAAAATAGAAACTATTTGCAGAAATACAATCTGGTTGCCAGATGACTAAAATGCCCAAATATTGACAAAGAAAAGGTAAAGCACAAAGCATTTATGTTCAGATTAATATCTACTCAGATTCACCCCACTGTAATGATACTGGGGTACACTGCTGGTAAGAAATCGAGGCAAGGATTTGACTCATGTCATTGAAATATTGTTTCCCCCTTAGTTCTGATAACACTGGTAGTGGACTACTTTAGAAAAAATTAAACAAGCAAACGTGTGAAACATCATTTCAATGCGAATCTACTTGAGTCTTTCAATGCAGAGGCTCAGAAGATTTACGATACACACAGTATTCGGTAATTTTATATGTAAAAACAATCAGAAAGAGGCAAAAATTTACTTTCAAGCTTAGTCAACATACGGCACATTTCAGCATGACAATTCAAAAAGTTTCACACTGTATTTGGATATATTAGCAATGACCTTTTAAAAAATAGCAAACTGAAAGACAGTGGATTTTTTTCTGGTTTTTCTTCTTGCTTTTGTAACAAATGAAGTTACTATTATTATTTACAGTATAAATAAGCCTTTTTTGGTGAAGATTATGTCCTGTCACATATGTTTAAGACAAGGTGTACCTCAGCTCTTAAATGTCAATGCAAACAAGAGCATAAAAGCAATATCAAAGGAAAATAGTATCTTTCCAGCTAAAACAGCCAGGTTACCATGTGTCTCTTATCAAATCTGAAATATATCTGAGCGCAGTCAAAAGTTCTCCTGGCTTTAGCCTTTAGGAATATCATGAACACTTATTCTTCTGCTGCTCTAGAAAGCTGCTTCCCATACAAGCTCATGACATGATGCACAAATTGATACTGTTCACAAGTCTGGATCATTCCTCCCCTGAAAGGCAAGAAGAAAAGGGGAGGGAAACAGCAGTCTTATTACTTGCAAACACATGAGGAAGTAGCACAGCTAACATGAAGCTTGTGCTCCACAAGCTTTGTATTCCAAAGCTTTCTGAAATGAGTGAGAAGTGCCCTTTTTTGATTGCAACCAGTTTCAAGTCTGACCTTGAGCTTCATTTTGAAAGTCTCTGCTAAGCAAGGAACAGAAGGTAGTAAGAACAGGAATGGGCTTTACATTAATTTTCCTTGGTAGAGGTTCTGCTCCAGGAAAGCATTACCACCATCATTTACTCTCATATTATCCAAGCACCCTTCTGTGAAAAGTAATTCCCACCCCAAAGCCCTGGAGAGATAGATGGGAGCAGGGGAATAAAGAGGGGAAGACTTCACAGATGCACTAGGAACTGAACTTGGGACCAAAGAGGGCCAGGCCAGGCTAAGCCAAACCAGCCCAGACAACTCATGCAATTTTCCCATTCTGCAATGAAGATTCTTTCCTCTGTACCAGTCCACAGGCTTTTGGTAAGTTAACCAGAGAACTAGGGATAGCCAGCAGGGTTTTGAAGCACACAGTATTACTTTAGAAAGGACTATTCAGACTTGTAACTGAGTTAACTACTGTGCACACCTTGATAGCAAAAGATCCCCCAGCACAGTAACCTGTTTTGGATCAGCTTATTTTTCAGTTTTTACAGTTCTCTTTAAAACTGAAAACCTGAAGGGAAATGCAAGCAGGAGCAAAAGTAGTTTGATTTTCCGTGTGTCACTAGCCTTTGTCTTTCTGCAAGTAGCATATTAACCAACATAAGAGCACTACAGAGGGAGACAGAAACAAACAAAAACAATCAGGATAAAGTTGTTAATTTTAAGCAGATCCTACTAACATCTGAAAATTTTCTAAGAGTACCCCATTGAAAGTGATACAATCTCTTGACAATCCATTATGAAGATAAAAGTTTTGTCTGAAGCTCACAGAAAGTTTATGCAGATTTGTTCCAGCACTGGTGCTGGTGCACAGATACTGGCAGCCCAGTGCCAAAAGGAGGCTGAAGTGACAAGTGGAGTTGAGGTACATGGGAACCCATGTGCGACTGCAGCCAACCAGACTGTCAGTCTGAGGAAGAGCATTCCCTTAGAAATCTCACCAGAGGACATTAATGAAAAGTTGCTTCCTCTAAGCCAAATGGGTAGCAGACTGTTAGCACCCTCCTTGGGGATGGTTCTTTTCTATGAGGTCCAGTTTAACCATTGTGGGTCACACAGTAGCCACACCAGTAAGGCAGACATGAACAGGAAAGATAACCTTGTCCTTCAGCCCCTTGCACTTACTTCGTTAAGCAGCTGCTTGAAATAACACTTAACAATGAGCAGGAAAAGGCAGGGACCTAGTCTCCAACCTCTCATCAACTAGCAGAGGTGAGAAACACACTGTGTTTCTAAAAAAAACAAACATTTCCTAGCTGAGCATCTCCTCCCCATCTGCTCTACTTAATACAAGCTCACAGTTGATTTGTTTCTGAGTCCCTCTGTGCTCCACACAGCACTGAAATATATCTATGTCAGACTGTGACACACAAGGAACATCAGTCATATCTGACAATTTCTCCCCAAGAAATTCCATTAACAGTGGGGTTGCACCCTGAAGTTGTAGCAACAGAAGCACCAGGGTGGCCATTGAGATTCAGACCACAGGAAATTATTTTCCTTTTTATCCTGTTTCCTGCTATGTGGTGGCTTCCTCTCTTGCCACACATATGCACACCATGATACGTGTTTGCTGTCCAGGCTTTGGCACAGAACTGTGTTTTCACCCCTATTTGCCACAGAAACCTTTGAAGTCTGAATTGCATTGCGGGCAATGACAGCAAATGTCTCTCAGCACTGTGGGAAGGATGCAGGAATGATTACTTCCTCTCCTTAGTCATACTAGGTTATTTTAGGACCATCTGTTGGCCACTGATTCAAAGCCCAGTGCACAGAACTTTTCCAAGGGATTTGTGAGGGAAAGAAGGGAAAAAAACCTTTGTTCTCTCCATACCCATGGCAACCTCAAAGGTGGTTCTCAGGGCTAATGTCAACCTTTCTACTTCTGTGTAAAGCAGGGAGGTTCATTCCTTGAGACATCTACTCTAGCCTGCATTCAGTCTTCTTTCCCTAAGTCCCTGGTGATTCCTTACCATCCTAGATAGTAATGATCAGGCAAGAGGAGACACAGTCTTCCCTCTTATGGCTGCTTGGACACTGTCTCAACCTCTAATGCTACTTTTCAAGTCTCCTGGAGATCTTGGGGGGAGTTAGTGAAAATGAAAGCGGGAGGCAGCATGACTTCCAAGAGACTATGAGCCCTGTTCTTCAGTCCTTGAAGAAATCATGCTTTTCTGTAGGAAGGATGGTGATCTCCTTTCCCTCTTTAGTATTTTACCCCATGACATTTAAAAGGCTTTTATCTATTCCATCCCACTCCTGAGAGCTACATGGCAGCTACAGAGGCTCCTGCAGTCTTCCTTTCCCTCATGGTGTCCTTTAAGCATGATTTTGCTTCTTCAGATTTTTCAAGTGACTGCCAGTTCCCTTCTCCCTTCAAAGCTAGTATTTGCAATTGGTCTGCTGTATCACACACATTTGTAAGCAGGCGCCTTCAGCCTTCATTTGTGCAGCAATTTTCCTGTGTAGCATTACTCACAGAGACAAGATATTTCATATCCAGACAGATATTTAACTGGACCATGGATAATCAGCACTCACTGTTCATATTCTGGTTTTCTTTTTCTCAAGAAGCCTTGCCTTGTCTCAGCTAAAATCCACTGAAATAGCCAAATCTCTAAGCCCCTGCAGGTCCCTGTCTATCAGAGCCTCAGCAGGGCAGCAAGCATTTCATTTTTTGCCTCCCACTGAGCATAATTTCTTCTCTGAAATAAAGTTCAGCGTGGGGTTGAAGTTCTTTTTTTTCCCCTCAGAAAAATCTTTGGTATGTTTTTCGTGACATCTCTTCCCCCGACTACATTTATCATTATCATTAGAGAGAGCACTGAGACATGTTTTGATGGCACTTGAAACCAGTGGGAGAGGAAAAATAACATCTCTGCTACAAAATTCAAGTCTGTTTACTTCATAATCAAACTCAAGGTGGTGTGTTAAGAAATGCTTAACTGGAACCATTGAATTTGTGGAGAATTTTGCAGCTCCTTTCATATGTCTGCAAACACTCCAGGCTGTGCACTCTCCTTCCCCAAGCAATGTCTCTCCCACCATGGCTCACCACTCCAGTATGAGAGATGAATTTTCAATACTCCTTCTGGGTGGAAAGTGATGATCTGTGGCTCTGAACTTAAGTACAGCAGATCTTAGAGCCTTTGCTTCTGTATGAATACAGGGCCAACTATTCAGCTGGTGAAAAGTTGTCCCTTGCTGCATGCAGACTTTGATGCCAGCTGTGAACCTAAATCAGCTCTAGGGCTGTTTATTAAGGTTTACTGCTCAGGCAAAGATTACAAGTCAGAGGAACATTCTCTCTTGGCCTCCACTTGGTTTGTTCTTCCCCTCTCCTTATTTGTTTCTCCTTAAGCAAGGGGAAATATAACCATTTTCCCCTCTATTTTTCTGGAAAGGATACAGGCTTTCTTACCTGTCTAACCGTAACTGGCAGGCTGTTCGCAAAATGTCAACTATGCCCTCGTTCTTCAGCTGTTTACAGCAGACACTTGTGGCAATAAAGCAGCCAGTCCTCCCGATGCCTGCACTAAGGAAGGGAAGAGCAGAGAGAGGCAGTGGAGATGTCACAAGGATTTTGGAACTTTCTTGTCAAATGACTGCCACTAAACCAGCACAGACCCCATCATCCCTTTTGTCCCTCTGACCTTTGCCAGTTGGGCGCTTCCAAATGGAAAGTCATAACTAGAAAAGATATCAGCTTTGCTGGATGACATGATTAAGTATGAGCCACTCACAGCAAAAGGGTGAACATTGCAGAAACAGTGCTAAAAATGGACTACTGGAGACTCATTGACCCAATACGCTGTCGAACCGCTCACCAAACCATTGAAAAAAAGCTTCTGCATGTCTTAGTAAGACTTGGTTTAACAGCAATGTTTGCTTTGAAGGCAAACTTTGCTTTGAAATTCTCAATTCTAACAGCTTGTTTGAAAGTTATTTTCATTCACAGGTAGAGTGAAAAAACCTCAACATTTAGTTAAATAATTAGAGCTAACAGCAGTATAGTAAGTGTGATGCCATTTCCTGATCACATCTACAAGCTAGTAATTTGAATTAGAACAGAATACAACAAATTCACTTTCAAAAAAATGTCTTTCAATTTTCCTGAACTCTTTTTTTATCTGATACTTTCCTTAGTTAACGACTAGAACTGAGTTTATTTTCAAAGGCACAGTGGCTATATAAGCTGTGCATTCTTATCACCTAACAAACTACGAGCAAATTCTGGAAGCCCTTCTTACAGATGAAATAAGTGAGCATACTCAGGAATAATTACTTGACACAGCTACAGGAAATCCTTTCATTTACACTGAGAGAAAATCATAATGCAAAACCACCAGCAACAAATGTTCAAGCAACATTGGAGTATTGGAGCTCACGGTTCACAGCTGCCCACAAGTCCTTTGTTTTCCACTTGATTGTAACCAAACAGACCACAGCACACAGCTCCTGATACTGTTAACTGCCCAGAGACTTCAGTATTTTGCAAAGGGAGGGAACAACACCCATCTTTAGATAAAGGAAACAGTGCTTGTCCCAGGACAAGCTGCAGGTCTCTCAGTGGCTTTGACAGTGCTGGGTGGCACACCAGCCACATAGAACACTTCAAAATCCTATCATCAAGCCTCTTAGTAATTCCCCCCCCCCAAAATAAAGGGCCCCATTTCTCCCCAGATTATTACTGGTCATGGGGATGTGGGGATGACACCATACAAGAGGACAGAACAAATATGCAAACAAGAGTGACCTGGTAATCAGCAGTAGATACCATAGTTTTCCAAGGAGCTCCTAGAGAGTCACAGATTTTTATGGCCAAAGAGGACCTCCTTACAAACCATTTCTTATTTGCATCTGAACTCTCCCAATTTTTGACACATCTGTTTTAAAACACAGGCAGAAAAGCTGGACATGTGGTATCACACAAGGGTTTTAATAGTAATTACTCCATATTAGCTTATAGTTGGATCTTTGATGACACCAGGCTACCAGCCATTTCTGCCAAGAGGCTCTTTAAAAATATTCTCATTGTATAATACCCATTTACTATGGCTTTTGGAGAGCAACCATCTGCTGTTTCCTAGAAAACATTATGCAAAATTAAGCAAAACTCCGTACAAAAAAAAAATTTGGCAAAATGTATGTAATTGAAATTACGGAAGATTACCCTGGCAAGATAAACTGCATCTCTTACCAGGCTTTCTGCTGTTTACCTGGAACAACTGTTTTGAGGACAACACAGTTTTTGTAGTTGCCAAGTAATCACATTTAACCTTTCCAAACACAGGCAAAATAGGGTTCCCTTTTAGGCCCCTGGAACTCCTCCAATTTTCCAAGAACTGTAATTCATCTATACTAAACTTTAATGGTTTAGAGTGTGTGAACCAACTTTTTAAAAACTCTTGGATGAAAATCAAATAGCATATCTGATTTAATAGTGGTTGCTGATGCTTAACATGCTCCCTAGTTAGCAGTGCAAAAGAACAGTGTCTACAAATGATAAGTACATCATCCCACTTTTTTCTGAGGATAGAAGTATCTATCCTCATCTATTTTTATTCTGCTCTGATTGATAATTACAATTTTCTCATCAGGCATCAAACCACTGTAAAGACTTTGCTCTGTGCATAGAAGTTTTCATCTTTGCGAGGGATTTTTTACTGATACTTCAGTTTTACTATCAGTTGCATACATTTCCTGACTATTGACTAGCACTTGCTGTAATCGGGCTTGTCACTCTTTCAGTAATGTGTTAAATTTAAATAATTAGCTTTGGCCTAATAATGATTAAAAAAAACCAAACCAAAACAAAGAAGGAATCTACAAAACAGGGGTTAGATGTTTAAAGTTGAATACTATTATTTGTCTGCATGCATGTGTCTTCCTACTCAATTTCCCCTGATGTATGTTCATCTTTGCTAACCTGGCGCTTAAAAGATAATTAAAGGTATATATTACTGGTAAGGCCAATGAAATAGGATTATTCTTACAAGTTACTGAGCCACTGCCAGTTTTTTTGTTCAACTCAGTCTGTATCTGAAAGCAACACTTGATAATAGAAAATCATTGTCATTAAAGCTTTGAAATTCCAAGCATATTTCAGAAGCAGTTGGGCAAGATTTCACCCGTGTGACTGATGGCTTATATGGCAGTGTCTGCACCGTGCCACTGTACGTGAACTCAAACACAACATTTATTTACCTGCAGTGAACAATCACCGGGGCGTTCTTCTCCTCTGCACTCTGCATGGCCTCTTCCACTTCCAGTACTAGCTGTAACAGAGGAGGGGCCTGGTCTGGTGTCTTCTGGTCTGGCCAAGATGTGTACCAGTAATGTTTCAGGTTTCTGACTTCTTCTCCTTTCTGCAAGCCAGTCAAGACAAACACCACAAAAGTTTTACAAGAACTTCTTATTGTAAAATCGATACTGAAACATGGCCTTCCCTTTAAGACTGAGAAAATTTAATCAATCTGCTGGAATGACAGCACAGCTGGGCACACACAGTCCAGGGGACAGCTGCAGAGCACAGATGAGATCTTTTTGACACAGGTAGTGGAAGAGCCAACAAGGAGACCTTGTATTAATACATAATTGAGGACATGAAGGTTGGGGCCTGCCTTGGCTGCAGTGACCAAGAGGTGGTAGAGGACCGTACATGGAAGGAACCAGGGCCGTAAGTAGGATTACAATCCTGAGCTTTGGAAGACATAACTTTGATTCCTTCAACAACTTAATTTCAGGAATCCCTTGAGTTATGGCCCTAGAAGACAGGGAATCCAAAACAGCTCATTAATATTCAAGCATTACTTCCTCCAAGCTCAATTTCCTTGCATCCCTCTGGGTAAGAAATCATGCAAAGAGGGCAGGAGCCATGCATGGATGAGCAAGAAGCTTCTGGCCAAAAAAACCCAAAAAACCCACAAAAAATATAAAAAGGAAATTTATGGAACATGGAAAAAGGGACAAGGGACTTGAGAGAAATATAGCAATGTTGTCAAAGTATGCAGAGACATGACAAGAAAGGTTAAGGCCCATTTGGAATTAAATCTGGCAAGGCATGACAAGAAGGGTTTCTTCAGTTGCATCAGTAGCAAAAGGAAGAGCAGGGGAAACCTAGGCCCACTGCTGAATGAGGTGGGAACCCTGGTGGTGGAGGATACAAAGAAGGCAGAGTTACTGAATGCCTTCTTTGTTTCAGTCTTCACTGCTAACGCTGGCCCTCAGGAATATCAGACCTTGAAGGCAAGAAACTCTGGAGAAAAAAGACAACTTTCCTTTGGTTGATGAGCATTGGGCTAGAAAGAACTTAGGGGAGAGTTGGACAGAGAGGAACTGATCAAGTTCAACACATGCAAGTGCAGAGTTCCAGGAAGTGGAGAAGAACGACCCCAGGCACCAGAACAGTCTGGGGGATGGAAAGCAGCCTTGTGGAAAAGGACCTGGTGGAAAACAAGCTGCCCACAAGCCAGCAATGCCCTTGTGACCAAGGAGGCCAATGGTGTCCTATGGTGCATTAAGAAAAGCAGAGTTGTGAGCTGTGATCCTGCCTCTCTACTGAGCCTTAGAGAGGCCTCACCTGGAGTGTGGTGTTCTATTCTGGATTCCCCAGCTCAAGAGAGACAAGGCACCAGTGGAGTGAAGGGCCATGAAGATGATTAGGACACTGGAGCACCTCCCTTAGAGGGAGCTGGGCCTGTTTAGCTTGGAGGAGAGAACTGAGAGGGGACTAGACCAAAATTTCTAAGTATCTGAAGGGAGGGTGGCGAGAGGATGGGTCAAGACTCTTTTGAGTAGTGCTCAGCTACAGGACAAGGGGAATGGGCACAAACTGAAACACAGAAAGTTCCATCTGAATATGAGGAATAATATTTTGAGGGAATTTTTTTTTCCCAGAGCACTGGAACAGGCTGGCCAGAGAGTTTGTGGAGTCTCTTTCTCTGGGGTATTCAAAACTCACTTGGACACAATTACATGCAATCTGTTTTAGGGGAACTTGCTTTAGCAGGCAGGTTGGACCAGATGATCTCCAGTGCTCCCTTCCAACCCCAACCATTATGTGAATGCTAAATGGAACAGAAATCCAAATGGGAAGCCACACAACACAGAAATCTGGACCTCAAATATCACGACTGCACTTCAGTAAACTGCCTTGCAAAAAAAAAAAAAAACCACCAAAAATTCCTCCCCCCACAAAGTATTCTGCTCATTTAGTGCCAAGAGCTGTGTGCAAAACACTCCAGGCAGTCTGTTCCCTCTTGACAGATTCATTCAGCAAAGCCAGAGCTGTGCTTGTGACATAATTGCTTTCATAATGTATTTGACAGACAGCGAGCCAGGAGCCATATCTCTGTCTCTGATAGCTAGATAAATAGATGAGGGAGAGAGATGGGAGCTTATTTTTCTACCTCTTCTGACAGACAGACCTATATTGGTCTCCTGTCAATTCTACTCTTCTCTTAGACATTTAGAGAAATTCAGAGGCAGTATGGAAGGTGGGAATTGTATCTAGCCGCAGTCCAGGTCTTTTTGAGAGACACAAACTCTGATTGTCTGTCTCAGCATGGTTATGAATATAGCAAATGTGCTGTTTCCTTTTTGGAGTGCCAAGCAGCACCGTGAGCTTCTGATTTTGTGTGTTCAAAGTGATATCCTTCTGTCTGATTTCTAAAGGTGGAAAATAGTAACATGGTGTCCAGGGAACTGGCCTTACCCTTGCAGCCATTACACAAGCCAGCTGGCACAGGGCAAAGTAAATGTTTGCAAAAGGTCCAAGAACAGAAGTGCTAGCTTCCACAACCCTCCCTTCAACACATGGCTAGCTGAATGGAAGAGGGGGAAAAGAAAGGACAAATATAACTATTTCTAAAGAACAAGGCACAAAAATCTGAAAATAGTTTTTATCATGTATACTCCCAAATCCCTCCCTATGCTTGTCAGACACTGGATGCCAAGAGTGCTCCATGGTTGAGCAGTTTCCATCCTTCTGTTTGGATGACGGAGCTTTTGCACAGCTCACAGTGAACTAGAGGGGGAAAGCAATCATGTTAAATCTTTTTCCTTTCTTGAGATGGATCAATCAGTTTCTCCCTTTGGCTTGGTGCACAGTCACAGGGAACATGGGAGATGGCACAAGGGTTGGAACAAGAGAGCTGGACAAAGGGAGGCTCGGTTTCATTGAGATGCTGTTCAATCTTACGCTGAGTTTAAAGTGCTCACTGAAGCATAGCCATAGGAAAAGAGTCTTATTATCATAGCACAGAGTCTGGCCTTAGGTTATTTATCCTAGGGAGAAAAAACTTTGTTTAAGAGAGCATAACTAGTTACCATGAATAGCACTTGAGTTCACTACAGCAAATCCGATCAATGCTGCTCTGAAACACAGTTGCTTTTGAATGTGTGACTATGTGTGAGTCACAGAAGCTATGAACACCCAATTCTTAACTCAGTTGTGAAAAATTATAATAAAAATGTTGTCAATAACACTGAGAGAAATGTAAAAGTCATCTACAGAAAAACATGAATCACTACATAAGTCATTTAGTTGACAGTAACAGAAAACAGATGAAGTTCTAGTGATGAACTCTGGATGCCTTCAGTTTTGTCTACTGTGTTAAAAGTTTAATGCTTCTGCTTGGAGAACTCTGACTTCTGTGGTTCTGTACATTTCTGCTTTGGCTTGAACAAAATATTCTCTATTGATGGTTCCATGAGACTGAGAAGACTCGGGAACAGTTAGGTGGAAGCAAGATTTAATTGACGCTTTCAAGTCTGCCATCACGTATGCTGTAGCTGAGATCATGACTCAGTGGCTAGACATGGTAGCTTTCTCTGAGAAAGGAAAACAAGCTTTGCCTATAGCCAGAGCTTTTTCTAATTTCCCAAAGCCTGATAAATCTTGTCCCCTATACTGAAAGAAAAATGACAGTCCACTCTGCAAAACATGCAGTAGTCATGTATTTCTGAACACTCCTGTTTACGGGCAAACTGAAGTCAATTCACGGCTTTTCCAGTTTTCCCTACCAAGTCACTTAATGTAGGCATAGTTCAGAGCTGCTGCTCCACCATTGCCATTAAATGACAAACGTACAGTTCTAGGGAATGGTAACTTAAATGGAATTGTTATTTCAGCTCTAGAACTCAGCAGTTCACATCCTGACATTTGGGGGTGGAGGAAAGAGACATTGACCCATTAGTACTGAAAACAAAACCACTGTCTAACTGAAAAGCATAAGCAGACGAGCTGCAAGTCTGCAACATGTAAATATTCTTCACTTCCCACTTGTCAGGGAGTGTGATTTTCTCCTTGCTGCCTTCGCCAAAAACATGAGTGACAGACTTTCTATTCTCTGAATCTAGACATGGGATGTCATATGCTGGCTTTCTGCCCATTAGCATATGGCTGAAGAGACTTGAAACTGGTTGGATAAAAGAGTTTTTCCAGCTTGGAAAGAAATTGTCATGTTGTACTGAGGTCGGGGTAGATCTGGCAGATAAAAGATATATGAAGTTTATGTAAACAGACTGTCACTAAAACTTGTAGCTTGATATTCTAGAACCTAGCAATGAAAAGAGTTATAAAATAGGTCTCTGGTACTTTAGATTAAGTAGTATCTAAGTGCTTAAAAAATTATGCCAACACTAAAACTTTCTATTCATAAAATGATAGAATTGTCACTGGTATATAAAACTACACTTGCCAAGTAAGAAGCTCTCTGTGAGCTGACATTTCATTCTAAATGATCAATGAACCCAGAGGACAAAGGCACAGAATGAGTCACTGGCTTCTTACCCAGTGAATCCCATACTACTACAACTGGCCTGGTGGCTTTCAGACTGTACACATGCAGCCTAAAACTCTGACTGCTTATTTTCCTGTAGCCTTCATGCTGGTGAACTGGGCTATGGCAACTTCAGTAATGAAAAGTGGTGGTTGTATGGCAGTACACTGTGCAGAAGCTTTCTACACAACTCCCCCTGAGCATCTGCATTTATAGGTTTAGACAGCTAAGCTACTGTAAGTACATTGCAATGATTTACCTTTAGGGTGATGAGCCTTAAACGGTAATCGTCTGCTTGTATGACTCTGTTCACTGTGATTTCTATTCCTTCATAGGTGACCTGTTCCTCTGGCCAATATTCTGTGCATTTCTGTGTGCAATATAAAGCAAATCCAGTTAAGCAGGTATCAAGGGAAGTTCAGCTTTTTTCTCCTCTGAAATTGAATATAGCACATGCATAGATGAATATGAATAAATATTGTTTCTATAATAAGTACAAGCTTCCACTTACTAAACAGAGACCACATTTCAGCTGATTTTTGCTGCATCCATAATAGCCTGATTACTTGATTAAAAATGCACAAATCATGTAATTACTAACCAATGCTTTTAAATACACACATCCTTATTTATCTTTGTGCAACTGATGTGCATTTTGAAGGTTCATTAGTGAGGCCGGTGGCAATGTGTTTGCATTTTTAAATTAATCCTTTTCTTAAGATAATCATGATTAGTATAATATGCACTAGTTACCAATATATCTGTGTCTGCATATATACTGATGTAGAAACACAAAATACAGCTTTCCTATTTTTTATAAAGGCTCAATGCTCTCTGAATATAAAATGATCATTTGCACATATTTTTGCAGAGCATAACATGACTGGGGATGTTTGGGGAAATAGATTATGTACCAAAATCCACTTAAAATTATCAGTGAGAATCTTTCAAAGCTAGGGAACTAAAAGGCAGCAGTAGCTGTCAGAGAGATTGGACTGCTACTTTTGATTTTGCCAAAAATCAGCAAGAGATGCAACCAGCGCAAGCTGGCACTTAGAAACACAGAAACTATAGTTCATTTGCAGACCTCCTTTGTGGTACTGATACACTAGAAATGAGCCAGTGAAAAATTGTAAGCACTCTGATCTTGGAAGGAAGGCTAAAAAAGACTGTGGCTTTGTAGTTACTTTCTCTAAATTAATCAATATGCGAAGGCAGAGACAGGCGTTTCAAGATGGTGCACAAATTAGTTCATGGACAAGGAATGACGTGAATGAGGCAGAGTCTGAGAAAAAGGCTCCCTTGTGATAATGCAAGAATCTATTTCATTATCACAGGGGAGTAGGTATCTGCAACAAACCTCAGTAAAGATGATGCTTGTGAGATTCCTCTTTTACACAGCTGTACATAATCTTGAAGGAAACAAGTTGAATCATTTTGCTCTCCCCCACCAAACACAATTTCACTTGAGGAGAAAGACTAACAACAGAAAAGTACCTTGCAAAGTTACTGAGTCAAAATTTTTGTGTGGGAGAACCAGTGTTGTTCCATCTGCACAGCACATCAGTTAATAACCCACTGGGAGTGTGGCCCACTGTGTCTCTGTAAAGTTATTTATGCAGATTTTTTCTTCATCTACTCATAAACTGCAGAATCCATTGTAAGAATTATCAAGTGCCACCAGCTATCAGTACCACAGACATTGCTCTGCTTAAAGGAGTGGAGTAAGTTTGCCCACTCATTTCTGTGGGCTGTCTGTCAGTTCAGATTAGAAGTGACAGAGGGCTGAGGTGCAGAGCTTTTAATACCTACATTAGTGAACTAATTGCACTGAGGAGGAACACAAAGCCTCTCTTACTAGCATCATTGCTAAACAAAACTTTTGGGTTTGAATCTATACACTTTGAGCCCTGTTATTCATCTATTAATATAGGTGTTGCAGATAAATGGAGTGAGTATAGAAGTCATTCACATGAAAGGACCCTATATTTATTACACTTTTGACACAAATTGTATCAGGAAAGAATCAGCAGCTCTGTTGTGATATACAGGCTGTAGCAAGCTCCAGTTCTATAGTGCATCAGCATTGCAGTGCACTGCTTCCCAAGACTGATAAGAGGGGTGAAACACTTGGTCCGTGTAGGTAAGAGGCAATCCAGACATAAAGGTTATTTTGCCTTCCTGTTATACAATCTTGTTATGAAAGCTACAGTGGAAGAACACATCACCAAATGTGTCATTCAGGACCAGCATTTCCTCTGAATCTTCTTTAAACTCAAAGTCCTCAAAAGATTCTGGTGCACTGACTATGTCATGACATTTTATTATCATATGTGCCAGAAACTGGTAACTTTGATTAATGATCAAGTTGTTGCTTCACTGCTGCTACTCACATACAGGCAAGGTGCAAGTTGAAAACATGAGTGAAAACAAAGCATTCAGATCAGCAGCATACTCTGTTGCTGTCCATCAGCAATGCCTTGACAGGATGTGTCCCATGAGCGAGCTGTAATAACTGACCATTTTTAACTTGCAAAGAGTGATAATTCTGTGTCACTCTTGATCACGTTTTTTTTTTTCCAACTAAGTTGAAGGTTAAATTTATTCAATTTATAACTACGAAAACAACAAACCAAAAAAACCCCAAAAACCAAACCAAAACAAAAATCTTTAGGTGGCATAGCAAACCATCACTACAGCTTAGTTTATGGAAGTAAGTGGCAAATAGAAATTTTCAGCATTTTAATTTCAGTATTTCATAAGCATTCCCTAGACACATTCAGGGGAAGGTCCTCAATATTCAAGTCAGTTCTAGTTGCTAGTTATCAGGTACTTCCTCAATTAAATGTGTATATAGACATCAAATAATAATAAATGCAAGATAAAGCAGCAACAACTCTACTCATTAAGGATAATCAACCTTAACAGTTATGGGGTACTATTGTTTTTGATTCCTTTAGAAAGAACTTCAAAGGCTGCCTGCAAATAGAGCTGGGTTAGGAGGGGTTTCAGGTCAGCTTGGAGAGGAGAACTGAAAAACAACAGTAGAAGTCAGACAGCAAAAACGGGACTTACAGTAAACTGAATTGAAACAGAAGCCCACATCTTCTGAGCCTGAAGAATCTCATACTGGCTCTGATTGCACATGCCACTGAACTAACTTCTGTTTGCTGGCTTAATGTCTATGCTGAAAATATCTGCTGGAGTACAGATAAAAATATAGACTGGATGTAACAGCATTACCTCATTCATCTCTTCTATATTGGTAATCATGACAATGATGGGAGAACGCTCCTGCCACACCATTCTCCAGAAGTCAGTGACAGTATTAACTATCGGTCCCTGAGTAGCAATATATACCTTTTCCTCTCCTCCATAGCCCTGCCAACAAAAGAACAAGAGATCAGTTTTAACAGGGATGCCCATCATAACCTTGAAGGTTTGCTTTTAAAAAAAGAGAACTATCCTGGTTGAAATGCTAACTTTGTGGCACCAGCTCTCCTCTCTATCTCTCTCCTGCACATGTATACGTGGAGCAAAGGCACAGTATGGACTCACGTAATTCCAGCAAAGAGTGTCCAACTCTGGTTAGGTCATGAGTCTTAGTCAGGCTGATTATCCAGCACCTTGGTTAGGCCAGCTGACAAGGAATTTTGCATCAAGAACTGCAGAAGCATTTTTCTGTCTGGTCTGAATCTGTGCAGGTGGACTTTGAGATTTGGGTTTCAGGTAATGTAAGAAGGACAGAAGAGCAATCAGATCAGCTGGGATGCCTTTAAAAGTCAGTGCATGCTGTGATTCTGTTTACATTAACAGTGGCTGATAGAGGCTGGGCAGACACTCTGGGCTATGGAGCTCTTACCCTGATGTAGTTAGCATTGATGTAAGAGCTGAGGGGGTCGTCCTGATCAGCTGAGGTAAGGCACACTCTGCTGTGAGGATCTGAAAGGTGGAAGGAGATAAGGAATAGTTTATCAGTTGCTCAGAGGAAAGAGACACACAAGATTGTTTAGTACAGCAAGATATTTCCATGCAATCATGGCCATCACAAACAAATGTGAGTGGCCTTGGAAAACCCCCATGTCAAGGCCATTAAAAAAGGGGAAGGATGGTTGGGGTAATTTGCAGTGAAACTTCTGACAGTTTTACCCACTATCTGAAGCCTGCCTTAATTGGTCCTGTTGCAGAGTCAGTTTCTCAGCATGACTCTGGAAAAGCAGTTTTCTGCTCCAGGAAATTATGTCTCAATCTGTTAGGTCAGTAGACTAATTCTGGATTCAAAGACATTGGAATATTGTTTGTGAAATGACAGCAAAGAGCTTTTCTACCAAAACATAGGCATGCATTTCTTGCACCCAGGCAAGCCAGATGACAATAACTCTTTCCCTGTTTCATCTTGTAATGCACCAAACTCCAAGATGTGTTACTAACAAATATAATGGTTATAGCAAAATTAAAGAAAATTAACAGGTCTCTTGCATTTTAAGTCTCTTCAGAACTTGAGTCTCCTTCATTGAGGCTGTTTATGAAGCATTATTCTTGTTCTAATAAGATGACAAAAGAAAACATTATTCCACTTAAGAAGTTCAGTTCAATTCCCACTGAAGTCAGTGACTGTTTCACTGATTTTAATGGGAACTAACACAGGCCCACGTTCATCCACTTTGACCAGTGCTACTCAGTTTGTTACCATTGACAAGAAACAGCCTCCTGACAGAGGCCTCAGCAAACAGAAACAGTGTATATGACCAAGACAATATTAAAAACAAACCACAGGTGCCTTTTTCATAAAAAACTTCAGCTGGCTAAGAAAAAATAAAATAAGTTATGCAAAAATTGTGCTTTATCCAATATCATATTAAGTAATTTTTTACAGTACTACAAACACAGACTCAAGCATGAAATGCTGTCCTCAGACAGACCAGGTTCATGTTTACTGGGACCTTTGGTTTTGAAGCATAAAGAGAATGTTTAGATCTCCTTGCTACCCCTCCTTAGTGTCAGCACCAAGCCCTGTGGAATGGAGGCAGTGGGATAAGAGTGAGTACACTCAGCCCTCTCCTTTCCTCAGCAATATCAAGCCATCCTGTGGCCACAGTTGGGGACTAAGTTGCTAAAAGTTCATTCAAGAAAAAAACCTCAGATCATAATAAGGCCTAAATAAAGTTTTTAATCTTTAGAGAGATGGTTGGGTAAAAAGCAGTTATCTGAGATGAAGAGGTCAAAGTGACAACAGTGGCTGCTGGCAGATACCCATATGGCTGAGATGAAGAGATGCCAAATTCAGAATATACAGATCACTTAGAGATCTGGTACCTTGGGCATCTGAAATCTATATCCACTTCTGCAATCCTCCTGTTCCAGCAAAACCAGTGAATTAAATACTTGAATGAATCACCTCAGCCATTAGCACAGCAAGAGTGAAAGGTGACTAAATGCTTTCAGAATTCTGATCTGAGGTAGAGTACAAAGTCATCAAAAGAGTTGCACACATCAGGCTGGAGTTTGAAAACATTTAAAAAGTATTTATTCAAACCATTTCCAATCCAGATTCATTGACCATTAGGTATAGTTGAGGACATTTTTTACTTCACTGCACCCATATTTGCTAACCTGACATTGAACCTTTTGGATTTTGCAAAAGACTACTGTGGGTGGTGGTACCATCTTCCAACAACAGCTTAGAGAGAAAAAAAAAAGGTATGACATCCAATCATACCACTTTTCAAAGTATCTTAAAGTATGAGAGAGGGGAAAATGATGACACTTGTATAAATGTGTACCAAAATGTTTCTCAAAACTCCTACTCCTGCCTACAAATAACACTAGTGTAGTAGAAAGGAAAAATACTTTTCTGTGTCATCTTAATGCCATCAGGACAGTTCATAATATTCTCAGTCTGCATTTGAAAAAGCATCAGTCAGGAAAATAACTTTGCTAGAATTTAGTCTTTCAAAAGAAACTTAATCAAAGGAATCATTAAGTATCAGCTTAATAAACCAAGTTCTTGGGTACAACGTTTAAGCAGCACCAAATGATGCAATTCTAATAAATAAAAACCTATGTTTCCCTGAGGACCAGCAGCATTTTGGTTCTTCATGCCCTGTACCTCTTTGGAAATTTGATTTATGCTTTGAAGCCATGCTTCTGCTCCATAAACATGGCTTTTGGACAATACATTGTGGTGACAGTACACTTCATGCACTCTGGAAAGGAAAATGCAAAGCCCTCCAGCATGTGGAATAAACCACCCTGCCTCAGCAACTTAAAAAGTAGAAACTTACTTGGGAGAATTGTTTTGTAGCGATTCTTACGGACTAAGCCTGGAATATCATACTCCTTTGGATCAACAAAGTTCATTGGAATTTCCTGCAAAAAAAAAAAAAAAAAAGGAACAACAAAATCCCACAAAAACATAAGAGACAGTCGGTAGTATAATTAGATTCACAGGAGGTATAAAACCCCAAGCCCAATCATGTCCTCCCTGCAAGGGAGGCAAAGTGATGAAGTCAGCTGGGACATATTGTGCAGTACCTCTAGCAACTTACCACCAAAGTATGATTGATGTTTCCTTTTACTGTCACTGGCTTTCTTTTCTGAAATCCTTCATGTGAAAATGCTCCTAGTGACTAATTCATTGAGTAACACGCATGACATATTCACTCCTAATATTATTAGAACTGAATTGCAAGTGTAGGCACAGAGGGTTGCAAGAGGTGGAACGCGAGACACTGCTCCAAGAGGATGGACCTCAGCACCATCCTTTCTGACTCACATCACTTCCTCTCTGAGGGTGGGAGTTAATAATTTGCTGGGGACTTGCACCAACAACAAAGTATGACACACATTATGACAGGTTGGTGTGCTGACCTGACTCCATGGAGCTGGGGGAGCGTCACTGCTTTGCTCATCGTGCTGTTAAGCTTCATGGAATAGGGTAGCAAAAGGGAATTCAGGGATTGCCTGTGCTCTCCATTGCAGATGCAAAGAGCACATGAAGATAGAGGGGCCTCCTATTCCCCACTGTTCATCCCCTGCAATAAGTGGCAATTCCAGGGGGGAAACAGACAGGAACCTTCTACCAGCTGGAGTCAGTAGGGAAGGGATGTGTTAATAATCTCATATCTCAGCACATATATGGCTCATGGGAACCATGAAGCACATCTGGTCATCCCATCACAGCTGCTGCATACTGGATTTGAGAGACCACTAGAGCACAGACTGCTAACAGGAATCAGGGTTGAATAAGGCAAGTCTCACTCTGGGAAAAAAGAAGGATGAGCAGAGCTATGGACTGCAGAAACATAGAATTATTAAGGCTGAAAATGAGCTCTAAGATAATTGAGTCCAACATTTCACCTAGCACCTCCACGTTTACTGCTAACCCATGTCCCTAAGCGCCACATTCACATGTTAACAAACATTTTCATGGATGGTGATTCTACCCCTTCCTCAGGTAGCCTGTTAAGTGCTTCACCCTTTCAGTGAATAATTTTTTTCCTGATATCCAATCTAAACCTGCCCTGGAACAACATGAGGTCACTTCTGGAACCTTAGAAGATTATCTGCACTCCATCTCTTACAAAGTGCTGAGTACACTGCTAGCTTTAACCAGAGACAAATAAGGACAAAAACATTTTGTTGAAGTAATTTCCTATCAATTTTGAGAACTGCACAGGAAAAAAATCTTCATATTGTTCCTTGGTATTTAGTCAACGCTGTTAGCCCTGTTAATGTCCTCCCTGACTTTTCTTCCAAAATGAAATAACTGCTTGTTTCATCTGGGATCTGGACTTTGAAAACCAAGTAGGTTAGAGTAAAAACATATGAAGAGTTGGTTGGTGGCAAGTGTTTCATAAAAAAAAGAACCAGTTTACAAATTTTAATTGCAGATATGACATTTTGATTGCACAGCATTTCGTGCTCTTTCAATTTTCATTAAAGAATGAAAATAGTTTGGGATGGCTTGGTTGCTGAATGATTCTATGAATATCACAAAACCCAATTCAAAATCTCTCAGACAAATGAAGTGCATTTTTTCCTACTTCTAGCATTATTTTCTTTGCTTGTAAGCTACAGAGTAGCTCAAAGACTGATGAAACTGTACGTGGACCAGTCTAGCAGACAGTTCAGACACCAAGTGAACATTCCCTCCCTAAAAGGACCATAGATGCTTTAATTTAAAAGAATCAGGGCTTTGCCTACACAAAAGCTGCTCCCCCACTTCAATTTGCACAGCACTAAAGGAATTAAGGACCACAGCTACCTTGGGTTCTATTTTAAAATAGAAGCCCAGACTATCGCCCTGTTCTTGTAAAGGGAAAAAAACCCTGAAACTGCACAAGGAGGGAGGACAGCAAGTGATAACCACAGTGGTCTTTCCCTTTCAGACACTTATAGGTCATGAAGAGGACAGGGTGAAAGGGTTGTAATCTTGCAAAATAATCTTCCTCCTGCTCTGCTGAGATTTCAGGCTTAAGAGAATATTTGATGTGGCAGTATTAACTTCAGTAGTAAATTAGTTTTGTGCAGAGAAAAATCCCAATAATACATACTTTCTATAGCTCCTGATGAATGACAGAGCCACACTGTGTTTCAGGTAACCAGAGAATATTCAGATTTGGAAAGTAGCTCCATATTAGGCATGCAACAGCAAAATGGGTGGATTAGGACTAATTTCATCCCTAGGGCAACTCCAGACATATTTCAAGAAGTTATGGTTATAATAAATGTGGCTTTTCTTCTGAACTCCAGTGAAAAAGTAATATACATCAGCAAAAAAATAAAAATTAAAAAAAAAAAGTTGCTGAAACAAAGCTTTCCTACTGTTGTTGCTATTGCCAGAACCAATTCTCTAGTTTTTAAGTGACAACATTACTAAAAGCTTTCAGACACTGTAATTTAAAGGAATGATAAACATGGAAATTGCATTAAATTCTTCAGTGACAGAAGTAGAGTTTGCATGTACTACTTTTAGACTAGCAGAAAATAATACCAAGGTCTTCTATGGAGAGACAACATCCCATTTTTATTGATGCCCCTAGAAGAGAGAGGTTAGACACTCACAAAGAACTCTGCCTGGAGTATGAAAGGATCCAGTGCTTTCTTGTGCAGCTCCTCTTCAGTCAGGATGTTTGACGCTGTCTGGAGATATTCTCGGGCTGACTGTTCCCTTGGGGACATGACATAGCCAAAACCTTGCTCAGAGCAGCCTGGGGTGCACATATCCAGTGTGAGTGAAACATTTGAACCTCTCCTGCAAAATAGAGCAGTCAAAGTTTTCTAACAACAGATCCATCACTGCCATCAATTACAGATGAGCAACTTGAGGAAACCAACCACCTGGTTCTGATGGGGACATTTTAGTCACTACCTATAAGAAAATGGGTGATGTCTCTTGCGTGAATGAGAAGATGATTTTGTACACTGAAACATCACCAGAGTAATATCTTGGGATAAGCTACCACTTCCACTTTATTAAAGACATGAAAAGCCAATCACTGCAGTGAAAAATTGTTCTATCTGAAAAATGTTCTTTCCACAACTGTACATCATAAGAAGGGTTAAATGAAGGTCCGAACACTTTAACAGTTACATTATAAACAGAGATACTGTTGAGTGTAGAATTTTCAGTGTTAGCCACACAAAAAACTAAAAAAGTCAAAATGTCTACCATAAATAAAGTTTTAAAGCACTTCTGAGTTTCTGTTAGTCTCACATATGATAGACAAAAGTAAGATTCAAAAGCTGTCAGTGAATCTATATTTAAATGTCTTTAACATAATAATAAAGCCACACAATATGATGATTACTAGGTAAAGGTTCTATACATCCACACAGTAAAACTATTTTTAATGAATCTCAACTAGAAAAATGTAGTTAGAAGGTGTGTGCAGGAGCTATTAAAAACCATGTATGCACACAGGCGTGACCAACTCACAGAGAGGACAGAAGTCATCACTTGGATCACAGCCCTTTCCTGGACTCAGGAGTTTGCCCAAAAGAATTTGCAGACAGCCTCCTGCTATGATTCACAGCCATGGGGAAATGCCAATAGTGTCAGACATGGAATCTTTAGTGACACCTTTCAGAGGGTTTCCCCTTACCCTCCTGTGTGCTATTCAAGAGCTACCACATTTCTCCCCCAAAACAGATGCATTTGGCAAGGATTGCTTTTGGTTCATTCAAGGTAGAAGGAGCTACCTACATTAATAGTTCTTCAGCATGAGGAAATGGGACTATTTCTTCTTCAGCAACATTCAGTGGTATGTTAGTTTAGCTGCTGACCACCTTTATAATTGTAGAGGTGGTTAAAAAACGAGAGGGAAGTAAGAGAAAAACAAAATGGTTGCCAAAGGGGCACAGGTAGGCAATTTAACACAACATCAAACAAAGGAAAAATGACCAATGTGAAACGTAAATGAAGTTTATCATTGCACAGCTCAAACCTGAAATGATGTCAGTCTTCTCAAGGACATGTGTATGTTGAAAACAAGTTTATAGCTTAAATATTCGCATTGTACCTAGCTTGAGAACTTCAAGCAATTGCTTTCATTCTCCCACTTCTAGTTATTTGACAGGTTTTTCATTGTAATTCATTACTTTAACCAATTGATTATTCCCCAAGTGATACTCCCCAATTCTCTTAATACAGTGAGTATCTTTCATGTAGGCTAGCAGTCACCTGAGGAGAAATGTCATAGCTTTAAAGTGACAGAAATTGAATGAAATCAGGGATAGTGAAGAGCACAAATGACTCACATATTTCAAGCCAAATCTCGTCTATAATGAAAAACCAACAAAGCAGCAGCTTCAGGGACAAGCCCCAGAGATTACTGTGATCTCATAGAAAGGTAGAATAAAATAATAAAAGGTGTAAGACTTTAGGACAATGTTTTAACAAACTATAAAGCAAGAAAAAACATTCTAAACCGACAAGAGTGCAAATTGAAAGCCTCTTCTGTAACACTGCTTTTTACTGTGTCCTGAGGAGCTTTGGAAAATCAGCATTGCATTCTTAAAATCTCAATTCTGTCCTTTGTTTTAAGCATTAGAAATGACAATTAACTATGGTTAGCACTCCAATTAAGCTTGAAAACTGAGAAATTAAAAAAGGTGATACTTTGCTGTGCTGGGTCTTTCAGTAACTTAATTTTTATTCATAACATTGTCACTTTTGCAGAATCTCTTCACAGGAATTCTATCATCAAGACCTTTATTCTATTTCACTAAGACAACTAAAAGGATGCAAAATTGAAAAATATTTCCTTTAATCTTGAAACTTGACCTTTCCCAGCTGTGAACCTGAGACGCTCCTGACTTACCTGAGAAACTCCTCTTTTCAAGCTGCCCTTATGGTTCAAGCAGTGAACACCAACCCACTCCTAAGTTTCATTACTGGGTTCACTTGAATCAAATTAATTTACTTCTGGATGAACTCATTTATATGAGGAATACCAAAGACTATCATTTTATCTGTGGTTTGCTTTTGGAGAAAAGACTAGTCCCAGTATGAGTGACAGGGAAAAACAAACAAAAAAAAAAAAGTCAACAAGACCCACCTCTTTGAGAAGTAAAGCTTTCACTGCTCTATAGAGAATTTCATGCAATGCAGTTGCTGTCTTGATGAATGGTGAGAGACTGATCAAACACAAATAGACATATTCAATGGAAAGAAATGATGCTTTAGAACAGCACTTGTTGACAGCTGTCCAGAAACTGTGTGCTGTTTAGCTAACATGCATGCATTTATGACTGGACTGAAAACAGACAGGAAATAAAGCAGGTGCTTGACTTCACACCCACATTTGAAAGTGACATTCACTAAGGCAAAAAAGTTTCCTACTAGGCACAGAACTCCTAAACCCACAAAATCTGGGAGCAGACTTTTCCCTATTAGTCACATCTCCCCTACCTTTCTTGCAAGCCCACGGATTTAACCGTCAGAGTAGTTGGGTCTGTCTCCGCTTTAATGTCCATTACGCAGTCAAAGACTGGAGTCTCTGGTACAGGATCCAAATCTAGGAAATCATCCTCATTTTTATCCTCTGTCCACTCTGAGTACGTGAAGGAAGGTTGCCGGCTCACAGACTGGCGTCTGTCCTCTTGCAGTGGAAAAGGGGGGTCTGCTCGGGCTCTGAGGAGTTGCCAGAACTGGAGGAAACAAACATTTAAAAAAGTTTCTGCTTGTAGCCAACCCTAGACTAGGGCATGGGTCTTTAGGGCAACATCCCAGTTGTCTGTATTAGAATTGGAGAGTACTGAAGACAACAGGAATGTTCCATGCAGGAGTGGCTTTGTGGTTTGTGTTACAAGGATTCACATCTACCCATTCAAACCTGCTTTCAGCTACAGAGGTTTCCACAGAGCTAGGGAGGCTTAACTCAGGGATACAGTGGAAGTGGAATGTGCTTGTGACCATCACATGCAAGCCAACGTGATACCACTGTCCTTTTGTTCAGTTTCTTATCCTTCCCAGGCTTGTTTACAAAACAAAATCCACTATGTATTCTACAAATCATACCTCTCCTGATTTAATGGCTTTCCATTTGAAATTTACATACAGCTGTCTTAAGTTAATATAATTGAGCTGAACATGTTTAATAACCAGGCACTGTACTCCAAATTGATGCATAAACCCATCATTCTTTGAAGAGAGGTCAATTTTGATGTACCTGATCCTGGGGCTCAGAATGCCCATATCAGTTTTTGGCCAGGAGCAAAGACTGTGTTATAATCTAATTATCTGATTTGAATATGGTATAAACATTAAAAAATGTATCCTCTGAAGTTCTAAGACAAAGTGCAATATGAAAGTTTATATTACAAATTAATGAAAGGTTTGAAATTGCATTAACCTGAAAAATTTCTGCATCATATCAGGATGCACAGATGCTGTGATAGTCTAGATGATTTGGAAATCAGATCAGTAGACTTCAAATCCTCCACACAGATTTCATTAAAAATTTCAAGCCCACCTCTGAATTCCAGGATCTGTAGCCCTAGGCCAACTTCATCCATCTAGCACAGAACTAGGAGTAGTATCACTCAGGCAAACCTCATATAAACCATACTGCATTGTCAGGCATCCTTTTGAGACTAAGAACAGGTCTTATTTTCCACAATAAAAGCCTCTTCTGTCCTTTTCTTACATGTCTTTTAAAATGACCAGTTGAATTTTAAAAAGTGCCACTGAAAAAAAAGTCAAATTTCTCTTCCTAGGTTCCTAAAGCATATTAGGATGTCATGCAGGACATTGGGAAAGAAAGGCTTGGTCATAAAGGCATTCCTCCAAGGAAAAGATCCCTCCAAGGTCTCTTCTAGGCAGCACTTGGCTTAAAATCAATTTTGAGTAGAGAGGGAAGAGAGAGAGATCACTCAGCTGAGATAAAAGGGAAAATAAAGAAAACTGTCTTCATGCAATAATCTGTTGTTCACCAGGCTGAAACCCTTGCAGAAACCCTGCCTGGTTCAATCAGCATTTTCAATGCTCTGCCAATGACTGTTGTACCTTATTCCACAAATACTGACAAAAACAGGTGTTTTTAAATTTGCAAACCGTAAAGCAGCATGACCTCAGACACCTGAGAGGAAGGTGACAGGTAGGCAGGAAGGGACAAGGCTCATGTGCTCTCTCTAAACAATCTCTCCTTCCTAATGTCCATGCTAGAGAGAACATACTGGGCAAGATGGAACATTGTCCAGAACTCACAGGACACTTACACCTGGCTGCCCAGCAACTTTATCCAAAGAGCAGGGTGACACAGAGTGACATTTGTGTCTCTATTCTAGCTAGAAAAATCTTAGCACAGACCAGTACAAACTTGCCAACATGGAAACTGTTAGAAAAATCTTTGTGTAGAGAAAAAGTTTAACCAGCACAAAGATGGGCCAAGTCTTCTTTAATCTATAGTGGTATTCATGTTCACTTGCAAGGAGTTCACATGCAAAGCTGCCCAAAGAGAGAGCAGAATTTTTGGCCACAGAGAGCTTTCACTTAACTTGACCTTCTGTGCTAAGAACTGGTCTGCACTAAATGTTTTCATCCATCGAGAAATAGCTGAATATGCAAAAAAAATTACAGCCCCGCTATTCAGATTTTCAGCCTAGAATGTTTTGCTGCAAATTTATCTGGAAATCATACAGTTCTCGACAATTCTTAGGTGCCCTTTTTCCATAATATTTGCAATTACAGAATTGCCAAAAGTTTATTTTTGATGACGAAATTAATCTGGATAAGGTACAGCAGCATCAAAAACTCAGAAAATTGCATAAACCTCACTAGCTTCCTTGCCTACATCAATGACCACAATAACAGAGGCATTAACTATAATTACTTTGCCTTGCAAATGGTTTTTATAAAGTCCATTTTCCTGACAAATTAAACCAAAGATTTTGCCACTGTGCTGCCTCTGAGTGAATTTAACCATGGCATATGACATTACTTTCCAGCAGGGAGTGTGGCCAGCAAATCAAAGGAAGTATTCCCCCCTCTCCTTGGCACTGATGGAGCTGCATCTTGAATACTGTCTACAAATTTAGTTCCCCCAGTTTAAGACAGATATGGAAAAACTGGAGTTGTCTCAGCAGAGGGTTTCAAAGGAGGTCAAGGGTCTAGAGTACAGGAAAAAGAGGAGGGAACTGAGCTTGTTCAGCCTGGCAAAGAGGAGGTTTCAGTGATCCAACAGTGGCCTGCAACTGCTAGAAGGGCAGCTCCAGAGATGCAGCCAGACACTTTTTGTTAATGGCAGCTGATACCACAAGGGACAATGGCCACAAGCCTGCAGAAATTCAGCCCAGACATTCACATTTGTGAAATTCAGATGAGACACTAGGAAATGTCTCTTCCCCAAAAGTGCCATGTGGTTGTGGCACAGGGACACAGAGAGATGATAAACCTTCCTTCCCTGAAGGTTTTCAAAACCTGTGTGGAAAAATTCATGGTTGGCTTTACCAAGTGTTGGCAACAGCCCTCCTCCAAGCAGGATGTTAGATTAGCAATCTCTGCCCACCTACAGTCCCATGATTCTGGGATGCATTTCATTATGCTGTGCATCACTCAAACAGAATGTGCAGAGCACAGTTTCAACTTCCTGAGCTACCTGGCATGCACCTCTGGAAGGACAGGAGGTGATGCTCTGCCTGCATGTTCAGTAGCTGCATACACTGTTCTCTTACAGTGGGAAGAGGGGTTTGAAAAGACACATTCAGTCAGAGCTCCCTGACAAGACAGAGTTCTCCATAGCTCTCCATCTACCACACAACTTTTGTGCCAGTTACAAAATCCATGGAGAAACACAACACACTGCTGCTCCCCAACAGCTGAAAGCTAACTAGATTAATTGTAGCCATGTCACTTAAGCTTGTTCTGCAGCTGGAGCTGTGGTCTACATCTAACAGGACTTCACATTCAGAAGAACAGTGGCACTCTGGAACAGCTCCTTCTGCCATTGAAATCAAAAGATCACAGTCCTGTTAACAGACCACATCCCTTCTACTTCAGTGTTAATAGTCTGCCCATCTGTGGATGGAAAAAATAAATAACATTTTTATATACCTTTCTACCTCAGTGCAATCCCCAATTCATCAAGAAATTGGGCAAGATTAATTCCTCTACATAAAGTAAGTAGATAATTACACAGAAACAGCACCAAAAATGATGCTTTACAATCAACTTGGGCATAATACCAACAACTTTGGATAAATTAGACATCTTATAAAAACTTACTGAAAAAGGGCATGAATATAGTTTGTGCTGTATCACAACTTACCAGAGATCCTACAAATAGCAGTCCTAGAGAAGCCAAAGACAGCAGTATGTAAGATACCACAACACTCCCAAATGTAGTCAGGCTCTGTGGAACAACAGAATAGACAATGATTCACAAAGCATTTAGGGACACAGTGCAGTGTCTGCATGCAAGCTCTTGGCCAAGTGTGCATTATTTCCCATGAAGATTTACTGATATCATATTCACCTGTGGAAAAGCTGCCATCATCAACAAAAAAAAAAAAAGCCAGGCTTTGGAGAAGACTGAAACTGAAAGCACCCCTAAGCCCTAACACCTCAGAAGGTGTAAACCCCCGATTTCACTGTGAAGGCAAACAGGAGTTTTGCTTCCCACCCTCACACTTCGCCAAAGCTGAAATCTGAACCCACAATTCTATTTTGGACCAATGCTTTATTGCTACAATCAGTGCAATTTTATACTGTGGCAAAGGGCTTTAAACAAAGTTTAGCACTGTTCCTGGGTTTGGGGATTCTTAAATAGAATCCAGCCACAGGGGAGGTTTTATTTTTTCCCCTACACATTCAGTGAACCACTATCAGGTTAATTCACACCACTGGCAGTGGAATTAATTCTGATGTCTTAGTCATTTTATACTAGTCTATAGATCAGTCTGTTCTCTAGTAGGTACAAAAATCAGTTCTAGTGGGCTTCAGTGAGCAAGGAATTTTACTCTGTTTTTCTCCTACTAAAACAGCTAATGAGAAATTTGGAGTCAAGAGCTCCCATTTGCTTATTTTAACATCAGAAGATTCCTTTGCCTATACTGTTTTCAAGTGTAAATTTGCACAATAAATAGTGTTAGAATAAACAGTCCTCAAACATATGCATGAACATCTGCACAAAGTCGCACTTGGGGTGTTCTTGGGATGCATTCTAGGAATCAGTTTCCTCCATGAAGGACAATTATTGCAAGTCAAAATTACACAAATCAGTGATTTTCTGGTGGGAATAACAATTTGTTAATGATTGAGCCACTGCAAATAAGACACAGGTAACAGCCTGAAGAGCTCTGTGCATAATAAAGCCAACTGCAAAAGGGCAAAGAAAAAGTGCTTCTTTCAAAACACCCCAAAAAAGCAGGTGACATACAGCTCATAAGCACTGAGAAAACAGAAAACAGTCTCCACTGTACTTCAATCACAAGAGGCACTAAATCAGATTTTCTATTAGCTCTGCAAAAGCCTTTGCCTCAAAGATAATGTAGAGTGGATCTAAGCATTCTGGTAACAAATATATTTCATCAGATTTTTGAAAGTAGCTGTTCACCACTTAATTAAGGCTCTGTCCACACTAGAAAAATCTGCACTGGGTATAATTACCAGTAATTTATCAGATGAATCATTCTGGTATACATGTCATCGTGTCATGGTGAGAAGCTAAGCAATTTTACTGGGGGTAGCTCTGTAGATATAATTGAACCTGTGTACCTAGTACACTTGAAATACATTTCCTGCACACAGATATGTTCTAAAACTCAACAAAAAATACTTTTGAGACTATGGTGTGGTTTTCTCCTTTTATATGGGTTGATCCATTCTTCCAGGATTTAAGCTTCTATTCATCCTAAGAAATTAAGTTAAGTTTCAGCTCTCCCTTTACTGTGGGTTAAATCTTAATGACATGACTTCTTATTGCTTTGTTTCATTTGCAATAATTTACACATAACGAAAAATCCGCTGTGCTGACCTAACATCATAGCCAAGAATTCAGCTCAATATCTCAAAATATTCTTCTGCTTTCAGAAAACTCTTCTATTATTTCAGGGCATACATGTGAAAGACACACATATTATACTTATCAGAAGAGATATTAGATGCACCACCCAAGGCTACTGACATCAACTACACAACCAGAGAGGAGCAGAGGGACTTACCTCCCCTTGATCTGAAAAAACCTGTTTGAATGGGGTAAGCAAGTAAGAGAGCAGGTCGAAGGCATTCTGAGCTGCTGGGATGGTCCCGTAAGTGCTGTACCACAGCATCACGCAGAGAAGCTGCGCAATCAATCAGAAAAGATGTAATTAGCATCTCTCATTATACACGCATTCATTTTAATTTCAAGACTGCATAATTAACTAATTTAGTTTGCATTGATTTCACGTTGATTAACGCTTTTGCTTTAAGAAGTCAGGTATTTTCTGGGCTGTAGCTTAACAAGAACAAAAAGACTGAAGACTCCAAGCTCAGCCACTCTTAACTAGATGTGCATCACTGAGTTACATAGGCGCCCTCTGACCCTCACTAGCAAAAGGGCTGCCCAGAAACAGCAAGTGGAGCAACACTTAAAGAGCAACAGGTTCCTCTGGTTTCTGAACTTTCAGGATTACTACTTGTAGATCAAAATGAGTAATTCTATGAACTTAGAGTACTATTAAAAGACTCTAATACCTCTCTCAAAGATCTCACAAATACCCATGTTCCAAATAGGCATCACTATAAATACATACACACAAAAATACACACACAGGAGCTTTTCATTTGAACCACCAAAGGGTATTGTACATGCCACAGTTAACAAACTACAAAAACAATGACTTTATATTTAACACACTCATGGAGAGGTACAACCTCACCCCCACCTATGAAGGGCACACCTCAGCTTTAAAGAATACACCTCCAGCTCCACTTGTTAACAACGTGGGTCTTTACCCCCATACATAGCAACTACAGGAAATGGATTTGGTGGGATTTTTGTCATTTGGAAAAGGAGGCATTTGCAGAGTGGCAGGAAACGGGATGGGAGACTGGGACACCAAAAGGCAGGGGCTGTTCTCAAGGCAAAGCTGTGAGAGGTGGCTGCAGAAGCGAGGACTGCACCTATTGCCACTGCTACATTTACAGTGAACGAGGAAACCTCCTGAGCCAGCGCAGCCTAAAGGAAGGGTCCCAACATTCCAAAGCTACGGCACACTGCCTTACCAGTATCTGTGAGAGGACAAACAGATACATGCTGTCTCCAGGCATTAATCCATTCCACCGCGGAGGCCAACCGAGCACTGCTGTTTTCTGGGAAGCTTTAAGGGACTGCTCCTTCCTGTTCAGCTCTCCTTGCCGTCCTTCAGTCTCATCCGCTGACTCCATAACAGCTGGACGGGAACAACCTACACGTGAAAACGACATGTGCAGGGATGAATGGGACGTGACCCTGCAAGCACCGCGGGGGCTGCAGGGCTATTGTTTTCCTGGAGACGATGGTTACCTCTCAGTTCCGCCTCAGCAAGTGCAGCTCAGGATTGTGAGCGTCACACTCTATTAGTGCAGCTTTATTCACCTGCTTTCATCAGAAAAAAGTGAGTGTGGGCGGATAAATTATTTTCCCTTTCTTTCCGGAGGTGCAGATTCTAAGCTTTGTTGTTAACAAATTCTCATTTACATTGCTGCACTTTTTCATTTTTATTTTTTCAAAGAAGCTACCTGTGCTATTGCCTAGCTACACACTTCCCAGCTACATGATGGCAGAGAACCATTTTGCCCTTTCCTGTCTCACTTTCTCAATTTCTTTTATTTGTCTGCTTTGTCTAATCCGATTATAAACTTCTCATGTAGAGATTGTCTCATGTTATGTGTCTGAACAGTGCTTGGGGACCCTGGGTTTTGGCCGGGTATCCTAAGGCACTAATAAAATAGACTTTATTCCAATAACCTACTTCTTGGATGAATTCATACTCAAGAGCTATTTAATAATGTTGCAATGCTGCTCTGTTCAGTGGAATTAACCACTAGTGAGGCTATTCTCTCAGTAACAGTATTTGGAATAGAGTCAGTGTAGATATAAATAGGAGATATAGATAGGAGTTAAAGATCAGAACCATTGGGTGTGAGTATTACTGACTTACATCTTTGTAGGTGAGGAATGCCCCAAGGCTGCCCTGTGTACAACACTGTAGACTTCAGCCTAAACCAGCCTCCTGTGTCCCAGGGAAAGGCCACATCATTGGTCCTTACATGGTTTGTTGAGGTCAGGTTTCCATATAATGTTCCTCTCACCAAACATTTCTCTGAATGTCTCACAATAGTAACTCTGAGTTAGATAAGCACCCATTAACGAGCCACAGCTCCAACCAGACAAATGAAATATATCTTTTTATCAGCTGAAGGTCTGCCCATAGTAAGAATTCATTTTAATGCTAGATATCACAGGAAGTCTACCTCTCAGTCCTGAAAGTTCAAAAGTTTCAGGCTTCTAAACTGCTTCATGTCTCACTAGATTTGAACAAGAATTGAGAGGAAAATACTTGTTAATGATTGCCAGTTTCTTCCTGCTATTTTTGTGGGATGTTTATGTTCTGTGTTTGGAACAGGAATTTGAAATTTAGCAGGGACAGAATCTTCATGTCAGAAACTATTTTTGTCATCCTTGCAGAGAGATGTGCACCTGTGGCTGAGATCTAAAGCTTCAAAAATATCTATTTCTTATAGCTGATTACTGTTTGCTCCTGAAGTCTGTAACCTTCCATTTCCCCTAAACATAGTTTAAGTTCCACTTTTTCTTTATGTGCATTAAATAATGCACTTCTGTCACTAAAAATGATTAACGAACATATTTACTTTTTTTCCAAGTTCTGATGATTTCATGTCTTGCATGCTCCTCCCCAAATCTCAAGATAAAATATACACCGTGCAAAACTAAAACAACTTTGGGAAGACAACCAGACCAAGGAATGCAAGGAACCCAGGAATGCAGATTTCACGCTCAGCTTTCAGTTGTTTTTTATAAGTCATAATATTTCATATTTTACAACATTTTTTTTAAACTGAGTAAAGGTGCTGCCTTATGTAGCAGGTAAACAGCATTTCTTTGTTTCGTACTTGTAACACTCTGAGATTTTACAAGGTCATTTCTGGTTGGAAACAAACCCCTGACTATACAACAAGGTGAAGGCCTCTTAACTTCACCTTCTGGAACAAAGATGTCAAAGTTAGAGTACTGCTCTGTGTCTGTAACCATAGGGATCTGTGCCTCTCCACAGCCCAGAAGTCTAACTCCTGGAATTCAGTGTTGTCTAGTAACACCTGTACAACTGTAGGGGTCACATTCTCCTTCTTACAACTGCTCTATATGAAGGACAATAGACCACTCTTCTCTTACTTTCAAATATTTTCACTGCATAAGGTAGAGACCCAGCCTGTGGACCTGGGAGCCCAGGATTCTAGCTCTGCTGAATTGACACTGTTACCAAGAGGTGTTTTCACTAGCACAACAGAAGGTAAAAGGTGTAAGAACTAGAATAATGGAGAATTGGCTGAACCCACTTACATAAACAAACAGATACCTGTCTTCAGTATACAAGGAGAAGGTCTAGTATTAATTAAAGTCCACTCGAAAACTTTCTCCTACAAATCCCAAAAGATTAGATTCTAGCAAATATAATAATGCCCACATTGGGTTCTGTATTGATTTAACTATGCCGTATTTAAACAATACTTCAATTAGCACTCACATGTCATCCTACAATCCTATATTCCTGTATTGTTTGCCCTAATGGACTCTTGCAGATGAGATAATGAGTGAAACACCAGTGAAACACCAGTGACGCTTTCTTGTGTCAAGGTGAATGTGAAGGTCTTGAGAGAGCTGGCAAGGCTGACTGCAGGAATGAACTGAGCCTCTCCTCTGCTAGTGATTTGACTGACAGTGAAATGTAGCATCCATGTGATAGCTTCCTCATTTCCTGCATCACAAAGATGGAGATTCAAGTTTCATGAGTACTTCTGCTTTGGCACAAGACTACACTTGCTAGGAAAAAAACCCAACCCTTTGGCAGAAGAATTAAAAGGTCTCTGACATGTGTAGCAGCCATATGGCTTGTGAAAGCAAGTTGAAATTTCAAAACAGCACCATAAACTTAAACTCATCCTTGCTGTTCAGGGAAAAGCACTTTCTGGATCATGCCAGGAATCCACTCATCCTGTATTCTTTCCTTAAGCAGTGGCACCAAAACAAGCTGTCAAAAACACACAGCACTGCACATTATCATATTATGGAATAACATATATTGGGAAACATCTTTCTTCACTCAGGAGGTAAAAGTTGGCTTCTATAACTCTGGCAATGCCCATTTTAATCCTCCTGTATCGCTATCACTTTTTTTTCTGACTTCATATGAGGGTACTTAACAGGCAGAAGAATGAAAAAACACCTATATAACTCCCAGAAAAACAAGTGCTTAGAATACTAGTCTTAGTTGAACCACTAAAAAGCACTGCAGCAATAATAAGCAAGTCAACAAAGCCTTACAGTAACAAACATGCCACGATCCCATCAAATCCTGCTGTGGGTGAGGCATTAGCAGTTCTGTAACTCAACTGATTCATACTCAAAGCCTTCAGAGAAAAACAAAACAAAAACAACCCCTCAGAACCTCACAACCTGGCTGTATTTCCTAATGAAGCTAACATTTTAAAAGGAACTTGTGCATGGGTGCTCAGGCTCAAGGAATTGGCACAGCTCCATTGGCAGACTTAATTTAACAATGTGTTTTTGAGAGAAAGGCTTGTTCCTCAACAAAACTGTTTTTATAAAGCAGAAAAAAAAAATGCACCCCAGCAATGAAAAGACAGTGCTCATACAGTTATTAGACATTTATGTACATCCATCACACTGTCCCTGCTTCTGGGTTGGATGTTACTGCCATCTAACTGGAAAATACAAATTTTGTCAATGCTGGATCCTACCTTCCAGACACACAAGACAGGAGGGTAAAAGGGGTCTCACCTGTTCTGCCAAGTCTCAAGTTGCAGCAGCTGACACACCACAGCAGCTGGCTGCATTGCCCCTAATTGTTTTAGGTGCAATGAGGTACATATCCCTCTGAACCTGTTCACATCTTCATGATAGCCACGTGTGATAGAATTTGTAGGAATGGACCACAGAGTGGAAACAAAGTATGAGGTATGCCAGCAATACCTCACATCCATCAAGATTAGTAGTATTTCAGACCAGAGTCCTAGGTCCATTTATGGCTTCTACATCTTCAGATGTCCAAACGCAACTGTCTACTGAAACCTCTGCCTCTAATTCCATCTAACGGCTAGGGAGAACTGCTATTGATGAAAGAACAGTTGATGAAAGTACACTGTTGAGATGAGTCTTAGTCCACTGCTAAAAGAATTTTAACATGTGCCTCAACTGCACACACAGGACACCGTCCTTGGCATTGCAGTTCACAGATCTGGTCAAGACCTTGTTGAATACATACATCATAAGATATCCTGATTACAGGCAAGTCCAGGTGCTGGAAAGACACATCAAAGCTGAACGAGCTGCCTCAGAGTGCATATGAAAAAGAGGCAGCTTGTGCTGGAGGGTAAAAAGCCTGTCTATCCAAAGAACAGAGTTTTAGGAGAACGGTAATGGCTAAGAAAATAACCTCTTTTTTTGGTTGCCACTGCAGCATGATAAAGATGGAAATGGAATAATTAGCTTTCTTTTGCACTGCAGTGGTATGGGAAGAATCGGGTAAGAGGAATGGTAAACACAATTTGTGTACTTACGTTGTTCACTCTGCAGGAAACCAACTAGCAGGTCACTACTTTTTAACTCTGAAACTTCTATTAACAGTAACCTAGTTTATTAAGTAGTAAACCTGACAGAAGCTGCATCATTAGTGTTGACAGACAGATAAAATTCACCACCAAGGAAAGTCGGTTTCTTCTTGATTCTGTCCGCACCCCTGAGTCATCTGGTAAGTTATGTTGAAAATTCACACTAAAGATATAATGATCTGCATTGAAAACCAGGGATGCTAGCTCCCCCATTACTCATTTTTTAACCTTTCTGATCATGACTACTGCTACTCTGTGTGATCCCTAACCTGCTCTGTTTACAAGAGTTCAATACATTTATGTTTTCCAAATGGCTGAGTAAAATGCTGCTCAGGAGGAGAGCCTCTAGAGCTCAAAAGTATCCATATTAAAAGCTGCAAATAAGAACATCCCCAGATTCACCCCACAGCTACCTACTACTGACTGATTGGAGATGGAGGGGATTTACAACAAATATAATCTCCTCAGTACCTCCAATTCCATTCTGGATGAAGTCCAAGTTTTAGCTGCCAAGAGCCTGTGGTTGGTAGATCTTGCATTTGCAATGAAAAACCACATTGAGAGCTACTTCTGAAAGTATCAGACAGCTTAATTCAAACACAAGCAACAAGCCAGGCAGATCCATGGATCCCACTACATTTACCACTAAATAATGCAAGGCACCAAAGCAACCCTGAAATTACTTTTACTTAAGTGGGAGCTAGTTAGATCCATCCTGTGGTCCTCGGTAGGACTGCAGACTGTAACTGCAGACTTCTAACTCTTCTCTGTAACAGAACTCATGAAGAAATATGCCTGACATACCATCAATTTAAGTAAGAGGTCCAAGAAACAGGAACCACCCTCTGACACATTATATAGGAATGGAAGACTCTTCACTAGGACTAAGCCCACACACCAGCAGCACAGGTGTCAGACTTATGTTATAATCCGAGATGAATTTCAGCTTATGATTTCTAATACTTCTAGCTTGCACTAAGTCTATCTACTCTGGACTGTAAGAACAAGCTGAGCCAGGTTACAAGTATTCATAGCTGTGTGGGGAACAACTGAAATTTCTAGCATTCAAGAATTCTGTTTGGAAAAGCTGAGTATTTTTGCTAAAAGCATCACACTGGAAATACTTGTATTTCATTCACACCGATTCATAGGTTGATATGCCCATCAAGGGGAACTCAGCTGCCCAACAGCTCTCCAGTGACACTGTTTCAGTCACCACCCCACAACTTGCTTTTCTTGTGTGCATGTGTTGGGGAAATGCAGTGACAATGACGCACACGGCAGCTTTAAAACTGAGCTTTTAGTAAGTACAACCACTGTTATAAAATGTCTACCTGCTGTTGATTAGTCTACATAGAAAAATCTTCTTCAGTCCTCCATTCTGAAAGACAAACACTGAACTGGTAATAAAAAGCACAACTTTTTCATCACTACAAAGCTGCTTAGATAGACACTGCAATGGCCCCTCTCTACTAGTGAGTGAGAAGATTAATCTACCTTTATGACAGAAGGTAACCTACAGTTATCAGCTTTCCTTTGTGCTTATTTGTCCAAGAGGAGCAGGTAGGATGGGGAAAGCCAGAAGCCTCCTTCTGAGGAAGGCAAGTGCTCTCCGTGGAGTCCTTTGACAGTGCAGAAGAAAAGGGGTGTCACTTACTTGCCAGGAAAAGTAGACTTGCACTTCCCAAGCTCAGCTGGTGGAGTCTGGTGCTACTTATGCCAAACTCTGATTACTAGAAGGGAAAGATGCATCAAGAGGGAAAGAAAAGAAGAAGGAAAGTCATGCAGAAAATCTGTGAGCGACTCATGCACATAACCGAGGTCTATGTATTTCCAGCCTGATGCTCCTCCCTTTTCACTAGCAACATTTCTAACCAACTTGAAGAAGAAACTTTGCTATCTACTTGAAATAAGTTGTGCTGAAAAGAATACGCAGCCCCCTTTGCCATGCTGGGGGGCTGCACATCTCCATCCTCCTCTCATCTCTGAGGGAACAGCAACCTGATGCCAGAGTGCGCAAGGAGAAGAGCTGCCTTTCTGCTCAGCAGCTCCCCGCTGAACTGCTGAGTCACACGTTTTCTCTGCACTGGGTTCACACTGCTCCCACTCAGTCCACCTGCCACTTCATCTGGGATGGGTGGGAGGAGAGAAGGAGAGGTGAAGGGCAGAAAAAAATTGTTCATATTCACCCAGGACCATTATTATGATACCACAGGGTCACATAGAAAAGCAAGCCTGCAAGCTGCTAGAGAGGGATGGAGAAGAGAAATATCAGACTGCAAGAGAAACTGCCTCCCCCTCTTCTTCAACAGGAGACTGGCCACCAAACAAGCTGCAAACCTCATCTGATTCCAAATCAATCACCAATGTTATGTGCTTGCTGATATGTTCTGTGAATTTCAGGGTACAGACAAGGTTCTTTGCTGTGATTTAGAAGAGCTTTCAAGCTGCTGTGATTTTTTCAACAGTCCAACAACTACTGTGTCGTAATGGTCTGGCTGCCACAGGGAAGTGCCACAATGATAAGTGAAAATATCATCTGGATAGATTCCAGTTCCTAAGGGCATCTTCAGCTGAGTTGCTGCAGTGGAAGTGTCCACTGGCTCTAACTTTCATCATTAAATAAGATGAAGAGAAAATCCTACCCATTTTATTGCAGGTTCCATAAAACTCAAGCATAACAGGAGCCAACATCTCCTAACCTGTTAAATTCTCATACAGAAAAGGGACTCTACTATCAATGGTGGGAAACATGCTTATCACAGTGACAGAGGGTGCAGATTACCCTTAAGTTGGGCTATACACATGGAAATAAACATTTAATTAAATTACCAAGGTTGTATTTTTTCTGTGATTAGAATTCTGGACAGTGCATTTTATAAGTTATGAAAAAAGAAAATGCCTGGAAGTGTCCTAATTTATTAAATCTATTTTTGAAAAACCACTTCTTAAACTAACTTTCAGACTACACAAGGACAACTGTGACTAATTTTCAGACTAATGTGTAACCCACTGCTACTGTTAGCAGAGAAACTGAGGGACTGTTAGGAGCTAAATAAGGACTTTGTTTTATTAAACATAATTAATGATTCAAAAACTAAGCCTGTTTCTCCCTGTGAGAAAGAATCTCAGTGAATGTTAAGTTTTACTTTTTAGTGATTCTAGTGCAAATCTCTGCAAATGTGCTTGCACTCTGCAGACCTGAAATGCAAACACAAAATCCAGTCTCAGAGGGTGAAGTGACATAGCATTAAAATGCCTTTCTATATCAACCTCCACTGCTCACCTCACAGAGTAGCTCACTGTGGTGTTGCTCAATAAATAGTTCACAAAAAAATGATAACTGCAGAGGAAAAGAAATATGGGAAAGAGAAAAGCAAAACTCAATCTTCTCAAAGTCCCCCGCTTCCATATAGTAATTTTTGTTCCAAATAATCAAAAGAGTTTGCAAAACACAATTTTAAAAGACAGGATGCCAGCCTATGAAGTCATCCCTGGAGGGGGAAGGATGAAGCCTAACACCAGAGATTTTGTTTTACTGAAGGGTGAGCCTTGGGGACTTAATTTGATCTGTCACCAAACCCTTTCTGGAAGAAACTAAGTATTCCACGCAGCACTCCTCTCATACCTAGGGTCCTACACACTGGTGTTGACTGATTTACAGCATATGAATAATGTTTGCTTCAAAATAATATTAAATATGGTGTCAAATTACAGCTCGCAAGTGAATGCAGACTCTCAGAGGGCAGAGATACTGAATATTAACTTGTATTGCACCCACACATAATCAGAAATTGCCATCTTTCAATCAGGGTTCAATTCAAAGCTTCTTTAGTTTGATTTTGTCTTTTCTCCTTTCTTCTTAACCCTCTTACAGAAGGTCCATCTGATTACCATTGAATATTGAATACAATTTTAGGTTTTTCTTTTTTAAAATAAAGAAGAGATTTCTTTGTTAAGCTGTTTTCTTCACTGAAGAATTTCTAATGCCTGGTGATAATTTTGGAGCTGTCTTGAGCTTTTGTAAACAGGTTACAAGTTGACTTTCAGTGGAGTTGGTTGTCCCAAATTAATCCCAGGCTGCAAGGTTCCTTTAACACTGAAAATGGAAAACCCACAAAGCAGCTCTGTAATTCCACAGTTAAAGAGATAAAGGCTTAGACTGCTCATGAACTAGCTTTGCACAGGCAACACAAGCAGGGAGAACTGCCAGTGGCACAGCAATGCAGATCAAAATGTACAGGCTTGAACTCTGAAACAGGATAACCAACTCTCCCCTCTTCCAAACCCTAATTGTAATTTTCGTGCCTTTACACTTTGGCTGCAGAATATACTCAAATGTGCCTGAATGCATAATCAAAGAACAGCAATAACTTAGAACCAGACAAACATCCTCTTGAAAAAAAGAGTGACTCTGACAATTAAAATAAACAAGCACATTATGGTATCATACACTTTTGAAAGTATCTGCTATTCATACTATTGTAATCTGTATTGGTGTTGCCATACTCCTATTGTTGGGGGGGAAAAAAAAAGAGGATATTTCTTTTGTTCAATTAGCAACTTCTACAGTACTTCTACAGTACTTCTACAGTCATAATGCTAATACCACTGTGTGTTTCTAATGCCTCCTCAGTGACTGGTCTGGCATTCTGTCGGTAATAGATCTGCTTTCTGTTCTGTGAATGAGAGGGTTTGCACCTTGAAACAGAGGGGTAATTTGCTGGCTTCCTGCCAGGTTCAAAGGCAAATGTTTTGATGCCATTCATTTGGGGACAGCCTACTTTACTAAGTGACGCAAATCTTATGCCCTGGAGCCTTCACAAAGAAAACATTCAGGAAAGCCACTATTATATTCATTTCAAAGACATTCTTTTTTCCTGAGCAAAGTAAATTATATCAAGACCAGTCCCAACAGTCATCTTCAGCCACAAACCTGATACATGCCCCAAGGGTATTATGCCAAGTATAAGCATTTTGCTTTCTTTCATGCTTTTAAAAAGGCTGTGCTCGCACGGCTTGGCTTCCTCAGAAAGCAACAGTATCACTCAGACCCTCTAATTTAGGCTTTGAAATAAACACTTGTAGAGATAGAGGTGTGGACATTCACAAACAGGATCAATTTTATCTCTGTATTAGAGCCCTATTTCCATTCAGGGCTACACCACTATGGGCCCTAATAGAAACTCAGCGCAATTATATATCGTAGTTTTCAGTTCAGTACTCTGCTACCTCTGTAACTGTAGTTAGAGACATGCTTAGATTTCTAAAATGTCACAAGAGTAACAGTTTCAAGCTCTCCTTCTCCCTGTCTATCCCCACAAGACCAGGAAAAGTGAACAATGTAAGTGAAAAGTGTTAACAGTCCCACATCTAGTCTATCTGGGTTCCTATACTGTGCTCGTCAACATGGATACACAGCCATAAATAGTATACTAAAAAGATGCAACAGCTTGCCTTCTCATCCTCTTCCCAGGGAGGAAACATGCACTGAGCAATGTTTTGTCTAGATAGATAAGCAGACATGCACAAGTTGTTACAGCTCTCTGTTGGAGAAGGCGACATGAAAAAAGCACATGCTGGTGATGAGCTTTGTGATTATTCTGGGAGGATTTTGCACCACTTGTCTGCAATTGTGAGCTTCACTCTACAAAACAACCCAAAGAAACCCACCTCTCATGGACTCATGTATCCCAGGGTTCCACTCATTTCACATCACACAACCTCATGCTGAGTTATCATAGCAAGAGCTATCAACAGGTCATCAAAGAGGTAAGCAAACACCATTCTGGATCATGCATAAGCAGAGCATTTCTTCTTCTGGTTTCAGACTGGGATCACAGATAGCCTAGAGATTTTAATTCTGTACTCCAGCAAATGCTACAGAAATGATGATGATTTGAGGTTGCATGGTGTGCTGCATCTGCCTCTATGGGAGGCAGACCTGCCAAGGAGGCACACTTAAAACCTCCCATTGCTTCAGGTGTGAAAGGCATCACATACCTTTTTCTGAGGATGTCCTGTTCTGAGGATGAGCAGACAGGAATTTACTTCTTCAACTATGCAACACAAATCAAACTGTCAAAAAACATTGTTTCATCAGGTCTTGATTAGAGCATTTCTTTCTTTTCAGAAGTTCCTGATTAAATAAAATTTATAATTCAGGTTGCCACAAAGGCACCAAACATTCTCATGGACTCCTTCCTAGTTGCCCCACAGTTTTGTCTCCATGTATAAACATGCTGTGTATATTACATATTTAGGAATGAGTAGTCAATTGCTTCCTTTAGGATGCTCTTTCTGAAGTGTGAGTGACAGCATGTGTCAATGGGAAGCAAGACTTCATCCACAGAGCTGTATTTCTGCTCTGCTATCCAGAACACTTCATCTGCATTAACAGGAGATGCCAAACGCCTCATACCAAGTCTCCTCCCACACTTGACTTCAAGATGAAGAATAAAGTACTGAGTAATCTTGTAAATCTCATCCTTAGCTTCTAAAGACCAGTGCAGCACTTCCAAACCATCCCACCTCCATCTTCCTCCACATTGCTTCAAGATTCTACTAAAAGAATTTTTTTGTTTGCACTCCTCATCTCCCAATGCCAATTACCTACAACAAAACTGCTTGGTCCTTTCCTGAAGGGTTGTGTAGCAAGGTTTTGGTAGCAGGGTGTGGGGGGCTTACAAGAATGGCTTCTTTGAGAAGCTTCCCCATGTCTGACAGTTCTAATGCCAGTCAGTTGGCAAAGGCCAAGCACATCAGATGGTAGGAACGCTGCTGGGATAATCTGTTTAAGGAGGAGACTAAAGTTATGGCACAGAAGTAAATGTGGTCATGGAAGAAAGGAGAATATGCAAGAGGAACAGCCCTGCAGACACCCAGGTCAGTGCAGGAGGTGCCAGAGCTGGGATCCACCTGCAGCCTCTGGGGGAGCCCACAGCAGAGCAGAGAGATGCTCAAAAGAAGGTCATGACTCCATGGCAAGCCCGTGCTGGAGCAGGATCCTGGAAGGATCCTGCACACCCAGGGAGAGAGGAGCCTATGCTGGAGCACCCTTGTTCCTGAGGGACCACAGCTACTGGAAGGAATCCATGCTGCAGCAGTTCATAAAGGACTGCAGCCCGTGGGAAGCACTTACATTGGTGAAGTTAATGGAGGACTGCCTCCCATGAGAGGAATCCCATGCTGGAGAAGGGGAAAAACTTTTTCCTGAGGAAGAAGCAGTGGCAGAAATGTGTGATAAATTGACTGATAATCCCCACTCTCCATCTCCCTGAACCACTAAGAGAGAGGAGATGGAGAATCAGGAATGCAGTTAAGACCAAGGAGGGAGAGGTAGGAATATTTTGAACACTTGTTTTACTTCTCATTATCCTGCTTTGATTTTGATTGGCAATAAATTCAACTGATTTCCCTGAGTTTTGTGAGTGATCTCTCGTGGTCCTTATCTCAACTCATCAGCCACTTGTTATATTTTCTCTCCCTCATCCAGTTCAAAGGGAGGGTGACAGAGTGGCTTGAGGGGGTGCCTGGCCTCCAGCAAAGGTCAAATCACCCCAGGAGCATTAATTATACTGGGAAGATCATAAATAGAATGGGTAAGAGTTACATTTTATCCATTACTCAGGTAGAAGCCCTGTGATCTATTTCAGACATGCTGAGCAGAGGCACAAAAGACAAAAGTGTAAGCAGGGCAGTATCAAGTCCTATTTTTGAGGGATAACTAACATCATAGTTCATCCTTTCATTTCCACACATCTTGAAATGATCTTATCAGCTGAACAGACAATAGCAACCCTAAATCCATATGCTCATCCAATAGGAGTAGCACTTTAGCAACATGTAAAAAAACCTCAGGAACAAAGAAAGCTTCACCTCAGAGGTGTTGCAAAAGGATTTTTCCATACAGAAAAATGACACAGGCTCTTCAATGTGCTGGCAAAGGACATTCAGAACCTATCAGTACCAGTGAGGACACAGGATGCTAAAAGAGGCCATTTTGAGAATGCCTGCACAAATCTGACAGAAAGAAAAATGACCTATTCTGAAAAATAGGTCTGTATTTATCTTTGTCTGCCACAGAAGGCATACAAAATGGAAGGCATTTAGTGTCTTTCAGGAGTGCCATCCCTCTTATCAAAAGTCTTAGCAAAATTGGTCAGATGAAATGTTTCCTGTTCAAGGAAGTTGGGACCAAGTCTTACAGTCTAACCAGCTTCCCTTCAATTTCTGTAAGAGACATTTTTGACATACACAGAGGGAAGGTAAAGGCATTCAAACTACTAAAGACTGCAAAGCAGCAGCTTTGGACTGTCATTTGAAGGGCAGTCTCCAACACAGTAGTTATTTTCCTATTGTCAAAAAGAAAAAGTAAGAAAGACTTTTAATAGAATGTGTTAGTTAATTGAATCTGGAACATTAATAGGTTTTTCACAACCCTGTGGAAATTTTTTCTATGAAAAGCAATGAAAAAATGGTTCTATTTAAAAGTGGTAATAGCTGTAGTCGTTGAACATATGCTTAATGAATAAATCTGTTAGGGAAAAAGCCTTGTGTGTATTGGAGGGGGGTAGTATGTTTGTTCTCACTTAAAGCATGCCATGATGGCAATCATCCACAGCAAATGGCATCTATTGTTGGGACTAAAAAAAAAAAAATCCATTTGGCCATTTACTTTCAGGTGAAATTGGTCTTTTAAATAACACATTCTTTTAGTTAAACAGCTGAGTTGAAAACAAAGCAATAGCAGATCCATGTCATTAAGGACACCTGATAAGCTCTTTGGTAGGTGCAAAGAACCACAACATAGTAATATCCAGGCAGCTTGCTTCCACAGCACAGGGTGCAGCACACAGAAAGCCAAGAGCCCACAGGGAAGAGGTATTCAAATCCCATGAGGAAAACAGCCTAACAACTCAGTGCTACCACCTACTGCAGCGGTGGGAGCAATCCCAAGGAGGAAAATTATATAGGATACAGCAAAACACAGGACCTGAGCAGAATAGACTCTGTAAAGCTTAAATGACAATCAAAAACTTGTAATGAAAAACACATGAGAACAAATTCAACCTACTGCGTTGCCATTTGCATGAGCAGGTGGATAAATCTAATAAGCTGGTAGATTTGTTTGTGAAATTAAAATGCCAATCCCATATACTGGGAAGTGTGAAAAATATCTATAGTCAAACCAGAGCTGGCTGGGTATTTTTAAAGGAAGCTTGGCAGATGTTGTGAAAATGTACTGCAAAAAAGTCAAACCTGTCAGTATTTACTCAACTCTCCTGTTGAAGAACTCCATGTTCCTCTCATGGAATGCCTGAATCTCTCCTTTCTTCACTTAAGCAGAGTTTAAGCTCCTCAATTCAACTCCAAATGCTCCAAAGGAAGGTTGACAGAGGCAGATTCCCCTTCCTGTTCTTTTTTCCAATAACATGCTTGACTACGACACTTTTGGCAATACAGCCAGATCTCAGGTGGAAGGCTCATTTTGTGGTGAAAGAGCCATGGGGAACTCCTTTGTTGCATTTAACCAAATCTCCTGGTGCAAGACACTGCAGTTGGAAATATAACAAACCTAATGGGTGAGACCGTACCAGGATCACCTCTTCTTTGACAGCTCTTTTCAGGTAGCACGGTTGGGAGACTGCTTCAGCCAAACACAAGCCAATACTTGCTCTCCATCAGTTTTTTAACCTCTCAATCCTTGCAGTCCCTCCTCTCTCCTTTTAGAGTGTTCCTTGTGAAGATGCAGAGCAGGCCCAGATCTTAACAAAGATCAGAGACCACATATAGGTGGAAAGGGAGAAGATTCACAAACAAAGCAGGTATTATGTTCCCAAGACAGAACATTGGTATAATGAAGAAAATGTTCCACCATTAAAAGCCCTAACTCTCAGGCTGGTACTCCACAGCTACTCACCTCTTAATGCTATCCTTATTGAAGTACTTTGTTGAGGTTTCTTGCATTTTCCCATGGTGATGTGACCAGCAGGCATAAGTAAAGCATGAAACCTCAGTCAGTAAACTAGTAATGCAGAGGTCAAGAAACCATGATTTCCAGAAACAGTAGAGATTTGAGATATGGTGACAACACTAGTCTTCCAAAGGGTGTCAAATTTATCTCCTGTGACAGTCCCTATTGCTGAAGAACAAGCTTAAAAACTAAGTTTATAAAACTGTAGCACACAGACCGTGTGACACATCAGCAAAGGTCTGTTCTCAAAAATGACTAGCTGTTTTACTAGCTGATTTTCAGCTAATTTCAGCTATGATATTTGTTTGTCCATTAATTAATCAATTAGTGCAACAAACCAGAGCCCATAAGGCATGCACATAATTTAATATGTAACAACATGTGTAATTCAAATTACTGCACAGTTTTGGATCTCACATCCCTGAAACAGGCTCTTCAGTATTTTTGACTTAGAGAAGGTGTGTGTTCTGTGGCATTATACTGGATCCTAAAAAACCACTCATCAGTTAAGCTAGACAATGGACTAGCAGAAACAAGCTGAGAAAGAAGATAAAATACAGACAACAGAAGTAGGTGTATGTTTGGGAATAATGGAAAAGAAAATATCTGATAAGAAAGGAAAGAAGGAAAATAAATACAAGGCCATAGAAGAGAAGCCCACAGGAGGAGGAGGAGGAGTGTGAAAAGCCTGACAGAAGGACTGAGTGGAGACTAAAAACAGCATCTGGCAGTAGCTCAAATCAAACAAGGTAGCATATGCAAGAAGTACAGCATACTGAAAACTTCCTTCCTCTTGGGCATTAAATAACCTCAGAATTAAGACAGAGAGTTTTCCCTCCCTCTCCTCTGAAATAACTTGCTCTAAACTCTGAAACAGAAAAAAAAAAATCTAGTTGAACTTTTCAGTGATTTCCATTTCCCAGTTACATCTGTGAGCTCTTATTGAAAATTTTCAGACACAAAACCACAAAAATCAGACATTGATTTTGATTCATTTTGCCAGTGGGAATCATGATAGTGAGTTTCTCACGCCTAACACACTTAGGGCATCAATAGGCCAGATTCTCAAAAGGCCTAGGACAATTTTCAAAAGCTCCAATGCCCTTCATAGAGCCCTAGTTCTGCTAAAACAACTTTAATTGTTCTTCAAAAGATGGGCCTAAGTTTCATTTTCAAAAGCAGCTTAAAAATATGGATTAAATTCCACACTGACAGTGAGACAATACCACACAGTTGTTTTTGAAACTGAGACTGACATGGTTTTCAAACTGCTGCCTACCACATGCTTTTGCTTCCTCTAATTGTGTCTGTGAATGCAGCACATAAATGTGTCTGTTGTCACTCACAATTAAGAAAATCCAGGTACAGTTGTGAGAACATCAAATACTATAAACTGGGCAGTGTGAGGACAGCCCAGCATTTCAAATCTTAGACTGCAAGTGGCATTTTGTTATATTTGCACCAGCACAAAAGCTGAGAAAGTCCCACATGGGGAAGAGGTACAGGGACTAATAGCATTTCAGTTCTGTCAGCTCCACAGAGATGGAACCTGGCTTTACAGGTAGATGTGCCAAGGCAGATAATGCAACTTCAGGGAATATCCCCCCATTCCCCACCTCTTTTCTGTCACGATGCACAGGCTGCCACATCTACTTCCGACTGCACAGTAGGAACAAACTACAACCACAATCCTTCACCCCATGACCATCTGGAGCAGGGCTGTGACTGGAGTTTGTGGTTGCTCTCCTCAGGTCCATATGCCCATATTTCCTTCTTCAGAACATAGGAAAACAAGGAAAATAGTTGATGCCACCCAGATCTCACCCTAACAAAGAGCATCTGGTCAAATTTATGCTCTGTGACAGTCTCCATTGCAAAGAACAAGTTTTAAAGGTAGGACCTACACACAGAGAGGCATGAGCAACGAGGGGACAACTGTCTTAACATGAATGATGAAAGGAGGATTGACAGAACAGCCCTGAATAATCCTTGGAGGGGAGTGACAGCCCAGAGATACTCTGCCTGTGTAGCAATGGAGACACAGTAGAATGTACTATTACCTTGGACTTAGGATGCCAATCTCCATAGGGACTGACAGAAACTGTTTTAAAAACCCCAAACTCTGTGATATACCCTTGAAATACAGCTGCCTGCCTGCTAGAGGTCCTGGATCTTACCACATTAAGTATGCCCCAATGTTCTGTCAGTATATGCTCAGCATTCTCCATACATCATTAAAGTGATATTCATGTATTAAGGTTTAAAGACTGAACCCCAGGAACATATCGGTAAATGATTCTGTTGTCCTTTCATGAAGTATGCCAGGAAGCTATCAAAAATTTCCAACTTTCACTGGAACTTCTTCAGAAAGCAAATAATCAGTTACCTTAAATGCCAAATGAAATCCCAATGTAAATAACAAGGTAATACCCTGGGTATTCAACAATAAGATATCGTTGATATTGCGACTGCTGGGTTGGATTAATGGAGCTGGCATAGGAGTAAACATATCAGGGGACACCATCAACAGGGTCAAGCCTTTAAATTACAAATGCCAGTTTACCAATTACCTTTACTTAGTGTGAAGCAAGATAATTTTATGCATAGCATAGGAGAATGAAAAAGCATCAAGTCAACTCACCATCCATCTAGCTTGAGAAAGGATCAAGTGCAAGAAGAATTAACAGAAAAACTCCTGAAGAACTAAGAACTTCTCCAGTCTTTAATAAAGATATGATAATACTGAAAGCAACTGTACTAAACTGTTCTAAATCAATAAGGTTGATGGAACTAAAACTGGTACATGATAATTCACCAAAGAGATGCTTGTCAAAAAGAATGAACTGATTTTTAATTTAACTCTTTATTGAAATCAGGGTCCCTGATAGATAACTGTAGAGAGAGTACCTCGGCACTGCAAACTGTCTCATCCTCATCATCTCTCTGGTTCTTAAAGGCCTTAAGAGATTAACTGATATTTTAATCAGTTTAATTTTCTACAGTGTTTTGTGTACACACTGTAGAATAAACTTGCTTTAATAAAGATTTGACTGAAAGGCTTCAACTTCAACCTGTCAACCCAAGTGCACACTCCTTCTAAAATAGTATGGTAATTTTGCTCATCCCCACAGACCCATGTGACCTCTTTTATCTGTATCATTTCCCACCCGCACAAGAGCAGTTCGTGGCTCTGTCATGCAGCTACAGCAAAACTTTTCAAGCCTCCAGAAACACCATCCAGTTTAATTTCACTCTGTTTTTTGCTTCATGTACTGTGGTGGATGTTGAGTATGTGGTCATGAGGCAGTGCTGTGAAATAAATAGACCTCTGGTTACTTAAAATGACCATTTTTCAATCCAGTCCATAATTTTATGGTTTCACCATCTGTATTAACTGGCTGGCATAAACGTATCCTAACAGTTTCCAAAGGAATCTTTCAGAATTTTAATTTGCACTCCAACCTACCCTAATCAAGCCATGCCTTAGAAGTTTTTCATTAGCTCCTATGCCCTGCAATGAAAGCAATATTTTCTTTGTATGAATATAATCAATTGCTCAGCTTAAGCAATACAACACTGAAGAGCTTTGGCCACATTCTACACGGTATTGTGTACAATACTGAAGCTTATTATTGTATTTCTGACAGCTGAACAGAAGGATACCCTTTTTGCCAAATTTAAAACAAGGGTCAGTCTACAGTCCTATGACAATGCCTGGAGAATGACTTCTACTTCAAACATTCATTGGAGCATCTTCCATCAGATTAAAGACATGGATTTGAATTTTATACACCTGGGCTCTTCCTGAAATTAGCATCTGATACTTTCTAAATGCCTTTGCCTCTCGTGCCAAAAGCAGTCTGTTCAGCCACCTTAGACTGAGTCCTTTCCAGGGGACTTCTCAGAAAGCACGCTTGCCAGGGGTAGCCTACAGACACAGAATTCCTTCCATGGTACTTTAGCAATGCTTCCATGCTGGCTCTGTCAAGTTAACATGAATGCAAGTGCATGACCTTCAGCTCACATTCAATTGGGACAATTCAACACAGTTTCTTTGTTGGAGTTATTCCACTTTGATGTCACATGATAAATGACTGTCGATCTTTTCTTTCTCCCCTCCCACACCAGGTTTTTCCAGGCTAAGCTTTTCTGCAAGGCAGAGCTACCCACGTCTTATTCTGCAATAAAAACAAAACTGCTGGAAAAACTTCCCTTTGTATTGCCCACATATAAAGTGTAAGCCAGCAATCACTGCTGGATTAAAGATCTTTTCGATGAACAACCTGCAGGCTCTGTGCATGAACACTGGGTATTTTGGCCAGAAGATAAGAGAAGGGCAGTGTCAAAGCCTCGGCAAAGACACAAGGGGAAAGAAGTGAAGTCCCCTAGAAACCAGGAGGAGAAAAAGTAATAATAAATAAAATCCCTAGTTGGAGACACTTTCTTGTAAGAGACAGAATATGTTTAGAAACAAGTCCAGAACGGCTTGAAAACACCCACTTCCTTGATGATTAAGCAAAACTAATTTGCTTACTGTTTACCACAAATCAATTAAAAAGAAAAAACTGATTGAGCCAGCTATGGACTGGATTTAAAAGGACTTCCTAAGGAGCTTTTAAGAGACAAAGGCTCAATCCTTTAGGCTTCCTTAGAAATCCAAGCTAGAAAGAATTGCATAGACATTAAATAGGCAATGGAGGTAAAATGGACACTGAGTGATGTGAGAACCACAGCTAGGTTAAAATATATACTCCACCATGAAAAGATCTAGCAAAAAATACCTTCCATGCTAACTGGGCTTTGCAAAACACTTAAAACCTGAAAATTAGAATAAGTTCTGAAGAGTGTATGGCAGTGTTTTTCATCTGTACTGAAGTGACAGCATGATACATCTCATCTTCCCTGTCTTACTTACCATCTGACTTGCACTCAGTCCTTTCACTCACATCGTAACTTGGTTCCAATGCCTGCTCCAGGACAGATGGTCCTCTGGGATTATCATTTACGTCCTTCATGCACTAGAATCCTGAAAAATAAGGGAAAAATCTTAGCTTTAACACTATCAGATGTTTAAGAACCATTCAGGGCTTTTGCACACAATTTTTCTTGACAGTAGACTCTACAAGACTGTGACGAGTTGTTCATCCATAAAGAAAGAGACAACCCACTGATGTGTGGGGTGAGGTAAAACATGAAAGGAGATGAATAGATATAATAATAATATTGCCATATTATGATTGATGAAAATGCTTTTGCTTATTGCCTGCATAAAAGAACTGGAATCTACCAGGACCAAAGGGTATGCACCATAAAATGCTTTAATATTTAAGGAAAATAAGGCAATCCATAAACTAAGCTCCCTTAGGAGCCATCTGCACCATATGGAAAAAGTCTTCTGCTGAAATCATAACACCCTATTTCACTAAAATCTCAGAGGGCTTCAAGCTCTGAACACAAGACAAAAGCCCTTACTTGTGAAGGACTGTTGAAGGTGTCATACCTATCACACAGTGGGGCTAACTGAACACATAATTTGGGAACAGTCCATCATAACCTCAGAGACCATATGCCCAACATGCTACTAAAAGCATGGCAAAAACATAGGCAAAGAGGGTCATGAAGGCAGGTGGAAAGAAATTCGCCCCTAACAAATTGCAAGGACCTTTTCCTCCTTCACACATTCAGCTAAGGGAGAGGCCAGAGATGCCTTTTTTGTCCAGATTATAAGGTGCTCTGCCTTCAAGGCTTATGTGATTTGTCATCTACTTTCTAAAGGATCCTGCACTGTGAACATACAGTCTCTTCCAAAGCCCACAGTGACAAACAGAACTCTTTATACTGATACCAATACACTGTGCCTCACAAACCCAACCAAGAAGTCTCCTAAGTACATGAGTTTAAAGGGTTAAACTCCGCAAGTGTCCTCTCCAACAGAGGTGCTGTTGAAATCCTTTGACTAGAAAACAATCTTTCTGGCTCTGAACAGGCTAATAAATGCAAGATTATTTAGATATAAAGACTTCACCTCTGACACTGGGACATGAGGTGATCACTGCATATATATAGCAAGACATTTGTATGTTAAAGGAGAACATATTTAAAAGTAAGTCACAGTCTTAGACAACACCAGTATACAAGAAGACAGCATTTAGGTAAAAGCAAAACAGCAGAGCACTCCTCAAAAAAAATCACCTGATGCAATATAGCACATCTTATCACTAAACAAACCTCTGTTACCCAGGACAAGGGATTACTAAGGGATGAAACTGGTTGTAAAGGCCTGGATACATGTTCTTTCACTTGTAATAATACAAACATAGTATGTAAGTCCAAGAATAAGAATTACTGTCTGTGTACACAGTGTGTCTCCAAACATAATCCAAAAGTTATTCCTAAAACCACAAAAAAATAAGAATATGTCATACAGATGGTATTTATACTTTTATAGCCACTTAGAAACACCTCTCCCTCCTTCCCAGGAAAATATGACAACCGATTATTTTCAGCTAGATGTTTTTATTAAGTTAGTTTTCTGATGTGATTTCTTCCATCCAGGCTCAAACAAGAAAAGATGCCTTGCAGGCAAGTCCCCAAGGAAGTCAACCTTCTTTTACAGAACAGGTGCTACTCAAAACAACTAAAAGGCATTATAAAAAGATGGTGTGAACATTTTTGAGTTTACCATCAGCATCCCCACTGCCCCTCAAACTTGTCAGTGATGTAATTGCCAGTTGTGTGCAGCAACTCGTCAGAAACAGGCTTTGCAACGCACTCGTGTCCCTCCAGCAGAGTTGCCATGAGGTGCAGAACCAAGGAATAACTGGATTTTGTAAGGGACTTCGTGTCTTTTGGCTCACTACCGAAGGCCAAACTACATCCCCGAACTGCACCAAGTGATCTAATAAAGGATGTTATACCTCTCTATACAGCACTTCTTGTCTTGACACAAAGGGCTCTGGTATCTGAACCGGTTGCCCCAGTAAAGGTTATTACTTCTGCTAAGTGGAAATGTAATTAACTCTGCATGCCCTCAGTCCAATGCAAGCAGAAGACAAGAGCTAAAATTCAAGCCAAAAGTGGTTTTTGCTTTCAAAAAAGTAGAGTAAGAATGCTTACATTTAGTTACTGTGGTTCAGGTGACAAAAAGTAAACCAAATCACACCTAGTTTTAGTATAGATCTGTTTACAATGACAGTAGCCCCAAATGCTTTCTTTCACATCCCTCAGTGCCTGCAGTTCATCGCAATACCCAAATAGTGGTGTAAAACAGTTTTCTTTACACATTGTGTACAAAGAACTTGTTATCACATTTCCAGAGATGCCAAACAAATAAGAGTTAATGTTGAAGTTCTATACTCTTCTATAGAGTTGCCTCTTCTTAAACTATAATCTACTGTTGTATTCTGCATTCATTGCAGGTGCCTTGCCAGACTCCACACTTAATTACGTTCTTTACACTGCCTCCAAACTCAAGCATTCCTCCTCTGCTTCCTCTTTCCCCATCATGTAATTTAGGGACAGGTGTAGTTTTACACTGGTGAAAGGTGTTCTGTTCCCTAATGTGTCCCATCTTTCTGTCTCTCCAGCAGCATGTGAATGATCAAAGCAAAATGCCACTAAAGCAAGGCAGGAGTCACTCCTGCCTCTGAAAATGCATAAATGTTTATTCTCCATTAACTTACACCTTGCAGTTATTATCAGTGCAAAACTGATGTGAAAACAATGCTGAGATCTGGCAGCATTTTACACCAACTCTACACTGATGTAGAGGAATAATTTCATCTGCCCTTGACTACATAGAAAACCTTCAAGGTCAAGTAGTTTTACAAAACGCAACTCACATAGAACAATGAAGGCAATATAACTGCATGACCTTCCTTTTGATACTCTGGTGTGTCCTTTTTATTCTGACACAAGCAGATAAAACCAGTCACAGGAACATACTCACTCATGTGCAAAAGTGCCAGCAAAATCAGGCTCCAAGTTAAGAGAAGATTTTGGTACTTAATTTTGAGCTGTGTGAAACCCCTAGAGGATGCGTCATGGAGGACCAAGAAGCAATTGCCAAATTTCTGGTAGCAAAAACCCAGAAGCCCATTCAGACTACATGGAACATATCTTGTGCATATGTATTAGGAAAATTCCAAGTTTTTAAGCTACCAAGTCAATTTTTGCTGAAAACAATGACATGGTCTTCCCAAATGCGAGTACAAAGTGTACACACTATTATCTGTATACATACCCCAGCAGTGACAGGGTAACAAAGCAGGTTAAATTTCAGGAGCATCATCACAGAACAGTAATGCAATTGCAGAGGATGGAACACAAAATGATATAATGGTTCATTGGTACTGGTAATTTTTTCCCTCTTCTGGGAAGGATATAGCATCTATTCCAAAGGACACATCATTCAGATAACAGTGATGTTGTAAGATATTCCCTCAATCTACAACCCCCAGATAAGACTATTTGCCCAAAATAAGACTACACAGAGCCCCACACTCTCCTTTTGTCTTTACATTCCCTTTTCTCCCTCTTAAGAATGGACAAACCAGAAGATAGGGCTAAGACTCCAGGGGCAGAGGAACAGAAACATTAAAATGAAGTGTGTACATAAGTGGTTTCTGTCTTGGAATCTGAAGACCAAGTTTAATTAATCACCTGGGTGGAAAGTACAGTTTATGTAATGCAGACTGAGGACCGCCATCCCTGTCATTCCACACAACCCCTTCTAACTGCTAGTCCACATAAGAGCAATTTTTACTGGCAAGACAGGGATGAGGGATCTGGATGTTAACTCAGATCAAGAAAGTGGAAATGGGTGTTTAAAATAGAGTAAATAGAAACCAATCCATATTACACAGGCTACTGAACAGCTCTATAAGGAAAACAGGACTTTGCTCCTTTCTTAACTCAAAAATTAGTTTGTCATCAGATAGTTACACAGTGCTAAATAGATACTGACAGATTCTGCCACTGTCAATGAGAACATGTCCTGGAAAACATCTGAGGACTTCAGCTCTTCTCTAGCTGTACTCTGGAAGTCTGCTTTCCACAATGCTGTATGCCTATGAGATGTCAGTAAAAAACATCATAAACTTGAAAAAAATTTAGCTCTGGGAGCAAGAGAGGTTTGTTCATTGAACATTGGATCATCTGGTTGTAAGGCCACAGCTCTGTATCTCAGTGATTCAAGAGATTGTCTTTGGTTTCCTGTTTCTCCATTTTTTTCAGATTCAGCTCAAGAGACTGCCTACCATTCTGTGGTTGTATAGTCCTTAGCTCAGAGGGTCCCTCTATTTCTGGAGGAATTTGTATGAGTCCACCATCTAAACCATCAACACCTGAGGTTCACTTAGTGTTTAGCATGATCTGACCTTTCACTGCTTGAGAGAGAGAAGGGTTTGTTTCATCCTGTTCAATTTCCTCTACTGCATCCTATCCCCTGTCTTAGCTACCTAGGCAGCAACAAGGCTGCCTCGGCTTGCAGAGCTGACAGAAAAAGAATTAGTTGGGTGGGGTGTGGATCAGCCATCATTTGGAGAAAGAAAAGGGGACCCTTTTCAGAGGAAGCTCACTGCTAGATTAAATGTTAAGGTGAACTGCTCTCTGCTTACAGGGATTTACAGGACCTCGCTGGGGATTCAGCTCATTGTACATCCACATGTATATTTTAAAACCAAGGCTAAGCAAGTATCAAGTGAGATTCAATTCCTTTGTTGCAGCATAATAATTTTTGTGAACACCTCCCACCAATTTTACCCAAAGAGCGATCAAAACTCAATCAAGACAAAAACATTAATAAAAAAATTAAATAGGAACCCAAACATTAAATACAGAACTTTATAACAATATTCCCACTGGAAAAAAAAATTCTCACGTTCTTTAAAAAGCTACTTTCAAGCCACTAAATAAAGGTGAACTCAGAAAATTACACATGGTATGCACAACCATCCTAGAGAGCATTTATAGCAGTTACTTAAAATTCTGATGTCACTCACAACAGATATATCAGCTGGCAGTTCTAAAAACTTGATCATATATTAAAAGCTATGACCAATATTGTTTTCTGTGCATAGAGATAAACATCCTGCTCGAAGATCTGAACTCCTATTTAAAAACAAAACCAAACATTAAGAATAAAAAGCACCTGGTAGGGTTCTGAGACACATATGTGGCTGCATTGCATATTCCCTGCCTACACTGGCAGTGTGGGAGCTGTTAGTCATCTAATGCGCATATTTGCTTGGCACCATGCCTTTACTTCTACATGCAGGCAGGAAAGATGATCACCCATTTATTGTATCTTTGCATCTTCACTGCATGTTCATCAGGCAGCATGACCAGGCCCTCCCAGTTCAAACTGCAGGCTGCTGAGAGGCAGACCTGCTCAAAGTGAAGCCCAGGGACAGGGAGGTTGTTAAGCATATTTGTAAATGAAAAGGCAACTTTTAAATTCAGGTTGTCTAGGCACATTCTCTGTTGGGACCTAACAACATGTTTATTTAAGGATAAGAACATTTATTAAATAGAGGCCCAATTTAGTTTTGCTTTCAACCCTGGCACAGATCCTTTCGCTATTTTCAAGTGCATGAGAGGTTCTCAAGCTGGTTTACTTGAACTGTCCTGCTCTGCCTTTGTTCTGGAGGGGCCTGGAACAGAACCTAAATTTAGTTCTCAAGTAAGGTTGTCCTAAAACTTCATTGACCAGACTACAGCACCATCAGACGCCACATCCTTTCAGAAGCCAAATTTAATTTGAGCCATACAACACACATACAAGAAAGGTGGGCTTCTTTAGTGTAATATTGGTGGTGAAATCTGAAGAGTTAGGGTGCCTCAATGTTGTCAGACTCTGAAGGAATAGCTCTGGCCAGTTCCCTCCCAAAGTCCACGAACACTGAAAGCTGGTCGTTTTCTGTGAGGCACTTCACATTACAACCTCCTTTGTATAGAATTAACAAAGCACCAAAGCAGCTGCTTTCTGACACACAAGGTAAGAAGTATTTTAGAGTAGAGGTAGCTCATGCCACTGCTTGGATATCTCAGTAGTGAAACCACTTCAAACTGACTACTGCACTTACATCAAAGAAAAGTCTACGCTGCTGCACTCCACTGTAGAAACTGGCAAGGCCAGCCTTCAAGAGTAATCTGGGACTACCTTGCAGGACCTCTCTAAACCTCCTTGCTTATTCTAACTGCCTTCAGCAGTAGGGGCTGCCATGTCCCCACTGCTTTGACCCAAATGTGCACAAGTTTATATTCCTGAGGACTGCAGTGTACTGCAGTTACTCCCTTTGTGTAATGTCTGCTGACTGCACTTGATGTTCATACCTAGCTGAAGGGAACAGTTTTTGACAAGCAAGAGTTCAGAGCAGGTAAGATCTGGCCTGATCTACTGGAGCTCTGTCTTTAAATCTGGTGCTAGTAAGAAGGAATATGTGGGAAGCATCCACAATCATCAACCATCTCAAGTTAATTAGCAATTAATTTAGTGAGCTACTAAGGTCTAGTGAAGATGAATCCTGGGAGATTATGGTCACAGTTTCCCTGATGTAAATCTAGATTAACTCCTAAGAACATCAATCTCCATGACAGTTGCTTCAGATTTACACTCAGCTACTCTGAATTTGTGCACTTGTTTTCACAGCCGTGTGGGAGATCTGTCTCAACACAAATCAGCTCTGCTCTCATGCAGATTCTGCAAGATACACAGAGTTACAGTTCTGTAAAAATCCAACCTCAGTGAAATGGTGAAATTAAATTCTCCACTGATGAAACCTAAGCCTCCCACATAACAGACAAACTCTGCTACAGAGCCTGCCACTTCAAGTGGTCATAATAGCTTCCTTAGTTCTGTGTCTTCACGCAGTAAGGATAATTCCCCAAAACACAACAGCAAGCATTAAAATTACTATATTCTTATGCCTAGGGTTCCTAGGAGTATCAAGGATACCAAATCAACAGTCAGTTTTGAGCCCAGTCTTACATCCCCAGCAAAATCCACACAATCATTCAAGGTCATCTGTCTAAGAGGCTACAGAGAGAGCATATACCTTCTGGCCATTAGCACTGACACTTGTGATATAGACTGAAACAGAAATTTGATATGAAAACAGGAGAGATTGTCCAGCCACATGGCCTGTCACCCTTTCACCAGTTTTACTCAGTTCTGCATCCACATCTCTGCACAGCCACAACTTTCCCCTTTCTTTATCCATAAGTGAACTACTGATATAATGCCCCTACCCACACACATGACCCTCAAACCAAGTGGTGCAGCCCTGGTCATGAAATTCTGAGCCGGTTCAGAGAAGGTGTGTGCCTGCCTGTGTGCTTCCTGGTGAGCCAGAGTACAGGCCACAAAAGTAGCAAAGAATAGAGTGACTGGAAAGTATTTTACGAGAAACGAGCTGAAAACAAAATGGTAACGGTAATTTTAAGGAGGGCAATATTATAAAATGTGGTATTTTCTCTAAGCAGTTCAACACAAAATTTCTTCAGCACAGGCAACTTTGGGTCTTACACCTGGAGCTCCCCAAAACTATGTACCATTTATGACTCTGTCTACAGATAAGAGTCGTGTCAAGGTATAAAAGGATGAGTATTTAAAAAATAACTATTCCAGAATGACTGTGCCCATACATTACATTATTTAGAAAGTTATTGCACAATAATGTTGTACGGACAGCATGTAAGTACTGCACAGTATTACAGAATGTCACAATAAAAAATTCAACACTTCAATGTGATGGAGCAAAATAATCTCCCCTCTAGATGTGCCAGGAACTAAGTACATCTCACAGCACCCTATAGTTCTTATCTCAACCCCCACAAAATTACTGAAAAGAAATAAAGCTAGAATTACACACAAGTCTCAGGTGCCTTTTCTGAACTTAATTGAACTCCACCAATAGGTGAGGTAGGAGCTCAACTGGTTACTGATGGCTGGGCATAAATATCCTGCGTAATTTCTAGAAGAGTAAGTGGCCTCAAAGAAATCTTTCTTTGTACTATTTCTCAAAGATCACACCAGCTGACTCATCCTCCTGCCTAAAGTACAACATGAAAGTAAAGCAAAGCAAAACAGAATATCTCAAATTATCAGAACCAAAATTGCTTTCTATAGTAGCAGGAGATAGACTAAAAACAAAATTGGATGCCAATTCACAAACTGCCATTAAATTTCCAGGAAGCCAATCCACCAAGGAACATACTGCACCCTAGAGAGTCCTTAATGAATAGTGACACATTTGCAATAGGCTAGTTAAGGTTTTGCCAGCATTTAGGTTTTAAATCTCTCATATGTTAGCAAAACAAACCTGGAACTAACTGAAAAATTATATACAGGGTTCCAGTTCACTTAGGGAGACTCCAGGACGGAGGTGGGGAGAAGGTGTTTGATTTAGTGTTTTAATTTTAAAAACAAAAAAGAAACTAAAATTCAGAAAAAAAAAAAAAGAAAAAAAAAAGGAAAAGCTTTGAACCATTACAAGCTCCAAAGGCAGAAAACATTTTGCAGGCATTTAAGGCCAATTCCTGCAGGTAATAAGTGCCCTTGAGTCTAAACTCAGTGGGACATGAGTTGCCAGCATCCCCTCAAAGGAATGAGGGATCCCCAATGTCTGAGTACACATTTACACCCATGGGTCTCAAAGCATGAAGCTGTTTCTGCTGTCTGGGTCACTGTCGATTTATACCTCCTCTGTTTTTCTTGCAGTAAAGGGCTTGATGTTTCTTCCATCACAGGGCTGATGATGTTTACAGTCCAGGGCCCAGAAGATAAGCACTATAAACTTGCAAACACTATGAAATATACATTACATATAAGACCTTTACACGCTGAATATAATTTGCATTAGATGGAGCATTACTCTCCCCTTGATGTTTATATGTGGAGTATTTCACGCTATCTTGGCACTGTTTTTTTAACTAGAAGCTATATAGCATCCAATTTGGAGCCCCTACAGTTTCCAGCTCCATCAGCTGGAACAGACTGCACATTTCTGACTTCCAGTTCTTGGAAATGGATTGCAATAGTGCAGAGAGGAAGCAGCATTAGACATTGTTAAGAGAATGGACAGGGCAGAAAGGCACTTCATGACCATCCAAATCTACATTAAATTGTCTCAGTACTCAAGTAAGGCCAGGAGGGTTAAAAGTAAGGATGGTAAGCTCAAAGTAAAGCCAGTAAATGTTTTCAGTACCAAATGGAGGTCCATCAGTTGTCTGCCTCCATCCTTCACTGTCCTAAGTGCCTCTAAATGTCCTGTGTCCTTCAATGCTCCTGGTACCTTCACAGCTGTGCTCATGTACCCAAGATGTGCCTGCAGAGTGCCTCAGGCCTCAGCTGCAGCCAGGTCTAAACCCCAGCCCCAAGAGTGGCTCATGCAAGGATCTCCATTTATCCTGCCCCATGCACTGTGGCTGTGTAACAGGTGGCAACAAACAGGGGCTCCATGCCACAGGGCCATGCCACAGCTTCCCCTGCTTGTTTATTGCCAGCTCAGCACTAGTTACTGCCCCTTTGAAGCACCTACCCATTTTAGAAAGCCTCATGTTTCTCATAGAGTCCAGGCTGTGCCTTGGGAGGCAGTGGCAGTCTGCTATGACTTTTCTTAAAAAGGAAGCTGGGTACAACATCTCAGTTCCTAGGTCAGGACTCCAGAGATCCCCACCCTGTCCGATATAAGACTTCCCACAGTAGGCCAGTATTGTCTTAATTTTTTAAGTATTTGGACCTTACAAGCTACAAAAGAGCCATATAAGCACATAGCTGAAACATGACCAACTTTAACACATCCAGTTTTGAAAAGCTTATCTATTGACAACATTAAGACACCACAAGTCAACAATCAACACTCATCCTGACTAGCAATTACTGAGGAGAAATCAATGTAGTTCAGAAACCTGTCTTTCACACACTATTGTCTCCCCAGCATAAACCATGAAGCAAGAGCCTGACCTTCTTGCATAAACCCCTTTTCTACAAACAGGTGGAGTTTAGTAGCAGAGTAAATGAATCCTAAGAGGATTCAGAGAGCAGACAATGCTCTAAAAAGAACAGTTTTCTTGTTTCCATTATTATACCAAATGGCATCTTCCTGTTTACAAAGCGGCTGCCTTCTCATGTAAGGCTGACCCAGTGATCTTGGGGTGCCACACAATCTCTGAAGGAAGCAGAACTGCTTATCCCAAAAGGATGAATGCACTATCTCAAACCATCAGGGTATCACTACTGTATCCTTTTAGCCTATTGCTGCCACAGCCTTAAAAATTAATGAGTTCTCCAGGGAACAGACAGACATAATGCTCAAAGCAAATGAAGCTGCTGCCAACACTGCTTTCCTCTTCCCTAGACACCACTTCAAACCAAAACAGAATAGCAGCTTTGCCCCTCAGCTGAGTATCAGAATCCTTTCAGACAGAAAAAAATACTTACGTGCATGGACAGACCTTGAAATTTCACTTCTTACCAGCCAACACAACATAGTCTGACCTTGTTCCCTCTGCCATCCAAGTTCAACATAAGGAAAAACCAAGCTTCATTTTGGGGTAATGTCTGAAATAATCTTGGTCGAAGTTTTGTGAGGATGCTAAATTTTGCTTAGAAATGATGACCTGCATACAACTAAAAGGGGTGCTTACTTTCTCCAACCCTGAAACTGACTTGATTTCTCACTTTTCCTTTTCATCGCAGCAGTTAACATGTCCACAGTGATAGAGCATATATACAGAAACACAGGTTGGCAAAGTAATTTAGGTAAGACCCCCTTCCTTGAGGAGCTATCTCACATAAAAGGGAACATCAGCAGATGGAGCTCTGCTTCTGCATCATGCTCTTCAAATGTGAAGGTGAAGAGGGGGGATAGGAACACTCACTCTCTCACCCTTTCCAGCTCTTTTTTTTCATGGCACCACTGCACACAAAAAAGAAACAGCTTCTTCTGCCTTCCAATTCCTTTGCTTCCTCAAAACCACTCCCCGCATCAACCAGTGTCACTGAGCGTCTGCCAGAAAAAGGTTTGGAAATACTCAAACAAAATGCATTAAGCATCCAGAATTATCATCAATTAACAGCTCCAAAATAATGCAATGAGGGATTAGCACAGCAGAGGAGCTCTGAAATTTACAATGATCTAAGGTCTGAGACCTGTTCTCAAACAACAGGGGAAAAAAAAAATGCTTCTCTAGGGCAAAAGACGAATAATACCATGCAAATCACTATTACAAGCAAGGCTTTGTCTAGCCTGACATGTTAGCAGTACCTCGAATTTTTGCTCATCTCTACCTCTGGAGATTTATAAAGCATCAGCTCCTAAAATCATGCAGCAACCAATGAAGAAAATTAGCAATTATGACCAGGTAAGTGCAACGCTTAAGTTCAGTATTGCAGGAAGAAGTCTAAAAATGGCTGGCTGGATTAATGAGGCATTTTCCAGGACATCAAGATGATGTTTCTGAATACCTGCTGTGTTCTCAGAATCAGAATGATGTCCATAGCAGTCAGTAGCAGAACAAGAACAACAAAAAAAAAAACCCACCAAAAAACCAAAAAACCCCCAAAAAAACAAAAAAAACCCAACGCAAATTACTTTCATGTATCCTGTGGTGGTGGCCATCACCTCATTTCAGCCCACAGTGAAGTCCCTTACAACCATGGAATTTCACAGCTCCTGCTAAAGCTCCTTCTTTCATACTTGGCAATATCACTATCAATCAGAAGCTGCTAATCTGACAGGATGTAGTGGACAAAGAGGGCAGTTTGTACTTCCCTGGTCTGAAACCTTTGTGGCAGAAGGTTACTCTGCTCTGAGAGGAAGAGAAATACAGAGCTACAGGAGCTGACACTTGGGCTGGAGAGGTCACAGACACAGATGGACAGGGTGGAAGCCATGTACAGAGCAGCAGAGATTGGTATCAACTGGGAAAAGAAGGAAGAAAGCTTGTAGATAGGAAACTCTATATTCCAAACTGGAATAAACATCCGGTTTCAAGGACAGACAATAAATTAGCCAAGAGACCTACTCTCAATTTCTGTTCAGCATCAACAATCAAGGGAGCAAGCTGGATGCCTTAATAAAGCAAATTCCCAAATGACAGCAGACACTATTCCAGCTAGCTTTGGACTGCCTTCTCTTCCCAGTGTAATCAGCAATCTCATAGGCACAGCTTTACAAATCCCAGGCCACTAGACTGTGACAGAACACAGTGAAGCCAGAGTTAGCATTAGCAGGACTTTGAAGCAAGCTTGCCAAGCAGAAGAGAATCTTTTTCTAAATCCTGGATACATGGACAATAAGCTCTTCTGTCTAAACATTGAAACCAGTATCATGCCTACATCAATATCTTACCTCTGGTATCACTTTTTTTTTGGGTTTAAAAATCCCCTTTATTAAAGTTAGTAAATTCAACATTAAAGTCATGCCCAGGGCTAATACAAAGCAACAGTTCTCAATTTAAACTAATATAATGTAATCTAATCTACTCATGGATAACAGACTGAAAATTGATGTTCTGAGTTGCACAGACTACACCACAGATAAAACATTGTTGCTTAATTGCTGGTTCATTATTTAGCATCACTACATAACTTCAAATCACTGAATCTCCATTTGCGATTTGCTTCTCCACTGGCAACAGGCAGACGTGTGACAATGGCCAAAACTACATTCAAGATCTACAGATTTCCAATCAGGAGTCTGAGGGGTTACAGTGCTAGAGAGCTCATAGGAAATTCAAAAGGGAAGATGTTCTTTCTTAACAAATTCATACACTGTTGTACATGATGTAAAAAGCTCAAATGGGATAAAAGACCAAATGTCAGTGCCTGCTTTAGGGACCATGTACTTAATTCAGAAATTTGGGATGCTAAAAATGTGCATAGCATGGAGAATCTTACATGTCCTTACAGTAATTTACCACAAAGAACAGAGCACATCTGAAAACATGGTTTAAAGCAATAACTAAGAGGTTGAAATACAGACAGCATTTGGGCACTCAGCTCCTCATGTCTGTTGGTGCAAATCAGGCATCATGCAAGTATGAGAGAAGTTGTCTTCTAATTTAACAGAAAATAATAACTATTTTAAGTACGTGACCATCCCAAACAGTCTCTGAAGTGCAAAAGCAATCATCAGCACAATAAAACAGTCATTACATGCCTTTTAGTCACAGGATTTGTTACAATAATTCTTGAAGCTCCCAGCAGTTTCATAACAAAGTAGTCACATCTGCAGTTTCACAGAAATTACCACGTCTGTGCCAACGTTTCATCTTATGAATGTTTGCAGGCTCCGATTTCCATGTTTAGAAGAGGAATGAAACAAGGCAACTACTTAAATTATTCCACCTCTCTGGCTTGCTATTCTGAGACTTAAGGAGCAGAGGTTTCAGTCAGGGTAATGGAATGGTGGCAGTGATCTCCACTGGCAAAGGAGAGATCTGCTCCTGAAAGAGCTTCAGCCAAGCCCCAGTCTGGTAATGTACAGTGTTACTGATACTGAAAATGAGGGAACAGATGCTGTCGGAGTACCAAATGGAAGGCATTCTGCAAAAAAAATATAAACAAAGCTAGCCCTAATCAACAAGTCAAGGTACAGGAAGGAAGCAGCAAGTCTCTGTTCCTAAAAGTAAAAAAAGGACTCTGCAGTACCACCCAAAAAAAACGCACTGCCTGAATACAATGAATTCCCTTCCCCAGAATCTCTGGATGATGCTAGAAAAACAACATATTAAGCATACTTTATTTACCTGCATTAAAATACAAAATCAAACAAACAAACCAATTTAAAAAACCAAAAACAAAAAACCAAACAGGGAAGTGCAAATCGGTAAAAGTGGTATCACATATCCGAGAATGCTTCAAATAACATCTCTGGTAAAACAAGTACTCTCTTAGGGAGGCTGAATCAAGATGCCTAGCTTGCTTCTAAATGTCCTGACCTAAACATTATGACCTAAATCTTGCAAGGGTGGAGAAAAATGAAACTTCAAGTCCATATGGATTCTCAATGCCATTAGCAGGCCTGCAGTAGTCTGCTTTCCTTACCATTTTATTGGAGTACATATCTATTTTTTAATTATCCCAAAATTTTGGTCAATTCCAAGACACCAGTATGAACTGCAAAACAAAACACATGGAAAGCATCCAGGGAGATCCAGCAGCCTGCCTTTTGAGTAGTAGCTAATCAACAGCTAATTTTAAGAACAGGTCTCCAGAGCATGTGTGGGAAAGCTTCTGTTGTTTGTGCTGTCACCACAGCTGCACATGACAACTACCAACCTGCAACCCATGGACTGCTTGTGAAAACCCAAATTTCAGAGACCAGCTGGGGTAAGTGAGCAGGTCCAACAGGCTGTTCTGCTCCCCTGGACTTCTCTCAACCAAAGAACAAACTCCTCAAGTGCTGTTCTCCCCATCCTTTTAAGGTTCTCTTGACAACTGTCATTACACACAAATCAAGTAAAGCTGTGCTCCAGGCCAGCTAGTGGGAGGCAGGAATGGGGCTACAAAACCCAAGCTAACTGTTTGTTTGACCTTTTAAATCCTACCTTGCCAAAGGACACAAAGCTTCCTATACCCCAGTGGAGCCTTCCCTTTATCTTGCACCATGAAGTGGTCACATCCACCCGCAATGCTGTTGGCTGCTAAAAATCTCCTGCCATTTAAATAGCATGAAGAGAAAAAAGGTAATAATTGGAATGACCTGCTTTTACAGACTGTGAGTCATCTATTATGAAAATGGTTACTATTTATAGCAACTAAGAGATAAAGTTCACAACAAATACCCTCACTGTGCAAAACTCCAAGCTTTTTCCCCCGCCAACAGTTTTGGTTATTCGAGAACATCCAGAAGAGTTCTTTACCAAATGCCAGCATTTGTATTTTCTAAAACACTCTAAGATACTCTTAGAGGCTTGTATCACTGGTGTTACGAGCAGAATATGGTTTCCTAGTGAAAGGGAGTAGCAACTATTTAGAGGGGAAGAGGAAATGCTTGTCTCATGGTAGAAACCACAAGGATTGCTATTTTCTGGAGTGTGGAATTAGGGAAAAAAAAAAAGATACAACCTCATCTTGAAAGTGATGTGTACACTGGTCCAAATAAAGTCATCACCTAATTTTATCTAAGCCACTCTCATTCAGAGGTGAAATCAGAAGGGAATTAAGCTAAGAGGAGAAATTAGAAGGGAACTGAACTATATATGAAACAGTAACCTCAGTGGTATGCTATAGTTTCAATAATGAAGGGAGCTGTGCACAAACCTCACAGTGGTAAATACAAACGGTCCTGATCAGTCTTTAAGAACATGAAAGTTTCAAGTCTCTGCTTCTAAGAAAGTCAGAAATTATACTGGTAGGTTGTTAAAAAAAACCCAAAAATTAAATAACTGAAGGCAAACAAAACATTCTAAATTATATCTCCTCAATAAAACACTCCTTTAGAAAAGTTTTTCAACTTAAATTCAGTCACAGTTTTAGACCTTATTTTCTCACAAGCCAGACTTAATTTGTAGTAATAGGTCTTTTGACTATTTTTGCAATGATCTCATAGGCTGATGTGGTCCCATAGTGCAAATACTCTACTGTCAATTACTTCAGAGTGTGACATGAGAAACAAAACTTGTGCGCTATAAAGAAAATCTAAATTGCTTACTGATTTTTAACAAATAATTCACTTTTGGTCAAGAACAATTTCCTTCCCACCGTCCCGTGTCTACACTTCCTTTGCCATTTATTTAAAACAATTTTATATTTAACTGATTCAATTTTACACACTAGTGCTATTCATATGCCAATTTTCAACATCTAATTCTGAATAGCACTTAATGTGAGTTATCTTTATTCAAATGTGAGGGATACAGATAAAGACATCTCCAGACACACAGAACTCCTGGGATCGAGGGACATTGGGATTTCTAGGTATAATTGTGATTTAAGTCAACATGCATTTCAAGAAGTAACAAATGTTTATCACAGAATATTCCGAGTTGGAAGGGACTCATAAAGATTGAGTCCAATATCACAGAGTCACTTTGCTGCACACATTACCTGAAAAAACACCTGCAGCTGTAAACACAAAGTATTCTTCTAAGTTGAAAATATTCTGTTCACCCAACATATACAGAACAAACTAAGGAGTGCATAGCTAAGATTTTAAACCTCAACTTCTGATACTGGTTTCACAGAAAAAAATGTGTATCTTTGCCAAAGCACATGACCTCAAAGGTCTTTGTGCTCTTGCTGCATCTCTACTTGCACTGATAAAGGGATCCTTTCATTGTTTTATTCTCTTTTAAATTTAGATTTGATTTCACCAACGGCTCCAATACTAATTCTAAGAGTCTGTCTACATGAGGCTACACACCAGAATAGCCATTCCAAATATTCAGGCATATACACTTCCAGTTCACAGTCTGATTGCATAAGGGCCACGTGTGTGTGGAAAACAAGCTTGGTATGCTAATGTTTGTGAATTTCCATATGTAGATTAGCCCTCAATTTCCCAATTAAATAAATCCATCTCCCACATCTCTTGGGGTCACATAGGAATGAGAGACAGCATTTGATAACTGTCTACTTACAAATACAAATAGAATCATATTTTGCAAGATTCTTTCTGCATTTGTTGCTTTTTTTACAAGAACTGTATAATGAAAACGAAAGGAAATAGTAAGCAGAGATAAAATTCTTCCATTTTTTGAAATGGAAAAGTCTGAGTCCACTGGACTTGCCCACCAAATATCCAGTGATTTTTTTTTTCCACCAGAGCTGTGATCAACCATTTACCTGCCAAGAACTGTGTTGGGTTTGTATTTAATATTGTGGTCACAACTGTGGAATGTATTTCAGAGCATCACATGCAGTGTCAGTGTCCTGGCCCCACAACTTACAACTTGTTCCCTACTGACAGCAGCTGCAAAGGACCTCAGTGATTAAAGAAACTTCAGCAAGGGTATGGAAACAATTTGTATGAGATTTTGCATATTAATTACATCAAGGACTTTTTGACCTTTGTCAGCTGCAGGTTTCAAAGAGCCTTCTGCAAGTGAACCAACAGCTTTGGAACACATAGCTTCCCGAATCTTGGATCCAGTGACATTATACAGCTTACACCATCTATTTCATTGATTTCCAAGCAGTTCTGGAAAAAAACTAATTCAGAACTGATAGGTGCAGAACACTGGTTCACCAGGATGAATTAAATGTCTTCCTCTAATGTAGATGTTTTCAATTCACACTTACATATAGAAAACAAACAATTGTTCCATAGTCTTAATACTAATGCAACAGAACAGAAACAAACATATCTACACAGCTCCTGAAAGCAGTTTCTAACCCTCTATTAAGTTTCTTCAGTGCAAACACTTCTTGTAAAGTCAAGGACATCCAATTGTTCTTTAGACATACAATTTCAGACTAGACTAGGGTGACATCTTATGCTGTCAGTGTTTGCTAGGAACTCTATCCTCCATCAGCTTCTTTAAGGAACATTCTTATCTTGCACAAAGCTGCTGCCTTCAGAGTCCTGGGTGCTCATCAGCACTGTTAACGAAACCTGATCTGTAGTTAATCATTCTAGCAATATGCAGACGACAACATTCAAATGATTTTTAAAAGCAATGTAATTAAGACTAGCTGTGTCATAGCTTATGCAGTTTGATGAAGCAGTGAATCCACATAGACATCAGTTTAGATGGTGACATGTTAGCTGTGGGTGTGGCAGTGGGCAAAACTAGCAAGGAGCAGGCTGTGCACACTGCAGTGATTGGTAACTTCTCATTGAAGCTTTCAAAACCTGCCTGAAACTCTGGTCCATGTGGAGGTATCAAGTTTGCACACACAGGATTGCAAAGACAGTCATCATCCTAAACAAATACATGTATATAAAATATATTACACACAGTTTCCACTCTTGCTGGCACTCACTGCTCTTTGAGCCTAGCTTCACATATTAAATTCTTTTCTAAAATATGGTCAAAGCGGCTTTATTATATACTGCAATAGCAAAAGGTATTTATCTGATGATAGATAAGGGAGGTCACAATCTCCCAGTAACTTAAGCAAGTTGCTTATACCTGAAGGGTGAGCTTGTGTCAAAAATGAGTTCCTGTTGGCACATGCAGTTGTGCCCATAGGATAGAATTGCTATAAAAATGCAGAAAGTTGCACTGTCTATCCACACACACAGAGTAAAACACAGAATGAAACTAAATATGATACTGAATCACAAAATAAACAAGAAATAAAATTTTTATGTTTGAGATCCAACTCCTAAAAATACTAAATATTTTTGGCAGCTACTCATGACCTTAAACCAGGGTTACCAGTTTCTATTACATCCATCTCCTAGAGCTACAAACAAGGATCTGAGCCCTACTGAAACAAGTTAGGAAGGGTTGCTCCTGCCCCAAAGAGGTTAGCAGTCAGGTTGCATGCACCAGGTCACTAAACAAGGAAGGACTAAGTAAAAAAGACAGAAATCAATAACATATGACTTACTGGCACAGATCAGGACTCTTACAACACAGGAGCTTGAATCTCATTTCTAAGATCTTAATTATTACCATACTAGCTCTTTAAAGTGCACAAAAATAACAGGACAGTCTGGTTCTGTAGAATTAAGAGGGGAGTCTGAAAAGGACTCCATCATGAGATAAAAACCACTGTAACCTTCCAGAGATGTTCAAAACCCTCGCCTTTCTTGACTATCATAGCCTGCTCTTTATATGATAGCATGGATACATACTCTGCATCTCTTCTGGCCTTATTCTGCTAAGGATGCTTTAGTGCAAATCAGTCCCTCAGTTCTTAAATTTCATTTGCATTTCTCTTTGCAAGGAAGCCTCAAATATTCTTTAAAGTAGAAGCACATTATCTCTGCAATCTCAAGATAAACTCTTTAAGCATCAGTTCAAACCAAGAAGCGAGGTTCTATCATAGGTTGAATCTTGGGTCACAGCAGTCACATGTTGCTGTGGCTGACACAGGGTAAGCAGAGAAGGGAAAAAGAACTGTGAGAGCAAAAGTCTCAGCTATGGGGTTCTGTTATGCACCTTTTGAAAAGCTACAAGTCAGAAAGGCTTTTCTACATAAGCCTACATGCCTCTAGTATCCACTGCCTCTTCTGGCCTTTGGACTCAACATTCCACAGGAGGCAGTGGTCTGGTTAACGAACTAACAACCAACCAAACCTAGCAAAACTCCCTGCCTTTCAGAAAGGGTTGGCTTGTGGACAATTGAGGGAAAGCCAAGCAAGTGAAATTCTTCAGTGCAGCAGATTAGGCAAATTTACTCATTCTATTCCTGAAACAGAAATTTCCTAACTGTACATTACTTCACTACCTTTGTCGAACAAGCTTAACTTCTCTGTCTCATCTCTTCTGTTGACAAGCCCAAACCAGAGCTGCATGGTTGACCTTTTTAGACAGAGGCAGAAAGAACAGATTATTTTTTTTTATTTATTTAAACTGTGCTGCAAATCAGTGTAATTGCTCCTGCTGCAGCAACATCTGCCTTTCCAGATACTGAGAAAGCAGATACTGGAAAGCATCCTGCTAAATAATGGAATTCTGAGATGCAGAAAACAAAAGAAATGCTTGTACAAACTTCTCTGATCTTTCCCCCACCCCACAATCTTTTTTTAAAACATAAAGCACATAACAGAAGAAAACCCACAGAAAATGGCTCTTCCATTTCAAACCAGTTTAGGCACTTAAAAGCTGTATGTGTTTATTTGCCTTTTGTACTTTGTACTTAATCAATATTAATACCAAAAGATGCATGCTATAATTGTTCAGATTTGCATTCTTTTTGTGCATTCTGCCATTTATCACGCTAAATAGTTACTAAATTGATGGTTTTGCTATTTAAAGGCTCTTGTTCTAGTTTTATATGCATGACATCCAGTTGGCAACTCTTTCTGTAGTGGAGTGACAAACATTTTAAAAGCCCTTAAACCTAATACTGCTAAAAAAGAAGTAAAAAATCTAACAAACCAACGACACAATCCTACAAAGAATAATGCCTGTTCAATTATAAAAAAAGGAATAAAGCAACCAAACATGATGTGCTTACCTTTCTGCATATACCTACTGAGAACATTTGGACTCATTGTATGCATCTCTAGAGTAAGAGTTCTGATGTCCATTTTATCCACGTTCAAGTCAACTGGCTAAATCTTCCCTCTCAGTGGGCACATCTTGAGCCCCTGAACTATCCTCGGCTTCAGATGTACAACACTAACTCAAATATATCATTGAGAATGTTGGCAAAATCACAATATTCTGTTACTCCAAAGGAACAAAGTGGAAGTAGAGCAAGCAGTGAGAAAAATTGCTTCAGCTATCCCACACAGTAAAATTCAGTAATCTTGCTATATACCACACAACTTGTGTTGAAATCAATGTGAGCTCTGGGTCTGTCTGAGATTTAAACTTCATCCATTAGTTAATACAACAAAGAAGTTATCCTCTTAAATTGACTAAAAAAACCCATTGTGATCAATTTTTTTAAAAAAGCTTCCTCAGTATAGGCAACATTTCAGAAGGAAAAAAAAGGGGTAATGCAGCCATATTTCTTCTGAATTTGTGATTTGTTGTTCTAACACAAACAGAGAACCTGACCACCAGATGTAAATCGTTGCCAATCAGGTGGCAGCCAGCAGAGCTGGATCTGAAAACCTCGGCAACTTTGTAAATAACGCTGCAATACAAGAGGCTTAACCTACTAAATTTGTCTTTCTTTTCTCTCATAACGTAACAATCACAGCCACACCAAAACAGAATTGCATAACAAGATAACCGTATGTAAAGTTTGAAGGGAAAAAAATGGTCTTAATTGCAAATAAGCTCACAGGGCACATGCCAATGCTGTTCCGTTCCACCCATAACTCTGCCAAAACCCAGCTGCACAGGTCTCCAGGTTCCCAGCACTTTGGTGCCTACATCGGCAGCTATCCTGCTCTCAGCACTGCCATCTAGGAGAGAGCGCCGGCGTACCGCGGGCCGCCTGGAACACCAGCTCCCAGGCAGCAGCATTCCCGGAAAGCATCGCAAAGCTGTTGCTGCTGCTAAAATTTTAACTGCAGCCAGTAGTTAACTACCGGCTGTGCCGGCTCGAAAGCAGCCTCCCCCCAATCCCTCAGCCCTTCCCAAGCGAGGTCCGCTAGGTGCATACACCAGCATCTGCTCCGTGTATCCCGGCGTTCTGTGGCGGGGGAAAACGGGGGGAAAGCCCAGCCTTGTGCCCGCCGCCGCCGTGCCCGGGCCCTGCGGGCGTCCCGGGGGTGCGAGCGGCGCCGGACGAGCCGGGCTGCGGCCGCCCCAGCGCTCCGCGGGCGGCTGCGCGGACACCGCGGGAGCGGCAGGGTAACCCCGCCGGCTGCTCCACCCGGCTCCGGCCCCTCGCCCGGCAGCCCCACCGCGCACCGGCCGGGCTGATGCCACTCGCCCACCTCCGAGCCCCGTCCTTCCCCGAGGGACCGGGTTGCCGCTGTTGCATCTCTCTGCGCGCAGCAGGACGAAACGGGAAACGGCTGCGGGAAAAGCCGAGCAAGGGACGTGCCGTGCCCGCCGCCCCCGCCGCCGGCCGGAGGCGCAGCCCCCGGCGTGCAGCCGCCCCCCGCAGCCCCGGGAGCGGCCGCCGCAGCACGGCACAGCCTCGCCTTACCTCCCCGCCCCGGCTCCGGGGATGCGCCGCAGCTGCTGCCGTGCCCGCCCCCACCTGCGCCGTCCCTCCCAGCCCGGCGCTCAGGTGCGGAGGGAGCACAAAGGCAGCTCTGCGGTGCGGTGGGGGCAATGGGCGCTCCCCCGCCGAGCCCCCGGCCCCGCTACACCAGAGACCCGCCGCCGGCAGCCGCCCGCTCCCCTCCCCTGCCGGTACCGAGCGCCAGCCCACCTCAGCCCGCTGCGGGGCCGCCCCCCCGCCCGAAACCGTGCAACTTGCCCTGAGCCTCCCCTCGCCAGCCCCCCGTGCTGCGGGTGGAGCTGGCACTACGGAGCGCCCCTCAGCCTGAGAAGTTCCCCAGTCCTGTGGGGAGCTGAGGGGGACACGCCACCGCACATAGCCCCCATCACTGACACCCCCGGGCACGTACGGGCAGCCGGAGGTACGGACCTTGCGCCCGGTGCTCGCCAGACAGGGCGGCCGCCGTCCCTCGCCCCGTCGCCGCTGGGTGCGTGTGTGGGGAGGGGGGGACAGGTGACAAGCAGCAGGAAAGGTCTGTGGTGCAACACTGCTCCCGCCTTCCCCCCACCCCGTCTCTGCAGATGCCCCCGGGAAGGGCTGCGAGGCTGGCAGCCGACAACAGCCGCCCCCTCCCCCGGGAAAGCTGTTCTGCCTCCTTCTCCCTCGCTCGCCTTCTTTTCAGCTCGGCCGCTTGACTGACAGGGAGCCTTCCAGCGGCCGCCCACGCGCGCTCCCGTTTCCCCTCAGCCGGAGAGGGAGATGGCGAAGGAGAAAGCATGAATGAAAGAGCCAGGCAGCGAGCGGGAGCAGCCGGCTCGGCCCTCGGGGAGAGCCGAGGCCGCTGCCGCAGTGATGCCTGAGGGCGGCGGGCCCGGCCGGCCGGCCCAGGTGGGCCCCGCACTGTGGGGAGTGAGCCCCCGGCCCCGCGCTGTGGGGACTCCCCGGGCTGTGGGGAAACCCCCGGCCCCTCGCTGTGGGGACTCCCCGGGTTATGGGGAACCCCCGGCCCCGCTGTGGGCTCCTGAGGGAGGGGAGCCAGCGGCCTCTGACTGCCGGTGGCACCCCCAGCATCTCTGCTCAAGAGGGGCTGAGGGGCCGCTTGAAGACACTGCAATGCCTCTGCTGTGTTTGTTCCCACAGGGCAAAAGGTGGAAGGTTGATGCCCTCTTAAACCAGAGACACGACTGTGGCCTTAAGAGATGCCACAGCAACTGGTTAGCTCTTCATCTATAAACCCACTTTGCTCCACCAAAGGCATTCATTTTGTGCTCACAAAAACCCAGCACCTGATGTCTGAACAAGGATTCTTGTCCGGAAGTAAAAGGAGGGGGGAAACAATCTCAAAATTATTTTAAAACCCACTTGATTTTCCCAGTGATTAGTTGGTACTGTGGTGTAGCCTTGTGATCCATTTTTTCCCTCAGATCAGTTGTCCAAAAAAATGCTTGTGACTTGTTAAACACACACTTCACAATTTCTGGCTGGACACCAGAGGTTGCCCCCAGTGCTTTGACATAACTATTGTTGAGTTTGGTTTGTGGTGTTAGTTTCAGTAGCCTTACTGCATAGTCAAACATTAAATGTTCAGGTAGTGGTGGCCTACAAAATAAGTGGCTACTTCCCTACCCATTCACTGAAAATCACTAATTCCTTTAATTAATATTGTATGAGTGTTCTTGGTTTCATTCACTGGAGTTCTTGATTTGAACACCCAAAAGTATTTATTTATTTATTTAAATCTCATTCCATTTAGATGGAAAAGAACATTTTCTGCTTCTGAATATGCATGGGAAATTTTGTTATATGCTGGTACATACATTGCACGCTGCACTTGAGACATATCTGCATTTGCAGTTATGTAATCAATAAACATGGGGTTTCGTCCCATGAATCTAGAATCACATTCTGAGCTGTTTTAAACCAGTATGCCTCCACAAATTTAATGCCTGCCAGAAAATTTATATCAGCTAAAATTTTAGCCTCTGAATTTAAAAAAAGCTGCTTTTTATTTCTGTGTTAGGGACTTTGCTTTTTAAATTTTCTGTTCCTGAATACTGAGTGGACAATATAGCATTGTCAAATCTTTTGCTATAGAACAAAGAATGTATTATGTATTTGTTTTATAAGGTTCTTATGTTTTTGGTAATAGTTCAGCATGACTCACCTACAGTACATATCACTGCCACAGCTGTTGTAAACCTTCTTCTGAGTCAGAGAATGACTTTATGACCCAGAATTCTGGCAGTGAGTACTATCCTAGTGATTTTCCCAATTAAGAGAGAATTGTGAGTTGGTATCAGAGCAGGGTGAGTCAGTTTGATGTAAGGCAAAACTAAACTTGTCAGTTACTCCTGCACTAGGTCAGTTTCCTCTTCCCTTCCAAAAGTCAGTGTTATGAAAACCTGGCATCATCTTGTGATGGGACCTCCTCTGAGAGTTCAGAAAGACTGCAGTGGACCGTGGAATCAGTTCTCCTTATTCCCAGATGCTCTAAGCTACTGTACCAACCATCTATTGCTCACTGCCATGGGGTGCACAGTAGCTTTGCAGGGTTTTGGGGCTGGCAGCAGCAAAGAGCTGAGAGGCAGCAGGGTTTCTCTGCTGTATTCTGAGAAATCATTTTGCTTCTTGAGCATACCCAAGTGCAGAAGGTCTGACATTAAAACCACATGTGGTTCTCTGAAAAACATCCAAAATCTACACAAACTGATTTTGAATAACAACACTTGGGTACCCTGTACTCTGCAGAGAACGTGGTGGAATCCATCAGCCACCTAGTTGCTATTAAAATTGTGTCAGAAAATAAGGGGCTATAATTTGGGATTGGATGCATGGATGGGCTGTGAAGGCATGATGAACTTGAGTTAGGCTGGTGGCAACCTGGGTTTGCTCTGGTGTTTTGTCACTGTGACACAATAAGGATGGGTTTAAGTGTGAGATTGTGGTGAGGCCAACATCACACACAGGGCAGAGAGTGGAGATGTAGTGACCAGCAAGCTGGGTGTATTGCCAGCCATGCCAAGGGACTTCAGTGTTGACTCTGGCAGCAACTGCCTGCTGGGCAGGCAGAGGTTCCTGACTCAAGATCAGGGTTGAACTTTGGGTGAAGCACAACTGATGAGGCAGGTTTGAAATAGTGTTCAGAAGATGTAAGTAATTTTGGGGCGCCCACGGATAAAGCTGTAGAACAGAGGCTATTGGTGAATTTTGTAGAAAAGTTTGACCTTGCTTAGAGTGAAGTATTTGCACTATACTGCATCTGAGGCAGCTGTTAAGGATCCTGGTACAGGTTAAGGTGGGAATAGCTGGGAATTTGTAACATTTAAAGTTGATGTGCTCTTGTATTCATGTCCTTGTTATTAGTTTACATTCATTTGATTTCATGGTCCAGAAAGTCATTGACATATCTAACCCATCTGGTTTGTAAACAGCTTTGGGTTTTATTTCCTGTTTGACCTGCTGGACATGCTTTAACCTTGGCTGATCTGCTGGGAAGAAGCTCTCTGGAGAAGTATCTGGGGGTCCTGGTGGGCAACAAGCTGTCCATGACGCATCAGCGTGTCCTTGTGGCCAGGAAGGCCAATGATATCCTGGGGGCATTAGGAAGAGCACTGCCAGCAGGTCAAGGTCCCTCTGCTCAGCCCTGGTGAGGCACATCTGGGGTACTGTGCTGAACTCTGGGCTCCTCAGAACAACAGAGACATGGAGCTCCTGGAGTGGGTGCAGTGGAGAGCTACAAAGATGGTTAAGGATCTGGAGCATCTCTCCTTTGAGGAATGGATGAGGGAGCTGGGTCTGTTCAGCCAGAGCAGGTTATGGCCAGAGTCTCTGGGAAGAGTCTGTATAGTGGATTCTGGTTAGAGAAGGAAGAATATGCATGTGAACCATCTGCAGGAAGTGAATTGGATTGGTGTGGAAGCACAGGCAGAATGCAGGGAGCTTTGTATCAAATGCTGCCTGTTTCATTGGCCCCTTTGTTTTGTAGGACCTTCCACATCTTTCCCTCTGACCAGCTTTTTTATATCTGTATGCAGAATACAAATCCAGATAGCTTTACTGAAGTGAACAGAGCCACACCACATTTGTTTTGGTTAAATATGAAATTCAAACTGGAGGGTTGTTTTCATGCAGTAAACTTGGTAGGAGCATAAGGGAGAAATGCAACTTAAAATAGCATTTGGGAAATATATATAGCAAAATGAACAAACAATATGCAGTGAGTCATGTCCAGCGGTTCTTGCAGAGGATCTTCTCTGAGGAAACTAGCTGGGAATAACTTTTGCTTGTCTGAAGCTGTAGCTACCCTCTGGGTACAGCATTTTGGCAGTGGCCAGTGGATTCCTCAGTGGGTGCAGAGCATTCTCTGGGCAGAGGTAATTGCAGGACTGGACTGTGGGCAATCATGCACTGGGAGACCCTGTACAAGCTAGCAGAGAAATCTTCCAGCACAGTTAAATAAAAAATATTTAAAATCTGGTTTGTCTGGTAAGTGGAGACCAAGAACCACCATTTTACTCATGGCCAAGGGCTATATTGGATGATACCCAAGGCACATGACAAATGCCACTGTCCTGATGGAATCTGTTACAACAGTTATCCTCTTACCTGCTGCTATGCAGACCTATCGTATAAGCTGGTGGCACAGCTGCCCTGAAGCAAAACTAACTGTACCAAGGCAGAAGGCAGCAGCACAGGGCAGCTCTACTTTTATGAGCTTCCAAACCAAGAAACCAGATAGAATTGGCCAGGCTGGGAGGCAGCAGTTTGGCCATCTCTATTAAATATAAAACTCAACACAGAGCAGAGAGAAGGGGCTCTGATGACACTATTTCAGCTTTGTTCTCATGGTAACCATTATGTCATCAGGATACCATGGTTACTATAATACTACTTATATTTCAAATGTTAAAAAAGGCAGAAGGAGGAAAAAAAAACTTTCCCCAAAGTTGAGAAAGAGATGTGTTTATTCAGAACCAAGTAGTCACAAGGAAGAGTTAACCAGGAGTTATTAATACTTCCTGGAAAAGCCATTTTGAAACTGTGAAGGATTGTTTTATTTAGTAATTATTGTTTCTTACTGTTTCTGTTGCTGTCCCTGTCACCATATGGTGCATGCCCTGGGGTTTCCCCTCTCAGCTTTGTCACCAGCAGCTATTTTGATAAATGCGCACTGTGCAAGGTTACCATGGTCAGATTCAAAACTTTGGGAGTATAATTTGTGCTTGAGTTATAAACCTCAATTTGCACAGAAGTCAGAAATAAAAAAATTCAGAAGTATAAGATTGGGACTGCGAGATTATCTCATTTGAGAGGTTCAAGCTAAGCAAGGGAAGTCTTGGCTTGGATGCTTTCAAGATGCTGAAGCATATGGCTCAGAGGAAATCAGAATGGCAGCTTGCTATTCCTTGTTTGAGGACAAAAAGTATACTGATGGCAGGAGGTTTTCAGGGAATCAGGCCTGCAGACCCCTACAGCATGAGAGACCTTTGCTACAGGAGAGAACAAGAGCTCTGACACTGTGAGAATGTATGATTTTGAAAATGGACTGATAATGAGAAGTGAAAGAGCTTTAGATCATTTTATGTGTGAATCTAAAAAAAAAAAAGAACTAAAATAGACAATGCACATATTTCCAAATGCAGCTGGTGTTTGGGACCTTTGATATTAGGTAGCTGCTCAACTTAAGACTGTTTCCAGAGGTCACTGGGTGTTCTATGCATTGTTGGTGTCAGGTCCTGAGAGGTAGTTTGAGACAGACTCCACAAATGCAGTGCATTTAAAATTTCAAAATCACTTTTTGACACTCTCGAGAGTTCAGGACTGCTCGTTTGGGCAAGGCTGATTTTGAAATGGTTATTAAAAATGATAAACAAAATATTAGATATTAAGATCTGATGGGGAAATTGAAAAATCAAAATAATTTTGTTACGATCAGGTAATTACATAAGTTATTACCTGTATTGTTCTTCCTCTTTCCCCTGATACTTGTTATCCCTGATTAAAGTAAATTTTAAATTATTATAAAATTACTAAATTGGAAAGTATATTTTTGAGGCCAGGGTTGTAGTTTTCTATACCAACTGAACAGGGTCGTAACAAAGCAGGTCAGACTCTTGCAGAAGCATGAAACTACCAGATCTGGATTTTAGATGCAGTCTGAATTGAGAAGTATAGTATCTCACATATATTTTTATATGTGTGTATGCACTCACAACTGTGAACATTTGTTATATTAGCCAGTAGGAAAAAGGACTAATGGCTGCTGTGTAAACCTAATTGTAAAAAAACCAATGCAATGTGTACAGTCAATTCTGAAATATTTCCCTTTAATACACATCGAGCTTCCTGAAGCATTGAAGTACCCCACTTACCCCTAGATTGATTTTATCTCTCTGCAGGATCCCTCCTGTCCATATCTAGCATCCAAAACATTGTCTCTGCATGCATTTTTCCTTCTTGCTGTTGCATATTTTACATACAAATAGTCAAATCAGGAAAGTTTTGATAAAACCAACAGCAGTCACCATCCAGACCTTCCTATACAAAAAAATCCATAGTCCAGCTTCATCGATTTTGGGGTGAAAAAGCTGAAATCTGAAAGGAAGGGATGATGCTATAGAGAATATTCCTCTTGACTATAAAAATTTCTATGCCAGCAAACAGTTAGTGGTGTTTCTAGCAAATTCCCTCTCTCTAGATTAAACAATCAGCTGCCCTTTCTTAATGTTCACTGTAGCCTAGCTCATTTTGTACATCTGTTGTAGTCTTGCAAATATTAGTAAACAAGCCTTTCACAGCATGCCTTGCTGCTAAGCAGCACTGACAGACACTTGAGATAGCTGGAGTCCCTATAGCTGGGCATGGCTAAAGATTTTACCTGTTTATCTGTCTGATTTAATAGTCCTTTTGATCCAGAATCAAAAAAATTTATGTCCAAAGCCACAAATAAGTACATTTGATCCAGAGTTACCATAGAAAAATGTTCCATAGAGAGTATTTTCTGAATTGAAATAGTCTTACCACAGTCAGAAATATTTCAAATATGGAAATTCAGATAATTCATTCATGAAGTGATCACTTCTGTGATGCTTCCTAAGTTTTCCATGTGTCTGTGATAAACATCCTTTGCTACTGCAGTTCATTCATTGCCAGTATGTAGGAGCAATTATGGTTGTACATGGGGATGTAAAGGATATATATGAATAAAGGGGACCTTGAGGGATGGCAGGCTAAAATACTGAACCCGGGAAATCAAATTGATTAGGGCCTTATGATCAATACCCTGAGCAGAGATAATTTCAGTATTGTATTTCTATAAGATCACCACCATAGAAAATAACTCTTTGTGCTTTAATAGTATCATGGTGTCTTAAAAAATGCCTTTAGTATACTAGGAAAAGACAAGATATGTCTGTGGTTTAATTAGGTTTAAGAGCATATAACCAGCCAAGAATTTTAATTTATGCATCATGGCAGGTAACATAAAGACAAAATGTATATCCTTTTGCTGAAAATAACTTGATTAAGAAACCAAGGACCTACATATTGTGTGTAGTCATCAGAAGTTGGCATATGCTCTGCAAGACTGCTTTGTCTGGCACCTGAAGCTGTTGACAAGCTTTTTCTTTGAATTCTTCTAGTTGGTATTCGTTCCCAGTCTCGTTGTCACTTAGCTCTTCTGAACTGCCAGCAGCAGCGCCCTTTCTTTCAGCCTGTTGTGACAAAGCCAGTTCACCAGGCGCTGCTCAGAAGTTACTCCAAGCTGTGACATATGGGAGCTTATGAATCAGGTTTTCCCAATTGGAAAAGTATCAATAATCAAAAATTACAATGAAAAAAACCAAGAAGAGCCTTATTGCTATTCTTTAACAGCACTGTCTGCCATGTGATTTATTACCTCTCTCTATGCAACATACAAACACTGTTAAATTTATATATTGTAAGAAACATAGAATTTTAACTTTTTGTGTTAACCACATGAGAAAGAAATAAGTCATTCCCATTATCCAGTGCTTGGGAAAGCACACCAGTTGGTGTGTGTGACACTCACAGTGGGAGTAGCTGACATGGGATCCATATGGCACTTAAGCATGGAATTCAGCAAGAGAAACTGAAAGGTCATCCAAACTTCAGCTGGAGAGAGAGCTTCATCTTTAGATTAAAAAGAAATTAGTTACCTGTGGCCAACTGTTTTATCACTATCCTGCATCTTTATCTATATTCTGTAGCTTTATCTTCTTAAAAGGACACAGAGGTGGACTGTCACTGGCCTGAGTAGGAGGAGGCAAATAAATGGGTATTACTAAAGAAAGCAAGTGCACTTGCTCCAAGCTCTGAGATTTTCTGTTTGTGTTGGTTTTGGCTGGGCTAGAGTTAGTTTTCTTCACAGTAATTGGTGTGGGGCTGTGTTTCGGATTTGTGCTGGAAACAGTGCTGGTAATACAGGGATGTTTTCATTGTTGCTGAGCAGCACTTGCACAGAGCCAAGGCCTTTTCTACCTCTCAGCCCCCCATCAATGTGGAGGCTGAGAGAGCACAAGAAGTTAGGAGGGGACACAGTCAGGACAGCTGACCCCAGCTGCCCAGAGGGACATTCCTCACTGTATGGCATCAGGCTTAGTTACAAAGCTGGGCAAGAAGAAGGGATGGGAGGATGTTTGGAGTGATGGTGTTTGCTTTCCCCAGTCAGTTACATGTGATGGAGCCTGGCTGTGCTGGGCATGGCTGAGCACCTGCCTGCCCTTGGGAAGGGGGAATCCATTTTGCTTTACCTATAAAACTGTCTCTATATCAACCCAGGAGTTTACCCACTTCATGTGAATTTCTAGAGTTGTTTGAATGCAAATAGCTATTGGAACAGTTCAACAATTAGGAAACAAAGGAGTTGAGAATAAGTTCCTGTTCATCTGCCAAAGTGTCAGCTGAAAGATCTCTTCCAGTTTTCATTGCAATGTGATGGTGAGAGACTCGCCTAAAGCAGCACTGAGGCATGACTAGACCCGTATTCCAAAGTCAATTCTATCTGACATCCATTTTGCTTGTTAAAATGACAGTATTTTAGTTCCTTCATTTAAATGTCGATTCTGTGGACATTATCTCTTTTACCTATCTATATTTATTGATGCAATGCCCCAAAAGAGCAGGAAAGAAGCAAAAGGGTGACCTTCGGTTTCAATTTCATGTCACCAGGACTCAAGTGACCTGGTGTCTCTTGTTGATTCAGAGCAGTGACACCCCTCACTAACATATTGCAAACACAGACAAAAGTAACACAGGAGATGCTGTTGCTTGTGTTATTACTCACTTCCTAGTTCCAACTTAAGAATATTAGTAAAGAGTGTTACACAAACTGTTGATACTGTTTTAACAAGAAATGTAGTACAATGCATTGTAGGAGTATAGAGTGATACAATTTTCCTCTGTGGGTTGGAGAAAGTATTTTTCTGAGTGTTTGGATTACATAGACTACATAAAATTAGTCTAGTTGTTGCTAATTGTTCTAACGCCCACCTTCTCCTCTTACATGGTTTTATCATTGCTGGCATCATTATTCAGTCAGTACAGAAGTGGACAAAGAGTCAGAATTCCTGGCTCCTCTGAGTAATTTGGGTTTTACTAGGTTTTTGTGTCCTTGGATCAGTCAGAGCTCAGTCTCTTTGTGCTTCCATCCCTCTGTATAAAAGCAAAAGTAACATGGAGGGTCATATATTTATGCCTAGGGTTCTTTCCCACTCTTTGCAGTAAAAGAGGAAATAAATGTAAACATTTTGTCCCATGTGAAAATCTAGTATTTGAAAATTTGTGTTTATCAGGAATTGGGCCAAACTTCTTCCCTCTTCACCACAAATCAATTAATGCAAAACCAGCATGCATGGTAATATTGATATGCTTTCCTTTCTGTGGGTTGAAAAGTTACAATAAGTGCTGATTATGAATTGGAGGCCTCAGATATTTCTCTAATCCTAAAGTGAATTGGCTGTATTATGTTCCCTGAACTTTTGATTTTTTATTTGAATTCAGTTTGATTTGTCTCTGTTTTTGACTTGTCACTGTGTCACCTGAGTGACATGATTGTCATGCCAACCCACTGGGTCTCCCTAAAATTGCTGAGGGCCAGAGGAGTCTCAGGGCACACTGTTGGTTGCCCTACCTTGTGCCCATTCTGAATTAACAGGAGAACTCAGCTGGGATTGAACTAAAAAAGCACGAGCCAGTGGTACTGGTTTTCACAGGTGCAAATGAACATTGATGTGACTCAGAACCATTCCAGCTTGGCTCAAACACATGAATTTATTGGTGAGAAGGAGCAAAGGCCAGGGTTCTTGGCACCAGGAGACTGAAGCATTCCCTTCATCTACCACATTCATGACAGTGGTGTTGGGGAGAAATGGGAAAATGCAAGATATACAAGAACACTGCTAATATGAGTTTGGAAACCTGTGCAGGGTGAAATAGTTGCACCTTGCGAGGAAAACAATAGTTAACATTTCAGAATCCTGTGTTTCTGTCATGGGCATAAGTGGTTCATGATGGCTGAAGATAGACCATATTTTTATCTGGAGAATGCCATTCAAAAGCAAAGTCAGTGATTTTAGCAAACTGCCCCCATCCCAAGGGACATTTGATCATCAGTTTAGAGCTGTTTCAATAGGTCTAATAAGAGTAAATTCAGTGACCTTCATGCTGTCCAAATATTTTGCAACATGTTGAATGCAGAGACTTTTCAAAAAGCTTGCTTAGAGATATCAGAACTACAGAAACCAGCCTGGACCTTTTAGAAAACTAACATCTAAGGAAAATATGAACTAGGACATGATTTTTGAAAAAATAATAGCATATTTTCTTGCAGTACAAGGTTAGTTTTTGGCTGCCACTCTAACTTCTTTGCAGAAAGGCAAAGAATTGCAGCAGGAATGGCTGGGATTTCACTGATTTAATATTTAAAAATTAATATTCCTGCCTCCTGTCTGAGTGGGCTGTAATTCTGTGTCCTGAAGCATTCTGAGCTCTCAGCTGCCCCCCCAGTGGGGTGTTCTAAACCTCCTGGTTTGTTCTGCTTGCATCTAAATGTCACCTCTGGCTCTGAAAACCACTTAAGGTACTTCAGGAACGCTCTCTCAAGGCAGCTGTCACCTCCTGGGAGAAAACAACAGCTTCCAGTGAATGGCACTGAATGGTTAGAAAAGACTCAGAAGGGGAGGGGGGGAAAAAGCATTTGTCAATATTTTTTTGTTGGTTTGGGTTTTGTTGCTGTTATTGGTGTTGTTGATTTTTTTTTCCCCAGAGACATAAAAGTGTATGGTTGCATCCTGTGTTTGAATGTTGTTGTACTGGATCAGAGCAGAGATTGTGAAGCTGCTATATTTTATGCCTGGTGCTTTTAGGAGCAAGAGAAAGTCGGTGGGGATTTTGTATATGGAGTTATTGATATGTGTGACCAATGATGAGCAAATTAGATCCAGATCAGAAATTCTGAGAAGCTCTTCAGTCATCAAGAAAAATTAGTGTTTATTTATTTACTTTTTAATTTGCATTGATAAACCTGGATGTTCTTGGGACCTGCTCTGTTATGGTCAGACCGCTTGACCGGGCTACTTCTACCACATATTTTTTCAGAATTCCCCAATATTTGTGACTGGGAGAGTTTGAAAATTCTAGATTGTTTAGAAACATGGCTGCTTCTTAATGCATGGAGTTTTTTTCACCCTAAAGGCCTGGATATTCTCTCTCTTTCATTTACTCTCTTAGTTTTGATGTAGGCTCTAAGCAAGGGTTACTGCTGTGTGGGTCTACTGGTTTTGCCTTTCTATTATACCGTGCTTTTACATAATCATCAGGAGTGCCTAGAGCACAGGATGGGCACCTTTCCCATCTGGTTTTACAAGCATAAATAAATACTTATAGAAAAGACAGCTGTGGCAGTTCCCCCTCTTTTCTGATAGATCTCTCTTCAAAGCTGTGGATCAAAAGAGCAGTGCAAATATTCAGCAGCAGGGACCATGACTCTTGAGTACTGCACAGAAGAGTCACATGTGAACTTCTAAGCCTGCATAAGTAACCTTCCAAAATGCAGGTTGAAAAAATAACAAACACACTTACCTTGCCAACAGGGAAAGCAAGCGCCTCCTGTCACTCAGAGCAACTCTCAGAGGCATTGCAATCATGTATGGAAGCTGAAGGAAGCCTGTGTGAGGCCCTCTACCTTCAGAAATGTGACAGAAATTCAAGGCTGCTTTCACTGAGACACCAGAAATGACACTGCAAGAGACTCAAGAGATCTGAATTAAAATTCCATCTCTGACACAGACCTTTGGAGTGTATGAGCAAATTACCATGTCCCTCAGTTCCTTCTGATAAGAAAAAAGGATGATAATATTTTTTTTTCTCTGTCTTGTATCAGAGCACCAGACTGAGGCCATTTCTCGCTAAATAGATGTATTGGAACTCAAGCCCTCTTGGAGCAGCTAAGCAAGAAATACAGAAGTGAAAATAGGTGTAAGTAGGTAGCTAAATTATTTCTAATACCTTGAAGTTAATGTGGGATGTGCTGTTTTTGCTTTTATATACTAAATAACATTTATCTTTTTATGAAGACAGATAAGTTTTATAGAAAAATTTACTTGGGAGAAATGCAAGTAAAAAGTCTTGGCTGTAGCCAACTATTTTCTTCATATAAAACCAGTGACGCAAGAGAGAATTTTATTACTGCATATGCTCACAAAACAGCTCAAAAACAGCTCATCCACGGTCCTACCTCTAAGTAGAAACACCTAAACCTTACTCTTGTATTCTAAATGTTTGTTGTTTTTGTTTTCAAATCTCATTTCAGCCTGTCTTTGGATGTCAAACGTTGATGTAACAAGACATCTGCTGGTGTCCTGAAACTTCATCTCTGGTTGGTAAAATTAATTTTGTTTCTCTAAAGCTGGTTACTAGAACTGGTATTTTACAGTAAAGAATGCATCTCCTCCCTAACCAGTACTCATCATTGATTTGGGCTAAATAAAGCAGGTTCTTTGCTGTCTGGCTATCCATCTGTAAAGAGCATTCCTTAAAAAAAAGTAATCTGTTTATGCAGGATTTTGTGGCGACATAAATAAATGTGTGAGGCAGTACAGGACAACAGATAAGCAGACTGGTGTTTAAAGCGTGGAATCCCACGAGTAAAAGGTTGTTTCTTATCCTGAATGACTGAGGAAAGGGGAGGGCAAAGGAAACTGCAGTAACTCCACAGCTCCATAGATGTCACCAGCTTTTCGCTCCAGCCTTCCCCAAACGTTTTGGTTCGTACCTATCTCCCTCCAGCCATTTATTCTGTAGCCCCAGAGGGACTGTTTTTTGGATGATGAAATACTGCAGAGTGCAAATTAAAAGCTGCCAGCACTGAGCTGTGCCTGGACAGGAGATACAAAATGGAAAATGTAAACAGTAATTACAATTACATCTTAAGCAAACATACTTACTTAACAGGAGTCTTACAACAGTGTGAACTTCTTTTTTAGATATTGAGAGCTAAATCATGATCACATTTCCTGAGCTTTGTTAAAAATTATTTATGAAGGTTATTTGCAACGTTTTGCCTCCTTTTGGAATTCTCACGTAAAAATCTAAACCACGTAATTTCCTTTCATGTAACACCCACAGTAGTCATGCACTGTTCTTTTGGAGCTGGGAACTTCTCTACAAAATGGCAAGGGCAGTTCCAAAAAAGAAAAAAAAAAGGTACAGAAGGAAAAATACCCCCCTTTTACCATCCTCAAAGACAGTAACTCAGGTGCTGATTTCAGATAAGGAGCCAAAGGTACGAAGATAGGACAAGGTGGAAGGGGAACAGAGAAGAAGGAGGAATATTTGCTTGTTGAAATGAGATTTTTGTAGCATAAAGCAACCTCTTTAATAAACAACTCGATCTGTATGAGAGATTGCTTTGTTAGTTAAAGAACAGCACCCCAGGGGGTTCAAATTTGAGTCCCAAGTGGAGCAGCTGCCGTGGCACTGGAGAGGGTGGCTGTGCATTAGCTGTGCCACTGTCCCACCACACACATCTTTTCTTGGTGGTCCCAGGGTCCATTGATTCTGGTAGTCAAAGCCCTGCTTAGGGCCCTGAGGCCAGCTTATCTCTACTACATCAGTGGGGAAAAGCTGTAAGTGTTGCTGTTGTATTCAAGGGAAGATGCAGATGGATTGAAAGCAGGTTTGTACGGCAGTATTTGGCTGGAGGTGTGGGGAGATAGGCACCTCAATGCAGCAATACTTTCAGAGAAACTCCTTTAGTCCTTGTATGACAGGTATCTGCAAGGGGTTCTGCCAGCATAGCCAGAGCTTGGCTGTGGTTCCTGGGGGCCAGCCCTGGCCAAAACAACCATGCCCTAGCCCAGTGTTCTGACACAGGCTTCACTCAGTCCCTCATGAGAGTGCCCCAAAGAGTGGGACTGTCCTGGCTTAAAGTTTAAGTCAGGCACCAGAGGCAGGATGGAGAGATCAGAGAGTGAGGTTAGGAGAGGGGCACATCATAGCAGGGGAGCAGTAGGGTCTGGCTGCTGGGATCCTTGGGCCAGAGGTTTGTCCAAGAGATCCCACATCTAGCTAGCCCATAGTCATGCACCTAGAGGGGATGCAGACCAGGACAATGCTTTTCTCTTGAATTTTGAAGAATTTTCTTGAGGCAGCAGGGAGAAATACTAAAAACCAACACATGCTTTCTTCAGGATTTCAATTTTTAAAATTGTATCTTAAAATATATTTTAAAGCTTTGTTAGTAAGTGATCCTCAAGAATTTGAAAATGCATATTAGCTCAGCTGGTAGTGACCCTGCAACACTCCACTGTTAATAAGTAATCAGCACTTCTAATACAATGCCTTTCACCTTTGGGATGGAGGACCATCCCCTAATTTGATTACAAGGCTATACTTCAGTACAATGTCACCACCAGTGCTATTGCTGTGAATTTACATTGGTGTAATAGCAAGCAGAATTTGTTCCTAAAAGAGAGGCAGTGAAAAATGAACATATACTATAATTTCCCAAGTGGTAGATTTTCATGTTATTTATGTTCATTCAGGATTTGAATCTCAGAGATTGAATTAATTTCAGATCTCCTACCACCTGACCCAAAACAAAAACCAAACAGCTGTGTTTGTTACTGCTTGGTAATATATTTTTCCAGGAAAACACAGCTTAATCTGGCCTCTGCTGAAATAGCTGTCTGTTGTTTGTGCTTTGCAAAGCACACCAGTAACTGAAAAAGAAGTATCTGCCTACCGCAGAAAATGTACCTTTTAACTTTCGTGCAGTTCAACAATGTGTCAAAAATGGGTGTGGAATGAAGTTTTTAAATCCTATTCAATGGAAAGAAAGGAGATGGTAAAACTAGGAGAGTACCAGGAGGAAGTGCTTAGTTTGGTTTATTGTTTGAAGCAGAAAAAACCCACACTGTTCAAGAAAAGGGGCAATGACCCAAGAGACTGCAAATGTGCAAATGTGAGTAGAAATTCTGAGCACAGAAGAGTCCACTTTCTGGAGAACTATGTAAAATAGGAACCAAGAGTAGGCTCATTTACCATATTGACCAGGACGCATGATTTAATCCCTGAATGACATCAATTATGTAGATCTTGTCTGATCTCAAAATCTGAAAAAAAGCACTTGGGACCCAAAGCTGAGGTTTTAGAAGGCGTCAGCTTTTTCTGAACACCAGTACTGACAGGCTGGGTCCTGTGGGGGCAGAGAGAAATGTTTTGTCCTGCTCTAGCACAGTCAGACCTTTGGGGATTCAGGCTTCTCTGCCTGGGAGGAGGAAAGAAGTTGTCTTTTATGCTGAACTCTGAAGGTGGAAAGCAGCTGAGATCCCAAATGGCTTTAGTTGTTGTACATGAGGGGCAGAATGTCATGGTGACTGGAAATGGAGCTTGTGGATGGACAGACACAAGCTGTGCTGTGCTCTCCTCCATACAGTTCAGTAAGGTGTCTTGGGGCTGCTCTGGATCATTCCGTTCTGAACTTTGTTTTTTTATGTGCAGTGATGCTTGGAGATGGAGATGAACATATGTATGAATGGGAAATTCACAAATATTCACATCCGTCTATATATTTAAATAGCAGAAGAAAATAAGCTTTTAATCTCTCTTATTTCAAGAAACAGAGTTCTGGTCTATTCTTTTCATGCAACTTGCTAATGAGCAGACAATAAGACTGTTACATACTTTTTAAATGAATAGATTATGTGGTTGAAAAAGGAAGCATTATTTCAATTAGTTATGCCAGTTGTGAATTATAATGCAGTTCTAATTGAAGAAAAGGGAAATCCACATGAATATTCACAATATCCACTGCATTAATCAAGATGAGATGCCTTGCAATGGATACTGAATGAATAATAATGAAACACCAAGAATAAAATGTCACAGTTCAGAGGTATTACATCTTACCTCTTCCATGCACCAGACCGTCAGGATTAATTGAACCAGTGCAAAATTTTATGGCTGGTGGCATGTTCATTGTTGCTAAAAGGAAATGAGAGTGTAGGCACATTTTAGCTCATTTATCAAAAGCTGGTTCATCCAGAACTTTTTACAAAACTCAGCTGATTAAGTTTCCTGAATCAGTTTTTCCAGCCAGTTACAGAAGCATGGACCCATCTTTGTTGGATATTTTTGTACCACAGTTCACTAAAGGAAAATATATGTGAGGACACATAGACAAACATTTTCAAACTATTTTAGTTGTTTGGAGAGAATTATATGTCTTTTTGATATGAAATATTTTTTAACTATCTCACAGGGTTTGCCTTCTGGAAGAGCTGATGTGCAAATGGTTCTTTGATACTGCTATTATATATTTTGAACTTTCAAAATTGTGTTTTATTACAGAGAGAGGAAAATTCTACCTCAACAACTTTTGTCCATCTCCTGATATTTGTCTGGAATCTTAAGTGTGATTAACCAGCAGAAATGTGGTAGTAAAACTGAAGAATTTGGATTGCTGATTTTGCCTGTAAATTAAGCTTTTTCCTGCTTATCCAAAAGCACAACACAGAGCAAATGTACTTATTCCAAAAAACAGGAGGATAATTCACTTCTATTATAACCAGTTTAGATGAGCCAATGTGAATATTAAATTATATGATTATGCTAGTAGCTGAGTTATGAAAAAATGAACTTTTAATCCTGGTGAGAACACCAGAAGCTTGGTCCATGCACCTGCTTGGGAAAAAATGCAGGGCCCAGTTCTTCTCTTATATACTCTGGTCTGCTACACATTAATAAAATTCAGAGTCAGATTGAATAGGATGTTCTCTAATCACAGACCTTAGACTGCTGTCCTCACAATGAGCTTTGTGTGTCTCCCTAAAACAGTCTGCACAAAGCAGGCATCCAGTTTGGGCTCAGAAACAGAGAATTTGCTGCTTCCCCTGCTGGTCTGTTCCAATGGTTAGTCACTCTCACTCTTAAAAATGTGTTACTTATTTCCCATCTGGCATCCAGATATGGGAATGTATGTTAGAATAGCTCTGCTGACTTTAATCTGTTACTTCTGATGAGAAGAGAAACAGGCTTGAGGTCTGTTTGCTCCTGAGCCCATTAGTGCTGCAGGTCTGAGTGCTTGGTGCCAGCTATTCCAGCCAGCAAGCTGGGGGTGCTCCTTACTGTCTCATGACTTTCTTCTGCTTGTTCCCCTAAGTGAGCATTTGTTCACTGAGTCAGCCCTTACATGCCTGTTCTACCCACTCCTTTTCCCCACTTTCTCCCCCAGTAGGGAATTGTTGCAAAGTGCAGGGGTGCACAGTGCCTGCCATTTCCACGAGCAGGACAGTTCATTCTGCCCATTGATAAGTTATTCTGACTCTTTGAAGCACACATGTGTGTTGCACACAAAACCACGGCAAACCCACTCAGAGTCTGTCTCAGAAATTCCTGCTGAAAGCTGTCAGTTATCCCACACTGACGTGAGCACCCTTTTGGTCTTTTAAAGGTCAAACCTATCCTGTTGAAGAGGATCAGAAAGTCAGTACATGACAATTCAGGCAGTTGCTAGAGAGTGATAAAATTTCCATTTTAGATCAATAATAGTCTATGACACTGTCTAGGTAACAATTTTAACACTTCTGCTACGACAAGATTTTGTAATGTCGCAGCTAATCCTGTAATGATATCGCCACCTGGTGCCTGCTGCATCGTATACCAAGCTGCAGGAAACGCAGGGTTACTATGACAATTTCTGTGGCAGGTGCTGTGGGCTTCATGTAAAATATTTGGCTCAAAATGCTTCTCGTGAGGTGGGCAGGATGGGCACAGGTGATACCGAAATGCTAGAGTCTTGGTGTGTGATGATTTTGGAATGTGGTGGTTGTCACCATAGTGCCATTTGTGAAGCCAGTATAACCCTGTAGTTTGCTGCAGGGTGTGTCTGCTGAGGGACACTGAGGTGGTGGCTGTGTCCCCTGTTAGCACCATGCAGTGCAGCAGGTGCTGCAGGTCAGTGTTCTGGCAATACCCTTCCACCTCTTCATCCATTGTCCAAGGAAACTTCTCTTTTTTTGAATACTTTTCAAATGCAGAAGAATTCTTTTTCATTTCTATGGCTTTGGTATTGGAGGGACATTGAATCACTCATCAAGAGCCAGTTTCTGCTTCACTGAAAGTGAGAAGTCTCACAAGGTTCCAGAGCTAGCATTTAGCCTTTGCTATATTGCACACATAATGAGTGCTGCAGGAGATAAACCTTCAGGACAGCATTGTAATCTCTAGATATGCTGGGCAGATGACATCTAGAGATCTGATTTTATTCTATAATTTTAGTTAGGTTTAGGATCACCTCCTTGTAGGTTCAATCCAGAGAAGATTCAATTTCTGTACCTTAATATGCTGTGAATCCTTCATCCATACCAACTTAGCTGAAGAGGTCTGTGCTGCTGTGACAAGCAATTCTATTCCTTCTGAGTCAAGTGAGTCCTGGAATGGCCTCTTCCTCACATCCTCTCTGCACATTGTCTTGGAGGGAGTACTTTTGGACAACACTGGGACACCATCCCATGCTGTGCTGAGCTAGAGAGTTTCACAATTGCTTCACTGTGCAGAAGGGAACCAGGAATTTGGCCACAACCATTTCCTAAGCTCCTTATATTGTGCTGTGGGTTGCAAGAGCTTTTGTGTCCTAGGCCAAGCAGAGGTGCCAGCTCACCCTTCCACCCTAAAATGCAGGCTTCAAGCAGGAGAAATATTCCCCTGTGTGCTGTTGTTGCATGAGGCCACATGATGTCATGAGAAGGGTGAGCTGGGCAGTGGGGTGGGCTGGTTGTGAGCACAGGGAAAGGTGCAGCAGCTGGGAAGTCTGGAAGAGCAAAAGATCCTGGAGTGCTATGACTTTTTGTGGTAGGTTTTCCTCTGCCAGGGAAGAATGGGTCAAATCAAGATACAGAAGGAAGAAGGTTGAACAGAGAAGTTGGGGCTAGAGGAGAGAGATTGTTGGGGCAGATGGCAAGCTCAGAGGTCACCTCAGAGAGAATCTACTCCTGAAAACAGTGCTTAGTTCTTCACATCCCCCATTCCTCTTTCTGTCACAAAGTATGGGGAAGGGGAATAGCACAATCTGGCCTACCAAGATGTTTCCAGAATCACTGTCATACCAGCTGTGGTCTGTCCATGGATGCAGACAGACCTTACTTCCAGACGCCATGCTCCTAGCAGTTTCTCTTCTCTTCCCATTCCCCAGCATACCCCACATAGAGGAACTGCACTCCTGGGTGTGCAAGTACACTCTTACCTGTGTAGGTCACCCTTCCAAATAGTAAGATAAGGTGAAGAGTCACCCTTGGACTCACCTCTGATCATTTCTTTGTGCTTTATCCTGGGGAGATGTCCCTGCTCAGTACTTCTGCATTTCCTCCAGCATTTATTCTTCAGCACTCTATAGGCAACTCTGTCCTACCTGACAGATCCTGTATTTATTTTGTTGTACATCTCTAGCCAGTTAGGGCACCAAGAATCAATGACCCTATCTGGTCCCCAGCCCTGAATTAAGTATTAATTGACTTTGGAGCGGCTACAGTTCAGGAGTTTGACCACCAGTCTTCCAATGAACAAACCAACATATCCAGCCAAACTTGAGCTCACATTCATCAGCCAAGTGAAGGGAATTAGACATATTGACACCAGATGAGAATTCGGCCCTAATATCTGTGAAACAAAGAATGGAAAGCGTGGAAAGTTTTCATAGATATTCCACTGAATGTTTTGTAAATTTTCCTGCTATGTTGCTAGGGGGATTTTAATACATCAACGTGTTTAAAATAGATCTCAGTGAGATGTTTGTAATTGGAGCTAATTCTCCCTCCACCCGGGACTTCCTTATTGTTCCCAGCACTATTTCATCTCCCTCCTGTCTGTAAAAGACCCTCTTGCTGACCCACTTCCTGCCCCTGTAGCAGTGCTAGGAGCTGCACAAGGAATCCTTGTCTTAATGCACTTGGATGCTGACATTGCATTTTCAGCTAGCCAGGCTTCATCTGGAGAGTGGTGTTCTTGCGTTTCCTGATGTGAGTCAGTTGTGAGGAAAGTGTTTAACCTTTTTGTCAAAGGTTAAACATATAAAAGGGGAATGTGAAGCTCTTGTATTCCTGTTGTTGCCACATTAAAGAGAGCAGCTTTCACGACTGAGCAAAATCTTACTTTTCAGGGGGGATATTTCTTTCTGTATTCGATTCAAAGCTGCAGTTTACTGCACTTGTTAAGGAATGTGTGTTTTTAAACATGACTATATGACAAGGTCATTCATTGACTGTTTCCATTGCTTTTTTTTCATTTTGGTAGTCCTCTCTGCCTTTCTCAAAGGATATGATGAAACTTAGGCAGGCGTTTGTATGAAGTGAGCCAATTAGAATTTTTCAAAATGGTCTATTTGTATAAAATATAAAGATCTTAAAAGCAAAATAAAGAGCAAGCCAAGCAGTCTTTAGCTTGAAAGCAGAAGAATTTGTCACTTTCTTATTGACACCATATTATTTTAATCCATCTTTCTCCACTGCTTGGCTGAGCATACTAGTTTCTCACCTGTAATTACCAGGACTGATGACTTAGCTATGTTACCTGCGATCACATACCTCTTTCCCCTGACTAAACACTTAATGGCATGCTCTTGTCATGATCCAGAATACTCTGTCAAAGAGGTCCTTCCAGTTTTTCTGTGTGTGTTCATTGCTTCTGTCCCTTGTGAAGCATAAAAACACAAACCTATTTTTGTTGAGAGATAATTCCCCAGGTGACCTGCTGGTTCTGCACCAATTACCCCACTGATAATTTGTTGGTTGTTGGTTGCCTTCATGGTTGGGTCAGAAATACTCCACTGTAATCAATTGATTTTCCAATAAGTCTGAGAGAAAGCCAGGAACAGACTGACGGTTTGCTCTTGAATCTCTGTTGCTCAAGGCCTCTATTTTAGTGGATAATTAGAATGCTCTTCTCTGCTCTGGGTTCTTCTGCAGCACTCTAGGATTGTGCAAAAGCTCCACACAACAGGTTTTCTGGGCTGGGAAGATACAGTCTTGCAAGGGAAAAGAGTATAAACAAAAGATAAAGAATAAAGAAAAATTAGAAACGTCATTCTCAAGGGAGTGTTCTCAACAATCTGTTAACTTTGCATTGGTGAGTTCATAACTACTTCCAGAAAAATGTCACAAACTCTAAGCAGAGCAGCTTGAACCTCTGCTGATGAATTGAAGGAAATTTGTTCTAAAGAAAATACATCACACGAAGTTAACTCGCAATACAGGACCAGCCAAAAGCAACACCACGGAACAGGAATTCCTTCATTTTAACAATACCATAATCTCATTGCAAGCTGAGAAGTAACATTAGAAACTGCACATGTAACACCTTCCCTTACAGTTAAAATTTGGCAGCACTGACTTTAAAAGAAATAAATCCTAAAACCAACCTCAATCTTCAGCCTGGATGCATTTGTTTCATTAAGAGGATTTATGAGTTAACCACTTACAAAATCCAATCAATGTAGTGTTAGGGTTCCTATATTTTATTCCAGGTCTATGTGTAATGTGTTACTCAAAATACACTGCAGAACAGTTCAAAGCTGATTCTGTGAGTGCTGCATGAACTGTGGAGGAGGGCTGATTTTCCACTGCTCTGTTATGTGCACTGTAGTTCTGTCTCCTCCTGCAAGGCCAACTCGATCTGGCTGTGCTTTTCCTAATTACATCGCTTCCATTGAAAGGACAAAAGTAACCACTGTGAATCATGCTGTCAAAAACCCAGGCACTACCTTCCATGGTTCTTAATTTACATTACAATTAGTGCCTTTCTAATTCCTTGCAAAGCTGGGGCAAAAGAGCTCTGTGTGAGGACTGCCTGGGCTCCAGAATCGGTGGTAATACAATGTTAAGGCAGACATAGCATAGAGAGCTGCATGGTCACTGCCACAGCTCCTGGCCTGCAGGTGGGAGCTGTGACCTCCTCTGTTCCTGTATGGAATGACTGTGAGAAACAGACCTGGTTGCAGGTCAGTAGGACAAACACAGACCTGTGTCCCTGGGCACATGGCAGCTCCTACTGTTTCCCTGCTACAGAAGGAATTGCTGCAGCAATATGTGCAATTCCTGCACATGGCTTCTTTGGACCTTCCAAGCTCTAAGCCCCTAGTGGAAGCATTGAATGGTTTGGGTTGGAAGGGACCTTCAAGGGCATCTTGTTCCAGCCCTCTGCCACGGGTAGGGACACTTCCCACTAGCCCAAGTTTCTTAGGGCTCCAGGCTGGCCTTGAACACTGCCAGTGATGGGGGTTATATACCAGTAATCCAGGAATATCCCTGGGCTGGGATTTGTTCTGTCTGACTGAATGTGTGAATTAGGAGTGCAGTAATACCAGATGTTCAAGATGTTATGGACATCTTTTGCAGCAAAGATGCTGTGAAATTAGCAAATCGTTTGAGCAAGGAGGAGCAGGAGCAGGCTGTTTATTTGAGCAGCGATATTTTCTCCCTTTCTTCCTCCCTACTCAGATCTCTGCCCCATCAGATTCTCAGATATTGGACAAACACCCCACGAAAACACAAACAAAGCAACTTAAAATGTTTCCAAAGGTTTTTCTGATTTGTAGAAACCTGGTTCAGGCATTTTGAAGATAGAAACTTGCTAGAACGACAGAAAGTCATGGGGCTTATATTAGGGAAAGGAGGAAAAGAGTGACAAAACCCACACTGCTATTTCCTTTAGGACAGAAGGCTTCACAGGGAGAGAAGCCTGTGTGAACAAAGTGATTATTTCTGCTACTGTCACTCTGAACAGTATGGGCAGTAGCCTCCACCTTTATTCAGCTTAAACAATATTTTAGCCTTTTCCTTTGCAGCACCAGGAAATCCTCCCATGTTTAGCTACAGACTACCAAAACCCTGTGTGTATTTGTCAGTGGCGCAGAACATTTTTCCTTACAAACACAGGACAGTTTCCAATCCTTTTCAGCTAGAAAGATGAATTGGAATTGGATTTGAGATGAGAGAACCTGGGCTCATTTCCCAATTCTGCCATGTACATCTTGCAGTCTTGGGCAAATCTTAGCTCTGTCTGTTCTGAGCTATTTGGGGCAGGCACTTTCTCATTTCCTATGCATACATGAAGTACTTAGCACAAAGGGGACTCCAACCACTCATGAGTTACCCATAACAGATGGTTATAAGTTGTCAGTGTGACTAGGTATTCCCACTCTGATAGTCTTTGCTAGCAATTTTCATCTTTTAAGAAATCTTGCCAACAGGCCAAAACTGGAAGTATCTAAAAGAAAAATTAAATGAAGGAGTCCATTTTCGAAATGTCTCCTTTCCAGATCTAAAATACTGAAAAGGCTTTCCACTGTAGGAGCTGGCGAACTCCTTCTAAAGCCAAATGTCAGTGCTGTGCTTACTTAAATCCATGGTAAGCTCATCTTTTTGACTTCCAGAAATGGCGTGAAGAACTCTTTTGGGACAGATATTTCCTTAATCTCTTACTTGCATTCACTCAAATGAGCTTTTCACAATTAGGAGTTTCCCCATTTGGCAGCACTTCTGCATTGTCACAGGCAGAGATGACATAATAAACTACTCTTACGCATATTCTGGAGCTCTCCTGAGTAAAAATAGTGGCCCTCAGCTTTAATCTTTGGAACTTCGCGTCTCAGTGCAGCTATTCTGATGGCAGGGGTGAGCAGATCTGCCTAAGGCAGGAAACAGATGTATCCTCTTATTCTTAACATAAATTTTGGGGGTTTATTTTTTGGTTAGCTGCAGTCCTAATCTCACTTTTGATCGAGTGGGGAGGAAAAGAGTAATTAGTGAAGTATTAGTGTTATTATTATTTCCTGACATTAACTCTCCTGCTACTTGTCCATCCTTTTCTCAGGCCCAGTAAAATGGTGTGTGGCTTTAACAGCCAAAGAGCATTTTTTATTGCTGGTCCCTCTCTGAGCTCTGAAGTTCAGTGTCTTCCCTCTGCTGAGCTATGTGGGTGGTAAGTGCCTTAGAACAGTATAACTTAAGCAGGAAGTGGAATATATTTTATTAGTAGAGTTTTTGTCATTGGAGAACTGTTTTTCAAATGCACCATTTTGGTTTTTTTAATCTGCAAAGCAGATACAAATGTAGTTTATAACAACTATTTTATTGTGCAGCGCTGAATAATAACTAATATCTATTAACTGTTGTGAGTTTAAAATTGATGAGTCAATTTTTAACATGACTCCAAATAATGAAAAGCTGCAATTTGGCTTAAGCCATCGTAGAGGTGGCCAGGGCACAAAAAGAGAGGAGTCAATTTACCAGACATCCCAGCCAGGAATTGGCCCCTCATCATCTGAAGGTGAGACCTACAATTAAGAACAGGAGGTTCATCCTGCCCTTTGCTTTCCATGACAGTACCCCAGCATTTCTGACACCTCTCTACTTACCCTATTGCAAAAAGTGTAATCATTTGTTTTGCAGCAGGCAGCACAAGCACATCCTTCCCTCCTAACATCTGGTCTGGATAGATACTCCAGGGACCATGAGGAGATGCAGAGTGGTTTTTTTTTTCCCCTCTCCCTCTTTCACTCCTTTTTTTTTTTTTCCCCAGCTATTACATAATAGTTGATTTTTGGCAGCTGTAGTTATCCCTGGTGAAAAGTTTTTGCTCCCTAAGCAATAATGATAGAAACTTCAGACCATATTGCAAACATTTATGCAATTTTTTTACACAAACCTGCTACATGTGTACCTTTTTATTTACTGTGGTATTGTTCTCAGTATATCATAACTCTACAGTGTAAGATAGTTATGAAAAGATGTCCCTCCCATAATTTCATTTTCTTGAGAACCAGAAATTTATTTTGAAAGCAATGTTTTCTAAGAAAGACAAGTTTTATTTAAAGCATCTCTGTATTCAAGCAGACATAATAATTTGAGAGGTAATTTAGTCTATTTTCATAAAACTCTTTAGATATTTCATCATTGTACTTAATTGGCTTTCATTGTACTGAGCTGCTTTTGATACATTTTGACACTTTATTTAAAAACCACAAAATTATTATGGCCACTGAGGCAAATTCTGAGATAAGTAAGTGAAGCTGCACAATATAGAGCTTATCAAGATTGGAAAAGACCTCTAAGATCATAAACCCAACCATTAACTCAGCTGTGGTTCACCACTAAACCATGTCCCCGGGTGCTACATCCACACCTTTTTTGAGCACTTTCAGGGATAGTGACTCAACTGCTTCCCTGGGCAGCCTGTTTCATTGCTTGATAACCTTTCTGGTGAATAGATTTTTTCTAATATCCAATCTAAATCTCCTCTGGAAAAACTTGAGGCTATTTTCTCTTGTCCTGCCTTGTTACCTGGGATAAGAAACAATTTTGACTTATGTTTTTTTAAACACACTAATTTGCATAGTAGCTTCCTTTAAGATCTTCAGTATTAAATCAGCATTTTTTGTCCTATTGAATATTTTCATTGAAAACAAGGAAGAAGAGGAAGAAGAACAGGGGTGCTGCATAGAACAACCTGCTGGCCATTGCTAGAAAAGAAAGCAACTTGTGTCATCTGGGTCACAACTTTCTGCAGGCTGGGGGCAGAGTGGCTGGAAAAAGCTACCTGGTGGGAGAGTTCTCAACCAAAACTGTTCAATTAATCCAAGTAGTTTAGTTTTGATTGCTAAACCACATTGATTCATTTCAATGACCTATTCAGAGGACCTGCCCATTTTTGCAGCCATAGTTTTGTAGAGCAACTCTGATCTTTTGGATGCTAGTCAAAATTTTGGGGTTCAAAATGTGCTGGGTGTTTTTTCCTATGATCTTGTAACAATCACAGCATGCTCATTATTTTGGAGGTGTGATAACATGATGCAGATTGGAAAGGCCTCATGTTACATCATCTTTGGTGATTGAAAGTAAAAATTCTTGAAGTGGGTGGAGAAAGAATTGTTACCCTGCCACCCTGAAATGATAAATGCTTGGAAAAATCCCAGAATTATATTGAAGTGCTTAAAAAAGTAAATATTTATTCTGCACATAAATCTTTTTGATCTGTCAGTAGCTGAATTTGATTATTCTTCTGTTGGTTTCTATTATTTGACTGGGTATTTGCAGACAGATGGCCTCTTATAGTGTTAATAAAAACAACTTATGTAGAATGATTGGGCTGTATAGTAATTGGGGAAATACTAAGGATTAGTAAAGAGAATAGCCTGCCAAAACCTAATGTCTGTTTATACATATTTAATTCCTTCTTACAGCAAATGAAGCTTTTCTTCTTCAGATATGTTCAGTTACTCTGGTCAGGTAAGGCTAGAGTTTGAGATACTGAGGAATTGAGATTTGTAGGTACAACTCATCTTCCTGTCACATTTCACTGGTCAAAGAAAAGTGTATTTTTGAGTTTGATTTTAATAGCCAAAATCCCTGTACTTTTGAACTTGTGTCAGCAAGTCTCTAAGATCCTATGAACTCCAAATGATGCAAGAAAAGCTGAGAAAAGGCTGAACTGTGAATGGAGTTAAACAAAAGGCAACTGATTTTCTGTTCCATAACAATGGGGGACCCCAGCCTCCCTTTTGCTTTGTACTGTAGCATCCATTCTGTTTGTTGAAAATCTTTGTAATCACAATTGTCACCCACCCTCACACAGTAAAAACATAAATAAGGAAAGTTTAACAAAGAATAAAATAAAACTTTGTTGCAAAATCAGCACAAACATTTGGTGAACTTTACCAAGATGCAAGGTTTTAAGTTCGTTGAGGGTATATGATGTGAAAAAACACCTCTGCTTTTGCAATAATGCCATTAGTTCCTCCCCCCCTTCCTTCTCTTCCCTTTAAAGAGAAATACAACCAGCTTTCTCTGCTTTAGGTTTTTAGTTAACTCTGGAATGAAATGACCAATTTTAGCCTATATGCATGAAGCATTTTGTAACATACTCATAGATGAATGAGCTGCAGGAAGGGACCTAGAGAAGCCTCCCCAAACTTACTGTGGCAAAGGGGGAAACTGGAAGTCAGATTCTTCCCTCCTGATCACAGAGATCTACAATGTGGCTATCTACACCTGAGCTAATTTTTAACACATTCTTGCAAACCAATGCAGAGAAAGAAGCACTTTTAGGATAGCCAGGCACTTCCATCAGATGGACTGCACTGTGCCACCAAGCAGCCTTTTCTCTTCATGGACAGTAAAAGTACCCTGCAGTGACTCATTCAGACAGACTTGTCCCTATTACAGGTACCTCTGCTTTGTCACCTGCATCCCACCCCAGCTGCCTGCTGCTGGATGGTGGTTCTGAATACCACAGCATGTTCATGCTTGTGCAGGAGCATGAACTGGGCTTTTCCCTCTTGGCTGTTGATGCTCAAGACAGAATGCATCCTGTGATGAAAGGAAATCATGCACAATGCAGTTCAAAGTAGCAAAACTGTTTGCTGAGCTGGCAGGAAATTTAATTTAGCACATGGAACTTTATGCTGCAAAGATTAAATATTCTTATTCAGATGAGAATGAAAACCTTGTGATTGCCTTATCAACAGAAACATATGTAGTAACTAAGTAATAAAAGCACTTCCACTTGGTTACTTCCAGTAACCAAGCCATAAAGTACTGATAGACTTGTGCACTTTGAAAAGGTCTTCCTAGTCCTCCCTCTTGTTCCTCTGAAAATGGTTTTGCTGAGACAGGATGGCTGCCTGTGCTACTGGCATAGCCTCACCCAGTTTGCAGTTTATCATATTATTGGTACCAATTCAGCTCAACAGTGTCAAATGGGTGGGGTGTAGACAAGGGAATATGAGATCAGGGCAGGCTGCTAAGTTCCCTCTGTCTTCCTCTTTAGTTTCTTTTTCCATAAAATTTCCCATGCTTACATCAAATGATTCTGGTATTTAAAAGTCTGATTTAACTTTTGAAGAAAGAAACATCTGTATTTTGCTTCTTGTTGAATTGTGTTCTTTCACACAGAAAAGTGTCGATGACAGGATCTATCTATGTAGATGCAATACAAACTCAATTTTTTTCACACCCTAGAACCCTGAGCTGCAGATTGGATGCTGCAGAAAAACTGCTGGCAAGACTCTGGGAAACCATTACTACATCATTAGCATGGTGTTATTCTCTTTTCCTTTTTTCCCCCAAGGGTTCTGCTGCTGGCCATTGTCATTAGAGGATATCAAGCTAACAGGAGATCTGATGTCACCTCTCAGGCCTCCTGCAGAACACAAGCATACACAACACAGTAGCAGAGCGGTCACCTGGTTGAGACCCAGTGTGGCCAGTCCTACCAAATTTGTCAAATCCGAAGTAACACAGCCCTGAAATGGCACACCACAGTCCCTGGGACAGCAGGGCGGGTGCTTCATGCTTAAATGCAGGGAGACAGCCAGAGAACAGTTCCCTTGAACAAGGCAAACAGCAGCAATGCTCATGAGACTCAAAAGAGCAGCAGAGTTGAGCAGAGAGTTCCCCACTAGCAGAGGTCCACTCAGGGTCCTGTGACAAGTTGTATGGGTGTCTGAGCTCAAAATCCTCTTCCTGCCACTACCAAAGTGTGCTGACAATTTGGAGTAAGGACCTGCAGAATGCTGCTTCAGTGAAAGCTACCTGAGGAAGATAATACAGGATTTTCTTAGCAGCCTGTAAAAAGAGAATATTAGTAATATTTATAAGAGTATTAAGAATAACCATGTAATTTCCAGTTTTCACAAGAGATCAAACCATTTTTAGGATGCCTTATGAAGTCAGTCTTGCATAATTTTCCTGTCAGGAAGCTTTCATAGGCAACATATAGAAAGCTGAGTGCTCTGCATTATAATTCAGATGATCAATAGATCCCTTTGTTCAGGGATCCTGATGTTAAAAGAAGAAATTTCTTGTTTATGTACTGCTTTGGCCTATAGATCCTGGTTGTTACTAATAAAAGTCCTTTCAGAGCACTCTGAGTGATCAGATTCTTGAACAGCTTTCTATAAAAGCATTCGATAAAACAAAAATAGAGAAGAAAAAGAACCTCCAAAGTCTGCCTTTCCACAGGTAGCATATTGTTGAATACTAATTTCAAAGTGGGTAGAGAACATGCTTCTGCTTGGCATGGAAATAAATAGTGGAAATAATAAAAAAATCAGGAAATATTCTTAGCTTATCAGTTCTATGGGTGTATTAGCAACTTAGATGAGAAAATTTTTGGTGATGAAAAGTTAACTGTGCATGTTTCTGAACTGTTATTGCAAAATAAGAAGAAGGGGGAAGTTTAATAACTACTGTTTTGGGTTGGGCTCCTTTCTGTGCTTTTACATATCTTTTAACAGCTGTAGGCAGGGGACCATGGAGCAGACATGTTTCTGTTCTCAAATGGAAAAAAATAACCTTCAGAAATTTTCATTGGACAATATTCAAAACCTAAGAGCATTTACATTTTTCTTCAGGCAAGAAGCTGTTTTACAAAAAGACAAATTGCAGGAACCACGCAAAACAAAATTTTTTTTGAGGTTTGTTTTGACATAGTCTTCATTTTCACACTCAACCTACTGAGTGTGAATTCACCCAATTTTACAATTTGGGTGTTACTTCTTTCACACCCAACATACTAAACAGCACTGCATGAACAACTTTTAGATAATGAGAAAAATCAGTTAGTAAAGTAATATTTTAAAGAAAGGTCAACACCTTGCAAATGTGGATGTTTAAAGTTATGTTAATAAATGTTTGGGTTTGGCCTCCTACAGAGGAATATATTGCTTTTTCATAAGTTCTGGACATGTGCAAGTCCCACTGGAGATGAGAGCAGATGCTACTTTGAAAGTCAAATTACTTTTCTGGAAACTCATAGATGGATTCTGAGGTATACATTTTATTTCCAGAGTGGGCAAAGCAATGCTAGCGAAGCTTCTAATACATTTAAGCCTTCTAAAAATCTTTTCTCATGGACTCAGACTTTTAACATGCAAATTCAAAGTCTGCTTTGTTCAAGAGACCGCACTGTTGCTGCCTCTCCTTGACAGCTGATGTGGACTGGTGGGAAATGTTTAGCAAAACTCTGGTTTAGGCAATGCCAGAGAGGCTCATTCTTGCATTTTTTGGGAAGCACTTCAAGACAACAGTGCAGTAGAGCATTTAGTTAGTGTGCTATAGTCAAGCCCAGATGCGTCTTCAATGAATTGGTTAAATGATGCAAATTAAAGAAGGAGCTGGGAAAACTCTGCCAGATCAGAGGCTGACAGGGCAAACAGTCAGGCTCTGGCCAACTGGAGCTTTTTTCCTACACACTGGAAACCTCTGCTCAGCTTTGATTCATTCTTTACGACCCTGTGTCACACCGCCTCTTCAATTCTGAGCCACTCCAGTAAGCTTCAGATCTCTTTAGTGACTGAATTCGCTGTTTGTTTGTCCATGGCACAGTGCTGATATTTCCAAACAACAATGAGAGCTTGGGAAGCTCTCCTTTGCATTATTTGGTGCCATGTAAGTGTCTTAATTTTTATAAAGGTTACTTATGGACACTAGATTTTTTTGCTAATTCTTGCTAATTTCATCTGGCTGGGGCTGACGCCAACTCTCTGGCTTGCCTGACCTCTTTGAAGAGGAAACAAGATGATCCTTTGTTGTTTTTTTCACAACTGGTCTCCAGAGGAGAAATTCCCAATTCAATCTGCAGTGCTGTGCAACACAATTCCCTGCTGACGCCCTCTTCCAGCCTCTCTTTACTGTAAATTGCAAGGACTTCATTGAGCTGGAAGCCTCTCCTGGCATCGTACACATAGCAGACAGCAGTGTTTTCACACAGCTCCCTCCTGACCTGACTCTGGCTATGGAGACTTTGAATGGGGATGGCTGTGGAGACTTTAAATGGGCAGGAGACCTGTGGAGGATGGGTGCAGTTGCAAAAACTGCCCAAAGCAAAGAAGTCAGATGTGCAAGGGAGACTGACAGCAGCATCAGTGTCAGCACTACTGAGTCATCTCCCCGTTGGAGCTAAACACAGTAGTGACACTGCCCAGCCAATGCTTTCCCTGCAACAAAGTAATTTATTTTTCACCCTCTGTGAGGTGAAGGTCTTCCTTTCTTTAAGCTCATGAAACCACCCTCAGTTTACTGAGTTCAGTTGCATTTAAGCAACTTGCGTGTGTTATACTGCAGATGAGTTCCTTGGTATTTATGCAATGGCAAAATACTCAGATGAGTAAACTCGTGTTTTATGACTCAGCAGACATCATCTCAGTTTCTGGCTCTCATGCAATCTCTTTCTACAACCTTAGGCAAGTTCCTTACTTACTGTGCCATCCCTAAACAACTTCCCTTATTTGTGTCTCCTATCCATCAGCTCCTTATTACAACTGTTATCCTAGATAATTGCGTAGCACTTACCAGAAAAGAAATCTTGCTCCTGATAATCCCAAGGCATCCCTGGAATTAAGAGTAATATCTGAGTAATCAACCATGCCATTTCCTCATCCTTTAACGTGTCCTCTGGATGCCTTCCAAAAATTGCCAAACTAGAAAGTAGAGCACAAATAAGAATGTATCTCCTGTCATGTAATTTGGCTAAAGGCTCCAGAAACAGGGAACTTTCAATGCTGAAAGACTCAGCACAGATGCTGTGCCGGCAGGGAACGAGGATGCAAAGGGAGAATTGGAGCCATGAGCTGCCTGGCAGCTACTGCAAAGAGTGAAGCTCTATTTATTCACTGTAACATTCTCTGTCTCATCTTCTTCCTGACAGAGTGTTGTGCATAGGTGACAGAACCTAGAAAATGCACTTTGTTGCCTCCTCATACCCTTAGAGTTGTCAGGAGATACTTTTCCCAGGGGTCTGCCTCCTATAAGACATTCCCAGGCACAGACAAGGAAAGAGAAAGTGAAATTACTCCCTAAAGAGCTGCCTCTGGAAACGTTGCAACATATGAGATACCATGAGGTACCTCTATACATCTATCACCTGTAAGCAGAGTGCCACGTAAGTAAAAAGTAGTTCTGAAGTTCAGGAAAAGCTGACAGCAGCTATAGTAACAGGTTTGAAGAAGAAATAAATTCCAAAGACAGGATTAAATGAGAGCACCCCTCCTTTTCAATAGTTTCAAGTGGGTCCAGTTTTCCAGGAGGCAGCTAGGTGGGACTGGCAGTACCCAAGGGCTTTATAAGCATTTGTGTGGCAATAGCTCCCTGTGTGATCTGCTCTCCCTAGCAATATTTCTGTACCAAGACCCAGTGGATTCCTCAGCACTGCAGTGTCTCCTGCAGCATGAGGGAGCTCCCACAATGTCCCCATGGCAAGCTAAGGGGCATGGGAAAATTCTTCTTAGGAGGTAGCTCAGGGTTAGGAGACAAGAAGATAGCACAGCCTTTCCAGAGTCCTGCTCCAGTTGGAGAGGGGTTTTTGTGGTCTGTTATAAAGTGCTGGATGTTTACATTTTGCTTTTCCTGTCGGAAGAAATAGATCTGGCAAACAGCCAGCAAGCTATTTCTGGAAAACTACTTTCCTGTAATTAAAAGCACCTGGGCAGACTTTCCTTGTCCAAACAGCACTGTCTGGCCAGGCCAGGCTTTTAGGGTCAGTGTTTCAGGCACAGAACAGCTTTAAGAGTGGCAGAAACTCAAGAATTCAAAGTGTTCCTTCTTCACCTCATGCATCTTGAATGTTGATATTCAACCCCAGTTAAAGATGACAAAGGACTGAGAGAAAGTCTGTGACCACTAAACTGTCAAAAGCTCCTCAAACCCCAGACCTTCCTTCTGGCTCTGCCAGGTGTTCAAAGATCATGAGAACTTAGAAATCATGTGTTCTTTGCCCCACTCCTCCCACTTTCTGGGTTATGATCCTTTAGGGAGCTTTTAGCTCATTTTTCAGGATCCAACCATATTTCATGTAAAATAAAAGCTTGGAGTCTTTCCCGCTTGTGACGCAAATGCAAGACCTTCTGCAAAAAAAACCCCACTGTCATGAAGTTGGCAGTCATACTGGTAAAGGTGGTGCTGCTATAGTCAAAGTGAAATTAAATCAGAGCCATTAAGATGACTGCAATTATTTATAGTTGGCTGGCAACAAGATCAGACTTTGCACTGCATTTTGGCTGCTGCTGCTTCCTTACTAGCATTACTAGTCAATGGGTGTCTCATAGAGAATGCATTGTGGCCACCTCCTGATGTCTGGGGAGGGCAGGGGGACTGGCAGGACCTTCTGAGAGCAAGATTATCTGTTGGCTAACAGCTGTTTTCCAGCTTCTTGTGCTAGAACCAAGGTGAGGCAGTAAAGCTCATATGGCCAAAGCAAGGGCTGTGGCTGGTCGGATAGCAGGAGGGAACACGGGCACACATTTGTGGATAAGTGAGTTATAGAAGTAACTGGGCATGGATGCCAGTCTTCTGCATCCAGTGAAGGAGGGCTGAGGAAGAAGGGGAGATAAATTAGGGAATCTTCTTGGCAGTGACCCTCTAGAAGGGAATAGCAGCACCACTGACTGCTAAATAAATTCCTCACCTCTTCTATTTCTCTGCTGAAGCTCCTGTATTTCTTTTGCCTGTACCTGTCTTAACTTCTTCCTCAGCCCATACTTTTATACAGCAGCAAACTCCAGTGACAGCCATCAGAAAGGTCAGTTCATACAAGAAAGGGAAGGAGTTACTCCACCAAATCTTTAACCCTCGAAAGAAAAATGTGAATTATTTCTCTTATCTATCAGGCTTGTTTAGAAAATCAAAACTTCTAATGAGCATGCAGAGAGCAATAAAGATTAATCTTTCTATATCTTAAGACCTGGGCAAGTTAAAACCTGAGGACCTCTTGAGAAGGAGAGCAGCAAATAAAATTTTGATAGTTAATCAGAATCTCTTGGCTCAGGTCAACATATTCATGGTTTTAACTTTAATTTTGAATCATCTGCCTTCAGACAATGACTTGCTGCATCGTGGAGATACATCCCCCTTGTAAAATCAGAGCTGGTTTATAGACTAGGTAAGATTGCTGCTGCAACAAATCATTTAAATTGGGTCGTAGTTATCTCACCAAACCATATATTAATAGTAAAAGCAAGATCAAGTTCTGGTGAAGAAAAAAATATGCTTTCTAGAAGAGAAACTTAATCAGTTTTATCCCCCAGATTAATTAAGTATGCTGGATATAGGAAATGAATTAATTTTGAAAATGCTCCATTATAATTCCCTCTGATAACCACTAAGAAGCATAAGCACATCTTCCATTATCTCCTGCTTTCCTCAGCTACAGGGATTAGAAATCATTCAAAAGGACATGCAGCTTTGAAACTACAAGACAACCACCTGCCTGGGATCCAGGCAAGGCTGGTCACATCATTGTAGTAGATGGGCTTGGTGAGTATTCCCATGACAATGATTTTTTCCCCCTATATCTGTCATTAAGTGTCACTCTTAGAGTGCATTAGCACAAAGAAGCCACTGACTGAGAGTGAAGAGCTTAGTCCTAGGAGAAAGCCTTAGTGCTGTCTGCTTTGTCAAAGATGACAGCACAGTCTGGCAGAAAACCCATGCAATGTGCTTATGGCCTCTCCTGCAGTGCTTGCAGCCACAGACAAAGTCCTACCTCTGCTTAGTGTGGTAGCAGCAATGCTTCTTCAACAAGAAAACCCCCTTAGTTTCAATGTTTTCTTGCTTTTGACCCCTTGATTTCATGTTCTGGACAGTTGGTTTTATTCCTGATCAGCTGCTTTAAATCTTAACTTCCTTGCTTTGGTGTCACCTGGAGGTATGAGTTCCACGGAGAAATAAGGCAGTAATTTTCTGCCATGCCCTTGATATCTGTTTCCCCCTCACCTGTTCTCTTCCTGTTTCCATTCTCCCTGGCCACTATTACTTCTCACCAAAAATGAGAGTTTTTGCAGTGATACTGTTAATTTGAGCAAGTGTACTGCTGTAGAACCACATGTAGTATTTACCTGAAAGGAGTTACGTGCTTAATCTCTTAAGAAGAAACAGAGGTGACAGGTACAACTCCTTAGCCAGGCACTCGTGGGGACTAAAAGACTGCACAGCCACATCACCTCTGGCAGAAAACAGTCCATGGAGCCACTGGAGTTACTGGAGTTATTGGAGTTTTTCTGCTCTGCAGCAATGAGTAGAGAGGACAAGTATGTAAATGATTCCTTGTTTTCATAGCCTGTAGAGCTGTTGTAGCAACTTACATTTGTATAGATGCACTCTGCAAAGTTCAGGATCTTTCAGAAAAAGGAAGTTTTCCCTTTTAAGAGGACAAATTATTCACCCAGCCTTTAAGCTGTCAGCTGTAAAATTAACTTGGATTGTTGCTGGTGAGTGCCTATTGAAGCAGATTGAATCCAATCCATCAGTTTTTAAAAGGATCTGTACCTTCCACAGAGATTGTTAGTTGTGGATGTAGCTTCCCTGCCCTTTGGACTCTTGTTTTCCTGGAGAGCAGAGTACTATTCAGAACAGCCTGAGGAATGACAGGTGGAAGCTTTGCGCACACAAACTAATAATCCTAAAAGCAATGTGCTGGTGCATCATTGTTCTCATGCAAGAAGAACACAGGGAAATAGAATTATTTCATTCATAATTTGATGTGTAGTTAATTATTTCATTTACTAGAGTTTAGTGAACCTTTTATTTAAGAGCTTTTCCCAGTCGCATCAGATGGCTGTACAGCAGTGACTGGGTTTAAGTGGTAGATGGAAAGGGGTTAGTTTTAAAAATTGATGTTTTAAAAAATGTTACCAAAACCCAGAACATGGGATTTTTGAAAAGGATGTATCAAGCTAGGCACTTGGCTCTCAATGAGAATTGAAAGGCCAGCACAAGAGCTTGGCCAGCTAAGCCTCAGCATGTCTTAAAGGATGTTTAGGGCTGTAGTGCCACAGTAAATAGCAGGCTGTTTCCAAAACACCATTTCCAGTCAGACAGGACAAGTAAACGAACAAAGATCAGAGCACATCCCCAGGCATTAGAATTGCAAGTGCAGGGATGCAAATTCAGAGCCAGAATCATGATAGCTGGGATGTGAACTGATAATTCTTGATGTCAGCTTTTGTTTTATTCCCTGGAAAATGTCTTCCTAGCCTTCTTGCCATCTTGCTGTTTAAGCTAAAGGCTGCTGCCAAGCTGCTTGAAACCATCCCAACTCAACTACAGTGGTTTGAGCACAGTAAATAGGACCTGATATCCACCTAGAGAAACCTTAGGACATCTTTTTGATGTACAATGGTGGATACAAGCATTTCGGGGATTCAGTCTCACCTCTTCCTTTTTGCCTCTCTGCTTCCTGTCATTTTTTGCATACCTTTGTAAAAAGGAGATGTTCACCTTAAATCAGGCATTTGTGCAGAAAAATGCTGGTGTAAAATGGGCCAGTTGCATTCCAGCCAGTAGTTTTATTGCTTAGAAAACTGCTTCTCCCACTTTTATGGTATTGCCAAATGTACATTTCCATTAAAATAATTCATGCTTCAGTACCATCTGTTAAACAAGCACAGGATGATGTGCCTGTATTTTAGGGGCAATCTCTGCAAGGGACCAAAAATTAAATGACCCTGAAGATGCTAATTGCTCTCCTAGGATGTCCATAAGCAGTCCCTTCCTGATATAGTTGGCATGCATCACACTTGGAAGACACTTGCACTTCTGCATTGTTTCTCCACATTATTACTGATGGGCAGAAGCAGGGCAGGGGTAGGGTTTTGCTAATAAGCAAAACATTATAAAAGCCCAGTATTCAAACTGTGCTCCACTGTCCCACCACAACATGTAATGTCAGAAGAAAGGGAAAAGGAGGCTGACTCATTTTTTCAAAGAATTTTGGTAGATTTCATTTTTAACATTTTAACTTTTTCCTTCTGTAATGGATATCTGTCACCTTGGGATTTCAGTGGTCATCTGTGACTCTGGAATGACAGTCCTCTGATGTGAAAATCTTGGAGCTGTTTAAGCATCCGTATTTTTGCAAGTGGTGTCCCAACCATGGTTTTTTTGACACGTTTCTTAAGGTTTCAGTGCTTAAAGGTGGCAGAGATCATGGCATATAGGGCTTCTGGACAACATAATGTATTCAGCCACTCCCTCTTCTAATGCCCTTGACAGAGGTTGCCAGTCATGCACACACCTGCTGGTTTCCAGAGGCAGGTGATTTCACTTGTTATCAAGGGCAGACTCAGCTGTTGTAATGTTTTGTAGCACCAAGTTTAGCTTGATGTTATTTCATTTGGATTATATGGTGCCATTTATGGGACTCAAATAGTAATTGAAAGTGATTCCGCTGGAACTTTATATGCTGAGAAAAATTTATGCCTTTCTTTCATGAGCTTGGAGACAAGGACAAAAAAATTGGCAGGTGGTGAAGGAGAAATGTTTCTGCTAGCTTCTGGTATTTCCCAGAATCCTGCCAGTTTGCTTCCTGGCTCTCTATGCCACCTCAGAGCTCTAGTTTCTGTGTGGGGCAGCTGAGCTATGGCTGTGGCCTTTGGTGGTACTGAGCAGGGCTTTCCTCTCGCCCCTTTCAGCAAATCTGAGTAAAACTCTGATGTGTATTTATTGTTCTAGAGTCCTTTGCAACCCATGACATTACTCCTGGCTGAAACCAAGTGATTACATGGGACCTTATTTTGGTGAGACAGGCTATAGGACCACAACTTCTTTCCTGATGGAAGAGAGTCCATTCATTCCTGTGTAGAAGATGACCTATTTAAAAGACTGGTGTCTGTTTGAACTCAAATCACTTACAAAAATGTTCTGTTGTGTTGGAAGTAGCTCAGGTGCTGTAGAAACATGCATATGCTGAGTTGGAAGGGACCCACATGCATCCCAAGAAATCCAGCTCCTGGCCCTGAGCAGGAGAACTTCCAAAATCACACCATGTACATTGTCCAAACGTTGTCAGGTTTGCTGCTGTGACCACCTCCATGGGGAGCCTGTTCCAGTGCCCAAACATCCTCTGGGTGAAGAACCTTTCCCTAATATCCAACCTAAACCCACCCTGACTCAGCTTCAGGCCATTCCCTCATGTCCTGTCACTGTCACCACAGAAAAGAGATCAGTGTCTGCCCCTCCTCTTTACCCCATGAGGAAGTTGTAACTGCAGTGAGGTATCCCCTGGAGTCTGCTCCAGGCTCAATGGACCAAGTGACCTCAGCTGCTCCTCATACAGCTTCCCCTCCAGGCCCTTTGTCATCTCCATAGCCCTTCTTTAGGTGTTCATCTTTCTTATATTGTAGCACCCAAAACTGCTCACAGGCCCCGAGGTGTGGCCACACCAGAGCAGAGCAGGACAATCACCTCACTTGACCTCACCTCCCTTGACAGACTGCTGATGCTGAGCCTGAGGCATCCCAGGACATGGCTGGCCCTCGTGGCTGCCAGGGCAGCTGACTCAGTGCTTTGGAGTGTGCTAGTCTGTGGGGTTTTAATGCATATTTTCCCTTCAATTGCTATGTGAAATATAGCCTCCCACTCACCTGCCTTCCCACACAAAGGAAGCTGGCTACTGAGTGAACTTAAGAGATTGAAGGCATTACCCACTTCCAAAAGTGATTTTCAGCTACAGCGCTTTAAAGTCTTTTTGAAAGTTGTGTAAAAAAAAAAAAAAAAAAAAAAAAAAAAATAAGAAAAAACGTTTTCCAGTTTTTATTTCTTCTCCTCTCAGTCAAAATAAAACCATCCCAAACCTGGTCTGACCAGAAGTCAGGTTAACTTCCCCCTCATCGTAAAAAGGTTTCCTTTGAGTATCCTGTCTGGTTTTATATCCTGTTCATCTGAAAGATGTCTCTGCTAGCAGCTCAATGCACCTTTAATTTCTTGTGATGAAAAAAAAAGTTACTATTTAGGAGTTTAGCAGTCCCCAGCCAGTATCCCCTGCAGCTACAGGCTGTGGAGGGCTTGTACCAGCAGAAATCAGGTTAGAACCACATCCAACATTTGAAATCTTCCTGCATGATGGTAGGACAATCCTCAGGTGAGGCATTTAGCCACTCATTGTTTTTTCACCAAAAAAACTGCTGCTGAGGTTAGTGTAGCATTCCTCTGTTGTAGTGTAAAAGGGATTTGTAGTTCTGATTGAGGGTTGTTCCCAAAAGACTCATCTCTGGGTTCAGTGGCACATGGAAACCTGGAGGACCCTTTTAAGGTTTGAGGTGGTGTAAGTAAGAGCCAGAGCAATGTCAGACGGAAAGATCACTTTGGGTCCCCATAGCTCCAGTGCACTGAGCAATGATGAACAGGACAGTTCATTTGGAACTCTATGTGGGCCACAGATGTCCCATAATGTCTGAATCTGAGGACATGCAAGGGAAAGCAAAGCCAGAGCAGATCTTGGACCTCGGTCTGAAATCCAAGCAGAGAACGCTTCCTCCTTTGTGAGAGACAATAGTAACACACCCTGTTACATGTTACCTGTCTTGCTGAAGTAGCGAGCCACATGCTAATACACTTGTTTCTTTTATATGCTATATATATCCTTATGCTTTGCACTGTTTTTCCTGTAAACAGTAGCCAAGGAATGTGCTACTTGTCCAGTCAGTGATGAATCCATCCAATCCAGTATCCTGTCTCCAGCAGTGGCATTAAGAGATCGTGATCAGGAAGAGCAAACAAAGCTGACTGCTCTCTGAGTACCATTCCTGGCATCCAAACATTACAGACTCATCTCTGCCTTCTCCCTATTTATGGACATATTGTCCATGAATGTGTCCATGAAGTTTTGGAACTGCTCATACTGTTTGCCTTTAAAAGCTGCCATGACTACACATTTCAGAAGCTCATTGCCTGCCATGTACAAAAGCACTTTATGATGACTGTTAAATTGGATTTAGTGAACAAGTTTTTAATTCTTCTTATTTCCAGGGAGCTTTCCCCTCTCCCAATTAATAACTCTCAGCTTTTTAAGGCTCCCTTGATAAGACAGCTGCACCATCATCCCCATTTCTTTACCTGCCCTTCTTGGTACCTTCCCTCAGTCCATTCTGTCCCTCTTGCAATGCTGAGAGCAGTGACAAGCCTCAGTCAGGACGTGGGTGCACCTGGGTTTTACACACTGGCAAAACCATGTCTCTGTATTGTTCTGAACTCCCTTCCTGACAATGCTCAACAATTGGATGCTTCTTCTGGCTGACGCTGCACATTGAGCTGATGAATGAAACTGGGAATAACTAATGAGAATACACTATTGTGATCAAGGCTGGCTGGGGTATGCAGTTAAATACGGCCATTTTTTCTTTTTTAAACCGTATTCTATTGGCAGTCTCAGTGAAAGACAAATATTACCAGCCAGGATAACTTCTCCAAATTGGACAGCTTTGGATCATTATATTTTTGCAGTCTTCCAATTCTGACCATAGAATTAGTAGTATTCCTTATGGTGTAAACTACAGCATCCATAAATAATATGCACGTTCTTCCTGGATTTGTGTGCAGGGGCCCAGTATGACTTAAACTTAAGTCTCTTTCGAAAACCTAATTATAAGGATGTGGAATAACTTCTTTCTGACACTTCCATTTGAAGAGGTTTTATGACTCAGACAAATTAACTTTCAGTGAGTTAAAAAGTAGAAGCTTTAGCCCAGAAGCAACACCTACCTAGTTTCATAAGCCTGTCACACATATAGCTTTAATAAGAGCCTGTAGAATAAACAAAACTCACCTATAGAAACAATTAGGCAGTAGCAGTTGTAATTCAGGAAATTTCCAGCAGATTAGTAACAAGCTGTGAAGAGCCTGTGGCCTGAAATGCAACCTTGAGCCTCTAATTCCTAGGAAATTGTTTGTGTTGTGATGGTTATTGCTGCTGAACAATTAGCACCTGGAAGAACTTCAAAAAATTTGGCTTTTAATTTCTCTTTTCCATTTTCAGCATGTGAAGGCTCCAATTCTGGCATGAATCACAGCTCTTTGAGATCCACCTCTTCCCTGAGGTGTGCATGGTAGCAGTGAACCAGAGCGTGCTATAAAGGGCAGAAGCATTGATCGAAGGAAGCAATCAGGTACATGTGTGATTCTTTCTCCATGGAGCTCTCAAAATCTAATCAGAAAAGCTATTTTGGAGCCCTCCTCCCAGAATTTTAAGCAGTCTAGAGGACACAAATATTCCTTTACAATCTGTACATAAGACAAAACAAAAGTTTAATTACTTCCAATTTTTTTTGTTTTGTTTTGGTTTTTTCCCTCCAATGAATCAAGCAGAAATTGCATTTCTGTTTTATGTTACAAAATAATTACACATTTTAGTGCCTGATGTTTCTTGACAATTTTTTTTCCTTTTCTTGTGGCTACTTTCTATCATATCTATCTGAGTCTTTTCAAATGTTTATGAATCTTCATAGTTCACTCCTCTGTCCTACAGACAGAGTCCCTGGAACTTGGAAGATATTACTTCCAACACCCCAGAAACATCTCTGGAAAGGAGTCAGTTCTTTCCTTGAGGTCTGGTAAGAGTCAGTCAGAGAGATACCCTGAAACAGTAACAAGCCCATGTTCTCTATGTGCCAGTTTAACCCACTGATTTAAATCCTACTGATGGCATTAGTTATGATTATAACTAAAGATATGCTGTAAAGATAATTTTTTACTACAGTCCTAGAAATACTCTGCTTAGAGGTCTCTACAAGCAAATTTAATGCAGCTCTTTACTATTTTGGATGCTCCAGAAGTAAGACTGTGTCCCAGAACTTCATAAGCCTTCTGATTCAGGTACTTGGCATACAAGTAGTCCTATGACGTACACTCAGCCACAAGTGTTAATGAGAAAGTAATTAATTACAGATTCCATGTACTTTGTATTTGGAAAGCCCCACCAGTTATACCAGATCCAGACAAACACAGTGTGGTGAAAGGAGTTCAGCTTCCTCTAATAGTGATGTAGCTGCCCAGATACTCTCTGGAGCCAAGAATTAACATAGCCTAAGAAATATAATGCCCTTTGTTTCTAAATTGGGTTCTGTGGCCTCTTCAATGAAGATGAATGAGTGAGCTTAAAAGTCCAAGGATGTCTAGAGTCTGGAGAGGGCAACATCAGCTTGGAGATACTTAAAATTTTTACAGGTGAGAATCCCACATCTTGCTTTCTCAGTGCATATTAATATTTCTTTTTTCATTTAATGCTCTCTTTCAGAGCTGGCTGCCATTACCGCTGGCATCAGTGAAGAGATTCCCACTGAATTTCAAGGACAACTGGATTAGTTACCAGGTTTTTGTACTGGAAAGGGATGCAATGAAAAAAAGCCACGCTGTTCCCATTGGGCTGGAGCCAAGGATGACCAAGTGTGCTTGCTCAAGTGCAGCTGTGGCACTTTAGGTGCAGCCCAGACAATGGAACCCAGTCTGGCCAGAAGCTGCAGTTTGGCAACTTAGACCCACTGGTGGTCTGCCCAGGCACGGGGACAGGGAATTTATTTTATGAGTCAGAGCTGTAATTTCCAAATGGTAGGGTTTGATCTGCAGAAGTTATGTCAGCATAACAACTTCATGAGACTTCTGTCAGGTGTGTGGTTTACCATGAGGAGTCCTCAGCTGGAAAACAATTCTCAGGTGCTTTGCACTGAATGGAAAGCGTAAAAAGTTTTATTAATATTTTTTGTATAAGTGTTTATTGCCTCATTTGAGTACTCTCTAACATAAACCCTTCTCTGAAGTAATTATCTATTTCCTACAAATCTTCCTGATATGAAGTGATGCCTATACACTAACTCCAGCTGTAGGTCTCAGCCTCCCAAACGAGATTTGTGTGTGCCCTTACAGAATGATAGCATAGTTTGAGTTTGAAGGGGCATTTAAAGGAGATCTAGTCCAGCTGCCCTGTGATAAGCAGGAACATCTCCGACTCCATTGCTCAGGTTGCTCAGAGCCCCGCCCAACATGCCCTTTGACATCTACAGGGATGGTTCATCTACAACTTCCCCGGGCAGTCAGTTCCAGTGATTCACCACCCTCACCGTAAAACTTTTCTCCCTTATATCTGGTCTGAATTGACCATCTTTTAGTTTAGAACAATTCCTTCTTATCCTGTATCAACAGGCCATGCTAAAAAGTCTGTCCTCATCTTTCTTAAAAGCTGCCTTTAAGTACTGAGAGGCTCTAACACGGTTTCCCAGGCGCCTTTTCCAGAGAACAACCCCAATGTCCTTATTCTTGTGAATTTTCCCATGAACTCCCATGGAAATAGTTGCTTCCGTAATGCTGTGCATATGTTTTGAGGGCTCAGAAAAGACAGGGAAATGACAAACATATGAGCACAAAACTTCTGAGAAATGAGGACTGCCAGTGTTTCAGTAATTAACGATACGCTCTGTAAACTGTTCCTGCCTCCCCCTTTCTCTTATCCAAGATGAATGAAATGTGGAACACTTCGCTGAGCCTGGGAAGTAAGTTAAGGTTATAAAAGGGATTGCGTTTGATGATGTCACGTCCCTTTTGATGACATGGATAAAACATGCCCTAACCCGTGCCTGCAGAAGGACAAGACTTTCTTGGGGGACTGTTTTGGGATGAAAAACATTGCAACAAGCAGAGCCCCTCACTGCGGCAAACCCTCGGCTGGGCTCGGGTGCCCCTTACCCCGCCCGGGGCCGCGTGTGGCCGCGGACGGCGCAGCGCTCGCCTCCAGCCGGCGGCGGGGCGGGCAGCAGAGCCCCCGGGGCCGGGTTAACCTCGCTTTACCCCTGACCCTTCTGCGGATCGCCCGCCCCCGAGCTCCGTGCCAGGCCGGCCGGGCGGCGGGGCGCGCCCCGCGGCGCCGCTCCCTCCGCGGGTGCGGCGGAGACCGGGAAACTTTCGGAGGGAGCCACTTCCTCGCCCAGCCTGGCTTGGCGGGGGGAGATGTCAGATGCCGGCAGGGAGAGAGGGAGGGGGGAAGGCGGGGAAGCGGCAGCCGCAGCCCCTCCGCCCGCTGCCAGACGGCCATTTAAGCCGCGGGCGAGGGGCCGGCGGGAGGAGGCGAGCAGCGGCGGCGCACGGAGGTGATCGGCTCGGCTCTCCGGCAGCCTCTGCCCCGCTCTCCCCCTCACTCCGCCCAGCGCAGGGCTTCCCCCGCGGCTCCGTCCCCCCGCCTCTCTCAGGGCGGGGCGCGGGGGAGGGCCGGGCCGCCGGGCGGTGCGGGGCTCAGCCCGGCCATGTCTCCGGGGGCGGCGGCGTCGGGCTGAGCGGCCGTGCGCGCAGCGGGGAGCGCTCTCCGCCACCATGAGGCGGCTGCCCCTGCCCTGCCTCCTGCTGCTGCTGCTGCCGGCCGAGGTGAGACCGAGCTGCGGGAGCCGGGGGGCTGCCGCACCTGCCCCCGCCGCGGCTGCCCCGGCTCGGCGGGGCAGGTGTGCGGTCGGGCTCGGGCTTTGTCCCGCAGCGGCTCCGCCGGCGGAGGGGAGGGCACGGGAGGCTGGGGGGCCGCGGTGTGGCCCGGCGGGGGCGTCGCTCACCTGGGGCGGGATCCCCGCGGCCTCCCCCTGCCCTCCCGGCCGCAGCGGGGGCTGTGCTGGGGTTTAACCCCGCGGTGCAGCCGCGTGGCTGCTTTCGGGGCGTGAGGCTGCCCCGGTTGTTTTCCTGGGTAAAAGCTGCCCTGGGTATAGCTGGGACGGCTCCTGTCTCCCTACTGTTGTAGCCTGCCCTCCTTGTGTCGCTGCCGGTTCATTATATTGATAGGGTATTTGCGTATTACCCGTGCACATCACCGCTGGATTACAGCTTTCGGGATCAGCGCGGAGTTTCCACGGGAAAACGCTGCCGTGGTGCGGAGCGAGCAGCCCTGGCGGGGCCGGGCAGCCGATCAGCAGGAGGCCTTGGCCAGCACGCTTGGCTTTGAGGCCCCGCTCTGGTCCCACGTGTGTTGCAGGATGTTCTTCCAAGAACACCTTTCAGTGATGTAAATCAGAATCGCTTGCCAAGTGACCCACTCAGCATGCTGGCACAGACTCTCTCACCCTTGCTTCCTCAGCTGATGGTGTTCTCGGTGTTCCCGTAGGAGCTTCATGGCTGTTGTGAACTGTAGTGTTCTGGGGCTTGCTGAACTTTTGCTTCCAGATGTACCCGATTGTCCTCTCTGCCTCAGTGGTTTCTGGTACAGAAGTGTGAATGTGTGTTGATAGGAACCAAGGTGCTCACTAATCTGTGGTGACAGATCTGCCTGAGAGCTGCAGAGCAGAACTGTACTGCTGCTTTACATTTTTGACTACTTTTTCCTTACCTTGTGTCGGCACCAGCTTGCATTTGCAACCAGTGAGTGTTATAAACCTTTGCTTCCTTGTCTTGTCTGTTTCTGTTACCTTGCAGTGTTTTGTCATTCAGTCTCTGTTGTTGTACCAAGCCTACGTTTAAAAAATCTCTTCTGAATAAGGGCTGAAACTGAATTGGGTATTAAAGTACACCAGCATTTTGGAGGAACTCAGAGGAGACCTGAGTTCTTCTTTGGTACAGCCTTACAGGATCTGCCTTCCATGACCTCTGTTGTTTGTAGTTTTTCTTCTCAAGCTGAGTATGAAATCCTGTGGTTTAATGATCTCTTCATGTTCTCTAAATCAGGCTCTTCATTCGTATCTAATATGATTAATAATAATACTAAAAAAAGTGGACCTTCTCCTCAATTCAGACCTCAAGTAGGTCTTGTCATCACCTGGTGTTAGCAGAGCTCCCATCAACATGCTGCAGGTTAGAGCTGCAGGTTTTGGTGTGGCTCATAATTTTAAGGCAGAAACTCTGCAGCTCATAGTGTCACTATTGAAAATTTAGAAGACAATATTCTCAATTTTGACTTAATTGTACCTGCAGATGTGAAAGCTAAGGTAAGGAAGTCTCAGTTCAGCAGGCTTCTTAACTTGTGCTGATCAGCACCTGGTGGAGTTCTGAACATTAGGAGCGCATGCTCGAACTGCAGACAGGTGGGGAGAAAGGGCCTTTAGGATTTTTTCTTCAGAAGTAGGATGTAAACCAGGTGTTCACTGATGGTATGATTCTGCAAATCATCCTCTCATTTGAAATGACTAAGTTTCACCTTAGCCACTTTTGTCATGTAATATGGGATAATTGTATTTGAAAAGGTTATTATGTTTCTGTAGCCTATAAGCCATAAGGATGCAGAATACAGCCTTGCTTGGAGGGAGTGCTTTAAGTACAATAGTCCTGTTACCCATTCCAATGCTCTTCACATGGTCTTGCCCTCTAAAAATGAGGCTGTTCTCTAACAGGGCACAGTTTTGCTCCTTTTGTAGGGTTCTTTGCATAGCCTCAGGTGGGTGCTAGAGTTGGCTGGTGTTGTTTGAGGTGTGGCATGTGCTCAGGTCAGGGACATGGCCTGGCACTACCTGGGGAGGCATTTAGGTGCTGTAGGAGGGTGACAGCAGATGGCAGGACTGTCAGGCATGTGGTGTGAGCTGGGCTTTGTGTATTGCCTGTAAGAATTATTGCCCCTTCTCTGCTGTCTCCTAACCAGCCCCTGACTGGAAGGGCAGCGGCTGGGGTGGAAGTGGCTCTTGGCTGGGTCTGGCCTTTCAGATGACTGTGGGGTCGGAGAGGGGACAGCACTCCACACTGACACCATTGTGGGCCCAACCACACTCTGGGAAGCAGCCAGAGCTGTGGAATGGCTGTGTCATGGCAGCTCCTCAGTGGTGTGATGGGCACATGATCTTCCTGTGGTGTCTCTTACTGAAGGATAAGCATCTTGCTTATTTTGAATGAATTACAACATAGTAGGCAAGGCTGGAGTTGTTAAAAAACAAACCTTGCTCTCTGATTTTTGACTGTGATCATATTAGTGATATGATAAATAATGTTACTACTAAAAGAGCAGCAGACTGTTTTTTGGCTTGCTTCGGTGTTTAGAATTGCAAGTGCCTTTTATGTGGACCTAATACATCTTATTCTGTACACAGAACTACTGATACTGTGAGAATTGATTTTATAGGATTATGACTTAATTATTGGTCTGAATTTCCGACTGAGGAGTTTAAATGAAGAACTGTCTTATCTCAAATGTGGGCTTGCCATGTGTGTATGTTGCATGGGAGATAATTTTTGCTCTATATTGGTCATTATTAATTGGTCATTATTAATCATCCTTGTTGAGTCTTCTGTATAGTAGACTGCATTTAAATTTTAGTTTGTGAAATTATTCTGGGTAAACTTCAGACCATGCAAGAAGTTAATAGTAATTTCCTTTTAACTTTGTTACAGGTCTACATACAGCTCATTTAGAGACTTACAAAAGACTAAAGATTGAGAAATGTGAGGCTCCCTTGCTGCTTCTGTACATGCACTTCTGGGGCAAACCCTTTAATAGCCACTAAAAAACATGGGTACGAACATTGCTGATCTGGAGACCTGAGCAGGCCTGAACTTGGGCAGCATAGACCAGGAGGCAAAGCTGCAGCTGTGAACAGAGTTTGCTTGTGTCTGAGGGCCTTAGAAATAAACTTTTCATCTGCCAGGCTAGGTTATTTTCATATAATGACTACTTTTGTTTTTGTTCAAAACAGCAACACAGGTTAATTTCCTGAGCTTCTTTATGTTCCTTACAAAGCTTCACAAAACAAGCACCTTCTGCAGTGCTCAATGGAGGCTTTGTCCTCAGTGTGTCATGGATGTGCCTAGCGCTTCCTTAGAGGCATAGGCTGGCTGCACATAGCAGCACACTCACATGGTTTCCAATACTTTGAGTCTCCAACCAGCAGCACACAACAAAATATCTTCTTCTGCATATTTGAGATCAGAATTCAGGCCCACAGTGGAAATGTTGTCTGTGCAAACAGCCATGCTATTATTAGTACTTCCTCAATTATGTGAGCTACATGCAAGTCTTTTGTTGAGAATTTTCATGGCATGTAGTTTTTTATGGTTGGAGTTCCTAAATATGAGCAAAATTGCTGCTGGTTTAGAATCTTTGGTTGTTCATTGTGCAGGGCATAATCTGTATAATTTTAATTTGTGCATTTACTTCTTTCTACTGGAGTTACAGTGTGTCACAGAGGAAGCATTTTGATAGTGTGGAAGAGTGGTTGGGCACTTGGATGTTTGTAGGTGCAAAGCCTCTCTGTGACATTTGCCTTTGCTCATACTGAGAATCTTTCAAGCAGGCAGGTAAAAGACACTACTAAACCAGTTGGTGGCTACACATCTGGTTGTTAACCTGGTGCTTTTAGTTTGACTCCAACATTTGAATGCAAATAGTACCTTGAACATCATGGAAGGTTGCTGGAAGTGTAGGAGGGGCTAGATGAGTTTTCTTCAGCAGAGAGGGCCTGCTGCTATGTAGGGATGGGAGACTGAAAGAACTTGGCCTTTAATGGAGCTATCAGTAGGAAATAAATTTTCAGCAGGAGCTGACTGTTCAGGGGAGGACTTGAATTGGGAGGGGTGGGTAAGAAAATGAAGTGTAGTGAACATGTGCTGGTATGAAGTGTTAAAAAGCAAAGAGTGTGGGGAAAAGAGTGATCAGGCTTTGCAGGAAGAGAAGAACAAAACAGATGCTCTGCTTTGGAAGGCTGCACCAAGGCTCTTCTCTAAGTGCTTTCCAGCTGTTCCCAAATGTATCTGCACATAAACAGGCCTCCTGGGGCTATTAATCCAAAATTCCAGGAGAAAATCCAAGATTAAGTGGGAAAAGTATTTCTGTAATCCAGCAAAGAATGGACATGTAAATATGGTCCAACCAGAGCTGAATCAAAAAATTCATGGCCTCATTTAGTTATCTTCTGTGGCCTTCATGGACTATTAGTGGAAAAGGCAGGGGAAGATATGTCCGTATCTTTCCATAAATGTTGTTGGTATTTGGCATGTCACTGGAAGTGACTTATTTTCCTACCATCATCAGGAAATTGGAAGAATCCCTTGATATTAGAAACCAAGCAGTCTACTCATCACTCTTCTCCTTCTATGCTCTCTGTGAAGATCTCGAAGGTCGTTTAGGAAAGCGTCTTTTTCTACCTGTAGAAATGTAATAGGAGATAAGGTAACTGTGTTTTTTAACTGTGTCTCATAATTGAAGAAATTCCAACTACAAAGGGGAAGTGGCAGCGCTAAATGGAGGCAGGGGTGATGCTGTGGTACCAGACTTGTGGGAGTCTGTAACTGACCTTGGCTCGACATGGTGCTTCAAACCCAGCTGGTGTGAGTGGGGAAGAGGGCTGAGGCTGTGTTTGACATGAGGACTGGTTTGGGGAGAAGAGACCCCTGTTAGGATCTGCCTTCAGGCTCTCCTAGCCAGTACTAGGAAGTCTTTTCTTTCCAATGCTGCCCATCTGCTTGTTTCCTATGCTTCTTTTACCTCCTGTTAGTTTGGCACACTTCCGACTTTTCTCACTCTTTTGTACAGTTTTAGCCAAACTGAACAAGTAAAAGAAATACCTCGTGAGTCATTGCATGCAAAGTTTGTGTTCTGCATGTGGGCTTCTGCTTGAGGGTTGAGAATGTGGGCATTTTCTTTAAATATTGGGTTGGGTCTTTTGTTTATTGGAAGGGCTTCATGGTTTCTTGGTTGATTGGTTTGGCTTTGTGGGTGCAGGAGAATGCTGTCTACATACTGTAGTACTAGTTTCTGTGTACCAAATGAGCCAGGGCTTGAGTATAAAGAGTAATTTGTGTGAACTTCAGTCCTGTTTTCCTCATTGAAGCTAAGAAGGTAAGAAATTTTTGGTTCTGAGACTGTAAAGGCTTGAACATCAGGTGCAGAGCTTTATTGCAAATTAAAACGTGTCTCTTGTGGCCTGGTATGCAGCTGCAGTCCCTTAGCACTTCTGAGCCCCAAAGAGCCCTCCCTCCCATCATAGCCCAGGTGAGTGGAGAGATGTGGGTGCCTGGGAGCTTTCTCTTGTTAGGCTGTTAGATTTGTATCTACAACACAGCTGGCTCTGTGATTAGGTGCATTCTCGGAGTAATTCCTTACTTCCTTTTGGCACTATTTTGGTAGGATGTTTTTTTTGGTGTCTGCCAGCTTGCAAGCAGTTGGGCTAAACCTAGCTTTTATGGGAATGTTCCCCATAAAGGGTTATTTGTGCAGACCAGCTTTGTGGAAACTCAACCAGTCCTTGGTCATTGAGGGATTGTAGCTTGGCATGGCCTTAAATGCATATTTAAAAGCTTCTGCTAGTTCAGCAGGGTTTTTTTTAATGGAGCGTGTCAAAATGAATCATTCATGGATGTCTTGGCAGGTGGGTGGTAAGACAGGGAACTCTGCATGCCTGTAAGAAGACTCCTGGTCCAGTTCATGATGTTACACATCTTGCTCTGCTTGCTGATGGTTTGTCTCTGCAATGGTAGATGGCTCTGGAGGATATTTTTGCACAGGAATGCTGATAGCTTTTGTTTCTGCATTACCCATCCTGGAAGATCTTAGAGCTTTGTCATTATTTCCTCTTGTGCAGTTGGATTCTAGTGAGCTAGAGCACTTTCAACAAGCTTCCTTGTTTAATTTCTTATAGACACACGTGAACAGGTCACTGCTGGTGAGTCTGTTTCTACATACCTGGTTTTGAGTCCTGACTTTCAAATTATATTTTCCACAAGCTCTGTTCCTTGAAGTAAGGATAGAGCCATGCAAAGGATGCCAGCCAAAGGATTGGTTTGTGAGTGTCACATTAACTCTAGACAGGAGGATGCTGCAAAGGATGGGGCAGGCCAGATGGCATTAGCGGCAGAGCATGGGACCATCCATGGTATTACAGACTGGGCAAGCTTCCTGCTGCCCTCCCATAGCAGTTGTTGTGATTGCAGGATCAACAGTCCCTCTAAATAAGTGGGAGTTGCTTCTTTCTGCTGCCTTTCCTTCCCAGGGTTTCCTCATACCCAAAGTAGCTCGGACAACTGATGCGCAGACTGTCCCCTTCAAACTTTCAACTTAATTTTCCTGAAGGTCTCTTGATACAGAAGGGGAAAATTGTGAGACTTCATTTTAGCTACCTTCATCTGTCTGCATCAGCTTAAGGACAGGTGAGTTGTCAGTTACCATCTGAATTATAGTAAGAGAGGTCTCATCTTTGTCTTTATTTGTCAAAACCTACTCTGCTGCTTGACTTTGTGCGAGGTGCCCTCTGTGCTTTGAAGTGGAAAGAGCAGGGTGGATGCTGGAGTGGAAATGGATGAGGCTTCCACCACCAGGGACATCTGGATTGGAAAGGCAACCAGTTTTGTGTGCTGGCAGGGGTTTGGGGTAAATGAGCTCTCTGAGACGAAGGTGTGGTTTTGGCTGATAAAGAGCGCTTCCACTGCTTCCCTCTGGGATGCAGGTGAAAGAAATGCACATTAGCAGAAAGTAGCAGTGTGGAACCCTCAAAAGAGACAGACTTGGTCTTGCTGGTGGTTCTAGTACAATATGAGATGTGCCCCAGTTTCACTGTACTTTTTAAACAATAAATGTGACTTTTTAATGAAACACAGTGTGAGGTAAAGAATGTGTGCTTGTAGCTGGCATAAAATTTACATATGTAAAATTGTGTGTTAATAAGGGAGTTTAAGGTTTTTCTTCCTTTTATGATCATGATCTTTGATTCTGCAGGAATTTTATGTACTTATAAGTACATCAAATTAAGGGGCAAATAAAATGGACAACAATAAATTGCTAGGGCCCTTTGGGATCATCAACTTCTGTTTTATTTGCTTTTCTCTAGTGAAGGCAGATACGGGAATTCTAAAGTCTTCTTGACACTGCATGTTTTATAATTTCCCATTTATAACCGGGTTTGGAATTGAGTCTATGGCTTTCCTGCTACATGAATTATATTTTCTAAATTCTAATGTTGTTGCCATCTGCTTGCAGGGTCAACTGCTTATTCTAATACTTGGCCTGAAGTTCAGTACCAGTAAAAATGTCCTTTTTGTGGTCCAATCTGATGTGATTTTTTTTTCAATTTTTAAGTAGTCTGTGCCTGGTTAACTGAGGTCTTTGATTTCACCTTCTATGGATTTATACTTTTTTATTTTATAAAGGGGGAATACAGGAATTGTAACCACAGTTTCCTTCCCACAGTCTTTGTAAACGTGTATCTTCAAAAAAAGTTTTCTTAGGGGAAGTTGCTTATCTTTGGTTCAGTTTACATAACTCTTTTAGGGTAATTCACCTCTAATTCTGTGCAGCTGGGCACAGGGAGAAATGAGCAGCCCAACTTTGAGGTCACGATCTGCTCTTTTTAGTTGGCATGCTGGGCATATCACAGACACAGGCCTGGTGTTCAAAATTGAGAGTTTCCAGGGGATTTTGTGTCTGACAGCTGAGGACAGGAGACCAACATACTCTTACACGAGGTAAAGGAGCAGCATTAATGTCTGCAGAATAGAAGGTGTTTTTTTTTTTTTTTTAATTCAATATCTCTCTGATGTTCAAAATCCTCTTTATGAGAGGAAAGGAAAAATGAAAAATTTCTGTGAAAGGGTCTTTAGCATTTTTTTCAAGTGAGTGATAGACTAGCCAGTTATTCTAACTTTGTACTCGTTTTAAGATTTCTTACAACCAACTAAAAACTCCTTGCTTTATTGGTACTATTAAATGGAACGTGTTTATCTGAGTGACCAGTGATAAATAAAATGGATGTGGCAATGCATTTAAAAACAATTGAAGCTATCCCTAAGCACTTGCTAAGCACTGGTAGATATTGGTATTGTGAATGTTCTAAATGAAATCCCAATTTTAAGACAATAATTCTAGGCAAGGACAAGGCTGTAAGATCTGGAAGTGGATCTGTTGGGCCTTTGTTTTGTAATCTCCGTAACAATGCAGGTAATTGTATGTATATGACAAATCTCAACAATACACTCTTTTGTCCTTATTAAAAGAGAAAACTTGCCTTTGTCTGTAACTTATTAAGGATTTGCATTTGGACATGTTAAAATTTCAGGGAGATAGTTCCAGAGGAAAAGAAAACCTAGCCAGTTAACAGAAGCAAAACAAAAAGGCAACAAAGCACAAAAACCCAACTTATTTTGTGTTAAATCCATTTGGAGACACGCTTTTTTTCCCCAGCCTTAACACTTACAGATTAAATGTTGTTATGAAGTGTTAAGATCTTTCTTCATAAGATGTGACTTTAATGGCCAAGTCTTCCACCACCATGTTAGTGCATTTTTATCTTCTTGTCTTTCTCTCCAATGATTTTTCACTATTGCTGAAAGGTAGTTGATCTAAAATATGAATGTGTTAATGTAGTTTTTTATGTGGATTTAAGACTATATAATGAAAGTATAATTGCTTCTGTGCTTTCATTGTGTGTGCCCAGTTCCTCTGTGACATTCTTGTTTCTGATGTCTGCTCTACACTCATAGTAAAATAACCACATTAAAGAAGCTAATCATCAGCTTTCTATATTCATGAATTGGAAGGCTTAAAATTATTTTAAAAAGAGCTCTATCATTAACTAACTTTATAATGTACTGTAAAAAAACCACCAAACACCCAAACTAAAAATGTCTTCCAACAAACTATTATATGCTTTGGATGATTAAAAGATATAATTAGGTTATTGTACTCTGAATTAAGCTAACATTCTTTCTTTCTTGCCCACAATATTTTGGGGAGTCCTATCACTGCTGATGAGAGTGCACGTGCTGAGCTTTAGCCAGCAGCAAATATTTGCAGGTGGATGCAATATCTGGAACAGCCTTAGGCAGTATTCATTTCCCAGTCCTACAAGACACATCTACGGTATGTGGTTTAACTGGTATTTAACTATTGTGTTCTGACTCAGTCTTCATAATTTTACATGTATCTGTTCAACTATTTCCTGGTTCAGTGTGTGAAGCACAGAACTGCAGGAGGAGTGAGCAGAAGGTCAGAGCTGTTACTTAGTTACTGCAGAGCGTGCTTTTCCCTCTTCACTGATAACGGAGCCTACTTCTCTTTATGGTGGAATTGGTTAGGACTTCATCTAAGTGATGCAAATAGATCTCTTCTAAATTTCTGCAAGTTTGAGCAGCCTACAAAAAATTGCACTTTTCACTCACTTGCACTGTTGTTGACTTGCAGGAGGGACTGCTGTACATCCAGCAGCTATTAAGTTATTACGTTAATGACTGGGTGATTTACACAGAGCAGCCCCTGCTCCATCCCAGCAGAGCCACTGCCTGCTTGCAGTGCTGCTGCTGGACTGAAGGTCATTTCTGGGAACCTTCAATGTGCCCTACAGCTTATGCTGCGTGCACAATTCTGTGCAGTGCATTTATGGTTGGTAAGCAGTATGTGCAGTGATTCCTTCTATCCCCAAGTTTAGGCCTCTTTACAACACCTGTCACAGTTGCTAAGGAGAACAGTAAGTTATAATGCCCAGCTCTACAAAAAGCCTGTTGCTGCAGACTGAGTCTTCTGCAGTCTTGTTTGTGCAAATTGCCTTAGTTGCTTCTTCTCTCTTGTAAATTATTTTTAAATTGAAAAAAAGGCAGGATGAAAAAGAAAACAGGTATCTTTCATGCAGAAATTTATTCAGTCATTGCTACATGTGGTGTTTTGTTGCTCACTGTTGTCTGCAGATTTCATAAAAATTAATTCCATGAATGTTAATCTGAGTTTTGCAGTGAGAGCTGGCCAGCTGAACATTCTGTCTTGTCCTGTAGAAATGTGTGGAAAAGATGGGAGATAAGATAGTGCCAAACTTCAGTTTCCGTTCTGAACAAAGACCTCTTACTTTTGCTTTCCTGAAGTCAGACATTTGCTGTTTCATGCTCCCACATGAAACATTGCGCTGATGAAATCCTGCTAGAGTTTTGAAGATAAAGTTAAGGACTGAGAAGTTCTAGGACTTGCAGTAGGTTGTTGTGTCAAGGACCTGCAAGCTGCTCACCTGCCACCCCTCAGATATTTTTTGCACTTTCCTCCCCTTTCTTGCACTAGTTGTGTTTTGTTACCTGGTGGTTGTAAATGCCATGGGACACTGTAGTTGTTTGTGGCTGCTACTAAGGAATCTTGTGGGGTTAGCATCTCTGGCAATGACTTCAAAAAAGAAATCTTCCTCAGTAAGCAGGTGCATATAGGAAATCAGCTTAGTGCCCCATCTCACCTGTCTCTACCAGGGTTGACTTCTGCTCACAAACTGCATCAAAAATGAGAGCTGCAGGAGGAAAAAAGCATCCTTTATATAACTTCCTGTATTTTGTGAATACAGGGTTCCTTTTTGGTCATGAATGGGTTATAAACCAGACAAAAGCGGGGTTGTAGGGTCTTGTCTCTTTCTTCTCTAAGTGAATTGGCTAATTCTTGGTGGGTTTGTAGATAGGAAAGGCATTCCTTACATTAGGCACAGATGGGGAAAGGGTTCTTGTGTGGTGAGATAGACATTTACCTCTAGACACAGAGCAGCCTGTGGTAAACCACTTGAGTACTTGGGAAAAAGGAGTAGGGGTGTGAGTGAAACTGCACAGAACCTTGGCAGGCATTTAGTGGGACAGTGAATATCACCCTGGATACATGTCATGGAGCAAGTCCCAGTTCTGAAGCTGCTACTCATAGCAAATGAGGCAGCAAGAGGCATTGGGATGCTAGGGAGCTTCTGAAGGGATGGCACATGGATGTGCAGGTCCTGCTAAAAGTAACAGCCCTTATATTGAAAAGATGCAAAAACAACAGTGTTGGTCAGCTGTCTGTGTTATAGATTTCTTCCATCAGGCTGTTCTAACCCCAGACAGTGTGTATTGCACATAACTGAAACAAACCAGTTTGTTGCCTTTGCACAGCGAACACTGCTTCTTTTCCTGACCAACAAAACCCACAGTTTGTTTCTGGATGTCCTGTAGGGCTGTGACTGATCTTGTGAGCAGTCTGTGGTTTGTATGTATTGGGTGGTGTTTGGAGGACTTGAATATGGTATGTTCCTGTCCCTGCTTTAGTGCAGCAAAGAGAGTTAAACAAGAAACTGTGTGTGGGTACAGCTGAGGAGGACAAGTATAAGAGATGCTACTTGAACCTGGGGTGTAAGCATTCCTTTATCATGTCCATCTCTGTGGAAGCAGAAGCAAAGTTCCTGGAGAAAAGGAAGTAGGTTATTGGGGGAGAATGATGAGTAAATACAGTGTACACGAGGAGAAAGATTGCTGCAGCCTACGTAAGCTAACAGTGTGCCTCAGCTGTTGAAGCAGTGCCCAAGTATGTGCTGTTTCATTACACAGAGCTGGACCCTATTCCCTTTGACATAAAACTGACCAGTCCACCTCCTTCTTCTTAATTAGGTCCTCTTGGGGATGAGACATCCCTTCCTGAAATGAGGGGGAGGCCAAATTCACATGTACCCGCTGCCCCCAGACCTCTGCATGCGTGACAGCTGTGATAACATGGCACTATCCTCTCTAATTTGGATACTAGTTAAAGGTGATGGAAGGCATTCCTGCACAGCTGGTGTTGAACCTGCAGGCTCCCTCTACATGAGTTCACCAGCTGTATGCTGCTTGCAAAGAGATGATGATGATCAGTGTCTGCTGATGGTCAACCCATGATGATCTGAGAGCTTAAGAGAAGTGAGCCTGTCTGGTTCGTGTTTCACTGCACAGTAGCCAAGTCTCCTGTCTATGGTGACTGTTACTGAGGGGAATATGTATCTGGTGTTACTGTTTGCATATATATATATAAAAATATATATACACTTCAGGGTATTGCTCAAAGTTCTCTAGCTGGGAGTGGGGCTACCTTGCTTGTTTTGAAAATGCATGGGAAGGCAGTCTCTGCTCTGAAGTGTCCAAGTGTGTTATTTTAAACATGTATGTTGTAAACACACAGTCTGGATTTAGGGATCATTTCTATGACTGCATAATCAATCTCTGAAAACCTAGGAAGTGTTGGAATTAAAGCTACCCATTTGGCTTTAATTTGCCCCTTTCCAAAGGATGAAGAGGCAGAGCCTAGGGTACACACTTTTGCTCCCCGTACTTGGTTGCCTTTGCTCAGTGCCAGCCTCCTCACAAGAAGGTGCTGCTGGAGATGCTTCAGCTTGTCTGGGTATATTTTGGGATGCAGGTAGAGGGTGTCCCAGTGCAACTTCCCTCCACAGCCTTGCTCAAGTGTGTGTTTGCCCCCCCTTTGATTTTTTTTATTAGCTTTCAAGCTGAGGTGAGAGCATTTGTTCCCCCCCACTGCTCCAGTTCTGACAAGGCTTCAATAGGCAAAAGTCAGTTAAGACTCTTTATTTTGATATCCTAATTATTTCTAAAATATATAAGCTTTTCCTAGCTACAACAAGACCTACCTTAGTGAAGGGAGCACTGAAGGGGTCAGGGGAAATCCATTTCTTGCCAGACCATAGAAAAATGTCTTTAGGGTATTTAGCATTGGCACAACTATGTTTTCCCCCTTTCTTGGTGTTTTGAAATGTTTTGGTTGCAACATTTCACAGTTAAGTAAATATATAAAGGCAGATGCTAGCACATAACCCTAAAACTTTCTCTCCAAATTGAAGCACTTGGGGTGAGTTAGAAAGGGGCATCTTCTGCTAGGAGGCCCTGGATAATGTCACATTACACCCTGTGAATTACCATTCAGATTTCTCATTTAACTAGTTGTCCTTGATTTTCAGAGCATCAGTGCCTGTATGCCTCAGCTCTTCCTCTTGCTCCTGTCTTGCTGCAGATGTTCACACCCAGCCAAGCTCTGTGGTGTGGGAGAGCACCCTCAGTTAGAGACTCTGGTGGGGATGCACAGCCCAGTGGCACAGCCTTTCCTAAACTCTCCCTTCTCTGGGCCGGGTAATCCTGGTGTAATTTAAAGTGGGTGAAAGCTCCACCAGTTCTGAGTTTTCTTAATGGAAGTGCAGATGGTCTTCTCAGCCGTGTTTCTAAATCAAGTATATCCCATTTTCTTAAGTCTTCTCTGTATATACGTAATTGCAGTTTGTCATTTTGATTGAAAATGCATCCTTAATGTCGCTGTCTTTTACACAGTTTCCTGTAAAATATTATTTAAAAAAAATAACTATTTTCATATTTTAGCATTTTATCAATATGAAACTTAAGAACATGATTTTTCTGTTAAAAAGTCTACTGCTAAAATTCAGCCCTATTCTTTACAACTTTATATCTTCCCCTTTTCTGCCTATACCTCAAGTCAAATTTTAGGTATGTAGGTGGGATGGGTTTTACTAATGGGGGAAAACAGTTCTATGCAATGATGGAGAGAAATAAGTGCCTGTGTAGTGTGGTGACAAAGTGTTTTATTGTTTTTTTCCAGAACTCAGACTGTAGTTGCACATGGCCTATGGTGCAGCTTCCACCCCAATTTTATTTCATGCTTGTATTCAATTTGTGCATATACACTTCACAGAATAGTTTGGTTTCATTTGTATTTATTTAGGTTGCTGAGGAGGAGGATGGCGTTTTAATTGAAAGCAAAAATTCCTGTAAACCATATGCTTCACTTTTCAGTCAGCTGTAATTAAATTTTTCCCTCCCTGTTTCCCCTTTGTGTGCATAAATGAGAACTTATGTGGGAGATCCCCATCACTGTTATTGTGTAACAGTCCTGTTTTATGATCTCGTAGTTTCCTCTGTGTTCATCAGACGCATTAACAAAGATTGTTGTTGCAGACAGGTTTTTTTATGTGGAAAGAGCCTATGTAAGGTTAAATAGTGCTACTGTAGGTCCTTTGGTCAGTATTTCAGAGTGATGATGAAAATCAGTGTTGAGCCCCTGGGAAAACTTCTGTTCTTAAATGTACATGAGGGTCTGAAGTAACAGTGAAGTGATAGCACACAGCTTGGACTTCCTGAATTTCAGTGCTGCTAAGTTATTGCAAGGGGAGCCTACTCTTGTTTTTGCTTTCTACCAAAAAGTAATTTTTAATCTTAGTCAGTTTTTGAGTAACTGTAAGATAATAGCATACTCTAAGTAGCAGTAGCCAGTTCCATATAGGTGTGTGTATATAGATCTCTCTCTATATGTATATGTGACTGTGTATGTCCACAGTATGTGTTTGTAAATGTGGAACACAAGAGATGAGCCTTTAGTGAGAACTAATTTATTTTGCTATTTAGTTTTGTTTGTTTAGTATCAAGTATTGTTTGAAACAGGCTAAAGGAAAAGGAACTGTGTGTTGAGATAAGCAGTAGGAGAATAAAAAAAAGAAGACATGTACTTGGCTTAAATGATGTCCAGACTTACTGTGATATTTTCCAGGCACTAGTATTTTCCCTTTTTGCTAAGATTATAAACAGTTGATTTTTGTTGAGTCTACAAAATAAGAAAGAACAACAATATTATTACACTTAACTGTCCCTGAAATATGCATTGGTGCGCTTTTACTCTCCTTTTGTGTTTTAAAGAGGAACCTTTCCACAACAGGTTTTAATTTTTACAGCTGATTAAGGAACAGTTAGCTTGACAAATAGCCATGTGATGAGTGGCAGGGAGGAAAAATGGTGAATCAAGTAGTGAAGCACTTGAATGTATTCACCTTAGGCACTTAGAAGGAGTTTCATCAGTAGAACATGCCAGGATTGTTTCAGTGGCTCTTCTGTTTCTGTCCAATCGATTCTGGGCAGGATGTCTTTTACACAGGCAGTTTGTGTAACCGTGTCTCTAACTGGAGGAAAAATCAAGGGCTTCTTCCAGCCCCAGCATCCCTGGTGTTGGTGTGTCTGGCTGCTGGTGGGGACATTGTTGTGGTGTGTATTTGCCACTGTGGGTTTGATCTGGGTGCCTGAGCTCAGCAGGTCCTTGCTAGGCTGATGTGTATCCAGTCCACATCCTCTTCTGGTGTGAAGTTGATGTGTGGCAAATACGTCTGAGTGTGGGGATGGAAAGATTGAATGAGTTGCCTGGGTTTCAGTAGGAGCACTGAAAGTTTGCCTTGCCAAAGCAGAATTTTTGTGCTTGCTTTCTGTCCATCCCATCTTGAAGGAATTTGGATTTCTTTAATGCCCAGGCTTGTTTGTCTCCTAAGGCCTACAGCTCACTATGTCTTGGTTTGACAAGGTGTCATGTGTGTTTGGACTCCAGGAACCTGTTCTGTGCAGCCTTTTGGCCACATATCTTTGTCTGTTTTGTTATCTGGATGACAGCACTGTGAACTCCCTGGTGCAAGAAGTCTTTTCTGGAGAAAAGAGGGAATTAAAAAACATCTGATGGATTTTGTGCTTGCTGTTGAGAATGTATTTACCTATGAAAAAAGAATCAATGGAAATTTAAGTCAATCTGTTATGGCATAGGAAAAAAACTGCTTATGTGTACTGATAGAGCACTAAGAGGTTGGTTTCAATGTCTGAATGTCTCCAGATACATAAATGTCATATTGTCATATCATGGTCTAGACATATGTTGCTTTCAAATAGGAAAAATACATAATACTGTTTGTTTAAAAATCTCTCTTTTCAAAAGGCATTTGCCAAGAAGCAGTGTGCTGGGGAATAAGTTCAGTTATAACCAGAGGGCTTTTTTTTTTTTTTTTATTAGCAGCATTGTTTGTGAATGAGCAATGGAGATAGTGACCTACAGGGTTTATGAAATGTGGGAATCTGCCTGTCTAGCCAGCACTATAAATAAATAAGAAAGGCTTTTGAAAGATTTTTGTCAATTCAATATACATTATTTTGTTTCAGCAAGTCTCCTTTGCTTCACAGGCTCCATTCTGTATATGTTCCTATTTATAATCTGGGGTGGAGGAAGAGTCTCTAGGAGTGGGTGATTCACAGACACAAAATAGGGCCATAAACAATGTTAACACTGTGGCATAATCTGATAAAATCCGAAACTTGGACAAAGAGTGCAATGCTCTTCCTCACTGGGGCTGTTGTGGCAGCTTCTCCCTTTCTGCTGACCTTCTCTGACTTGCCAGAAATGCCCTCTAGTTTCGTTTTCCTCAGAGCCCAACGCTGAGTTGCTGAAGGTTAACCTAAGAGGAGTGCTCTGGGTCAGCCTTCTGCAGGGAGGCTTCATGCCTGGCCCATGTGAGGAGTGTGTGTCACCGCTGGTTTTCTGGGACATGGCCAGGGAGTGTCCAAGGACTTCGGTAGCTCAGTGGTTGTCTCCTCTGCCCCCTGACGTGGCTGTAGAGAGCTTTTGTGTTCCTGGCCAAAGGTGGATCAGTGATCATATCATGGACTGGGAGTTGAGAAGATGAGTTATGGACATGTGTTCTCTCATGTTGCTCCTTTTGTGGGCTCTGGCAGAGAAAATAGAGCACTTAAGAAAATCTGGAACTTGCCTAGGACTATGCTTAGGGACAGAGGGCAGAACAGACAAGAGGTGTTGGACCACACTGAGGTGGTATTTTGAGTGTGTGCCTTTACAGGTAGAGATAGCTTAACTACCTCCAGGAATGTGTGCTTCCTTGTGCCAAATGAAACACTGACAAAGTCCAGGATTTGTTACTGGGAAAAGGGGGCAAAGTAGAAGGGCTGTGAAGAGCAAGGACATGATCATTAGTGCTTTTCTAAGGCAGTAGTTGGCAGCATTATTTGTGCTGAACTCTGAGGCACAGTATGCATTATATGTGTGTATGTTTCTTTGGGGCTGTTACAGCCTGTTGGAGAGGAAGTGATTTGTCAAACTTACCCAAGTACTGCATTGCAGAACACATCCTAAAACTCAGGGCTCATAAGCGGGCTTGTGTGTCTGCAACACCATGGTGTGTACAGCAAATCACAATTTAGGGGGTCACACAGGAGAGAAGCATGTGAAGACACGAAAAAGAGTCTAGCACAGGAATTAAAGATGAACTTTTCTGTGGTGGTGAATGGGGATCCCAAAGTACTTCCTGCTCTGAAGCCTGTTGTAATCAGAAATAAACTTCTGAACATTCAAGCCACAGTAGAGATGAAAAGCTCATAGAGTTAATTTTTTAAAAAGGAAAAGAATCTAGCCCAATTAAATAAAAATACACAGGCGAAAGTTGTGCACTTATCATAGGCAGGAAAATTCTATCTTTTGCTTTCTCCTATTATGGGAGGGGTCATTGTTTCTTTTTCTAGTAAAAGAATCCTTTTTTGAAAATGTCTGTGGGAAAGGAGAATAGTCTGAATTGAGTCTTTGAGATGTTGTATTACAGAGAGTCACAGAAAATGTACTATGCAAATGACTATCTGCCTTATTAGATGCCTCAATAGAGTTCATTGTCTCAATATTGCTATTATTGGAGATGGATGGACACTACGTGATTTTACCATCAAGCTGAAAAACTTCAGTGTTACAGTCTCATTAAGAGGGCAATAATAGTGCACTGACTTAAAGGAGAGAATTGAATTAAGGGGAGTGAAAGGTCCATTGCTCTGTCCATTTTAGTTTGTCTTTTGTAGACTGTGCATCGTTTTAGGGGTCACAACAGGGGGGTTTGTGCTTCATGGGCTTGGTTTTGTTCATCTTTCATTGCTAGTAAAACTAAAACCCTTTTATGGGGAGCACCTGCTGTGATTTTGCTTGATTGCAGTTGTAGGGTGCTGGTGGTGTTGGATGATGGTGGTGCTTTCTCAGGTGGGGGCTGACCTGTTCCACTGTGGCATCCTCATGGAGGAGGAACATCATCAAATCTGTGTTTCCCTGATGTCAGGAGCTCATCACAGTGTTGTTCTTATCCTCAGTTGGCTTCTTACCTGTGTGACTGCTCCCTGAGCCTCTCCTGAGCTGTCACTAGAGCCTCACATACTGCCTGGGCCAAAATCTAAATCCTGAAAACTGCTGAAGCCAAAACCTGTATCATACCAAGTCTGTGCATTGTCAATCACCCTTAAGCCTGCTTTTGAGGCCTTGCATTGACAAGAATGCATTTTTGGGTCAGGTGCTTGAAGTGACAACTGACTGGTGTTTTGTGATGTGTATTTTTTCCTGGGCATCACTTGGTGTGCTGGATCTGGCTATGTTATGGTATGGGAATTTGCAGATCGAACTTTGGCTCCAAAAGTGTATATTTGATGTCTCTGTGACCCCATGGCAATAGTAGGGGTCCATCATTGAGTGTGGAGTCATACTGCTGTTGTCCATGGCAGGGCGCATCTCTGGAGTGGTTTAGGTGGTTCTAAACCTCTCATTTTCTTCATTTTTTGTTTTGTTGGTGTGGAGGGGGAAACAACTGAGTTTCTTTTTTATTGTCTGGTTAATATATCTGGAAGTTAATGAGTAGCTAAAGGCAACAAGAGGGGAATAGTGCTGTAACACAGTCAGTGTTTGCTTTCCTTCCTTGGAGGGGGTGAGGAAGGCCTATTACTCATTAAACAAAAACAGTTCTTTACAGCATGGAGCATTTTCCTCCCAAATACCCAACTGCCTCCTGTTAGTCCTTGAAAGGAGCACCTGTCATGCAGTACTCTGTAATAGATATTATCATAACCAGGGATTGCAATGCATACACACGGTGTGAGCCACATTTCCTTACAAATCTTTATGGAATAAAACTTAAATTACAGAATGAGGCATGCTCTGCTCTTACTGTGTCATTCACCTTGGGATATGTGCTCTAGCTTTTGGTATTTCGGTGTTGCTTATTAATGTTTGGTAAACTTTGCTTCCTTTTCTGTATGTGAATATGTCCTCTAAGTTCTTCTCCATTTCACTTTCCACTTCAGTTTTCCACATTGGTCATGAGGGGTTAGTTTAGCACAAGTGTGTATATAGGAAGAAGAAATAAAAGTTTTGGTGGCTGTTGTAACCCTTTATGTTTTTGTAGGAGGGTTGGATCCATCTCAGAAAAACTACATCTTCCAGGGTTAACTTAGTGACCACTTAGTGTAGTCTGCTGGTCCTTCTTTTGAGGAAGGAAGACTTAAAAATTCCTAAATTCCTCTAGCACCCAATCCAACAACCTTGGTGAAGTTGTAAAACAGCAGCTCTTCTGCTTTTTTTTTTTTTCTACTGGTGTGACCCTGAATATGATGATTACTGGAAGTTTTTTAAAAAACAAAACTAACCCCAAAATGTTCACCTTTTCTCCTAGAGCTTTTGGCAGTACTTTCACCGAGTCAGTGTTTTGTTTGCTCTATGTTTTTGGTCATGTTGTGTGTGGCAGACACAAAAAACCAAGAAAGTACTGTAGGAAACAGTAAGATGTATCTGTAAACCCCTAAGTCTTCCTAGATTTCAGGAACTGTGCTTATACCTAATAAATATTTTCAACCAATTAAAAACAGTGGGGGGGGGGGAAAAAAATCTAACTAAACAGTGCAGCTTGTAATTTAAAACTCTGGTAATGCTGAGCTCAGTGAATCGAGCTAACTTGTATTTTGCTTTTATCAATAGAGATAATTTAAGGGAATGTTTGAAGATGGATTACAGTAGTACAATTTGTTTGGCATGTACAGCAACAGAAATTCTGCTTTTTTCCTGCTGCTCATCAGAAAAACTCAGTGCACAGGTAGTGCATTGTTTTCCACTGAGCTATCTGTCTATTCCTTCAATGAGTATTTTGCATTGCTCGAATATAATCTGTGATTAGACATAATAGGTTTTATTGTATGCAAAAAGCACACTTTAGTAGTGGGATTTGCAATTGTTTTGAACAACCTGGCTTTTATGTGGCTCCTCTTTTACTTGTGTGACTTCTTTATATTTTTTAAATTCACTGTAGTGAAACAATAAGGAAAATATTCTGGTTATCTCAGTATGGAAAGTATATTACACATGTATGACTGGCTGTGTAAAGTTCAATTACCATTTCATAAAATGTCACTCAAAGCTGTGAAGAACTCTTGGGGCATCATTCCTCCTGCCTTCTTTTTCTGATTCCCTTGTGCATCTCAGAAGGGCTTTAGCCACTTATCTGTTCTTCCTCTTAGAGTTTCTACCTTATTTTCAGCATCACCACCTGCCTGAGGGGAAAATTCCTCCCCTTCTAGAGGAAGATGGAAGGTCTGGTTGTCTGTTGAAGTGAGCCTGTATGCCTTTTGGTTGTTCATGATGGGAAGTGGAGCTACAACCTGTGACCACTTAACTCTTCTGACATCTCACTTGCCTGTTTGCTTTCTATGCTGAAGGAAATTTGTTGTTTGTTTTTGGGTTTTTTGTGCTGCTGGCTTTGTATTTCTGCATATGACTTTAAATTTTCTCTTTTTGCAACGTTGGAGCTTTTTAATTCTTAGCCTTGGTCTACTGGATTTTAGTAACTTTCTTCAATCTCAACTAAGCAGAAGTTTGGAAATAACTTCTAGAACAGAAAGGGGTAAATTACCTCACTTTGTCATTGCTGCACTTTGTACCCTCTACGTGCAGCCCAAAATCTGACTGAGTCTTTTCTGGCCCATGAAATATTTATATCTGGTGAATGCCGTAGATTTGTCTTTGAAAACACATGTTGTAGCAAATAGAATTAATGTTTTGCACTGGGGGAAAGGGGTAAATCCTTTGCAATTGCCAACTGCCTTAAAGACCCTCCTGTATTGCTGTGGTTGGGTTGGAAGGGCAATAGGCAGGAGCTACTTTTGCCAGATGAGAGCAGAATTCTCAATAGAGTAGTGCCCTGGTTTCTAAGTGTTACTGAAGTGCAAATACATGTAATTTTCATGAACAGGCAAAATGAAGGGTGCTAAATTTCCTCCTACTTTCTTCAAGTTCTGCTATTTCAAGCTGCTGTGTTTGTATTCTCCGCTAATATTATTGCACAGAGGAAGGAGAACGTTTTATTTAAAAACAAGTATTTAATGGTAGTTAATTTGTACAGTATTTATAGTAATTATGTGAAGAACACATGGTACCTCTTCTGTTGTGAATAAATACTGTACTAACCTCTGCTGAGGAGTAGTGCAGGTTGTCTAATGAATTGGATCAGGGTTCCCAACTGGTTCATTCATTTCATTGTTGGTGCTGGCTGAAAGATGATTTGTTCCTGCTGTGTCAGAATAATCCCTCTGCAAGCGCCTTGTGCATCTCAGTCATGGCAGTGATAAAGCAGCGTGCCTGGAATAGAGAGTGCTTTTGAGAGCAGTCTTTCTAAAAGGATGTTCTCATGTCCAGCCATGTACACTGTTAAGGCAGAAGGACCTTAATTTGTGTGGTTTTTCTAAAGGAGTCGCTTGCCTGTCTTGTGTCTTTCAACTGGTTCACATAAGCAAAAGACAGGAAAGTGAGGCAAGCGGGCAGGGAATGAGTGGATTGTAGTAAAGATGCTTTTGAGATTCCTGGTGAGAAAAGAACATGCCATCATTTTGTAGGCCTCCAGAAGAGCTATCACCAGGAAGAATGATAAGCAAATTATTCTTTTCTTGTTTTACATAACTGAAATATATCATTGAGATGGGGAGGTGTTAGATCTTTTCCTTTATGTTTGAAAGAGGGTGAGGCTTTATGAAACAACTGAGCCAATCTAATGGCCATCTACTTCCCTGTGTCACCCAGTGACGTGAGTCGTTCCCTCTCACTCTGCTGGCCCGTGTCTGACCTCGTGTTGGGCTGGGTGAGATAGCTAAACTAGCAGAAAGCTATTCCCATTATTCTGGAAGAGAAGTTCTCTGCCAAATGAGCTGCTTAAACAAATTCACTGTTCAGTCAGGTGGGTGACCATGCCTTAGTGAGAGCAGTGTGAGGAGAGGAGGAATGGCCACTGTTGGGCAGGGCCAGCCACATTCCACAGCAGCAGTAGCAGAAGTTATATCAATTATATTTTAGCTTCTTACGCTGTGTCATCATACATCTCTGTAATGCCAATTTCAGAGCTAAATGTGTGAACTGTTCTGATAGAGCAAATCAAAGTCCAGCATAATGGTAACAGCAGTATGCTGATGGTTGATGAGGTTGTTTCAACATTTAGTTTCTTCCACAGCTGTGAAGACAAGAAGCACCCCCAAGCATTTTCCTTTTTAAAGTAATTCCTGAACTTTTTTTTTTTCAAGAAAACTGCAAATTATGTACTGAGAATGTTGCACACCTGTGTAGCAAAATCAATTTATTTCCTATCAGCCAAAACAAACTTACCAGATTTTTCTGGAGACTTGTCTGCTATTGACCATGGGATATGAGAAAGGAAGTATTAGTATATGTCTGTGCCTTGCTGAACCTGAGGCTAGTGACAAAGGTTAATTTCTTAATTACTTAGGAATAACCTCTTTTAATAAAAATATGCGGTGTAATATAGATCCTGTAATCTTGCCTTATTTCAGTATTTCTGCCACTTTTAAGACCAGTTTATCCACACTAGTCTGAGTAGGTACTGCTTGCTAACACTATGTGAAGGCCGAACACCTACTTTGCTGAAGATCTGTAACTTTTCTGGCATGTTCAGTGGGTACAGTTGGGCTTTATTATTTATTGTAGCCTAGAAAATCCTCATGTTGAGGAACCGTAAAATATTTTGAATATTTGTCTGCCAACATGTTATCTTTTGGAGTAGATATGGGTGATTATGCTAACACTAACTAAGCTGGGGAATCATTAACATTGGGTTATGATAGATTATCCAGTATCTGGCATTTCTAAATCAAGCTGGTTTTACCTGAACTGATAATGTAGCTGAACCCCAAGGCATATATGGATTTTGGGAATAAAGTCAGTTGGAGTCAGACCTTGGTCTCCAAGGCATGTATAGGTCTGTGACTTGCAGTGTTCCACCTGTGGTGACTGCAGTGAAGTATTTTGGTGATTTGCTACAAAGAGCTGCAGCTTCGTGCAATGTAAGGTCTGGTTTTTTGTGGTGGTGGTGTTTTTTTTCCTTCAGTTGACTTGTGTCCTGTCTGCTTAGCAAAAGTTGGAAGGACTGGAATCCTTCAGTGTATTCCTATGCACTTTCCTTTCTTGTTGCTGTTAGAAATTGCAGACTGGTTAGTTAGAGTTCGTGCAGAGGTCAGAACATGGGAATCTACTGGCAAATGTTTTTTCTTCCTCCTCCAGTTTACATTAGGGAATTAATTTTTGTTTCTTAGTTGTTTATTTTAGCCAAAGGCTCTTATCTGTTTCCCCAAACACATTTTGTTTAATTTGAGGCTTAATACTCATATTGTCTAAGATGTTTATTACACTTTTTAAAAAGAAAGGTGATTTTTAGACTTTTCTTGTAGTCATGCTGGTAAGGATTTACTTCTGGTTAGAAGATTGAATCTAACGCCTATTAGTTTTTACCAGGAAAGGCTCCAAAGCAGACTGAAGTCCTTTGGCAGTTTCAAGCTACTGTTGCCAGATGTTTTCACTTGTAAATGTTATGTTCATGTGTGTGCACCTTTCTTTTGTGTTTCTTTCTACCTGTGAACAAAGTCTCAGTGAAAATTGTGATGTGAAAATAGAAGGAAGTACTGAAAACTTTATTCATTGTGATTCTTGTGCCTTGAATTTTTTCCTTTGCCTCCATTTGGAACATGACACTTTAAAACTCTTTGAACAAAAGTGGTAGGGAAAACCCACCATGGGTTTTGGGTCTTGTTTTTGTGGGATATGTTTAAAGAGGGGTATTAGGTGAGGTGAACCTGGGGCTCTTGTGGTGCGGTTTCCTCTCTCAGGTTGTTGCGGGTGGCTTCTGAGCTGGGACTCGTGTCTGGGCTACATTGGTCAGAGGAGTCAGACAGATGGGATTCTCCTACGGATTCGAAAAGTCCTTTGACAAAATTTGCCCTGGTAAATTATTACCAGCTTTGCCTGGCAGGGACTGGGCTAGTAGCTTGGCTCAGTGATGTTTGAAATTTCCTCAGTGGAACTTCCCTCTTGCCTGTATTCTGCACCTGGAAAAGAGCAGCAAGGAGCAGAAAAGAGGTTTATAAGGGGCATTGTGTGCATGGGCAGGAATTTGGGCCTGGTTGCTGGAGCACTGGGCTGTTTGATATGAGCAATTGTAGGAGTGTTTTGTGAAATCAGGAATGGGAGGAAAGCTTCCCTCTTGTCTGTAGGCTCCTACAGAGAGAGGGGCTTGCTTCATTCACACAGAGCAGACTTCAGAATGCAAACTTGGTCCTTTTAGAGAGGATCAAAATAATAATCACAGGTGGGAGTGGGAAGAACAAAACTGAACAAAAGTTGTTTTCTCCCATTTTCACTTGGCACCTCTTCCTGCTCTAAATGCTTAACCAAAGCATTAGTACTGAGCTGCTGCAGAGGGGGGCTATGTTCAGTTGTTCATAATATAAGCAGACCTTTTTAATGGAATCTTATGGATGTAGGTTACCTGTTTTCAGCTTTTTGAGGTGGTGTTGACCATATTTCATTTTGTGTTTACCCAAAAGAAAAGTAATCAGAGAATAAAATAGTTTGTGTCCCATGTTTGTTGGGCTTCTGAAATAAAAGAATTTTTAAAAAGCAGGAAAATCCTCTCAAGTATACAGAGATAAAATGTTCTGATATAGGTAAGTTTACACAGAAATTTGATCATCAGTTAGTCATACAAATGCTTGGATGTTTACCCACAACCAGGGAAGCAAACAGCAAATACAATTCCCAGCTCAGCTGCAGCTCTTTCCTTATCTAACTCTTCCTCTTGTTTGCTGTTGCCTTTTGATGCTTTGGGAGCAAAGAGAGGGCTTGGCATTCCTTGGTGTATTTTGGGAATTCTTATGCTGAAGCTACTGGTGTTCTGTTGCATGTCATCTCTGTCACCCACCCTCTTTTTTTTCCTGCCTATTCTCTCCTCTGTCATTGCTGCTCTTAAATTCATAATTATATTGAGAGTGCTGGGCTCCCATCCCCACTCTGCTGCAGAGACAATGAAAAAAACAGCAATGTGTCCAATGACCCATGAAATCAATCCTTGTAAGCAGTTGGTTGGGAAAATGAGTCACATGTCTTTATTTTGGATGTCTGGGATGTTTCAGAAAGCAGGCAATAGGGGGTCTGTCAAGACAGCACTTGCTGACACCCGTGTGTGCATCAGAACCTGAACTGCTGGTCTGAGAAACTTCTTTATAAGCTACTCTCAGATCTGCTCTTGAATATCTGTGAGGTTGCAGGAAATCCCCACAATCTGAAGTAATTAGCCTTCAGCTTTTTCATTAGTGTGGATTTTTCTTCTTCAGTGTGAAAGCCTTCCTAAAGGTCATATGTTCAGGGAAGTGCTGTGAGCTCAGGAATAGTTTTGCAACTGGTGTATTGCCTGGATTTCTTGATCCTGGAACTTGTCAGGGGGGAAAAAAAGAAAAATGTTACAACTGCTGCTCCTGATGTCGTTCATGTGCATAACTTGTCAAGGTATGAAGACATATTGATTTGTGGTTGCTGATTAGAGTGAACAAACCAATTTTAAGTTGTAAGATCAGAGCAATTAATATATATGGATGTATTTTTCAGAGACTTTTTTGTATTTGCAGAGATAACAAGTTTTGCTGGTTTCTGTACCCGCAGTGATAGAAATCTTGCTTAAGTAAACTGAAATAAAATACAATAAGACCTTTAAAAACAAAGCATGGAAGGAAAGGGCAGCAATTTATTGGCTCATTGTGTTGATGACATGCTAAATACACAACTTGAGAGGGCTTAGCTCAGGGTCTAGTTCAAAATCTTTTCATTTGTGTTTGTGGTGTCCCCAAGGAGAAAGAATTCTTATGTCTGGAAACTGCCTTAGTGCTAAGAACCGTACTTTGTCTGGTTAAACACTGTTGAAACTGAAAGTTTTTAAAATAGTACTGGGTGGTTTTTAACAATGTTAACTGAAGCTACTTTGCATAAGGATCCCCGTGGCTTCAGTAAGGGGCTGTGGCCAGCAGGCCAGTTAAACATATTTCTGCTTGACACATTTGCTGCTGTGCTTATTTTGAGTAACCTTTTCTTCCTGCACTAGAACTGTAATATTTCTTCATGTAATTTCTAACAAGTTATGCTTCTGTAGGCAAGGAGATGAGAAGTGTTCCTGAAAGCAGCCCAGTGGAACTGTTAAGTGATGTCAAATTGCAGATCTGAAGTAATTAATTAAAAAGCAAAGCAAAACAGAAAACCACAATCCAGTGAGGTTGAATACAGTAACAGTGGCAACTTGTCTGTGAACTCTGCAAATTTAATGTACAAGTCGCCGAGATACAAATAATGTAGACACTGTTGCGCCATTTTTAGCAGCCTTAAAAAACTTTGTACTCAGGGCTGTACAACAATTTCTGCATCTTTTTTATTGTAGGCAATGTTTTCCTTTTGTCTTGGGTCTGCAAACCAAGACACCTTTCACTATGAGATGCTGCCATGTTGTTTCAAATAATACCTATACTCTAAATCTTCATGTGTTAAAATGCTTTGCAGCCTGTGTTTAAGATTTCAAAATTGAAAGTCATTTGATTTAGTCTCTTGCAAAAGCCACTGAATTAGCAGAGCAAATAAAGAGGAAATACTGTTGACAAGTTCCTTTTCCTTACCAGGATTATTTAAAATACTGGCTTGTAAAAAGGTCTGTGAGAAATGGTTATAAAGTGCAGCAAGGGAACTTGTGAAACAAAAATCTTCATCTGTCCTATTGGTTGTTACATATAGCTGGTCAGGGACTGAATGAAAAACACATCCACAATAAACTCTAAATTATGAGGGAAATTAATTGTATTAAAGAATATACAACTCTTGGGAAAGGGAAGACAGGACCAATACTTGCGTATGACTAAACCCAGGGTCCCAGACTTTCAGGCACTTTATTCCTGGTGCAGTCTTCTATGTGCAGCTGGTTCCATTTGAACTTTTTGCCTTTTTTTTAATGATCAAATAGTGTCTAACATTTTCCTAGTTATGTGGGCCAAATACTGGCTGCCTGCTGTGCCTCATTGCTTACTCTGTGCAACAAAAACTTCACTAATTCCCATTCATCAGTTTGCTGAAAAACTGCCTGCCTGTATTCAGCATTGCAGTCACTACCTCCGTTCCTTTGGTCCTCAGGTGTCATAAGGGCGATGAAATGTTTCTATGTGCAATACTTTCAGCTGTTTTTTTATTTTATTATAGTGTTCCTTTGCTTCTTGCTCAGAGGGATAATATATTGCCAGGTCCCAGTGGAGCAGGGTTGCTTTAAAGCAAGCTGTTACTTAAATCCAGACTTCTTATTGCTACTCTGCAAAGATGTAACCCTTAAAATTACAGTCTGTGTGATACTATGTTCTGTCAGTGTGATACTACCTTCCCTACTGAAAATGAGGATCAGAGATACCTTTGCAGAAGGATTCCAGAAAATGGCAGTTTTACATGACTCCCGCTCTTACTTGTCCCTGAGAGACTCAAACCTGCTCCAAGAGCTCCTTTTGTCCCTGTAGCAAAAATGCTGAAGAGAGCTTTAAGGGAATTGTCAGTCATTTCTGCAGAAGTACGTACAGTGAAGGGCTTTGGTACCTAGTCCACTCCTGTCATAGAGGTGTTTTTTAAGGGGTGACGTTTGCAGCATTGTGAGGCTGAAATAAGTGCTTGCTTCTGTATCTCATAGCACTTGTTGAGACTTGCAGTTTGGCCCACAGGTCATCTTGTGAACATGAGTTAGGATTTGTCTCCTTTTACCTGTAAAATGAATGGCGACTTTTTAAAAAAATGCACTTTTTATCTGCTGAATCCAAGCTTGACTTGGACTCCACTGTGTGGGAATCAAAGGCCCTGGCCAGCCCCCATCCACCCTCCTCATCGCTCTCTCCCCAGTTCAGAGCTGCTTCTGACCAACTTCAAAGAATTCACTTCAAAGGCTTTTGGCAGACACAGAACAGCCAGGCTGAGGTTGGAGTTTCCAGCTTTGGCAGAGTGAGTGGAGCCTCAGCTTCTCAGGGAGCCCTCTTCTCTTTTCCTGTTTTTCGCTCAAGCTGCTTTCATGGGGGGCATGGAGGTTGCATTCACCCCTCACTTGAACTGTGTAGCAGGAGGGGAAGCACCTGTGAAAGGCAGATACCTCCAGCTCTGGCAGAACAAAGGAGCCTCAAGTTCAGCTATGGAGAGAGATTCCATATTAGCTCTCCACCTCCCCTGAACACAGGATTGGCTTATAATTGAAGTTCAAGGTTTAATCCTGCCCTTAAGGGATCTACTTTTTCTGTTATAGCAATCCTATTGCAACTATTCTGATTCTTGTTAGACCCTCAAAGATCTGGTTCCTCTTTTCAGCTTCCTGAGATCTTACTTCTCAGTAACTTCCTATAACTATAATAAAAATGTGCTCCACTGAAACAGTGTGCACTGCCTGGAAATTTGCATTCTTTTGTGTTTGGCAATATGAGGTCTTCTGGGTGTCAAATGTCCAGTTGCATGAGAGAGCACTGCAGCCTCCTGCTGGTGCAATTGCTCTGGAAACCTCAAGCAAGGTGGAGGCTGGGGCAGCCATGTCCCTGTTGTGTTGGGGTGAACCCCTCTGCAGCAGGCTGGTCATGCATCTTCCTTGCCTTAATATCCTGAAACTCCATGTATTGGCTTTTTGGGGGGGACCCCTCTCCCCTCCAAACCCTGGAGCATGTGTTCTGTTAGCCACCGTTCTTGATTGAAGCCATCATGGCTTCAGGAGGAGCTAAATACCAGTGGGGCTGGGATAGCTGCCCATGGAAAATGAAATGGGGGCAGGGGGAGAGCACCTGGCACAACATTTTTGTGTGAGGTACTCTGTGTTCTTCAAAAGTAGATTCAGAAATATGTTGAGTGCAACCCTTATCGCCTTCTCCACATCCCATTTTGAATATTAAGTTTTCTTTTAGACAGTGGCCCTGAGATAGTGTGTGGTTTATACTATGCACTTGCCTGGCTATTTATATATTTAAAACCTTGCTCTTGCTGGTGGGGGTTAGAACTGTGAGAAAATGCTAAATGTTATTTTCTTCCACTATTATTTTAAAGCAACTCTTTCACATGAGGAAAAGCAAGAGATCCTGCAAAAAACAACAGATATTAGTCCTGAATCAATAACAGAAATGATATCTCAAATACTGATTTTTCTTTCTATTAAACCATACAAATATTTTTATACATACATAACAAATATATATATACACAACGTTTCTCCACACATGCTTCTTTCTGCACCAACTGTTTTGAGAGTGGAAATTAGAAAATATGACTCTTGATACTGCCAGGCACTGGGTGTTCTTCCAGTTAAAGCCATGAATGCATGGAGCTCTCCACCCCAGCCTGGCATGTGCCACTGGCTGGGAGTTGAGTGCTGGAAGACGTTATCAGACAGGAACTTTTCTTTCATTTGTGTGCATATAAAAAAGGCAATTTTGGCTCCCATCATATCACTGAGATCTTTCATTGTCTTGATCTTGTTTTTAGAAGTCTTGAGGCTGAGTGGTGATTGGAAAAGCTGTGCTGTAGGGTGGAGGCTTTCCTCTGCTTCTGCCTGATCTCCTGTGCCAAGTGGCTGCTGCTGCACCCGCTCAGGACTGGGAAGTGGGGCTGGGAAGAGTGTCCTGCCAACTTGGCCAGGTGTCAGAGCAGCAGGTGAGAGAAGCAGTTCACAGAAGCTGCTCTGTGGGAGAAATGCAAGACTCAGTTTGACCTCAGCAGCTAGCCTTTCTTTTATATTTAATTATTTACCTTTTATTATCATCAGGTGGGGTGGAGCTAAATTTGCAGATTGATCATAAAGACGCAGGATGCGTAAATGAGCAGCACTTCCAGCTGATAGCAAGTTGTGTCCAAAGCCATAGAGCTGGGAACATCAGTCTCTTGAGTAATCACTAACAGGCAGCCCTACTGGGACATAATTGGGAATAATGCCTCATGAAAGCTGTGTGGGTACTGAAAGAGGAGTTTTGTCTATGAACGACCACTTTCTAGTTAAGACAGTGCGCCTGCATCACAGTGGGTTTTTTCCTTCAGTAAAAGTACCATAATAAAAGGAACTATTTGGGCCTAATTCAGAAAGCTGGAATGCTGCAATTGCAACATATATTAGAATGCATATTCCCAAAATACCCCAGGCAGGAGAATCTTGCTTTGTTGTGCATACATGGTGTGAGTCAGAGCGCTGCATTATGATTTCACTGCTGCCACTTCATCCTGTTGTCCTGCTTATAATTAAATGACTTTTGGGTCTAACTTCCTACTATTTTTGCTGATCATCAAAGCTGGGATTAAGTGTTTCAGATTCCTCTTCCCCCAGGCTTTTAATTTTGATGGATGTGTTTTAGGTGTCTCCATACAGGCTTGTTGAGTAGATTTAGTCTCACCCTGAGCAGCAGAAAGTAACAAATATCATTCTTCCCATTGTGCTCTAGCTGCATTTTAGTAAGAGGTATGTGCAGAGCAGCCTCTGAAAGAGGAATTTAATGCTGTTCCCCAAATTACTGCTATTTAGATGGATTATGCAGAAAACTAAACAGAAAGGAAAAATAATAATTCATGTCTTTAGTACTCTGCTGCTGCCCCACCCTGGTGTGCAAACAAATGCCTTTCCCCTGTGCTTCTTTTCAATGTTTATTTATTGTTTTTACAGGATTTTCTACTCCCAGAACTCTTGGCTTCTAGGTGCTAATAAAATGTGACTATGTCCCAGACTCACCCTCACTGAATTGCACATAGTTCTGTAGTGGCCAGTACAATTTTTAGTACAATACGAGAAGAAAACAAAAAAAATCTACATCTTTATTTTTGCATTTGATGGCATAGGTATGGGAAAATAGCTTTTCCCCCAAAAAAGCATTTTCAAAGGTAAAAATCGTGGAAAAATTCTGCTAGATAGTTGGGGTGGAGGCTGGGAATAGGGGGAAGCCTTACAGCAACACAAACCCACAATTTGGGTAGTTTAGGGTAATTTAACTGTTTAGTGTGACCTCATGTTAGAGTGGTTTACCTTGGTCTTGTTTTTTTGCCTGTGTGGTTTGTGTTTAAACCCAAGAGCCCCAGGGGAAGCAGTTGAGAGAAAGACAGCGGGAGAAAAGGGGCAGCCCGTGCTTTTCCCAGTGCCGCATCCCAGTTTGTGTTTTGTTGAAGCTTTTTTCCTTCATGCGGGCTTGACCTCTGCTCTGTCCCGGGCAGGAATGCGTTCCAAGCTTGGCGGTGATTAAGGACAACTGGGCACACGGGGAGGGCAGGTCTGAGTCGGGCTGGCGGCTCTTGGAGCTCTTGCCCCCATTCCCACTTTGCCCTTCCCTCTGTGGCCGGGCAGCGAGGAGATTCCAGCCTGGATCTGCTGTGTGCCAGCCGGCTGCTGTGACCGTGTGGCTATTGGGGACCACGGTCCCCGTATTGGGGCTGAATGTTGTCTTTGTTGCCTCGGCTTTTGTTCCCCCGCTCAGCATCTGAACGTTTTTGTCAGGACCGAAATAGTTCTTTCGATCTCCCGCCTTGGCGGGGGATGTCCTCGAGTGAACCCTTCTGTAAATTCAGCCCATATTCATGAATAGTTTAGTCTTCCCTGAAACCGTGTTTCTTAATGAATAAATGATTGAGCAAGGGAAAAAAAAAAAAAACCTTTCCATCCAGAAACAGCAATATTAAAATTTGGTGGGTCTGGGTTTTTTTGGTGTGTTTTTTTGTTATATAGTCTTTGGGCTCTTGTGAGTAGTGTGGAACCAGTTCAGCTGATAAGCGAACCTGACTCCTGCAGTCAGGGGAAGAAGGGTTCTATTCTACTGGGGCTTCTTTGGGGGTTTTTTATAAGCCTATAACTTTACAAGGGCTTTGCAGCAAAAGTGCTGGCACTGCAGTAGAAGGAGCCAGCTCATATGGTAACACAAGGTATCTACAGGCAACATAAAATCTCTATAATAAGAGAGGAAACCATTACACATTTTAAACTTCTTATTCAAAGCTGTTCTGTATCTTGGGTGTCTCATCGGTGTTTGAAATAAAGGAGGAAGCTCTGGTGCTTTACGGGGAAGGTTTTTTTCTGCAGAAGATCGGCTCTGTTGGAAGATGATGTTTTGGGTCTATTTTGGGTTGTGTAGCTATGCAGATACTGTTTCTGGGGTGACTGAGCCGCCATTTACACCCAGCTTTTCTGATAGCTGCTATAAATACACTCTGTGCTCTGTTGATGGAATTGCGATAAAGTGTATACTAAAGAAATTAATTTAAAAATTTCAAGGGTTACATATCATAGGGGATAAGAATTGATAGATACATGAAGTGTTCCCATGATATGGGAGGGGTATGTGAAAGAACAGTGTAAGAGCTTAAAATGCTACTGTGATGATAATATTTGAGAATGGGGGATCTTCATACAGTATATGTTGAAATGGGATAAGAGGGTCATTAGGGAAACTGGAAGTATCTTTCAGGATGCAATGCCGGTTAGATCAGGATGAAGAGTAGAAATAATGTTCTATCCCCTTTTTCAGTTTTTTTTCACTCTTCGGTCTCCAGTGTGGGCAGTTCAAATGTCAGATGTAAAGGATGTAATTCAGATGAGACTATTTTAGTTAACCTGCAATATGAATGCTTTGAGTTAAAAATACTGTAACAGTGATTTGTTTTATTTCGTTTAAATATGGAGGTTAAATTCTGCTAAGTCATATAATCTAACATAAGTTTTTAGGAAATTGGGTAGGAAATATCTAGCGGTAGGTGTTGGATAAAAAATTCACAGATGTTGCCAGAGAATTTCCTGTTTAATTATTGTCTCTTACTGTAGTGCTTGCTCCTTTCAGTGCAGGATAACCCCTGGGCTGACCTCTGTCAGTAAAAAGGTAATTCTTTTGGTTTCTTCTGTGCTTGGGTTGTCTCTGCTGGTGCTGCATTCCTGGCAAGGGAGTATTAGTGTTTGAATGAATGAAAGTAGGTAACTTCATGTTCTTGGAGTCAATAATGAAAACATGCTTGTTTGAAGTACATTCAGTGCACTTTTTTTTTTTCCTTTGGCAGCTACAAACGCTACCTTTTTGCATCTTGTAGAAGGCTTTAATCTTGAAATGTTTCTAGAAACATAGCCCTGATTTTTAGAGCTATCCCTGCCAAGACATTCTAGTTGGTTGAGGATTTTTTTTTTTGTGATTTTGCTTATGGTGATGTTTTGTTTTTTAACCCATGATCTTGTGACATGAGTGATTCTGTGTCTTCCTTCTTACATGAAATAATGTCCTTTATGATCAGAGCTCATCTTTTTGGCTGCCTGCAGCTGAACCCCCTGGGTGACACTGCAAGAACACACACTTGCTGGTCCCACCTCTTTTTTCAAACAAGAAGGAAACCCCTTAGTTATCTGAACACTTTTCTGTTTGTTTGGCTTACTTGTAAGGAATGTGCTTTGGTAAGTGTCTTTGAGAGGCAGAACAGGGACTGGACTCTAAAACTTAGTCTGCATTTAAAATGGGCTCTGAACACAGACTTTACACAGTATGCAGTTGCTGTTAGAGGCAGCACAGACATAATAATCACTGTATGGCAGAGGAGAAAGTGCTGTTAACAGTGGGTTTTAAAAGGTTCTGGGTCATGCAGACTGGATATATCACTAGAAAAGAAAAGGAGAAAATGTCTTAATAGAGATGTTCAGCCCTTAGGGGTTGTCTAGACATCTGCCTTCTTGCCTTTTGGCATCTGGAGGCTCATGTGTCCCAGTACATGACAGAAAAAAGGTCTGTGGGTATATTTTCATTTTCATAGTGTGAGTCAGGTGGTGGATCAGGCATCTTTCTAAACTAGGGCTTTGTGTGCACTAGTGAATTCAAGCTAATGTGTTTCTCAGTCCTTTGAAAAGTGTTTCAGCTTTGCAGGGGCAGTCTGGGTGCAGTGAACAGTAGTCTTTAGTCTGACTTGGCTTGGTGTGCCCTTGGTCTCATTTGTATGTGTCGTCTTAGCTGAGTCTTCCCTCTTGATGAAATTCTTCCTGGTAGTGTCTGCAAGGATTCCTTCTCAGTGCTACTGAAACACAGGGTGGAGGGGCTGCCATGCAGGCCAGGGATCAAACCCTGTGGGGGATGTGGATCAAGCTCTGCTCAGATCTCACCAATAATGCAAATTGTTCCAAAGTACTTTTTCTTGTTAGTTTGTTTTCTGCAGTTCAAGTGTAAGGAGAAATAAAGCAAGCAGTATCTCCTAGAGATGGGAGAGGCTGCCATAGCCTGTGAAGGACACACCACTTTGTTCTGGTATGTAATCGTTCTTATAAATGTTTTACATTCTGTATTCAAACCTGTTCTTCAGGTAGTCACGTTTCTGTCAGCATTATATAACTCTGTGACATTTTGACTGTCTCTGTTAGGAGAGGTGCAGAGCAATTCAGCTTGTGAATCAGTCTGTTTAACCCTTGTTGGAAGGTGGGGAGGAAAGAGCCTGAGGCCACTGGAGGAGCAGTTCAGGGAAGGTGATGTGGAAGCAAAACCACATCAATTAAAAGGTACAGAGATAACAAGGTTTCAGCAGCTGGAATGCAATTAACTTCCTCTTCACTCTTATCTTTCTCCCCTACCTGCACATGGGTAACAAAGGTCAGTTATTTGTGTTGTCTGATACAAGGCTTTGACTTGGTACTCAGCACCCTGAGTCCATGTGTAATTCTTATGCTACGATTACAGATATACCAGAATCCCGTAAGTAGTGTGGTACAGAGCACTTAAGCTTTGTATTTTATATTGCTGCTTACAATTTTTGCTGTTGGCAAGCAGCAGTTTATAGAGAGTTACAACTATATAAGATATCCCCCTAATGTGAGTGATCTCTGGCTATTAGATGAGTAAAGACAGTAAATGACTTAGCCTTCTGTGGTATGCACATAAAACATCATGCAAGGCATGGAGGACTTAGTTTGATCTTAGTCTTAGAGCTGGTTTAATGTGGCTTTAGTATTTGAGTGTGAAAATGAAGCTTTGCCCCATGTGTGTGTGGTGAAAATGCATCACAGTGACCTGAAGGGCTTCCCCTCTAACCTTCCCGAAAGCTCTTGCTCCAAACAAGCATATCTACATGGCTTTTTTATTCAGAGCTTCGGTACTTGTCAACATCAAACACACAGAGGAGAAACTTCAGAATCATATTTGTAGCAGATAATTCCAAGTTCTGTTTATGGGCTAGGTGTATTTTAATACAATGCTTGAGTGTTTACATAGCCTTCCTGGTTTGCAGATATTTTTTTGTTTGATTTGGGTTTGGTGGGTTTTTTTTGTTGTTGTTGTTTTTCCGGGTGGTTTTTTTTGAGGAGGCATTGGTTTGGTGATTTTTTTTTTGTTTGTTTGTTTGTGGGTGGGTTTGTTTGTTTGTTTTGGGGGTTTCTAATGGTTGGGGGTTTTTTGCAAATAAATAATATCAGTGAATGTGCTGTAGCTAGCTGGCTTTGGGTATGTCCTTGTTTCCTCCCTGAATATGATACAGCTGATATGCTTTAGCTATGAAAAATTAAACACCAAACATCAGGCCAGAAAGAAATGTGTCTGTCTGGAAATCATTAAGTTCTTGTCTTTTAGGGTTTCCCAGGTATTTTGCAGTGGTGCAGGGAAACTTTCTATAGTTTAGCTCAAGGTTAGAAACCTTCTAGGGAAGCAGTGATATTTTTTCACTTTCCATGTTTGTGGTCTGTTGAGGGCAGAGGAGCAAAACAGAACACATCTACTGTTTCAAAGACACCGAACATATAATCGGAGTGAAATCAAATCAAATCTTGTGACTTCCAATTTGAGTCAAAGAATAATGAATTGAAGGCAGTGTTAATGTGTTGTTGAAGAGCAGCAAAAATGAAAAGTAAGGATGAGGAGTTGTGATTGATTGTAGTACCTGCTGCTCATCTGTCACTGCCATTTTGTACAGACATATTAAGAGAGATTAAAATACGTCGAGGATGCCTCAGGGACACCCCTCCATTTGAATTTCTAACTGTCCCCCAACATGCTTGAAAAAATAATTAGACTAAAGGGGTTAATAGCATAGGTAGGAAAAAGAGAAGTACTGATGAAACCTTCCCTTACCCCCAGTGTCTTCTGCAGAGTCAGTGTCTGACCAGTATTAGTACTTTCTAATGTCTACCTTTTTTTTTTCTTGGCCATAGTTGAAGCAATAGTTGCTACTACAGTTGCCAAAGGGAGAATCTGCCAAAATGCTTGGAGGATGGTACTGCACTTGTTGCTGCTGCTGTCTACTTTTGTATTAGGGCAGCACTGTCAGATGCTGTGAAGGCCTGTGTGGCACAATTATTCCTAATAGCGCACCCGTACTTCTAATGAAACTTCAAAGTGCATTTAATGTGTTTTCTCAAGGCAGTCTGTGAAACAGGAGATTGCCTATATAAAATATACATGGATGTGCCATCAGAAACAAAACTTGTGTAGAGATTTTTTTTTTAATCTTGTGTGTTTAAAATTTGCAAGAACCATCCTCAGGTAGAGGGGGAATTTCTGATTGAAATAGTTGTGCTTCGTCATTAAGCTGGCTGGTAGTGCATGTTCATTTAGTGGTAAAACAAGATGGGGTAAATTTAATGAATTTTGTCTTTTGTCTTATTTGTCTTTCACTTAATTGCAATTTTTGAAAATTTTTTTTTCACTAATCTTTTGGTAAAACTTTGGATTTGTCTACTAAGACCATCCAGTAGAAAGAGATATGCTTTTGTGTTCTGGGTTGTTTTGTAGGTAGGAGAAAATCCCTAAGTGTATGGAGATACCAGAAGCTATGGGAAGCCACACCAGTGGTACTGTGGTTCTAAGTAAACAACGACCAAAATGTTGGGAAAATTGACTCTTAGCTTTGAAGGCTTTCTAGGTTTGGTTTGGTTTCTTTTTTTTTTTCCAAGTGCTGTAACAGGCTAAGCAAACACTGCACAGTGAAACAATGTGCAATGTATTTGAAATGAGCACGTTTCCAGACTGGTAACAAATAACATAAACATCATCCTCTTAAAGTAAGAGTTTGAAAAAGGCTACTAGCTGTCTGATCTGTATCAGAGCTATGCCAAATATAGAGACCAGCAGGAATCCTTCATGTGTCTTGGAAGGAGAGAGAGGCCATGGGTACTATACTATTTTTCTAGAATAAAAAGTTTGCAGCTGTTTGGGCTGCAGTGTCGGTCTGATCTTTGGTTCTGACCCTGCCCCATCCAGCCTTTTTCCACCATAGCCAGTCCTCCCAGATGGCCATGAAGTTGACCTTTGAGACATGTGTCTATTGACTGGTAAATGAGAGAGAGCCCATGTTGTTGTCGGTGAATAACTTCTCATGCAGCCTCAATGTATTCACAGAGGCGAGTCTGGCAATGGGGTGATGGCAGAGCCAATTCTCATTCCTGCTTCTATTCAGCTTCTGTTCAAAGAGGAGGAAAAGAGAGACTCTACCAGAGCCCCAGATGAACTTAGTGGAGCTGTACAATGAGATCTTTTGTTCCCTCCCAGGAGTACTACTACATGTTTTGAACGTTTGCAGTCCATTTGTCTTTTGCTACAGTTTAAATTCATTAAAGGATTAAATGGGCTGAGGATAACAGGCAAACCCCAAGGGTATCCCTGCAGCCCCATGGTGCTGCATGTGAAAACAACATATGGGAAAACATTGTTTAATCAAATTGTTTGTGTTTGTGATAATTTGATCCTTGTAGATGAGCCAGATCTGTGGCTTATTTTGGAGCTGGAAAAGGTTTCACATCACGTTTTTTGCTGTAAGGCAGTTTGCATTTGTTATGAGGAAGTCAAGCTACTTTGCTTTTCAGTTCCATGAAAAAATGTAGATTCACTGTAAACCAGTGCAGGTGATGTGATGATGTTGTAAATAAACACTGTAAAGAAAGTCTAAGGTCCATCCAGTAATTTATTGCATGAAATTACTTTGCTTGTGACAGGTTTATGATGCTTGAAGATGCACTGAGCCTGCCCAAGCCAGCTTGGCTGGTGTCATTATCTGCCACAATCGGCATCTGAGGCGGTGCTGACATCTGCATTCACGTTTGACACTCTGAATGGGGACATCCTTAGCCTTGTGCTTTCCAGAATGTCAACTTTTATGGGAATTCAGGCATATTTCCCTGCTGTCAGTAACTTGGGCTGGAGTTCGATGGTTTTCCTGGGGCCTCTAGTGGTTTCAGGCTGCATTACTCCTCCAAAGCTGCTCTTCGGAGATGGGGAGGGAGGGAGGATTGCTTTCCTCCCTCCCTTTGGATAGATTTACCCAGCTACAGGGCAAGGGCAGTGCCATACGGAGAATTTATTTGGGTTCTGGTGGAGCATTTCACACGGAGTTAGGACCGAATGTGCTGGAGGAGCATAAATGAATGGTAATAAGCAGCAACAGAGCGTGAAGGAGGAGATGAAGGTTAGCCCTAGGAGTCTGTTTTGGGCAGTGGTCACAGACTGGTTTCTCCCAGCTGCACAGCTCATGGATTTTTAGATTAGGAAGTTTTCAGCACCCTGACAAGGACAAAAAGATAGACTGTATTAAGAAAAGTGTAGAATTGAGGTAGGAAAGAGCAAAACATTCATGCATACCCTCCCCCCCCCCCCCCCCCCCCCCCCCCACCAAAAAAAAAAAGGATTTTCTGTGTAAACAAGGCAGTTTGAGCTCTGTGTGAGTGAACTTGAAGGCTTTCACAGGCATAGTTCTCCTGCCACCAGACAGGGTGTCATAGATGAAAAATTTGGTCCTTTTTGTCAGTATAAATAATCTTTCTTGATGTTTTCTTTGAGCTTTAGTGTGAGTTTTAAAGTCCCTTTATGACTAGTTTTGCTTGGGAAACTCTCAATGTTATTCTCCTTGTAAAGTATTTTTTAACACTTCCCTGAGCTAAGCCTGTGCAGAGTCCAAAGTGTCTGGTACAGCATAGTGAAATATCATTGTGATAAGAGAAACTTGGGTGTCCTGACTGCACTCAGCTAAGCAGATCTGAAATAGGGCTCTGTCAGGAATTGCTACTCCTTTTTGTGACTGTGCTGCAAAGTCCAGGCAGCTGCTGGCTCTGAGCGTTTTCCATGGTGCCTGGGTGGCCAGCCCTGCTGACTTGGCCACTGTGAGCGTTGTGTCATTGCCACCCGGGTTTATTTTTTTTTTCTTTCTCCTTTTTTTTCATTGTATCCTGCTTCTTCAGGGTGTGCCTGAGTAATGACTCAGAGTGAAAAAATAGTGCTCTTGAGCTGTACACAGGAATGTGGCTTGTTCACATAAAATAAAGGTTGATGTTTCCTCAGTTAAGGAGGAAAAAAAAAAAGACTGGCAGTGGTAACTGGAAGTTCCTCTTAGAAGAGGAGGTTTTTTTTTTTCAATTCAAGCTGCTCTTGCACATCCATCTGCAGTTCCACCCATGTCAGTGAAGTGTCGTGGTTTAACGCCAGCTAGCAACCAAGTAACCCATCCAAAACAGCCCCACACCACCCACTGTGGAGAAAGTTAGCTCTGCCCCAGGTGAAACCAGCATGGTATGACATGGAACTTGAGTAGGATAACAATTTGGAGTTTACTAAGTAGTTGTTTCAAGTATTAATCCTTGCCATTGTCAAACAAACACACTGTACTTTTTATAACCTCCTTTAGCAGGATGGTCTCTGAACTACACGTACAACTTAATGGGTTATGTGAATTATTTAAGCTTGTTGAAACTTTACAACCTTTCTTTGTGATGAAGTTCTGCTGTTTCCTCAGTTGGAGGAATGACCCTACTAAACGATGAGGTGGTCTGCAGCACTTGATGCCTGTGATTAATCATGACCTGGAGGTCTGGGTGAAACAGAACTTCTTCCAGGCTGCATGGAAATAATTTAAACCAAGCATTTTAAACTGGAAGTCATTGGAATTAAATCTAATGGTGTCCTCTGGTTCAGTGGTGAGGGAGCTGTCAGTTGCCATGCATCATGTTTGGGTTTTAGTGTCTGTGTTTGTATTTTGGATGTATTGCCCAGAAAATTCCTTGTTCTTAGGATAGCCACCTGAAAAGCAGATGCAGGCAAAACTTGCAGAAGACTCAAGAGGGGAAAATAGAGCTTGCTCCAGTATGTGTCATCACAAATATCTTTTTTGTGTCTCATCTTGGTTTTCTTACAAGGCTTTGTCTTCCACAGCACTTTTAATTCATTGGAGGTGCTGCACAAACTGGAATGTCCACATATGCTTTCATAAAAGCCAGTGGAAAAAAAATTATATTTGGTCTCTCTTTGCAGAAAGGCTTCTTCTGGGAAGTCAGAATTTAGAAATGTCAGGGGCAAAATATAAATACATGCAAAGTGGAAATAGTCTTTCCTCTTTCATATAACTGCATAACAGCTGTAAATAGCCTGTGCACAGTTGTGTGTGGCTGTTTCAGGGTTCTGCACAGCTCCTAATACTACAGGGTGGCCTAGGAGGGTCCAGCCCCACCCAGTTCACAACAAAAAATCAGTTCACTTTTCTTTTGAATTCTGCATCTCCATCTGTGCAGGTTCATAAGCAGAGCTCCTCTTAAGGTTAAAAGAAGACTCCAGACTTCTTGTAAAAACTTTGTGCTGTTTCTAAAATTAGAGCTTTTTTACTCTAGGATAAACCCATTTACAGCAAACATTCAGTGAGGTGGTACATTGTGTATGTGAGTGCCTGCATAAAATACCAGAGGGAAAACAGGTAGAACTGACACTTGCCACTACATATTTTCCTTTTTTCATTGGAAGTGAATGTATCATATTATAGAGATCATCAGTTAAGTTCAATGAAAAAAAACCACAGAACTGTTGTGGACTACAGTTAAAGTGAGTTTAGCAGTGTAAATATTCACTAGAAAGGGGGAAAAAAAGAATGCTAACCCCAAACTCTAGCACTGAATCCAGAAAGTACTCAATCTTAAATGAAACTATGTAACATAATTGAACATTAGCTTCTGACTTTTCCTCCTGTTGATTATTTCATCCTTTGAGCCGTAAGGACCTGATACACAAGGGCTAAGCAGCAGTTTAAAATTTATGACATTTTATAGAGAAATTGGAAAATGGGGCAATTATGTTACCCAAATATATTTTGACTAATTTTCCAATATGATATTTTGTCCACCCCAGAACCCACACATTGTCCAGATAAGGCGTGTTATTTGAACTAGGTTCATGCAAGTTTAAACACATAGTTCTGTGCCCCAATTCAGGTGAACTTGTTCTTGCCCAGTGCTGTAAGCCTACAAACTTAATTAATTTGGAAATAAGGATGGAGCAGCCCTGAGATGGGTTTCAAGAGACAGAAACATTTCATCTTTCCAAAACCCACCTTGTCTTCCTGCAGGACCACAGTCTCCAGCAGAAAGATGGTCACTCCCTGCTGATTTAGGCTTTGCACTCCTAGGGAAGTGGAAAGATGTCCCTGGGTGGAGTAGCAGGCAATGCCTTAAAAATCCTAGCAAATCAGCAAGTATTGGAAAGCTGTGTCAGTCTGTGGATGCAGTACTTGGGCAATCCAACTTCCATTACTCTGGGGTTTCCCGAGTTTGGTTTTCACTTGCTTTGTGTGACCTTGAGTAAAAACTTTCTGTGGGAATGCTTCCTGAATAAGTTTATGCTAAGTAGGAAATATCAGGGGTTGAGAGAAGGGTCTGTAAGCAACCAAGTTACTGCATCTTTGCTGGTTTGTTGGCTGAGTGTGGTGGCTGACAGCATTAGCAAAGCCAAGCCTGGAGTCAAAACCATCATGATGGTGCTGTGTGGTGGCTTGGCCCAAAGCTCACAGTTATGCATGTGGGACACCTAATACACCTAATCATAGGTGAACATAGTGGGCCAAAAAGGGGTGTGAAATCAGGGGTACTGCCTAGTGGGGCACTGATCTTAATTATGCTGCTTCTTTGGTGAAAGGGTGTTGAGAAGCAGTTTGGAGAGCACTGTGATAGCTTGGTAGTATTTTTGCAGAAATCCTCTGAATCTGAGAGGGTGGGTGGGTGTAGATGATAAAATCTGAGGGTGCACACTTGGAAGATCATAAGCTTTGAGAGGGCACGATTAACTCCCTGACTTTTTGCAGCTGAGTCACAAGGTACACACTGCTGAGCACACCAGAAACAGTAAGCAGCAACCTCAAGTGGTGTTCTTGGAAAGAATTTGTGGTTAAGGGGTTTTTTGGCTAAGCTGTTTTTGGTTTGCTCACTTTAACTGCTTAGCCAGCCTTTCACTTTATATTTACACGATTCAAACCATGCTGTTTGCTTTGAAAACTGAAGCAGGTAGGTCGACTGCTGTCCACATATGTTCTCCCCAGAGCAGGAACCCCAGCTTTATTAGAGGGCACAGTTTGGCTGCAGAGCCAAGCTGAGCTGAAGTCCTGTACCACTGTCTTCCCTGTGGCTCTCCCAGTGCATGTGCAGAGCTGGCATGTTTTAAATCCTGCTCCTGAAAATATCTTACTCTGAGTTATCTAATATCATTGGGATTTGGTTTTCTCAGTCACTCACTATTTTTTAAGAAGTTTTCCTGCACCATGTCTTAATTCTTCCTGGATAAGATTATTTGTGAGACTAATACTGATTTCTCAGTTAGGCAGCCAGTGTGTACCTGAGGAGGATGGAGCTGAATTCTGCATATATGACACACCACCACCTCCTGGTCAGTTGTAAACTGCTCACATAAGGAGCACAGGACAGATCCTGTGCAAGTTCAAATGAACTCCTCAGCTCCTCTGGAACCTACAGCCTTTGATCAGACCCTAAGCATGACTGTGTGACACATGAAAAAATTCATTTGCCATAGCTGATGACAGGGGTGGGTTTGTGTGTACATTTATTTCCTATTTTTCAGTTGAAATTGTCAATATTTGGTGTTTTGCTGTCTTTTCTTGGTTAAGGATGTTCCACCCCTACCCAAAGTTCCATAAAAGTTAGAAAAAATTACCCAGCTGTATATATGAATAATATGGATTTGTGTCATTGAAAAAGAGAGATGGCAGGGCTCATGATGTATTAAATGCAAACACAAGAAGAATCAGGTGTTCAGTGCAAATATCCTCTGAAATCATAAACAAATGCTTTGTGTAATTTCTAAGTAATAACATCAGGCTGGAGAACAGTTTGGTTCGTGGCTGATGTTGAAAAATACATCATGGAATGACTGAGTCAGGCAGGCTGATGCTTGGGAATGGGATCATTTGTTGTGTGTGGTTTTGAGTTTCAGAAGGATGCCTGCCTGCTGCCAGTGCCATGTGATTTTTTTGTATGTGGTTTTGCACATAAGGTTCTGGGAAGTGAGAAGGGCATTTTGAGGTAGTATTGCCAGGGTGTGATAAGCAAGTAGAATGATAGGATGCAGTTCATTAATCATGTGACAGGAATTTTAGTGCAACTTTCCTTTTTAAGGCTGTTTGAGCATCCTTAATAAAACCCACATGTGACAGTGCAACCAAATTTCTAGCAGCTTGGTTATTATTTGTCATTAGATCAGATGTCCATAAGACGTGTTCCTTGTTTGAGCTGGCAGGGAAGAAATGGAACAGTAAAAAGGAGGGGTTCAGGGTATTTACTAGTAGCATACCTGTTTCACAGTCATATATTGATATCTGTTGTTCCTGTTGCTCAGAAAGGATGTTGTGTCCCTAAACTCAAAATTTGTGGAGGAGGAGATAGTTCATTTTCAGGCAGTTCTACAGAAGAGAAAGTAACTGAAGGATGATGGGTTGTGAATGATGTCAGGTTCTTGATTCTTTGTAGAGCTGCAGAAATCGCTGCAGCTTAGCCTTGTGGCATTTCTTGTTGATTTTTTTCTTGTGTGTTCCCGTTCTTAATAAACATAACATCCTTTTGGCTTTGCTTATAGATTGCCCTGCATTTCAGGGAATCTCACCTCTTGCTCACTATTCAACAGCTGTTTCTACACAGCTTAGCCCTTCTGCTCTGCACACTGCACAGTAGTGTCTTCCTGCCTTCGGAGTGGCTGTTTCCTTCTTGAGCTCTTCTTCCTCAGACACTTGATGAAGGAATGCAGAAGTACTCTTGATCTGGGTGCAGGCAAATATTTCCTCACTTCCTAAACAGCCTTGCAGTTTGGCTGGGCTCTCAAAAACTCAGGTTGAGGAGGAGCCTCACACTTGCACGTAGGACATCTGCATTCTGTGTCACATCTGTTTTTTGCCACATTGTCCGTAGGGCTGTGCTAGAGAAGACCAGGCATTAGATCTTTGATACTTCCAAGTGCTTTTTTTGACTAGGAAGAGTGCCCAAACTCTTCTTGCACTGAGACCATCACAGGAATAAGATTTCATGGTATTTTGACTACTTTTTGAGGGTGTGTCTGCTAGGACCCATGACTGCTGCAGAGAGCTATGGCTACTAGAGCTCCCTGTGGCACCAGCAACATGACAGCTTTGGGAGTGAGTGATTTGGGGTTCAAGCATTGCAGTAGGGTGTTGTGAGACAGCTGCTTCTTTGGAGTTATTTAATGGAATTACACAAAGACCTAAGAAATTGGGTGGGGGTAGAGAAAAGAAAAGTTCCAAGTGTTTTAGGTAAGACTGCTTCTTGGCAGGCCTCAGTCTGGGGCTTTTACTTCACTCTTTTAAGCAGCATTTTGTGGTGCCACCTGGAGGGATGTTAACACGACAAAGTAAAATTCTCCTGTTTGTCAGTATTATCAGCAGAGGAGTTTCAGGCTGCAGTTAAATGGCAACTGCTTATATGTTGATATGTTACAGATGCGTGCAAATGTGTAAACTGGATTTCAGAACATGTTTCAAGTGTTTGAAACTTCAACTACCCTGTGTTTGTGTCTCTGTTTGCTTCTGAAAACACGAAACACTCTTGTGAGAAGTAATAAGATTTATACAGCAAAAGGATGAAAGGAAAAATCTTATTAATAAGAAAGACCTAATTGATATCTGCTATTTTTTTTGTGGAATGGTGTCAAGGGTACTAACAGTGTGATGCATGTAAGACCTTACAAATCTGGTTTATAAATTTCTATGTGCAAAATAACCCGATTATGTTATTCAAACTTTAATGTTTTGGTGACACAATAGACTAGTTCTTTTTAGAATGTGGAAACTAACATTTTACCAGCATGCTTAGTTTTTTTTTCCTACTAGTTTGGTGTATTTTTTTGGCATTATTTTTATGTCAGTAGGATATTATGTATGTCTCTTGCAGATTGAAAAATCTGGACTTTTAAAAACAGATTTCTTCCCTCATCATGTTAATTAAACTGATCCTTATCTTATTTGAGCTTCCAGTCGTTTTAATTTCTATTATTTGTTTTTGTTTTCCAGGTCAGATGTACAATTGCTTGTAAGTATCATTCTATTGCTTGCCCTTGTTTTTATCTTAGTTGTTTTTAAGAAAGATCAAGCAGTATCAATGAAGTATTAAAAAAAAAAATGCTTCCTGAAAATAATTTTTAGAAATAGCAGTTTAAAATATGTGCTCAGTTATTTTAGTGACTGTAATACTTACAATGCATTTAAGAATATTTAAAACCATAAATCTGTACTTAAATCCCTTTGCTTTTCAGTTTGTAGAGAGTTCTGGTAAAATCAAGTGCATTGTACATTTAAGTGCATGGGAAAATACACTTAAAGGCAATAAAACCAAACTTACCCTGAAAACAAAAGACACACAAAGTAATGCTTTCAAAGAATTTCTGAAGTGAATCTAGAACTGCTGTGCTGGCCAAGATAACACATTTTCACAGGGCAGAAATTTCTGAAAGTGTGTGCAGACTTAAATCAGTTAACCTTTAAATTTTAGGGTCTGAATCGACTCTTTCCATGCTTTGACCTGTAAAATGGATGCGATATTTCTGGCTCTAGACACAGAACCATGTCTCTTACTTGTGGGAGCCCATTGTGGGAATATGAGAGGGGAAGAGGGGAATATACTGAAGGGGAGAGACAAAGTTGCTGTGTCAGGTCAAACAAAAATTCTGCTAATACAGGAAGAAAACATACACATTGAGTATGACTGCAAGTTCTTTTAACTGCTTTCAATCAAAACTGTACTGAAAAGAGAGGTTATGGTAGCTTTCATATAAACTATGTGTAGAGTCAGTGGATGGCTGAAATAATGTGGAAATCACTTGAATCTAGTACAAATAATCTCACAGAAGTCAAGAGGTGAAACCAGGTAAAGTGGTAAAACCAGGAACTGTGCAACGAGGTTCCTGTAGAACTGGGAAAACAGAAGTGACTGTGGGTCTATGCATCACATCTGTAACTGACTGTGCTTCTGGAAATGGGAAGTCCAGAAGTTTTGTAAAGACGGAGTTTTGTGTTCTTCTTTCAGGCACTGAGGATTGCAGCTCAGAAAATGTAACTACAGAACCAGCAACCAGTAATGATGATTTATCAGTCAACTCTGCAAGTGGGAACAGAATCTCTGCAGGTAGAAGAGTGATCAGGGCTGCATCGCCGACTGATGAGACAAGAGGTGATCTAAGCACTGCAGCATGTTCCTGGTTTGGAATGTGACTGGGATGTGAATCTTTAGGGTGTTTTGCACTTCTATATGGTGATAGCATTTGAACTCTAGTTCAAAGGGTAGGCATTGCAGGGGCATGGATCCAACTGCTTTCCTGCAGTAGAGAATGAGACCAAGAAATGCATTTGCATACCTGACTGGGAGTGCGGTTTCATACTGTGATTGCTGCATGGCCTTGGAACAGTTGTATACATGTGAGACTCGGGCTACCTTCCCTGCTTATTATGGCTTTTTAGGTTGCAGGTTAAAGTTGAACTCACTGTTCAACTGACATTTGAAAGATTTGCAGATTTGAAATATGTAAGTGATGGGGTACAGCTGTAGTCCTCTGCCTGGTACAAAATGTTTTGTGTCACGTATATACAGGAGAGGTGTGTGAATCTTACAGCTAGAAAGGCTCTTCTATTTGGGATATCCAGTTTAGGAAAAAAATGACAGTGTGTTGTGTGTCCCAGTCTTCCTTAACAACTGCATAAAGCTCACAGCTGAGGCAGCGCAGAAATCACTGCTGCATCTAGACAGCTTTACTGCTTGAGGTGAAGGGAAGCTTGAGGAGTTGGAGTAGATGGCAGAGCTTGCAAGTGTGCCTTGCAGTAGAAAAGGGTGGCTTGATGGTTTTCCCAGGCTGGTATCTGTTTTACAGACACTGGGTATGGTAGGGAGGAGACTGCTCTATGTGTTTGTCCACAAGTATTCTTATAGGTTAAAAATGTTGTTGTCTTTTCATAGGATCCAGCCCGATTTATGATCTCACAGCAGAATCCATAAATGTGACTTCTGTCAAGTTAAAATGGGTGGTGGAAGAAAATGCTTCTGACTTGAACATGACATACAGGATAGAGGTTGTAAATGTTACAGACGATACACTTGTGACAAACCAGACAACCAATGAAATCGAAGCAGAAATTAACGGCTTAATCCCTGGGACACCGTACAACTTCACAGTATTTCCTATATATGATAATGGGACAGAAGGAGAGGAAAAGTCCAGAAAGATTTATACAAGTAAGTCACAGGTTTTTGCATCCCTGTTTCTGCTGGTCTGTGCTTTGCTGTGCAGGACATGGCTCTGACAACCTGCCTGAGGTTGTAATTTAATAGGAACCTTACTTAGGCCAGATGCTAAGAATGAGAGGTTCGTGTAGAGAAGAAACATAGCCTTGATTTATTTATTTATTTACTTACTTACTTATTAATCACCAGACTCCCTCTAACCCCAAACCATGAAACAAAAGATCCTCCAGAACAAGAACTAAATTGAAAATCAACCGATCAACCAAATTGAGGTTGCCTGCATTGCCAGCCATACCCATCCCTTTCCTGTCCTCCTGTCTGGATTCCCTGGGAGCTCTTGCTTCAGCGGTGCCCCAAGCCTGTATTTTGGAGTGTCAAAGGGAGGGGAATGCCACTCAGAATGGCTGTCTTCAGTTGTGTCTTAGCTGCCCACTGGTGCAGCAGCCTGCAGGAATGCCTGGTGATGCTATTGGGGTGCTCCTGCAGTCTGGACCATGAGTGGTGTGAGGGAATTGAAGGCCTGGTGTGGCTGTGTTTCTTGTTTGCATGTCTGTGAGCAGCTGTTCTTGCAGGTTGATGAGTTGTTGCTTTGCCTTTCACAGGGCCCAGCCCGGTTCATAATCTCACAGCAGAATCCATTGGTGTGACTTCTGTCACCTTAAAATGGGAGGTGACTGACAGTGCTTCTGGCTCCTACACGTACAGGATAGAGATTGTAAGTGGTACTTTTGTGGAGAACCGGACATTCAGTGACACCAAAGCAGAAATTACCAATTTAACCGCTGGGACACTGTACAACTTCACAGTGTTTACGGTAGCAGCTGATAATGAGACAGAAGGAGAAGGCGAGCCCATTGACCGGTATACAAGTAAGTCACAGTTTCTTGCAACCCTGTTCCTAGTGGAAAGCTCAGAGCTCTTCCTAACTGCCTGAAGACTCAAATATAAAGCTGTTTTGTGTATAGATCTGATATCCTGTTCCTGGAGCCTAATCTCATATGTCAAGTAAGCAATGGGGTCTTTAGGTGTAGAAGAAATGCATTTTTGCGTTTAAAAAGAAAAAACGGGAAAACATAATCCACCTTACTTTCTTGCAATGTTTGCCCTCATATCTCACCATGTGGGAGATAATTTCTTGTCACAAATAGTGACCCAGCAAGGAAGGATGTCCTCCTAGAGTTGTGAATGTTGTTTGTGAATAGAGTAGGGTTCATGGGAAATGATAGGTGGCTGACTTGGTTATGGTGATCATTAAATGACTGATTTTCAAATTTACAGTGTAATGAATAAACACAACTGTGTTGCTACTCTGGACTCCAGGAGAGCAAAGTTTATGCTATTCAGGGGACTGCTTAGTAGCCTATCCTGGGTATCTGCTTTTGAGGGCTTAGGTATCCACAAGTGCTGTTCAGTTTTTAAAAACTGCCTTTTAGAAGCATAGGATCAGGCAATTTCATTATGTCAAAAGTCAAGAAACTGGGGCAGAAAACCAGCTTTGAAGAACAGCGAACTCCTTGTGGAGCTCAAGAGGATGAAGAAATTGTATGAGCTCTGGGAGTGAGGTCAGGCTTCTCAGGAGGGTCTCAGGGCTGGTTTGTCCATGCAGGGAGAAGACACCAAGGGCCAGAACTCAATTACAGTTGAAACTGGCCAGTGCTGTTTCAGATAACAAGGAAGGTGTTTTGATGTACATTAATAGCAAGAGGAGGTCTAAAGAAAACATTGGACTGATCCTTGTTGAAGATGATCACTTCATCCCTGTCATTCAGTAGGGATAAAGAAAAAGCAGAAGTGTTCAGTGTGTATTTTGCCTCAGTTTTTGGTGATGCTGACAGACCTTGTTCTGCCTGATCCCCATGAGTGCTGGGACAGTGGCTTTCCCCTTGTGGACACAAACTGTGAGGGACCACCTGTATCAGCTGAATGTTCACAAGTCCATGGGGTGAGTTGGGGTTCATCCCTGAGTACAGAAGGATCTCACTGGTGTTCCAGCAGGACCCCCTCCATCAGCTACCAAAGGCCTTGGGAACCCAGGGAGGTCTCTGCCAGCCACTGTTATTCCTATTTACCAGGAGGGTGGGAGGAAAGACCCAGGAACCTGCAGGCCTGTTAGACCAACCTCAGTTCCTGGAAAAATTATGCAGGAGATTGTACTGAGTCCTGTTGAAAGGTGTTTAAAGAGCAATGCAGTCATCAGGTTCCATCAACATGGGTCACAAAGGGAAAGTCCCACTGAATTAATTTGATCTTTCTGTGGTAAGGCCACCCACCTGGTAGAGAAGGGAAGGTGGTGAATGTAGTTTTTCTGCATTTTAGTGAGGTTTTTGGTACTGTCCCTCATAGTATCCTTCTGGACAAGTTGTCCAGCTGTGGGATGGAGGGGTTCATGGTGTGCTGAGTGAGGAGCTGGCTGCAGGGCAAGGCTCCCAGGGTTCTAGTGAGTGAGGTTGTGTCTCACTGATGAGCAGTCACCAGTACTGTCCTCAGGGCTCAATCCTAGGCCTGCTCAACATATTTATCAGAGGTATGGGTGCAGGAGTTGAATGCTTACTGGGTGCAGTTCTGGGCCCCACGATTGAAGAAGGATGTGAAGGTCCTTGAATGCCTGTAGAGGAGAGCAGGAGTGCTGGTAAAAGGGCTGCAAGACCTCTCCTGTAAGGAGCAGCTGAAGGTTTGAGCTTATCTAGGTTGGAGAAAGTGAGGTTTGAGGGGGTGACCTCATTGTTCTCTTCAGCTTCCTCAGGTGGAGAAATGCAGAGAGAGGCTGATCTCTATTCTCTGGTATCCAGGAATATGAGGAGTGGGAATTGTTCAAAGCTGCCTCAGGGGAGGTTTGGGCTTGACATTAGGAAGCATTTCTTTATTGATAGGGGGTTCAAACACTGGAATAGGCTTCCTGGAGAGGGGGTCAGTGCCTCAAGCCCTTCTGTGTTTGAGACATCTGGATAATACTCTTAGTAATATGCTTTAGCTTTTGATGAGGCATGAGGTGGTCAGGTAGTTGGATGAGGGTAGCTGTAGGCCCCTTCTAAGTAAATTTAGATTCTACTCAATCACTTTCCTGCCTACCTCTGTATTCCCAAGAGAAGCCTTAGGAGTTCGGTCCTTGTGAATCATTGTGATGGGCTGTGCTTAAGTTTTAGGGTGTCAAAGGGATGTGGATGCCCCTTAGTGAGGTTTTGGTTCAGTTCTCTTTTAGCTGCTCAGTGAAGCACAGGTGTGGCTGTGTTTCTTGTTTGCATGTCTGTGAGCAGCTGTTCTTGCAGGTTGATGAGTTGTTGCTTTGCCTTTCACAGAGCCCAGCCCGGTTCATAATCTCACAGCAGAATCCATTGGTGTGACTTTTGTCACCCTAAAATGGGAGGTGACAGACAGTGCTTCTGGCTCCTACACGTACAGGATAGAGGTTGTAAATGGCACAGACAATACAGTTTTGATGAACCAGCCATCCAATGAAACTGTAGCAGAAATTACCGACTTAATCCCTGGGACACCGTACAAGTTCACAGTATTTGCTGTAGCAGCTGATAATAAGACAGAAGGAGAAGGTGTGACCATAGACCAGTATACAAGTAAGTCACAGGTTTTTTTCATCCCTCTTCCTGGTGGTCTGTGCTTTGCTGTGCAGGACAGGGCTTTGCCCACCTGCCCGAGGTTGTAATTTAATAGGAGCCTTACCTGAGCCAGAGGCTCAGAGTGAGTGATTCATGTAGAGAAGAAGCATAGCCTTGATTGACTGATTGATTTACTTATTGACCGCCAAACTTCCTCTAACCCCCCACCATGAAACAAAAGATCCTCCACAACAAGAACTAAACTAAAAACTGAGCAATCAACCAAATTGAGATTGCCTGCATTGCCAACCATACCCATCCCTTTCATGTCCACCTGTCTGGATTCCCTGGGAGCTCTTGCTTCAACGGTGCCCAAAGCCTATATTTTGGAGTGTCAAAGGGAGGGGAATGCCACTTGGAATGGCTGTCTTCAGTTGTGTCTTAGCTGCCCACTGGTGCAGCAGCCTCCAGGAGTGGCTGGTGGTGCTGTTGGGATGTTCCTGCAGTCTGGACCATGAGTGATGTGAGGGAATTGAAGACCTGGTGTGGCTGTGTTTCTTGTTTGCATGTCTGTGAGCAGCTGTTCTTGCAGGTTGATGAGTTGTTGCTTTGCCTTTCACAGGACCCAACCCGGTTCATAATCTCACAGCAGAATCCATCGGTGTGACTTCTGTCACCTTAAAATGGGAGGTGACTGACAGTGCTTCTGAGTCCTACACGTACAGGATAGAGATTGTAAATGGTACATTTGAGGAGAACCGGACATTCAGTGACACCAAAGCAGAAATTACCAATTTAACCGCTGGGACACTGTACAACTTCACAGTGTTTACGGTAGCAGCTGATAATGAGACAGAAGGAGAAGGCGAGCCCATAGACCTGTATACAAGTAAGTAAATGGTGTCTACAATTGCACGTAACCATGCTGGTTGTACCAAATTCCTCTGCTTTGTTTCTTTGGTTTTCCACTTTTGTCCTATTTCTCGTTGTGATGTTGCTTTTTTGTTCCAGATTTGTGTGTGCTTGAATGCAGTAGTCTTTGCAAATGGACTAAAATTGTCTGTGCTTGCATGTGCCACCTGTTATTTCATCAGTTATTTCATCTTCATGTCTACTCAAGACTATGTAGAGATTCAGCTGCTACCGCAGTGTGACTTTTCCTAGACACTTGAGGTCTGAATATACCCCTCACAATGCCTCTGGGAGTGGGTTGTCACAGCTCATAGCAAAAGATATGCTGTTCAGAGATGTGGTGCCATGGTCACGGAGTCATTTTGTTCTTAAAGATCGTTTTGGACTCTTTGCAGAGTTTGGGGCCTGAGGTTCCTGTGGGCTGTGACTGACTCACTTCCTAGGGTTGTATTATCAAGTGTGGTGTCAATCTCACTGGGTTTGTTCCAGGGCACCTTTTTTCCCAGACCAGATATATGGGATAGGAGGAAACACTACTTTTGTGTCTAGCTCAGAAATGCAAAGACAACAGGCACTGTCTCTACAAAGTAATTAGTGGAGTGTGTTGTAGAACTGCTACTGAGTCGATAAGCTTTCTATGCTGCCTGTAGTGAGTTTTATCTGTCTGGAATTGGTGCTGAGTTGGCCTTGCACACCCCCTAAGGTGTGTCAGCTGTTGGACCTGCTCCAGAAGCCCATTTCTTTCTCCTGATATTGAGGAGAGTTTAGGCTGAAGGTCTCAAATTGAGACTCCTGGGCATGATTTAGCGTTAACAGACCAAGATCAGCTTGGACTGTTTCTTTCCCTGATTTCCATCTGTTTCTCTATCTGGAAAACCACTGTGGAAACAAGGAATTGTTGCATATGAAATGAAATAGAATATCCCCTGAAGTTCCTATGACCTTTCTAGAAATGCCTCAAACAGAGAAGTGACACTTGGCTCCAAGTGATGCTCATTCTGTGTGGAATAGGGAAATGTGGCTGTGGCTCTTCTTTATTTCTGTTTTTGACAGGTTGTTGTTTTGCCTTTCACAGGGCCCAGCCCAGTTCATAATCTCACAGCAGAATCCATTGGTGTGACTTCTGTCACCTTAAAATGGGAGGTGACTGACAGTGCTTCTGACTCCTACACGTACAGGATAGAGGTTGTAAATGGCACAGACAATACGCTTTTGGTGAACCAGACAACCAATGAAACCAAAGCAGAAATTACCGGCTTAATCCCTGGGACCCTGTACAACTTCACAGTATTTGCTGTAGCAGCTGATAATAAGACAGAAGGAGAAGGTGTGACCATAGAGCAGTATACAAGTAAGTCGCAGTTTTTTGCATCCTTGTTCCTGGTGGTCTGTGCTTTGCTGTGCAACATGGGGCTCTGCTCACCCTCCCAAGGGTTGTAATTTAAGCCTCTTTCAGGCAGTTGGGGATTCCATCCTGGAGCTGAAGATGGCCACTCTCCAAACATCAGATGTTATTGTAGAAGCAGAATTGCCCTGGTATAAAGCTGTTGGTAAAGCTTGCTCCAAGACTGTCAGCCAAGAGAAGGGACTTTTCTCTGAGCACTGATCTCTTGCAGATTTGGGAAAGGGACATTTGTGATTGCTTCCTAGAGTATGGGGGCCTGAGATTCTCATTTAAGAGGCTCCCACAAAAAGTGTACTGTGCTGGGTGAACCTGTGTGATTTGGGGGCCTATAGCTGCCTTTGTGGTGCAACCAGCTGAGAGATTCAGGCAGTGCTAGATCAGGAGAACTCCTTTGGCTATCTAGCACCTTTGCCATGCTGAACATTAAAAGTCTTGACATGTGGTGTTGGAGGGACCATTTTGGAGCTGGCTTGCAAGGCAGTAGCCCAGCCTGATTGCATAAAGTGCATTTGAAGGCGAATAGATGGGTGTTCCTGTCATTTGTGTTTTCCTGAATTGTGCCTGCATGTATGATCCTAGCTGACCAGTCAGTGCCCAGAAGTCTCCCCTGTGCTGTCTGTCTGTAATGACTAATTACCCTCTTTTAAAGATGCAGAAAGAATAGGGGGCTGGAGAAAGTGTCTCCAGAAAGTCTGGAGATGGTTTCCTCTTGTATGGAAGTGAAGTGCAGGGCATGAGAATTGGAGAAGAGTGTCTGAATCATCACTGCTAATCCTCTTCTAGTGATATTTCATCTTCCTTATATTTTGCTGTACAGACTGGCACCACTAGCATCTTTCCCCTCCCATATTCTCTCCTTCCTGTCTACCTTTTTGGCTTGCCAGGTGAAGCCCTGCAAGTGGTGGCTCCAGGGTGGCCTATGCCCCCTTCTTGACTTTGCCTATGAAAGGAAAACGAGTCATGCTTGAGATGGCTCATTCTCAATTTCCTGTTCCCCAGCTATTAATGCAAAAGCCTGCAGGAATGCCTGGTGATGCTATTGGGGTGCACCTGCAGTCTGGACCATGAGTGGTGTGAGGGAATTGAAGGCCTGGTGTTGGCTGTGTTTCTTGTTTGCATGTCTGTGAGCAGCTGTTCTTGCAGGTTGATGAGTTGTTGCTTTGCCTTTCACAGGGCCCAGCCCGGTTCATAATCTCACAGCAGAATCCATTGGTGTGACTTCTGTCAAGCTAAAATGGGAGATGAATGACAGTGCTTCTGGCTCCTACACGTACAGGATAGAGGTTGTAAATGGCACAGACAATACACTTTTGGTGAACCAGACGACCAATGAAACCGTAGCAGAAATTACCGGCTTAATCCCTGGGACACCGTACAAGTTCACAGTATTTGCTGTAGCAGCTGATAATAAGACAGAAGGAGAAGGTGTGACCAAAGACCTGTATACAAGTAAGTCACAGGTTTTTTTCATCCCTCTTCCTGGTGGTCTGTGCTTTGCTGTGCAGGACAGGGCTTTGCCCACCTGCCCGAGGTTGTAATTTAATAGGAGCCTTACCTGAACCAGAGGCTCAGAGTGAGTGATTCATGTAGAGAAGCAGCATAGCCTTGATTGATTGATTGATTGATTTACTTATTGACCACCAAACTTCCTCCTGACCCCCCACCATGAAACAAAAGGTCCTCCAGAACAAGAGCTAAACTAAAAACTGAGCAATCAACCAAACTGAGATTGCCTGCATTGCCAACCATACCCATCCCTTTCTTGTCCACCTGTCTGGATTCCCTGGGAGCTCTTGCTTCAGCGGTGCCCCAAGCCTGTATTTTGGAGTGTCAAAGGGAGGGGAATGCCACTTGGAATGGCTGTCTTCAGTTGTGTCTTAGCTGCCCACTGGTGCAGCAGCCTCCAGGAGTGTCTGGTGATGCTGCTGGGATGTTCCTGCAGTCTGGGCCATGAGTGATGTGAGGGAATTGAAGGCCTGGTGTGGCTGTGTTTCTTGTTTGCATGTCTGTGAGCAGCTGTTCTTGCAGGTTGATGCGTTCTTGCTTTGCCTTTCACAGGGCCCAGCCCGGTTCATAATCTCACAGCAGAATCCATTGGTGTGACTTCTGTCACCTTAAAATGGGAGGTGACTGACAGTGCTTCTGAGTCCTACACGTACAGGATAGAGATTGTAAATGGTACATTTGTGGAGAACTGGAGATTCAATGAAACCAAAGCAGAAATTACTGAGTTAATCCCTGGAACAATGTACAACTTCACAGTATTTGCTGTAGCAGCTGATGATGAGACAAAAGGTGACGCCCTGTCCATAGACCTGTGTACAAGTAAGTCATAGTTTTTTGCGTCGCTGTTGCTGGTGGTCTGTGCTTTGCTGTGCAGGACAGAGTTCTGCTTACCTGCTCAGGGTTTGAAATACAATATTACATTAGCCAGAAGTTCTGCATACAGCCTACCTGGAGACAACAATAGTACTGTGTGGTAGGGAGTTCTTTGCAGGGGGTTTTGTTGCTCTCTGTTTCCTCTAGGTGAGCCTCTCGGGTCCTTATTTGGAAGGCTTCCCACAGAGTATGCCTGGGAAATTTCCCCCTTTGGAGGCCCCTGGATACAGCTGAGCTTGGGCAGAATTGGATGGGATGGCTGTCAGCCCTCCTGCTTTGCTCAGCCCATCAGCCAACAGGAGAAGGCTGAGTTACTGCTGCATTCCTCATGTTAGGCATTGTATTTTCCTCCTTGTTGTGACACTGCCTTGTCCTTTATTTTGTTTTGTCCCATTTTGGCTGAGGTGAAGTGTATGTGGCCCAGAGCTCCCGAGTGGGTTTTCCTAAGGGGCTCTGGGATGAACTTGCGGAGTTGCTCGTACTCTGAAGGTCCTGCTTGGCTACTCAAAATTCTGAGTCTGACTAAAACATGGAAACATAGTTGTGCCTCTGCTTTTTTTGTCTGTCACAAAATATTCCTGAGTGTTTCTGGAGTCTCTTTTTGACTTGCACAGGGCCCGGGTTTTTCTTCTATATTGGGGTAGAGTGTGCTGGTCTTTGATATCTTCCCATGGAGCACTGATGATACTTCATCTAACTATTCCTACAGGACAGAGATAAAAAGTCATGACTCCTCTAGAAACCAGGCATCCCTTGTCACCAGGTGTCAGAGGTGGTGTTCCAGGGTTTGTCTGTAATCTCCTATAATTACACTGTATTTGTAGGAATAACTGACAGTGTTACTGAAGAAAAATAAATATTTATAAAATTCAGTTCAAGTTCTAGTCACTCACATCTGTTTTTACTAAATCTATTACTTCTGGTACACAATTGTGCTGCTCCTTAGTTTCTTAAAATAATACCCCTTCTAATAACAAAATAATTTAATAGATCAGTCTATTACCCCTGTATTTGCAAATACCGAATACTTACTGAGAGAGGAAATAAATTTGTTGTGTGTTGTAATTGTCAATTTATAAATGTTTTGGTCCTCTAGGCCAAGTTTTATAAGACGTTTAGTTTAGAGGAATCTTTCTTCTCAGTGTTACAGCTACAATACTTAACTATGTTTCAGTATCTGGTCATAAGGTTGCAATTTTTATATCGTGTCCTAGAAGACTCTCGCCCAAACTGACTTGTTACCGTTGCTGCTTTTAAGGATGGCTCCTGCTGTACTCTTAATGGACAGAGATTAAATTAATTCTCTTATTTGTTGGCCACTAAGAGTTTTTAATAATTTTAGAGGAATTTAGTGGCAGTCTACATACTACTCTAAAAATGTTCATAGAGTAATATGTTGAATGGTTGAACAATATTTTGAAAATGTTGTTGATCTTGATAGATAACCTAAATTTTCCCAGTAACCCTGTCTGTAGAAGAGGTAAAGAGCACAGAATAGGTCTGTGTACTGTGTTAAATAGTTATCTTCCTCATGGGGTAACAAATCCTTGTGTAGGCAATATGTGCCATGTAGCCATCTTTTAAAAGGGGAAGGGAATGCTGAAGTTTTCCAAGCATTTATACACATAACATATAAATAGACAGCTGTTTCTATTAAGGGCAAGGCTTGATTTCTTACTCCTCCTTTTTTGTCATTCTTTTTTCTTTTGGCAGTACCTCTCTCAGTGAATTCATTTCAGTGTGAACCGGTGGCCAAGCAACCTTTCCTAAAGCTGAAGTGGAAGTGTCCTTCTGGTAACTACGCTGGCTTCAGAATTGAAATATCTAATACAAGTACTCTAGAATTGCCTCCAAACTGCACGGCAGAAGACCCTGAGCAAACCTTCGAAATAGCAAGTTTACATTTTTTCAGCACCTATAATGTTACTATCACAACTCTTTCAAATGGCAGAGAAAGCTCTCCAGTGACCAAGTTGTGTCACACCAGCATTACTGGTAAGCATTAAGATCTGAGAATGAAAGGTACTTGTAGGACAAAAATGTTAACTTAATGGTTGCAGAATACCAGACTTGGTATGCACTGCATCACCAACCTGCAGATTATGAATAAAACACTACATTAATTCATAGTCTAATGTGATGCACAATAAATATACATTATGTGAACAGTGTTGGTATAATGGCTTTTTCTTATTGGAGAACTTTTATCAGTGTTTAATGTACTAAAAAATGTTTTTGTTGATAGACCCACCTCCTCCAACTGAAGTTCCTTCAGTCAAGGCCATCAGCCACAGCTCATTGTCTGTTGAATTCTCTGATTTTGGTTCACTGAATGGTCCATTAGAAGCCTACGCAATAATGATTACAACAGAAAATCAAAGTAAGATGTTTATAATATTATTGTGTAGCTGAAACAATTTACCAGGCAGCATTATGTTTTATACTCTAAGTAGGTGTTAAACAGATGAAGAAAGAGCAAAATCAGAACTTCCAATGACTTTTCAGAAACTGTGGGGCAAATACCTTGCTTGCTTGAAGTCAGGTCACTCCTGTTTTCAGAAGATGCCTGTTTTCACTCAGTCTTTTCCTGCCTGACTTATCTTTGTACGTTAATCTCATATGCATTGCTCTTGTGCTATTGTCACCTTGATTTCCCAGTGATTCCCTTCCCCAAGATTGTGTAGTATCCTTTCTTTCCCCACAGAATAATTTTAGAGCAGCTAGTAGAGGCAGCTTTGTAATACGGCATGTTTTTTCCCCTTCATTCTTCAGCTGAAAGATGCCTGCAGTAAGGTTTTAAAAGGAAAAGAGCTTTTTCCCTGATTTTACTCAAAAGTCTTTAAGGGAGAGATGGGATGTGGGTGGAAGGCTTAAATATCATTGACAGCATTAATGGAAGTTAAATGCCATGGAAAACTAGAGGATGGCCTATCAGACTGGTGTATTTAAAGCATCAGAACTGAGAAATGTCTCTGATAGGTGAATGTCTAATGATAAATCATTGAATTAGGGAACTTAGTTTTGCAGCATAGGTTCTACTCGAACAACTGTTCATTTTTGCCAGTGCACTGGAAGAATAAGGCACCTGATGAAGACAGTTTCTGCTAAGTGGTAGTTGACAATCATGCTTATCCTTTGTTTCAATACTGGAAATTAATTTTGCAGAATTTTGATGATCGCTCTTCCTTCAGTGGTTTTCCATTGCGATATGTATCCAAAAATGCATGTTTGTGTGTGTGTGTATATATATATCTATGTTGCATCACATCAGTACAGAAAATTCCTATTTTTCACATGCCTACTCAGCTGCCCCAGAATTGCTGATTTGAATGCCAATCTCTTGCATGCAGCTCTTCTTGTAACTTCTGCCAGTCCTGGTTAGTCACAAGGAGATTTGATGCATTCTTCTGTGTGGTTTGGATTGGAAGGTATTCAAGGAGGAACTTGTAGGATGTGACTGAGAGAAATAAGGGAGTAAGGTTGCCCACATTTGTAATGTAGAGTGAGTGCTTTGATGGGATCAGAAGACAACCTTACAGCCAAGCTTCTCTTCAGCTTTGTTGTTGAAGTAGCATAAATATTCTTGAGATGTTTCTCTAAACCAGTCATGGTTACCTTTAGGATAGACAGAGGGGACTTAATTCTGTTGTGTAAGAAATGGTGTCTAAGACTATTTGAAATGTCATAGGGTGGTATTCGAGGCATCTACAAGGAGCGGATATAACCAGGGATGTACATCCTGTTGGAATGGAAACTAGGGACAAGACAGAGCATAATGTATCTTGGGTACTATTGAACACCCATTTCTAGGCAGCTGAGTTAATTGCAACCTCATCTGCCTTTACTGAGACCAAATTAGTGCTTTAGAACAGTTGTCATGCACCCTGCTGCTGCAGAAGTACAATTGAGGAGAGCTTTGCTGCTGGTGGTAGATCACCTGTTGTCTGCACAGCTCTAGAAAACTTACCAGACCTTTTCCACCTTTCAGAGCCTCCTGCAAGGCTTCTCATTTTTAAAGGTCAATTCAGTATTATACCCACTTTTAGAAGGACCTGTTAGCTTTGTAAAGGCTACAAGTCAGTAGAGAGAAAACTTCTGTCCAGTGAGAGAGATTGTTCATCCTCCCTCAACACTGGGAAGATTTGCTAATTGGCTTGCTCTTGGGTTGTTGGGACAACTGGTAAGTCGAGTTTATTACCTCTTAGGTTACATGTACCTCAACTGTATAATTGCCTCAAGGTTCTAGGATTCATCTGCTCTGAGAACAGACACTGTCAATTGGTGCTGTTCTGCAAATCTGTCCTGTTGGTCACTGCTCACTGTGGTAACCTGTTCTTAATCTTCTGAAGGGGAAACGGTTCTGGCCATTATTTTGTCCAGTGCTTGTCTATGTCAAGGAAAGGCAGAAATTACCTCTTTCATCTCCTACAGTTTAGGTGTGAGACTTCTTGTAGGATGGAACAAGGTCAGAACAAGTTCAGTGTCACCCTAAATGAGGCCTGATGCTGTTTGGATAGCACAAATACTGGTGGATTTTTTCTACACCATTTGCATTTTATTCTCTACATACAAGAATTGATAGAACATGTGTGGGTATAGTTGACTTGGCTGGTGAAGTCTGTCCACAGGGATACCTGATTCCAACACTCATGTACCTTTATTCAGAAGCTCTACTATACACGGTAGAAGTAAAACCAATAGCAAGTTAAAACAAATAACACTGGGGAGAGGTAGTGGAGTAGATTGCACTGCAGTAGAAGAGGTTTCTGAGATTATCTGTCGCTCTCAGCCTTTCATTTTAGGCTGTACTTGTGGAGGAATGACAGCTGTGGTTAATGTGACCAACTCAACCACTGTGCCAGTTGATACAAAACCAGGGAATGAATTATATCCATGTTCTTGTTTTTTCCTGAAGGTTCTGAGTCTTTGAAGTCTAAATTGAACAATACATACAAAGATTTCAAGAAGAAGAAGACAACTGCTTATGTTACATATGTCATAAAAACAGAGCCAGCAGAATCCCATTCTTCCCGTTCTCAGAATGGTAAAAACATCATTAATGTAGGCAAGGGAAACACAATGTATGGCTACGAAAATGGGCCATTGTTCCCTCTTCGTTCATACAGGTATTTATTTCAAACCACTCTATTGTTATGTTTTCTGCTGTTGAAATCTGGGAGATAAACTAATGGAAAGATTAAAGATCTTGCTAAAGGCTGTTAAAACCCTGTAATGTACCTGTTTTTGTGTTTGTTTTTTTTTTTTTTCTTATACCTTCCTTTTCAACAGGGCATGTGTTGCAGGTTTCACTAATATAACCTTTGTGGCCAACATAATTGAGGGGGAAGATAGTTATGTATCATTTTCACCCTGTTCTGAACCGGTTTTACTACCCCATGATCCAGGTATAGTAAATGTCAAATAACTATAGCATTGGTGGCTTGGCACATACACAGCATGTGGAGATTCCTTAATTATGGCAAGTTTCATAATACCAAAACACCTGTTGGTTCCTAGCTTTGCAGCAGCACTTCTCTGTAAATTCATACTTTACTAGGTCTTTGGGTGATCCCTTTTTTCCATGTGAGATTTCACTGCATGAGTAGCCAGAAGCCGTGCTACTCATGGCTGCTGAAAGGGATTGGAGGACACAGTGAGACTTTGGTCAAGCAACAAGTGGCAAATAGCAACTGATGGTCTCACAGTTATGTTGAACTAGAAGCAGGTGTATTGGAATATAGATACCAGTCCTTTGATCCCAATTTTATATTAATTTAAAAGTTTCTGGTTCTTATGCTTAATGAGGTTTCAATACTGGTACTGCCAAAAGACAGTAAAGACAAGTTTTTTTTAGTGGAGTGGAGCATGCTTGGCTAGTCATTTGCAAGGTTCTGCTGTAGCATGTTGATTCAGTTAGAAGTTACTGAAGAGGAAAATTATTAAATACTACTTCTCTTTTATCAGGTGTTGTTGCTGGAGTGGTTATTGGATGCCTCTTGGCTATCTTTGCTGTAGTCGCTATAGGGGGGTTCATATTCTGGAGAAGGAGAAGGTAATGTGTGTTTGTTGTTGTATTGGTTGTGTTGAGGAGCACCAGTTTCACTTTAGTATCTTTCTCCTAAAAGGACTATCTGTCATGATACATGTCTGTCAAGACATTTTAAAATATGTTGTATTAAAATGTTGTTTTTATGTTACAGATTAGATTTTAAGTATCAAACCACTTGTTTAAAAACTTCATTTAAGCCCATAGTTACAAACTAATAAGTTAATAAGAGCTAAACAAAATTAATTTTAATTCATAAAACAGAATTATAGAATCATGGAATGGCTTGGGTTGGAAGGGACCTTCAGGATCGTCCAGTTCCAACTCCCCTGCCATGGGCAGGGGCACCTCCCACTATCCCAGGTTGCTCAGACCTTCATCCAACCTGGCCTTGAATACTGCCAGGGATGGGGCATCCACAACTTCTCTGGGAAACATGTGCCAGTGCCTCACCATTCATGAATAGTGATAAGTCATTCAGTCACAAGTGAGCAAACATCTCAAATTATTGTGCTAAAAGTAATTGGGTGTAATTGCACCTTAGATGGTTTGATTTTAAATTACCCATCAGTCATTTTTACTTGCTTGGTGGTCTGTCACATGAAACTTCTATTCTGGAATTTCCAGAAGCTGATGAGTTTGAGCTGGTCTCTCAGTTTTCAGTCTTGTTCAGATAATCTGGTGTGTAAAAGCACACAAAGGCTTTTTCCTGCTTCTGACCATGTAGTACATCCTTTCTGTGGAGTTAGCCCTAGGGCCCTTAGTCCAGTTTTCTTAGCTGCTTTAATTAAATGTTGTTATTTTTGCAGTTGTGTCCAATAGCTGTGTACAACCATGGGAAGAGCTTCCTTTAAAGATAACAACGTTTCTTTTCATTCAGCCACTACTGAATGACTGACACGTTGTTGTTGAACACTTCCTCTAGGGATCTGAAATAGTAACAGTTCTCCTGAGATATCAGTTAATGGTGCAGTTTTCTCAGATGTGCATCTTCCACCAAAATATGTGCTTAGTGTCCAGGCTTTGCACTCTGGTTCCAACAGAAAGAGGCAGTCCTGTTGCACATCACCAAAAGAAGGATGAAGTTTGTTGGTTTTTTTTTTTTAATTCCAGGTGTAGAAGTTTACCTCAGGAGTCTGTGGGGGTTTTTTCACAGAAAAAGATACTTTTAAAGAAATTGTTCTCAACAGGCACAGGAAACAGATAAGAAATCTCATATAAATTCCATTGAATTCTACTGTGAACCTATTGTGTTGTTTTCTTTCACATTATAGGAAAGATAAAAGAAACAATGACGTGTCTTTTTCTCCAATTAAGTAAGTTCGTATCTTTTTCTCATGGTTATTTTCTGAGCTCAAGTGATATTTGCAAAAATTACTCACAACTCAGATACTTGTTTTCTCAGGCACAAGTTTGAGAAAACTTGTGCAGTTTTATAGAGAATTTTTAAGTATTAGCTCCCCATGGAACTGAAAGACACCAGCATACAGACTAAAAATAATCGTTGATTGAGACTTCTAGAGCCACCACAGGGATTTGAGTGTACACTTCATGAATCAATATTAGGCACACAAATGCTCCACATGGTTTTGAGAAACAGAATGTTTGAATGAAACAATTTGTGCACACTGAGGGAGCTATCCAGATTGCTGATAAAATGTAAAAAGGCAAAATATGTTCTGTGACCTGAATTTTTCTTTATTTTAATGATTACTTTGTGCTGAGCCATTCATCCAGCTAACGTTGTGGTTGTAAAAGCTGGCCATGCAGGTAGTGACTACAATGTATTGGAAATCACAGGCAACTGAATCATACTATTGGTTCTGGCACCAATTTTTGTGCTGGTGGAAGGCCATGGCCGAAACATCCCATGGAATCCCATCTCTCTCCCATAATTTCAGTGGTTGGGATAAAATACACCAGGGAATGGGGTCAATCCAGTGGAAGCAGCTGACTGACACCTCATATGATGTTCCTGTCGTGAACGATGCACTGTTTTCTCCTTGATTTAACAGAGCAGTTAACTGCTATGCTTGATACCCTGCCCCCTGTAAATGCATCGTTTTGTGTCTGCAACTAACAGTCATGCTTTCAGTCTTAGATTCACATAATGAAAAATACAACTGCATGTGTCTAATCAGCCTTTTTTTCTTCCCCTCACCCTCTCCTGAAGAATCAAGAAGTAAGTAAAGCATACTTTCTAACACATTAACTGAATTAATTAATGGCTTATTTACCTAACACCAGTTGCTGACACATGGCTTTTCTCGTTCTAGATCAAAAATGATTAAAGTGGAGAACTTTGAGTCATACTTTAAGAAGCAGCAAGCTGACTCCAACTGTGGTTTTGCTGAAGAGTATGAGGTATGTGCCCTCAGTGGAGAGAGAGCTTCATGACAAATATTTTTGGAAAGACAAATCACCTTTCCTATGGAGCATACACAAGGCTCACTGAAGGAGGAGAAGGGTCTTTTTTTTTATGGAGATGATTAAGCTGTGTGTGTGGCCTTCCCTTCCCTTACGCAGCCCTAAATTTAGTTGAAGTGCATGATAAATACTTCCTGCCTTGAATTATTAGCTCTGACTGTGGGCTTGTAGCATGGCCTGCTTGGCAGAGCTCTCACTAGAGAAATCTTTGCCCCAGTCATATTCAGAGTTAGTTTATGGGGCACTATATAATTTCTCTGCTCTTCAGTTTTCTCATCTTGGGTTGTTTTGGGGGTTTTATACATATCAAGATAGGTCTGTTGCTAATCTTACTGAGTTCTGTAGTGTGTAGGCGGGCATGATTTGCAAACCACACCTGTGAATAGCTCAGTCAGAGAAACAGCAGTTGTGATTTGCTTTCTGACCATAAGAGTTTTTCTATGAAATGTGTTAAAGCTCAATTGTTGTAAGGAACAAAGGACAGGAAGGAAGTGTCAGGGAGGATTCTGTGTTGTCATGTCTGCTGTTAAAGAATCTCATTCTATTTCTCACCTGCTCAAAGCTATTAATTAACTTTCTTCTTCAAATTCTGTCTCTTTGTACTTCACTTTCTCTCAGATTTTGCTTCCTTCATTTGGTTCATGATGTGTTTGCTCATTTCTCCTTGTAATGTCTGCAGAGCTTATGCAGTAGTTCCCTGCCTTGGGGACAGAAGGAACTGGCTTTGATATCAGTGTCTGTTTCCACAAAGCTGTTTCCAGGCTTTTAAAGTCCATCTGTGGGTTTTAAACATACTGCTATTCCTAAATTCTGTATTAATCCCTGCTCTATCAGATTTGCTACTGTCACCCTCCCACTCTGTAATAAGATGATTTTTATTGACATTTATCCCAGTTTAACATGCCTACTTTTACAGTACTGGACCCGAGTGTTTTTACTGTTTTTCTGTTTCTGTATGATTGCTAAACCAGGACCAGGTGCTCATGAATCCTCCTTTTATTGTAGGAACTCAAGTCTGCTGGTGTTCAACAGCCCAAATTTGTTGCTGAACTTCCTGAGAACAGGGGGAAAAATAGATACAACAATGTCTTACCATGTGAGTTATTGTCTTTGGGTTTGCATCTTCTACTGGTTGAGCTTTTAAGTGAAAGCCGTTGGTCTTGGCTAATCTGGCTTTAGTAGTACCCAGAGGTTTCAAATATCATTTTCCAAATTAATGAATTTGGGCTGCTGCTTTCCCAAAGTCACTGTGTAAGCAAACCTGAAAGAGCCTTTCCTCAAGGATAGCTTTTCAGAAAGCTTCTTAAAAGAACTTTTTCTTAACTTTAATTTTCCATTCATGAGAAACATAGAATCCAGGTTGAAAATACAAGAGGATCACAGCTGACCACAGATGAATAAATGTGCAGAACTATGAGAAATATTAACACCCTACTGGCCAGATTTGCAGATGAAGTAAGATTTTAAGCCCTGTCAAGCTGCCTGTGGCTATTCAAATGTAGCAGAGAGTTAGAAGTAGTTGAAAAGTGAACAGTGGCAGGTACTTAAGGATGCTTTGGAGGAAAAACGTCAGCTACCATGGCAGCAGGAAACAAATCACTTATTTTAATCCAGTAATTAAAACTGTAGTAAATTTTGTGTTGGGCTAAAAATATATAAATTGGCAATATTAAACCATATTTAAAACCAGAATAATCTGTGTTTTTTGAGTGTTTATCCTGGCAACTCCTTTTTCTGAAGGCTAGTGCTATTTATGATTCCTAAGCTTACATTTTATTCTTAAAATGCACATCGAACATCTTTTATTTAGGAACCATGCATTAGATAAACAATATTTTGCTGAAAGGTTCCAGTTTGAAAATTCATAATTGTCTTTTCCTTTTTTCTTCCTGCAGATGATATTTCCCGTGTTAAACTTTCAAATCAAAGCTCTGGAACTGGTGATTATATTAATGCAAGCTATATGCCTGTAAGTTGCATCATTAGCTGAAATTAAATATCATGTGTATTTTTCTGATGTAGGCATATAATGATGTTTAAAATCAGCTTTTATTTCTCACTGATGTGTGTATATATATACACATTTATTTTGGTTTTTTTCTTCTTAGGGTTATAACTCAAAGAAGGCATTTATTGCTGCACAGGGTCCATTACCCAATACTATAGAAGACTTCTGGCAAATGATTTGGGAAAAGAATATCTACTCTATTATTATGTTGACAAAATGTGTGGAACAAGCCCGGGTATGTTATTATCAATACTGAATTGTCCCTTGAAGGTAGCTGCATCTCTTCTAGTTTTCTAATTTTGTTGTTACCTTAGTGGTTTGGAGACTGCCCTGTCTTTTAATAACCTTCTTCTTGGTGGAAGACTGTTTTCTAGATTAAAAAAACACTTCTTTTGTTTTTCAACTTTTTCATATTTTTTGTGTCTGCTGACTGCCAGAGTAGTCTCAGTAGGATTGTGGAATCACTGTAGTTAAGGGTGGATTCTTCTGTCTAAAGAATGATTTTGATAGATCTGCTCTTGCCCTGGACTAGCCCTTGAGAAGGGTGATGTGCTTCCTAGACCTGCTTCAGGTGGTGTGTTGTGTAAAAGTGAGTTGTTTCATTGCTGTATGTGGTGTGTCTAATGCTGTAACTTTCTTGTTAGACAAAATGTGAGCAGTACTGGCCTGACAAACAATCCAAGAGCTATGGTGACATTATTGTGACAATGGTTTCAGAAGTTGTCCTTCCAGAATGGACAATAAGGGACTTCACTGTAGAAAAGGTGAGGACTGCCTTGATTGCTGATTGTTAGTGTGTAAATAACCTTGTGCTTATGGAGATCCCTGTAATATCTTCTGGACTGAATAATTAGTCCCATCAGCAAATACAATGTAGTAGATGTGATCTTGGAGTGAAGCAAAAGGAAATTATTTTAAGGTATTCTCTACAACAGCAGAAGAAAAAGGAAAACTGGAGTATCATTGGTCAAATCACTGCACAGTTGTACCAGGCATCTTTGATATACCTGAGCTTGGCCCAGTGCACGTGTCAGGAAGCCCAGCTGTTATTCCTCCAAAGCCAGTTTTCATTGCCTTTTTCATTAGTTTTTTTAATGTCTACTCTTCCTGCAGGACAACAGCCCAGAGAGCCACACAGTGCGTCAGTTCCATTTCACCTCCTGGCCGGATCATGGAGTGCCAGAGACAACAGACCTTCTCATCAACTTCAGGCACCTTGTTCATGAGTACAACAGCCAGAATCCAGTAGACTCTCCTACTCTGGTGCACTGCAGGTAGGAAGACGGCGTTTCTGTTAGACTTTTGTCTTGTGGTTTTCTTGAAGTCAATTCCATTTCAGTGGGATTAAAACCAAGGTAAGCCTCTCTGTGTAAGGATGTGGGCTATTTACCTTGCCAAATTAAAACCTTTGCTCAGTGCTTCAGAAACTACCAGTGCTGTGTAGGTAGCAAAGGAAGGGATACAAAATGTCATAAGAGCAGAGCATCTCACCTAGCCTGGAAAACTGAGCTGGAAATGATATCCTTCCAAGAGCTTGTATATATAATCCTGTGCATGTACAAGGCTGAGAATCCCCTCTTGGTGTGGTGGTAAGAGCCGCCCCTCTGTGCTGCCAAGATTTTATTACCCGTGCCACTGAAATAGTAGGAGGCATCATCCTGGCTTCCCTGGCTTTTTATCCGGCCAGCAGTGAGCCGGTGGTTGAGAGGAAGCACAAACAACCTGTCGGTGTCGTTGCAGCGCTGGCGTCGGGAGGACGGGGACGTTCATCGCCATTGACCGCCTGATCCAGCAGATGGAGATGGAGAACAGCGTGGATGTGTACGGAGTGGTGTACGACCTCCGCATGCACCGACCCCTCATGGTGCAGACCGAGGTGAGGCCCTCAGCAGCACGGTCCTCAGATGTGCAGAGTCATCCACATGTAGCTCTGAATGACAGGACAATAAGATATTAAGGAGTTTCAATTGCTCTTCTTTTAAATTCCCTCCTTCCTGCCCAGTCTCTTCCCCACACAAGTAGTTGCAGACAGGGACCATAGTACATCCAAGCAATGTCTTTACAGAATACTTTGCAGGACTGGCATTTGCAGCTGGAAGAAATCAAATCCTGAAGGAGATTTTTTTGCAGACTAGTTTTACCCGTGTGGGTTTTATTCTTTAGTTGTGAACCAGAATTATCTGGAGTCAAGTGGTCTCAGTATGCATGTTTTGTGTTTTGCAGGAATACAAGTATTCCTATGGAAATTACCACTTTGTTCCAGAAAGGTGTATGGACTAAGCTGATTTGAAAAAGGCTGTAAAAACTCTATCATTAAAGTCTTTTAGGATAGCATTAGACATGACAGATCCTAGTTCTAGGCAGCAAAACTTTATCCTAGTGTTTTTTTTATTGGGAAGGGGTTGATCATCATGAGGTCCTTTCCATCTCTGTTTTCTATAAACTGTACATATAAAACATGCACTGTGATAACACTCAGTGCAATGCCCAAACCTATATTTGGAAGCAGAATTACTTCCAAAATCAGGTATTTTTTAGAAATGTATTTCCTTCTCTCTTTCTCCCATCAGGACCAGTACGTCTTCCTAAACCAGTGTGTCATGGATATCATTAAATCCCAGAGAGAGAGGCAAACTGACCTTATCTACCAAAACGTGACAGCAATGGCCATCTATGAGAACATCACACCTGGGCCAGCCTTTGGGAAGGCCAATGGCTACCACGCATAATCCAGAAGGAACCCAGTGCCTCCAGGAAGGTGTTCCCTGCCCATAGGAAAGGGAGGTGTCCAACTTGTGTTTTCTGGGATTATGTGCAGTGTCTCATGTCTGGCTTCTCCAGTTCTGTTTGCATTCAAAGGTGTGATCTACAGGAGGGAAAACACAATGCTGGCAGGAGCTGCAGACTGATGTTAAAAAATCCCAAACAACAAAACCCAAGCAAAACTTTTTTGAAGTTAACAGAGGAATCTTGTTTTTTCTTGGGAATTTAACAGTACTGATAGGTGAAATAGCATTTGCAGTATGAACAGTGAACTAGAGTTCAAATATTAAAATAATAACACAAGCTTTTTATTACAGTTTTATATGATTTCATTTACAGACACCAGGCTGGTGGGTTGTTTTAATATATTTAATTGTAAGTTTCAGGAACATATTTTATCTACTGTATCTTGTTACTTAGTTAATAGATATGTGCCTCTGTGATTTATTTTTTTCTGTTAATTTTTATTTAAAAAAGGAGTACGAATGGCTCCTTCAAATGGACATTTATACTTGGAAATTGTGCCTTTTCTAGTTGATACTCTAGGAAAAAAACAGCAGAGATTCTATTTTTGTACTGAAACTCTTAATGAGAACACAGATTTTTAAATAAGGCTTATGTCAAACTTAACTGTAGTTGCACTGTTGGCAGGACTCTCCAGAAGTTTGGAGGTGAGCTTTGTTTTTGCATTTCACCACAGATATCCCCTGCCTTAATGTTTCGGTGCCTCTGCCAGAGGAAAAGGAGTGTGGTCTGTCACTCCGAGCTTTAACTGTAGTTAAAAAACAGAGCAAGTGAATCTGTGAATGTGTGTGCGGGGGAGTGTGTGGGGGTGTGGATGAAGGACAGAATAACTCCTCCCTGTTCCTGTTTTTATACAATTTATAATGATTTATTTAAAGGTGCAATATATGATTTACTGAATAATGCTCACTCTAATAGAGTTTTTCTCAGGTTGGTGTCTTTTTATCATTGTTGTTGTTTTTCCTCAAATATATAAATCTGTGAAAATGCTGAAACTAAGGTTCCAAGTGTTCAAGCACTCCCAAACGGATCGACTGGCTTTACTGTTTCTACCAAAAGACATTGCACAAAATTCTGCTGTAATTCAAATTTCTCGGTTGTTTTAGCCATTCAAAACTGAGACACATCTTACCTGCCTGCATCTCACTGATCCAGTGTAATTGTTTTGTAATTATTTGCAATGTACTGCTGCTTTTGTTTTGGCTGGTCCTTTTAGAAACTGAAGGAACAAGCAGAAATCCCCCGTTTGCTGATTTCACAAGTCAAGGATCAGATTGGATTTATTTTGCTGGTACATAACTGTTAGACTTAGGAAGGCATTACCAATGAAGGACTTAGGTAGCTTGAGGTGGGGGGAGGGTGTGTTTTTGGTCTTTGGATCGTTGCACTGGTTGCATTGTAGATGAATATGAAGTTTATGAATAATGCTATAGAATAGCTGTAAAGCAGGGAAAAAAATCTTATGAAGGTTTAATAACCAGAGTCCCTGGAATTCTGCTGCTTTTTTGTTGTTGTTTTGGGTTTTTTTCTTTGTTTTAATGGAGTTGTCAGGAAAAGCTACAGATGCTAGGAGTATATGTGGCTTTACAGTGGAACCTGGCAACCTCACAGGATCCAGTGTCAGCTGAAGGAGAACATAGGAATTCCTGGTGCACAACTGTAACTTTACAAATATCCTGAGGAATTTTTTACAGCCTGGTGTGAAACTGTGGTGTGCTGTGTGAGCAAAACTGGAGGACAAACCACAGTGCACTTTTGGTTGTTAGGTTTTGTTTTTTGTTTGTTGTTTTTTTTGTAAGCAGCCACTTGTGGGTTCTCAAATATAATTTTGTTTCTCTTTCTCTGGAAACACTTAAATAAACCCTTGTCATGAGGTTCATGATTCTGCCCAGCTCCATCCAAACTGGCAGCCCACATTGTGGATCTCTCATTTGCATTTTTCCTAAGCTGCTGTCAGATGACAAAGATAAACCACTTGCACCAAATAGAACCATTCCAAAAGAACTGGGAGGGAGGAAAGTCTGCCCTTTACAGTCATGTTATTTTCTTTATCTCTCTTACTCTTTTAATTACTGCACATCTGTGCAGAGCACAGAGCCAGTATTTGTTATTCCAGGTCTCCCAAGGACTTGCTGCCTTAGGGTGGCAAGTGCTCTTTTGCTTCAGAAGGCCCTTGTTTTGTATAGCATAGAGGAGAGGGAGATGTGTCTTCCATTCTGGATGATGTTGTTTCTATTCTGTTGCAGCAGAACATCAAAAAATGAGCTAGGACAGTACGTGTTTCTGCCTAACCACTGCCCAAATCCTCTTACAGAAAACAAATGATGGATCTGTCCCATTATTTTGGTGTTCGAAGCAGGCATCAAATTCTCTCACGTGCCATCATCTAATGAGTATCCATTTTTAAAGAACTGTATCCTGGTGTTTTTCCAAAACTGATTGTTTTGGAAACTGTGAGAAGAGACTGAAGGTTGAATTAAATGATTTCTTGATTCTGTGTATCGGTGGAAAAAGTTGGTAAGGCTTAAACTGTTGTAAAAATAAAGTTGGGCGTAGTGTCAGTGTGAATAAGTAGGGCATTCCTTATAGGATGTCTCTGCAGGAAAAGGACTACAGGTAATGCTTCACTACCTTGTGGATCTGTCTTGGTCAAGATGACTTGAGTTCCTGCAAATGTTTTCTCCCTGCCCTCTGATGTTCTCTGTGTTATAATTGCGGAGATCTGTCTCTTTGGTCAGTGTTTTCTCTCACTGTTGCTTATTTAAAGCTGTCCACTGAAAGCTCCACTGTGTGACAATTGCATCTCTTGCATTTCTGTTTTACTCTTTCTTCCCATTTGGGGCCTGCTTAAGAAGGGAAAAGTTGATGTGTTTCAAATAAGTGACTGTTGAATATCTTGAAATGATGTACAAATTTTATTGTTTTCATATTTGTTGTACAGGAAATTTCAGTACATGTCTGTAATATTTTTAATGGTTTGATTTGTTCTTAAAAATACAAAAATAACAATTAAAAAGCATCATCCTAGAACACTTTTGGTCTTATTTTTTCTTTACTGGGATTTTGAATACAATTAATGAATTAATGAAAACAGCTATTTAATTTAGAAGGGCTTTATAAATAGAAAGGGGCCCCCCATCCTCTGGGGTGGCACTTGAGTCAGTTGCTTATTGCAGTCACTGGAGCTCCCTGGGGTGGTGTTAATCTCTCATTCAGACATCCCTGTGAGGCCCTGGGTCTGAAGTTAATGTGTCCTGGCAGTTGGTAGCTTCTCTAAATGAAGAGCTTGATACCAGGTAAAGAAACAGGACCATTATCCAAGGTCCATCAAAGATCTCCATTTCCTGAAATAGCCTTGGGGGAGGACCTATGTTTCTAAGACTTAATTGCTTCTAGAGAAACAAGAGTGAGGACTCTTTCATCTCTTGAAGAGCTTGTGTTGTCTGGAGGTGGTGATAGGAGGGAATGCAGAAATATCTCTGATGTTATAGCTGGCTGCTGCATTACAGATCACCTGTCTGTAGATAAACAGAAAATTGTCTCAGTTAAGTGCCATCTCCTAAAATTCTTAGTTTTCATTCCTGGCTGCCATCTGAATCACTCCAGAGGAGGATCACATGCCTGGAGGGTGATATTGGCACTCAGCAGCTCTCCAGTTCGTCACAGGGTGCTTACACTAAAATCTTGTGATCCTCTGTGGCAACTGCTGTGTTTTCTGAAATGACTGCATGGTGAGATGGGAAGAGCCAAGTGTGGTTGTCTTGTCATTGTCCAATGGGATCATGTGCCAGCCATGTGATAGTGGTCTTATCCCTGTAATATTAGGACTTCAGCAAAGCCTGCTGTTCTGGCTGACATTTTGAGCCTTAGTCTGTTCATGTGGGTAGAGCTGAACCTGAATATCTGGAAATCACATTCTGCACCTGGTCTTGTAGTGTATTAGTTTACTGCCTTGGAGATTAATGAGATGGAGGTCAGAGAGGAGAGGATGTCATGGGATGTATTGATGCTACCTGTGCATGGCCTTCCTGGCTGGGGCTTATCAGGCAGCAGATAGAGTTTGGAAATGAACATGTGGGTGTTTTTGTGGAAGAGGGTGAGAAATGGGGGCTTGGGAGGGAAAAACACCTGAAAACTTTGCACAGTGTGCTATTCTGAAGCAAAAGTTAAAAAGCCAAGGTTTTAACAGCTCCTGGGTGTTCTGGGTAAAAACTAGTTAAAAAGTGCAGATGCAATCACTGTGGTCAAGGGCTGGAATGAAAGGCAATCGAAGATTAAGTTTACTTGCTTCTGAGGTGAGCAGCTACAGTGCTCCCCACTTCTTCCTCACCAGAGAAGTTACTCTACTTCCTTTCTTTATTTACTGTGGCACTGCTTCAGGGAGTCACTTAAGAGCTCGTGGTGTTGAAAAACTTCTACCTGCAAATTATTCCATTTTCAGCGCTTTGCAGAAGTGTTTCTGATGGTACCAAACAGTGCCTCTCTCCAATCTTGTGTTTCATTCCATGTTTGTTACCCTTGGACTCAGCAAATCCCTTGCCTGTGCCAGCCTCCTGCCTGCAAAGGGAGGAGGAGGCAAATGAAGCAGAAAACCTGAGTTTGGAAGCACCAGCAGGAGCTGCTTCCTCCCAGTGTTGTTGGCTGAAGGGAAGGAGCTGTTTGTACATGTCATGTGGGGGAGAAGCTGGGAGCCCTTCTCAAGCTTTTTCTTAGATCTGAAGGAAAAGATTATGAATCCAGGACAGTTCTTTTTAGTCCCTGCAACTTAGCAGATCCCTATTTGTTCACTTAAGTTGCTTTCCCTAGGTTTATTTTATTTAAAATTAATATACATAATTTCCTGGGAGCCAGAAGCAAAGCTAGCAAATTACCCCCTTTTGCTGAGAAAAGAGTCTAGTTTAATCCCAAGTGAGTTACTTGAAATCATGTTTTATCTCCAACTTTCTAAGTAATCAGAGAAAAGCCAGATTGTTTGGTGCAAAGTTCCAAGTCTAGTGCTGATGTCTCATGGACATTCCTGGTATATTAATAATGCTGACAAGACTTCTAGGGACACACAAGAGCTGTGTGCTCAGTGTATGAGGGACAGAGCACTCTTCACACGCAGTGCCAGGCTGTTGCGCTTGTTTCACTGCAGGGCAGGATGGACAGGAAGTTATGGGTCCTCTCTAAGGGATTTTTTAGACTTGTTTTACTTTTTTGTCTGGCAGATTTTTGATGTGGTGCTTCCAGAGTCAGGAATATGAAATCAGAAGGAAAACAGGCTTTTTGATAAGGGTCTAATGTCAGTTCTGATTAATGTATGTATCTACCTAAAACATGATTGTTGTCACTCCAGAAGGGAAATATATCCTGTTCATTTCTGGTTTAACCTCCAGATGGCACATGATACCACTGCTCTTTCCATGGAAAGCTTTCCCTGCCAGGCTGCTCCTTTTTCACTTCCTTCCCAGATTCTGATGACCTTCCTCCACTCCTTGTGCTGTTTCCCCTTCCTTGCCCTGGCCCATGTCTCTCGTTGAGGCCAGGCCACTGTGCCTGTGTATGGTCATCTGCCTGCTCCACAGGGATATGTAGAGCGTTGCACACCTGATTAGGTGACTTTTTTTTCAGAAACTCCTAAGCTCAGCAATAGCCTGATAATGCCAAATAGTCCATTGGTTCCTCAGTAAGTGCTCTCATGCTTCAGTGTTGCTGACACCTAGGCATTTTCTGATGGTGTGTGTATTCCAAGGTGTAAGGGCTCTAGTTGGGACCAGCATGGAGCTGAATATTCAGCATTACCAGCTGTGTGCTCATTTCCCAGCTTATCAATCTGTTCCACAGCTGTTCCCAGCAATAACAGATTTATGGGATTGCTGAGCACAGTGCAGGTACATCAGTAAAGACAGCAAACAATGATGTGCTTGCTCATACAACTCAATATGAATGACAGTTAAAAGGCTGTTTCATTTAATGGATCTGGTTTTTTGTGTGTGTGTGTAATACTAAACATAACTTTTCCCTCCCTATTTTTACACAGGCCCTTGCGGAGATTGTAAATGTAGCTTTTAAAGCATCTGGCAACATCTGCTGAGTTACTTCGGCTTCCTCTGTCTCACATTTGAAATACGGTGAGATTTCAATGCAAAGCTCTAGTGATAGATACATTTTTTACAAACAAGGCAAGAAGGGAGATGGGTGTGTGAGAGAGCTCTAAATCTTCAGGAAGATCTATGTGCAACTGCCCAGCTGCTCACAAATCTTTCAGCCTCTGAGCAAGGAATAAATCAAACCTGGAAATAGCATTCACATCAGAACTTCCCATGCTTGTGTATCAGCACCAGTGCTGTGGATGATCTGCTCTGAGCAGGATTTGGCTGAGCTGAGCAGTTCTGGAGGGCACGTACCAAGATACAAAGAAAATTTGTGACCAGTGTGGATCAGTCAGATGTTTAAACTCATTGCAATTTAATTATAAGCCAGGTCTAAAGCTACTGAATTGGTTTCCTTCTGCAGGAAGATCTCCTAAAATGTGACTGAGATGCCAGAAAATACATTTCATAGTGTTTGCTGCAATTGATACTTAGTGTCCAGCTCACTGGCATCACATCCAGTACCAGTCCTTATTTCTGTTAAGACACTTGTTGTTGCCGCTTGTATTTTGAAAATGAGCTTTTTTTTTTTTTATTTTAGAAAGTGTTGCCCATAAAAAATGTCACTAAAGAAAGATGTGAACAGCTACACCTGAATAAAAATCTTTCTTGGGAATTTCTGTTTTATTTATTCACCATTTGGACATATTTTTATAGCAATTGACCATAAAGATGAACATGGCTGTTTCAATCAGGATTTACGAAAATATTCCGTGTTTGGTTCCTAAAATGTTTTTTAGTGAAAGGGTGTGAAATACTGAGAAATCCAAAGAAAGCTCTGCCTCTTTCACACGTGGAATATGATGTTATCTCCCCTCCGTTATTCTTGCAAGTCAGACAAGAGAGGGAATGTGGGTATACACTGCTGTGAGCAGACAGTTTGCACAGGGCCTTGGTAAACCAAGCTCTTTTTTTTTTAGCAGTATTAACTACACAGTTAGAAAAGGATGGCACAGAGAATAGGGAATCTGAATGTATATGGATGTCAACCACTAATATCCTTTTAAACTTTGTGCAGGTATTCTGAGCCATGTAGAACTGAAGGGCAAGTTCCCCTAACTCCAAAAGCTCTCCTGTATGTAGATTTTAGTATTCTATTTGTTGACCTAGATGTATTTTTTTACACAGTATTCTCTTATCTGATTTATAGACTTGAGTTAGGACCTTATTCTAAAGAGCTATAGAAAGTATATGCTCTTTCCTGAAGAGCATTGCACTCAGCCATCCATCACATATATTTAGGTAACCCACTTTCCATTTCACAGACAGAAATTAGATATATTTTTACTTTTTAATTTTTTTCCCTCTAGTTACATTATTCTATTGCAATGAAATTTTATAAGTCAGCCTGAGGAAGGCACAATGTTATTATCAAATCAGAGCCTTACAGCTCTTTTAAAGTCATTGGCTTTAAATGATATTAGAAGTTCATGGAAGTATTATTCTATGAACTACGGTCAATTGGTTCCAGATGAAACATGGTTGTAGTTGCAATTTATTACATGAAGTGATCAATATGTTGTAAATGCTTTTACAAGGTAGAGCCAGAATATCTGTGAAAACACAACCAGCAGCATCGCTGTCTGCAGAGATTGCTCTCTGCACTCAGAAGTAAACTACAACACTGCAGTTTTTCGTGGGATTGAGCTTTCACTCAATGGGCATTTTGACTTCCAAGGACTTTTCTGGTTAGTTTATTTTGGAAAAGGCAGGATGGCTCTGGAGGACTCAGGTGGCTGCTTCCTCTAGTCTGAGGACACAGCTGCCAAGGAGGGAAGGACCATTTCCTGATTAGAGTTGGCAATCAATGATATGGCCAGAAGCAGGAGATAAACACAACCAGCAGCTGAGGCATGAGACAGCAGTGTGGTGACCATGGTCACTTATAATAAGCAGCATTTGCAGTTGTCTACTATTCTTCAGACTTCTTAGATACAAAATTGTTAGGAGATTTGAAGGCACTTTTGCAAACAACTCACAAGTAGTTCTTTTCAGCAAAATGGGTGGAGTAGGAATAAAATCGGAGGGCTTTGTGGGAAATTCAATGTTGTTATCATTAACAAAGACAATCATCTTTGAAATGCCCCAAAAAGAATTTGCAAAATGAACTGATGTCTTTGCTAGCAGCTGCATTTTGGGGATGAATTGCTTTCCAAAGGCTGGGGGAAACAGAAAGTGCTCTTGCTGTGCTGAGGGGATGTGGTGGGGAAAACCTGTGTGTTTCATTGCAGGTGTGTACTGCCTGTATTTGCAGAAGTGAAGCTGTGGTGCTTCTTCTTGTTTCACACAACAAAAAAGGAAAAAGTAAATTTATGCAGAGTTAAATACTTCAATTGCAAAAAATCTAACATCTCAATAACCTGTGACTGTACCAGAAACTGGTAGGCAAACAGCAGGCAGGGATAGATTTGTGTGAAGCCTCTCATCAGCCTCCATAGGAAAGGCATCATGTTCCAAGCTGACATTGGCCTTTTAACTTTGCTGGTGTGTAAGGAAAATTCTTACATGCTAATAGTCAAATTATGATTTCCCATGATTGAAAGGCAGGAGCTACTAAGCATAACAAAGTGAGTTTCCCCTGCTCACTAGGACATCTGCCAGCACTGTGATCAAATTATGGCTTTCCTTGGCCCACAGTCAGGAGCAAACTGCTTATCCTTGATCAAAAGCACAGTCTGCTTGGGTGGAGACGCTTTAATTATTGGTGACAAAAGCCCTTTGAAGTGACAATCTCAGGATGCCTCAGTGTTCGCATATGGGGGAATCAATTGACTAATTATGGCAAGAAATAGCCTCAACAATGAAACTGAGAGAGAAGGTGGAGGTCTGAGCTGCAAGCAGCAGGTGTGAGGGTGGGCAGACAAATGGGACCTGCTGGGGCTAAGGACTGTGGGTGGGGGACGAGACACTTGGGGTAAATCAGTTGCCATAGGATGTGTCTGGCTTTACGATCTGGTTCTTGCTATGCAAAAGCAGCAGAGGGGCCAGCCCAAGAAGCTGCAGTGGACAGAGCAGTGTTTCACAGTCGTGCCTTGCAAAGGCTTTATTTCCATCATGGGCTAGTCCCCAGCAGCAGCCCCGGGCTCTCTGCACCAAGCAGAGCCACGGCACAGGAAACCAATTCCATAGTGCTCTAAGGGACGGAAAAACCCAAAACCACTTCTACAGTTAAATGAAATGCCATCTTTTTGCATAACTAAATTCACACCAAGGGCAGAAAGCAAAGGGAGAGGACAATGGTAAGTTAGGGTTTTGCTACACCTGAGGAAATCCCCGCCATCCTGTGAGGTTTGGCTGCAAGGAAGGATTTGTGAGGAGGATGAGAATGCCTGCTCTCTCCACTCCTCCCTGCTTCCCTGGTAAACCAAAACCAGGCAGGCTTCCTGAATTGTGGCCACAGGCCTCCTGTCTGCTGGCGGGTGTGGGGAGGACTCATTTCAAAGGGTGGAAGTTATGGCACCCAGATGGATTCCCCTTTGGCAGCAGATGAAAGCTGTGTGGTTTCAGAACAAAGAGCTCGATTTTTGCATGTAGGAAATTAAGGGATCAGCTGAGCAATGTTATACAAGCTGCAGGGGAAGCCTGAAAAGTTAAAAAAAGCACATTATACTTGATGCAGCAGGCAGTGGTGCTGACTGAAGCGTTCTATGCTAAATGAAGTGGTAATACAGCACAGGTGAGAGCACTGGCCCAGGACAGCAGTGGTGACAGCAGATTATACCTCTTCTACACTGTGAGATATTACTACTAGTAAAAAGAGGAGAAAAGTGCTCTGTGCTTTAAAAAAACAGATCTCTCTCTGTCAGTTTAGAAATGGGGGCTGCAGGGAATGCTATCTGACACTTAAGTTATAGAAACCAGTCATAATTTCAGCCTTTTTCTCTGGTTGGTTGGATTTACATGCTGGGAGCTGACTTGGAAGGAGTGGGCTGGCATCAAGTGTGTTCTTGTATTTCATGGCTCCCATGCACGATCCTGTTGAGAACACACCTGAGCCAAATCAAGATTCCCATGGCACTGGTAGCTGGGTTTTAGATCCTGGCTCTCAGAAAAAGCTTGTGTGCTGTATGTAATTCCTCATTCCCCAGGTTTATAACTGCTCCTCGTGCTGCCTCGCCCTTCGTTTAGCCCCGGCTGCCATCGGGGCTGTTCCTCATGCTGTGTCCCTGAGAGCTGTGCTCTCCCTGGAGAGCCTTTTCCCAGGGCAGCACCAGCTCCAGGGAGCGTGCACTGTGGTGAGGCTGGGCAGAATGGGCTGGGGCCAGCTGGGTCCATCACAGGGCAGCCCCTCTCCTCACTCAGCAGGAGTGACTGCTTGTGTGCTGTCCTGGGCCCCACACCAGGCATGGATCTTCTCCCGACCACCCCGCCGCCATCGGGCCTGGCCTCCCCAGCCGGTCAGGCCACATCCGCTCTGCCCTGCTCCCCCCATTGTGGGGACGGCACTGCCACAGCCCCTGTGCAAGCTGGCACCCAGCAGGTGGGTTTGCCTTCTTCAGACATTTCCCTCCAGCCAGAAATGGAGTGAAAATGGAGCTGGGAGAAGCAATGAGTCCCGTCCCAGGTGAGAGGGCCCTGAGGTGACTCCTCGGGGTTCCCGCCATTGTGGGGGATGAGGAGGATTTGTTTCCAACCTCACTTTGGGGTTTTTGGCACACGCCTCGGTGCTCACCCTACATTTTTAGGGGTTACACTGGGCTGTCCCCAGCCCCCAGCACCTGCTTGAGGGGCAGGGGATTGTTGAGGAGCCCCAGGGGAGGTGACATTTATGTGCACCAGCAGCCAGGTCTAATGCAGTGCTCCTACGCTCTGGCGAGCTCTGAGGCAAGCATGGTCAGTAAACACACGGATTTGGGGATCTATGGCCGGAGCCAGCAATGCCCAGAAGTGGGCCAGGCTGCAGGCTCACACCTTGGAAAACTGGTGGTGATGGAGGGCTCGAGTTGATGAACTGTGCCCATTCGTCCTTGTGCACATGGAAGGGGAAAGAAGGTGAGGGTGGAGGGATTCATGAATAATTAAACTCTGAGACAGAGGAACATACATAATGCATGATAAATTAGTCCAAGTGCAGCACAGGAAGCACGGGTAAAGTTTGTTTCAACAAGCATAAAATGGGATGTGACAAGGTATTGACGCTGAAACAGCTGTTTGTTAAAATTTTTCATTTATTTATATAGATTTCCTCCCCCTCACAGTTAGGGGTCAGCCTAGAGTAGGACAGAAATCAGTAATTGAGATGAAAAACAACTTTGGCTCCTGCTGGGTCCCTGTCCAGCAGCTCCCTCCCTGCTCAGTGCTCTTCTTCCCTTTCTGGTAATCCGATGCAATATTTCCTGCCCGGTCACTTGGGCTGCTGTTTGACTGCAGCTGAGGAGGGTAGGGTAATGCTCTGAATTCCATGGAAACAGAGAGGCCCGTGTTGACTCACTCTAGCCTTTTCTGATCCCAGATTTCCTAAATGTTTTCTTTCTTCTAAACTGTATTTGCTGTTACAACATAAATTATTTATAAGATGTTACATTCGTTACAGATGGTAATGAGGCTGCCAAGCAGAGGGCAAGGTCTGTATACTGCAGTGTCAAACTGATTTAAGGAGGGGTGTGTGTATAAATAAAAACCCAGTCCCTTCCTTTTATTGAATAAACCCAGCAGATCTGTTCAAATTCACTTTTCCCATAAATAACGCTGAAGGCCAAATTATTAGGCTTGTAGAGTTGCTTCATCTGAATCAGAGCTCTGAGCGACATGATTTCTTTCTTTCTTTCCTTCCCCAGCTCTGGATCACTTAAGGTTTCCTTTCCTGTGTTAATGAAGAAGTTAAGTATCTGTCATGATAGATCACAGGACACAGAAGGTGTTTATTACGTGTACCTGCCACATGAATCCCCCAGCTTTGGCAGAGCTAGTTTCACCCCTTTTGCTCATCACAGGCTGCTCATGGAGTAGGACTGTGAAGCAATCTGGAGCTGAGCACTGAAACACCAATTCTTTGATCTTGTTTCTCCTTCCACATTCTGCTCTCTCCAGAGCAGCCTTCTCCCTCAAAGCAAGGGCTGCTGGGTGCTGGCCTGCCTACTCCAAAAGAGGGGATCTCACTCCTCACAGGGGTAGACAATTCACAGGGAAATAATTTGCTTTCTTGCAGGTTGCTTTTTTTGTACTCTAGGACTAATGCCTGTTTTGCGGTGCATATTGCACTTGGATTTCTCCATGTTTCTGGACTCCTGACAAGCAGGGACTGCTTAGATTTGAGATGGGTGAAAAAACAGTCTGAGTTCTTCTGATAATTTTACCATTTTTTCATATATATGGCCTTTCATCACTCCTTGCTAGAAAAGGTACAGCTACAGAAAGTCGCAGCATCCTGCTGTCCTTTGTGATCAAAGTAAGTGTGAAGGGTTGAGCGTAAAACAGTTTTCTCCCAAAATTCAATAAATTTTCTTTTAACACTGAGGTCATATATGTATTTAAAAACCCACATAAGTATTAAATAACTGTGCAAATATTGAGCCCATAAAACATGCAAAAGCAGAATACTGCTGTCAAAAGGTTAAGGCTGCCCAACCCCCTCACTGAGGACACTCAGATGCCACTTGCATATCCAGGTGCTGGAAGAGATGGGGAAGAGGCTTTTGATCTTGTGTTACAGAGAAGCCCAATGCAGATTTAACAGTTTTAGCTCTAACTACAAAGACATGCTTCAATTCCTTGAAGTGTCATAGGCTTCATGCATGCTGGTGGACTACCCTAGAAAGTGCTGTAGCTTTCCCAGAAAGAACACAAGAGCACCCTAGCTCACAAAGGATAAATGTGCTAAAGAGAATAAAAAGTGGGCTATGGCTAGGCAAAGCACAAGCACACTATGGAAACTCCTCACTGAACAGGTTCAGTAGACAAGCAGAGTTTTGCTTTTTTTCTTTTTTTTTTTCCCTTTATTTTTTTGGTGGGGGTTGTTTCTTTGGTTTTCGTTTAGGGTTTTTCCCCTTCAGCTGTTGCAATGACTCACTGAATTGCATGACCACTCTTTTTATGGATTCTGAGAAGCTTCAAGTACACAATTGGGTTGATGAAATGCCCTGTCAGCCATCTCTAATTCAGCTAGATTTTCTTCTCTTCCTTCTCCCTTGTAGTGTCTTTATCTAAATGGGCCCTACCACTTTAAAACTAAAGTGGGACACAGGGATGTGAGAGAGAGAAAAGGAAAATTTCTGAACTCCCTGCCCTGTTCCAAATTAATTAGAGCCCAAACCACCTAAAATATGTGTAGAAAGCAGCTTAGAAAGTGTTCTCCATTACTGAATTTAAATCCTGGAACTAAAATTTATGATGAGTAATAAACCAAACCCTGCAGCAGCACCTCTCTGTGCAGTTTGACCTCACTCCAAACACAGAGGAGAAGAAAATTTATGCGTTCACCAGGTTTTTAGCACAATGTGCACAACTTCCAGCCTAAATCAGCCCAATGCTTGCCAGTGGGATAGGACACCAGCACAGCTGCTGGCTGACTGATATTTTTCTTTTCAGCTGTGTGAAAATGAAGAAGCTCCTGGAGGCTGGCTGCTCTGGGAACCTGCTTGCCATCCCCTTCTTTTTTGTTTGTCACTGCTGTGGGTCCTGGCCTGCTGCTGGCTTTGTGCTGTCCTGCTCCCAGAGGTAAGGGAGCTCCTCACCTGCTGTCAAGTGTCCCTTGGTTTCTTTGCTCCAAGGAAGTGTATGTCCAACAAGGCACTATTTTCTGAAGTTACTGCTTGACAACCTGTTTCCAAGACCCAAGGCCCTACCTGAGAGAGCCCTCAGCATGTACTTGCCTTCAGGCTGGTGCATGTTCCCTACCTGCCCAGCACTGCCCTTGTATGGACAATATGGCAGCATACCACAGATCCAAATGGAACCCTGTTTTCCAGAGATAGCAGAAGATCCTCAGCTGGAGGAAAAGCCTGTGTGAATTGACATAGGCCTATGCCAATTTACATCAAAGGAAAATCCTGATCATAAATACTTGCACATGCAGCTTTTCAAGATCAGAGTACAAAGACCAGGCTGCTGAATTCAGGCTGTGCCTCTGTGCTGCCTGAGTTTAGCATAGTGTGGCTTTTGAGGAGCCTCTTTTCCAGCTCCTCCATTGTAACACAGCCTTCAGAGCTCTGGGGGAAACATCTTTGGCTTGTTGTCCTCCAAAAATAGCTGTAATACCATCATGAAAGGAGAGGTTTCCCATAAATATGAAGAAAGGGAGCAGAGGTCTCATATAAATATGTAAAAATATAGCCACATAAACCAGGAGGTTGAAGGCAATGGCATGTGGAAAAAAAACCCAGTTATTGTTAATGACAGCCTTACTGACCCCATTCTTATATCTTATCTATTCTAATTTCCAATCTTTACATTCTAATTTTTTTTTCCTTATCATTTGCTTTTCCCTTAAGAATCCCTTCCCATTTCAAGGTGCAGTGTAGCTTCTTGCAAAGTCTTAACCTTCCAGAAGGCTATCTGCACTACAGACAATTTTATCCTCCAATATATGTAGGTGAGGGTATGTAACATTACTGGTGAAGAAAGGATGGTATTTGCTTTTCATTTGTGTCTGGAGGCTGAAAGAAATGTTGCTGAGAATGTGGGAATTCACCAGGGATGCCCTTGGACTGGATGGCAACTCAGCTTTGCAGATAAAACACCTCGGTGCAAAATTTCTGTGGAAGCAAATCCAAATAGTTTTAAACTCAGAGAGGTTAGGGGAGGTAAATGCCAGCAAGGCAGTAAAATAGTGTGCAGAGCCCACCTGTGCTTTTTCTCTACTAAGATTTTGTGGCAAAAATGTGTCATCTGCTGTCAAAATATGTGTGTTCAGACTGATAACACATAGGTTTGGTCTTATTCAGATTGTTAAATTACAAGTAAAGATCTCCAAAGGCCTTTCTTGACTTGCTTTCATGTGTAGCTGTCACAAATGCCTTGCCACCTTTAGGATTTACTGTTGGTTAGAAAACACATAGTAGGACTGATTTATTTTTTTTCCTGTCTTTTTGTGTTATTCCAAGGAAAGCCAAGCCCTAAGGATCCCGGGGTGTCATACAGCTCCTGTGTGAAGCGTTGTTGCACACTGGGATATTTTGCTGCTGCTGTAGGACTGGCAGGGTGAAATCAAGGGCTCCTCTGAATGGCAATGAAGCCCAGGACAAACACGTGGGGCTGAGGACAGGATGGCTTCCCGCAGCCACTGCAGCAGGGTCCAGCTCTGGAAGATAAAATAGGGGTAAGGTTTTCACAGTTTCCACATTGTCCACCATGAACTGTGTGTCTTTGAGCAAAGCTGTGTTGTGTGAGCAGTAATTCCCAGTGCCCACAACAAGCTAGGTCTGTTGGGGTACTCCTCTAGCAGCATGAATCCGTGGCTCTGAATGCCACTGTATTGCTTCCCAGCTCCTGAGGCACCTGCCTGGCTGATTGCTTTACCCTTGTCAGTGTTCAGAATAGCTGTACACCTATTTTAGCCAGGCAAGTTGTTTTCCATGCAGGATGACTGCGTACAACAGCACAGGCAGGGGAAAGCTGGAGTTTTGGCAAGCAGACCCTTAGCATGGGGCAAAATGCTCGCCTGCACTCTGATGCTGATTTTCTCCTTTATTGGCTGCTCCTGAGGCTGCAGCCGGAGGAACGGTCTCCTGTGGAACGGCAGCTTTAGACAATTTTATTGGCTGATGAATCTGATCTTGCCTGGCCACCTTCCAGAAGCACTGACTTGCCCGAGATGAGAGTGAGAGGAAGGCTGCTCTGCCTGGGGCTCTAAAGCAATTGTTTTGAGACCAACGTAACACCCATGCCTTGCTGCACGGTGAGTATAGAAAGACAGGTCCGTATAGCCACGTCTATATGCGTGAAGTGCTTTATGATCTAATTGCTGACACAATTATATGTGCAGCTTCTGCGGACTGTGACTCGTTTGCTGCTTAATTATGTGAAAATGTACTTGGTAAATGGCTTGCTGTCACAAAATGCTCGATTAACTGTTGCAATGATCCTAGTTAAAACACTGCGTTTGTGTCCTACTCTGGTTATTTCCTGTGCTGCAACACATTGATTTAAGCTTTTAGCCATGAGAGAGTAAAATGCAGCTGCGAGATGTTGATATTAACATGTTTTCTTTGGTTTTATTATTTTGCTAGTGGAAACTCAAAATACCAGAGCTGCTTGCTAATATTTGCTCAAGTCTTCTAAAAATTGCTGATTAATCTTGCCCTTTCTTTTTTAAGGGTAACTTCTGTGAAGTTTGATGCTATGGATCGTTTTGCAAGTTGTGCTTTGCCACAGAGCAAAAATAGGGCAGAGTAAAGGAAAGGAATGTTTTTAATGTAGCCCCCAAAGTGTGTGGTGCTCAAAGTGGCAGGATACTGCATTGCACCTGTATCAGTTGCAAATAGCTGTATGGATAAACATTTCTGAAGAGCCCCCAAAAATATTGCTACCTAAGGAAGTGATGGTTGACCAGCAGCACTGGAACAGAATGAAGGAATGCAGCTTTTTAGACTGCAGCAGCCCTGTAATAGACAAAGATACAGCTAATCCTGAGAGTGCATCATACCTGCTGCTTCAAAAATGACACTAAATAACCTGAGTTTCATTCTAACAACCTGCAGGGCCCCTGATACTCGAGTGGAGTTTAAAAATGTGTATTTTTGACAGCTTTGGGAAACTGCATTTTATCACTGTACTTGGTCAAAATACCTCTCTAACATTTCATAGGTTTTTTTGTTAAGAGAGGTGGTGCAGGAAGTGGGGTGTCAGTGTTTTCTGCAAACAGATCCCTGCTGAACATAGTGGCATAGGGACAATATAGCTTCCTCAGAGTTAAAATATTAAATTAAATGTGTGTAAAGCTATACACAATCCCCAAAGGTTTCCCAATGTTTTGTTCTCCTGGGCTGTGCATAGCACAACTGTTGATGGCAATGATGCTTTTCTTCATTCTTCTTCCTTAGGGCCAAGGAGGAACCTGAGCAGCTTCATGATTTGCCTTGACTGGAATAGCTTTGCATTACCATACTGGCCTGGCATGCAGTGGGTTGCTTAGGGAGTCAGAAATGGATGGCATGGGGCAGGCTATAGCCTCTTGGAATCACCTGCACCACAGCCAGTTGCCTTTCCAAACTGTATTGAAGTTGTGTTTTGAGTACTCTGGCAAGTTTGAGTACTCTGGGAAGGGCCAAGTTTGTAGGTGCAGGACAGACATGAACATTGATTTGCAGCTGTAGTTGTATGTCCAAGTGGGGAAGAGGAGATGCCTGATTTCGTGAAATTCCATCTCTATTTCAGCTCAGAAGGAAATAACTTGTTGAACTGGCTCCCATGACAAGTGGAATGGCACATGGCACATGACATGAAGTCAGGTGGCCCTGTCACCACCTGTGGTTATGAGAGTGAAGTAGGACCTTGTATTAACGAGAAATGATGCAGCAAATATGGTTTAGTAGGAGTTTTGTGCAATTTTGCCAGATAGCATTGACAAACTCTTTGGTTCTAAATGTCTTCTAAACATTTATTTGGCCCTCTAAATAGTCTAAACTATGTTTTTGCTTGTTCCTGTGTTTCTGCACCATTACTGCTCTTGTTCTTTCTGGCTGGGGCTTCCAAGAGAGCCATGAGAAGCTGACATTCATACCCATTGGATTTCAAACATCCCTTCTAGAAATGCCAGGCTCTGTCATTATATGGAAGATGGGGCCATTTTATACCTAGTTTTATAGATGTGTTTGTGATTCCCTGGGATTTTCTGGTGGAATCTGAATTAGACCTTATTTCAGGTTAAGATTAAAGTTTAACAAATGTTAAAAACATAGTATTGACATACCAGCTCAGTTCCTGTTTGTCCTCCTGGAGAAGTTTTTTGTATTAATGTCAGACATGCATCTGTGGAGTTGCAATCTGTGGCTGTTACAGTTGTAATACTGAAAAGGGAAATAAAAGGGGAGGAAGCTGTGCGTGAAGATGTGAATTTTGCTAGTTTTAGATTTAAATGAGATGCATTGAAGGTAACCCATGATAGAAATGGAGCTTTGCCACTAAGTAGGATGCAATCTATTTGGAGGGGAACGAGTGATTCTTTTGATTATTCATAGGGCTTTTTGAAACCCTGTTATTGATGCACTGTTAGTGTGTTCCAGCAAAACAGTAACCCTGAAAGAGCTGAATACAGGCTGCTCACTTATTTTTGAGCCTTTGCTATGACTCTACATGCCACAACAGACAAAATGTTGGTGATTTCTGTCATTGTCAAGCCAAAGGTAGAGGTAGCCTCACTTTGTAGAATGGATGGAATGGACACCCAAGGAGTACCCTTGTGCCTGCCTGATTGGTGTCTGTGAGCAGTCCCAGGGAAACAAGGGTGGCCCAGGGTCCTGTGGCAGGGCAGGAGATGAGGATCAGTCACATGGGATGAATTGCCTTTCCTGGCCTGGCCCTTAGCTTGTAGCAGTGGGAAGGCCATGACTGCAGCCAGCCTCAAAACAGAATGGCAGATTCTGTTTTACTGTTTCAGATTTTCTGCCCTGCTGTCAGTCTGGTGTGGTGCTTTGCACCCCAATTGCCTCCCTCAGGCTTGTAAATGTTGGAAATTTCTTAGTTTTGTTGGAGTAGATAAAAGATAAGGGCAATTCTAGACATTTTACTTTGAGGGGAGAAAATGGAGAAAAGTAGAGGAGGCAACTAAAAATATAAAGCTTGTGATCTTTGTTAATTATTATATTTGGCAATTCTGAAATGAATTGAAATTAATAGAAATGAAACCAAGAGAAAATTATGATTCTTTGACTTAAGAAAGCATTTATCTGGAAATGTTTTGGGTTTGGATTAAGACCTGAATTAAGAAAGTGGAAATATATTGATTTGTATTTTGACAAAATAGTTTTTGCGCAATGCTCTTACAGCATGTTCCTTTAGAATGTGGACTTGCAAACTGCAGTAGTATTTGAAAACACTTGGAATTCAGAATTACATGTAAACTGTCTGCAGTGGTTTTATTTTTATCTTTGGTTTGTTGGTGAGCTTGGATGTGAATTTGTATTTCTGTGTATGTATATAAACATAATCCCATTAACATGTATGTAAGTAGGAAGCTGGCAGGCAATATGCTTACATATATACCAGCATGTTATTGAGTCATAACATGAAATATTTACTCTCAATATCCATGTGTAATCCTAATGTGCTGTGGATTCATGCTAGGAGTAATAAGGCAAGAAACTGTTTATGCACTGTGATACAGATAGCCAGATCAACAGTGGGAGTGAAAACTGGAATTGTTCTTCCGTTTCAATTACAGCCTGACAAATGGTGCATTCATTTTTCATTGTTAATAAATGGCCCATATGGCATCCTTTGATCACATGCTCTGCAGCTTCTGCAACAGTAAGGGATTTATTTTCAGGGAATACAGAACCTAACATTTGATCTGGGCTTTCTGAGCAAAACACTGTCTTGAGTAAGGGAATGGACACTACCAGGAGAAGGTACCCTAGGTAGCTCAGATTTTTCCAGTCTGCTGCACCCACCTCAGCAGCAGAGCAGCAACCTCTTCAAGTTCCTGATCACAGGAAGGCTCTTTTTCCCACTAGCAAATTCCATTCTTCCACAGAATATGTGAGGATGGCTTTTCCATGGTGCACAGTCCAGATTCCAGGATGCCTGGCATACAGGGATAAATAAAAACTAACCAGAGAAGAAATTTAGAAAGCAAGGCAAAGCGAAATTAGAATTTCTTAGTGTGTGAGAAATATACATCATCAAAAAACCCACCAGCCTGATACACATATCTCTTGGAATAAAGACAACCTATTTGCTTTTAGTCACATTATTTACCACACCTTCTAGAAGCAAAACTGAAGTCCATAGCCAGGACACCAGCTGGAGACATTCAGGAATGTCTCCATGGAAATACCATCCTGGAAAGCAAAGCTTGCTGGAGTTTGCTCATTATTATCTGCAGAGCACTGTAATCTGGGAGAAAACAGGAGCTGGGTGACACTCTTTTTTTCTACACCCACAGTCACAACAGATGGAGGGTGACAGAACCTCTCCAGAGCAGCTCATGTACTGATGGTGTAGCTCTTGTAGCCACTTTGATCTTAGTGGGCAGACAGTGTTTGGGACCCTTCTGGGTGTTCCTACCAAAAAATGATAATGATTATGCACAGCTCATGCCTTTAACATAAATTGAAGTGTTTACATAGCATGGGTGAAGCACAAGAGGTTTCCTCCCTCACATTGCTCATGTGAACCTTCCAGGGGTAAGGAGATGCAGGATGGAAGCAGGGGGAAGGGAAAGCCTGTTGGAATCTCCTGGGAAAGTTTCATCAGTATGACAGCAACCTGTCGCCACTTGCAACTGCAACACCATCAGCATCCCCAGAGTAGTTTCAGCTTCTGCTTTGGCAGTAACAAATGGCAAAACTGCATAGACTCACCTACCCATGACCCCATATAAGCAAAGAGTTGTGTCCCCTTAACCCTTTTGCAAAAGATGGGCACAATATGAAAGCTTAAACCCCAAAGCAGATGGCGCATTTCTGCACCAAGGATCATATCATGTGTTTGATGAAATGCGGCTAGCTAAGTGTGTCCAGATGGGCATTGCTCCTTTGGTGAATAAACCATTGAAATGTGGCAATTTTTGAGAATCTAGGCTAAAATAGGCTCACACAATGGAGAGCTAGTACAGGGCACAAAGCTGAAAAAATTCTTCTCCACATAGAAAACTGAAATGAGGGGAACTTTAAAGGATTGTGTAATCGTTTAATTTGCTGCTTCATGGAACTCAGATATAAGGCACTAGCAACAAGGAGGGATGTGAACTTTTAGCCAATACTGTAGTGCTAATATATAAAAGATTTCCCCAACATACCTGGCTTCTCTTTTCAGCTGGATTCTTAGGAAGGATTTTTTTGAGGAAAACGCTCTGTGTGGTGTTACAGGCTTGTAATTTTCAGGCTAGACTACTGAAGGATTATATGCCTGTTGTTTTGTTTTCCCTTGAGAGAGTCCTGCAACATTTCATAAATCCAGATGGCTATATAGGTTTTAGTGAATATGTAATTTGCCATGTGGAATATATGCTGGTCAATACCTCTCTTCTTAGAGGAGATGGTTACTAACAAAAATGATGTCTGACAGGCTGCTCCTTACTGTGGAATGATCTGTCATCTCCTCAAGTTCTTGTAAATTGTTGTAGCTCAAGATTAGGGTAAAATATTTAAAAGTTGGCAAAAGGAGCTTTAAAGCCTCTGACCTTCTAGCTTTTAAAAGTCATTTAGGGGCTTATGGTATTGAATCCTGTAATCACTTTTGAAATGCTTTTCTAGTCCATCTTCCTTGAATGAATAGAAATGTCTATTTCCTACAAGCAAAAACGGCCTAACTTTGGCCAAAAAGCATTGCTGATCATGAACTTGCTGAAATCTGTGAGGAGTAAAACTTGGAATTGACTTGCTGAACTGATAAGATTTGTCAGGGACAGTCATGGATAATTGCCTCAATCTTTGTAATAGAAAAGATTGTGCTTGGAAAAAAGCATGGTAGGAAAACATACTTTTCTCAGGAAAGGAACAGCGAGAACTTGCCCTGTGCAGGGCCAGGAGCTGGACTCATTAGTCTTTGTGGATACTTTCCAACTCAGGATATTCCATGATTCCATGATTCTATTGCTTGAATTACTTTCCAGAATCCATGAAACAGGAAACAGGAACTTCCTCAAGGAGCCTTTACCAGAGCAGATTAGGTTTTCATATTAAATACTGTTGTTTGGTCTGCAAACCAAATCTCATTCCTTTTGATCTTATTTAATATGGTGGACACCAAAGTTTAATATATAAAAAAACAGGAAGTGTTTATCTTCTTATCCCCTTTTTATGGTACAAGGCTCTGGCTGGGTGGAAGGACAAAGATATGATGCATGAAAACATGAATAACTTGCGCTTAAGCTGAGGTCCCATGTTGGCTCCAATACATGGGCATCGCACTTTCCATTGGAATGTCACAGAAATGCCATGAATATCCTGTATGGAGGTGACTTCTACCTGAGAACCAAGACAACAAACATGACCCAATCAAGTGTGATAAATATAGACACCCACTGCAGCAACTTGCACCAACACAGGCTCTGAGTTGCAAGTAAGACACGTGGCTGTGTCTCAGCAGTCAGTCCCTGCTTCATGCTGCAGTTCAGCTGTACTGGCTCCCAGGTTATTGCGTCTGCATGGTCCCAGGAAACGTCTTGTCTGTGTCAAGTTTAGATAAATAATGGTTAGATTTCTGCAAAATGAAACTAAGAGGGAATTAATACTGAGTATTCTGGTAGATGTCTTTCTATCCAGACTTTATTACTGATTGTTTCCTTCTGTGGTTATTTACATACATTTACAGAGCTATTCCTTGCTCTGGTTTTGTCTCATAAAATTCCAAAGTATGGAGCTGTCATTCAGGGATGAAATGGTGTGATGTATTTGAACTATACACAGGGAAGTTTAATTAACACTTACAGTCTGTCTTTTATAGGTGGGCTTAGGATATGCAATTCTGCCTTGCAGTAACTTTCAGATTTTCTTTTACATCTTTCCTTTACCACTGTAGGAAAAAGAGCTCATGTACTCTTTAACTGTCATGTGACCTTGCATCTCCACGGTGGGACAGGGAATGCTCTGTTCAAGAAAAATCTGCGTGTTGGGGGAAGGACTCAGCAAATTAACTGGGACTCTGTTTTTTTCTAAAGGCTGATTTATGCCAATAGGGAGATCCTCAAACACTGTGGAGCAGCACTGTACTGATCTAAACAGAGCTACTTTGTTGGTGGGGGTTAAAAATCTGGTCCCAAGTGTGTGTGATTCTCTTCTGCTAATGCAACTATTACCACTGTGCCTGGGGAAGGTTGTGCCTCTCTCCCTTTCTTCCTCTCCTCTCTTTATGGCCTAGCAACCCTACAATGCACTGTTTGTCCCTTTTGTTTTTTGAAGGTTACCCTTGCTCACGTGGCGAGCTGTGTCTGGGGCTTGGTGCTGCTCCTTGTGTGAGCTCTGATGCTATGAGCTTGGCAGTAGAGACAGCCCAGCAGCACTGGCTTTGCTGCAGCTTTACTGCCTGCAATGGGACCCCAGGGCCTGATTTGCCCAGCTTGGCCCAGGCTGCCATCTCACTGCTCACTCTGTTTGCCTCCACACAGTAAAACTGTGCTTTTCTCCCTGCAGCAAGGCGTATCAAGGCAGTAGGAGTTGCCCTGGGATGTGCTTCCCTGCTGGCACTGGCTTTCCATGGTACATTGATCTGGTCTGCTTCTTACACATGGGAGTAGGAAAAGCCTGTCCCCATGCTGCTGCTGCTGCTCAGTTTGTAGTTCTAGGAGTAGTTCTCCTTCTGTGTTTGTAGGTTAGACAGAAGTCCCTGTGGGTCAGCTTCACATCTTCAGCTGTAAATGTAGGTCAGCTGGCTGCCGTGCAGAGTGTTCCTTATCCTTAAAAGCGCAGGTCCTCACACGCAACTTCACAGTACATTGCCTTTGCTGGTCTCCAAGGAGGCTCATCTTGCCAGCATAGCAAGGGGTGCAGCTGCTCTCCTGATACTGGCGGTCCTGCCAGCATGGAAGCAGAGTATGTATTGGTCTAGGTGGAGCAGAAGTGTAATGAGAGCAATTTCTGCTGTTTCTGACACTGTCCTTTAGTAATGAGAGCTTGATATCAGGCCTATTAATGAAATTAGTTATCACAGGATGTGACAGTGCCTGTAAATTAAAGCAAGTCCTTCAGCTCTTCTGTGCCCAGGGCCTGATACTAAACCTAAGATTCGCACATTCCTGCATGCTACAGAGTCCATCAGAGGTCTAAAATCTGTGAAAGATTCTCAGGAGCTCACAGGGAGCCAGTTGGGTTAAATTACACTGTTGCTTCCTTCTTAGCACACATTCGGTTTACATATCTCTGCCTGCAGGCTCTAATCTTAGATGTGACACTTAATATGCTTGGAATTTTTTTAGCCCAGTTTCCTAGGAAGTTAAAGCTTATGCAATCCTTATGCAAAAGGAAAGCTCTGAAAGGTTTCCTAAAAAGACCGCACAAACTAGCCAAGGGGCTCATGAATCAGAAAACTTATGTTAAATTGCACACAGAAGGAGATAGCTGGTGAAGAGCTTCTTTTGTCCATGGCTGCAGGGACCCTACAGCTGCTTGTAGAACCATGGCAGGGTATGACTGGAGCTCTGGATGACCTCCAGCGGTCCTCAACCATTCTGTGATTCTGTTGTCCATGAAGCACTAACATTTCAGCAAAATTCAGCAAAGGGGGACAGCTCTCAAAGGCGAACAGGTTTGTTTGAGATGGAGGCTGTGGCATGCATGGGATGGTTGGCATGATTGTGCTTGGAATCACCAAGATCGTGATCCTCAGAGCCTCTGGTGGTTGTTGGATACACTGGAGGAAATGCAAAACATGTTGGGTGGTCTGTGGGGAGGTAAGGAGGTGCTGCATCAGTGCACAGAATCTTTCTAGACTTGATCACTTCTCCTGGCAAGACACCTTGTCCGCAGTGTTTAGAGAGAAGGAGATGCAGATGTGGCTGTGGTAGTTAACCGGGAAAGGAGTGTGCTCCCTTTTCTGTATCTTACCTTTGTTTTTAACAAAGCAAATTTGTGGAGACATCATCAGTGGGGCAGCAAAACAAACATAATCTGTTTGTAATATTGTAATCCCTCTGCTCAAAGACAGGTTGCCAAATTTCTCAGGGAAGAACCATCTTTTTAAAAAACTCAAACTCCTAAAACAATGAAACCAATTTCCCCCAATACATATATTACTGAGACTTGATATATTGCTGCTTTATTGAAATTAATTTATTTGGCTACCAGAAAGAGTAAAACAGATTTAGGAAAAACTAAGAAAAGGCATTTTTAACAATGTAATATCTTGCTTTTTTTGAAGAAAATATCACTGTATAGTAGATTAGTAAGATTATATGAGATGAAGTTAAATCCCATTAAATATTGTTTGGTTTCATTGCTTCAGGAGAAGGATGTTACTTTATCCTACCCATGAATATTCAGTTCACTCCTCTTTCTTTTTTTTTAACTGCCTCCTCCTCCTCCTTGAGCACAAACCAGAAATGCATAACCCCACATGGAAATACAAAATTTTACTGCAAGAAACCATTCCTAAATTGATGCCACTTTAATAAGCCATTTGTAGGGCCATTTCATTTAAAAGAAAATAAACTCTTAAGGGCAACCTTAAGGTTATCCTGACCTGTTATCTGTGAGGCAAGCTGAGGCAGCCTGTCCTTGTCTCAAAATAAGATAAATATCTAAAGCTTTTTAAAAAAGCAACCTCAGACCAAGTTGCAGGAATTTACCTGGCATCACTTGGTGGGTGCTGCCAAAGCCAGTTGATTTCACCACCCAGTGGAAGGTATCAATGACATCTCTTGGTCACTTGCAGGGACAAATGACATTTCAGCTTCATTCAACTGTAAGTTAATACATGGTGCTTGCAGAGAAGTTACCAATTTTCTGCAGCAGAGAATTGGGCCATTTGGAACTTTAACCAATTTTCTTTCACAAAATTACACAAGAATAAAATAGGATTTCATAAGAGAAATAATGTAGCATTAAATATGGATTGTCCCTTCCCAAAAGAAAGACATTTTTAATTTTCTCCCTCATTTCCTTAAGCATAACTAGCAAATATACAAGACTAACTCTATGTATGTTAGCAGTCTTTTCCATGTGGTAAAGGAGACATTTCTGGCCAGATGTTGGAGTACTGGCCCAGGGAAATGACAGGAAAGTCTGATCAAGGGCCAGTGCTGAGAACATATCACCAGTCTGGAGGTGTGACAGGCTGCCCAGACTGCAGTGCAAGGCTGAGACAAGCCTGTTCAGCTTGGCCTCAAATTCACCCATCAAAATATCACTGGCAGGATGTGCAGCTTTCTACTTCGATGCTCCTTGTTCTGCCAGCCTGGGATTTGCTCATCCCCTGTCCCTCGCGATCCACGAGAATGTGTTTTGCCAAGCTCACCAGCTTCCTCTGAAAAAGGCATTTCTGTCCTGGCCATGGCTGGATGCAGAGTAAGATTCATCTGAGCTGCCAGAGCTGAAATGACTGCAGATGTGTTTTTGTATCTCCAGGGAGAGTTCCATATACTGACTGCATGTGACTGCTGGTCACATCCTCAGAATCTCTGGGAAAGATAAGAAAATGGCACCCTCCTGAAGAGAGGATGTCTGGTTTTGCATGCACAAGGATCAGTGAGGTGCAACACAAAAGGGTGCAGTGTATGTTCAGACCCTCTTGAGCAAAGAGACTTCAGAGAGTTCTTCCCTTGAAAAGGGTCTGCAGAGAAATATCTAAATATTCTAAAAATGCTTAAAAGTGGCTGGAAACACATTTGCTATTATAATCTACTAAATAGATGGGAACAAGATTTCATCACGAGTTTTGATGCAGATTCAGAACTGCAATCAGACTGTGATCTAACCAAATCATGTCTTCTTTGACTCCTTTAGTAACTACCTCAGGTTGATTGGCTTTTGTTACAGAAGTCTATTTGGGCAGCAGTGAGGACAAGCAGGGAGCAGATGTTCAGTGAGCAGCAGAATCAGAGAGGAAAAGGCTTTTTCCTGTGGCTGCTATAACATCTTGAATAGTGATGGGGAAGGTGCCTGAGCTTTTTATTATTACTGCAAATACATACATAGAGCAGGATTTGGGAGGAGGAAGGAAAGAACTGCATGCTTTGCTGTCAGCTGAGGGTCAGGCTGCCAGCAGTAAATGCTGACAGAGGCCGTTTTAAATCAGACTCTCAAGATTTTCAAGGTGGAGGGAATGTGCTTCTAGAGGGAGGGCAATGACCTGGAGGGAAGCAGCAAAAGCACTGGCAGCAGATGACATGTGGGTCAGAGGCTGCATGGAGCAGAAGGTGGCTGCTGGGCCAGGGCTGTCTGGCTCAGCTGGAGGTGGGTGCAGGAAGAAAATGAGGTGTGGCCTTATCTCTGTGCTATGATGTAAGAAGAGGAAGGAGTTTTCCTCAAGCATTTGAACCAGCTGAGCAGTACCATGACAAAAGAAGTCAGGTGCAGCTGGTTTTTGGAGTATTCTTACCAAAGACTCCAGTCTGGGAGCTGTCTCTCTTGACTCCTGCCAATGTGCTGGGAAAAGTTCCTTTCCCCTGCCACCTGCCTGCAGCCTGTGGATATTGGCAGTGTATGTTGCCATGAGAGGATGCTGTGTAGGAACATTCAAATTGCTTCCCTTGGCTGTTGTTTCTGGGTACCAGGAGCAGTATAACCACTTTAGATCATCCCCAAATGTGGGTTAGTTAGCTTGCTTCACAAGAACAACATGGTCCAGAGGGGAACAGTATCAGGAGGCTGATATTGTTGTGCAGGCTGCTGGTTGTGCTTGGGTTACCTCACCTATCTCTGCATCCTGCTGAGGGTTCCCTTATCAGAGACAACAGCACATCACAGGTTCTGCTGCCTGAGAGTCAGCAGTGGGGGTGGAGGATAAGCTGATAAATGTAATCTTTACATGAAAGGGACTATCAATCACTGAAACAACTTACCAGTGCTTGTGGGGGACCCTTCACCTCTTACAATTGCTAAATAAAGATGATGTATGGTATTTGTAAATTATAACATACATATGTATGAGTTCAGTGACATTTTCTGCCTTGTTCCAAACAAAAAAACAGACTACGACCAATGATGTTATGTGGCCTTACAAAATTGACTCTATACATAATGAATATCTTCTAATGAATATTAGAAGTATACTATTAATTTTCTCTTGAAATACATGTACTCTTCTGTCTGGATCCCTCTTTTGATACACAAATAGATTCAAAAACAAGTTGATTCCTTATACGTAGTGACCTTCATTTATTCTGGCATAAGAAACCTAGTATTTTTTCCAAGAGTTCCATAATCTTATAAAATTAAGAATGGAAAGCTGAAGGGAAGTCTTGGAGTCCATAACCGCTAAAGAACTGAGGACCCAATGTGAAAAAATTTTATCCTTATTATTAGCAGACTTGAACATGACCAAACATGAATTGCAGAAGTATCAGGATTTATGTAAGTTAGCAGAAATATCAGGATTTATGTAAGTTAGCAGACTTTGAATATGAAGCCCAAAATCCACTGTACAGTCTGGAATATCTTTCTGAGGAAGCATTTCACCATGTTTCAGGCCCATTTGAGACTCTTGCTTCTTTTCCATACACCTGCTCATTGCTCCCAGGTGTGGGGGTCAGTGGAAAGAACTATTTTTAAAGATAATAGGCTCTATTTTGCTAGGATGTATCTTTGTGTAGGTTACTAGTGATTTCCAGGAGGCAGCTCACCAGGACTGCCCAGACTAGCTGGCTCTGGGCTTTTTGGCCCATTGGTGTGTGCAGCTGCTGTTTTCCACATGCCTCAGCAAATGTGGGATTGCAACCAGGCTCCACTTTGGAGGGGACTGACACAGGGAAAGCAAGGCTGCCTGCAGTGCCAGTACACCCTGCAAAAGGAGCAGGAGGGCCAAAGGCATCAAATTTTGGAACTGGGCAAGATGCCCAGTTTGGAGCACAGTTATTCATGGCCTTGGCTGTGCTGTATTTGTAGTCAAGGAATTTTATAAACACCTTATTCATGGTTAAGTGTGTTGTCTTGTTAGCAACAACCTTATGTCATATCCCAAAGTAAAAGACCTTTATCAGGAGCTCTGTAAATTAAATTGCTACTTTACATTAGACTTTTTTCCAGTGGTTGTGAATTCCTTGGAGATGCTTTGCTTTATTACCAAGAGGAGTGTGTGCTCTGCCAGAAGCAGAGAAGAAATAGGTTATGATTTCCAGAGGATAGGATTTCAAAAGCCCTTGCAGCTGCTAAGGTAAAGTTTAAACCTTTTCTGCTTGGGCCTTGCAAGTGCTGTGCTTGCCAGGTTGGCCCCTGGCCTAGGAATGTCAAACATCAGTTCTCACACATTCATTTTTTGCCTTATGGTTTCCTGGGGTGTTCACAGAGGGAACACACCAGTCTGTGCTCAGACACGGGTCCCAATAAAGGTCTAAATGTGCAAATTCAGGCCAAGTGTAAGCTCTCTTGCAAAAAACTCTTACAAACTCACCAAACTGAACTATCAAGTGCTAGTAGCATGAATTATTCTACTTAAATGATTTCCAATTGCTTCAGGATTTAAGCCAGGCAGACATAAACCAGCAATGTAGTGAAGTAAATTCAGAGAAATGGAGTTCAGTTATTTTCAATTTGGGCAGCTGAGCCCTTGTCTTCTATCAAACGAAACACAATCCTTTCTTTAGTTGTTTCTGGACATGCCTAGAAGCACTAATATTTTTGCAGCTTGATTTTTAGCTTCTTTTCACTTCATATTCCCTCTGCTTTGAAGAGCAATGTACCCTTAGCCATGACATTTAAACTTGCAACCCTCTTCTTTGGTGTCACACTAGAAATGTTTTTATTAGATAATATTTGTCAGTGTCATAGTTTATTTGACAAAGTAAAAACTCATTGTGGTAGACTACAGTCTCAACCCTGGTGTGACAGTGTGTGCTCCATGGCCCTGTGCAGAGTCTGTGGTGGGAATGTAAGGATAGCTGTCCCTAATCCACAGCAATTCTGAGATTGCAGCTGAGATATCAGCTACTCACAGAACAGAGGATCCTGCCGAGGAGGTTCTATCACTATTTGTTCCCAGTACTTACCCAGAAATGAAGAGCTGGCTCTGGAGCAGGTAGGGTGGGGAAGAGGGAGAAACTCTACCATGACTCCCTTTAGGAAGTCCTCATGTCTTCTGAGATTACTGTTTTAGACACTGAATTTTGCTGTATCTGTAAGTCAACAGTGGGGCAAGAATTAATTTCATTAGTTTTTTTCAGTGTTACAGGAAAATCCAGCTTTATCTCCTTGATGTGATTGTTTTTAAGATGGGGAAGAAACCTTTGGCATAAGAAGGACGATTTTCCAATGAAATACAAAGTCAGGTCTTATACCCAGCTCTTTCTCAGCTGGCTGTCAGTCTGTGCAGCAATATGCCAGGCAGTGTTGTCTAGTGCCTTGCTGGTAAAAAAGGCAATCAAACCAGTTTCTGCATGCTCCCTTTTGGGGGACTTGCTTTAAATTCCTTCAGTTAAAAAAGGTCTTCCTGTAGAGATGTGAAATCTGGTGAACCCCTGCATGAAAGTTATATCCAGGATATAACTGTCTCTTTTAGTGAGATTTGTTGCAGACCAAATTAAATCACTGGAGGAAGTTCAGCTCTCTTTCTGATAACACTCCCTTAAAGATCAGTAATTTTACACTTGAATATGACAAACAAACATTCTCAAAATATTTGGCTTTAATGGGAATGTACTCCCATTGAGGTCAATCATAAAATTATCTTCATTTTAATGAAAATAATTCTAAAACATCATCTGAGAAAAGCCTTCCAGACAAATTTTTAACTCTACAGAAGTTCTTTTACCTTGTCAGACTATCTGACAGACTTTTTAATTGAAGTTTTATTAGACTTCTGGTTCGTAGGAATCTTCTAATCGTCAGTGAGAGAGCAAAATATTGTAGCCGCCAGTGATGCCCTTTTTAAAACAGGATTAACTGCTCTGTGAAGGTGTGGGTTGCTGTGCATTAACTGGGGTTTTTACACTACTGACTGTATGACTACAGATACCTGTAGTTCACTCCAAGTGTTTATTCTTTACAACATATACTTAAGTGTATATAAAAGGGTTCAACTTAAAAAAAGGGTTCAACTTTGTCAGTCTGTCTCTGTCAAAATATGTGTAGATATAGTCACAGCTCATACCTGAGGTGAATTTAAAACAACTCAGATTAGCCTTTCTTTAAAAGGTCTTACCTTGATCACTGCCAATTTTCAAGGCAATGTATGCAAATAATACTGTCATTTCTGTTTACCTTTCCTTTACATATTACCTTTGCTATTCAGAGGTTTTTCTCTTCAGTGGTTTTGTTTGTTTGCTTTCTTCTCTGTACTCCCAGGAAGCTGTGAACTCTTGCAGGGAAGTGCTGGCTTAAAGCTTAGTGAAATCAGATCTTAGACATGTTCATCTCAAAGAACTGTACTGCAGTGTTGTGACTCTTCCTAGTTCCAGTAGGAGTCACACACCTCAGATCTTGCATATTGTTTTGAAAATACTGGAGCAGTATTTAGTCTTTTAAGACATGTTGTACTTCTTTAATTTCTTGGATGATTTCCATTTCTGAAAAATGTGCTCATTTCTGTGCATATAAACACTTGCTGTGGAGAGCAGCAGAAAGAAGCAATTTCCTGTAGTTATTTTGCCAGGGCTAGAAGTGAGTGAATCTCATTCGGCAAAAAAAGCTAATTGAAAATCAGCAAAACACTTTGAAAATTTGTGTTGATTTTGAGAATAATTCAGGGAAGAGGGGGGGAAAGAAGACTTATCACAATACACCTCAAATCTTCTTGACTAATATATCCTTTCTTATCAGGAATTAAGTTACCTGTAGACCCGAGTAATTTTATCTCACCAGGGACATGTTTTTTAGTCTTCCTGCTTTTTTATTCATCTGCTCTGCTTGGGAAAGCCTTTATGCTTTGCTGAAATCCAAAGCTATTTAGACTTAGCAAGATTGCTCTGCAGAGGATACCTTGAGTGCCAGAGAAGTCATAGAGCCATGGAGAATGATTCCAGAGTGTCCCTCTTTCCGGTTGGGCTGACAGAAAAGCTGTCCTCATGGTGTCTGTTGTACTGCAAGACAACCATCTTCTGGCTGAAACACAGCTCAGAATGGGTGTAACCCTGGTGAAATGGCCAACATGACTCAGAAAGGCTCAAGCTTTGTCCTGGAATGGCTTCCACAAACAGGAAGCCAGCCCTCAAAGAACCACACTGATGTGCACACACCCACTGCTAATTTGGGCACAGTAAATATCATCCTGACTCATATGTTGGCTTCCTCTGCCACTCTTTCTGAAGGATGAGGACTGCAGGTTTTATAGATGGTGTTTCTAACAGGCAAATCAAGTACTTCAAGCCTGCAGAAAAAGTCACATCCCCTTCTCACTACTATAATTTCTACATCATCCTGACTAAAAAAATAAGGACAGTTCTGGAAATAAATCTAAACGTAGGCTCCAAGGGGAAGAATCTTTAAATTTATTTTTATTTTTGTAATTAGATACCTGAGGAGGGACAAAAATCTCTCTGTGAGAGTATAAAGTACTTACCAGTTAATGAAATGGAATCAATATCAGGAATGTTAAGTGATGAAGTTATGTTCTCCATTAATTTGCTTTGCACTCATTTATTGTGAACCTGTTATAAGAGCTGGTGATTGAAAAGACATGTATCTTGAAAGCATAAGGATTGATTCTTGAAAAACTTCTATTGTTAATAATCCCATGTGCAAACCATCTAATTGTATCATTGGTAGCACTGGGGTGTCATTTATCTTTTCTTTTTGCAATTCCAAGGTTTAGTTACATTAGTTTCTATTTGTACTAGCCAATGTCATTCAGGCTGGAAAAATGTTCTCTCACTAAAAAGCTCTTTCAGGGTGAAAATGGCTATAGGAAAAATGAGAGTTCTGTATTCTGGGGAGACGTTTCTCTCAATTCTAAGGCTGGCACAAAGCTTACAAATCTCCTAAATCCTCCCTTTAAGCCTTTCCAGCAGGGTTCTGACTCTGAATGCTTCCAGGTGTGGGTTCCTTCTGCAGGGCTGTGTTTCACTGCATAAGGCATCTCTAGAAGATGTGCCTAGAAGAAAAGCCAGAAGCATTAATGTACAAAAAACCTTCCCTGTTTGTTTGCTTGTGGTTTTTAATCTCACCCCCAAAATCTTTGGAAAATCGGGTGGGGAATCTCCAAATAGGAGGCAGCCAAAATCTCTGTAAAGAAGGTGGCTTAACATAAGCTGTGATAGTGACTATGATAAGCTAATGCCAAGAGAAAATTCTAGTAAAGATAAGAAAGGCACACAGTTTACAGGTAAACAGCAGCATCTTAAACGCAAAGCATTGCTCTCTTTTATATCCAGGACCTGCATGCACAGTAGGCCCATCCCTCAGCTGGAACCCAAGGGATGGACTCTCTCTTCCACTTTGCTAGGTGAGTGCTGAGCTCAGGGTGAGCAATAGCCCCAGAGTGGCTTCCTAGTGCATGCTTTGGTGCACTGCAGGCTTCAGAGAGCAAAACCTTGTCCAAGCTTTGTGCTAGGCATTTCAGGAGTGTCTCTGATGGCTTGTCTCCTGTTTTACATTATATTTCTTTTCAGAGCTTTCTACTAGACCAGACAGGCTCCAGAAGAGGTTTTGCTTTTTTTACCGCTCTCTTGGGATGAGAAGACAGGCCAGCAGCCTGCAGGCAGTTTTTCCTAAGATGTATTGAAACCTTTCAGCTTCAACAGCTCCACATGTGCCAGTACTGAACAATAAGTGCCAAACTAATTTTTTACAGGTGGATAAATGAGGTGCCTGAGTGCTTGCACATGTGCCCCATTTATTTCAACTGGCACTGTAACATATTAGCTCTAGCCATAGGCCTGTGGCCCATGAAAGAAAGTGAGGTGGAATAAATTATTGCAAAGCAGTAATACTCCTGAGGTAGATTTTTTTCCAGCTAGATGGAGATCAAGTAGTGCTAAAGCAGGCTTTATGTAGCAGGGCAGTACAAGCCTGTCCAAGGCCCTGAATATCTAAGTGCTCAGAGATTATTTCAAAGATTTTACTATGTGAAGGCTTACAGCTCCTGGAAAGAGGCAGTATTTTCCATCTGTACTCCTACAGTCCCAGTGCAATGCCATACCTATCATCATTTTTCTTCCCTAGAATGAGTGGGACGAAACTAAGGGATATTTTCCCATTTCAGCGATGTTGTGGAGTGGCTTAGTCATGCATTATTAATGGTAGCAAATTAACCAAAATGGTTGCACACACTGAGTTTCATCTGGGTTTAATGACAAATGCCATGGACTAATCACCATCTTGTTTCTGTAAATTGTTAATAATTATGTTTCCACTCCTGCACAGCACCCAAACTCACAAAGGTGTGGGCATCCTCCCTGCCCACCCAAGGTGGCTCCCCTCACCCATGGCATCTTCTCACTTCTTTTTGTCTCCCAAGGCAGTTTTTCTTCCATGCTCCTAATCCTGCACTTTGCTCCTAGGCCCTTCTGTAGGTGCCTGTGGAGAGTGCAGACAGCAGTGGGAAAGAGGGGCTTGCTGCTCAGGGAGATGTGATTGTGCTGGGCTGATTAACACCAAGCAGCTCCATGGTGTTCAGTCTAGCACAGAGAGAGGACAAAAAGGAGGTGCTCCCCAGAGCCCAGTTTGAGGCAGTGCAGGCAAGAGGATTTGAAGGGACTGTGGTCAATGAGGGTCTTCAGCCAGTGTGGCATCAGCTGGATGTGTGAAGCAGGCATTGCTTTTAAAATAATACAGGCCTGAAGTGCTCACATTAGCCTACCTTCCTTCTTCACTGAATTATGTCAGAGGTAAAGAGACTTTTGTTTAGCTTTTCAAAAAGAGATCCTGAATATGGGAAAGGTTTTGGGGTGCAAGGAGTTTTTTTCCCCTGTAGAAAATTCCAAGAGGGTTTTCTGTGTTGGAAAATCACAATCTGACTCTCTTGACTGAAGAATGGCAATGGGAAAACAAGGTGAAGATCTGTAGCACTGGACTGCCAAGAAACTTTCTGGCAAGCTGATTCTGTAAGTATCCCATTAGAAACTAGCTCTGAAACAATCATTTTATAATCTTGTCTTATAGGGCAATTTAAACATTGATTAACAATTCTGCTATCCATGATGTTGGAATGAATTAGGGTGCTATTTTGTGTAGTAGATAAAACTAGTGAAATTGTCTTCCTCATTTATTTTTTAATAGGCATTTCTTAAAGGCTGCTAGTTCTAGTAACTCCCAGAATATGATGTGTGACTCTTCACTGAAATGAGCAATGTTAAGGTGTAACCCACCCCATAATGGGTGTCTTAGCTTCGCTTAAATGAGAGTGAAACACACTTTGAACTACTTTGCTGAATCGCAGTATTTATTATTTAGGCATGCCACCTCCATTCTTTTACAGAAGTAACAGTCTGAGAATAGCAGGTCAGCCTGGCAATTACCAGCTGCTTCATTTATTTGTGGAAGCAATTTGTGTAATGAATTAAGTATCTTTAAATGTAATATAAGAAGTTTGCCGCATTTTAGCTTTTGTCCTAAGAATTTTGACTCTATTTTAGGCTCTGACTCTTGCAGTCATTTTCAGCTGATGGGAAACAGAGTAGGAAATGTGTGAAAAGACAAATTCTCTTTGTCATAGTAAAGCACAGTGTAATTTATTGGTAAAAGATAACACCATTTATTCTAACAGCTCATTGGCAGTAGAAATTTACATTCTGCTCTGGAGTATCTGATTTTGACCTCTTACATGTCTTTTATACCACTGTAGTTCTGAGATTAAGAGCATTTTGATTTAGGCACAAATGCAGCAATGTGATTAAATCAGGATGAAGCATCTACTTAAAGCTAATTATGTACTTAAATATGCTGCTGAAGATGACTTTCCTACTGATTTATGCAAGGGGAAAATTGAGTTTAAAAATACATGTTAAATAAGGCAGATATCTATTTCTTTGGAGATACCATTTCCTATCTCCTCCTCCTTTTTCCATATCTCTATACTAAAAGCTATCTCTTTCTTTTGGATTTTTAAAACTTGATAATGGTGTTTTCTGCAGCTATGCTGATGTCTCCAAATTTATTCCAGTAAGTTGAATCTCCATATGCTTCCTATCTTTCCTTAGCAGTCTCACTAGGCCTACAGTATCTACTGAAGTAGTTTTGCTGCTAAAGCTTCTATTTAGCTTTTTGTTGTTGTTGTTATTCTATCTTCTGGAAAGATTGATGTCGACAGAGATTATTAAGTTTTAAATCTTTGTGTTCCTTCAACCTCATAAGGAGTGATGATGGGACACTCACTGCTGTCCCAGAGCCCATGCAGGATGTACCAAGCCTGCCAGAACTCAGGGAACTCTGCTCACCTCTTTAGGAGGGCAGCCTTGTTCTCTCCTTCAAAGCTGTGGAGGGAACAAGGGAAGGCCAAAGTTTCTAGGTTTTCACAACACACTCTGATTTTGGAGCATTTTGCCCTTTTTTCTCAATGTTTTCCAAAGCTCAGGGCCTAACCCAGTGTGGGCACAATGTTAGTCCCCCATCAGGGCATCTGTTTAGGCGTGGTTAACTGGTACCATCTACAATGAGACGGTGCTGCCCCTGTTCCTGCCTTACACTCCTGTTCCTGGGATCCCAGCCCTGCAGTCGCCCTTGCTGTTGGAGGGAAGAGGCCCTCTTGCTGGCACTTGCAGTAGAGCACCTGAACAAAGCCCAGGGAACAATTTTTCTCTTCATTTCCAGTCACAGTGCCTTGCTGAGGATTTATCTGACTTTGTGGTTACTCCAAACTAGGAAATAACACCTTGATGTTGTTGTGTAAGGGGGAGGAAGTCTTTGCACGTGGCAGGTTACCTTACAGTCCCTCACAATCTACAACTATGGCAAAAACAAAGATAACCTGTGCCCAAGAAGTTTAATGACTGGATTGCTGCAGTCAGGACAATTCATCTATCCCTTATTTCAAAGTTTATTAAAACCACGCTGCTTTTCCTGATAAGCGGTGATAGTCAATGGCAAACATTAACCCAAATATGCTTGATACATCCTGCCAAGTATGGTTATAGTTCTACCCTGGTGCTTTGCTGCCATGCCCTTGAGCTACTCATTAATATTTGTGCAAAGGATGCCTAAAGCATGAACGTGCTCAAAGCATGAGCACACCAGGGCATGTGTTGATAACCAAAATATGGGCACCACTGAAGACTGAGTGAGGCACTTAAGCTGAGTTTTGCTTTACCTGGGCCAATATTTTGCCTTCCCATGGCTGACACAGTCCTGCAAGTGAGCCAGAGAGGTACATGGGCATCCTGAGCAGCCTGGGCAGCCTGGGCAGCCTGTGCAGAGTGCAGAGGAGAGAGTATGCTCCCCTTTAGTACAGTTACACCTGGGGACAGAAGTGTTTCCTTCCTGCACAGGTCTGGCCAGGCAGCAAACAGGGGATCCCTCCTGAATACATGCAAAAAGAAGGCATACCCTGGTTTGGAGGGTGGAGACACTAAAGTGCAGGACAAGATGGGCTGGGAAGGTGCTCCCCAGATCTCTTTCTGGAGCACTGACCCATAGCTCCCAGTGAATAAGTTCTTCCAGGAGTATGAAGTAAGATGCAGCTTATGGCAAAAATTGCAAGTAAAAGAGCTGTAAAAAGAAAGCATGTGAAATTCTTGAGGCCAGATGAGAGCAGTTTTTTCAAGAGGTCAAATGTAGATCATAATGTTTTGCCTTGGAAACATTGTACTTTCACAAGCTGCTTTCATTTGCATATTTAGAGAAACAGTGCAGTGTGTTGGGGCCTCAGTTGGGTCAGGCTGCCTCAATATCATGACTGAACAGTAATCATAAGATCCTGTCTCTTTAAAATAGAAAAGCCAGAAAAATCTTTTTGCTGAGCCTTCTTGTTATCACAGAGGTTTACAATTTATGTGGTATTTGTCTTTTAACCCTGAAAAAAAAGGGTGACAGCAAATTGTGTTCAGATGTGCCAATAAGCTCTAATATATGGAAAGAACCCAATACTCAGACAAAGCTCTCTGTGGGCTCCAATATATAGATTTGCCTAAGAAAAAAAATCCAGGCTTATGCCAGAATATGTGTTTGGAAATTTATAAGAAGGGGAAAATACTCTAGTCTTAAAGGGAAGTAGGGGAGTTTTGACGGCAGTTTTTTCTCCACTGTCCAAACCAAGAACCACAGCAAGAGGACAATTCCCAGAGCCAGTCCCATCAATTTAGCAAGACCTCATCTGCTTAGGAGCAAGCATTAATTGATGCTGATTGTAGCAATTCACTTATCCAGTGGTGAAAACAGATATACAAACCTACCCTTTGGAATTAGACACTTGGATCTCCAGGTGGCCGGGAAAGAAGCACATGGAGAAGTGGATTCCTCCTGAGCCACAGGATGAGCACAGAAATGAAGAGCACTCTCTCCTTTATTTTCAGCTTTGTGTACTTAGGAGCACTTAACCCTGAGGCAAAGAGGTCAGCCTTTGGCTCCTGCAGAGAAGAAATGAAGGGATCCAATAGCACAGCAATTCTTTGGTCCTCTTTTCTTTTTAAGCTATGCATGATTCATGGGTTACATTAGAATCCCTCCAGCAGAAGGCCACGGATCATTAATGCACAAGTCCATAGGATACGTGACTTCTTTCTGCTTTTGTTACAAATCACATTGTCTACCTTGCACACTGCCAACTTTACCTGTGGCTCTCAGCACTCCCCATTTACAAGTAAATTCTCTGTGCTCCAACGTGTCATGTTAGATGCACCCCCTGTACAAGGAAACCACCTCCTGTACAAAGAAGCCCTAGCACTTCAGGAAAATGTGCACTGATGAAAGCATTCAGTGTCCAGGAAGAGTTACACACAGCAGCTTAACTTACACACTGGAGCAGATCACAATAATGTAATTGCTGACCTGCTGCCTTTGGGCACAGAATACAGCATCCATGTCACCCCTGCCCTACCGTACTGCCAGCTGCCCTGGGTTGAGAAGATTCCCTTCTGGCTTCTTTTTAGTTCAGGTCAGACAAAAGGATGTTTTGTGTTGAACTCAAAGACCATCTCAGATTTAAAATAATTTTTTTCACCCACTGTGTATTCTCTTTGTGAAACAGTAGCTGAAAAACACATAAAGAAGTGTTGTCCAAGATGTCTGATTGGATAGTAAAAAGCTGAAGATTAATATATAGACTGGGGCATACAGGATGGAAATACCAAAAAGTACCAGATAGATCATCAGTGGAGCACAGAGTGGTCAAAAGTACATTTATTTGCAATGGACTATGCACAGAGGAAAATGAGCTGTTTCTATTTGTCTGAATGGCAGTAAATTTGCACAGTAATGCTGAATTCTGGGGTTGTATATGTGTGAGTGCTGAAGAACTGACCTCTTTGCTAAACACGTTCATTTTCTCAGCTAAGCTCCAGCCTATTCAAGTTAATACCCTACCTAGCAAAGCCTACTTGTCTTCACAGCATGTTTCCCCTGAGAGTGGATTAAAAGATGTCTTTTCCCCTGCAGCTGGGGGAACCTCTGTATGTGCCCCTGTCCTTTATGACTGGGGTTGCATGCAAGTGGGAATTGCAGTGCTGCTAGAGTGAAATAGAAGAGTTGTGCCCTGGAGTCCCACCATAGATACATCTAAAACCTGCCCTCAAGCAAAGACAACATCACTGTCACCAAAAGGAAGATATTGAAATATAAACTTCCACCTTCATCCTTACTGCTGTTATAGGGAGGATCCAGCTGTTCAAGTGTGATTTTTTTCCTCCTCAGTTAGCAATTTCAGGAAATAAAAATATGTGATGGGAGAAGTGAAAGCTTACAGATTTGTGGCCATCTGGGACTAATCTCTTGCCCAGTCTCCAAAGAGATTTTTCAGGGCCAGGCAGCTGTATTTGCATAGCAGTTTTTGTGGACTCATTATTTCTCTACAACTAGCTTCCAAAAGTCTCACTCGACTCCTACTTACAGGTAAAAAGAACTGCAGAAAAACGAAGATTGGCTTGGTCTATTTTTATCCCAGAAGGTGTCACTGAAGAGCCAGGAAAGGTGCAGGTTTAGTAATAGTTCTAACTGGGATCTTAACTGGAGCCTCAGGAGGTGGAGCCTGGAGGTTAGAAGCAATTTGGAGTCACAGATTTCTGTGCCTGCTGCAGACTGAAGATCTGGAGATTCACATCACAGAATAAATACCCTGAAACTTGCAATGCTGTGTTATTTCTCAGCTAAGTCATCCTACATTCTGTAACAAAACCAAACCATTCTTGGGAGGTGGCGGTGGGAAGGGGTTCATGAGTTTGGAGGCGTTTTTTAATAACATACCTTTAAAGGATCATGTTCATCTTCTTGCTCTTTGCTCTATTTCTGTTATGTCAACGTTACACTATAAATAATACATATTTTTAAGTAATATATGTTTAAGATAATTTTATTTTCTAGGTCTTTAGGCTTTTTCTTAAGAATATGATGAAGAGCTGGGATTTCCAATTGCTTTGCTATGATTTATTATGCATTATGGATAGACATGGAAGTAGTACAGGTCTGGCAATGTACTTGTGAAAAAGCAGCTTGTACTTGTGAATTCCACAAAGAACAAGTTATACACAGCAAGCTGGGTGTCCTTCTCTCCATTTGGAACAGGTAGTTTGAAGTTACTGTTTTAAGCTTTTTCTCCAATGTTAAGCATTTTAGGAGACTTGAACTGATACATAAAGCAGATATATGAAGGATACTCACCTCCAAGATGGGTATTGGAAACAAATTCATCATTGATGTGGCCAGAGAAGAAAACCCTCTCAAAGGATATTAAATGCTCTGGTTTTAGCCAGTCTCTTAACTATTGAAGACTAGGCTGTGATCCGATCTGTTGTGGGGGGTAAGATTATCCTACACCAGTCTACTGCTGGTTGTTGGTTTCCTTCCCCCAGAAACATCTGCTACTGTCTGAGGCAGGGTAATGGACTAGATTATTGCATCCATGTTCCCATTCTTGGGCTTTAATGAAAGTAATTTTAGAGTCTTAAAAAAAAATTAGTAATAATAATAAAAGGGTGGATTAGGTGATGTTGAGCTCTATAGTTGGTAGATTTTCTAGCTCTTCAGGGTACTGATGTAGCAGATCTCCTTTTCTCTAGTTTCCAATAGTATATTCTCAGCTGAATTGGTTTGTCTTCTCCATAGATTAATACAGCACAGCTTTTTGACATATTGCAGCTCTCTGAAGTAAAGAACAAAGGAGTGAAAAAAATATTTCCCTAACAGTTATATCAGGTTAATTGTTCCAACACACTTCCAAGGTTTGAATCATGAAATATGAAAACATGTTCCGAAGTCACAAAGAAGTGTCTTCTTGTTTGCTAAAAGTCACTCAGTTTCACTTCAGTGAAAATTCAAATATTTTTCCTAACCAGTTGAACCACAAAGTGGCTGCAAATGCTTTTAATGGCAGAAATACCATAAGCTCATAGGAATGTATAAGACAAACTTTGTTTCAATGGGGGAAAAATGAGCTGAAAACCCACAACATAATAGAGTGTACACAGTGACATTCTACTAAAAAGTTTGGTGTTCACACTGAGGGAGTAGAGCAGAGGAGACCTGCAGGTTTCAGTGCTGGAATTTTGCCATTTAATCTTTCCTCTGGCAGATCAGCACAGAGATTACATAGCCTGTGTGCATTGTTATCCACAGAAATGAAACCTATAAGAGTTTGTTCAGCCGTACTCCCCACTTTACTTACCCATTTTTTATTTCAGCTTCTAATCTGTTAAGGATTTCAGCCTTTAGCTCAGGGTTATCAGGATGGCATTGTGAGTGGATAACATCTGTTTCAGCTTTCATCCATCTAGAACACAAGCATTAATCACTAGAAATGGAGTGTGAAATGGAAAGAAAAGTTAAATGCACATTTGATTCTGAATGCTCTTAAAGAAAATGTCTTTCAGGACCTGACCAGAAGGAGAATTTCACTGCACTATAACTGGGCTTACCAGTGCGTCTTACATGAAAAGCTGGTCAATATCTGATAGAAATTCTGCTAATTTCAATTTATTTTAAAGGCACAAACCTTGTCTAGTGTAATTTAAAAGAAACGTTTAGAATAACTAATCCCAAAACAGTGCATCTGTTTAGCTTCATTTGGTTGTGGTCATCAATAAAGCTTCTTTTTCCAGGCTTTCTGTGCCCCAGCTCATACCTGGAGCCCTGACCTGTTATGGCCTCATGTTGCAAATGGGTAGCTGTGGCCATGCTTTCTGGGGGTGCTGAGGAATATGTAACAAGGACTAGGAGCAATCTTAGACCAAGACACACTGAGCTGATTCAATAGGCCTTTTCCATCCTGAGTTTCTAGATTTTCACAGATGCTGTAAGGAAATGTGTTGATTTTCTACTGGTCTGGCACGTGTCATGGGAGCTAGACTCTTTTGAACTCCAATAACAATGATCAGCCCTGCCTTGATGGGAGCAATTAGGCACAAGATGACCAGAGTTAATTTGGCTTGTTGCTGAGCGTCTCCACTTCTCTGACAATTGCATGGGAAATTTTTACAGCACAGTAGGCTGGATTTGCTCGATTTTGTGAGGGTTTATGTGTGCTAGGTATCCTCTCTGCATTGGAGAACGTGTTGGGTGTTGTGGTGGCTCTGGAAAGCTGGAGATGGAAGATGGCTGTATTCAGACCTAGCTGATGTTACACACTTAATACGTATCCCCTTTTGCAGAAGTTATTTACAGCTTTGCTTCTTACATCACTGTATGCTCAAAAAGCAGGCAGTGATTATTTCCTGAACCTCTCAAAGAATGCTTCTCCCTCCAAAACCACAAATTTAATTCATCCATAGCAGTCAATACTACCTACTCCTGTCATTTTAAAACCTCTTTTTCATCAGCAGGGAGTTTGTGAAGGCATGATTTCTGTGCAGTGCAATGAATTCAGCAGATTATCTGTCTCTGTATCCTTTATCATTCTTTTCCCTTGTCATACTTTGAGATAAACTGTTCTCAACATCTTGATCTCTCAAAGTCCCCAAAGAAAGCTATTACAGCTCATTAAAAACATCCCAACAACCCTTGCCCATCCATCAGGACAGTGCTATAGCTCTGAAAGGACTCTGGAAGCCAGATGCTAAAAAGGACGTCTCTCTGGGGACAAGAGAGAAACCTGTTAATGAGAATATTATTTCTCTAGCATTTCAAAACTGAGCCCAACCTTAACCTTTTCCTAAAAATTACTTCATTTGGTGCCCTCCCTCTGACTTCCTTGCAGTTTAAGTAAGCTTAAATATATTAATTTTATACATATCAGCAGGCAAGCTCACTCTGTATTCTGGGAAGTGTTTCTGCAGGCCCTCTGGTCCTTTGATTTCCTTGTGTACTTTGTTAAGAAGTGAAATAGTTAATGTTTACTGCATTACAGTCACAATACTTGTCAGCTGAGTTGGCACCTTTTCAAGTGAAGGCAAATGTCATGCAGCAGAGATCAGTCTCTCCTCAAACTCAGCTGATCAACATGGGATAGTTATAACAGAAAGGGAAAGAGAGAGACTTTGAACCTCTTTAATTAAACCAGCGGTAGCTCCCAGGAGGACACTTTGTGTCTAAAATCAAGGCCTGTCTTTTTTACTGTATATTGCTGCATATTCTTTAAGTTATTCTGACAAGATCCAGTCTTCACCTAAAATCAGAATGTCCACCCTGGTCTGACATGAGTCATCTCATTAGACCAGTATAACCAGGAAGAAACAACTGCACAGACAAGCTCACAGGCATCTATTTATATTCACTTTGTGTTTGGAAAGATCCTTTCCCATTCTAACAGATAAGAATTTGCTTTTACAAGTGAGGTGAGAATATGCCAAACAACTGCCAGACATTGATTCCTTTGTGTTTTCTGGAGCTGATGACATTTTCTTGTGCTTTGAGGCTTTGAGTAAGAATTGAGTCTGCCACCTCCCCAGATAGTGCTTTCCTACCTTTCCATCCCTAGCCTCCCTCTTCCAAGCAAGCTTTTCTTTCTGTTAAAAAAAAAAAAAAAAAAAAAAGTAAAGAGGGAAAGAGAAATTAGAGAAATTATTGGCCTTGTGCTTTCCAGGTTGTGTTATTTAAGGTATATTACTGCCCTTCTTATAACAAAAGATATATAAAGACATTTCTTGATTTTACTTCTGCACAGGCAAAAGCCTAAACACAGAATACCATCTCTGACTGATTTGTTTCTTCTATAAACATAACTTTTCTTCTTTGCAGGTCTTTTTAGTTTTGAAAATATCTTCCATTCTGAAAACTGGTGCTTTTAGAAATTCCCTGAGTCTTTTTAAGGGGGAGTCTAATGAACCCACAGGAAAGCAATAGAGAAGGAGTCAGTGATCATTTTTCTGTACAAGCACTGAAGTGCAATACTGAACTGAAAAAAAATATTGTTATGTATATCAAAATAGGATAACTACAGTTCTAGACATGTTAGGCAAGACATCAAGAGTATAAAATGTATGTAAGTAAAGGCTGTGAAAAATATTTCATTCTCTACATTAAGAATTGAAGGCATAAAAGGTTTGCAAAGAGATATTCAGTATCTGAGGCCAGAACTGAGACCTGGTCTGGAGAACATGTTATTTTCCTCACCAGATCCTCCTTTCCTTCCTTTGGGTTCTATGTTCTGTACCAGCTCAGAGAACAGACTTCTTGAAACTACTTAGTATTCACCACAGATGACAGCCTTGTAATTTTGTGAAAAGTAACATCTGTTCAGGGAGAAACTGTGTGTACATGTATAAGCAGGTTTCCAAGATGTATTTCAGAGAAGAGGAAACAATTTTGCTCAAATATCCCTAAAAATTACCAGCCTATTCAACATAATCCTGTCACCCAGAGCATTCTTCCTGGGGAAAGAAAAAGAATACATGATGATGTCCAGACCCCCAGCTGACACCAAATGATATTGCTCCTGTACAGATCCACTCCATTATGGTTTTGCTGCCTGATAAAAAGAATTTCCTGTCAGTGGCAAGTGCGATTTTTCAAAAGCAATCTATATGCTGAACTTCCCTCTGGCTTTAACCAGCTGAGCCTTGCATCACTGTCACTGGTAATACAGGCATCCTGTGAGCTTTCTGACTGTGTCCAGAACTGCTGAGTTTCATCTGGTTTCACTGGACAGTTTGACAGAGCTGTCAGGAGCATGAAGTTTTGCTGCAGAAGCACAAGCTGGCTGAGATGCTTGGCACAGCTCTGATGAAAATAGGATGAGTTTGAAAGTTTTACTATGATCCCACACCCGTGAAGGTTCATTTGGATTCTGTTCTGCTTTAAAAAATCTGTTTTTCCAAGGGTTACTTAAGGTACTTTTGAAAAGCAGTATAAATTAGCTCACCATATTCAAATGGATTATTTGTTTCACTCTGAGATGAGGCAAAGAGAACATTTTATTCTACTCATTATTCTTCTCTCTTCTTTGTAGCCATTGGGAAGCAGGACAAGGATTAATTGCATGTCAGAGAGTCTCCTGTTCTGGGTAGTAAGAGATCATTGATGGTCTTGAACTCTGGTTTCATTCCTATATACTTGATGAACAGTGCTCCTTTAATTGTACAAATATAAGAAATAACACTTTCAGCTAATACATTTAATATATTTGTGTATTTTTTGCAATTTCTTGGTCAATGTAACCACAGGTATAATTTGTTGCTCAAACCTATACTATGTTTTTCACTGATTGCCTTTTTTAAAGACATCTGTTCTTAGAAGCTGGTCTTATTTCGAATGCCTGTATCTTTACCATGAGAGTTTAAAGTGAAAGGCTGCTACATTTAACATAGTTCATCTTCAAAACAGTAGCATGAAACCACCATGTGACAATATCTGATTGAAACAAGAAGCCTTTGGCCTCATGGCAAGGCTTGTACCCAGTGGAGGCCTGGGTGGAATGTGGGGCTACAGTGTTCCAGCTGTGGGATCTGCTTCCAGCAATGTCTCACATGGGTTAGCTGGTCCACACAGCTGTTTTCCCCTGGGTGTGAACAGGCACAAATATCCTGACCTTCACAGCCAGGTATAATTAAGGGAGCATAACAAAGAAGGGCTAAGCAACATGCTCCAAGGCTTGTGCAAACCTAAGGAGCTATTACCAGTCAGTGGATAAGATGACATGTTATCCTAAAATCTGTGTCTTTGCATTCAGGGTATTTTTTTCCATCAGTATTTCCTTTGGTTTTTTTTTTTTTTCAGTCAGCAGCCTCTTCGTTTCTCAGATGTCACTCTCTTTCAGACAGATTCGCAATGTGGTTTTGAGGCAAATATCCAGATCGTTTTTATTTACTGCTCTTTGATTCATAGCCAGAGCAGTCTCAGAGCACATGCACCTGGAATCCCTTTCAATGAATCAGTATGGGAAGATGCACTCTAGGAGCGTGCCTAATTTGCTGCAGTTGTTGATGGATGCTGACTTGATGGGACCAGACTAAAGCTAGTCCAAAGCCAGTTCTCTGAAATGCAAATAGTGTGCATGTTGCATCCTCTTTGCCCTACAGATGTGCTCCTGCTTGCTAATGTAGCAACAGCATGAGAAAGTCACACACCACAGCAAGTCTGGTTTCACTGTGTGAAGGGATCAGGAGACACAGACACTGACAGGAGGACAGTAAAGTTCATCAGGGCTGAAAGCAGCTAGGACACAAATAATTTAATTTGCAAAAGGATGGAGCAAATGCCTACAGTTCTCTGTGGCCACCATCAGGTCATCCATGTGGACATCATAGTTCCCAAGTATTATCCCACTATTTCAGGACTCCAGTAGCTGCTAAATCAAGCCATCCTCTGGTAAGAGTGCCTTTGTGTTTGGACTTCAACAGCACAGATCTAATCAGTCACTCTGGGATCAAACCAGGTCCTTTGTGGCATAGAAGGGACAGACAATTTGCTCTGGAACAAACCTTTGAATGCCATCCTTTTGGGCTGAAGTCAGAGCATGGTCTTTGATAGTGTTAGATCTGTTCTCAGGAAACATTTTTCATCCAGCCTTCAGTATTTCGTGTTTTATTTCTATAATTGTAACTTGTGACTGTAACACTGGACAGGTCTCCCTGTTTGAAGCAAAAGGATGACAAAAATACTGGCATCCCTCTGTGCAGACAAGCCAGATGCCCTTCAGAAGCAGCAAAAATATTATTGTACTTTTTCTTCCTGATCTCCTTTAAGACCCTGTGGGAGTTCACCGGAGGCATCAGCAGTAACAAAGAATCCTTAAAATGAATTGTAACAGCCAAGAAGACTTTTTTGCTTGATCACAAATGGAGCTAGGAGATTAATTTTGGAGAGAAGAGCACGAAAGAAGCTGTGAGAAGTTCCATAATTTATTAGAAATGAGCTGGCTACAAGAGTGAGTCAAGAGTCAGGCAAAATAAAAAGGGTCAAGAATGAGAACAAACACATCCTGGGAAGCAGCTGCAAGCTTGGGAATATGATACAGTGTTGTTACAAAGCTACTAATAGAGCTGATTTGTGACACTCTGTCCTGACCTCCAGATCAATAGCATATATTTAGTGTCAGGAACTAGATTCAATCATCTCTAAGTCAAAATGCCCCTCCCTGGAGAGAATGAAGTAGTAAACAAATAGGAATTAAGCTGTGATTTCTATCTGTCTAGATCCAGATCTGGCTATGGACAGAGTATTGATCAGTCAATACATAACTAAATACACATGGCAAGATTGGTACTGGCCCATATGAAGATCTGTGTGTCTATTGAGTCTGATAGGAGAATCTTTTCTAGAAATACACGTGTTGGGTGTGGTTTGCAAGGCCAAGCTTTTGGTAGCATGGGGGCTTCTGTGAAAAGCTGCTGGAAGCTTCCTCCTTGTCCAGCAGAGCCAGACCCTGGCAATCCAGAGATGGAAGTGTTGCTGGCCAAGGCTGGGCCAACTAGAAATGGTAGTAGCATATTTTTAAAAAAGAAGGGGAAAAAAGAGCACAGCTGTAATTGTGGCTAGAGAAAAGTGGAATGAGAACACGGAAGAGGAACAGCTCTGCAGACACCAAGGTCAGTACAGAAGGAGGGGGAGGTGGTACTTCAGGCACTGGAGCCAAGATTCCTCCACAGCCTGTGGTGTAGCCCATGGAGATCCACAAGGATGCAGAGATCCAACTGCACAGCAGAGCATGAGAGGAGGCTGTGACCCTGTGGGAAGCTTATAGAGAGAGGAGCCCACACTGGAGCCGCCTCTCCATGGTGAAGAACCCCATGGAAGAGTGACCCATGCTGCAGTAGTTTGGGGAGGACTGTTGCCCAGGGGATGTACATATTGCAGCCATGCTAGAACTTCATTTATATACATATTTATACAGTCAGATTGGGTGGGACACTGATCAACCTGACATAGTTGAGGATGTCCCAGCTTATTGCAGGGAGGCTGGACTGGCTGACCTTTAAAGATTTTTCCCAACCCAGACTATGGGATGATTCTACTTATGGATATGTTTACATCTACATGAATGTTTTTTTTTTTTCCTTCGAGACTTTGTAACAGCTAGCTTGCTTTGTAATTAGCTTGAAGCCTGACCAACAACAAGGGCTATTGGAATGTTTTTGAATACCAAATTGGTTTTGTGTCAGGTCTTATCAAGGGTTTTGAAATCTAGCCCAGATTTCACTGGACAATTTGTCAGATCCTGGATATCTTGGCTGCTTTCCAGACTGCTGCAGAAGGAACCTCGCTCACCATTTCAGCTCAGCATGTTGGGCTATTCTCTGAGATGATACTTGCAGTTAGTTACTGGCCAGGCTTGTGGGAGCAAATCAACAGCAGAAAAACCTCTTTGATCTGGTTTTTCACACCAAAGCCATAATGGCAGCATTCAGCTTAATTTGCTGGCTTAGACATTTGGAGGAAAATAAAATAGATCCATGGTGCTTGATGTAAACAGGCTTCAGCTGAACAGTAAGAAATTAGGAACTTGGGTAGTCACAACTAAACACATTTAACTCCAGCTGTAATAAGACATGTACACATGTATGGGGAACAGTTTTACTTCCCAACACAGACTTTAGTTTGGGATTCCTGAATGAATCCCCTTGAGACAGAAGTTTACATTGGTAAGGGTGTATGGTAGGGAAGGTAATGAGGTCTGCCCTAGAAACCTTGTTTAATATAAGATACCTAAGATCATGAACAATTTCTCTGGAATGAGGTCTGGGGTAAAGTAGTTGATATGGCATTGTATTTAGATTCCTGAGAAACATCCTTGAGGTTAAGGTTATAGAAAGCAGGGCACCATCCAAGCATCTGATGGGCCAGATAGAGAAAATAAACCAGTAAAGAGCATCTGAGATATTTTCTCCTGTTAGTGGCAGATCTTTAAAGCTGCCTCTGAAGCTTGTGCTATAAGCTCCTGCTGGAGACTTCTTCCTGAAAGCTCAAAATCTTGTTTGCAGTGCCACCAAAGCTGTGAGAGGCTTGTGAGCCCTTTGGAGGCTTGGCCCACGGGATGAACTTGCTAGCCAGATAACCTCTTTGCTGTAACCCAAGCCAAAATGTGGACATGTGAAAGCTTTCTGACCACAGTGTGTGAGTAAAGACTTTCAGGTTATTTACTTACTCCATCTTCTGCAGTGCTGTTCCAGGCAGGCAACATGGCAGTAACATGGCCAACATCCATCATCCATAGAAATGTCCCCTAAGATGAACTCAAGGCAGTCCATAGGGTCTAGTGCAGATAGGAAACAACACAGCAGAAAAAGAGATGGAATACAGAGCAGCAGAATCTAAATAAGATCTTAGAATTATGTTATCTGCCCACCTCAGCCAGACTGACAAGAAGGATGGGTGCTGATCTCTGATACTGTACAGTGAATATATTATCTAGGAGAAAAGTTTCTGCTAGCAAACCACTCAGGAAAAATTACCTCTGCTCACAAGGACAGAAAAAAAACAAACAAAAAAACTCCAGCCAGAAACATCATCTTAGCAGGGAACACACTAACAGAAAGCAGCTACCACAGTAAACAGAAGCACAGTCTGCAGTATCAAAACACTGTGGCATCTTTTCCCTTTTGATACTTGCCCAATGCCAGCTGCAAAGTCTTCACGCTGCTGCTTTCATGCCCTGCAATGTGACACGAAGCTCTTTACAAAGTACATACTCCCTGTACCTCTTACTGGATTCCAGCTTTCAGTAGTCATCAGTCACTGGAAATTTTCCTCTACCTTTTGCCACAAGAGGACTCCAGTCTCCAGTGGCTCCAGGGAGATGTTTGTGGTTTTTCTAACTTCTTCAGAGACCTGTTCCAGCAAACGAGCAATTGGGATCCTGGTTTAGCAGCAGCTCTGTTTTTCAAAATGTAAAATGAACAAACATGTTTTCTTCAGAGCTCTAAACAGATAGACTACTATTTGTTAATAAGAAAATCCTGCTCTATCCAGCTATGGAATTGAATATTTTTGCTAAGGAACATTGCACTGGAAAACACTTGCTGGTAAAAGTGATCTTTTTCTTATTATTAATTGTATACAGCTGTGTTGAACCTTGTGGCTAATGATAAAGACCCATGTTTAATAACATTTTTTAACTCATTTGTTTTAAAGCTTCCTACTTCTTGTCTCACTATATGCCATGAGCTTAAGGGCAAGTATCTTTCAATGCTAACAACTATTCATAGGATGTCTGATTAATGTGGTTATGGCTCTAGAGCCATCATAGTAATTACAATGACAGAAATATGATCTTCTCCATTTTCATTTTAATAGAGGCCAATAAATATATCTTCTGGATTTTATGGTATTTGACCATCTAGACCTGAATGGGAGCTTGTAGAACTATTTTAACTACATTGTGAGATATAGGAAAGCATCAAATTCAAGTCTGCTGGACTCTGCAAAATGAGTATGCATGTACAGTTCACATAGGTGGGGTCAGATCTCTGTTGGGGGAAGAGGAGCTCAGCAGTTCAGCTGTTGTGAAAGGAGGAGGATTTGAAAAACAAGATGCAGAGAAAAGCACTGCAGTAATTTTCTAGGCAGACTGCTGACCTGAGAGAACTCGGTCTCTTGCGGCTGCTCACCTGCCTGTCTGCATTTAACACAATTTCTATACAACACTGATACTCTGTTGTTGCACATCTCCAAGGATTGTCATAAAAATCTGTGAGATACTGCTTTTCAGTGCTCTGACTATTCGAGTTGCATTATTGGATTTTAAGGACTCGAGTAACAAGAGCTAAAATAGCCTGACTTTACTCTCCCAGAGCTAGGATTAAAGCTTATTGTGCTTTGCTGCTTTTGTTACCTTGTTTATGATAGAGTTCACACCAGCTAACAAGCCTTTTTAGGACAGAATGTTGTTGCTGTGGTGGGAAATGTAAGTGTTGCAAACACTGGCAAGTGTCCAAAGGAAATGCCACAGCTGCAGACCCCCTGAAGGAATGATGATTTCTTGCAAGGGAGAGCTGAAGCCAGAAGGGTCCTCAGCCCTAACTGCAAGGTACATCCATCAGAGAGCTTCTGTCAAAGGGATATGTGATACCTGGGGGACACTGATGAATTAGTTTTAAGCTAGGGAGCTCAGGCGGACCCAGCAAAGCTCACCCCAAATGCATGGCAGGGTTATGGGCTCTGCACTCCACATCTACCCACTTATGCAATTCAGGTGTATTTGCATGGACCGCACACAGCACATAACCAGCAGATGTGTTTTCTGAATGGCTGTTAACAGAATGGACACTAGAGGGCTGTGGAAAATAGTCTTCAAAAATATTAGTGTTTGTATGGCTTACTCCCCGCATTTCTGTGGGGGACTTACAAGGGGGAGAACAGCTCTAGGTCTGAGCTTTGACAGACAGGGAAGTGGTGGATTGCTGTAACACAGAGTTAGAGGACCCATCTGGTGCAAGGTCTGAAGACACAGCAAATTCAAGTTCAGGGCTCCCTGGACCATAAGAAATGCCAAGGCTGCACAATGCAAAGCATCAGTCTGAAGTAAATTTTCTCTCATGGTCCAGTTTGCTGACAAAATTTTGACAATTTAACTGACAAGTATTCTGTTCTGTGTATCACTAATGCCTCATGCACTGTCCTAGAGCACATAGGAAAACTTAATGTATTGCTCTTTCTCAGGATCTCTAACTGAAATAATTTTGGATGCTCAGTTTTTTATCAGGTGAGTGGTGTGTAGCAATGTGACAGTGAACAGATGAAACATTAGTAATAATGGAATGATTGAAAATAATTTAGTAGAAATAATTTATAGAATTTATAGAAATTTAATTGATAGAAAATAATTTAGTAGAAAACTTTAGACAAAACAATTTTGGAAGGATTTTTTAAAATGTACAAAATGGAAATCTCTGGGAAGTGAACTAAGTCCCAGTAGGATTTATGTAGGGTGCTGAAAACTGTAGATCTCTGTACCAAAGTAGCTGAAAAGCCATGGTGGGACAAAGCCAGTCTGGATACAGACAGCTGGACCAATGTCAAGTCCATGCTTTAGTTAAAAAGCCATTTGCACCAGACAGGGTGCTGGCAAACTACCTGGCTGCATTTGAGTGTTCCAGCTCTAAAAGGAGAAGTGTAAAGGGAGTGAAGGACACAGAAAGGATGCCAGTGTGGCCTGGAGCAGACAGGACAGGAGGCAGCAGAGAGAGGGAGAAGGCAGTATGAGGCAGGGTGAGCAGCTTCACGCTCCAAGAGGATGGCTCAACCTGGCAGTGCCCTGAGCCAGGGTGATGAGAGGCCTTGGCATCTCCATGCAGTGCCCTGCCCCATTGCACAGTACAGGCTTGCCCTCAGGGTAAAATTTTGGTGAGGATTAAGTGAAAATCCCAACCAGCTTGAAGGCAGCTGGAATCATGACAACTCACCACACCTTGCAGATGATGGCAGAAATCACAACAAATACAGGTGAACTTAAAATCACCTGCCCTATGCAAGTGATTCAGGGACTTATTTAATGGATAGAGAAGAGCTGTGCTGACTCCTGAATAGCAGGGACAGCTTAGGCTCTGTGAGCTGTACACAGTTTATGCTCTGTTTATAATGCTTTTCTTTCCAGGAAAGAGTGAAAATGGATGATGGCTTCTACTTCCAGCACCTTGCTCTACTCTCTAGCCAGGTATAGTGCACTCTAAGTTCTATCGAGTTCACTATGAGAAAATCAGCTACCTCTGCTGGCATTAGGTACATGGATATCAGTGATGCAGGGGGAAGCCTTGTAGTCTGTGCATGGGCTGGAGTTGGCTGGAGGCAGTAAGTGAGAGAGATTGTGCCCTCGTCCAAGTTGAACTTGCAGCTTGAGATATGTTCAGGATTTTTCATTAAGATCTAGAAGACCTTTTCAAGTAATGAGTTGCTGCTTTTTAGTGCTAGAAACTGGCTTCCTGAATAGTATGAGGAACATCAGAGCTAGTAATCTTTGTATTGGTTCAGCCTCTGTATATACTAAAGAGAAAAAGGATCTGGCTTTTTATGTGAAGGGTGGGGTAGTAAAGCACTTCAGGCACATGATTTAATGCTTCTGGTTTCAGAAGCATGAGTCTGATCTTCATGCTGTATTTTGCACCAAAGCTTCAGCTGTACATGGTGAATGGTGATTCAGACTTTAGTGATGCAAACCAGACTCATGTTGGTCACATTATCTCCTCATGTGATTCTCGGTTTCATAAAGTTTGGGTGCCTTTGAACTCTGCTACCCCTCTTCCCATGGAGATGAAGGAGGTGTGAAGTCCTGCTTGGCTTTTTGCTCTTGGTCCAGTGCTGAACCGTGGGACCCGCAGCGTGGAGGCGAGAGGAAGCAGCAATTAAATGCGTGTGGCTGGGTCGCTTTCTGTCGTGATGCTTTACTAGATCCTCTGCTGGCTGTAAAGTCATGCCTCCCCCGAAGGGCAGGCAGGCAGAGGCCAGGGATGCGATGATTGGACTGTCCTCCTCGTCTGGAGGAGCTTAGGGGTCCGTGCTTGCCATGGGATTGATTTGTCGCTCTGGATGCACAGGCGAAGCTGGGAGCGTGCTCAGCTGCGTGTCAGGGCTGCAGATTGCATGGGCGCCTTTGAGCCGCGGCGTCGGCGGAGGCGTGTGGCTGGATGCTGAGACAAAGTGCTCCTGCAGCTGCAGGGCTTCAGCGCGGTGATTCCTCCAGGTTGGCTTTTCTCCATTATCTTGCGCGTGGCGTCAGTGAACCCCGGGGATGGCTTTGCTGCTTGCTGGCCGGGGGGTCCGCCTAATTCTTGTTTAAAGGGGTTGATGGTTTTGCTTTATTTACTCTGCCTTGGCTTCAGGCTCTCCCTGTGGCGAGGAGAAGAAAGACACGAACTGCGGGGAGTGTGGGGGGAATAACAAACCCAAGGGAGCCGAGCTCCAGCCGGGAGAGGCCGGGGCGCTCCCCGGGGGCGCTCCCGCGGGGAGCCGAGCACCGCGCCCGCTCCGCGCCGCGCCGATCCCGCCCGGATTTTGCACGTTCCCTTCCCTTTTTTTTTTATTTTTTTCCTCTCCTCCGTTTTTATTTTTTCTCCCTCTATTTTTCTTCTCCATTCCCCCCTCTTCCCTCCCTCTCTCCCTAGCGTGGTTGGATCAGTCTTTTGGTATTTCCTGCCGCCGCCTCCCCCGAGCAGCTGTCCGGCCGCGGCCCGGCGCTGCGCGCTTTCCGTGCCGCCGGGGGAGCGGCTCGGCTGGGCCCACGCGTGTCCCCGCTCCCGTCCCACGCGTGTCCCGGCGATGCGGCGGCGGCGCGGCGCGGCGTGCTGAGCGCGGCACCGCGCGGGGGCTCGGCCGCCCCGGCCAGGTAAGACCCACCGGACATCCTCCCCCGAACCCCCAAAAGCCACGTCCTTCCCTCGGATCCCCAAAGCCATCCTCCCCCAAATACCCTATAAAAGCAAATACCATCCCCCCCGCCTTAAATTATTCCAATAAATGCATTCCCCCGCCTCCCATGCTAGCTGCTCCTCTTGTCCCCCCCGCTGCCAGGCTGCCTATTTTTAAGTACGACGTGGTACCCCAGAGTCGGCTTGCGAGCGGTGTGATTTCAGCGAGGGTCTGAGCGCTGGCAGCTCGGGGAGGGTAACCCGCCGCCTCTGTCCGTGCTTTGTGCCCAGGTCGTGCGTCGCCGTTTCTACGCGTGCCTTTCAGGGTTTGGCAGCAGGAGCTGTGGGGTGGATCCCCTTGCTCCCCGACATCTCGGAATGGCAGGGCTGGGGGACCAGCAAGCGGCCGGTGTAGCGTGTGGGATGGCGTGCTGTCAAGGAGACCTGATTTCTTTAGACATGTGGGCATATCTGGTAGGTGGTGTGCATTTTTGATGTACTTCTTCCAGCATGGTGAGGAACTAGTAGGGAGACTGCACTGTTACTATCTGGCTGCGTTTAATCAACGATAGTAATTACCTTTCCTATAGGTGCCTGTACAGATACCATAGTGGAGATCATAGGCATCGCTATCTGAAAACCAGATTTTGGAAACCTGAGTTTGGAAATGCTTTAACTTGCACTAAGTGAAGCAAGGCAGCATTCCTAGAGGAATAAACACATAAGCACATGCAACAGTCTGTTGGGTCAGAAACCATATTTTTCAAGTGCTATGCAAACCTTAAGTGTTGTAGTGTGAAACAATTGTTTAACATGAGTGAGAGAGAAAGTTCTTTAAACTGTATAGTGACCTCCTCACTTCATCCAGCTGCAGCAATATCTTTGTTTTCAAAATACTCCTTTCCCCTCTTTGCACTGATCTCCGAGATAACAAGAGCAATGTGTACAACAGCAGAGATCAGCCACTGCCCTGGATGTGTCTCCAGCTGCCACCTTTCCTCCTTGGCAGCAAGTTTCCAAGAAGGTGTGAGTGGAGAGGGAGAGACAAAAGCCTCAAGCCAGGCTCTGTGTGCAGTAAGTTCTTCTGCCCAAAGAGGAGGTTGGGTGTTCTTGGCTGGGCAGTTCCCAGTGGGATGGTAGGTGACCCTGGGAATATCCCCACCCTGGCCTGGCAAGGAGGGGCACAGAGCTGGGCCAGAAGGACCTGGAGGCAGCAAGGGAGTCAGATTCAGCTCCAGGGGTTACTTTGTGGCACTGTTAGTGCAGGTGCAGACTGATCAAGGGAGAAAATGCAGGCCACGGTCCTGCCCACGGCCTATTTCGGTTTGAAGTGGACAATGTGAACCTAAGGAATGATTTAATCATGGTGATGCATGAAAGTAACTGAAAGGCGGATTTACTGCTCTAATCTTTTCATGGTGCTTAATTTAATTTTTGTGTGCTTTATTGCAACACTGATTCATCAGGTGAGTGGGAGGGAGGCTTGCACAGTACAGGTGGTTCAGTTTCCATTGCTGGATTAGATATTTCTCAAGGTGCTTTCTTGGCTACAGCAGGAGAAAAATGGCTCTGTGTCTGATACAGTGTTGTGGTTTGAAATCCAGGATATCTCTAGGGAAAGGCAATTCCTATAATCTCTAACATGCAGTGTTTGAAATTGTGTGCCATGCTCAGAGCAAAACTGAGACTCAACTAATTCTTATTATAGATCATAAAAATTTCAGTTAAACTAATCTGAATTGGGCTAGACTCGCTTCATATCCGAGAGAGCTGTTATCTGCTGGAGGCAATTGTGAGATTGTCAGCATTGCCAGTGCTGAAGGTCTTTTAGTGCTGGATCTGGGGCTGAAGAGGTAAAAATGAAACTGCCCTGAAGTGTGTCAGCAGGGCCCTGCTGCTTCTGAGCTGCAGAGCACAGACCTCCCTCTGCAACAGCATAGATCTCCCTCTGCAACTGCACAGATTTGTGCTATTTGATCTCCTGTTTTGTTTGGGGGAAAAGCTGCATTTACTGTTTTTTTTTTTTTCTCCTGACCTCCTTGCCTTTGGAGTGTTAACAGCACTATGTTTTCTCATCTAGAAATGCTGCTTCTCATGCCTCCACTCCTCAACGTGAGATGTCTCTGGTAGCACATTGTAGGTGTTTGTGCATGCCTGCTGCGGTTACTAAGGTAAAGGAAACAAGAATCAGTTCAGGGAATGGGAACAATCCAAATACCAAATACACGCGGGTTTGGGCAGGAATGGCAGTGACCTGCTGTGCCAGCGCGTCTCAGTGTGAGTCTGGGCTTGCTCAGTTCTCATGCAGGCTCCTGACTGTCACTGCTGGTGTTTATGCTGTGCTTTAGAACACCAGGCATCTTGAGACTAAGCAAACTCCTCCCAGGTGCTGCTCAGCCCTCATTTGGAGCTGTGTGGTTGTGGTGCATTTAATTGTGCAGGGCTGTGTCTAAATCACAGGCTCTGCCTTCATCCCAGCTCCTCCCCACCACTTGGGCTCTTTCTGGTCATGCAATGAAGGAGGAAGGAGACAACTATCCTGGAAAACGCCCTTTTGATAAGTAGCTGCTGAGCCTCTGAGGAGGACTAAGGAACCGTGTACAACCTGCTCAGGTTTCCACATTTCTTAATTATTGGGATACTCTCTCTGCTGAAGGCGTGGGAGTGTTGTGCTTGCATCGGGCTCTAGGTAGTGTGTATGTATCTGTGTAATACAAAAAGATCAAGGGACTAAAGAGGAATATTCTGCAAAATTGGAAGCAGCTAACAGCAGGCTAGTAACAGTTACCTGTAAATGGTTTCTGCCAATCACAGAAGGAGAGTGATGAAAAAGGGGGATTAAATCTTTTTTAGGTTAGAATAGTCCAGCTGCTTATGTGGGTTTTTAAATTTCTTTCCAGCTGCATAAAAACCACGAGCATATCCCTTGTTCTTTAGTCTCAGTTTTCTGTAGTGTTTGTAGAGCTACAGTTGAAATTGTGCCATTTTTTCCTTAACACTCCTTTCAGATTGGAGGATTTATAGGTGTATAAATCAAAGTCTGAATTGAAAAGGTTCAATTCTCGTCTTTGTTTAATAAACAGCCAGCTCTATACCTGGGCTTTCCTTTTGCAGTGTGTCACTGAGGTCTGTGCTCTGTTCCAGTATCAATAACTTTACCATGCTGGCAGTCTTCTTGATAGTAGCGTTCCTATGTGTTTTGTTAAACTCCATGCCAAGCTTCAACTTACTGGGAATTCACTGCAGGGCTGTATGAGTTTGAGTGTTTTGGCAACCCAGTTCCCATTCGCACTATAATAGCATCAGTGAAAAATTAACCTGCTAAAGGCAAAAGAGAAATCCTTAATAAACCGGCATGTGTGCAGCTCTCCTTCTGGGGGGAGGAAGGGGCAAACTCAACATGGGGCTTGCCTGCTTCATCCTATCTAATCTGTCAGTGAATCAATCAATGTGAAATTGTACCCCCAAGGAATAATGTAATAGCTATTTTGTGTGTATTCCCAAACTGGAATGCTGCTGTAGTAGTGTCCTGAAGGGTGTGCTGTCTAAATCGATCAGCAGAGGCCATGATAAAAGCAGACTTGCTGCTTATCTATCAGATGTGGCACAGAGGCATCGAGGGATGAAATGTCTTGTTCTGTATTGAGTGCAAGCTTTAAATGTGAGCTTGGTCCCTCTGCATCCCAGCACTTCAGGCACAAAAGCAGTGCTCTGATAGTGCTCCTTCAGATTTCTCTCGGTAAAATGGTGAGATTGCTCTGAAAGGCACTTTAATTTTCATGGCAATGCATTTTGTTCCAGACAACTGTTGTAGTGTCATTGTTCCTTTCCACCTTCAGTGCTGCAGAGGCAGCTTGGCTTTTGTTACCTGTGTTGTTTGATGCCAGTTAAGAGTGCAAAGCCTATGCTAGCACTGCATTGTGGAATTGATTTGCTCTTTTCTCGGGTTAAAATGACAGGCAATTCTCTCCTCACAGCAATAAATTACCATGTCCCAGTGAGGAGAGGAAGGGAATTCTGCTCTGTTTCATGGTCTGGATAACTGTTGATCATTGTGAATAATCTTGGCAGAATGAAAATAACAATTTAAATTTATTTTTTGTTATTGTTTTCATATTTTTGCACTTTCTCTTTTTGGTATGACTTCAGCATCAGGAAAGAATCTCTTTTATGTAGCACTAGGAGGTGACTTTATCAAACATTGCACAGTTCATTTGAGGAACTGTTGCTGGCTCATCTGTAAAATTCCTGAAATGTGAATGTGAAATTGCCACTGGAATTAGTGCTCCATCAGAGTGGTTATTCTGGCAAGCTCCTGGCGTGGATGCAAATAAATGAGATTTCCATTTTATAAGATGAATCTTTCTGTCTTTTCTTGCTGTGTTGCCTTGTAAAAGAACCTCACACACTGCTGCAAGCCTGACAGTTGCTGATGTAGCGAATTATTTTTTTCCCTTACCTTACGAAGGAAAGTAATATGGATTTGCATTTTCATGACCTTTTCTTTCATATATGGGTCAAAATCAGTTCAAGTCTAAGCAAGCAGTTGTGGGGGTTTTTTGGGGTTTGTTTTGGTTTTTTTTTTTTGTAAATTTGTAAATCCTTACTTGGACTATGAAGGCTTTCAGTGAGCACTGAATGCACTATACAAATTACAGCATTAAGTGGGCAAGGCAGTAATTTAAACTGCCTTCCATGGAGCTCTGTTATTGTAATCTGCAGCAGAATGCAGGCATGTTAGATATGAAATACACAGTGTTTGTATTTTTCAGTTTTGTTTATAGTAGATTTTCTTCTTTCAATTTTCATCTGTCATTTGCCCCAGCCTCCTTGTCTTGCTCTGCTTTTGTAACCTTCCTCATTGAAGAGGAGATACGATGTATATAAGATTGTTTTGTTTTAATTCAGGTTCAGGGGATGCAAACAAGGCCAAATTTCTTGGTTGTTGAGCATGTTTTTGGGGTTGTGGGGTTTTTGTGTTTGGTTTGGTTGTTTTGGGTGATAAACCTCCCAGGCTTTGCTGCCTGTAATCAAACTGCTGCTGCTGCCTGAATTTCTCTCTGGACTCCAGGTCATGGGAGGCACCTTGGCACACCTGCAGCCATTTATTAATACCTGCACTCATTTATTCATACACCTATGCATTGCAGTAGACTCAGGGAGCTCCACTTGTGGACAAGGCTGGAGGCTGCTTAAACCAAGCCTAGACTGTCAGGCTTCTAACCTAGTTTTTCCCAAGCTGATGTTCAAGTTCTGGCTTGTGGAATCCCTCAGCGTAGGTGCTGAGAGCTTTCTTTTCCGAGAGGGTGAGGTGTGCTGAGAAGCTGGGAGGATCCCCTAGCCATGAGTATATCTGAGAAGTGTAGTGTGGGGTCTCATTTCTGAGTACCCTGAGAAGGTACACAGCCAGGGTGTGTCAATATCAACTTTCCATGCCTCCTTCATCCTCTCTCTGGATTATTGTGTTCCTGGGTGTCAAGGTCTCTTATTGGAAATTCACACAATATTTAGAGCAGTATTGTTTTGGATTCTGCTGGGCTGTTCTTTAATAGAAATAAAAATAATCTCATTATGTAAGCAAGATATGGAATACCTTGTCTAAATGAACTAAGTGGGTGCAACAGTGCCAGTTTTATTCTCTTTGAACAGGTGCATCCTCATGAAGGAAATAGAAGGCAGGTAGGTAGGGACCAAGTGAGAAACATTGAGCAACAACAGACTGTGACTCAGAAGCTATTTAACCATAATAATCCCCACAGCACTAGAGGTTCTTTTTCCCAGAAATGAACAATATGCTGTTCTCTGCCATAAAGCTGTTGTCAGCTGACATTATTGTGTTAACATAAAACTTGATGTTATCCACAAGATTCACAGTTAGCAGGAGAAAGCACTTCCAATGCTGGCTGCTAATTATTACTAATGCTCTCCTAGTTGTAGAAAACCAATATATTAAAGATATTTCCTGCTTTATATTTTATTCCTGATGGATGTCATGCTTATGTTGTGTTAAAAATGCTTCTAATATCACTCCAAGTATTACCAAGCCAGCTTTTGATTTATTTAGGAGAACACAGAACGGCCATTTACCAAATGCCTCTCTTGAGTACCTATTGTAGATGCTTTGTCTTTTTATTATTCAGAGTAGGAGTGTGAAAATTTATGGCTTTTATTTTTTGTTTATTGTGACCTTCTCAAAGTCTGTGTGTTTTCCCATTGACTTCATGGCAGCCAAGTGCTTTTTATCCTGTATGTCTCTTGGAGAAATCAGGTTAATGATGTATCACTAGCCAGAGAGAGCTTTTGCTGAAAGCACACAAAGGCAATAATTTACCTTGTGATTTTATAAAATGCAGATTTTGTTTCCTCATATAAAAAATGGAATCTGTTGAGGTGAAGGGAAGTCACCAGCAAACTGGTACTCAAGTACTCTCTCTGCAATGCGAGAGGGACTTTGCAGTACCATTAATGAGATTCTCCTATTTTCTCTTGGAGATGTGGTATTGAATTTAGAAACAGAATTTGAACAATTTTCCACTAAACATCTCACTTTTCTGCTCACTGAATAGCTACCAACCCTTATTATTTAATAGCTAGCTTCACTTTTAACTGATAGAGTTTCATGGAGGTAAGATAATAGCTCTGAAAAGGTAAGATTTTTTCTAGACACTGTTTAATTTACTGTAATTATATTAAGTGCTAAATTGAAAGAGGCTTTTCTAGTTAAGATGAGGATAATGAATAGTTGTGTGTTATTACCATAGCCACGATGGTGGAAGGAAGAAGTGATTTAAGTTTTGCTCGAGACAGAAAGAAATAAATTCTGCCCCAGTGTGGTCCTTAATAATTTATTCCCCCTCTCTATCGCTGACTCTCAGGTTTTGCTAGAAGAGTTTTCTGCCCTTTATACCTCGGAGATGCAGCAGTTTATGAAAGGAATCAGCAGGCACTCCAAGTGAAAATGGCTGTGGAAATAGAGTGAAGAACCAGATTGCAGCCTCTGGCCAAGCCTGGAGCTACACAGGCGGGGGCACACACAGCAAATGCCATTGCAGCTCTGAAGGCACTGCAGTGTAGCACGGCTCCCCGGAGGCTCTGCTCCCTCCGTGCTTTGCCCACACTGCAGAGACAGCCGTGGTTTGCTGCTCTTTTCTCCTTGGAGCAAGTTGCAACATCTCAAGTCCCCAGGCAGGTTGAGTGGGTGCATCCCAGCTCTCTGCCATCCGCCAGCGCCCGCCTCTGCTGCTCTTCCCGCACTGGAGCTGCGGCAGCTTCCCTCCATTGCCCTTGGTTGACAGCCCGATCAAATCACAAGGTGTGCAGAGCTCTGTGCCCCATGTTAAACACACCAACTCGCTGTCTTGGCATATTGGGTGAGATTGAGAATGGCATCTTTTATGCCGCGTCTGTAAGCACATCCGGCCTCTCCATGTGGATAAAAGCCTTTTATCTGGGGCAGGATTTCATTGTGTCTTTGGAAGTTGAAGCTGTTAAGGGGAAAACCAAAGCATGATCCCTTGTTTATTCATCTCTGTACCATGGGGTTCAAGACACCACTTCTGTGCTGTGCTCCATGCACTGGCTTTCCTGCTGTCCTGCTAGGACTGCTGCCAAGCTGATCTACAGGGACTTGTTCCAAAGAAGTGTTTATCTCCTGGGAGTTGCACTCGTGCCGTGCTCTTACCTCTCCAAGTCTATCAAGAGTGCCTGTGATTGTACTTGACACTTGTGATCTGGGCCAGATGTGAACCCCTGGGGAAAGGCAGTGTGTGAATTATTTAATCTCTTGAGCATTCCAGGCCCCTGTATAAAAAGCATTAAGCAATATGGGACTTTTTCTTGCTTTAAGAGAAGGTCTGTTTCAACCTTGCTTGAACTCTCAGAAAGCTGAGTATTTTGAACACTAAACTTCATACTATTGTTCCAAATTCACTGAAGTGCAGTTGTGGGGGGGACCAATGTAAGCAGTGTTTGCTCCCAGGGGGACCAGAAATATTCCTGATAAACCTTCTGTTTCCTTCCCTTCTCTCCCTCATTCCCTTCTCCAGTAATTTGGCTCTTCTGGATTGAGACAGGTTGAGGCAATGCAAGTAGGATAATTTTGTGGTTTGGGCATTTGGCTTTGAAATCAGGAGATCAGTGTTAGTTCCTGCTTCCAGCGCAGGCCTCCTGAGATTGCACCTCTGTGCCTCTGTCTGCACCGGAAAAAATAACAAAGTAAGTTTTGGGGTTGGGTTTTATTTATTTTCCTGAGTTGGCCTACAGTTATGAGGGCAGGGAGAGGGTCTGATCTCTTCTTGGGGTTATTTGGCATTCTCTGCTGGCCCAGTTCCAACCGGAATATGCCTGTTTGCTCTCTGGATAAAGCTACTAGGAAGTCTTCACGTACATCTTTCTTGTTTCTTTTTTTATTCACTAGCATTTTTTTGTCATGCTTTTTGCTTTCATTTAACATCAAAATTAAATGGTGAGTTAAGTAGTGTAGCTTTCAATAATATGTAGAAAATGAGCTGAGCTGCACACATAGATGGTGCCCATAGGAAGTCTGGAATTATCCCATAGAGTTTTTAATGGGCAGTCCTACTGTGCTGTGAGCTTTTGGCTCAGTGAGGCTGTCTTAGATGAGCTACAGATTTGACTCCCAGTACTGTAAATATCTGTGCCATTTAGCTTTGAGTACCAGGAAATGAAACGGCATGTGAAATAATAAAAAGGTTTATTTTACCCAAGTCAGTATAACAATATTTTCTTCGGGCTGATTTGGAAGTGGACTTTAGAAAAGTTAAGTGGAGAAGAAATGCAGTGTTTTGGGAAATGTTTAACAAGCTGCACGACCTGCCTGTTGCTGGTTGCTCTGCTGCTTGATCACAGCACAGCGAGGTGCAGGGCTCAGGTAGCTGGAGAAAGGCTCTGCAACAACTTGGCTGGTAATCTCCTGAGGTGCTTATCTGTGAGAAAGTGGGCTCAGGTAGGAAGGTTGGAGTTCACTTTCTGGACAATGTAACTTTTTATTTGCATCTTGGATTTTAAAGCCAGCTGTATCAGTCCTGTTGATCTCATTTGACTTTGCATCTGCAAGGATTTTAGCCTGTGAATCACATGTAGTGATTTCCAGTTGAATTACAGCATTTTCCTTAGGCAGGTGGTGCATTTTAATTTTTGGTGGTGATAGGTGCTTTCTCTCTAATCTGGCGTTCTTCTACCTTCTTTTTTCCAGCTTTCTGACGTCTTTTCTCGTTAAGTGATTGCAGACTATGATCAGGTGAACCCTTAAATGTGTTTGACTAGTTAAGTAGTTTGAATATCTTAAGTCTCATTGCAGTTGATTTAAGACTTGGAGACAGCCTTATGTTTTTTTTACTAAGTCCTTTCCAATTTTTCTTGCTGCTGTATTTCAGGTAAGGATGAAGATTGCATGTGTTATGTCAACAGCGATCTTGCAGCTGTCAAAGACAGAAGTAAGGCTGCATTCTGGCTCTTGCTCTTTTTGTTCCTTCCACCCTTGTTTATGCTTCCAGGAATTGAGCAAGCCCTGTTCACCCACGATATTGCATTTGGCATTCAGACTCTGTTAGTTATCTATAATTCTTTATAAATCAGAGCTGTTTTGGAAAGCTAAGGTTTGTGTCTGGACAGGGAGGAGGGGGCGTTTTGGTCTGGTATGTGGCAACACAAAGTTATTTATCAAAGATTGTGCTCTCTGCACTTCAATAATCTGCTGACATTTTGCCAGCAATAAAAAGGTCAACGAAAAAAGTAAGTTACTACAAATCATGGCATTTGGTTGTTCTCATTATAAAACAGAGCATGGTTTCCTTGGGACAAAATTTCTGCCATCCCCAGCTTTATAAATGATGAATTACCAGCTGATACAAACACATAAAAATGAAAGAGTAGCTTTCTTTTGAAGTTGCTGGTCTGTATTCCAGTGATTTGTCCTTTGCTGAAGCAGGGTATGGGGAAGATGCAAGAAAGAAGTGTCCCTTGTTAAATACAGTAGTAGAAAGAAATTATGAGAAGCTGATACTTAAAAAAATGAGACATTAAGTTGGTTTAAAAGGCCAAAATAATCTCTATAGTCTAGGGTTCACAAAATGTTACATATTCCTAATTTTTAGGAATGGCTTTCCATGTCATCTGTTAAGAACGCTCTGTTATGTCCAAAGCACAGTAATTCAGTCAAATGTAACGTTATATCCTTCCCCCCTCCCCTTTTCCTACGAAGTTCCCTATTGATTTTTGTCTCTGACATGCCTGAGCTTGAAATTGCAGTTCTGTTTTTTCTTGTAACACCAAGTGGTGCTTTCTGATACAGAGATCGCTGTGTGAGGCAAGGCTCTGGCATAAACACAACAGTGGTGGTTGGGCACTGGATAGGCATCAGCAGTCAAGTTGGAGATTCTTGAACATCATCCCTGATGGGGAGCTTGGGGTGGATGTGAGGGAAAAAGGAAAAGGTGACTGTTTGTGTGGGTAGGGTCATGAGTGTTAGTGCTGTGAATTAGGGTAGTTTGTTAGTTTGTACAAGAAGTAGCAGAGCTGGAGTATTTTTGTTACAGAAAATGAACAAAAGTGTCTTACAGGGGTGTGCTGGCTTGTTTCTCTTGCAGCAGGGTATTTGCTGCTACCCTTTCCTAAAGCGTCTCAGCAGATACCCAAGAATGCACACCTAAAAAAGCTGAATTATAACAATTATATGGCCATGGTGGATAGAGGAATTGTGTAGTGCAGTTCTACTGCCAAATTCCAAATTAATTTGAATGTAAATCCTTTCAAGAAAAGGAGTGTAGAAAGGTCTGTATTTGGGGGATACAGCTTTGTAGTCTCTGACAGATATAATCAGTTTTTTAGGTTTTTACAGTGTTATTACATGAAAGTCCAGTGGACAGAAGCTGCATATTTATCTACCCAGGAATTCAATATTGCTATTAATTGGTGTTAGAAACAAGCCAAATCTACTTGAAATAGATTTTTTTTTTAAAATGCTCTTTTGCCATTTGAATTACTTCAGCCAAAGCACTCCTGGATTTTACTTTTTTACAGTGTGTTGTATATGTTGGTCCTGGCCATGGTTGATGCCTTGTAAAATGCTGAAATGTGCTGGAGCTGGAGTAACTCACTGGCTGTGAGGGGGCTAAAGGAGCATTCCCAGCTTCCCAAGGAATATGGGGAATTCACGCCTCCTCTTCTAGCCTTTGATATTTAAATGTTTTAAAAGGTTGTGCAGTGTGTTTCTGTACTTGCTTTGTATCAAACAGACACTGCTGCTCCTTTTCACCCAGCAGATGTGTGCAGGGTACCTAAGCAGACTTCAGAGAAAGCCCCTAAGGGTTTGTGTTTAGCACAAAAAGTACAAATCTTGAGCTTTGCCTTAAAAGTAACTGTCTTAGGAAGACTTACATCTGGAGGTCATTCTTTCCTCTCTATGCTCATTTCTACTGTAAGAAAGGATGCAGAAGGTTTCCCTTGTGAAAGCATCCAGCGCTGTTCTGTTTGAGTTTGTGTGCTCCTGCTCTCTGGAGTGTGTCTCTCACAGAATACAGTCATTTCCGCTCCTAAATTCTTTGTTTAACCAGCACTGGCAGGCTGAGAGATAAAGGTGGAAACTTGGAACAAGACTGGAGAAATGGTTCTAATTTTAAGAAAGTTTGAGTTGAACAGGAAGGGAGCAGGTGGGCAGGACACTCTGGGGCAAACACACAGTGTAATGTGTGTGCCTGTGTGCATGCTGCAGTCGCATCTTCCTTACAAGTCTGTTGGATTGATGTGACATTTCTCATTAATCAGACATCGGTATTATCCTGGGAATTTCTGTGGCTTGTCTCCACCCCCCATAAAACTGGACTTAATGAGCAGCTTCTGGAAAGTGAGGGGAAAAATACGTCATGCCTGCCACTGTTTCCTTTCACTGCTCATTTAGTGGGCCTTTTCTTGGTATATTCAGTAGTTCTTCATAGACTTTGGAAAGATTGTTTACAAAAGAAATTTATCAGGTTACATTTTTTCATAAATGTAATTCAAGGAAATGTCTCCCACTGCTATTTAAAAACTAAGATGAAATCAGGCAGTTTTTTGCTGCTATCAGAGGCTATGCCAATGGCCATAGAAAACAAAGAGGAAGCCAAGGAAAGAAAGGCAGGGTAATACCATGGCATTTGAAACACTATTTTGTTTTTTCATTCAGATATTTTTAGCTAATGGTGATTTTTTTTTTTTCCTTTACATGAGTTGGTGTGTTGTGTCAGTGGTAAAAGCTGCCAGTGCAAATGTCTGTCCCAGGAAAAAGATACCAATTGACATTGAATACATTCCAGGGGCTGCTGGATAAAATTATGTTAAGAAATGCTTCAGCAAGTCTCCTCATTAGTAGTAAAAAATCCAGATTAAAAATTGCAGCCCTAGTAAAATCAAGGTATAAGTAGTCTTGCAGCAGCCCAGAGCTTTTGCTTTATTTCCACAGCTATCTTCCTGCAGCTTCAGGCACCCCACTCAGGCAGACAGGTTGCTTTGCTTTGTTTGCTGCAGTCCTTGCCAGGAGAAGTGATCTCAACACTTTCAAAGACACTGATCGATTGTTTCCAGTCTCTCCTTGGCTTGAAATGGATTTTTTCTTTTTGATTCTATGTATCCATTGAAGTCCTGATCTAAATCCCACTGAAGTTATGTTGGTGGGGGGGACACTGGGGAATGGGCACAGTTGGACAATGGGAATAAGCAGAAACTTAAATGCATGGGTTGTACTCATGGCTTGAATATATAAAGGCATTATTTTCATACACATTTGGGCTGTCATTTTAGTCCAGTTTCTCTGAGCCTTGTAGCTTTCATGGACTGACAGTGTGATGCGACGCTGGGGACTTGCCATGTTTGTAGGCGCAACCAGGACATTCCCTTTACTAGGTGTTCATGAATTTTTCCAGTGTTCTACACAACAGCTCCTCTACAAGTGTAAAATGTCACAAAATGTGTGTAAAAACAGGGTGGAGTACCTTCCCTGACTCTCCCAGGGCATGCAGAGCAGTTACCTTGTGCTGAAAAAGTTTTCTACAATGAAGTTTTATTTTCCAAGCCCCCAGCATGGTATGTATTCAGCACTACCCCTTCTGGAGCATGCAAAACTGGGACCAATTCTACAGTGTATTTAAAAAATAATAATAATTTAGCACTAGAGACACACACACAAAAAAATTCCCATTCCTTGCTGGATAAATGAAGGCAGCCCCAAGATTGCTATCATTTATATGTTTTCCTTTCTCAGTGCTGTCGCTGGGGAAAATAACAGCATGCCTGCTTGCTGTCCAGAGAGCTGCTGTGCCAAAGCAAATAGTTGCAGCAAGTGGCAAGCAGAGAAGGCACCAAGGTATTTGATAGATGAGTGTTCCTCCCCCAAGCAAAGAGGAGCATTTGTGAGAAGCTAGTAATATATTGTGGTTGAAATGGCCCATTCAGGATATAAAATTCCTGATCAAGTTGCCTAGGAGAGAGTTGGACAGCTGGAGTAGGAGCAGAAATCACAGGATAAATCAGGTTGGCATCTAAATGACTGTGGGCTCTGGACAGGCCCTGTTACCTTTTTTTTCTCTGGTGGATGAAGTCAGGGAAGATTTTACTGTGTGATGACTGGCGTTTGTTTCCCCGAGCTTCTTGCCTTCCTCTTACAGCTGCCTTGGTTCAAGAGAAACAAGATGCTGCTCCTGTTCTGCTGCTGTTGAGATTTGGCATGGCAGCAGCGTCCCAAAGCCCTTATCCTGTCCAGTCAGGGCAAGGTGCTGCTCAGACATGTCCCAGAGCTGGTGGTGTGGGGCAGGAGCAAGCTGGATGGAGAGCTGCAGCATGGCTGTAGGTGAGTGTGGCTGCTGAAGAGCTCTCCAGAAGTGGGAGCAGTTCCAGCTGGCTGTGAGGGTGCAGGCAGGCTCCTGTGCTATAGTTACAAAGGCTGCTGTTTAATTGCTGCTTCCTGCTTCGCAGGTGTGCTGTAAATTAAGAAGGTGTTTTACAACAGCAGCATTTAACTTCCTTCTATCATCTGCTTTCATTTTAGTTGAGCTGGGCTGGGATTTAGCAAGGGAGGCTTCCTGAGCTCTGTAAATCCCTTGAAAGAGTGTGGGCACTGGGTTTCTAACTCTCCTGGGGCTGACTTGATATTCCTTCTAAGCCAGGATAATTGAGCTCTTCTGCACATTTGTGCAAGATCACTGTGTCCAACATATGAATTCCAGGGACTAGTTGAGCTGATATGAGGCAGCTGGTCCATCTTCATTGTGTTTCATAATCTGAGGAATATTCTGAAAGGCTCCATGATTGCTGGATGTAAGGGAAAAGGAGTGAGTGCACAGCTGGAGGGATGTGCAGTTTGATGGGGCATTGAGCTGCTGCCCTTTAAAAATTGCTGATGCGAGAGTGGGTAAACTAGAGCCCTATTTTGGGGCTGCTAGCTGTTCTTCCAGCTTTTTTTTTTTTCAAATTTAAATGAGACAGAGACCAATTCAAGGCTAGAGAGACAGATTGCATATTGACTAGGTGTTCAAAATTAAAGGTCTAGTGTGTGGGAATAGTCAAAATAGCTGTGACGATGCTTCTCAAACAGGTACCTTTTGTTAGCGATAATATTAAAGAGTCAGGAAAATTTTGTCAGTCTTGGAGATCTTGAGGATGTTAGAAATTGTCAAACTCAGTTTAAAAATAGGAACTTTAAGGAGGGGGGTTAAGAAGCCTTCTTTACTGCTAAATTTTTTAAGTTCTAGCTCATGTTCCACGCACACATCCAAGTTTTTCTTTTCTCCAACTAGAAAAGGTTGGGCTTTTTTCAGGTTTTACTGACAAACAAACACTTTTTCAAAGCAGTCCTGTGAGGTTTAACAGGAAAAAAAAATACTGTGAAATTGATTACAGAGTGTGAAATCCTGGCAACCTTAGTTGAAATACAGTAAAGCCAATATCTCTTTAGTATCCTCTTTTGCACTCCCAATTAGTGCCAGAGGAAGGTGTTTGTTTGAGCACAGGATGAATTATATTGGACTTGACTCCAAGATAGTGCCATGGATGGGTCACAGGCCTCCCCACTGGTGTGTGAGCTGTGTGGATTCATGCAGATAAGAGCAATGGACATAGGTTTGTCCACAGGAAAAGTTCAGGACTGGCACACTTACTTGTAATGTGAAGGCAAGAGCTGTGTGTGCCAGATGTTCCTCCTGTGCTGCTCCTTTCCCAGGGGCAGGCAGAGTTTGTAGCCATGTGCAGAAACTGCACCTGGTGCTTGGAGCAGGACACTCAAAGGTGCTTTTTATACAGCTGCATGCTGTGCCTTCCTTCCCTGGCTGTAATTGGCGGGCTTTCTTCAGGATAATGCTCTCGCCAGTTGGTGTGGTGGTAATTAAAGGCACTGTTATGTGTTATAATATGGTGTGTTGTGTACTCTTTGGAGGAAGAGGGGAAAATAGGTGAGGAAGTGGCAGCTTTGAAGAAGAGGAGTGGTTGTGCCAATTATCCTGGAGGGGTTGTTCAGCGACAGTTAATCCGTGTGAGTGAAAACAAGTCCTCTGTGATGCTGTGCCAAGGTCAGGAATTTGAGCTCCGTTTGAAGAGTGAAAGTTACAGTCTTGAGGATTAGAGCTCCTTAGAAGAAAACATCTCTTGAAAAAATTGAAGTAGAGCTTTTCCCACTGTCATCCCTGTAATCTTCTCTTTTTGATGACCGGAAAAGGACAGTGGCAGAGTAAAGACCCCATTATATGAATCGTTCCACAACTCAGGGGTCTAACACAGTGGGTTTGTGAAACTTGCCTCAGAGTATGTCCATATTCATGCCTTTGCATGCAGGCTGCCAGGGGAGATCAAGCACTGTGTGCACTTGATTTTGCAGGAAAGCAACTACTGCAAAGATACATTATCCTTTGCCATCTGCGGTGTCAACAGAGCTGAACTGATTTATACCACCTGGAGCTTCTGTTCAGTATGCTGCTGCATTTTTGGTAGGTGGAAAACAGATTCAGAAAGGTGGCTGACATGATTTTGTCTGTGATTTCTCATGTTGCAAGCAGGATTGAGTCAGGACTTAATACATTGGAGGTTGAGCTACATTTGAAATACAATTCTAGTAGCTGGTAATTTGGGGTATCTAGTTCACCATATGAGTCCCTCTATTGTGCAGAACAAGGTCATCTTCCTTTCTGTCTGTCTTCTGCTTATTTAACCAGAAACTATCTTGTAAACATTTTGTTCAATATCTGACATCATTTTCGGTTCACTTCTTATGTGGGTTATATGTGTTTGTGGCCCCCTGCCCACCTCTCCACCCACTCATTGTTAGTGGGTATGTTCTAGAGGCTATCCAGAGATTGATATTTCATTTTAGTCTCTGAAAAATGATAGATTGGTTCCATGATAGACTGCAGTTTGTAGCACATGTGATCTGTGATGCCAAGCAGGGAGACGCCCCTTTCTCATTACACTGACCTTGCTGATATGTAATCACACTCATTGTAGTAAGTACTAGTGCTGTGTATCCATAGTAGAATATAAATACAGTACTTTCTGTATGTAGCTTTTTTCTTTAATGTAGTAATTTTGTATAAATGACACTGGTCTCATGCAGAGATGGCTATCTGCCTGTATAAACAAACATGTAAGGCCTTGGATTTTGAATCTCATTGACTTCATTATCCACTTATATTGCTGTGCTTTAGCAAACAAGGGCCCAGTAAATAAAATGGCATAAAGTAATTTACACATGCCTCTCCTGCAAAGTGTGTGTATGGAAGGTAGTTGTTGGGCCTTAGTATCTGTGAGCGTTAAAGGCTGGTTCATTGAAAGAACCAAGTTGGATGGATGTTGGTCCTTGCACCATCAGTATCTCTAGTGCAGTGTTGAAATCAACACTGAGGATCTGAATTTCTTTGGAAATGCCTCCCAGTAACTTCTTTCCTTATTGCTGATCCATCTGGGAAAAATTGCTACCATTTGACTCTTTTTTTAACTTACCTGTAATTTACTATTTTCTCTCAATCTTGGGTTGTTTTTCCTTGCATGTTTCTGGTGATACTCCCTTCTGTCACTGAGGCACTGTAAGCTTCATTAATATGTTCCAAAGGCAGTGGAAAACCTGAAGGGCTGTATTTGATCAGGAGTAAAATACCATTGTCAGACAGTAGGATCTTTCAGAGGGAATATCCCACTGCTCACATATAATTGAAACCAGGCTTTTCCAGAGTGTCTCACTTGCACACTGGAGAGCTGTGAGTATAGGCACACCCTGTAATTGCATAAATCAGAATGAATCTAAGGGGGACAAAGTCTATTGAAGTTATATTTTGGAAGGCAGGATTGCTGTTAGTGTTTTGAGGTTTGGTGGTTTTCTGAACTGTTTGTGAAGAGAAAATCTACCATTGCTCTGAGAAGTCCCTGTGCATATTCCTGAGAGGGGATGTGCGGAGGCAGTTTTGGGAATGGGGTTTGGGGCTCCCTTTGCTGCTGCTGAACAGTCACTCACACCAAGACAAGCACCAGTGCTGTGTGGCATGCACCAAAGCCAACTGGGCAGAAGGGCAATTCAAATCAGATAAAGCCAGTTCTTGAACAGATTGAGCTCTATGCTTTTCTAAATCAGAACATAAATGTCAAATTCCTTATAAATACCAGGCAGTGCACAGCTGAACTGACCTGGCATTACTGTTCTGGTCTGATGGGTGTGAGAACAGGGTCAAGCTGTTCCCCCATGAGCCAGAAAGATGGAGAAATATTGTGGGTTTGCTTCTCAAAAGCAATTGTCTGCATTTCCCCCAAGCCTGAAGCAACGGGTCACTCTCTCCTTAGCATGGTGAAGAATGTGTCTAGTCAGCACTGGGGGAAATTCTGGAATAGTCCACGAGTGCCAGGCATGCAGACACAATACCGTCATTGGCAAATCCGCGGGAATAGCTTTGGAGTGCTGTAATGTGGGCTGCAAATTGCAAGGCTGACTCCTTACACAGACCACAGATCCATCACTTTGAAATGTCAGGCCTTTGTCACCCAAAATAGTCTTTTGTCTTCTTTTTCCTTGAGTGATACATGGAATTTTTTTCTCTTTTGCTTTGTGTCTCACAGTATAGTTGGAAAAGAGCCTGTACAGCTCACACTGAGAAGCTCAGCTAGGAAGAAAGGCTCCTTCCTAATGGCTTGTTGACCAAAGAGATGCAGGCACAGTTGAGCTGTAGTCAAGGCAGGAAATCAAGAGGCAGCTCTTGGGACTCCTGGTAGAGTGTTGTGATGTTCTGCCCTGCAGCAGTGCTGTGTCTGTAGGGTCTAGGAGAGCCCCAAACCAAATTTCCCCTTTTCAGTGGCTGGAGCGTGGCCCAGACTGTCAAATTGGCACTTTCAGTGGCAGGACTGTGAGAGTGGTCTCCCTCCCTCCCACTTAACTGCATGAATCAGGCACGTGTGGATCGTCACAGTATGTGGTGTTCGAGGGAGCTGTGACCCCCTCAGTTTCTCAGCTGTGGTGACTTTCTGAGCCTTGATTAAATGAGGTATGGTCCATATGTGAGTTTAAGTCTCAGAAGGGAAAGAAAAAGCAAGTTTCTATTTTTACACATGTGCTTGTACCACCACAGAATTATAGCACCTACTGAAGTGTAGTACACTTAAACTCTCGTCTGGTTTTGAGGTTGAGGACTGTGCTGCACCCTGAGAAGTGGGAGGGGATTTAGGGTGTTCCCAGTAGCATTCTTGTTTTGAGATAAGGATTGTGCTTTGCAGATACATTCTCCACTTGTGGAGTAAGTTCCACTTCCTGTGCTCTATTTCATGTTGTGAAGCAGTTTTGGAGTATGCAAACTGCATTGCCTTCAGATGAAACCAAATTGTGTTTATGATAACCAGAAGAGATAGTCCAAAGTGAAACCTGTCCTGTAACTTGATTCCTTAATCTGGATGCATCTGGAGTATTGGTAATTACAGTTCATGAGTTTGGAACTTGGTGTTTGGGAAAGGCATCAGCCTATCAGCAGCCTTGGAGAAATCAGGCTGGTGTTAAAGTTATTGGTCCATGTTCTGTGTGGGAGCCTGGAGGAGACACATTGTCTGAGGGCCTTTCACAAGTGTGGTGGAAGATGAAAAGGGCTGAAGTATTGTGGGCTATCACATTGCTCCTAAGGTTAGCCCCAGCAGACGGGAACATATTTTTCATGTGGTTTCTGACGCTGTTGAGATTTGACCAACAACTGTCAGATCTCAGTTTCATTCTCATGGGTCTTCTGTGCTCCAGGGCAAACTGGGGGCTTTTGGCCTTCTCAAAACTGGAGTTCAGTATTTGTGCTTTTTCTTGAACTTAATCTTCTAGGAGATGGTACTCTTGAGCTTTTTCACTGTCATTATTACTTACTAGTACCACAGAGGAAGCCCAGCATTCTGAGAATTATCTTGGCAGCTAAGTACATGAAGAACACACTTCAATTTTTAAATTTTATCTCTAAATATGCTTTTCCCCTTTTAGATTTGGTATCTTTCCAATATAATTTAATTTCTGGTGAAAAAAAAAGGTGGGTCGACAAGGGTTTAATTTTTTGGTTTTGTTCTTATCTCACCATTCTTCTATTCTTCCTGGATTTGTTTCACATGCACAAGTTGATTCTATGGAAGGAGGTGTACAAACCAAATCCCCTCCATGCTCCACTTTGTTGTTTTTTGGGGTTTTTTTTCAAGGTATGAACATAAATGCTTCTTCCCCTTTTAACAGGAGTCAGGGTATGAGCACTGTGTGTAACTCTGAGCGAGTAGCAGAGGAAAGTGGATGTGTCCCTATTCATAGCAGGATGTGGATGTGCCCCTATCCAGCACTGAAGAGTAGCTTTTCCTGAGCAAGTTTGCAATGCCTCTCTTAGCACTGTCATGTAAGTCCCTTTTTCATATGACACTGTCCCTTTCAAGTAAATTAAGGAAACTCAGCAGCTCTCATTTCCACCCTGAGACATGTGAAAGGAAGTGGTGTATTTCTGGCAATGTATTAAATAAAATCCCCACTTCAAGCATGACTTTAGCAGAAAAAAAGAGGATATTCCCTCCCTAGCCCCATTAATGTAGCTTGTAATTGATTGACTCTGTCATGTGTAAAGCTTGAAAAGTCTAGTAAGAATCTTGTTAGCATGATCAGAGTTGAATTTGACAGAGTTAATCATCCCATACTATTTTCTTATGCATCTTAACATTGCATAGAGGTTATGCTAGTGAAATTAGGGCCTCATTTTCTGAGACACATAAAACCCTGGGGCTATATCCCTAAGAATTCACATGTGGGGGCCCAGTCATGATATTTCCCAACATTATCACATCACTGGTGCCTTTGCAAAACTCTGTGTAAATCAGGGTTGGAAAGTCTGCTCCCATGTATTGGTTTGTAGGACAGAGTCACAATGTTCAAAGGTGTGAGCTTCTACCAGCCCAAAAGAAAGGATTGTAAACAGAGTGTTCGACTTTTGTTTTGGGAGAAGAGGACCAGCAGCAAGTGTACAATTAAGGAAGTGTACACTGCTTGACTGTCAGTACTGTCAGCATTCATATTGTGTTTTCTGCTTGGTCTTGGACCAGGAATTGTTTGCCATGTGAACCATTCGTTTATATCTTTCTAATACCAGGAAGTTTTAAATATAAAAAAACCCACCATTGTTTGAGTTGGCTCTGAGCAACACTCGTAAAACCTTTAATGGCTCTGAAGGAGGGCAAGAGCTCAATGGCTCACTATTCCATCCCTTCTTTGTAGGGACATCCTCTGCCAGTGCTTCTCTCCATCCACTCTTAGGCTATTGCTCTTTTTGGTAACACAGAGACTGCATGGTCAGACCCCCAGTCCTATTTCATGGGACTTGTGGGATAAGGTTGGTTTGGTTTTTTTTTTTGGGGGGGTGGTTTGTGATAGCTGTGTAGGTGTCAGTGGAACAGCTCTAGCTGACCTCAATTCCAAAATCATCTTTTTGTGCTGCAGCTGTCTGCTGCTAGAGTCCTTACTGTAAAATGTCATATGGACCAGAGGCAGCTCACAGCTGTCACCCGAGAACTTTATGTTTTACCAGCAGCTTGAGTTTCTTTGTTTTCATAATGTTGAGTGAACCTGTTTTGAATTTCACTGGAGCAACCAGGGACACTGACTGATAACCTCAGAGCATCCTGTAACTGAATCTACATCAGCAAATTTACACAGACAGTCTTGTCACTGAACTCCTGAGGGGTAAAGATGGAGCTCTTCTTCAGCACTCTATGCATTATGCAAATGATACTGCAAGTAATAGGGTGGTGTGAGGACAAATTCTGATCCTTTTTTCTTTAATATGCTCATCTGTTTTTCTTTTAAATAGTTGGGTTTTTTTTTAATTTTGGCAGCTAGGAAATAGAAAGTTGTTGCTGTTTGGCTAGAGCAGGCTGGTGTAGTCTAAGTTGTTGCTTGTTGACTTATCCTTGCACAACTCCCAGGAAAATGTACTGCAGGCTCTGCTCCATCTGGCTAAACGCCCCATCCTCTGTGAGGCACAAATTGAATTAAGAAACAAAGCTGTTTTCTACAGTCTGGCTGTTGCTACTCAGTCAGACACTGTTAAGAAGCCATTTTAAATATGGACCCCAAAGTTGATTTCATGTTAAGTACAAATAGGTGCTAGAAAGCAATATCTTTGTAGCTAAATGTTAAAAATGGTATTGATTTTTCCGATTGTCAGTGCCAGATTTGGATTATGAACATGCCCTGTTGTCCCTGGCAGACTTAGTTGGTAAGAAATACTTTTACATGTTATTCAGGAGCCTGCCTATTGGCAGCAGGATTCTCGGAGATCTATGGGAGGATAGTGCAGAAGGCAATTTTCCTCAATGAATTACAGCTGTACTGATTACTGAAGAGTGGAAACAGCCTTGCCTGTCCAATGAGGATGGGTGTTAGAGTGGGTTAGCTGATCATCAGTTAGTTGGAGTGTGCTGCAGTTTTGGATGGAGTCTGTTGGCTGTGCCGTGAGGAGGAAGGGACATGCGGTCGTGCAAGGGATGCACAAGGTAAGATGCTGTGTGAGGGACAGACAGGATTAGGTGACTAGGTAAGGGACAGGTTGGGGTTTAGCCAGTTATGCAGAAGGAAGAAAGAAGGAGAGAAGGAGTCAGAGCTGTGTGGAGCTGCCTGTGAGGAAAGGAGTCAGTGCTGTGTGGAGTTGCCTGAGAGAAGGTGTGAAAAGTTTTTAAAAAAGGACTGGTGATGGTGCTGCTGCCAGTTGTGTCTGTCTGGACAACTGCAACAGAGATCTTGTTTGACTTTACAGAATTACAATGTAGAAAATCACAGACTGAATTTTGCAAGGCTATCTACCTGGCAAGCAGCTCTAAAATAGGTGGGATGGGGCAATCCTAATCTAGTGTTAGGGCCGGGCACAGGCAATAAAGACTGCCTCTCCTAAGCCTTGGTGATGAAAGAGTTTGGGAAGCAAAGTGCTATTTTAGCAGATGTATAGGTTTAAACAAAGTAAAGTGAAGCTGCCAGCCCTTTCCCAAGTCACACTGATGTCCTGAGTGTGGACACTTCCCCAGGAGCCCAAAGGTGCATCTCTCAGCTTACCCAGCCTACTTCTCTAGGCTGAGACGGATCTGTTGCAGGGTTTGTGGCCAGCTGCCAAGGCACCTACTGGTGTTTCAATGGGAAAATCCCCCAGGAAGATACATGATAAAAATGGAATTCCCTCTCCCCTAAGGTCACACAATATGAAGCTGTCTACTGTGGGGCTCAAGGGGAAATGATTCATGAGGACCTTGGGAATCTAGAGCTGCACCGCTGAGTCTGTCAGGTGTACAAGACGAAAGCTCTGATGTTTCTACAATTGCAAGCTAGAAGGAAGTTTGGGATAGCATTGCCGTTTTGGCCTCTCTTCTGTCATCTCCCTGCCCCTTTGCAGCTCAATCCAATCTCAAGATGGATCCAAAATACAAATATTAGTTGGGAAATTTCTGAGCAAGCAATGTTTTTCCCTGCATCCTTCTCTTGTATCTGCACCAGCTCTGTTAAATGAGGAGCAAAAATACAGAAATGCATTTAGTAATGATGTAGCTTCTTTATTTCTTTTTCCCCCTTTGTTGTTCTCAGGAATAGGCAGTGAGTGGTTGGATCATGAGGTTGCTATGGTGAGCTTTAAGGTACACCTTTGATCATAGCTGGTGAGTGCCAGCCAGCATATTAATTCCAAGCAGTCCATATGCTTCCAGACCAAAATACCTCTCTTGCTACTCTTCATTTTGTTAAATGCTTAGCCTGCAAGTTCACAGAGTACTGTGTCTCACTGTGTTGCTCCAAGAAATCAGTTTGAGTTTGCTATTTTTTTCTCATTGGAGCACTAGCTAGCAGAATTATTGCCTGAAAGGAGGTTGTAGTCAGGTGAGGGTCAGTCTCTTCTCCCAGGCAACCAGTGACAGGATGAGAGGGGATAGTCTTAAGCTGCACCAGGGGAAGTTTAGAACATTAAAAAGTTCTTCACAGAAAGAGTGGTTGGGCCATTGGAATGGGCTGCCCAGGGAGGTGGTGGAATCACCATCCCTGGAGGTGGTTAAGACTAGTGCCATGGTCTGGTTTGGTCATGGTGGTGTTTGGTCATGAATGATCTCAAAGATCTCCTCCAACCTAGTCAATTCTGTGACCCTTTTGCTCATAGACTCCTGCTACCTCAGCAAAACCCACCTGAACCAGTCTTGATTTCAGGTAATCTGCTGTAGATTTAGCTATTTAATGTGAACTTCTGGATATGCTAAACGAGACGCTGAGATACCTCCCTTGAAAATCAGTAGCAGAACTCCTACTACAGATGAAGGAGACAGGGTCAGATGATTTTGCCCCAACAAGTGCTCTGCAGCAAGGATGGCTGGGTGGTGGTTTTCTGGCCTTTGACTTCATTTGTTCTACAATGGATAAATGCCTCCTACCTATGAAAATATTTTGCTGTCCTGTGTGGTTTTATACAAATACAAGTGAAAAGCCAAGCAACAGGGAATGTGGTGCTCAGTTCTTTGCTGTAATTTATGCTCTGGTTTATTCGTCAAGGCAGCCTACGTACCCAAGAGAACAGTATGAGTATCTGTGAGAACAGAGATCAGATAGCAACGCTGCCTTGGCTTGCTGGGCTGCAGGGCTTAATCAGCTATTAGAAGATGATATTAGGAAATATAGTTTACAAAGAGACTCTGTCCAGAGAGTTTCGAGTCTTTTGTCAGTTCTAATAGAATATACAAGAGGAGGTTCTCTATTTCAGTCTAGTTCTTTTGGGTTTATTTTTTCATTGTTGTGTGCTTTTTTTTCTGCCAAGCAACTGCCTGCTGCAGCTATTTACTAGGGCTTGCTTATCTAGGCTTCATGTTATTATCCTGGTTAAAAATTTGTCATTTGCTCGTATGGTAATACCTAGAGCTTCTAATCTAGCGTCAGAGCTTCATTGTGATGGCTGTTACACAGACCATTAGTTTATTAAAGATGGGTATTTGCTGTCTTAGAACTGATGGGTTTACTTCATGATAGCAAGAAGGGACAGAACAAGGTAGCAGGGAAGCATTCACATGCAATATATCGGTGACAATGAGCTTGTTTTGAAATGGCAAAGGTTTGAGCCTGTGGGGGGAAAAGTTCTAATGGCTAGAAAATGTTGTTTTCCCCAGTAAAACAGATTATCAAACTGTTCTCATTTTTGTTGCCTCTGTTGAAGTATTTGCAGTACTTTTGTGGCATAGAATGGGTTTTGCTACTGTTTGCCGGACTGCAGCCAATTTCACCAATTACTGGGCACAAGAGGTTTCTTTAAACAGAAATTGGGAAATCCTAGGTAAGAAGTTTGCATGACAAACATTAGGCAAGTACACATTCCTTTGAATTAAGACCTGGCCTGAGCCTCTTGTAAGTCCTTGGCTTGATTTAGACCCTGCAAGCTTCTCTATCTTCCAGTACTTCTGCAACAGTTGATGCAGCTCATGGTACTCCTACTTGGCTTAAGTCTGCTGCAATTGTTTTACAAGAGGCAGCATTACTGACCTTAAAGAAATTAAATGGATATTATTTTTTAATAAATCTGAGTATTTGTCATAGGCTGAACTGGATGGTAGCATTAGCCAACCTGGGGACTGGCTGGTTTTTGTGCAGCCCTACTGAGAAGGACTGTAGAGTTACTGTGGACAAAATGTTTTAACCTTTAGGTGAGCTGACATTATGAGCACAGCAGACTGTCTGCAGGAATGCACTGTGAGGAGCTGGGAGAGCACACTGATATTTTCTTCTATCCTTTAGTGTCCTCTCAGTTCAAGGAGGTTGTGGAGTAGCTGGTGCTGAGCACATTCAGTGTATGAGGAAAACACTGCTAGCAGCAAGTTTGAGACACTTTCAGAGTACAGCACTGGGAAAGCTGAATGTGTCCCAGCAAGCACAAAGTATGGGAATTTCCCCTCCTGTGGGAATGGAGGGTTTAAATGTTATCTTCCTGATCTTAAATGCCTTCTCAGCAACCCTGCCTGTGCCAGTGGGATTTGTCCACCTACGTCTGGTGGTGTCCTTGGAAGTAAACCAGCTTTTGCATAATCGGTCTCAATAGGAGGGTGCCTAAAGATTGTGAGGTTGGGTTTGTTTTGTTTGTTGTCTTGTTTGGGGATGTATTTTTTTTCCTTTTTTTTTTTTTCTTTTTTTTTGGAACAACAGTGTATTTCTCCTGCCAGCAAGATGTCTCTTCCACCTTGGAACTGTACAGCTTGCGCTTCTGGTTTTTTACTGGCTCCTACGCTTGGCTTTCTGTTGCTGCTGCTGCTGGTGAGCTTATTTCAGAGATGTACCAGGCTTAGCATGCAGATCCAAATTTAGGTCTCTGCCTTCAAACAGAACAGAAGGTCTCCAGAAGTGACTTTTTATTGTGACTGTTCAGAATAGTTAATTGGCTTGTTGGCTGTGTGTGAGACCGCACAGCATCCTTGGAGACCTGACTGTGCTGGGCACTTGACTTTTCTTCTTTTATGCCTTCATTACTTGCTATGGTGATGGCCCTAGGTGACAGCAGTCCCAGGGAAAAGTTGGGAACAGAAGCCTTCAGCCAGGCTTGATGTGGGACTAGACTTAACTTTACTTCTCAAGATTGTGTCGCTTCATCCCACCCAGGCCTGTCCCCTTGTTAACTTCCCGGTTTCCCAATTCATTTTGTCTCTTTGTATTTCTGGTGACATGCTGGTGCTGCCTGGCAGGGAGACATATTTCCTGAGCAGGAGAAGGCAAGAAGGGGTGGAGCAGAGATAATTTCCCTAATGCAAGTTGGATTAATGTATACCTTTGTAAGGACTGTAGCTGATAGGGCTGTCTTAGCCCTTACACTGCTTTCAGTTACCAAATGGTTGGAGCTGGGACATTTTAGGAATCAGAGAGCTATTTCTGGCTTGTTTGGGTAGGAGGGGGTTGGAAATGAACAGGCTGGTGAGAAACAATGTGGCATATAACTAATTGCAAGACAAATATTGTCTTGTATGCATGTTAATTGTTTTAAAATTGGCTGCCAGTTAACTACTTAGTATTTGAAGTCCTTTATGTCTTCAAGTTTAACATCTAAACTGCAAGGGAATTGACATCTCTCTACAGCTGGCTAGAAGCACATTTTAAAAGGTGCCTGGGACTTAATTTTCCCAATGTTGTTCAGTAGTACAGTAGTAGTAAATGTATAACTCCAGGAGTCTACTTGTAGGTGTGTCTGGTTCCTGTATTTCTTTATTCCTAGACTTTTAAGGAGCTGATGTTTGAGTAAGCAAAAGCAGATCAAAAGGACTGTGTTGCTTTGTTGATTACTCAAGCCTCCTTCACTCTCTCATTGAAAGGGTTTTTCAGCACAATCCACTGCATTGCGCAAGAGCTGTGCCAGGTGAGCAGCACCCTGTGCCACAGCTACCAGCTACATGCTGCACCTCCCTTTCCTTCCAAAAGTCTTAATTTTAATGGAATTTTCTTCATTTTGATCTGGAACAGGCCTTCTGAGGGGGTTTTATATTGCTTTTTGCAATGCAGAAGTTTAGCCCAAAAAACCCAGTGAAATAAGCTTCGACTCTTGCCTCACGTGCTGTGGATCTGTGGGAGGAAGTTGGTAGTAGGTACTTGAATAATTTCCAACCTTGCATGTTAGTCTTGGGTGGAATTAAACTGCTCTAAAACGAGCTGCTGCCATGGGAACAAGATATTAATGATTTCAATGTGCTGAAGAATGCTTAGTCAGGATTTGGGAAAATAGTCACCCAAACCATTACCTCCTGTGTCTTCACTCCTTATTTCTGTATCATGATGTTCCTGCTTACAGCCTTAACATCAGTAAGTGGACATGGGAAGGAGCTAAGGTTGCCATTAGGACTCTGAGCCATTTTAGTGCAGTAATAAATGGCAGAAGTGACTCCTGAGCTGCCCTTCATGCAGAATCTCTCCCTTTGGTTTGACACCAGTGGTTCTGTGCTGCAATGGTTGCTGTTGAGGCTGTGTGAGAAGGAGCTAGGAGTGTGGCTGGTTTGTTGTTATCAGCAACTGCTGTGTTGAGGGGGGATTTGGAATAGGTCAGGTAAAGGAACAGAGGACCAGAGCTGCTCTTCTAAAGCTCGGACCTTTTAGTGAGGTGTGAAGGGTTGGGAGGGGGCTGTTGCTGGTATCCAAGCATCCCTTAAGAATAGCTCTTTGCAGAGGTACCTGGCATAAGATTGCATAGATCTGGACCAAAATGTGTCATCTTTAGGCCATCAGCTTCATCCCCAGCCTAATTCAACAGCAACCAGAGAACCATATTTTTTCTATTTTAGGGTTAAATATCTACTTGACTGGCATTTCTATGCTCAATTCATTAAAATTAGAACTACTCTGTAAAACCTCAGCCATTCATTAACCAACAAACCCGTGCTGATTTTAATTTCCATGGCTGCAATTTAATTTTGCACAAAGATTATAGCTACTTCTGTGATTGCCTTTCAGCAGGCTCACTGGTACTTTTGCCATGGCACTGTTATTACTAGCAGGGACATACTAATGCCTTCCTGCTTAAACCTGTCTGAGAATCTATTAATGGGGTGGCCTACTTCCAAATTGCAAAGAGGACCAAAAGCTCATCAGGCAATGTAAATGGTGATAATTTCAGCAAATGCTTTCTGTGTAAGGAGATTGATGTTTTAAGTGTCCCAGCAAATTGGTAATAATGATCAGCAATTCTCCACCATTCTTCACAAAGGATCGGGTCTTTGAAAGAAGCAATTAAGTGCAGCCACCTTCTGGACTGAGCTAATGTAGACTTCTCTCATTGTTCTGTAAGTTAACTATTAGACCTACAAGTCATGTTTAATGAGCTTTCTGCTTCCAACCCAGCAAGGAACCTGAAATGAAGCTGGAAAAGTACAACCAGCATTTATGGCAAGCGCCTGCTGCAGCTTTCAAACAGCACTGGACAAAGCTGTGATTTCCTTATAGTGCAAATGTGATAAACCAGGAGATGAACAATAATTTTGCAACATCTGCTGTTCTGTTGAGCTGTTTGCTCATCTTACAGGTAGTGATTGCAGGGTGAACATCAGGTGGTTCCCTAATGCAATGCTGTAGAAAGGTTTCCAATTGGATTCTGTGTATATTCTGATTCTGTATTCATAGATGGAAAGAAGATTTAAAGGTAAAAATGAATGCAGAGGCTTCAGTGTAGGGGTCTTTGTATTTTGCTGCAGGAGACATAATTGGAATGTCTGTCTATAGCAATAACCCCTGAACAGCTTCACCTGCCCAGCTGCAAGATGACAAAATTTGAAGCTTTTGACTGAAACCCAGGGACCAATTTTTGTATCTAGCGTTCTGCTTAACAAGAAAACTCAGTTTTCTGATCGTCTCCTCATGAGCCTATGTAAACTCTGAACTCTTTGTCCTTTCACATGGTGACCCTGCCTGAGTGACAAGCAGAGGTGCTGTTAACTCATTTAGTAGATTCAAGATCCTGCTTTGGAGAAGACAGCAGTCACTATCCACACTGATGCCAGTCATCCTTTTACAGACCTTTTTCCCCCTAAGTCAGGTGTTTTGCAGACTAGTGGGTCCCAGACTATTCAGTCATTCCTTAGACTGACTTTTAATCACTCTTGCTGTCTTTCTGTGGGCATATTCCAGCTCTAATTTATCTTGTCTGAGGGGAGAGGACCAGGGCCTCATGTAGAATTCAATGTGTGAATTAGCCGTGGATTTATAATGCTGTCTTTCCTACTCCAGTGTGGGTTCCTAATGAACTTCACTGATGACCTCCTTTCACTGGGAGCTGAATCCTTAGTTCCTGTGTTTCTTAACTTTTAAATGATTCTTTTTTTCCTCAGAAACATCTTTTCTTATCCTGAAGCTTTTAGCTTTTGAGAACATAAGATGAAGATCTTTATCACAACTCTTCATGAAAACCGGATTATGTGAGATAAATCACTTTTATTCACCTGGCTGCTGACATTTTGTGTGAACTCAGACTGGAAAGGCAGGGCTTCCCTTACAGCAGCTGTATGGACTCTGCCAGGAGATTGTATTTAGTGGGGTACCTGTTGTACTTTATTAAGGCTTCACAAAGTTGCCAGATACAAGCATTAGTCATAGAGACCTCTGGCTCCCCATATTTTTGCAAAATATTTTCTAAAGGCTGCATGATTTTAATTTTTCAGTAACCAGACTATCTCAACTATGTGTCCTTAAATTTGGAAGTGAACACCACCTAATCCTGATTTGTTATCAGTGTTTTTTCTTATTTGTACCAGAAGCTCTCCTATGATCATTGAAATTTCAGATAGACTCTGAAAAGGTTCCACTGTGAGGACCTCCCTAGTTTCTGCTTGTGTTTCTCTTGCAATGAGATCTGTGTAGGTTTTAATGGGTATGGGTTTTGTTAGTTACTTGTAACAGCTTTCAGATTAATTCCTGCTATAAAGAATATCAAGAGATTAGCTATGTGGCATTCCCCTCTTTGCACATTTTATTTTAACATCAATTCTCTTTAAAAGGAGAAAAAACACCTAGACAAACACCTCACGCTTGTAACGTTTTTTGTTGTTCTGGCAAGGCAAAAGGATCTTTAGATTTGGAAAATTACGTTTCTGTCTCCACACAGATCAGTGGGAAGCAATTGCTACTGTAAACAAGAATTATACCCATAGTTTTCTTCTGCCAAGACAAAAATACTTTATATAAACTTAAAATGTTCATAAAAGTGTCTTCATCGCTCTAAATCTAAGCAGTCACATCTAAAGAAAAATTCAGTGCTGCTGTTTCCTCATTCAAGTCAGCTCCTCTAGGTATGACTTATTCCTTTCCTGTGTTTATCCAGTTCCATCTGATAAGACCATCTATCTATCTTTTGGTCATGATGGGCTTGAACTTTGTGCAGAGTTCACGTTGGCAGTGTGAGGACAGTTTATGGCTTTCCACATTGATTTCTCTGTGCTGTTACAATTTATCAGCTTGTTTTCATCCCTTGGAGGTGTGCAGAAATGCAAATGCCAACCTAGTTCTCTCAGTTCTAGAAGTAGCTGAAACCAATGAATACTGTAAGGAACACAATATCTTTTCATCTCAACTGTTGTAACATGGAGTCTTTGAAATGATCCCCAAACTGGGCAGTTAGCAGGCAGGTAAATGGCATTTCAGCACACAGGGCAATTTTTTTGCCTCTGTTCTTATTTCAAGTTGCAACATTCTGGTTGGTATTTTTTACAGGTTCAAGCAGAATACATATTGAATTGCCAGCACTAGTGGGAAAAACATGCTCGAGGCTTCCCCAGCACCTGAGCTGCTTTGTCAATCAACTCTCCTAGTTTGTTGTTGGGCTTTTTGATAAATGTTCACTTCTTATGTTTTTGTTATTATGAGAGCTAGAAGCCTGTATTTTCTTAAATAAAAACTGATGTGACTCATGTTCATGTTTCACATGGGAAAATACACTGAAACCCTTTAAATGGAAAATGAGAAGGCAAATTTTCACAAAGAAGTAAACAGTACAATAGAGACACCTTACTATTTTATGAATGTATTTATTATTACATAACTCCAGTCTCGGAACTTTTCAGTAGGAAAAAGGAAATTCAGGATGTTAAGTGCCTGAGCTGAGATGTCCTTTATAGACACTTGTATGAGAGCTGCTGGCTCTCAGAAGTGAGGACTGTTGCAATTGCTGTTGTAGTTGGTGAAACCTGTGGCTGCTCAGACCCTGTAAAACCAGGCTGGCTTTGTTCAGGTATGCAGCTGTGGAGTTGGATGTGGATATCTGGATATCTGCCATCACATTCTGGGCTTAGGTGCAGTGTCATCTTTGCTGCCCAGTCTGCTTTTCCACATTGTTTGAGTTCACCTGCACCTTGGTCTTGCGGCTGCTGAACAAACAGGATGTTGAAGCCACTGACAAAACTTCCTTTTATTTTTCCACGCTTCAAGATTGAGCTGTGCCAGATCCTTGCATGATTCTCTTATCACCTGGGAAAAATTATATGAAAAGGCAATGCCTGATAAATTTCCTGAAGTCATCACATTATAGTAATCAGGCCAACACCAATATAAGTGTGATATTAGCTGAGAGTTATTAGCTTTGATGTTGATTAGTGCAGCAGAGGTTACTAGAGTGCTTTTTTATGTTACACGCTTGTGTTTTTAAAATTTGGAGCTACTAGGAAGAAAGGAAGGAGTTCTGACTTGGGCATAGGAACAGAAAGAAAATCAAAACTAATTTAAATTCTCCAAGTTTCCTGGCTGATGCAGTGTTTTATAGCTCATGACAGAACACGCTGAATACAGGAGCCCCAAACTATGTGTGTAGCAATAATGATATCCCAGAACTCTCCACATGCCGAAGGCCATGGCTGCTGTCAGTTTTACATCCTGATTCAAGGAGCAGACCTGCTCCACAAACCCTTGGTGTACAGTTTAGTCTCTGTAGGCTCTGTAGGATTGGCATCACTGAACTGCTGTCCTGGAAAGGCAGTATAAATTGAGTCTGTGTCATTCTAAAACACTGCAATGAATACTTCTGAGGGAGATGCTTCTCTAGATCCTTTTATGTTAGCCTTTATGTGGTAGAGATGTGAGGCTTTTTTTCCCCCCTCAAAGTTGCACATTCTTTCACGTTATTCTTACATTCTTAATATAAGAATATTCATAATATATTGAATATTCAAAAATATTGATTCAATATATAATATTAACATATAACATCAATTATTTTCGTCTATAATTCAGTTTTATTTTTGGATACTGCATTCTCCTGTTAAATGAAACAAAACTATCTTTAGACATTTCTGACAGCGACATCTTTATTTTCAGCTGAGGATGGTTTTTTTGAACTACTGATCTCAAGATTTATTTTTCCCATTTCCCCATCTCTTTTTCATCAGGTTTAAATGCAGTCATGATTGTTGGTCTCAGTACTAGCCTTCAATGTTCCCTCTTCTTGTTTTCAGTTTGATTACAGCTATATCAGGAATACTGCTTTGTAATCCACCTTCTGATATATGGCTTTCTTTCAGTGAATATATTCTCCTAGGAAATCCAATGTGTAAATTGATTTTAGGGCATGAGCTGAAAAGATTTCACAGATGTGGAGCGGTCAAAGTTTTTCAAATGTCAGTCCTGATTTCAGGTTATATCTTTGATATGCCACTTGAAAATGCTGGAGGAGATCCTGGCTTGCAAAATGTGGCTGCTGAGCTCTTTGAAAGTAGAATCTCTTGCATTCTCTCCACTGGAACATCCAAGTTTTGCTAGGTACTTTTCATCACTGTTACAACAAAAATGACCCCTTTTTTTCCATCAAACTGAGGAGTATAACTGGTTCTTAAATACTAGGAAAAGCTGTTAGCTGTACTCAGAGAAGTGAGGTCTGTTTCTCATTCAAATTTCTGGTTTATTTAAAACTATCTATTGAAACCCCTAAGCATTTCTGTATGCCTGTAAGCTCAGGTGCCCGTCGGATCTGTCTTACCCACATCTAAAGAAGGAGACATTGGTGCATTGCACTGGTAGATGTGTGGCAGAGCTGTTACTCATAGGTAAAGAAATAAAGCTGTCTGTTATACAACCATCCATCCATTCCATCTGCTGTGGAGAGATGCCAATTAACATCAGTACTTGGGGTGTAGGTCATATCACACTTGGATGATGTGAGGTCCAGTTGCCTCTCTGTTGAACTTTTTCTGGACTGACACCCTTGCACATTAAAACAGGTCCTACAAAACCATTTATTTATTTTGGGAAGGTTAAACTTCCTGGATCAGCACACTGTGCCTGTCTATGATGACACAAGAGGTCAGAGCTGTCTTTCCTCCCAGTGATAAGCAAACATTACCCTCTTGGAAGGAGCTCACTGTTGAAGCTTTGCTTTGGGTGAGGATGCTTGCATCCCAGTGCCAAAGCCTGTGTCCTGGGCTTGCATTCCCATCTTGCGATGCTTTGGATAGGGGCTCCATGGATGGCTGAAAGCTGGGGAGGGTGTATCAGGCCCATTCTAATAATCTCTGCAGTCACTTGAGTAAGAAGGTAGTTCAGATCAGTGACTGGCAGTGCTTCTGAGCTATTGTCTGCAGGAGGTGATTGTTGATTCAGAAAGAAGGGATCAAGGTGACTATATTCCCATGTAAAGAGTGTATAAAGCCAATTTTCATAAGTGTGGTCCTAAATCTTGCTGTCTGAACCACAAACATTTACTCACCAGCCTTTCAGACCATGCTAGCTCTTTTGGCATTCGAGGTAAAAATCCAACCCAGCCTGTCTTTCATGTAAGTTCCATCATTGCTGCAAATCATTCTGCATATAGTTTGGAATTGCAGTGAAATGAGCCCTTGAAAATACTATTAAATGAGGATGTGGGCAAGAATGAAACACCTTTGACCCTTTGAACTCCCCTGGGCTGTTTAAAATAGTGATTTGTGTCATCTCTTATACAGACCAGTCATCTTCCTGAGTGTTTTACTGAGCTGTATATTCTAGGCATTGATGGATGAGCTCTGGACAATCTTGCTGCTGCAGTTGTAAAAGGTGCTGCTCCCTGCCCTGTATTTTCCTGGGGGTAATGGACCCGTAACAGAAACAGCAGAAGATAACATGCATTGGTAGCTGCAGTAAAAAATCCAGTATTTCAGCCTAAAAATACTTCTTAAGCTGCTTCAAGGAAATTTTTCAAACCAGGGCACAGTCAGGGTTACTGTTTAAGACAGGGACACAGTTCCTTTGCTAGTGTGACATTCTCAGATATACCACTGTAAAGCTGATGGACTTTTCTTAAGCTGCTTTTTTCTGTTCTGACAAGGAGTGGAGAAAAGCCAAACTGGTATCTGCTTAGGCTTTCCCTCCCTTGGGTTTTTGGGAGCACAGGACCTGGAGGCTTCTCTTGCAATCTGCAGTACAATTCCAGCTGATTTAAACAGACCCAGAACCAACCTCATGCCCTTGTCTTGGGTGGTTGTCTTGCTGAGTTGTTGCTTTCCTTTCTCTGTCATATTAGACCTGGGATAGATGATATTTTTCTTCAGGCCTCAGTTGTGGGAACCAGGGGATTGCCCAGAAATTCAACCTGAAAGTGCTGAAATATCTTGCATCTCCTGTTTGAGAGCCACAAAGGAAATAAAAGAACAGAAAAATTGTATTTTAAAATTTCATGATGTGGTATTTTGTTGTTTTTTGTTTGGTCCTTTTATTTTCAAGTTGGCCTCATGAGTTTCACAGTTTGACTCGTGAGTATGCAGCAGTCTGTGAGCGTGCAGGAGTCTTGGCAATCACGGGGAGTCTTGATGAAGAGCAAATACAACCTCATAGTTATTCTGGTCCCTCTGAGCAAGCAATATGCCTTAGTGACTGAAACTGCATAGTTTCTAAGCTTCTGGGATGCTCCCCCTCTTGTCTTGTGACTTCTCCAGCAGGAATATAGAAAGCTAGCTACATATTCTGGGAAGGTTGCTCTTGCTTAGAGCTGTGGTATCTGTTTAAAAAGCACTGCTGACACATGCATCCTTTGTCCTCAGCACGTTGGTGGTGCTTCAACGTGGGAAAAACTTTTCTTTAGGAAGAACTTGTAGAGGAAACAGGAGCTGTGTTTTTAGCACAGAGCTCTGAACAATTTTGCTTGTCTGGAATAGGGTGCTCACCTTGATTCCCCCTTCAGAAAACAGAGTTGTGCCCAAGGATCTCAACAAAGAATTGTCAAGCCCGGGCTTGCTGTGATGTGGAGTTTCCTGACACAGAGCAGCTCTCCTGCAGACTTCCCACATGTACCTCAGGTCGTGGGGCTCCTTTCCTTGGCTTGGTCTTGACAAGCATTCTCTCTTCTGTGGGTCTTCTCCAGACTCTGAGGGAGAAGTCAGTAGCAACACCTATCATTTGCTGCCTGTTCATTCTGGTAGTGGAGAGTGGTTTCAGGGCTGCATGCTAAGAATTTGCAGTGCAATAAACCAGGCATCACTTTTCCTCTTAAATCAGGACAAATTGTCTCACTGCTGTCTTCTCAGGACAGTGCTGGCAGATGAGCCAGACACTATGGCCTGTGCAGACCATGACAGCAGCACAAATCATGACCCCGAGGACAGTAATTGCAGCTAAATTATTCCTTTATTGCTTCATCAGCAGCATTCTCCATGTCACAGACATGGCTTTTGTCTGACACCTATGCTACCCCTCTATTATGCTGATAATCTGTCAGTCACATTTTTATGTATTGTTTGTATTATTTTGCCTGCTGGAAGCCCCTTTCACACACCAGCCATGGAGTTTCCCTCTCAGAATACCTATTTTTAAAAACAAACCACAAACCTAAAACCCTCCATGGAAAGACCAGCCTAACATTTAAAACAGCTGCCTGTTTGTCAATCCAGACACGAAATAGGTAGAGACTTGGCATCTTGCCAGTAGCTCCCATTCCTCTGCCATGAATAATGAGATAATGTGTTTCAAATTAACTCTTTGTCTTACACTGGCAGATCCCAGGAGAAGAATCTCCAAATGTGCTTGTAAAACATGGTTAATGTAGATCGATCTCTCCTCCTCTTCACAGAGACAATCATGTTGAGTCCAGAGTTAAATTTGCTAACTGGGAATAGGAGAGAAGAACAATTAAGAGCTGGGAGAAGTTTTCTGGCTGTGATTTAAGAAGGGGTAATGGAGCACATAGTTCAGGTCAGATCCAAGAGACTATTTCAGTTCTTAATTCTTGGTGGAATAAATGGGAAAGCCAATAAAACACAGACCTATTCTAATGAAACCAGTGGTAAATAAGGAATGTAAATAGCTCATTGAATATGATCCCTACTGTGGTACACAAGGAAAACAGAAGACAAAGTTCTCCTGTCAAAACATGTCCTTGTTGTGGTAACAAAAATAAATATGTGAAAATGAACTGAGCACATCAGAAGCAAAAAATTAGTTTCTCTTCTCTTCTGAGCAAAAGCAAGCAGAACACAAACTGTATTTTTGTTACTAGAAATTCCTTTGCTAAGTTTCAGGCAAGGAAGAATGTTATTTGCACCAGGTAAAAACACAATTCAGATTCCAGAAAATTAGTCCTTAGCATTGAAATGCTGATGCAATGCTTAGTACAGTTTTATAAATAGCACATTAATAAAAAGAACCCAATTATGTTTAAACTAGTCCCAGTGGTCTGCATTAGATGAACTACAACTTGCAGAAGCGGAGATATTAAATCTTTAATCACTTTCACAAAAAGGAGGAGACCTCCAAAGATGTGCAGCTCTCTGACATTGAGCCACTTCTAGGAAATATTAATTTAAATTTGACTACCAAAGTCTTTTTGATCTTTCCAAATAGTTGTAACCAGGAGAATACTAAAAGGCCTTCTTCTTATGTAAATAGCTTGTCTCAAAATTTATGTGGATGCGATCTTAGCTGAGACAAACATCTTCTGTGTACATTGAAATACAGTGTGAGCTTTGGGAGAGAAGATGAATTTCAGCCAAAGATAAATATAAACAGTACATTTCGAGCTTTAGCAGAAAGTATTTCTGGTTGCTGCCTAATAGGCAGCTGTCTTTTGGTACTTGCAGCATTACTTTGGCTTCTGACGAATGGGCAGAGATGATGTGCTTGACATTTTGTTGCAAATTTGAGAGTCCTGTTACTTTGAGCATCCTTGCATTTGTTGAGCAGTGCTTGTGTCTATTTGTGCTTCTTTTGAGGAGCAGGTGTCCTGTGTTGAGGCTATCCATCAGTCTTTGCAGGACAAGGACATAAATAATTTGCATCAATTTAATTGACGGGGCTGTTGCGAAAGCAGCTCTTCAAATACGTTTACTTTGCTCACTGTTCCTGGTTTTAATGGACAAAACTTGTCATAAAATAAGTGCAAGTACTCAGCAAATCAGGTTTTTCTTTGTCAGTTCTGCTCATCTGGAATGTAAGCCACCTCTTGGAATGTGTGTACACAGCTCAGTTCCATGGATACTTGAATTCAGCCTAATTCCTGTGGAATGAGGAATTGAGTGGGAGACATAAGAAACAGACCAAACCGCAGCTGAAAAATATTTGACATTTATCTCTGTAAGCTTCTGTAAGGTGCTTAAAACTGCTCAGCTGGTGTTGATGGAGGGCAGTTCTGCAGGAGCCAGGCATTGTGAGCCATGCCAAATGATGTGAGCTGGAGGTCTGGCTCAAATAAAGCTGATAGTTACAAGTCCTGAGGGCACATACTCACAGCTGCCTTGAAAACAAACAGCTGCTGTGGGACAGTACACCCTCCTGAACTTGAGTAAGTGCTGGTACCTATCTTCATGTCTTCTTCTATTTAGGGGTGTGTGTATCCAGATACATATGTGGACATATATCTGTGTGCTTGTATATGAAAACAGGGAAGGGATGCAATATATATCAATTAGGATAGTTCATATTTGAATATTTTTGAAAGAGCTGCAGGTTAGAAGGCTCAGGAAGACAAATTAGAGCTGGTAGTACATGGAGCTAGGGGAATGCACAGTTGCTTAATAGATGCAAATAATTTCAGGATGTTGAAAACTCTCAAACATAATTTTAATACTTCTGGGAAGATCACTGGGTTAGACTGTCTTCTCATTCTATGCCTTGGCAGCAGACTCCATGAGATTGCTGGTGAGTGCTCTTACTAGTTTTAGCCTTTTTTTCTTGCAGAAGATGAACATGTAGAGAAAAGCAGTCCCAGAGTACTGTCAGTTCACTGCTGTTGGCAAGTGGAGAGTTGGTCCTGATGCAGGACCAAAATGAAGTTGCTTTCCTTTTGGCATGAGACATGTGAAACAAATGTTCTGTTATGCTGGATGAATGACGCCTTCCTTTGGTACTTCAGCCAAACCCAATCAAAAAGCCACATCATCCACTGGAAAGAAAATGCTTGCAGCCATAAAGCAAGCAGGGCACCAAAAGGGGTCTGTTTAATCATTTCATGTGTTGCTAATGGGAAAATACATAAAGCAAGTCATTTGCTGTAGCAGGCACTTTTAAGACTTTCACAAGCCAGGGGTTTTTAGTGCTGTGGGAGTATTACTGCCCAGTAATTGGTGTCATAACTTTTACTGGCGACTGTCCTGCAGAGAAATTACAGTCTGTGCCTGAGAGATGCAGTGAGAGCTGTTGCCACAGGGAGTTTCATGTCATGGTCTGGACTTAATATAACATAGGCAGCAGAAGGTTAAAAGGACAGAAAGAAAATACGGTCTGGAGACTTGGGGGTGACAGTAGGGAGGGAACAATTGCATCTTGCAACCAGATATATCTGAAGAGCTGTGTCAGACTGCTAAAGATAACTGGTTCATAAAATCAGTTAGTCACCTGGAGAGCTCCATAGCCAGAGACTGTCCTCATAACAGTGTCTGTGATGGAAATGTAGAAATACTGGACTGGAACTTACATTTAAAGTATATTGGGAGTTCTGAACATCCTATGACTATTTCAGAATGTAATATGTACCACATACTGCTGTGGGTGTCTGGTGTTCACATTTCTCATTTGTCAGCTTACAGACTAATTCTCCCAGCTGTGTGGCAGCTCCAGGTAACTTGGTAGTGGGTTTTTGCTAGCAAATGACATTACTTGTACCAGTCCCAGCAGAGGTTTTCTTGGTCATTGCAAACACAAAGGCAATCTAATACTTTCCTCTGCTTGGAAACAACCTCCTTAGGCCTGACTCAAGGTACCAAAAGGTACAAGACACAGGGTCATGTGTATCTTACACAATACCTATGTGTTGCCTATTTAAGAAATTGGTTCATGTGATCAGCCACCTTGTGTTCTGCATTGAGCTTCTTCGTTGGTTATTCTTTGCGCTATTTCCTGAGAAAAGTGGTTTGAAAGCCGGAGGAGTCCAAGGAAGTTTTTCTTGACTGGTCCTGCCCAAATTGGCATTGTTGTGTGTGAGTTACAGACCTCAGATATATATCACTATTTGATTTTTAGGGTTATTTCTGCTGCACAGCAATCATTGGGGGGAAAAAACCCAACAAGCACATTATGAAGTAGATTAACTTTTGTTTCATCTGCTCTTTTCTTCTCAATGTTTTCCATCACTGCCAGGAACTTCTGTCGGAGGTAGTACATTGGAAAAGTTTAGGCTTTTGATTTCATATTACCGTTCTGGGTGAGCCATGGTGCATAAACCAGCAGTGATTTTTCACATTGACAATACACAGATACTGTTTGTTTAGCTTAGTCATTCGATGGGAGGCAAGGCTGAGGGAATGTCAGCTTGTTTTCTGAAATGCCAGCCTTTACAGCCAAGAGCACTCCCTTTGCTCTATGTTCAGAGCTGCCGATGCATCCAAGGGATGCCTCCTAGCTTGGTATATTTTTGCATAAATACCTACCTAACAGCTGTTTAAATAAGAAATTGCTACTTTGCATAATTTTTGTATATTTTTAGTCTCACTTATTAAAGGCCAGCTTTCATTATCTACGTGAAAGATACAATTCATGTTTGCCTAAATATGTCAAAATTATAGAAAATAGCTCTGTGCCTCACTGTAAGAGGTGTTGCTGTGGTCAGTCCTGGTGTCTTCTGAACACGGAGAACTTCCCCTCATGAAGAAATGTTGGTTTCTGATTTTTGTGTCTTAAAATAGCAATAGTGTAGAGTGTGGTTTTGGTTTTTCAGCTTCCTCCCTATGTGTAGTTCCAAGCTGACAAGATGCTTGTTTGAGAGCTTGAATATCTGGCTCTTCTCAAAATGCCAGTGCTATAATAGGGAGCATATGCTAAAAGAGTTGAAAAATGTAAGACCTTTTACGTGATTAAGTCCATTTTCTTACAAAGATATGACAGATTTCAGTGAAGGTTGTTCCCCACCATTAAAGTGACATTGCAGTGATTAGAACCAAAAAGCTTCTCTTCCAGCTTTTCACATGCTTGCTCACACATATAATTTTGGCATTGAAGAAAACATTATGAAATAAGTAAAGTGGTTACCATTCGGGGATTTTTTGAAGTGCCCAAATGATGCTTTTCCCCCTACTTGTGTTTAGAATAATTAAGTAAAAGAGTAATACAGAACACCTGTCTGTAAAAGATTACATGGCCTTTAGCAAGGATAAGGTTCCTGGAAGTGTTTGGTAGAGATCTGTTTGAGTGGTGTGAGTTTTAAAGAGAGCTACATCCCCAGGATGTGCACGTTCTTGCTCTCTGCACATTGACAAGACAGTTGCAGATGGCGGAGGTTTGAATCCTGCATGGTCTGAACAGGAACATGCACATAACAGAGTTCTTGAATCCTTTAATTTGGAAAAGACCTTTGAAATCAAGTGCAACCCTTAACTCAGTACTACCAACTTCACCACTCAACCATGTCCCGAAGTGCCACATCTACACAACTTTTAAATACTTCCAGGGGTGGTGATTCAACCACTACCCTGGACAGCCTGTCCCAGTGCTTAACAACCCTTTTGGAGAATAAATTTTTTCCTAATATACAATCTAAACCTCCCCAGGTACGACTTGAGGCAGTTGTTTTCATGTCTTGTGGCTTATTACTTAAGAGGAGACCAATCCCCTGCCAGCTACAGCCTCCTTCAGGTACTTGTAGAGTAAGGACCCCTCTGAGCCTCTTTTTCTCCAGGCCAAACAACTCCAGCTCTGCCAGCTGCTCCTCACAGGACTTGTGCTCCAGACCTTTCACCAGCTCCATTGTCCTTCTCTGCACTCACTCCAGCTCCTCAATGTCCTGCTTGTCCTAAGGGACCCAGAACTGGAGCCAGCACTCTCAGTGTGGCCTCACCAGTGCAGAGGGACAATCCCTGCCCCAGCCCTGCTGGCCACACCATTGCTGATCCAGCCAGGATGCCCTTGGCCTTCTTGGCCACCTGGGCACTGCTGGCTCATGCCCAGCTGCTGTCCTCAGCACCCCCAGGTCCTTTTGTGCCCAGCAGGTTCCCAGCCCCTCTGGCCCAGCCTGTGGCCTGTCTGGGTTGTTGTGGCCCAAGGCCAGGCCTGGCTCTGGGCCTTGTTGAACCTCCTACACTTGCCTGGCTGAGGGAGCCCTTGATCCTCTCATCCAGATCATTGATTAAGGTACTAAACAGGACTGGCCCCAGTACTGAGTCCTGTAGAACATCACTTTGGACTGGCTGCCAGCTGCATTTCACTGAATTTTCACTCTCACCAACGCTCTTTGGACCCAGATACCTAACCAGTTTTGTACACACTGAAGAGTTCACCTGTCCAAGCCATAAGCAGCCAGTTTGTTTGGGAAAATGCCAAAGTCCAAACACAGCTGTGCTCATTTCGGCCCTCAAACACTGAAATGCCCCTGGATGTGCTGTTATGTGTGTGTGAGAGCTGTTAGATGGACACACTCATTGGCTCATACTTTGGAATCAGATGCATGTGGGAAGCTTACAGCGTCAGGCCCCTCTTTTGCAGACATTTGCACAACTGACTAATTTCACCAATGTAAAGAGACCTGTTAGGCAGGACAGCACTAGAGGTTTTTCATTATTTTTTAACTTGGGGTAGTTTTGGTTTGAAAGGCAGACTGAGGGGACTTCCTCCTTTGTATTGGACACAGTCCAAATAAGATTCCTTGCTGCTATTTAATACTATTCTGGCAGGAGTGAAGTGAAAAATGAGAGTTTAATACATGCAGAGACCTGTATATAAAAATAATGTGTTAGAGTCACATATAAGTGTAGATGGAACTAAGAGGTATGATCATAAAAATTAAATTACTCATCAGTATAAAACCAGGAATGAAGAAAATATTTGAAGATTAATCCAAATTTAATCAAATCATCAACTTTATGCTCTCTTGAAAGGCTGTATACTTGCTAGAACCTTCCCTAGGGTGCAAATTCATACACCATTTCATATAGGCAAGACAGATTATGGTATCTCCACATACTGGGTTTCTGTAGAGGTTCTGCCCTTGCTTATCTCCTTCTCTTTCCTTGTATGTTGTTACATTATGGTTAATTGAACCATGAGAGATGAAAGGTGGGTTTTTTCCTAAATCTTTTTATCTGTCCCTAAAGCTGCTGCTAGCCCATTTAAGGTTTTGTTTGTTTCCCTTTCACTGGGTGACTGTAAATTGAGAACTTCTTCCTAAATGGTCCCTTTGAAAAATGCTGATGTGATTCATGCCCATCCCATGAGAAAAGCTCGCTGGTGCTTGGGGAATGACCCTGTAGGCACCGTGCCAGTGAGAGTCCATTCTATACATTGTGATGGAAATTAATGGGAAAAGGTAATTAGAGTTTAAGATGGTGTATCTGGCTTCTGTGAGACTGTGTTTATAACTTCACATTGGAGTGCTATGCCTTCAGGTTGATCATCTATTAATTTAAAAAACTTTATACTCATGAAGAGACAGCACTCTGGACTCAGTCCCCCACTTATTTGCAGGCAGATTCCCATACTCAGTGCAGGGACAGGCTTTTTCACTGCCTTGCCTTGCCACTGTACCTTGTCCTTGAACTGGAGGCATCACGGGAGAGGTGGAAGGGCAGATGGTGAGTCAGGTACTGGAACTAGCTGTGTTCCACTGAAATACAAGGGAGTTTGCTCAGAGTGAAAAGTATCAGGTCCCAGAATGTGTTATTGGAGACTTTATTCTGGTTGCATCTTCCCCTATATCTCACTCCATTGTCAGCTCTCAGTGAGCCAAGACCAGGGCCACAGTTGGAAAGGCTCAGTGTGGAACATCTGTCCCTGCTCCAACCTGTGTGTGTTTCTGAGCTGTTTGTGCCTTGTGAGGATCTGCTGCCATGGATTTTACCTTCCTTCACCTGTGAAGTGGCTGCAGCAGCAGTGGTGGTATGAAAGGCTGGAATGAAAACACACAGTTTGGCCAAATTTTCAGTATTTTTCCATAGAAGTGGTGCTAGGATATATTTGCAATTTCCGAAGGTGTATGTATGTGGGGGTGGGTCTCAGGGGAAGGTTTCAATATCAAGTTTTTCCAAGGGAAGGTCTCTGGCTAGCATGCAATTTACATTGTATCTCCATTCATTCATAGAAATCACTGATTATCTCTGGTTGAAATGTTCTTCAAACCAGCCCTGAGGCAGTTGACTGAGATGCTGAATTTCAACACAAATAGTCTAAATTCAATTGAGTATAAGTCCTCTACTGGGAAGTGTTGAGTAAGTTTAATTACAAGCCACTGCAGTGATGATAATAAGTGTGTCTACCAGTGCCTATGGTACTCTAATTCTTGGTGTAATGAATTAGTCAGATCAAGCATTAGGAAAATCCATGTACTGTAAAGATGATGGATTGTTGAAAGAGGCTGCAGAGGAAAAGCTGTGAAGTTTTTCTCACTGCAAGTTAAGAGCATGCCAGAAAAACACCTGCCAGTGCATGACCTGAATGCACTTAGGCTTGCTTCAGGCAGAGGCATGGGGGAAGAAATACAGTACAGAACTGTATGAGATCTCTTTCAGCCTGGGATGGAAGGATAACATATTCATGAGTTAATAACCATTTCACATAACTTTGTTATGTGTCTCTCACTTCTCTGTGTTGAATGTGACCTTAAGTGGTAATCTGCTTTTTTTGCAGTCCCTTATCTAAAAGTCACCATAGCTGTAGTTAATTATGCTGCAAGGAATGTATCAAGAGTCGAGGCAGTGTCATTTCCTAAATGTTAGAGTGTTGCCTGCTGCTCCAAATTCTGCTTCAACTCCTGAATTGCAAATCTTGAAAACCTCAAACTTGGAATTCTCCCCTTTCCTCCCAGTGTTATAATTTGCACTTTCATGTGCAGCTGTAGCCAGACTTGGGGGGGAGAGTAATGCAACCTTGGCCCAGGTGCTTCGCTATAAGGTAGTTCAGTGGTAGTAAAAAGATACAGGGTAATATGAATAGCTGTTCAGGAACCAATATTGTGTAGTCAGAAGTACTACTTAATGAAAAAGGATATTTGTGAGTGGAATGGAAAGGAGCTTCAGTGGATATTTGGACTTGCTACTTCAATGTCTGCCCTAAAAACATAGAGGCTGCTGCTTTGAGTCACTCTTGGCAGGAGCCTCTCCCCTTCAACTGAAAACAGAGACTAATTTCCTGATTTAGGAGACACAATTTGTTATGGGAAGTTGGGCAATTTAAATACTAGCAACAAGGATCCTCCTGGAAGAGGAGAGCACTGCTAGAATACCTACCTGATGGATATAGAGATCCCTGGAATCTGCTGTAGGAGGGGCATGACTTGTGGCAAGCAGAAAGCTGCTGTAGTAACTCTGGGGTTGAATTTGCTGTTTCCTGTTATCAAAAACAGACTACTGTGTTCTGGTGTATAACTGGATTTATTATCAGTCACTGTGTATTAGTACTGCTTATCTTTCCAAGGTCCTTCTAGCAGATGTCTACTTGGAAAGCCTGGGTGTCATTTTTGTTGATATTTTGGTCTCTGCAGGCCAGAACAATAGTCTTTTTACTCCTCCACTCCCCTGCTGCTGGAGCTGAATGTCAGGGATTTGCAGACCAAAGAGCTAGAGAAGAAAAGTGGGGCAGGATTTTGGCTACTGCTTGTTTTCCATCAGTTGTAATGCTCTTTCTCCAGGTATAAGGTGCATCCTGAGACTCTCTATTCCACTTGCAAATAGTTTCCAATCTTTTTCCAGTTTAAGGGTTTTGCGCTTTCCTGGGTGAGATCAGAAACCCAATGTGTTCATGCATTGCCCAACAGGAAGAGTGAAAGTCCCCGCCCTACATATTTGTACAGTTAAACATGGATTAGAAAAGAGAAATGCAGATGGTTTGGGGTTTTATTTTTAACTTCCAATACCATGTTATATCCACAAGACCACCAGATCTTTGTTGCAAGGTGCTTCATGATCATGGGAATATTCAGCACCAGTGGTGACTGGTGGAGAGCTTCCCATGTGTCATTACACTTTAAACTGTTCTGGAGCAAACAAAGCTGAAGTGCTCAGAATGGGCATGTGAGAGAAGCAGAAGTGTGACAGATTATTTTCCTTGTATTAGAAAGTTAAAGCAACATCTTTGGTTTCATTTTTCTACTCCATGCCATTTCTGGAAACATCAGTACTATCATGCTGGTGAGAAATCTGGGGAGTGTTGCAGGAGTTGATTTAATTCAAATCCTTACTTTTGTATTGCACAGTAATTGGTTCGTAATAAATATGTTTAGGACAATATGTGCAAAGATGTTGCTTTTCTGCAAAGTGATGGTGTTCCACACCTCAGTGTCCTCCAAAAGGTTTTGCGGGCTTGTTCTTCTCTCAGATCATTTTAGAGAACTGTGTTGGGGAATGGGAAAGTGGCTGTTTAGGGCAGGACCCAGGCTGTTGTTTGATGTGATGACAGCAGAAGTATCAGCTCCAAGATTATTACCAGGATGGGCATTACCAGTGCCCATCTCAGATGTTTGAAACCGACTTGGTATATTCACCACAAACGTGACAGTCTGTCATTGTTCAACCTGTGTGTGTGTTTGTGTCATTTAAATTGTGTAAAGGAGAGGATGCAGGAATTCTGTTCCTTGCTTACCTAAAACCATTGAATCCATGTCGTACACAAGATAGAAATCCACTTTTTCATTTTCTTTGGTGTAACATTATTTCTAAAGATAGGACACACCTAATCCATGAGTCAGTTCCCTACATGCCATTAGTCTCATGCATGCCATAGTAGAAGGCCACCTCTTTGTGGTAACCAGGAAGGAGCAGATGTTTTTTATCACCTTTGGTCACTGTGAGTAGTGCCTTACTCATGATAACCACCCATGTGGATCAGTCAGGTTATTTGTGCAGTGCAGTGTTATTTGCTGTATGGGAGATTATCAAAGGCTGCTCTCTACTAAAAAAAAAAAAAAAAAAAAACCAAAAACAGTTTTCTCTTGCTTTAGAAGGTTTCCAATGGGATCATCTTGTCTACTCAGGGAAAATTTCTAAAAATTATTCCCTGCTGAAAATTAATTGTGATTTCAATGAGCAGTTGTGGCAATTTAGGAACAGCTCTACTCTCACGTGCATGGACTCAGGGTGCCCTGGGAAAGAAAACTGGGTAGATTTGACAGTGCAGTGTGATTCCAACTTTCACTAAGGCAGGATCTAAACCCTGTTGCTTTGTAAAGACACTAGTAGATTCATAGTGACATGTTTTTCTGCTTCTGTTGAAATGCTGTACCTACCTTGCATTTGGTAAAGAGATAAATGCTACCTGCCAATCTGTCTCTCTTTGGAAAAAGCTCCATTTATAATGACTGTTTTATTTGCTTTGATGAAGATGCCTGGGCTTGTTAAGTCCTGCAGTGTTTGACTGAGCTGAGTGGTCTGATCAAGGAAAGTTGCTGTCAAATTTTCTTCTGCTTTGGTAAAAGTCAGTTCGGTACACAGAGTTAGTGAGATTCCAAAGAGACGTGTTTTTCTGAAGCCTAAGCTCTGTTTTGTGTGAATGTCATGTAAGGACTGTGAGATGAGTTTAAGAAAGAAGAGAGGATCCCTTTTCTCATAGTTGCAAAAAATTTAAGACCTGGACAGGTAAAGGGAGTGGTATTCTTCAACCTAATGTTCCAAGTGAGGGGTAGAATTGAGGGGATGTTGAATGAGTGTTAGGGACTGAATGTGTCTAATGGTGTACATGTGCATTTAGTCTTGCACGTTGTCTTTGATGTAGAATTGTTACTTACATTTTTTCAATTTAGAATAAAAAAAAACCAAACAGCTGGGGGATTTTTTTCCCCCACGTGGGTGTTGTTTCCCCAGTCCTGGCTGCTCTGAGAGGCGTTTGTTGGCAAGGTTTAAGTAACCTTAAGTAGCTTAAGGTTAATAGTTTGGCCTAGGGGTTAGGATTAAGGGTTGAGTTAGACTTAGTCAGGGTTAGGGTTAGGTTTAGAGTTAGGGTTTACAAACTTGATTATGTCTCTCCACACACCATAAGCTCATCTGCACTATTATCTTGCTGATTAAATTGCAGTGACCTGTTTTGTTTATCAGCAAAAAATAATGTGATATGTAAGAGTTGCGAGGCAGTAATTGGAATTTTCCAGTGTTTTTTTTGAGCAGGGAACTGTTAGCACTAAGCTTTCTCAGGCTTGAGCTTTCTCCTTTGTTAAAGGTAATGTATCTACATAGATATTTCTTTTTCCCTGTGAATGTTTTTTTTAAATAGAAATTTTCCACTCATTGTCCAATAATATAATTTGGCACAAAGATAGACTAATTGCATGGGCGGGCACAGTGATAGAGATATAAATCTCCTCCAGTGACAGTGTCTTGAAATAGCAATCAGTCAAGATATCATCACTGCAGTGTTATATTGCAGATAGATTTTGCTGCCTTTCTGTGAGGGCGAGTGTTGTATTGAACACACGTGTGTGTGCAGATATGTGTGTATGTACATGTGTGTACTCTGTGTGCAGCTGTGGATATTTAATGCTCTTGGGTCCTTCTGTCACTGAACCATCAGGGTGTGGTGGATAGGACCGTGCAGAGATCTAAGCAAAAAACAATCTCTGCCTTATTTTTTATCCAACTTCACCCACATTGCAACACTCTGTGCTGTCCGTGTCATCTGTTACCCACAGTGCTTAGAAAGGAGATCCTGGAAATCCTGGGGTTGACCTGTGAACTTTGAACTCAGTATTTTTAGCCAGATTTCAAGGAATTAAATATGCACTTGGCTTGTTTTATTTTTTTTTTTTCACCAGCAGGTCCTCAGTTACCATGTCCCCACAGGGAGGCACTTTGCTTCTCTCTCCTAAACTGAATAATGGCAACCTGTCACCTCAGTCTTGCTGGAAAAGGTGTAAAATGCTAGAGCAGAAGTAACAGGCTTGAGGTCTTGTATTCTGCTTGTTGTGGTCACCTGCTGCTCAGTGCAGGGAGCTGCAGAGAAAGGACATTTGTGAGGCTGTTCTGCTGCCATGTTCCAGGTGTGGGATCACAGCTGAAAGTCTGTTTTTTATCTGTTTTTGCATTACTGATGTATTCACTGCATTTAATGCAAGCAAAAATATTCAAGAAGCAAACCTGGTTCTGACTTGTTAGTCTTGGTTCCCTGTCCTCCTATGCTGATCTCTTCCTGCCCAGTGCTGCCACTGGACCACCGATGGGACAAGTTTGGAGACTCTGCATCAGGGAATCTCTGAGTCACTGATGACACAGCTGCAGCAATGGATTTTCTTGGCAGAAGAGACTAAAACAGGCGTGGTTTCAGAGAAAAAATTCCTTTAGCAGCCATGTTCTGTGACCATTTTAAAAATGGCATGATCTGTCAGAAATGCTGCTTCCGACCTCTCTTGCTTGCTTTGGATTTAGAAACACACTCTGATGCAGAAAGCAGACTTGGGGCCAGAAGTCCTTCCTTTGGGTGTCCACCCCCTCAAGGCAAAGGCTATTTTCTAGATCACAGGACTCAAGTCTGACTGTTTTCATCAGAGTTAGCTGCTACATGTCCTCCTGTGCCTCCAGCATGTGCAGCACCTCCTGGGTGGAGTACAGGCACTGGCTGTTCTGCTGGATTACGAGTCATTCCCTCCTTGCTGTGCAGCTGCTGTGCTTAACCATGGCAGCACAGTTTAAACCAGAAGCCAATGCAACACATGATACCCAGCTATCTGTGGCATGAAATGGTGTTAGTGCCTCAAAGGCAGCCCAGAGCCTTGTGGTTGTCCTCTCAAACAGACCCTGCTCTCTGCTAAACATAAAGGGACATGGTGTAAATAGCCTCACTTGCATCAAAGTCAGTGCACCAGCTGTGGGTCTGGCTCCATGTGTCTGGCATGTTCTTTACCAGCAGAGATAATGGTATTTAAAGTGACTTTTACTGAGGTTTTTGACTCTCTGGTGTTTTTTACTGCATCTGGCTCCATTACTGGTTCTTACCATTCCCATAACATCTCTTTCTTTTTGGGAACTGTTGTAAAAGCAGAGCCTTGTACAGCTGAAAGCATTAAAGCCAATGGTTTAATGAAGAGGGAGCAGAGCAGGCTGTTTCTGACTCTGGTTGCTCATAGCTAGATTCAAAGGAAGCTGACACACCAGTTACCTCATATCCAGTCCCAGGGTTCTACCTTAATTTTAAGCTAGAGTACACAATGTTTGTCTGTGTAGAATGCCATAATGAAAATAAGAGTATTGGAAGAAATAAGGTAATTTACTTTTTATGGGTCTTCCTTCCTTCCTGGTTTATGTAGCTCCAGACAATAAACTCATCTTTAAGTAGTTGCAATTAATGTAAATTAAACCTAATGAGCAGTTTAATGTAAATGCCCCATACATTCAACTTAACAGCACAGACTGCAGAAAAAAATGGTCACTGAACAAGTTACTGGCATAGTCTGAAGTATGTGGGGTCTTACTGTATGAAGTAGCATCAAAATCATGTAAGGAGGCATCAAAATTTCTTCAGATTGCCAAATTCTCTGACACAAAAGCACAAACTTTTAAATATTTTGAAATCTGGGTTTCTGAAGCTTTGGATAGATTTTCCTTTTGCTGGAATTTTTAAAATCTGAATAACTCTTACCAAGAAAAGCTTTTTTTTGTGCCACTTCATCCTCAGTGGTTGTATTTCTTATCAGAGGTTATCTGCCAGGTGCTGATATGAAGAAGTACTTAGGACAAAACATGCTGGCACCAAGCACTAAGTGTAAATATGAAAATGTGTGACTCTGAAAATGGACCAGAGCTGTGGTTGCAGTTAGAATTTTTGCAAATGAGTGATTTGATTTGGAAAAATATCCTTCCAAAGCTGGGGTGATATTCTGGTTCATGGAAGCAGGTTGCCACTTCTGAGAAGTCAAGTTCATGATTTACCAAACAACACTTTTTCATTTTCCCTTTTTAATTGCAGAAGTCAGTGAGAGTTCTCCTGCATGGTGGACCATGAGGAAGAACAACTTCCTCGTCATCCCTTATGCTTGCTTTTTCTCACTGTGTGTATGAAACTAAGGGGTGATTTTTTTCCCTACCAGTTTTAGTAACTAAAGTCACAACAAACAATTCAGGATTGCACACAATGCAAATCACGATGAAATCATGATGGCTCAGTCTGTTTAGAAAGTTTACTTTGCCCTGTAGCAGCCAGCACATGTTTCTCCATATGGAATTTTTCAGTCTCTTGTGCTGGAAGCAGAGGACACTTGGGTGGGTGAGAAGCACCCTTGTCCTACCTTTACTCTGCCTTGGGAGAAGTGGGCTCCAAGACTGGTCCCAGCAGCCTTTATCCTGATTTTTAACAGACAGAGCTCCCAGTTTGCCTGGTGCACTGACCTGTTTGCCCATGGCTTGCTGAACTCACTCAGCCATGGCCTTTTTCTTCCAGTTCTCCACTGGGCAGCTCTTGAGGCTGCCAGTCCCCCTTGCCTCTGTCCTTCTGGCAGCAACAAGACAAACTCTCTCCTGTTCTTCTCCTCTGCAGTTGTGCCTTCAAGAAAAAAAATCTTCTCTTTGCAGCTTTTGTTTATTAAACTGAGAAAAAGAACAATAGCCCAAACCCAAAGCCCTGACATTTATTGGCAGCATGGCAGTGGTTCAGGCAAGCACAAATCCTGTCACCACCTTGCCGTGTCATTTGGGAATATCATTACAATAGTGCAGGTTTCACACAGCAGTATTTCCTCAGTGTCCTACCCTGGAAAACCTCCTGTTACTGGATACTCACCAAGTTGTTAATGGAAAGTTTGGAAGCAGATGTGGCAAGATTTATAAACACTTATTAGCTATCTTCTTGCTTCTTCCTGAATCACGGGAACTAATCATAGATTTGGAGAAAGGTTTACATTTTCTCTTAACTAGGGCTCAAAGCCCAGACCTACTCATACTTTCAGAAGGCTTATTTCTCATAGCTGTGTTCCCAGAAACAGGCACAGAGAATCTAACGAAAGTATTCCCAAGATTAGCCTGCTAGCCAGAAACATACTGAGAAGAGCAATCTGCTTAGAGGGATGCGTGCTGAATATATTCTTGCTGCTGTTGGTTGCCCCCTCTTCCTGCCATTTAAGGTTTCTTTATTAGTTTCTATCAGCTTTTATATATGGCTTTTCTTACACATCTCTCTGAAACCTGGGATCCTGGATTCTTTGAACTGGCTGTCAACTGACTGTAATTCACTCTCCCCTCCCTTTTTATTTTTTAAAAAAAGGAGTTTTCAAGTATCTCTGTGTAAATGTCCAAAATGGTACCTCTTTAATCAGCTCTGTAGTGACACAGCATCACATTCATCGATGGTGGTAGTAGCAGGGACGATCTGTGTTGGTTGATAGATATTAATGCTATAAATTGGCCAAGTTCTGAATTTATGTTCTTTCAGGGGACTGCCAGCACAGAAAAGCCTGCAGACCCCATTTTGAGACCAGGTGTATGGGATCAGTTCTGAATCTATTATTCTTCAGGAATGAAAGTGCTGTGATTTAGAAAAGTTTCTTTCTTTGCATCAGCTGGGTTACTGTCAGTGACAGCACTGCTGGGGAAAAGCAGCATCCCATCAAAGCTGTACTTTGCATAAAGCACCAAGAATGCCTCAATATGATCAATAACCCTCTTCCTATAGCCCTGTTAGCTTGCAGACAGAAAAGACTGATTAAGGTAAAAGATGCTTTTCAGCAGGTAGGACTGGCAGAACTTTGTTTGTGTTCAATGTTTTATACCTAAATGTTGCCTTGATATATCTGAATGTCAAATAAAAACTGTACCAGCCATTTTAAATATAGTAGAGGCTTGAGATGAGTGGAATTAAGAAAAAGGCAGGAAATTGGTTTGGCTGCTATATTGGTAAAGCCAGTGGAAAACTATGGAAATAAAGCATGCCTTTTCTGAAAAATAGAAATGTTAGTTTCTGCACCTTTTTTTTTTTTTTCTTATATGGCAGTGTAGGGAGCTGGTGAAGATTTGGCCCTGTTCACAGAGCATCTTGGAAGCAGTTTAAGAAAACAGATTAATTCTATTTCCTTAAAAAATAGGTATAGCTTGTAAATAGCATGAGAAGGTGTAGCAGGAAGGATGTTGCAGGACTGTTTGAGAACAGTCATAAAGCAATTTAGAACCTTAAGGTTTTTCTTTATCAAAATTCTGGATATAAAATGGTTTAATCTGCTGCTTACTAGAAATGAAGGGCTTACCTGTGTCGTTCCAAAATGTGCAATTGTGGCAATGAGCAGTTAATGAGGAGTCTGGAAGTGATAAGAAAGCATGGCCAGGCATACATCAGAAAGCAATTCCTCCTCCATCTCCTCCTCATTTTGCTCGATGGAAAAGCAGAAAGCAGCACTGTGCAGCCTGGCATGTTTCTTTTCTGTTGCTCTGCAATCACAAAAACTGCAAAGCTCAAATTTCTTTCATGTCAATTATATTTCAAGAGGATTCCAGGATCTAAAAGGAGAAAGAAAAATAAGTTGTTTCTCGTTTATTTGCTTTGTTTAGTTGTTGTTTTTTTTAAAGCTAGAAATACACTGTGAAGATTGTACAATCAGGGAAAGGCCTGGGAACCTCAGCTGTACCAAGCCTTCCTTGCCAGAAGCACTGGAATCCTCACAACATCTCCACACTGGGATGGCCAAAGGTTCCCGGGGTTGGAGGGCTGAGCAGGGTTGTAGGGAGCCTTCCTCAGCAATGCCTGTGTCCTGCTGCCTGGCCCGAAGGGGGTTAAGGGCTGCCTGCCTGCTCCATGATTCAGAGAGATTCCAAGGAAGAAGGTGTGCCTTTTCTTGCCGGAAATCAGAAGACACAAAGGGAGATGCCTTTGCTACTTTAGCTGTAGAAAGAAGCTGTGTTTTGTGTTGTTTGGGCATTGTCTTTGACCGAGTAAGAAATGCCCAGAGGAAAAGGGCTAGTGTAGACTTTGAGGCGGGAGCATGCTGAGATTTCCTTAGACAGGTTTACAAGCTTTTCCAAAGTCATAGTGTCTCTGGAAGCAGCTTTGCTACTGGACCATGAGATCCTGTGTGGGAATTGAGCCTGCTTGCATAATCCACGTGCCAGCTCAGTTGTTTTCTAGTTGTGAATTGATCAGGTCATCGATTTGTTGAAGCATCAGAATTTGGAAGCATTTTAAGTGGGGCAGTCTGTTCTAAAGTCTGGTTTTGCACTGTTAATCTAGTAATACAAAGCTGCATGTGCTGCTTGGCCTTTCTCTAACAGCATTTAATAGTGGTCTTTCTGAATGTTGTCCTCTTTTTTGAAGATCAAAGCGTTTTGCTTGCTTTTTAAGAAAGCAACCAATTCAGCCAAACTGATAGAGAAAAGCACCTGGTGATATAAGCTTGGGAACCCAGACGTGCTTTTCCATTTACAGGAAGGGACACTGTTACTTGGCAGAAACGGAGCATAAACAAAGAAAGAAACAGTGAGAACGTGATTACCAGGCACGTGGAAAATTACTTTCAAGCAAGTCTCTTTGAGATCAAGAAGTGTGAAGATTGATCCTATCCACACTGACCCCAGGCAGGTCACCACTGAGCCAAGCCCAGCTGAGGGTATGAGCTTGGCAAGAGGGCAAACACACACCAGTTTGCAGAAATTAGTTTGTTAAGGCGTTTATCCTGAATTTGTGTAAGGAAGAGGTAGGACATCTTGGAAGCAGTTAGAGTAGCTTCCTTCTGGGAAGAAATTTGATGATTTGCCGTTGTTTTTCTGCGGCTGAGATGGATGGTGGAGGTAGATGTACCATTTTTCACAAATGATGCTGTGACAGTTCTGTGCTCTGGATTGTCATGCCTTGCCTGGAGCCAGTGAATCTCAAGGCTTCCAAGGGCGGAGCACACTGTGAGGAGCCATCAGGCTGCTGTGATATGTAGTGGTTCATTACAGAGAAGGGGTTACTGCCTATGCATGTAACCCACTCAAAAATTCTCCCCTCTTCAAGAGGCAATGAAAATGGTGAAGTTGTGACCAAGGGAAACATAGGGCTGCAGAGACCATCAAATCTTTTTCCCAGACAAAACTGTTCCTAGCACCTCCTTGTCTCTTGTGCCCTGAAAAATCCCCTCTGTTTTCACAGCTAGGATGGCCTCAGGGCATCTCAAACAGAAGCCCTGCATCTGTCCCCTCATCTCAGTGGAGACCCTGGACCCTTCACAATGCTAGTTGCTTCCGAACCCTTCTCTTTAAATTCATCCTAGCTTTTATTTTTGGCTCATAACACCCAGCCACAGAGGGCTACTTTAAAAACTGCCTGAAAGCAAGAGAAACACTTTTGCCTGAAGAGTCCCTGAGACTCTGGGACATGCATTTAAAAAAAAAAAAAAAAAGGACTTTCCACTCTTTCTTTTAATTACTCCAGAATGTACTGCAAAGTTCCTCTGCCCTCTTAAATGAGGCTGGATATTTTTGGGGTACTGTGCACCTGCTTGGTAACCCCAGTTTCTCTGGGTGCCCTGGTTCTTTGAGCCCCTTGTGGGAGAGGGTCTGTGGACCCCTGGCCTTGGCATCACTCCTTGCCTGATGCCCCACTGGGATCTATCACTTTCTCCAAGGTGGCAGCTTTAGAATCCCAGCAGTGTTTGTGCTGCCTGACACATGAGCATTGCCTCCCGCGAGGATTTCAATAGTTTCCTGCTGCTGCAGTGCCTCTGATAGCTGAAGTACCTGATCCAATAAAAGATCAAGTCTCAGCAGGTACTAGGCTTCAGCAAACAATGGTCTGTCAAGTGTAGAAGGTGGTGTTTATGCTTGCATTTTAATCCTTGTTTGCACAGTAATTTTGAGGTGTAAAATACCTTGAAAATGCTGGCTTCTCATTGTTACTATTACCACTGTAACTTCATTTATTCATAAGAAATTAGTGTAACAAGTGGGAGTTCTGAAGTTCTTTAGTCACACGTGCCAGATGTGTTGGAGGAATCTGGTCTGACACAAGTCTGCCCCAGTGCATGTAGCAAGAGGAGTTGGAAACAATCCTTCAGTTAGAGAACTGTGACCAAATTGTTATCGTGGAAACATGTTGGAATGAGTCTCACAGCTGGAACACTGCAGAGGAAGGCTACAAACTTTTCAGAGGAGATAGACGGGAAGGAGCAGGTGTTGCATTCTCTGTTAAGGAATGGGTTTGTGCAGGGCTGTGTCTGAGAAACAGCTACAAACAGGTTGAGCTTGTGGGTGAAAAAACAAGGAGCACACCAACAAAGGACACCTCGTGGGTGGGATCTACTACAGGTGTCTGATCAGGAGGAGCCCCATGATGGGGGCCTCTTGCTCAAGCTGTAGGAAGCATTGTGCTCACAAGCTCTCATCCTGATGGGGGATTTCAACCATCCAGGTATCTGCTGGAAAAGCAATGCAGCTGCCTGTAAGCAATCCAGGAAACTCCTGAAGCACATCAAGGGTAAATTTCAGATCCAAGTGTTACACAAACCAATGAGGGAAGATGCATTAGTGGATCTGGTGCTCATCAATGGGAATGAACTCATTACAGGGGTTAAGATTGGAGGCAGCCTGGGCTGCAGTGAGCATGCCCTGGCTGGGTTGTGATCTCAAGAAACATGGGTGTGGCAAAGAGCAAAGTCAGGACCCTGAACTTTGAAACAGTGAACTTCCAGCTGTTTAAAGTATTAGTGGATGAGATTCCCTGGGAAACTGTCCTTAGCTGACCAGAGCTGGCAACTTTTTAAGGGCACTTTTCTTAGAGCACATGACCTCTCCCTCTCAATGTGTAAGACATCAAGTAAGGCAGGCCAGAAACCAGCATGGCTGATGAGCAAGAAGAAAATGCACAGCTAGTGGAACTAGGGTCAGATGAGTGGGGAATGTGCAGGGATACTATTTGGATGTGTTGGGATGGGATAAGGAAAGGCAAGGCACAGATAAAGAGAGATTTGGCAAGGGATGTGAAGATTAATAACTAGGAAGGATTCTTTAAGTATAGTGGTCATAAAAGAAAGGCCAAAGAGAGTGTACTACCCCCCAATAAAGGAGAAGGGAGAGCTGGTGTCAGAGGAGGAGGATCCTGCCCCTCTTCTCTCATGAGACCTCACCTGCAGTGCTGCATCCAGCTCTGGGGCCCTCAACACAAGAAATAAGTGGATCTGTTGGAATGAGTCCAAAGGAGAGATGTGAACATGGTCAGAGGGATGGACCACCTCTCCTAACAGGACAGGCTGAAAGAGCTGGAGCTGTTTAGCCTGGAGAAGAGAAGGCTTCAGAAAGACTTCATTGTGGCCTTCCAGTACTTAAATGGGGTTATAAAAAAGAGAGACAGCAACTTTTTACATGGACAGATAGTGATGGGACAAGGGAGAATGGTTTTAAACTGAAAGAGGGCAGATTTAGATCAGACATTAGAAAGAAATTCTTCACTGTGAGTATGATAAAGTACTGGAACAGGTTGCTCAGAGAGGCTGGAAGTGTTCAAGGCCAGTCTGGATGGGGCTCTGAGCAGCCTGGTCTAGTGGAAGGTGTCTCTGTGGGTCTGGAAAAAGATGATCTTTAAGGTCCCTTCCAACCCAAGCCATTACATGATTCTGATTCTATGAAGTCGGTGTAAAACTGTGTACAAAAAATAGTGACTGATACACTGCACTGGTTGACACCAGCAGATAAAGATATTTTTGAAAAACTTCCTTCACTGTGATGAGGGCCAGGGAAGAGCACATCCTGGAGAGAACAGCAACAGAAATAGCCTTGGGAGTGAGCTTTGGCTGAATTGTGTGTTCTGTGTTTGTCTCTTAATTTAGCAGTATCGGGAAAACCCACAAAGGAAAAACTGTGGATATTTTCCAGATGCAGAGTGATTCAGGGCTGTAATTACAAATGCTCGCCTACTGAAATATTTGTACAATTGCCATGGGATAGTGTAACTAGCAACATCCATTGGATTGTTTTTAAATCTAAAGCAGTAATGCTGTGCTAGTGTACCTTAAGTCTGCACCAGTGCTTGGCAAACCTGCCTCTGCATGGCAGGTTTAGGTTCTGTACAGCTTAAAAAATTATGCTTTTACTGTTAGCTGCATCAGCTGAGAAATCTTTGTGAAACTCGTTTGTATCTGAGTCCTGTGCAGAGTGCACTGAGTGGTTCCACAGTTGCAAGGATTTACTTTATTCCTTTCAGAATACGGAATTCCTTTCAGAATTACAGAAAAGAGTGAACTGGGGAGTCTTGTCTGTTTCATGTTGGGTATTTTTTGGTTTTTTGTTTTTTGGGTTTTTTTTTTACTTTTGACTGCACAGGGATTCTGTGTGCTAAGAAGCCACAGAAAAGGAACAGAATGAGAGTGAGAGATCATGTGTGACAGGAATAGAGTCTGTCACAGAGTTGCAGATTTATTGCTGCCATGCTTTGATAAGTGACAGCAACTGGCTGTAATTCTCCCGGTGCTGCTCAGCTGCTTTGATCAGCAGCGAAACTGTTAACAGTGCTGACAATTAATTATTGTCGATGGGCATTGCAGCTTGAACTTCCCCTGCCAAACAGTGGCAGATCACACCCGTCAGGGCTATTGTTTAAGGCTCTCTTCGGACATCTCGCAGGGCTGAATCACGCTGTGCTTCTTCTGGGGATTTTCTTCCCCAGCCAGCGTGGTTGGAGAGTCGCCCTGGTTTTCTGAGCGAGGGCTGGGACCGCAGGCAGGGTGCTGGCAGCGTGTGGGAGGTGTGTTTGAGAGCCATGTGCCCCTGGAGCAGAGGCTGTGCGTGCGGCTGTCTTCTCTGGCTGCTGTGCTGATCTGCAGTGTAGCATCCAGGAGGGCATCAGCAAACCCTCTGTGCATGCAGCAGGCGGTGAGGACCTGGGGAAGGAGGGGATGGTGGCTCTGGATGCAGGTGTCGCGTGGGAGAGAAGAGTGATTGCCGTCTGAGGCTGCAAGCACTGTGGTGAGTGTTCTTTTTCCCTTTCCTGATCCCAACCTTCCTACTTTCTTAACACTCTCTAAAATTCTCCCTTTGTGCAGGCTCTTTCTTTATGCCTTTTTTTTACCTGACCTCCTATTCTCCCCTCATCTCTTATTCCCCTCCTTTCAGTCTCCTCTTCTTTGTTTCCATCCCCATGTCTCAGAGGCTGGACACCGGCAATTGCAGTGGGTTCTGTGAACATTTATAGCCTTATGTTTCGAGAACCTTTGACGGGCAGGAATTGTATCTGATGGATTTAAAAGTATCTGAACGCCCTATTTGCATTTCTGCCTGTCTGCTCTAAACCACACCGGCACTCAGCTCCCTTGAGGCTTGAATGCTGATAGCAGCAGCTGTGGCAGTGGCATCCTGTGATTTGCTTTATCAGTTGACATTTCAAGGAATTGGGACTGATATAACAAGGTTGTCCATTTTACTGCCCTCTGCTGCTAAACAACTTGGGTATCTTCTCACCTTCATAAAGGGTAGGTATAAGTGGCTTTATTAGTGAGAGCCCACATGAGAAGTGTGCCCCCTCCATATGTTTTTGTTGCTGTTATTATTACTATCCAGTGGTTTGTACTGATTTGTGGTATATTTTATTCAGCTAAACCCATGATATGCCAAATTCTTCTCCGTGTCTAGCTTGCTTGCAGAATTCGGAGTTTTAGCAGTGTTTTTGAGATTGGAAGCAAATCCTCTAAAAATTAGATCTTGCCTATGTAAACAACTTGCACTACTTTTTTACTGCTGTTCTGCAATATCGATACAACCCTCCCTAGTGTGAATTCAGCCATGCCAGTATGAACATGCTTATACCAGTGTGGCTTGTTCCCCTTTGGGAAAGAAGAACCAGCTCTTCCAGTACAAGGCACTTTTTTTGGCTCTGATTACATCCACGCTTTTGTTGTATCATCAGAAATAAAGCAGCAAATGATACTTGTAATTTAACAAGGGTGAACTGGTGCAAAATCATGTATAGAACAAGTCTTGGTTTGCAGACATCCTCAGTAACTCTTTGACTAGCAAGTGTTGAATATGCTGTGTATTTTTAATCTTGTCTTTATGACCAGAGGTACAGAGGAAGACTTGGTGTTACTGCCATTATGTATTCATAGTTAAGAAACTAAGAACTGGCCAGTGTGTTGGCTATAAATTCATGACCATGAGTCATGTGAGTCGTGGTTGTTGTTTATTTATAAATAAAGTAGCTAGGATTTTATTCACTTTTAAACTGATTACTGACCATCGCTTTTATGTGCAGCCAATTGGCAATGTAGCAGCAGAGATGTAGATTCCAGTAATGCTTGCTTGGAAGTGCCTTTGAGCTGTCAGGGAAATAGAGAGGTATTTTAGCAATATCACAAAAATGAATCCTGAAAACCCACCAGGGAGATGTGAGTGCCTGGTGGGTGTGAAACACTTATCTGTGGTCATCTACCTCGGTCATCAGTAAGGCAGGGCAGCCTAGAAGAGACCAAGACTACATAGTGAAACTTTGGAAAATTCCAGTCAGACATTATAATCCTAAACATCATGGTTTATCAGCAGGGTTAATCTAAATTATCAGTATGTGTCTTGTAGCAAGGAATGTATAGGGAACACTCTTGGTATTTGCAGGCAAAGGAGAAATACATTTGGTATAGAAATCACTTAATATGCAGAGCTTTTTAGGAAGGCAGTGCCACCAGCAGAAGTGATCTTTTGGGAAAGAACTGTCTTAATTGCACATGTCTGATGACAGGTGTCTGGAAACGTGGGACCTAACTAAAGCTTTTAGGTTCTCTTCTACCAGAGAAAATAAGTGGGATAGAATCCTTTTCTTCTGCAAGGTTATTTTAAGATATTTTAAGATATTTCAATGTGAAGGAGTTTATGGAGGGGGGAAGAAGCTGGTGCCATTAGGGGACTGCAAAGCTTTGTTAGAAGGAAAGTGCTTTGCTGTGCTGCTTGTTGGCACAGTTACCTTGACAGGTTGTTGAGGGAAGTAAATTTTCACAGAACCTAATAGTTTCCTCCTATGAGTTAGTGTCACCTCTGTCTCATTTAATTCCCACCTTGGCTTGTTGTGAATGCCATTGCCATGCTGTGTTTCTCAACTTCATTACCTCCAGACTGAGCACTGCTTTGGGAACAGCTTTCCAAACTGCAAGTGGCTTGTTTTGCAGAGCAAGCTGCCAATCTTCCTTGCTGTTTTTTTCCCTGAGCTCACTGACTCCCCACGACTGCAGTGATGGTGGCAGAGGTGACTCCCATGAGCAGGCTGGTCTCTAGCTGGGTGTTGCCAGGGTGGCACAGGCAGGCAGCAGTTGGTAAAACTGCTCTATGGTCATCAAGAGCAAGCAGCTGACCTTGAACAAATGTGCAGCTGGGTTGTAACCCAGCTAAGTGTCCAGCCTGCTCTGGTCTTTGCTGCCTCTTTCTAGGAGGAAAGTGATAGGTGGGAGTCCTTTTGCTGGGTTACATTACCTCTTTCCCTGAGCTGACTCATGGGTTTTGTCTGTTCTGTTTGCATCGGGTGGGAACTGAAAGATGTCAACAGCTGATCTTTCACCTTAAAGAGTCGGGTAACATTGGCAGTCCTGGAAGGAGAGGCAGAGACATCAGACAGGTCCTTGCCTGCATCTCTTGGCAGCATGGTTTGCAGTCAGGACAGTTTATGTGAGATTGACAGACAGAAGCAGTCTCAGCTTGGCCCCACTCCCACAGGAGTCTGCAGAATCAGCTGCTGAGCAGTTTCAAAAAGCTCCCTTTTATTTGTCTGCTTGCCTCCACTTTTAACCAGATAGGAAATTGTTCATTATAAAAGCCACAGTTGTCCTTATGGCAGTCTCATCACTGATGTCTGAGGAGTGAAGCTGTTAATATCTGTGTTTATACATTTCTCTAAAGGTGAAGATGACTGCAGTGGAAGATTAGTTTTGCTGTGAAAGGCACTGAATGAGCTGACCTGATCAAGGGGAAGACATTAAAATGTTACACTCTCTAGTTTGCTCCACTTCACTCAGACATTAGTGGCTGTGGTCTGTTGCTGTTTAGCAAATATGTTTGGGTCCAAGTGCTGCTTGAGATGATAGAAACCCAATGTACTTTTTGAGGCAGAGGCAATTATTTGTTATGTGTTAGTACAGCTCCTAACACTGTGGGTTGCTGTGCCTCCTGATTGCTAATGGCTGAGCAATAGTGTTTGTTACTAGCAGTTGGTAATAACAGCCTGTGTTTGTGCCCTGTAGGGGAATTTGGTACATGTGCACAGCCATGGGATGTTAAAGATTTTGTACCTTTTAGAGGCACCACAAAGTCTGCACAGACCATCTAGCCGCCTGCCATTTTAAGTGCTTCCTTACTTCGTTTAAGAGATATTTGTTTATTCTTTCCCCTGTTACCCTCCCAAACTTTTCAAATCTTTCCCATCTGGGCTCTTTTGTTTATAAATTCTTCTGAGTTTGGAGCTTGTAGGCAGCAACCACTTTGAAGCCTGCTTTTCTAATACAGACCAAATAGTTGCCAGGAAGCATCATGGGCTCTTGCTGTCCTCTGTCCCCTCTTTAGATCACTGCAGGTCTCTGAAATTGCCTCTGTTCTACCAGTTGGATGCTCAGCCCTGCACTCCCCACTGTCAGTCAGCATCATCCTGCTAAGGAGCTTCCCTGATTTACACAGCCTGAGGATCTGACAGAGCACAGATATTTTCATTTGTTTTGGTTTGTTTGTCTTGAGAAGTCACAGCAGTCACAGGCTCCCTCCTGTTGTATGAGACCCACATAGCTGAAGCCTATCACTTTTTTCCTGCTATGGAAAAGAAGAGCTGGTCAGCCCTGAGAAGGCCTGAAGTCCAGCCTCATAAAAACTGTCTGTCACCTTTTAGCCGTTCTCTTTGTCACTTCCTTTCCATAGCAGAGATAATGGAAGTGTTTCCTGCTAACTCCTGTCTCTCTGTGATAAATTGCTTTGTTCTTTATTGGAAAGCATTGTATAGCTGCTCTTAGCACCGCGATAAAGAAAATGCTGTGAACTGGCTGCATTGTGTTTGGCTTCCTTTCAGACAACGCCAGTCTGGACACTGAGGACCTGATCTTCCTTTTGGGTCAGATCTCAGCTCACATTTGTGTGGGAGGCAGGGATTTATGTTTGCTTAAAGCCACATTTTTGCTTTTGGCATGGAGGCGTTGAAGGTCAGTGTGATCCATAAATCTATAGAAGGGGGTTCTGCAGGTGCCCCTTGCTCTCCATATCCTGCTTTGAGCTCTCCTCCCTCCCCTGTGGCACAGACATCTTTGTGTTGGTGTTGTGCTGGTGAGTGTTTCCCTTACCCTCCCCAGCTGGGAGCTCCCAGCTCTGTAGGCAGGGCTGATTTTGACCTCCCTTGAATTTCCAGTTGCCAGTGTTTATAGCCAGGAGGGTTTGTAGCTGAGCTACACTGTTGTTTCAGTTCAGGTTTTTTTGCCTGGATCTTTCCACTCAATGACAAAAAAAGATGGTGTCAGTATAGGTTAGCTTTAAAGTGATGAGAAGAGTTCTATTCCTGAATTCCATAGCTTTCAGATTTGTTGTCTTTTATCAAGCTGTATTGTTAGGTTTACTGCCCACAAGCCAGGGAGTCCTGATTCTCCAGGCTTTAGCTTATGGCTGATAACTCAGTTTCAGTCCTGCTTATGCCTAGCATGCTCTACCTGGTAGTGGAACAATTGTATGAGCAGCAGAGTAGTCACTGGCAAAAACACTGGGATAGTTTTAGTTGAACAGGTAGAAGGAATGGGCAAAGACAAATACACTGTTAAATATGTATAACGTGGGTGTGCTCATCCACCTGTGTGCCTAAAACTCCCTCTGGCTGAATTGAAGGAAAGCCACAATGCAAAGAGGTTATCCTGTCTACTTGTTTTCACTGGGTGAGGTAAATTGGGTGAGGAGGAGGGACTGGAGTAGGCACAGAAAGGTTCTCATCTTGAGAACTGAGGCTGAGAGCGAGTTTCATCGTGTATACTTGATCAGCCTTTGCACGGTTTGAGTCCTTTGGGCTCATTTAACACAGCATAAATCCCACCCTGTATGCTCCTTGTGAGTTGTTTAGTTCCCCTCCTCCTGCAGAGATTTTTAATTAAAAATCTAGGACCAAAATAACTGCTGTACTGTCTTTTAACTATTGTTGAAGTAGGAGCTGGATGCTCTCATCTCTGAGAAATAGTGAGGTTTATGAAAAGATACTCAGTACAATAATTTCCTGTAGAATTTCTGGGAGAGTGGCTATATCAGAGGAAGTATAGGTGGATCTTAAATTTAAACCACTGTACAACAGATCTTGGTATATACTACAGTACCCAAAAGACTGAAAAGCTGAACAGGGGCATATAAGGATCTCTTCAAAAATAGATGCACTTCCTTAAAATTTATTTGGTCATGTTTATTCAGCCCTCCTTATGAAGGCCCCTGAGATTTACAGATCCTGTCTGAATCTGACAGGAGAAACAAGAAAATAGAGAAGTGGAAAATTCAGCATGATTGGAGTCCCACAGGACGTGGTCATTTCCCCACTATTTACCTGTTCTTCGGAAGTAGGTGAGCCAGATCAGCTATAATTTAGTAGGCTTGGGGTCAGAGCCATTGGGTGGAAATACAGTTTGTGGTCATACAAGATGCCAAGGTAGAAATACACTTCTAATCTAAAATTCCTTGGGACAGTGGATGCTCACGGCATAATCTGGAACTGAATCTTTGTGGTATTGAACAACACTGGTTTTCTGTCCTATAAGATGGTCTGTAAGCTTCCTTTCCTCCCACTACTTTTGCCTTACTGCTGTGTCAAAGTTCCCCTTGGAGCCCAAGTCTGGGAATGGCTCAACAGACCTGAGGTAGGAATTGATTCTGGTTTACTTTATTACAAGGGGGAAATATTTCACAAACAAGGGAATAATGTCAGAAGGTGCCTCTCAAGCATGAAAGCAGGTCTTCAAATTAGCTTGATATTTCTTTGTAATTGTGTGGTGGGAATGTAGCCCCAAGGCACAATCTTTTCTAGACTTAATTGTATAAAGGTAGAGGTGAATATCATAGAAAGCCATCAGTGAGGCTTGCAGTCATCTGGGTTTTTAAAAAAATGTCATTAAAAGTAGGATCCTTCCATTAAAAGGGAATATGATCTCATTATGTGATTTAGATAGCAGGATGAGGCTGTAATGATGCTCTTGAATACATTCTTTTCAAAGAAAAATATCAGCGCAAGAACTGACCTTGAAGATGTGGCCTGCTTGCAAATGATGTAACTGTGCCCCTGTCCAAAGCAAAGTGTTCTTGTCATGGCTTTAAATCTCCAATAGCTTTAGCTAAAGCAACTAAGTTACTATCTTATTTATGTTTCTGTGTACCTGACACCACATCTCGGCTGCCCTGAGTTTATCCCAAATCCTGTCAGCCCCTACAGGAGTGGGGATGAAAGGTCCCATGTGGGCATGATCTCCCTTTCCTCAAAGCCTGTTGAGAATCCATTCAGGGTGGCCCTTAGCACAGCCTGAGGTATCTCACCCCTGAGATAGCTCTATAAAAAATGAGTTATTAGAAAGCTGTTCTCTTAGATATTTGGCTACAGTTTGAAAGGATTGTGTGGGAGGTCGTGGAAGGGTGTTGCTAAGAGCACACGTAACTTCAGAGCATGGGGGGATGTGGGATAGCCGTTCCTTGAGCCACATGTACTGTGTGAGTTATGGATAATTACTGGAAAGCTCAATGTGTCAAGGGTGGATGTGATTTACCATTATGTAATTCATTAATACTGCTCATGGAAGTTGGAGACTTGCTCCCTGAAATGCCCTGGCTTGGAGATGTGTTCACAGCTGGCCTCAAATGAAAACTGTAACTGGTGGATGAGCTGTTGATATCAATAACCACAATAAAAAGGAAACAGAGCACATCCAATCTTCTTTTGAGGTGGGGAGTTTTTAGTTATATGTCCAGTATTTTCATCTTTGGGCCTAAAATTGAAATTAATAAGTGACTGCTTGTTTCCTTAACTGGTACATAGCTTTCATCACTGTTTTTTAGTGCCCAACTTTATACCATGCTTCTGTGCCTGAGCCTCATGCCCTTGGAAATCAAAGGGAATCTTGCCTTTTGGCTTGGACATGCACTGCCAAACTGCTGTGTGCTGCCCAGGAGCTGTGCCCACACTTCCAGCAAGGGTCATCTGCACTGCAGCTGAAGTGTGGTGGTAGCTTATATCTGCTTACCTGAGCAAGCTTGAACAAATAGCAGGCACCAGCATGGATTTCAGGATGAACTGGCCATTTGGTGCTTGTTTGATTTCTCAGACATCATTTCTAGCCTGCCTTGCATGCCTTCCTTGTAGCCCATACTGTTTGTCCTACTCCAGCTACCTAGCTCAAGGGTAATTTGTGTGTATGTGCCCAAGTCGTGCTTACATCTTGATTTTGTGTTACCTGTGTCTCTAAGAGCCTCCTGAATTCACTGTTGAGAGGCAGCTGAGATGCTTGTGTCATCTCAGTGAAACTTTCAACTAAAGATGTATGGAAGTATTTCTAGATGAACAGAAGTTTACAGGCAGAGACCTTTTTTCTTGAGTTTGTCTTAAAAACTGGAATTTCTTGGCTAGTTTGTTATGAAAACTGCATCAGGAGATGAGTTGTGATCTGTGATGACACATTTCTTCCTATAAACTGCACACAATCTCAGGTTGTACATTATATTTTGGTGGGGAGTCTTGGCTAATCTCAGTTTTGACTTTCTTTTCCTGCTTAAAAGAATGCTGATGAGAGATATCAGTAACAAATAATGGTAAGCTTTAAATAAAAATTCAGTAAGATGGATAAGGTGCTTGGTATATACTTAACAGGTGTGATTTACCTCTTCAGCTGAAAATATTAGAACATGGGATTAAAGGGTTGGAGAGGATTCCAAGCAAGCACCTCACCTTCCTGCATAGATTGGGGCTTCAAGAAAACGCCTTTACATGGCGATATTGAATTGAGATGCCTTCAGGAGCTGAGGGCTAAAGGAGATTATGCAAAGTATGATTTACTGAAAATAAAGTGGAGGACTGAGAAAAAGATCTGCAAGAGAGGTTCTCACTCTTATTTTTCACTGAATGCTGAAGACTTTCTCATCCTTCTGGTAATGTGGATTAGACCTTCAATTCTGCATGCACCTGCCATTACCAAGGAAATAATTAATGTTGATGTACTAGTTGTAATTACAGCAAGTGAGGTATGATCTATGCAGTTAACAAGGGGAAAGACGAGTGAAATGCTAAGTCAGGACACGCTCCTCAGTGCTAGTGGGAAATTTAATATGCTTTGTTAAATTAATAGCCTTTGCATAACAATCAATTTACAGTTTAAAGGGCAGAGGAGGTGGATGTAAAAATCATTAAGCATTCATTTCAGCAACCCACTCGATATTCTTAGCTGGAAGAAATCGCCAGTGCAATGTTTACAGAGTCAGTTGCATCTGTTTTAAGAAAAAAAGCAAACCACAGGAGGCTTGTGTGTATGGTGCTTATTGCAGTGTCCTTTTCTAAGCCATAGGGTTGCAGTGATCCCTTTCCCAAACACAGCATGGCTTTAGTGATGGGCTGGTCTTTGCTCACAGATGTTTATCCATACCAGAGATGATTCTGAAGTTTTCCTACACGTCAGATAAAAATGTTCTGCCCTGTGTGACCCTACCTTGAAATGTCTAAGTCCTCTGTTAGATAGGGATCCCCAGGAAGAACAACCCGGGATTTTTTTTTTCTCAGCCTAGGCATTCAGGGCCTGGTTTTGCCTGCAGTTGTTCTGTTTGTAGTCTTTGTACATAATGCTCACCCTAGAGAGAGATTAGTTGTAAGAAGATTATGCATCTGAGTGCTGCTGGTGTGCCTGAAGCTGGAAATGTTCTGGTGTATACAAAGAAAACATTAATCAAGACATCTTACAGAGAATTAAGGGAGGAAATAGTTTTGTTCCTGATTACTACGTGAATTTCACTGCCCAGTGCAGGAAAAGGCAGGGAGAGAGGCAGGAGGTGATAGAAAGAGGTTATTCTTCTGTTCTCAGAGAAAACAAGGGCAGGTTGCTGGGGTGGCTGTGTCAGGCAACTTCCACAACAACAGCGCAAGGGAAGCAGCTCTAAGGACTCTGCAGGACATGTGAGCTTTGAATTAGATTGAAGGGACAAACTAGCCATGCTCCTGAGCTTGCCAAAGCAGCTGAGAGAAATCTGTTGCATATAATCTTAACAAAAGCCCATCCCTTTGTTGCAGATGGGTGTCTTCAGCAGCACACACTACTTGATTTTCCAGCCTGGGCTGATTGTCAAGCTGAGTAGTGTGGCATGCAGCAGAGGATATGGCAATGCATAAAATCAGAGCACTCCTGCAGTACACCGGTGAGGGAAGGTCCCCTAGCCAGCACCACAGAGAAACAGCTGACCCTCAGTAATTAAGGGTATAGAGAATAGCTGACACCTGCTCTGAAGCTCCATTTCTTCAGGTTGCAGCTAACAGCCCAAGAGCCCAAAACATTCACTGTCAGCTGCAATATGTTTGTTTTGCCATTTCTCTAATCAACAAACATGAATTAGATAGAGAAAACATTGCCTGCACAGTCAGTTTTCATTGTATCAAGTTTTATTTAACTGTTAGGAGATTGGTTGCCCAATTAGCTATCTTATTAATAGGCATTTTTGGGAATAGCCTTCAAAAACAGATTTCCTGACTTCCTGAATTGATTGTGGTTCCTCAGTTGCTGTAAATCACCAGCACACCACTGAACTAATAATTTACCCTTATTAAGGATCTGTGCTGCTGTTTTTCCTTATGAATACATAGAACTGTAATCACTAGAAATGTATCTGCTAACAATTTGCCTTCTCATTTCATTCATAAATTTTTACCTCCTCAAGGTTAATTGGATCAGGAAATGTCAGTATCTTTAGATCTAATTTTCCCTATTGATGCAGGTTTTGGAGTGAATGACTGTTTTGAACACAAAACACAACTTAATTTAATTTCTGGGAAATACTTAGTGACCAGAAAAAGAGAAGGTTGTTGGAAACACGCTTTGAATAAATTAAGAGCCCCTCTAACTAGCACAGCCTTCTTGTCTATATAAAACCCCTAATTAACTATTTATAGAGAAGTACATATTTCCAATCTATTTTAAGATGCTGGAAATGAGAGAAAACAAACCAACCTACCCACAAGTTTGCAGAGGATATGGACAACATAATATCCGCACAGTGTTTAGCTGTGTGGTAATTCTATATCAGGAACTTTGAAAATTTAAAGAAGGAGTCAGAAAAATTCCTTTCCCAGAAGATTCAAGCCCAATGCTGAAAGTTTCCACTATCTTCCCAGCAAGCACAAAAGGCCCAGGATGCAGAACAGGTGTGTATGAAAGGCATCTGCACCAACAGTGATTATTTTTAGGTGTTTTAGTCACTGCCTTCATCCAAAATGGGTCCAGTCCCAGAAGAGGAGAGCAGTGGCAGTCCCCATTTGCTTCAATAGCACCACGAAGTTTGCTGATAAAGCAACTTTTATTCTTGCCCCATTGCTCTTTGTTGGCTGTTCCTGAAACCACCTGGGAGGTAAAGTCCCATTGTGCTGTCACACCACAGTTAAGTTCACTACTTTCATTTGTCCTATGCTTCATGGGACTTGGACATATACTTCTCTTCTGCTGTATTTTGCGTTTTTAAAAGATAAAGAGGTCTCAAAGACAGGGTTAGTTCAAAATTTATTTCTTCCTGCTGAATTATTTATTCCTTTTTAAGCTCTGGTGAACAGCTCACATTTAATAGCCCATTACTGCTTAAAGAGCTGTGGACACAAAAGGAGCAATCCTGAAAAGTATTGTGTTTAGTGGCTCTGTAAATACTCTCTGTATTACCTTTTCTTCATTTTTATGATCAAGAGCACAGAATGAAGGACAGAAATTACCTGAGCTGCAAACTTCAGGGTGCTTTAGTCTACCAAGACTAACAACCAAGTAAATTCATGCAGGAACTAGAATGAAGGTTTTTCATTATGAGGTTATTTTCCTAAATGAGTCTATAGATTCTGCCCCAGTTGGCATCTTCAAATTAAGACATGTTGTCTTTCTAGGACAATTCTTCATCTCATCTGCTGGTTTTGGAGGGAATGCTGTAGCAGTGAGTGACATTTCTTGCCTTGTGTTACGTAAGTGGTTTGACAGAGTGGCAATTTTTGGCCTTCTATAATTCTGGCCCAATTTTGATTTTTTACCTTCTCTCTATTCTGTGAGCCTGCACAGAACTGGTTTCCCTAAAGCATCTGCTGTATCCTGAAGCAATCTCCAAAATACTCATTTAGAAGTAGATTTGGGTTTTAGAACAATAGTGTTGTCTTCAAATCAGCCATGAAAGATTTGAGGTTCTAAATAACTTATGTGTAGAAGCCCATCTTCTGTTGCTGCTTATTTCTTAGCAGATACTTCATCAGCACTGAATTTTTGTGTATTTTCTGGATTATTTAGGTGTTTAAAGAGCCCTCTTGTGAAAAGCAATGAACACACCTCCCACTTTACTTTTACATCCCTTTGGAAAATTGTCCCTGGCATCTTTCCCTACAGCTCTCATTAGTTTTATGTTACTTGACGCCAGCTTGGACAGTCAGACCTTTATGCACAAATATAATAAGTAGTTTTCTGAGTAAGTGGGTTAATGAGGCCTCAGTTTTCTATGGATTTGTGGCTTATGTTGGATTCACTGATATTTGGTAATAGCTGGGTTCAGAGGACAGCATTACAGTTTCCCTCCTTTCTTTAGCCATTGATCTTTTAAGAAGATACAACTTTTAAGAAACTAATATTTTCGAGTTTTCTAATGTCTGCTAGAGTTCCGTGACTTTTTCAAATGGTATAAAAGGTGTTGGGAGGGAGGATGAAACAGGGTAGATACAGATGCAGACACACAGTGATGTCTTTTGGAAACCAAACCAAATATTTCAGGTTTATTGAGGAATCTTAATAATGTGGAATACATTTTCTCAAGACAAGAGGAAAAAATGACTGCTATATTAAGAAAACACAAAATATAAAGAGAAAAAAAGTCTGGTTTTGTGATTTTGGGCTACATAAGAGCCTGTCTGGATGAGGGACAAATGTATCATGTAGATATCTTTGAAAAACACGCCAGAAAACACCATGTAGGTGGTGTAATGTGTTGCATGGTTGTGTGTGTGTGACAGACAGACATGTCTCTGCTGGTGCTTCACAAGGAGCTTCAGTCACTGGGGATCTTCTGCCAAAAACCACCAATTAAGAGGAACTTACTCAAATTGATCTATGTGGTCAAGTAGAGAGCTTCTGCCACAAGTTTGTATGAAGATATATAAGTGAAGAGCCACACCTGGAAAGTCTTTTTCCTTTGTTACTGGCTGTTCCCAGTTGAACAAAGCATCCAGTTTTTTCTGCCATCAAACTGGTCGCTTAAATAATTGTGGCAATGAGAGAGCATCAGTACAGTAATTCTGACATTTATCCTGTGGTTAAACAGTGTGAAATAGTAAGGGAGCAAAACATCAGTGTATGGGTCTCTCTGCATAGTAAATAGAGCAACAGTTGAAAGAAATTGTGTTTTGGGGTTTTGCTGCTGACGTCAGTGCGAGCTGGCTGCTAGTTCTTCACTTGATGCCTTTTTCACACTGACACAGCTCATGGTATTGCTGAGAAAAAATAATGATGGACACAGCCTTTCTGTTGCCCTATTGGTCATAAGAGTTGATGGATAGATGTTTTATGTTTGTAACCTGTTCTCAGCCTGCTTCCACTGGGTGTGCCTGGGATTTCTGAATGCCTTCCTGAATGATTGGCACAACCTCCCCAGGTCCCTGCTTTTTGGAGAAAATACTCCACTCAACTGCTTTTGTTCTGAGCCACTTACGAGCAGTTCTAGAGGTGGAGAGTTGAGATTGCCTTTCTGGGAACCAGGAAAAAAATAGCTCACTGTTAGCATTCCAAACCCAGTTATTTAGACCTGGATTATTTTTAAATACTTTGCTTTCAGACACGTAGCTAGCTGTGTTTTCCTCCTCTCTCTCTCCTTTATTTTTTTAAAGTTAGCAGTTAAGTTTTGCTTCTCCCTACTCAGGTCTGTGCAATCCAGAGTTTCTAAGCAAACAGAGGTTTATTTACATTGCTAGGTTAGCTATGTTACCTACTGCCTCGGAGATGCAGTGAGAACCTTGACATGATATATTTGGAATATTCTGGAATATGAATGTGATACTTGAGTCTGGATATGTTTACAGAGCGGTTTCCTGGGCAGTCAAATTGACAGGAGGCAGGGCAGCAGCAAGTGAAAAGCTGCAACCACCTCATTTTACCTGGCTACCATCACACATCATCAGTCTGAAACAGTCCTGCAGTGTGCATGTCCTGGAGCTCCAGTGCACAACCTTTCACCAAGAGCTGTGGGAAGGGCTTGCAGTGAAGTTCTGCTGCTCAGAGTGTGCTGTCTTACACCACTTCATAGTGGGGGCCATGCTGATACACAGGGCTTTGGAGTTCTTGGCAATCACTGCACAGACCTTATTTCATCCTCCATGGATAATGCAGACCCAACAGAGGACACACATTCCCTTCAAATGGCAGCTGGTAGCCTGGGGGAGTCCCATTTTTGGGCTAGCCCCACCTGCTACCCTTTAGCCTGTTGTCAGATGTCACAGACACTGATGTCTCGCACATCCCATGGTAAGCTGGGCTCAGCAAGACCCGCTGCTCAAAGTGCTTTTGGTAACCCAGGCACATGCTGGAGTCCAGCCTGGCTGAGATCAAATTAAGCTCTTGGGCACCAAGGCCTTCTCTTGCAGTAAAGAAGGAGCAGATTCTCTCTTGCCTTCTATTCAGCAGCTATTTTATAAAGCTGATGCAGCCTGATGGGCAAATAAATTTTTAAAAATTGCAAAACCTGAAACATTGACCCTGTCATCTACAGGGATTGGCAAGGCAGGTGGAGGTACAGAGCCCAGATCAAACACAGGAGGGGACTTCCTCATACTGTGACAAATTCATGACATCCCCTCATGCAGTGTCTTGACTGTGAAGGCTGAGCTCTAAGAGGCTGTTGAAGGTTCCCCATCAAATTGGGGCATTTTGGCAGCACAAGTACAGCGAGCAGGAAGGGAGGTCAGGGTCTTCTAGCCTTTTGCCAACCCATTTCCCATCTGTCCCATGAGGGTCACCTTAGGAGCATGTTGATCCTGCCCTTCCAAACTGCACTGTGGCTCTGGGCAACCTGTTCTTTGTTTTCCCAGTAGCCTGAAAGAGATGGGAAAACTTTGAGATGCTTTTCAGTAAATACGTACTATCCTTGAAGGGTTTTCCTTACCTCAGTCCCCAAGAGAAGCAGCAGACCTTCTGGTGAGGGATGCCCACCCAAAAGCTGGATTAACTGCTTACTGCTATCCAGAGCTCTGCCTCTGGCTGCACATGGGGAGAGAATAAAGCCTGTAACTCAGGAAGGATTCAGTCATAGTATCTGTTTGTAAAGGGTAAGAAAGAACTGCTTGTTGGATGGTATAAAAAACTCTTTTAATTCCAGCCAGGATGGTCTAATGCATTAGCCAAGCCATGGTAAGGAGCAAAGTACCACCAGTACAGGGATGCAGGGAGGCTTTTGGGGACACAATTGCTGGTCTTTACCCTCACAGAGCAGCAGTGGTTATCTTACTGATCAAACTTCAAGGCTGATCTTAATGCCATTTTAAAGAAACCAAAACCATTTTTATGTACTGTAATAGGAAATAAGGATGGGAGTGACTGGTGTGATCTCTTGCTGTTCCCTGCAGCCAGTGCAGCTGGTCGTCCTCCACACAGCCCAGATTAATGTTGATTTGTGTGGAGATGGTGTAACTCTGCTGACACCAATGGAATTGCATTTATGAGACTCAAAAGCCTTTAAAAAAATAAATAAAAGCGTTTCAGGCACCGTGTACTGAATGTTAGGCACTGAATGGACCCAGTGAATAGCTGTCATCCTGATAGATCCTTGTAGGCAGGAAGATGTGATACTCCCTGCATTCACTGAGGAGCAGTGTCCTGCTTCCCTACAGTTTACAAATACTGAGAGTCAGCAGATCAGTAACTGTATCTTCAAATTAATATAGTTTTGGCTTTTTTTCCCCCCTGCACAACCTTCTGGCACTCTATAAAAAGATCTGGCACTTTGCACAGGATTAGGTGACTTTGAAGCAGAAGAACCATCTAGGTGTGAAAACTTTGATTTCCTGTGTCTTGAGATTAACTGTAATCTCTATCTTTCTTTTTCAGAAAACCCCCACAGCTCATGCCATGAAGGAGGAGAACTTTCTTCGTCGCAGGTTCTCCCTCTGTCCGGCCTCATCCACCCCTCAGAAGGTCGATCCTCGCAAGCTGACGCGCAATCTGTTCTTTGGGGGCGACAATGACATCTACCCTCTCAGCCCAGGTTGGTTTCTGGTGTGTCAGTGCACAAAGATGCTGCCTCAGGTGCTTGACTGCTAGTAGATATTTTAGCATGCTGCCAGGAAACAAAGAGAACCGAGAATGTGGAAGAGAAAGTGGAGAAGCTGCTGCAACACAGATAGTACTGGATCTCAGACAGTGCTGCTTCCATGATGCTGTTATTTTTCACTGCCATGGCATTAAGGGGAAAAGGAGGGCACGGAAATGGGAAAACTGTAACTGTTTGAATGCTGCATGGCCTTACATTTAAAAAATTGCTATAATGGTTTCAGGCAGATCCACTTCAAGTCACTTAATGTGTTTCACCCTAAGCACTGGACTTGCTTAAAATTTACTGTCCCCATTTGTAGATGTTTAATGGCAGGTTTCCCTGTTCAGATTGAGAGCCCAGGATAAATATTACAAGAGCAGAATTTTTGTAGTTAGTGTTCTGTAAATATCTACAAGCACTACAAGTACAAGAAATCCTGACAGGTTGCAATGAATGGCAGACTGGCTTTAAGCATTCTCTTTACATATTTTTTTTTTTTGCTTTGAATTTCCTAGCACCTTTCTTGAGGGGAAAAGAGCTCATTTTATTGTTTCAGAATTTGTTCCTCTCAGTACACATTGAAGTCTTCCCTTGATTGCAGTCTGCAGACAGTGCTTCTGTTCCATTCTGTAAACAAGTGCTTCAGGAGGCAGTCACAAGTTTCTAGAGCTGTCATCTGCAGCTGCCATGTCAGTGCTAAATAGTCAAATCTCACAGCACCATTGTGAGGTCTAAAAACACTGATAACTAGAGAAAGAACACAGCATCTGTCAAAAGGTTTCCCTGCTCATATAGATGTAGCACCCAACAGACTCTCTGGGCTTTGCAGATGTAGTGCAGAACCAGGTCTGGGTTTCCTTAGCTAATTGTCTTTTAAATGCAAAGATTTCAAGGGCCTCTGATTTTGTAGGTATTGTGAGTGTCTGCTCTAAGGGAACCTATTTTCAGCAGTGGTGACTAATCTTGGCTGCCACTGACACTGCTGGAAGCTTTAACAACCTTTCAGTAATCAAAACAAAAACAATTTAAAATCCAAACACCTAAAATCACATACATTTCAAACCTGGAGGGACTTCTGAACAGCTGACTGCCCATAAGTACAGTCTGTACAAATGTGTGGCAAATAAACAGTTCACTTCTGCTATCCTTGGGAGCTGAAGGGCTGATTTTCCAACCTGTATCCACTTCCTCTTGCTTTAAGGTGATGGCGAACTATGGTTAGAAGTTTGCCCAGTTCTTTCTTCAGTTCTTACCAGCAATGCTAAAAAAGTTACTGACTCCCTCACAGGGGTATTTCAGTGCTGTAATATTTTAGAAACCAGAGAAAGTTGAGGGTTTCAGTGTGGAGGAGGTTGCTGGAAGAATTTTTCTCTTCCTCAGCTTCCCCTGTCACCTCGTTTCTCCTTGCTCCCTGCTGGCAGCCTTTGCTGGACTCAGCAGAACAAGTGCCTTGAACCACCATGGATCTTCTGTTCTGCTGCACAGTTCTCCCAGGTAACCTCCAGCACTGGTGTCAGTGAAGGCTGTGTAGCCCTCAGAATTGCAAAAGGAGAACATAGGCTAAAGGATTTGCAATGGGGAGAATATCCCTTTTAAACAAACAGAATTTGCTGCTTCAGTCAGGGAATGTCTTGCAGGGAGTCTTGGGTTTTGTCTATTCTTACTGCTCTTTTTGTGCTTTCATTTCTTTTCCTGTCCTCATGGAGTTGCCTTTTATCTTTGTTTTCCTCATATTTCCTGCAAGAAGGGCCTGTTATTCTTCATGTTCAGCTGCCATTTCCTATGGCAGGCTCTGCTTTCACTCCTTTACTGCCACTTCTGCCTTGTTTTCCTCTGAGCCTCGTGCTTCTCCCTACCTTCTCCTGTCCTCTGAACAGTGCTGCTATCACCATAGATAAACCACAGCTCTGTGTCCATAAGCTGCATCCCATTTTTCTCTGTTCTCTATTTTTCTCTGTTGTTTTACATGAGCTTTCAGTTCTTGAGGTTTTTTCCAGTGGTCTGTGTTTTGCTGTCTGAGCCCAGCAGGTTTCCTTTGTGTGAGCACTGGGCTGATTGTGTTGAGTGGGTGCACTGGACAGCAAAGCCCAGTGATTTCCTGCCTGGAATTCAGTGGGTTGTGATGTGACTGGAGCTGCAGGTCTCACTGCACCATCACCTGGGATTCACCCCCCAACAATGAATATGTGCAAGTAAATATTTCAGAGAGAAGGGAGTGACAGACTTTACACCTCAGGAGAGCTACACCATGGAGATTCAGTTCAGTAAGAGAATATTTTTTTTTTAAAGGAAACATATGGGATATGCAGAGGGCACTATCTGAAATAACACTTTGGACTTCTTGCCTTTTGCTTGCATACAAAAGTGCTAATGATTCTTGTAACTGAGAGAAAATTGAGTAAGATATTTTCTTTTTTTAGGGAGCTCATAAATTAGAGAGACATGAATTCTTGTTTCTTGTTCATGTCTGTCTTTCACTTAACCATGAGGAGAGAGAACCTTTCTCTGTTTTTTATTTCAGAGGATAGGAAATTTATTGGTGTAAAAATCTCTCTTTTTGATTAATCTGCAAAATCACACAGTCTTATTATAAGTGCATTTTTCACAGTCTTTAAATAAAAATGTAGATTAGCTGATCTGCATCCTAAGAGATGTACTTTCATAAATATGGGAATTTTCCTGTGAAGGATACATGGAACTACGTTTCAGGTGTTCACATTGGGTCATGTGGCTGATATTTACAGCAGAAATTTGCAATAGTTTTGTCACACATGAGAGCTTGTATTTCCTCCTGTAGTTTATCAGTCATGCTTACTGTATCATTCTTTATAAAGGGGAAAGGCAAATGCACCTGTAGGATTGATGCCCAGCAGAAAACTAAAGAAAAGGAATGGTTACTGTTCTGAAAAGGAACTAAATATTTACTTCCTCTGTGCATGACAATAATGGATAAAAAGAAAATATCAGCAATTCTGAACGTATCAGCCACAAGACTGGACTGTTGGCAGTTTTCTTTACAATGTGATCAAGGCTGTTTCCATAAACACTACTGATTCTCTTCCCAAAATATCTTTTGTTATTTGGTGCAAAATATTTGGACTACTTTTTGGAGGACCCTTCATTGTGTGCCCTGGTAGGAGCCATCAATTTAAATGGTGAGATTCACCTCTTTCTATTGTGGGCATTGTGTTTTCTTAATCAGGGAGATAAGTGTTTCAGCTTCTATAGCCAGTTCATGTTTTGTTCCTCCTATGTTTTTCTTTGGTTTCCTATTTATTTTCTCGCAGTGGTTGTGTCTGTTGTTCTCTGGGTGAAACTCTCACTTTTGGGCTTTCTGTGCACTTGACTGCGTGTGGGTTTTTGAGAAACTTCCACATCATTCCTATGAAGTTTGCTCTCCGAACAAGGGCTGGCCCTCTCCTTCTGCATGGCTGCAGCAGGGCTGCTTGAGACAGACAGCAAACATAGTTCTCCTCTGAGAAACAGCTTTTTCCTCACTATTTCCAGTAGACTTAAGGTGTTTGGCATAAGAAACTAGGAGATGAAGCCTTGTAAATGATACATTAAGAATGGACAGTTGCATGTTCCTTTTTTTCCCCCATGTTCCTGCTCTGTGAGCAGGATTGTCCAGAACCTCAGGAGTAGTGAAAATCTGAGTGTTCAGGTTGCAAATCCTTTTAACTGCATTACTGAGAGAACGCAAAAATGTCCCACATCCAGGCTTTTTGTATGGCTACAAGCTTGGAGTTAAGCTTTCTTTAAGAAATGAGACATAATAAAGTATGGATGTAATTCTGTTGTGCTAATAGACACCATCCCCTTGGAGCAGGCAGCAGCTGATTCCATTAACTTTTCTTGAACTTTTAGACCATATGTTACTTTGCCATACATGTGCAGAAAAAACTCTTAATGGGAAACAAGTGCAGCAGCTACATGGCTTTATGAGTGTTTTCCATTCTCCTCTGCCTCCTTCAGGGAGAAATAGAGGGGGGTTATAGAGATGAAAATGCCATGAGAGAAAGGAAAGGTATGGAGATCCAGGTTCTAATCTGTGCACAGCAGTTCTTATGGCCATACCACTTGTCATGGTAGCACAAAGGCACTGTCAAATCTCTGACCACTGGGGATTTTTTTTTTTTTTTCTCCTGCCCACGAACATCAGGATTCTGAGTGCATTATTTAGGGTTCAGGGTTTCCAGAGGAAGAGTGACAGCAGAGAAAGTAGGTTGAGATATGGGTCCCGTTTTGGCATCACTTTCCTGCGTGTCTGGGTGGATCCTTCCTCCACCCCACTCCCCCCATGAGCAGCACAAGTACTGTCCCTCTTCCCCCAGGCCTCCTGTGGCAGCATGGCCTTCTGTGGCTGGATTTTCTAACAGTGCTTGGCTTCTTCAATGGCTGCTCTGATAATTCCAGGAGAAATTATGGCTCTGACATATCTATGACAACTTCTGCTGACTTTGGGAGAATCAGGGTTTTCTCTTGGCGGTTTTGGATTTGGTGATGTTTCCAAGGCTGGCCCACTCAGTGTTAGAAACATTTTCAGCAGCTGCCATGTTTGCAGTGTGCTACAAATGGACTGTGTTTCAATGTCTTGGTGGTTCTTTACTGCATCCTGTATTCTGAAGCTCTGATTGCCAGTGATTCTGAGAAGAAAATGACATTGTAATTGGTTAACAATGACTGTCTTGGCACTAAAAATCAAGTCTCATCAGATTCTATTTTTTGGCTTTCTTTTTTTTAATAGAAGCACAGTGCTTTCTTTTACTCTAAGACCATGATTACGTTTTGCCAAAAGAGCAACATTTATGATTATGTTTTATTGCTTGGACTAGGACTACACACACTCATGCCAATATATTATGTGTGCAAGTTTAGGATATTTTAGTAGTGACTATATGTTTCTACAACGATTGGAAAATGTCGTAGTACTCATTTACTGCTTGTAAATTTATAATATTTCTTAATTTAACAAATAACCTGGTCACAATACATTGATCTCCTGCAAGTGTGTTGGGGTTTTTTATTTTGTTTTACTAATCATGCCTAGATCCTCCTGTCTTCTGTAACATTTTGTGATCATGGCTATTATATGTCCAACAAAGCATGCTATCAAGTGCATCAGTGTATAGTTGCCAGATACTGACCAAGGAGGATTGAATAGCTGCTTATTAACTAAATTGCATTTATTATTCGCACTGAACAAGGCATGGGGTATGTAAGGAAAGAACAGACTGTGGTAATGTAATTAAAGACTGCATCATAATGCAGACACAGAAGGGAGCTGATTAAGGATGCATAAGCAACCTTATTTCTGTTTTTTTTTCCAGCTTTCAAATGCTGGACTTTGCAACCATCATGCTGGTTTTCCATGGTGTTTTGAGACCTTACTTTTGAGCAGTCTTGTTACCCAAGCATGAGGATTGAGGCTATTTCAAATTCTACACAATCCCTCTCTGGGATCATGGTGTGCTTGCTCTTGCTCATGATAACTTCTGTTAGCAGTAACCCTTCTCAGGCCATGATGAGACATGGTTTTGCACAGAATTTCACTTGTTTTGAATCCCATTATTTTGTTGCAGGAAAAGACGTGGAAGGAAACAGCCCATCGGCACTGAAGGATGAGACACCACAGACTCCAAACTCCATTAGCAAGGTACTTTGGGATAGAGAACTGTTCCCAGTTTTCATTTCTTCTCAGGATGTTATTAACCATTCTTATCCTTTTTTTTAAAAAGTCATTGAGAAAGCCTCTCCCTCTGTTTCTGCAGGAACTGTGTGTGCATATTTTGGGGGGAAGAAAATGAGTGTTTTTGCATGGTTGGGATAACAAGGAAGCCTGTGCTTTCCTCTGGCTTGATTTCACCTACCACAGAAGAACCTGGTTTATTTGGGCCTCATTTGGCAGTGTAATTAGATATGAATAATTAGGGTTGAAAGGTTGATTTTGTCAGCAGAGGTGTCTCCTGCTGTTCCTGATCAGTAAGGCAATCATAAATCTTAATTGTTTTGCAAAAGAAAACTGTAATATTTAGTGTAGTGCACAGCATCCAAAACAGTGAGTGGAGAGCCTGGGAGAGAGCTCTAGGGATTAGTATAACAGGAGAGGAAGACAAACTAATTAACATTTCCTGAACACAACTTTTCCATCCAGCCTGTTAGGACGAGGTAAAACTGAATTGAAAGTCTCTGGATCTCATTGCTCAAAACCTGCCTCTAGATCAAGAGCTGCAGAGTGCCAGAGTTTGATGTCCTGTAGAGATGGAATCAACATTGTAAATGAGATTTGAGATTCATGTACAGCTTTTTTGGCTGCAGCTCCCTAACCTGTTTCTGGAGGGTAACTTGAAATAGAGATGAGACCAGTTAATAAATTTTAAACTGAATTTATTTTAAACTATGAAGTTATAAAATGCAAGTGGCACCTGCTGAAATGAAAATACAGCACAAATGAAACAGATGCAGACAAGTGATTTCTCGTGAGACATGAAAATCATCTCTGCATCTTCCAGCACATTTCTCTGTGCTTGCCTGGAGCTTGCAGGTTGTTCTACTGGGATGCCCTGGCAGAGGTCAGCACAGGGAGGTGATGATGAGAAGAACTTTGGGAGTATGCAACAAGGACTTGTGTACATGCCCTCTGCTATTGCTAGAACCTGGCAAGCTGCAAACCGATCTTGGTTTTGCTTTTTCAGGCAGGTTCCTCAAGGAAAATCAGCCTCCCACTTATCCTGGCAGTGGAGAAGCCCAAGGACCAGGTAACTGCATCCAGGGCTGTGTTTTAAAGCACGTCTTACATGGAGTGGTGTTGAACTTCCTGTGACTTAGGATGTAAAGAAGGACTTTATCTGGGCAGGACAACTCAGAGCACTGAAATGCTGTCCAAATGGAGTTTGATTTCTGAGATGCAGGATGAACACAAGAATAGGAATTTATTACCTAAATTGTTTATTACCTAAATAATAGGTGTTTACGAGAGGTTTTTGGGTGAGAGTATGTCTCAGCTGTGTTTTCCCAGCCTCCAGGCCTTCCCTGCTATTCCATATATTCAGCTATACAGGTATGTTTTTGAAAGGAGAAGCACCTATGGAAGGTTTTGGTATCCACCTTGATTTCTGCCATGCTTTGTGTGCACCTGGTCTCTCCTAGACAGTGCCAAGAACAATTGTTAAGAAGAGTTAAGAGGCAATGCACAGCACAAAACAACTGCATCAGATCTGTGAATCAAAAGAAATGGGGCTCTGATGCCATAAAATAAAGCCTTACTGTCAGCTTTCAGAACTGTAAGCAGGGATCTGTCATACTATTTCAGTTTAAAAATAAATAGTGATTCCACCTACTTGAACCAGAGGGAGTAGTGTGCTCTAATTGAGTCATATTTAGATTCCTGATAGCAGGGAGGGAATAATTGCTAAAGACTGGACTGCAGGATGTGCTAGTTTAATTAATGGATTAAAAAGTAAATGTTACAGGTTACATATCCATGCCATAGATATTTGCCCTTCTTTTGGTGCAGTGGATATGAAAAACCTTGTTTGAAATGAGTGTTCTTTCAGCAGCATTATTCTGAGGCACCACAGCACATTAACTATTTCACTCAGTAATAAGAAGGAAAGGAAAGCCAGTCAAGTGATTCAATCCCTGGACTGTGGCTTGGGGAATCTTAGATTCCCAACTCTGCCTTGGATTCCCTGCATTGCCAAGGAGCATTAATTGTGTTTCTGATTCACATCTCCATCAGTGAGGTGGAAGCAATTCTGAATTTTGTTCACCCAGGCCATATCCACATTGCATGATGTAGGCTGCAGGTTGCTCAAGTTAGCAGAGAGAATGTGGCATGAAAACTCTATAATTATCTATGAACTTGTGAGCTGTGAAGACTTTTAGCTGCAACCACACTGCCCTGTGCTCATGGGTGGGCTGCCCTCTCTGAGGTGTGAACACATCCCAGTTGTCCTGTCTGTACAGACAGTCAAATATTTGATACTGGAACATTTGCTTCCAATGTGTTTTTGTGGTTCTTGGCACTATATATATATGTATTTGTAATTTCAGCTGTGGCTTCTTGACCCACATTTTATTGGAACGTATTTAAGGCACAGTTTAGCTACATGCTATGTTGGTAACTTTCTGCAGCACATTTTCTCATACTTAATTTTTAAAGTGGAGTCTCTTTCATCTTCTTTTTCAAAGGGAAAAAAATATTAGCTTACTTCAGATTGTTTCTCATATTAGTTTCTCTCTGGTTTAGAGCCTTTTATCCTTGTTTTCTGGGATGAGGGCTCATAGCAGGGGTGTGAAAGTATCACCAAAATGTCTCTAAGCCTCAAGCTTGTCTCTGCAACCAGATAGTACAGTTAATACACACCTGATAGTATCAGGAGGTGCCCTTCTTTTGCTTAGTGCCTCATTTGATGCTGTTAGAGTCCTCTGAGGCACCTTGTATTGCAGTATGCAGTGCTGTATGTTCTCTTTCTTTCCTGTGCTTACCTATTAATTCTACTGGCTAGAGGGCAGTTGGAGTCTCTTGATATGCATGCCAGCCCACAAAGAATTGAGGTAAATTTTAAGGGATAGTCAGAAAAATCCTGAAGCTGGAGCTCAGTGGTACTTCACTGTTTCCAATCCCTTGCTAATGCTGCAAGGAAGTCTATGAAATTGTAGGAGGGCAGCTGTTTGCATGCACAGTTATGTGATGTGAATGAGTTTTTCCACATGCCCAAATTGTTCACATCTTTATTGTGCAATTTGTAATCTGAAATATTAATATAACTAACTGCCAGAAATTTATTTTAGCTGCACAGTGGTTTTGAAACTGCACATACTGATCACTTGAGATTGAAGCTACATTTCCCATACTGTCTCAAGCTTACCCTGCTCAATCTATGAATCATGCTCCTGACCTCTGAGGTAATTCCAGTCATGGTTACACTCGGGACTAACACAGAAGATCATTCACAAATGTGGTAATTCACAAAGGTATCTTTTCCTTTGTTCTCCCTCAGCCGGAAAACCAAGGAATTGTTTGGCAGACAGACCCAGATATTGCAGGAATCACCTTGGAGAGACTCAGGAGTGAAGCATCCCCTGTGTGTGTTAAACACAGCTTAATGGGAGATTCTGGCCCTTCCAGGGTGGTGCCTATGCTCAACTGAATCCTTGTTGTCTTTTCTTTGCCATACTTCATGCTCTCCATGTTGTGGATGCAATTATTTAGAAGCCACTTTTCTCTATGAACACTTACACTCCTGTGTAAGTTCCTGTGCCCTGGCTCAGCACACTTTGCTTCCTCAATTCCACGTGCAGTACTTCAGGGTAGTCACAGTTGTCTAAAGAGGGCTTTGCAGCTGATTTCAGCTGAGCAGAGATGTAGCCTGGAGTATCCTGGGAAAATCAGGTTGAAGAGGGGTGGGATTTTGCACGTGAAGGGGAAAACATGGAGCATCCCTAACTTGTATAGGTACATACAAGCCCTGAAAACAGCCAGGTGCCTCACAGAGGTGAACATAGACAGTAGTAACTCAAAGCTGATAACTTTAGGTAAGCCACAGCAGTGCAATTACGTCAGCATAGGTCACTGATACTCATAATTCCTTAGTCTAGTATTTCTGACATGGGAGGTGAGGGCAAATGGAGGTGCTGAAATTGAAATTATTTATTAAACAACTTAGCAAAACTGCAGGTCCATTTGTTTTTCATTGCTCATTTTGTTTGTTTAAACTCAGCCTAGGGGCAAAAGCTGTGCCTATAGCTGGAGGGGAAACGAAAACTGCTTCAGCTTTCTGTTGGCGCTAAGTCTATGACAGTCATGTGAAAAAGCATCTTTCTCAGTGTCCAACTTCCCATCTCTCCTCAAATGCTCTTTAGATATTGTGACCTTGCAGAACAAACTTCCCATGCAAGGCACACTTAAAATGATCAAATAGAAATCCTGTGAGGTCTGAGAGTTTTTCTTTATTTACCGTAATTTGATGCAATGGAGCCAAGGATCCCACTAAACACTGGTATAACTTGATATTTGAAGTTGTTTGGATGGCTGAATTTCACCAGTTATTTTCCCCAGATGCTGTCATGTCAACTGTTTATTTGTACAGGCTTTTCAGTTTGTGCTAATCATTGTGCTATTTCAGAGTTGTAAACACAGTCGCTGTATCTTTGTAATATTGTTGAAATAAGAGGGATCATTTTGTTGGTTTTTTTCCAACTGGAAAGTTTTAGTTGAAGATTATTCAGCTTGCTGTAAAGGAGTATATCAGTTGAAGGGTAACTTTTCCTACTTCAGAGGTTGTTTGTGAGTAAGAATAATTTCACTGATGCTACTGTGCTTTGGATGAGCTGTTAATTCACAAGAAAAGTAAAAAGTTTGCAAAAACTGCTTATAAAACTAAAATTGCTTACATTTGGTCAAGATATCTGTGACTATTCACATAAGTAACAAGGAATTTCTCAGTTGTAATGTCAAACCTATCTTTTCCATAGTTTTTTATCTACTTAAACAACTTTTCTTTCATTTCTTTTATTTCTGTGTGATCACAATTTGTAGCAATTATATGTGGAAAAGATACTGCAGAAATTACATCTGACCAAAGACATGTCACTGATTTTTTGAAGCATAACTTATGACCCCAGCTCCTTTTGTTCTGCCTTCAAATTCCCATCTGAGCTTGTCTTTCTCTCTCGGATGCAAAGAAGACGAAAGGGCAACTTGGTAACAGCAGTGACAGCTTACATGCAGAGCACAGCTTGAGAATGACTTTATTGAAATGTTTCTGGTTTGGAATGATTCTGGCTGTTGTGCTGCAAGGATTGCTTGTGCTGAGTAACAGGATATTCCTCTTGCTGTTGTCCTGGGCAGGGCTGGCATGCTGATGGGCTGGCATCCCCCACACCGGAGTTGATCACAGGCTGCTTTTCTATGAAATTATTTGGTTCCTCTTGGAAATGAAGTCACCAAAAATGACACTGGATCAGAATAGCACTATTGTGAGGGCTCTGCATGCTCTCTTACAAAGCCTGGCAGAAGTGGTAGGGTATTGTGATGACTGCTAACAATCAGCAATGAATCTCCAGAGCTCTGCGACTGAGATGAAAGGGAACAGAAACTTAACTGGGATAAAAAAATATGTTTTTGAGTACAGTACAGCCCATTGTCAGCAGTAAGGTCATCATTCAGTCCTGAAAAGGGCAGGTTTGATTAGAGAACTGAAAAGGGACAACAGTTTGTTCTCCCTGAAGTGCTGCATGCTCTGGGGAAAGTTTTTGGCAGATTAGACTTCCCTCTTTATGGGAACCAGTTTATGGAAAGCCTACTTGCTGCTTTCTTATTAGAATACTCCAGTGGGCTTTTTCTTTCTTTAAAAAGGGCACAAACCCCTTACTCTGCCATTGTACAAAGTCTCGTCTGTGGCCAATATTGTCCAAATGTTGCTGCAGAGAGCAGGGGCTGGATTCTGATACCCTGCACAAGCATTATCCCGGTGTCCTTGGAAGACGTGCTGCGATGACAAATGGCTTCTCTTCGTCTTCTGCCAGGCTGAGAAAGGTAGAGCAGTAGAAAGACATCATTAAATGCTCTCAATGTGTCTTAGCAATGTGAGACCCTGCTGTGTCTTGGGAATCTTTAGAGACCAAATTTACTGAATCTTATGTATGCCACAAGGTACAATCAAAACTATTAAGACAGATTAATGCAATAATATGAAATCATAGTCCTTCAAGTCACTTAGCAGGTTAAACCTAGGGGAACTGCTATTGCTATCAGCAGCATGGGGACCTATGGAATGCTGTCCTAGAGACTTAGATGTCCTGTGGAAAAGCAGGAACTTTAAACCCAGAAATACAATACCTTTCACCCTGTAGAGCTGGAGATCACCAATTTCCTTGCCAGCAAACTGCTGTTTAGGATCAGAGATGCCGCATCCTCATATGCATAACAAGTATCAAAGTCGGGAGGGAGAAGCAATCAGTCTGCCTCGTTAAAAACCAACTGGGGAACTGTCAAAAGTTGCAGGTCAGGCACATCTGAAAGCTTGTCCATGGCTCCTAGTTAAAATTATGGCTCAGTTATTGTAACATTTTGTCTCTTCATAAAGCATTTTGCAACCATCTCAGGGAGCTGTGGTACTGGTCACACAGCTGGTAAGTACATCACGGTTTTTGGGACACAGAAGCCCAGAAACTTATTTTCCCATGCCTAGAGATTGGGCAGTGAGTACCTATGCTGCTGCTTCTTTCTCATCCACTCTCAAGCCTGCCTTGGTGGCCACCATCCCTGTGGCCCTGTGTTCCCCTTACAGGCCAGGTTCACAGATTCAGCACGTCCCAGGTGTAGCCCAAACCTGGGGGAGGGTGCATGAAGGAAGCAGCACAGTGTTTTGGGGCCACCACAGTATCCTCCAAAGCTCTTCATCCAGCTGCTTTAATTAAGTGAAGGAGTTTGAAGTGGTTTTAGACAAGTTCCACTATATTCATTGAGCTCCTAAAGGCTGTGGTGGTGGCAGGGGAGATTATCCCTTCATCAGCTGCTGTGTGCTGTGATTTGATGGTGTGCACAGCAGCATTGGCTGGATTTGGGCACCAGTGTCCCTGGTCATGGAGTCAGCTCTCACAAAGAGTCAGAATCGGTGTCTGTCAGGTTTGAACTCTTGTGCTCGTTCAACTCTATTTTTAGCATGACCCAGAGGGACTCCAAGGAGGAGGCAGGTGGGGCTGGTGGAGCAGTGGAAGTGCCTCTGTGTCTGTGCTGGTTCCTCAGCAGCAGCAGGTGTAGGGTCAGGTGTGCTGTGGTTGTTGGAAGCCTTTCTGATTTGAGCTGCAAGCAAATCTCCCCAAGCCAAGTGAGCTCAGGGGCCAAAATTTCATTTTATAAGCACTAAGGTGTAATTTTCTATATAACAAGTAATGTAACTTGTTTTAATTAGTGAAGCAAAAAGCATTCTTTGTATCCTGATGCTTTGCAGGCACCTGAGCAGTGTTTCCTAGAATTTTGTGAACATTTGTGCTCTCACAGTGCCTAATGAGGACAAGTACGCAGTGTTTCTCTCTGTGTCTGATGTCTCAGGCCAGAGGGAGTGAAATTACTAATAAACAATTGGCTCATAGTTGTGTCTCAAGGACAGGACATTCTTCCTGCTAATTGGGAGAAAGGGGGAGAATTGTTTTGACCGATTTCAGAGGACACACCTCTCAAATCATGAAAGCATAATCTCCTAATAATTCTGAAGGATTCTTGCTCAGAGATATTTAGGCACTTGAAAATGTTTCTTTATAGAGAAAGGCTTATAGCTCATCTCCCAAATGTCTACTAATGCCCTTTGAAATGTGACAAAGACCCTGTGGGCACAACCCTCTGCTCAGACATCACATCTGTGCAGTGGTCCTCACCATAAACCTTGTGTTTTTACACAAGAGTCTAAAGCACAAAATATGAATCAGAGGCTGCATTGCAGGCAGAGAAGGCAGGCTTAGCTTTCTGTGCAAACAAAACTGGCAAACACTGAATAGTTTTCAGGAGTCCAGGAGATGGCCTTTTCTATGAGTGGATCCAAGTTGAATTGTAAACTAAACAGTCACATCTGGGCTCTCACTGGCCTCTGTGTGTCATCACAGAGTTTTCATTTCTCTGTTTTTAAAGTATCATATGTAGTTTTGGTTTTAGCAAAAGAGTGCTACAAGGGAATGTGAGAGCAAGTAACAGGTTACAGTGACTGTGGCTCTGTTGCAAATGACACCTTCTGTCCCTAATTTCTAGTTCTTCATCATCTACAAGGAGTTTTGCTCAGTTGAGCAGGTACCCTTCTCTCCCATTTTTCTCCTGCCCCAGTCTCCAAGGCATAGCTGATGGCTTGTTTGCTGTGATCTCATCATGCATTTCTGTGTTTTTCTCTGAGTCACAGGGAAAGGACTGATCTGGCTGTCATTAAACATTTCCTTGCTCACACTAATGTGCAGCATAGTTTGTGGCTGTGGTAGCCCAAGAGATTTCTGTGTCACTGGGAGTGAAAAAGGAAGCAGGTCTCTCGAAACTGGAGGTGCTGTAAAATTATTGCATCAATTTGTCACATAAAGGAGGGAAATTCAGAGCACCCAGTGGGTTTGTTTCACATCATAGCAGTGAATGGGAAATATATTTGATATTTTTTTTTCTTTAGTACAGCTCATTTTTGTGTCACACTCATTAAATCAAGGTGGCTGAGCGCTGAACTTTTCTTACAAAACTGTCATGTGTGAGTGGGAGAGACAGTACCTGACCCCAAAAGATGTCTGACCCCACAGTCTGAATGCATCAGACACATGAAAGGTTGGGAGAAATAGAGGTACAGAGAGAGAAAGTAACTTCCTCAAAGTTACATTAAAAGCAGCAGAGTCCAGACTGTTCCATCATTCTTTCACCACTAACCCTGCCCAGGTTTTGTACAATTTGCTGACAGAACCTTTCCATGTGGGGGTCCTTGTGAGCTGGGCTCTGGAGAGCTGCACTTTCTAAGCATCCTTTATTTTGGTAGAAGTAATGCTGTCATTATGCCTAATGAAAGTAAAGCATTTCTGCAGCACATCAGCACAGTCATGAGATCAGTCTGTAGTTTCTGAAAGTGAATTTAAACAGCACTGACACTATCAAACATGATTGGAAGTGACAGTGTATATTTTGTGCTTCACTTTGCAAGGCTAAGATGAAGATGATTTCCTGTATTATCTGCAATATGATTAGGTCATTTCTTGCCCATCCATGTTTTTGGATATTTCAGTTAGTGCAACAACCATTGCCAGTATCGAGTCTAGTTCTGAAAAATCTAAAACAAATTCCCCATAAATTTTATTCTAGTAATTGAAATGCTTTCAGATCTGAACAGAGTTGGGCAGTTTTCAAAATTAGAAATATTTTTTTTTGCTTTCTGTTTTGTTTTCTTATTTTGTTGGGGTTTTTGTTTATTTTTTAACCTATATTAATATCTACGTGGGAGAAATACAAAGAAAATTTGGTGGGGAATTTTCCAACCAGCCATGGGTAAAAAAAGGAAGTTTGGACTGCACTGTAAATACGCATTTTGTGCACCTGTTTAGTGTTCCATTGCTGAAGTCCACAATCAGCTCTTTCATAGATTCCTGAAAGTTATAAACAACACTTTATCAGAGCAAAACTTGGACATCTTCATGTTAACACATTCTTATTTTCTTCTCTCCCTCTTTGTTTTTTTTAGATCGAATATAAGCTTTGCAATGGGTCTGACAAAGAGTGTGTGTCTCCCACAGCCAAATTCATGAAGAAGGAAACATTGAAGGTATGTGCAAAGCAGCCAGGTCACCATCAGCTGACTTGCTTTTAAAAAACAAATGGCACCTTCCAAACAAACCATTGGAAGCAAGTCAGAGTCGTTTCCCAAGACCCAGAGAAGCCTCTGTATCTTCTAGGACTCATTATAGGCCAAGGACATTTACAGGCTTTATATACAGGATTAGGTGCTGTGCTGCAAGCAGAACAGATCAGTGTAATTATTTCACTGTGTTTGTGTGCTCTGGAGCCATTAGGCACCTCAAGAGGATTGTAATCCTTCACTGCTCTTTTTAGGACAGACTTGCCTAGGCAATCTGAGCAAATTGTAGCTTCAACACTTGCTTCTCTACCAAACCAAAAGTATAAATGAATAAAATTAGATTTAGCTTCTTGAATTTGAGGGGTGAGGAAGACTGGTATTCAGCCTCTTTCAGTTTGCCCCAAAGAAAGGCACTAGGTTGTGTTTAATGAAACTTGAGGAGCAAAGAAAAATGCCTGTTCTCTCATTATGTTTTTATTCTTCCTTGTGCTCGCTTATGGGGAACCTGTGCTGGGTCAAGTTCTTGCTGTGCTATACATAACTGTCCTTAATGTATTATGTTCTTTCCTCCCCAAAAGAGGCCACGATTATACCTACTATATTTTCTCTGTAATCAACCAGGTACAAAAAAAAAATTACAGACAGGAGAAGAAAAGAGCTACCAAACAACTCTTCAGTGCTCTGAAGGATCCCAGTGTGGTGATCACAGCAGACTGGCTGAAGGTACTTGATACATTTCTTCTGAGGCTGTGGGAAAAAATAAGTGAGATGTGAAGCAGTTGATGCATCTGAGATGTATGCACTAGCACTTTTTTAAGTGAAAGAAGACCAAAGAGTTTTGAACTTCAACTCAAGCTTTATTTAAATAACTGCTATAAAAGTGGAACTGTGGGTATTTACTTTCCACCTTAACTCAGTCTATTCCATGCCCTTAAGCAGCAACAATGACTCAAAAAGGGCATAGTACAAAGGAAAGTGATGATGTTTCCCTCTTTGTTCCTCTCTGAAAGACTCTCTTGGCCTCTTCCCATAAATGTGGTTTTGTACTGAAGAGGGAATAGACTGAGTAACAGCCTGAAAATGGGCAGATACAGCTTGTTCTATCGACAATTGGATTTTCTGTTGTCACAGCACAGAATGAAACGTATTGTACCTGGTGACAACTGCAATTTCTCCTTGTGCACAGACTCAGTTAGTGACAACTTCACATTGAAGTCCTGAAACTTCTGTGTGGCAAAGTATCTCTGGAGATTGACATTGAGAGATGAGCACTGGTTTTTTCCTCCTCCTTTGGGGCCATTTAATTTTCTCAAATATTAGTGAATTGGTTGAACCTTTTATATTAGCAAAACCTAATTTCCAAACATTGCCAAACGCATAGCTCTTAAGAAAAACAAAGTAAATTAAGGATCTCATGAAACAATACAGTTGCATTTGATTAGTTTTGCCTCCAACAAAAACCTCCAGCACCGTTCTGCAATTATTATTAGAGGTCAGAATAGTGACATGCTTATTGTTTATTTGAGAAGTTAGATTGGCAACAAAGTCTTGCTGTAGTGTTTACTGTTAATGAAAAATAAATATTGAGACTTTTTAAAACATAAAACACCTGTTACATGTTTGCTGTGGCTGTAAATTTCTGGTGAGCTGCAAATACTGCTGTGCCACAAAAACAGAACACAGAAAAGACTTGAGGTTTGGCCTATGCACACTGAAGGCAGGAAGACCTCAGGCAAAATCTAACCTTACTGAGAAACTTCTCCATTCTTAAAGCTGTTATCTTTAATATACTCTTATCAGATTTAATGTCTTCTATACAAGAGAGAGGTGCATTGAGCTCGACAGAGAAGTAAACCAGCTGGAGACAGTACTTTTAAAAATGGAATATTTGACAAAACCCATTAATAGCAGTGTTCTGCAGAACACTATTAAAATGACTTATAAGTCAAGTTAGACTAGCTATAACATTTTTATATGCAATGTTCTAATTAGCATGTCTTCATGATTATTAACAGATCACTCTCACATGGGCTAGCAATGCTGATTGCCTAAAAAATTAATCAAGCTGCTAACACTGAACTAGCAATAAAAATAGGAAGAATACTAAGCCAATAATAAAAATATGAAGACAAGATTCTGATAGCCAGATTTCCAGGTTCTGGGATTTTGCTGTGAGGTCCTTAGGACTGTTCAGGGAACACCATTTATTTTCTTAGGAAGTCTATCATGGTGCAGCCTTGGAATAAACGTACTAGAAGTACTGCATAAATGCTGAATAAATGGTGGATTTCTTCTAAGGAACAATGTAGGAACCTTTTTTTTTGTTCCTCCAGATTCGTGGGACTCTGAAGAGCTGGACCAAACTCTGGTGTGTCCTGAAACCAGGAGTGCTGCTCATTTATAAGACGCCAAAGATCGGACAGTGGGTTGGGACAATCCTGCTCCATTCTTGTGAGCTGATCGAGAGACCCTCCAAAAAGGATGGCTTCTGCTTTAAACTGTTCCATCCTTTGGATCAATCCATCTGGGCTGTAAAGGTAACAATCCTGATGAGTTGAACAACATCTTCTTGGTCTCCAAAGTTTCCGAGCACTGATCTTGCCTAGCACTGATATTATTTAGTTATTCAATTGCTGTTAGCAGTGGTGAACTGACTGCATATAAAGATGAAAGATACCAAAGCTTGATCATTGAATGACATCAAAGAGACACAGTCCTTGTGATTAGTTCCATAGATGTACCATTTTCAGTGTACAGATGCCTGCATAGACTGAGGAAAAAGGAAATGTGTTAGTGTAGGAAAAGAAGTTCAATACCTAGAAGCTATATTAAGCCATGACCTACATCTTTAAAAGGAGTTGGGCATCAACACAGTTAACTAAAGTCCCCAAAACAAGGACACAGAAATCACCAAGTGCTTCATACAGTACTGGGAGATGGTTGGCCAAGTGACAAAAAAAGCAGGTTTTATAATTTGACTTCTTTCTTTCTAATGCCCCGAGGTCTGGATTTGTTTGCAATGGACTTGGAAATCAGTGTTCAGCTCAAGCCTTGACTGTTGCACAAAAGTGTGACTTCAGATAGCCCTTACTGTCTCTTCTTTGAAATGGAAATAGCAGGATTTTCTCCATTTTGAGTTATTATTCAGGCTGACACAATCCCTTCCTACACACAGTGGCTCCTGCAGCGACCTCTGGATCTCCCTGTAACAAAAATGATTAATAGTTTTTCACACTTCTTGAAATAACTCCCTGCAATCTTAAAGAGCTATATCTTTTTCTTCTTTCCTTTAAGAATAGGCAAAAAAGGAAAAAAAAAAATGTAATGCCTATGAGCAAAGAGGAAGATCCCAGTACCTCCTGAGGGGCACTGAGAGACACATCTTTTGGATACCCTGAAGACAAAACTTGTATTTGTTTCCCTGTCAAAAACAGTGACAAACACAGAGTTATTGCAGACATAAATTCTCTAGGAGACATCACAAGTGTAAATAAGGCAATACGAGCTGATGCCTTGCTGCAAAGTGGTCAGCAGAGGGAATGGAAATGGAAAGACTCGGGAGAAAGCAGTGAAAGCACTTGTCATGGCATCAGAAGTTCTAACAAAAGGGGAAACCCTGTGGGAGCAGATCAAGCAGACACACTCCTGCTCATCCATGCAGTTAATTGAACAGTTTTAAACACAGCTATACAATTGCTATAAAAAGCCTTTCCATTTTTAATAAGGTAGGAGGAGAAAATTAAAATTAACCTCAGTAACCAGGGGTGAGAGCCGATGATTTCTGCCAGCAACTCAGCTCTGATTTGTGCCTAAATGCATTGCTTTTCCTTAAAGTATCAAAGGTTTCATTGCTACCTTGCTTCTTATACAGTTTTGAGCGTTTTGATGCTTTTTAAATTCAGAACATGCACCCAAGAAGGTTGTTGATGGTTTACTGTCTGTCAACAAAAACATTCCTTGTGACTTGACAGGTTAACTGAATTCTTCTGTGAAGTGCAGTCAGAGGAGGTAGTGAAAAATAGAATCAAAAGTGCAGTGAGATACTGAAAGGCAGAGTTGCTGACAGATCTGAAGTGTTGCACTAAGATGCCCTTCCTTTGATATGAAGCATCCCAAAGAAAGAGGAGGTTTTATCAATATGTGTATGCATTTAAATAATGTATATCTAATTCTTGTGTCTCTTAAGAAAACACATTATAGAAATAAGAATTAGTATATTAAATGTGATGGGAGTATATCTCTGAACATATATACTTCTGTGTACTACAGGAAGTCCAAAGAGGTTTAAATTTTAAAGTCAGAGTAATGTTCTGTATCTCTTGAGACACATTTAGAAAGCCACATTTGATCTGTATAGTGAGATACTGCCTGAAACCTGAGTTCAGCATGGATTGTTGTGTGTGATAGATGCTTTTAGCCATGAGGTAAACACCAAAATACACATCAGGAAGAAATCCACCAGTGAGCTGCTTGATGTCAGAGGCTGTCTGCACTCTGTCAACAGTTTAAGGCTGAAACTGCTAAAAATACTGTTCTATTTTATGTTGTTTCACAGCCTCTTTTGAGGCAACTGGAGCAGAATTGACTGATCTACACTGGTTGCGTATAACTATGCAAAGAAAGTGTGTTTCTCATGAAATACAGATTCACCTGAGCTTAAGCAAAAAGCCCAAGTTACTGTCCATCACAATAGAAATAAGATCTGGATGAACACCTTTCACTCTTGGCCAAAATGGCTTGTGAAATTTTCAGGGATTATCCAGACTAGAGTGGATGGTCCAGCTTTAACTCTCATCAGTGGATTTGCAGTTTACTCAGGGTAATTACTGAATACCCTCTGTACATATTGGCCTGGCTGCCCAGCAGATGTTTGGAGCTAACTGTGGGGTTCAGCCCTGGAACAGATGTCTGACTCAGGCACTGCCAAAGGCCTTTATGGTAGTACTAGCCAAATAAACTCTATGTGCAGACATTTAACTTCAGTTAGAACAGGGTGAGATTTTGGGGTGCTTTTCAAGGTAAGACAAGGCCATGGCTTATAGTTGAAAGCTAAGTATATGCACCAGGGTACTGTTTTTCCTATAAAGCTCTCTGGGGTCTAGAGCTATCTTAGAAGCATATTGCTGAGGGAAAGAGTTCTTTATTCTACACTGCTTCCCTGGCTTTTTGAGAGTTTCAGCCTGAAACTCCTCTGCAGTGCACATGGATTGAACCTGTTATCTATTTACTCCATCCAGGCCTTTGTAAATCCAAAACCAAAACTTTCAAGATCCCAAAATCAGACAGCAGTGCAAGCAGCAGTAAGAAAAGTTTCCCCTACATACTCCAGTGCTGCTGCAGAGGCGCTTTGTCCAATGTGTGAAGGCAGTGTGATCCCACTGCTCCTGGGAAGAGACATTCTGCCAAGGTGGCTGCAGGAGACTGGGAAATGCCAACCTAGGAATTCATGTGAGGGTGTGGGTGTCTGTCCTCTTGCTTCACAGAGGGACTGTAGGGCTATCAGCTGGCAGGGTGTGCCTGCCTGTCCCAAAAAGTGTCCTGAAATAGGTTGTATTTCCCTTCAAGCTTGCTCAGAAGCTGGGAGAACAGTGTGGTGTGGGAAGGCTTTCATTATCTGCAACCTGTTCTGACATTTATTTAGGGCAGTAAGTAAGTTAGGGTCTGACCCACTGCCTCTGGGAAAATGTATAATTTGAATTTTGTTGAGTTGTAAGAATTTGAGTCATTCCTTTAAAGAAAAAGTTCTAGTAATGTTCTTGCACTGCTGCTTTTCTAGTTGTTATTCCATTCCAGTACACAATAGTTTCATCTTCATTCTTGTGGTTATCCACAATACTGTTAAAGAGATTTTTTTTTTCCCCTTTTTGAAAGCATTATTTTATGGCTCTCTGAGATGTCTTGTCATACTATCCAAGACTGTCAGTCTGTTTTTCAAAGCCCAATCACCCCGTTTCATAATGCCTTTTGAGTCTCAAATCAGATGTAAAGATAGCAGTGATCTGCAGGTTGTACTTTCTTAGTTGTCCTGCACAGGGACTGCAGCAGGGCTCTGGGTGCTGGTGCAGCTGGGATAACGCTTTTAGTGAGAGATGGTCATTGGCATGGTGCTCAAAGGCTGGGAGACAGAAAGCATCATTGTCTGTACTGGGCAGATACAGAACATTTAATCTGCCAATGCTGGTTGTACTTTTATGGCTTTCTCTCTTTTTTTTCTGTTGGAGATGGCCCCCTCCATGCATGACCATGCCTTACTATTGAATATGTTTCCTTGACTGCTTTTTGAGTTAATCAACATGCCTTAAATGACTGTTGAAATCTGTTGTTATCCCTTCCTTCCCATCTCCCCCCCACCTTTTTTTTTTTTTTTTTTTTTTTTAATACTCCTTCTGCATATCTGCACTATTAGGTTGTGGAACTTTTCCTCAAACACAGCAAATATCCACCTCTGCACTAAAAACACAAGCCATGGTGTTATCAATAGTTCTCCAACACCCTGCTCAGCTGCAAGCAAGAGAAAGGAAAAATGCCACAGGGAATGATGCCTGATTGCATTAATGTCACTAGTAATGTCTTAAGCTGCTCTGCTCTGGTTTACAAATCAAATCTCAACTTTGCCAGTCCTGACTATTAAGCCTTTAAACAGTCTTAATTTTATGAACCTCTGGTGGGAGAGGGGAGGGGAAAAAGAAAGTGAATAAGAAGGATCTAAGTTTCTCCTGACAGCAGAGGAACCCCACAGATGTGAAGCCAAAAAGCTTCATGGAGACTGTTGTCTTCTCAAAATTTCATCTTCGTACGCTTAGATACAGTTTGATGCTTTTCTTGCTTTAAATTCTGTCCAAATGTTGGTTTTCTGAATACAACTTAAAAGCAAAAATCCAGCTAAAACCACTATTTAACTGCACTTGTATACAGGAGCAGTTTTCAGCAGTTACAGTTCCATACTTAACAACTGGGAGGGAGAAATCCTTCTTTCAAGGAGTATGGCTGGATACTATAAAGGCCTATATAAGGGAGAAGAGTAATAGTCTGCAAAAATCTGCCTGCAGATTTACAGCATTGTGTGGTGTTCTCTAGGAAGTCAAAGAAATCTGTGTTGGAGCATCCTGGAGAAAATCTCTTACTCGCTCCTGCAGGTGACATAGTGGTCACACGAGTATTGGTGATGTTTTGTGCCCTGTTTTTATTTCTGACATAATGTCTGCACATTTGAAAAAGTATCCGCTTTTGTGTTATTTGTTACAAAGTAAGGAAGAGAAAGAGCTGGAGTAGGCTGGAAGAGAGGAGAAGGGAATTCTATTTATTTCTATCAGGTTATGGCACAAAGTCTATACCATGAAGAGTATGAAGCTGTGTTCACTGTATACAGGAGCTGCTTTTTCTTAGCATCTTCTGGAATTCAGAAGAGGAGGAAGCAGGGAGGAGATCAAGGAGGGAGCCTGTGGTTCTGCTCAAAGTGTCTCATCCAGGATGGACTTTGGACTTTGCTTCCCTGGGTGTCATTTCTGGAGAGTCATGCTGAAAGCATGGTGCCAGGATGCTTGCAAGACACAGTTTTTTGGTTTTTTGTGGTGTTTTTTTTTGTTTGTTTTGTTTTGTACCACAGCTTCTAAGCTAAAGGCAGCATAAAATGAGCAAAGCCTTAAGGGTTCTCTGGATTTAAAGGTGAAGGATTGCAACTCAGTAGAATGTGCTCATGCTGGGGGACCTTTGGACCTTACACACACTCGGGATGGAGTTTCCCCTTTGTTTACTTCCAGGAGAGCTGTTGTTGCCTCTCTGCTGGAGGCACTCATAGCACAAGATGTGGCTCTGCTGCTTTTGTGCTGGCATGTGAAGGGTGTTTCACTGTGAGTGTGTCCGGCTGCAAGCAGACTCCACATGCATCTCATGAGCAGTTCCTTCTGGTGTTGCACAAAGGTTTGACTGATTTTGTCCCAAGTGACAGCAGTAAGATCTTTCTACTCCTGCATATTAGAATAAACATAGCACGTTTTGGGCTGAGCATAGGTTAGACCAAGCCCTGTTTTCACAGGAGCTCATTACTGCCTTGGAGCTGCAGCAGCAATATCATGATTACTAATGAGTCTCTCCAAATTACTCCATCTGCTCCTGCCTTTTTTCCTATCACAAACATGCACACTCTGGGAAGTGCGGAAAGACATTGCAGCTTCCTTGCCTTACATCTTTCTGTCTGTGTGCATTTCCAGGGACCAAAGGGAGAAAATGTCGGTTCGATCACTCAGCCTCTTCCCAGCAGCTACTTGATTTTCAGAGCAGCCTCCGAATCAGATGGTAAGTTTGGGGGTTTGTTTGCTTTCTCCAGATAGCACACTTTTTTAAAATAAAGTGCATAAAGGAAAAAATGGTGGCTCACCTAGCTTGAAATACTGCTCTTAGCAATGGTCAGAATAGGTCAAGCAGACTTCTGGCACATTTCATTGTCCTCAATGAACAGCAGTCTCTCTGGCCATGCGTATGGAAGAAGGACTTAGACTTCCAATTGGGGAAAACCACTAAGCCAGTATAAACTAAAGGGTGGAAGGAGTTAGTCCCAAAACTACTATGAAAGGGCTCTGTGTCCTCAGTTCAGCAGAGACTTCATTGTCTAACCTGCCTACATCTTACTCTAGGAAGGGATCTGTTGGAGGAGAATAGTGTGGTAATGTTGAAGAGCTGTCTGTGGATGTCTTTCAGCCACCTGAATTTTACTGTGAACTATTTGTGCTGTGGTTTGCAGTATAGCAGGCCCAGATGCTGGGGACTCCACATGTAAAATATCGTTCTGGGAATTTGCAGAATTATGGAAGGTAAATTTAGGTCAGTATACAACAGACATGCCAGCTTGCTATGTGAAAATCTCTGTAAATTACTTCAGCAGACATAAAATATCATTGATTTATAAGTAGTTAAGAAGATTAAAACCATGTTTTCATTCCATTTGACCTTCAGACTACTCTAATTTTTATTCATAGCAAATTAACCCAGGCTGTTAATTTTACAGATATTTTTCACCTACTCCAGCAAGGGGGCTCATCTATCCTGTATGCTCCTTTCAGTCTCATCTAGAGTAACTTTAGGGACATAAGGACTTCTTATGGAGAGAAATGGAATTTGTAAGTAGTGTCCTTCTGAATCCGTGATTAGGTTTTACATTTTCCTAAGGGATAGAAATGAGACAATGCAGATGCACCTTTGACATGACACTTAGAATAGGAGGAAATCTTCCTTCATTGCAGACTTCTTTGCTATTTTCCTGCTGAAGTGAAAAGAAGACAGTTCATGGTGAGGGACACCATCTTGACACTGAAACCTGCTCACAGATGTCAGTGTCGTGAAATTATATGAAAATAAGCGGAACTTCTATAGACCCATAGAAACACACCTATTTCCTAAAATACTATGCTTTTGTAGCTTATTTGTGTAAAGGAATACTGAATTCTAATTTTGCTCCAAACATCACCTGCCTAGAAAGAGACAGATTGATGGAGTAATCTCTTATGGGAAAAATAGACTGTAGGGTAGAGCTGCTAAATTAGAGGCATTTCAAACCTTGGTTCTACACACAGACCACTGAGTAGATATACAGAACAATCCCACAGACTTCTTACACAACCAGATTGCTTCAACAGCTGTCTGTCAGTCCAGATTTTATAAAATATGATTTCCTTAGAGACCCAGGAGCTTGTCTTTCCACTAATTTAATTATTAATAATTTAACCATAGAGGCAGCACTAGAAAGAGACCTGTGGCTGAGCTTCTCTCTCTTTTTATGATGTCTGCCAAAGGCCAGTTACGTGGAGTAGAAGAGCTTTAGATTTGTTCTAACTAACCCATAAAGGCTCCCAAGGGAGCCATAGCTCCCAAGAGATCATCACAGGTAAGACTTTTCCAGCTGTGATCTCTCTGTATGGGTTGTCCAAAATGTGGTGAAAAAGCACAAGAGGGACCATATCTGACATGGGAGAATTTTCAGTGTTGAAATGCCTGTGGGAAGTTTTCTGCCCAGTGAATTGTTATGTGCTCTGTGAACTGGTTCCATCTCACAGCAGGAGATTTCCAGGAACAAAACATTTCTGGGTCATGTGAACCAAGTTCAGATTGGAAATGGTTTGGGGGGCTCTGCCTGTTTTATCAAGGGAACCCCTGGGGGTCCATCATGCCCCGTGGGTCTGTGCGTGTCGGGTGTTTGGTTGCCATTATGAGTTCATGAGCTGAGGTAGAGATGGAGGGTGGGGCTGGCCTGGCTGGGACGCACTCTGGCACCTGTGACATCACAGGAGCTGCGTCACAATGGGGGCAGCTATCAACCCACGCAGCAGGTGACCCTGCTCCAGTCCAGCCTCGGCGAGCGGCGAGTGCGCACGCAGACAGGAGGCTGTGCTGAACGCGGGACGAGGGCCACGGCAGAACCGCAAGTACCCAGGGAGCTGCTTCTCACCGGGCATCCAGAGGCCGATCCCTTGTGGAACTGCCTTTGGCAGGGCACGGTGCCGCTGCTGCTGGGGCAGCGGCGCAGCCTGGCAGCTGCCTGGGCCCCTCCTTCCTGCCTTCACATAGATCCCTGGGACTCCTGTCCCCACTTACCCTATCACTACCTCCCTCCCATCTTCACCCAACCCCTACCCAACTGCTGAGGCCATGCTTCGCACTACCTTCCTTCTCTTGCTTGTGCAAGGCCTCCTCCAGTACCCGCAGCAGGCCGGGGATGGGCTGGATGAGGCCGCACGGGAGCGCATGCAGCAGCGCGCTGATTTTCTGAACCAGGAGATGGCTCAGCTGATGCAGGAACTGGAGCAGGACAGCCTGGAGCACAGTGGTGTGGCCTGGGGAGCCCTGCTCGTCTGGCAGTTCTGGGCTGTCACTGGACTCCTTGTCCTTCTCTTGGCGCTGTGGTTTGGACTCCACAAAATCAGATGGGATCCAGACAACAGTGGCCTCAAGGAGAGCTCCAGCAGCAACTTGGAGGAGGAGGAAGAGGAAGGACATAACGTGTTTGCAAAGAGAGAAGCAGGAAATGACAGTGAAAATGTAGAAGAGGACAATAAGGACGGAAATGAAGAAGGCAGCAATGCAGATGCTGAAGAGGACAACAAGGACGGGAATGGAGAAGGCACTAATGCAGATGTTGAAGAGGCCAATAAGGACGGGAATGGAGAAGGCACCAATGCAGATGTTGAAGAGGACAACAAGGACGGGAATGGAGAAGGCACTAATGCAGATGTTGAAGAGGACAACAAGGATGGGAATGGAGAAGGCAGCAATGCAGATGTTGAAGAGGACAATAAAGATGGAAGTGAAGAAGGCTGCATAAAGGATGCAAAGGCTGAAAGCAACATGGGAAATGAAGTGAAAGAAGGCTCTGACGATGCAAAGGAAGAAGTAAACAGGAATGAGAAGGAGGATGAAGTTAATGCTGCTGGTAATAAAGCACAAGAAGGTTCTGATGATGCCAATGAAGAAGTAAACAACAGTGAGAAGGGGGAGAATGCCAATGTTGATGGAAATGAAGAGGGCAAAGACATTGCAAACGAAGAAGATGATGGCCACAATGTCAAAAGGAACCTTGGAAGCCTTTTAGAGGAGCGCCTGCATCTGCCTGCTCTGGACCTGGACAAGGGTTGCTCCATCATAACAGACCTGATGGACAAACTCACAGACATCTTTGGACAAAGCTGGTCCAACAGCTTCTACCCAGTGCCACAAGAAGCCATCGGAGTGGGCAGCGCCTTTGAAGGCTGGAGTCCCCGCGCAGAGGACCTTGTGTACCATGTGCTTGTCCCACTGAGTCCCCCTCCAGGACATGCCTTCCACCTGGAGCTGGACACTGCAGGGGTGCTCCAGAGGAACGGCTGTGTCCATGTAGAGCTGCTGTGCACCTGCACCAGGGAGCAGCTGGGGGAGGACATGCTGTGTTTCCTCCACAGCTCTGAGGAGGAGCTGAGAAGGGACCAGGACCCCAGCCTCCTGGATACCCTCTGCACTGACAGCTATCTGGATGTGGAGAAAACTGTCCACTGGTTCTACCAATTCATGAAAGAAGCCTGGGTGCTGTTGCCTCAATCGCGCCATTGGCGTTTGAGATTGCTGCCCTCCAGCCGCTCCTGTAAATTCCAGCTGAGGAAAGACCAGGAAAGCCTCATGGTTGAGGTCATCTTAGGAGTGAGGCAAGGAGACTCAGATATCTTTGTGGGCAGCCAGCCTGCAGAAGTAGCTATGCCAAGCATAACATGGCTGGAAACCTACGCTGTGGCAGAGGCAAAATTCTTTAGACACATTTCCAGGCAGGCTCCTCATGACAGCTGGCACTGCAAGTGCCTGCAGCTCCTCAGCCGCATCCTGACGGGTGGAGGTTTCTCCAGCTATGCCCTGAAGACAGTGCTGATGCACCTCCTGAACACCATACCCCTGACACAGTGGGGCAGGAAGGATTTCCGGTGGCGCATTCTGAACATTGTGATGTACCTCCGCTGCTCACTGGACGCAAAACAGCTGAACCACTTTGTCCTAGGCAACGAGAGGTTTCCCATGGACATCAGTTTGCCCTCTGACTTGCGCGTGGCTGAATCCCCCAACCTATTCCAGCACCTGGCCAGCAGTCCGGATGCCCACAAGAAGGCCATGCAGGAGTACGGGCACCTGCTACATCAGCTCGAACAAATGCTGTTCTAAGCATTTGAGAGAGATCTTGGTGCGCAGAGCTGTGCTTCTGGGGCCTCATTCACTACATACATAAATACTTTCTAGTTAGTGAATTTACTAGATATGATAGGACCCCCCATTTAGTGAATTTGCTAAATATATTAGGACACTAGTTAATTTACTATAGATATGAGGACCCTCTAGTTAACGAATTCACTTTATATATATTTGGATCTTCTAGTTAGTGAATTTACTAAATATATTAGGACACTTTAGCTAATTTCCTATTGATATTATGACCCTCTAGTTAAGGAATTTGCTATACATATTAGGACCCTCTAGTTAAGGAATTTATTATATATATATTAGAACCCTCTAGGTAATTTACTAAATATATTTGGACCCTCTAGTTAGTGAAGTACTGAATCTTCTTTAGTCATTGTTTCAATAAACTCCACTATTCCATTATCTGCACTGTGCAAGCTCTTTGTGAACTCGACCAGGCCTAGAGTATTTGTAAATTCCACTAGGTGTGAATTTGGGACTGGCTGGGAGTAGGCACTGTTAGTAGCAAGCCTCTTTTAACAAAGGCACACCATTCTCACTCCACATTGCTCCTGCCCGTGGTTTCCCCGGTGCAGCAGCCACTGAAGACCACGGTGGCTACTACAAAGATGATTTTCCCCCTGTGTTCCCCTTGCACTCTCAGGCCATGCTGGCCATTTCACAGGGGCTCTGAAAGTCCCTAGCAGCTCTGGCTGGGCACAAACCAAGCAAGAGACACCGTTGCTGTGCCTCCTTGTGTTCACTGGGGAGACAATGAAGATTCTGCTCATGCCAGACACTCTCCAGGGCTTTGGCACCACAGAAAGTAACTTGTTGGACACGCAGAGCACTATGGTCTGTGTTAAAAGAACTTTAAATAGTGAGCTGGAACACATTTTGATAGCCAGGATGGGTGCCAGGATTCTTGGGAAGCATGCAGAGGCCAGGTAGGTCAAGACAGAGTTACTTTAGGTTTAGTGTGATTTTCCTTGACTTTGCTGCTTCTCACCAGTAGGGTCCTAATGTTAGATGGAAAGCCAATGTGACCAAGGGAAGGAGGAGGAATTGAGGTGCCTCTCAATCGGATATCCTAAATATGTTTGTATAAAGGAACTAGGGCCTTTGGTTCAAGACAAAAAAAAGCTCTTGAATAGCACCAGTAGTGCCCTAGAGCCACCTACACAGGTTTGGATCACCTGCATTATGTGTGGTAGTTTCTGAGTGTGATGTGATGCTCATGAATGCTGAAGCTTTGCGTCCATCCATTTAGCAGTGGACTTCACCAAAAATATTGATACTGAATTGCATCAGAAATATTAGCATGAAAAATTGTGTAATTTTTAGCTGAATGAGAGTATTTGTCTTCACTGCTGAGGTCAGTGAGCTGTGCAAAGTGGCCTTACACTTTGTGTGGAAAGGGCAGGGTGTGAATCCCCAGACAAGAAGGAGGAACAGCTTCCTCCCAAACACATGTCCTGGCAAATGGCCAAACACATGAGTGTCATACTTGGACACGAGTGACTTGGAGGCAGTATTAATGTCAGTAGGTCATGTAAAGCATATGCAGACAAAGACACGAGGAGCAGAAACAGCTACATTTAAAGAATTCTGTATAAACTGCAGGGAATTAAGGCTTGTACTTTGCAGTTCATGTGGTTTGATTTTAAACTCAGAAGTCAGGACTGAAATGGTTTTACACTGTTCCATTGCTTCACGTGGTGTAAAGAGGCATCTCCAAAAGGGTTTGCCCCTGTTTGTTTCATTTCTTTAACACACTGGACAAACCCAGAGGGTGCAAGAGAGACAGGAGATTGAGGTAAAATGAGCTACACCAGCTGAGACAAATGGAACAGGTGGGATTTGGGCCCTTGTGTGTATTTGTGGTGCATTCACATCTGCCCCTGTTTTGCAATAGTGGGTGAGTCTACAGCATCTCTGAGTAGGTGTCCTGGCCATGTTCTTCTTAACACAGTCTCCCATGTTAATAGTGGAAAATGAACAGCAAAGCATTTGGCAAATATAACTAACTCGTGGAGGCCTCTGACTTGCTGGGAAACACTGAGTTGCACATATGTGCTAGATGGACAGTTCAGCCATCCAGGCAACTCTATCATGATCAGCAGCTACATGGCCTACTTTTTCTCTCAGCATTTCAGAATCTCCTTTTGCCCCTCTGCTGTACCATCTGTGACAGGCTTTTGGCAGGATTTAAGATCCTGACTTCTGGACAATCTGCAGAACCACTGCAGCAGATATCACATTCACAGACCAGGGCAGCAGTCTGCTTTTTGATGTGTTTTAAACATCAACCTCTGGAAAGGTCATGTCAGCCTACAGGGCTCAACCTGTACCAGTACAGGGTCTTTCTTTCACATCAGTTTCAAAGAAAACTGCTTTTTCTATACCAGTGACTGTGCCATACATTTCAGATTTATGTCGAGGAGTTACTTGAAATTAATAGGTTAAATCCATCCCAAGCTTCCTGCCAGACCATTCTGGAGCTGCCCCTGAGGTCTAACTGGTGCATCCTAAGCCTTTTAAGTCACCTGCTTTGATCTCACTGTGAGGATCTCCACTTTGCCATGGGCACTGCTGCCACAGGGCATATTCCTACTAATGGAATTCAAAGTGGCAGATTACCAAGGGTTAAAATCTTAACAGTGGAATTGTAAACCACATTTACACTTATTCCTTATGTCTTCCCTCTCCTTCAGGTGTGCTTTGGGTAGCCTCCATTGCCTGATGTGGATGCAGTTGTGTGGAAATCCTGGATGGCCTGGCTTACAGTGTCGTTTCTTTTCTAGGCATCTGGCCCTTCCCCCCAAACTGATGCTCTCATCTGGGCAGGAAATTAGGTTATTGAAATAAGGGTCACGCACAGAAGCAAGGAACCACAAGGATGATTGCAATCTAAAACCAAGTTAACAATGATATACATCTCTGGTTGCTGGCAGCTCTGGAGAAAATAGAATATCTTTTTAGCTTTATGTCTGTGATTCATATTCCTTAGACCTTTCACAGTGGTTTAACATCCAGGTTTTTGGAACATTATTTCATTAAGTTCACTGCATAAATTGCACCTGCAGCTAATTGAGAACTCGCATCCTTGCATCTTGACAGCCAAAGTGCAAGAAATCTTGCAGGCAGGCACCCAAGTGGCACAGCAAAATAAGCAGTCAGCTGAACACAATGACCTTAATGTTCACTGACTGAACCAAATCAGCCTCTTCCTCACGATTCCTGATTTGTGTGCACTTGAGCAAGAATTCATCGTTTCCAGGTGACAGTCTACTTCAGGTTGATTTTTAAAAGAATCTATCTTGTAAGTGTGAGGCATGAGGCCAGAGCTGGAGGACTTTAATAATTCAAGAAGAATAATATTCCCTTAGTGATGCCTCTCTGGAGGAATGTGTGGTTGGTCTGTGTGAGCCTTTTGAAGTCTTAATTGGCAAGAGATTCATCCCAGGTGTTCCGTAGCTACAGGAATACAGTGGAACAGAAGTATAGTCCCAGACTGATATTTCTGTGTGTAATGGTGTGATTCCATCTAGAGCAGATTTTTCTTTCTGGTGAGTGCTGAGAGAACATTGGCTGTGTCCTTTTTGACCAGCTGCTGCAAAATGTGGCAGATAGACTTGGCACATCAGATTATGAGTTGTTCTAGGTGAGTGTAAAGAATTTCAAAACTGAATAGCTTAGTGTTTGCAGTGCTGCCTGGTTTCGTCCTGTGAGATATTTTTGTAATTTTAGATGTCTTCAAAGACTAGGACAGACTAAAGTTTTTCTTTGAACTGAACCTAGGTTAGCAGCATAAGCATTTCTGTTGTTTTGATTTTTTTTTTTCCAAGAGGGAGAAGAAATTATTTTTGTCTCTTGATTTTTGGTAGTTCCTTTTGTCTGTAAAAAAAAAAAAAAGGTTGGTGCAAGCATATGCCTGCGGCTATTTAGCCTTGCAGCCTCCAGGTTTCTTCATGGTGCCAGCAGCATCCTGCTGACTCAGGAAGAGTCCTGCAAGGAGCCATGGTGATTCCTGTTTGCACCTCAAAGTATTTACAGGATAACCAAGGGATCAGAACCAGCCAGCCCAGGTTTAGGGAAAGCAGGTCCTGCTAGACCAACCTGATCTCCTTCTATGACAAGGTGACCTGCTTGGTGGATGAGCACTGGAGCAGGACACCCAGGGAAAGGGCTGAGTTACCATCCCTGCAGGTATTTAAAAGACATGTAGATGTGGCACTTTGGGACATGGTTTAATGGTGGACTTGGCAGTTCTGGGTTTACAGTTGGACTTGATGATCTTAGAGGTATTTTCCAAAGTAAACAATTCTCTGTTTCTATATAATTTGATTTGAGGAGAGCTTAAAAGCTTGTGGGGAGATTCTGCCACAAGCTGACAATATGCTTCTGGGTTTTTCTTTAGGATTTAAACATATGCTCAGTTTAAGCCACAGTTTGTGAAAAATTATAACTAATTGATTGCAGTTTTTTTTACTGCTCCAAACCTCCTAAAAGAATATTAAACCTCCTATAAGAATTTTTCTTTTCTTCCTTCACATGCACCCTTTTGGGCTGCCATTCCTTTCTGAAGGAACCCACATCTCACATTCTTTTCTGATCTAATTACCCTGGATACAAAAAACCCTATTTGAGTCACACACTCAAATTGAGAACATGTGAGAATTGAGGTAGCCATGAAGCCTTCCTGCAGTACTATGACTGTAGGTGGCAGCCTTTAATTATGTGGCTACACTCATTTCTCCCCTTCTGCAGTTCCTGAGGGAGGGAGTAGGCTTGTCAGGTAAGCAATTAAGTAATCCAAATACTAGCATTTTGGTATCATCTTCACAATCCAGAAGAACACAGCTCAATAGAAAGGTCACTCAAATGTAAAAACATTTCATACAGGCCTTTAGCAAGGAAACAGGTTTATCTTGTTTGCAATCCCTGTAATTGAGAGAGTATAATTTTATGGGTTTATGCTGCAATTAAAACACCATTGACTTGCAGAGAATGTAACCTTTTTATTTGCAGAGGTAAGTCTGTATTTTCCATGTGGGTTAGTGACATTTGTTTGTTTGAATCTACAGCACCACCTGATGGCTGAAGGCCCATTTCTGGGCTTGGGGATGCTCTGCATCCCTTTGGTTCAGTTTCTGTTAGAATTCAAAACAAGGGTGTACACTGATGCCATTTCTATTTGCTGCAGGGCACAAGGAATGCTGACTACTGATGCACAGCAAGTTCTTCTAAAGCTTTGTATATCTGCCTGGGACTATTAAAATTAATATTTAATGTTTTGGCGTTTTTTTTAATTTAAGCTCCTTGAATAAGGCTTCAGAAAAGATTCAAGTTTCTCACAACACCTCCCAGGGATTTACCTGAAGAGGTGAAAACCCTAGATATATTGTATAGAAATTTCCTCTGGTGATGTGGTGAGCCCCAAATTTTTCGCCATGCCTGTAAGGTGACATCAGTGGCGGTGAACACCTGTGACAGTGGGGTGGGTGTAAAAGAGCTGCCCATGGGTCATGGCCAGCATGGGCTGCTCTGACTGCATCCTCAGGGAGGGGGATGTCTGAGGGAGCCTTGGGGCCACCCTTGTCTCAGCCATCATAGGATGATGAGTGTACATGAGAGCTGCAGAGCAGAGGAGATGACCTCGGTGCTGCCTCAAAGGGCTTGTGCTGCAAAAAATCAACCTACCTGTCAAAGCACCTGATTTTAACAGCCTAGTTAATACAAAAATATCTTGGCATATGCAGCATTTCCAAATGTCAAATCACACAGTTCTCACTCTGTGGAACTGGAAAAGAAAAGCAAATTTAAAGGCAGGGAGAGTCAAGGCAGGGAGCCTGAGCAGCAGTGTGCTCCCTTGTGTGGCACAGCCTGAAACAGATTTGCATAGTGGTGGGTTTACGGGAGAAGGGATATGTAGGAGGAGGTGGATTTGTGCTCAGTGCAGCCATTAATTCTAATGGGTTATCCATGCAAATCCTAGTGAGAAGGGAATAAATCTCTGCCTGTAAAACCTTAGTGCAAGAATTTGTTAAATACAAAATAGTGCGAAATCAATTCCAACAGCATTCAACCTTTCTAATCTTTTATTAACCATTATTTGTGATGTTATTATTAAATCATAAGCTGATGCTGAAGGAATTTATTGAATAAAATTAGAATAAATGACTGGGGCTCTGCAGTGTTTGTGGCTAAACGTTCAAGTGCAAATCTTCAAAGATTTGAGATATTATTGTACTGGTTGCAGATTTGTATTAAAGCAAGCACTGAAAGCCACTCAAATTTATAAACATTTCTTTATATGCACATTCTCAATTTTTTAAACTCTCATTGATCTTACACAGCCAAATTTTGGGCATGTTGAAGTTGATTGGAATTCTGCCCAGGAGAGCAGCAGGATCCCAGTGAGATTTATGCATGTGCTTGATGGTATGTGATAGAAAAGAATCTAATAGAAAATTTTGCTACCTGGGACCTGGAATGAATGCGGTCCAGGGAAGCCCTGTTTGCAGCACTCGCCATTGCTAGAACAAAGTCCTTTGTTTCCTTCACTGTCTCTCAATCACACTTCTAATTATTGTGAAATGCATTCTGAGAAGTGTAATGAAGAGCTCTGTTTTACAAGCTTGAAATTAGAGGATAACTCCCTTGATACTTCAATGCTCGAATGTTCAGCTAATTTGCAGGTGCCCTGGCCTCATTAATGACTGCACTACAGGAGCAGGCTGTTTTCAGGTGCTTCCAGGAGTACAGCAGCTCCAGCACTGTGGTGGCTGGGTTTTAACACACAGCTTTGTAGCCTTGTATGGATCACTGCAAAAGGAGCCAAGGGTCAACTTGTGTTCCTGTACTTTTCATTTGCTGTCTGTCTGTGGGACCTGTGCAGGCCATAAGGAAATCCAGTGTGGCTGTGCACAGGAGCTGCAGTTTGTCTTGGCTCTGTGCCATGCTTATAATTTATGCAAAATGGACCCTTCAGGTAAAGACTTTTTTTATGGCAAGATAAGAAAAATGATGCTCTGCCCAGATTATTCGATGGACCAGGCAGAGAGAAGGAATGGGTGAAAAAAATTTAATGCAGGAAAAGAGGGAAAATTAACAGCCTGGAAACTTTTAGTCTCAATCACTCTGTCACATATTTTGGGGGAATGTATTATTGCAGACATGAGATGCTGGGTGGTGTGGAAGCACCGTATACTCACACAGATTCCCTGCATCTCGGACTAAATCAGAATGGGATGTGAACAAGCTGTGAGAGATCAGAAGGGGATGTTCTTAGGGAAGAGGGAGCTGGGGTGAGTTTCCCACTGTATGACCCTTGCAGATTTATTATTCATGCAGCCACTAAAACACACCATTCCTGGCCAGATAACACTAGCGATTATATACATGAAAAATATATTCTACACAGTGACTTCCTGAATTGTAATGATAATGAGCTTTACTCCCAGGCAAGAAGCTTTTGAGAAGCAATGCATCAATGGTGTTATGTACTCTGCTATGCTTAAATAATTCCTTTTGTTTTCACAGGCCGATGCTGGCTGGATGCTTTGGAACTCGCCCTGCGTTGCTCCAGCCTCTTCCGGCTCGGTGCCTCCAAGCAGGGGAAGGATGGAGAAGTGAACTGTTCGAGTGATTCTGCACATGCAGGGCTCAACCACCTCTTGCACAGCAGTGCTATGTCAGACCAGGAGTTCTTCCAGTAAGATGGGGGTGTTACTCTTTAATGCACAGAGGTGTCATGTGCCTCAAACTTCAGCGTAATCTAGGCAGAGGAAACCTGTTTAAAAACCAGCCTGTGTGTTCTACTGCTTCATCCCTCACTAATATATGGGTTTGGTGTTGCCACCTGTGTTGAACACACAGGCTGGGGAAAATCTCAGCTGTGTTTGTTTGTGCATGCACAACTTTCTTCTGTCCCCTGCTTGGGCCAAAACGGTGTCTGGGGATGCCAGCAGGAAAAAATGGTTTGCCTGAGTAAAGATTGCAGAATCTAGCTGCTGCAGTTACACAGACACAGTCACTAACAATGTCTGTGTGTTGCTAGCACATATGGCTCTGGGTCTGATCTATTTTTTAATAATGTGTACTCTTCCCTAGTAATACTGTGTCATAGTCAGCAGAGTGCACACACTGCATCCTTAGTTTTATAATTGCTTTCTCTCTCTACAGGGGTTTTGAGGGGTGTCCAATTTCTTCCTCCATGAATCAGATAAATTTTTACATAAGGGGAAAAGAGTCCCCACAGCCTCCTTTCTATTCATATTCCTGGTATTACTGCAGCATTTTGGAACATCAAAGCTCTCTACACAGTAAAAAGCCCTAGGCCTTTCTGTTACTTATAGCTGAATAAGCAACTTCAAAAATCCTCCTGGTATAGACATTTGTCCTTTGGAGGGAGAACTGGGGGAGGTAGTGTCTATTTCTAGTTCTGCTGCTTGGAATGTGACTTTTAGAGCTCACAGCAATGCACCATCAGTTATGCAGTTTCTAGGGTAGCAATTCTTGCAGTCTGCAAAGGTGATGCCTCGCAGAGCAGGAACTCACCTTTAAGAGGTTTTCTTGCTCTCTGTTATAACAACAGCAGGGGTCTGAGTCCTCTTCAGAGTGTGAAGGTATCTCTGACCCCATGGGACAAAAGGGATGGCAGCATTTCAGTCTGCCCTTTGCCCTGATAGGTTCTGGTAATCCCAGCATGTGTTCTCCAGTCCTGCTGTTCGGGTTTTTATCTAGAGTTTGAAGAAGAGCTTTACTGAAAAGCAGGAGGAGAATAAAAGGAAATCTAATACCTTACCACATCATGTGCCCTAGTACATGTGCTCATGGGCTTCTTTCATAATACTTTCCTTATGCCTGGGAGTCTCTGTGCTCACTGTGATAATGAATTCAAGAATGCAGTGGACTTGTTTTTTGGCTGATGGATGTGTGTACAGAAATACACATAATATTAAAATGGAGCCTGTGGCACTGAGAACCTTCAGGCAAACCCATGGCTACTGTAAGCTGATGCAGAAGTTAGGGTTAAAACTGTAGTGAAGTATTTCTTCAGAATATGGTATGTGAGTGATGCTTAAGTGATGCCTGTATATCACCTCTCAGTTGTCCAGCATTAAAAGCCCCCTTGAAATATGGGACTCGGCAGTAGTAGCACACATGGCAGAGTTTTCAGCAGGACAGAGTACCCATAATTGCAATCAGATATTTCTTACAGGCTCAAATTTTAGCTGAGTCTGGTTCAAGCTGGGCATTCAGCATCTGGTCATCTGGACAGTCCACTCTCCTTTCTGAGTCCTACCACTGCAGGGAATGTGGACTCAAACTCCCCAGTGCCTAAAGCCCAGGGGAGCTTGAGGGTTGCAGGACAGGAGGATGACTTGCTGTCATCCTTGAAGGAAAGAAGAACATTTTAAATAAGGGAGAATGCAAAACCCAAACTGTGCAAGTGCTGAGCAAAGTGTTTTTGGTTTGCCAGTGACAGTGGCTTCCTCACAGGGATTCAATCATTCTAATTAAATGCTTTCCCTACAGGGAATCTTACCAATTAAATTGGCATGCAGTTGTTAGGGGGCCAGTTAATTACATTTAACTCTATCTTCAAATTAGCCAAACTACTCTGTCAAGAACAGAAAAAGAAAGATGATGGATATTATAGGGAGAACAAAACCCCCTTGGGAGCTGGCAAAGACAGATTTTCTGTTGAGCCAAAGTTGCATTTGACTGTTGGCTGCTTTGCTCCTTTCCTGCTGGGAAACAAATCAAGATTATACAGTGATTTCAAAATCCATGTCTTTAATAGCATATAAAAATGGGAGAGAGAATTGTGTGAATGAATCAAAGGCTTAAGTACTGTGCAAATCGGTGATTTTAGACAAGACAGTTATAGGGCACCAGGCACTCTTCTTTTTAATAGGAAGTTCTATTTCTTGTGGCTTCCATGTCTTATCTCCAGCAGCCCCAGGAATCTGGCTGGTTACTTGTTTGCAAGAACCAAAGTTTTTTTCTTTGCTTTGTGTAGAAGAGCAGTATCAGACCCAAAGAAGTCCTGCTCACCAACTGATGTTTCCAGGAATGCCACTTAGGGAATAAAGCACTGCTGTAAGAGAACTCTACAGTGCTGAAACAGTAAATTAGTCATGAAAAATGCCAGCTTACCCATGTTTGTAGTGGAAATCCAGTGTTGACTTTTAGCATAGTTATTTCCCCCCAGCTTTTGGAGTCTGGTCCAAATCTCATTGGAAGCCCCTGGGAAGTCTTCACATTGATTGGTCAGCCAAGCTCATGGCATGGCTTTTGTTTTTAGCATATCACACATATTCAGTGGAGATTCTCTTTGGAGGAAGAGTCTGGCTGCAGTTCATCACCTAATATTTGATCCTGAAGGTTCCCCAGAGTGGTTCCATGGCTCAGGATTTATTAAGTCTTGCCTTGTTTGTAGTGGTGGGTTATCAGTGCACAGCTGAGTAGAATTTCATAGGAATCTGATTTCCCTCTTGGACGAAATCTGAAATCCTTAAAAAATACTGGGGCGGATGGTAGTTGTGGTAGTGAGAGAAAACTAAGAAAAGTCATTTACTCCATTAAACTTCAAACATTTCCCAGATGTGAGGCAGGTGACATTGGAAAACTTGCTCTTCTTACAAGTGTGAAATACAAACAAGTGCTACTTCTCAACTATGAACTAAAAGCCTTATCATGAACTGTTCTTTCAAGTATTTTTTTCCCCATGGAGAAGATTTTCACTAGGTAAAGGGAGCAAAGCAACCACGATACTCACGTGTTTATCTGATCTCTGAAAAATTAAGAAATAAATTAGGTATTTAAATGATCAAAACCTAATATTTTCATGGACATTCTGTCCAGGAAACAACTGTGCTGAGAAATTGTGGGATAATCTCTCCAGACAGCTCTCTCCTCATCATCTTTTTTCTGCTTTATTATTTTAAATTCATGTGTGTGTAATCTGTGCCTTCAGTGTATTTGTATTTGATTATCAGTGATTACATTTGCTGCTTGCTGGCTAAAAAAGCCAACTAACATCCTGGCACTACAGCAATGAAGAGACATAATGTCTGACAGCAAATTAGTGCTGGTCATTGACTCTGATTTATGATCTTAGTTTTATTGTACAAGGAAAACTGTCAATTCAAAAAACTTGTGGTTTGTCTATATAAACACAGTATATGTACATATATATGCAGAGATATATATTTACAAATGGAATTAAAAGAAAGATTTTCTAAAGGCACAAAAAGCTGTAGATGACACTTACAAAAGAATTCTAGAAACTAGGCTCTGTCAGAAACTGAGCTGTGGCTGTCACAGTGTGGCTTGCTGGGCAAGTTAAAAATGATGAGCTTATTTCAGTGCACAGTTGAAAAGCTGATGCCAATTCTGTGTTCTGATTCTTCTGTTGCTTTTTTTCCAATTTTATCTGGCTTTACCTAACAATGCCTAATTATCTTTTAAAAATAGAAATAAGAAGGGGGTGAGAACTTTCAGCATTCATTCTTCGTAAAACTTGAAACATGGCCTGAGAAAATGCCCATCATAGAGCAGCTTGACGCTTGACAGAACATTCCCATGTACTGAGAAATCTTGGAGAGGAAGACACAGTACAGGAAGTTACAAAACTTTTCAAGATCCAGGGCCTGTTTAGAGCCTCTGAAACTCTTTATATAGCTGGAAATAGGTTTTTTTAATTGCTCTATCCAAGAGCAATTTTCCAGTTAAAAAATTTTCAGAGGAAGAACAAGCTGAGAAGCTCAGCAAATGGGAGTTAGGCCAGGCCATGGAAGAGGTAACATGTCTGCAGACATGTCTGAATAAGGAAAACTGTTTCCCATGATAGATACCACTTGAAAGAAGTGCATTCAGTGAATACTTTTCAGCACCTGACCTCTGGCCTGTGTAATCATGATAGCCATCTGTCCTAAGAACTACATCTGCTTTTTCAAATGGAGATGCTATAGGTTACTTGAGAGAGGATTTTTGGCATTCTCTAAAGTCTGGATCACTGAGCATGAAGTTTGTTACACCCTCCATGCTTTCCCTTAGATGCTGTTATAATTTGGGAATTCTTCTCACATGCAACTCCATGCTTTCAACTCTATTCTTCCACACATCATGATCTGGGGGAAGCACATTCCTCAGATTAGCCTGGTGGGTGAGGCAGAGGTAAGTGTGTGAGGGAAAATACTTGCTTCCATTGGTTTTTAAATTTGTCTTTTCTAGTGTAGGGCTGACTTAGGACTGCCCTCTGTTGAAATAAAATAGCAATAGCACTGAAAAGAAAATGTGTCCCATAATGTCATATTTTTCATATGTGCTGAATCCACTGATTGGCTCCTGTAAAGGGAAAAATCTCTCCTGATGGGTACTTTGGTTCTCTAATCAGCAGTGTAGAGTTGTTGGAGTGCACTTGCTCTGTATCCCTCTGGTCTGTGGGTTCCCATCCAGAGCCAGCAGCAGGGCTGCCTAAGGGTGGGTAAATGAAGTTGGCACATTTTGAAAAGTGCAGTTTGAAGGGGAAAATTTTGATGGAAAATATGTCACTCTTTCTGTGATAAAACCCTTGTTATTCAGGAAATCAATGTCTGAGACCGTCCTGGTCTGCACATCCTGTTCTGAGTCCTGGGTGTGTTTTTACTGTTTTTAAAAAGCCTTAAGCAATGTGGCTTTGTAAATCAAACTGAAGCAAGTAATGAACTGTGTGTTGCAGGTTGAATGAATCAACCCTGGAGAACAACCACCATTTGGAAAATGATGCTTTTTCGGACAAGTCAGAGAGAGACAACGTAGAGGAGTCCGAGAATGAAGCCCATGAGAACAGCCGGAAGACAAATGAAAGCGAGAGTGATCAGTCAGAAATACAGGGAGAGGTCTCTCCAGGAAGGAAGGGCACCACTTATATTGAACAAGTGTACGAAGAATTTGGAGAGGTAAGAAAACCTGATTGCTGCCTGTTCCTGTTAAAACATATCTGTTCATAGTATTTATCACTCACCCATTTAGCTGTATGGCAGGTAACAGCCAACTTTATGAGTTCCTGTGTTTTACAGATAAAGCAAAGCACAATTTTCTGCTAAATTACATGGTGTTATGTGCTTTAATAATTCTGCATTATGAGCAGCAGCTCTGCTACTGTGTGCTTTGGTGTGTTTCTAGCATCAGTGGTTGCTTTAATCAGTTATTGCATTACAGATCTGCACAGCATTGGCACATTTGTGGAGCCAGCAGGAGGGGAGATTATTATCCTGGACATGTGTCCTGGCCAATTAGGGTACTCAGTCCTTGTGTGATACAAAATATGACACTTCCCTTTTTTTATTATGCATGGAAGATCCTTTTTTTTAGAGTCTGAATAGAGCATTTGAGCTACTTGATTGCTAAGTACCAGTTGCTTATCTGAAAGCCATTTCTCATGACATTTAACAGCAGGGGGATGCACTTCTGTTCCACATAAGAGCCTTGCTAACTGGATGTCACTGTGACACCTCTGAGGAAGGCAGTGGTAGAGAGCTGGGGCAGCCAAGTGTGCTGTGTGAGAATCAGTCTGAGCAGGCAGCAAGGAGTTCAGCTCTGAGCACTTGCTTGCCTACTGCTTTGAACAAGGAAGCTGATGTCTTTTTGGTGCTTCAAAGAAATGCACTGCTGGAAAGAACTTTTGTTCTTAGAGTCACGGAATCGTAGAACGATTTACATTGGAAAAGAGCCTTAAGATCAAGTCCAATTATTAACTCAGCACTGCCAAGTCCACCACTAAACCATGTCCCTTAGCACCACATCTACATGGCTTTTAAGTACCTCCAGCGGTGGTGACTCCATCACTATCTGTTCCAGGCCTGTTCCTGTGCCAGAGAATCCTTTTAGTGAAGAAATTTTTGCTAATATCCAATCTAAACTTCCCCTGGCATCACTTGAGGCCACTTCCTCTTCCCCTATCACTTTTTACCTGGAGAAGACACCAAAACTCACCTCTCTGCAACCTCTTTTCAGGTAGTTCTAGAGTGATAAGGGCTTCCCTCAGCCTTGTTTTCTTCAGGTTAAACCACCCAAGTTTCCTCAGCTTCTCCTCACCGGACTCATGCTCCAGACCCTTCATCACCCTTTAACGCTTTTCTTTCAATGTTTTCCTGAAAGTGTACTACTAATATTCATAAAAGAAATATAGTCAAATATATACTAATTACACCTAACTTCACTTTAGTGCATTTTCCCCTCAAATCCCCTTGCAGACAGGCAAATGGTAACTGGGTTCAAACAGGAGATTTTGAAGATAGATGAGTATGCAGCAGCAAAATGAAAGCAAACTTAATTTCTGTCAGCTGCCTATTCTGAAGTGACCTCTCTTCACATGACAAACTTGTCCTAGAAATGGTGGCACGGCAGGCTGATATTTTGGTGTTCAAACAAGTCTTACAGGCTACACTAATGTGTGTACGTGGGTGTGTGTGAGAGAAATAGAAAGATCTCTGCAGTTTTACATTAAAATAAGAAAAAAATACACTACAAACCAAGTGGAAAACACTGTATTTCTGTTGGGGAGTGACACTTTGTGGGCATTAAATAATGCTCTTTTTACTGTGTCTGTTTAGGCACAGGTAGCATCCAGCGGGCTTCCAAAAAATATTGCCATGTGGCAATGTTTTGTAAGATTTATTCAAGAGGTGGGGGTGTTGTCACCTGGGCCAGACAGGTAGGACTGGTTGTTGAATCTGAACTCACTGGTGAAGGGAAGGTAGAGAAAAATAGGTGTTGTACAATGACGTAGCTCCCCTGGGTGGAGATGTATCAAGGTAAGCATATACCAGTAGTAATCTCAGTCATCATCTTAAACTTAAACTGACCTCAGCCTGTGTGTGCAATAGGACAAATGTCACAAACTGGCACTGTTAAATTTTCAGCTTGGCTTTGAGGGCTCATCTTAAAGGTGTGTACATGGGTCAGTGCATTGCTGTGCTCTTGGAAGGCGGTTGTGCATTTGCTGTTCCAGTTTTGCCTTGTTTGCAGTTGGGATGTGATGGCAGAGACAGGTGTCAGAAGAACTTTGAGATTGCAGAAGTTGGTCTAGAACACAAAACAGACACTTCAGTAGGTAGATTGCTAACAGGAAAAAAAAAATTTCCAAGCTTGTAGTTTTAACAAGTTATAAAAAGAGTTATTATTTGAGGTTGTTCACATTTTCCTGCACCCTCTTCTCTTTCTGTCTGTGTGCTTCCTGTGTGCAGTGATTCATTCTGAGTAACACTTTGTCCAGCAATTTACACATGGCATTAATTTATATTGACAGTACATGCACACTTGAGAACCTGGATAAATAATGAGAGTTCTGACAGACCCATGTGCATTGTTAGCTCAAGGTGATGCTGTGGTCTCCCATTTCTCCTTGGAGGTTCAAGGTGTGTATTGCATCAGACTGTCAAAAGAAGAATGGTACAAAAATGGAAAAGCAATTACAGTAAGAGATCTTTGTTGTTCCTTGGTTTGAAATTCCCTCAGCCTGCAAGCCCTGTAGGACTGGTAAACTTGCTGTGACTGTAGGGCTGATTGGGAGCCAACATGGTGGCAATGCTCAGATAATGAAAAAGAATGTTTAGTGATTTATACCACCTGAAAATCCTGTTGTGCTGTGCTATGTCTTCTCCCAAACCAAAGTCCATTCCAAAGGTGCCGTTTTCCTCATGATTTCTATTTAAAAAAGGGCACTTTTGGAATAGATTTTGATTTGGGAGAGGGCATAGCACAGCCCTTGCCTAAAATCACTAGAAAGCCTAAGTATTCTTCTTCACAGTTAGATTATGATGTCTAGGATGTATTAAAATGGCACTTTTGTTTGAAAATTTAATTTACCTTCTCTAGTTAATTTACCTCTCTAGTGGAGGCCCATTCCTCCATGCTGCACATCTCATAGACGCAGTGAATGCATAGGAGCTACAGATGGCTGAAACCACAGCATAATCCCTGTCTTTTTTTACCTCCTCTTCTGCTGCAAAGGGCTCTGAGCAGCATTGGCAGGTGCTGGAGTTTTTGTGCCTCTCTCCTGGCAGTGGAGCCCTTGCCATATTGACACACCAGTTTGTGTTGTCTAGAAGCTGGAGGACTGCTTCTATTCTCTGTTGATTATTTGTTTACCTCCTACATTTTTCCACATGTATCCTAGTGAATCTTATAATCTCTCATTTGTTGAGAATGAGTCTGAGAGGAGCTTCTGTGCATGCACCAGGCCGCAGGGATGCTGTAACAACTCTGGGCCCGTCCACACTCCCGAGGGCCTGGAGCGCAGCGTCCCCCGGTCTAATGCTAGTCCGTGCTGGCCCATCTCAGCCCTGAGGGGCTGCTGTGCTCCCTGCCACACACCCAGGGCTTTGTGCACCACTCATTTGATTGCTTTGGGAATTCATTTCTGCCGAGACATGGCTACAGTGCTGTAGGTGAGCGTTCACCCTGTGCCAGGGCCTGCTGAGCTTGGGGAAATGCACCCACAAGGAATAGCTTTCCTTTCTCTTTGCCTTTGTAGACAGGAGAGTCATCTCAGACAGAAACCGTCTCTGAGGAGAACAAGAGCCTGATGTGGATCCTGCTGAAGCAGCTGCGGCCTGGCATGGACCTGTCTCGGGTGGTGCTGCCCACCTTCATCCTGGAGCCACGCTCGTTCCTCAACAAACTCTCCGACTACTACTACCATGCCGACCTGCTCTCCCAGTAAGCAGCACACAGGGTGGGCCTGACCTGGCACTTGGCCTGTGTTTCTGAAAATATCCCTGTGTGTGCCAGAAAGGCTCCCAAACGATATTGAGATCACTGGCCTCAATACAGACCAGGCACCAGCTGCAGTGCTCTTTCAGTGAGGGGCAAGGAAGGAAGAGTTGAACTCCAGACAAACCCATCTTTGCACATGGACATGTTTGCCACTGTTGGCTGGAACTGATGGGAATTCAGCTGATGCCTTGGAGTTTTGCACAGCAGAGCTGTGCCACCTCCTGGTGTACTCGTGTACACAGGGGAATAGGACAGAGAGCAACCAAAATTGTCAAGATCTTCTGCTCCCCAAAGCAATATAATTATGACGGTTGATGAACAAATAAGAAACGTCTTTTAAAAGCATTGATGAGAGAGGCCTGCTGGGGGCAGCAGAGTAGAAAATTGGAAATGTTCTGCTTCCAGATAGGACCTGCCTTCTGAAGGAGATATTCTAGTGGATTGTAAAATCAGGGTGTGTCATATTCTAATAGCAGTACTAGTGACACATTTTTATTCCACTTTCTCTGAATAATTACAGAATCATGGTATTTTCAAGCCTTGTTTGTGGTATTTGTACCATCTGAAGTTAAAGAAATAGTTCTCAGTGCTGAGATGTAAGAAGACTTCAAGAGGTTTGGAGGTTTTGATAAAAAATTGTTAAATTTGTGGTTTGGGAGATCCTTCTAAATGAATTTTCAAAAATTTACCCAAGTTGATTTTTAAATCTGACTAAATGGTTGGAAATACCAGGAATGCCTTTGGTTTGGTTTGGTCTTGCTTCATCTTCGAGCATTGTTTGGAGGGGCTGGTTGAGATGACTTTTTGAAGTCACTTCCAACCTTAAGTATTGCACCAAATCTCAAATTCCTGCTAAAGTTCATGCAGCACATCAGCTTTAAAGATCTTTTATGAAAGAGGGAAACAAAGAAAAAGAGACCCCAAAAAACGTCTTTGATTTTGATGGCATGGGTTTGTTTTTATGACTTGCACTGTTCTACTAGCTGTGAGACTATTATAGTGTGAGTGACAATCCCACATTGACCTACTCCAATGTCCAATCAAACCTGGTACACCACAGAAATTTTATTGGGCTTTTTGCAGAAATGCGGGGCAAGGGGTTCCACTCTTTAACAGTTCGTGTTGTGGGATGTACATTATTTAAAATACATCTTTCTACTAGGTCAAACCTTTTTCACTGGCAGCAGTACAGAAGTTACTTCTCTTTATTTGTGGGGAAATAGATTGAAATTGATGTTTTTATAATGGTAAGAAACTAATGTGATGTGTAAAAGAATGTTTTATGTTCTGTTCTGCAGAGCTGTCCTTGAAGATGATCCCTACACCCGAATGAAGCAAGTTTTGAGGTGGTATCTGTCCGGCTTCTATAAGAAGCCAAAGGTAAAATGAGGCATGAAATTGGGGTTGTAATGGGCGTTGAAATCTTCTGCTGTGGTTTTGTTTGATTTCTCTATTGCCTCTCTGTCACCGTCAGGTTGGATGTGACATACACACACACTTGAATAGAATAACAATGGTGTTTCCTTTATTCTGCATGTTCTCCAGTTTATATACTCTTTAAAAAGTGTTATCTTAAATCACTGATGTTTTTATTGCTCTGCTAAGAAGACTTTGTCACTTTTCAAACTGGGGTTGCTTTTGTTTTCAGAGTAGACAGAGCAGTAGCTTTTCCCTGAAAGCAAAATAGTGGCAGTCAACCTCAGAGCCTTTGCACTAGACAGAAAGTAAAAATGGTCATCAAGTAACATGCCCTGGGATGCAAGGTTTTTCCCTTTGCTGAAAGCAGGTGTCCTTTCTCTTTTCAGGCCAATTAGTACCACTGTGCCATGTCTCCACATCACTATACCCTTGCTGTGTATAGTAGCAGCAATAATGAAGTTTGATCATCTTGTAAGGTCTTGATTGGGTAGTACTAAATATTAAATTGGTGAGAATAGAGATTAATCCATGGCTCAGATGAAAAGATTAGATTAGATGGATATGTAAGTAGTTCTTCAGTTTTTATTCTTGTGATTGACTTGGTTTAAAACATCAGAGAAAAAATTACCATATTGTTTTGTAGCCATTCTGTAGCATTAGATTGCAAATCTTCATTTATAGCGGGTTTTGATGACTTGGTTTTTCAGGGAATAAAAAAGCCATACAACCCTATTCTGGGAGAGACATTCCGCTGCTGTTGGTTTCACCCTCAGACGAACAGTCACACATTTTACATAGCAGAACAGGTAAGTTGCTGTTTGCATGCTCAGGTGCTGCCAACACCAACCTGCTTGCACCTCCATGCATAGAAACACAATACTCATCTCACCCTAGGAGAGAAACCTGGAGCTCTGTGTAAACAGGCAGAGCAGAACATGGGGTAAACTGGCTGCTGATCTTTTTTCTTTGCAGATTTACTGAAATTATGTGAGGCTTGGTGGGCACTCAAAACTCTAATTGCAAGTCTCCCATATGTAATATCAGCTTCCTCGACAAAGACCTTTTCCATGGAATTCTGCCCTACTGTTTTATTGTTCATAAAATGGGGGTTGTGTTGCCTCTGTCAACAGTGGCATAAAACACACAACCAAATCTTTCCATCTTTTATTTCTAAACTTTCTATGATGATTTTAATAGGAGTAAATCGAGGGCTTATGTCTTTGTGATTAAATAAAGGACAGAGCTCATAAGTTAACTGGCCTTACAAAAGTGTAGTTTGAGATTTGCAGTGTTAAGAAAGGGATCTGAGAACTGTGTGGTCTGTAGTAAAGGGATTCCCAGTTTCACATACAATTTTCCCCTATTTAATCAGATAATTTTAGCTTTGTTAAAATTTTTATTTCAACCACTGCATGCATTTCATGGTGGTTATTCAAATGCTGCACTAAATTTCTGCACTGTTCATTTATTTCTTGAAAACCTTACAGTCTACCTGAAAGCGATTTCAGTGAGTTCTCTGAAAGTGAACTTTCACAAGCTCAAGAAAATACAAAGTGAGGGAGAAAGTTTTGATGTATAATGCATACATTTGATGTATAATGCATACATAATGGTGTCATGTATTGTGTTCCCCCTTTAGTGTGCACCCCCTCCCACCTCTGCTTGGCTTCTGCAGACTGCTCTAAATGACCCCTGCCTGTTTTTATCCTAGGTGTCCCATCACCCACCAGTGTCAGCTTTTCATGTCAGCAATAGGAAGGATGGATTCTGCATTTCTGGCAGCATTCTAGCTAGGTCCAAGTTTTATGGTAAGGCATCAAGTCTAGACCTCTCCAAAGTAACGTTGTGGCTTCAGTTTTGGTTTGTTTTTTAATCATCCCTGAGTGTGTTGAGAGATAAGAACAAAGAAATGGCTGACCAATCTATCACTGGGATAGCCTAATTCCTTGTCTTGGCTCTCCTGGTCTTCCCCATTTCCACCATTTCAGTGTGACACCACTCTGATGTTAAAAGAAATTAAAAAATCTGATAGACCATTGAGAGCTTTAAAAATGTGTTTTACAGAGGGCAAAGTTTGAGGCTAATTTATGGAATTGTCAGTATGCACTGGGAACGTGCGCCGATGACCAGGATGAGTCACGTTAAACCACACTGACACCCAGCCAACATACATAAAACTGAAAAGATTTGAACTTTTATGTGGCTCCCAGAACTCCTGAGGGTTGAACCCCAGAGCTTCAAAATGTCTTCCAGTCATTTAATATGAATGGAAGCAGCACAACTCCAGCTCTGAAATACGGTTGCTATATGAAATCTGTTTTTTTAGACAAACATTTCTTAATTACTACCCTCTGCTGAGTGTGTTTGCTCACACACTTTCAGGTAGTCTCTGCTGTCTTTCGAGCAATTTCATTTGTAATTTGGGATCATTCACAACCAGAAAAGTTGTGAGAACTGCAGAGCCAGAGGAATTCCTAAGTTTCTGCTAATAATCTGTTTAATCTACTGCTCTTTCTGCTAGAGGGGCTAAATGCCAGAGCAAACAAGAGCAGCAAAGTTTGTTAGAATTGCCTGCCTCCAGCTGTGCAGGACTTGCAGGGTCCTGAATTATGAACATTTCATATCTCTTCTTTCATTACTGACCTACATTTAAATGAAAATGCTTTTTCTAAAGCAGGAGGAAGGATAAAGTATAACATGAACTTTTTAATGTGCATGTTTTTTTAAATTCTAGGCAACTCACTTTCTGCACTGTTGGATGGGAAAGCAAAGCTTATGTTTCTAAGCAGAGGAGAAGACTATATTATCACTATGCCATATGCCCATTGTAAAGGTAAGGTATGACTCTTCAAATAGGAAGCAATGAGAGTAACAAAATGGTGTCTTACTGACTAACTTTGCACTGGCTGTCCCCTCTCAAGTAGCTGATAATCACAGGGCCTGGTAACTCCAGAGAGTCCCCCATGAGTCACAGCACTCAGCAGGTGACCTTCAGTAATCCTCACTGAACTCTTCCTGGGTTACTTGTGCACAGCCCAGGAGAGAATTAGGCCCATGAATATTAGTTTTCACACTGTGCAGAAACAGAATAACATTGCATATATTCATTGGAGATAAGATGATAAGAACAAAACTACATTTCTGAGCTTTTTAGGATAAAAACATTTTATTATGTTGACACTGAAATTGCTTGATATATTTTCTGGGTTTTTGGTGATAAAGAAAATTCCTGGCTTCTCTTGCCACTTCCTTGTTATTCTAATCATTGTATTTCCGAAAGTATGAGCTGCCTCAGTGAGGCTGGCACCTGCTGCTGTGTGGCTTTGCTCAGTGTGAGCTGAGGCTGGGACATGGCTGCCCATTCACTGCTCCTTGAGAAACTCTATCTGCATCATTTCTGCCCCAGAGTTAAAATCAGCAATAGAATCCAATTTTGGGGGATGAGTATTTTTTTAATTAGGCACAAAGACTTCTAAGTTTATATTTAGAAGGGCCTGGGAACCTGAAAACAGTAACCCCATAATCTCATGCCCTCTGTGAAGTATTTCTGTGCATAAACCTTCTTCTTACCAACTTTTCTTTTTCTGCAAAAGACCTTTTCAGCAAATGGTAAACATACATAAAAAGTCTCCCAGATTCTGGTGAATCCCAAATCTCCCTTCTTCCACCACCCTGAGAGAACTGACTGGGTCTGTTTAATCACTAGTGTGAATGAGGTTGCTGGGCACAACTTTATTTTTCCAGTCCCACTTTCAGCTTGCCACAGGTGTAGCTGTGAGTCAAGCTATTTCCTAGCTGGTGTTATAAATGGGAAATATGGACTCAGGGAGATTTTTCATGCTTATAGTAAACAGCCATTTCCTAGAAACCTCTGGTTCTGTCTCTTCAAAACTTTAAGCCAAGAAATTAATTTCACAATGTCAGCAACAGCCAGGGTGACTTGAGAAAGCAGCTTGCTTCCACTGTGGCCTCTCTTAAGCCTCTTTTTTTTCTTTTAGGACTTTTATATGGTACCATGACAATGGAGCTTGGAGGGAAAGTTACCATTGACTGTGAGAAAACTAACCACAGGGCAGAACTGGAATTCAAGCTAAAGGTAAGATACCTTGTGGCCCCATTTTGGGTGAGTCTCAGGCTTGCCCCCTGTGCCCCAGGCAGGGTTTGACCAATCACAGCAGATCATTTCTGTACCAGCAGTCTATGTGACCACCAGAGCAGGGTGTGTCTGGAGAGGAGGTGTCACCCTGCTGTTGGTTTTGCCTCGTGCAACCCAAATTGACACCAGGAAGCCTTAGTTTTATATGCTTTTTCACTCCAGCTAGCTACTGGCCAAATTTTGTTCTGAAAGCTTGGCAACAACAGTGTGGCTTCTGTTTAGGCATAGATAATTAGTTTTGCTTGCTAAATGCAGTGAGTGTACAAAGAACTTGGAAGCAGGTTAGGGTGTGGCACGTTAGGCATCTTAAGGCACCTCCAGCAGCCATTACTTCTTATCTTGCAGGTTTTATGGTGAGCTACAGCTTGTGTTTATCAAGGCTACAGGACAGGTGACAGCCCGTTAGTCAGGCAGGTCATTCTGAGTGAGTGACAGTGAATTCTGAGTGAATTTGTCAGTCACACTGGCAAATCTTGCACTCACTTGTTCATGTAGCTAGTTCCTCCCCTGGAAAGCCTGGTAATGCCAATTTATGGTATGCAGACAAAATGGAGACATCTTTGAGCATTCCTGTTATTACATGGGTTAAAATTTAGCAGGGAAGTCATAACGTGTAACTTTTCTTGGGCAGTTGACTTGCTTTTGAGGGAGCATCCATTTCTCTTCTGCTCAGCCATTTCTTGCCTGAGTATAAAATGGAAGGAGCATTGAGACACTGCAGGACATCAAAGTTGCAGCCTTAGCCAACATAAATGTGAGAGATCACTGGAGTTAGGGGAATCTTTTGCAAACTGTGAGTTTTTTGAGAGCAATAACATTTTTCTGGTTTCATTTGCCCTTACAAAGGGAGCTCTTACCTCATGTATTTCCATGACATTTGCACATATTTGTCTTTAAAGCCTGTTCTTCCCATAGGCCTGGTATACTGTGTTGAGGCCAGGGAGGTATTTCCCTGACTTGGGTGCCATCTCAAACCTGGACTTTAGAGCCTGAAGTGCTTCTTTTCTGGCTTGAAAACAGTAGATTCGTCCAAACATATCTCAAAAAGTTCTGCATTACATAGTTACATGTTCTGCTTTGAGCATTTCCAGCTGTCTATTTTAGTAGAATTGTAAGAAGTTGACGATAAACCCCTTAACTTTGTTTTTAATTTGGATAGGTACCAGTTCTTTGCTGGATTGAAGAGATAGATGCTTGAGATACATGTGATTATTTTATCCACAGGTGTTGTGTGAAATTTGGGTTTATATTGTTATGTAACACACGTGCGCGCGCGCGCGCGCACACACAAAAGTTTCTCTGCACAAATGTTTCTGGGAAGTGCCTGCTAAAATGTCTGAAGGGATGTGTTGTGTGAATAGAAGAGCTGCTCACACTCTCACTGGTGTTTCCAGTGTTTGGCAGCCAGGAAATGGGTGAAATTTTCAATTGTTCTGGGATTTTTTTCCTTGACTCTGGAAATGCCCTTTTTCTTTGGTTTGTGTGGGTTTTTTTGCTGCTGATCAGAGCTTCTTCACACTGGAGATTTGACACACATGAAGTCGTCATCAGTGCCCACACTGCTGTTGCTGTCCCATAAGTAGGAAGAGTCACCACTAGTGCTGCTCCTTTTCTTTGGACAAGGGTGCAAAGACTGTGATTCTGAGCAGTGGGAAGGAGTTGTCCATGTACACTTATCCTGATGTCTGGCTGACAATAAATAAGTGTATTTCCAATAAAGATGAGACCTTGCACTCCTGAGTGTTAATGCACCTCAAGGCTTATCTCCCTACCTGCAGCTACAGTGTTTGTGGTATTACAAACAGAAGGAAGGGGGCACAATGTGAGACAGTCAGAATCCATATTAGAATTCATTCTGCCTTTTCTCAGAAATAGTGGAAGTCAAGCACTTACACTTTGCTTCCTTCCTGTTGCATCTCTGTTTGGCTCCCTTCTAATCCTCAGTGACTGACTGACCACATTTGCTGTTTCTCTTGTCCCCTGACAGCCCTTCTTCGGTGGCAGCACGAGCATTAATCAAATCTCGGGGAAGATTAAATGTGGAGAAGAAGTGCTAGCGAGTCTCACTGGACACTGGGTAACATTTGATAATCGAAGTTGCTGGCAGGTTACAAGCCCATGACTGCAGGGTTTGAGGGAGGACTTGGCAGCCCTTGGCAGGCTCCCTGCACTGGAATGGGCACTGGGAGAGTCCTGTCCTGCCTCTTCCTGCCAAGGCATACAGGTGGACAGAGCCTGGGCCACACCTCTCAAGATACCCCTGGAAGTAATTTACACTTCATCTACACTTACATCTGCAGTGGGAGTAACACTGCGCTCCCAGAGCCTGGGGAGGCTGGCAGCAGTAGGGGGGCCCTCTATCAAAGCAAGTTGTTCTGCATTTATGGTCTGAGACTTAGGACAAGCCCTGATGGCAGGAGATACAGTGTGTATTAGGTGTGATTGCAAAGATCTTGAGGCTGTGTTTTGTCTGGTGTGTTCAGTACTTCCCCAGTTAGATCATGATCAGAGAAGAACTTGAGGGGTTTAAATTCATTATTTTCACAGGAAACCCTTATGGTAGAAGACAGTTACTACCCTGTTCATCAGTTGAAGGACAGACGTCACTGATGTGGTGACGTTCTGTGGCCAGCTCAGAACAGTCAGCAGAGCACCTGGCAATTTTGTGCACCAGTATTCACACGTGACTCAGAGCCACCCTCTTGTTTATATGTGTTGGGTGGTAAGTGGGAGGAAAAGTGGTGAAAGAAGAATACTTTAGGGCTTTTGTGGGCACTCAGGTCTGGGGACAAGATTTAATAGAAGCAGCCAGGTCTCTTTCTACTCTGATTAATGATAAGTGCAACCACTGTTTCGGGCAATGCCTTCTCTTGTTCATGTCAGACACTTCCAGGAAGTGTTTAGAGGAGGAAGGAAGCCTCCTAACCAACGGATATCCCTTGTCATCATCCAGGCACAGCTTCAATTTGCCAGGATTAATTTCTGCCTTGGTTTTCTGATTGTCATTAATTCATTTAATTTTTCCTTCTCAGGATGGAGAAGTGCTTATAAATGAGCTGAAAAATGGGAACACAGAAACTTTCTGGAACCCGACCAGCGAAGTGCGAAGGCAGAGACTGAAGCGCCACATTGTGCTCTTTGAGGAGCAGACAGACTTTGAGTCAGAAAGGTAGAGAGCCTGGGGAACATCTCACTGCTGCTTCTCTCCTGGTAGCAGGCTTCTGATCAGCAGGGCTTCTCCAGTTCCTCAGCACAGTCGTGGAAAGGCAGTGATGACTTGCTTTGTCGTCACATATGACCCACCCATTTACCTGTTTCTAGGCTATTACCTCGGGAGTATTTCCATGAAATACAGCTCTGAAATAGACCTGGGCTGAGAAATAGTGGAAGCTGTATTTTATCTGCTTAAAATAACAATTCTGCCTGGGCTCCAGAGATCTCTGTAACTGCTGAAGCATTTTATGCAAGGGCAGGATGTCATCCTGAGGTTGGATATCTTGTTAAGAGTGTTTATTTCAACCACAACCATCTTCAAGTAGATGTAGGAATTGTGGAAAGTCCTGGCACCCACAAAGCAGTACTTTGAACAACCACATAACAGGATTTTATGGATGAATGTAATTAAACAGATGTTTAACCCTGCCTCATAATCTCAGCTGAGATCTCCGATGCAGTCTGCACCAGGCTTTGTAGGGTGATCTACATTACCTAAAAATGTAGCTCTGGAACATAATTTAGTGTTGTGGTTTGACCCTGGCTGGATGCCAGGTGCCCACAAAAGTCGCTTACTCACTGTCCTCTGCAGCTGCTCAGAGGAGAGAAAATTTAACTAAGTGTTCATGAGTTGAGATAATAACTGTGAGAAGATACTCATCAGTTACCATCGAGGGCAAAACAAGCTGAACAATAAAATAAAGTTATTATTATAAAAATCAGACCAGGATAATGAGAAGTAAAACAAGCCCCTAAAACCACCTTTCCCCCACCCTCCCTTCACTGCTCTACTTCCTCCCCCAGTGGCACAAGGAGACAGGAGGGTGGGGATTCAGTCAGTTAATCAGCCATGGCTTCTCCTGCTGCTCAGGGAGAGAAGTCCTTCACTGTTGCACAGTGGAGTCCCTCCCACAGGAGACAGTTCTCCATTAACTTCTCCAACGTGGCTCCATCTCACGAGCAGCAGCTCCCTGCAAACTGCTGCAATGTGAGTCCATCCCCTGGGCAGCAGTCCTCCCCAGACTGCTGAAGCATGGGTCACTCTTCCATGGGGTTCTTCACCATGGAGAGGCTACTCCAGTGTGGGCTCCTCTCTCCAAGGGTCTCCCACAGGGTCACAACTTCCACTTAGGCATCCACCAGCTCTGGTGTGGGTCTCCTCCCTGGGCTGTGGGTGGATCTCTGCATCCCTGTGGATCTCTGTGGGCTGGATGGGCACTGCTGCTTGTCCTCATCACAGGCTAGAGGAATCTGGGCTCTGGCACCTAGAGCACCTCCTCCCTCTCCTTCTGCCCTGACCCTGGTGTCTGCAAGGCTGTTGCTCTCACATGTTCTCACCCCACTCTTCTCTAGTCACAATTAAAACTGTGCCACAACCTTTATTTTGATTTCTTCCTCAGTATGTTATCTCAGAGGCATTACCACCATCCCAGTGTTGGCCAGCAACATGCCCATATTTGGAGCCATCAGGATGCTGCCAGATGTTTTGGAAGCTTCTGGAGCTTTTCACAGAAGCCATCTCTGTATCACCCCTGTTGCCAAGAACCAGGCCATGCAAACCCAGTACACTTAGGAAATGGAAGGAATGAATAATGCACACTGTACAGTGGTTAAGCAAGAGCACTGTAGGTTGATCAAAGTTATGTGGAGCTGGGTGGCTTTAAACAAATCAGTTGTGCTTCCTCTCCACTATGGTCAGCCAGCACCAGCCAACATCCCAGCCAGCACATCAGTTGCTGCCTGGCTCTGCATTATATTGTCCCTGTGGACATCTGAATTTGGTGTTGCATCACATCACCCTAAAAAGATTCCCTTTTTTATAGGTAAAGAAAGGGATTGCATGAAAACAATAACACATAAAGATTTCATTTGGGCAGAAGTGAGCATTGTGGGCAATTAAGTCTGTATTTGTAACTTGCAGAGCAGACCTGTTAACTGCAGAGCAGGGCAGACTGTAGTACATTTATCTTTTAATTTTCAGAAGACTCTTTTAAAGGAGAATCTTGGTCTTGTGGGCATACAATCTCCAGTTCTCTGTTTACCAGAGTTTATTGCCAGACTTTGCTACATCAGAGATTAATAATGATACAAGCATCCAAGGGAAGGAGGCAAAAGGGAAAGTTACAGAGATGTCTTACAGACATTCCACCAGACTCCTCATTATGCTGACAGTTGCATTAATAAATTGCCATCTAATCCAGGTTATATTCTGCCTGAATTGCTTAGTCTTCCCTGCAGTGCTGAAAATCTGCTGTTTTCACAGTTGTTGGAAATCTCTGAAGCTCATACTGTCATGCAGCTCAGCGTGGAGGGTGTCATTGTCTGATTCATGCAGCTCAGCGTGGAGGGTGTCATTGTCTGATTCACGTAGCTCTTGATGGAGTAATTTGCTGTTATCAAACAATTTTGTGCTGTCTCTCTGAGATTTATAGAACTAGGGGACTCACTCCTTACACCACTGCATTCCTTAGGACAGGCTTTACACCACCACAATATTTTCTCAGGCTTTTCACTCCTCCCTCTCCGATCCCCATCACTGAGTTTCCTTCCTTTGTTTCTGGGAGAAAAGATTAATACACAGAAATAGGGGAGTGACTTGTTAAGAATGAAAGGAAGACATTGCTCTGTGTTCAGTTAATTATCTAAGAAGCTGCATTTTTGGAAGTGCTGTGTTAATGTATGGTGATAGAAATATAATGAAAGCTTCAGGATCACTTTTAAATGAAGAGCTTCACATCATGCTCCAAAATAAATGCAGTAATGAATTCATCTCCTAAATCGCAGATGGATGTTTCCTGGAGCTGGGAATACTGGAGCAGCCTGGATCTCCTGTGCACATTCTAAGCACTAAAGCATGCAATAATGTTTTGGGAGGGCTAGCTGCTAGTCTCAGAAGTGTTTCCAATCTGAAGGGAAGATGGAGTGCTCTGATTAGAGGAACTGTGGAGAAGCTGATCACAGCTTGGCTATAGTAAAAAAAGAGTTACTGGTTTTTCTCTGGTGGAAGGCAGATCCCTCTCCCAGGGCAGATGCTCAATGAGAACAGCTCATATGACAGATCATGTTTCCTTTGGCAGCTGCCAACAAGCGTGAGTGAAAACCTGTGTTCGTGCTTGCAGCCTGTGAGCACCAGGACATGCTTGTTGCTTGTGGATGAATCAGGTTCCTACAGATCTGGTTATAAATCCAACATAGGAGGTGCATGTGCAGCTACAAGATGTGCACATAAATTCATTTTCTAGTGCTTCTAAACTTTAAATATAATAAAGTGTTTGTTTTGGGGATAGACATTGACACAAAGGCTTCTAAACAAAAATGCCTGAAAGCATGAGGGACAGAACAGGTTCTCCATCATGTCTAAAGAGGCTACAGATCCTAGTGAGTTGAACAGTCAGTTGTGACTCAGCACTGAAGAATGCAGTTATCTTAGAGAAGGTTGCTTCAATTAGTTACATGAAGCATTCAGTGTTGCCATTCTCATTTTCTTTGACTTACAAGAATAAACAGAGGCTGTCAGTTCTGCTGGAATATTAAAAGACCTGACAAGTTTCTGCTCTGAAGTTCTAGCTGGCAAAATACATTGATGGCTCTAAGGTGTTTTAACTTCCTTCTGTTTATTCCTAGGCTTTGGCAGCACGTTACCAGTGCAATAAACAAAGGTGATCAACACAAGGCCACGCAGGAAAAATTTGTGCTGGAAGAGGAGCAGAGGAATGCAGCCCGGGGTCGGAGGGAAAGCGGCACGGAATGGAAACCGCTGCTGTTCCGGCACGATGCCGGGACCAACGAATGGCACTACAAATACGAGGAGTGAGTGCTGGGCTGGGGGCTCCCAACACCTCTTGCTGCCTGAGTTCCCAGGGACGCAAGCAGGGCTGTAATTGGAGCCCTGCCATTCCCCAAAACTATGTCCAGAGCTTGCCCTTTCTGAGCTCCATGTCATTACTAGAATACATATTCATGATATTAACTGGGAATAGCTGGAAATGAGGGCTTGGCAATGAGAAATCCACAGTGCCATCGATGTAAATTTCTATTGCTGCAATCAAGTCCGGAGTCAGTTAGCAGAGATTTTCTACACTGTTCAGCGGAGAGTTAGCTGTGCTCTCCTCCCCTGGGCAAGAAGGACAAAGCCTCTGGAGACTGAACCCTCTCACTTATTGCAAGGAACTGTGGATGTGCAGGGAACTATCTGTTAGTCCTGTCACTGCATCTGGAAAGTCTGACTACTGTCAGGGATGATTGCCTGCCTGATGCATGTGGGATTAGTGTATTGGGTTTAACACACCTAATGTGGGATTCTTGCTTTTCTGATGAATTTTTTTTCATTTGGTCTCAAAAGTCTAAGACCATGGGATCCTTTGAACGACATTGCCCAATTTGAGAAGGATGGAATACTTCAGACAATGGAAAGACATTTATCCACAAGGATGTCAAACCACAAAGCAACATGTATAAACAATCAAATTACACGGCACAAGGTAAAAAGCCTATTTTGGGGATTATAGTACTCTTTATGATTGTTTAGATACACAGCCCTTTTTCTACAGCATTTTCATGTAAGAATAGCATAGTCTGAAAGTTTGGTTTTGGGTAAATATAGCTTGTGACCATAGGCCTGCAGCATTATACCGTCATTAGCTCCAAAGAATTGTAATAACTGATTGACTCATTCTATCAGTTTTGGCATTTTTCTTCCACTCGATGTTAGTGACAGTGAACTTTGTACATGACTGAGCTGAACTTCACTGTTCAGTGTTTCCAAAGCAGAAAACTTCCCATAAGTTTTGGAGTACACAGCTGAGATCCCCTGATTTCAGTTTCAGTCCTTGCCATCAGCCTTTATCACTCACTCTCTCTCAGACAAGACAAGAAGCATCTTTCCATCCTTTCCCTTAAACAGAGGTAATATTCCCCTATTTCAGTGTTTTCATCTTTGGAGCGATACATGTCATTCATAACACATTTTCAGATGTAGAGCTGCTAAACTACCTAAGTATAACCCATATTACACTGAAAAACTTGTATCTCATTATGTACATAGACTTTTCCTTTATAATACCTCACATCTGAATGTCTCTGATTCAGTGGGGAAGTTGAGATATGTAACTGCTTTTCAGGCCCTGTAGTGAGAAGTTTGTATGTTTGGTTTATTCATCTGAGAGACAGGGAAAAACTTTCCAAAGTGCATCAAGAAGCTGGCATAAAAATTCTGTGATGTTTAGATCCTTTGTGCACCTTCTGAAAAATTTTTGCTGGGGAATTTGATTCTAATTCTTTTCTTCTTTTCCAACTTTCTCTTATGTACCTGTCTGAGTTGGGTACACAACTCAGCAAAGGAGCTATAAGGCTCATCCATAATATGTGTTAGTTAAAGCTACAAGAAGAATAATTTGGATAGGTGTCTTAAGAATGTTGTCATTTGGGTAAATGCTTCTGTATGAGGCACGTGTATAATATCTTTAAGTAGCTGCCAGAGTCCAAGTACTAGGAGTTGCTGAGAAAACAAACTTCACAGATACTTCCCAGCACCTAAATTGCTTTGTTTAAAGCAAGCAAATGTCTTCAATGTGATAGAGACTGAGTCACTTCTAATCCCTGTTTTTTCCAGAGGTCTGCCAAAGACTGCAGGCGCCGCAAAACCAGTGATCAGCCCTCCAACCACAGCCAGAACACAGAGAGCAGCTGCTCAACGCCAGAGTCAGTGCAGGAGCTCTCAGATGATGATGGCAAGTATTTGGGTGTCACTGGGTCAGGTGTTACTGTTCTTCCTTTGGTACTTTAATTCTTGAGCCAGCCCTGGGACATGTCTTGCCCAGTTAATACCATGGGCCAACAGCCCACAGGCAGCACAGAATACATTCTGCTTTTCTGTTGTCTGTGTGTGTTGCTTCTCTTTCTGCCTTTCCCAATTCCTGGCAAAATTGGAAAAATACACTGATATTCTAATCAACACATGGGAAATGGGCTGTGTTTCTCTTTTCTCTGCTTTTTTTAGAGGTGACCTTGAATGTTTGAGAGAGGGGGCAGGTGTGAGCACTCCTTTCTCCTCCCCTCAGCTGGGGAGCATTGTTTCCTTACAGCTGACTGAGAAGCACCTTGAGCCAGAGTCACAGAACCTGTTACAGTGGCCAGGGTCTCCTGGGTGGAAAATTCTGTTCCCTGTCTCCTCCCCATGTTTCCTCCTAGCAGTGACAGGTAGATCACAGCCACCCACTTGCTGTGTTGTTTCATCACTACCATCAGAATGGTGATGCAAAACAAAATTGTCCTTCAATACTTTGCTGCAGGGTTTGAAAGCCTGTGCACTCAGTGTGGGAAAGAAATGAATCACCTGAAAGAAATTCACTCAGCTGTCTTATCGCTACAGAAAGCCCAACAGGACATACACAGGTAACCATTTTCTGTCATTAATCAATGATTTTAATGGGCTAAAGATAACTTAGGGCATTTAACTCCTTACTGTGGTCTTTGGAGTGTCTCTGTGCGCTGCAGGAGTGCAGTTCAAGTTGTTGCAGTAAAGTAACCAATCAACACACCAGAAAGACAAACACTCTCTGCTTGGAACAGTGAGGAGGAAATCTCTCCCTCCTAACACTCTCTTTGTGGGCAAAAAGCATCGCCTCAGCATGTTACACACCTCCTGGCTGAGAGGGGCTGGGCCAGGCCCTGGCTAATAAATCTCTGCCAGTCAAGAACATGTGAGGTCTCTCTTCCGGTCGAGCATGCTAGGAACTTCCTCAGTTTGCTATGGAGATTTGGGGGTGTGGTCTGAAAAACTCCGTGGTGAAAAGCACTAAACTCCAGCTTTTTGTACGAATTGCTGGTTGCCATCTGAGGGAAGCAGTAATCACACCTGCTGCTGCCAGAGGGCTGTGCCCTGCAGACTCCTGTGGGGAGGTATTAACTGCTGCTTCTGCTCCAGGGAGCTCTGCTGATTCCCCTCTGTGTGAGGAGTATTATCCAGCCCTCCCAAGGCCTCAGTGAGGTGGGATCACACATGATCCATTCTGGATATCACACGATACCATTTCTGGATACCAGAGTCATTGGTGATCTGGTTTTAGCTTCACTGCAGCTCCTGGGGGCAGGCCTTGTGTTTTGGGAAGGTTAGGCCATAGGTTAAACTCACAGGTTATGAGTGGGTGCTGGATGAAGAGATTTCTTGGAATTTGTGCCCTTCCCATGCCAACCAGCTGCAGCCAGAAGCACTGATCTTCCTGTTAAAAAGGGGAGGTAAAGTCTGGGTGGGCACACTGCTCTGCCCCTGAGGGCATCACTAAAGTACAGGGATCCTTCCTGAAGTTCTGGGTATGCACACGTGTGAAGGCACACCTCTCTCCACCACACAAATAACCATATTGCTTTCTTTTGCAGAAACCTCAGTGCTCTGAACAAGAAGTCCTTCCACAGGAAGGCCTCTTCTGAAAGCTTCCTCCTGGACTCTCGCTGTTGGTTTCTCCTCTGCATCTTTCTTACGTGTCAACTCTTCATTAATTATGTTTTCAAATAAAGTCACTACGTTTGGCAGCAATAATGAGCACTGGCTGCAGGAGGGGCCACTTGCGCAAGGAGCCCAGCGAGGCACCAAAGCACTTTAGAACCAACACGGCAGAGGTGGAAGGACATGGAAAAACGAGGTTAAAAAGGGACCTAGGAACCTGCAAAACTTTGTTCCTGCAGATTATGTCATTTTTGCCTTTTACATGTACATCTTCAAGGACCTCTTAACCTGTATGGGCCTTAATGCTGAAGCCAAATGTAGCTTTAATTGTGCAATTTGTTTTCTATGTTTTGTCATTTTCTGATGCAATTAATGATTACCCAGCAGTATTGGTAACCCCAAAATGGTAATGACCTCAACATTTTGGAAAAGTCACGGCAGCCTGGGTCATAGCTCCAGGAGTGAGGGAGAGCAGTAAAGAACTGATGTCCATGGTGCCTGTTCGGCTGCCTTTAGTTACAGGAGGGAGAACACTTGGTCCAAAAAATGCAGCCCTGAGATATTAAGTCATGATCTGTTTAGTTCAGCCCAATGGGACCTCAGGATGTGTTTTATTTTTCCATTCCACGGAAACTGTAAATATACACAATTTCCTAGAGACACTTTTCTTTAGGAAATGGGAAGTGCTCAGTGAAAGCTCCTTGTCTGGTTGAGGAGCTGACTGCTGTCCTGAGTGTGGCCCATCGAGTGTGATGTCAGACACACGCACGCCTGTTTGCAAAACCTGGGCACTTCCTGTTCTTGTTATTATTTGCTATATGGCTGTTTTATAATATCACACACTAGCGTTGTAGAGAGAAATCCACTGCCCCAGCATAGGTGAGAAGGATGGGAGCGATGTAGGTGTACGTGTGGTCAGTCTTAGGCACATTTATTGTCAAAGGTCAGGAAAGAGGGAGGGTTTTGCCACTGCATTGTTCAATCCTGTTAATAGTCTTCCTATTTTACACCATTTTTTAAAGATTTGCAATATTTTCTTTAGACTGCAGACAGTACTAAGCCTTTCTTTTCTGGCCTGAAGTAGTTCCAAGTGGTAAGTACTGCTATATATACAGCCTTAAAATACTTAGTGGTGGTGCCAGTCTGGGCTATCTTTCAATGTAAATGTTTCCAAATTTTTAAGTACATTCCTCGTCATATTCCCCAGTTAGGGGAAACCTGTTTGTGCTTGATATGTTGAAATAAAAACTACACACAACTTTCAGTGGCAGTCTATCTGACAAATTATTTTTGGGTTTGTGTTTGATAGTATTTTACAAGTAAATCACTTTTTAGAGAAAAATCTACAGGAAATTGCATCCAACAATGTCAGACCTGGGCCGTAAGTTAGAACAGTGTCATGGGTTTAGTATTGGCTAAATCATCAGTGCACTTATTGGAATTATTTATTCATTTTTTGCTGTGAGATCATATTAGGATGAAGGCAAAATAGGCTTAAACTTTAAAGGGTACAAAGAAAAACTTTATCATTAGAAACTATTAAAAAAATAAAATTCAGAATAAAACTTTTAGAACACTTTTTTTTCTTCATTTATTTTCCTTTTATACTGACAATGTACAGAAAATTAATTAGTTCATAATATTTTTTTAAGTCACTAATTTATTTGAGAGAAGAGACTTCTCTCTTCAGTCTGTGGAGATTTTTACACAAGAAATAGATTTTCATGGCCTCAATGTCACATCGATTAGTCGCCCAGGAGAATGGAAATTTGATCATTATGTAAAAATCTCTTCTTTGACTAACAGTTTTTTTACAAACATTATTGAAAACTATATTGATTTATTGGGGCACACCTTAAGGATTGTAACAGTTTAAACAAAACTTTTTCATCTTTGAAAACAGAGGGGAGTTTTTGTTTGGGGTTTTGTGTTGGGTTCTTTGCTTCTTCTTCCCTGGGGGGCAGCAGGGGTTTTTATTATTTTTTTATTTAAACTTATGTTTATGTTTAAACTTAGTCATTTTAATATTTGTTTATTTTAGCACTAATGTCTCTGTTTATATTTACAGTTAAAACATTTATTTACCTTATTAGATATTTCTATGTGTTATAGGAAAACAAGAGTTTCTTTTTTATAGTTTTAAAAATGAGAAAATTTGATCCACCACCTTTTTTTCTTTCTTCATCTGGGACTTGACTTTTTGTTTTGTTTGACCACGGAGTTTTTATGTTGTTTTTGTGCATATCTTGATTTTGGTTCTTTCACTCAGGAGAGAGAACAAAGTGTTTGTAAGTTTTATTCTGGGCAGTAAAAGAGATAATCACATATTTCGCCCTCACAGGTGGGTCTGCAGATGGTTATTTCGGGTCACAAAATGATACAGATTTTTTGGTAGGCGTTTTGGACTTACAGGCAGCAGCCCGAAATATCCTGAAATAGGCTGCATAAGCAGAATAATAAGGAGAAGTTGTATTCCCCTCACTGTCAAACCAGGACAAACAGCAATAGCAGTTTGATTCTCCTCACAGGGAGCTAGCTCCACACAGCACTGACTCCTTCCTTGCCTCACAGGCAGGCGAGGCAGCAGCCAGCACCAAAATCCCAGCAGTGCCTGCTTTGCTCCCTGCCTGCTTCCTCACAGGTGAGTAAAATAAAAACTGTTACCACAAGAGCAGCAGCTCAATTAAATAAATTACCAACCTATACCAGTTAATTAGCCATCAGCAGTGGAAGAGTGTCCAACATTTAGGTCTGCTGCCACAGAGGTTTAAAAATAATCTAAAAATGAACAGCCTATGAATTCTTGTGCCATTAAATTTAATCCAATTTCCACATCTGGAGGTGAATGTTCCTACATGCCAGTTACATTGGAAATGAAAAGTATTCTTAAGGAAAATCATGGCCAGAAACGCTATTTCTCTGGGAGGAATGAATGGTGAGGAGAAACGTGAGAACCGATTTAAGGCTTTAGAAAACCCAGTTACATGCACTTTATTTGCACACTGTTGGAAAAATTCTCCTTACAGCCTTTCCCTCTGCTTTTTGAGATAAGGGCGGGCAGCCCTTCAGCACCTGACGTTTAAGTCCAGAAACAAAGCAGGCAAATTCCTGCCGTTCCTGGACGCACTTTAGGGGAGTACAAACGGTGTCGCGCAGTATTGCCGTGGCCGCCCGGCTCTGCCCAGCCACGCCCGCCCACGCCGGCGATAAAATCAAACCGCGGCGGGGCGGAGGGACATCGCTATCGCCATGGGACCCGGGCGGGCGCTGGGGCTGCTGCTGGTGCTGCAGGTGAGTTCTGGGTGGGACTCTCGCCGGGCCACTGACTGCGGACACGGGCACGTCCTGCGCGAGTGCCGACTGTCAGCTGTCCGCAGCTAGAAACCAAATTCCGCTTTTGGTGGGGGAAAAAGGCTCTTTGCAGCTCTAGTGTGACGGAGCCCCGTGGGTTTTTCTGCCCTTTTCTTCTTTAAGAGACTTTAGTAACTTCCCCGAACTTTTTGTTCATGTTTGATGTCCTGGCAAATCTGTGGTGTCATCTATGAGCCCAGCGCCCTCAGGAAAGCCGGCATGTAATGACTGCGCACCCCGCCCACGCCTGCCACCTTCCGTCCCTTCGCGGGGAAAATGAAGTTACAAGTCAGGAGGGGGACCTTTAATACTCCTTGTGTTGTTTAACTGGGAAACTGGAAGTTTTCCCACCTCCCCACAGCTACGGGGAAACTTTTCAGTGTACAGGTGGGAGAGTTTAGAGAGCAGAAGTTTTAGTTAGAAGTTGCCGGCTGCTGTCAATTAGTGCCGGGGCGCTCGGCGGCCGCCCCTTCCCCTCCTGCTTTACTTCTAGAAGTTTTTCTTGTGTGAGCGTTATGAAAGATGTGACTCAGGTGTCCCTGAGCGCAGGGAATGAACCTACGCTCGCATTCCTGGAGCACCTGGCCGTGCCGTGACGAGGCGCTTTGCGGGAGCGCTGCCGACGAGTGCGCGCCTCGCACGTTTATTCCTCTTTTAAAAAAACCAAAAAAACCGCTGTGAATAACTCGGCTTGCCTTCTGCCTATGGTTAGAGCCAGTGAGGCATGTTGGATGCGTCTGTGGGGCGGTTCCTCAATTTTGCCGGAGCGAGACTAGCACTGATCCTGATGAATGAAAAAAATGGGGGAAGGCAGAAGTGAATGCCTAGCACATGGCAGAAACTTTGCCGCCTGCAGTTCAACTGCGGTGATCTAGTGGAAAGAAAAGTTTATACGGCGGCAGAAAATGTGTGGCAATAGCTACCTTAATTCCATCAGGTGCTGCCTTAACCCCACCTTTGTACTGGCAATTACTGCTTTGAGCAGCACTTAGCAGAAATTAGCTTGGGTTTGCTCTGTGGTTTGCCATGAACTCCTGAATGTGTTTCCAAGTCTTTACAAGTTAATCTGCTCAGGATAGTAATCGTGTCCTGGGAGGATGAATCACTCAAAATGCCTGTTTGCCTGCTCTGTAGGTTGTGCTGCTGACCATGGCTGGAGCCCAAGCAGACTGTGGGGTGAATGAGTATCCCCACCAAGGACTCTGCTGTGTATTGTGTGAAGCAGGTAAGACTTTGAGCAGTCACAGCTCACAGCTCTTGTTTCTTACATTGCATCCTGTGAAAGTGTAAGCCTGGTTGGAGCTGTGATGACTTCTTGGTGCTGTTTGCAGTGAGAGCTCCTTAATGCAACAGGTGATGACTGGGAGAGGTGCTTTGGCATCCGACCAGGAAGCCTCTGCTTGTGGTTCAGGATAAAGATTTTGAACTTGAGGTATTTAGTTAGCACCAAGAACAAGCCATGGGGAATTCTGATATTTCTGTCTCTGCAGGCAAAATTTCAGTCTGGTTTTGCTCTCTCCTCCATGCTCAATGTGTGCCAAATTAACAAGTTTTGCACCAAGAAGAAATCTCTCCTTAGTAGCTGAAGCTTACTGGTGCAATTAGGTGGAGTTCAGGCTAAGGAGAAACAAATTGATTGAAAGCAATTCTACCTGGCCCTCCCCCATTCCTTCAGCAGTGGTGCCATCCACATGGCTCCGTGCCTGAGCCACTGCAGTGGCTGATCCTTGTCCCAGCTGAGACCTTGCACCTCTCCCTGTCTTAGTCTCAAATTGCCACTGTGCCTTCTGACTCTCCTGTGCTGCTCAGTTCATGTGGCACGTGACTGATTTGCAAGGAAGGGTTGAACTCTCCCCAGAAATTTGTGGTTTAATATCCTGGTTTAGCCCTTTGTCTGTCAAAAGATCCCCTGAGATTGCTGCTGTCACCACTTGTCCTCTTCCACAGGTACTTTTGTTGCTGAACACTGCCGTGCTTCAAATGTGAGTGGTAAATGTGACCCTTGCAAGGAAGGAAAAAGTTTTAGAGCCCATGCAAATGACTTCAAGGAATGTTTGCCTTGCAGACAGTGCAATGAAGGTACCAAACCTTATGAAACCCGATGAAACTTTAACCATTTACTGTTTCTTAATGTGGATAACCTGGTCTTCATGGAGCATATTGAACTTAAGAGTAAATTGCCTTTATGGCCTGAGTATAGTCTTTGCACTTGCTAACTTCTCTTTTCTTTTTAGATCAGATAACCCTGAGACCCTGTAATCGAACACAGGATGCTGAATGCCAGTGCAAACGAGGGTACTCCTGTGCTGATGAGGACTGTCAAAAATGTCAGAGAAACAGTCCAATGTAAGTCTAAGTCGCTATTTTCCTTCGAGGGAATGTTAGAGCTCAATGTGGCTCAATCTGTGCCAATAGCCAACACATCATGAGGCTGCAAATAGGTGCCCTCAACCCAAATGGCTTTATTCAGGCATTTAAGTTTTAGGAGTCAAAACCTGTGATGTTGAGACCTAGAAAGACATGGACATGGGTATCGCTGGGCTAGTTGCTTATGGCCGTAGACTTGCATTTTTTGTGTCTTCAGGTTGGCATTTCCCCAGAAACACACTTGAATGGGCTTTCTAACACCTGGCTGGAAATGTTTGGATGTAGAACTACCTGTTGAAGCAATCTTAAGTATGTGTGAATAATGCCTATAATTTATGGTATGGTTTGAGTATTTTGTCCCCTCCACATAGAAACTAACATACAGGAGTTTTATTTACTTTGCTTTTATTTTGTCTTGTAGTCTTATCTTAGACTGTTTAAAAGTGCACTTCTGTCAAAGCTTATCAATGTTCTCTTCATGGATCTAAACTCTGTCTGGAAAAGCATTAGGCCTGGGCAGAGCTGCATATTGCTCTGGAAATGGTGATACAACCTTGTGTTCCCATCCACTGCAGGCATCCGGACGGGAAAGAAATCTCACAGAATTCCACAGATGCTACAGACACAGGTGTGCCCAGTCAAGGTCTGGTACAGAACTCCCACTCAGCTGGGTTTGTTGGATCTGTGGCTTCAGGCTAGTAACATCAGAGCAGTCTGTAAAACAGTGCTTTCAACTGCTGTAACACATTGAACAGCAGCTGTGTTTTGGTCTGGGAGTCACTTGCTAATGACAAGTTCTCCAAGGGGTTGAAGGGACAAGGTCCCTGGAGTTTCACTTGGTGAAAAGCTCCATGTGTTACCAGGGCTCTTCAGGTTTCAAGAGTGTGCCAGTTGAAAGTTATGGATAGTGCAAAGATGTTTCTTGTGCCTGGAGTAGCTTTGTCTTCTGCCCAGAATGCACGCTGTCCATGCTGCAGCAGCCAAAGCTTGCTATCACCTTGTGCATCTTGTTTCCCCTGAAGTGTCTCTCAGAAAACCTTGTGGGAGTTGTACTGCAGCTCCCTGCAGAATTCCCTGCTGCCTTTGGGATCATGATGTGCCGTGCAAATGAGTACTCACATGTTCAGGGGAAGTGGGAGTTCCAATGTCTTTTCTAGGGAAAACTATCTCAGTTGTATTATTTTGGGCTTGGGTTTTTTTCTAGGACAGTAAGGAATATCTTTTTGAGGGACTGGTTCGGTACTAATTTTATTTTGTTTTTCTTACGTTGCAGGGATGATCGCTGTTTGGGGTTGTTGGAGGTTGGTTTTTCCTGTCCTCTTGGCCTGTGGATTTTTTTTCCCGTTGACATGCTAAGAATGGCAAGGCCCTTGAGACAGGGGAGGAGGAACCTCCCTGGTTTCTTGGCAGTTTCTCTCAGAGCTGGGAGGGGACACTGTGAGATTGGAAGCAGGTAAAAGCAGAGTGGGGGGCAGATGCTCAATCTTGGTGTCAGAGGAGGACGGTCGCTGCTAACGCTGCCCTCCACCACCGGGAGCTGCCCCTCTGCTGTTGGACCCCACACCCGGGCATGCTGGGATGCCCTCCAGATTTCAGCTTGTTGTTTCTGAGCATCCCACCTCTCCTCCATCCCTTTCCATCTGGGACACAGCTGCCATCACCTCAGTGCTGCTGCAGCACGTGGGGACCATTGTACCTGTCCATCAGGAGCCTGCCAGCACTCACTGCCAGCTGTGATGGGAACTGCACCAAGGGGGAAGTGCCTGAGGCTGAGAGGACTGCAACTGGATTAATGTTCTGTTTCTTCATTCCATAGTTGTTATATTTATTAATATATATCTAAATAACAGAGGGCCCCCTGTTATTTATTCGCCTTATATACTGTATATACAGTAAATAACTGTTATTCCTAACCCCACATCTTTGACTGCACACCCACTTAATTTCAAAATCAAACAGGTTCAGAGGGAGAGGATTTATTTTATCCACGACAGCATTAAAAGATCCTGATAAGATCGGGGCACAGGGTACATGCTGTGGAATTTGGCAAACCTAGGGCCATGTTAATGCACCACCATCACTGCTGATGACACCTGAGAAACCGCAGATTGTGTGGCTAAAAAGATTAGGAATGCTGAGAGTGTGATCAATGGGCCAATGCAGGCTCATGTCTCTGCTGTGGTTAAGAGCCTCCAAGAGGAGATGAAGAAGAAGGTGGGGAGGAACATTTCCCATCTGGTACCTGTGCAAGTCACAGGCCCCAAAGTCAGAGCCCAACATCCCCCAGCTCGGGACAGAGGGTACACCCCACAAGCTGACCTGTGCTTCTTTTTGTGTGACCATGGGGAAGACATGAGAAGGTGGATGGGAAACTCACTTCTGTCCTGGCAGCACAGGTGCACCAACTCAGGGAGGGAAACCCTAAGTGAGGGAGCTACACTAAACTGAAAGTAGCCTCAGCCTCCCATGACCAGGGTGCTGGATATTACAGAAGTGAGGATGATTTGTTGGATCCCATTGAAGGAACCTCTAGTAAGTAGGCTTAGAGACCTGTGTGCTTATCTTTCCACTAATTTAATTATTAATAATTGAACCATAGAGGCAGCCCTGAAAAGAGACCAGTGACTGAGCTTCTCTCTCTGTTTACAATGCCATAGGCCAGTCACGTGGAGTAGGAGAGCTTTAGATTCGTTCTAACTAACCCATAAAGGCTCCGAAGGGAGCCATAGCTCCCAAGAGGTCATCACAGGTAAGATTTTTCCAGCTGTGACCTCTCTGCCAGGGTCGTCCAAAATGTGGTGAAAAAGCACAAGAGGGACCATATCTGACATGGGAGAATTTTCAGTGTTGAAATGCCTGTGGGAAATTTTCTGCCCAGTGAATTCTTATGTGCTCTGTGAACTGGTTCCATCTCACAGCAGGAGATTTCAGGAACAAAGCATTTATGGGTCATGTGAACCAAGTAGAGATTGGAAAGGGTTTGGGGGGCTCTGCCTGTTTTATCAAGGGAACCCCTGGGGGTCCATCATGCCCGTGGGTCTGTGCGTGTCGGGTGTTTGGTTGCCATTATGAGTTCATGAGCTGAGGTAGAGATGGAGGGTGGGGCTGGCCTGGCTGGGACGCACTCTGGCACCTGTGACATCACAGGAGCCGCGTCACAATGGGGGCAGCTATCAACCCAAGCAGCAGGTGACCCTGCTCCAGTCCAGCCTCGGCGAGCGGCGAGTGCGCACGCAGACAGGAGGCTGTGCTGAACGCGGGACGAGGGCCACGGCAGAACCGCAAGTACCCAGGGAGCTGCTTCTCACCGGGCATCCAGAGGCCGATCCCTTGTGGAACTGCCTTTGGCAGGGCACGGTGCCGCTGCTGCTGGGGCAGCGGCACAGCCTGGCAGCTGCCTGGGCCCCTCCTTCCTGCCTTCACATAGATCCCTGGGACTCCTGTCCCCACTTACCCTATCACTACCTCCCTCCCATCTTCACCCAACCCCTACCCAACTGCTGAGGCCATGCTTCGCACTACCTTCCTTCTCTTGCTTGTGCAAGGCCTCCTCCAGTACCCGCAGCAGGCCGGGGATGGGCTGGATGAGGCCGCACGGGAGCGCATGCAGCAGCGCGCTGATTTTCTGAACCAGGAGATGGCTCAGCTGATGCAGGAACTGGAGCAGGACAGCCTGGAGCACAGTGGTGTGGCCTGGGGAGCCCTGCTCGTCTGGCAGTTCTGGGCTGTCACTGGACTCCTTGTCCTTCTCTTGGCGCTGTGGTTTGGACGCCACAAAATCAGACGGGATCCAGACAACAGCGGCCTCAAGGAGAGCTCCAGCAGCAACTTGGAGGAGGAGGAAGAGGAAGGACACAACGTGTTTGCAAAGAGAGAAGCAGGAAATGACAGTGAAAATGTAGAAGAGGACAATAAGGACGGGAATGGAGAAGGCACTAATGCAGATGTTGAAGAGGACAACAAGGACGGGAATGGAGAAGGCACTAATGCAGATGTTGAAGAGGACAATAAGGACGGAAGTGAAGAAGGCTGCATAAAGGATGCAAAGGCAGAAAGCAAAGTGGGAAATGAAGTGAAAGAAGGCTCTGACGATGCAAAGGAAGAAGTAGACATGAATGAGAAGGAGGATGAAGTTAATGCTGCTGGTAATAAAGCAAAAGAAGGATCTGATGATGCCAATGAAGAAGTAAACAACAGTGAGAAGGGGGAGAATGCCAATGTTGATGGAAATGAAGAGGGCAAACATGATGCAAACAAAGAAGATGATGGCCACAATGTCAAAAGGAACCTTGGAAGCCTTTTAGAGGAGCGCCTGCAGTTGCCTGCTCTGGACCTGGACAAGGGTTGCTCCATCATAACAGACCTGATGGACAAACTCACAGACATCTTTGGACAAAGCTGGTCCAACAGCTTCTACCCAGTGCCACAACAAGCCATTGGAGTGGGCAGTGCCTTTGAAGGCTGGAGTCCCCGCACGGAGGACCTTGTGTACCATGTGCTTGTCCCACTGAGTCCCCCTCCAGGACATGCCTTCCACCTGGAGCTGGACACTGCAGGGGTGCTCCAGAGGAACGGCTGTGTCTATGTGGAGCTGCTGTGCACCTGCAAGAGGGAGCAGATGGGGGAGGACATGCTGTGTTTCCTCCACAGCTCTGAGGAGGAGCTGAGAAGGGACCAGGACCCCAGCCTCCTGGATACCCTCTGCACTGACAGCTATCTGGATGTGGAGAAAACTGTCCACTGGTTCTACCAATTCATGAAAGAAGCCTGGGTGCTGTCGCCTCAATCGCGCCATTGGCGTTTAAGATTGCTGCCCTCCAGCCACTCCTGTAAATTCCAGCTGAGGAAAGACCAGGAAAGCCTCATGGTTGAGGTCATCTTAGGAGTGAGGCAAGGAGACTCAGATATCTTTGTGGGTAGCCAGCCTGCAGAAGTAGCCATGCAAAGCATAACATGGCTGGAAACCTACGCCGTGGCAGAGGCAAAATTCTTTAGATGCATTTCCAGGCAGGCTCCTCATGACAGCTGGCACTGCAAGTGCCTGCAGCTCCTCAGCCGCATCCTGATGGGTGGAGATTTCTCCAGCTATGCCCTGAAGACAGTGCTGATGCACCTCCTGAACACCATACCCCTGACACAGTGGGGCAGGAAGGATTTCCGGTGGCGCATTCTGAACATTGTGATGTACCTCCGCTGCTCACTGGACGCAAAACAGCTGAACCACTTTGTCCTAGGCAACGAGAGGTTTCCCATGGACATCAGTTTGCCCTCTGACTTGCACGTGGCTGGATCCCCCAACCTATTCCAGCACCTGGCCAGCAGTCCGGATGCCCACAAGAAGGCCATGCAGGAGTACGGGCACCTGCTACATCAGCTCGAACAAATGCTGTTCTAAGCATTTGAGAGAGATCTTGGTGCACAGAGCTGTGCTTGTGGGGCCTCATTCACTACATACATTAATACTTTCTAGTTAGTGAATTTACTAGATTTGTTAGGACCCCCCATTTAGTGAATTTGCTATATATATTAGGACACTCTAGCTAATTTACTATTGATATTTTGATCCTCTAGTTAAGGAATTTACTATATATATATTAGGACCCTCTAGTTAAGGAATTTATTATATCTATATTAGAACCCTCTAGGTAATTTACTATATGTATTTGGACCCTCTAGTTAGAGAAGTACTGAATCTTCTTTAGTCATTGTTTCAATAAACTCAACTATTCCATTATCTGCACTGTGCAAGCTCTTTGTGAACTCGACCAGGCCTAGAGTATTTGTAAATTCCACTAGATGTGAATTTGGGACTGGCTGGGAGTAGGCACTGTTAGTAGCAAGCCTTTTTTAACAAAGGCACACCATTCTCACTCCACCTTGCTCCTGCCCATGGTCTCCCTGGTGCAGCAGCCACAGAAGACCATGGTGGCTACTACAAAGATGATTTTTGCCCTTTGTTCCCCTTGCACTCTCAGGCCATGCTGGCCATTTCACAGGGGCTCTGAAAGTCCCTAGCAGCTCTGGCTGGGCACAAACCAAGCAAGAGACACTGTTGCTCTGCCTCCTTGTGTTCACTGGGGAGACAATGAAAATTCTGCTCATGCCAGACACTCTCCAGGGCTTTGGCACCACAGAAAGTAACTTGTTGGACACGCGGAACACTATGGTCTGTGTTAAAAGAACTTAAAATAGTGAGCTGGAGCACCTTTTGAAAGCCGAGATGTTGGCCAGGATTCTTGGGAAGCATGCAGAGGCCAGGTAGGTCAAGACAGAGTTACTTTAGGTTTAGTGTGATTTTCCTTGACTTTGCTGCTTCTCACCAGTAGGGTCCTAATGTTGCATGGAAAGCCAATGTGACCAAGGGAAGGAGGAGGAACTGAGGTGCCTCTCAATCAAATATCCTAAATATCTTTGTATAAAGGAACTAGGGCCTTTGGTTCAAGACAAAAAAAAGCTCCTGAATAGCACCAGTAGTGCCCTAGAGCCACCTACACAGCTTTGGATCACCTGCATTATGTGTGGTAGATTCTGAGTGTGATGTGATGCTCATGAATGCTGCAGCTTTGCGTCCGTCCATTTAGCAGTGGACTTCACCAAAAAAATTGATACTGAATTCCACCAAAAATATTAGCATGGAAAATTGTGTAATTTTAGCTGAATGAGAGTATTTGCCTTCACTGCTGAGGTCAGTGAGCTTTGCAAAGTGGCCTTATACTTTGTGTGGAAAGGGCAGGATGTGAATCCCCAGACAAGAGGGAAGAACAGCTTCCTCCCTAACACATGTCCTGGCAAATGGCCAAACACATGAGTGTCATACTTGGACATGAGTGACTTGGAGGCAGTATTAATGTCAGTAGGTCATGTAAAGCATATGCAGACAAAGAGGAGCAGAAACAGCTACATTTAAAGAATTCTGTATAAACTGCAGGGAATTAAGGCTTGTACTTTGCAGTTCATATGGTTTGATTTTAAACTCAGAAGTCAGGACTGAAATGGTTTCAGACTGTTACATTGGTTCACTTGGTGTAAAGAGGCATCTCCAAAAGGCTTTGCCCCTGTTTGTTTCATTTCTTTAACACACTGGACAAACCCAGAGGGTGCAAGAGAGACAGGAGATTGAGGTAAAATGAGCTACACCAGCTGAGACAAATGGGGCAGGTGGGGTTTGGGCCCTTGTGTGTATTTGTAGTGTGTTCACATCTGCCCCTGTAGTGCAATAGTGGGTGAGTCTCCAGCATCTCTGAGTAGGTGTCCTGGCTGTGTTCTTCTTAACACAGTCTCCCATGCTAGTAGTGGAAAATGAACAGCAAAGCATTTGGCAAATATAACTAACTCGTGGAGGCCTCTGACTTGCTGGGAAATACTGAGTTGCACATATGTTAGATGGACAGTTCAGCCATCCAGGCAACTCTATCATGATAAGCAGCTACATGGCCTACTTTTTCTCCCAGCATTTCAGAATCTCCTTTTGCCCCTCTGCTGTACCATGTGACAGATCATCACCAAGTCCCTGTCATTTGAAAGTCTCTGTAATCTGCAAAAAGGCATTGCATGATGGAGCTGTGAGGCTTTTACAACCCAGCTATTTCGGCTCTGGGACCTTATGGGAATGGGTGTGCAAGTGGATGGTACTGAGGCAAGGAGTTTGGGACCTTTGACCCTGGACTCAGGCGTGGATCAGGTATTCGTAAGAGAGACAGGCCCCTTTCCCTCTGGGAGCAGCTTTTAATGAGTGTGAAAGAGAGGTTTGTCCCCAGAGAGAGGACGCAGGAGCACCACCATAGAATGCACTGGAAGTCCCTTAAGGAAGGGATCCAACAGCTGAGGGAAGTGGCAGTACCGGAGGAACTCTTTGGAAGGGGGAGACAGCATGAAATGACCCTGACAAGGTCAGGGGCACAGGACACATGCTATGGAATTTGGCAAACCTAGGGCCATGTTAATACACCACATTCATTGCAACGATTAATGCTGATGACACCTGAGAAACCACAGGTTGTGTTGTTAGCAAGATTAGAAATGCTGAGAGTGTGATCAATGGGCCAATGCAGGCTCATGTCTCTGCTGTGGTTAAGAGTCTCCAAGAGGAGATGAAGAAGGTGAGGAGGAACATTTCCCATCTGGCACCTGTGAAAATCACAGGCCCCAAAGTCAGAGCCCAACATCCCCCAGCTCGGGACAGAGGGTACACCCCACAAGCTGACCTGTGCTTCTTTTTGTGTGACCATGGGGAAGACATGAGAAGGTGGATGGGAAACGCACTTCTGTCCTGGCAGCACAGGCGCACCAACTCAGGGAGGGAAACCCTAAGTGAGGAAGCTACACTAAACTGAAAGTAGCCTCAGCCTCCCATGACCAGGGTGCTGGATATTGCAGAAGTGAGGATGATCTGTTGGATCCCCTAGAAGGAACCTCTAGTTTGTAGGCTCAGGAAAGGAATAATAACCAGAGTTAGAGGGGCCCTGCCTCTGTCCATTGAGAGGCACAGTAAAACTGGCTCTTTTGGATGGTGTGGATCTGATGGCCTGGCACAGGTGTGCCAAAGACTGCAGGTGCCACAAAACCAGTGATCAGCCCTCCAACCACAGCCAGAACACAGAGAGCAGCTGTTCAAGGCCAGAGTCAGTGCAGGAGCTCTCAGATGATGATGGTAAGTATTTGGGCATCAGGAATTACTGTTCTTCCTTTGGTACTTTAATTCTTGATGCAGCCCTGGGACATTGCCTGCCCAATTAATACCATGGGCCAGCAGCCCACAGGCAGCACAGAGAAAATTTATTAGTTTATAATTTTTGTTAAAAGAAGTCTTTCACGAATCTATTTGTGAGAAGAGACTTCTCTCTTCCGTCTGTGGAAATTTCTACACAAGAAATAATTTTTCATGGCCTCGATGTCACATTGATTAGCTGCCTCGAAAAATAAAAATTTGAATGTTATGTAAAATTCTTTTCTTTGACTAAGAGTTCCTTCATAATCATTACTGAGGACTATATTAACTTATGGGGCTCACATTAATGATTGTAACAGTTTAAACAAAAGCTTTCTTCATCTTTGAAAACAGAGGGTTTGGGCTGGTTTTTTTTTTTGCTTCTTCATCCCTGGGGGCAGCAGGGATTTTAATTTTTTTTCAATTTAAACTTATGGGATTATAATAATTTTAATATTTGTTTATTCTAGCACTAATGTCTATGTTTATACTTACAGTGTAAATATTTATTTACCTTATAAATTATTTTTACATGTTATAGGGAAACAGGACTCTCTTTTTCTATACTTTTAAAAAGAGAGATTTCAGTCCACCACTTTTTTCCTTTCTTCATCTGGGACTTGACTGTTTCTTTTGTTTGACCTTGTGAATTTTATGTTGGATTTGTGCGTATCTTTATTTTGCTTCTATCCTTTAACTCAGGAGAGAGAACAAAGTGTTTGCAAGTTTTATGCTAGGCAGTAAAAGAGTATCTGGGCATCTGCAGACCCATGCAAAATATTATGTGATTTCTTTTGTGCCGCGGCCGGGAATTATTTTATGATACAGGTTTTTTTTTGCAGTCATGCTGGTATGGACTAGGGAGCAGCTAGAACTAGTAGTGTAGTGTGTTGCTGGTCCAAGTGTGTTGCTTGTGTTGCTGCCTTCCACTCAGGGAGAAAACTTTTTCTGACTCAGCGGCCGCATGAGTCATGACGGGCAATCCTGGTGGAGTCCGGAGCCCCTGCCCTGGTGTCAGCAGCGGCTGCATTTCTGCAACGCTGGGCGAAGTGACGTGAGAGGGAAGCAGACAAGATCTCCGCGGGATATGGACCCCCCGTCCCCTTTCCCTCCCCCAGCAATTGCTGGGACCCAGCCCTGCTGGGACCGGCCCCCGCCCGGCTGCACCTGTACTGAAGCCGGAAAGGAAAAAGGGCTTTCCCGAAGTTTGTTCATTTTTAAATATGAATTTCACAGAAGCGTGTCCGTGTTTTTTCAATGGTTTAACCTCGAAAACAAAAGTAGTTTAACCAGTTAAAAAAACCATCAGAGATTGTTTTTGTCAGCCATAAAGGAAACATAGCTGCCCTCGCAGAAAAAATCACTTCCTTCAGATGTCTTTAGTATCAAAGCAGGACAAACGGCAATAGCAGCTGGATTTTCCTCCCAGGCACCAAGCTGCACACAGCGCTGACTCCTCGCTTGCCCCACAGGCGGGCAGGGCAGCGCGGCCAGCCCGACCGTGAGCCCCGCACTGGCCGCGCCCTGCTCGCCCTCTCAGGTGCGCAGCAGCCACCCCAAAAACCAGCACTGGCTCCTCCCTTGCCTCACCGCAGCCCGCTCCACACAGCACTGACTCCTTCCCTCCCTCTCTCTGCAAGTTCCCTTCTTTTTTCCTTCTGCATGACCGGCTTATCCTAACCTGTCCCTTACCCGGCCGCCTAACCCTGACTGTCCCTTGCACAACCACATGTCCCTTGCTCCTCGCAGCACAGCCAGCACATTCCATCTCCAACTCTCACTGATGACCAACTCACCCATACTTCTACAGCACCCATGGTCATTGGACAGACAAGGCTGTTTCCCCTCTTTGGTAATCGGCAGGGCTCTATTTCAGGGGGGAAAGTTGCTTTGTGCACAATTCTTACAAACCATCCTCCCACAGAAACTGTCTTCGAATTTTAGTAACTGCTGCAGAATGAGAAGTGGTTACCTTGATTTTCACTGTTGTCCATGCAAATGTACAAACTTGTCTTGTCATAGGGAACTTTTGTATCAAGGACTTGAGGATAGTGAACAGATTGTTCCACAGAGAGAACTGCAGCTCTGTGATATGAACAGGTAGGGTAAGAGCAGCACCTGGAAGCTGACATTCAGGAAACGGGTCACAAATAGTAAAGGGTGAGAGTGGCTCTGTTATTAGCAAAAGTCTGAAGAAAACCAAAGTATTCTTCATCCTTGAGGAAACATTCTTGAAGAATATTAAAATTAGAGATCCACGTTTTTGAAGAATGTCATCCTAGTCACTCTGAGGAACTTTGACTGTGCCAGATGTGGTGTAAAACTCATTGAGAGAACGTTACCTCTGCCTGCCAGGCTGTGCAAAGTCCTGTGTGTAGCTTCAAAGTCTTTGCTTCAAAGTTTCTGTGCCTCCAAGCTTTTGGATGTAAAGCTGTGCAAACACATCCTGTGATCTCCTTTCAATGCTTCAGCAAGTCAGCACATCTCCAGCGTGTCAGCACAGCCTTCGTCATTAGACTCATCCTGCTTTGGGACCCTGTGTTTGAGTTATGGATAGGAGCTTCTCCACTTCTGTACAGCTGTTTATATCCCTTGGGCACAGCTGCATCTTGGTTTTGGGAAATGGTTGCCAAACAACAACAGAAAAAACCCCAAAGAACCCAAGACCCTCTGAACTAAAGAGAAGCAATGCTGAGCAGGAAGCCTTCAGCAGGTGTAAATGTGAGTGCTGGAAATTGTTTGGATTATTTCCATTTTACCATACTGTGCACCCACAAGGATTTCACTAGGACTTTTGACTGCAGTTGAATAAAATAAACACTGTTACCACAAGAGCAGCAGTTCAATAAAATAAACTACCAAGCTATAGCATTTAACTGAGCATCAGCAGAGGAAGACTTTCCAACACTTAGGGCTGCTGCCACAGAGGATAAAAAATAATCTGAATAAGGAGCAACAACAACAACAACAAAAAAAATCCTTGTGCCATTAATTTTAATCAAATTTCAACATCTCGAGGTGAATGTTTCTACATGCCAGTTACACGGAAAATGAAAAGTATTCTTGAGGAAAATCATTGGCCAGAAACGCCATTTCTCTGGGAGGAATAAATGCTGAGGAGAAACGTAGAAAACCATTTAAGGCTTTAGAAAACCGAGTTACATGCACTTTATTTGCACACTGTTGGAAGAATTCTCCTTATAGCCTTTCTCTCTGCTCTTTGTGATCAGGGTGGGCAGCCCTTCAATACCTGTGGTTCAAGTGGAGAGATAAATCAGGTTTATCTCCTGCGATTTAAGGGCACGTGGTACAAAGGAAGCGGTCGCTCACATATACACCGGACACGAAACTGCCACTGTCAAACCACAACCCTGCCGCCAAAGTGAGGAAGCTGCGCTTGCCGGGGCTCCCGCACTGCGACGGAACGAGCAGGCGAGCGGTGGAGCGGCTGCTGCTGCTGCTGCTGCAGGAGAGTGCTGGGTGGGGCTCTCATCGGGGCCACTGTCTGCGGGCACGGGCTGGCCCTCCGCGACTGGCGGCTGTCCGCCGTCCGCAGCCAGAACCCCAATTCCGCTTTTTATGAAGGAAAATGTCTTCCTGCAGATCCAGTGTGTGGGAGCCTTGTGGGTTTTTACTTCTTTTCCTTTCCTTTTCTCTCCCTTTTCTTCTTCAAGAGACTTCAGTAACTTTCCCGAACTTTTTGTTCGTGTTTGATGTCCCTGAAAAGGTTGTTTCGATGCACCCCAAACCCGGGCGCTGGCGGGATGGCCGCAAGAAGCGTGTTTAACCCTTCCGAGCGCCACTCGCTGCAGCCTTCCGTCTCTCGTCCGGGGGAAAACAAATAAAAAAGGGTTAAAAGTCAGGAGTGAGTTCTTGAATATTCCTTATGTTATATGACTGTGAATCTGGAAGCTTTCCCACCACCCCACAGTTACGGGGAAGCTTTTCAATCTGCCGGGGGAGAGTTTAGAGAGCAGGTCCCTCTTGGTTTAATTTAGAAATTGCCCGCTGGTGGCAATTAGTGACAGGGTGCTCGGCGGATCGGGGCCAGCACAGCGGGCGAAGCGGGCTCGCCGCGCTGAGGCCATCTGCGGGAGCGCTGCCGACGAGTGCGAGCTCCGCACATTTCTTCCTCGTATTAAAAAAAAAAAAAAAAAAAAAAAATCACACCAGGGCTCCCGTAGCACTGTGAGTGCCTACGATTAGAGCCAGTGACACGTGTTGGATGCCTCTGTGGGGCGGCTCAGTTTTGCCGGAGCGTGAGTAGCACTGATTTCGATGAATGAAAAAGATGGGGGAAGGCAGAAGTGTCTGTCCCGACGACCGAATGTCCCTTCCTCCTCACAGCCAGCACATTCCATCTCCAACTCTAATTAACTGGTCACCCGCTAACCCATTCTAACACCCATTCTAACATCCATCCTCATCCCTTCCTCCTCACAGCACAGCCAGTACAGCCAGCACAGGTGCTGGTAGGAGCCAGCATCTGGAGGCTGACATTCAGGAAACTGATTACAAATAGTAAAGGGTGAGAGTGGCTTAGCTATTAGCAAAAGTCTCCAGAAAACCAAAGTATTCTTCATTCTTCAGGAAACATCCTTGAAGAATATCAATATTAGTGATCCACACTGGGTGCTTTTTTGAAGGGTGTCATCCTAGTCACTCTTTCTGAGCCAGTCTGACCTGTGCCGTATGTGGTGTAACACTCAGAGAGTGTTACGTCTGCCTGCGGGGCTGTGCCAAATCCTTTTGCACACTGTTGGAAAAATTCTCCTTACAGCCTTTCACTCTGCTTTTCGTGATCAGGGTGGGCAGCCCATCAGCACCTGAGGTTCAGGTGGAGACGCAAATGAGGGCATTTACCGCGGTTTGCCGGGAAAGCGCAGCGAAAAGAAGCGGGGCTGAACAGCGCTGCCGGAGCCGCTCTCTGACTCCGCCCCTTCCCCGGGCAGTATCCGCGCTGCTGCCCGGCCGCTCCAAAGCGATGGGAGCCGGGCGGGTGCTGGGGCTGCTGCTGTTGCAGGTGAGTTCTGGGTGGCACTCTGGCCGGGGCCACTTGTCTGCGGGCACGGGCTTGCCCTCCGCCTGCCTGCCGGGGGTGCCGGCCATCGCCGGGCTGTCACCGCTGGCACCCTGTGCGCCGCCAGAACCAGAACACCGCATTCTGTGGGGGCAAAAAGCTGTCTTTCAGCAGCCCTGGTGTGAGGGAGCCTTGTGGGTTTTTTCTGCCGGGCGCGGGGCGACCGCGCCGCGGTGGGGAGGGGGGCTGCTGTACCACCTCTGACAGGCTGTTGGTAGGAATTAAGATCCTGACTTCCGGACTATTTGTAGTTGTATGAGAATATTTGTATTTACTGCTGAGGTCAGTGAACTGTGCAAACGGGCCATATACTTTGTGTGGAAAGGGCAGGATGTGAATCTCCAGGCAAGTGGGACGAAAACCTTCCTCCCAAACACGTGAGTGGCGTACTTGCATACAGTTTTTCTGCCGGGCGCGGGGCGGGGCGGTGCCCTCCTCCTGCCCGCCGGGGGTGCTGGCCATCGCCGGGCAGCCTCCGCCGACACACTGTGCGCAGACAGACCCAGAATACCGCATTCTGTGGGGGCAAAAAGTCTTTCAGCAGCCCTGGTGTGAGGGAGCCTTGTGGCTTTTTCGGCCGCCAGCACCGCGCGGGGCGGACGGGCTGGGGCGGGGGGCGGGCTGGGGCAGGCCGCGGCTGCCGCGTTTTTTTGGGGGAAAAAGCTTTGCTACAGCTCTAGTATGAGGCAGCCTTGTGGGTTTTTCTGCCGTTTGCGTCTTCAAGAGACTTCAGTAGCTTTCCCGAACTTCCTCTTCGTGTTTGATGTTCGGGCAAAGCTGTCATGCCATCCGTGAGCCCAGCGCCGTCCGGAAAGGCGGCACATACCAATGGCTTTACATCCCGTCCCAGCTCATTCGCTGCTGTCTTCCGTCTCTACTCGGGGGAGAATGAAGTTACAAGTCAGGAGAGAGTTCTTTAATAGCTCTCATGTTATTTAACTGGGAAACAAAATCTTCCCACCTTCCCACAGAGTTACAGAGAAACTTTTCAGTCTACCTGTGGGAGAGTTTAAAGACCAGGAGCCTCTCGGTTTTACTTAGAAGTTGCCGGCTGCTGTCAATTAGTGCCGGGGCGCTCGGCGGCCGCCCCTTACCCCTCCTGCTTTACTTCTAGAAGTTTTTCTTGTATGAGCGTTATGAAAGATGTGACTCAGGTGTGTCCCTGAGCGCAGGGAATGAACCTACGCTCGCATTCCTGGAACACCGGCCCTGCCGTGACGGGACGATTTGCGGGAGCGCTGCTGACAAGTGCGCGCCCCGCACGCTTCTTCCTCTTAAAAAAAGCCAATAAAACCCGCTGTGAATAACTCGGCTTGCCTTCTGCCTACCATTAGAGCCAGTGAGAAGTGTTGGATGCGTCTGTGGGGCGGATCCTCAATTTTGCGGGAGCGAGACTAGCACTGATTCTGATGAATGAAAAAGATGGGGGCAGAAACTTTGGTTAGTGCCGTTAGAGTGCAGTGATCTAGTGGAAAGAAAACAAGTTTATGTGGAGGCAGCCATGTGTGGCAATAGTTGTCTTAAATCCATCGGGTGCTGCCTTAAGTCCAGGTTTGTGATGGCAATTACTGCTGTGAGCAGCACTTAGCAGAAATTATCTCCTGTGGTTTGCCATGAACTCCTGAATGTGTTTCCAAGTCTTTACAAGTTAATCTGCTCAGGATAGTTATCGTGTCCTGGGAGGATGAATCACTCAAAATGCCTGTTTGCCTGCTCTGTAGGTTGTGCTGCTGACCATGCCTGGAGCCCAAGCAAACTGTGGGGAGAATGAGTATCCCCACCAAGGACTCTGCTGTCTATTGTGTGAAGCAGGTAAGACTTTGAGCAGTCACAGCTCACAGCTCTTGTTTCTTACATTACATCCTGTGAGAGTGTAAGCCTGGTTGGAGCTGTGATGACTTCTTGGTGCTGTTTGCACTGAGAGCTCCTTAATGCAACAGGTGATGACTAGGAGAGGTGCTTTGGCATCCAACCAGGATAAAGATTTTGAAGTTAAGCGATTTAGATGGCACCAAGAATGGACCTAGGGGAATTCTGATATTTCTGTGTCTGTAGGCAAAACTCCAGTCTGGTTTAGCTCTCCCCTCAATGTGTGCCTAATTAACAAGTTTTACACCAAAAGAAATCTCTCCTCAGTAGCTGAAGCTTACTGGTGCAATTAGTTGGGGTTCAGGCTAAGGAGAAAACAAGTTGATGGAGAGCAGTTCTTCTTGGGCTCGCCCCATCCCTTCAGCAATGCTGCCATCCACATGGCTCCCTGCCTGAGCCACTGCAGTGACTGATCCTTGTCCCAGCTGAGACCTTGCACCACTCCCTGTCTTAGTCCCAAATTGCCACTGTGCCTCCTGACTCTCCTGTGCTGCTCAGTTCATGTGGCACATGATTGATTTGTAAGGAAGATTTGAACTCTCCCCAGAAATCTGTGGTTTAATATCCTGGTTTAGTGTTTTTTCTGTCAAAAGATCCCCTGAGATTGCTGCTGCCACCACTTGTCTTCTTCCACAGGTACTTTTGTTGCTGCTCACTGCCGTGCTTCACATTGGAATGGAAAATGTGACCGTTGCACGGAAGGGAAAGAGTTTACTCCCTATGCTAATGGCTGGAATGGATGCTTGCCTTGCAGACAGTGCAATGAAGGTACCAAACCTGATGGAACTTCAACCATCTTCACTTTTTTAATGTGGACAACCTGGTCTTCATAGAGCATATTGAACTTAAGAGTAAATTGCCTTTATGGCCTGAGTACAATCTTTGCACTTGCTAACTTCTATTTTCTTTTTAGATCAGATAACCCTGAGACGCTGTAATCGAACACACGATGCTGAATGCCAGTGCAAACCAGGGTACTCCTGTGCTGATGAGGACTGTGAAAAATGTGAGAGAAACAGTCCATTGTAAGTTGGAGAATAAGTCATTATTTTCCTTCAAGGGAATTTTAGAGCTGTGGCCCAATCTGTGCCAATAGCCAACACATCATGAGGCTGTAAATAGTTGCCCTGAACCCAAATGGCTTTATTCATGCATTTAGGTTTTAGGTGTCAAAACCTGTGATGTTGAGACCTAGGAAGACATGGGCTTGGGTATCACTGGGCTAGTTGCTTATGGCTGTAGACTTGCATTTTTTGTGTCTTCAGGTTGGCATTTCCCCAGAAATGCACTTGAATGGACTTTTTAGCACCCAGCTGAAAACGTTGGGATGTAGAGCTACCTGTTGAAGGAAACTAAGTGTGCATTAATAATGCCTGTACTCTATGGTTTGGTTTGGTTTATTTGTCCCCTCCACTTAGAAACTAACATACATGAGTTTTATTTGCTTTGCTTTTATTTTGTAGTCTTATCTTGGATTGTTTAAAAGTGCACTTCTGTCAAAGCTTATCAATGTTCTCTTCATGGTTCTAAGCTCTGTCTGGAAAAGCATTAGGCCTGGGCAGAGCTGCATATTGCTCTGGAAATGTTGACACAACCTTGTGTTCCCATCCACTGCAGGCATCCGGATGGGAAAGGAATCTTGCAGAATTCCGCTGATGCTACAGACACAGGCGTGCCCAGTCAAGGTCTGGTACACAAATCCCACTCAGCTTGGTTTGTTGGGTCTGTGGCTTCAGGCTAATAACATCAGAGCAGTCTGTAAAACAGTGCTTTCAGCTGCTGTAACACATTGAACAGCAGCTGTGTTTTGGTCTGGGAGTCACTTGCTAATGACAAGTTCTCCAAGGGGTTGAAGGGACAAGGTCCCTGGAGTTTCACTTGGTGAAAAGCTCCATGTGTTACCAGGGTCCTTTAAGTTTCAAGGGTGTCCCAGTTGAAATTTATGGATAGTGCAAAGATGTTTGTTGGGCCTGGAGTAGCTTTGTCTTCTGCCCAGAATGCACACTGTCCGTGCTGCAGCAGCCAAAGCTTGCTATCACCTTGTGCATCTTGTTTCCCCTGAAGTGTCTCTCAGAAAACCTTGTGGGAGTTGTACTGCAGCTCCCTGCAGAATTCCTTGCTGCCTTTGGGATCATGATGTGCAGTGCAAATGAGTACCCACATGTTCAGGGCAGCTGGGAATCCCAATGCCTTTTCCAGGAGAAACAATCTGAGTTGTTGTATTAGTTTGGGCTTTGGTTCTTCTCTAGGACAATAAGGAATATCTTTCTGAGGGACTGTTTCAGTACTAATTTTATTGTTTTGTTCTTATTTTGCAGGAACGATCGCTGTTTGGGGTTGTTGGGGGTTGGTTTTTCCTGTCCTCTTTGCCTGTGGATTTTTTTTCCGTTGTTGTGCTAAGAATTACTGATGGCAAGGTCCTTGAGACAGGGGAGGAGGAACCTCCCTGGTTTCTTGGCAGTTTCTCTCAGAGCTGGGAGGGGACACCATGAGATTGGAAGCAGGTAAAAGCAGAGTGGGGGGCAGATGCTCAATCTTGGTGTCAGAGGAGGACGGTCGCTGCTAACGCTGCCCTCCACCACCGGGAGCTGCCCCTCTGCTGTTGGACCCCACACCCCAGGCATGCTGGGATGCCCTCCAGATTTCAGCTTGCTGTTTCTGAGCATCCCACCTCTCCTCCATCCCTTTCCATCTGGGACACAGCTGCCATCACCTCAATGCTGCTGCAGCACGTGGGGACCATTGTACCTGTCCATCAGGTGCCAGTGCTCACTTCCAGCTCTGCTGGGAACGTCACTGAAGGGGAAAGTGCCTGAGGCTTAGAGGGCTGGAACTGGACTACTGTTCAGTTTGTTGTTCATTCCATTATTATTTATTTGCCTTATTGTATATACTATTAAAGAACTGTTATTCCTATCCCCATCTCCTTGACTGATACCCTCTTATTTTCAAAAGTACATAAATTCAGAGGGAGAGGATTTTCTTATCCATTTCAAAGGAGGGCCCTGCTTTCCCTAGCACACTCTTTGAATCCAGCACAGATTTTGGCATGCAATGGTGTGGCCTGAGAGCAGTGGGAGGAAAGGGTGAAAAAAGACTGGCACTTCTTGTGTTTTAATTTCTTCTGTTGGGTGGCACCATGTGGTCTAGCTTGCCCTGGTTCAGGTTGCATGGGCTCACAGCTGTGTCTCTCCCATTTGCAGTCCCTTATCTAAACAAGGGTCCTATAACTAAGGTTACTGTGGCTGTTTTCCAGCTTATTTTGTGGGTGGGTATGGTGAGAAATACGTGAATTTTTAGCTTCCTCTGGAAGGTAGGTACATGGATTCAGAGCTGTTGTACACTAACAGTGTATGTGTTTGGGGTACTTCAATGATAGTACATACTGTGAGGAAGTGACAGCAGGGAAAGTTTTCTCCCAGCCCTTCATCCTTTTTTTTAGGTGCACCCCACCAGTTTTTGAAGGCTGCAAATCTCTAAATGCTAATGATACCATAGAGTGGCTGGTGTTGCTGATATGCCTGTTCTGTTTAGCATTCAGAGATATGGGGTGATTGGCTTGCATGACCACCCTGATAGCTACCCTAGAAAATAGGGATGCTGCCTCACAGCCTGACAGTGTCCTAGGGACTAGGGATACTGCCCCAGAGCCTGACCCTGCCCCACAACCCACCTCAGAAATAAACCCCCCAGACTGGGTGGGGGTTCTAGTGAAGGACATATGTGAGATGGGCTGGTTGCTAAAGGAATACACTTGCCCAGCTGGTGAGAAAGCCTCCACATACCCTAAAGAGGAAGAGTCTGATGGTGCAGTCGTGGAACCCCACAAACATTACATCTGTCCACATTCCAGCTGAACTGCAAGGGTAGTCAAAGCCAGCAGCAGTCATTCCTGTGGAAACTAAGAAGTCTAAGATTGAATCAAAGCACCTAGATAATAAGGATAAGAAATGAGAGCCCTGACAACCTGCAGAGGACCCAGAGGTTGCGATCATCACCAAGTCCCTGTCATTTGAAAGTCTCTGTAATCTGCAAGAAGGCATTGCAGGATGGGACTGTGAGGCTTTCACAACCTGGCTACTTGGGCTCTGGGACCTTATGGGAATAGGCATTCAACTGGATGGTGCTGAGGCAAGGAGTTTGGGACCTTTGACCCAGGACTCAGGTGTGGATCAGGTATTCGTAAGAGAGACAGACCCCCTTTCCCTCTGGGAGCAGCTTTTAATGAGTGTGAAAGAGAGGTTTGTCCCCAGACAAGATGCAGGAGCACCACTACAGAATGCACGGGAAGACCCTTGAGGGAGGGATCCAACAGCTGATAGAAGTGGCAGTACTGGAGGAACACTTTGGGAGGGGCAGAGAGCATGACAATAACCCTGACAAGGTCAGGGGCACAGGGCACATGCTGTGGAATGTGGCAAACCTAGGACCATGTTAATACACCACCTTCACTGCAACGATTAATGCTGATGACACCTGAGAAACCACAGGTTGTGTTGCTATCAAGATTAGGAATGCTGAGAGTGTGATCAATGGCCCAATGCAGGCTCGTGTCTCTGCTGTGGTTAAGAGTCTCCAAGAGGAGATGAAGAAGGTGAGGAGGAACATTTCCCATCTGGTACCTGTGCAAATCACAGGCTCCAAAGTCAGAGCCCAACATCCCCAGCTCAGGACAGAGGGTACACGCCACGAGCTGACCTGTGCTTCTTTTTGTGTGACCATGGGGAAGACATGAGAAGGTGGATGGGAAACGCACTTCTGTCCTGGCAGCACAGGTGCACCAACTCAGGGAAGGAAACCCTAAGTGAGGGAGCTACACTAAACTGAAAGTAGCCTCAGCCTCCCATGACCAGGGTGCTGGATATTACAGAAGTGAGGATGATCTGTTGGATCCCATTGAAGGACCCTGTAGTAAGTAGGCTTAGATACCCGTGTGCTTATCTTTCCACTAATTTAATTAATAATTGAACCATAGAGGCAGCCCTGAAAAGAGACCTGTGCCTGATCTTCTCTCTCTGTTTACGATGTCTGCCATAGACCAGTCACGTGGAGTAGGAGAGCTTTAGATTTGTTCTAACTAACCCATAAAGGCTCCCAAGAGAGCCATAGCTCCCAAGAGATCATCACAGGTAAGACTTTTCCAGCTGTGATCTCTCTGTATGGGTTGTCCAAAATGTTGTGGAAAAGCACAAGAGGGACCATATCTGACATGGGAGAATTTTCAGTGTTGAAATGCCTGTGGGAAGTTTTCTGCCCAGTGAATTCTTATGTGCTCTGGAACTGGTTCCATCTCACAGCAGGAGATTTCAGGAACAAAGCATTTCTGGGTCATGTGAACCAAGTTGAGATTGGAAAGGGTTTCGGGGGCTCTGCCTGTTTTATCAAGGGAACCCCTGGGGGTCCATCATGCCCCGTGGGTCTGTGCGTGTCGGGTGTTTGGTTGCCATTATGAGTTCATGAGCTGAGGTAGAGATGGAGGGTGGGGCTGGCCTGGCTGGGACGAACTCTGGCACCTGTGACATCACAGGAGCCGCGTCACAATGGGGGCAGCTATCAACCCAAGCAGCAGGTGACCCTGCTCCAGTCCAGCCTCGGCGAGCGGCGAGTGCGCACGCAGACAGGAGGCTGTGCTGAACGCGGGACGAGGGCCACGGCAGAACTGCAAGTACCCAGGGAGCTGCTTCTCACCGGGCATCCAGAGGCCGATCCCTTGTGGAACTGCCTTTGGCAGGGCACGGTGCCGCTGCTGCTGGGGCAGCAGCACAGCCTGGCAGCTGCCTGGGCCCCTCCTTCCTGCCTTCACATAGATTCCAAGGAATCCTGTCCCCACTTTCCCTATCGTTACCTCCCTCCCATCTTCACCCATCCCCTACCCAACTGCTGAGGCCATGCTTCGCACTACCTTCCTTCTCTTGCTTGTGCAAGGCCTCCTCCAGTACCCGCAGCAGGCCGGGGATGGGCTGGATGAGGCCGCACGGGAGCGCATGCAGCAGCGCGCTGATTTTCTGAACCAGGAGATGGCTCGGCTGGTGCAGGAACTGGAGCAGGACAGCCTGGAGCACAGTGGTGTGGCCTGGGGAGCCCTGCTCGTCTGGCAGTTCTGGGCTGTCACTGGACTCCTTGTCCTTCTCTTGGCGCTGTGGTTTGGACTGCACAAAATCAGATGGGATCCAGATAACAGCGGCCTCAAGGAGAGCTCCAGCAGCAGCTTGGAGGAGGAGGAAGAGGAAGGACACAACGTGTTTGCAAAGAGAGAAGTAGGAAATGACAGTGAAAATGTAGAAGAGGACAATAAGGATGGAAATGAAGAAGGCAGCAATGCAGATGTGGAAGAGGACAACAAGGACGGGAAAGGAGAAGGCACTAGTGCAGATGTAGAAGAGGACAATAAGGACGGGAATGGAGAAGGCACTAATGCAGATGTGGAAGAGGACAATAGGGATGGGAATGGAGAAGGCTGCATGAAGGATGCAAAGGCTGAAAGCAGCGTGGGAAATGACGTGAAAAAAGGCTCTGACGATGCAAAGGAAGAAGTAAACAGGAATGAGAAGGAGGATGAAGTTACTGCTGCTGGTAATAAAGCACAAGAAGGTTCTGATGATGCCAATGAAGAAGTAAACAACAGTGAGAAGGGGGAGAATGCCAATGTTGATGGAAATGAAGAGGGCAAACATGATGCAAACGAAGAAGATGATAGCCACAATGTCAAAAGGAACCTTGGAAGCCTTTTAGAGGAGCGCCTGCAGTTGCCTGCTCTGGACCTGGACAAGGGTTGCTCCATCATAACAGACCTGATGGACAAACTCACAGACATCTTTGGACAAAGCTGGTCCAACAGCTTCTACCCAGTGCCACAACAAGCCATTGGAGTGGGCAGCGCCTTTGAAGGCTGGAGTCCCCGCGCAGAGGACCTTGTGTACCATGTGCTTGTCCCACTGAGTCCCCCTCCAGGACATGCCTTCCACCTGGAGCTGGACACTGCAGGGGTGCTCCAGAGGAACGGCTGTGTCCATGTGGAGCTGCTGTGCACCTGCACCAGGGAGCAGCTGGGGGAGGACATGCTGTGTTTCCTCCACAGCTCCGAGGAGGAGCTGAGAAGGGACCAGGACCCCAGCCTCCTGGATACCCTCTGCACTGACGGCTATCTGGATGTGGAGAAAACTGTCCACTGGTTCTACCAATTCATGAAAGAAGCCTGGGTGCTGTCGCCTCAATCGCGCCATTGGCGTTTAAGATTGCTGCCCTCCAGCCACTCCTGTAAATTCCAGCTGAGGAAAGACCAGGAAAGCCTCATGGTTGAGGTCATCTTAGGAGTGAGGCAAGGAGACTCAGATATCTTTGTGGGCAGCCAGCCTGCAGAAGTAGCTATGCCAAGCATAACATGGCTGGAAACCTACGCCGTGGCAGAGGCAAAATTCTTTAGACACATTTCCAGGCAGGCTCCTCATGACAGCTGGCACTGCAAGTGCCTGCAGCTCCTCAGCCGCATCCTGACGGGTGGAGGTTTCTCCAGCTATGCCCTGAAGACAGTGCTGATGCACCTCCTGAACACCATACCCCTGACACAGTGGGGCAGGAAGGATTTCCGGTGGCGCATTCTGAACATTGTGATGTACCTCCGCTGCTCACTGGACGCAAAACAACTGAACCACTTTGTCCTAGGCAACGAGAGGTTTCCCATGGACATCAGTTTGCCCTCTGACTTGCGCGTGGCTGGATCCCCCAACCTATTCCAGCACCTGGCCAGCAGTCCGGATGCCCACAAGAAGGCCATGCAGGAGTACGGGCACCTGCTACATCAGCTCGAACAAATGCTGTTCTAAGCATTTGAGAGAGATCTTGGTGCACAGAGCTGTGCTTCTGGGGCCTCATTCACTACATACATAAATACTTTCTAGTTAGTGAATTTACTATATATATTAGGACCCCCCCATTTAGTGAATTTGCTAAATATATTAGGACACTCTATTTAATTTACTATAGATATGAGGACACTCTAGTTAATGAATTCACTATGTATATTTGGATCCTCTAGTTAGTGAATTTGCTAAATATATTAGGACACTCTAGCTAATTTACTATTGATATTTTGATCCTCTAGTTAAGGAATTTACTATATATATATTAGAACCCTCTAGGTAATTTACTATATATATTTGGACCCTCTAGTTAGTGAAGTACTGAATCTTCTTTTGTAATTGTTTCAATAAACTCAACTATTCCATTATCTGCACTGTGCAAGCTCTTTGTGAACTCGACCAGGCCTAGAGTATTTGTAAATTCCACTAGATGTGAATTTGGGACTGGCTGGAAGTAGGCACTGTTAGTAGCAAGCCTTTTTTAACAAAGGCACACCATTCTCACTCCACATTGCTCCTGCCCATGGTCTCCCTGGTGCAGCAGCCACAGAAGACCATGGTGGCTACTACAAAGATGATTTTTGCCCTGTGTTCCCCTTGCACTCTCAGGCCATGCTGGCCATTTCACAGGGGCTCTCAAAGTCCCTAGCAGCTCTGGCTGGGCACAAACCAAGCAAGAGACACCGTTGCTGTGCCTCCTTGTGTTCACTGGGGAGACAATGAAAATTCTGCTCATGCCAGACACTCTCCAGGGCTTTGGCACCACAGAAAGTCACTTGTTGGACATGTGGAACACTATGGTCTGTGTTAAAAGAACTTAAAATAGTGAGCTGGAACACCTTTTGAAAGCCGAGATGTTGGCCAGGATTCTTGGGAAGCATGCAGAGGCCAGGTAGGTCAAGACAGAGTTACTTTAGGTTTAGTTTGATTTTCCTTGACTTTGCTGCTTCTCTCCAGTGGGGTGCTAATGTTAGATGGAAAGCCAATGTGACCATGGGAAGGAGGAGGAACTGAGGGGCCTCTCAATCAAATATCCTAAATATCTTTGTATAAAGGAACTAGGGCCTTTGGTTCAAGATAAAAAAAAGCTCTTGAATAGCACCAGTATTGCCCTAGAGCCACCTACACAGGTTTGGATCACCTGCATTATGTGTGGTAGATTCTGAGTGTGATGTGATGCTCATGAGTGCTGCAGATTTGCGTCTGTCCATTTAGCAGTGGACTTCACCAAAAAAATTGATACTGAATTGCACCAAAAATATTAGCATGGAAAATTGTGTAATTTTCAGCTGAATGAGAGTATTTGTCTTCACTGCTGAGGCCAGTGAGCTGTGCAAAGTGGCCTTATACTTTGTGTGGAAAGGGCAGGGTGTGAATCCCCAGACAAGAGGGAAGAACAGCTTCCTCCCAAACACATGTCCTGGCAAATGGCCAAACACATGAGTGTCATACTTGGACATGAGTGACTTGGAGACAGTATTAATGTCAGTAGGTCATGTAAAGCATATGCAGACAAAGACACGAGGAGCAGAAACAGCTACATTTAAAGAATTCTGTATAAACTGCAGGGAATTAAGGCTTGTACTTTGCAGTTCATATGGTTTGATTTTAAACTCAGAAGTCAGGACTGAAATGGTTTCAGACTGTTACATTGGTTCACGTGGTGTAAAGAGGCATCTCCAAAGGCTTTGCCCCTGTTTGTTTCATTTCTTTAACACACTGGACAAACCCAGAGGGTGCAAGAGAGACAGGAGATTGAGGTAAAATGAGCTACACCAGCTGAGACAAATGGAACAGGTGGGATTTGGGCCCTTGTGTGTATTTGTAGTGTGTTCACATCTGCCCCTGTAGTGCAATAGTGGGTGAGTCTACAGCATCTCTGAGTAGGTGTCCTGGCCGTGTTCTTCTTAACACAGTCTCCCATGTTAGTAGTGGAAAATGAACAGCAAAGCATTTGGCAAATATAACTACCTCGTGGAGGCCTCTGACTTGCTGGGGAACACTGAGTTGCACATATGTTAGATGGACAGTTCAGCCATCCAGGCAACTCTATCATGATCAGCAGCTACATGGCCTACTTTTTCTCTCAGCATTTCAGAATCCCCTTTTGCCCCTCTGCTGTACCATCTGTGACAGCGTTTTGGCAGGATTTAAGATCCTGACCTCTGGACAATCTGCAGAACCACTGCAGCAGATATCACATTCACAGACCAGGCCAGCTGTCTGCTTTTTGATGTGTTTTAAACATCAACCTCTGGAAAGGTCATGTCAGCCTACAGGGCTCAACCTGTACCAGTACATGGTCTTTCTTTCACATCAGTTTCAAAGAAGACTGCTCTTTCCATACCAGTGACTGTGCCATATATTTCAGATTTAAATTGAGGAGTTACTTGAAGTTAATAGGTTAAATCCATCCCAAGCTTCCTGCCCAGACCATTCTGGAGCTGCCCCTGAGGTCTAACTGGTGCATCCTAAGCCTTTTAAGTCACCTGCTTAGATCTCACTGTGAGCATCTCCACTTTGCCATGGGCACTGCTGCCACAGGGCATATTCTTACTAAAGGAATTCAGTCTACCTATGGGATAACGAGCAGGACCATCTTGGTCTTACTTAGAAATTACCGGCTGGTGGCAATTATTGATGGGGCGCTCAGCGGCGTCAGGTCGCATTCCTGGAGCACCTGGCCCCGCCGTGTGGAGGCGTGTTTTGGGAGCACTGCCGACAACTGCACACCCCGCAGGTTTCTCTTAAAAAAAATCCACACCAATGCCCCTGTAGTAGAGTGAATGACTTGGCTTGCCTTCTGCCTACGATTAGAGCCATGACACGTTGGATGCGTCTGTGGCGCGGCTCAATTTTGCAGGAGTGAGACTAGCACTGATTCTGATGAATGAAAAAGATGGGGGAAGGCAGAAGTGTCTGTGCCGACGACTGAATGTCCCTTCCTCCTCACAGCCAGCACATTCCATCTCCAACTCTAATTAACTGGTCACCCGCTAACCCATTCTAACACCCATTCTAACACCCATTCTCATCCCTTCCTCCTCACAGCACAGCCAGTACAGCCAGCACAGGTGCTGGTAGGAGCCAGCATCTGGAGGCTGACATTCAGGAAACTGATCATAAATAGTAAAGGGTGAGAGTGGCTTGGCTATTAGCAAAAGTCTCCAGGAAACCAAAGTATTCTTCATCCTTCAGGAAACATCCTTGAAGAATACCAACATTAGTGATCCACACTGCGTGATTTTGAAGGGTGTCATCCTAGTCACTCTTTCTGAGCAAGTCTGACCTGTGCCGTATGTGGTGTAACACTCAGTGAGAGAGTGTCACCTCTGCCTGTGGGGCTGTGCCAAATCCTTTTGCACACTGTTGGAAAAATTCTCCTAACAGCCTTTCCCCTCTGCTTTTCGTGATCAGGGTGGGCAGCCCATCAGCACCTGAGGTTCAGGTGGAGAGGCCAATCAGGCAATTTCCTCGGTTTTGGGGGAACGAAACCACGCCTTCAGCCACACCCCGCACCTGCGGGAACAAAACCGACCGCTCAGCAGCACCTGTTCAAAGCGACGGACGGCGTCATGGGAGTTGCGGGAGTGATGGGGCTGTTTCTGCTGCTGCCGCTGGTGAGTGCCTGGTGGGATTCTGGCCAAGGCTACCGTCTGCGGGCACGGGCTTGCTCACCGCCTGCCTGCCAGGGGTGCTGGCCATCGCCGGGCTGTCACCGCCGGTACCCTGTGCGCCGCCAGAACCGGAATACGGCATTCTGTGCGGGCAAACAGTCTTTATGCAGCCCTAGGGTGAGGGAGCCTTGTGACTTTTTGTGCCAGCACCGCGCGCGCCGCCGGTTCGGGGCGCCCAGGTGAGGGCGGGGGCCGCGGCCGCGTTACCGGCCCCGCGCCAGAGCCAGACGTCCGCGTTTTGTGGAGAAAAAAGGCTTCCTACGGCTCTAGTGTGCAGCAGCCTTGTGCAGTTTTCTGACTTTTTGTTCTTTAAGAGACTTCAGTAGCTTTCCCGAACTTCGTGTTTGATGTTCGGGCAAAGCTGTAGTGCCATCCGTGAGCCCAGCGCCGTCGCGTAAGGCAGCACATACCAATGGCTTTACATCCCGTTTCAGCTCATTCGCTGCTGTCTTCCGTCTCTACTCGGGGGAGAAAAAGTTACAAGTCAGGAGAGAGTTCTTCAATAGCTCTCATGTTTTTTAACTGGGAAACTGGAAATTTTCTCACCTTCCCACAGAGTTACAGAGAAACTTTTCAGTCTACCTGTGGGAGAGTTTAAAGATCAGGAGCCTCTTGGTTTTATTTAGAAGTTGCCGGCTGCTGTCAATTAGTGCCGGGGCGTTCGGCGGCCGCCCCTTCCCCTCCTGCTTTACTTCTAGAAGTTTTTCTTGTGTGAGCGTTATGAAAGATGTGACTCAGGTGTGTCCCTGAGCGCAGGGAATGAACCTACGCTCGCATTCCTGGAGCACCTGGCCGTGCCGTGACGAGGCGCTTTGCGGGAGCGCTGCCGACGAGTGCGCGCCCCGCACGTTTATTCCTCTTTAAAAAAACCCAAAAAAACCGCTGTGAATAACTCGGCTTGCCTTCTGCCTACGGTTAGAGCCAGTGAGACGTGTTGGATGCGTCTGTGGGGTGGTTCCTCAATTTTGTCGGAGCGAGACTAGCACTGATCCTGATGAATGAAAAAAATGGGGGAAGGCTGAAGCGAATTCCTTGCGAGAAACTTTAGTTAGTGCAGTTCAACTGCGGTGATCTAGTGGAAAGAAAGCAAGTTTATATGGAGGCAGGTATGTGTGGCAATAGCTGCCATAGCTGGCAGTCACTTAGCAGAAATTATCCTGGGTTATCTCTGTGGTTTGCCAAGAAGTCCTGAATGTGTTTCCAAGTCTTTACAAGTTAATCTGCTCAGGATAGTAATCGTGTCCTGGGAGGATGAATCACTCAAAATGCCTGTTTGCCTGCTCTGTAGGTTGTGCTGCTGACCATGCCTGGAGCCCAAGCAAACTGTGGGGAGAATGAGTATCCCCACCAAGGACTCTGCTGTGTATTGTGTGAAGCAGGTAAGACTTTGAGCAGTCACAGCAGATAGCTCTTGTTTCTTACATGGCATCCTGTGAGAGTGTAAGCCTGGTTGGAGCTGTGATGACTTCTTGGTGCTGTTTGAAGTGAGAGCTCCTTAATGCAACAGGTGATGACTGGGAGAGGTGCTTTGGCATCCAACCAGGAAGCCTCTGCTTGTGGTTCAGGATAAAGCTTTTGAAGCTAAGTGATGTACATAGCAACAAGAACAAGCCATGGGGAATTCTGAGCATTCTGTGTAGGTAAAACTTCAGTCTGGTTTTGCTCTCCTCTCTGTGTTCAATGTGTGCCGAATTAACAAGTTTTGCACCAAGAAGAAATCTCTTCTTAGTAGCAGAAGCTTACTGGTGCATTTAGGTGGGGTTCAGGCAAAGCAGAGAAAAGTTGATTGAGAGCAATTCTCCCTGGGCTTGCCCCATTCCTTCAGCAATGGTGCCATCCACATGGCTCCCTGCCTGAGCCACTGCAGTGGCTGATCCTTGTCCCAGCTGAGACCTTGCACCACTCCCTGTCTTAGTCCCAAATTGCCTTCTGACGCTCCTGTGCTGCTCAGTTCATGTGGCATGTGAATGATTTGCAAGGCAGGGTTGAACTCTCCCCAGAAATCTGTGGTTTAATATCCTGGTTTAGCCCTTTGTCTGTCAAAAGATCCCCTGAGATTGCTGCTGTCACCACTTGTCCTCTTCCACAGGTACTTTTGTTGCTGCTCACTGCCGTGCTTCACATTTGAGAGGAAAATGTGACCCTTGCATGGAAGGAAAAAGTTTTACAGCCCATGCGAATGGCTTGGAGGGATGTTTGCCTTGCAGACAGTGCAATGAAGGTACCAAACCTTATGAAACCTGATGAAACTTCAACCATCTTCACTTTTTTATTGTGGATAACCTGGTCTTCATGGAGCATATTGAACTTAAGAGTAAATTGCCTTTATGGCCTGAGTATAGTCTTTGCACTTGCTAACTTCTCTTTTCTTTTTAGATCACATAACCCTGAGTCCCTGTAATCAAACACAGGATGCTGAATGCCAGTGCAAACCAGGGTACTCCTGTGCTGATGAGGACTGTCAAAAATGTCAGAGAAACAGTCCAATGTAAGTCTAAGTCGTTATTTTCCTTCGAGGGAATGTTAGAACTCAATGTGGCTCAATCTGTGCCAATAGCCTACACATCATGAGGCTGCAAATAGGTGCCCTCAACCCAAATGGCTTTACTCAGGCATTTAAGTCTTAGGAGTCAAAACCTGTGATGTTGAGACCTAGAAAGACATGGACTTGGGTATCGCTGGGCTAGTTGCTTATGGCTGTAGACTTGCATTTTTCATGTCTTCAGGTCAGCATTTCCCCAGAAATGCACTTGAATGGACTTTCTAGCACCTGGCTAGAAAGGTTGGGATGTAGAACTACCTGGTGAAGAAAACTAACTGTGCATTAATAATGCCTGTACTGTATGGTTTGCTGTTTTGTGGGTTTTTGTTTTTTTTTTTTGTCCCCTCCACTTAAAAGCTAAAATACATGAGTTTTGTTTGCTTTGCTTTTGTTTTGTCTTGTCTTATCTTGGATTGTTTAAAAGTGCTCTTCTGTCAAAGCTTATATGTGTTGTGTTCATGGTTCTAAGCTCTATCTGGAAAAGCATTAGACCTGGGCAGAGCTGCATATTGCTCTGGAAATGTTGACACAACCTTGTGTTCCCATTCACTTCAGGCATTCGGACGGGAAAGAAATCTTGCAGAATTCCACAGATGCTACAGACACAGGCGTGCCCAGTCAAGGTCTGGTACACAAATCCCACTCAGCTTGGTTTGTTGGGTCTGTGGCTTCAGGCTAATAACATCAGAGCAGTCTGTAAAACAGTGCTTTCAGCTGCTGTAACACATTGAACAGCAGCTGTGTTTTGGTCTGGGAGTCACTTGCTAATGACAAGTTCTCCAAGGGGTTGAAGGGACAAGGTCCCTGGAGTTTCACCTGGTGAAAAGCTCCATGTGTTACCAGGGCTCTTCAGGTTTCAAGAGTGGCCCAGTTGAAAGTTATGGATAGTGCAAAGATGTTTCTTGTGCCTGGAGTAGCTTTGTCTTCTGCCCAGAATGCACGCTGTCCATGCTGCAGCAGCCAAAGCTTGCTATCACCTTGTGTATCTATTTTCCCCTGAAGTGTCTCTCAGAAAACCTTGTGGGAGTTGTACTGCAGCTCCCTGCAGAATTCCTTGCTGCCTTTGGGATCATGATGTGCGGTGCAAATGAGTACTCACATGTTCAGGGGAGCTGGGAGTTCCAGTGCCTTTTCCAGGACAAACTCTCTGGGTTGTTGTATTAGTTTGGGCTTAAGCTGTTCTCTAGGACAGTAAGGAATATCTATTTGGAGGACTGATTCAGTATTAATTTTATTTTTTTCTTACTTTGCAGGGATGAGCGCTCTTTTGGTTATTCTAGTTCTGCTGGTCTTGGCTTTGCTTATTGTTATTGTTGTTGTTCTTAAAAAGCTGAAGTGTGATAAAGGTAACTGCTTGATTATTATCCATGAAATCTTGTTTCCAGAGTTAGGCAAAGCATGCACTAGGGCTATCCCTGCTTCTTGTGTTGCCTTACAGGGGACCTGTTCAAGCGCTAGTTCATTTAGGATGTGATTGAAATTAGAAAATTATGTAAAATGAAGAGTAGGGTTTTTTTGGTGAATAAAATGCCAAGTCCTTAACTGTGAGCTTTCTTATCTTGCTGGCAGATGTCTTTGCTTCAAAGCAAGATGATCATAAGGTCCTTAAGAAGGAGTTCTCCAATCTACTTGCTTTGTATTGGCAAAGAGGAAAAACCTGTGTGTGGTTTAGATGGGTGGGGCAAAAAGTCGCAACAAATTAGATCACAAATTCCTTTCACTGTGTTTGGCTGTGGAGACTTTTTTTCTGCGATTGGTACCCTTTACCCTTTTTAACCTCTTGATGTGAATGTTAAGTCCTGTGTGAGTTTATTTTTTAGAGGAAACTGAGCTGTATTCCTTGGAAACTTCTATTTCCACTATTGTGTAATAAAGTGGTTTTGCTACTGGTGTGGTTAAAATAATACTGAAATTTATTCTAAATTTTGGATGCTGAGTTTGTTGAAACCATATCTTGCTTGACTGTATTGCAGTAAGGACAATTTCTGCCTCCTGTGTTTGCAATAGCCCACAAAAATGCTGAGAAACAAAAGCTGGAGTAGAGGAGGTTGCAAGAGTGGCTTAAAAGCTGAACTGCATCTTGTGGCCTGCATTTTATTAAGCAGGACTCTTGTCTGTATTAGGGTTAGCACAATGTTTGTGCTGCTGGTGGAAGCTAAGGGGTAGTACTGTGGTGAAATGTATGACAGGTTCAAAGGAAATAAATGGCTTTCAAAAGATTTGCTGTGTTATGGAAGTTTCTGTTGCATATAAGTCTTGTGTGAGTTCAGCCATGTTTTAGTTGCTACAATTCTTCTAAGTTTCTTAGACACTTCTTTTTGTTTTTCAGCTGCCTCAACTGATCAAGATGCAGAGGGAGGTCTGGTAAGTATGTGATGGATCAATTGTTTCATCTCAGTCTAATTGTTCACAGCTGAGTTGTATCTGATACACAGCCCTCAATGTTTGTCTCACTGTAGATATCTGGTAGGATGGGTTCCTGTGATGCAACCAGTTGTGATTCATACAAGGTCTGATGTTAAATAGCAAGTGCCTGCTGCATATTCAATAGCTGCATGTGTCTGCTGCAGTTGGCCTTGTCAATACTTGGGAACATTTTAGAGCCTGTGACCAGGGTGCTTTGGAAGCAGGGAAAAAACTTGGAGTAGCTGCAAGTTTTCACTTCAGACTGTCTCCAAGTGATACTTTGGTCCAATTAATTTCTCTTTTTGCTGCTTCACACATGTGTTCCCCAACTGATGGCAGCTCATGTTTTCCTGCATGGTGCTGTTTGAGCTCTTACTGCATTGTCACTACAAATTATTTGTTCATAAGACTTCACCACTCTTGATATAGTAAAGTGATTGAGTCTTCTTGCCTTTGGGCTCATGTCACAAGTTATAGCCCAGGACTTGACAGTTTGAATTCTTGGTCCTAAGCAGTCCCAAAAGAGGAGAGGTTCAGGGCTCAGAGCATGCCAGTCCCAAAGTATATACCTAAAAAGGGTTTATCCAGCTGAGGCTGGCTGCTGGCACATGTTCCAGCTTGAAGCTGGTGATACCCTGGCATCCTGTAGTCAAACAGTACTTCAGAACCTTGCTGTTTGAGTCTGAAGAAACTTACTGCTAGTCTAGCATTCTGCAAGATAAAAACAAAACTGGACAAAGTAAATGAGAGCTGGCTTTAACTTCTCTAGTCAGAAACTCCATCCTTACCAGGACCACAAAGCAAAAATGAGCTCAGTCTTAGTTTTACACAATAAATGTTAGTCTTGATGAGGAACTAGAAGAATCCAGCCTCTTCTCACAGTGTGTGTACAGCACTATTTTCTCCCTGCAGCTTCTCTTGTCCCTCACCAATGCATTACCCACCCAGAATATGCACTCCTGTCTAATGTGACTAATTACTTTTTGATTAATTCAGTGTGTTTTAATGATGTTAAAAATACTTGAAGACTGAAGAAAGAGAATTGAAAGAGATGTTCAGAGGCTCACCCTAAACTCTGCTCTTTTTCTTTAAGGTCCATAAGTGGCTCAAATATGTGAAACACCCTGGGTGTTTTGTTGGGTTTTGTTTCCCTTCATGCCCTGGCCAGATTTGCTGCACTTCATCTGTTTGTAGAAGCTGATGCAGAAATGTGTCAAAAAAACCTGGTCAAAATGCTGTACCATAGGAATAGGCAAATAGAACACCTCTAACTTGAATAAAATGGTTGTAGAATGATGCAGTTACCAACCGGTGTACAGTGCCACTTGTCTCTCATGTAAGAGCTGTCACAGGCAGATGCCAAGCCTGCACTTGGAGTGCTCATGCTGCTGTAAGAACTTAATTGCTAAAGAGAGTGTTCCACTGATGCATGCCTAAGACTGAGTGTTTTGACACCTACACACCTTCTCTCTAAAGAACCACTGAGTTCATATGACTCGATTGCCCTCAACAGCTGCTGATACTTGAATAGCTGATGCTGGATGTTGAAGCAGAAGTGTTAACCATGCTGTGCTCTTCCAGTCATGTGTTTTTCTGTTCAAGACCTGTCCTGTATAAATAAGATCACCTTCTCTAATGTGTTTCTGTCCTTGAACAGACAGTGTTTTCAGTGATAATCACATAGAATTACCTGTGTGCTATTAAGGTGGGGCTCCCCCTCATGTCCCTGCTTATAAACTTGGTCAGGAGGTGGTGTTACCTGTAGGTCACTGTTCCCTGTGCGAGCAGAAAACATGCTGGCTTGTGCTTACAGGAGTGCACTGCACCTTAATAAACCCAAGTGTCAGGGGCAGGAGAGTAACTGCTCATCATCATTTTCTACGTGTACATACACATTCCTAAAGCTTGCCAGCTTTAGCACTAGCTGTCATGCTAGACACGTGATTCTGCTTTGTGCTTGTACTGTTCATGCTGACTGGGGCTGTACTGCCTGGGCTATGCTTGTTTAATGAATTGGCAATGCCAGAAATGAAGTGGGGGCTTTTCTTACTGGCTTCCATCTTTGTCCCCTCACAAAAGCTATATACTTTACACAAGAGCTCACTGGCTTCTTTCAGCTGATTTATAGTTTGGGAATCTCCAGGGAAGCTAATCCAGCTCCAGACAGCCCAAGGCAGTGAACTTCCATGGAGCTGCCAGGCTACTTTTCTACCAGGCAACAGTTCTGAGCATCACCCTTGAAACAGTAGTTATAGGCTTGGGGCCCCCTGGTGCTCTTAAGTCAGCTCAGCAAGGCAATTTAATTCTCTCCTGTCCTAGGAGGGGTACCTACCTCCTGTACTTAGAGAGGAGCAAGCAGCAACCCACATCAGTAAGGATGTTAGAAAAAGTTTCCTGTGGTTGTTGTAGAGGTAATGTGTGAGTCTTACTCTGCAGTCTGGTGGGTGCAGAACAGCCAGGGAGGTAGAGACTCAGGCTCTGAACCATTTGAGGTCTAATTCTGTAAAGCCTGCAACTTTGCCAAATTAACAGCTCTCCTTTCTCTGATGTCTTCAAGTATTTCCTTTTCTTCTCCTAGAAGAAAACAATGGAAAATAATGTGATTTCTGAGCAGGGCTCTGCCCTGTCCAGGAATTGGAAGTGCTGTATGACAGTGTAGTTGAAAAGGATTGCTAAGTCCTCTTTGGCAGCAAAACCTGCCCAGAAATCTGCATTTCAGCAGAATGTCCCATCTAATGTTCCATGTAAGCTCCAACAAGTTGTAAAGATAACTGTATGTGTGTGAAATTATCATAGTATTTTCTCTAATGTAGGTATTCCTGTTGTTGAGCTCTTAACTATTCCTAGAGCTTTGGGGCAAAACAAGAGAGGAAACTTTGCCTTAAAGCTGTAACAGGAAGCATGGGAAGTGTTAGCTTGAGGGGGGGAAAAAAAAAATCTTCAATCCCTCATTTAATTTACTCTGCCTCTTTCATCTCCCCTACAGAAGCTACCCTTTTGTGATAGCAGTGAATGTTGCCTTGGAGCCAGAAGCGTGTCTGTTTCACCATGCAATTCTCTTTACTCCAGTGCTTTCAGGTCTGCTCTGAAATCTGCCCCCCTTCCCCTTTTTGCTGTAAAAGCAAGCTGTCAAGTAGATAAAAAAATGATTGTGGGTAAAGCACCCTGATTTGTAAGAATAATGGTCCAACTTTGTATTACAGCTATAAGAACCAAGTCAGATAATGGCTCAAAGTGGTAAGTATTCCATAAATGGGCATTACTTGGAATTTGGTTGTTTTTTTTCCTGTTGACTTTAGTCTGCTTAAGGAGTAGTAGAAAGAGGCTAATGAATATTGCTTAGAGCTATAAGGCTTCCAGTTTATTGTAAAATATGCTGAAACAGGATTATTGGTGCATTTGTAATCCCGGTGGTGAACTGTTCTGCTCTGGAGCACAACTTTTCTGCATGGGAGCATAGCGTAACCATTATTTTAAGAATAAGAATGGTACAAATTTTGGAAAAAAAGTTTTCAAACGAGTCTGCATTGCAGCACTGTACTCTCCTTTACTTCTTACTCTGCTTTGAGTGAGGTTTATGTCAGAGTGAGAGATCTCTCTGTCAAATGTTCCCTCAAGTGGAAGAGCACATCAAACCCACACACGTCCACCTGTACCCAGCAAGTTGTTGTGCTGGATGTCCAGATGATGGGGTTTGCTCATGGGGGTCTATGCCAGCAGCATACTGAAGTGGTTAAAACTTCCTCTTCTGTAGCCCTGCCAAGGGAACATGCCAGCCAATGAAGCCTTCCTCAAAACCACCTTTACTGGATGTCTCCTGCTTAGGAGACCATTTCTGACATGTGCATCAATACCTTTAGCTACTCTCAAGACCACTTAGTAGAAAACCTGTTTGTCCTGCTGCTTCTTAGGTGTCAAACCCTGCCTTGCTGCTACTGTTTGGTCTGTGCAGGTATTGGCTGAAAATTAAGGGGAAAGTATGTATGTGAGCTATGGAAAAAAACCCCTGTGTTTTAAAATCCAAGCTGATGTGTGTTGTGTGCTTCTTCTTGCAGAACTGAGAGAACCCTTGATGTCTTTATAGAGGAAGAACCACCACAGTGTGAGCGGCTTATGAGAACTCAGCTATAGGAAGATGATACTGAGAAAATTACTTCTATTATTATTTATTCTATTATTATTTATTCTACTACTATTTATTCTACTATTATTATTTCCTAATAATAGAAAACAATGCTATGAGATGCTTCTCCTCTGGAAGAACAGACTGGGAAAGCAAGAATGTATTATTAATTTAGTGGATGCATTGAGGGGTATAAGATATGGATATTACAACATATGAAACTTTAAAAAGAAATAACATAATAAGTAGAAACTGAAGATTAATATTTATGATGAACTGCAAACACGTTCCTGTGTAACATATGTGTGTCTTCAGACTTCCTTTAAGTGAGGGTGTCAGAAACTGCTAGTAGAAATGGAATTGACACCCTCACCTTATGCAGAGAGCCGGCAGGGATGTAATGGCTCTGCTGTTTTCATGTTTACATGACCTGCCTACCTTTGAGTTGTCAAATATTAAACTCAGGTATCGGATGCTCACTTGGCAGTCAGGAGGAGGTCGGGCATCCCTTAGTGTGTGGCAGTGCTCTGCTGCCCCAGCCTGGCTAGTGGGCTGCTGTTCTTGTGAGTACTTTTTCGGTGATGCTTTTTTTGTTTCGATTGGAAGGGATTGCTCAGCGCTGTTATGTCGAAGCAATAAAAGCCTGACTTAAGACGGAAGACAGACTCTGGGACTTTCTTCTGGCGGCGGTGTCTCAGTCGTTGGAGTTATTTGAGGGACGGCGACTCTCGGAGCCGGGCTTGCTTGGCACGGTGCTGTTCGGTCACGGGGTGGCCGCGGCGCTGGTCGGTGCGGTGAGGGGCCGTGCGGGGCTGGCCGGTGCGGTGTCGGGGCGGGTCAGGGCCGTGTGGGCCGGTCGGTGCGGTACCCGCGCCGTGAGGGGCCGGGCCGATCGGTGCAATGCCGGGGCCGTGAGGGGCCGGTCGGTGCGGTGCCGGTGCCGTGAGGGGCCGTGTGGGCCGGTCGGTGCGGTGCCGGTGCCGCGAGGGGCCGTGTGGGCCGGTCGGTGCGGTGCCGGGGCCGTGTGGGCCGGTCGGTGCGGTGCCGGTGCCGGTGCCGTGAGGGGCCGGTCGGTTCGGCGCCGGTGCCGTGAGGGGCCGTGTGGGCCGGTCGGTGCGGTGCCGGTGCCGTGAGGGGCCGATCGTTGCGGTGCCGGTGCCGTGAGGGGCCGTGTGGGGCCGGTCGTTGCGGTGCCGGTGCCGTGAGGCGCCGGGCCGGGCTGTGAGGCGCTGTCCGTTGCCCGGGTGACGCGGCCGGAAGTAGCGTAGGGCGGGCGGGGCCAGGCTTCCGGACGCGCTGTTGCATCAGCTCGGGAGCGAGGGCAGGCGGAGGCAGCAGCACCAGCGGGATGGCAGCAGCCGCCAGCGCCGAGCACGGTAGGTGGGCGAGCGGCGCCGCGGGCCCCCGGCGGGGCCGGGCCGAGGGGCGGCCGGTGTTGTCACGGCTCGGCGGGCGCCGGGGTCGCGGCCCCGCCGCTGTCACGGCGGTGGCGCTGGGGTCGCCTCCCCTGCGCGCCCCCCGGGCTCGGCTGGCGTGGGGCGCGCCCGGAGGGCCCCGCTGCCGCAGAGTCCCCGCTGGGTGCGCGTCCCGCGGGACGCGGCTCGCCGTGTGCCTCGCCGCGGGTGTAAGGTTCGTGCTGGCGTTCAGTGATTTATGGAGAAAATTCACCCACGTCACCCACTTCTGGGAACAGCTGTTCCCCAGCTCGCCGGGTGCTGGCGGAATCTCGGTGCGCTCGGTCCGTGCGCTGCTCAGCGCGCCCGCCGTGCTTTTCACCTGTCTCTGTCTCCCTTCCGAAGCCGTCAGTGCTCTCCCCTGAACTCACGCCTGAACTTTTGGACTTTTACGGACATTTTTTGTGGTCGTGTTTTAATGATGGGTTGTACTGTTCGCTTCCGTATGGAAGGAGGGCTGGGGTAGTACTATAATTTTTGGTGCTACTGTAGCAAATGGAAACTTGGAATACCAGTCATGCAAGTGTGAAATACCATTATGGTATGTAAAGGGTTGGAAATTTCTGTCATTCCAGCTAAGGATCTGTAAATACAGATATTTATGCCCCTTTTTCTTTGTTACCAAAAGTTACTTTGCTCTTTATTCATCACATATAATTCCTACTAAAGCAAAACATTTATTGTTGTCAAGGGATGACTTTTTCAGAAGTCTTTTCAGTATCTTGGGGGGAAAAAATCCAAGAAAGTTCAGGTGCACTTTGAGAAACTCTTTAGTTACTGTTGGTTAAGGTGGGGGTTTTTTTTACTGGAACTGGAATTGTTATTTTTAGTTTCAGTTCGGGAAAAGTGGAAGTGAAACTTTCAGGACTCAAAAGACTGGGATTGTCAAGCTCTTACTTGGTGTGGGATACTCCAGTCTTAAAAATCCCTGCTCATCTAAAAGCTTCTTGCTCCTTGTATGTGAGTCTTGATAAGTCCTTTGTTTTTGTGTCTCTGTGTATGCTGTGTCTGGTATTAGCTGGAATCACAGCATTGGTTTGGTTCTTGTGAAATGTTAAGGGAAAAGGAGATTTCATCTTGGCTGAGCAGATGGTTGGAATTCTTTTCAGAAGTGGCTGGCCAGGATGATAAACGGGCAGTTTGGAGCTTTATTAATAATCTTACACTTGTCTTTTGTGGGTTGTCTGAAATTTGTGAAAGCTAAGTAGGATGAGAAATTACATTTCAAAATGTTCAGAAATGGATAAGATTTATTTTTGGAGAATGCCTCTGTGGCATTCCCCGAACATTTACAGTGTCATCAGTTATGATTTACAAGGTTAGCAGGTTCAGGGAAGCCCAGGAAATGCAATTTTTTCCTGAAGCCAAGTTATCTTCCTGGTGTTGTGTTAGCTAGTTTATTGCCTACTTTATGGCTTTCCTGTATTTACTTTGCTGTCCACACCTTCAAGGAGCAGAGGTTTTCAAGTTAATAAAAGTGGAAACTTTCAATGTAATTTGGTATAGTGGAAGTTACGTGTCTTGATTAAACCTCCAAAGTTATTTTATGTGCAAAGAAAATGTAGAAGCTGTCCTGTGCCTTTGAGTCTGTGTGTCGCTGCAGTCTCTCAGACAAATTCCCAGTGTCCTTTAATAGTCTCTGAAGCATTCCATGCATGGAAAGAATAATGTGTGACAATTGTATCACCCAAAGAGATTGTACACCAGTGATTGTTGTGTGAGAATGGTATTAATTGATGTCTGCAGTGGAATTTTTTTTAACAACTTTTTACTGTTACATTCTTAACATTAATTCTTCTGATTTTTCAAGGTTGTTTTGCTACCTCTCCAATACTCGTGCTCAATGCTGCTTTCCTCTTGTGTGATACGATATCTATGGATCATTCTGTTCACATGAGTTAAAATTCAGTGTTATGCAACAGCTCTGTAGTACTCTCGTGTTTCTACTGCCACGGAGACACTCCCTGATGCAATTGAGTAGTAACAACTGTAGTTTTGGGGATGGAAAAAAAATTGCAATTAGGGAGAAGGGCGATCCCTTAGCCTGTTTTCCTAAAGCAACAAGGAAAACGGGTCAGATGTACATGTATCCATTGGCCGTTCTCCCTCAATGTTTTTTGAATCCATTGATTGGTATTAATTAATCAATTAATTTGACAATGGGCAGCTGCCTCTTGCACACCATTGGCAGGCTTAGCAAAGATGGGCTGGAGCTGTGCAGGAGGATGGGGATACTGAAGTGCTTGGGAAAACAAGATGCAGCACTTAGGAGGTACCAGGAAATATTTCAGCGGGAGTGTTTAATAAATTGAAGGAATTGCAGGACAGGTGGAACAGAAGATGCAGAATGGAAATCACAGAAAACCAGATTCTGTAGATTTACTGTTCTTTTAGTTGTGATATCAATTAAACTGAAGCAGACTGTTATATAGACAGCTGTCACTGATTCCTTTTGCTTGAAAAAAGTGATCCACAGCTACACTGCCTTCCAAGACAGCGTTATCATAGTCATTTGCTCAGCACAGCCCATGAAGCTGATGTGGGACGCTGGGAATGGGACAGTGAGCCTGCCAAACGCTATAATTTCAAGTATTTAATGTCTGTGCCAGGATTGCTTAAAAAAATTTTGGCTGTTAACCTTATCAATGCTGAGCTGGTCCCAACATTCACAAGCAGTGTTTGCCACTTCTCCTTGCCAAAATTAGCTTGTATGGGTGCTGTAATATTTGTTGTATTTGTGTGTAAGTTTGGGCAACTTCCCTTTTAGATTGGTTTACAGATGTGGTTGGAAAGCACTTATATTGTTTCAGATACACTGACTTGCTTCCCATTAGCAGCCTGGTGTGTGAATAATGGTCATAATAACCATAATAATACATTGCAAATTGAGTGTTGTTTTTCCTCGCAAAAGATCTTTTCTTTGAGATATAGTTTCATTTCTACCCAGATCATTCTTGTAATTTCTTTTTTTTTTTTTTTTTTTTTGCCTTCTCCCTCATTGGTTCATGTATACAAAATTCACACTGTGGGAAGACTTATGTCTTAGATTTCCACTGTTAATGAACGTAACCGTTTCAAACTATTTCATGTGTATAAACATGTGAAGTTCTGTACTGATAAACATCAGTAAATATTTCGGAGCATTAAAAGGTTATAGTCAAATGAGCTGTGTGAGCTGAAGCTGAGTCTTATTCAGCTGTGTAAGGCAAACTTATAAGGTTGAGTTATAAACCATTATTTCCTTAGTATTTCTTATTTGTACTAAGCAATTACATGGATAGCCCTTGATAAGGGTTTATACTTTGCATGGATCTGTCTTCTTTTGTTCGTAGATTTTAAATATCTTTTGTGAATTTTGATTTTAAATTTTTTTTGTTAAGAGTTGAATGCAAACATGCTTGATATCTAGCTGCAACTTTGCTGTCGTATTGAGTTGCTGTTGGGTATTTTAATAATTGATTTCCATATACAAAATGGTTCAAAGTTTTAACTAATGGTATTTGGAAAGACTTTAATTGTGCCACCCTCACATCCTCTCCTACCCATCACTTTCCCATCTCCTTTCATTCCCGCCTTTCCAAGAGTTGTGTTCTGTGAGCACCTCCATGGTTTGGGAACTCCTCATGCAGGAGATATTCTGCCAGTGTGAGAAGTTACACTTCTGGGATTTGGGAGCAGGGACAGGTGCTCTCCTACTGCCTCTCTCATTTTACTGCACATGACCTTGGTTCAAATTACCTTGCTGGCTGACTACCTTGATGGGATATTGCCTTCATGTTTATACAGTACTTTGAACACAAATGGAGCTACAAACACTGAATCATGGTAGGAAAATGTGAATGCTAGGTTTTGCCTAATGGTAGTGCTAGCCCAGTGCCATAACCTCAGAGTGCTTTGCACCTGCTGGCTTGCACAGGGCTTGCTGTTCCAGTGAGCATTCCCACTAGCTTACTGAGCTTTCCTCTGTGTCCCTGTGTTTGTCAAGATGAGACATAACTGAACCTTCTTTGCCTATATACCAAAGAAATCATGAAATTAAAAAATTGTGAGAGAGGGGCATGATCTGATGTCCTTCCCGTTTGTTTGTGTAGATTTTACTCATTTTAAATATTATTTGTGTGCTTGAGGAGAGAAAGAGGCATGGGAGAAGTATGGGAATATACAGCAGCAGCTGAAATTTTGAGTTTCTACACCAAGTAGGAGGAACTGAGCATTGTGCTGGGAGCCTGCATGCAAGCAGCACCCCTGCAAAGATGTAACTACAGGCACAAGTTCAATAGACATATTCACAGCCTTTCCACAGTGTATAAAATGAATCTTATTTCATTATTAGCAGAATGAGTGTTTTAGCAGCGTGGAAAAAAGAGTGACTGATTAGGTTTGCTCTGTGTGAGGGATTTTCTCCAATTTTGGTAGGTTATATTCTTAATGAAAAAGACCTGTGTTCTTGTACTTATAACTCTTTGAAAGATGTCTTTAAAAATTTATGGCAACATGAACATAATCCTGTTAACAGGAAATACATAGTTATTTTGTAGCTTGTATTAAATCTAATTTTCTCCAATTTCTTAGCCAGAGGTAATTTACAGGGGGAGATATATATTATAAGGATATATTTTGGTCATGGGATCTCCTTCTTTTAATGCTGACCAAATGTCCTGTGCCTCTCTTTACAGCTTCCAACTACAGTTTTATTCTGAGCATTAGTGAAGAGGAAGCCAGGGTGAAGGCTCTGAACGAGTACCTGAGCACTCGTAGTTATATCCAGGGGTTCACATTTTCACATGCAGATGTGGAGGTGTTCAGAAAGTTTTCGGGGCCACCTGTGGACCAGTATATCCATGTTGTCCGGTGGTACAGACACATAGAAGCAATCTATGATGGCAGCAGTGAAAAAAATGAGCCTTGTAAACTTCAAACAAGTGAGTAATATGAAACTGGTGGGCAGGTTGTAGACTAGCTGACATTGTATTGGTTGTTATTGCTGAGAATTCCAAGAAGTTCCCTTTCATACTTTCTTGCACGCCTTAAAATTTACAGTATCAATTTGTATTCGAAGTAGTAACATTATTCTTGCATACAGTTACTGTGTAATTGATGGATCCTGACCTATTTAGATGTAAAAGCTGTTAGCAATTTTTTTATGTTAAAATTCCTTAGTGTACAGAATTTGATTATATGCATTTTCTTTAAAAAGCTGACTATCTTCTGGTTTCTGAAAGAATATGTGGCTTTGGGCTTTTTCCTGCAAATACCAAGATTTGCCCAGTCTACTTTTTTTCCTTGCAAAGTTAACCAAATAGTTGTTGTATAATATACAAATCCACAATAAAATAAACTGAATACTTCCTCTTATGATTGTTATTAACACTGAACTTCACAAAGAATGTCTGGGATTCTTTTTGAGCCCTGGTAATTTAGGCATGCTGATGATTTGAGGAAGTATTAACTGGTTAATCTAGACCATTGTGTAAGCATGGGCAGGCATTTTTGGGAGCTGCATCACTCTCCTGAGTTGTTTCCCAATGAGCTAGTCTAATTTAATTGCTTTATAGTGAGATCCTTGCTCAAGGAGTCATGAAATAATGAAAAATAACAACGCAGAGCTGTTGTATAGTGCTTGCAATACCTACAAATGAATGCATGTCTGTCATTCTTGCTGATGGTTGTTAACTATTATTACTCCAGTGCCATCTTCTCACAACCTCACACCATTTGTGTTCTCAACTCCTAACAGACCAGCAGTTAAAATCTGACTGCTGTGAGTAAATTCTGTGTGTTGTGTGTGCCTGCATGTGTTTGTGCTGGTTATTATTTCCTTCCAGCAGAGAAGGGATCTCAGCTGCACCCCTGGCTCTGATAGCAGATTTATCCACTAACTGCAGATTGTCTGTAGACTTCCATGGATCAGGGTGGAGCAGTAAGAGAAAACGTTTCCATTTTTCTGACCATGAAATCTTTACTGTTAAATCTCTCTTTCTGACGGGTTATATCATCATGATTGGTGCATGTGTTTCAGGAATCGTGGAATGGTGTTCTGCAATGTTCACCATGAAAATAACACACAAATCTGCCAATACTTCTTAGGCCTTGAATACTTCATTGCTGTTATTTTTGGTGTACCAGGAAACTCCTTTGTGGATTAGAGCACATGAACTTCAATTCAATCCAGAGGAAAGGCTGTAGGCTGGCAGAGGTGTATTTGACCAGACTAACCAATGTTTTACCTGCCTGTTACTTTGCCCTCGGCATCTGTAAAGTGGATAAAATCTGACACCTAACTCACAAGCTGAGAAATATGGGCTGTAGTATCTGGGTTTTTCCTTATGTTCATGTGGTTGTAACTGAAGAAAGCTTTACAGATTTATCTTTTATTAGACTCACCCACACAGGCTTCTTTCCCCGAGGGAAGTGTTGGCCACAATTAAGCATGCCAGAGTAATCTTTGTAAATCAAAGAGTAAACAAATCCATGCCTTGCTGTATGACCCATGTTATGGAGAGACTGCTCTTGAACTTGAGGTGTTCTCTTCAGGAGTACCTCATGCAATGAAATGTTTAGAATGGACACATATTTCCATGGATTCATAGCATGGAAATGAAATTAGTCCCTTTGTGAGGCAGAGTACTACACTTAACATATTTTTTTCTTATTTGGGCAGTTACTCAAAAAAGAAAGGTGAAGAGATTACATTTTTTATGCCATGCATGTTTGTATTACTTGAAGGTTTTCAACCAAAATACGTATATGAAGATATTGAGGGGAACAGAGTTGATGAGAAGCACCCTGAGACATGGGATAAGAAAGGCAATTTTGTTGTCAAAACAAATATTTTTTTAGAATATTTTAATTGCAGTTAAAATGCATACCATGAGAATTCCTAAAGATAGTGCTGTGTGTATTAAGCTGGCAAACTTGCTGTATTTTTGAATTTCTTGGTTTTGCTTTCATTCCTAGTTAATTTCATAATTGCTTTTAACATCATTACAGCTGTAAGCAGCCCAGTACACAGCAAACTGCAACTAACTGCAACTCTGACAAATCACATGCCCATACTTCTCTTTGAAAAAAACCCATGAGTTTTAATAGCTATGTTGCTTCTTACAAATCTAGGAGAAAACAAATGCACAAATATTGTCACTAATATTACCCAGGTTTTATCTATTCTCTTTAATGACAAAATGTAGACCTCTTGCTGAGCTGGAGCATATTTGTGGTAAATGAGTGTGTTCAGAAATGCCTTGTGTACATAGCAGCAATGCATGATAAAAAGCTGAGGTTTTTTCTAAGCTTTTCTGTCAGCTCTCCCTCTCACCCTGAATGCACATACTCTGTCAATATTGGCTCTAGAGACCACCTCTGGACTCTGGAGATATTTTGCAAATTCTGTGTGAAATCTGTGATGTGTCATCACGGTAAAATCAGTGGTGTTGCAGATAGCCAGGACTGCCGTAACATTTCATTAATGATTCATTGAATTTCAAAACTTAATGTAATACTTTACCTGAATCACATGCTCTTACATGTGTACGCTCTTCCTCACTGCTACTTGGATCAATAGCTAATAGGAATGGCAAGTTAGAGAGTAGAAAATAAACTAGATTGAAACAATTTACTTTGGTTTTGGTGGCTTTGTAGGAGGTTCTAACAGAAGTAGTTGAATTAGTAGGATTGAAACTACTTTCTCCATTTAGATGTGGAGGTTTTTTCCTTCTGAAATAATGATAAGGAAAAAATGTTATGTTACAAACCTGTTTGTGAAAGGGGTCTTTTCAGTTTTCTTTAAACAACCTTTTCTCTTAGGTAAAGGCAAACGTGTGCAGCCCCCCTGGTCTCCCCCTGAAGGGACAAAACATTCCAGGCTCTGCCTCTACAACAGCCTGACTCGCAGCAAGGTGAGTAAATGAAAGTAGAGATTTCCCTAGAAACACAAATAGAGCGGTCATCAGATGCTTGTTTCTGAAGTGTTTGCTCTGTCAATAGTCAGTCTCTGGGTTGTATTTTGTGGAATGTAAATAAGCACGGGCCAGGAACTGTGTGCCAGTCAATTGCATTTGCTGAGCAAGTGGAATACTATATACACTAGTATATATACACACTACAAGTGTGTGTCTCTTTGTGCATATTGCATAATGTTCAGTTCCCAGTTTCAAGTTGTCATGCAAAATAGCCTGGCATTCAACTGTAATACACATAAGTGTAGGCAGTATAAGCAGAATAAAATCAGTTTTGTTATTCAGGTGTTTTCTGTGTAAAAAAAGTTTCACCAATTATATAGTTGTAATATACAAAGTGTAAAACTTCTTGTGGTCTTATTTGAAAGTCCTTTGGGAAAGAGGAAATATTAAGATTATTAATTTTACATGGAATCTAGTATTCTAGTATCTGTGAACTGATTATAACTTGTAACCTTTTTCAATGCAAAAGAAAATTTTCACTAGCAGCTGGAATAGTGTCCTGCTTAGTCCAGGTTTTTGTAACCTGATATCTTGATTGATGAGAATGCATAAGAACATAAGCTGCCACTCCCCATTATCTCTCTTACATGAAAAAGCTAGTGGTGATCTTTACTCATGGTAAAGTTGGGAATGGAATAACTATTTTGATTTTTGTAATTATAATCCTTGTTTTCCTGTTCTGATCTCTAAATGGGTGTTACTGGCCTGTGGTCATGTCTTCAATTTCTTCTGACCATTGTACCTTCCCTTTCAATTAAGGAAGTGTTTCAGCCTCAGAATGGAAAAAAGGTCTTGTGGTATTGCTGTGGTCCAACAGTTTATGATGCTTCTCACATGGGACATGCCAGGTACTTCATTCCTTACTCTGATATAGGTGGTAACAGTGCCTAGTGGAAGCAAAAGATTATTAGAAGAAGGTGTTATTTAGATGAGTGTATTAATAGAAAATGGTCTCTCTTGTCTCAATGCTTGCAATTTAAGATTAAAAACACGTTATAGTAATTTATCATTGTGGGATTAAAAACTTACTGATAGATGGGGGCAAAGTAGAACTTCTGCACAGTTATTGATTGAGGTTAAAATGGTTTGTGCACAGAAGAGACACCAGTGTTTACTAAAAACACCCCTGTATCTTTTTGGTTTTAGGTCCTACATATCATTTGATATCCTGAGAAGAATCTTGAGGGATTATTTTAAATATGATGTTTTCTATTGTATGAATATTACAGATATTGATGATAAGGTAAGGGTTTTTTTAAAATTGTAATCTAAAATGCTGAACTTTTAGAATGGAAGTCAGAGAGTCACCTGTAATAGCTACTTGATAAGCCAAGATAAATCTTACACTTATTAACAGAGACATACTTTTTGTGCACAGAGGCATTGATTTTCTCAGTTTTGTAGCATTCCTCTAGTAGCAAACCCTGTATTGCTGTGTAATAATGAATGTTGTCACAAATAATGAAGACTAAGTATTTTAAAGAGGTAATTTATTTACCTGTTGAGGTAATTAACTGACCCCATTGAGGTAGCTCATTAACTATGTATGGTGTGTTTGATTTGTGTTATTGCATGCAATTCTTGTAGCTTGTTAAATTTATAGGGACATGCCTTTTGTACATAGTGGATCTTATCTGCATTTTGTATGTGTCACTTCACAGAAGTAATTTCGTCTTTCTGATTTGTAGATCATCAAGAGAGCAAGACAAAATCACCTTTTTGAACGATATAGAGAGAACAAATCAACACCAGATCAGCTACTTGAAGATGTTAGAACTGCCTCAGAGGTGGGTGTGCTAATCTCTGCTTGTGTTTTAGGTTCTCACTCAAAGCATCTAAAGAATGCTTCAGACTTTGCTACCTCCTCAAACTTTCCTTCTTTTAGTTCTGGTACCGTACACATTAGAAATGTTCTTTGAACTGCACATCACTTTGATTTTTACATTGTTTTAGACTTGACAAATTCTTTAAAAGGCATTTCTGATTTCTGTCATCTTAGAACTTACTTGTGAGTGCATCTATTTCTGAAAGAGCATTGAGCATTTGCTTTTAAAATAATCCTTTCAAAGAGTTTTAAATGGTGGTCTGTCCATAATCTTTTAAAGCTTGGGAGGTTTTCCTTTTGTACCATTGATGACCTTGGAAAGAAAAGGCTCAAAAGCTTTTAGGATTTAGTAAATTGTGTATTCAGGACTGAAGGTGAGAGAAGGTGACTCTCTGGTGATTTTCAGAACTACAGATCACAAAGGGATTATCATTCTAATGAATTGAATACAGGCCTGGGAATAGGAGGTCTGGAAATTTTGGTCAACTATCTTTGCCTGACATACTCCCTAAACATTGCATTTAATCTCTCCCTCTGTCACATTAAAGCTTGTCCTTTTCAAATTTGTGGTAATCAACTGCACGGTTAAGGTGATTAGCTGCATAGAAAATGAAAACAGCAGTAATTGTGATGATGTAGTGATTTATGAAGTCTTTCTAAAAAATTGATTTAGATGTGAGCTAAAAATCTTGTGATTGTACCTTTATTTCTAATGAGGAGCATATTTCATGTTTAAGTAGTTGCTACCAAAGCTTTTTGTGTGGTATAATGTCTTATTCATCACCAGCAAGGTACTCTGTGACTAAGATAATATTCTGTGTATGGAGCATAGTGCTACTGTACTACAGCTGATTTTTTTATTTTTAATTGTAGCCCTTTTCAGTTAAACTAAATGAAACAACAGACCCGGATAAAAAGCAAATGTTGGAAAGAATTCAAAATGCAGTGAAGTCTGCTTTTGACCCTCTACAAGAAGCTGTCCAAGCAAAGCACCCTGCTGAAGAGATCAACAGATGTTATGAGGTAAGTTTGAGCTCCTTTTTGTATTTTATATTTGACTTGTAATTGTTAGGAGGTTTAAAGATAATTTGTAGCTCATAGTAATTCCCTGAGACATTAAGAAACCTTTAGTTCATAAAAAGAGGAATTGTGCGACTGAGAACTTTTTAGTACTTTGCATTCAATACAGGAAATTTCATTCTTCATTTCAACTACAGGATGGTGTTTTTATCAATGACTTTTAACCTTTCCAATGAGGATTTTGCTCTTGCATGTACTTAGACTTTCTCTTTGACTTTTTTGTCTTGATTAATTAGTTTCATTATAGGTTACTGAACATGCATTTCTGACATTCCACTACTGGTGGCAGTTTTCTACACAAGTGTTTCTGTCTCTGATCATAGAGGAAAATACCTCCCACAATGTTGCTCAGGATTATTTTTATTAAAAGCAATTAAATTCAGTGACAAATAATTGTGTTGACTTTATTGGATTTGGTTATGTCCCAGCAATCAGGTCAGTCAGTATAACTATTTGTAGTAGTTATTTTCTTTTAGTAGGTTATTTCCATTTTCATCTTCTCTTGCTTTCAGATTATTTGTGATAAGTACTGTTGGGTACACGTGGCTATGTGCTCCCTTATTGGAAAGACCCTGTCTCTAAATAACGGGGTTTTTTTAAAAGGCCCAGCTATTCTAATATCAAATGCTTTTATAAAAGTGTATACTGACCTAATGGAATTTTAAAAAACCCTGAAATCTAAGCAATCGTACCTTCTGCATTATATCCCAGTGTCAGAAATAGAAATCCTTTAATATAAGACTAAAAGGTATCCTTGCTGTTGTTCAAATTCGTTTTTCAGGCACTTTTTCACAATGCACACAGTAAGGCTTCTGTTAGATTATCCAATAACAGTGGGGGAACAGAAAATGTAATACAGCTGCAGGTGCCATCTGGTGTCTACAGTGCAAGTTCCAGATGCCTGTTTAAGTGATCAGTATCAAAACACATACCACTTAACAGTTTATCTTCCTTACTCTGATTGTTTCATCTGTATGTATGAAGGATGACATGATAAGAATTTGGTAGAAGTCTGGATTACTCTGTATTCGCAACTAAGTGTGTCATTGCTTAAGGAATAAGACATTTGCAAACCTCTGTTCAGCATGAGATCTTTCTGCACGATTTATCAGGGAAAGTCTTAGATCAGTTGCTCTTATCATTATTGTTTTCTAGACACTGTTGGAAGAAGCCAAAGATTTGCTGTCTGACTGGTTGGACACAAAATTTGGCAGTCAGGTGACTGACAATTCCATATTCTCAAAGCTCCCCAAATTCTGGGAAGCGGAATTTCATAAAGATATGGAAGCACTCAACGTAAGTAAATAAACTGTTTTCCCTTCTAAAAATGTATGTACCATGCCTTATAGTACCCAGAAGACAATTTAGCTCCATATTAACTTTCAAGAATCTCATATTTCAGCTTCATTGATAAAGTATTTCCTTTAATATTAGTAGATAGGTGTTAAATTAGCACCTGCTGTATTTCCATCCCAACAATCTTCAATCTGTTGTGGTTGTTGCACATCACTTGATTGGTGATCAGGTTTGAGGTGTACTCTCCATGCCATCCCCTTGGTGCAACATGAGCAAATAATCATAAACTGGTCCAAAAGTTTGAGCTGGAATCTGTTGGGTGCGCTAGAGATTCCTGCTAACCTCGGCATTTAGACTAACTGCTTAAGAGTCTTCAACCATTAAGAAATTATGTGATGGTAACTACCAAGAAGAGATTTGTTTGTTAAAGATGAAATTCTATGTCACAGGCAGTGGTTCAGTCAGTGAAGGTTGATTTATTTACCTGCAAATCAGAGGGAATTGCTGTCAGAAGAGCTGGCATCCCCTTAAAGACTGAGGAAAAAGTGACCACAGCTCATTGTTTCAGAGCAAAAAGCTTGAAATAGGAGTGCTAGATTTTGTTATAACTTGCTTTTGAGCAAAATTGTAACCAATACATAACATATATGTTTAGCATATATTTCCATATATATTTATAATTCTACTTTTTATCTCTAGGTTTTACCTCCGGATGTTTTAACACGGGTTAGTGAATATGTACCAGAAATTGTGGATTTTGTGAAGAAGATTGTGGATAATGGTTATGGGTAAGTTTGCTAGTGGATGCCAGAATGATTGCTTTCAGCATTTAGCTTTGAGCTGTTTTCTCTGTTTTTATCTGCAACAGTAGTGTTTGCCAGAAGCAGTTTTTTATCAAATAAGAAAATTCAGGTTTCTTTGCAAAAGAGCTGTTATTTTTCACCTGATTTGCTTCTTATGGTGTACTATAGGTTGAAATCCTTGTTAATTAAAATAAAGTCTAAGTCCCATTCACTTGAATGGTGTTTGATTCCTGGTCTTCATCAAAAATTGTCAAAAATTGACACATGACAGAAATCGGTTGCAAATAACAGAATTTTTTAAAATAGTAGTTCTTGTGACTGTTTCCTGATACTTCTCAAAAGCTTAATAATACTTGTTTTCTCTTCAATAAGTTTATTACAACTTCCAATGATTTGTCAGAAGTCTTCATATGGTGAGACCTTAAAACTTAGGCTCACCTAGGTCATATTTACAATACTGAGCAGTACCACAGTGTGAGAGGAGTTACTGGCAAACTTCTAACAGTGGTTTTGGGGATAAAATTCACTGAAGTTGTGGTAGAAAGTTAGCTCAATAATGTACTGTAACTTTTCAGGTATGTGTCCAATGGATCCGTATACTTTGATACTATGAAGTTTGATGCCAGTGAAAAACACTCCTATGCTAAGTTGGTGCCTGAAGCTGTAGGTGATCAGAAAGCTCTTCAAGAGGGCGAAGGTAAAGATTTGCTCAAGTTGCTCAAGAAACTGATGATGTCTTGACCTCTTCAATTGCTTTTACTGATGTTTGGATCAGTCACAGAGCTTGATGATTTACCTGCTGCACTTCCTTTAACAATTTCTTTGCCAGTTTTGTAGCTTGAGCTTCCTTAAAGTTTTTAATTGGAAAATACCAAGAAATTATATTAATCCTAGGATGGTTTGGGGTTGCATTTTTGTTTGTGAGGTGGTTTTTGGTCAGAATTGTGAATAACGCAGCCACTTGGCCATAGCCTAGTTATTTGCCTGTTCATCTGGCTCAGAGTAAGAGCAAAGACTTGAACCTGGGTCTTCCACATGCCAGGCACAAGTCCTCCACATCAGGCTGGGGTTATTTCATGACAAATATTTGGGTTCCTCTTTCATACTGAGAGCTCTTATTTTAACTTTGTTCTGTTGAACCAAATCCAAACATAGATTTTATTTTTTTTAATAGAGCTATAGCACAGGATTAACTTAAAATGCTCGGTAAATGGGACTCATTAGTTATCTGCTCCTAAAGTTGTACAGTTTTAGCAAATCATGCAGAAAGTCTATAAAAAGAATATTAAAAAGTTTTAATATAATAATCCTACCAGGTGAAATCAGGACACCTACAGAGCAGTTGGGTAACAGAAGAGTAAATGTAGGTATTGAACAAATACCAACCTTCTGTGCAGCAGCTGAGATTAGGGGAAGAAATATGTACCTGGTAAGAGAATGTAGGTGAATCTCATGTCAAAACTTACAAAGTAGTGTAGTATCAGCTACAAGTGTCAGGTACTTGTCAATCAACATTAGCCAAAAACCCCAAAGGATTATCAAGGTTAATAATGAGGGTTTTTGAGGGTTCAGTGATTTGGGGGTTTGTATTTTGGGGTTTTCTAATTTATTTTCTTTTCTAAGATTCTCTTAATGTGAGATACAGGAAAAATCAGTAATGGTGGTGTAAAATGTGTACATTTACATTTCTCTTTTGAAAGGTGACCTGAGCATCTCAGCTGATCGCTTAAGTGAGAAGCATTCTCCAAATGATTTTGCTTTATGGAAGTCCTCCAAACCAGGAGAGCCCTCATGGGACTCTCCATGGGGAAAGGTAAGGGAGGACATTATAATCAGGATTTGGATTTTCTTCACTTATTTAAATAGCATAATTACACAAGTTTTTTTGCCTCACGTTTTATTAAGACTGTAAAAAATGTGGAGATTATGTATTCAGTCATAAAGATTCTGTGGTTAGTGTTTATTTAATAATCTAGCATGTGTATCAGTCTGTTTGATACTTTTTACGCTGAAGTTTGCATGCAGGCTCAGCATGGCTGCTACTTGGGGTTTGTCCTCTGTTAATTGACAAGCTTTATCTGCAGTGAATTCTGTTTCCTTTTTTTTTCCCTTGTGATCAAAAATATTAATGTAGCTTTTACAAGAACAGTAAGCAAGATAATTAGAACATTACAGATGTATTGTTAGGTTGGATCTTTAAATGCAACAGTTTCCTTTTGTGAGACTGAGAATCTTCTCTTAGTAAGAGCATGAGGGAATGAGACAGAGGCAGAAGAGGAAGACAGTTGCTAGTAACCAAGTAATGCCTTTTTGTTAACAGGGTCGTCCAGGTTGGCACATTGAATGTTCTGCCATGGGTGGATCCGTTCTAGGAGAGTCCATGGACATTCATGGAGGAGGCTTTGATCTCCGATTTCCTCACCATGACAATGAACTGGCACAGTCTGAGGTGAGCCAACTGACCTTTCTGCAGAGATAAACCAACATGCTTTGCTTTCACTGCAACTTACAGAAATCCATAATTCAGTTTTTTAAACTTGATATGTGTTTTCTGTAAACACGGTTTGGTTCCTAGGATTTTATTCTCTTAAGTTTTCCTATTTCAGGATATGGATGTAAACAGTGTTGAGTCTTTGGTTTTGCTTTTTTCCTGCAGGCGTACTTCGAAAATGATCACTGGGTTCGGTATTTTCTGCATACTGGTCACTTAACAATTGCTGGCTGCAAAATGTCCAAATCTTTGAAGAATTTCATTACCATAAAAGATGCACTGAAGAAACACACAGGTAAAAATTATTTTGGAATGGGAATGTTTTTGGTGTACTTTGAGTGGTGACTGCAATAAATTTTTTATTTAGGGTAACTTCAAATGTCTTCTTTCCCGGCTTCCTTCTGATCCTTGTTGGTATTTATCAGTATGGATGGCAGTGGTTTTCCTTTTTTGGTAGATTTAATGATAGTAAGAGCTTTAAAGATTATGTTCTTACTACTCCACTGCAGTATTGGAGTCCATGAAAATGTTTTAGCTTATAAAAACTTTCCTTGTTTATTTTAAACCTCCTAATAGCACGACAGTTACGGCTGGCTTTCCTCATGCACTCTTGGAAGGATACACTGGATTATTCGAATAACACTATGGAGTCAGCTATTCAGTATGAAAAGTTTATGAATGTAAGTTTTCCATTTCTTCTCCAGCTTTCTAATCTTTGTGTTGCCATGTTATGTTTCAAGTAATAGAACTCCAAGGGTATGTAGGCCATATTCCCAGACTGTTTGCTTTCTGAATTAATCTGGGATGGCACAGTGCTTATTTAGCTACCATTGAACTCTCAAGTCCTATAAATTCCATAGACTGCTACATTTCTCTGCAGCTGGATGCTCTCTCCAAGTTTTGACATCTCTGAGCAGCTTGACACTTAGACACGAGATCAGTTTCTCAGTTGCTTATAGAACTCAGTCCAACAGACTCCCTTACATTTCAGCTAGGTCAGACTCTACACGAACGTAGCCAGAGGGGAAAAGAATATCGTTCCCTCTTTGTCTCCTCACCACAAACACTGAGCCTTTGCCTCTGTGCCTTGCAGGCGTGCAAGAGGTTAGGCACAATTCCTGTCCCTGGTTGGTTTGGAGGTTGTTGATCTTGGTCTCTCCAGCTGAAGCTGTTCTGCTTTTTATGTAAAATGTTTGGTTTGGGCCATGGATTAGGTTAAAATGTCTTTGTACTGAGCTGGATGCCTGTTTAAAATGGAGCCATTTTATTCTTCAGCTTCCATTGCTAGCAGCACACTTTAAACCTGTCATAAGAACCATTGCCTAAACATTTTTAAAAGGTTTTTTATGTGAGCAGCTAGGTTAGAATATCGTAGGGTATCTGTAGTAACAGAGCAAGAGATAAAAATGAGTTGTAGTCCAACTGTGATTGAGAGTTATGTGAAATGATTTTATTGGGTTTTATTGTCTTGAGAAACATCATTAGATCCTGGCTGAAGCAGTGTTGAACCCATAAAGTTTAGGAGTCTCATTAAGAAATACTGCCCTTTCATGGCAAGTATTGCTTATGTGTAATTGAAAATGACTTCTAGCTATATTCTTCTTTTTACAGGAGTTCTTTTTGAATGTGAAGGATATTCTTCGAGCTCCCACTGATGTGACAGGCCAGTTTCAGAAATGGGAAAATCAGGAAGCAGAGCTGAACAAAAAGTGAGTGGAGCATTCCTACTTCTCTCTGAATTATGTTGCTTCATGTTTAATTCTTTTTTCCTTACAATATAACTTACAATGTATATAGTGATATCTATGTCTGTAGCATTCCCATGTAACATCCCAATTCTTCACAAACAATCATTTTCATCTTGGGACAGCTTTATGAAGTATAGATGAAATTGTTAATTTCTCTTAGGTTAAATACACTGGCATACCTCATTGCCATGTTTGTGAAGGGAAAGAACTTTTTTGTTAGATAGCTGTAATTTTCTTTACTATGTGAAATCTTGTCTTCTCTCTAAGGAGTGACCAATGATTCACAGTGGTTACAGCTGGAAAAACAGTGTTTTACATATTTGAAAGTATCATAAGCTATCTGAGACAAATAGAAGTTAAATGACCTGACTAAACCCACAAAAGATCAGTGCTTGAAAGTATGTTGTTGAGACAGTGATACCAATTTTGCAGTCTTTTGACTTTTATTACAAAACTACCATTATTACTTGTAATGCAAAAAGCTTCCTAAATTACTTTTGTTTTGTCTGAAATTTAAAATAGAAGCATCTTACATTGCGGTGCTAAAATGGTTTCCTAATTCAGTTCACTGTTGTGGTCACTAATGTTATACTGAAGGATTAAGTGCAGATGTTTCTGTGTAGTGGTATGCTCTGAAAACTTTATCTTCAACTTGAGGTTGGTGGAGATAACCCCTTTTTTAAAAAGGTGGGTGATAATAAGTAATAGGTCAAAAGGAAGGGATGAAGAAGTGGGAGGAATAGAAGATATGCTTAATGGATATTTGGTTTTGTCTCCTTCCTTCTACCACATCTTGTTTTTCTTGGAAAAAATACACTGTTTGAAACCATAAAACCTTTGTGTGATGAAATGGTACTTAATACATTGTATTATTTATTATACCTGTTAACATGTTACTACTGTGACAAAGGTTTGCATGAATTGGTTCCTTTTATCTACTTGTAATATCTTCTTAACAATTCACTTTGTTAACTTACAAATTGGTGCTCCATGCTCCTTCCTGGAAAGATCCTAAACAGAGAACTTGGCTGGTACACAGGGATAGGAGAGCAATACTGTAAAAAAAGAAAAAGTAAGCCCAAGAAGATATTAAATAAGCAATTTATACTGCTTAAAAAAACCCAAAAAACTTCTACAGAAAGGCCACTTGCTGAAAAATTTTTTGGTGTAATTTGTTTGGATAGTTGTTGCCAATTAGATTATCCTGCCTACCTTTGTCCATAGCAGTAAAACAGCAACATCATTATAATGCTTTTTTTCTTACTCATCTGTAAACTTTTCTTACTCATCAAATGTAAACTATGACTAGCAGAAAGTTATCTTAATTTTAGCTCCCCTTACTCTTCTAATAGAGACTCTTCAGAGTACCTTGCAGGGTTTTTGGCATGAGTGGTTAAAAAGAATATTTTCCCTCTCAGTTTTTATGAGAAGAAAGCAGCAATTCATGAAGCACTGTGTGACAATATTGACACCCGCTCTGTCTTAGAAGAAATGCGCTCTTTAGTCAGCCAGAGTAACTCCTATATTGCTGCAAAGAAATCTTCCAGACAGATGCCAAACAGACTTCTTTTAGGAAACATCAGCTCCTATCTCACTCAAATGCTGAAGGTATGTTACAGCAAGGAGTAATGTTGCTATTGCACTGTGCAGTTATAACTTGTGTTTTTGAGTACAGAGGAATCTATACAGTCTTTGTTTAAATCTTACAGGAAAGCAGAGATCTTCCACACATCCCCAAGCCAAAACAACCCTAAACTGCATTATGTGCTGCAGCAGTAACAATTTTGAGTTCTCCATGTTACGTGACGTTTTCAGCTAATGTTTTGTTGAAATAGTGGAGAGGCCCTAATACATTCAAGAAAAATTAGATAGTATAAAATATATGAAGTCAGAATGACAAATCTGACAGCTTTAAAGCTAAATCTGAAAGCCTATACTTTATATGGTGTATCAATTAGAAATCAGAATATCATTGTGAATTCTGGGTTGAAAGCCTAGTATATGTGATTTTGCTTGGTTTTCACATTCCTGTGAATTGATGTATACAATCTTTTCTTTTTCCTTGACCAGATTTTTGGTGCCATAGAAAGTGATGATGCAATTGGTTTTCCTGTTGGAGGGACTAGTCAAAATATAAATGTAAGTGAATGACAAAATACACTAAACAAAATTACTCTATATCGGTTGAGAGCTTAGGTTAAAGTGTTGACATTACTGGTATGTAGCTGAATTTCATTCTTTTTGCTTTTATCTTTTGAATCTGGTGTAATTAATTGGCTTAGGAAGCAGGATTTTTCTTTTACGAGAGTTGGGATTTTTATAGGTTTGTTTGATTTAATGACAGACAAATTGTATAGCAACCAGAAAAAGAATTATCTGGTCTTCTGAATGATGAGTCTGTTTCCTAAACCACATGTGAACTACAGGCAAAACATGCTACAATCTAAAGACTCATTGCTGCAAGTATTTGTACGCTAAGTAGTTTCTAAAATGTAATTATACTGATTAAACTTCTTTGTGGTACACCAGAAACCAGCCTGGAGGCAGCTGGAATTTTATCCACATTTCAATCTCTTCTTCTGATCTCATTTGCAGCCACGGTTTTTATGTGGCTTTCAAAGGCTATTTTGCTTTAGTCACCCAGCAGTTCTGCTGCGATGCAGAATTTTTCTGGAAAAACCTGAGAGGTACCTGATGAAAATGCTGATGGGCTCTGGAATAACTGGAACATTTTCTGGTGCAGGCAGGAGAAATAACTCCATGTGAAAGCTATTAGTACTTTGTGCCAAAAATCTCTTGTGGCTACATCCAGTACTGTTTTTCAAGTATTTTTCTACATTTAAAGGTGTGACCTTGCACATTTCTCTTCCTCCTTAGAAGGAATAAATGGAATATTTCTGGTATAACAAAAAAGGTTAACTTTTTATTTGTTAGAGGAATTGGCAAGTTTGCTCATGGTTGGAAAAATGGGAATGAACACTCATCCAATAATTGCCAATGCAAATACTTACATTCATGTGCTGTGGAAATTTCCATTAATGCTATAATAAGGAAGATGTTCAGTATTGCCTACAAAGCCCACCAATAGTGATTTTTTAAAATTTAGCTCAGAATTATTTTAAATTTCAGAAGAAAGGTAGCACTTTAACACTTAACTTTTTAGGGAAAATTAAAATTAACTTTGCATTTAACACTTCAGGCAGTGTTTCCAATAGATATGCTTTATGGAAGGATTGGTGATAGCTTCAAGTCCTTTCACTCCTTTAAAATAACCCTGCCAAAGGTAGTAGAGTGAGAAAAATCTTGAGCAGAAAAAAACCAAAACAAAACTGTGCTAACACATGTTGTCCACAAAAATTAAGATTTGTTACCCATATGCAACAAACCGGTAATTATACTCTCAAGAGTGACATTGATTATTTGTTTAAGAGTTGTGTAAGCCTGGGTGCTTGGTGGTATTCCACAAATCAAGCACACCAACTATCAAAACTTTTTACTATTTACGCATTTTAGCAAACAAATAACTAGTGTTCATTGGCTACAAGTTAAATGATTATTTTATTATTTGTATTCTGTCCTCTCTTGGTTAATAATTTTCTTGCTTCCCATGCTAATTAGTCTGCATGCTTAGTCTTTCTGTTCTATTGAGTTGGTGGGTTCCTTGGGTTGGTGGTCCCTGACCTGGTATTTGAAATTACCTTTTACCCAGTGGGAGCTGATTCAGCACAGTTGCTGAGTTGGCTTTATGAGTTTCTTCCTTATCTTGGGAGCTCTGCCAAATATCCTTGTGGCATGTAAATTCTTTGTGCCATTTTTTGTGTCCACAATCAGTGGACCATCCTTCTCTCCAAGTTTTGTTAACCTCTCTCAAGGTCTGAGATCATTGTAGCATGTCCAGCCCTAAACCTTAACAAGGCAGTTCTACCAACAAGTAGTTTGTTTTTCTGACACCTGGGCATCACTTAGAGCTTGCATGCTATCTACAGTCTGTTTCAGGGATTAAATCTTCCTTCTTGTTGATTAGGCTTGAAAGGATACAAAAATCAAGCATTAAAGAACATCTTTTCTGAAGAAAGTTATACACATTCCACATTTTGCAACACTGTTAGCACAATCAGAAGAATTTTGTGAGAACATCTCTTACACTCAAGAAGCTTTTCTTTTTATCACCCAAGTCATTACTGGTATTAAGCACTATAATATAAAAATGCATAATATCAAAGTGTTTTGGTTGTTTCATTAAATATTATACTGTCTTTCAGTCCTCCATGCAAATTCTTATTTTTCTTAGCACAAATTAAAGGAGGTGAACTTCCAAGGTTCAGAAATTTCTCATTAATTACAGAAGGCTGTGGGTAGGCCAGTTGTTTCCTTGTTTAAATTAGAGATGAAAGAACCAATTGAGTCAGTATCTCCAAAAAAGGCATAATCCAGTTCAAAAGTGCTGAAAGAAAAGCTTAATTATCATGGATCAGTAATTTACTTGGAAAATGGATATAAGCAATTTGAAGTCTGAAAATCTCAGTTCCATAATATCATTTTCCAAGTGAATTCAGTATTTCTCTCAAGTTAGTTATTGTGGAAATAAAAATCTTTCATCTTGAAATGACTGATAAAGTAGTGACAGTGCCTGCTTTCCCCGTACTACTTTATTTGCATGAAGAGGTATTTCCAGTGCAGAGGGGGAATGGAGATGTGACTGTTCCTCGCATTCCAGAGTCTGTTCCTTGGGCCAGATTTTCAGCACTGGATCTGATGATGAAACTGATTGCAGGGTTCACATTTTTTAAAAGTTCTGACAGAGGTCCTCAGTTCTTTTTGTAGGGGCACTTTTAGAGAATGACAGACTATTGTGTCCCTTAATTGTACAGAAATTTGTCATGGAGATTAAACAGAGAGGAAATATGTGTGCAAATTGTAGAAGAGACAAAAGTTTACTTTTTTTTTTTCTCTTCCCCCACCCTCCAAAGTAATGAAACTTTTAATTTAGGCTTTCCCCCAAGGGCCTGGCTTTTCCTCTTGGGCTTCCAGAGAAGTGTTGGCAGACACTGATCTGTAGTTGTTTTTGTAGCTGTTCACTGCTGTTCACTAACTGCTTGCTGCTGCTATTCACTGTCATTGAGTCCGGTCTCACAGGACTTTTTCTCTGAGATTTCATGCCAAGCGTTTGTTTACACCTAAAATACTTCAACAGTAATCTTTCCTCACTTTTTGTGGGAGAGGGAATTGTGTGAGGAATATAGAGAATTGCACTGTCTATACAATTAGCATAAGCTAAAATCTCAGGAACAGATCTGTGTTCTAATGAAAATTGGTGCTAATATCAGTTTCACATGGTATTATTACCTGATAAACAGCTGGGCCTAAGACAATACAGTACATGAAAGAGCAAATTCGTCTGAGTGCTGTTTTTATCTCTGCACTGCATTACAGCTAGCTGGATTGTGTCATAACCCTGTGGAAGTGATGGATCTAATTGAAAGGATGTGAAAAAGGAATGGGTAGAGGCTGAACCTGACAAGCTGATTTTATCTGCACAAAAGGAAAATTGACAACTAATGCAAATTGTCATTTATCCTTTGACATCAATAGAGAAATGACAATTTTTATTGATACAGATCTGCCCTGAAGGTCAAGCATCCAACAGCACATAAATATGAAGTGAATAGGGAAATATTTTATGTCTAAATGATAATTAGCTAACTGTGGAAATAATGATCCTGCAGATTGAATCTACAGTGATGCCTTACCTCCAAGTTCTGTCTGAGTTCAGAGAAGGAGTGCGACAAATCGCCAGAGAGAAGAAAGGTGAGATTCACTTTTTCCTGTACTGTTTCACTTGAGACTTGGAGGTCACAGAAGCCAGACTGGGGGAGAGGATGGAGGTGTGGGTGTGAGGTACCTGATAGTCTCCCCTTGCTTACAGAATGCAAGTAAGACATCTTTAAATCAGAGCTGCTTTGAATTTTTGCATCTCTGCTGCCTGTCTCTTTAATTTGGAAATCTTGTAAGGCTGCTAAACTAATCTAAAAGAAACTAAAAGTTCTGGAATGATGAGGTGTAGCGGCTGTTTTTCTTGGTTAGGGCGCTCCCTGCTTTCTAGGTATGAAAGTACCTATGATCTCTTCCTCAGGGATCTTGCATTTGCTTAAAAGTGCAGATGGCTACACAATAATAGTGTCTGCATTTAAATAGCCTGAGATGCTCGCTATTATTTGTTAGCATAGTTGGAATTGTAGCTCCCCTGATGGTAATTGAGTGCTCTCTTTGGAGAATTCATCTGGGAGTTTGCTAGAAGTTTCAGGTGCCTTTTTTAATCCCTCTGAAAAGCTTTGATCATGCTGTGTGTGTTGGCAGCAGAACTAGAGAGTATTAAAAAGGTTGTTTCATTAACTTTCTTTGATTTTACTGATATTTCCTAATGGAGGAGCTCTTCCTATTTTCTGCTGTTCCCTGTGGAATTTTGCATGTCTTCAACATGTACTTGATTCTTGTTTTCTTAAAACTTTGACACTGGGATTTGTCCTTGAAGGCAAAACAGAACATTTTTTTATACATAAAACATACAAGTAAACCATATATTACACAGAAACATAAAATTCCTTTTAGTGTCTGGTAACCTATTCAGCTGGAAAAGACTCTGGACTTTCATTCTGCTACTGCGTGGAGTCCTTCTAAAGTTGAGAAGTTTACATTAAAAGCACAAAACTGTTTTTGCTAATGTGGCTACTCTGCTATTATTGTCCAACTCTTATATAGGCCTAATTGATGCTGAGAAATGGGCTTTGTAATAAGTTCCAATAGTAAATATTTTCTGTAACTTGAATTGATTCAAGAGGTTTGTGTGTATATCCTCAGCCAAAAACATGAGCTTTAGTCTTTTGATATTTAACATACTTGTTTATATGAAGCTTTTTTCCCCCTTGCTTTTATGATGGTTGAACTAAATTGATCATTGCTTTTAGCAGTGGTAAGGTTTAAATATCACAGGCCTTCTTGTAGATAATTTTTAGAACACTCTTGGCTCTAGACTGTTCACTGGCACTTGAATTTCCTACTTGGAAGGCAGTGGGTTTTTTTGCCTGAAATACACTGGACAGTGAGAATCAAGCTGGATCTAGTTGCTGCTGGGTTGGTATATTTGACCAGGAGGAACCTTTCTTTTAAACTGTTTGATATATGGAAGCTGCATGGTGATTGGCAGGACCTGCACTGACATGCTACTGATTGCTTTCCCTTTACCCATTAAATTCTTGCTTGCAGGAAGTGTTAAATTACTGTAAAAGTTGTTCTGATTAGTGGCTGGGGATATTGCCTCTGCATGGCTGTAGGCAAAGGGAGTTTCCCCATCACAGCCTATTGCTGGCAGGGTTGTGTTAAATATTATTTAAAACGATCTGTATTGATTTAAGTATTCTCAGATGTTAAATAAAAAGCGTGTGGCTCTGTAAAACCTGCAGTGTTACAAATGTCCCCATCCATACACATGCACTTTGAAAATGTATCTACAAAACATTTCACAGAATAGCCATTTTTAGAGCTATGGTTTTTAGTAATAATCAAAATATATATACTCTGCAAAAATGTTACTATCATCTAGAATGGGTAGCATTTTAATTCAGACTTAATTCTCACAGTGCGCCCTGCACCTTCTGCCCTCTTCCATATATCTCATGTGTTGACCAGAACTGGGCCAAACCCTCTCATTGTAGCATTGCCTACTCTTGTCTTCTGCTGCCAGTCTTTCCATCCGGCATTCTCCAGATGCTTTTCAAGCTCCCTTTTCCTTCCCATCTCAGTATTCTGATTCACAGCATCTCAACATGTTTCACATCTGATACTCTTTGGCTTGAAATGCACAGAAAATGTGAAGAGGTCTAGGGAAATAGTCACAGGCCCAAGGAGTGTCCAGCTTCTGGGGTGTTGATGGGCAGTGATGATAAGGCAATGTCCCACTGGTTTCCTGGTCAGTGTCCTCAGTGAGAGCCTCCTCATGTCCTGAGGCAGTCCATAAACAACCCCTTACCCAACCCTAAACATACTTGCTGTGGAGATGTCACATGCAAAGAACAGGCACATTTCAACCTTAAGAAGTGTGGTGCTGACTCCTCTGGCTGACAGGATTGATCAGAGGATGTCCCCTCTCATAAATCATATGTTTCATAATACATTTCTCCTTGATGCATTTAGTTTTCAGCTTTCAATTACTGATGATTTTAGATAAGTAAACATCCACAACTCTGCAGATGCTGTTATGCTGAATAAGCAGTAGGTGTTTCTGACACAGTCTTGATATAATATGTGTAATTCCTTTACACCATTCCCTCCAGTGAGGTAATCTTATCCCTGGTTTATCTTAATGGCCGATTTAGATTTGCATCAAACATGGCTGTGGTTCACTGTGGGTAACTGCTGCGGATCAGGAGAAATGACAGCTCTTGTTACAACAGACAAAAGAGGTTCTGTACAGTGCAGTGGTTTTCTGTGCAAAGAGAGAGCCACAGAACACAGCCATGCACTGAAACAGGGTGTTCCTTCTCATGGTTTCAGGATAATCACTGCTGTTCACTTGCAGCTCTCTGAGAATTGTGGAAGAGATGAAGGCTCAGGGTGGTACTTGTATCTGCCAGAAGGTGTTTAGGAAACTGCCTGGATGGAAGCTTCCACTGTCTGAAATAATAACTTTAAGACCCTGGGTGGTACTTAGGTTTAACGAGCTGAGAATTGCTGAAAGGGAGAGCACTTGTTCATTATAAACACACCTAACCCAAGTATCTGTCTTGTTACACTTGCTAAGTGTTAGTCCCAAATACCAGACTGCCTATAAAAAATGCCACTGAATTCACAACAGCAACATACTGGGTCTCTGATGCATTTAGTCCCTCTTAAATGTTGTGCTGCTTCTCAACTGGTACAACTTCTCATCCAAAAAATTATCTTGTATGAAGATTTGTTTTTCTCTTAAGAGCTGATAGCACATATTTCAGCTAAATCTTAAGTTCTTACTATTTGCTGTCATCAAAGCCTCTTTGATAAGTTTGCAAGGGAAAAAAATATTAGCCATGATGTCCTGATCACCATGCAGAAAACCAAACCAAAATTGTGTTCTGCTGCAACTAGATTGCTTGAAATAAAGGAAGGGTGTTGGGATTACAGTTCCTCTGACAAATGTATGTGTAGTTATCAAATCAACAGAATCATAGTCCTTCAAAGGACACTGTTAGATTTAGCACAGAATATGTTAATTTATGATTTTTCTAAAATTAGGTTTTTAACCTTTCTTATTGCACACCCTACAGCAACCATTAGGATTTTCCTGAGTCATATATCCCTCCACCATACCCTGGCAGAATTGTTGCATCATTTCTGAATTGCCTTGGATTTTCTTTCTGTTTTCCTTCAGGAATAGTGAGGGTATCTTGGAAGAATTTTATGATTTTTCAAGTCCCTGCAAAGAAACATGCTGCTTTTCTGTGAGGCTGAAATAAGGCAGGATTTACTTACCACTGTAAAAGAAAAGACCTTTCTTTCTCTGTGACAAAGTGGCAATTTCTTAATTGCACTGAAGTAACTATGTAGCTGGGTAAAGGTATACTCTGGCCAAATTTTACTCCACTAAAAGTATTTTTCATGTTCTGTAGTAACTGAAGTGCTGCAGTTGAGTGATGCTCTCCGGGATGACATCCTGCCTGAACTTGGAGTTCGATTTGAAGATCATGAAGGTACCCACATATCTCTTGGAACTTTGTAGGAGCTGTTTTTATAATCCTGCTGTTTTCCTGAGAAGTGGGGAAACAAACTGTCAAAACTAATTTAGAGTTACTCAATAAACTCAAGTATTGGAGAGCTGTAGCATATCATATGTGCACCATATATGTATTTCATATGTACTATATATAATGGCATGTAATATGTATCATATAATGATGTATATATATGTATGGTATTTATTATAGAACTGTATATTGAAATACAGAATTAAAAAATACATTGCAATATTTTTCACCTTTTGTATAACACCTAATCTCTTAGTCATTTTTGAGTAGCCACTGTGTTGTATTTGCATTCAGTATGCAAAAAGAAAACAATTATCACAGGGTGAATGCATTTATCTTTGACTAATCAAGAAATTAATCCATCTCTTCTTGCTTCTTTAGGACTTCCAACTGTGGTTAAATTAGTGGATAAGGACACATTATTGAAAGAAAGAGAAGAAAAGAAAAAGGTAATTATTTTAAGCATCCTATATTTTTAAAACTTAAAGTAATATGTAAGCTATGGATATTTTTACATTTCTTTGATAATTCATAAGAAAAATAATAGCAGACTACAAGGAAGATGACATAAGAGAATTGATACAAAAATTCAGGTGTGTTGGAAAAAACAAATTTTTCGAAACAACTTCTTGAAAACTTTGCGTGGGCCCTAATGAATACCTCTAAGATTTTTTTAATATGAAGATGCTTTTTAAGATCTTCATATTACTAAGGGATGTTCAGTATTGCATTCAAACTGTCTTATCTTTTTGGAAAAACAACTCCAGTGAGAAGCTAATTCAGACTTGTTTTGTTTGTACAAATGAAGTCAACGTTTTCCATAGAACTAGTCTGTATTAATCTGTGAGGAAAAAAATGTACTGGCTAAATCTTAATAAATATGGTATGGATTAGTGAGATGTTCAGGATGTGGGAGCAAGAATTTGTTACTCTCTAAAGCTTGTGAATTTTAATTCACATGCACAAGGTTTGTATAGAAGCCCTGCTTTTGGCACTTCCTACTGTTAATACTTAACTTTGTAATATTTAGAAGTAAAGCTCCATATGTCCATCTTCAATTTTACCAAATAATAAAATTCTATCATCACTAAAAATATCTGGAAGACTTTCCAACATTTCTCCTTCCATGTTGATGTTTTTTAAAAAAAAGAGAAGTGAAAAGTCATTTGAGTTAGTTTCAGATGTTTTCATCAGAGTGGCATTTGAAGGCAGTTTGTTTATAGCTGCTGGGTAGGACCTGCCAGAGTGCCTTTTCCCTGGAATTGGCATTATGTTCAGCACTGGCAGAGCCCTTGGAGAACTGACAGGTCTCTCCCGGGCAAGTGCAAGATGGGATTTTTAGCAAGTTGGCTAAATTTGGATAATTGTTTCCCTAGGAACATCAAGTGATACAACTGCTGCTTGAGGAACTGTGATATCTTCACAGTTTGAGACAAGAGCTTAAAATATCATTGAAACACGATCTTTTTTAAAAGTAATTTGCAAGACATTTTTCCCCCTAAAATGATAGGACAATTTCTTTGAGATATTCTTTTATAGGTATCCACTTTGCATGCAAAACAGTTAAAACTGGTTTAACTGTGAATAAAAGCAAATGAAATCAAAGTCATACAGTGGGAAGTATCAGACAATCCTAATTATTAGGCATGGTGGGTTTGCTGCAGGTCATGCTGCCAGTTCTGTCTATAATTAGATACCCAGGGGAGCTGGCTCAGGTTTGTAGAAAACAACCAAATGAAATAGTGCATTACCTTTTACTCACTAACACTGCCTCTCACAGATAGAAGAAGAGAAAAAAAGGAAGAAAGAAGAAGCAGCCAGGAAAAAACAACAGCAGGAAGTAAGTAACCTCATTTTGAAGGAAAGTGTAGGTAGCAGTAGTCACGTGCAGGAAAGAGCATTAGAACACAGGCTCTCTGCCCAGCCTTAGCAGGTCTCCATTTCTTTTCTTTTTTGTGTAAAATTTCATGCTCAGAATGGCTTTGGCTTGCAGTTTAGGTTTGGACTTTCAATTCTTATAGAGAAGCCGTTTTTGAAAACACAACTAAAGCCTAAAAAAACTTATTACAGAAGAACTTGTCGCACTTAATTTCAGTCTATAAACAGTGTTACTTCCTTCATTGACAAAGTAGTATCTTGCATGCTTGTTACTACTAGAGAAGATTTTGCTTGTGTCATTTATTGTTTTATTCCCTTTCTAATATCATATGTGAAAAGGTTTATTTTTCTCCTTTTTTTTCTTTTTCTCTGTAAGAAACCCCCTGTTTCTCTTGACTGAGCAGGGAAATGTTTTATCTCTATGATTAGAATTCAGATAGCTCGGACGTTTTGGGCTTTGGATGGGGAGTAGACAGAGGAGATGAACTCATAACAGAAAATATTGTTTGTCATGCTGATGACTTTAACAGTACAGGAAATACATTCCTGTGTTAAAAGAGGAAGAGAACTTTTAGAGACCACCACATTCAGAGATAAAACAAGAGAAATAGCGTTTATCATCCACAAATTCCAAATACCTTTTTTCACCTTTTCAAAAAGGGAATTCCTTTATGTAGGGGAAAATTACATGGAAAAGATTCTGAAATGTGCTTATTTACAGATAAGGGGGAGTTCAGTTTGTTTTCAGTGCAATTACTGCATCTGATTCTTCTGTGACCTGCATAGAAATCTTTGCTTGTCAGCAGGAAACTTGATAAAGGTGGTTCCCTTTGCAGTGAGTTAATGGCTGAATATTCTTTATGATAGCAGCTATTCACTTTGTGTTGACTAAAGAAGCAAGTTAGAAAGAATCACATGTAGTTTTTGGAGCCTATAAGCAAATAATTTTGAGTTTCTGCAATGCATCTGTTTTTTATAAAGTGGTTCTCTACAGGTTTAAAACAATTTTTCCCCCAGACAAGCACAGCTAAGACCTACTGAGTTGTTCCTCACTCCAAGTTTCATTTCACATAAGAAGCAATTACGAATTGAATGCTCCTTGATTTTGAAATTATAATCTACTTTTCCTTTTGCATATATGACAGGTTGTCAGTAATTAACTGTGATGTTAATGCATGTTTTATATTACAGGCAGCAAAACTGGAAAAAATGAAGATTCCACCACATGAAATGTTTAAATTGGAACTTGACAAATATTCCATGTTTGATGAAAATGTAAGAGATTTTTCTTTATATAGGGAGTGGTTTTCCTTCCCCAGTTGTACACACTTATGTGTATATGTTTTTAGTAATTTTGTTCCAAACCTCCAGGGCAGTGCTATTAACATAGCAAGAGGAGGGAAGGAGAGAAAGAAAAGGTGATATATTAATTTTATTCTGCTCTGGGGAACAAAGTCTCTGTTAGCCATCATTTCAAGGGTATTATCCTTTGTACATTGATTGTACATTTCCTTTGGCTCCCCTTATTGCAAAGCAATATATATATTGTGGGTAGGAATGTGTATGATGTTCATTCACAGGTTTATTACTCTGGCGCAAGGCAGTGTATTCATTTGCAAGTACAAGCTCCCCAGCTCTGCCAGAACTGATGTTTTTTGGAGAGATCCTGTGTTTCCTGTTTTCTTTTACCCACTGTTTTGTTCTCTTCTGGCAAAGGCTCTCTGAAGGGGCTGTATGCATAACTTTGCTCTTGATTGCTCCCCTTGGGGAAGCAAGGGTTACTTGGAAAACATAAAGCATTGTTTCTTCCCTTCTTGATTTGGTCATTGATCCCCTTCATCTACACAAATTCAAGCCCTGAGGACAAGTCAGAATGGAGAGGATAAATATTGGAAAATACTCCTCCAAGCCAAGGAGAATGTCCATAAAAATGCTGATCATACTTTCTTCGTCAAGAATATAAATCTTGCTTTTGCTTTAAGCCTTGAATTCAATCTGCTAGTATGATTAAAAGATTATTTTAACCATCTGTTCAGGAATTAGTCATGATTCTGTTCACTAAAACCATCTAGAAGTTAGTAGTCTAAGATTCCCTTATGTGGCTCAGGACAGGAGATAAATACACCCTTATGCCTCTTGTGTAGCTAGGAAGGGAACATTCAGAAATAGGCAAAGTTAGCTGTCAAACTTCTAGGTGACTAAAATTAGCCAAGATACACCCCTTCCTGACAGCCTCTCATTATGATATTATCTCCCTATCTTATTAAAACATGATTCCATAAAGAACAAAAGCAGTCCAATAATTTATCTTAAATACTTTTTTTTTTTTACTATTTCAGGGATTTCCCACCCATGATACAGAAGGCAAAGAACTTAGCAAAGGACAAATTAAGAAGCTAAAGAAACTTTATGAAACCCAAGAAAAGCTACACAAGGAGTATCTGCAAATGGTTCAGAATGGAAGTGCAAATTGAAAACAACAGGACTTTTTATTTAGAAGGCAAATGCTGGGTTCCCATTGAAGAAGTGAGCATATACTTATGCTCAAATTTCTGTTTACACTTTCTATTATGTGCAAAGTAAAATTCCTGTTTACGTGGGTTAGTAATGTCATCTGGAAATATAATAAAAATCCATCATTAAAAAAAAAAGCCAACCTGTAAGAAGTTTCTTCTCAGCAGTAGCAATAGTGGCTGCCAGTTCTGTTTGTAAAGGTGCTGCTCAGTCAGCAAATCCACATAAGGATTCTTGTTCATTGTAGCTATCCAGGCTTTGGTTAATTTGTCTTACATCCTGATCTCTATCTACAACCCAGTGTTACAGTCAGAGAAATTCATTGCTAAGTGGGAGCTGAGTAATTTGCCCCACAGTAAGAACAGTATTTTCCAGATGACTTTAGTATCTTTACATAAGCAGGAAGAGTGGGTAGTTCCACTATGATACTTATTTTAGCTGCTGTTATTAAAAACTCTCATAAGTATACCCAGAACACTTTGCATAGTAGAAGTTCACAGTCCCTTTGTTGAAAAAGGGAACAGATCATCAACCTGCAGTTGCAGTCAAGTGGGTAAGTACCAGGCAAATGCACCTGCATTGAACAAACAGGTGGGAAAGACATGAAGGTCTGATGGCAGAGGTGGTGTGTTCTTGGAGCTATCCCTTCAAGGAAACAGGAGCCCTGCCAAAGTACCTGATTACCCAAAGTACTCAGTACCTAATTACCAGTTCCGAGCCATGGGAATTAACAGAGTGCTTCCTACTGATACACAGTTTGTGGATTGGTTTGCAGTTAGGGAATACAGCTAGACATTGCCCTGTATTCAAGTCTGATGTTTTTAACATGATGATTTAACCCTGAGATAAAAACCTTTCTGATGTAGTATGGTCACATTGTATCTGCAGGGAGAGTTCTTTGTTGCCTAACAGTGCATTTCACTGGAAGAAGCTATTAAATGAACTAAAGTTCATGAAATCCTAAAAAATATCTCGCCTACTGCACAGATCAGCCAAGTGTCTGATTTGCAGAACTATATTCATTCAGTATTCTCAAGGTGACTTGCAGAAAGTCACTGTGATACCTCTTTTTTCTCAACTCTAGGGTTGACGCTACAATCATCAGGCTATGTTCCTTTCCTTAATTAAGAGTTCAAGCATCTTTGCTTTTCCTTCATATTTTTATATTTATGTTCCTCCTTCTGAGAAATGAACACATTATGTGGAGTAACAGAAAGGTCTAGTAGGGTTTTTTCTTTCTAATTTGTCTGTATTTGCCTTTGAAAACATACATAGTGTTAAGGTCAGTAAAGCAGATGCATCTTGTGTACTGAAAATAAAATACGTTGTGAAGTACTTGTATGTGAACTTTGTGTAATGGGGAAAATATTGAGTTTATCTTTATTCCATAGCCATCTTTTTGGCACGTGGTTTACAGAGCTTTTCCTTTAGCTTGCTATTACTAATTTAATCAATTTTGCATTCAATATTTAATTATTCCGCTAATGTCTAATCAATTTTATAAATGCATGTTTAAACTACGCATCAGGGCGACTTACTCATCCTTTGATATGGGAAGAGACAAGGTTCAATTACATTTTTTGCATCATTTTAGATCCTAACTCCCTTTGGCATTATCAGCCCATCATTTATCAGCCCATCATGCTCCCTGAAGATGCATGTGCACTCAGGATATCTTTGAAAGGATGGGACATGCCTTTGCTGCTTCTGAAGTTGAAACTTAATGTCAAATAGGGCCAGGAATTTGAATACAGAAATTGTTTTTGGTGATCTGAGTTAGCACTTACTTAAAGTGAGTAAGTATTTAACAGTGGAGAAAGTGCTGTTTATCCGTGGCTGTCCTGGACTGTAGTTTTTGACATCTCCATTATAAAATCTTGGCTTTTGCCCCCACATTTTGTTTTTTCTCTTCCTGCTATGTTTTCAGTAGAACCTAGTCCAATTCCATTACTTACCTACTCTACCAATGTAAAAGAGTGGGGTTTTTTTAAATGCTGTTTTTCCTTCCTAAACACTTCATTTTGTTACTGGGACAACTCTCCTCGCAGGAATCTTGGGAGCATTTCAGACTCACATTTTCCAAAGGTTATTTTCCAGTCTTTCTGTATGCTTCCCACATGCACACACTGCTTCCACCTTCCCTTGGTATGTTTTTTTTTTTTAATTCAATATGTGTAAAATCCTTGTGAAGGCAAACTTGGTAGCAAACAAAGAATGCTGCAGCCAGGCTTAGATGCAGTGCTTAAGATGACTTTTTCAGTCATGGGCATGCCGATTGATCTGTGGGATTACTGAATTGCACAGACAATACCTATTCTCTGGCAAGTTCTCAAGGTGGCACTTAAGTGAATTCCACTGCACTTGCTTTGTGAGAGAGACCTGGCAAGCAGGAGAAGGGAATGCAACAGTAATGGTCTGCAGTGTCTTAGTCATCTGTCTCACTCAGCCAGAAAAAGGGAGAGGATAGACTACACAGTATTTTAAATTTTGGCTCGGGGTTTTTTTTTGTGTGTGTGTTTTTGTGTGTGCTTTTTAAGGTCATGTATGCATACACACTCTTAGGGAAGCCAGTCTGATATATGATTTTCTAAGCATTATGAAAATTGTGAAAAATTATGAAAATCCTCATAGCAACATCTTAGAATTTTAAAATATTTTAATTTTCTGGAACAGAGGCATCATCTTGCTCATACAACGTGGAGCTTTTCATTTCCCACCTATCAAAGAATGTATTCAGAGAAGGGAAGATAAAAGAGTGGTGTTTCTGTTTTTAATTGCACCCTTGGCTGAAGGCCAAACTTGGCAGCAGCAAATTTTGTTTGTCTCTTGCTCAGAGTGTGCCTTTCAGCCTTTCTGATGTGAATATTCTCATTAACATCAAATGTGAATACTGCTCCATTCAAGAGAACAAATTCCTCCCATCACTCAGTTTGCTGAGGTATTGGTAGAAAAATCTGTGAATTGTTCAGTGGGAACTTGATGCCACCAATTTTTCAGACTTTCGACTGATGAGTGCTGATTACATTTATGATACTTTTTGACCTGTTTGTCCTAACATTTTGTTTGCTGTCTCCTGTTGCACAAAGGCACTGGTATATTTTAAGTGTGCAAGTAAGCGATTCACTGCCACATACAGTGCACAGCTTAAAATGTAGAAAAAGAAGTTGAAGGTAAGTGTAAGCATTCTCAGCTGGTGGTGGTTGTTGGACCAACTTTAGCTGCCTCTTTAATTACACAACTTCTACCACACAAATACAGGGAGGAATTTTACTCCGCTCTGTGATTTCATGAGGCAATTTCTATATGTATCACATGCATAATACTTAACATGCCTTGAGACAGAACAGATCCATTAAGAAGCACATCAGCTATTTAGTGCCAAGACTCTGCTTAGCAATGATCAAACTTCTTCCTTCCCTGCAGGAAAAGTCATTGACAGATGAAGTCTTATATCTCAGATGAGGCTGTGAATGTCTGGCATCTCACCCTGCAGTTTCTATTAATACCCACCCAAGGGCAGAAGACACAGACAGTTTTAATGCCACTTACAGATCTCAGCCTAAGCTTGCTCTCCAGTGTCAAGTGCATCTGTTTGGCAGCTCTGGCACAATCCCTTCCCTTGGTTTTGGTTCTCCAAGCCCTTGCATGTGAGGCTGGGTGCTTAAATTGAGCCAGGGTGATTCAGCAGATATCTGTTTGCAGCTCTCTGCAGGGTAGCAGCACCTGACAGCAAGATGACTCCACAGATTGTGCTTTAGCCACAGTCCTGGAGTCTAGCACTGAGATTAGACAACAGTCAGCAGAAGTCCCTCATTGATCATGGAAGGTTTAATGCCTTTGGAGAGGGGCACTAAAAATCCAGAGTGTAAGGTAATTGAGTTGTGTGTTTACCTTGATACACAGGTGCAGAAACGTGCAGCTAGATTACACAGGCAAAACCTCTCTTACATCCTCATAGGAGACAGTTTGGAGTTTGTACTCAGCATCTGAGTGACTTTTAACAAAGAATACTTTGCAATACAGCAGCAAGCACAGAAGTGTGGAGTAGAAATACTTTCAGATAAACCCTTCTTTCAGAGTTCATTCTGCTCTTCTTTGAATCACTGAGAATCAAGCATAGTCACTAGCATGAATGAGGTTATCCCAAAATTAAGGATTAATGGAAGTATGAGAAGGCTGTTAATCTCCTGATGTTAGGAAAAGGTTTGGAGAAACAGGGAAAGGGAGCTGAAAGCAAAGCAAAGAAGGGGAACTTCCCACTGAACATGTCCTCTGGCCCACCTAATGTGCTTGTTTGTGCAACTGGCTACAGCATTCCTACAGTTCTTTCAAAATTATCTCATGTTTAGTTACAGTGTTGGTATCTAATAAAAGATTTCTTGGTTATTCCTGTAACCTAAATTCCTACTGTAGATTATTTAATCCACTATTAATATATTGGCTCCTTGTTAATTTATAAAATATTGGTCTCATTGCTTCCAAACACTAGTCCTTACAGAAATCCAAGCTGCAGACCCGGAGCGACTGGCCTTGCTGCGGAGGAGCTGGAAAGCAACACCACATTTCCCAGGCCAGGCACGGTGCCTCGGGAACTGCATGGATCATCTCCCAGCATGGATAATCTTAATGACAAATTGCAATTGCTGAGGCACGCAGGGATCTGGTGTAATTGCTGAGACACGGTGGGGTAGCCCACACCACAGGAATGTTGTCACGGATGGCTGGGTACTTCTGAGGCCGGGTCAGAGAGGCGAGGTGATGGAGTTGCTCTAATTCTACCCAGGGGCAGACGAAGGAGTTGAGAGTTTATGATGAGAATTTAGGGCTGATATGGTGATACCATTGTGGATGTTTGGGACATCCGTAGCAGGCCCCGGTTCTCCTGCAGGGCTCCAACCACCCTGATATTTGTTGGAGCGACAGCAGACCCAGCACACACAGTCCAGGAAGTTCCTGCAGATGACTGAAGATAACTTTTCGCTGGGGGGAGGAAAGGGGTGTTACTGTCACTTTAAGGACGCGGGCACGCGCTGTCTCCCCTCCGGCCCGGCCCCGCCCCGCCCCGCATCACGCGCCGGCCTCGCGCGCGCCCGCGGCCCCGCGCGCCCCCCTCCCGCGCGCTCTGATTGGCCGAGCGCCGCACGGCGGACAGTCAACATGGCCCGCGTGCGGCGTGGCGGCCGCGGCACCGCCGGGGCCAATCGGCGGCGCCCTTGCTGAGGGAGGGGCCCGCCCCGCGGCCAATGGGACGTGGCTTTGTTGGCGGCGGCGCTGCCCGAGCGAGGAGGTTGCGAGGAGCCCGGCGGCGCTGCGGCCTCTGCGGCGTGAGGGGCGCGGGCAGGTGAGGGTGGGCGGCCCCGGGCTCGGGACCCTGCGCCCCGGGTACCGGGTGGGGACAGCGGATGGGCCGAACCGGGCGCTGCCACCGCAGCGCGGGATTGAGGATTCTCTCTGGGCCCGCTCAGGGGCGGAGCACGGCGGCGGCCGCAACCGCGCGGCGCGGAGGGGTTTGCGCCCGGCCTGCCGCGGTTCCATTTTAAGGCCGGTTCGAGAAGTTGGGGCCCACGGAACGGTTGTGGCGTTGCTCCGTGCCTGGCGGCGGGTAACGCAGGGGTTCCGGCCGCATGTATGGCCGCGCTGCCTGGCAGCACGCCCGCCCTGTCCCCGCCCTCCCGGGGGAGCGGGGGAGGAGGAGGGCGGGAGGGCTGCCTGTGGTGAGCGCTGCCCCCGGCGCTCTCACGCCGCCGTGCTGGGGTTGAGTGAAGGCCTTCGCTGCTTGGCCGAGGTGCGCTGCGTTCGCCTGACCTCAGCCACGGTGTTGTGTTCCCGCAGCGCGGCGGGCGGTTCGGGGGGCTCGGTTTTGCATTTCCTTGTCTCCCAGTTGAGGGTCTGTTTGAAATTCTCTCTGCTTCTGCGATTGTTTACTACACACAATACCGGTGTCCGTAGGATTTTCCAGACTCCCTTCCTGTAGCATCTGTTCACGACGCTTTTAAATGTAAAGGTAGAGAAGCGAATGTGGGAATTATGATGAAACCTGAATCACTAGGCAGATTTTTATGAGATCATCTGTAAACAAAATAGCGTTCCTTTAAGAAAACTTCGGAGGTGAGCCTAAGTATTGATGATGTCCTGGACTTGTGGAACAGGTTAATGAGTTTCTTCCTCAAAATATTTTTTCACTATGCCTTCTTACTGTCCATGCAGAAAGTATCAAACTGTTTCGTTTGTGGCTTCCCACGGGGTTGCATCTTAGTGGCTCTGAAACGGACGCTGTAACTTTCCCTTCTGGTTTGTTGTAGTTACAAAAAACACTTAACAGCTGTGAGCAGGAGTCTTCCTGTTGAGTTCAGGAGCCCTTCACTTTCCTGTTTGGCATTCTGGTTGTGTTCAGAAGGTTTGTGCAAGGCAGGAAAGATTTATTTCGTGTACATTTCTGTTTATGAGTGCATCTTGCCAGTCTATAGATTTTTCCCTGGAATTTGTGTGCTTTAGGATATTATCCTTGTAGTGAGTTCTTCCTGTTCTGATGTGCATTGACTTTACAGTTTCCTGCAGTTTTAAGTGATAATATGTGACATTTGTGCCCAAGTTGCAGCAGTAGCCTGCCTTGTGAGGGGCTTTATCTGATCTCCCTTCCCAAAGCTTCATCTGTATGAGTCATTTGAAAACAGGGAACTGTCCAGAAGAAATGAGGCACTAATTTGGCCTCTTAATGGTGGCGGCAGCAATAACAAGGATGCCTTCTGCTGTTATTTCCTTGGGTCCTGGTTGCTTTTCCATGTCTTCATTGCCTGTAAAGCTGCTTGGAAAGTAGTGAAGACAATGGATGTGCAGGCTCAGTGTGTTGGTGCTGTTCTTTTTCAACTGGTGTGCTTTACTTTGTCTCTAAAATTACCTTTCTCTCCCCTCCACTGCCCTTACCAGTTTGTCCCAAGCAGTTTTGTTGGTGACTGTGGCAGTGAAGTCAGTGCAATGCAGCTGGAATGAAACTGGAAAACACAAGCTTTCTTCTAAGAAAGTTGCATCTGATTATTTATTTATGTACTTCTTTTTACTTTCTAGTTGCCAAAGGCACAACTCTAGGGAGTGAAGTGAGACTCGGAGTATGTATTTGTGCCAGGCAATGGTGCCTTTTCTCTTCTTTTTTTGTGTTTGCTTTTTACTTGGTGAGTGGCTTTTGTCAGAACATGCCCAATTCATGTCTGATCCAGTGGAGATGAATTCAGCTGCTATTAAAACATTATTCCATGTTATCCAAACACACATGAGGATCTTGTCTTCCCTGGGCAGGCTTGAGAAGTAGTTCCCTGCAGGAAATATAGCACCAAGAGCTGAGCAGAAGAATTTTTATGTTGAGTAGAGTCTGTTCCATTAGCTCGGTTGCTGGGCCTAGGTTGGAAGCCACAGATCTTTGAGGGTAATTTTTAAGTGATGCGAGTCTGCATTTTTAGTTGGCTGCTATTGCTCCTCTAATAGTGACTGGGATCATGTAACTTGTTGGCTGAACTCTGATGCTAGGTCAGTTTGCAGTGTCTCACCTTTTTTAATTGTATATTTTTTTCCCCTGCCTTCTGTTGCTGTGGAAGGAAAGATTCATTTATGTTCCTTTATTTCTTCAGCTGTGAGATTGTAAAAATCTGATTTGCTCTAGCAGGTGGTTGCTGGCATTGCCACTTTCTCTTGTTATGTTTAATGCAGGAGGAAGTGTTTGGAAGTAAATCTGCCTGAGTACCTCCTCTGCCAGAAGCCCCTTTATTTAGTTCATGGGCTTAACCTGTAGGGTGGGCTTCTAGGCTTATATGGGAGAGGTAGACAACTTCCTGTGGAATAATCTGAAGTACACTGTTAGCACTGTTGAAAACTAACAAAGCTTTTCAGCTCTGTTTGGAATGGTTGTGAAAGTGTTGCTTTTGCAGCTGAGAGCAGGATTCAGCATTTTCCAGATGGAAGAGTGCATGCAATCTCTGGGCTGCCGCTGAAGTTGGCATTAGCACTTAGGTTCTTCTTTGGTAGCCCGCTGTTGGAAGCTGGGCCTCAGATCAGCCTGTTTGGCCTTCCCAGAGTTGGAGAGATCAGACCTGTCAGCTCTGATGAGTGATTGAAGCTACTTTTTGTTCTCAATTTGACTCACAGGCCGTCTGCTGTTGTGAAAGCTCGGTAGTGGAAAATACCACCTGTGCTTCCCTGTGGCAGGTGGTGATAACTGGAATTTGTGATCAGCTTTTTAAAATGGGGTAAAAAAACCATGGTGTCTGTTACTGAAATATATGTACAGGCTTGGCTATTTCACCCCAGCAAAGAAAGAACAGCAGAATAAGTTAGACAATCTGGCTCCCTCTGGTTTCTCAGGAGAGCGAATTTAGATATTGGGGGCTGGGGTAGCTGTGCTAAACTTGGTTCCAGTCATTGTTAATAACAAGATTTTAACGTCTCTCTTTCTTTTTCATTTTCTGACTCCTGATAAATAAGGAGCAAATCTTTATACAAGGGATTCTGTCTTCCTAGCTACTGTCAAAACCTCTTCTCTTGGTAAATAATTTTCTCTCTTCAGTGTTCTTTTTATCTAGCAACAGTTTTAGGCACATTGTAGAGCAGCTGAAGCTGCTACTCACAAAAATAACCCTGATTAGACAGACAAGTGAAATGTATTTTTCTGCTTGGGTGATAAAAGAAAAAAGTCATTTGGAAGTTATTGTAATAAATTTGAACTTTTTTTTTTTCTCAAGTATGCTATATAGGCAGAGATTAAAAATTCATTGTTTACTATGATGCTGTCAAGGAATTAGAAAATAATGCATTTATGTCTTCTTTGGCTCATTTTTCTTCTGATAGAATGCTGAGCGATTCTAGGAAACTATGACACTTACCTTCAGACTGAAGACTCATGACTGGGTAGAAATGCATTAGTACCTGGAGTATTTAACAGAAGAAATAAGTTCTAGGAGGGTTACATCACTTGACAGACTTCAAAAACTGAGCAAGTTTCAGTTTGAGTTGGCTATTGTGGTAGCTATTTAGTTTACTGTGAGGGATTATGCGTAGTGAATTTCTTAGAAAAAACAGCAATTGTTAATTTGTATTGAGGTTTTAAACAATGACCTGTTCTATTTTCATCTTTTGTTGAGGTAAACAAATTACTGTTCAACTATTTTTAAACACTGCTTTTCAACTTGCAGGTGGATACAGCCACACAGATGGCAGATAACAGGTATGTTGGACTGTTTTCCTGAAATTAAATCAAGGTGGGTAAAGCCATCCCATATATATCTGGTATATCTGGTGTTCTGCAGGAGAGGTTTGTTTGGTTTTTTTAAACTGTGAAGAGTGGATTACCAGACTTGGATAAGAATAAAATGGTAATATTTTTCTAAATGCTCTAAAGAACTGAGGAGCCTTAGTGTTTCTCTGATCTGTGTAATTTAAGCATGCAAAAGGCACCTTTTTTTTCCTAGTTCATGTAGTATCTTTTGAGCATACAGTATTTCTGTGGAACTGCTGCAAATCCATATGTGCTGCTGCTCTTCTGAGGCTTGCAGTGCTGGATAAGCTCGTCTGGCCATACCTGATAATACCCATTTGCATATGTGGTATCTCTTGTGGTTTTGTGTGCGAGTTAGGGTTAATTTCAGCAATATCCAGTGTGTGTTTTGTGACCTCTAAACTGGCAGGGAGCACAGGGAATACTGGCTGGCTGTTGACTCATGCTGGGCCCTCTCCTCCAGCACAGGAAGTGAGATGGAAAACGGCAGCAGGGAGATGGGAAGGCCAGGGATCTCCCTTCTGGAATAGGAGTGAATGTTTTTATCAAAACAGGTTGTTAGAGAAGTTGGAAACAGAGCTTTTATCTCTTGTTCATCTCCCTTTTGTATCTGCATCCTTTCTCATGTTTTTCTTCATCACTTACACTGAAAGTGTCTCATGTTTTCTTTTGTGAGTGAGAACATTTTCATGTGCAGAGTGAATGGCCACATGATTCAGAGACTGAATCCTACACATGAATAGCCAGCCATTCACTTAATGAGATGAATTTATCTGTCAAAGTTTTGTGTTTTGGGCTTGCTATGTTTTGTTTTGAGGTTGATTTATTTACTTTCTTTTGGCATTACATTGACTTGACTTTGCATGCTTTTCATCTTAGATCTAGTTTCATATCCAAACTTCGGAGTTTTCACAAGCTTGAAGACATAAATATGTCTTTTATTGGCATACTTGGCTATAAAACATGTATATAGAAAACCAAAAATTCAGAATAACTTGTTCTTAAATGCTGACATTTGTGTAATGTGATGCTATTTTAATATGTTACCCTTTGAATTCTTTTAGTAAAACAGAAGATACTGCTTCAGATTCTCTGGAGGCTGCTAAAAATGCAAGCAACAAAAAAGGTAAGAAATACATAGTAGTAGGTGATGTTACAGAAGCCAAAGAAGCCTTTATAGTCAAAACTGAAGATGTGTTCACAGTTGAAAGCAAAGCAGTAGGTTTTAGGCTGAGTGTTCACTTTCTGATGTTTTCCATGTTTATTTCAGCCAGAACCAGAGTGAAGGCTGTATTTTTGTATGTGTTGTGACTGTGATGCTTTACCATTTCCTGAAATCACCCACTAGACCCTTGCAGTAAGACTGGTGTATAACAATGTGCATTCCTACAATAGCATGATTATCAAAATGAGCAACTCTGTATGCTAGTACTTTACTGTTTTGCTTCTCAGAAAGTGCATCTTTAGAATGTGTTGGAAGTTTTTATTCTCCATTAGCAAGGTCTGCAGATAACTACTGAGTAGTGTTTTTCAAATTAATGCTTCTGTGTGCAGAAAAGCTGCAGTTCCGTTGTTTCTCCAAATACTCAGATCTGTAGTTATAGTGAAATATGTTTCATATATGTGGTCACTGAATGTTCTTTAGGTCTCCCTTATTACCTATTTATTTTTTTAAGAATCATTTGTGACTGGCAATTGGAAATCACATGAGAACTGGTAGACACCATTGAGTAATTTTTAAAGTCAAATTGAATTGAGAAAAAACAATAACAAAATCCCAAATAAATAAGAAAAACAAAGCAACACAAGCACAAGTATATGAAAGCTTCACCATTTTAGTGTGTGCTGTGCAATTTGTTGGGTTTTTAGTGTCTGGGGAAAAGAGCACTGAGAAAGAATGGAAAGATGTGAAAAGCAAAAGTCTTCACACAATGACACCATACATGGTTATTAGTAAGGGTTTTTAACACGTAACCAGAAGCATTTTAGGTCTGTAAAAGTAGTCTTCTGTGAAGTGTTGTGATGGTTGAGGGGTTTCACAGATTGTAAAATCATCTTTAGGTAAGAAATTAGTAGTTGTCAGGGTCACAGTGCCATACTGCTTATTATATAGTGCACAAGGTTGGAAGGGTTTTTTTCAGGAGTGATGCTAACTGGAAAACTGATGTCTTGGAAACATAATTCAGGGGTTCTCCTCCTGCAAATTTATTTGTGGCTTTTAAGGTACAGCTAGTAGAGAAGGAGGATAGAGAAACTTCCATTTCGTACTTTTTTACATAAAGGGAAAACAGGAAATTTGCCTCTGTTATCAATGTACTACTTCTTTGTGAAAGCAACTGGTAGATTTTTAAAGAGAAAAGCACTTTTTCTATCATGACCCAACTTCATATTTCTGAAATCTGGTCCTGAAGTAATTGTTTGTATTAGTACTAGAATACTATTTTCACACCTCAAGTAACAGTGGTGTTATTTGAGGTGTGAAAATAGTGAGTATTTTTACTGTGACTGCTGTAAGACACAGTATGACAAAAGCGCTATAAATCTGTGCAAATTTGTTTAAAAGGGGTTTTCTGTCTTCATAGAAAAGTTGACAGACCAAGTGATGCAAAATCCACAGGTCCTGGCAGCTCTTCAGGAACGTCTTGACAACACATCACTCACTCCTTCAAGTTACATTGAAAAGTAAGTACTGGGCATGATAAAATTCTTGAAAGACTGAAAGCATAATAGAATATTATTATTGTGCAATTAAGCTAGGAAATTAGAATCAGTGATTCACTAAGAAAAATGGTTGTGATTCATAGGACTTAATTCTGGAAGGAAGAGTGAAGTTTTACTTTATGCAAACTTGCAAACAAAATTTTGTCCCATTCATTATTTACCATGGCCATTTGTTGTTTTGGATAGAAATAACTCCCCTCCCTTCCTTTGTTTCCTTCTGTGACCCTTATTCTGACAGGGTATGTGCTACATTGGCTGATGATTTCTGTAAGGTTGCTGTCCTGGATGTGTTGCAAAGTTCAGGACCTGTATATCCCTAGTTTGAAGTTTAGTTTTTACTGACTGTAGATTTAAATGCTGCCTTTAGTAAATACTTATCCTTTTGTTTCTTGACTGAGAATAGCTGGTTGTAGACCTCTTTTTAGAGAACACACAAGTTCTGTGAAGAGATCTTTGTATGTGACTGTATCTAAATGTTTATTAATTAAATGTACAGATGGGCAATGTGTGCTTTATGAGTATGACCCATGAATCAAAGCTTTCTCCTGTAGAATGCACAGTTCTTGTTTTTCATAGATGGATCAACACAAATCTAGTCCCAAAGTTTAGGTATAAACAGAGGTATTAATTTCAGATCTCTGAACTGCACGGGGAGGGTAGTGGCCCCAGGGAATGGAACAGAAGATAGCACCTTTGAGAACAACTTGGGTAGGAGAGGATTCTTTCAACTTTTTGAAATAGGTTTTGGGGAAACATGTATGTTTGACATATGCCATGTATTTAAAAATTGCACGTAGTTATAAGCAACCTATTTCTCAGTAATATGTGAAATAATGCTGAGGCAACTAACTTTTAACCTTAAATTTGGGTTTTTTAGTTTCCCAAAAGCAGTGATAAGAAGAATTGATGCCTTGAAAAAGCTTCAGGTGAAATGTGCCCATATAGAAGCCAAATTCTATGAAGAGGTACATGACTTGGAGAGAAAATATGCAGCGCTCTATCAACCCCTTTTTGATAAGGTGGGAAAATTATGTATAAATTTTTATTTCTTTATTTCTGTCAGTTCTGGTTGCATTTTGCATCTTCAATTACATTTTTGGTTTTTTTGACACAGAGAAGAGAGTTTATTAATGGGGAAGCCGAACCCACAGATGCAGAGTCAGAATGGCACAGTGAAAATGAAGATGAAGAAAAACTGACTGTGAGTGTGAGCTGGGTCATCTACTATGGATATGTCAGATTATCAGAGATAAATTATTGTTCTTGCCATTGAAAGAACTTTTGTGTCAGTGATGTGTTCTTGTGATTAATACACTGTTATGCCCAGTGAAAACTTCTACACCATTAATTTAGCCTGTTTTCAAATTTGTGACTTGTGGGAATTGAGGAGTTGCCTTTGTTGGCACTGTTCGTAACCTGTTAACAGCACCTTCCTGCTAATGGGTTCCATTCCAGTGCTACATGAATCCCTAAGATAATAAAAGACTGGTTGGTTCTCTGCCTGTCTCCATTATTTTGGGGGACATCATTAGCTTTGATTTTCATAAATACCGGTGAGACACTTGTCTCACAGTCGTCAAGCAGAATCAAACTAACAAAATGTCTGCTTGGCTGGTGGATTCCTACTTGCCTATTGAGTAGAGGCTGTCTAGATTTGGGAGGTATAATATAGTCTGTGGGCTGCCTGTTACTTTTCCAGCATAATTTCTGGAAATGTGTGCTCAGGCTTTGTCTCAGAAAAGTGACCTACTTAGCAAACTCTGTTTGCCATTCTGTCAGGTTTTCTTTGCATTTCTTAGCCTGATTTCTACTAGGTTTTTTTTTGAATGCTGTTCCGTACTCAAAGTGAATTGTTCTCTTTGTTTTTACTGATCTCCTGAGATTTAGCATGACACCCTGCTCCATGTGCATGAGCAAAAAACGTTCCTTAGGCTCTGTGTAAATACAGCATAGACAGGCCATATTCCACACAATAAAATCAGAAACGTGTCTAGATGGGAAATAAATTGTAGCTTTGTGTTCTTGGTTTGTCATTACCCAAGCAACTGCCAAAAACATCTTAAATATCTGCTGCTATCTAGTGGTGCAAAGGAAAAGGTGCAGCTAATTAAGACTGAATTTCCAGGGTTGTTTAGGATTGAGAAGTGACTTCCTCATTCTTCTTTTTTATAACATTTGACATCAGTTATGTGGAGGGCATCCTGTTTCCTAAAATAGTAATAATTAGATGCAGCATAATAGTGAAAATTACCTGTAAAAACAACTTTGCAAGTATTCTGCAAAATGAGGGAGCTAAAGCAGCATTTCAGAGGGCAAACTTAAATTTTAAATTCTTAGATGAAACGCCTGTAGGTGGCTTATGGAGCTATAGAAATGAGATTAATAGAAAAATAGAAATGCATTTGTATTTCCTTCACTATATAGAAAGTGATTTAATTATTTCTGTTTGTCAAATCAGTGAAGCAGACACTTGGTCTATTCAGTCTTCGTATAGAGTTCCAAATGAGTTGAAAGTAGATGTGAATTGTGTTCAGTTGTGTAGATAAACTTTATCTCAACTTGATTTGCAGAGGAAAAAAAAAGTCCTTAAACACAGCTTCAGAGATGCCAGTTGTTTTGTACTTATGTCTGTTTATTAGATATACTTAAAAGTCAGAATTTAATTTCTCAGCTGTTTCTGTATTTCTTTCCCAGGAGGACCTGAAAAATGCATTGGTAATAGATGAAAAAGCAGAAGAGACAAATGTCAAAGGAATTCCAGACTTCTGGTTTACTATCTTTAGGAATGTAGATATGCTAAGTGAATTAGTACAAGTAAGTTTCTACTCTGAAATGAACAACTCCTGTTGTGTTAAATTAATTACTACTTTTCCCATTAATAGTCAATCCTTGTGGAATATGAGTCAATCCTTTGGTGTGAGACACCAGTCTTTTGAGTCTTTGGAATCCCTGAAGATGCTTGAAATGATGGACAAGCGTTTTAGTTTAATCCATAAAGGATTATTTTTGCAAGGTTATAAGAATACCCGTGGATTGGCTGAATTCATGTTAAATAGCTTAGGTAGTTGTGTCTGCGCTTGTATTAACTGCTTTTAATGCTGTTAAAGAAGAATTCCCTGGTATGTGTCTTCTGTGGGTCTCACTGGTAATAAATACCCTGAATGAAGTTACTGTACTTTCAGTAATAACATCCTAGCAGCTTTGTTTACTGGAGATGAGCCCTAAAATGATTGAGAATTTGCAACTATGATTAAAAAATTTAGATCCAGATCTTTCCTTTAGGTGAAACTGTTGAATTAATTACAAGGTTTGGTTCTTTCTTAAGGAGAGACTGTTTTTCTGAATATTGCCTGCTGAATTGGATTTTACTTTTTTTTCTGCTTAGGAATATGATGAACCTATCTTGAAACATCTGCAGGATATTAAAGTTAAGTTTTCTGAACCAGGACAGCCTATGGTGAGTTTTCTCTGCTTGTTTGTCATGAAGATTGTAGTAATGAAGTGAGCAGCATTTCAAAATATTCATTCAGCTCTCTTTGGCTGTAGTGTGTGTGGGAAGGTTTCTTTCTAAGCTATTATTTTCATACTTTGCCTATGAAAGATTTATCTTCGGCTTTCCTGACTCTTTGCTCTTTCATTCTTAGCCTGGGCAGCTCTGCCATTACTGTAGTTTCTAGCTTAAAATTCTGGATTTATTTTGTCTGGTCTTTGCTTTCTTTTTCTCTCAAATTCAAGTGTGAAAGCTTTTAGTAATACAATTACATGCCTTCTTTTGATTTGAAAATGACTTGTGGGAAAAATTCTGGATATCAAATATTTTATCAAAAGAGATATGACTTGATAATACTAATCAAAGACAAAGATTATAGATACTGTGCCTGTTGAAAATAATAGAAAATATATTAGTATTGTAAAAGTGTACCTCATGAGTATTTTTTAAAGTACTACTTCCTTTTTTTATTTTTGGAAATTTTTTCTTGTTTAACTTTGATGTACAAAAACAGATACTGTGTTTGTTGAAAAGAAGTTGTTCTACTGCTTATTCAATTTATGGAGACTGTTCTTATTCCTTGAACTCCCTTTGAAGAGCAGGTAGGGAGAAGAATGGAATTTGAGCCTACACATACTTTCTTTAAATTTTGTCATTCTGGCTTTTTTTCATATTGGGTATTTTTTGTTTTCCCTTATGGAGTAATGATCTTTTGATAATGACTGAAATAAATACAAGACAAGCAGCATTGAAGAGTCACATAAGAAAGATGGAAGGACTTTCTGAGAATACCTTTTAATGGTTAACAGCAAGTTGGTTTTGGGTTCTTTTGTGGTTTTTTATATTTCTTATTGTCTTTATCCCACTTGTACTGAAACACGCAAGCTGAAAATAGGCAAGAAAATAGTATGGCAGAGAAAAACCAAGAATTAAGTTTCTAAAATTGCTGGGGCTTAGGGAGTGGATATGAGTTTTATGGCATTTGGATGAGATGAGGATAAGGGTTTCTTGCCTACATCAATTTGGTGTTCTCATTCAGCTTTGTTTCATAATTTTAACACTAGATTTATCTGGTCTTGCACTGTTCGTAACCTTTTGACAGCATTTTTCTGTGAATAGGTTCCATTCCAGTGCTACATTAAATCCAATAATGGAAGGCTGACAAACTCCATGTCCCTTCTGTATTTGGAGACAAAGGATGTGCTCCTAACTGCTTGAATGAAGCCTGTTCTCAGCTGTGTGTGACTGTCTTATCTGCAATTCTTTGTTGAAAATTGGTGCAGCAGTGGTAGCTTTGTGTACTGTATGAACTTCACACAACCAGTGTGTCATAGATACACTAGTTCTGTGTATCTATCCTAGGGGATTAGGTTTTGCTGCTGAAGGAATACATGATAATTAGGAATTTTTTTATTTACTGTTGACCCAAAACAATTAATCATAGTTATTGCACTCCAAAAGTGGATTTACCTGGCTGCAGTTAGAGTGCTTCAAAGTCCTGTTTGTTATGGCCTGCACATAGAAACTTCTATCTGCATGCAGCATAAGTGGTCTGTTACTATTTGCTTTTACTTATTTATAACCATATGAATAAATAAGTATTATTTACATGTACATGTATTTTATAGTTATAGTTTTCATTTACATATTTATTTGGATATCAGGATTCTTAGCTAGCATATTCAGATCTGGATCTAGGTATAACTCAAGAAACTTTGAAAAGGTGGGTGGTTTTTTTTTTAACTTCAAGAGAATATATTTGATTATAAAAAAACCCCAGAGATGTCCAAATAAAGAGTGTTGGAAAGGTTATTACAACATTTCAAATATTATGTGGAACTTGAAGCTTCTTGTCTCCTAGTTAGCAGGTATATAATGAAATGCTGTGTGCAGATATTTTTGTCTTGCTAGCCCTTGGGATCCTGCGTGCTAAGTAGTGCCACTGGCTGGTTATTTATAGCCCCAGTGATGGTTTATGGGATTATTTGGGTATGAGTATTCGTCACTGGTAGTGGATAAGCTAAGTTTGTAACTCTTCCCCTGGGCATGTTTGCCAGAGATTAACCTTAGCTGAAGACAGCCTCCAAACAGTGCAGCTGTCTTGAGTTGCTTTAAAGGGAAGCAAAGCTGAACTGGGCAATGTGAAGTCAACACGGATATTGCAGTGTACTGCTGGGTGCCAGTGGCTTCCTGTCCTTAAACAGGGGGCGTGGGGGTTAGGAAGGCTGTTGTTGCCATTGGTCTCCATCACTCCTTGACCACTCTCTTAGCAGGTATGAGTCATGTGAGAACATTCATGGGTTCTTAGGAAGATTAGGGGCCTTTGGGAGATGAGTGAGGGATAAAAATGTGTGATGAACAGGCTGTTGTCCCGAGTTACTTACCTTGTCTGCACATGAATAGCCTTGAAAAAGAGGATGGCAAGGCAGACTTGGTGGTAACAGACAGTTTCCTGGCCTGAATCTGAAGAATTCCTGGGAAAGCATTTTCAGGACCAGCTTTTGGCAGTTATGTAGTCTGTTTTGTATGCAGATTAGGGCTAATTCATAAGGCATATTACTGTGCGAGTAAATAAAATATTTAGGTAGCTGTTACACATGCTGTGGCTAGGCAGTGGTGTTGGAAGCTTTGGCTTTCAGTCCTTCTGTTGTGCTGAACTGACCTGCAGACATTTTTCCCCTTCAAGCCACTAAATCTATATTGCCAAAAAACCTTTATCCTTTATTGTTTCCCCTGTTCCAAAACAGCTTGAGTTTTGGTGTGCTTTAAAAAGTTCATGGTTGATCTTGAGTGCATAGTGAGCATATATAGCATTGCGCAAGCAGTTTAGAAACCTTTACAGATCTGAAAATTGATGCATCATGGATGCTGTGGTTTTCTGTAACTGAAACCTTTTGTTCTCCAAATAAGAAACTGAATCTCTGCAAACAATTTTTGGGTGCCAGAGGAGGTTCAAACATAACCAGAAACACCTGCTTCAAGCTGTAAGCTGTTGAGATATGTTGGTTGTAGAATTCAGTTTATGTAGTCGGTGTTCTTTTGCAGGATTTTCTATTATCAAGTGGAAAAAACCCCCTCTGCTTCCTGGGGGAGTGTGCTATTTAAATAGACTCCTGCAATCTAAATTATGCTTTAATTGGAAATAAAGTGTGATTCTCTTAAGATCATAATACTGATCAGACTTGGGAGAGCAATAGAACCACATGGTGGTGTTCTAATATTAAAATTAGTTCAGAATAGCAGCTTCATCCCTAGTGCAAGGATGATGAGAGGCTTCCATAGGAAATGAAATTAAGACCTTTCTGAAAATACTTATTTCTAAGGTTGCTTTTAAGACAGCAGTTCTGTATATGAAGGTGAATGAAGTGTACTAATTACCTGTTTTGTAATTTGAATCTAAACCAACGTTATTGTAGCTTCTTGTACATTTGAAATTCATTGACATTCATAATTTCTTGCTTCTGCTGTGGTTTGAAATGTTTGCCATCAAATTATAATTTTTTTTTCTTTTGTATTTTCAGAGTTTGATTAATGCTACTTATGCTGATACACTATTTCATAGATGAAATTTAGTGATAACATAAAATTTCTTCTAGTCTTTCTCATTAGAGTTCCACTTTGGGCCCAATGACTACTTTTCTAATTCAGTCCTGACAAAAACATACAAGATGAAGTCGGAGCCAGACAAGACAGATCCCTTTTCATTTGAAGGACCTGAAATAGTTGATTGTGAAGGGTAAGGAAAACTGAAATTCAAAAAAGCTTCTGAAGTAAAAATGCATATTTTTTTTGCTTACCATGGTAATGATTAGTAAAGATAGAATTGTTGCTGACTACAAAACTGTGAATGTTTGTAGGGATGATGGTATTAGTCTCAGCATGCAGAAGTAACAGATGTATAGATGGAGATACATTTTAACATTGTGTTCATTTTAAATTGAACACCTTTTGAATTTAATAGTTGTCTAATGGAGGTGACAAACCTTTTATTTCCAGATAACTGGCTAAATTTTTAGTCATTACTTTTCACAGACTACCCCCCTCCTCAGTCTGATAAGTAGCCTTGGACTCTCTTGGATTCTTGTCATCTCCTCAGCAATTTTTATTCCAGCAGGAATTGGTTTATTATTATCAGGCAGGAATAAGTCATGTGTATCAGGTGTTCTTTCAGCCTGTTTTGAGGCTAGAACGTAAAGACCATGCAGTTTGATCCTGGCAGCTGTGGCTAGTGCAGCAATTTTTAAAAATCCTATTGTTTTTGCAAATCATGTTCAGAAAACAGCTGTAAGATGGTGAGTTCTCATGTCTGTTCTGGAAGTCTGTTGGAGCTGAACACCACATTAGAATTTTTTTGGGGTAAAAGAATCGTTCTGTCTAACCTAACCCTTTCTCTTCACATCCATGATCTCTGCTCTATAACCAAATTCCAGTGCCATGCCAGAGCAGAGCTGACACAAATGAAAAATGGTTTCTGTACCCTATTTTTCTTTGCATCTAAGTATTCTTTTCTGTTGGTGTTTATTTGGTTTTTAGGGTTTTTTCCTACCCCTCCAAGGAGATGTTTTTGTGGTTTGATTTTTGGAGTTTTCTAACTGATGGTTAAAAAATGCCAAATATTTGGTTTTTTTGAAGGCATGCTGGCAACCTGAAACTTCTTGACTTTCAGTGCTACATGTTGGCTTTTGAATCCAGCATTCACCTGCAGTGAGGCAAAATGTCTTCTTGGATATCTAGTGGAAGTTGTGCCTAAGTAATAAACTACTCCTTCTTGAAGAAAACTTCAGTTCATTACAACAAATTATTTTCTATTTAAGTATTACAAAGGAATGCTTTCCTGGATTGCTGCTTTGTTGAAACTTCTATTTCAGTTGATGTTTCCTGAGGAAGGTGTTAGGTATGGTACAAGTAGAACAGGAAAACGTGTCTGTGCTTGTTATACAAGTTAAGTATAAAACTGGTGACTTTGGCCATCTGTCTGTAGGACAAGGTATTTTTGGGGTATTTAGGGGTTACTGTGACACTTTTATTTCCATTACAGGAGAATTAGCTGTGTTTGCCCCTGTGCAGCTTTTGGATAAATTTATTTGAATGGAGAGAGACTTTTCATTGAGTGTCAGTTTGTACAGCAGCAGAATGGAACTGAAAATTAGGCTCTTTTCAGCTTGGTGTGCTTGGCTGCCAAGTCAATCTGAGCACTGCTCTTTGCAGAGCTCAAACACCCCTCTCCCTGACCACTCTCTGGACATGCATATTTAGGGTAAATGGACACCGCCTTGACCTGTAATTAAAGGATGGTAATGTATTGTTTTCTAACAGTCTGACTGGTGAGATGTTTTCAGGAATAGCTTAATCCTGTCCTTGGTTACAGAAGTCCAGTTGTTGGGCCAGAGGTATTGAATTATGCATGAAGTGGGGGCAGTCATTACTCTGCCAGGACAAACTTGTATAGTATTTTCATTTAGGGAAATACTTGACCTGTCCAATGTACACATCATCTCTAGGACTATGATTCACTTCATATCTCATCAAGCAGCTTTATCTAGAGAGTGATAAGTCATCTTGGCCTTGAGGTTGCTGCTCTGCTGCTCAGTTCCTTCTTTTCCCTGGTGCCTTGTGTTAAAATGCTGTTTCTCACCTGCTGTCTCTAGGTGTACCATCGACTGGAAGAAAGGAAAAAATGTTACAGTTAAAACAATCAAGAAGAAACAGAAACACAAGGGCCGAGGCACAGTTCGGACAATTACTAAACAAGTACCTAACGATTCATTTTTTAACTTCTTCAGCCCAATAAAGGGTAAGCTTGGAAATTAAGAATTTAGGATCCTTAAAATATGTTTGTATGTATATATATTTGTTTTTATGTGACTTAAACATTCAGACTATTTATACTGCTGCATTGTAAAGTGGTTACTAGAGGAAGATTGCAAACATCTTGCCCATCCAAATAGATGATTTTATTCTGATGTTATTCTGTAGAATTTGACCAATAGGTGTGCACTGTAAACAGGATTCATAGTATGGAAAGAGTCTCTTGCAGGCTCTTAAAGAAGTTAACATGTTTTGCCACAGGATGGCTCCATGCATCAATTTGTTTCTAAAATGCAAAAGAAAAGTGTTCCATTGTTGGTCAAGCTACAGCATGGTGGTTTCATTGAAACCTCTGTCAAATGACAGAACTTTCTGTAGTTTCTTCTGTGATTAATTAGTGATCCCTGATACTCCATACATAATTGTCTTATTTTCCTAGTCTAATGTTAGATGTGTACTCACATATTAAACAATTCAGATGGATTCCAAAACCATTATTTTTTTCTTGGTACATCTTTCACTGTCCTCATCTGCAAATATAGATGAGGGAAGAGTTTATTTTGTGGACTACAGGGGTCCGAAAGGTGGTGAGGGACTTTCTGCATGTAGTGACAGGACAAGGGAATGGCTTTATGCCAAAAGAGGGCAGCTTTCAGTTAGATATTGGGAAGAACTTCTTGACCATGAAAGTGGTGAGCTACTGGAACAGTTTGGGGCATCCATAACTTCTCTGGGCATTCTTGGAAGTGTTCAAGGCCAGATTGGATGGGGTTTTCAACAGCCTGTTCTTGTGAAAGGTGTCCTTGCCCACAGCAGAGTTGGAACTTAGTGTTCTTTAAGGTCCCTTCCAGCCCAAACTCTTCTGTGATTCCATAGGTGTGCTGAATAAAATGGTTCTCAGAATCAAGAAGCCCAGGCATTGTGGGCTGTTATGAACTACCTGTCCCTCCTAATCACTGCAGATTCCCATATATGTAGGTTAAGAAACGTGGGATGTGTATTTCCAAGGTTGGGGGTGGTTTGGTACAGAAGTGTCCTTTAATTTTTGTTGCTGCTTTGAGGAAAGGATGGAGATTTGTCTCCTGTTGGTGTTATGTTGTTCTTTTAAATACTCAAAGGGTACGCTTTGGAATTAACTGTGTAAGATAAGACACTGACACCTGCTGGCTGTGGATACTTGCACTTTCAGCTTGAGAACTGAGCCAAATGATCACTTTCGCACTTTCATAGTAGTGCAGAGAAGGGAAATACATTTTGATTCGTGTTGGGGTTTTTTCATTGATTTGGTGGTTTTTGTTGTTGGTTAGTTGCTTGGGTTTTTCTTTAAACAAGCAAAACACCCACCCTGTTCCATGCTGGTTACAGTATCTCTGTAACCAAGCTTCTTAACAGTGCTTTGCAGATTCATGTCAAAATGTTCATCTATTTAGTTCCAGTTGTTTTGGGGGAGAGGAGATGATTTGTAGTGCTCCAGCCAAATTACAGTAATTACAGCATTAATAAAGAAATCAAATATGTTTATCCACATGGGTCCTCTGAACCCATCCTTGTAGAAAGAGTATTTCCTTATGCAAAAATCTTTGACATCCAAATGGCAGCTATGATGCTTTAACTAACTAAGTGAAATTCTTGTATGATATCTGTAGATTTAACTTAATACTGATCTGAATTGTCATAGTTTTAGTAGTTACCTTGTGAATCCTTCATAACTTGTGTTTTCTATGAGGTCTTTATACTGTGTTTTGTCATCTTGAATACTGAGATGGATGAGACCATACAAGCATTTCTGAAGTTTGTTGTCTTTTCTTTTTGCAGTGTCTGGTGATGGAGAATCATTGGTAAGTTTTTTTGGAATTTTTGAAATTTTTTGCAATTGCTCTTTGCCACATCCTTTTTGCCAAGTCACTGTACAGTGACTATAGGGTTCTTTCATCAAGTATTTTGTTTTGTTATTGTTATATTTGCTTTTGACAAAGTTGGGTTTCACCTTAATAAAGTTAAAGATATTGTCAACTTCTCCAGGTAATCTATTGACAGTTCACTGTTACACAGCTTGCTGATCCAAGACATCTCCAGTGGTCACTGTTGGGAAGGTCATTATCTTCCCTCTCCACTCAGCAACACTGCATGGCTGGTACCTGACTTCTTTAAAAATCAGTCTGGAGCATTCTGAAGAGTTCTGCAATGTCAGATGCCAGAGCCAGCCAAGTCTGTATGAGCTTTTTAATAAATGGTGCCTCAGCAGGACACTAACCTGTGTGTATAAAGTAGGAAGCTTGTACAGAAAATCTCAATTCTGCAAATCTAGATTTAGATTTTATTGTTACAAAATTAAGCATACTGAAAGTAACTGTGACCTGAAGGTTGGTGATGACAGTGTGATGTTTTCCCAAACCTATGTTACTTTGAAATATTTTCATCTGCTTCTGTGTAGCACATCACATTTGGAATAGAAAACTCAAAGTGACTTGTCTTACAGGATGAAGACTCAGAATTCACTTTAGCAGCAGATTTTGAAATTGGACACTTCTTCCGTGAAAGGATAGTCCCCCGTGCTGTGCTGTATTTCACTGGGGAAGCTATAGAGGATGATGATAACGTATGTATGCAGTTAGCATTTTATTTATTAGTCAGCACACAGAAACATTCTCCTTTTCTGATTAGATTAGGGTGAAGTATTAATTACATGAGAATAACCAAAAAAGCCCTAAAGAGACTCCTGCTACTGAGGGATTAAAAAGGGTCATTCATCTTGCTATAAGTTGTTAATCTGCTTCTGGAAGGGGCTTAGTTTCAGTTATAGTGTTTGAATATGCTATATCTATTACTGCAGAAGTTTTTATGCAAATACTAGCATAGCTAATTAAACCTTGGGTTTGTTTTTCAGTTTGAAGATGATGAAGAAGGTGAAGAGGAGGTGAGATGCACACTGTATTTTTTATGGATTACTATTACCCATTCCATTCTAGTGCCAGGAATAATTCTATATGGAGCAGAAAACAGTTGTTCATAAATGTTCTTGTGCATGGTACTTCTTTCCAAAAGAGTTCAGCATTCATGGCTTGCAAAACTGCCTGGTTTTTCCTTCTCATAAAAATACTTTCTCCAAGAGCATATAACTATTTTTTATCTAGTATTCTGAAAGCTGTTTTCTAACATGAGTCAAAAAATTAAAGACAAGCTTTTTTTTTTTTGTAGAGTGCTACATGATAAATATCTGTTCCTTAGGCGGTAGTGCAATTCAACTGTCAGCTTTTGCTTGTCATAAGCTTGAAGACTGGGTCTTACCAAATGCAAAGTAAAAAAGGGGAAGTCTGCAGCTGCTCAGCATAAATAATTTAGGCTGGCTCTGGTCTATTTGCAATAGTGTTGTATGAATACACACTATGGAAGGCTTTGCACAAAACCATTAAATGTTACTATTACCACACTTAAATGAACTAATATCCTTTACATTTTTTGCTTTACTGCTTTTACTGTGTTCTTGTTAATTTGTCAAAGGAACTGATCACTGACAGTTGTCAGCTTCAGCATAGCAAGAGTACATCAGAGGTTATCAAGCTGCTGATCTGATGTGAGCTGGCAGCCTTCACCACGCAATCTCTTTTTTTCTCTGTGCTTAGGCTGTTGAGTGACTAAACATTTTCATATTTTTATTTTTTTAAGCTGGGCATTTATAGAAGTGTTTAATTAGTGTATTTTTAGTCAGTTTCCAGTGCCAGAGTTATCACTTGTATGTAGTTATCTATAAAAATGAGTGCAAAAACCCTGCACAGGAATGCATAACCTGTCCACAGTAAGCTAAATAAACAGACTCTTTGGAGGGAGACTGAAACAAAGAACAAAATCAGGCATATATACCTATTACCAGAACTAATTTTCCAAATAATTTATTAGGTAGAAGTTTAAAAATCGTTGTGGGACTGCAGCAGCAGCATACATAGGAAGGTTGCCTTAAACCATACTGAGACCTTTATATCATGTTTTAAAGATTTCGCATTTAAAACTTGGAAGATACTGAATTCCTCTAAATCGGCCCAATGCTGACATCTGAAACACTCTGGAGTACAGTGATCATTTAATTTGCTACTTTACTTTTTGTCCATTACAAAAAGTTGCACTTTTAACCTGTTTTAATTTCTGTTAGTTTATCTCTATTTTGTCATAGGAGTTGGAGGGGGAAGAGGAGGGAGAAGAGGAGGAAGATGCAGAGAGTGATCCCAAGGTAAGGGCTTTTATGTGTTTAGTCATAACACTGGTTATAGCCATGAGCAGTGCAGCTAAGGGCATGATAGTTTGTGAAAAGATCAATCAGAAAAACACCCTAGCTTCTGACTGCAATGCTTTCATTATCTTCAGCACTCAAATTGCTCTTAAAAGAGAAGTTAATGTTTCCATCAGTTGAGAAAATGCAGGTTTTGACTTCTAACATGCACTAAGATAATTTTCAAGCTGTGTGCCTTTGCTTCTTAATGATATCTCTGTGTAATGCTGATACAGTTTTCCTTTATAAAGGTCATATTCAGATGTTCTTTGGCTGGACTTCAAGCTAGAATTAGTCTGACAAATCTCAACTAGCTTGTTTGTTTATTTTCTTTTCCTTAGAATTGTTCTTTATTGTTGTCCTGATGGCTGCAGGTTAGACTCTACATGTCTGTACTTGGTTAGAAATCAAAAAAAGTCAGTCCTCAACTTTGAATTTTAAAGTTTATGATACCTGGCTTAAAATTCAGCCTTGAGGGTTAGTGTTCCTTCTGACAACTATTTTTTGGTTCTTCAGTCATGGTAAATGCTTCTATTTAGTGAAACTGGGACAATGATGACAAACTTGTGTTCATGTAGTTATTAAAACATCAATTTTCAGTTTTTTATAAAGACAGATGAAAAAGTGAAAGGCATGCAAAACTGCTTGATCTTTGGATAAAAGTCTTTACAGCAGCTTGACATGTCACTCTTCTGGTGTAGTTTTATACATCATCGTATCATTAGTAAATGGTTTTTGTCACTATCAAGAGTCAAGTTTGTTTTTCTTTAATGAGAAATTCTGTATACTAAAGAAAGATCAATCAAACCAGGGTAGATTGGCAAAAATCAGTATTCTGACTCTGCTCTAGCATTCAGATGCCGTGGTGTTCCTGTAATGGGAAAAAGTTGTACAACTGAGAAACAGTGTTGGTTCTGAATCAACATATGTGTGAAGTATCCTTCTAGAGGATTTGGTAGGGAAAATAAAGCTGAAGTTATCTTGGAAGGTTTTGCTTGTTGCCTCCTGTATTATTTTGTACATTTCACTTTTCATCCATGCTGACAGTTCCTTTCATTTTTTTCCCATTTAGGTGTAATATAAGTCTGTTATTCATTCATACATTTCTAGGTAAGGTGGAATTCCATTCATACCTAACTTCCAAGAGTCCCATTTGTAGTCATGCAATGTGGTTTGTTTTCTAGGGTTTTCTGTTTTGTTTTTGTTTTTTTTTTTTCCTTGTATGGGGAAAAGAAATGGGGGAATGGTGACTTCAGAGTTTAGGTTTTATTAATAAAAAAGTAGAAAGAAATGGGTGTAGAGATGAGTGCCTTTAAATCATATAATTATAGTAGATTTTTCAGAATGACTCTCTGCTTTCTGGCACACTTTCTGCTTTGCCTTTGTAGCAACCAAAGTGTATTTCACATACACATGATAAAAGATACTGCGACTTGTCAGACTTTACTTTCCCTTCTTTCTGGTTTGATGTTGCATCTCTATACTGTTTCTAATGCACTTGCAAATTATTTCCTAAATACCTTCTCTGCTCTTCCTAAACTCTTCTAAGTCATCAGCTTACTTAGTATACCTTTTCCAGCATCTTATTTATGCTGCCTGACAAAGGCAGGCAGTCACTGTTAGAAGCCTTTTCTTGATCTCTCCTGATTCTGCACAGGTATTGTTCTTCTGCTCATCTGTCTCTTTATTTAAAAGAAGAAAGAAAAAGTTCCTTCTGTTGTATACTGTCATCTTTCATCCCATTCCTCACAGAGAACAATGCCTGCAACAGCCTCCATACTTCTTTCCTCCCCCTGTATTTTAGGCTCATGTCCTTTTGTTTTAATTATTTAGAAGAAGCTGTAATCCTTTCAGCTCATTCCATCTGCACAGATAATGCCCTTCCTTGCCTTTGTTAAACTCAAAATGGAGCTGTGCTTCTGTGTTGGTTTTTGGTGCCTCAGCCTTGTGCACTGGGGGTTCACCTGCAGTAGTAGAACATCTGTTTGTCACAGTGGCTTGTCTGTTACCCTGCTGCAGTCTGTAACACAGCTGTGTTCCCTCCCTACAGTTAAAAATGTCAGCCACTGACTTGTTTTTTCAAGTCAACTTGGAATTATTTTTTTTTTTGACACTGATACCCCAGTCCTGTCCTGTTTTCTATTCTTTCTTCTACTTTGTACCATTTTCTGGTCCTCTTTTTCTCTGTTCCTTGTCTTTCTTTGCCTTCTAGTTCCCACCTCCTGCTTTTCTTATCTAGAATAGTTTTCTTTTTCATGTACACACGAATAATTGGTCTGTTTTCCTTTCAAATCCAGTTTCTCCTTTTCACTCATTTCCATATTACCTTCTTTATTGCTGTAGTACATTTGCTGCATGTCAACACTTTCTGCTTTGTAAACTTTTCCTCCTTTCTTCCTGTGAGTTTTAAGTACATTTCAGTTGTTCAGATACAGCCAGATCATTATCACCTCTTACACAAAGCACTTGTGCCATATATAAGTTGTGGCTTTGGAAGACTCAGCAGTCAGGTGATTGAAAGTAGCTTCAGAAGATGCTACAAAACTGGATAACGTAGCTGGTTTTGTCTAGTGTATTTTTGTATGTGCTTGCATGTCCCATTCTTTAGCTGCCTTTATTTCACCTTGCTGAGGCTGTGCTTGAATTGAGAAATAGCTGACAGGGAATGCAGAGTGCTGGTTTGAATCATGAGCCAAAGAGCTGCTCTGTGTGTGTGTGAGACTGCATGGGCTTCAAGATTCTTTGTGTTTGGAGTTCCAGTGGCAGGACCTGTCAGCAGCAAAATTCATTTCTAGAATCGGTTGTGGAAGGAGGAAGTTTGGGTTAGGGTTGCTTACTTAACTCCTGCTAGCTCTGGGTTTACATTCAGATATCCTTGCTTTTTCTCATTCAGTAACAGAATAGGAAATAAAGATAAGATTCAGTTTTAGATCCCATAATTGGGCTATTCCACTGAAGATGTTTCAGAAAGACTTCCTAACTTCTCCACTGGGAAGGACATCAAATTTAGTACCTGCTGCCTGCCTTGATACTGCTGTTGGCAGCAGAGTTCTTGGGGAGTCAGATGAGATCTTGATGATCCATCTGTTCCTGCATGGCTGCCTTAGCAGATGGGAAGCCTCCCAAAAAGTGAATTGGAAAAGTAAGGAGATAAAGACTTGATTGCTGTTTGAATCACCTAGGAATGTGTCTTGCCTAGTGTATTTAAACACTGAAGGCTAACAGAAATTCAGTGTTTCCTTCAGGACCTTTCTGAAAAAACAAAAGTGCTAAAATAAATGGAAATTTGAGCTTATGTCTCCATCCTCTAGGGTGGATGGGCAGACATGGGGTTTGTGTAGGAACGTCAGGAAAGCAGTATTAACTCAGACATACTTTCTTCTCTGTTTTAGCTCTATATTCTTGTAAATTTTAGGTGCAATTTTTAATTCTGAAGAAGTGATGCTGTAATGAGCAACAATAAACAAAAAGCTGTATATTGCTCTTTGTTAACAAAAGAGAAAACATAAGTGTGAGTCTCACTCAGCTTGGTTGTATCCATTGGAACAGAATCTCAAACAGAAATGAAAGACCCAGAGTAGTTTAAACTCCTTGCATACAATAAGTGAATATGAAATACTTTAAAGATGAAAAAAATATAAATCCTACCAATTTTAATATGAATTTAAATCTGCTTATAGTTACTGCACATAATCTATTTACAACCAGAAGAATTCTTGTCTCTGTAGTAGCCCTGGTAGTGATCTTGAGTGCATGTGTTTACTGCTAAATTTATTTTTAAGATGCAATTCCTCCTTATCTTTGCCAGTTCAAGTCTCCCTGGTGTTTATTGCCTGGCCAATGCACTTCACTATCTTTCTAAGATATCATGGGAAGTTAATTTAGGGAAATAGAGCATGGAGGGAAACCTTGCCAGGATGGGGTGATAAATGGTACAGGGGCTAAGGCAGATCAGTGGAAGTGGTTGGCTGAGCCAGTGTCGCCAAGTCTGGGCTCTGCAGAAGAGCAGGCTCAGGCTTTAAAGCCCAGCCTGAGGGAGTGTGGATGTCAGCTCTCCATCACATTCACAACTTGGGGTCTGGACCCTGATCACACAGGAACCAGTAAAGGCCAGAGATGAATTTCAATGTGCATGTGCCTGCTGGAGCAACTGTAACTGGAAGGGAATTGTGGTCTCTTTGTGCTGGTGTCCTCTGGGATTAGGCTGTGACATGCTTTGCATGAGGCTGAGAGTAGCTGAAGGCAGCGTGGAGCTCACACACTGGCTTCCTCAGCAAGGGCAGTTCTGTGTATTAAAGTGGTGGGAGAACGTGGATTATGTCGGAGTCTGGATCTGAAATACTGCCTTGATACTTAGGGCCTGCTTAAACATTTTGTATTTATGGCCAACACGGATACAGCCTTGAGTGTAATACAAAAATAGCAGTATTTGTCTCAAAATCCTCCAACAACTGACTCAGATCCGGTAACCCCTTTAAAAAGAACTTTGTGATCTCTGTGACTCAGTTTTTACAGGATAAACAGTTACATGCAGTAAATATGATTTAAGTGTTTACAGAAATAAGGAAAAGATAATGAAGTTTATTAGAAAATAAAACAAGTGTTTTGGTTGATCGTTAAAATTTGGCGGAAATGATTGCAGTGGTCAAGTTAAGTGTGTCTTGATCTAAATATAACAAGTGACTAGGAAGGAAGGAGGGAGATGGAAAGATTGTTTTAAAGTACATTTTAAATAGCAGGTTTGTTATTTTATCATGGCTCTTATCCAGAATGCAAAGAGGAGAGGAAGTGAGGCTGCCTGCACACTGTTCTGGCCATGTTCAAATACCAAGAAGTTAAAAGAAGAATACAAACCTTTAGAATACTTTGGATAAAAACGCTGCTGGTTTTTGCCCGCCCCTCAATAAAAAGGAATGGCATGCAATGTACTGCCAGTGGCAGTTAAATTTTAATTTAAGAGCAAGAATGCTAATTTTGTGTTCTGTGTCAACATATCCCTTTTCCTGTATTTAGTCCCCAGTCAGTACAATTTAATTCACATCAGTGTTATTTGGAACTTCAGGTAGATGAGAGAGAACAAAGTTAAAGTTAACCAGATGTGCTGGGTGAGGAATACTGTAAGGAAGAAGTCTGAAAGGTGTCTGACACATCTGTGCATTTGGCTCTAGTCCTGAATTGCAGTGTGAATGATAGTGACCACTCTGACCGTAAAGGAGTTGTAGTGAGGAACAGAACAGCAGCCCGGATTTAGTACAGATTATCAAGGGCAAAACTTCATGATAAGGAAGTTTAAACTAGTTGCACTTATTCTTCCTTGCTAGAGGCAAAAGGCTTCAGTTGTCTTAGCTCCTGGTTACTTGATGTATACTGAACTTGGCATGGGTACATATTTTATAACACATAAACCTCTTCCTTAGGATAGTAACTAAGAAGCATTTTACTTTGCATCAGTGATGTTCAGGGTGTTGTGTTTTATACCTGTATTTTTCTTTACTAGACTGCAGCAGGTTTCTGTGCTGCTACTTGTGTAATAAAGTATATTAAGAATGGTAAGGGGAGAGGCAAAGTGGAAATTCACTGAATAAATTCTCCTGGTTTCTAAGAATGCTGTTTTACAATGGAAAAAAAGCAAGAAGTGCAATGTAAACCTGAAGTTCTTAGCTGTTTGAGTGCTTGTTCTCATTCCCAAGTACACTTCCTTTTGCCAAAGGGGAAGTTGTTTAACTACCTAATGAAGGTGTTTCTACTTTTACATATTCAGATTAACAGACGGACTTCTTGCCCAGTGTTAAATTGTTGAATTGTTACCTGCTGGTGATGCAGAACCTAGAAGAAATCAACACATTAATTACATTTTTATCACCTTAGCAGAAAGGGCAAGGCTCCTAAGGAAAAACTCAGACGTGCTGCAGAATAAGCAGCCTGCCTTCCTCTCTCCTCAGAGCAGGAGGAGGTGGCTGTTTATTGTTAAAATTGTTTAATAGACTGGAAGTCAAATAGAACCTCTGGTTGAGGGAGTAGGTGGTGGTTTGCTTTCTTATTTGTGTGAACCTGGCCCACAGGATGCAGTGTTAACAGCACAGAAATATATAAGAAATGATGGGGTACCAGCAGCTGGGGGCAAGGGGAAACGCAATAAATGTGGTGACTCTGTTGGACCTCTATGATGTAACTTGAGTTTTCATGTGGCATTTTTGTACATGCTAGTGATACCTAGCTAATTCAGAACTACACAACCAGTTTCTCTGTATTTGTTGAAATGTTTTCTTTTATGCCAATTTGATTTTTAACTGTTTATTTTCTCTTCTTCACTTTATGCAGAAAGAGTCCAGCCAACCTGCTGAATGCAAACAACAGTAATAAGGAAAAACCACTTGGAAGTGATATTTGAACAACTTGTAACAAATAGTTGGATACCTGGCCTGCAGTTCAGGATATTCTATCGCTGCAGCACAATCTTATTAACAATGCTTAAAATTAATTTGTTTTAAAATGCATGATTTTCACTAACTTTATTGCTTAACATGTACAGTGGCAACTTCAATGCATTTGGGAAATATGAGGTTTAAATAAAGCACACTCTACAGCCGTTGGTACACTGTAGCTAAGTATGTCAATAGGCCTTTAGAGCCTTCTGCCCTATGCATAGGGGAATAGTCCAGACTACCATGTGAGGATTATCCATTTTCTTGCTCAACATTGAAAATTGTGGAATAGCAATGTGCTGAGAAGCTAAAGTAAATGGATTACATGTATGGTAGCTGAAACAGATAGAGCAATATGACTTTTTTGCTAGTTCCCTCCCCACTTTTTTAATGTTTCTCGCAACCTACAAATTGAACTAGTGCTTGAGCAGCTTTAAATGTCATATTTATTATCTCAGTACAACCAGTTGAGTTGAAGTAATTTTACTTCATTGAAGAGGGTGTCATATTTGAGACTTAGTTGTTCATCTTACTATTTATTTATTCATTCATGTTTGTAAGTACTTTGACAGAATTAGTGCTTTTTAATAGTTTTTAATATACTTGAAAAATCTTCCTCTTTTGCATACAATATGGGTACTTGTAAAACAAGTAATTCAGAGTGGTCTCAATGTAGTAGTCTAGACAGAAGAAGCAAACTCACATCAAAATGACAACTCTTCTGGATGAAGATCAAAATTCAAAGGCCAAACTGTTGCTGTTGGTGGAAGTGGGTTGCAGCCAAAGAACCAGACAATTTCCAGTAGTTTTATTGCTTAGTGTCCAGCATGAAAGGACCTTTCACTATGAACACAGAAATTTATCAAAATTAATCAGTTCAATAAATCTGAAGTTTGGGTGTCTTACTTGCAACACTGAAATGATTCCATTCCACAATTTGTTTTCTTTAAAGTTCTGAAGTCTTCAAAACTACCTTTTGTTGTTGTGTGGCACTTAAGGTACACGTTTCTAGTTTCAGCATCCATTACCAACCTCTGGCAGCAGTTGAATAGCAGCTGTATCAACACTGTGACCAGGCATGTAGAGTGCTCCAGCCTTACCTTACACATTTGTAACTTAATACGGTGTTTTCAATTTGTACAGAATAGATAGAATATTCTATTAAAGTTGTGAAACATGACTGCTGGTGCCTGTCTGGTCCCTAATGCTTCCTAGGAGAAATGAGCATCCTGTTTTGAATGGTGGAACGTTAAACCCAGCACTTTCCGGCTGTTTGACCATACAGCTCCTGGCTCAACATCTGCCTTTGCCAAAAGCCAAAACAGGAGCCCTTGTAAATATAGCAGTGTACAGTTCTTTGATGTAAATCAGAACAAACGTGCTCAATTTGCAAGCAACCATTCTGGAATCTTTTGTAGTAGTTGGGGTTTTTAGGGAGGCAGCATCATTACAAGATTCCACATGATCTGTGTCTTTGGTTGTGGACTGATTGAGGTGCTGGGGGCCAAACTGGTTTGTGAATGTTAAGGTACTCCCACATCTGACCTCGCAGTCAGAAAATGTAACACTAATGCTCAGGTGCCATGGTGTTAAGGCAGGAATGAGGAAGGAAGGCAGGAAAAGGTTCTGGGATTTATTTAGGTTATGAAATCTTTTTTCAGTCTGACTGCAGTGCACTCTGGCAGGCATGGAGAGAGCAGTGTGCAGGCATTTCTGGCACAGACAGGAATAGCAAATGGAGCTTGCCCATGTGCAGACTGGCTCAGCACAGTGCCAGGGACAGCAAACAGAGATTTGACCTGGTTTGTTTCTCGTTATGTTGGAAGAAACTGAATAATAGTTCCCCATCCTCAAGCAGTACTTTCCACTACATGGTTAAACGGGAGTGCTGCTACCTGGAGATAAACATCTGCAAATTAGCACACCAAAGTAATTTATGTGCATGAATCCTGAAAGGCTGACTTTAATTTTGAGAAAACGGGAAATTCCAGAACATGTGGAGCAAATGTGCCAGCATCTCAGGAGCCAAATGAGCTGGGTGGGTAATGAAGCTGCCTAGCAAGATGTTCATCCTAGGGACAGCGATGGGAAAGCTGAGCTGGGATTCGTTCAAGCAGAGTTAATGCCGGTTGACACAGCCTAATAGAAAACAGATCTTGTCAAAACCCAGCCGAGCTCTTCCCATTGCAGATCTCACTGATAAAGGCAGAGATGAGCAGTTCTTAGATTTCTTTGTTTTCACTTGCAGACTTTGTCTACAGGAAATGAACTGGTACCTGTACGGCTCATTCCTCTAACACAGTATGAAGATGTGATGAGGTGGTGGTCAGAATGTCATAGCCAGATGTCAAATCCAGACTGGACAGAGTGTGGGTGTGCAAAAACCCACAAGTTATTGTTTGAATGAAATTTAAAAAAATATATTGGTGTGTTTTGAAGACTGGGCCTTGAGACAAATAAATTAATGCCCTATGTAAAACTAGTGAGAATTTTTAAAAATGGTGAGGTGATAGCAGAAAGTCTATGTGCATCCATGCCTGATTGCCATCCTCAGCACCCTGATAGTAACCCTGAAGTTTAGTCTGTGGGAACACATTTTGGTGATGCAGCCTTCATGTTGGTGGCTTCTCATTTGGGGGAAGAAAAAACTCCAGTTCTGGGCCTGCAAGTTAAAGCAGCTGGAAGCACTCCAAGAGAAATTCATCTGGCATATCACCTGCCTGGGATACAGTGTGATTAGCAGCCTCTCAGCACCTGGGTTGTCTAGGAAGAGAGCCTTGGAGGTACTGCCCTGCTGCCCTATCTGATACAGGAACAAATGGTGAATGCTGCCAGCTGAAACTCGGGGACAGCCTGTGTTTTCTCAGGAGTGCAGCACAGCATCAGGATACCTTCCTGGAAATTTGGTATTTGGGATAACAGCTTTCGGTTCAATTTCAGTATGTTCAGTTATTTGGGGTTTGCTCTTTGGTCAGGATCTGTGGTACCTGGAAAAATTAACATGGTCTCTGTGTGTTTCCACTCATTAAACGAGCTTTTCCTGTTTTAAAAGAAAGGCGACTCGTAATAGATTCACGCTCAGTTAAATGCTGCCTTGCCGGCAGTTCCTCAAGCAAATGAGGTCTCCCTGGGGAGCCAGCTCAGCACAGCGCAGTCCGGAGCAGCCCCACGCTGCAGAGGGACACGTAAGAAGAGGTCAGACTAGTTCAGCACCAGGAAATCGCTCGCTCCCTGCGAGCTCAGCAATGCAGAGTTCAAGTTATGAGACACGGCCCGGCTGCCTGACATTGCATTGAGGTAACACCACCGTATGAACTTGTGCTTGATATGTCCACCTTCTTCTGAAGCATCTTTGCTCCAGCCCTGCTGGCAACAATTGTAGCTCAGGAAACATCCTTTCCAGTTGAGCTGACAGGAAAGATGCAGAGGGACTATTTAGAGGACATATACTCAGGACAAGGGGGCTTCAAACTGAAAGACAGCAGGTTAAGATTAGATATTAGGAAGAAATTCGTTATTATGAGGGTGGTGAGGCACTGGCACAGGTTGCCCAGAGAAATTGTGGATGTCCCATCCCTGGCAGTGTTCAAGATCAGGTTGGATGGGGCTCTGAATAACCTGGTCTGGTGAAAGGTGCCCCTGCTCATAGTAGGGGTTTGGAACAAAATTATCTTTATGGTTCCTTCCCACCCAAACAATACTGAGTCCATGACAAATGGTAATGTATAAAAATAATGGACTGCGCATTTTTTATCCTCTGCCTCTTCCCAAGGACAAATACCTGTATTATTCCCCAGCTAAAATCCACAGGGAATTGATTTTATGACACTATCTGTTCAGAACTCCTCTCCTGAACTGAAGTTCTCACAGTTTTCACCTTTGCTGTCCATGTTTTCCACTACAAATAGGTGTGCAAACAACTCTGTTGCAGTAGCTGTGACCTGTGCATGGAAGAACCTTCATCCTTCCTTTCCCAAATGGTTTATAGTCATCACACTAATAGCAGGAAGAAATACTTCTTTTTCCATTTGCTCATATTGATGTCCTAAATACCACCAGCCTCTCACAGGCCAGGGCCATGAATCCTAAACAATAGATGCCCTAAGTCACTCTGGTTTGACAACCATCCAAGAAAAAGAAAAGGGAAAAAAAAGTTTTAAAAATCCAAGCCTGTGCACTGTTAATGAGGCATCATGTGAATGAAGACTGAGCAGTTTGTCAAGTGCCAGCTTTTGTTTCCAGACTGGCTTTCCTCTCTGCTGGTTCACCTCTCCATTACACAAGCAAAAACGCTCGCTCCACCCAGCAGCGCTCGCCTCTTGCACAAGCTGCCTTACCCTCCAGATTTTACCGTGGGAATTTGGACACCGCATGGGGATGCCAGAGCAGGTTAATTCAACCCAGTGAGCCTGTGCTGCACTTGCCAGCTCTGCTCCACATGACCTCCTGGCTTCTATGAGCCTCCCTGCAAACAGTACCCCACTGCAAAAAAAGATCCCTCCCAGCAAAGTTTCTTTTCCCAAAAAAGCATCACCAGTGATGCTGTGGCCTCATGTTGGCTCGCCCTTGCCTCCCTGCTTGCCCCCGCAATCTACAAGGTGGACATAACCCACACTAGACCTATCCCAGCTTGAGAAAAATGGCTGAAGAGAAGGGAAACACTAAGGAAAAGAATTTACTCATTGTTCATCACAACCCAAAGGATTGAACAAAAAAATAATAATTTTCCCCCATTTGGAGCAGAAGCCAAACAGTCAGATGGTCAGATCTATTGATGCAGGTTTTTGCACTGTGCAAATATTCCTTGTGTGCTGTTAAATTGTTTTTCTTTTTAACAAAGAAAATTCACTCTGGTTTTTGAGTCGACCTTTTAGGGATAAATGAGAACTTGCTTAGATGTTTATAGCTTTAATGTCTATTTGATCAACTCTGTTAAAGTCACACTTAGGAGGAGGTTGGGGCTTTTTTCTTTCCTCTTTTAAAATATTGTTTTTTATTTAACTCAGTTATGTGATCTTCCTTCTTCCTTTTCATGCTCCTGACTTAAGGCACATTCCAAACTCTTTGATTTGCCTGAACAGAAAGAGCATGAGAGAATGAAGGTTGGGTGAAAAATGAGTATTGGAGCTCTTACTAAAGCCAACTGCTGCAGTTGGCGATGGGATATAACTTGTTAGGGGAGTTACAGCACTTGCTGTAGAGGTCATGCAGAGCTCCTGCACACGAGTGAATAGTTCAAGGCGTTTTGATGCAGAGAAAAAACAATTAAGATATAACTGCTGCTGACATTCCCCTGAGCCGTTTCATCTCTTACCGCTTAAAAAAATCAGGGAACAACAAATTATGTACTTTCAATCTGAGATTTATATAGGCTGAATTGTTGCTTAGCCTATGAAAAAGATCAAAAAGGAGATCTTTGAAGACAGATTGCCTACAAAGAACACCGGACTGTTATTACACCAAAAAAAAAAAAAAAAAAAAAAAAAGATTAATAAGCACAGTTCAGGTCAAAACGTAGGCAAGTGCGTGTGTGCAATGAAGTGTTTGCAAGGGCTGCTTGCTCAGGCGTTTCAAAGCCGGGCAACACGAGGGAAAATCACGGAGCTGGCATCTGGAGCAGCAGCACCGCAGCATTCCACGTGTGCTCCGATCTGCACTCAGCCACAGCCACTCGGTGCAGCTGCCTTGGCTGCAAACTCCTGCGGTCACAGGGATGGCCTGGCTGGTTTTGGGATCTCCTGGCCAAGGAGAAGAGGGGATGGATCCCTCTTTCCCTCCACCCCCAGCTTCATCTTGTGCCTTCTGGGGAGCAGGTGTTTCACTCCCTTTCCCCCAGTGAGGCTGAAGAGGCAGCAAATAAGTACCCTGGGACTGAACCCCTGGGAAATGATTGCTTGCTATGGTTGGAGACAGCAAACGAGAAGCACTCTGAACATTCACCCCACCTCACAGTGTGAGGTCAGCACCATTCCCAAATCCAAGCAGGGGTGGCAATCACCTGTGCGGGTGCTCCAGGCCCTGGAACAGAGCCACCCATGACTTTGAAGCATCCGTGCGAGATGGAGACCAAAATGCAGAGCTGCAGCAGTCATCCAGCTCCAGCAAACCCCTGGCACAGCCTGGCACAGGGAATGCCGCCCCTCGGTCTTGTTCTCCACCCCTTCATCCCCCTGAGCATCCTTCCTCCACACCTGGCCTCATCTGGGGGCGCAGGACAGCAGGAGGCAGAGGAAGGAGAGGAGGCATGCGGGCTCCCTTTCCCACCGCGATGTGCCGCAGCCTCTCCCAGCACCCAGCCCGACCAGCACACGGGCTTTGCGGGTGCGAGGAGCCCGGCAGCAGCATCCCAACTGCGGGTCCGATTTCAAAGGCAGCCCTGATGAAGACGTCGGGGGAAGGCAGAGCAAACAGACACCGTAATTGCGGTGTGCGCTTTCTCATCTCCGCGGCGAGTTGCAAAATGTGCCGCCTCCTCCCTTGTCAGCCGGGCTTTAATTGGCTTTAATGAAGAGGCAATTACATGATTTCAATTTTTAATTAAAGGGGGTGTTGGTGCAGGGGAGGGGGGACCGACCCCTTCGAGCTTGTCAGTGGCACAAAGGGCGATATCTGGGTATGGTGCACTAGGGTTTTCGGGGGGCTCCTCCCTCATGCCCCTGGTCTGGGAGGGCTTCCTGGGGGCTTTGGGCTGACTGGTAGGAGCAGATGGAAGCCAGATGCCTCCCAGCCACGCTGCTGGCAATTGTAGATCTTACCCCGGCACCCCGAGGCGAGCTGCAATCAGCTTAATTTTTTTTATTTTTTTTTCTTTTGTGCCCGAGCCAGTAGATCAAAGGGGCAGCAAATAGCTTAAACCAAAAAACCAAAAAACAAAAAAAACCCCCAACTCCAAAAAGCCCTCCCCACACACTGCACCAGCGAGGAACGCCTCCTGGATAAAGTACTGGGTGCTTGTTGGCAGGAGGAGCTGCTGGGGTGGGGTGAGTGTCTGAAAACTAAAGCAGTGCCACAATTGGGAGCTGATTTTATAATATTATTATTATTATTATTATTATTATTATTATTATTTTATTTTGTTTTTTTATTTTTTATTTATTTTATTTTATTATTTTATTTTATATGTTATTTTATTTTCTATTTAATTTAATTTAATTTCATTTCATTTCATTTCATATATTATTTTATTTTATTTTGTATATTTTTTTTATGCCATGCAGCAGGCAGCTGCCCTGTGATAGAAACACCTTCTCCATGACCCCACACGGTGAACACCAAGGTGGGACTGACCCACCCAGCACGTGTTCATTTTTCCTGAAGACAACACCTTGTCTGTCTGTGCTAAAGCATGACTGGAGAGGGAAAAATGAAGGCACGTGGTAGAAATCTCCCTTGGGAAGCAGTGATAATTGCAGGGCCCGAGCTGCTGGCTGAGTCTCTGTTTTATTGCTCTCTCTGGCAGCCAGGCAGCCGGAGCTTTGGCCTTGACTTGGTTCCATGTGCTGGGATGTCCTTCCTCATCGTGTTTCAATAAAACGTAATCGCTTTACGACTTCCTCTCGGCAGAGATAAAAAATCATTAGGAGAAAAAGCTGGCGGCTCTGTGGCTGCACTGCGCCCTCGTCACTCCCCCTCCCCAGCCACCGCTGCCAGGCTTGCCCTTGGCTTGCAGGGCCAGGTGGCCCCAGGACCACTGAGCTGGCCAGACATGGCTGGGATGCCCCAGGCCAGTGGTGCCCATGGAACGGCAGCCACAGGCAGGAAGGTGCCAGGCCTGCGCTATGGCCAGGGGCACTTCACAGAGCACGGCTCCAGGGAGGGCGAGGGTGAAAGAAAAGGGGAGAAAAGGGAAGGAGGGCAAGGTCCAAGGTCTTTGTGAGCAAGGAGCAGTTCACCTGCTCGTCAAATATAGCTGGAGCTGGCTGGCGGCTGCTGCGTGGGCAGGCTGAGTCACCCCTGCTGCCTGCCAGCCGCCCCAGCCCCGCGCCAGATGGGAGAACGAGGTCGCCTTTAAGCAGGGAGAAGTGAAACCTGCCTTTTTAAACACCAGGGTGGGAGCTGGGACAGTCAGCACTGAGCCAGCAGCCTCCTCCCTTTGAAGGCCGGGGCTGACATTCCGCTGCAGGCTCCCTGCCAGCCCCCTACAAGCACAAACCTCCTCCCTGCCTTCCCACTTCCTTTGCCCTGGGGTCCCAGATGCTCGACAAAAGCTCATTGCCCTCGTTACCCGCAGCAATCATCAATCACAGCGTGGTTTGTGGAAGGGACTGCTTTACAGTGACCCACAACCTGTTATCTCCCAGAGAAATGCAGTCTGCTCCCACAGGGACAGCTGCTTCTCCGTCCCAGTAGCCAGCTTTCTCACGAGATGAAGGCCTTTTCCCCCTTTCTTCCCTCATTACTGCTGGATGACAAATCACTTGATCCAAGATGACATGCAGCAAATGCTTGTGAAGAATGAAAATAAAACTGCCTTCCTGCAGTTCAGGATGGGTGCTGTGTGCCAGCAGTGCTGAGCAGCTGCCCTCCCCTTGAGGCAGCCTCATCCTCATCCTCATCCTCATCCTCATCCTCATCCTCATCCTCATCCTCATCCTCATCCTCATCCTCATCTTCATCCTCATCCTCATCCATCTGTGAGCAGCCATCACTTTTCCAGCCTGGCTCCACACCAAGGGAGGAGCAGCAGAAGCAGGGACTGAGGCACCAAAGGTAGAATGGCCGTGGCTAAAGGGGATTTCTGGCTGCAGGTGTGGTTGTGCATCTCCTGCCCCTGGTCAACACTCAAAGAGATTTCCCATGGAGGAGGCTGCCAGCTCTTGACAGGCAAGTGAAACAGGAGCAGCCATGAGTCACCAAAGATAAAGGTCAAGCTCGTTATCAGCCATGGGAGAGGCTGCGGGCTGGGTGTGCTGCGAAGAAATGTGCTCAGAGGCCAGCCAGAGCCAAAAATCCCAGTGCCACGGACACCTCCGCCCAGGGGACCAGCCCAGGTCCCAGGGTGCTGCTTTTCTTCTCCCACTGCCCATTTCCCAGCAGCATCCGGTGGTGATGATGGGTTTCAGCGGTGCCAAGTGGCGCCGACAGGGTGGCTAAATGGGTGTTAAAAGATCTGTGGGTGCTGCAGCACCCACACGGCTCCCACAGGGTGCTTGGCTGCTGTCACACATTGCTGGAGCACCCACAGAGAGTCCTGGCCTTCGCTGCAGGAAGAAAGGAGGTGCACTCGCTGGAATAAAAATGTTTTTCCTTCTGCTCTTCTCACATGGCTTCTCACTTCAAGGTTTCCTGAGGGAAGTTAAGGCTGGAGATGTGCCTGTGGGAGTCCAAAAAGGCTTTTAGAAAGGCCTTGGCAATGGAAGGGGGTTGGCAGCGTCTGTGTCGGAAACTCCAGCCTCGTTTTCCAGTGCTTTGGCCAAATGTGTGATTTGCTATTTGTGTTCTTTGGTCGCAAACAGGCACAGCCATGGACATGCATCCCTTCTGGAGCGCCCTGCCCGTGGCCTCTCACAGCCCACGACGGCTTCTGCTGCAGCCACGGATCCCGCAGTTCTGACCAGGGGTTTCCAATTATGGCAAATGTGTCCGGTTCCATGCCTGACTCCTGCTCCACTAAGGATGGAAGAATGACTTAGTCATCCTGGCTGCCTGCCAAGCCATTTAACTCGTTTTGCTCCCTTTGGAGGTCATTTCCGGGCTCCAAAGGCCAGTGGGACTCACTACAAATGCCTGATAGCCGATAAATGGATTGAGGAAACAAGGAATTTAAAGCAGATTATCCCTGCTGTAGCAACCATGGTTGCAACACCTCCAGAGAACTCAGATAAACCCATCCTGGGTGGTAAATGCCAGTCAGTGCCCCCTGTCCTTGGCTGAAGAAAAGACCCCACTTCTAAAGGACACCAGCAATTTGGGATCAATAGCTAAGATTCTGTGATATTTGTCCCAGCCAGCTCTCAGCAATTACCCATCAGAAAAGGGGTTTCTGTGTTTTAAGCTGTCACAGTATTATCAGTGTTAGGTCCTGAGTTTTCAGACCAGTGCAAATAACTTCCTCCCCACCCCTGCAGCTGTACCAGAGGCTGGGATGGAGCCCCACTGAGCTGACAGAGGACGTGCAAAGGGGAAAGTGTGGGAGCCAGGTTCCAGGGGAAACCCCTGGGAAGGGGGAACAAAACTGCCCCAAATAAAGCAGCAGGATGCCCTTGGCTGAGCATAACATCTCTGTCCTGCTCCTCCCTGATCCTCCGTGCCATGGCTGCATCCCCTTGGCTCATCATTCCAGGGCTTTAATCTGGGCTGCCCTGCTTCCAGGGAAATCTATTTTTGGCTTATCCCAGGGGAGCAGAGCTTGGCCAAGGTTACGTGCCAAGCACCCTCATTTCCTCCTCTTAACAGCGTCCCTGCTTTATCACAAACTTTCTCACTTCATCTTTTTTTCCACTCGTAAAGGCTGCAGTCACTGGGCTCCCACACTGCCTAGGGCCACCAGGCCACCAGGCTCAAACCCATCTGCTAAAACACTGGCTTTTTGCTCCCTCCATAAAACACACAGAGGTTTCTTCAAACCCATTTCTCCCTGCCACCAAATTGTAGTTTCTCTTAACAGAAAAAAAAAAAATCCTCAGCTTTTTATGACTTAGGATTTCCCTTTCACACCTCCTGGCTCAGCAAAGCGGCACAGGGACCACCAGGAGGAGGATAACAGCATCCCTGATGCTTGCCCAGCCCCAGCCCCAGCCCCAGCCTGGTGGGACATGCCCTGAGCTACTCATTGCAAATATTTGCCCAGGTGGGGCCAGGTGTTTGAGTATGAGATGGGCTGAGTAACCAGCAGGAAAGAAGAAAGTTTAACTTTTACATTTTAGCCCCATTAGCAAATATTAACTCGAGGAGCAAGTGGACTCTTGCTATCCCCTGCCACACGAGCCACGAGGCAAAGGACAGGTACAAATTTGGAGGCACGTGGAGTTTACAAACACTGACATCCACAGCTCAGGACTACTGAACTTACCCCAAACCTTTTCTTTTGGTGGTAGGAGTGGGGAGACAAATCAGCGACAGGTGAGATCTGGGAAAACCAATCAGAACTGGAAAAATACACATTGCTGATTTCCATTCTTCATTTTTTCCAATATTTTTAGGATTTTTTTCTCCCCCATACTCTCAGATGTCACTGAAGACCCTGAAGCTGATGCCTAAAGAGGATTTTTTGCATTTAAATCCACCATATGAGACACCTGTTTCCCTCCAGCCTCCCTGATCACCGCCAGCCAGGCAACAGAGCATCCTCAGCTCCCGCTGGCTGCACCAGCGGAAACCTGGCCATGGGCACAGGTTTAGTGGGGGAGCAGCAGGGTAATGGTAGCAGGTAAAATCACAGCAGTGGAAACACTGGCAAGGACGTAATAGCCTCAGGAGAGGACAGACAGAAAAAAACCCTAAACCCTCACTAACTGCTTCCCTTCACACCTGCCACAGTGCGGAAGAAAAACTGGCAGCCAAAGCACAACGTGGAACACAATATCAGCTCTGCCACCTGGCCTGCCTCACACTCCCCAGCTGTCCAGGAGGGAAAGGATGCTCTTTCCCCTCCAGCTGCCTCCCACAGCCTGGCCCTGTCCACTTCTGGGAAAGATGCACTGGAGGAGTTTCTTTGTGATGTCTTCCCAGCCCTCTCGGAGACAGGAAACATCCCAAAGCTGGACAGTACCATGACCTTATATTCCCCCCAGCTCCCTAAAGTTTGCTGATGTTGTGGTTAGGCAGTCCTGTGATCCTTTTCAGTGTTTACTCTAAAAGTTTATACTCTGCTAAAAAAAAAAAAAAAAAAGAAAGGCAAAATTCAGAATGCGGGGGCAGGAGGATGCGGCCAGCAGGGAGCTCAGTCCTGTGCTGCCAGGACAGCCAGGTGAGGACACGGGTCACCCTGATGCCTGTGTGACCCAGGACATCCTGGCACTTGTCAGCACTGGAGCTGCCAGTCTCCACACAGGGACAAAGACAGGACAAAGATGGTTAAAAGCCACTTCCCAGATCTGGACACATTTCAAAAGGATAGGTAATCTGGAGCAGTGACCTTCAGCATGCAATGTCAGCATATTTCTGCAAGGCCTGGCCCTTCACGATTTCCAGTAAAAGCACAGCAGGGTAATAAAAGGCTGGCTGGTAGCAGGCAGGCAGTGTCAGGCTGAATGGCATGAGCTGAAACCACCAGGGACTTCCAAAGCAAAGAACTCATCAGTGTCAGCCCAGGCTGAGATCCCAGACATTTATTAATGCTGCTGAAAATAAAGATATCCCAAATATTTGTCCCAACAGATTTAGTATGAGAAGTTGAATGCTTCAGTGGGGGAATGTCCCGTCCTTTTAAAACTCTGAGCAGTAGCCTAAACAATCTCCTGAGCTCACTGGACATGGGAAAATGGTGACGCCAGTCAGAGGGGTCAGTAAATAACCTCAGAGTTCAGGGCAGTGCTTGGCAAGCACTGGCTGGGCTTCCCATCCCCTTGGCAGAGGGGGAAGCACTGAGTCACCATATGGCAGCCCTGCAATGGGGCTCTGTCCTCCCCATTCAGGGTATTCATGGATCCCCATGATGCTCAGCAAGCTGCTTTGTGGAGATAATAGCAGAACAGGCTGTATCAAGGTCTACCAGCATCTAAACAGCATTTCTGGACCAAACCCAAACTGTGGGGTCAAGGCTCCTCCCAGCTGGGCCAAGCCACACAGGGATCTTGCAGCAACTTTCTACCTGTTGTATTTCTGCCAAATGAGCTTGAAATTGGGCCAAGAGGCTCAAAGATATGTGTATTGAGGGGGCACTCACAGCTCAAAAGACCAGATAACACAAGACTTATTTTTCCATTTTTATTTTAATAACCAAACCGAACACCTACACAGCATCCAAGAGTGGGGAACACACTACACACACAGTTGTGCCCAGGCTGCTGGGAAGAGACAGAGCAAAACAGCCCCTCTCCCCCCAGTTTTTAATCCCAGTATGGAACTTAAGTGCCTGGAGCCCTCCTAACAGGTTTGATTTGGCACATTCCCACCCTTATTTGGTTGTCTGCTGCAGAGCACAGCCAAGGACCAGCTAACGGGAAATGACATCTTTTCTTCCCAGCCCCTCACAACTGCTCCATGACTGTCTGCAGCAGTTTACAACATGCAATGGTAACACACTGACTCAGTGGGATGAGACATTTCAAGCTTCTCAGGAAAAAAGAGTCTTAGTCAGATAAATATTAGTAAATTGAGCAAGCTGGGTTACGTGCTATTGCTGATTAATCCATGGCTTGCGTATGGTACAAAAAAGGGATCTCACAGATTGAGCAAAGGTGCTTCCTCTGATGCCCTTATTTAAATGAAAAAGCTCCAGCCTTGCTGCTTATCATTTACTGTAATCACCTAACAAACAGCCTTGGTGGCCTGAATTCATCCCCCTGGCTGACACCTTTCCAAGTGAAGTGCCCCTAAGAGCTTCTTCACCTGAGCTTGACCATCTTGGGGCAATGTACCTGAGCTCCCTCTGTGCTCATGGAAAGACCTGAATATTCCCCAGGGAGACTGAGCCCCCTCCCAGGGCATCTCCATTATGGGCAGCTGGCCCTGATGTGCTCCATGCCCCTTCAGGAGGTCCTGCCCCCCGAGGGACAGGCACCCAGCAGCTCACCAGTGGAGTTTGGAGCACCAATTTTTCCCAGGACATTTCTGAAGGAAGAAAATAATAAGGAACTATAGCCAAAAACTTCCCTGAAATACTGGACCAGTCTGGGGGCAAAAAAAAACCCCCAAAAAATCCCAAAAACCCCCAAATATTTAAGGATTATAAAGATGTGAAAAAAATGGAATAAAAAGGGAAAAACATGAAAAAGCTCTGCTCATCACAGACCTTCCCCAGTAACAACCCACAGTTTTAGTTTACAGCTGTTTAGGGCTTTTTGAGTAAGGTTTCCTAGGAGACCCAGTGGTCACTATACTGAGCTCCAGCTAAAAGTGCCTGTGGATACAGCTACGCCCTGATATAAACATGGAGGGCAGCAATTTACAATGCAAGACCATATGTTCCTCTGTTACTAATCGACTTCAGCTGCCAGGATTACAATGTCAGTCCTGCAAACCAGCTTTTTCCCCTACAGATGTCATGTTGAAATCATTATAATAAAAGCAATTTTACAGCCTTCAGCCTCCACTTCCCTCTGCTGCTGAGAAGCCTGGATTAATGCTGGAAAAATTAGGGGTCCTTCTCCAGGGACAGACCCCTGGGAGAGGAAATGCATGGCTCCAGGATTACAGAGGGACAATGGGAATAAACCCAAGACAGCTGCAGAAATACCAGTCCCTGCAATGGCTAATAGCTGCATCTTTTGGGAGGGAGATGCAATGTTGGGGCCAGCTGGAAACCTTGGTGGGATAAATACATCCCACAAAAGGGGCAGCAGGTCCTACTGATGGGCACGTGGGGAGAGCTGTGGAGTTAAACTGAGAAAAACTCCATTTTTGGGGCATTTTTCCTCGGGGTGATCCCTGTCCATCCTCATCCTCGACCTTGGAGCATGGGCTGCTCCTGGCAGTGCTGCATGGCTGCCCTGCTTTGTTACCATGACTCACGTAGCTAAGGCAACCCGATGTTGCCAGCAGCAGGGTACATGACGCCTCTTACTCGGAAACGATGATCAAATCCCTCCTCTGGAGCGGGCACTCACTTCAGAGACATGTGTCATGGCACAGCCATCGATGCAAGAGCTGGCACCACCAGCTGTGGCCATCCCATCCCACACCCATAAAAAATCCCCAGACACAACACTCACACGTGTACAAGCATCCCTTCTCAGCGGCCAAATGCTGTTCCCTTTTCCTGGGAGGGGGATGGAGCCACACTTCCCTGCCAAATTGCCATTTAGGCTTTTAAAAATGCCCCTTGTAGACTGGAAATTGCTTTGGGGCAAAGCAGAGGGTGGTGCCAGCATCCCTGGTAAGTGTGGGAAGAAGGAGATGGCCATGTGGGACAAGGCTCCTCTGACTGGATCTCAGTCTGTTCCCATCACCTTCCTCTGGTTCACACTCCCCACTGTGCTATTTCCCCCCTCTTTCCAAGAGCAGAGACAAATTCCTAAATTTTGAGATTCCTGGAGATGTCCTGTATTTGGGGGGCAAGGCAGGGTCGTTGCCTGATGACATTAAAAGCAGCCATGGTAGTTGTGTTTGGGAGCTCCCACACTGTCGAGGCACAGCCACGGTGATGTGCTGGGTTGCAAGGGAAAAAATCCCCTCTCCTTCTCTCACTGGTAACACAACTAAACAACTAAACCCAAACGAAAGGGAGTGACAGGTTCCTCCCAGCTGCCAGCCCCAGCTTGGACAGAGACAGCAGCAGCGCCTGAGCTGCAATCACCCAAAGCTCCCATTAGCCCCAGCTTGGTCATGGCCCTTAATTATCAAAGCCATCCACTGCCTACACGTACTCACACCACCCTGTGACACTTGTCCCTGGTTTTGGTGCCAGGGTACAATGCAGGGCTGCATCACATCTCTTACCCCTCTCCCCAGGTGCTCAGATGAAACCAGCTCCCTGCTGTCAGCTCCTCCTCTAAGTTATTAGTCCTTATTGTTTAAAAAATAGGGCAATATAAATATTTTTTCTTTCCACAGGCAAAACTAATGCTACAAACTTTTATCAGAAGTGACCAGCCAACACAGCATCCACTAGGATTAGGGTTGTGTTACTTGTAAATAATTGCCAGGTTTCCTGGACCAAATTGCTCTGAGCTCCTTGCAGCTCTCCATTCCTTCCTGAGAAACGCTCCTGTAGGAAGGAGATTGCACATGATTTAGCCCTGCTGCCCATTTTGGATTCAGCTACAGTCACCTTTGCTTTCTGTCTCAGAAAATGTAATTAAATTTTAAAACCTACTTTACAGAATTTTTGCATGGTCACAATGGTAGAGACCCTATGGTACTTTAACACACTGGACTTTCTTTTTTTCTTTTATCCACCTAACTAACCCATCTTAGGTAAAAAAGTGGAGCCTTCATACAATGGATGTATGTTCAAAACTAAGCTCCCTGTTCAGCAAGAACCTATCTTTTTCCATTGTGAGTAATATTTTCACTTTTATTCCTTTTTTTTTTTTTTCCTAGCAGTTTTATATTTTGGCCAGCATTAAGGCAAGATTACTGAGGTGACAGCTGGGGGAGGCTTTGAGTATTTCAAAATGATGGATAAATGCACAAGAAAAATCACCAAGATGAAAGTAAAAGAGGAAAGACAGAGACCAAAGTGGTCTGCTGACCCTGCATCTACAAATACAAGTTTCATTTAAAAGGAAATTCAGGTTCTTTTAGTGGAACTTTTGAAGCAAGGTGTGCACAAACATGCCAAGTCCTGCAGCCTTTCCACACCAGAAGCCTTCCTCCAGATGTTCCTTGTATGCTTCTGACTTGCTGCCTGGGTTTTTTTTTTTTTTGCTCTTTTTGAAGTGGCGTCCCATTTCCTGTGCACAAAGACCATTCCCTGTTTCATTTTGGGGCCAAATTGAAAATATCCTTATGATTTCTGCTTAATATCCAGCTCTGCTCCTGGTTGGCTCCAGTTCCCTTATTCTTACAAGGCCTTTTGGTCAGAAAGCAGTTTTACAGAGCAGACCATGAAAATGTAGATATGCAGCCTAATTGTAAATCAATCTAGGCTGTTCCCCTTGCTGAAACAAAATAAATCACACTGAAAAGTGGGATACAGTGGCTCTCAGGGAAAAGCCTGCAGCTCTTCACATGCCAGGGCACAGCTCCACATATGTTCTGCAGCCCCTGCCCTACCCCACAAGCAGTGATGGCCACCGCGGTCTTCCCAGAGCAATTCCCAGCCCATCCCTCCCTGAAAAGCTCAGTCAAACCATTCCTGGCTCCTTCATCAACCCCAGGAACATCACACAACCTTTTTTCTGACCCTCCCCACAGATGTGCACGCTGCAGTGAATTGTCAAAGCGTGGTCCTATCCTCCGGCAGATGAGTGATTTGCAGCGGAAATGGGTTTGGCTCTAGCTCTGATTTGTTCCTGGGAAATGGGCTTCTGACCCTGCCGATGTCCCTGGGAACGCTGCCAACCTCTTCAAAGGGGCCAGGCCTTGCTTTGTAATCTCTGGGGTTTGGCTTGGAAACACCTGTAAAGGCGCCGGTCATCCCAGGCAGGAGATGGAGGAGAGCAGGGCTCAAAGTCCAGAGGGTGATGCTGCCCATGGTACATACCTGAGCAAACACTGCTGCAGAAACAGTGTGAACAAGCTCATTAAGCACTGCCCTGCCCTTGGCTGCAGCATCAAGGCAGTGGTTGGGAAGCTGGATCAGCCCTGTGTCAACTATCGTGAAGGAATGACAAAATGAAAGGTGTCCAAGAGGAAGGGACTGCAGGCTCACACGTGCCTCTTAAATGTCACCTCCAGCTGCCGCAGCCTTTCCTGACTTCCCCGTGGCGCTGGGCACTGCCCAGGCTGTGACTGTGGTGCCTTCCCTGGAGGAGTGTATGGGCTATAGGGGAGAAAATGAGATAAACCCAGTGATTGCAGGAGGTAAAGATAAGGGGAAGCAGTGTTAATGCAAAACTGGAGAGGTGGGATGCTCTCAGGAAAAGGTGAAGGAAAGGCTGATGGTGATGGTGCAGAGCCTCAAATGAAGCTGCTGGGCTTGGCCAGGTCGTGGCTGGGTGTCTTGGGGTGACCAGGGGCTGAACTCAGACCAGATGTCCATGGGGGATGGCAGAAACCCACCCAGGCTTGGCTCAGACCCCTCTGCCCCAGAAATGATGCCAGGGCAGACCCCATGCTGTGAAAATGCCCAGATCCAGGCCCGTAGGAACAGAGTGTTGGGAGCATCCTGTATCCCATCAGGGATGTCAGAGGGGCAAGGTGGGGGCTGTCTCAGATCACAGTGGCCTCATCCTCAGCGCGGGGGGGGCTATGGTATCCCCAGTAATTCCCAAGTAATTCCCAATATCCCCATCCTAGGGCTCCCAGTGCTCCCAGTATCCCACTCGCAGTAAGTCCCAGTAACTCCCAGTAGCCCCCAGTAATTCCCAGCAACCCCATCCCAGTATCCCTAGTGCTCCCAGTATCCCCAGTAATTCCCAGTATTCCCAGCATCCCCATTCCACTTCTATCCTTGACGGACAGAGGAAACGTGGGTGGGGAGGGGAGCGGGCAGACAGGCCTGGGGTCCCCTGACAGCAGCAGACTCGCAGCTCTCGGGGGGGCAGCCCCAGCCCCTCCCATGCCGGGACCCCGGCGGGCGCAGCGCGCAGCCCGCGGGCCGGGCGGGGAGCGGCCGGGGGCGGGCGGGAGGCGGGGCGGGAGGGGGCGGCGGGCCGGGCTCCCCGGGGGAGGCACCGGAAGGCGCCCGGCGCTGATTCATTGCAATAAATTGTTCCCATCGCGGCGCGGCTCGGTCAGCGCCGCCCGAGCAGCCGTGGGAGCAGCAGCCGGAGCCTCCGCCGGGGAGCGAGGATGAAGATGCAAGCCGAGGTGATCCGCGAGGGCGAGCTGGAGAAGCGGAGCGACAGCCTTTTCCAGCTGTGGAAGAAGAAGCTGGTGGTGCTGACCAAGGACAGCCTCAGTCTGTTCCCCGACGGGCACAAGCGGGCCAAGGGCAAGGAGCTGGGCTTCGGCTCCATCCTCAAGGTGGACTGCGTGGAGCGCACGGGCAAGTACATCTACTTCACCATCGTCACCAAAGACCGCAAGGAGATTGACTTTCGGTGTCCGGACCAGAGCTGCTGGAACGCCTCCATCACCATGGCCCTCATCGACTTCCAGAACAAGCGGGCGATCCAGGACTTCAAGAGCCGCCAGGAGATGGAGCAGGCGGCGGGCACCCAGGAGCGGCGGCTGGCCCGGGCGCCCTGAGCCTCGCCAGGTGAGCCCGCCCGGCCCTCGGCACCGCGCACTTCGGGGCTTCTCGCTTCATCCCTCTGCATTACTGCACTGCCGGCACCCGCTTCGGGCAGCCGCACGGGTCCGACACCGAGCCCCGACACCGCGGAGCCCTGCTCCGAGCCACGGCACGGGGCTCTCGGGGAGCGCTGCCCTGCTCCGAGCCACGGCACGGGGCTCTCGGGGAGCGCTGCCCTGCTCCGAGCCACGGCACGGGGCTCTCGGGGAGCGCTGCCCTGCTCCGAGCCATGGCACGGGGCTCTCGGGGAGCGCTGCCCTGCTCCGAGCCACGGCACGGGGCTCGGTCCCTTCTCCCATGCTCCGCGGGGAATTTCTGCTGGGAGCCGGGCTTTGCGGTGTGCTGAGAGGACGACACGTGGGGCTGGCGGGGAATGAGGAACAGCACTCGGCAGGCAGTGCTTTCCTCACAGAATCTGCTAAAAAAACCCAAAATCTGTGAAAATAAATGCTCAATGCTTACTCCCCCTTTAAAGCCCCCCATTTTTTCTTCCTGTGCCTTGCTCTGCTGCTTGTTTAACTAACCCACTTCCTCTTGCTACCTTTAGAGCATACCACTGGACGATAAACCAGATCGAGTGTCTTGGACTGAAATGGGACAGGGTACCAATGAAGGAAAGCAAAGAAGAGAGCTGGAAGCAGCTTGGTTTTCTCCAAGCCCGTTGAGGCTGCTGAGCAAAGAGCCCTGAGCTTTGCCTGAGATGCATAAAGAAAAACCAAAGACTTTTCGTACAGGACTTCTAGCAAAGCGTCCACGTGTTTTGAGTGGCACAGCTTTGTGAACAATTATCTTCTATTTATGAGATGCAAGGAAGATTCAACTGACTGGTGGTGTTAAACACAATTTAAATTATTTCTAGTATCTATATTTGTATTTATTTTGTTGAATGTCTTTCAGCAGTTACTGGTCTTAATATTGCTTTTGCATTAATGTGTCCATTCCAAATAAATTACTTGAAATGTTCACTTTTTATTACTGTACTCTGGACTGCAGTAACTTTTGTTGAGGCATATCTGTGGATATGGAGTGGTGAAGTGACATAAAAAGAGTGGGTAAGGCTTGGCTTTTTGGTGCCCTGGACAGAGCAGTGGGAGGTGGAGAAAGCCCAGATAACCTGTTTGTGTTTGACCCTGTCTCGCAGCCAGGGAGGGAAAATGTGTTGAGGTTCAGTTCTGGTCAGTGGGGAGATAGAAAAGCTTACCATAGCTTGCAGAAGTGCTCCTCTAGAAGCTCTTTCCCATAAAATTGAGTAATGGCAGCTGCAGAAGGCACAGGAGCTCCCTGCCACAGGAAAATGCTGCTGCCCCAGCCCCCATAGCTTCTTAGTGCTGTGCTAAGGCACAAAACTGGATTCTTGGTTTCGGAATTAGAGCGCCAACGCTCCATGGATTCCTCAGCTTTGTAGCAAAGCAAGCTGAACTCGCTCTCCTCTCTTCCTTCAGCTCTGCAGTCTCTAGACAGGATTAAATTTCTCCAGAATAACTGAAGAATGGAGGCAGGCTCTTTTCCTATAGCATCCGGACCAAGAAGCTTGGAGAAAAAATCAGCTGATTTTTTTTTGGATTAAAATGCTGAAGTGGTTTTTTTTTTTTTTTTTTTTTTTTGTTGTGAGGCTCAGTTCTCACTGACAAACCTGGGCTTCCTCGAGAGCACGCGACTCAACTCTGGCAGTCAGGATTGTGAGCGTAGAGGGCAAAGTACTCACTCCAAACTCGGTCATTTCCAGCAGGTAATCTTCCCACTGTCAGCCCAATTCTTGCAGGAGACTGTACTAGAGGAAGTTGCAAAGTATGTAATTGCATAAGCCCGTAGTAAGAGCAAGAGAGACTCAGTACAGGGAAGGGAAAAAACCTGGAAGGAGGGTTGGCCCGGTGTCTGGAAGCAGCGGGGAGGCTCTGGCACTGCAGCCTGGCACGGCGGGGCTTTGCAGCCTCCTTGCTGGCACCTCGTGCACGGGCAGGGTTGCACATGACCAAGCTGTGGATGTAGCAAACCTCTGGCCACAGCATTTGAAAGCCTTTGGCCTCAGTGCCCTCTCTAACCTGAGAATGCTGGAGATGCATTTAATACAGCAAAACAAAGCCCAAAAGCAGATGTGTTTTACCCCCCATTTTTTCTTGGTACCATTTCAGGGTGCTGAAATAAAAGGCCAAACCAGAGCAAAGGCACTGGCTCTTAATCCCTTCAGTTTCAGTGAATCCTAGAAGGAATGCTGCCTGACAACAGCTGAGGGTTGGGGGCTGTTGCCTGCCACGACAAGGGGGGAGAACGGGAGGAACCCGATAGCTCCAGGGGTCCCATGGCCCCCAGTTGCTCCAACACAGCTCCAGGACTTTTGCAAACTGATCTGTCTCTTACTCTAGATGAAAATGTTGACAAAATGTAAGGATTGTTCAAATTGTTTTATTCTAGGTTTATGGAATCAAAAATAAAACTCAAGCATTTATTTCTATGGAAAAAATAAAGGGGGTTACTTTCTTGCAACTGCATTACTGGCTTTTCATCTCTCCCAGTGGGATTTTACTCTTCAAGAGGTAAACAAACAAACCTAAATTGACCATTAGCTGTAAATAGCCGAAGGAGGAGACTCCAAACTGTTTATATAAAACTCCACCAATGGTTGGACCCACCGTCCGGGTCAAGGGCTGCACGGAGGCACAAATGCCAAGCATGGCACCTAGGAGAGATGGCAGAGACACACAGGGTGAGAGCAAATCCTGGCATGGAAAAGCAGAGAAAAGCACACAAGATCCCCTTCATCACTGATGCTGCTCCCCTGCAGTAGCAAATTAGCAAATCACTTCAAATAATTTCTTGCATTAATTTACAGCGGTCCCATTAGGGTTTGCTCTGGTTAGGGACTCCTGCAGGCACAGGGACCGGTTTCCACCAGGAGCCAGCTCGGCTCTTCCCTGAGTGGTCGGGGTGGCAATAGCAGCACTGCCCAAAAGGCAAAGTGGGTGCTCACCAGTGCTGTCACCAGGGTCCAGGGACGCCTTTGGCACCAGAAGGTGCTGCTGAGTATCACACCCGGCAGGGCTGGTAACTACTGCATAGGATTAGGGATGGAGAGGTAATTTCTAGGGGCTTGTTTGAGCCTTCCTAGCAAATCACACAGATTCTTCCAATCTCCTAATTACCTGAGTGGGCCTGCTCCACCCAAGCTACTACTGCCATTTATTCTCTAGTCTGAAACAGAGAAACAGCTCTCTAGCAGGAGGGAGAGGGCCAGGCCTAACTAGGTCTTTAAGAATAAATAAATAAAACCACAGATAAAGGCAGAACCCCTTGAGATATTCCCCCGCCCCCTTTGCGAGAAGAGCGGATATTTCCATTTGGATGGATATGTGAGCCCTGCGCCCGGCTGGGCCGGTTCCCCCTCCAGCAGCTCTCACATTTGCATCCTTAACAGGAACCCAGCGGATGGGGAAGCACCTCCACTTTGGCAAAGGCCAGATTTTTTTCCACGTGCAGGCCAGGACATCCCCTGGGACACAAGCTGTCCCACACACACCCAGAGTGCTCTTTTGTCCTGCAGTCTTTGTTCAGGGCAGCTGTCACGTTCAGAGGAGCAGAAAATACCCGGCCAGCTAGCAAATCATTCTGAGAGGAACAGCAAGCTGGCAGCAAATTCAATAAACTTGTGCCCAGCTCTGAAATGATGTTTGCAATTAGTTTTTTACTATCAGCATGATTATTTGGGCTGCTGGCATCAGTTTTCCACTAAGACACACGCTGAGGTGTTGTCACCACGCAGCCGGGAAGGATGAGGAGAATGCTGTCCTGTACACAAGAAGAAGTGGAGAAAGAGTGGGATATTTAACGTGGGCAGCCACGGGGAAATGATCCCCAGCTCCCAGAGAGGACAGGCAGCCAGGTGTTCGTGTAATGCCGGGCAGCGACTGCCGGGCTTTTATCAGCATGCTTAAAATACTTGTGCAATGAGCCCAAGCCAAGGGTGTAACCATGTGGAGAGGGAAATCTCCCGGGAAGCGCTGCCGAGTGCTCCTCCCACGCATGGGAACACAAAGGCGATGGGTGGGACCTTGCCTTGACCCTTTGCCAATGGGAACCATCCCACAACCACCTAACTCTCTGGGCAGGTTTTGCAATTATTTTTTCCCCTCTAGGTATTTGAATTAAACTAATTACTACGTGAAATTGCCAAACTGGCTCTTGTGATTGAGAACGCACTTTTTTCCCTTTCCTTTTTTTTTTTTTCTGGAGCAAAAATCCATCGTCTTAAAAGGCGAGGCTCTCCCTCTGCACTTCTCCAACATGCTGCTGAGAAAGATAATTTCTGTTTAATGGGCTTAAATTAGATCCCTCGTGTCAGACGCCCTCAGGCTTTGGGACACTGTAAATCTCAGCTGTGCAGCGTGGCCGTGGCTCTGTGGCAAAGCTGCACATGTGATAGATCTCATTTAAGGCAAGACCTCTAACTGGGACAAGTCACTGTGTCAGCAGAAAATTTCCTGCATTGCTTCGTGCAGCTCTGCCAACGCACAGGCTCACCTTCTTTGTCATAGCTATCCCACCTTCCCTGCTCTTTTCTCTCCCTCTCCCTGTTTTTTCTGTTCCTTTTTCCCATACCTGGCATGACCCGTGCCGGCTGGGAGCCCATCCTCCCCTCCCATCCCAGATCTCCTCTGCTCCCGCAGGTTTCAGGGCTGGGTGCTGGCAGCTCTCCAAAACGGGCGACTCCTTTCCAGCTCACATCCTGTTGCCTGGCTCAGATGAAGGTGCTGGCCCAGATCAGCCACACGCCCATGGGGCAATCGGGTTTAACCATTAGGTCACTGTCGCCAGCGGCCGCCTTTGAACCCGCAAATCTCAAGCAAAGCTGGGGGTTCAATGCCCCGAGCCCTGCCTGGCAAAGTCTCCTCCTCAGGTTCTGACGCACAAATAAGATCAGGACACACGGGCCCGTTACGCACAGAAGCTCTGCTGGGCTTCCTGCCTCCCTCCCTCAGGAATGGGGGGGATCTGTGCAGGAACAAGACCTCCATTCTTGGGGAAGGACCAGGGTTGACAAGGAGGGTTTGTGTGAGTGCAAGTCCCCCTGGGCTCCGGGCTGCCTTCCCACCAGCTCACGCGTCCAGCTGAGCAGCACGTGCGTGTGGGGCTGAATTTTCTCTTCCTGCCTTTGAAGATGAAGAGAAGGGAAGGAAAAAAAAAAAATCAAAGGGAAACTAATTAAACAATTTCTACTACCTTTGCTTCTGCGCAACGCCTGAGCTTTGAGAGCAAGCAAAGAGCAAGCGCCAAACCCATCAGCCTTGGAAGGAAGTGACCTTGGATCGGATCTCAAGCAGGCTGATGGGTGCAAGGGATGGTGCTGTGCCACCTCCCGCTGCTCCCTTTCTGAGACGCCTGTTTAAAATGCAAGGATGGGTGACTCAATGTCTAGCAAGGGCGGACAGGCTATGCTCCTGCAACGCCCCATCCATCCCAGCCCGTGCTGAGATGGACACCTGAGCTCAGCCCAAACTCCAGCTCCTTCAGAAAGCCTTTTCCTGACCCAAAGAAAAACCTCCATGGGTTCTACAGGCCGGAAGCTGACCAAAAACATCAGGAAAAGACAGCAGCAAGGCTCAAAACTGATGCTTCCAAAGGCAAACCCTCAACGTGTGATTTCCTTGCATTAGCTAAAAGTGAGCGAGTGCTGAGGTTTTAAACAGCGACAGCAAAGCTTTTCCATAAAACCAGATTTCCACGCTCTCAGCGAGGGATTCTAATGTGCCGCCAAAAACCTCTGTCTGCAGAGCCGGGCTGGCAGAGGAAGGAGCAGCCTTTGTGGGGTGCCACCCACGGCCAGGGATGGATGGCAGGCATTTTAATGGCTGCATTTCTCTGCGAGACACCCACGCAGCCACTGCTGCAGCTGCTGTGGAAAGGCAGCCTGCCTGCTCCGCTGTGTCAGGCATTCCTGCTTTTGCTCCGGCCCCTGCCCAGCTGCATCCAAAACCAGCACAGGGCCATTAGTACCTCTTCCCCCAGAAATATTGCAAGGAAAAGGCACAGTTTGAAAGGTGAAGACCGGGAGAAGTGGCAGAGACAAGGTTTGTCCCCAGTGCCCAGAGCATCGCTCTGTGGTATGCCCAGTTTTGAGCCAGCTGTAACTCTGCATTTCCAGTAGCACTTGGCATGACATCAGACTGGATGGACAGGCAGGTGAAAGCCCTCAGTAGCCCATGGAATCCCCTGAGGAGCTGCAACCTGCTCCTGAGCATGTGCACAGCTCTGCAGGCTGCCTCCATCCTGCCCTGCAATCCCTCCCCACCACGGGAAGAGCATCCATCCTGCACAGGAACAGGCTGGCCTAACAACATATGCAAGCAGGCAGCAGGGTGAGGCAACTAAACCCATTTTCCTCCCTGACCAAAGCTTGCCTGCGGGCTCCAGAAGCTAAGCACTGCTCTGGTTTTCCTCACAAAACCCCTTTGAGAAGAGCCTGGATGAATTCCAACTTGGTTGTGTGTCCCAAAGCTGCTTGGTGCCCTTCCCCCCCAGCTCTCCCTCACATGAACATTGCTCCAAGTCATGAAGCAGCAAATTTTCTTCCTGGCTGAGCAGAGTGGCTGAGATTCTTCCCAAGGAGGTGAAGACTGGGGATAAATGGTCCTCACAGGTGGAAATATCCCACGTGAACATCACAGGCTCCCAGCATTTGTAGGAGATGTAGTGGGTCAGCTCTACAAACAAACTACTGAAGTGATTTTCAGAAAAGCTCTTCACCCAGAAGCATCTCAAAAGGGCTTTATAAACTCCAGTAATGGGCTGTGCAAACTACAGCCCCCATTCTTGGTGGGGTCTGCACAGAGGTATCTGCTCAGACAGCTGCTAGGGAAGATGAAGGGTGCAGACTGGCATCCCAGAAAGCCTCAGCTAAAGCAGAGACACTTTTGGGTACCTGCTCTGGGAGCAAACCCTGAAAGGGCTTGAGCAAAAGACATCAAACCAGGTTAAGCCAGCTCCATCCCTGCACAAACTCAGCCAGGCTCCCATGACAATAATGTAGGCATATTTCCTTCACCAACAGAACTCAAGCCCCAGGTGTAAAGATTTAAGTGTCTAACACTGCTGTCTTGCACAGAGAGATACAGGATCTCTGACTGAAAAAAGGCCAAAACAGAGAGAGGGGGCAGTCACTGCATCAGGCAAAGCATGTTTGCAAAAGGTGATCCAGAATGCCCTCCTGAGATAGCCTAAGTTAAAAGGTGTGAACAAGCAGCCCTCTCTGACACTGCCACAGTGGAAGAGAAGTGTTTTTTGGGTTTTTTTAACATACCTCAGCTTTCCATGGAAAAGAGATTTCAGAAAGCCTTCCCTTTCTGTGCCCACCACTGTGGATGTCAGCAGGCAGCCCAGGACTGGGAGCACTGGGATGCTTGCTCAAGGCTGTTCACGTCCATCCTGTATCAGCCCCACCAGTCCCGTTCATCTGCTCTGCCAACACCCATCGTGTGCCCAGCCAGATCTGGGTGTTCAGCCAGTGCTCCAGAGCTGTGCTGGGAGCTGGGAGGTGCCCAATGGACTCAAAACAGAGAAAATCCCAGTGTGACCCTTTCTGATGAGTCTTACCCGTGTCGGAGGAGGGCACGGCCTTGGTGAGGATGCTGTCGGTGATGGTGGCCAGCATGCTGAAGGCAAACACCAGCGGCACCGCAATGATGCAGTAGTGCCACACAGTCCTCATCAGGGCCTAGGGGACAGGACACAACAGACCACAGATCACTGAACAGCACAAACAGCGACTCTGTGGCAAGAAACAACCTGGAAGAAAATCACGAGTCCAACCCATGACTTAGGGAAATGGTGGGAGCCACAAATGATCCGTGGTGGTGTGGCTTTGGCCGCTGTAGGGGTCTTTCACAGCCTGCCATTTGTCTGCACTGAATTATTCCAAGCATGCAGAGCAAACGATACCCTACAATCTGGCAGCACGTTTCCCCGGCACTGCTGTGGGTATTTTTAGCATCTGGGAATTAGTGACGTCCCTGCACCCTTCCCCCTGTCTTCTGTCTTCTGTCCAACTCCCGAGGAAATGTTGAACAGCAGATGTATGTGGTGTACTTCAGGAAGCTTCCATTACTTATACAAAACAGCCTAGAGAAGGCTTTTTGGTTCATTATCATAAATAATTAAAACTAAACCGAGCCTGTCAAAATAAATGAGCACGGTGCATTATGTAACACTGTACCTTTGGGATTTCTAATCCTGTTCTGCTGCTTCCCTGCTAATAAATTCACCAAATTCAGTAATCTGGAATAGGTCTTCTGGCCATGAGTGCACATTAGCCAGCATAATTAGGGAGAGTAATGATTTTGTTATTGCACATATTCTTAGCAGAGACATCCCTCCAGCTGTTTAATGCTGAAACAAAAGCGGTGAGGCTCCCTAAGCTGTAGGGCTGGAGCGGCTCCCAGCTCATTCACAAGCCCTGCTGGTCAAATGAATGGATTTCTCTGGGGCATAGAAAGGAAATTCCCCCTTGATTGCAAGTCTCGTGCCCTAACCCATGTCTCAAGGTGTGTTATTGTGGCTGGAAAATATTTCTGTCACTGGTTTAGCCAGAAGTTTCATTCTCTGGAGTTCTCTGTCCTAAGATCTGGTCCCTGCCTCTCGGCTACACAAGATGGAGGAGCCCAGAGACATTGCTCACTAATGACTTGGAAATGTTGAGGTTTATTCCTAGTTCCCCTCTAGAGTCACAAACAGCCAGGTTTTTCTCCTCAAAGGGGCTCTTTGCCTACATTTTGGTTAAGATCTAGGCACTTCTGATTAAGGAACCAGAGAACAAAGACAGAGGAACAGGTATTTGGTACATAAACAAAAGGAAGGAGAGTAATTCCTTGCTAGGGCAAATGTCATTGCAGGACAACATTGCGGAGCTCATAGAAAAAACAGTTTTAATCCCTCCTGCTTTGTACAGAGTCCCTCATGGGCTGGAGCAAGTGAGCAGAAAAGAGCAGAGGCATATCTGTGACTCCTATAAAACAAGAGGAAATGGCTCCTCACATCCCTGGGGCTGAGGAAGAACTGAGCCAGGCAGAGCCCAGTCCTTGCTACTCCTCAGCTGCTGAGTGGTGAGTGGTTGTTTTGAGATGAGCAGATCTGAAAGCATTTTTTAGGTGAGAGGCAGAATCAGGAGTCTCAGGAGACAACTTGAAAAACAAATGCCTGGGAAATGCAGGCAGTGAGGCAGGATGAGGTACAGCCGTGCCTTCAGACAAAGGGAAAAAACTTCCCCATTGCACCTGCCAAGCCCTCCTACAGCCCTGCCCACGCTCTCCCAGCTCACATCTGCAGATCAGACTCTGGTTCTTCCCTCCTCTCTTCATCCAGGTGTTGTTGCCGAGCTCCCAGCCCACCCCTTCCCTTCTCCAGCTGCCTGTTGCTGGGAACATCCTGCAGCCTCTTCCCAGCTGCAGCGCTGTCTGCTGCTGCTGCTGCTTGTGCCAGCCTTCCAAAAACACTTCAGCCCACCTCCCCTCCCTGTGATATCAGGATGGGTTCTGGAGTGTCTTATTAACAGCTAGCCTTTCTCCTCCCTTCCATCCTTCGGGCAGGGGAGCTGCTGCATTTGGAGGCCACATGCTGCAAGGGCACAGCAGGCAGGATGCTTCTGCACCAGCAGCTGTGAAGGATTAAAAGCTTCACCCAGGAACTTCTGCATTTGGGGCTGCTGCTGTGACAGCACTCATCCCCACTGACACAGAAAGCCACCCCAGAAGCGGATGTTTTCTTGGCAGCCACTTGGACAGAGCGCTTTTTAACGAGGCAAAGTCCCGGGCAAAGAGGATTGCAGCTGCATTTGCCTATGAATAGTTCTCATGGGAAGTCACTGCTGACCCTGGTCCCCAGGCCTGTGCTGTCAGGATGTCCACAGCCCTCCGGGCTTGGCATAATTACTAACTCTAAGATGATTTCCCTTCCTGCCTCCTGGTTCTCCTCCCTGTGCAGCCAGTGTGAGCCTTCCTGCACTGGGACATCTGTGCTGCCCCGTGTGCCCCTCCACTGCCATCGAGGCTTTCCCTCCTACCTCCACCTGATTCCAGCCTTCCCTGGAGGTCAGTGAGACCTCAGTGCACAAAAGCCATATAATTAATGCTGTTGCTACGCCAGATTCCCATGGGACTGGGCTTCAGCGCAGCACAGTCCCAGCAGCACCTGCCCTGCACCTGGCTGGGGTGCTCGTCTCTCCAGATGGGCCAGGTCCACCTTGGTCCCACCTAACTGCTCCCACCCATGCCAAAAAAAAACAATAGGGAGACTTTCAAAGTCCTTCCCAGGTCATGCTCAGGAGCATCAAGCTCTGTGCAGATGTCCCATGTTAAAGGGGCATTTTGAATTCAGCCAAAAGAGCATGACACCAGTTGGGAGAGACCGTTCCCAAGTATTCTACACCTGACAGAATGCCCAGGAGCCTCAAAAACCCCAGGGAGAGGGACCACGCTCCACCTGCAGAGCCAACCCTTGGTCTGCACCCGTCCTCCCTTTGCAGCCTCATCTCAGACACGATTTAGCCTCAGATTAGCTAAGGTGTGTAGGTGCCTCATCTCCTCCATGCAGCTGGGAACCACAAACCTCAACACCCTCCAGGACTTGGCCCTGACCTCCCCACGGCTGCGGTACGGTTGTGGGAATGGCACTCATCCTACCTGCAGCAGTGGGAGCACCAGCGTCCTGGCAGCAAGGCTAAAGGCCAAATCCTGCAGGGAATGTTGAAAGGCTGATGCTGCTCCATTGTCCTTTGGGTCCACTGCACTGACAGAGACTGTGAGCACCTATCCTCCATCCCCATGGCCCGGGCAGAGCTATCAGAGCCCTGAACATGGCTTATCTAAGCAAACACAGTTCCCAGCAGAGCTACCTACATCCACTCAGTTTTCCAACTGTTGTTTGAGATTGGCATCAGCCATCACCCATGCGGACACAACCAGCAGCAGCTAACATCACTTATCCCAAAATGGAGGAACAAAATTACTGCCTTGCTACCTCCTTCTCCAAATACTCTCATGTTGGGGGATTAGACAGAAATAAAGCTGCAGAAGGAGAGTGCACAACCTCTGCTGTCTCACTGCAATGATTTTTCCCCACCGTAATCTTCATTTACTTTCTGGGTAGTCCAGGAAATGCAGTCGCTGACAAGACCAGGCCAGGATTTCTGTGCAAATCCGGTGACTCAGGAGGGACTTAGCGAGTTTCTGTGCAAGATTAATATATTTTTTAATCCCCATAACTATTACTCACACGGCTCTTTATCATGGCTTGGCGCAATGCTGACGTTGAGCGCGGCTCTGTTTGCGCAGAGGCCCAGCAGAGCTGGTTCTCCCTGCCCTGAAGACCACCCAAGAGAGCCAGAGGTGGCATTTCCAGGGGCAGAGCCCACAGCCAGGTCTCACAGACCTTGTGTCACTGCTTGTGACGTTATTAAAGGCATCCTGGGTGATTTCCCACCCGCCTTACCATGCCTAGGCCCACGCCGGCGAAGACGAAGACGCTGAGTCTGAGCAGGGTCATCTCTGTGCAGTGACTAGCGAGCTTCCCAACCACCAAACCCTGGACAACCTGGCAAAGAAACACATAAGAACCATTAAGCCTGATGTGATATAATAATTTAAACAAACTCAAAAGGGAATTGCTACTTTCTTCCAGCAAACAGGTTATTCCATCAGGGCTTCTCTGACAAAGAAAGACCTCTATGCCTCAGTAAATGACTGGAAGGCAAGATCCATTATTTCAAGTGTTTTGCCTTCTAGGGAGAGATCCATCCCATCAGCTGGAAGCTTCACTCAGGTGCATGCCTGAGTTTACCATCACTGCCTACTCAGCAGCAGTGACTGAAACTTTCTAAAAACGCTTGCAGATACAACTTGCGATGTGTTTGTGAAACAGAGTTAATACTACAGTCTTCATTCTTGGCAAATCCTCTCAAAGAAAAACTGTACATTTGTAAGCAAAGGAGGAAAATGTCTGTACCTTCTCTCGCCATTATTTTAAACTATAAATATACAAATTGGGTGGTTCATAATTTTTAGGCGGGAAACAAGTATGACGGAGATGCTAATATCCAGTCCCAGCAGAACACGGAAATGTAAAGGATGGGGAACTGGTTCTACAGATTTTAAACAAAAACTGGAGGGGAGGGAGAGGGAAGGAAGAGCAAAATATTAAAATCACAGAAATTATTTGACTTTTCACTTTGCAGAGAAATGATTCCCTCTCTTATTTATCTGTTCAGCATCTCCCATACTTCAGGTGAACCTGGCCCAAGTGGACATGAAAGGAGAGAGGCTGGAAGAGATCATGGTTAAAAAAGGTGACTGACTGCAGTACAGGTAAGAGACAGATAGGAATGAGTTTTCCCTGCCTTGAAAGGGTTTGTTTGACCCAAATGAAAAGACCTCTGACTTGAAAGAAGAGCTTTAGTTCAAAATGCTTTGTTTCTGTGGTCGTCCATCCTGGAGAAAACTTCAGTGGTCTGCTTGGACCAGGAATGACACTACACCACACTCGTGTTGCTCCTGAGGCAGAAACCCAAAGTCAGCTGAAAGGAAATGAGTGCAAAATAAATGAGAAAGTAAGTAAGTAAGTTATTAAACAGAAAGGAAACGTTAATCTATTATAACCAGTCAAAAAAAAAAAAAAAAAGAAAGGCAAGCAAAGAGCAATAGAGTGAAAATGAAGTTGACATAAAGAACAATAGCGACAAAATTAATATCTTTCCAACAGCATACAACGGAATGGAAAACCATCAAAATTCAATTCTTCACTTTGCTTCAGAGCACAAAGGATTTTTGACATGAGGGCACATCACAGCAAGAAGACATTCTGGCTCCTGCCTCTCCTTTTTTGCCATTGTCCCTGCCTTTGGCCAGGGCTGGAGAGCTCGGCTCACGTGTGCCCAGCTGCCGTGTGACACTGGCACAGGCTCGGCGTGTCCTTCCCTGGCCATGTCACCTGTCAAGCGGCCTCTGGGTGGACCTGCTGTGGCACAAGGCTTGGACAGTGCCTAGGGTGACCTGAGTCATCCTGACCAAAAGCCCTGCCATGAGAGGAGGCTGATACCAGCCCCAGCAGCTCCTACTCCGGGGGTGGGTGGGGAAGCCACTGAGTGACGCTCCATTAAGCTGAGTGCTCCAAAAAGGGAGAATCGTCATTAACTTTTTGCAACTTCCCAGTCCCTCCTACTGCTGGGGCTGTGCTGAGTCACATGGGATGGGGGCTGAGCCTTGTCACAGGGCATGGATTGACTCAAAGGTGGCATCACCCGAACCCCAGTTCGGCTCTGCTGAGCCATTGGAGGAAAGGAACCATTTCCCAATTTGCCCAGACTTGAATGGCATATTTTATTGGGATACACTGTGCAGGCACAGCCCAGTCCCTGCCCTTGCTTGAGTCATTGGGGTATATCATCAGCAACGTCCCTGCTCTGATGGCCATGGGAGTGGCACTCCCAAAAATGCCTCCATCCCTGCACACGAGCCCCTGGATGAAGGCAGCAGGCACCACTGCAGCAGGGACAGGCTCTGAGCAGGCAGGACCTGGAGAGGTGCAGAATGAGCTGTCCTCAGAGTCAGCAGAGCAGAGGGATGGTCCTCGTGCCATTGCTGGCATTCCCCATGGGCTTTCCCACCGCTTGGGCTGGGACAATGAAAGCACAAGGTAAAACATCACTGCTGAATCAACCAGCTTGGCAAGGGGACTATTTCCAAGGGCAAGAATGAGCCCAAGTCACCTGCTTTTCCCCTCGGGCTGGGCAGCAATCCTGAAGTTGTGCAGTCCCCCCGTGGGCTATCTGGGCTGCCTGCCCTCCTCCCCAGCATGGGCAGTGCTGATCCAGCCATTAGTCCCAGGCAGGCAAGGCACATCATCCTGACTTTGGACACAGAGCCTTGATTTAGACACTAGGTAACATTTACCAGCCACCAGTAACTCTGACCTCACTTTCCAGTCTGAATTCAGACCTGAAAACCCATTACTTCCCGTTGCAATTTTCCCTGAGCACAGAGCCCCTGGGCTGGCATGAGCAGCACCCGCCTGCACAGGCACATCTGGGAAGGTGAAAGGTGGTTCCTGTGCACTCTCCCATGTGAGATTTTGGACATGGTTTACCAGGAACATCCCAGGTGACTTGGCCATCATCACTCCCATGGACAAGCTCTGGTAGCTGATAAATGGAATTTATCCTTATTTTTATTCCTACTGGTGTGTTCTGGGCTTTTTCCTTGCACATAAACTCCCCTTGAGATTGATTTCGATGGGCCTTACCCTCCTGTATTTAATTTTGCCTGGATGCTGCTTGCCTTTGTAACCTGACCTCCTTTGAAGTCGGGGAAGAGCCAGTGTACCTGGCTGGAATGCCTTCTGCCATCAATAAACAAAAGAGAGAGGAAATTGTTTGCAAGTGAAATAACAGGCACTGCCTGTGGCTGTGTACATATGTCACAGGAAAAACCAACTCATCTTTTTTTCCTTCTCCCTCTCCTTCTTTAAAGGCAAATAAGTCTCCCAATAAATGCATAAGAACAGCCAAATCTCTGTTCATCATTTTCTGGATTCACCAAGCTGGGGATTTGCTACACTAGTCCAGCAAATCACATGGAAAAATACTCTCTTGCCTCTATCATTTAGTTTCTGGGAAAACAGCTGCTCCTGTTTGCTCAGAAAGGCCAATTATCCATTTGACAGTTAACCTCTAACAAATTTCAGGAACCCCTCGCAGGATGGAAAAGACTGTGCTTGCAAGTCCAAGGTGCCAGTTTCTCTAAGTTTTGAGGTACCAACCCTGCTGCTGAGCTGACTGGCACCTGCGAGAAGCTGACCTCACCTGTGGAGGTTAGAGGAGTTCTGCAGATGCTCAGCAGGACGTGGCACTGCTGCTGAAGATCCTTCCATCAGCACCGACTGAAAGCCTGACAGAGCCCAGCTACAAAATAATCTTCCTTTCACCGACAGCTCGGAAATGCAGAGCTGTGAGAAGGTCGGCAAGGCAGACACGGCAGGCCAGATAAGCCCTGCAGAGAAGATGCAGGGCCCCATCCCTAGCAGAGATAGCATGATTCACATCAGAAGCAGCCTCCCACGCCCTGGACCCGTATCTTGCCTTTGAAATTGTGCCAGCTGGCAGTTCCCAGGCTGCGGAGGGACCTGCTGGGGCAGCCACGGGGGTCAGCACAGCCTGCAGAGCCCAGGCTGGGGGAGAAGGGAGCTGCTGCACTCACACAGCCATGCCTGAAATCACTCCAGTGGTTCAGGTCCTGTGCAGCAGCAGGACTGCAAGCAGGGCTGATGGTGAGGACCAAACTGCTGAAGGCAGCACTTTGCCAAACAGGGGGAAGAGGATGGTGTGTTTTGCAAACTCCAGCCTAATCGCTTTCTTTCCCCCTCCAACCCACTCCCCTCCACAGATATAAATCCTTCAAAGCGAGGAAACTGGAGAACTTTCTGTTTGTTGTTGCGAGGTCCTTTCACTAAGTGGGTTTTCCCCCTAGGCATACCTGGATGTAATTAAATCCCCGGCTCTTTAATCATCTCTTTTGCTGTGCAGGGAAAAAAAAAAGGGAGAGGGACAGACTGGTGATAAGATGATACGCAATGTAAATCTCTCCTCCAGGAATCTCTCTCATCTTTTCAGGATCACTCCGTACCAACTTGTCCCTCCAGAAGCTGCACAGCTAGAGGTGGAGTTTGTATAACAATACAAATTTAAATGCAGTAAATAGAACAGATGTCTTATGATTTCTTGATCCTCAGGGTTATAAATATCTACCCTTTTGTCCCACCCAGAGTCTTGTTTGGTGCATTTTGCTTTGGGTTTTTTTTTTTGAGAAAAAGTTCTTAAAGGAAAGTTTCCCCCACCCCCTCCCATGGTTTGAAATCTAAGCATCAGATGTGACTGGAGATATCAACCAGGGACTCCAGGTATTTCACGTGCCTAATTCTCCAGCAGCATTTTCCAAGCCATATACTACACCTGGAAGGTCTCCATGCTATCACACTTGCAAACTCCAGAAAAAAAAAAAAAAAAGGATTCTAGGCTCATTTCTGCCCATTACTCAAAATTAAATTATTTTAAACCATTATGAAATTAATTATTCTCTGGAGGGAGATTGAATACTGCCAGGCATTCACTATGAGGGAAATGTCATTTGCAAGGCTTCTCAGATGAGAGGACTGTGGAAGCCCAGCCCTGGAGGACAGAAGGATTGTGTCCCTGACGGGCTCTCATAACTCTTGCCTGGAGACCCAGCAGGGATCAGATAAAGATGCTTCAAGCACATCATGAGCAAGGGAATCTCTGCAGTGCAGGCTGCCTGGTTCAGAGGCAGCTCTCCTGCTGTCTGCCTTCCTCTCCTCATTTTGTTATCTCCCACAGGACTTCTCTTCACCTGGCACAGTCCCAGCTCATCAGACTGCCCCACACTTTCAGGGTGCTTCAAGAATCCCTGCTGAGACCTGGATTGCTTGAATTGCCCTCATGTGCTGTTTTCAGTTCCCCATCAGTACATCCCATCCCACCATGTTCCATTTTCTAAGCCACAACTCTGTTTCCTTATCACTCCTTTGCTCAGTGCTGTCTCACTGCCATCCCACACCCCCTTTCTGACCTTGCCTGGCTGTGCCCTGACCCAGACAGAGCCCCCTCCCCACCCTCCCTGCACCTCAACCTGCCCCACACTCTCCTGTATCCCCTGCTGTTGGATGATGCTCACCACAGGATGAGGTGAGGCTGAGGAGCTCTGGATGGGATCCCTTGGGTGATGCCTGAATTAGTCTAAGCTAACAGCCTCCATCTGCAGAGGGCAAACCCCTCACCTCCTGCAGAGTCTGTGTTTCTGTGCTGATTCCCCATGTAAAGGACTGTTTGAGATAGAAATTACTAAAAATCTGAGTTGCCTATGTAAAATTAGGTGGACTGACTCAAAGCCTCTCAAAATCTCCTCTCTAGGTACTCTGCAGCTGGCTTGAATGAGAGGAATGAAGAGAAACAGATTCTCACAGTGCACTGGCCACTTCTCACCACAGCAGGTCAAATGAGGTTGGGAAGCTGAAAAACTAGATTAAGCAATTGGAGCATAATATCCTTGGGGTGGGAGAGGAAGGCAGGAAGTCACCATCACTATTTGAGTCATCCTGGGATTGCTGATCAGGCTGGGAAAGGGAGCTGCAACATTACCTTCTGTAAGAGGAATATGTAAGTTTTGAGAATATTTATTTTTTTAAACAGAAACTACAATCACACAAAGAAACAGTTTCCCCCTTAATTTCTTTGATGTCCCCTTCCAGCTATAAAAGTCCTTAAACACTATCTTTTTCAAGTCCAGGAAGAGATGCAAATATGGGGGACAGGTTTCCTCTAACAGGAGGGCTCAGGGCAAGTCCAAGAGGATGGGAAAATCCTCACAATGATTTACAGACGGGCAAACTAAAGAATAAAAAAAATCAAAGCTGAGTGTCTGGTTGATGAAATTCACTGAAAATTACATTATGTTCCCTATGAATAAAGCTATCATTTACTCAGTGAAGTGGGGAAGCCAGTCAGCAGATATTAATCATCATTCACCTATCCAGAGTGGTGGAATCCACTTGCACCTTAATCTGCATTTGTATCTCAGCAGTATCAATTCACTGTACAGCAGAAACAAATGCACCTGAGATGCCAGCTTAGGCAACACAAGCAGCTCTGGGGCTCAGCAGGACAGAGCCAGCACACTTCTATTCCCTGCCTGCTTGATCAACCTGTTCAAACAGAAAGCAGCCATAAAACATTAACCCAGACACCATCTGCAAGAGATATCTTTGGTTCTAGACAGATACCTGAAAGTAAAGACAGGAATTCTAATGTTTTAAGATCATTTAAAAGCCAGAGAATGAGAGTTTAATTTGGTCCAGTTGAGGATCTTGTCCTGCATAAACCTAAGCAGAGTTTGGAACTGCCACTGATAAAGTGGAAAAAAGTGACAAAGTAAAAAAGAGTGCTTTGCAAGCTCTCAGGTGAGATGGCTTTGCTGTCACCAAGAATCAAGTGTCCTGGGATTTTTTTTAAAAAAATGTGTTTTTTCCTCTTTCCATTTTGGTGTTCTGACAGCAAACCTCAACGCACCAACACGAAGAAAAGTTTGTACCCTATGACCACTTCACTCCTATATTTCTGATGTCCAGAGCCATGCACTGTAGAATAGGCATAGCAATATGGATAGAAACTGCATGGATGTGGGAAAGAAAACTGCCTGGCTGATAAAAGCCAGTTTCTGTGTCAAATGTCCCAAGGCAAAGACTCCCTAGCAAAGTAGGCGCTGCACCTGAGCCTGCAGGGCCCTGCTGGGTTGGACTGTGGCAATAGGAATGATTGGCCTCTGTGGGATGAAACTCTGTGACTCTGGGAAGGGTCAGGTCCCTGGTTAGCACTGCCATCTGATCATCCATTAGGAAGCAGAGTGGATGCTGTAATTCCCATATCTTGCAGGGCTGTGTCTCTGTGTGGGGTGTCCCAGCAGGGCACAGGAGGTAACCTTATCTACAGCAGTTTCAACCAAACCAGCCTGGGGAACAATGGCAGTGAAGGCAGACAGATATTCCAGACAAAACAGCAGTGTCCTCAAGACAGATATCCCGGACCTAAGAGCAGCGTCCAGGCTCCATCTAGCAACACAAAGCCACGCCTCACAAGAGCTGCTGCTGCCCACGTTACCCAACCCCAAACAAGCACACCACAGCCATGCTGCAACTCCAGATTCTATTTCTGCCTGTGTAACTGGGCTTTAACTGGTGTGTCTCCAGTTAAAATTCCAGCTGTGGGGAGTCCTTCTGCATTCAGATGGGGAAGATTCGGGGACATTGACTTGGTCCCTCTAAAACCAGAGTGATTCCTGCAGATCCTGGTCTAGGAGGCAGCAGACAATGCTAACATAGGGAAAGCCTCTGAAAGCTTTGGAGTTTGGGTCAGAAGCTTCCTTTGGAAAGTAGCTGCTGATCACCCCACTTCTCATGCTGTTTCCATCCAGCAAACCATTCTTCTTCCCAAAGAGGCGAAATGGGACCAAGAGACAGCTAGTGCAAGGCCACCCCCACAGGAGGGACATGGCAAAGGCACATCTCCTCAGCTCCTCAGCCAGTTTACTCTGCAGAATCCAGCTGCTGATGTACAGCCATGCCTGTCAGCTGCTCTGCCAAGATGCCCAGATTCGGTGAGACCAGGCCAGAGCCCAAGTGACTGGCAACACCATGCCAAATCCAAATCACAAAGGAAGCAACTTCAGCTGCTGTTCCCCAAATGAGAAGCTCCTCCAGATCCCACAGGAACTGTGTGGCAATGCCCAGGAAATGAGGAGGATTTAATAACAAGACCACTCTCCTTCAGGATATTGCTTAACTTGCATTCCTACCTTGGGGCTTGGTTATAACCATCTGCTGCTCTTTCTGCAAAATCATTAAGTCTCTTCCTCCAAAAGGAGCACTCTGCTGTAACACAATACTGCACATTTTTGACCCTGTGACTGCCTAGTTCAGCTGACTTTTACCCATTTTAGTAGTTTCCTAACCATGTTCCATCACCCACCTACCTTTCTGTTCTTTGTTTTGTTGTCTTTTTTTTTTTTCCTTTTTTGGGAATCACAAGCTTGCTCTGCTTGTTTCCATGCAGCAGAAACAAGTTCTTCTACACTGAAAGGATCTTCAGTGAAAACACCAATAAGATTGTCTGCTTTCCTGAGTGTGCAGAGTGCTGCTGTATAAATGTAAATCAACTAACCTGCACCAGAAAAAACTTCAGCTGAGGCATTTTAGCTTCAATGCTTCATTTTAGCTTCAAAGTTCTGTTACAAAACCGTATCAGCTCTACAGCTTAAAGATCCACAAAGAGGGAAACACCTTCAGGACATTCATTGGTCCAATTTCTTCCCATTCCAAGGAACTTGTAAATTCCAAGAATAAATCTGGAGTCAGTTCTCTTTTTGAAGCTAAATGCTGTATGGCAGAGCTAGGATTTGCCTGTCAATAATGTACCTGGATTTGGAAGAGCATGTGAATTAGGTAGCAGTGTGGCAAGCTACTCTAAAAGGGGAACTTGCACTTCACTTACCATTTGAAGGACACCAAAATATGACATCAGATATCCAGACTCCACTGCTTCTAAGCCAAAGAAATCCATAGAGATGATGGAAAACATAATCATGAACAAACCTGGAGGAAGGGTTAATACAAAGAATACATCAATACACTTGCACTGCATGTAACAGCCCAAACCCTTGCTCCCAGACACCACCAGTCCAAGTCAGTAGCACTCCCTAGGTTTGCCAGCACTGGGTATAAACATGAGCATAATCCTATTCAAAGTCATTGTAGTAATTTAATCTTTAAATGTTAACTTTTTTATCCCCCTTACTTTCATCTTTAAATAATGTGACTATGTAGGCTGTAGTTTCAGCTGTTAATTATAAACTGGTAAATATTTGTATCACTGAAGCCAGGCTAACCATTAAGACAGCAAGAAAACATTTGTTCAGACAAGACTCTAACCATAAAAATAATCTGATTGGATTCCTCACCCCTCTTGCCTGACTTCAGATATTCACTGTGGGGAACAGCCCAGTGACATCAGCCAAAATGCAGTGGTTTCACTGCACACCTCAGCAACGATGTCTGGGGCACGTGAAAAATCTCTTGTGTGGACTGATAGCAATGTCAACACAAGCAGTCAGGAAAGTATGGACAGAAAGGGCACAGACCAGGTCTGCTTTTCAACTGAGGCAATTTCTGGAAAGTGTAACAGAGAACCTCCACTCAATCTCAAATGAAAATACAATAGCGTGTGTTTTCCCCACTGTCAAACTCACACAAATACAGGCGTGCTTGCACATGCTCCCATCCTACAGAGACAGCCATCAAATTAAAAAAATTATGTCAAAACAGTGCACTTCAAGTGTGGTGTGGGGTAAGAGTGCTGCTTCTCCTAGTGTCTCCTGCACCTGAGATGGAGCAAGACAGTAGGAAATTGGGGTTCTCTGCATGTGAAGAACCCCACGATGTGCCTGTCAGAGATCACTGATCCTTCTGGGGGAGAAGAGACCAGATGACTTTTAGCAGTCCTGCCTTTCCTTGTAAGATCCTCTGAGTTATGGAGACTGGGTAAAAAAGGAGCTGTGTTTCTCTCCTTCCTGAAAAAAACAGAATCCAGGAGGCAATGTGTAAGGACTGAGGAGACAGCTGGGCACCTGGCAAAGTGACATGGCATGGGGAGGGTTTGCCAGCTTTTCCTGGAAGGATGAGGAGAGTGATTCTGGTAAAACACTGTGGAGGACTCACTTCTTAATGAACAAGAGCAGCTCCACTGCATCCAGCAGCCCAACCCCAGCCCTACCAGGGCAGCATCTGCAGCAGCCCTTGCCTGGAGGGAGCACTGCCTTCCCATCCCAGGACCTGCCAGAAAAGCCTTCCTGAACCCCACCAGAGCCACGTCCTCCCCTGTAACAGGAGTAGCTGCACTCCAGTTGTCTCCATGGGGTTGGGAGAGAGGGATGGGGGTAGGAAGGGTGTCCTGCTCTTCTGCTCTCCAGCTATGTGGAGAAGGTGCCTGGGAGCTGGGGCTCACGAAGATCTATGGCTTTGCCACACCCCTCCACGGAGAGCACCCCGTTGTTACCCAGTCACTTTGAAATCCCTCTCAGCTCAAGCCAGCTTAAGGTAACATGCAAATACCAGTATTTACTCACAACACCTAAATCAGGCAACAGGGTTGCACATGTTTATAAAAGGCACACGTGACGAAATGAAAGAGAAACCACACTTGGTTTCACTTGTAGGAAGATGAGATTGAAGCAGGCGCTCGCCCTTCATCCTGCACCCCACTGCAGGTTCCACCTAGGAGGGGCTCAGCCTTCCTACATACCTGATGCTTCTTCCTGGTGCTTCCCTCCAGCTTCTACAGCTCCTCTCCCCTTTGAAGTCCCTCATCAAGTTAAGACAGATTTGGATCTTTCTCCTCCAAACAATCTGCTTTCTTTCGGAGCAGGGGAACAGGCTGTGCTCTTTAATTAGAATTACACAGTGCACGGCTCCCCTGGAGATGCAAAGGTCTCGTTTTCTGATGGGTGCCACCCCCTGTGCCTGCATGGTCCCTTAAAGCCCCCTGGAGGAGGGAGAACCCCTTGCCCCTCTTCTGTCAGCAGCTAAGCCACTGATAACACATTTCTTGATGAAAGCCACAAGGTGAGCCTCAGATTGAACTGAAAAAGTAATTTATGCTCATTGGAACAAGCATTTCTTACAAAGATATCAGCAGGTTCCCAGCTGGGTAGGCTGCAGGTCAGCTGAGTGCAGCCACAGAAATGATGATAAACCTCAGTCCACGCTGACAGGCTCAATGTGAAAAAAAAGGGAAAATGGCATAAACTACCCTCAGAAACCTCCCTTTTTTGAGGATGTCTAAGAAAAGGGTGAACTCCTTAGAAAAGCTGGCATCAGTGGGATGAGTAACAAGGGTTATGCAGCAGAAAGCAGGGAAATGATTTGTGAGATGCACTAACGATGACAAAAAGCACCAAGGAAAACCAGGAGTGCAAACCCTATTTAAAAAAAAAGGAAAAAAGGAAAAAAAGAAAGCAGCCTGTGGTTTTGGAGGGCCAGTTTAGCAATCCCTACTGCAAGATGGTGTGAGAAGGCAAGCACAGCCTCTGGGAGCTCATCACAGCCCTCCTACGCTGGACTGCAAACACGATGGGATGCAGAGCCCCGAGGCTCCCTGCAAACGCTGCTCCACATGTGAGAGAAAACCCTTTAAAAAAAAGGGATGCAGGTGCTAAAGCAATCATGCTGAAACCAGATTTTCCAAAGAGATTAGGCAGCCAAAGATTCATACAAGCAACTATTTATCAGTATTTTCAAGGCCCTCTTGTCAATGAGAGTTACGCTTGATATTTTTATCCTCTTGTTTTTCTTTTTGTCTCTTATCTACCACAATGCAGTGAGGCTCTCTTCTCCCAGGCCAGCAGAGAAGGTAACTGGGCTGTGCTGGAGCTGTCTGCTGCCTGTCCCATCCCTGGCAGCTCCTTCCCTGCAAGAGGCACAGAGCCCAGGTCTGTGCTTTTATGCAACCCAGGGAGGAGGTTCCCAGCCCTGCAGCCCTCCCAGGGAGGTTCTTTCGGTCTCAAACAAGCTAATTTTAGACAACAATGAGATCCATAAGGAACAAAAGATTTTCTTTGCTGTATATCACAAACGTGTTTACAAAGTAAATAGAGAATGGTCTGTAATTTGGGCAATCTAATTAATTACACGGTTACAGCCTGGAGATGAAAGGTAAATGAGCTCATGAGAAGCTCGGCCTCCAGCTGTGAGCTGCTGAGAATCAGGGATGGCCAGGTCCCCTTTCAGCTGCCATCAGTGTGGTCAGTGACCTGAAGCGAAGAGAGAACTGCAAAGAGAAGTCACTAGGATTTTAATCACTCCTCACTGTGGTGCGAGTGCCACAGCAGGAATGCCTCAGGTGAAGCTTCTCCCACCCTCACAGAAATACTCCCAGGCATTCCCTGACAGACTACTAGCCTGCCTTAAGTCCCAGCTTCACTCTCCATCCTCTTTGCCTGCAAACTGCCTCACAGTTTTGGGCAGGAGATGTTTATTTTGGTTCAGTGAGCATTTTTGCTTTGCACTGGGAAAGAAGAATGGATTCTGGAACAGGCAGGAATTTGCATTTCGGCAGGAATGTCTAAAGCTAAGTGCATTTTGCCTGGCCTTTGGTAAAAGAGAGCACACAGGAAATTACTGTGGAAAGCTCACATGGATGCAGTCCTCAAGCATTTTAAGAGAGAAATTAATGCTAGTTAAGATGAGAAATTAGTTAGAATCAGCTAAGGAAACCCTCTTAAAACACCTGTCTCATTCTGTGAAATGCTGTCATTCCATACACCTTTTAGAGTACAGTTTTACAAGTTTACTGTCTTAAGAACCAAAAAACTGCACTGCTAGGTCAAGCCTAGTGGTTTGAGAATGTATCCTGTCTCCAGTGGCAGGGGTAGGACCAGCTGGCATTACTGATCTCAGCCAGTGCCAGCTACACAGAACAAAGAAAAAAAAAAATCAGCAATCCTTCACATCCCTGCACGTTATTGTACAACTCCAGTTGGACTCATTCCCCCAGAGGTACAGCAAGGAATAACAGATGAGCCTGACCAAGCTCAGGAATGCCATCCCCTTCTGATTCAGCCACACTCCACAGACAAATTTACTTTAATTTGTAAACTGAATTTATAGTTTATAAATTAGCATTTAATTTTTAAATCACGCTTCATGTTCTTTAAACTTCAAGGGCTTCTCCAGACAAAAATGAATTGGAAAAAGATGCAAAGACTAAAAGCTAGGGTGCCTTAAGTCTCCTCTTAATGTCCCTGTTTGGAAGGGAAGTGCCTTAGTTTGTTCAGATGCATGATACACACATTATGATGTGCACAAAACTCAGTTCTTGAAATCATCATCACGAGAAACTGCACTTTTTGGGTTGATGGGGAAAAGAGCTGTGAAGGCTTTGTGTGTGGAAAGGGAGGGAACATCACCCTGTCCTTACACTTCACTGACAAGGATGACATGCAGCTTGTCACTAGTCAAGTGTGTGGGGAAAGGAGTTAGAGAGCAGGCAAAACTGAAGATTATTAAATTGTGGCCAGGGATACATAATCAGGCAAATAGGGAGATATGAAGAACCATGCCAGGACAGCAACTGACTCGGAGGAGGAAGGGAAACAGATGGGCTTGGGAATGGTTTGAGGTATCAGCAAGTTCCTACCATGACAAAAAAAAAACCCCAGCAGAATATATAAGGAAGAGAGGAACAAGGCCCCCATCAATGTGCAAGGGAAGAAACATGCTGTGGGTCCCCTGTGTGCAGCCCAACCCTCTCATCCATCAGTCATTTTTAATTATTGGGAGAAAGGTTAGGATACCCATATACCTTGTAATCACTAAGTAAAATCAGGAAGGAGCTCAGTTTTTCTGGTAAAGGACAAATGTTTTCTGCTCTGAAGAGCTTACAGCCCAAAGAGAAATGATGGACAAGAGGAAAAAACATTTGCAGTGAGGGGGATGGAGAGATTAAGTGATTTGCCAAAACTCCCAGATGCATCTTAGAACAAGTAGTGTGTTGGCCCTGAAGTCCCAGGGTTTTGACCCTATGTAGCTGAGACCACCTGAAAGCATCCAGCACCAAGTTAGGAGATGACTCCTCACTGCTCTGTGATCAAAAACAGTGTGCTTTCAGTAATTTCAGACAAGTCTGCTCTACAGAGTATGTCATCCTATTTTAAATACACCAGCAATCATGGGTAATGGATTTACCTATGGGAAGTCCAGCAAAGACCTTGACTATGAAAACTTCCATCACTCCCGGGAACTTCATCAGGCGCACGATTTCTCTGATGCTGAACAAGCTGCCAGACTGTGATGTGCCTGCAGAAGATGACATAGGGGTTAATACTCTGTTTATACAGTTCAGGGTAGAAAGCAGGAGACTCTGAGACTCTGCTCAGGTTCACCACCCAAACCCACATCTCTGCTGCACCAGCTTTGTGCCGATGGCAGGAGGCTGGGAGCTGGTACCAGGTCTGCATGTGGAGGAACCCTCTGAGACAGTGGGGCTTCCTCCCCTGCCAGACCCATCTAACCCCCAGAAAGGGCTCCACTATCCTCTTTTCTGAGACAAGTCTGGGCTGGAAGACTGCAATTCTGCATGGCACAGTGGTTAATATATTCAGAATAAAACTTTTCCATAAGCACAGCTCAGACATTGAAGTGTCAATATCTCAAGGCTGGGACCTTATTCCAAGGTCCATCAGCAGTTCTTGCAGCATGTCACTCCCCTGTCCCTTTTCATGTACTATTTATCAGAAACACAAAATACTCACTGTGCTCTGTCATGTGACGGTCTGACTTTGGTTTAGTCTGTGAAGGGATCCAAACCATTGCTATCAGGGTGTTGATGAGACTTCCCACCAGCCCAACATATGCAGGAACATAAATGCTGCAAACAGAAAAAAATAGAGGTAACTGGATAAATACCATAAACAAGATATTTATACCTCCATCCTGCAAAGGCCTGGGCATTTGGATGAGGAAGAATTCCTCTTCAAGTCACAGTACCTGAGGCATTAAAAGAACTCACATCCTTTCATGGAGGGTTTGGATATGACCACAGTTTGAAATTTCACCAAAAGATGGCTATTGCTATCAAGATTTTTTAAAATTATAATTTTATTAATAATAGGGTATAATACAATGCTTTTAAATGTCCAAGTGTCAGGGAAAAGAGCTTTTCTTGGTTTAACGAAGCTTAGAAATCTTCCTAAAGAAATCACAGCATCTGCTTGCTAGAATCCATCTAATCCGTGTCTAATCCCCAATTTCATTCATCTGAGTATCATCTCACTCCTTGAAATTTCTCACTGAAATAAAATGAATTAAGGAAAGTACTCAAGATGATTAAGGATTGTAGAATACAGCTTACAAGCAGAACTAAACTCACAAGAGTGATTATACCATTTGAAAATGAGGCATTAAAAATAAAAACACAATTACAAAACCCTCTGAGAAGGTAAACAGCATTTTGACTGATGCACTTACTTTTCTCCAAAAGTGCCCAACTCAAACCAGTATCATCTATCAACTACCAAACCAACTTCAGTTTTCCCTCAGAGCCCCAAGCATTGAACCTTTAACAGAGGTAGGGCCTCATCCTTGGATGTAGACACAGTGAACAGCAATTATTAACTACAGCTGTACAATGATAAAAAGGAACAATTACAACTTATCTAAAAAACACAAACATGGAAAAGTCAATAGAGCCAGTAATTAGTCCTCAATTATCACTGTTCTCTTAAGAGAGAAGATTAGGAAATGACTCCTCCTAGTCTTTAAGGGTATGTGGGAAGATTCCACACTCTAAAGGGCTTTAATTTTGACAAACACAGTAGAGCAAAGTCCAGGGCTGGAAGACTGAAACTGAAGGAAGTCAAGCTGAAAACAAAGAGAGAAGCTTGTTTTAACAGTGAGACCAACTATCCACTAAACCAGCTCATTAAAAGCCTCCCCCATCACAAGAACCCACTTAGTTGTAGGGTTTCCTAAAACATGTGCTTAAAACCAACCACAGGAAGCAGGTTTGGGGTGGAAATGCCCAGCAGAAACACCAGAGGTTGGTGTCATGTAGGGCACAAGGAAGCGACCACCATGGGGCCTTGGAGGCATCAAAAATTAAGCATTTTGGACTTCAGCAAAGTAATGTCTGGATTTCACCAGAGAAGGCTTTGAAGTTTTGCAGATCCAGGCAGACTTGGAGGTGAGTGTGCCATCCCTGCATTCCCAGCAACCTGTGCTGCCAAAAACAGGATGTAAAAGTGAGCTGTGAGCCCCCAGCTGATGCTCCCTGCGAGCCTGCTGATGAGAAATTGCTCAGTGCTGTATTTTTGCTGCTGGTTTCCTTGTCAGGCTATGCTGTATGTTTTTCATGGAATAACCAGCAGCACCAACTGTAAGAGCCTCAAGTTTCCTCCATGCTAGACAAAAGCTCAGTCTGAATAATTTCTGGAGTACTATTTAAGTCACAGAGCAAGACAGTCAGGGATTGAGATGCAAACAAGCAAGAAAAGCATCAAAGAACAAATATAAATATAAATATATATACACACACAAATTCCCACTAATAGTAACAGCAAAAATCCCAGCTGAATATTTTAATTCTCATTAATTATTATTAAAACAACAAAGCCAGATAATATCTTTCTGCAAAAGGACTTAGCACAGTAATTTAGACCTGCTGCCTTCTATCCGCCAAGCTGCTTCACTAATTAACTCAGACCACAAAATTAGTCATTTACTGGATCATTACTTTTCATTTTTAGTGCAGCAGATTGCCACTTTCTTAATTAAAATTATATGCCAAGCAGTTTCCAAATTACTGAAATCAAATTTGTGGACAAAAATTTTTATCCAAGACATCCAGAATTTCTACTTTGCATGGCAACATAAAGTAAATTTACTAAGAAGATAAAAAGGACAAAATAACCAAAATAAATAGCTGCAACTGGCTAAATGTGTGTGGGGTTTTGTGGGGTTGTTGTGTTTTTCTTGTTGAGTTTTTTTTTCCTGGGAGTTTCTATATCTCAAGCTTTCATTCTGATATTCAAAAAACATATGTCAAAATTTTTCATCAGCCAGAAAAAACTTCCTTTCCAGTCCCACATTTTCCTGAGGTTGTCCAGAATCCCACATACCAATGTAAATGTTTTACTCTTCACATCCAAGCAGAATTACAGTAAGCAATGACAGAAGGATCCCTCTGTAAAACTATAAGCAAACAATGCCCTGTGCTTACTTCACTGCAAGCACAGGACTGTTAATTCACTGCTGTGAAAGTGAGAGGAGAACCTTGAAAATTTACATGTTTGGGAAAACTTGGGCTTGATAAAACAAATTTGTGGAATTTTATATGGCTGGTTGCTGAGATCAGAGCAATCCAGTAAAATATGGAGCTCAAAACTCTGTTTCCCAGACAAGCCTGAAGCTTCCTAAGTCATCTGAAAATCCCTTTTCTCAAGCACATCTTTCTCTAGGTGCTCCAACTTTTTCCAGGCATGAAGCACTGTCATTCCTTGATTGATGGAAAGGTGAGGAAGGTACACCCTCCAGTTAGCTGCTCTGCTATCTCATCCTTCAGCAGGGATGAATGCTGAAATTTGACATAACTCACCTGTGTCCTGGAAAATGCCATTTGCATTTTTTGCTGGCTCGTTTAAGAGAGATGAAGTGAAACCAAGGGAGGTAGCAGTAGAAATGCTTTGCTGGGTTAGTAGCACCTGCTGAACAAGAGCTGGCTCGTGGTCACTGATCTGTTTTTTTATTTTAAAATTTAAACATGAACTCCCATCTCTGCTGGTATCAGCCAGAGTCCTTTTGCATTCAGTTTTGTGTGTCTGGCTCATCAGAGGAAGCCTCACCAGGCAGGGATGCAGTGGCACTATTAAGATAAATGAAGTACATCAAAAGCAGGTTGTTCCTGTGGGACCTTTTTCCATCTTCTTCCCCTTCCTGCTCTCCCTCTCATCCCTCCTGGCTGTCCACAAACCAGCCATGTGGAACCAGAGTGAGCCCTGCCAAACCCAGCAGCAGATTTCCTGAGCAGGGCAGAAGAACAAAGGCTGCGGGCAGCACTAATACAATTAAATTAAATAGAGCAAAAGGGCACAGGAGCTTTGGCAGCTGAGCTCATTGTATGGCCTCTTCCAGCTTCTTGTTGATTAATGAGAGATTAAGGGCCTTTACTGTCCTGGGCTCCATGGTCAAAATAACTTGGGTAACTTTATCTGTGTACTCCAGCATGTTATTTATAATTCCTCTGCTTTTTAATCTGTAGAGCCCCTTCCTGACTTTTGTCAGCAGCCTCTTTGTCTTCCCTGGGGACTTCTGCTAGCAAAGCCTCTCTCAGCTGTCATCTAAGACCACAGCTGCCCACTATTCTTTTTGTTTTTTCAGCCCTGCCATGAAGCAGAGGAATAAAGCACATTTTCCTATCCTGCATGGGACTGATGTATCCCGAGCTCCTGCTTTCAGGAGGATGCAAAGATTTTGGCTGCGGGGAGCAACACTTGAATCTAGGACTAGGAGGAACTAGGGTCAAGGAGGACTAGTTTTTGCCAGCATGACTAGCTGCAGCTTGTCCTGTCTGAAAACTTCCAGAGAAACAGGAAGAGAACATGAGCAGAGGGACCTGGAGGCCAGGAGCCTGTAACATCAGCCAAGCACTGCTTAACAACCTAACAAAAGCCTCTCCTTTCCACGTTCCTGAAGCCAACTGGTGAAATGTGATGCATGCATTAAAAGCCTCCTTTAAAAAGTTTTAAAGGGTTTTAAAAAGTGGGATGGCCACTTGCTGCAGGACCCAAGGTGTGGCCCAGTGCAAGGCTCCTTTGGTAGCCTGTGGCCATGGAGAAAGGACAAGTGGCTGGCAGCTAGGATTACCCATCTGGAAACTCCATCCTCCGTGCTGGTGGGAAAGCAGAATTGATGACAAAACCATTAATAGTAATGTACTGGTAAATAGATTGACCCCCAGGAAATCCCAGGATCCAAAGCCAGCTGGAGGAGGGTTGCATTTCTTCCCATCTAACACTTATCCAGCCCCTGCATTCACTGCCAGGTAAATCCCAACCTTCACCACACCTCCCAAGGGCAGCAAAGTGAGGAGCTACTCCATGTTCCTTCACAACCTGCTCCCATCAGGGTCAATTAGCATGAGCCAAATGAATGCAATCAGAGTTCAGTTTCTGAATTAAGAACAACAGGAACACAGCAAGGGCTCACAGAGGCTCTCCAACTCCTGTCACCTGCTCTGAAGTCAGAGGTGGCACACTTGAAGCATCCAAAAACACCTGGCAAACTTTAGAGCAAATGCAGCTCTTGGAAAGCAGGGCCTGGCCAAACAAGTACATGTGGGTGTGTATGGGTACATCCACATGTGCAAATACATGTGCAGAGCATTTCACAGTAGCTCTGAAGCGTGCATTCAGCAAAACTTCCATGAAAAACTCAATCCCACAAAGGCAAATGCAGCATGGCAGTGGACCAGGAGCAGGGGAGAGGCCACTGGCCAGGCATTTGCAGGCATATTTCCAGGCATGCTTTCAGCTCCCAGGCAGGAGCCTGAGCAGAATCCCAGCTGGTACCTGCTAGCCACAGCCCCCAGACAGTGCCAAGCAGGGACTGGGCACCAGAACCTCCTGCTTCCACCAAGGGCAGCTACAACAAACCAACAGGGGCCACAGTTTTGGGCTCCAGCCCAAATTCCAGTCCTTGCTCGGCTGCAATTCCCATCTTTGATGTCCTGTCTGAGAAGCCTGGGACAGACCACGGAGGCAGGTACCTAGGGGCTGCTGCCAGCCAGGAGGCTGCATTCAGGCTGCCTGTGCCACGAGATGGTATCAGTGGCTTTTCTTTCCCATTTGCATTCCAGCCACAGAGCCCTGCTCTGCAAAGCCCAGGAGGAGAATGCACGCGTGTAATTGCACAATTAAAGGTTGCGTCAATACAGCGATTCTTTCAAGGAGGAAGCAGCTCCCAAAGATTCCCCCGGGATTAAAGGATCAATATGCATTTCAGCAGTGAATGGGATTGTGTTTGTTTTCTTTCTCTTTTTCTTAATAAAGTCAAAGTTGAACATGGAGACAGCACAGATTGTTTTTTAGTGACTCACTCCTACTTCAAAACTGCACTGCATAAAGCTGGCATTCATAGCCGGCCCAGATTCCTTACACAGCTCTGGGAGGACTCTCAAAATATTTCTTTGATTGCAGTCTGGCCACACTATCCCCTCATACCCTTAGAGGGGCAGATATGGGTGAAAAAAAGCTGCTGAGTTAAAAAGAAAAGCAAAGCAAAAAACTGAGGTGAAAAAAAGAAAGCTCAAGTGGAATCATGACACCAAACCATGGGCGCTGGTAACCAGCCTTGGGTCTGTAAGAAAGTGAGCAGTGACCACTGTGTTCCTGATAACTCAGTGATAGTTAAGTTACTGCATAACTTATTGTAAATTACTGATGGTTTTGTTCAAGGAACTCTGTTTTACTGCTTTGCTGAATACCTTTCTTCTCTGACCCATTGTGGTCTGGTCTATATTGTTGAGATTCTGCCTAAATTAAAAAAACCCTCAAAAAACCAAAAAACAAACCCCAAAAACCAAGCACAAAACTTCATCAAGCCCTCTTGAAAAAACAAACCCACAAAAGCCTCAACCAGAAAAAGACCTATTGAGCCTACAGAATTTTCCCACATTTCCTAGGATGTTCATGCTAATGTACAGAGCTAGTCCGGCTTCCACAGCCCAGGGCAAGAAACAGCACAACACCACACATAAACTCAGACAACCCAATGCTCAGCAGACTTCAAGGCAGCACTACCAGAGGAGGACCACCCATCCCATTATCCATGCCTTTGAGAGGAAAACAAAACACCCCCAAGTCTTCCTTTCTGCAGCTCCTGCTCCTGTCCTCATGGGAAAAACATTACACAGAGACATGGAGAAGTGTGTTCCCCCTGTCTCCTGACACAGAACACAAAACTTGAGTGGATAGCCACCCCTCCCATGCATCAGCAGGAAATAATGATGAAACTGGAAACCATTACTAGGTTGTCCTTTTTGCCACATATGCTTTAGATGAGGAGCAGCAGGAGCTGGATGCTGCTGCTTTGAGCAGAGCAGGAGGTTTTTTTTCACTATGGTGAGCTTGACATCATTGCAGGCTGTCCAAGGAGGGAGTGAGACTTCCCATCCACACCCTCCAGAGTGTCCCTCACAGGGTGAGAATGAGTCACCCACAGACAAGTGCTCATTCAACTCCTGATTTCTAGTGGCAGCCACATCTGGAAAGTTTGTGTGGTGCGGAAGGAAAAAATATGAAGAGGGGAATGGGCAGCCTCCATGACCTGTTTCCATCACAACTGGCTGAGGGAGGGATGCTGAACATTGGCACTGGTGCGTTAGCAGGACAAAGAGCCAGGAGTGGGACCACAGGGGTGCATCAGAGCTGCTGTGTGATGGGGACATCAGACATGGGACAGGGACAGGTCTTCACAGCCACTGGAGGCACCTGTGGATTTAATTCCCTTAAGGACATTCACTCCTGTGTGTGTCACTGACCCAGCACAAAGAGGGTTGCAGGTCTTGAAGAAAAAACACTCTTAGGGCAATGCTGGGCACTGAATAAAAAGAGTTGAAAGAGTATGGAAGAGCTTCTTCCATAGGGAAAATCCTCCTTTGGCAGAGCTCCCTAGTCAAAGAATGTTTTATACGAATGGATAAGGCTGGCTTGTCCATCAGGGGCTCTGTGGCATGAAAGCGATCCTGCTGCAGAGAAAATCCCAGCAATGAGGAGCAGCTGAAGGAGGCATGGTGTGGAGCAGATCCCTGTGTCAGGATGCAGATCCCCATATCAGGATGCTGATCCCCAGGCAGCCGGAGCAGCCAGACCCAGTGCAGCGCTCCCCATGGAACTCGGCTAATTGCCGGAAGAGGGAGATCAGTCACACTTCAATAACACTGCAATAAGATGTGGGCGGATCTGCGTGGTTTGCCCATAATCTGCTGCTAATTTCGAGTATCATTTAGCCTTGTGTGCTTTTTTATCTACTAAAACACCTTATTTCCAAATAGTGCCCTTTCCTAATTCAAAGCTTCACTTGTATGTGTGATTATTGCTTTTCCCTACTGCACAGCATGAACAGTCCCATTGGCTGCTGTTCACTGAACACCTACACATCTATATGAATTTAAAACAAATGGGGGCATAAGCTGCGTTCCCCAAAAGATTTTAGTTATTTTAGGCATTGCTCGCATTTCTATGCAGCATCACCCTGTATGCTTAGAAATGGAGAAGTCTGGACAAGGACCTGGTATGAGCTGCACTCCCTGCATGGGGGCTTGCAACACCTGGCTTTGATCCCAGCAGTGCCAACTAATATTGGATGAGCTGGGACAGGTCGAGATAGGCATCAGAAAGTAGGTGTTGGTGGTCATTGCTCACATCAGAGGCACCCCACTGGTGAGGCTGGGACATGTGCTCTTCAACCTATCTGTGAAATGATCTAGCACAGCAGGGAAGAAAATTTCCTGAGAATACACAACTAAGAGAGTACTGGGGAAAAGAACAGCCAGTGGGGAATTGCATATGGCCCTCACAGAGCCGAGGGATTGGGCAATAGCAGCTGAAAAAGTCAATGCAGATGTTTAAAGTTAGATTAGATGCTCGCAGGCTAAACAAGTCTTAAATTCAGACATGAAATGATGCTTTCTGAACTGCTTATTTCTGGAGCAGGCAGTTAGGAAGTGACTGGCACTGTCATTTCCACTACAAAACCCGGGAAGCACCAAGTGAAACTGCCAGAGACTAATTCAGAGGAAAGAGAAAGGCCTAATTCTTCTTGCAACATGTAGATGGTCAGTGGAGTTTGCTGCTACTGTTGTTGTGGAAGCAAAATACAGGTACAAGAAGAGATTAGATAAGCACTTAGAAGAAAGATGCACTGAAGATTACTGAAGCGTCACAAATCATATTCACTCATTCATGTCAGGAAATCCCCTGAGCTGAATATAGTTGGAGGCTGGAAAAGTAATCAGAGAAGTATTATGCAAGTCTGTCCAACTCTTGCTCTTCACTGGGATTCTTACTATGATTTTTGTCACAGGAAGGATACGGACACTAGATCACATTGAGACACAAGTGCAATTTCCTTCTCTACACTGAAAATCAAAACTGTGTCTCCCACCACCATGCCACAAGCCAGACAGGCACATCTTTGCTCATTCCCTGGAAAATGCTGCTTTTTTTCCTGCAACTCTAAAACATTCCAGAGAATAAATAAGAATAAGCACAACACTTACTTTGTGTTTGGGAGGACATGCAGTTGGGAAAGGGTAAGGCCACATTTCAGTCCAAGAAATGTTCATGTACCTCATTAAGCGACCGTTTAATACCAATGCAAAGATATAGTCTCCTATCTCTTAACCTTTTTCTTGGACACTCCAAAGAATAGAAAGTAGTATTATAAACAGATTTTTGGGGCTCTCCCCCACCTTCTCCTTCATGTTGGAGCTTTGTTCCCTAACAGGTAGCAAAGCCTTTAAGTATTTTTTTTAAAATTACTTAATTAAGCAACAAAAACTACTCTTCCAAGCTCAGAATGTGGTAAATTATTAAAATGCTCAGTTTGGGTGTGTTGCTGGGTAAGGACTCCCACACACAGACTGGTTGAAGGTGAGCTTGCTAGACTACTCAGTGACTCACCACCAAACACATCGTTAATTATATGTTACAGCATGTCTGACTTCATAGAGTGCTGTAGGTGGTGTGAAATAATCTTTGAATGAGTTCAAGCTTTTTCCAGCTTTTATGAGGTTACAGTGCTTCAGACTCCAAAAGACTCAGCTAGGCAGGAAACTGTTGAGGATTTGCTGTAGTAACCTGAGCTGCACTCCCAGCACATCAAGTCTCGACTCACAGCAGTGGCTTTGGAAGATCTGCAAGCTTGGCATTGGTTGGAGTTGTTACCTCTCACCCATCATGATGCACTCACTCACAGCTGGCTCAAAGCAGTGTGTGGGCAGAGCTGAATTTTGCTGCCCAGGGATGAGGGGTGGGGTCCAGGTAGTTCCTGCGAGGGGAAGGGGTAGGATTTGGCTGGCAAAGAAAGCATGAAGAGAGTTCTGGCAAGCCACTGCCTTTTTTGCTGGCACTAAAGAGTGAGGCAGTGACTGCTCCTTCCAAGAGGACCTCTCCCACCTCTCCCAAGATGGAAACACAGACATGAGATGTTCTGGCTTTCTGCAAAGACTCTGCCTTCTCAATACTGGCAAGTAGACAACAGGGACTGTGGGCAGATAGTCTGATGCTGCAGGTAACAACCTATTTTGCCAATTTTGGAGGTGTCCCAGCATCAGCCCACTGAGGGATTTCCCCTTCTCCGTCTGTCAGTTCCTTTTGCAAGCAGGGCTCTGCTATTGCAGTGATCCCTGAGAGCAACCCTTGTGTCACACAACAGCAGACTCTCTCCACACCCCACACCCACAGAGCTAAATAAATAGAGAATTGGTTGGCTAGCCAAGTCTGGCGCTTAAAATCCATCTCTTACCAGGACTGTGCTCACGTGAATGAAATTTATAAGCTACGTAATCCCTGGCAAAACAAGTTAATTCTTTACCTTGAGGTAAGTAACTGTAAATGCAGCATCCTACCAGAGGTATGGTACAGACTGATCTTGGAACAAGTAGTGGCAGCCAACACCTCCTTCCTCAAGGTGTGAAAAACCTTGCCATGCTTCATCAAGGGCTCCAGCATCTTTTGTCTAGTAAGACCTTTTAATGAAATAGGACACATTAGGACTCATTTTGTATGGGAAGCAGTGTTGAAACACTAATACCCAAAAGTCACAAATAAAGCGTTTCAAGGGTCAGGTGTGAGATTTTCCAGCATCCCACTGCAACCTCTCTGGTTGCACAACAGGCCACTTGAAACCATTCCTTTCTGCAGCAAAGACAGAGCCTCAGGGCTGTGGGGCAGCTGATTTGATTTCATGAAGAGTTTGACCCCAGAAGGAGGCGTCTGCATGAGATGAGTGAGTCACTCCATTTCAATAATGGGCGAAACCATTAATTGAAGGCGCACAGTTTGCTTGTTTGGGCAGGCTTCCTATGCCCTAACCAGGAGTGGTCTCACTGCTGCTGTATTTACTGAACTCCTCCAATTAAGTACTTTGTTTCCCTCATCCATAATGACAATGGTTTCTGCATGTTAAATATATTCAGAAAGGAGGCTTCTCCGTGTTTCGCATTTGCAAATTGGAGTAACTTTCTCCTCTACACAGTTGATAGGAAAAACACTAGCCAAGGAATGGCTAAGAAACTTCTCACTGAGTGAGGTCTTCTCAACTAGTTTGTTTAGCACAGTAGGAAATTATTTGGGTTAAAAAACACATTCGGTATTAACTTAGGTTGCTTGCACATTTTGGAACAATGAATGAAAGCAAATTGAATGCATTGCATACCAGTCAAACATAATTGCCGGGTCTTCTATTCAACCTGGGTATTTTGGTGGATTCCAGGATTGCCAAAGCCCTGAACAAGAACATCCTTTAACTGCAGAGCTGCTGCAGCAGTTGCAGCTCGAGCTGTGCCTCACACACCCTTGCTCTCGGTTGCTCTCCCCTTAGGGAGAGAAAGCGCTCGGCTCTTTCTTCACACCACGTTTCATCTTGGCCCCACTACAGAGACCACCTACAGGGATGCCAGTTAGCATCAGCTGCATTATGCTGAACGGGTTTTTGTGGGAGCACCCAGTGGGAACCACATCTTAGGCAGCCTCCTGGGCAGCTCTCCACCCAGCCACTCGCTGACGGCACCGACCCGCTCCACTCACCACCAAATGGCACCAGCAGCAAGCTACCTGATGGACTTGTGTGGAGAGCTGTGAGCAGGCTGTTTACTGTATTTTTAGTTGCATTTAATTGCAAATTAGCAGTTGGAAATAAGGAGGGGTGAGCAAGGTGTGAGCTGCCAGCTGTGTGCAGAGGAGTTTGGGATCCTCTGATTATCCATGGCTGTGGCTGTGTGGGGTGAAGCGCCAGCCCGCTGCACGCTTGGGGTTGGCTGTGGCTACAAGATTTACATTTCAAGCCAGCTGTGCAAGAGCCAGAGGCCACACACTTCTTTGGCAGGACATCCTAGGGAACACCTGTGTTTCAGGTGCTGTGAAGGCAGCAAGGGGCTGTGCTGTTTAGTGGCCAGCAGTGCTGATGATTTTGCACTGGTGTTTGTGGTACCCTGGAGCCTTGAGGAAACTGGCTGCTTTCAGTGCATCAAAGAGGTCCACTTAGACAGATGAACTTATTGATTAGGAAATTATTTACCTTGAGATTGTTGGCTTTTTCTGTTTCAGTGCAGGGGAAAAAACTACATTTTCATTTCACCTCAATTTTATTTTTAGCAGGGCAAATCTACAGAAATAAGGATTTCAGAGTGCTGCCAAGCCCTGTTGGATGTACATCTCTACAGCACCAGATAAATACTGGAGTGTCCAAAGTACTCAAATCCTCAGACCTGGGTCTGCATCAGTCCTTGTAAGAGTATTGTTATAAAGTTTTCCTTTCTTACCTACAGAAACAGACCTAATGCAATAGCAGCTGTAAAACCTCACACTTTAAATCTAACAATTTATCTTCATAATATCCCTGTGTGTAGTGGTGGTGCAAACACCTCAGATGTACTCACAGGGAAATGAAGCACCAAAAACCTGAATGCCCATAAAGACCATTGTGGAAATAAAAAACCTTAAAAATCAGGTGTCTCACATACAAGTTTAGTGCTCAGACCAGAGTACCACAATTTTCCTCTCCCCTTTCTTTTCCCTGGATCCCCAAAAGCCCTTTTCTGCCCCAGCCCTAACAGTGATGCAATGGGAACCCACAGCTTGCTGTGTCTCGCAGCCCCCTGACAGCACAACAGCAGCACCTACATATTACAACACCACTTACGAGAGATGCACACACCTGTAGATTTGGAAAATGTGTGACATCCCTATTTCTGTTTCAAGAATTCGTCCCCAGGAGCCTTGATGTTGCACGCTGGTGTCAGCTGGCCCAGCTCCACAAGAACCAGCTGCCTTAGGAACAGGCTTTGCCCCCAGGACACATCCTAGAGCCCTGACTCAATTTAAGCATGAATTTGAGTCAGTGGAAACTTGACTGAGGAAGGACTGAGTAAAAACCACAGGGTGAGAGTAAAACAAGCAATGCAGATCCTGAGGAATTAGTAATGAAAGATGCAATCCCAGCTGCAGGAGGGGCTGCCATAGAAAAAGGGCTGGAAAAGATGAACTGTGGGCATCATGGAAAACATGAAAGTCATTAAAAACTGAACATGATTTAAGATCAACATCAGCAGCATAGATGTGATGGCTGCCAATCCCCATCAAAATGGCAGTAGCCAATACCAAGAGCCCAGCCAAAGCACAGAGACAGGGATTAGCAGTAGGAAAGGACCTGAAATTCACTGCTCTTCAGTAAATTATCAGAGAGCAGCAGCTGAGTAAAAAAGGTGGCGAGTTTGGTACCCACATCTTTACCTTTAATCCCTGCTTCAGATCAAGTCTAGTAGTGGCCTCTGACACAGGCTATTTCTTAAAATTAAATTACACAAACTAAGCACAACTTATTGTATTTACAGACATAGCCAACAAACCCTGTATTTCAACTACACTAATACTGTGGTATTCTAAAAGCAAAACACCACAGAATTTGAAGGTTCTGGGGATATTCTTTGTGGGTTGCTTTAAGTCTGGTTAATATATGCCTTTAATTTCTTCCCCAGACTTACTTCTTGTAAAATTAAAACATAACCAAAAGAGAGGAGAGTACTCAAAGATCACTAAACATGTGGAAAAAATTATCCCAGAGGGAACATGAAAGCCATCTGCCCAAGACTCCCCCTGCTCTCATCCCACAGATGTGGACAGGGAAAGATGGATGCTCTGGTGGCAGAGAGAAAGTGGCAAACCCTGGTCCTGTTGGCATCAAAAGAAACCGCACATCCAGCCAGCCAGAGAGCTGGTTTTGCTAGGAGCAAATTAGCCCCGAGGCTAGCCAAGACTTTATCAGCTGGAAAGTCCCAGTCATGAGTGCTAGCTGCAAGGGGCAAAGGAAAAAAAAAACAACAGGGAAAGATCAGGCAGGACAAGCCTGAACATGTTCAGTTTGTCCTTCCTACGTTACAATTATATCCTCATTCCTCAGAGCAAAAGGCAGTTCAAAGACACAATAAATCCCTTTCTAGTCTTACGCTTCTCAGGAACGTCATGGAAACGGAACCGAAGTGGTTCCCAGAGATAAGGTGACAAAGTAAAATTAAGCCCTTCCCTACAGCGACACTTTGGTAAAATATCTGCTGAGAAATAGAGGCACCATTCAGACACAGCTATGGCATTCATCTGAGGAAACAGCACTGACCTTGGAGGTTTCAGACTGATCGATTTAACGTACTGCTCCCCACACTCTGCAGCTGTTCCTTTCTTTGCGTTGCCTCTAAGGCTCACGCTGACTTCATTTCGTGGGCTGGATTTTATTGCCAGGAAATGCGATTCCCTTTTGGGGTACATCTTAATAAATGCTTCAGTTCAGGTCCCAAGAAACTTGGGCTAAAGCACTGTAGACCAAGGATGGCTTTGGAGCAGGCAAAGCCTGAGTGACCAGTTAAAGCAGTCACCAAACAGGAGATTTTTCAAAGCTTTTTCTTCCCTCCCTTCAGGCCAATGGAGGGGACAAAGAAAAGAAAGAGAACTGAAAGACAAGGCAGGAAGTACACTCAAGATGGACCTGGGAGATCTCCAAGGGTGTTCCCACTCTGTGCTGTGTCCCTCACAAACCAAACGAAGCAAAACCAAAGGCATGAGGTATAATGATGCCACAAGGACTAATTAAATGGCAAGGGGAAAAAAATTGGATCTTCACCTAAAAATATGTACTAAACAGCCCTAGGCAGCAAAACATTTGATAACTGTGAATGCAGACATGGATGGAACAGACAGAAACAAAAGGCTCCATCATCTAGTACCAAACCACACAGAAATGGTCCAACACTTGTGCTGAAAGGTTACGATTAAGTGAAATAACAGTGGCTTTTAAAATTATTTTTTAATCTGCTTCACACCGAGATTTTGATAGAGTATGGAAATCACCCTGCCCATCATCCCAGCCCTGGGTTCTCACTGCTGACATGCATTCATGTCACTGTTACAAGCTTCAGCCTCGCACAGGACAGACACCATAACTGGGCTGCATGAGATTTTAATCCCCCTATTGAAAAGGCATAAATATTTCAGACTGAGTCATTTTGGGTACACTGGATTTTTTCCTGCCTTTCACTGCGTCAGGGAATTTCTTTCCACCCTACAGCCCTGAGGAAAGGGGCACATGGCTGAAGGAGTCAGCAGTCATGAATAATCAGGGAGGGACTTCTCCAGAACAGGGCACCAATGTGAAAAAGTCTTTCTTCTGAGGCGACATTTGCATGACCGAGGGATGACATAATAATTCCACAAACAAAAAAGGCTTTATACCCGCATGGTGGCTTTCGAAATCTCTCTGCACTGACTTAGTCCTTCCCTTCTGTAACAGGAGCATCACATTTTGGGGGCAGGAATTTAACCAACATCTCTGCAGCCATGGATTTATCCCGTTCTTTCTGGATAACGCAATCCTACAACTGACATTAGCAATGCTGTTTTATGGGGCACAGCATTTCACTGAAGTGCTGAAGGATTTACTTCTGGAATGGTATGAGGGTATAAGAGGCAGTAAAGCCCAGGATGAGAGACCTGTTTGGGTAAGAGAAACATCAACATACAGGTGGAGATGAGGCCAGTGCCTGGACACCAGCTTGCAGTGATGGAGCAGAAAGAAAAGGCAGAAATGGTATTACTAGAGAGTGAAAAAGAAGCAACATGCCAAGATCATACCCTCACACCCCTCCAAAAAAAGAGAAAACAACCCAAGCCCCGTTAGACACTTGGGAGCTGCTGAAAGAGCTACGCTGAAAAGGAGGTGCTGAAGTGCAGCCAGAGGAGCTGCGTGCCAGGGCACATCCTTGTGAAGGCACTGTGTGTGCCGCCAGGGCACCAAACTGGTGCTGGAAACACAGCCAGGGTGTGAACACATGGTGCAGATGATCAGACTGAAGCAGAGCTATTGTTTCACTTCCAGCATGGGCTGTTTGCCAGACATGGACCTCTGCTGAGAGATAACCGAAACGCATTTGAAATTCTGCAGAAAACCCTTCAATTTGGGGCTAGCTGGTTTTTAAGGAGAGGGCTGAGCAGTGCTCTATGGAGTGAAAATCAGATAATCAGATTGTTCAGACAGCCTAGCCCCTCAAAAAAAAAAAAAAAAAAGGGTGTCTGGGGACTTTCAGAGCAGGGAAGCAGGCTACAGGAAGGATGGATGCTGGACCAAGCCCAGCCTCCCAAGCCCAAGGGGATTCGCTCACTGCCGGGAGCGGGAAAGCCGTTTCTCACCAGTATAGGAAGTGGAGTGCTTGGCAACAAGGGAGGCAGCTCTCCCACAACTCTGGTTACGCAAACAGCTGCCTTCTGCTGGGTTTCAACATGCTTCACTGCTCCAAAAATAATTTCCTGCTTGATTTGATACCATTAGCAGGAGCACGGCGGGAGCGACTGTGCCGCTGCGCGCTGGCTGCAGGTAGCCACAGGGTTCCAGCAACAGCCCCAGCCCCTGTTTTTGGCAGAGGGGCCTGACTGCGCAGGAGGGAAGGTAAGAGGGTGATAGCACAAACCTTCTCTTCCTCTGTGAGGGGTTTTGATGCAAGCCTGGACAGAAGTACCTGTCACCTTCATCCTTTCAGGCCCCTTTTCCAGAGCTGACATTTCCCAGCCCTTACAGCCTGTAACACTCATGGCGTGTAACCAACACTCAGCAGCCAAGCAGGATCAACGCCAACATAAAGTTCAACGACAAAGTCACTGCTTGCTGGGTGATTAGGAGCTGTGCTGCTCCTGGGCAGAGGTGCTGGAGTTCTCTCACAGCACAAGCAGCAAAAAGCCACCATCGTGCCTTCTTGCATTCCCAGTGGATGACTTTGTGTCCCTTTGGAGGTTGGTGGAGTAACAGCAGTCCAACCCCGTGCTTTGGGAACAGCAGCACTTTCCGTTTCTAGCTGGACTGGAATTTGGATATCAAATTTTGCCCTAAGGTGCATTTGATTTCCTCTTCCCTATTCCCAGCCCATTGATCTGCATGCCCCTTCCCCAGGGCCTGCCTTGGAGGGGACTCCTTCAGATGTGGAAACCTCGAGCAGTGCAGAGAGTTAAAGATTCCAGGGCCCAGCCCATCAGCACCGTGCTCCATAGCCTGTGCCCCACCAGCAGCACAGCACACCAACCTTCCCAGCTCATGGCCTTGCACAGGGCTGAGCTGGTACCTTCCAGGCAAAGTGCAAGTCATGCTCAGCAAAGAGATGAAGCAGCAAAGTAAAACTTAATGTCACTCATTAAAACAGCAGCTGCAAAGCAGGATCCAGGGGTGGAGAGCATGACCACAAACATCAGCGTATTTTAAGGTAATCCTCTTCTACTTTGAAAGCAAAATTGTGCACTGGCACATGTTTATGCTTATATCTTTTAAACCCAAAGAGACCACGAGGGACAATTCCATCTGCTCTGCACCACACAAGTCTTACCAACCTTGTTTTCCACAGTCATTCTTTGAGCCACACAATATTTTATGAAAGATATCCCTTGGCCATGACTAGAAGAGTAAGATGGGTGATGAACACACCACTGCTTTTGGGAAGCTTTGGCAGAAACTAACCTTGGAAGGTAAAGCCATAAAAAGAGAGGAAGGGTTCCCTCAGCATCCTGCACAGGACATGATGCCCCACCTTTCACACACAAGACTAAATATGCATCTGAGCTGACCCAAACGCCAGGTGGGACCTCTCCTGTCACTGCCACAATAAAAGGGAATAATCCTGAAAGAAGGTGACTCCTCAGCTGCTAGAGGACCTGAGCTGGGTGGCAGGACAGGACTGGTGGGAAGAGTGTACAGGCTGGTTTCCGTGCTCAAGTGACCCATGTCTGCAGCAGCTGCTGCTCCCACAGCCCCAGGGAGTGCAGATAAGCAGCAGTTCAGCTTTTCCAGACATAGCACAATTCCTGTTTACAGCCTCTGGGCTTGTCTTTTCAAAAGAAGGAGCTAGGTGTCTATTCTTGCAGGAAACCAGGTGTGTAAACAGTTCAATTAATATACCCAGCAAACCGTGCTCTAGCACAGCAAAGAGGGCTAGTGGAGACAAGCCAAGAGCACAGGAGCCAAGGAAGGAAAATACTTTTAAAGAATACGCCTAATTAGAGATGGGCCTGGGCCAAAAGTTCATATTTGAACACCTGGAATAGCCCAGGGGAGCAGAACGGTAACCTGAACCCAGATCCACATTTTGTAACTCTCTCCTCTCCCAGATGAAATAAAACCCAGCCACAAAACCCAACCCACAGTTTGAGCTACAGGTTTCCAAAAGCCAAGGTCTGGAGATTTGGCTTTCTCCTTTCAGCCTGGCTTTGGCCAAGCCGTTGTGCGCAGCTGCTGGTGGCCTCTGTTCCTCTCACCCCACACCAACCAGTGCCCTGCTGTGGACCCGCTCTGCTGCCCTCAAGAGCTGGCTCTTGTTCCCTGGCACTCCCGTTTGCTCCAGCAGCCGTGGCATCCCCAGCACTGTGACCAAGCCCAGCCTGTCTCTGCACTCTCTTCTCCCTGCCCTCACAGGCAGCAGCTCCTGGACAAAGCAAGGACCCTGCCCTAACTCAAAGCCCAGTGGCTCCACTCATGCCTGTGAGACAAATATTGGCAGCAAGCCCCAGTTTTGTGCCAAATCCCCAGATTTAGGGCTTGTTATGAAGGGTGCAACCTCCATGTCAGGGAAAGCCCCCTCCATGCCCTTTATGAGTCTGCAGAAGAAGCAGACTCCCTTTTCTCCCTGCAGCTCAGTTCTCAAGAACAGACAACTAGACTTCTCCCATACCTTATCAACTTGATTAACTGTAGATTTTCTTTATAGCAGAATCACATTTGCCAAAGGAAGGTCAGCCTGATCCCCATAAAATCACCCTGTCACAGGCACGTCACGCATTTCAGACAGCTTGCAAGGCTGACTAAACATTTACTTTTGGATGGCTCTCTTCCAAAGTCCAGAAATAGATCCCAGTTCACAGTAGAAGAGGGCCCAAGTGTGCCATCAGATGGCTTCATTGCCCTGTCACAGTGTACCATTTGCATTCCTGTGCTTTCCCCCTCACTGGGTGCCACCACTGAGCTCCCTGCACATCCCCCTGGAGAGGTGAGGCCTTATCTCCCAGCTGGATTATTCTTGGTAGGTATTTGTCACTCCTTTTTCCATCATCTGACCTTGGGTCCTGTTAGGCTGAGCTAAGTGACTAATGCACAAGGCTTGGATTGCTTTCCCAGTGGGCACCCAGCCTCTCACCAGCATAGCTGGAAAAGAAGAAATGGGATTTGCTCACACTGGATGCTGCAATATTCAAGGAAGAGTTTATGTTCTGAAAAACCTTGAAACAATTCAGCTCCACTGCTATTCAGAGCAGTTGTGCACCTTGGATGTACTCCTGTAGCTATTGCAAATTCTTCCCTGCCAGAGCTGAATCATCATCTCCAAGAAATAAAAAAACCCCAAAAAACAAAACAAAAAAACTGATCTAGCTTTAGGAAAAAAATTATATAATCCTTCAAGGGCCAAGAGCCTCTGCCTGCAAAGTACTTGCCACACAGCACCCAGGCAAAATCAAAATGATGCAACTTTTGGTAGGGCGTACAGATTACAATCAGGCAATTACACATCCCAGACCGTGTAATCACATGCAATGAGAACACACGTGGGTGTAGTGCGAGGTGTGAGCCTGGTGTCACCAACCACAGGCTCCTCTGGTTACCCAAAAGGAGCCATTCAACAAATGCTTTAAAAATTTATTTTCTTAAACATCAGTAGGTCCCTCCAGAAGAAAGTCTCTTTCTGTCACGAAAAGTAATTCCTGAAAGACTGGGAAACCACCAGGACTGCACTGGAAAACATTAGCCAGAAGAATTGATCTATCATCTGTCTCACATCCAACTGTGTCCGGACAGCTGGAAAGGGGAGGGGGAAAAAACACCCCCATCACACACAAGACAGAATCTGTTTTACAGCTTTATATCAGAAAAGACCCTATCCAAGCTTCTGTAGGAAGTAAGTTTAAACATCTGATGCATGAACATCCTCAGCTTTAATAACCATTACTGTCTTTCATCTCCCCTTTTTTAAAAGTCTCAGAACAGCATTTAAGACTGGCCTCCTGTAAGCATTGCTCAGATGCTCCCCAGATGGCTTTTCCAAGGGGATTTCTAATTATTCAGGGTCTTTTAAAGAAATATCCTGCAGGAATCTTTTAGGTTTCTGGGGCTTTCCTTCCTTCCTCTACAAATTTCTTTACCCGGAGCTTGATTTAAAAACAAACTCAAAGGAAACACTTACAATGACTTCAATATGTCTCAGATCACATACCCTGGGGTGAAACAGAATTGAACCAAATCCCATAAAAATAAAAATGGTGCAGATTTCAAAGGCATTCACAGTGAAGTTTTGTAAAGAGGTAATTAGACCAAAAGTTTTAGCTGAGAATATCATGGAATAAAGGAACATTTAGTGACACTGATAAAGTTAATACTGCATATAGACCACAATGGATTGGATATGCAATTCCCTCTCCTCAAAGAAAAATAAATCAAAATCAAAGCAACAGTTGCTGTAATAGCAGCTAAACAAGAAAACCTCTGATTCTCAAAAACTCTCAGTTTTCCAATCCTGAAATACCTTAAATGGATAGGACTTCCAAAAGTGCTAAATTCCTATCTGCTGAAAATCCACTTTAGACATCCCCAAGTGGGAGATGAAGAAAATCACAGTCATTTCTGGAAAGGTTGGCAACTGCTTCTGAATAAGCTGGCAGCTGGAGAGCAGAGCCAAGCCCCTTATATGATGATGAACCAAAGCAAATCATTTGAATGAACATATAAGGTTTTTTTTGTCTCTCTCAGGCCACCCAAGCCATAGTTAATAACAAAACATGTTACTCTTCCAAATCTGCTGCTGCATATCCCCCCAAGTGGGATACAAGCCCATAAGATGTTGTTCTATCACCTGCAAGTGTTGACTGGGCAAACTGGGAGTGTTTCAGCGTGTGCCATGGCACAGACACACTGCTGGCTCAACACACAGTGCTAAGCCCTGTGGACTCTCAGATCCCACTATGAGCATTTCCCTCCTCTTGGATCAGCGTCTCTGTTTGCCAGCAGTGCTTATGGTAATTTCCTGCACTGCTTGGCACAGCACAGGGCTCAGCCCAAGCAGTCGGGAGCTTGTAATCTGAATGTTACGGAGAACATTTTGATAGAATCACAGAATAACTTGGGCTGGAAGAGGCCTTAAAGATCACCTATTTCCAAGGTGGATGACAAGGGCACATCCTACTAGATTGGGTTGCTCAGAGCTCTATTCATCCTGGCCTTGAACATCTCCAGGGATGGAGCACCCACAATGCCTGTGCCAGTGTCTCACCATTCTTACTCATTCTCAGTGAAGAATTTATTTCTAATGTCTAATCTAAGCCTGCCCTCCTTGAGTTTAAAGTCATTACCTCTTGCCCTGTCACTACATGCCCTAGTAAAAAGTCCCTCTCCATCTTTCTTGTAGACTCCCTTTATGTACTGGAAGGTGCTTTAAGGTCTCCCCAGAGTCCTCTCTTCTCTAGGCTGAAAACCACCAGCTCTCATCTGTCTTCATAGGAGAGGTGCTACAGCCCTTGTGGTCCTCCTCTAGATTCCTCCAACACATCAACATCCTTCTTATGCTTGGATGCAGCACTCCAGGTGGTCTTGAGAGTGGGGTAGAGGGGCAAAATCTCCTCCCTCAACCTGCTCACCATGCTGCTCTTGATGCAGCTCAGGACACAGCTGGCCTTTTGGGCTGCAAGTGCACATTGCCAGGTCATGTTGAGAATCATCTTCCTACTAGTTCCTGCTTTTGCCTTCTTGGCTCTGACTTGGGCAGTGTGGCTGGGCTACTTGCCAATGCAGACTGAGGCACAAACATCATTGACACCTCAGCCTTCTCCATATCCCATGTAACCAGGTCTCCTATTTCCTTCTGAAGACAGTCCACATTTTCCACCATCATCACATCAACTACATGCCTATAGAAGCTTTTCTTGTTGCCCTTGATGTCATCAGTCAGGTTTAATTCTGTCAGGGCTTTTGTTTTCCTAACCTGATCCCTGGCTACTTAGATGATCTTTCTGTATTCCTCCCAGGTTAAGTGTCCTTGCTTCTACACTCAGAAGGTTTTCCTCAGACATCATCTGAGTTTTTCCAGGAGCTGCTTGTTCATCCATGAATTTTTGCCTGATAACTTTGTTGGGATACATCTCTCCTAAGCTTGGAGGGGGTGATCCTTGAATATCAACCAACTTGCTCGGAACCCTTTTCCCTCCAGGGCTTTATCCCATGGTCCTTCACCAAGCAGATCCCTGAAGAGGCCAAAGTGTGTTCTCCTCAAGTCCAGGGCATGGAGCTTGCTCTGCACCTTGTTGCACTAAGATTCTCAAACTCCACATTCCATGGTCTTCACCTTCCTGGGCTTCACCTTCCCCACCAGCCTTTCCTTGCTGCTGAGAAGGGCCAACATAACACCTCTCCTCATTGGCTCCTGTGTAACTTGGAGCAGGAAATTCTCTTCTCCTGCATTGCTTATGCCCAGTTATGTTGTCCCTCCCAGGACCAGAGCTTGTGAACACGAGGCCACTGCTGAACAGAGGATGTCATTTGCTCAGTCACCCTGGCTGGATGGCCTACAGCAGACCCAGACAATGTCACTTGTCCTGTTCTCTCTTTAATCCTGACCCACAAATCCTTGGTCATCTCTTCATCCGCCCCAGGCAGAGCTCCATGCAGTGGCTCCATGCACTCCAGCTGCTCAATGACAGGACTCTGAGGAGCACCAAGAAGTTTCTGATGCTGGAAATAACTTCTTGCCTGGCTGCACTCTCCCATGGTTTGTCAGGTGGAAGAGACAAGCCCCAACAAGTGCCAGGGGTAGCCTGGAGATGGCCATTCAGAAACTCCTTTGCCTTCTGGCCGTGTCCACTGCCCAAATGCTTCACATACCTTTGGCTCTGGTGCTGTGGTTGTGAGCAGGGTTTCATAAGGAGACTGAGAGGAAACAAAAACCCTGGGTGGGGCCACGGAAGCTGGTGTAGTTCATGAGGAGGTCACACCCGTTTCATTTCATTCTAGACACCCCATTCAGGCGGCCTGGCCTCCAGCCTGGCCCACAAGTGAACTGGCAGCTTGTGACAATGGGTTGTTGCATCTCTCCAGCCACCCAGCAGCTCCTGCTCATCCCACCAATCCAGCAGCAATGGTCAAGAAAAGCACAGGGAATGGCTTAAAAGCCAAGACCAAAGCTTTACAAAAGGGCTGCTTTTCAACCCATCCTTTACAGCAGTCACATTTCAGGCAGGGAAAAACCAGGGGAGCAGCAGCAGTGGGTGTGCTGTCCCTTCTCCCCCTGTGCCAAATGAAGGTGTGTTTTGGAAACACTCCTTCCTTGCAGCCCAAGCCCCTTGGTGTCCTAACCTTACTGCCCCAGGGGACTCAATACATCTAAAATCACTAAGTCAGTCTCCTGCAGAGCCTCACTCCTCATCTCCCTAACTCCAGGAGTCTCAGCTCCTCCCAGCCCACCCTTCACATGCCACATCCGCACGTTTCCGTTCTTCCTGACCTTCCTTCCCTCCCTCCCTCCCTTGTCTGATAGTCCTTCCCACACAAGCACCACATCCTTCCTGCCCTGGCCTCGCCACAAAGCTGGGTTTGTTCACTGAAGCAGATCAGAATGAAACATAAGCATGACCCTTTGAATCAAAAGGATTAGGAGAAGTAAAGGAGAGAGATGCCCATTTGAATATGTACAAACACAAAGGGAGGAAGGTAGAGCTGCCTCAGGTTGCTCTGGAGGTCACTCTGCTAGGTCTTGCTGGGCTCAGCCCTGTACTTTAGCCCACAGCCTCTGGGACTCTTCCATGACAAAAAAAAACCCAAAAAACCAATCTGGCACTGACTCTTTACAAACAACTACGGGGGAAAAAAAAAAAAAAAAAGGAAAAATAAAAGAGAAACAAGCCCCCCCAGAACAGGATAGTAACAGGGCTTACAAAGACTCTGCCTGCCCGGGGCACCAGGGGATGAAAAAGAGAATACATCCAGGAAAAGCAGGATATATTCCCTCAAGGTAGTAGATATTTGCATGAGCATGCCTCGTGATAGAGAAAGTCTGCATCCCAAAGGCTGTATGATCTAAATAGCAATATTGTAAATGTATTGGATGAGGGAAGGAAACACTATCTCATTGCCCTGTATTATGCATGAGAAACAGCAGTGCAGAGGGATGGGATAACTTACATCACGGGAAAATCACTGCAGAGCCAAGTCCCAAATCCCAATTCAGGGACTTAACCACAGGCTATTCTGTACTTTCTATTTTCTGTTAACAAAGAAAACAGTATTTTCCTGGATTTCAGTCCCCAGTGATACTGCTAGATTTGCTGCCCAGTCGTGAAATATTCCAGGAGTGGGAAGAGCAGATGAAGCTCTAGTGAGTCATGAGCAGACACTGCCTCATTGTGCAACCTGGGCTGTGAGGGTCATGTTCAGCCCTCCAGCTCGACCTCTGCTAGCAAGGCCAGACCCAAAATACCTTGTGCCTTTTAATAAAATTCCCATTTTGGTTCCATTGTGGGTTTTTTTGCCCCCAGTTTTTACTTATTCCTTGGGGTTGTTAAGCCAGGCTTAACAAGAAAAATCAGCCACCAGCTCTGCACACAGCCTAGCAGGGACACAGTTAACAACAAACCAGGCAGGGCCCCACACTGCACAGGAGCCCAGGGCTTTCACAGCATCAGGAGTGGGGAGCAGTGCTCAAACATCCATAATTGTCTAGCAGAGCTGACTCCACAAACACACACGCTTTTGATTGCGATCTGGCGACCACGCACACAAACCAGGGTTTCGCTCACCCGCCGCCCCCTCACTTTCTGACTCCAGGCATGGGGTGGCAAGGCAGGGCAGCCTCCCCCAGTGCACAGACACGATGAAAGCTGGAAAAGGCAGCAGGGAAATTTCCTCAGTTCCCCTGGAGATATCCTTCCCCCTCTGATTTTATTTTTATCTGCCTGTTTGCTTGGGTAACTGCCGTCAGCCCATGGAGGAACACCAGACAAATCCTGCCAGGAGTCCCTCTTCCCATGGCTGCCACAGGAAGAAGCTCTGGATACTTATATTTTTTTCTAAAATGCACTTTCACCATGGCTACTTTGGGAAAATAAAGCAGTTAACCCCTAAAGGTAGCGATGCCCAGGTAGGTAGGAGGGTGCAGTTGGAAAAGGAGCACCACCATTCCCTGTGAGCTGGCACAGGCACACTCACAGCCCTCCCAGTGATCCCTGTAGAAGGCTAAGTGGGAATGAGGGTTTTGAAGGAAAACGTGGAGCACACCTGATAGGGCTGAGGAAGGGGCTGCCAACAGGCAACCTAAGCCTAGCCCTCCTAAGCCGTACCCCGCACCCTTGAGGGCAGCCACAAGGCTGGAGCTGCTGGGTCCTGCCCTAAACCCACTCTTCCTCCCTTGGGAAAGGGCCCCACCTACAGGTGAAGGACCAAGCAGGAGCTCTTGGCCCCATCATCACACCTCCCTCCTTCCCTCTGGAGCTCAGACCAGGGGCTGTAGGGAGAGCACAGCAGAGCCAGGTTTGCTGAAAACGGGCTAAGGGAGGACAAGGGCACCTTGCAGTGATGGTGCCATCTTCCAGTGGGTACACTGCAGAAAGCCAGGGCACCCAAACCTAAAAACTGGTGGCCAAGATGTGGGAAGCAGGTCAGAGGTTGCAGGAAGGAAGAACTGGGGAAGAGTTCAGTGCACACCTGTCTGTTGTATGGATGCAGCACAGACAGAAAACTACTCAGGACCTGCATCCTGGTGACTTCTGGGAAGTTCACAATCCAGCATCAAATTCCAGGACCCCAACCAGAGGTACAGTGTGCTAATGGCCAGAAATGTGTTCTGGGACTTGGGTGTCAAGCAAGAAAAAGCTTGGGAAGCAGACTGTTCCCTGAGCTGCTCCAGGACTGCTTCATGAGAAGGTAAAGGATTCTGTAGACCCACCTGTGCCTCTCTGTCAACCACAGTCTGAACAGCAAATTTAGATGTAGTTGTCTCCCCTGTAGATGTCTAAGATTAGATGAACTCCACCCAAAGTGCATTGAGGCATTTCTTAGGTTCAAGAATAGGTTAAACAAGTCATCAGAACTAGAAAACTCTGGTGCTGGGAATGGAAGACAGAAGTGCTCAAAACTTCTGAACCAACAAGTTGTTGAAGGATAATAACCATGATCCTCTATCACAGAATTTACAGATAAACTTTGGAGCTGTGCCTTCCAAATTAAGACAGCTGCCATGCAGAGTAAGTGATAAGAAAAAACCTTTAGATTCTGCTTTATTTTTTCAAAGAAGGCCACAGCTGAGGGCATCTACACCTTCCCCAAGCCATCAGCCTCCTGACAAATGGCCCATTTCCTCTCCTGTCCCCATTCCTGCCAGGGCACACAGAGCTCAGCCAGCAGTGACAGACCATGCTGCATGACTTGCCAAGCAGACTCCACCTCCCTTTCTCCCAAGTGCCTTGACACAAAGGACAAAGCAGTGCCTGTACAAGCATCACCAGTCCTTGCTGCTTGGCTGATCAGCATCATCCCAGGCAGAGAAACATCATAGATTTTGCTGGAAGGGAGCAGGAGCAGCTCCCAGCAGCAGAATGCCCTGCTTTGTCCTGAAATGGAGCACAACCCTTTCACCCTTTGCCACGCTCCCACCCGCCTTCCCAGCTCTCAGCCTTCAGTCCTTTCAACACCCACAGTTTTTCCACTCTGCCACGAAGCCATGAGAAATTCCCTGCCAGAGGACTTTGTTCAAATGGGTTTTTGAAAAAAAAAAAAAAAAAAAAAAAAAATTCCATACTCCAGGCAAATAAACTCCTTCTTTTCCCCATAAGGAAGAAGGATAATAGCACAGCCAGGGGAAAAAGAAAGCAACCCGACAAACTATCCCCAAAACCTGCTGCAATCAAAAGAATAATTGCTCCAAGAGATTTAAGCCTACAGCTGACTCACTAAAATGAAGAAATGTCTATGTGTCCATAGAAAGCAAACAATTCTTGGGTCATGCAGCAGAGATTCCTTCTAACAAGGCCGTAGAGAAAGAAAAAAGCAGCCAAATGTAATTAATCATAGTCCCAGAAGAAAGGATGAAATCTCTGTAATTAACTACCTAGACTAATCTTTCCACTTTTGAAAACCAATCCAGCGGCCTGCTTTCACCTTTCACCCACAGGGCTGCCACAAAAGTCTGCTGCAAATACCAAATCACCTCTCTTTAGGGGGGCAATCACCTGCAGCAAGTGGTCCCAAACAATTTTGCAAAAAGTGTACAGGGAGGGAGAATCTCTGCAGAGTGCAAACAGAGTTCCTTTTCTTAGTCACCTTTAGTGGATGAACTGCTGGGGAATTTGCACTCTCCAAGAACCTGTGTTGCCCTAGCTGAACTATTGGAGTTATTTTTGAGCTAGGTATTTTATATCCAAAATCCTGACCCAACCAGAAAACACCAATTAAGAAAGAAAGCATAAGAAATGAAAAAACTTTTCAAGTTATTAAGATTATGACTGCTTGTGTTAATAAATTTGCTTATACCTCATTCTCAGGTGGTGAAATTTGCCTGACCATCAAAGTTGTGGAAGACATGGGGGAAAATGTAGCACTTTAGAGAGAAGAAGAGGAAGGGCTGGAGCTGGTGGTTACAGCTCAACAGCGCAGGTCAGGATCTAACATCCAAAAAATCCCATACAAATCAGAACAAGACATTCAACTTCCTCAGGGCTCTCTTAATAAATAAGGGCTGACAAATATTATTCCAACAATGAAAACAGCAACAGACCAGTTCTTTAGGTCAAATACATCAATGGTAAGTACAATACAGAGGAACAATACCAAAATGACATCAGCTGAGGAACTGAGACTGATTTCTACTCCCTCTCTTGCATACAAAGCACTGCTAACATATGAATAATGCTGTCAACAGCACATGGGGAATGCTGGCCAGCTTTGTGGTGAGGGAAAGCAAAGTACACAGAGTGGACAGAAATCCCCAGCTTTGCTCTTCCATGACACAGCAGAAATGCTTCTTTTCAATGGAAGGTGATTGGGTCATTCTTCGAGGAGGGAAAAAAAAAAAAAAAAAAAAAAAAAAAAAAAAAAAAAAAAAAAAAAGGAAAGGAAGTGATTACGCAGCTCCAAAAAGAGCTGGGGCCTTCCTGGGAATCAGGGAGGGAGGGTTGGCAGCCAGGCCGTGGGATACAGCAAAGCCAAGAAGGCTCGGGCATGTCCGTAAGGAACACCCACTGCTTCCCGTGCAGGTGCGCGGCAGCACGGCCGGCGGGGATGGCCATGCTCGGGGCTGTGCTCTGCCTCGGAGCTGGTGTCAGCCCAATCCCTGCTCTCCAAACATATCAGCCAGCACTCCAAAGCCCGGCGGATTGTTCCTCTGACCTCCGCTGAAATCTGGCAGCGGAGCTAAGCACGGCGGGGTTTGGCTGCAGCAAACCCGGCTACCAAACACCCGGAGTGGCTGTCTAAGCCTGGAGCTGCTGTTTATCAAATCCTGTGTCCCGAGCACTCAGGAGGGCGCTGCCAGCACGGCAGAGCTCGTCCCCTGCTAACAAATTCCTAATACCGTCCTTGCAGGGGGATGCACCGATCCCGCGATGCTGCTTTCCCCGGTTCTGCAGAGCAGGGATGCTCGGCTGGCAGGGGAGCAGCGGGCTGAAGCTGCCCTCCGCAGGATGCCAGGGGAACAAACCCTGCCCGGGATGCCAGGAGCGAGGTCGTTTTCCACGTGTGGCTGCTTCACTTCCCCGTCACCACGGACAAGGTTCGGTTTTCTCAGCGCTGTGCTGCAGACACAAAGTTTAAGGTCCAGAAGCTTTCCTGGGAGCCTCCCGCTGTCTGTCAGCATCAAACCCTGACAAACAAAAGCTAGACTGCCTCCAAGGGAATGTCCCTGACTAATTAAATGAAACAGGAGAGTCTCTCCCAGTGCTGCTTTTCTATAAACCTGGGACAGATACACACACTGGAAAGTGAAACCCCATACATTTTAGCTAGATAACAATGCTGCTAATATGCTGATGTTTAAATATGGGCATACAACCAAAGCTGAGAACTGAAGTAACCTTTATTTCAGTTAACACATAAACAATCACTGTATTTGGTTAAAAATAATACTTATTAAAACCAGCACTCAGCCAGCAATGTCTGTAAGCACTTTTAAATGCCAAACAGTTAATATTATGTATGTCTCCAAATTTAATTTTATATAACCGTAATGAATGACACAAAATGAATCCTCCTGGTCAGTTTTGTGTCACTTGGTCAACGCTGCCAAAGTACAGCAGCCAATAGGTTTTAGGGCTACTCCCTAAGGTTACAAGGTTAAAGTGTTCTACTCATCCCATGAAAGGATTTCACACACAAAATTGCATCCCCGCAGCACCTGAATGCATGTTGGATGCACAATGGGGTTCAGAAAGCAACACAGGACACCCCACATCACAATCCACTGTGCTTCAGGCAAAACACCCAGGAGATGTAGGACCACACACAGTCCACAGAGCTTATAGCACTAGGACAAGGCTGAGAGTGATTTTTACCCTCTATCCTACACTGCAGAGTTATTTTAACCTGAGTCTGCAGAAGTAAGTATCCATAGCAAAGAGAGGTAGAGCAAAATAAAAGCCTGAAAGTTCACAAGGGATTTTTTCCCCCACCAGAGCAATGCTGGGGTCTCCTCCAAGGAGACTACAGCCACATGCCTGCAATATCATTTCTTAAAAGTTGCTTTTCAGCACACTCAGCTCCAAAGACAAGACAATCAGGAGAAAGACAGAACCCACTTCTCAATCCAGCTTGTTTTTAAATGCATTTAAGTAGGTAGAATGTGAGATTTTCCACAAGATCTCCTTGAAAACAGAGTATCTCCGTAGCAGCACGGAAAGCAAAATTTTGAATTCTGGTATGGTCCTCTACTGCCACCAGCAGTAAGATAGCATCAAAAGCTGTAGGGCAGCAAAATATCCCTTAGCAGCTCCCTCAATGATTGCAACAAAATCAATACCAAACAAGCAGGATACTCACCCAAATTTGGTGGACAGCACACCTCCCATGGCAGAGCCAGCAATGATGCCCACTCCAAAGCAAAGGCCCAGCTTCCCCAAAGCACCAGCACGTTGGGAAGGAGGAGTCATGTCTGTAATAACCTTCTGAGCACCTGCAGGGGGGAAAAACATCCCTTAAAACAACCTTGCCACAGGGTTTGAGCAGATGCATCAGCAGCTCCCATGGTTTGATCGCTAAGCCATTAAGAGCTTTTTGGTGGTTTGGGTTTTTTTGGGGGTTTTTCCCAATTAAAACTTTTCTGGACTGGTTTCTGGTTAGAGGCAATTTCCCTAGCTTTTAATTTTCATACTTTGCATGGAAGAAGGCCTCCAAATAAGCACTGTCACTCTCACTCTCCTCTGGGAGCCCATCAGTTTTGGACCCAACAGCCCACCAGTCATGAGAAACAGAACCATTCAAACCACTCAAATAAACCACAAGTGACAGCAAGCATTATTACATTATTATATACATTTATTATATTATTATACTTGGTTCCTCTGGCATGAGTTACATAGACTTCTAGAAGCTGAAGTTTATGTCTTTTGCATGAAAAACATAGGAAACATCAGCCCAAACAGAAGAGCTTGGTGGGTAATGGAAGGTATTTTTGTAATAATGTTAATTTTTACCAGTTTGCTCATTTTAGCAGGAAAAGGGGAAAAGCTTTCATGCAGTAAAAGCCATTTGGAAAGCTACTCATCCCTGGCTGACCTTACCTGGCATCCCATGCATGAACACTGATGGCAGCCTGGAGAGGAAGAGGAGGGGGATGTTGGTGGCGAAGGATATGAGCAGGAAGAAGATGCTTCCAGATGCACAGGAGAGAATTAAAGCTGCTCGGGCACCAAATTGATCTGCAAACCTGGTACAGAAATGGCACAAAGTTGTCAGCTTTCTCTTTTGGTTTAAAAATAAACAAACAAACAAACCAAAAAGACTTCTCAATAGTAAATTAAGTTTTCTCATATTTAAGGGGAAAAAGCAACGCCACAACTGAACACACTAACAAACAACCACAAACAGGCAAAACCCCCCAAATCGGATCAGGTTTTGACCCAGCTCTGACTCTGCTGTAGTTCAACTCCAAAAAGCTTAAGTTGGAGAAAGTCTGAGAGTACCAGAGAAAGGGCTCTGAGCAACAGGGGCTAAGATGAGCATAAAACAGGCCTAAGATAGAGTTTCTCCTTGCAGTTCCTCCTTCCTTCACTTTATTGAAGCTGCATATTGCAGTTAGCAGATGAACATTACCTTGCACAGCAATTATTGTGCTTACACTAAGAGGAACAACCCCCTAAAAATGTCAGGGTTGCTCTACAAACAGAGCTAAGCTTAAGTAATTACAAGGTTTTGTGTGAGGGAGAGGTACAGGTCAAAACTTTGCTGTTTACATGTAAGCCAGGGCAGTTCACATTTGCTGTTTGTAACCTAAAGACCACAAATCATTTAATTGTTGGTGTGGGGATTTTTTTGTTTTGTTACTTAGAAGTAAAAAGACAGTGCTTTATTTTTTCATGTCTGTTTAGGAGCATCAAGCAAGAACATGAAAAACTGAGCTAAGGAACACAATCTCTCTTACCCCCTTTCTTCCTAGCTTTTATTTAATCTATCCCTACGCTGCCATCAAAGCAGTCTCATGTCTAGGAAAATCCTTTTTATCTCAAAACCACATTGCAAAATTTGGCTTCAACCTGGCAAAGGACACCTCCAGTCCCAGAGAGATTCTGGTTTGCCATTTTCCTTCCCTTCAGCAGTGATTCTGGATATCAGTGAATGACATGCACGGAGGAGAACCACATTTCAGATGGCACCAGATCCAGGACAGAAATACTACTCTAGGTTTGTGTATTAATGGGAAAAGCATTAAAAGCAGACCCTTTGCACCATCTCCATTTTTAGAAATGTATTTTCTGCCAAGCACTACTGTAGAAGCAAATGTTGCTGTTATTTATTTGACAATGTGTCCAAAGGCTGAGATCAGATCCTCAAAGTGTCACACTCCACACACCAGAGGATCCTGTAGAGCTCCCAGTCTACATCAGCCAGAAAATTAAATTCCCTGCAGGTAAACTGAAGCCCACAGCAGCTCCCTATCCATTTATTAATTTGTTGATCAGTAGCAGGATCAAGAAGTTAGATTTTCTCAGTCTCATTTTAGTTTTCTGTCACTGAATTACACATATCCTTCAGGGGTTTATTTTTCCTGGTCTTTAGGAATGTATTCTCCCACCACTCAAATTTTTAGGGCTATTTACATTTTATCAGGAACAAGAAAGTCTGTTCCATGGGATAGAGACAGAAGCCCCAAGTCTTTATCACTCTTTTCTTATTTTGATAGATGAGTTTTATAGATAGTCTTAAAAGATTCTTATAAGTTCTTAAAAGTTTGTGCAAGTCTAATTTTGTGTTCAACAAGGTTGCAGATTCAGCTGATGGAATTACACAGCCTTTATTGTAATTGACAGCTCTATTTACCATCAATAAATAAACTCCTTTTTTTTTGGTTTTCCAATCACAAGACATTTCTAAGATTATATATGACTATAAAACATTTGCAGGATTAAGCTGCTAGGACCTGGGCTCTGAGGACTCTAGTGGTTTAAGCCCATTCCCAGGATATTGCTACACTTCTTAAATGTGTGTCATTAAAACGCAGCTAAGTTAATATAAAGGCTGCTTCTATGCTGCAGTATTTCTAATAATAGCATTTATTTTTCCCTTGCCCATTATGAAATCCTCAAACATTTGAACAGGACCACAGACCAGAACTAAATTATTTTTATGAAAGTGTAAAAATGCCTGGTCTTTTTCAGCTATGTAAAGGGTCATGAGAATCATTCTCACTTACCTTCCAAAAATGTAACCTCCCACGAGCTGGAGGACACCAAAGATGGTCTGGAGATAGCCAAACCCCACTGAATCCAAACCTAGGCTCTTTGCCAAGTACTAAAAATAAAACCAAAACAAAATCAAAAAACCAAAACCAACAAATGAATGAGAAAGAAGCATACTATATTTGTGAATAAACATGTTAATATCTGTGTGGAGAGGATCACAGCTCCAAACAACCACTTCCTTCAATTTCCCAGCCCTAGAGAGGAAATATTCAGGCACTGGCAGCTTAATAAAGACCAAATGTTTCTGCCTCACACCCTGAAGAAGGGAGATGTGATCAAAACCACCAATTTTGCACCAGGTGACAAGTTTCTATCACCATTTACCTTTGCAGTTCAACACAGCTGAACACATTCAGCAACTGCTAAGGTGGATAAGGGAAGTTTTAAATGCCTTCCTGCCTCCAGCCCCTGGAACAGCCCAGTCACCCTCTGGGAGACAACTATGGGGAAGTCTTGGAGCTGTTGTTTAATCAAGCAAGCCAGAATCAATGCAAGTACAACATGAGCAAATATTGCCTTTGCTGGATGGCACACCCACAGCCTGAGCTTGCAGAAAACACAGATGCACACCTTGAAGAGCCAATGGGCAGTTATTTCTGATCCATGTTTTTGCTGTGTCATGTTTTTACTTAGCCTGGAGGTGCAGGGAGACCTCATCTCTGTCTGCAATTGCCTAAAAGGGATGGGTAGCCAGGTGGGGTCAGTCTCTTCTCACAAGTAACTAGCAATAGGACAAGAGAAAATTACCGTGCCCAGGATGATTTAGATTGGATATTGTGACATTTTTCTGCACTGAGAGGATTGTCAGGCACTGGAACAGAGTGCCCAGGGAAAAGGTGGAATCACCACTGCTGAAGGTATCTTAAAAATATGCAGATGTGGCACTCAGGGACATGGTTTGGTGGTGGACTTGGCAGTGTTAGGTCTCTGACTGGACTCAATGACCTCAAGGGCCTTTTCCAACCAAAAGTCCTCACTGATTCTATAAAATCAGACAGAAGAGTCCAATAAGTGAGAAGCAATTAATCCCTCTGAGCTGGTTAATTATGCACTCAGAAGAACCCACCTTTGATCTGAAACCTCTGCCTCCTGATAGCTGCTGGATGGCTCACTCACACTCCATGCAAGAAGACACAAACCATGTCAGCTCCACCAGAGCCCTGAGGCCAGGAAAGGGCTCTAGGTGTACTGCAGCCCAAGTAATAAAGCAGCTTTTATGGCCTGGGTGTACTCTGGACAGAGACACAGCCTGCCTGCTCGGTAAGAACGCCAAGTGTTCCTTGCAGTTTCAAGGATAGTTTCTATCAGGAAAGAGGAAAGGTATCTTCTGACTTTGCTGTAAAACTGCAGAGCCTGGCATTGAAGGAGATGTGCTGTGAAGCAAGAGAACCCATACTCACAGGCATGACTCCCAGCTGCATGAAGAGAAGGGTCAGGTCTAGGGCTGCAATCACGTAGGCAACACGGATCACTTGTCGCCTTTTGGCCTCATTCCTCATTCCTGAGGCTTCTTCCTCGCCTCCAGAGCTGGTTTTTGCATTCATGGTGCTCACAGGATGACTTGTTTCAGGACAGGCTGACAAATGGCACGGAGGCACTGCTGGCTGTGAACGTGGAGCGTAGATAAGGCGCGCAAGCTGCGTGCACAGTTCAAAGCTTACGGTGTGAAAGGTGCTAAGCCAGCATGCCACAGGTCTATTGCTCCTTTCTTTCTTTTTCTCCCCTCGTCTCTTTGCTTAGGGAAGCACGCATGAAAGCACGGAGCTGGTTCTTCAGCCTCGTCCCAGGTGGGCTCAGTGCCCGTCACAACAAAGTGCCATCACAACAAAGATCAGCTGGAGCGTCCCTGCGAAGTGAAAGTGAACATTGCCCCAAACAAGAACATGTGATAAGCTCTTCAGCTCTCTTAACTGTTTCACCTCCTTCACTTTCATTGTCCCTACTGGCTCAGGAGAGATGAGTGCTTTAATTCTTCGTGAAAGGCACTTTGCTTTTGTTTTTGGAGATTGCAAGTGAAGCTTACAGCAGAACAGCTTTTTCCAATTCCAGCAGGTTTATAGAGATCCAGGTCTTGTATGTAGTTAGAGCCCTTCTCATCACCTTTACCTGAGCCATTTTCCCTCCTTTCCAGGTGCTGAAAATTTATAGTAATTCTGAGCTAGCAAATGTTCACATGTGACTCCACTCAAATTACAGATTACCAGCCAAGGTAAAAAACATTAAAAAAAAAAAGAAGTATTAAATTCACACAAATCATGAGGCTGACTGCCAACTGAGGAATGAAATAAATAAGACTCATTTTGGCTTTGGGGGGTTTTGTTGTTTGCTTGCTTGTTTACTTAGGGTTTTATTTGTTTGTCTGCTTGCTTATTTGCTTGGGGGTTTGTTTGTTTTCTTACTTGTTGAAGCCTGGAAGTCTGGTGGAGGATTATCTTTATTTTGAAGAGAAAAAGAAGGCAGAGATTCCAATGCTCTGACTTTGTAGAATCATAGGCGTTTTGGAAGGAAGGGAACTGGGAGATCTCATCCACCCTGCTGCTTGAACACCTCAGTTCAGCTTTTCTAGGCAAGCTTTGAAAATCTCAAAGAATAGAGATTTGTCTCTTCTCTAAGTATCTGGGAAAGAAGTTTTTCCTACTGTATAATCTGAATTTCTTGTGCTGCAGCTTGACCATGTCACCCAGTCCCTCTAATTTAGTAACACCTCAGCTCAGAAACAGTCTTGACTCGCCATGAAGCTGACACAGACACATCAACACAGAAACACACACAGATGTCTGCTGGCTTGGATCTGGAGTGGCTGTCAGCTCCAGGATTCCAACCAAGCCTGGGCAGAGCGACCTGTAAGATCTCTGGGCACACCTTTTTGTTCAACATGTCACCACTGTGCCCTGGGATTTGCTGGAGGCTGCCAGGCTCTACCTCCTGGCAAAGGAGGGGGAAGTCCAAAGGTTAAATCTTTCACCAGGGTTGGGTACCATATCACTGGAGATTGCACAGAAACAACCCTTCACAAACTCAGAGCATGAGTGAGAAAAGTACCTTTAAAAATGACTTTCCTAAGCAATACCAGAACTCAAGCAGATCCAACACACAAGACCCCAGAATCTGTATTTGGTACTGAGGAAGGATGATTGCCCAGCACATATCCCAGCTTAGCAAACGATCAGTGCTCAACAGTTGGTTCATCTCAGAGCAAAACAATGGATTTGCCTGCACTTTGAATGTCCTTCAGCACAGTACCAACATCATCACCCCCTGGCTTGTGCTGGATAGGCACAATGTACAAATTACCATTGAATAGAAGAGTAAAATTAATGACAGAATTCTGTTTGTGGAGACAACCGAAAAGGCGACTCATGCAAATGCAATGTGCAACAGTGCTTACAGGAAACCTTGCTGCCTTGGACTTGAAAAGCAGCAATAATTTCACTGGTGAGTTTGTCTCAGCAGCAACTGAAAACAGATCCCAGCAAGGCAAGCAGGGCAGAAAAGATGCAGCCACTCTCCACCAGACAGGAGCCTTGCTCTGCCAGGGCCTGCAGTGCAGACAGCTAGCCAGACACATGGCTCTCCCTTGGATTTGGCTTCTTTTTACTGGCATTGACAAGGGAAGTGGAGTAAAAAACCACAGAGTTTAATTTCCAGCCTCTGGGGCTAAAGGCACAGTTCTAAATAGCTACACTTGGTGCCTGGTGTGGAAGTGTCCATGGAGAATAAGCTGTGATTATCAGTTCCTGTACACCCCTGGATGGTTTAGCACCCAAGACTGCTCCTCAGCATCCCAGATCAGGCTGCAAGTTAGAAAGTGCCCTGGGCCCAACCTGGTGATCCTCTCCTAGCAGTTGTGTCCCTGGGCAGGATCATTTCTCCCCCCATCCCAGCACTTTGACCCACACAGGACAAAGGCAAGAAGGTGGCAGTTTAAAGTCATCTTTACAAGCCAATGGCCAGGTCATGTCCATGCTGCCATGGCCCCAAGGATGCAGGGATGAGCTGTATTCTCCAAACCTGGCCAAGATGCTGGCAGCCTCAAACCCTCTCAGTATCCTCTTGCTGACTCTCAGTGCCTGGCTTTTAGCACCTTGCCCCATGAATCAGTCAGCCCTAAGGGCTAAATGTGGCAGCAGGAGCCTTGATGAAAATACAGCCAGTGTGAGCAACACAAGACAAATTCTCCTTCTCCTCCCCTGAGTGAGGAGTCTGACTGAAAATGTCTGCAGCAGCCCAAGTATGGCAGAGACTGAGCCCATTCCCAGCTATGCTCCACTGAACACCACGTTTGCAGCCATGCAGCTCAGGGCCAGCTCATTTATACCTGCAGTGATAATGCACCACCAATGACAGATGGCATAAGCTGGCACTGCACTTTTATCTAAAAGCTCCTTCTGCTTCAATTATAGACTACACCACGGGGAGCATTTGACCACTGACAAGCCATCTCTGAAAAAAAAAATTAATTTGAAAAGAGGGGAGGAACAGGTTATGAAGAGGAAATGAGTTTTCTTGGGTAGGATAAATAAACTTTGAATAGACATATATTTCAGGGAGACTACCATGAAAACGAGCCAGGAGATAAATATCTTGTGGTAAAATTGCAGATTAGTCCATTAGTTATGCATTAAGCCTTGACACTTATTCTCAGCAATTTTGGAATATTTATAGTTGCCTTCCTGGTGTATCTTTCCTGAGGCCTATTTATCTGGTGATCTCTAAAAAAAAATAGAGCAGGAAACCTGAGAACCTGAGAATATATTTTTAAAAAATCATAAAGGCTCACTGTTTATGTTACTTGGGCAGATTTTTTTTTCTTAAATTACTGGAATGGGAAGCAAGGCTAGCACATGGATAGGGAAGGGAAATCCACCCACAACAAGAAATTGAAAATGTTGGTTAAAAAACAATAAACTGAGGGGCAATAAATCTCAAATCCTTCTCTGAACCTATATTTTTTCACAGAGGAAGCTTAATATGATCTGGAGGAACATGAGGTACCCTGGGTAGTAGAGTCAGAACAAGTTTTCAGCCCCAAAGGAGCCTTGAAGAGGGATGGAAATGCAGATGTACCACCCAGCAATGAAGGACATCTCTCAGGCCTGAATCCTCTATAAATTTGAACTGCAGTGTCTTCAGCTACACAAAAAATCAGAGATGGGATGAAGCAAATCCTGCTCCAGTTTAGATCAGTCACAAATCCTTGCCCTTGTGGGTGCACATCCATACCCATGGCAAGCATGACAGCTGGCTGGGAATGCCAGGGAGGGAATCACTGCTTCTTGCTGCCAGCAAAACTTGCATTTCTCCTTGCAAATTGAAGCAGGATCCCTGTGTGCTGTGTACTGGGGGTGCCAGGAGGGATATGAGATGTGAGATGAATCATTATGAACATACCTCACCTCCCTGCCCAGGGAGCAGCAGAGATAAAACTTCCTCTCTTTGGAAGAACATTGAGAGGCCACGAACCAAAACCAGTGAGGCAGGCAGACATTCAGACATAGAGGGACATCACAACCCTTCACAGAGACACAATCCTCAGGGAGCCATTGTCCTGGGCATGTTTCTTAAACTCTGTAATAGGAGAAATGTAATACGAGAAAGGAAATGGGAGAATTATCTCGAAGCGATTCCTCAATAGCAGGAATGCTGAAGGGCTGTAATGAGGGAAACTGCTCAACACCAGCCATGGTGGGTGGGAGCCATCAAATCTGCAGGGTCTGGCCTGATCCCTCTCTTTCCCCAACCCCAAGACTAAGGGAACAGGCCTCATTTGTATTCTGGTGAAAGATTTATACAGTTAAGCAAATAAGAGCATAGATGGCCTGGTATTGCCAAAATTATATCCCAAGTCTGTTGACTGATTTATTCCTTTGTCTAATTGTGTCCATGAAAAAAGCAGCTCACTAATGAATGGAAAAAGACTTCACATGGCCAGCAAAAAAAAAAGAAAAAAAAAAAGCAGTCATGTTTGGTTTACAAAATAGCACAGTCTTCAGGGATTTTCATAAAAACTGCAGAGACAGTCCAAATCGACAATGAAATCAGATTCCTGGTAGCTGCTGAACTCTTTTGGCTTTTTCTATGTGTGTATTAAATTGCAAAAAGCAATTATTTATAATTTGTTTTTATAAAAATGCTGGTGCACTTATTATGCCTGGCAAATTATTTTGTGAAATGGAAAAGGCTATTGTTCATTCTCTTGGTAAAGTCTTTGTTACTTAGCATATTAAACTGCAAATCACATTTTATCTGAAAGGTCCCTTCCAACCCAAAGCATTCTGTGATTCTATGAAATATGGCTGGTTATTATTAACTTTTTTTATGGTAAACCCCCAAAGCTCCAACTAATACTGAAGCCTCATTTGGTGCCCTGTAAACACAAAAAGAGGTTGAGACTCAGATGAGGGAAAAGCATGAAATCCTCCTTGTCTTGCAGATGGGGCTCCAAGAGACAGAGGGGTTTAAGGACTTCCCTGGAAACAGAGGAAGTCTGTGGAAGAGTCTGGAGTCACATTCAATCATCCTTTGGATGTCAGTTCCTTGTTTAACCACAGGGCAGTTTCTTCTAATATTCTGGAAAAATTAAAATAAAAGAGAATAGTGAATACTGGAATTTGACAACAAAACATGCAGATGAGACAGAGACTGTGTCAATTGTAAAAGAGTCTTGGAAAAATCCTGTGGCCTGAATTCAGGAGAGTTACACCAAAAATAACATGACCAAATAGGAAGAAAAACTCAGTTCTTGGTACCCACCCAGTGTCCTGGGCTCCAGTGGGACTCACCAAGGCAGGAGCCTCCTGTCCCTGCTCACACTGAGTGGCACCTTGTGTAGGCTGATTTCAGCTCAGCCTGAGGACTCAGCCCTGGATCATCTCCCAGCTGTGGCCCTCCCCACCCAGGATCTCTCCTGAGCAAACAGAAACCCCTCGAGTTTCAATGAGCTGTTGCCATGCAGTGCAGAAAGGCTGCTGGGCTGCTTCTCCTTCAAGCAGGGACATAAAAAACCAGCAAATGCCTCCAGTCTGCTATGCCAGAGCACTGAAGAATCAGCAAGCCAAAGATGATCTTTAGTGAAAGCCCAGGTCAGCTGTGTGACCTCTCTGCTGGGCAAATGGTCTCCCCTAGACTTGGCACTCTTCTGCCACAAGCCACACGTGCTTCCAGCAAGCCTGACCTGCCCATCCCTGTAGGAAAATGTGACTGAAGGACTGGCTATTCCATCAGCTGCTGAGCAGGGCCCAGGCAGAACTCCACACACTAATAAGCCGTGGTGACAGCCCAGAATCAATGGATGCTTCTGCAGCCTCTGTGGTTGTGTCTTCAGCTTCCTGGCATGTTGGCATGCCCAGCCTTCAGACAACTCACTGCTGGATAATGGATGGAGCCCTGGGCTCCAAGATGCACACAGTGCATTGGGAGCCCGAGGTTCATAGCCAAAGAATATTCCAGAAGTGACAAATCCGGATACACACACAAATGGAGGCTCATACTTCGCCTGCAATGTGCAATATTTCATTCAGCTGGTACTACACAGCCACCTTCTGGAATTGCAGCAATGTCTGGAATGCAAAAGCTGTTTATCATTTAAATAACATTTAGGCCATTATAATTTATATGAGAATTGTGACTGATTGGGGCTGTATGGAGCTTCTTGTTGTGGTTTGCTGTAGGAATGCTGCAGATTTCCTCTGCACACATAACATTCTGCACACAATGGGAGTCCCAGACATTTTCAACTAGTCTCGAGCCTTCTGCCTTTACCAAAACATTTTCCTGTGTCAGAATCAAACAATTGCCTGATTTATAAATCTCAAGCATTCAGGAGACCACCAGCAGCACAATGTAACAAGAATCTCTGTGTCATTCCGCCTTCCAACAGAGCTGTACACAGCACAAACAAAACACGGGTGTGTATCCAGTGCTCCTGCTAGCGCACATTTCTGTATAGAGCAAGCAGAAAAGGGCAAAGCATGTGCCTGTAAAACCTTGCACACCCCAGAGACAGCTTCCCTGCACAGAAGGGAGGCTGTGCTATATGCTGAGACAAATCCTTGCTAGTTCAGGGCCAGGGGAGACATTTCCTCCCCAGTCTTGCACAGAACCAACGTGCCCTGAGTAGGAAGAGGACAGCTGACCCCATGGCTTCATCCCCTACGTGAGTGGGGATAAACCTACGTTGCAGATATTTGCTGCCTATGCCTGGAAGAGACAAAGGTATCCAGAGTCACACAGCCTGGATTTATCAGCAGCTCAGAAATGGTGAAATGTGCAAATGTGGCTTCTCAGCCCCTCATCCATCTGGGCTCTAAATGACTTACAAAGCCTCATCCAGGGTTCTTATTCTTCTCCCTCTAAGTAAAACACCTCATTTCAGATGAAGGCTTGAATGGTCTTGTAAAGTCAGAGCAAATCCTGGAGTTCACACTATTACAAATTGAAGCAGAGGATGTACCCCTGTGTATCAGTCAACTCACCCAGGAAAACCAAAGTATTTAAACATCTGGAAGACAGAGGCCCTTGGAGGTATCCCCTCTGCCAGCTAGGTCTGCACCCCTGCATCATAAAGGCTGCAGCCGCAGCTATTCAGAGAGAACAATTACAATCTTGATACTAGTCAGAAATACAACGACAATGACAGCCCTGCTAATGCTGGTTGTTTTGTTCAAACCACCAGGCGGCTTTGGAGATGCTTGTCTCCTCCTGGCCTGCCCATACAACCTCTGCTTGAATGTACCTGAGACAAAAAGAAATCAAACCACCTTTGCTGGAAGTGGGAATTCCTCATGGACTCCTTAGCACTGAGTTTGTAGGGGGATCCCACTAAGGCTCTTGAGTGGGATATGAGGAATCCTCATGGTGGTTTGGGGAAAATTTTCAAGCAAAACCAATGCTGAACACTGAATACAACTCTAGCATGGACAGATAGATGAGAGTGGCAAAGTTTAAAAGACACATCCCTATGCCCAACCTACTCTATCATATAATTAAGTCCCACTTCAAATATACCTGAAATTTTGCTGTAAGAAGCCAGAATCTGCATGGCACCATTCAATTATCTTCTTTCCAGTTTCAACCTCTACAGGCATGGCCTTCCCTCAGAGCAAACCATGAGGATGCATTTCTAACATGTTGCAGGTATGTCTGACACAAGAAAACACCAGACTTGCTCTGTTGTTCTCTCCTGAAAGCTCATTTCTTATAATCATTCTTCAGAATTATTTTGGTACAACACCAGGACCTGTGAATTAAATTTACCTCTCTCTGTAAAGAATCAGAGCAAACTTTGCACACTGATAGGATCCAACCCTGCCATTAGGACATGAGGGCACACACAAATTTTCCCAAGACAAAATCCCTAAGAGCTATTTATGTTAAAAACATATTTCAAAATTTTTTTTAAAGCTTGTCCCCCAGATGATCACAGGCTCACAATGCAGAAATCAAGCAAGTTATACAAATTTTTAGACTAGCTCTGCAAAACTGCCCCATGGAGGGTGCTGGGAAGTAATTCCCCAACTTCCAAACCTGACTGGGTCCTGAGGGGTCCCAATCTACTCAGCAGGTCTGCCCAGCCTGTCTCCTCACCACCTTCAAAACAAACCAATAAGGATTTATTCCTTTTATTTATTGCCCAGTATCGCCAGGGGAGTAGTGTGCTATATTCCTTCTAAGTCTCATCAATCAAATTGCCAAATGGAGCCATCTCTGTGCAGGTGAAGCAATAACCACCACAAATCCCACTGGAGGTGCCCTCAGAAGCTGCAGCTCTGCCAGGGCAGGTCAGAGACAAATCTTGCTTAATGGCTGTGGTGCATGAAAAGGAAAGACTCTAGATTAAATTTTCAGCCTGGTGGTTAAAAATAAAAAACCCCAAAACAAAACAATAAAAGCCATCCTTCCATCTGCAAAGCAAGTGCATTTGTTCTAGAAAGCAATGAGATTCTGTAAACATAACACCTCCAAATGTATTTCTTTCGTTCCAGAGCAAACTCACAACCATTTGGCCACTGTCAGCTTAAATGATTTCACCTGGTTTCTATTTTCTCTTTGAATACCAACGATGACCAGCTGACTCATTTTTACTTTGAGAAGTACAGGATCTGGATTACTTGGCTTCAGACTGAAACCATGACCCCAATTCACTGGGAATTTTGCCTCTGATTTCCAAGCTGCCAGGATTTAACTTCCAGGTCTTTCATGCTGCCAGGATTTAACTTTCAAGCCTTTCATCCAGCTCCTCTTCTGCTTTTACTGTTAGAAAAACATTTCTTTCAGACCCATTTGGTCATGACTGTGTTTGAGAATGTGTCTTATGGTTCACACTAGAAGAATTTGTACCATGTCATTTTGAAATGCCTTCACATGCACACTCACTAAATCTGCTATCATGCACAGCATCAGGGTGTATCTTTAATTGCACCTTCATGGAATTAAAGTTTAGTTGAGAATCAGATACAAATTCAAATACAAATTCATCTCTTTGTGTCTGATTCTCCTGTCCTAAGTGCAAAAGTAATCCTACTTGAAACCAAGAGCTGGGTAGCTGAAGCTTGTTGCCCTAACACTTGTGTCAGCAATAGCTCCTGAAAGAAATTTCAGAGCAGCTGCTAAGGGGAAACTTAAAAGGCTACAGCATAACTTGATGATTTTTCAACCTGATCACGGCACAGGAAAAAAACCTTTCTCCTGGCCTCCACCATCTACCAAGGGACATTACAATCACATGTAATCAGAGTATTTGGTAACATTTCCAACCATGACCTCAGGACACAGGTCCTTCCAGCCTCAGTCCAAAACTCAAGGGCTCAAGAAGAAATAATTGTGTAATGCAAACCATTAGAAATCCTTTAGACCAGTGCTACCTGTGGTCTGCCACCTCTTCTGCTGTTAGGGGACGTGGCACTTGTTTTCTCTTTGGATCTGCAGGATGCTGGAGGCTAGTGGGATTTGTGCTGAGTGCTGCTGTGGATGGCACCTACAAATCCCTTAAAGCTGCCCCATATGTAACACAGGCTGAGCTCCCAGCAATGAGTCACAGCACTAATTGTTCTGCATTGTATAAATGTGCTCTGGTGTGCTGTTGGATCCAGGTACTCCTCACTCTGTAGGAATACATACCTGGTTGTGGGCATGGCAGCCCTATAATGGTTAAACTGCTGTAAAATGAACGTGATGGACGCCCCCAAGGGAGTTCTTTGAGCCACTCCCTCTGCAGGTTCACCACTGGCTGGGTGATGTTTGGCCACATTCAATGCTTGCAGCAAAATTAATGCTATAATTCTAGCAGAGAGATTATAAAGCGATTGCTTTCCAAGATTAAGAAAAAAATAAAATTTTAGTGCTGTGTCTTCAGAAAGTTACTACCCTAAAAGCAAATTTAAAGCCGTAGGCGAGAAGATAAATTAATCAAAGAATACAAACAAGAAGCCAGGGGGTTAGGAGGGAGGGAAGATTATCTCATCATGCTGCGTCATTGCAGGATATCTCAACACCCCATCGCAGGGAATGGAGGGAGCAAGCCCTGAGGGAGAAACAGATAAGAAGAGGGAATCCAGCCTGGAGTGCGAGAGAAGGAACAGCCAGATCCCACAGCACCGCATCACTTTGCCAACTGCTCATAGAGAGGGAACCTGCTGCAGCAAAATGTAAAAGAAACAAAACTCCTGGGGCTCCTCGAGACGTACCAGGCCTCCATGAAGCCACATGAGGATCTCAAGGTCTGCATCCTCCACAAGTGTATCTGCTTCTCTTGGGCTGCCAGGGTTAGAGCTGCCATCGAGCTAAGTCACTGTCTGTCGTATCTAAGAAGTGGCAATGACAGAACAAGGGCTAATGGTTTTGAATCAAGAGATTTAGAATAGATATTAGGAAGAAATTCTCTGCTGTGAGGATGGTGAGACACTGGCACAGTTTGCCCAGAGAAGAAGAGGATTCCCCATCCCTAGAGATGTTCAAGGCCAGGCTGGATGGGGCTCTGAGCAACCTGGTCTAGTGGAAGGTGTCCCTGCCCATGGCAGGGGGATTGGAACAAGATAACCATTAATGTCCCTTGCAATGGACATTCTGTGATTCTATGACAGCCAAGTTATACCTCAACCCTAATTTTTCACAAAACTGAGTGTGTTCTCCTATTCACAAATCTTGCCAAAGGATCATACAAACTTGGAGCAACTTGAGAAATATCTAGGATGGTTATTACAGCTACAATGCATTTCCTTACTCTAGAAGCACTGTGCACACGGTATGACATTAAAATCTGCACGTTTCCATCACCTGCTCTCCCTTGAGCTGCCCAGGGCTGCCTGCAGGCTGGTGGCCGGGAGAGCAGCGTCCCCAGCAAACCATGCCCGGAGAGATCTCTGCGGGGAAGCAGCGAGCCTGTCACCGGGTACAGCCAGCCCGGAGCTCCTTGGGCGGTGAGCAGCACCTCAAGCCCCCGGGTCACCCCCGGGGCTGCATGGCAGGAGGAGGACTCGGCAGCTCCGGGGTGCTCCGGGCAGACAGGGGCTGGCAGTGCGGGGCTGGCGAGCGGGCAGCGGGGCGGGCGAGCTCCGGCCGACATTAGAGGGCACCATTGCCCCGCGCATCGCCGCACCCGGGCTGCGGGCCGGACAGGGGCTGCGGATGGCGACCAGGGGCTGAGACCTGCGGGAACCTGCGGGAACCTGCGGGACGGGGCGCGGGCACGGCCCCAGCGCGAACGCGCCTCGTCCCGGTGCGTTTTCCGCCAGCGCCGCGCGGGCTGGGCGAGTAAAACTTGGGTTCCTTCACTCTGTTTTTACGGTCTTCATCGTCAGGATTCTTTAAGCACCCTCCACTTCCCGGGTATGCGTTGTTTTCATAGCCAGATTTCAAGATTTTTCTAGTGGTTTGGGGAGTTTTTTCATACTTTTTAGGTTTGGTTCCTTCTAGGAGATCCATGAGAAGATGCCTCTGATGCACTCACCGCTGCTCTTGGGCTTGCTTTGGGACCAGGCACCTCCCCTCTGCAACAGTCCAGGCCATGAACGATCTCCTTCAGGACTCGTGCTAGACTACCAGCAGTAAAAAACCTGTTTACTTAAGAAACGTGAAACCAAAAATAAAACCTGCGTAATGGCCCCTTCACCGCTACCTCCCCCTACATAAAGTAGAAATAACCTATGAAAAGCTACTCCAAAAATAATATTACCGTGGATCAAGATGAAAGGCGAAGGGAATGTCAAAACAAGCAAAATGCAAACCTCTCGTTTAATGCGAAGAGTGGCAATGAACAGGACCTGTGAGCGTAGAGCATGACTTTGACAGCAATTACACCAACAGAAAAGCAGGGAATATAAATAAATGGAGCATTTAACTGCTGCTCAAATATAACTACACAGACAGCAAGCAAAAAATAGAGCCACCCTCCACAGGTACACACTGCAAGCTCAAAATGCTGCGTGGTACCTGGCAATCCCAGCCTGCTTTCCCAGTTAACAGCACAGCATCCTGCAAACGAGCCAGGCTCCCAGTCAGGACGGAGGGCCAGATGGTGAGTGGAGTTCATCTAGTAAAACGACATGATGGCAAGAGCAAAAGAGGAGTGTGAAGAGAGAATGCAATGGCCCCTGGTGCACTGGCAGGTCCATCAATAGATTAGGCTAAATTCACTGCTACCTTTGTGCTACCCTAATGATGCACAGCAGCTGGACAGCAAGGCTGGCTCTTCTTTTAACAACCAAGAACAGAAGGAATAATTTAAAAAAATAATTAAAGGAAATTAAATTAAATGAAGCAATTTTTTCCTGAGATATTAGCTTATGCATTTTTTTTTTGAGAACACAATAAAAAGCAATTCAAACTGAATTAAAGCTGCCAGAATTTTTCCAGGGTTCTGCTCAGATTTCCTTTTCCCATTTTAACCCCTGAACTAGTGTGGTTTTGACCAGCTATTAAATCTAATAATTTGATATTTTATGACCTTGTCAAGAAATGGAAAATGCTGAGTCCATACCAAATTGAATAAATTGAATTGTCACTTTGATGGTAGAAAACGTCAATGAGGAGTTTGAGCAGTCTGTCCTAACTTGAACCTTAATTGTAATCAGTTTATTTAAGCAGGATTCCAAAGTACCAAGCAAAATTGCTACTGATATGAATGCAAATTGCTTATGAGCACATACATAGTAAAAAGAGAAGTGCAAAGGAGATAAAATACCAATGTCTATTGGTCTGTGCCTCTGCTAAAGCAATTATGGAATACAACACATTCTCAAATGAAGCAATCACATGTGGATCACACAACGTTTGAAGAATCTTGAGTTAAACATTGCTGAGTGTAGATGATAGCCGTGTACTAAAGGACATGAGAAGAGAGCAAAGCACAAACCTTCCAGCCTCAGGGGCCCAACAACAGGTCTGCTCATCTGGCAACATGCTGAGGACAATCCCTGCAGGAGAACTTCGCTCCAAGACTTGCCAAAAGACAGAGGAGTGCTCCTCCATGGCACCACATCATGGGGACTGTTTGCCCCTATACATAAGCATCTCACTAAACCCTTTCTTCTGAATAAGTTAACCTGGAGCTGCACAACAACCAGCCCCCTCTGAATGACAGCACCGAGAATCTCTCTTTTGTTACCTCCATAACTTCTTATCAAATCTCCTTGGTTACTCCTTGCTCAGTTTACAGTGCAAGGACCTCTCTTCCCCTATCTGCCCAGCCAGCCCTGGCTCTGACAGTCAGTCTGGACCCTTTCCAAACAGAAATACTCAAGTGCAATAAACCTCCTGCAACTGCAATCCCTTTGCAATGATGCACAGACCATAAAGGAGTTTGCTTTTCCCTCCCCTCTTCCTTTTGAAACAGAGCAGCCAGCAGGAATACACACTAGTTAAAGTCATTATTTTTCCTGACATAAGCAGATATGACTTGGAAAGTTTGAGCAAAAATGTTTCATTCTTATGGGGCATTGTTCTAACCATAGCAGTAATTACTCTGCTCAGTGTTCTGGAGCAGGAATTTCTAAAGAAGTTAATAGGCTTGGTGGTAGGAGCTCTTGGGTAAGATTTTGTGGCTCATGTTAGGCAAACTGCTGGTTTAGAAGATCATAACCTACCCCTCTGGCCTGAGAGTTCACAGATCCAGTAAATTAAAAACATCTCTGTGCATACAGTACTTCCTTCTCAAGTGGGCTGGATGCTCTCTATCTCCACACAAAAAGGAAAAACAGACAGTGCTAAAACTGGCCACTTGTGAGCAGAAAGTGGCCAGGACTGTCACCACCACCTTAAAACCTAAATGTATAGTGGGACAAAAAAAAAAAAAATCCAAACCATCAGGGAGCATTAACAGTGAGGAAGCTGAACTAAAAAAAGCAGGGGTGGTAATCTCAAATTTGAGCTGCTTTACCTCCCAGGTGAGCTGGAAGGTGAAGTGGCCTCAAACAAAAAGCAGCTCCTGAACGTTGAAACCGTCGTTCCTTGCGTCCCTCAAGCGCTGCGTAAATATTGGCTAACCTCTGGAAAGGGTTTGGAAGGACAAGGACGTGGGTTTTGCACAGGGCACGCCCACATCTTGCCCATAGCGGGGGATCTTGCTCGTTCAGCCTTCATGGCAGGAATGTCTGAAGCCGAGGAGGCAGAACACAGGAAAGGCGGGCGCTGGCCTCGCCGGCACGGGGGGAGGACGGCAGCAGGTTTGCGAGGACTCCTCACAAAGAGCCCCTGTCTGCAGGGACCTGGCCACTGCCTTTGGGCTCCAGTCTTGAATAGAGGGCACTTTTCCAGCAGGTTTCTTGGGGAACTCAAAGTATTTTCTCTGCATAGCACATTAATTCCTAAAACCACCGCAGCCTACATCCCGAGAGATGCATTTGATGGCTGCTGAGAGAAGTCCCCCGGTGAACACTGTGCCATGTTCACCACGTTCTCCAACATCCCAGAGACCCACACCTTCTGTCCTGACTGAACCTGTGCCTGATGTGCACCTCCTGCTTTTTAAGATGATGTGCTCTTAGTGATGAGGACCTTTTCATGACCTGCTCCCTAAATTATATCCTTGGGGCCAAGAGACTTCTGTATGGCCATCTTGGGATGGAAAAGACATGGGTAGGTTGTCCAGCTCACTTAGGAAACTGAGAATGGCTGTTAAGAACATAACATCTGAACAGGCATATTTGAAAGAAAAAAGTCCTCACATTTCTTGAAACACCACTGCTATCACCATTAGTGAAATGAAAATTGTCTGCCTGTATTACAGGTCAGCAAAATCTGCCAGGTGTGACTCCATGCCTGCCCAGGAAACAAGTGGGGAGCTACACCCTGAAGGCATTTGCTACATCTTCTTCTCTCAGTCAACAAGCTACACATGCTTCCCACTGAGCACTCCACCTGTCCCCACAAACATCAGGAAATTATTACAGGAGATCAAACCTGTCATGGATAGATCCTTCCTGTGAGCAGTGAGCCAGGTTCCAACATTCTCTCTGCCAGCAGCAGCCAACCCTGGGTCCATGGGTCCAAACCCACGGGCACTGCTGGTACCTCCTGGAGCAGGCAGACTTTGGAAGCACCGCTGAAGGTGCAGTACCTGGGAGGTGGCAGGGGCTGTCCCAGCTGCCACAAGCTCCTCACTGGCATGGCAAGTGCAGGAGCGAGGGTCCCCAGCAGTGCTGGAGGGCTGCTCTGTCACAGAGGTGGGATGAATGTGCAAACCCCTTGGACTTACTTTGGTGCCCTTGGCAAGGCCTTTCCATGGATGCAAAGACAAATGCCTCTCTTCTTGAAGCAGACCTGCCCGTGGGCACCATTGCCATAAGGTGCCTAAAGCCGCAATCCCTCCAGCCCTGCAGCAAACTGGCACCTGGGGCAGTGTCTGCAGAGCCAGCACATCCTAGGAATTAATATTAATTGTATTCCTTCTAGGGAATAAAACCATCCAAGCTGTCTTTGCTCAAGGGTTTGAGCTTCCCAAAGGCAAGAGCCATAGGGACATGAGGAGCGAGGGGGTCCCCAAACACGCTGCATGAAAGAAGTTCATCTTTCCTCTTGCTGTCTGCAGATGAAACAGTCACTGCCTGATGACCCTCTGAGACACGCATCAACACTGTGATGATGTTCTGGGACCAATTTTAGCACGGTGTCAATTATGCTCCCCCTTCTTTTCCTTTCATACTCCTCCATCCCAAAACAACAAAAGGCAATGATTGCAGTGACCTGCAGAAAATGTAAAGCACAAGCCAGCTGATCCCTGGCAACACAATAGCGAGATTAGTTCATCTGCAGTGAACAAACACGTATTATGTGGGTTTTAAAGTCAGGAGAGGAAAATGCTGTGGTTTTCATGTACTTCTATTCACTAAGGCTGCAAGTTATTACTTCCATGCAGCTGAGAAGCCCTATTTTTAAAAATAGCCTTCAGCTTGTTTTGAAATCTGCAAGCATCTCGCTTTGTTTTGCAGCAATGTAATAAAAATCCCCGAGCCAGAAACGATCCCGTTTTCCTCCACACGCATCACCTCCCCCGCCCCAAGCCCCCGCTCTCCACGGATGCTGAAAAAACTGGCGACGCTCCGCGAGGAGGTAAAAAAAAAATCCCAAACAAAATAATAGTAAAAATAATAGCAAAAAAACCACTCCCACACGCACTCTTCACGCGGAAAAGGCAACACGGAGCGGGGGGGGAACAACGCCGAAAGTCGCCGGCTTGGAAGCGGCGGCGGAGCCGCGGCCGGCGGCAGACAAAGGGAGCGGGGCCGGCAGCGGGCGGGGAGCGCTCCGGGGCCGGGCCAGCGGCGGGGCCGCCCCCCCGGTCCGCGGCGGGGCCGGGCCGGGCCGGTGTGGGCCAATGCGGCCGGCGGCGGAGCGGCGCTGCCCGGCGCAGCCAATGGAGGGCGCGGGCAGGAGCGCTGCCGCCGGAGGCCGGGGGGCGGCGGGGGGGGCCCCGCCAATCGCGGCGGGCCGGCGGCAGGGAAACACTATTATGCTAATGATGTTTTGCTCGCACTCGCGGGGAGCGGGGGTTTAAAAAGGCAGCGGCCGGGGGCAGGGGTTCAAAGGCGGGAGGCACGGCCGGTTCGAGCGCTAGGGAGCGAGCGGACGGGACGGCAGGAGAGGAGCGGCGGGGGGGCACCCACGCCTTCCCGGCCCGCCGCGTCCTGCCCGGCGGCGATGTCCAACGTGCACCTCTCCGGCGCCGCCGCCCTGGAGCGCCTCTCGGCCCGGCGAGCCCTGCCCGGGCACGGCCGCAGCCCCGTCTGCAGGAGCCTCTTCGGGCCCGTGGACCACGAGGAGCTGGGCCGGGAACTGCGGGAGCGCCTGCGGGAGATGGGCGAGGACGACCAGCGCCGCTGGGACTACAACTTCCAAACCGACACGCCGCTGCCGGGGCCCGGCCGCCTGCGCTGGGAAGAGGTGGAGGCCGGCGCCGTGCCCGCTTTCTACCGGGAGACTCTGCAGGTGGGACGCTGCCGCGTCCCCCTCCTCCGGGCGCCCCCTTCCCCGCCGCCGCCGCCCGCAGGGGGCAAGGGGCCCGGGGGGCGGCTGAGCCGGGAGAACCGCGCCGCGCCCCGCCGCCGCGGCATGCGGCTCCGCCGGAGGGGCCCGACCGCCCGCATCACAGGTGCGTGGGGAGCCGGGGGGCGCGGGGGGCGGGGGAGGCCCGCCGCACTGGCTGACGGACCCCTCCCTCTTCTCCGTCCCCCATCCAGATTTCTTCGCGAGGAGAAAAAGGCCGGCGGAGCCCAAGGCGGCGGCGGAGCGCCCCGCCGGCTGCCCGCCGCCCCCCGCCGCCGTGCCGGCTGAGCAGACCCCCCGCAAGCGGCTCCGGTGAGCCAGGTGAGGCGCGCCCCGGCAGCGGGCGAGGGTGCCCGGGCGCTTTCTGCGGCGCTCTTTCACTTATTTCCTACACCACCACCACTTTTTTTTTTTTTCCCCTCACTTACTTTTTTTTTCCCACCCCCTCCTCCTTTTTGTTCTCCAGACTTTTGCACTACTGCACCCACGGGAGAGGCGGGAGGCGCGACGCCCCGGAGGCGCGGGGGGCCGGGGCGGGAGAGGCGCGGCGAGCCGGGACCCCCCCGCGCCCGCCCGGCCCGGCGGCGGCAACCGGAGCGGCGAGCGGAGCGGAGCCGCAGCGCCGGCCGCGCACGGAGCAGTGTTATCGTACAACAGTGCAATGTATGACGTTCTGTATAGAAATGTATTATGCCTAATGTGAGTACACTGGCCAGAAGTGTAAAGCTTTAAAAGTCATTTATAAGAAATGTTTAATCTCTGCTGAGCTCTCAGTGCAAAAAAAGGAAAAATTAAAAAAACAAGTGTATATTTGTACAAAACTTTTTTTAAGAGTTATACTAACTTATATTTTCTATTTATGTCAGAAACGTGGATAACTTTGACATCCAATAGTCTTTTTTTTTTCTTTTGGTTAAGCCAAAGGGCTCTATATTTGCTTTTGTTATTCACAAAGTGTAAATTTATTTTTATAGTGGATTTTTTTTTTTGCATTCACAAGATGTAGCTATGAATCAAAATATTTTTTAGACTTTACTTGAAGACAAATCTGTTTCAATGGATCCTGAGCCGGTCTGTACCACTGCCATTGCAAATAATGCCACAACTTCAATAATAAAATCAAATAAACGTCAGGAAACGGCCGCAAGCCTGCTTGGTGTGTGCTGGAGGGGAAGTCCGGGGGGAGGGGGGTGGGCAGGGACAGCCCCGGCGGCTTGGGCGGGGGAGCCCAGCCCAGCTCGGGGTCTCTCGGTGGCGGGGTCCCCCCCCTCCCCACGGAACCCGGGGACCCTCGGAGCACCATTTCCCCCCGCCGCGAAAAGCGGGCGTGCGCTTCGGAGGGGAGAGCAGAGCTCCCTCCCTTAAAAACAACTTCACACAACCGTGTGCTGCCGGAGTAAACCAAGCATCAGGGGAGCACACGCCCTTTATCACACCCTGACTTTGGGCGCCTTGTAATGGTTACTTTTAACAGCCCGCCCTTTCTTCCCGAGGCTGGAGGTGCCCCCCTGAAAACATCGTGCCTGCTGGGGACAGCCACAGGGGTGTCCGGTGCTCAGGGCGGGGACACCCTGGTCGTGGCTGTGCAAACCTTCCCCCTCCCCGTTTCGGCCGCGGGCCCTCGCTCCCCAGCCTGGAGCCCAGAGCCCTGGCTACTGCAGGGAAGCACTTCCTGGTACTTCTTGCCCAGCAGTGATTTACAGGACAAACACAACAGTTCTGGGAAAGGCAGCAGTCTCAGCTCGCCCTAACAGACGTCAAAAGCAAAACAGCACTCACACAAAATAAACCTTCCCACGAGACGAAACAGAGAGCATTTTGCCAGTGCTTTGGTGACAGCGCTGTCACAGCCACGCACCAGCAGCACTTTGCGGCATCACCCCGTCCCCGTGGCCCGAGGGCAGGTGAAAGCCGTGGGATCCGCAGCTCTCCCGTGGGATTGGGGCGCACGTCCTGCTCTGAATCCCAATCCCAGACCAGGGCTGGCTGCAGGTGGGGCAGGATTGGGATGCTGGAGAGCGCAGATGGGGAGGAGGACCAGGACGTGGACTGATTTATGCCTTTCCGATTCCACTCCCCAACTTTGCACCTCTGAAATGCTGCACCCCCTCGCTGGAGCCAGCAGCTGGGGCGGCCCAAGAGGGCGTCACTCCCTGGCTTTCTGATGTGTGTATGATACACTTCCACGGCGGGGGGAGGGAGCTCAGAGAATGAGGTTCAGGGTGAATAAGGCTCAAGGTTTGCCCGCATCGTCTTCCCCCGTCACAGCGCTCCTCTCTGCCCCCCCCTTTTCCCCCAACCTCTCCCCCCGCTGTCACGGCCGCCAAACGCTCCTGGCTGTAAAAGTAACATTGATTACCTCCAGCTCCATGATCGCTTAATCAGAACGGGATTATTTTACACGCCCGCATCAGTGGCCGCTGACTCAATACGATTTTCCCCCCCTTTGAAAAGAAAAATAGCTTTTCCCTTTCCTTATGAAAGCCAACAATACCCGGAGTGAGGCAGCTGGATCCTCCAGGATTTATGGGCTTTTCTCTCGCTTTCATGAAAGCAGGTGCCTTTGGGACCTCCATTGTCCCAGCCCGCAACTAATAATAGGACTTTTTGCAATGAAAGATCCCTGCTCGGAGCTCCCAAATACCTCGGCCGGAGGAGCCGCGAGGTGTGCCCAGGAGGAAAGCTCTCTCCGCGGGGACACTTTAGGCACGGGGCTCTGGAGGAAATAATGCCAGGCGCTGGGCAGTGGCCGAGCGGAGGCGTGGGGCTCGCAGCCCGCAGCAGGAGGGCCGGTCCCGCAGCGCCCGGCGGTGCGGGAAGGTGTGCGGCCGCCCCCGCGCCCTGCCCCACCCAGCCCGGCCGGCCCTCCTCGCCCCGGCACAAAGCACACTGCCCCTATTCTTTCGGCCTTTGTAGCCATATGGCAAATCCATGTAGACACAGCCAACATCCATTTATTCAGGCACATAATGTCCCGCAACAGGGAACAATTGGAACTTTGTTTGCTTCTATTATTGATGCGAATGGGCGACAGAGAGAGAGGGAGAGGAAAAAAAAATCATTTAACTATAAGAGATATCCAGCTAATTATGAACCATATGTGCCTATAGTTTCAAAGCAATCCAATGAAGTTCATTTTAAATCTAGACTACTTTATTAGTACGGAAGACAGATGTCTCAACAGTACATGCATCAGAGGAAACCATGTAAAGAAGTTCTTGAAATATTTAACTAGGACTCATTCATTGTCAGAGGGGCTTTAAAGTGCCCTTTATCATGAGAATGCATAGGCAGAAGCGGAGGGAGGCTGCCGGTTGTTACCGCCAACCCACTTACCCCTTAGCGCTAAATCCCAAATTCCACTTTGGATTTGACGACAGGAATATTTTTGGAAAGGATTCAAAATATCAGGGGTCTTGAGGGACCGAGCTTGCTGCTCATTACAGCTACAAAAAGTCAGGTCATTATTTGAGCTGCCTTAATCCCAGACTGAAACCAGCTACGCAATTAGAGGAATAATCTACTCCAAAATCACCACCGCTCCCTCTCCCAAGGAGCGAAGCACGGCTACTGCAGGTCCTCCCCTGCGCCAAGAGAGACCACGACAGGAGCTTTAACAATACTGGACCTCCAGAAATTTTTCAAACAAGCATCTCTCGATGTGAATCTGTGGTGGGCACCTAAAGGGAAAGGGCTCTGAAGGAAGACTGGAAGGGAAGCTTGGTGGGATGAAGTTTTTCAGATTTTTTTTTTTTTTGGGCATGCAATTATCAGCAAACAATCTTGGCAAAAAGGTATCTTTATGAGCTCAGCAACATCTAGCAGTAATTAAGCCACTTCAGTTAGATGAATGCAACATATGGTTGACACTGGGAATCATTCTCCTTCCTAGCCACAACTTTTCTTTCTGGGCCAAAACTTGTTCTATTATCACTTAAAATAAACAAAAAGCTGCTTTCCACTTCTTCAGCAAATATTTGTTGCTAATGAGCAGGAGGCGTACGTAATAGAATGGGGAAAACACTCATAATTTTTAAAGAGTAATTTCTTATATTTTGGTAAAGAAATAAAAAATTTGCAATGAGTTGTGATTGGTTGGTAGGATGGCTGCCCGGGGACATTCATGTGAAGGATCCACAAAGAGAGATGCAAATTGAATTGACCATTTTAAAGCAAAGAAACAGATATGAAGAGTAGCAGCATGTATAAATACATACATACATATATATATAAAATATACATACAAGAAATAACTACCCAAGGAATATAAAACAATTCATCAGGGAACAGGGTTTTTTTTAAGTACCTATTGCTACAGGATAAAATTAAAATGGTTTTCCAACGTCTTGCCCTCCTGTACCTGCTCAGAAATGTTACTCTTGACAATTATTTTTGGAACAGAACTAGCCTAAACACAAACCAAAAGTCTTTACCTAAAATGAAAGGATGGGATTATGTCTGACTCTCAGAGGATGGAGGAGAATCAATATCTTCTCCCCACACACACAGTATCCAATGCTGAAGACCACACAATCTCTTTTGGTGTCAGTGCTGAAATTCCCAATGGAAAGTTCTTCATGTTTTGGTTTATTCTCTTGTTTTTAAAACCAAGGGGGATTTTTACCCATGTGTTTCCAAGAAACCTTGGTTGGAATAGTTTTTTTGGGGAAAAAAAAAGAGAATGAAAGATACCAAAACAGATGAGCTATATAGAATGTAAAAGCCCTGAAGCAGGCCCCGCTGAGATCAAAAATAACTCAAACTCTTTTAAACACAGAGCAGACTAAATTTCGATCCACTTTCCGCAATCCACATGGCCAAGCCTCTGCTCCAGGAAAACCAGTGGCCTCACATCTACACCTGTGGTGTCATGTGGGCCCCAGTCTCCAGGATGGGGATGCAGGGAGAGGGAACAGGAGGATGAGGAGGCGGTGCCAGAAGACACCTAGGATGGGGATAACAAGGCATGGGTGGAGCAGAAGCATGGCTTTGGTACACTGGAAGAGGTTGGGCAGAGGACACAAAATTTCACTGGTGTGCACCAAGGGAGGGAGAGAAGGGAACACACCACAACATTTATAGCCTGTGCATTCCTTCAGACGCTGCCTGGCCCCAACACATCTCTTAGCAAACACCATGAAACTCATCCAGTAACATCCTATCCCTCTCCTCAACTCATTTACAGATGGGTGCTAACAATAATCTCCTTTTAGTCCCTGCATCCCAGGTCAGTGTGGGATCTAAAATTGCCCCAGATCTGCTGAGAAGTCAGTAGGTTTCATTCACATCATCACAGGACTACTCACTCTCCCCTAGCAGATTTGCTTTACCCTACTTGATACTCCTTGTCACACACATTACACCTGTATTACACAGAGAAGGGGGATTGGGAAAAAACTCTCGAGTTCTGGAGATGCCCAAGCTGTCTGTACAATTTCAGCCCAGATCTTTTACTCCCAGTACATTTTCACAGCCATACACACCATTTCTTCCCCCAGGACACACAGTACCCAATTCACCCAGTACTTTACCTTTCAGAATGAATCCAGGACGTGCAGCAAAGGTGAAACTTCTGGATAAACTCCTGCCAGAGAAAGCAAAGCAAGGGGCTAAAGGATGCTTTCATATTTAATCCAGTGCAAACACTTGAATGCAGGCCTTTATTCTTCAGAGAACAGTTGGCTCCTCCTGACCTGTTCCTGCCACAGAGGCTTTGTGCTGTTCAGGGCCAGGTGCTTCAAGTTTTCATAAGCAGACACTAATTGTGCCCAGGTTTGTTGGGCAGCTGATAGGAGCTGCTGGAGTCTGGCTTGTGAAAGTGCTGAGCATCCCCAGCTGCAGCCAGGGTCACAGTGCTTGGCTGTACATGTGGTTTTGGCCAGACAAGCTCACGGTTTGAAAAGGAATAGCTATGGGGTACCTTGGACCAACACTCCAAATTAATTATTAGCTCCCATCTCTTTTTAATTGTCTCTCCATCATTAAACAGGGATAGTAACACTCATCACTTGGATCAGCATGGATATGGTGATTCGTTAATGTTTGGAAAGTGCTGGGTTACTACTGTGAGCAGCACTGTATAAATCTGATGGGGACATTAATAAAGTCTTTGAGCAGGGTTTGAATAGTGCCCAGTTAATAAGACGTAGCACCGTCCATTGAACATCGAGAAAAACAAAATTGAGCAACTGCTCATTAAAGTGAGCACCGTTCTCTCTGTGCACTCAGAGCGATCATTTAATTAAAAGATTTTATCATCGTGCACAGACACAAGGGGGCAGAGCCAAGGCCCCGTCTTCTCTCATCCTCGCCTGCTCCGCATCCATCACACCAGAGTATTTCTTGGAGGTAACCTACAATAAGAACCTAAAAAACATTCTATTGTTTTTTTCCAAGCCCCTGCACTAACAGAAATTATTCCCTGAGCTTTGACAAGTCTTTTCACCTCGCCAGATCTTTTTTTTCCCTGCTTGTCACTCCTCGGTCCCACCCTCACCCTGCTGACCACTTGCCGGACTCCTGCAGGCGCAGCCACTCGGCCCCAGCCTGTGGTCTCCAGCATCCTTGACACCACAGCAAGGCTGGGAAATCACCTCTGTGCCTGGCTGTGAGGTGGGGGGAAGGAGAAGAGTTTATCAGAACTGGAGGGTGCTTTGTTTGGGGCTGTTCTGGAGTGATACTGGATTAGAGGCACATAAGCATGCAGCTCCTGTTGCAAGCCATTCTCTGCAGGGACTGGTGTCAATAAATGTGCAAACCAGACACCTCAAAAAGCAACAGAAACCAAAAACACCTTTCCCCAAGAATACATCCCCAGCACTGCATGTGTTTTTACATGAAATTTCTGAGGAAAAGTCGCTGTTTGGGTCACATCAAGCAGCCTTAGACTTACTGGGAACTGAGGTTTAGAGCAATTTATTCTGGAAAACAATGAGCACGAATTAAGTTGTTTTCATACATTTGGTAATTGGTTTAGCAAAGCCAGCTTTTCTTAGGACCTTTCAGTCAAGATGTTTTCAAACATGGATCTAGTTAACATCACTTCAGTTTTGCCGGTGCAGCACAGCATTCCATCTGCTGACTGGTGATCCCAAAAGTTTTGGATTTTTGTTTGTTTGGTTTTGGTTTTGTTTCTCTCTCAGCCAGATGAGTGAGCGGGACCGGGAATACTGGCCTCTGTTTCTCTGTTTTATTCTGCACATCAAGAAGCAAAACCTGTTTCTTTTTCCTGCTGATTGAGGGAAACAGACACATATCCCCTCAAAGGAGGAAGCCCAAGTTTTATGCCAAGAGCAAACTATAGAAGCTGCTATGACCATGCTTTTCTGGTTGGGGAGCTGTAGGAGAGGGTGCAGTAGTACTCACACCTCTGCCTTCCTGCCTTTTACCCCTCCTCTCCAAAACATCCAGGATTTCCACACCACCCTCTGCAGCACGAGTGAGGAACCTGGGAATGCAGCTTACTGGGTGTTATGGAGAAACACACATTTAATTTGAATAGAGATGACAAAAGGCACCTGCCTGATGCAAAATCTGCTCCCCTGCCAAATTGCACATTCCCTCTCCAGCGCCCAGTCCGTGAGTGGTGGGGGAGAGGGGGGATAGCTCACAGCTTTCTCCCCACCAGCACAAAAAATTAAAAAAAGAAATAAAAGCAGCCGTCCGTGTTTGCTCTCGGGTGCGCAGCAGTCACCTCTGCGGGGGGGATACAACAGGAGATTTGGAGATCATTTCCATAACAATCGCTGTTAGCAAACACCCATAAAACACAGCGGGCAAAGACACCTTATCAGAAGGAGTTAGCTGTAAGTTAAAAGACGTGGCTTGTTGGTTTGGCTTTTGTGCCTGTCCGCAGGACTTCGAGGACTTGGTGCAAAAATTCTCTTTAACCGCACTAGATTAAAAATAATAATCCCAATTTCATTTAACAGCTAATAACAAGCAGAGAAAAACCAGAATTTATATGTGATGCTTGATCAAAGTCCACTGAACTATTCTATCAGAGGAAGGACAGCAGGGGGCTGGCGGAGGGGAGGAAAAGAAAAAGGAAGAGAATAAAACTTTTCCAATTATCATATTTCCCTGAAATTCAGCTATGCAGAACCGGATTAATTACAGACTTAGCAGAAATATTGCAAAGTGTCGGCACGGAAGGAGCTTTTTCTTGACCCTGCGGACCCTATAATGGGAGATAAAGAGATTGACCATTTTGGGAGGAGGATGCCTTCATTTCTCGACGTGACTGTAGATTATTTCGGCTTCAGGAGACAAGAATGTCCCTTTAACATCTGACCTGGCCTTTATTTAAGAGCAGCACTTCACGGTTCAGGAAAGACAGACAATTTTCTAATTCCCAGCTCTGCTGGAGGCTGAGGCAGCAACTTCCAGACAGGACACCTGCTAACACTAGAGAAATGGCATTATTATGTCTACAAGTTTACAAATCTGAGGATCAAAAAGCCTTTGCTTCTGCTGCTACTCCACAGGCCAAGGACGACGACTTCTTCAAAACAGAGTTTCACAGAGTTTTTTTTTCTTCCCCCCTCCAAGAAATGGTTTCTTTTCACTTTGAGCAGATCGGTTTCCACGTGAAAAAGTCAATAGTCAAAGAGTTTCCTAAGTTTCATTGGTGTGTAGCAGAAAGGGGATTAGACCTGGGGCCTTTTTACTGGCAAGCCTTTAAGCAAATAAATGTTCTTGAATTCTTAGAGAAACAAACCTAACTTAAACAAAAATCCAGAATATATGGGATTTGCCCCTCCCCAACACAAATTTAAGAGAGAGAGAGAGAGAGAGAGAGAAATAAATAATTACCGAAGATTTAAGGGATACTAGGGTTAAATCCTTTTCTACTGTAATTTTGCTTTTATTTTTGTTAGCTAACCCAAAGAGAATGCTTCCATACATTCACAACAAGCTATTAACAGTAACTAGTGCAATGCAATACCACAAATAATAGAATCATTATAGTAATGCAATATGATAAATAAATATTAGATTAATGCAATAATTAAATTTTAGCAGATCAACCACGATTCCACAGCAATGAGAGAGGCAAAAAGCAGATGGCATGCACATTCTCCACCTTCCTTCAGAACCATACCTGGTAGGCAAAGGCACTACTTAATTCCTTCACACCTCAAAGTCCTAAAGCTGATGCTGTGTTTTTTTCTCTTGGGGCACAATCAGTCACACACACACACAGACATACATATTTACACCCCCTATATATATATATATACTTATATTTATGTATATATGTAAATTTGTACTGACAGCCAACTGCTGCTGCAGAGCTGCTCCCCCAGCCTGCAGACACAGATCCAGGTGTCTGTGCCAGCCATGGATAACACCTGGATCAGTTTTTGCAGGCTGGCTTTAATTAAGCCAGAAAAACTATGGAGAACTCAAGCAATTACTCCAACATCAGTGAGTAAACACCAGCATCTTTCTATAATGAAACAAATAATTTGGGAAAAATCAAGTGTAGGTTTGTGACTGCACAGAAAATGATAAGCTATCTGTTAAGCTTGCCGCTCTGCACCATTAAATAGTTTAAAAACTTTTCAGACATTAATCTCCTTTTCCCACCATGTACCTTTGTGAGCCTGGATTGCAATGCTCACCTGCCAAGCTACTCCAGCTCTGTGGAGGTGCCACCTCTGATTTCACTATGAGCCACCCTGCAGCTCAGCCTCTGCACACCCCCAGCCTTGGCCCATCTGGAAATCTTGGTGGTGCCTTAAACCACATCCAACCCCATCAGCAGCTGGGGCAGATCCTTGGGCCTTTCCTGCTGCTAAGGGATTTGCTGCAGAGCACGATTCCAAACCCAGTGCCACCCAAAATGCTAAAGTGCCTTAAAATTCTTGTCTGGCTGACCTGCCTTGAACAAGGCTCCTTCTTACTGAAAATTCAGGAGCCAAACACACCCCTATCCCAGAGGCAAAATCACCCTGCCATTGTGTGAAGAAGAGCAGCATCTCCCCCAAGACCCACACAAAGGAGTAACCCAGACCCAAGGTTTACTTGTGCAGCAGCAGCCGTGAGAAGGACTCTGGGTTTCATCCTGGGCAGCTGCTGCAAACTCTGTGGCTGTCCTTAAGGTGAGGAAAAACACCCACTTTTGCTCTTTTGGCACTTATTTCCTTGTTGAGAGCAAGCATTTCAGAGTGGTTTTAAGGCTTTTCAAAGGTCACAGACCCCATCTGAGGACAAGTTCATCCTACTAAAGCTGAGTGACACCCCCGAAGAAGAGGGCACACCTCTCATCATCTCCTGCCCACCTGCTTGGTGGCTCTCCCGTCCCCACCACACCTTTGGAGGTAGCTGGGTTCCCTCAGAGGATTTTCCAGGCTGTGGTGCCAGTGGTTGCCCTCCTGTACCTTGATTCCCATGCCCACCCTCCCAGACTCAGACCTGTGGTGGCACCCACTCCACACCTCCAATCAACACCCAAGCTGGCCTTTTCAAAAGAAAGTCTAAAAAAGAGAGAAAATATTTATTTTCACGGCAAATCCAGCCCGATGACCCCACCGGTGGCAAGATGCTCAGGAAGAATTTGCCTTTTTCCTGAGAGGACAGCGGCGGGGAAGGAGGAGAGCTTTAAAGGGAGCGAGGGAGGAGGCCGAGCTCATGCACGGATTTTAATCTGATCACTTCCCTGTCAAGCTAATCCCTGCCTGACTCAGATCGGACTTTTAGAAACGTGCCTGGAAACCAAAAAGCAAACCTCATTTGAATGAAGCACACACTCCGCAGCCCCCATCTGCAAAGGGCTGCAATTAAATGCAAAAAAAAAAAAAAAAAAAAAAAAGAAGAAAAAAAAAAAAGAAAAAAAAAAGAAAACGGGGCGGGGGGGTGAAGAGAGAAAATTAGCATTTTCCGCGGCCATCTGGCATGAGGAGCAGGCGATGGGGAACAAAAGGAGATTTAGGCAAAGGGGAGAGGCGAGTGTGCCATGGCATTGACCTGCAAATGAGCCTTTGTGAGCGAATTAAAGCTTCCCGGACCCCCCGGGACACCCCAAAACAGGCACCATTACAAACCATCCGGACAAAAACCCACTCATCAAAATTGTCTGCGTTTGAAGGGAGGGGGGAGAGGCCATTTAAACCTGCACCTTCCCTGCCCCCACCCGCAGTAATAGGCTGTTAATAGGGGCTTGGCGGGGGGAGTCGGGCCCCTGCACCCCCGACCCTACAGCCCGCTCCGACGGTGTAGCGGGGGGGACACCTTAGAAACGTGGCTCGTCCATAAAACGCACCCGACGCGTTATTTACAGCCCCAATCCTAAACAATAGGGAAGAAATGGAAAAAAAAAAAAAAAAAAAAAAAAAAAGAAGAAGAGGGGGGCATTTGGTGATATATCAGCTTCCAGATGCTGTTTATTTAATTCGAGGGGAGGGGGGCGAAGGGTTGTTCCAAAGTAGATTTCTAAAGCAATTATTAATAATTTGGGGGGGGGGGTGTTTAAATGGAGATGATAAGGAGGAAAGGGATAATCAAGGATGCCATGGCCCCAAGAGAGATGGAAAACGGTGCGGGTTAGAGTTTTTTGTCTCCTATCCCCCCTTCCCCCATGACTCTTGCCTTTAAACCGGGAAAGCCTGAGGATTTGGAAGTGAAAGCAAAGATTTTGGCCTGGGGTAGATACATGAAAAGGGAGGGCGTGGGGGGGAAAGCCATCTCCCCCCATCCCCTCTCCAGCAAGGGACTAAGGACTAAAGTCGGGGGCCAGCTGGGGGAAACTTGTAAATGAAACGTGTTTCTTTTATGGCGCTCCCCCCCGGGGGACAGCCCCATTATAACCCACCAGCTATATGGACTCAGCTGCCGCCGCAGGTACGGGGGCGGGACGGCCGGGGGGGCTCGGCCCGGGGCTGGGCATGCATGCATGGCTGGGCATGCATGTGTGTGTGTGTGTGTGTGTGTGTGTGAGCATGGATGGCTAAGCATGCATGGCTGGACATGCATGTGTGTGTGAGAGCATGCATGGCTGGGCATACATGTGTGAGAGCATGCACTGCTGGGCATGCGTGTGTGTGTGTGAGAGCATGCATGGCTGGACATGCACTGCTGGGCATGTGTCTATGTGTGTGAGCATGCACTGCTGGCCATGCACTGCTGCCCGTGCACGCGCGTGCAGGTGAGCGCGCTCCCCGCGGGCTGGGGGGGCAGCGGCGCTCGCAGCCCCCCAGGTGCCGCTCCCCCGGGGTTTGTTTGCAGTCAATATTCATGTGTTTCTGTCACCGGGGCGGCTCTTTTCACAGTGATCAGCCGGGCAGAAGGCTGAGTGACAGGAGACTCGTGGCTCGGCTGCTTTGGGGAGGGGGGAGGGATGGCTTCCAGCCGCCCAGCCCGCTGCCCTGGCGGGGTTTTTGGGGGGGCCCAGCCCCTGGGGGAGGGCTTGTCCGGCCGGGGGGCCGCGGTCCTGCCCTGGGTGGGCACCGGGTGCCTCCCGCTGCGAGCGAACAGCTGCGGCTTCGGGGGACCCCCCGCCCCAAGCACGCACACCCCCACACCCACACGGCCCGTGGCTGACAGGGATGGGCCTGCCTGGTCACCCCCATTCCCTGCCTGAGCCGGGGTGACGCGTGGGGACCCAGGAGTGGCGTGCTCCAGGGTGGCTGGAGGCTCCTGGGGTCCCGCAGAGCCGGCAAGCCCGGCTGGGCTGGGCGGGCAGGGTGGCAGCAGGGTGGGTACCAAAGGGTTGTTGATTTTTCTGCACGGTGAGCAGCAGGAGGCAAGCAGCAGCCTGCCCAGCCCCTGACGCTCAGGGCACGGCAGCGCCGGGAGTGGCAGTGGTGGCAATGCTCCCTGGGGTCACAGCCCGCCTCACCCCAGGGCAATGCCAAGGCTGCAGGGCAGGAGCTGCGCTGCCAGCTGGGCATCCCAGGGCTGCCCACCGCAGTGCTGGGCCAGCCCCGTCGCAGGAGCTGCGTTTTGTTCCCTCCCGCTTGCCCAGACGCCTTCCCCTCGCCTCGCAGCGCTGCTCTGTGTGTGCATGTTTTGTTTCGTTTTGTTTTTTGTTTTTTTGGTTTTTTTTTTTTGAAAGTCCACAAACTTGTGGTTTTCTGTGCAACTTGTGGGGAGCGAATCAGTATGAGGGAGCACCCTTCTCATTGAAAGCGGAGGTGAATAAATTATGAACAGGCGAAAATTGGAACAATGTCTCTGAGCGAGTGTTTTCTAGAGAGTAACTATTCCAGGCTTTGAAATCAATTGATACATAATTAGATTCCTCAAGAGAGGACAAACAAGGGCTGCCATTCACCCCTCCTTCTCCCACATGCATCCCAAAGAGAGACTGGAGGCTTTAGCAGAAACCAGACAGCCAGCATTCTCCAGCACTAAAAACATATTCTGGCTTTGGGTGTTCATTTAACAAACAGATCCTTGAACCTTGCTTCTGTTTTCAGTTTATTTCGACCATGTTTCTTTGTGTTCAGTTCATTAAAACATGTCTCTTTTGAGATCTATTTTTACATTTCAAGAATCCAGTATTGTACTTCTGTGGTGGCAGATGGCCCTAGACATCCAAGCATAAGCTCTTTCCTGCTTTTTTCCTCCTCTTTCTTAGGTCCTTTCTGTGCTGCACTTGAAGCTGTGAGCAGCAACCATGCCTTTTCACAAGGTTTGGGGCTGGCTCTCGATTCAGCACAGGGTTCTAACATGTTACAGTCCCTGCTGTGCCCTCGAGGTGTATTTTAGCACAGCGGGTGCTACTGTCTGTAAAGTAAGAGCCCTCCACAGCTGGAGAGATCCTCATTACACGGGTGGCACACAGGCTAATTTTGCATCTTTGCCAGATAGTTTCCTCACATTAATGTTCTGTGGTCCCCCAAATGAATTTATCAGTGGTTAACGTTGAGTTTTATTCTTGAGGAAGACAGAAAATATGGATTTGGGTTTGTAAAAGACATTTAGAAAAAATATTGTAAAGGTTATTGAGCAAAGCAGCAGCACCCCTAGCCAAGTGGGCCACCTAATTGAAGGCAATGGCTTGGCTCCTCTGGCTACCCTTGGGATTGATGTACTAGCCACAGCCACTTCCAAACCTGGTATCAAATATGGATCAGAGTGCTGCAGCCATGACCATAATTTTTGTCAGATATCAATAGGACTAAAAACACCCGTACCAGCAACAAGAAAAGCCTGTGTGAGCTGCTGTAGACCCACTTCTTAGGTAAGGCAGCAGCAATACTATAGCCTACAGTAAGCTGAGTGTCTTGAAGACATTTACAAACCGAATGACAAATTCCTACATCTTATTAAGTCATGGGATCTGTAGGAGAGGGTAAGGTAAATCTGACTTATGTATTATTTGGAAGCATAGGGCACAGGTAAATCTATGCCCTCTCTAGTAAAAAGATAAAAAGGCTGAGAGGTTTTTAGCCAAATATATTTGTTGGGATAATAACAAAAGCAGAAATACTCATATATCTAAGAGGAGGCTATTTTTTCTGGGTTTGCTGCATAGATGGCATCTATTTATGTATTCTTGTGTGTATGTGGCTACTGCATTATCTGATTTTCTGTGGTTTACCATCTTACCTCAGTTAACAACAGCCAGAGCGGAGCTGGCTGGAAGATCTTGGTCAGTGCAGGCAAGACAGCTCCTTGCTGCTCCATGGACGCTGCCCAAACACGCTGGCACAGCCTGCTCCCTGAAGGGGAAAGGGACAATTCCAGAAGCACACAGTGCTACCTACCTCTGCAAGGCAGTGCTCTTCCCTGATGCCTGCTCCTGTATCCCAGCCTTGACCACAGCAGCCCTGCTTCCCTGGAAAAGTGAACACACTGCAGGCTGGTTTGCTGCCTCGAGCAGTTCCTTGCTTTGAGTGATTGCCCACCTTGTGTCCTGATACAGCCCTGTCCATTGGCAAACTCTGAAAAATACTAAGGATATGACTGATCCTCAAAGGTTTTTTTCCGCCCTCCAGCCTTAGCACAGAAATCTCAGCACACATATTTATGTCTTTCTGGTGGATTTGGATGGGAGATTAATACATATACAGCTCAGTGGAACAAGTTTCCATCACTGCTGCAATTCCTCTTGCGTTGCTGGCCCCAGCCACAGCATGGAGTGAGTGCAGCTGGGACCACCAGGGACTCCTGGCTGAGGGTGGGAAATGCCTCATGCCCACCAGGGGAATATAAGAAAGGATGGGACAATCTGTGATTGCACAGGTTGTACTGGCAATCAGGATGAGCCTGTTTCAGGTTTGCCTTGTGTCTGCCTCCAAAGAGCCCTAGATTTCCATGAGTGCACAGAAGAGGTATAACACAAGCTTCTTCCTTTCCCCTTCACTTGGATCCCCTCTACCTTCCTCTGATGGGACTGCACTCAGAAATGAGAAGTGGCAGAAGAAATGACTGTTAGAAGGCATTGCCACATCACTAAACACCTGGGACTTCTGCAAGCCAGAGACCATTCTTTTTGCCTCCTTTTGAGTGTCTCCTCCCTCCAAATTCAGAAGGTGCATTTGAAGAGAGTTTGAGAGTCAAACAACCCACAGACTCAGCCTGGATGGAGGGGAAACCTTGGCAGCTGCAAATCAAGTCTTAGACAGGTCAGATAAAGGCAGTAAGAACACAAATGTAGAAAGCAGGAAACATTCAAAGAGCGGGAATGTTTGGGGCTTGTCAGGAAAGGAAAGAAGAAGAAAAAAAAGCTCTGCAGATCAAAGCTTGATTAGTCTTAATCCTTCTCAAAAATGCCCAGGTCCTTCCAACATTTGCTTTTTTTTCCCTTCCCCATCATCCCTGCTATTGCTTGTCTTGGTGATTTGCTTGAAAATGTATTAGACAACTCCAGATCTTTCACTGTTAGAAGCATGAAAATAGAGGATAGGTACTATTATCCACTAAGCAACACTCCCACAGTTAGCACAGTCCTCTAGAGAGACCTGCCAGATAATGGCTTTTGAGAGGAGCTTAGAGACATCTGGAGTAGCCATTTTCTCTCTTTGTACATGGAAAATAAAGATTAGCTAGGGCACAGGGAGGGGGGGCTACGAATATAATGAAGGGCAATGGATAAACCAGTGTCACATTGCCCATCTGTGTGACTGGCTTCCTGCAAAACGGTTTGTGCAGGCTCCCCTGAAATCCATGGATTTCTGTGCAGGTGGAAGAGCTCCCCATTGGTTTGTGAGTCTGGGTTCTCACATCACAGGCTCTTCGGTGTGGATTTTGTCTATAAAGCAGCTGGTGCTTTCTGAGTGGCAGATGCAGAAATAAATTTCTTCGTCTCTCTCTCTGTTTTTTTTTTTTTTTTTTTTTAATGACTAAGTCTTTTCAAGAGTTTTCTTTCTTTTGTATGACCTGTTTTTCTTTTAAAATTTTAATCATTTTCATGCAAAAGGCTTATTCCAACCAATTCTGCATCAAGGGCCACTGGAGTTTGGGGCTGAGCTCAGTTGTCACTCTCTGGGCTGCATATCCATCCCATCAGAGTGTGAAAGCTCCAGCACTTGTAGCCAGAGATGCTCACAAGGGCTGCAGAGGTGATGGTCACATTTAAAGCATCGATGGCACACTGGGGATGACATTCCTAGATATGGATATCCTTAAAAAGGTATTTGTGGATTCTGTAGTGTGGTTAGAGAAGAGATGCTCTGGAGGACAAAGCCCAAACTCACAACCCTTGGCGCGCGGGTTCAGCCTCGCAGCAGGAGCTGCCCAAATCGCAGCGTAAAAACCATGGAAAAACCACATTGGCACGGGCTGCGGCTGCGGTGGGGAAAGGGCGAGACGGGGAGATTTGGGGAATTCTTTTCCTCTGCGCCGAGCACCCCCAGCCCCCGCCGGGAGCCGCAACAGCACCGCGTCGTGTGCGCTCCCTCTGCTGGCCCCGCCGCGCCCCGCACAGGGAGGGGACAGACAGACAGACTGACTGACAGACAGACAGACCCTCCCCGGGGTCCCGCTCCGGGAGCGCCCGGCAATTCCTCCCGGGAGCGGGGAGCATCCCTAGCGCAGCCCCCGCGCCTGCTGTGCTGGAGCGGCGAGAGCGACAGTCCCAGAGGTGGAGGAGCAGGAAGATGGGAGCCGTGGGGACACACTCCCTGCATCCCCCGCATCCAGGCATTCTAGGGGAAAAAAAGTCCTTTGAGCCATTTTCCGAAAATCTGGAATGGACTCGCCACAGACACGTCGCCGCCCAAAGCTGCTGAGCATCCACCTGGAAAAAGAGAGCAGAACAAATGTGTAAGGTGGCATCATGTCTCACTGCAATTTCACCTCCCAGTTTTGGGGCATAACCCCCAAGGCAGCGAGAGCAGGGCAAATAGAGGCAGTGACAGCATTTTCTCACGTGCTGCTGGGTTTCTGGGTGAAGAAGTGTGTGAGGAGTCCCACTCACACTCCTGTCGTGAAGACCTTAACCTCGAGCAAGAAATGAAGCTGCTACTCCAGACTTGCTAAGCGGGGGTGTGGAGATAACCTGGGCTGGCTCTGGTTACAAGGGAAGAGCTGCAGGTGGAAAAAGAGCAACAGATAAGTCCATTTTGGGACAGAGACACTCCCAGCAGGAGCTAAAGTCACTGGTTCAACCCCAGTGAGATGCAACTCATGAGATGCTTAATGCAAGCAGGTGTTACCAATGTTACTGCAGGATGCCAAGGGAGGTGTGTGTGGGGCAGCTAATCATGCTGGAGTGAGAAAATAGAAATTTTGTACTGCTCCTGCTCTCACAGCAGCTGGACTTCCCAAACAAGCTGGTCCTCCCTGGAACAGTTTGTACCTGACAGCTTCCTAATGCAGCACCTCAGAGCTGCCCTGGCTTTGAGATAAAGGGAGCAAATTGCATGGACTTGAAAATAATTAGTTGAGATCGTCAGGTGCACTTCCAGAACCTTGACTGTTTTGTCTGCTTTTTAGACCAGTGAAGGCAATAACAAAGTTCTGACTCTTTTGATACCTATCCATGTGGTTGGGCTAGGTTTGATTTCTTAAAGCTTAATTTCTATTTCACTGAAACATACTCCTGTATTTAATCTGTGAATTAACAAACTTTGGCCCTTGTTGCCATCCTGCTTCCCACCTGCTCCATTCTTCCCAAACTACTCCAGACCCAGACTCCAATCTGACTGCAGCAATTAGAACAGAAATCACAGAGCAAGTGTTTTAATTGGCCACAGAGCACATAGCACATTTAAATCTCCAGTGATAACACTGAGAATACAATGAGTAACCCTGATGATTTTTAAGACAAGTATGTACAGTTTTAATTTTATTACACGAAAACACCTGAAGTGATTTTAAAATGAGGGTAATGCTTTTTCACAATAATTTTGCTATCAGTCACCTGGCTAAAGTCCTTAAAGTACTAAAGTACTTGTTGATTTTTGGATCAGTTTTAAAAACCTCAAGTGTCATGTTAGATAATGTTTCATTAATAACTGACACACGTGTAATTTGGCCAAAGAAAGGTGGCAGAGTTGTTCCAGGAGCAAAATCTACCATTACACAAAATCAAATGCAATAATATTAAGAGGAGTATTTAGTAAAAAAAAGAGGTACCAAAACATACAGAATCCCAGAGGGACAAGTGGACAAAAAATGGGACAGGACTAGTATTCAAATACAAGAGATAAAGCTCAAATCTTAGCAAATGCTGTTGGAATAAACACATTAGTGGTCCAAAAAAATAAAAAAATAGGACAACTAGTGAGGCCAATACTAAGCGCGTAAAGGGGAAAAAACTTTAATCAAAATAGCACAGAGCTAAATGAGAGGATTGTGACTGCACTTGGAAAATGTTGTTTCCTTATGGTGGAGATCTCAACTGGTCCATAGTTTGGGCTGGCTGGTCCTTTGTTATTGCCAGAACACATATTTAGGAGGGCTGATTGAAACACAGGGACCTGACATTGCTGATTAGATATGAGAAACCTGCCTCAACATGTTTTTGTGCATGGGTCTGTGAGAGGGGGAGCACTCCCAGGGTAAGTGGGTAGCCCTGAGATGGAGAAGGAACACACAGGTGGATAGATTTGGGATCAAGACATTGCACTGTGAAGAAGGATATGCCAAAAACCAGTCCCAGTCTGATCTGCCTTGGCTCCTTCCTGGAGGACCCTGAGGTGAGCAGCTACTGAGACTCCAAGAGCTGAAATTATTTTCTACCAGCAGCACTTACACACCTGCCAAAGGTGGTTTCCCTACAGAGCACACCCTGAACCCTAGCTGTGTATCTGAGGGTAACATCACAGATGATGGGGCCTTTTTGGCAGCTCAGTGCACATTTTCTGCTCTTGACCTTTTCCTGACACACGGCATAGAGCAAGTTTGTCTACTAGAGGCAAGCCTACTTAGCTAACAATTCCAAAACACACCACAAGAAAAATACTATTCTTTCCTTACTCGGGTTTAACAGAGAAAGGAGATGATGAAGAATTTTGGTGACTCCTCTATAAACACAGAAAGATTAAAACATCACCCCTGGGTGGAGGGGATAGGGATGCCCCTACCTCCTCCGTGGCAACACACTGGTAGTACCACTCACCCAGGACAAAAGGTTTTCTAAGGCTCTCTGTAGAAGGAATTAGGTAATGAGGGTAGCAAAGAGCCAGCAGGGAGGAATTTTATTCATGGGGGTATTCCTGCTTGGCTGCCCCACACCTGTGAATATCATGGGTCTGGCAAAGGGCACAGAAGTGCTCAGAGGCTGCAAGCTGAAGTCAATTATGTGCCAGGTGCATACAAACCAGGTTTTGTCCACTTTCAGGATGCTTGCTTTGATCACACTTCCCACCTCCACCCCACCTGCTCAAATAAAGAGCTAAAAATCTCCTTGTTGCAACAAAAACCAAAAACTTTTGGGTAACTCTATACGTTCAGAAGCCACAACTCAGAAAACAAGTCACCAGATCATAATTGGTGAAGTAATAGCAAAGCTGCTGTTTTAAGCCACTGCCTTCCCTGTTAATAGCCTAAATACCATTCATTTCAAGCCACAGTGTGGTATCTAGCAGCAAATTGCTGTGGCAGCCTGGTTTCCTCAGAGACATCCACCTTCATCTTTTGGTCTGTGTAACCAGGAGAGTGCTAAACTTGGCCCAGCTCCCACTGCATCCTCTAACAGTGTTTTCACCAGCTTAAGCAGGAGGTATTCATGCCTGGATTTATGCAATCTCAATTAATTCTCATTTCAATGATGGCAAAAATTGCCTTTTTATTTGATCTGTGAGCAGTGAATTTGCCAGAGAGGAGGCACAAGGCAGCTGGAGGAAAAACAGTCCTTGTTTTGCAAAACAAACATGTTGGTAGCTCCTAATTTTCTATCCTAACCTTTAAGGCAGGGTAAAGCTGGAAGTGCCATGAACATTCCCAAATCCATCGGGAACTACCAGCTGGAGAGTCCCCATCTGGTGTTTTCTCAGCGTGCTAGTACATGTTCAGTACTTTTTGCCTATGTTTGAGATAAACATGTGACAAAAAGTCCGTCTCTTATATACAAATCTCTGGTTTGTAAAATATGTGAATTCGAGTCTTTTCAGGTGAAAAAAGAGCTCCTGAGAGGAACCATTGTCCTCTGTTCTTTAGAGGACAGCAATGATGCAATCACTAATCCTGCTGCACAAAGGTTTGAAGAAATACAAGTTTCTCTCCTGACAAATCTGCGTTTTTCCATGCACAACTGGCTTTGAAGCAATCTACCCCTATCGGTTGGTTACTCAGCAACTTCTCAAGAACCCAAAAGAGTCTGAGTCCATTAAACACTTTTGTGCTGTTTTCTTGATGACAAGATCTTAGAAGAGGAGGGACTGCACACTAACATTTTGAGTTCAGTTCAGTTGGTAGATAACTCTTCTAAACATGTGAAAGGATATTAATCAACACAGAACTAAGAAATTCTAACAGGTAGCTTTCTCCAGTTAGAAAACTGTATGGTTTTGTATGATTCCCCCTCCCTTAAATATAAGCCATTTTCTCCCACAGAGATGATGGACAGCAGTCTGACCCTTCCTGGCATTTACTGTTTTCCTTTAGAGAGATTTTGAAGGCTGGAGCCTGATCCATTCACCATCAGATGCTGGATTTTATACTGTATTGAATGTTTTCTTTTGCAGAGATATTATTTACACAAGCTTCATTGGCACAGGGAAACTGTTGCCATACATTTCAAACTAAGAACAGTTTCCAGGAATTATCCCTTCAGTTAATTTTGCTGCTGGAACCATCTTGTATAGCAGTCTTTCCTCATGCTCCCTTACAAATGGAAGCCAAACTCGTGTTGCTGTAATCCATCCCCAACGGTGATGCACTTCAGACCTGTCCAGTGGGTTTATCTCACAGTGCTCATGATCTGTGTCTGCTCCCTTCATAAAAATCCTTTCCATTCCTGGAATTGTGATATGAACTCCACCCTTTCCTGGAATACCTTGGTAGGCTTATCCAACAAACTTTAAATAAATGCTGTCATTTTGATTACTAGGCAACCTACTCCTTCCCAGCAGAGCAAATTCCATCCCTTTTCCAGTTGTTTTTCTTCTTTAGGTGTATGAATTACCTTGTCATAACTTGTTTAGTCACTGACAGCTTGTCACAACCAGAGCAAAACCATCATTTCCTCTGGGGTACATGAATTTAAGCCAGGCTTTTGACTAGTACTTTAGACAGAACAAGCACTGAACAGCTTCTGTAGGCCAAGGGCAGGAGGATGCAGAGATTAGGAGTTCTGCAGGGGGCTGAACTCTTCCTACAGGTAAAATCTGCCCCAAGCTGTATCTCACACTACACTGGTAAACACAGCTACACTAAATACAAAAATCCAAGTTAAAACAGTGTGAAGGCTCTTCCAATTCAGAATAGATTTCGTTCTTAATCTTTAATTTCCATTTTTGGCTGCACACTTTCTGAAGCAATAGAAAACACTTGTTGTGCACGTCTCCCTTTCTGCTCATTTACCTCCTTGCCTGGACCACACAGATCTAGAATCCCTTGTCCCAGATTCCTACCTTGACTCTAAAAAGACTTTTTACAAGTTACATAATTTGGACTTCTGGTTTTTTGGCATAGGTCACATGATGGTGTCAGCACCAAAAACGCCACAGTCCAGCAGCAAACACACGTGCCATAAAGCGTTAGTTACTTCTCACCAAACATTTCCTTTCCCTGCCTCCTCCTTCCCCCCATCTGCTGCTCATTTTCTTATCCAGCCTGGCTCATATCTTGCAAATGGCATCCCATTTGGTGGGACACACACTCAGAGTGAAGCCAGACACGTTTGCCCAGTCATGCAGGCTTTACAAAAGCATCCATAGTGATGCAATAATATAATAATTAAAAATAACGTTTACAAGCTCAGTCCAAAGCTTCCATGATGGGAAGCATCAGCTTACATGAGCTGATGCCAATATTCTGCATGTGACAATGTGTAATTAAAGAGTAAGAGGGTGATGGTTGCAGCTGTGGAGTTGACAAGGCTGATGCAGTTCAGGCTGTTGATTTTCTTTCCGCAAACGTAGAAACCAGACTTTGGAGAAACTGTCCCATTTCACAGGATTCTCTGGTGGTTCTGCAGAAATATCCTCCATTAACTGCCACAAAAATGCCTCTTACAGATCCCCTCTTGCAGAAGACTGTTGCACACAGGTTCTGACATCTGTGTGGGCTTTGAAGGACCTAGACACGTCAGCTGACACACGGAGAGCAGGGACTAGAGAGTGATTAACCGTGGTGTAAACTCGAGATCAGAGCCCAGCCTGGAGCGCAGCTGGAAACGGTGCCAGTGGCATTTCTGTGCTATTTTACTGACTCTAGATGCTGTTTTGTGCAGACATTGTCTGTAGTAAAACACACACAAACTGTGTATTACAAATGTTGCTGGATTTAAAAGTTTCCTGGAGAAGCTGTGCAAATCCGGAAGGAGTATTGCTGGGGCTTGTTGAAGTGCTCAGTATAAACTGTAACACACAAGCCATTAAAATGAGGATATTTGGCATTCAGAGTCACACATATGGGCCTTTCAAAACCATTCTTCTCGTTTGGCAGCTCCTACGGTCCTTGAATGATGCACAACCTCCTTTTATATGTTCCTGTAAGATGCTTCTGCAAAGTTGGCATTTTTTAAAAATAAACTGTGGAGGAGAAATCTTACCAAGAAACACAGATCTGATTTAAGGGACATTTTGGAAAATGACTTCATTTGCATGATTCCTTTTGCAAATCCTAGCTGATATCTGTGCTTTGTGCTCGGTTTTTCATTTGGCTGCTTCTGGATGTGCAAATCTGGAAGCCTAGTCGTTCGAAGCAGCCCTGAGCCAGGCTTTGCAAGCGAAATGTCAGCGCTGTCCAAGGCTGGGGACACTTTCTGTGCTGATAAGCACCTCCTCTGAGTGGCCAAACTGATCCATCTCCCGCTCTGACAGTGCCATTGTCTAACCTGACTGTTGAGCGAGGCTTTAAGGCTAAGCAAAGGATAAAACCCTACAATTGACCATGTCCAATGACTGCCTCCATCATGTGACATTTCCTCCACGTACATAAAGGCATAATTGACACTTTGGACCTTGCAGATGTTTTGCAATTCATTTGGTTCCCACAAAGATACCAGAAAGTAAGTCTCGTGAACTGGCAATGCTGTGTTTTCCTCTGAACACGTTCTTATCTCTAAAAGTTATTTAGATGCAAATTGCATCATGTCTCATGGCGCCATTTGTTTTGTTTTGCTTTTTCCTCTAAACAGTCTATGCCATGATTTTTTTTTTTAAGGTATGAAAGTATTATTCCTGGAAAAACTGGGTACCTTTGACTTCTTAGAGATCACATGCAAACAGCAGTATATTCTTCTGCCCTCTGCCCATGGCACTCTGCTTTATGCTTCTTAATTTAATTTGCTTTTCTGACTCTTCAGTGATTCTTTCCAAAGAGAAACCTCTTTGCTAAGAGGCCATTTACTAAGCTGTCAATGAAGCAGATTATATGAAAAACTGGTTGGCTTCATCTGAGGTTTGGACAAAGGCAGAGCAGCATGGTCAAGTGTGGCCCTCAAACACTACACACATATCTTTGTACAATCCTAGAAAAAGGCTCACTTCTTCATGTAATTGAGCAAAACTTTATATTTGTGGCTTGTCCTTCCTCTATATAAAATGGGAAAGATGAGAATCTTCCTATAAGCAGCCTTTGCTTTCACTGATGGAGACCCCTTGGGCTTCCTTTTCCCCCCGTTTGCTCCTCATTAGCTCCTCTGAAGTGACCAGACAGGAAAGGCAGGGATATTGCAATGTGCAGTATCTGCCTGGCTCACCTTTCTCACTCTGGATTGATCAGAGGCAAGAAAATGGCAGATCCTCTTTTCCTCAAGGGAAATAAAACTAGCTCCTCTGGACAAACCCTTCTAGGCTGAAATGTGCAGGCAAGAACTTCTTCTAGAGGTGAAATGAGTTCTCTCATCTGCTTCCATACTGCATGTATCACTTGTGCCTCTGTGTGCCTTCACTTTTCTTTAAATAGTGATCAAAAATGTTATCTATTTAAATGTAGATATATATATAATGTTTCTTTCTCTGGTGATGGTAAGATAATACCTAAGTCAGACAAATTGCTGGGCTCTGCAAAGGGTGACTGGGTGAGATCTATGACCTGTGTCCTACAGAAATTCAGGCCAGATGATCTAATGGGCTCTTCTGGCTTTAAAACTGATGAAATACGGGAGAGGGACAGATGCTGAATCACAAGGACCAGTTCCCTTCCTTCACAGGCAATCACAACCTATCTCTTTCACAAATTGATCAAGTGGCACCTTAAAGCTCCCAGGTTTGGTTCCCCATATTTTCACCAGAGTGCTGTTGCAGAAAGCCCTTCTGTGATGTTTAGAAACCTTTAAAAATCTATTTGTGGACAACTTCCATATTTGTTCTCATGCCAACATTGCCTTTGGATGAAACAGCAATTCTCCTTCCTGTATGTTTATGGAAACCAACCTTAGCCTTTTATTTCATTGGGTTAGACAGAGAAATTCCTAACACAGGCCCTTAATTCCTCTGACCACCCTTGTTACCCTTCTGCTTCATGCCACGTTCAGGAAAAACTCATCCAGCTCAAGTAACCTGACTGCTACACAGTGCTCCAGTTGAAGGCTCACATCGCAAACCTCAACACTGGGTGCAGCCTCCACAATTCTTAAAGAAAATCCTCACCTGGTATTGTGAGCACAGAGAGCAGAGCACCTTCTGCACAGGGACCACCTCCTCTTTCAGCTCTTCCCATGTTCTGAAGCTGCAGAGATGCTGAGACACCTCAGGGCTGCTTCAATCCCTGAAGCTGGGACAGTGGAGGTAGGAGAAGTGAAAAGTGTGAGAAAAGGACAGTGGAGGTAGGAGGAGAAGTGAAAAGTGTGAGAAAAGGACAGTGGAGGTAGGAGGAGAAGTGAAAAGTGTGAGAAAAGGCTGCACAACTGAGCCCCCTTTTGCAGCCCACGTGTCAGACCCGGGTGTTTGGATCTCCCCTGAGCCCTCACAAATCTGAAGCCCAGGTGCTGCTCCTGCACCTTCCCAGCTGGCCCTGGTTGGCTAAGTGAAGGGTTTTGCACCTACAGAGGTAATGCAGAGGCTCTGATGGAGCAAATTGCTGACAACTTTCAACACTTAGACAGGAAAATAGGAACTACGTCCCTTCCTCCTCCCTGCTGAAAGCTGCCAAGCAAAACATGGCTAAGCCAGGCTTGCCCACGATCAGCTCCTCCTCCCCTTGCACATGCACCCTTAGTGTGGTCTGGGTTTATGATCAGGTGCCAACTCAAGCATGTGATGAAGCAAATGCACTTACCATGGCACACCTCACGAGCAGGTCAGGGGCAGAACGTGCTGCAACTCAAAACTGAATTTCATTAGAATATTTAAAACCAGGCTCAGAGTTGCATCTCACAATTTTTTCCTGTCACCAGTCTACAAAATGATGTTGTTTCATGAGGGGAAAACCCCAATTCTTTTTTTTCTCTTTTCCTCATAGTAGCTCTGAAGCATTTTAGGCAAATGATTTAAAAATTGCCTTAAGGTCATATCTCCATATTTTACAAATGTTACTTTGAAAGCAAAATCTCCATTTAGAAATGTGTGAAAATAATGTATCAGACTTGATGTTATGGCAAATCTATCACAATATCAACATATACAGTTATTATTATTTCATATATGTATACAGAACCTCTCTTAACTGTTATTGCTGGCTCTCTAATACTTGACCTGAACCTGACATGCAATGCAGCATTTTAAAATTACTCATGCCTTCACTGAGACCTGCAGTGAAGCAATTTTTGCTTAGGCATCAGCTGTACTTTCTTAGTTGTGTGTTTTTAATACTTAGACCTCATGCTTGATGTTTTACATTTTTGAACAGGTATTTTCCACTCCATTGAATGACGAGTCTACTTCATGCAGATATAAGAAGAATTTGGGGGGATTTTGGCTGGCTGTGAAAATTACAGATACATGAAGAAGGTAACACTGCTAGTGTAATTGTTGTGTAATGGAGTAAATGATTCAGTGGGGCACATGTCTTTTATTGGTGGAGAAAACACCTACTTATTTTTGCTGATTAAGTTTAGCTTGCTGAAATGGAATTTTAGAGTACTGTGGATAGTGCTTGGTTATGGTTATAAGCTAGACCTTGGCTCTTTAAATAAGTGGAGAAAATGAATGCTGAAACTACAAAGTCACTTCAAAACAAACCCTACAGAAAATTAAAAGGAAGGTGAACTGCTCATTATTTTTTTTTTGCAATCCCAAATAGTTTCCCACAAGAAATCATCCAGATACCTCCAGTCAATGAACAGAGCTACTTCTTCAGTGCTGACTTCTCTACAGAGGCTTTAAGCTTTTTGGGGATCTGGATTAAAAGATGTGAGTACCTAAAAAAACCTGAAAGAGGGAAATAAATAAAGTCACCTCAGTGCTTCACGGATACCCTGCCTTTTGCAAATGCTTGTCCAACCACAACCTAAATAATTCAAACCAGTGTTGTCAGGCAGCAGCACAGCTCTCCTCAATAGGCACTTGCCTTATCACTCTACAGCAGATGCTTCAGTCAACCATTGGATATTGAAAACATAAATAATGAAACAAAATTTGGAGACAATGGTTTCTGGGCCGGGGACAAAATACTGATGGATATTGTCAGTCTCGGTGTAACCAAGCAGCAAAAGCTCAAGTGACAACAATAGGGAGGAGAAGAATAGGGACAAGTGAGGAGCCCTGAATCTCAATAAGGCCTGGAGCTGCACATGCTGCTGTTACCCTAGAAACTAACCTCTCCCCTGAAGAGGTTTGCTGGGGCATTGTCCGAGGGACACAAGATGTGTCATACACCAGATGGTCGTGTGCTGTATAACTCAGTTATCTGAGTGCTGGAGTGGAGGAATGCACGCCGCCGAGCGCTCCGGAGGGCCGCCCAGGGCACCATCTGTTCTTTCAGACCCAAGGCACTGCTTTGGCGTTGGCTTTTTTTTTTTTTTTTTTTCTTCTCCTTCCAAGAAAGGAGGGGAAAACAAAATTAAAATGATTCACCATTCAGCAGGGAAGGGAAAGAGAGAAAAAAAAACCCGGCTTAATACAGTTGCCATATCTTGCTTTCATTTAGCTAATTTTATCCCTGGGTTTTATGTCAGGTGAATTGCTTTTTTACGCCTGGGAGAGCAGCAATTATTTCTCTCTCAGGAGTCTATCATTTATAAATAAAACCCCTTTGAGACCTCATCGGTCATTTACCATCTGAAAACCCCCAAATGCTTTTAGCCATATGTTCTCCAAAGTCTACTCTCTCCTCCCCAGAGCTCCCTGCAAAGGTTTCGGCAATGCAGGGGAAGGAGCATTTTTCTTTTCCAGGAATTGTTCTCCCCTTTGGCTGGGAAGGGGGGAAGGAGGAAAACAAAAAGTCAGAGCTGAAGCGGCGGCATGAAGGACTGGCGCAGGAAGGAAATGCTAATCACGGGCTGTGCCTGCCAAGGAGCAGTGACTAACGTGCCTGAGAGGGGCAGGCACCAGCAAACATCCCGGGGCTCCAGCCCCAGCGCCACCAGAGCCAGCCAAAAGCCTTCCTGCCTCCTGCTGGCTTTGGAGAGACACCTGAATCAAGTTGTGGAAGTGGGAGAACCAGATGGAAATTAAGGTTCAGGACACTTCAGGCCACTTCAAAGGTGTATTAAGGCACTTGATACGTTCGGGTGCAAGAAGATCAAGCCAGGGCAGTAGAAGTGATGCTCAGGCTGCAAGAAACAGAGACTGAAATGTGCGTTCTTGTGGCAGTACATTTTGCTCAATGACAAGACCTGTCTTTTGGTGCATCTTTCTGCTCCCCAGCTTCTCGTTTCTGTCTTGTGGCTGCAGATTATTCTCCCACTTCTCAGCACAAGGAGAGAAAATAAATGGAAAATATAATACTGGCTTGATTGCCAACCGAAACAACAGGGAAACATTTGCAACTGTTTAAGCAAAGGCACTATTTCAAATCTGCTCCATAATGGCAGCAAGTGAGCACACGTGGTGGTGGCTGCAAGTCTGCAGCTCCTGCAGCACAGGCAGAGGAGGAATTCAGCAGGGGAAGCACATCTTCTGTCATTCAAGCTTTACAAGACAAATTATGATTAAAAAGATGTTGTGCCTTGCAGAAGACTCCCTGGTGCAGTTGTGACCAGTCCTCATGGGGGTAACTCCTACCTGATCGTTCCCAAAAGTGATCTGAAGGGTGTGAATCCCCCTGCCAATCAAAACTGCACACAGTGTTTCAGTGAACAGAAGGAATTGGGAAAAGGGACATAAAGAAAATTTATAAGCAGCATAACAACCAAAGATGCAAAAGGAGTAAAACATGAGCCACATTTACGTTTAGGTTCCATGTATAGACAGTTAAAAGTCCAATTAGGTGACCATTAGGACTAAAAAAATTATTAGGCAATGCTTAAACAACAGATGATAGCATCTCACAAACTGCTTGTAACCCTAATCCTTCACACGTGATTATCATTCTTACAGCACTGGTACTGCTTGTATCAACTCTAAAAATAATGGTCAATATAATCCTAAGGACATAACATATAGCAGAACTGAAAACTGAATTTATTTTCCTCCTTGCCTTCTTGTTTTTTATTTCCCTGTAAGATTGCCTGCACAGAAAGCAGCAGTGATGAATTTCAGCACAGCTGGCTTTAAAGACTATGTGAAATGCACAGGCATGAGGGGCTCGGTGTGTGAGGCTCCCAGACTTGGGAAATTATCGCAAGAAAACCTCTATAGATTTGTCTGCACACCCCTGCTGGGAATTTGGCCCTCTCTGATCCAAGACAGTTCACAGAGGGCTCCCTAGCCCACTTTCTGCACCTGGCTGAGAGATTGACCAGCAGCTCGATGGGGTCGTGGAAGCTTTATTCCCTTTGTTCCATGGGTGTCTGCCACGGAGAGCCAAGCTTGGATTAACCGAGCCTAAATCCCTGGGCAGCCTGCCAGAGCAACGCTAGCTCTGACGCACACGTAGCTCCTGGATGGTTTCAAGCCTGGCTTTATAGATCAGCTCTTCTTAGGTGCAAATCCACAGGCAGAGAGCACAATGCCTCACGTCAGATCCCCGGGAAGGCTCTCCCAGAGGCAGCAGTTGCCAGCTCACGTGGGAGCGATGTGAACTTGGACAATGGCACTTTTTGGGGCCAGCCCTTGCCCAGCAGTGCTCCCCTGCTGGCAGACAATCTCTCTTTGGACACCGTGCTGTGTTACAGTGGCACACATGGGCATGGCTCATAATGTGCCCATCCAGCACTTGCGTGTTCTTTGTTGCAGCACCAAGCATTTTGATGTTTTAAGTCACTGTCACTGGAAGCAATGTGAGGAAAAAGCTGTTTTCCAGCATCTTTCAACAGCTGATCCAAAGGCAAGGTGCATCCAGCCTTGCAGGAGCCAACAACTCCCAAGAATATCTCCTGCATGTCTCCTCCTCACCCCAGGAGGTACAAGTGGACTTCTGCTCCAAAGTGAGGGGTTACATTTCTTCCAGACCTCTGTGTTTGGGTAGGGAAAGAGAGGACTTTCAGCCCAGTTCCTGTGAAAACAAGGTTAATGCACTCATGCTGTGTTTGTTTTGCCTCCCCCTAATAACTTTTGAACCTGTTGGCCTTGTTCGATTCAACTTGACAGAAGGATAGAGGTCTAGAAAATAATTAGGTTCTCATAAGTTTTGTGAAAATAGGCTCTGGTGAAGACAGAGGGTCCTGGTGTTGTCAGCATCATCACTGAGGAAAGGTTGAACATAAATGCATGTCTTGCTCGGCGTCAGGGGAACGACACAGAGAACAAACCTGCAGCCACAAAAGAAAAGCTTCAGCTGAAATTCACACTTAGACATCTAAGTCAGACCACAGACAAGACCAAAAAAGCCAGTGATCACAGAAATCCTTGCTAGTTTCAACCTAAGCTCAACCCCTTCTGGCAATTCCATAGTTACATCTTGGGATATAGCTAAGTGTCAGCTCCTCATCATGCTGCACAACCCGCTGCCTTCATCACAGCTGCTGCTGCTCAGGAGACCCAAGATGCAAAACATTACAGAAGCTATTTTAAATTAAATTGCAGGGCATTTTAAAGGCTGTTCTGTGTTGTGTGTGTGTGCCGTAGGATTCATATTGCTGAAGTGGAAGGAAATACCTCTAATCATTGTGGCTTGAAAACACAAGTGGCATGCAGGAATATTAGAAACCAATAATTTGAGAACAGGAATGGGAAGCAGAAACTTGTGAATTCGCATGGTTCTTTGGCTCTGTGACCATGAAGAAAGTGCTGCCTACAGAGCTGAGCCCAGCTTCTCTGAAAAGCCATGGAAAGGCATCTTTACTACACGTTTTCAACTTCCAAAGGCTTTCACTGACCTGCAAGGACTGAGCAGTCCCACTGCAGGCTATCCCCAATTCCAAGCCGACATACATCAAGTGCACAAGTACATTTTCATGGGAGCTGCATCATACCTTCAATCTTTTTTCTTTTCTTCCCAGTGCCTCTCCTCTTCCCAAACCACCACCCCAGCAGTAAAACCTATCTCAGCAGGGCACATGATGATTAGCTTAAAGCTATTTCAGCCTTTTCTCCTTTAAACTGTCAGAAAAGAAAATCTTCCCATGTTTTACTTTTTTGTTTTTCAAAAAGCAGTTTGTTTCTTGCCCAGACCTTTAAAGCTCACCAGCCTGGAATATTTCCAGCTTCCTCAGAACTGATGTGTGTTAAATCAGCTCAGAGGTATCTGCTAGCAACAACAAACCTTAATTTGCTGTAGTCAAGTGTCTGTTTAATCCACTGACATCCAAAGATTTCTGCCTCAGCTAGTATTTGAGCATAGCAGTGGCCCATTGTGTTATTTGAAATGAACCTGCTTTAAAGCAGAAGAGTGAAAATGAGTGATGGCCAGGCTCCAGACCAGGAGATCAGGATAAGATACAGTGTGGAAGGGGACCTAAAGCCCAGCCTCCTCTAACTGCTGCTTTGGCAGCAGGCACTTCCAACTGAAACTCCTTGGGCTCGGAATAATTAAGGGTTTGCCAGTAGCAGGGCTCCAGGGTGGGTAATTATTTATCTGAGAGTGGTACCTTCAGTCCCCAGAGGGCAGGTCCCTTTGTGCAGGCACTGAGCAAACACACAGAAAGGGGCCCTCCCTTCCTGAGGAATTTGTGGTCTAAACAAACAAGTGGGCTGAGTGCAGGAGAGGGGGCAGCAGATGTGGCCAAGCAGGTGAAACGACTCGCCCTGAGGTCACACTGCAGATTGATGCTGATGCCAGGCACTGCTCCTGCCTTTTGAATCCCAGTCCCTGACCAGGAGCCCAGACTTCTGCTCATGGACTAAAACTCCTCCCCTGCACAAATCCTCTCCACCTCCCTTGGATCTTCCTTTTTGCAAACTTGCACATTGTCTGCCTCTGCTGCAGGCGGAGGCAGGGTAAGCTTTCATCACCACCATCAGCTGGGCAGCCCCATGCTTTGCCTCCTCCCCTATTCCTTGGCTTCCTACCTTCCAGATCTGGCATCCCCTGGTAGGCTGGGGAAGCTAAGCCAGCTAACATTCTTTTAGATGACTATTTTTTAACTGACCTTTATATTTTTTAGCAGGGATGAGGGTCTAGGCCAAACTTACACCAGTCTTGAAATGCCAACTGCTATTGAGCTGCTCTAAGAAAGAGGCTTCTTTTGCAGCTTCAGATGCATTTATTTTTAACACAGCTCACAAAAACGGGGCAGAAAGTTATAAAGTCAAGGTTTGGCCTACCCTACAGTTTCCTTTGCTCCCCTTCAAGATACAAATATTTCCTACCCACTTAAAAAAACCCCTCTGGACAGTCAGGCTGAACAGTAGGAAAGGTTTTAGCAGAAACACATACTCACTGCATGCTGGTGACTTCAGGCTGCTCCAGTGTTGGACTGCTCAGCTCATCCTCCCACTGCTGCTGTTCTGCAGTGCTCTGTGCCAGAAAGATGCTGAGGCACCTGCTTCCAGGAGAAGTCTTTGAGATATGGAGCCTCAGCAGAGCAGAGCAGAATTCCAGTCAGTCCTGCAAGCAGAAAGGTCAGATATGTCTCTGTGAGCCCTTGGCTGGCTCCAGGCAGCTGCATGGCAAATTTGGATGGCTCACTTTGTAACATCCCTCTTCAACAGGGAAAAAGGATCATCTTCTTTTCCTTAGGGGGAGGTGGATTATAAGGTTTGAAGCAGTAGATCTCAGAGCTTTGTACTTTCTGAAAGGATCAGCTGGACTCAGATGAGCAATCACTGACCTCACAACTGGTCATCAGCCTCAAAAACCTGTGATTCCGACCTAAAATCCAGTGATTTCAATGAATCTGGTCCCAAAGGAGACTTTCAGGTGGCTATAGACCAACTGACAAGAAAAGGAAATTATGTTTAGCATTGTTTGCTGTGGCAGACTGCTCTCACCAAGATTAGGTGTCAAACAGAGAATGGAAGTATGCTCTTGGGAACAAACAGGCAGGAATGGACACATTTTCTGTTTAAAACAATGCCCCTAGAAACGCACAGACCTGTCTGCTTTCAGCCAGGGCAATGTAACACACCTTTCTCTCCAGTCATCCCAGCTGATAAAGTCTGCATTTTCTTTTCTTTCTCTAGTGAAGAACCAGCAGAAGGCTTACAGTCATGCATTGCAAATAAGGCATATTTACACTGCACAGTGGGCTAAGAGAGAAAGGAGAAGAAAAGCCATCTGCTTTCTGGTGTATATCAAGTGTCTGGATTTTAGAATAACCAAAAGACATGGCACTCTTGTCCTGTACTTTATTAGGAAATTAACAGGCTGATTGAAAACCTGAAATTACATAGTGAATCTCATTTTAAAAATGTTCAAAATCATGAGAATAATTTTGATTTCTACGAAAACATAATGCCCTGATACAATTCTTCTTTATGCCTGTAAATTTCTACATCCTTAACATTTATTTACTGTACAACAGAGAGGATGGATAACTGTAACAGAATCTGGAAAGTTAAATACAGGATATTTAATACAGGACATTTAATACAGGACTTTCTCTGCAGTCCAAGTGAAAGAGATGAAATGTTGGAAAGCAAGCTCAGAATGTGAGAATTCCCTATGAGAAGGTTCCCTGTGATCTCATTCATTATGCATCAGTATTTCACACTGGTAATATTGGTCAAAAGACTGGTAATATTAACTGCTGTGCCTAAGAATGAGGCTTTAGGGCATCCCCAGGGGAGGGAGAGCACTGTGGGGTACAGGCTCTGTAAGGAGGGTGCACTGGATGTGCAGGATTCTCTAAGTGCACGAGCTGATAAATCTGTCTACATCTCTTGTTTCCCCAGCAGTTTGAGCTGCCACTGCCACCACGTTGGGCTGAAGAGCTTTTCCTGAGGCTGCCAGCTTTAAAGAGTGATAGGATTCAGGTGCTGATCTCTGCAAGGCTTAGTGATTTCAGCCTTAGCAATCAGAGCCCAACTCCTGCCCACGTTGTGGGGGTGAGAAGTCACACTGAGCCAACACTGTTGGTTTCCCTGCAGTCATCATGTGGGACAGGGTGGCTCAGCCCCATGGGCTGTAGCTGAGGCCCTCAACTCTCTAAATAAAGGGCTGGCACTTGTCAGTATCAACTGACTCCTGTAGGGAGTTGAGTTTCCCAAGACATTATTCATGAAAACATTAAAATTGTCCTATGTGCTGTGTGGATTAGAGATGCTTTCCTGAACTGAAGCCTCGATTCCTGCAAGGATTATGGATGTTCTGTGAGTGGCCAGCTCAAACACTTGACCAGTGAAGTCTAGCCACTTCAGCCTCTTCTAATATTCTTGGCATCTGTAAGCTAAAAACCAATAGATTTAAGAAGTAGAAAGCCTTCCTTTTAAAATGCTCAGGACAAGTACATTCAGAACACTGTGTTTTCTATTTATATATAAATTCTTTGGCAACAATTTTCTAGAAAGCAGAATGATTTTTTGCTATATAATACTTTACTGTCTCCCCATGAAAAACTGATATCTTAGAAAATCTATAGCACTTTCCACTATAAATAGTGTTGTTCCAGATTAAGGATTAGTTCCTCCCTGAAGAAAAACAGATTTTAAAAATCTGGTCATTATCTGATAACTGTTTATGTAGTAACACTAAAATAAAACAGAAAAAGAAAATCATTCAGTATGTGGTTTGTTATTGTCTAGAATGTTAGTGTATGTTTATACAGTAAAAACAACATAAGTTATCCTAGTTTGTTTTAAAAACCTTAGTAGCAGAAATAAATTGCTATCTGCAGATTCATAAACAGAATGCATTTTTTTTCTCCATCTAAGTTCAAGTATTATTAGAATATTATTATTACTATTATTATCATTATTATTATTACTGGAGCTCTAAATCCTTGCCATTTTGCCTGTCTTTACATCATTTTGATCTTTTTGAGAAATATCATTTGTTCAGGAACAAAATCAACGTGGAGCTTCCAGAAGTTTTGCCTGGTGGAAGACAGCCTGGCAATCCTTTGGCTACTGTGGGTAACTTCAGAAGAGCATGTTTGAGACTAATGGTGTGGATACAGCAGTTGCACGATTTCTTGGTTGGCTGATGAACTTCATTTCTCCCAGGTTCTCAACACTCTGTCCTGTCCAGAGGAGAAAAGCAGGAACAACCCAACCCAGGCTTGCACCACGTCAGGAAATGTCATCCTCATTTCCTCCTGGTACTGTCAGCTGCTCGTAGGTGGGCAGGGTGTTGTTGGGGTGGAAAAACTCTGAGCTGACGTTGTTGTTGCCTCTCTGAGATGATCTGTTGTTGCCCTGGTCCCCCTGCTGACGGGAAACCAGGTGATGCAGCATGTCTGTGATAAGGTTCAGCTTCTGGTCCATTTGTGTGACCTACAAAGGCAAAGGGGAGAGCTGAAAATTGCAGCAAACCAGGTGACATACATGTAATATTAATTAGGATCACATCAACCTCTGTGAAGATACCACAGATTCACAGTTCATCAAACAGATCATTAGAAATTTAATGCAATAGGTCAGGGTTGGATTGGGAAAAGCTTGTTAATACTCACCTCTGGTATGTGCTTTGACACATATTTTATATCTGGGTGAACACATGACAAATGGGATTTTAAAGAGGTCTGCTGGAATAGAGAACTAAATTTCTGTTTTGTTTTGGGTTTTTTTTTTGGGGGGGTTATTATTGTGTCCATAGGTTTTTTTTTTAATTATAAACTTCTAGCCTGCTTCTATGCTCTAATAATACCAATGCTCTAGTAAATAACTGATTGACTTGCAGTGATCTAATCAACTCTTAAGCTGGGACTGAGTGATGCTCATTTCTACATTTGGGCCCAATTAACAACTCAGGCCAAAAAATGCCCACAGGTATTTTGCTGCCCATGAGTTAACAGCAGCTGGGAGTGGGGCATGAGTCAGTTTTATGCTCTCAAAACCCAGTGACACAATTCCCTAGGATTGCCATCTGAATGACATGATCCCCAGCAAGACAGAAATGACGAATTTCAAGATGGCTGAAAATTAATTTCTTGACTGGGAGACTCCAGGGGTTCAGCCCATATCCATAATGCTCATTTTCTTCTTTAGACAAGAGCTCATAAGTTATTTAATTTCTCTTCTCCCCCCTTTTTTCCTGCTCTTTCTTCTAATTTTTAGGACAAAATATAATGAAAAAGCTGATACATAAGAGAGGTGCGGTTATGGATATTTTTTGGCATATATTTGGTGGCAGTCAGAGGAAAACTGAGCACCACAGATCCAGCATCTGGTTTCTTGCATTTCCCAGTCAAGAAGTAACTGATGTGACCCCTTTTATCTGGCACTGGGAGCCTCCTCTCTGCTCTGAATCTAAGCAAAATATCCCAAGGGGAAGATGGGCACTTCCAGCTTCAAAGTCCTGCCCATTCTCTGACCCTTGAGCCTTTTCAAAAAGCATTGAAATTAGGCAGTAAGACTCTGCCTTATGGCCTCCTACTCCCTTCTTCAAGCATAATAAGAAAGCCTTGATTTTGTCTTTGCAGTCTCTGACCCATTGATCCACAGGGATCCTAAAACACTGGATAAATTCTAGGCAAAAAGATGTAATACTTTTTCGAAAGGGAAAAGAAAGCAAGCAGGAAAAAAAAAAGTGATAGGAATAAATTGTTGCCTAAAATATCTGCTAGAAAGTAGTGAAAGGCACATAAAACTGCCAGAGAGAGCATGAGTGGGAGCAATTCATATGTGCCTGGCTGTCATCCAAGTATCACACAGGATAGTAAAAGACAGTAAGGCTGAGCAGAACATCAACAAACCTGGAGGATTTCAGCAGAGACTAAAATGTTTTTCTACCATAGAGAAAACGCTGGGTTTTTTCAAACACTTTGTACAACTGGTAGGGAAGCAGATACAGTGATTTAAAAATATGAGGTGCCAGAGATTTATACTTTGCAGCTGGTTTTGAAAACATTAGGCAAAGCACCCTAGATGGTACATGAAACACTAGTAATTCTGGATGGAAATGGCTGTTGAAAGATGAGATTCTCTGAAATGAGGAAGCTGAAGAGCAGATAAGTTCAAGATTTCTAGAAGGAAATACAGATTGAAAACTGAGCAGATCATCAGGTTCTCATTTCATCACTACTTATTCCCTCCCTTAAAAAGAGACATATTTTGCCCAAATGGTGCCCATTACAGATGGCAAACTTGTGATGCTCCAAGTCACAGTACAATTCACTGCCCAGGTATTGTTTGTTTTCTGAGACAACTGTGCTGGAAGGACTGCAGGGAAAGCCTCCAGACAAAGAGCTATCTTCAGAATCCCAAAGACAACTTTTCCTTCCACAAGAAATGTCTTTTTGGTAACTATTTTAAATGAACTGGGGTATTTTTATATGTATATATTTCTCAATTTGTGATTCCAGGCAGGGATTACCAGAGGAAAGACAGACTAGAGATATATCTGGAAAACATGCATCCATGAAACTCTTGTAGTGATGAACTATTGAACATGACAGTAGGTTGGACTGAGATCTGGATAGTCCTTCAACAGCTGTGCATCTTGGTGATGAAGTACTGGGGAGAAGTGAGAAGTGAATATTCTTGCTGGGAAATAAATTCCCAGAGATAATTGTCTAATTTTTTCTAGGCAACAAGGTCTGGCTGCTGCAGCTGTGGATTGCAGGAGGCCCACAGAAGCAGAGGCTAATTGCTATTGAGTCATATGAGATTAAAAGTAAAGACCTTTCTCATCCATGTATTTTTGGGGTAGGGCTCTAAAGCCACAAAGCTTTTGTGGAGGGAGGTCCATAAAGCTGGTTGTGTTCACTTGTTGTTTAATCAGTTTTGCTTTCCATTTCCCAGGGGGGTCTGTGCCTGTGAAGGGCTTGCTCCAAGACACACTGGACTCAGTGGTAGATTTTGGCAAGCACAGACTCCCAGTGGCTTCAGTGGGCTCTGTACCAATCTTGGACTGAGTCATCAATCCCAAACTGTAAAATGTTCCTTGGATATTACAAGAGAAGGAGCAGTCTGGATTTCTGTACATGGATCCTCTGCTGCTTGGGGCTCTGTCAGAAGAGATGACATTGGCAAATGAGGCAGCAGTGGGACAATGGGCCCCCATTCCTGATTCTGCCAAAGGAGTATATGCTTAAAGTATGAGATGTTTTAAAAGGAGAAGTAAAAGCCACCAGAAGGCAACTTCTACTCTCATCACAGGCCTGTGATGTACCAGAAAAAGAGGCTTGCTGGTGAACAGCCTGGCTTATCATGCCCAATCTGCCTGTCATCATCCAAACACACATCCTGAAATACATCATTCACTTGCTTGCTGCAGAGATAATTATACCTACTAGAAAAATGTCATTGTGTGCAATATCCTTTTTATTAAGCCAGCTTTAGGCAGTTAGCACGGAGAAATGTATCATCTCCCCTGAATCATACTTTCAGACACATTTACTTGATTAGAAATTAGCTCTGATGCCAGAACGAATAAAAGTAAAGCAAACAGAAAAACTGCTGATGTTGCTCTAATCTTTACCACTTTGAACAACTCTGATCTCTCTACTTAAAACAGCAAACATTGTTAATTACATAGAAAAATAACTCAGACTGATTTGTTTCCTTTAGGAAAAACTAAGTAAGCTCTTTGTAGATGATTTATGTTTCATTAGTAACATGATGTTTGGATGATCAGATTCTTTATATGCAAATAATTTCCTTTGTATTTCACAGTTGTTGGGAAGAGGAAGCAGTATTGGAAACTTAGAAATTACACACCATAGTTATCCTTAAGTCTTAGAGAAATATTGCATGAATATGAAATTTTTCCATCCCCTGAGTTAAGTTTAAAAAAAATAAAAAAATCCAAGGATCATAGATTGAGCACAGATGGAGAGAAGAAGCTTTATACAAGTTTTGAATCTGTCTCTTAGAAATGAATAAAATCCTATCCATGCAGTGCACTGAGAAAAAAAACAACCCCAAATCAAATAGTTATTCATGAAGGCTGAAAGGTTAGCACACAAATCTTAAATGGCACATCATGAGGAAAAGTTATAACATGCTGTTGTAACAGTCTCTCTCCATCTTTCCTCTAGGCTCCCTTCAGGTCCTGGAAGGCCACAAGTAGGTTACTCCAAAGCCTTTTCCAGACTGAGAAATCCCAATCTTCATAGCCTTCATGACATGCATTTGTACAGGTAACAATATTTGTAAAGGGATCAAAGGCTTTCCAGGAGGTGCTACTGAACAAGACAGAGGCTGTTCTTGCTGAAAGAACAAAATAATTTTCAATTAAAATTGTCTATTATTTTTATCCATTAAAATTCCGCAAATCTTCATGCTATATTAACATCCAACACTTTGTAATTTTAAGCTTTCATGAAAAGTTCATGGTATGATCTGGAACATAATAGGTAACAATGAATTTATTTCCTTGCTTTTAAAAACAAAACAAAACAAACAAAACAAAGCAAAACACAGAAGCCTGCTTGGCTCCAGGGACAGCTCCAGGGACAGAACAGTCTCTTTTAAGCTCCTCTGTAATGAGAACTAAAGGGTAGCACTTTGGAGACCTACTCCCAAAACTAATTATAGGGATTTACCAGGAAAAGGCAATGACAGACACAATTACAGAGCTGAGTGGAACAGCATTTTCAGCCATGGGAAGCTGAAGGACAAAATTTTGAGTTTGGCATAATTTCGGCCACAAAGACCACAAATTATTAATAAGTTATTCCAAGTATTGCTCCATCAGCTGGAGAGATCAAGGTTGATTAATGCTGTTGATTAAAGCTGTGTCATCTGCCCATCATTCTCATCCTCAGAGATTTTAAAAGTAAATATTAAGGGTAAAAATCATAGTCCCTTTGAATAGAGTGGTTTTATAACTACCTATGTTCTTAACATGGTTGACTGATTAAATGTATTTTTTTTGTCCATAATGAAGAGAATTTTTATCAGCTCATTGCTCACTCAGTGGGTTCAGGGAGCTGTCCTTGTTCTCAGCAAAGAAAGCCAAGCATGAAGCTGCTAAAGGAGAAGAGGGAAACCAAGATGCAAGCAATGCTTGGCTGAATGAAAATGTGATAAAGGAAGATTTCAGCTGTTTTTGCAACATTAAACTCCCAAGTCTGCTGCCCTGACTTAAGTGGCATTCATTCCTGTGGGTGCAGCTTTTCAGCTCAAAGTGGACTAATTCTTTAAGGCACTTTTTCAAAATAACCAAAGAGGACTGGGGAGACCTTCACGTATTTATCAATTCTGGTGGCCTATTACTAAGGAGAGCCCTATTGCTCTGCAGGGTAGCAAACTTCCAGGGGAATAAAAAATGATGCTTTCTTTAAGCACCTCTCCATGTTGTACCAAATCTCTAATGTGTTTGCTGTTCAGTGCCACACTCAGTAATAAGTTAGCTTTATCTTTCATAAAATCACACAAAAAGTTCCTTTTTGCTAACAAAATAATCACCAATGACTCAGCTGGAGAGAAGATGAAAGGCAAAAAATATTCCAGAATTTATGATACTCGTTAATGGCAATGTTAAGAAGGAATGGATCAGTATCCAGTAACAACACTGAATCTCTTCTGGAAGAAAACGTGGTTATAAATCACGTTTGTCTTAGGTGGGATTCTTCCTATTTAAGTTCTTCAGAACATTTGAAGAAGTTTCAGAGAGAAGCTCCCCTGGCTGTCTTCTTGCTAAGTCCTCTCACATGTTGGTATCTCAGCATTTCTGAGAGTTAATGCTTTATCCTGGAGGGCTCTGAGGACAGGAACAGGTACGATTCAGGAGTGGCTTTCTAGAGGAGCTCCGGGATAGATATGGGAATCTTCCCAGAGAACTTATTTTAAAGATTTCTCTATAATAGTGGCAGGAGAGAACAGTGGTTTCAGTATTATTAAGGAACGTTCCTTTCTTCAGGTGCATGATTCTTCAAAAATCCTGGAATGTGCCTCCCTTCCATTTGCAATGCCCAAGATCCCAGATTATTGCAAAAACCCCCTATCAGAACTTCTGGCTTTGATGTGTTTATTTTGTTGCCCTAGATGAGGCAGCAGTTTTGCTGGAGGTTATATTCCTGATACTGAGGTGTTTAAAGGAGAATATAATCTGCATGAAGGAGGGTTTGCTCTCCAGGCTGTCTGTACTTTCTCTTGAGGGCTGACCAAAGAAGAAATGTGTGTGGCGTCCAGGGGAAGGATAGAAGTGGAACCAGTGAGAAAACACTCCACTGTAAGACTGATCATTGCCTGGAAAACAGCAGGGCTGAGCTTCTGAGGAGCAAAACTGACAGGTTTTCAGGGTTACATGGACAAGTCTCTTTCTAGTCAATAAAAGTATTATATGAACACTCTAACCACTGTCTTAACTGACAAATAAAAAGGATACTTTTCAGACAAAAAGCATCTTTGGAAAGAAAGGTATTTGTTACACCCTGAGTTCTAAAATCAGCTCTCTTGCATAAAGCTGTAAGTGACAATCTCTTCTTTGAGAGAGTAAAAATTGTTCTGTTTTTTCAATAAACTGAGACTGTTGCTGCTCTCGTCTTGCTGTGTATTTTTGTAGGAAAATATTTATCTTACACTTCTCAAAAGCATAAAAAAACCACTTATTTTTTGTAGTAAAACCCTTGAACAGCTGCTGAGAATTCACCATTGATCAGGGTGCACTGCTTGTGCATTCAACAGAGGGTGATGACCCTGGGGAGAAAATTCTGCGCCGCTGAGTCAGGGTGAGAGCTCAGCAACAACCAGGATTTATAAACCAGCTGCTGGCTCTGATTCTCCAGAAGTTATCTTGATATCAGTGAACTATTACAAAGGGCTTGACTTCTACAGTAAATTCCTAGTGCACTGTAAAGAAACTCTGTTTTGTCACACTTTTTAAAAATTGTTTTGGGAATTAAAACAAACTGGCAACACCAGCATGTAGCATTTTCGTTACTGACTGTAACACTTGTGGCACTTTAAAGTAATTTTTGTTTGTTTGAAGAATATTTTTCTGGTTGTGCAGCTCAAGATCTATGGTAGCAAATGCTCAAGCTATAGGAAATGGGAGAAATTACATGGTTGATTTATGCATCTGTTCCTTCTATTAGGATTGGGAAAGCAATTTTGATTAGCAAATAACTAAACTACAGAGAATTATTTTTCTTTTCCAAATGTTCTTTTTCTCAAAGAAAAGGATATTTTTCTAAAAGCTTCCTCAAAGTTTGTGGAAATATGACCTCTCTGGTTAACTATTCACTCAGCTCCATTTCTTTCATGATTCTTAGAAGAGTGTAGGTTACAACTATAATGTCATTTTTCAGATTAGGTGTCTCCCCTGAATTATATTTGAAACCAGTGGCAGTAAGAGACATGCTCTGATGTGTCAAAAACCTAAAATACTGGTATAAAAAAGCCACTTCAGTAATATGTGATGGAATAAATAATATAATATAAAATACAGCAGACCAAATACAGAATATTAGCAACATGTTATCAAAACTCTCTTCTCTGATACTGTCACTTTTCCTTACAAAGAAATAAGCAGCAACAACAGATGTTGTGCTTATGTAAGAGAGAAATTCCTTTAAGATCTTAAAAAATTTGAGGAATAAATAGAAATCAAAAGTTGCAAGCAAGTTGGTTTGGCTTTTTACAGGTCACCTTCATAAGATTATTTGTCTGTAACTTGCTGCTTGACTAACAGAAGCAAGGTAAGATGAATAGAAACCACTCCTAACAAAGAGGTTGGTAGCATGCTGGCAATTGAGAGAATTCAATTACAGGACACTGAAATACATTTGGTCATGGACCGTTGGGGAGTACAAAACCTTGAAAGGTGGAAAGATTTTGGAACAGTACTTCTTTTAAGAATTATTTCTTTTCCTGGGTTCAAACTGTAAGAGGGGAAATTTAGGCTACATGTAAGGAAGAAATTCTTTGCTGTGAGGCTGGCAAGGCACTGGAACGAGCTGCACAGAGAAGTTGTGGATGCCCTATCCCTGGAAGTGTTTGAGGCCAGGCTGGATGGGGCTCTGAGCAGCCTGGTGTAGTGGAAGGTGTCCCCAAGGCAGGGAGCTGGAACTGGAGAATATTTAAGGTCCCTTCCAACCCATTCTAGGATGATCCTATGATTCTTTTAGAAGCGGAGAGGATTCAGAAAGGCTTGAGGGTAAAAATGTTGGGAAGGGATGACCTGAAATTCTAGTGAGTCAAGATAGAAGGAGGAGCATGATGGATGTGGCTGCAGGAGATGGTCAGAAGCAGGGCTGGAAACAGCTGCCCCTGAAGAAGAGAGAGCAGAGAACTGTCGTCTCGGTTCAGTGCTTTTGTTGTCATTATTAACAACTTGCAAAAATATTTGGCCTCCTTCAAGCACCCAAACTGCTGGAAATCAGCTTTTCCTGAGAGCCTTTCTTTAGTTCTGGATGAGGTCTTGGGCTGTGACCTTCTGGCTCGCCACTCCCCAGCTCCCAGGCCAGTCCTGCTGGCCTCCCAGCCCTCAGCCCATGCCCAGATGTGTGCAACGCTCACAGATCTATCTGGCGTCCATAAAGCTATAGCCTAGCAATTAAAATTTGTGGTTGACTCTTGTTTTAGATAAATCAGACGAGACTTAAAACACATGGAAATTTTCAAGTCAGAACAGCATCCAAAATCTACAGTCTTTGGCCAAGCACTGCCTCAGGATACAGCATAATTTTTTCTCTAAAATATTACAAAGGTCAGATATTTATTTTTTTAACCCTTTCCTGTAAATTACCAGAGTATCAGGAGATAAAGAAGGGAGTTTAGAATATTTTTCCCTCCATGGCATGAAGCCAGGAAAGTGAAGGTGAGGGTCTTGTCTCTAAATATAACTTTTATCAGAAACTACTAAAGACGATCAAATCCCCCTATCCTACTAACTGAATACTCGGATATTTTCAAGAATTATCTTATCTTCATTAACTATAGCCCCACCTTCAGGAAACAGTATCTCTTTGACCAGACACAACTTTCCTCCCTCTCTGTTTAAAAATATGAGTTGGCAAGAAGGGAGGGATTCTTTCCTTACAAGTGAATCAATGATACCAGAAGTATTAGAAGTTAATGTATCTGCAAAAATCACTGGATATCTATCCAGCACCATAATCATAAACAGCTTCCCCAAATTATGCTTAAATTGAAATCCAGTCTTACAGAGGATGGGAAACAGGCTTGAGATAAAAAGAAATATAGCGGAAATATTGATCAAAGACACCAGGAGAAAAAAAAAAAGGCTTATCTCTGTGTAATAGTTTGAATAGAGTTCTAGCATAAATGATGGTCATCTGCAGGGCCACTCTTCCCACTCAGGATATTCTATGATTCCATGTTTAGTGCATCTACAGCACTGTGCAAACCTGGGTGCACCTAAGTACCTCAAGTCCTGTTAAGAAAAGTCCTGTTATTGCCAGCACAACATGGGGGAAACTGAGGCAGCACAGTCAGCAGCCCGCCTTCAGATACAAGAAACATTCTTAACATCTGCTCAGATGAGTGGCCCTAACAAAACCTTGAAAATACTCTCCCTGTCCTGGGCACATCTTCCAGTCTCAAGGCAAACTTTGCAGCACCTTTCTGGTTTTTATTCTCGAGACAGGAGGCTGGAGAACAGGTTGCTTTCTCATTCTCAATCACATTCTTGTCCAGCAAATCTCTGCAGGGTCCTTCTGGTCGAGCACCCCGGTACCTCTCTGCAGAGGAAAGAAAGGCTCTCTGTCTAGCTGACAGGCACTTGTATTTCAGATGCTTCAGTTCCACAGATGTGAAGAAAGCTCCCTGTGGTTCTTGCCTCTGGAGGACCCTTTCTGCTGGCTTAACCGCGGCAGTACAGCCTCTGAATATCACTCCATATTTTCGTTGTCAGAAGTTTGGCTGTCAGACAACAGCTTTCCCTTAGCTATAGATTCCTGTTCCTTGTGTGCAACAGTGGCACATTTACAGCACTTTAGGGTTAAAAAGGAAAGAGTACGAGACCCAACTGGCATAAAAATATGTCCAAAACTCTTCTCCACAACAAAATAAGCCCCAAATCAGCCCAACCCCCACTGTCCCCCTCCCCCCATTAAAGAAAACAAAAGTGACTAATCTTGACCTCTCTCCAAAGGGGAATGTTTTGCTTCTTGAATCCTTGGCTCTGGCTCTTGTATGATACTGGGACTATGACTAATAACCTCCTGCCAGAGTACTGCTGAAAATTTCACCATTGAGTAGCTGTTCTCATGCTGGGCCATCATAGTATGCACTTAAGTTGCCAAGATTTTATTTTAAAAAACCCCAAAGAATAAGATATACACTCATAATCCCCAGTGTTAGAAATATATTTTTCTGCTTTAACTGTAAGGTTTTGCCTGACAATTTTTTCTCCTTCCTCCAAACTGTTATTTTTCAGATGCCTGCTATGAAATGGTTCCCTTCTTTCCTTTCTTTTCCTCAAACACTTTTTCTAATTCAAAACAGATTTGAGGCTGCTGCTCTTTTTAAAGCAAATCTGCCATGTATCATGTCGTGTTAGGTCAGCACTGCTTATGTTATGTTTTGCACTTCATCCAGATGAGGCATCCATGCCACTTTTCAAAGGGAATATAGCCAGACTAGGTGCAGTGGCTTTTATGGCTGGAATAGACCCACAGGTTATGGATCTGATCTCATGGCATGGCACTGGGGAGGACATCATCTGCCTTTTGGCTGACAAAGTTAAAAACAAAGATAACTTCAACTGTTATCTCAAAAACATTTTTTTTTGCCAGCTCCTTATTCAGTATCCATTATCTACTAATTATTTATAATTTGATAGTTACTATATGGGCAAAAAAGAGCATAAACCCCTTAGTACCTAAAATGAGCTTAAAAATGAACAACCACATGATGACTTCTGCAGCAATAAAAAATGGAAAGGTAAAAAGAGTGGGGGAGAGAAAGGGAGAGAAGCAATTACAACTACAGGGAGTTTTGACTGAATTTTCCCTGAGGGCTGCTGGTAATTAAACTAACGGCAACATGAATCTCTGTTTGATGTGGTCATGAATTTGTTTTCAAAAGAAAAATCTTTAAAAAGATTCTTTCAAGAGAAATTTTTAGAGAACAAGCTCAGCATGAATAATTAGACCAGCAATACTTTGATAAATATTATTATGGATAAGTCATTTATGGGCCATGGCATCTGAAGGTTAGAAATCCTGGTGATAAATAAGGTGGCAAGTTTGCACCCATTTTGAATGCACAAAACCAGGGCTGTGTTCCTGTTTGCTTGAGCCTGCTCTTCAGAAAGGAGGTGGCCTCTTGTTTTGCCATTGCATTAAGCTTCACAAAGACACAGATGCAAGACAGAAAATTTCAGTGGGAAAGCTCAGTGGAACGAAAGAAAACCACACACAATTCCAAAGGCACTTTTCATTCCCAGGGGCTGCACAGAGATCAGAGGTGAAATTCAGTGGTGATAAAAGTCTGTGAGCCCACTCTACTCCCCCAGCCTTTCCAAACATCATTCAATTCTGCTGAAATCATATCCCTGGAAATATCTCCTTCAGAATCCTCTAAAAATAAAACCACTTTCATTTTGTAGAAATTTAAGCATCCAGCAACACCCCACTGAAATCCAGAGAAGATGCAGGTGCTCTGCACCCTCTAAAATCAATGGGCATCCCAAAAGCACATTTCACTTGTTTACTGAGCATTTCAAAAAGTGGAGGCAGACACAATCAATCACAAGCCAGCAAATAACCAATGAGTGAACTAGAATGTAATATATTTACCAGTGGAAACCCATGTTTACAAGGAAAAGAAACTGCTTGTTGGCTGTCATGGTGTTATTCATAAAGGCAAACGAGGAGATCTTATGGATACCAGGAGCAAAACTACAACAAAGGCAACCAACTGCTAATGAAGAAGGGTTTTCAGTCAAATTTCATGGGTCATACAAAGTCATTACCATGCCTGCAGGAGTTCAACAGCTCTGCCAGTTGAATTCGAGGGAAATGAAGCGATTATTTTGTTACGCATTTTGTAGTTTTAGACATTGGTGCTTAAAATTTCAAATTCTGAGGCCAACCAGCTATGCAAGAATACCAGCTTCAATTTCCAGAGTTAGCTTCTGGTGAACTTTCTTGCAGAGGAAACCCTGAAAACAGGTCTTCTGTATACACCAAGGTCTCAAAAACTAGATTTTAAAGATTCATATCTGTTCCCTTTTTTTCCCTACTGCTTCAGCACTGCTTAACCTTATGGTGTTAAGCCAATTTCCCAATATTTTGGAGGCTTCATACATTTTGAAAACTAAGAGACAGATAATTTGGCTGCTACTGGTAACAAGTTCTGCATGGGTTAACTTCCCCAATTACTCCCATTGCAGGTTTCCCTCTGGTTTTGAGTCAGTTAAAATATCTAGGCTCTTTTCCATAACATTTTAAGCTATAATGCCTTCAAAAGTAAGCAAATGTTCCTGATAAAATAACATGCTTGAAAAATTTAATGGATGACAAAGATAACAAGAAATCCTTAGTGCATTTCTTTGTCAGTAACTTCTAGGAATACAGCCAGGCTGGGCATTTGTTTGGACTGGTAAACCACGACTCAAAAGTGGATCTCTTGACAGCACAAGCAACTGCTCTGTGGTGGAAGCAAAAGGCTCACAGTCTTTCCTAGCTGATTAATCATTATGACAGGCTTGAAGACTGAATGATCTGCCCAGCTTCAGATGTTAGATGTGCATCCACCTTTTATTCTTCTGCCTCTTAGGCAGTAGCCTGAGTTGTTCATTCTGAAGATAACGATGACCATTTACTGTTCAAAACTAAAAAGGGCTTTGGGCTTTGTAATATTATATTATGATGGAGGAGGCTACTACAGCAGATCACACAGCACATATAGTCTAGACATGATGAAATGCTGGAAGACTCTTCAGGCAGAGGTGGTGACAGTCTTGAACATAAAGCTTTGTGACGTTTCCCTTCTCCATTTCCACCTCCAACCAGGACTGTTATCAATTGCACAAAGCAGAGAATGAACACGTGGCTGGCTCTCTCCCATCCAGCCCCTGCCATCGAGGGCTGCACTAACCCCTGTTAATCAGTAACAAAATGCAGCTTCTCAGTGATGGGAGGCAGCATCTGTTTCACAGCACAGGGTAACTAACACTCCCCAGCGCTCACAGATAGGAACAAAAAAGCAGTGATACAATGAAAGGAGGGGAAAGCATCACAGTGGCGGAAAGAAAAAGTACTGAATTCTGTCTGAGACAGCCAAAGAGCTCTACAGGATCTCCAGTAGCTGCAAGCCATGAGAGACACCACTCAAATTGTCATGTAAAGGGTGCTCCTCCACAGAGGGACCATGTTTGTCTTGGGCATCTGCCAGGGAGACTTCACTGACAGTGGCATGCCAGGAAGGGAGCACCAGAGAATCAGCACCCTGTGTCTGAAGCAAGCTACAGCCTGCTCCTCCTGGAGATGGATCACTGGTGCTCACAGGGACCAGACCATGCTCTCCTTGGAAGGTCTGGCAATCACCACACAAACTGGTTTAGCTGCACACATTCCCTATTTTCTCTTTGCATATTTAACTTGAATGAGTGAAAGAGGCTAGTCTAGGAGTAATTTGTTTTCTTCTTTCTACTAATCCCCTTTGTTAAGTAGTATTTTTGCCCCAGTCCCATAGAGAGAGTAATCAGCTACTCAGGAGAAATTAATTCACCATGCAACCTCTTAAAAAAGTTAAGTAGTATCTACTAAGGATTTTACAGATTAAAATGCTGACATAATTCAGAATTATTAAATATTTTTTCATCCATTTTCATGGATGGCTTTATGTGATTTGACTAACAGCTTTAGCTCTGACACATTTGCTCTGAAATGTGAAAGGGCTTTATTTCAGTCTCAAACATCACAGCTCCTTTAAGGTGCAAGATGCTTCTGCTCATAGTACCTGAACTGTTGATTTATATTTTCATAGAATCATAGAATATCCTGGGTTGGAAGGGACCCTAAATATCATTTTATAATTCCAACACTTCTGCCATGGAAGGTTGCTCAGAACCCCATCCAGCCTGGACTTGAAAAACACCAGGGCCATCAAGAAATGACCTTTTCAAGTTATATCTAAGTTTTAAGATAAATCCAGAACAGCAGTTGGAATAACAAAAATTATAAACGTGACCAAGTGCTTCTGTTTTCATTTCTGACCTCCAGGCCTCAAAATGTTTATCATACCCAGTACTCATGGCTGAGGCAATGGAAACAACAGATGAAATGACTTGCCTCAGGTTCTGCAGAAAACAATGTCTGAGCCAGGAACAGCACCCACACTGCCTGAACCCCCCACAGTAACCACACCAGTGCATCTTTCTAGAAGGGACATGGTGACACAACTGTCAGACACTGCCTTTTAAAAGCTGATTTTCAGAGAGGACAGAGGAGGTCTGGTTGCACTTACTCCTCTCTGGCTCAGGGAGTACTCACAGTGTGCATGTGCAAGTGAGTAGACCATGTGGGACCAGCTCTGATATGCATTATTTATACAACAGTTCTACTGACTTAAAAACTAATAAATCCCCAGCCTGCAGATGATGTGCAGACACACAGACACATCATCACAAATACAACTTTATCTTGATTCTTTGTGTTTTTTCCCCCTGCTGCTGCACAACAGAGCACCCAGCACAATAGCAAAATAAGCCTCTGGCTAAAGTGTAAGCTTGCTTAAATCACAGCGTTTCTCCAATGCAACTGACACACAGAAATAAGTGCCATTTTCCAGGCAACCACTTGTACAGGAATATTTCACACAGAGGAAACGCTGTCAAGCTTGTTTGCAATGCATTGCTGCAAAATGCTCCACACTTCCCTTACTCTCTGAGTGCCCTCGACTCCTGGTGAGCTTTTCACTGAGGAAGATCCATGTGTTTGGATAGAAGTGAAACACATAGTCTGTAACTTTGCACAATACAAGTGAAAGCACAATACAAGAGGTCAAAAAGAGGTTTCTCTCCTTATGTATTGTAATTATGGTCTGTTTATAATTCTACAGTTAATTTAGGGCTTGTATGTCCCTGCTGGACAAAGCAGCTTGCCCTGTGTGGAAAATGACATTAACTCAATCTTTGCAGACTGTCCCTGAGCCTACAAATGCTTTTGTTAGTACAGTGAACACCTGTACTAATTACGCACTTCACTCACTCGGGGGTCACTGCTCATGGCAAAGGTTTTAAATCAGCCACCCCAGGAGACAGACATCATTATATTTCTGGAGCAGTCATTCCAGTGCTGTGAAACTAGGCAACCCTGGAAACAGATTCACACTCTGAAGTCTCTAAAGGTGAAAGACTGGGATACCCCATAGCTGGACACATAATATTGGAATGAATAGAGAAAATGAAGAGAGCAATCAGAAACTGCTGTTGAAATCTTAAGTTTAGCACTATTTTTAGTGGTTCTGTGATTCTTCTGACTTTCATGTTAATGAATTTTTTTCCCATGTCTCATTGTATAACAATACCTGAGGCAGCAAAACTTGTAAGCATGTGAGAAATGTCAAATAACTTAATTTTACTCACTTTGTGATTCACATGTGCTATTTATGTACCTATAGTCATGCTGGAACTCAAATGCCAAGGACAGCATTCATTTCTTTCACCGATGTAGCTCCCCACGAAGTCGTGTTCAGCTCTTCCCAGAGAGTCCCTGTTCACACTGATGCTAATCAGCACTGGTACTTCCCTCAGCTCAATATGCAAAACTTGCAGAATCAATGGCATACTATGTGAAAACCAGCATCTGAGTGGCTGTAGGGGGCAGAGATACCTGCATTTCACATTCCTCTTCTCCTAATCACTGCATGTAAAAGCTGTCAGCAGGTTTGCCACTGGGAAATCCCAGAGCAAAAGGTTACTTTAGGTAGGTGCTGCCTTCAATTAAACACACCCCAAGGTGTCCTGCTGCCCTCAGCATACAAGTAACAGCATCTGCCAAAGGCAGGAGCACTGAGGGCATGGGCAGAGCTCTCCATCCAGCTTTCTGCAGCTGCTCTGCGCCCCAGTGCCATGTATGGGGTAAATAAAAGGGAAGCAGAGGCAGGATTTGTTCAGGAATAGCAAAGAACAGGAGCCAGGGCAGAAAAATAATGGAGCCTGGGCAGAGAAGGGATCCTTGAAGTATTTGGCATTTTCACAACTGCCTCCTATGTGAATGCTAAAAAGGTTTTCAAGGATGCAAATGACCAAATACACAAATTCTTCCTGAGATGCCTAGGAACTCGAACATTCAAGCTAAAGGCAATGAATCAATATATTTTCTATCAAATTATCTCCAGAGTCTTTAATCTGCACTTCATCTTTACAAGCACACAGCATAAATTTTCATGGACATGTAGATGCAAATTTTGCCTACCGTTTGTATGACCCTTTTCAGCCAGATTCATTAGGCAACGTTAGAAAAACAATAATGCCTTGAGCTCTGTGTACTGCACCAACCTCTCTCTCTCCCTGGCTGACTCAGGAACGGGACATGTTTTGCAACAATGTCGCCTAAATATACAATAGTGCCAGTTCACTCCTCTTTCATTCCAGAGTAAATGAGGAGTAAACTTATTGATGTCAATGGGATTAAGGTAATATAAATGCCCTGAAAAGATGGATCACAGTCAGCACTCAGAAGAGCACACTCCAAAGGTTTGTCCACTTGCACGCAACATATCCCCTACAGTAATAGAATCTAGTAAATGACACATGTCACTGCAAAGAACTCCTGTGACTAAATGGTGCATTGTGTAAAGCAGACCTTTCTCCAGTGCACAGAGACAGGCTTTTCTTTTACGTTTTAAAACCCAACCCTGTCATGCAAATTCTAGCCAAGCCTTCACTGTTCTGTTATTTAAATTTCTTAAAACTTCACAGCTTCATAGAAAACATACTATTAAAAAAAAAAAAAATCCAGCTTAAACAGAAAACACCAAACTTGGCAGGGATTATTCAGACAAGCTATAGTTTTGGAAAAGAAATTGCAAGGTTTCTAGCAGGCACTGTAAAATTAATGAAAACCAAAAGGTTATCTGAAATGTAATTTAAAGAAATGTGTTTGCATTGTTTTCAGATACAACAGTCCTGAGGCCATGTGTAAAAGTCCTGAACTGCAGGACAGTAATGAGTTTGTGAATCAGGACTGTAAATTCCCTTGCTGTGAATGTGGGAGCCATCAGGAGCACACAGGATTGAGTCAGCAGTTACCAAGGCACATACATACAGCACAGGCCACTCAAGTCTCCGAACTGCCATTTATCATTTCCTGACAGAACAGTTTCTTGGCAAGCCTCCTTTAAAAACAATTTTTTTCCAAAACAACCGACCATTCCAGCAGGCTATGAATACCACTATAATTTGGTCTATTTTTCATATCAAGTAGACTACGGGCTCTGGTTTTCAGTTAATTAAAGAAACTTTCTTTTCAGATTTCCAAACGTCGTTTGCAGCAGGGCAGAGCCCACAGTGAGCCAGCCCCAGTTGCAGACTGAACCGTATGGAAATGGAAGGAAAATCCCCCAAAACATAAATAAACCCAGGGTTTGAAGTTGCAAAGCCCAGCTTACATAACACCAAATTTAGTTGCCCTGCCAAACTGTTAAATTTGGTCTCGGATGAAAATTGCTGTCTTGACTTGACTTGACTGTGTTTCATTCTCCTGAATGTGTAAGGGCTCTGAGCTGTCTGTCAGAATTTGAACTCCATATGTTGTTGTTGTTATTACTATTCCTACTACACATTAATAGCACTTTAGGAGCCTTGTCTGAGGTCCACACACACAGAGGAACAGCCCTTGCCTTGAAAAATGCATGATCTAAGGAGATGAGATAAAAACAAGGGGTGGGACAAAGATCAGATTTTCATTCCTGTTTTATACATATGCAACTGAGATATGGAGGGATTAAATGTCTTTCCTGTGCTCACACATAAAATATCTGGGGCTAAACCTAGGAACTGAACCAATGTTTTTCAGTTCAAATGAAATTCATCTTCCTTCATTAACCCTTTCCTTACTAACTACAAGCCTACTCCAAGCTGTGTTTATAAGCTGTAATTTCAGAGCTACATTCAGCCTTTGGGCACACAGGCTCCAAGCACAGGAGGGGAACAGCACCCCTCTAACCTCTTGCAAGAATATATCTCATATAGCAGTAGTTACTCAGGAACTTATCACTTGAAGCTTTAGAAAAATCCAGCTCAGGAAATAAGGTCCCATATTTTGATTTCTTATTTGGTGAAGGAAGTCTGGATTCTGCTGTTTCTCTGCAGAGTCCTCTGTGCAAGCAGCCACAGAAACAACAAACTGTGCCATGCTTCAGGGAAAAAGTAAATAATCACTTAAGGGATTTCTCCAAACATCTGACCTGCAGCACTTTCTTACTAAGAAAAAAGAAAGGAAAGAAATAGTAGTTATGCATGTTTCAGTAAAGAATTTTATTACTTTGTCTTCAGAAGAGTTTTGTCAGGCTTGGTGCTGTGACCATTTAACTGGGGAGTCTGTTCCAGTGCCCAAGCACCTCCCAGGTGAAGAACCTTTTCCTGATGTCCCACTTGAACTTCCCCTGATGCAACTTCATTCCATTTCCTTGTGTTCTGACACTAGTGGTCAGAGAGATGGTCAGCACCTCCTCACCTGCTGCCCCCTTGCCCTAAGAATGTGTGATTTTACATGCTCCTACTTTGGTCAAATAAAAAGTCAACGTTTTGTTTTGTTGTTGGTTGTTTTTTTGGGGGGGTATTTTTAATAGAAAAAATAAATGTACCTTGGATTCAACTCCCAGATGAATTTCAAATCTTCATTCCAAAATATGGATATAGGACAGCATCACAAAACACTTGTTAGGCTTAAAATAACCTCAATAATATGCAGAAAATGACGTGTCTCTTCCTATCCCTTTGCTTGGAATAGCTGAAGTTTTTAGCTGAAATATTTTTATAAATTTTAGTCTGAGATGCCCAAAATGGAAAACTTCAGATCACTTCAAATATGCACAGATTAAAACAAAATCTTATAGTGGGCAATGTCCCACCAAGTTTTGGTGAGGATCTGAAGCACTCCTGATGGCCAAAACCAAGAGGTGTGTATGCATAATAAACCCCAAAACACAGTTAAAGGAAGACAAACTGCTTCACTACTTGGCTTCAGTATCCCACTTTCAGTTACCTGTACAGAATAAAGGCCTGCCATTACATGCCTTGGTCAGAAAATAGAATTTCTGCTGTATGGGAAATTGTGGCATATCACAGGTTTTTTTAACCTCTAAAAATATTGAGGTATTTCAAGGAGTGGAACTGGCAAATGATTTTAATTTGGAAACACATAAATTACTTTAGCTTAATAATGAATGTTGACAGTACTGAAATGTTTCATTAAAAAAGTAAAAACTCTATCACTATTCCAAAGGGCCTGAAAGGAATAAAAAGACAACAAAGCAAACTAAGTACAGTCTTTCAATGTTCTTGGATTAAAATCTTCGGATTAAAATGCTGACTACAATGAAAAAATCTAAATCAATGATTCCAAGGAGGTTTGATGGAGAACGTTATTTAAATAGTCTTCTTCACATAAGTCAACACAGAGGTTTCTAATGGAACTTCTTTTCCCAAAAAGGCTGGTCTCTAACTAAAATAAGGTGTCTTACTATTTGGACAACATCCCCTCTCCATGACAAAGCTCATCCATTTCTCAGTCCTTACTTGCCACCAGCTTGCCCTCCTGAGATGTTACCCCGAGTGTCTGCACACAGGGGAAGCACTTTGGGGAGGCTTCTGAAGAACTACCTGCCACAAGGGCTGGCAGTTGGGAAATAATTTACAAAACTGCAGAATTTCCTTTTCCTCTAAGTGGCTCAAACTTGCTCTTTCCAGCAGAAATCCCTGAGGAGACAAACTGGTTTTCCCTGTACAGAACAGCGACTGCCAATGCTGCAGAGTAACAGGATTGCCAAAAACCTCTGAATGGTTTTGGGATGGTTGAAGTGCACCTTTTGATCTCCAGCTTTGCTCAAGGTGAATGGGTAGCGTGTTTTACCTGGGAGTCTGACATGCAGAGTGTGTTTTGGGACCACTGTGTGAAATTACCATGGGATGGAGGTCCTCTAAAGCTAGTCAGACATTTGTCATTGACTTTAAAAGCAGCAAAGGCCCAGTCAAGAATAATTAATTTTTATCAACAACACACTTTAGGATTAGTCCCAGGAGCATTCAGGTCAGGGCTGGCTCTGGAGGTGCTTCAATCTGCACAGTCAATTAGTTTCAGTGCTAGTCTACTTTTTCAAATTTTGACTTAAAAAAAGTCTATCTAAGACTTTTAGTTGTAGAAATGGATGGAAAATATAAATCCATCCAGTGATTAGAGGTGAAAATTTTCCATTAATCTCTGGTCTTACTCAGTTTCAGTGATACAAGAAACCATCTTGACCCTATAGCCCAATTTGTTAAGCCAGTTTTTGTACACATTGATCTGATTACCAGTGAAAATACAGAGGGAAAAGAAAACAGTAAGAGCTGGTCATGTGGTTTTATGAGACATGGAGCAAAAATCTTAGCCCTGGTTGCCTCTTGAGGATGGTAAGAAACTCGGGTTTGTGAAGGATATCCCTGATAAAGAAGGAATGCAGAGAGATCTGCAGGCTGCACAGGGAAACTCCACACTCCATGACACACCTGGAAATACCAATAGAAAATCTCAGCTCCTCCTGATATGACCAATGTACCACCAGAAACACCATGGGAAAGGAATTTAACATAGGCAAGGAAGATGTTGAGGATCACTGCATGAAAAATCCACTTTCATAGGTAAGTCTGGAAAACAGGCAGGGGCATTGTCCTTTGAAGGAACCTTGCTCGTGTTCCAGCATGTTCTGGGCACTTCCCAGGAATACGTGCACCTTGACTTGCATTTAAAGAGTTAATAAGGATAATACCTATTTCCTGGAAATCAGGGTGTGCCTTCTAACTGCCTGAAAGGCTTTTTTAATGAAACCTTAACCTCTGCTTCCAAGAGGACTCTTGTACCAGACCACTGACCTGGCTGCTGGACATCCTCCTCAACTATCCACAGGAATCTCCCTTTTTGGCTATAAAGATTCCTGTAAATTTTTTTAAATCCTCTTTTCTAGACAGGCCCTCTAACTCTGTGTGATTATGACACTGCTTCTGATATGAATGGCTTTCCTTGCCACCAACCTCCTCCCTGCCTTTCCCCCAAAATAAAATATCCTGGTTGGGAACCAAAACAAATAGTAGATTTTTATCATGCAGAATTTGTTAATAATACTTTCCCTGAAATAGTTCCCAGGCCTTTTTTAATGCTCAAATAAAGGCCCAAACATTTACAGCCAGCACTCTAAGCCAACTAATAATTTATTTGAGCCATACTGAAAAGCTCAACAGGGATTTTGAATGAAAAATCTAGTGAATAAACTGATAGCCAAATACTGCCTTGGAGTCCTGCCACTGTAATACACAGGATGCATGGAGCTCTGTCAGTGACAGAGACGTACACTGAAAAACAGTCAATGAGATGGTAGTTAGGTCTTGTCAATCTAAAGCAGAAAAGATAATGTCTTTGGGTAAACCATGAGCTTTAATATTTCCCAACTTCAGTGGCACAGAGATGATTACATGATAAACGCCTACTGCCTTAAAAACTTTAAAAAAAATTAAAAAAATATATATTTAATCATTTGACAATAAGATAAGAAAGGCAAAACTCTGCTTTCAGAACTTCATGGGAAACTTAATACATGGAGAATTTCCAAAGATTCTACTGAGTGTTACAGATTCTGCATGTACAGACCAGGATTAAAGCTCATAGAATTAGAAAAAGCAGAATTCTTTTCAAAGTCACTTCAGAATTATAAAATATCTTTGAAGTATCTAAGCCAAGCTGATTTTCAGGACTCAGCTGCTATCTTGCCAAACATAAAATAAAATATATATCAAGAAATAAAGAATTTTAGGGCATGTAAAAAAACTACCTTCTCAAGCTATTACTTTGCAATGTGACCTTATGAATAAGAAAAGGTTTAACTGAAAAAGTTTTTCCTTCCTCCTTTTGTTTGTCTCATACTATTCACCCGACTTCATAGCGGAAAGAAAATGAATTAATATAAGAGTAGCAACATGAAGAAATAGTCTTCACAATTCACTGCACAGTAGTTTGTTTCCAATATTGCAATAGATGGGAGTTTGAAGCACCCTGTGGCTTTGGCTGGAGCAAGAGCACTGGTTTAGCCTTGATTTGAACCTGCTGTTTACAACACACTGTAAGCCCTTCCCATATGGCTGACTTTTAGTGAGGTTTATATGAAAAAAAGAAAAACCCACTGCCAACCCAATACAGGAAAAAGGAAAATATTTTGCATGTGTATATTTATTTTTACAATTACTTTGGAGTGCAAAATGAATGAATTTATATTACAGAAAATGTACATTTTACTCTGGCAAAATAATTGTGCTGCTCTTTTGCTTGTTATTTGGCTTGCATGTAACACACAGAAGAGGTGGGACGTTCCAGTTGCAGCCCCTGAAGAGACTGGATGTCCAAACTGCTGTGGTTTTTGCAGCTTTCCTGAACTGGGCTCCTGGTGCCTTTTAAATATTTTGCCCCATTAACTACCTTGGGGATATTCTGTGCATGTGAGTATGCACATGAGTGTATTTAATTGATTGTTTCACCTTCTGAACTACTCAGAGATCTGGAAATTACTTTCAACGAGCAAACAAACCATTGGAATAATCTCTGGAACTTATCTCAACCTCTGGAGACTCCAACGTTGAGCTAAATACACCAGGAAGCCTGGATTTGTATTTCAGCACTTCTGTTTCCAGCCACGACCCAGAATCAGGGATGAAATTTAAGAGGAAAAACAATTTATAGCTAGAAACAACTCAAAGCTAATTTAGCAAGGCTCACTTGTATAGCATTTCACGTGTCCCCACTGTCCCTTTGCTGCATACACTTAAGCCCTAACCAAGACTTATGGCTGTGAGCAAATACGTGCACTGAGAGCATTCCTCATCCCATTTCTGAGGGAGCAGGGGACAGGCACAAAGATATGTCTTGGAGATGCCTGGGCTCTAGAGCACACTCCATCTCACAGCTGCAAAACAGCCCAAAGAAGAAAGAGGCTGTCATAATTAAAAGTATACAGCATGGGCCCATGAGATTTGGGTCTTGAGCGGATTGTTTGAGAGAGAAGCTCTGAAGTATGTAAAGAATTTAACTACCAGTCCCATGGTTCCTGCTCCATTTTTCATCCCTAACTGTGCACGTTTTTCCTGTTGCCACAACTCCCAAATTGTAACACACCTCTCTGGCTCACAGTGACACTGTCGTGGACACAAATGCACCTTCACACAAGGCAAACTCCAACCAGCTACAGAGCTGGGAGGAGAACAGATTTACAATTGCAGAAGTGGAGTTGAGCCTCCCAAATAGAAATGAAGGGGATGCAAACTTCTGAACTTTGGGAAAGTTTAAATCTGTCTTTTCTCAACTCGCAGCGCTCTGACTCAGTACTCATCTCAATGCCTCACTGCAGTTTGGGGAGACAGGGAATAATATTTTTATTATTTCCATTCTACAGATGGTCGAGCTGAAGCACTGCAAGGTTTATTGACTTACTCAGAGTTGCACAGCATGCTTGAATGGAAGCAGAACCCCAGCTGGCCCGATTCCCACTCTCGGGCTTTTAGCTGTTACACTCCCCTGTATTTGCTCCTTTTAATATCTGATTATTTTACTGCTCTAATCAGCTCCCCATTTTATACTCAAATTATTTCCTTAGGTTGCATGAAGCCCTTTTGTCACATTACCCAGACAAGACTGTAGATACATTTTCAGCCATGCATACGCAGAAATTTAGTTTCTTTTGTTTAAATGCAAACATGTACAGGGTCAGTGAAAGGATCCAGACTCTGAGAAATCATTCCTCTGCTCATTTTCATGTTCACAACACAAATTACATCAAGAGCAGAAATTAGTCATTAGCATCTCCCTGTATTTACTGAAAAACTAATAAAACATCAAATTTTAAATGCTTGTTACTGCATACTTTTGTTAGCATATCACCTCTCCCAGCACCAATGACTAAACAACTGACATAGCTGGATCTTGGCTGAGACTGCTGCAGAACAGCAGGAACACTGGTGAAGCATCTTCCAAAAGTGAGTTATTTATCTGGCCAGGGAGATTTTTCCCCCCCCTTTCTCTCTCTCTTTCTGTGCGTGCTCATGAACCTGACCCAACACGTTTCCAGAAGAGACTCTGCGGTTGTTGTTGCCAGACAATGCCTGCAATCATTTTTCTCCAGCCGTACATCCAAACTAGGGGGAGGGCAGGGGGGAGGAAGAGAGAAAAGCTCTTTTGTTTGCAAGTGTGAAGAGCTCTGTTCAAACATGTCTCTTCAGGGTAGTTTTAAGTTGCAGAACTGATAAGAAAAAAAATCCAACATAATGATTTCCTTCTGCTTGCTGTGCCTACCCTCCCAGCACTCCCCTCTGCTTCTGGTGCCCATTAGGAATGGGACAACTCTTCAATAAAAAGCCCCTCCCTGTAGGAATACATTCACTACACTTCTCTTTTTTCCCCCTAGGCTTCATGGAACCATTTGGGTTGGAAGATGACCTCTAAGATCATGGAGCCCAACAGAAATCTGGTCTCTGCAATTCTCCCCCACACCACCACCAGGTACTCCCAAAGGGGCTTCTGTCTCCACATTAAATTGATGGAGTGTCCCAGTGTAGCTGACAATCTCTGCTGATCAGGCTGTTGTGTTCAAAACTGATGGACTGTGGGGCTCCCAGAGGGGAGGGCCAGTGCTTATTTGGAGGCTCTCTTCCATGCAAAGTATGAAACTTATGAGCTGGGGAAACTGCCTCTGGCCAGAACCCAGTCCAGGGAAGGTTTAAGTGAAAAAAAAAAAAAAAAAAGTCTCTTAATGGCTTAGCAATAAAACCATGGGATCTGCTAGAGCATCTGACAGTCAGAGTTAGTTTACTCATGATTTGGTTCACAAAATTGAAGGAAAGACACTGTGCATTAGTTTAAAGTAGGTTGCAAAAGTGGTATGTAAGAAGCGATGGAGCATCCAGCAGGAAAAAGCTCTTGATTGTAAAGAGAGCAGGAAAACAAGCCAAACTGTTCATTTCACACTAATTAATTAAATAAATATTATTCCTGCCAAAAAGTTGCCAACTGCCTTCAAACTGCAGAGCAACGTGTTCACACTGGATTAGCCCAGGAACATAACAGTTCCTGTCCATTCCTGCTTACAGATTTTTCAATTTTTTAAAAATAGAATAAAAAAAGATGCCTTTGCTTTGGAAAGAATTTTTAATGTGTGACTACTGTAATGCAGAATAAAGCAGTCTGCTTAATCTTTTTATGAAAGATGAACAAAATAGATTGGTCTTTGTTCAAGTTTGTTCTAGAAACAAGCTGGACTTAATCCTTTCAATAACAATCCCTGAATCTGTTCCTACACTACTTTAGACATTTTTCCAAGGAAAAAAATACATACCTAATCTCCAAATTACCCATGATGCTAATCTGGATCCTGCTATGCTAGGCTACTCTGTTACATCAGGATTCTTTTCTCTTTAGGACATACCAGAAGAGAAAAAAACAAAACAACAACAACAAAATCAGAGGAAAACTACAGTTATCTTGGGGAAAAAGGGACTTTTCCAGTTTAAATGGATGTGCAGCCAATAATAAGCATGAGCTGTTTATGCAATGAGCGTCATCATTTTACCAGGCCTCTGCCAGGTTGCACTGTCTCACTGTCTAAAATTGAAATTTACTCTGTGTGTGTGTGTGTGTGTTACTCTGTCTCTCTGGTGAGGGGAAAGAAGATTATGTTCAGATCCTCTCTGCTCTTTATCTCAAGGACAGAGGTTTGCATTTCTACATGGTTAAAACCAGGTATGAGATAAACTTCAGCATTTCTCATGTGGTAGAGAGGACAATAAACCTAGAAAATATATCTCTCACCAATCCTAATTAAATTAATCAGTTATTTCAGTGGATTAGTGATTTAAGGAAGAATAGGCAGACTGAGATAGGGCCTCACAGACCAAATTATCTACCACATAATGTAGAAATTTCACACAGTCTTCCTTCACAAAATATGTCCCAATAGTCCGGGACCATCTGGAAATTCATACACCCCTTTTGAAAAGCTTCTACTTTCATTTTCTTCAAAATTACTAGCAATTCTTATGTGCCTTTTTTTTTTTTTTAACTTTCCTAACTCATTAAAAATCCCATCCAAAGCCCAGAAAAAAAAATCATGGCTTTAAGGAACAGCTACATACAACTCAGGGGCTTTTTTGGGGACCTGATGCACACAGACACTTCTCCACAAACAGAGTAACAAAGACCTTTGGCACTGATCACAGAATTATAGAATGGTTTGGGTTGGAAGGGATATTAAAGATCATCCAGTTCTAACCCTGTGCCATGAGTAGGGACACCTCCCACTAGACCAGGCTGCTCAGAGCCCCATCCAGCCCAGCCTTGAACACTTTCAGGGATGGGACATCCACAACTTTTCTGGGCAACCTGTGTCAGTGCCTCACAGTGAACAATTTCTCCCTAACATTTGATCTAAACCTACTCCCTTCCAGTCTGAAGCCATTGCTCCTTGTCCTGTCACTGTGTGCTGTGGCAAATAGTCCCTCTCCATCCTGTGGGCTCCCTTCAGGAAGGCCATAATTAGGTCTTCCTGGAGCCTTCTCTTTTCCAAGCTGAATAATCCCAACTCTCCCAGCTTTCCTCATAGGAGAGGTGCTCCATCCCTCTGATCACCTTAGTGGGCTCCTCTGCAGTTGCTGCAGGAGGCTGATGTCCTTTTTGGGCTGGGGACCCCAGAACTGGATGCAGTGCTTCAGGGGGGAGTCTCTGCAGAGCAGAGTAGAGGGGCAGAATCCCTTCCCCCGCCCTGCTGCCCACACTGCTTGGGATGCAGCCCAGGACACAACTGTTTTTTTGGGCTGCGAGTGCACATGGCTGGCTCCTGTTCAGCTGGAGCCAAAGGAATGCATCAGTTTGTACTGCTGCTGATAGCAGCTTCCTGTTCACAACTTCTGTAAAGGAGTTGGGAGAGGATTAATGTCCCTATCCCTTTATGCTGATCCAAAGAGCAGATCAGACACTATGCAGCTGACAAACATTTCTTGAGGGTGGGGAAGATTGCTTTTGTTTCGACACGCAGCCCAGGGTCCTGGCTTCTGACCAGACCTCCCTCCTGGGACATCTCTTGGGCCAGCAGATTCCTTGCTTACCTAGATATGAGTCAGAGGCAAGCAGAACTCAACTAGAGATCAATATTTTCTTATTCTTAGGTTTTCTGAGAAAAATTGTTCAGCAGCTTTGTATATCAGGCTCTGCAGATGTGTCAGCATGCTGCTGTTTTTACAAAACATGCAATGATAAATCACTGATCCCAAACTAGCTTCTGCCCTTTGCAGAGGTTTCCTGTTCTGAAAGCCCTCCTGTGCTGATAGGTTCATCAGCTGCTGGAGAGACTGTGAATAAACTGTTCTTTATTTATGATGTGCTGTTCACTTCTCTGGAGATGTGTCCTGCTTTGTTTTAGAGCTGTAGGAATCCATCAGCAAACAGATTCCCGTTTAATCATAGCACAGGACAAGAGAGTCAGAAAATATTACAACTCCAGGAGCAGAGAAGCGACAGACAGGGGCTGAGCCCTGAGGTTTATGGACTATATACCACCCCAAACAACGCTCATGTATTTCACACCAAATACTGCCTTCAACATACTTGCATGTCGTGAATAAGCTACTTTGTGCATTTTTGCATTAACTACATTAACACTGTGAGTTCCCTGCTCACACAGCTAATGCCTAGACATTATGAAGGGAGTTATTCAGATAAGCAATAGCCTCCAGCCAATCTTTTCCTTAAACCACGCAGAAGGCAATAACCTTGTACAAGCCTGAGCATGCTGTCCCTTCCACTTAGATCTTCAACTTGCCTGACAGTAAATTTATTTTTTCTTTAATCAAAGCACCCCTGAATGACCATTTTATAGGGTCTAATCCAGCCACCAGCGAAATAAATGGAAATTAAATTGTAGACCCACACTTAAGAGTAGGAAAATAAAATTAATAATTGAAAACCCCATATGAGAAGAAAACTGCAGAGAGTACATACATTAAGCAATGTAACAGGCACATACAACAGGGTACATAATTTCTAAAGGACAGACAGACAGGTTCAAAAGATGTTCTGGCCCCACACGACAGCTCATACCCAAGGTACATTTACTTTCATCTTAATTAAAAGACACAGAGGAAACCCCCTTCTTAATCACAAATGAATAGCTACAAGATGCTGTCAGTGACAAATATTTTAGATTTCAAATACTTCCCTAAAAGTTAATTTCACAAGTATGACTGTGTGTCAATATCTAACCTAGCTCTCTTTTGAACTTAGTTTCTTGTGACTGAATGACCTCTTATTTTGGCAGGCCTGTTCCCAACAACTGCAAAGTGGAGAAGCTGAAGAAGCCACAGAAAAGGTGCTGTGGAAACACAGTGTGAATGTACACTGGAGGAGTCCTTTGCACACTCATACCACATGAACGAGCAACCACAACCATTACAACCACTTGGATTCATTATCACAGTTTCAGGAAAGGCTAATCTGATCAGGATTTAATGCATGCTAGACTCCATACTAAAAAGGGAAAGAGAACAAGGCAAAAGAGAGACCCTGCTTCAGGGGTCTCCAAGTCCAAGTAATAGAGTGACAACAAATGGGGGACATAAGGGACACAATTGGCAACATGATGGGTACTTTATCCTGGCATGAGTTTCACAGAAGGATTTGAAAAAGCAGAAAACCTTTAAGATATTTATAGAGACCCACTCTGAGCAGATGCACATAAAAGTTTGTGTGTATATAAATATATATATATATGTTATAGTGTGTGGGATGAAGTACAAATGGGCTTCTCTACGAAGCAGGTGATACAAGCTGGTGTAAGCCATGAGCCAACAAGGTGATAGACAGGAAGGATATGAAAGATCTTTAAAATTAATCTAATGGCCATATACTCAGTATGATGGCAAAAGTGTTAGAAGGATACAAAGAGAATGATGAAACCTCAAAGCTGAGGACTTGGAATCTTGGAAACAGCAACAGATACCTCAGTGAATTAAGAGAGGGTGAGATTATTGAATTTATTATCAGATAAAATAATGTTGCAATAATGGAAATTTTGATGGCAACAGCCTAATCAAGTCTTAATATTAATTAAGAATGATAATTAATATGGTTTTACCCAAGTGATAACAAAATGCTACTTCCAAATATTATTTCCACTGAGTAAATGGAATAACAGCAATAACCTGTGTCCTCACATTTCAGCAAAATAAGAACATTTCAGAAAAGTATTAAGCTTTTGAAGAAGTTACTCTGTCTTGCTTGGAAGTGGATAGGCTGAATATGCTTTTAGCATTGTGGAAGAGAAGTCATATGAGTTTCTATGCTGTTACTCAGTTTTGCAGTATTAAATTCTGTACTAAAAAAATCCATATTCTTTAAAGATTACAAATTCTGGCATCCCATGTCTACAACTCATGTTACAAATGTGTACAATTACAGCTGTGTTTACTTTTCCTCTTTTTTTTTTTTTCTCCTTATAGTGAAACTGATTTATGTTAGCACTGACAATAAGATGTAGACAGAAAAATAAAATTTTCATCATTAGTTTTTCCAGTTTCTGATGGCTATTAGTAAGGGAGATGAAAGCATGAAAGAATCACCCATGGATTCTTCATAGTGGGTTGGATTTGAACAGGAAATGGCACAGGTACTCTCTAGTAACCTGAAAGCTCAGTTGTAAAAGATTTGAAGCTCTGAAGAAGATTTCACCTTCTTCATGGCTGGTGCTTTGTGACAGGTTAAGTTCAGTCTTTAAAACCATCTGTGTCTCAGGACAATATATTCCATAAGAAAGATTGGATTTAATACATTACAGTAAATTAGTATTGGCTTTTAAAGGTAGATTTTAACAAATATTGGTGTCCACATGCAAGCATTTAATGTTTTAAGAAATATCCATTTTACTTTAAAAAACCAAGAAAATGTATCCTGTTTCACACTTAGGAAACATCAATAATCAAACCAAATTAACTGAGAAAGTTCCACAGATGAAATAGCTATTAAAAACACCAAGCATGATTTTTCTTAAATGTAGAACAAATTTCACCCATCCAAACTTTACCAACTAGCAAATAAGTTATGGAGACTCGTCCCATAAAGCCTTACTTTTCAAATCTAAGAAACACTTTTCATCCCACATACTCAAATTCTTAACAAAAACACCCCGAGATGTTGCATATCTATATATATATATAACAAATGTACAGTTCTGAATGTTGCACAGTGCATGCTTTTAGGAAAATATTTTGTTTCCACACTTTTGAGGACATTGAAAGATTCATCCATCTGGTGGATTCTGCTTGGTACATTCTGAATTTTTTCTGAATCTGACAGAATTCAGCACCTTTGAGGTGGTGTTATATGAATCGTCTCAATTACTACTCTACTCAAGAAATCCAACCTACTGACATTTTGTTTTTCTATCCCTTTATCATCTGAAAGATATTGATTGTGATGCATCCTTCAAATTCTTACTGTAAAATTAGGACTTAGCCTGTAAAATATCACAGGTCTTTACACCAGACACTCTACAGCAAACTTCAGAGCTGAACAACAGAGATTTCTTGAATTTAGGGCTCTAGAGTCACATGTTACTCACAGCTCTTAACTACATCTTATCTCAACTGATTTCCAAACTCTGAGAGAGTTCAGACCCAAGTTTGGCTTGTCACCAATTCATACTTAAAGAATAAAGAAAGTTTATGAAAATCATTGAAGATCTCTCCTTTGACTTCAATGAATTTTGAGTCAGACCTATAATCCATCAATCTCTGGTCTTCCCCCTAATCACAAAATTACCTGCAGGAATACATTTTTGCATTACAGGCCTCTGTTTAGCAGAGCACTGGCATGGCTCCACAAAGCTCACCTCAGAGATGATACAAGTTCTTACCTTTTGTCAATCCTTTTATGTTAGAAGAGAAACATTAATGAGTTCATGGCCCTCAGAGTAAGAGCTGTGACACGCACAAGACAACAGTACATTTACTTTTGGTATTGTAGACACTTTGTTAGACTGTGAGAGAGACTGGGAGTGGGAGAGGGAAAGAGTAAAAAAAACCTCCAATGGTCTGAAATACATGAAGAAATAAAATATTAACAGTGGGCTCTGAAAGTTAGTGCCTATCATGGTGGAAAAATCTAAAGGTTATGTATTTACAGGGATGAAACAAAAACATGTTCCTTTTGAATCTTTGGGTTTTGGTGTTTTCTTTGGAACCTGTGAAAAACTGGATTTGACAATCAGTCAGTCAATACAAGTGAATTGAGTTTGGCAAAAACATGCTAAATGCTTTCCTACACCTCATATGAATATGTAACTACAGTCAATTACACCACAACAGACAGGCATTATAACTTATTTTGGAGGATTTAATTCCTGTTTATCTGTGTCTCAAGACTCCTGCTTTGGGGCTGGAAAACAGTGCTCTGTTATCTTTACATGACTTGACATTTTTACAAATTTACTTTTAATTTCACCTGTTTCTTCCTGGAGTTACAGCTGCAGGCTCACAAATTGCCTGAGCCTGGAGAGATAAAAATCAAAAAATCCAACCCCAAAACAAACAACTCCCCCATCTTTGCCTCATTCTGAACTATCTCAGTTTGATAACAATGCAAATAAAGGGAGATAAATCTCTCCCATGAATAAATTTTTTCTTTTCTCTCTGTGCAAATATTGGCAGTAGTGACAGATTTTATTAAACTGTGTCTTACAAGATTCAGTGAACAAAGTGACTTGGGCATCACGGCAACTCAAGGTCTTGAGTCTTTTCATTGACTCATAAAGGCTGGAAAAGACCCTCAAGATCATTGAATCCAACTTTGGATCAAACACCATTTTATCAACCAAACTATGGCACTCACATCCAGTCATTTCTTGAAATTTTCCAGGATGATGAGCCCACCACTTCCCTTGGCAGCATGTTCCAACCCTTGACAGCCCTTTCACTACAGAAGTGGAATTAATGAGCCTGTTTTCCTCTAGGCAAGAAGGAACAGATGCGGAATCCTCTTCCTCCAGCTCCTGAAGAAATGCCAGATCCGAGCTAGGAAATGAGCTCAGTTCTGCACCAGCATGCTCCACATAAGTCCAGACACTACCCTCCTTTGTGACTTCAACCCCTGAAGTTGAAAAGCTTCATTTCAACCATAGTAGCCATTCCAGTTGTCATAAAATTCAGGGCACTGACTCATTCAGGCAGTTCCATGTGGCAACATATGGCTCTTGGTTTTGGAAAGGAAATTTTAACATTATGGCCCTCGTGAGGGAAATCAGTCTGGCAGCTGAGAGCACCATTTCCTATCATTATGGGGTTAAGGACATACTAAGTGGGTCTCATGATCTATAGAAATCTCATTAAGTGGACACAGACATAAACAGAGTAGTAATGAAATACTTTTGGTGGAAATGTGACAGCTCCAAGACACCCCATGTTTCCATGCTGATTATGATCTTGAAAAGAAACACCTGCTTGTCAAAGAAACCTCTTCCAAGAAAAGTGGAATAAAAGCAGAGAAATAATCTAGTAATGCAGTGGTTTGATTAACACAACAATCACCACCACCAGTCATTGCCCCACCTGGTATGTCAGACAAAAGCTCAAACACGGTAGGTTTATGAGTAAATGTAGACTTCCCATGATCAATTGGTTTCAGTCCTTTGGATGACATAATTTCCAACAAATAATGGGGAATTACTAAAGAGAAGCCAAGAACAATTTGACTTATAGCAGGGTATATTTTAAAATTTCCAGTGTAAAGAAATAATCCAATTCATAAGATTTCAGAATATTCCATCCTGACAGAATTAAATTCTGGAGCAGTGCTGTGTACTTGCTTGCTGCTTGCATTCCCTGTCCAAATGGAGGGTTCCCTTTCCCCAGGAGAGTCCTGGGAGGTGCAGAAATTTGGGGTAGCTGATTATATCACTACAGGGAAATGCTGTGTGGAGGAAGTACAACCAAAATCTCATTATTATCTGTGGAGCAAACAGCTCCATAGCTGCTGTTGCAGCTGAGGTTGGAGGAAGCTGCTGATGGCTGCTCTGTGTGATGCCCCAGCTCCAGGGCACAAAGCACCTTCACACAACTGCCCTTCCACACTTCCAGTCAGATCAGAGCAAGTACCAGCCCCAAACGAGAAGTGATACATCACAAAAGATGTTACAGGAGTTATTTAAAATAAACAGAGTGCCCACTTACTAGAGGACACACAAAGACAGCAAGAAATTACATTGCTTTCAGAAGGAGATGGGCAGCAAATGGCTTTCCTGTCTGTTACAAGACATAAAATATTTTTTTTTGTTTTCCTTTCTGCTGAAAACACCTTAAAACCTTGCAAATTTGTGGTGTAAAGCCACAGAGAGAATCTCAATCCCTTTCTTCCTGGGACAGCAGAGTCTGTTGGGGAGGAAATTACCAAGAAGTGGGGAAGCCAGGCCCTCATCTGTGTTCTGTGCAGTCCCAACAAAGAATCAATCTTTTGGCACCCCAGGTGATGGTCCCAGTCATAGTGACATTAAACTGTAGCACAAGCTTGTCTTTATGCAAAACTTCTGCTGGAGTGGAGATTCCAACTAGAGCCTCCTCCAGCACATGAGAACACTACTGGCTCTTCTAGAAGAGGTGAGAAAAGGAGGTCACTTGCTTTCTGTTTTTCCAGGAATTCTAATCTGGGGCCCTGAATCATCTTCCCAGTAAAGCTTTGTCAAAACTGGCATGCTCTTGGTTTTTTTTTTTTCCCTTTTTATTTTCAGTTTTAACTAATTTGGCACTCTCTAAGGAAGAAAAATCAACAGTATGTTGCTGGAAAAATTTTAAACAGCTCTTGTTACAAAGCACGGTGGTGCCAAAGCCAGGAGCAGGACCTGGGAATGGTCACAGCTCTAATCACTCAGCTGTGTGCTTTCCTACTACTCATTTGTCATAGGAAAACAGATGGTGATGATGGTGCACGGGGCCAGATTCTTACACCTCTTTAACATTTACAACTTGCATTGCAACAGCATCTTTGGGACCTCAGGAAGCCTGGGGCCCTGTTATGTTAGGCACTGTACAAACAGAGAGTAAGATACAGTCTCTGCTCTTGGGAGCTTCCTGAGAGACTAAATAGACAAGACAGATAAAGGAGGGAGAAAAAGCAGAGAAGTGATTTGCCCAAGGTCACACAGGAAGAACTCACAGAGCTCGGAGTAGGTCTCACATCACAGGTCAGTGTATTTCCACTTGTCCAAATCCTGTCTGCAAACAAACAGCTGTGACCACTAAATCACTTGCTGAGCCTCCAACAACTTCAGTGCAACTCACTGCTTCCTAACTACTCTGTGCATGTTTCCTACAAGGATACCAGGAGGAGTTCACCAGCAGGGTACAGATGGGTGTCATTGCTGCTGGACATAACCAATCCCAGGGCAGCAGCAAAATGCTGGGCAAAGGTTTTTATTCTCTTTTTTTTTTCTTTTTTTTTTTTTTTTTTTTCTATTTCACATCAGAATAGCTTTGTACAGAAAATTATATTAAAATAAACTTGACACTGATCATTGGAGAAAATTCGAGCATACCCCAAATACTGTATAAACTTATCTGGCCAAAGGCTGAGGCACCCTTTGCCTTCTTGTGTTTGCTCTTACACCAGGTTCACTCACTGAAGAGGCCAAATGCACTTTTACCCTTTCTATATCATGAAGTCATAAAAATACTCAGGAGATGCAGAAGCATGTGCACAAAGCCCCCATCTTTTAAAGGTTAAAAGGACTGTTTTACAATTAAGATATTACTTTTCATGTGGAATAACTGAGCTGCAATCTGATGTGAAGCCACAAATTGCAAACTGCAAGGATATCCATTGTATTCCATGATACATATGCTCTACTCAGGCTGACAAAAATTATTATTTTACATCAGAATTTTAGTAGAGGTCATTTAATGATTGTTTTTCCAGAACCTTATGAAAAATTACATATATTCTAATGAATTAAAGTGCAGTTCAAATGTTTCACTGTAGGCTTGCTCTGTTCCATGCTGCTCCTGCTGCAGGCAGGACTGTCAGCTGGAAGGATTTCCCTTCTGATCAATCCATCCCCTCTCATGTCTCAGGGTAAATAGGGACCTGAGGAATGATGGCACCAAAGTCTGGACTCATCCTACACAGAAGTGGAACTGGTTTAGATGCCCAGTGTGAAAAAACAAGACACAGACATGCTCACCCTCTCTCTCACCCTTCAGAGTGAGTTTGGGGTGTCTCTGCCTCAGCAAGTGAGGCAGTGCAGGTGATGATCTCTGCAGGAGAGGTGCTGGTGAGGCAGATCCATCCCTTGGGAGCTGGGTTTGCTCCACGCCAGCTCAACCCCAGACCCAAGGAGGGAATGCCACTTAGGGGCAGGAGTGTGCTCAGTGTACTCCTGCAGCATATATGCACAGTTTGATTTCATTCATAACTCTCCCATGTTCCAAGTCTGCTCTCAACAAAAACAAAGCCCTAATAAATGGGGATTGTCAGATGATTGTTTCAAAAGTGCATTCCTGCTCTGATCTAAAGCACCAAGGCAACCAGCAAGACCTACACTGCACTACAACCATTAATTTTTAAAAACCAAACAATATCAAGTAATTTAGCACTCAAATTGACAGTAGGTTTTTATTAAAAGCAGAAAGCAAACAAAATCCAAATTCTTAATATCCTTAGGAGTGTTTTCATCGCTCATTTAATTGACTTTCTCCCTGGAGCTTTTGCAATGCCACTGCAGTAAATTGTGAAGCAGGAAAGAGGATCTTCACTATAATAAAGCCTGACAAGTTAAATTCTCCTCAACTGAGCAAGCAGAAAAACTTAAACAAGATTTCAAACCACTGTATTAACCCAGGATATGACAAGAAAAAAATCCCTAGTTATGGGTACTGGTAGCACATCTTGCTGGAAAGTTTATTTCTCTGTGTCACTCTACACTGGACTGCCCATCCTAACATTCCACTCAGCATGGCAAAAGCAACAGCAAGAGTTTACAAAAGATCTTTGGCTCTCAGTTTACAGTATTTTATTTCTTCTACATTTTGCCAGTTAGTGTTGCAATCCTTGCAGTGTATTATGTTATCGCTAGACATTCCTGAATTCTTTTAAAAAAGACTACACTTGGCACTTGCTGGAAGGCAGCAAGTTCCTTCTCTTCATGTAAGGACACTGCCACACATGTAGGGCAACTGCTGCATTTCATTTCAGGCTGGGCATTCACCCTGTGCTCTACCTTGGGTGTACTTTTATAGCCTCTGGGTACCCCTAGTAATGCAGAAAATGACTGGTTGTGCATTGAACAGCTTTCCACAGAGTAAAACATTAAAGATACAGATTTTAATCTATAAATTACTAGGCAGCCAGGAGAAAAAGGGGAGGAACGACCATATTCCATAATTGCCTGCAGCCCAAAAGGCAGCTGGCATCTGAGTCCTAGCAAGAAATGTTGAGCAGATTGTGGGCGCTGGCTATGGGGGAGCATTTTCTTGCTGGCATGGAAGCTGGGTGTTGATTCAGGGCTGGCAAAAGCTTTCCTCTGCACCCACAGAAGTTAAATCCTCTATCACCTCTCAACAAGTACATTATGATGGCAGAAGGCTTTTTATATCTAGCTGATGACAAGGAAGCCTGTGAGGCTTTTTGAGGATCACAGTTAAAAAAACACAACCTGATAATGCCTTCTGTTTCTCTAAGGTGATCCTCAACTTCACTTAATCTTGTTTGGGGAGTGGCTGAGCTGTCATGGAGAGCTGGCAGGGAGCTGTGCAGAGCTCCTCAGAGTGGGAGCAGGGAGAGGATGGGTGGGCAGGATGTCAGATGGGAGGCACCGCTCACAGACCACGCCTGAATGACTCTGCTTCCATCCTGTGCCACTGAAACCAGCAAAGTGCCACTGTGGATTTCAGAATTTATGATGTGTTTCAAATTTAAGGAGGTAACAGAGAGATGGAGAAGAACCATCCTTTGTAATAAAGCATGGCAAGTCTCTCCAAGAGCAGTCACCTTGTGCTGGCTTAGAGAATACCTGGCAGACTTACATCAGAACATATAAAAAGTCACTGCAGGGTTGAATTTGATACATGCACACACAAACCATGCAGGGAGCTGTGCTTCTGTGACCACCGCTGTTGGGACCCAGTGAAACTACTTTCTGCAATGTGTGGTTAACTCAATAACCAGAAAGACAGACCTTGCAGGGGCAGAGCTGGGACCAAGAGAAAGATCAGGTAGCAAAATGCTGCCTAAAGGAACAAATTAGCCAACAGAAGATGAGATGAGTTTAAGTTTCCTCTGCTACAAGTTTAACATTTTCACCATATGTCTATGGATGCTGTAAGAAGACATTAACTGTATTTCAAAAACTCAGCATTACTTTATGATAAAAAAATCAGTAATCAGATTATTGTGATTAAAAATTGATGCTTACAGGGAAATTTAGGTATCTGTCAAATTCACCAAGGACATAGCCTTTGTGTCAATCTGCTTTGGTTGGGTTTGTGGGCTGGGGCCTGGGTGTCCCTTGTTTCAGTTTGAGATTTTGACCCACAAACCACGTGGGACCTGAATTTTCCTCATGTTGCCATGTGAATCCAGAAATCAGCCCCAGTCTGAGTGCAAGAGTTTTGCTGAGCAGCTTGGAGAACAGTCACAAAATTTTCCACACACCTGGATTGAGCTTTGAGTCTGTAACAAAGCTGAAAGCTGGCCAAGTTTCTCCTGGCTTTGTTACCAAGCTTTTTGCACAGATCTATTATTCCCTGCATCATTATTATTATTTTTTTCTTTCAGAACTGAACCATTAGGGAAAAAAAGGTTTTAAAGGGGGAGGAGAGAAGGAAAAAGTAACAAGGGTGTGTGTTTGCCTGCAAGAGGGAGACGCAGCACTGCAGCAATCGGTATCACTGCACAGCCACGAACAGGCTGAGAGCTTCAAATGTAGGACAGCTCAGGGGAAGGGAAAAAAAAAGCAAAGAAAAGGAAAAAAAAGAAGACAGCAGGAGTGCTGTTTGTCTTGGCTGGTTAGCACTCAGTCCCCACCTGCATTTGATTCTGCTCAGCCTCTGGACTCCTCCCCTCACTTTGGAGGCATGGCAATACAGGAAGGCAGGAGGGGAAGGGAGACAGAACACTTTGTACTAGCAGCCAGACCACTGTTTAACTTCTTCAGCCAAAAAACAAATATGAATATGGAAAGATTTTATGGTGAGATACATCAACAGACTGAAGCAGTTCTGAAAATCCTTCTACAGTTGCTCATTCAAGGTTTTCAACCTGCAGGCTTTCCTTGTGATTAATCCCAGTGTTTGTTTTGTAGTAGTGGTGCTAAGTATTTACCAAGTGATGTGAACTGTCAGCTCTGCCACAGAGAGTTCTGTCTGCTGGGAGTATTTTATGGCCTTCATAATTTGCACTTATATCCAGCCCCTGTTGCTTTTTCAGTTTCATTATGGTTTGAAAATGAAACCCAGAAAACAACCCCTGTGCTTGCTAGCAAATAAGCCTGGGTCCTGAGCAGTAGAAATACAGCAGCTGTGAACATTTCAAAATGCACAGAGCAAGAAAAAATTCTGTTGCAAACTATACTTCCCTTTGCATAGTAAAATTTAAATCATTCATGTATTTACTTAGAAAAATTCTTTTGTCAGACTGCTTTTGCAGATATTTTCTCTCTAAATTCAGAGCATGTTTTAGCAGCCCAGATGCCGTGCACAGGCGTTAAGCATGCTGAACCTGGCAGGATGCCCCCAAATGAGGCTGTGCTGAGCAGACAGAACAACAGGCATCTTCCTCCCTTGTGCCATCAGAGATCTCAGAAACAAAAGTTTGGGTTTTTTTTATTGGAGATGCTTCACATAAAGAGACATCAGAAGGTAAACTGCTGATAGCACCTGATGGTGCTATGGCAAGCACTTCTTGTGAACCAGAAATTCTCACAAATTGACAATAACAGCTGGAGAATAACAAGGTGCCTCTGCATCTACAGGCATCACATCAGTGAAATATCCTGATGTCTTCAAAAGCCTTGGGGGTGCTAAACTACACAGAAAACAAATTACAGCCTTTTGGAGAGCTTGAGTGAAACTGAATTGGAAATGTAAAAAGCACTATTTTAATTTTGTAAAAAAGTCACTGTAAAATCATGATACCTAAAAGCAACTGCTTAAAAACTGTTGAAAGTGAATATCTAAATAGATACTCTACTACAAATTTTTAGCTGTCCTGTGCACTATAATTATGAATTAAATTAATGAAGGGTTTTTCATTATTTTAGTCAGAAGTGAGGGAGGGAATGGCACTCTTCATCGGAAGTTGCAATGTTAAATTCTAAACATTTGGAAATGGGGAAACACAACACTAAGATAAGAGTTAAATGAAAGCAGAAAGTTAGAAACAGAGGAGGAAGCAGTAAGACCAAATCAATGTCTTTGTCCTTCCCAGCCCTTCTTCTTTTCCAGCACAGGGGAGATTGCAAACGGAGGGGTTAGAAACTACAAAAAGCCACTCCTGATCTCTGAGTTACTTCTGGGTCTCACAGAAGAGTATTGGAAAATATTGCTATATGTACATATATCTTGTTGTCCATAAGATAACAACACTGGTAAGCTGGATTTCCACCCAAATACCATGAGTTTTTTTCAATGTCATTTCAGTCCTCTGCAACAAATGATCTTTCTGCAAGTGTCAACACAGATGTGTGTTTTGGAGCCAGTCATAATTATGCTTTTTATAGTCAGTGGAGAGAAACGGGCAACTAAATTGTAGTCCACACTATTTATTTTAGATGTCTGTTTTAGGATGAAATGCATCATGCTCTAGATGTGACTTTTCTCCTGCCTCCCCTTCCCAAAAACCTTGAGTCTAGACTGGTAAGATCAGAGATCCACACTTAGAGTAAAATACCCCAGGAGTCAAGATGAGGCACTTCCCTGTGGTTGAACCCGTTGCCCTGCTGCAGGGAGTGAGATTCTGCCACTGACTTTGTTACAAAACCAGTACCACACTTATCAGTGCTCTGTCTCCATTTCAGCCACCATGCCACACCAGGCCACGTCACAGTGACCAGGCCAAGAGTCAGCAGCCTTTGGAGGCTGTGCTTTTCCATTTGGGAAGACAAGCATGTTGTCCTAACCTGGATGGGAACAAGGATGAGCTGCTAGCAATAACGACTTGCCTTGGCTAAGGTGGTGATTCCTACAGACTTGGACCCCAAAAGGAGCCAACGACAGGGGGTCAATGCCAAGGCTGAAACATCACAGGTCTCAAAAACAATAATTCAAACCCTTACATCTCAGCTCAAACTGAATAAGCTTACAGTGCTCACCCTTTTTCTTCCTCATGAAAGGAACTCTCACTGACACAACTTTCTAATATCTCCAAGAATCTGGCTCTTGGTAGTTTTTTAACTGGAGCAGATTAAACACGACAGTGAAAGACACAACTGTGGACGTTCAAAGGACATCCATTTTTGCAGCAGTTTTCCAAAAAACCACAGACTAATTTTTCCTCCAATCAAAATATCTATTCTTATTCTCCCCAAATTTCATTATCAAAGCTTTTGAAGATGGAATTGAGCATAAGAAATTTGTAAAGACTGAAGTCTAAGGAAAAACCTAAGGAGAGTTACAAGAAGAAAAAATGGCTTTCCAATGAAAAAGTTTGACACAGTATTCAGGAAAGAAAAGTTACAAGATCACAGTAACAGACTATTTTCAGTCAAAATTTCATTGCCTTTCACTCTGTTAATTATGCTTTAAATTGCCCTGGATGGTGCCAGAATCAGTCACAGAAGTAGAATAAAGGATGATAATAACACCAGTTTGGTTTTGTGGAGCCCTCCATAGCTGGGTGGCACCTAAATAAAAGCATTTAAAGTGCCAGAAGCCAATTTGAGGTTTGGTTTTGGATTCATTTACAATTTGGTTTGGCTTTCAAACAGGTCTAAGTATGATTGGGGTAGGGTATGAGAACACAGAACCCTCTTATATCTGTGAGGTGGGCAAGGCTTATGTTTCACCATCACTGATTTGTGGTTAGCCTCTTCTTTTGGCTATTAAATTTAATCAAGATTATTGAACTGCTATTTGCTCAAGGCACTGCTAGAGTCAAAGATGCTCTGCAGATGTACACATCTAGGCTTGTGCAAATGTGACTGCAGAATCAGGCCCAGAATTTGGATAGCATTTAAGTATAGAACAGAATATAGTGATATTTACTAAAATACAAGACTGGTACCTCAAGTAAGTGCTGACTGCTTCAACAAGGTGACCCAGGAGAAGTCATTCAAAATACCTTTTTAAGTCTTCCACAACAGAGTGGTTTCAGTGCACAGCTTTCTATCACAAATTTGCAGGTAATGAAGTCAGGGGGAAGTACTGACAGCTATATGAGCATTTAAGCCATATGCATTTGTAAGAGGCTTAAATACTGAAAATTAAAATTAGAATGGCATAAGAGAGTTAAGTGCTTTTGACAATGTTTTAAGCATGAATAAGATCCTTATGATTTATGAAATCCCTTAAGATGATTGGAGTATGAAAAGTGACATGATAACAACATGCCTGGTTCTAGGGTTTCTTTATGCTGGAAGCCATACATGTAGGGGCACATACCAACTTTCTAAAAACATAACTAGGTCGGGTTACACAATTCTCAGAAGAAGAGAGGAGGTAACTATTTTTATTGTATTTAGATCTGCTTTGATTGTCTTTGTGCTGCATCTTCTTCCATCTTGCTACTTAAACTGAGAAGAACTCCAAGAGGCTTTTGAGCACAAAGAAAAGAGTTTGGCAGAACCTGAACCTTGATACTTTTTTTGTTTCAAAATACATGTGTAGAAATACGTGTGAGAGTGCATAGTTTTTATGTTTTAACACATACACACACACAACTTATTGAATGCTCATGGTCTCAAGTTTCCCAGATACCTTTTTTCTAAATATCTTAAGAACAAGCAGCATTGAAACCAAGTTTCAAAGAAGGATCCTAGAATTTATTAAAGGAGAGAGAATGCATCTGTGATAGGAGAATAGGAGAAGTTGACTTGTTCAGCCTCATAAAGGAAAGGCAAAGAAAAGACATCATGGCCCCGTGTAACTGTGACCACAGAGTGTAAGATCAAATTGCAATAAACTGGTCATGAATAAATGTAGCTAAAGTTAGAAAAAGGTTTTTAGCTGTCTGAAGAGTGAAATTCTGTAAGCTGCTTACACACGAGGCTCATGGTGACAAGTTGCCTAAACGACTTTCAGATGGATTTTGAGGGGATTAGGGAAGGGAATGATTAATTTATAGAGAGAAATTCCCAGAAAGTGTGTTCTGATGCAGATCTGTAGGCATCCAGAGTATGGGTACATATAAGTGACTTTGAAAGGGGACTCAGTATCTCTGTTTGTAGTGTAGTTATACCAAATTAACCTCAAACTTTCACACCTTGTGAAGAATTAATTACCCTGCTGCCCTTGTTTCTGGTATTTTCCTCCCTCTGCTGCACAACTGGATACTACAATAAGATGCAGGCACACTCATGCTTCAAGGCATCACATTCTCTTCAGCATCTAGTTGGCACATCCCACTGGCACTCAATGGAACAGCACACGTTTTTCCTTCAGGTCATACTGGCAGGTACTTTACTGGGTTTCCCTGTTTCCTCAGGAGCAATGGTTATTAGTCAGCTTTTTTTCCCACCTGGGAGCTGTATTTTGCACACAATCTCGTTTTGCAATACCCTTGATCTCTCCTGTTATACTCCTATGGCACATTATAGCATGACTTCTGACCTTCCACTATAAATATGTATTTTTGAAGGCTAAGAAGTAGTGTTTTGCGTGCTGTGATTGCAGGAATGAAAGATCTGTGCACTTCTGAGCTGGGCATTTGTCTCATGGTTGCAGCTGTGGGAGATCACTCTGAAAGGCAGAAGGTGATTCTTTCTAACCTGATGATCCTGAATACAATTTACTATACAAGGCTCATGAGCATAGGAACTGGAAAAAAACTCAGCAGACAAGTTCTTTTCGGCTTGGGTAGCATTTGGTAATTGCATTTGAGAAAACAGTTGAGAACAGGTTTAGCATGGATTCATCTGAATTAAGTAGAACATTCAGTTCCTTCCTCACTTTGGCCTCTTGGAGGGCAATTTTCATCCCAGACATTTCAGAGCCTCAGTTTTGAAATTCATATAAAGAGAGATAAAACAGACAGCTATCTGGCAGGCAAGAAATACAAGTGGAACAGTGATAGGAAGTAGAAGAGAGAGAGAGAAGTCTGGTTTGGGAAGAGAAGAAATGAGGTTGGGACTGCAGTACCCTAAGGAGTGGAAAAGCCAGGAGGGGCCTGGCACTCTGTGACCTAACTCTAATACAGAAATACCCTTTCTGAATATTCAAAGAAACAGAGAAGCTGCAACTAGTTATATTCAGAGATATGCTTTGAAACAGGTATGTTCATTTTAGTGTTAGAAGAAAGCAACAGAGACATTTTCCTACCAAGACATGAAAACCTACTCAAAGCAAAGATCATAACTCAGAACTTTTTCTCTCAATCATATTTGCTCCTCTAGTGGACACTGTTTAATGAGAACAGATGCAAAGTAAATACTAAAAACACCCCCACCTTTTCTATTTTTTTTTTTTTTAAGAGGCAAGACCCATAAACATCTGTGTTCCAGGAAAGTATCCCTCTTGAACAATTTCTGCAGCACACATTTATGTTTCTTGGGATGAGAACTTGCTGAAGCTCTAGGTAGGCACTATGGGAGTTTTCCACGGTCATTGCCATCAATAAACCATCCATGGAGCTGCCACAAATACAACAGTGCCTTCTGCCTTCAGAGCACCACCTTGCCATCCTTGTCTTTGTTGAGGGGAATTGGATTGTGTACAATGCTCAATCCATTCTCTGTGCTTCCCTTTCTAATTTAAAACCCAGCATAATGACCACCTAACTGCATCATGGGAAGAAATGGGTAGAATTTATTAACGGGGAAAGAAAAATGAAAAAAAAAAAAGCTTGCAGCTTCCTCAGGTATTAGGGTGGATGCTAACTTGGGTACAGCTTTTTAATGACTGAATAAATGGCAGTAATGAGGCAGTTCCAAGGTTTATCAGATGACTGCATTCATTTGCTCTAAATATCATATTTAGTGATTTGTGCTGATTCGTCAGTTTGTGGGATTAGTTACAGTTCATTGTAAGTTCTAACTGTATTTCCATGTATTGTGTTAAGACCTGATTCAAGAGTAGTTTTATTTGATAAAAACCAGATGTTCTTAAAAGAGACTCTCTCCTTCACAGTACAAAACATTATTCTTAGCAATTGTATGTACCTTACAAAATTAATAAGCACAGCATCTCCCTGCGTGACATATGACATTATTATATTTTTCCCTGTTGAGGGACTTTTAAGCCGTTGGGGTCATGACCTCTGTGCCTTATGAGAAATGGAAAAGCACATGGTTCCAATTTTATCTTCAACCCTGCCCTGCTGCTGACATGTATGTTTACAATACGGTTCATCTGTTGACCCTTCACTCACATTTAAAATATTAGCTAACATTTTTTGGTCCCAATCTCAACGGTGCATGGCGATTAGCTTTTAAGACCAGTTGTTTTCTTTATTGCCTTTTGACATGCACATCTTATCCAAAAGCCCTTGACTGTTTTTCTAATTTGAAAACAGCACCAGCCACAAAACCAACTCTGGTTTGTGTGGATGCTCCCGCTCTCGTTGTGACGCCGAGCACTTCAGATCTTTAAATACACAATATTGCCGCACTTGCAGAGGGGATGGGAAACATCCTGCACTGGCCTGGGATGTCCCTGAGGAGCTGCCTGGCTCTAACCCCACTCTTGGCTGCCCTTCAGCCCTGGCTGGGGTGGGTCAGGGTGAGCTCAGCCTGAGGAGTCTCCTGGGGGACACGGTCTGTCCCCCAAATTCCCCTGCACGAGACTCCCTGGAGACAGCAGCTGGATCATGCTACAGGAGAGTCAAGAAGAAAACTCTTCCAGAGAAACCAGCCCTTTTCCCAGTCAGGGCTGGGTGCTGAAAGAACACACTTTCACTTTTCAGCATGGGGAGAAAGAAACAGCACTCAGCTAAGATTGACTTTTTAAAAGGGAGGGGCTAAAAACTGAGAAAGCTGCTTATTCTCCACTCCATTTTCCCTTACATCAAAAGAAAGGTGAATGAAAAAGGAAAGAAGCGGGGGAGGAGCTATCTCATTTCAATTTCTTCTTAATAAACGGCAAAATTTGAACCAGAAAAATAAGAGATATTTTCTTTCTAAGTTAAAATGACAGATAATTTAGAAAGATACCTTTAGCACTTGAATTTCTTCAAATTTTCCCCCTTTGTTTTAAATGATATTTTTAAATTTAATCAACATAAAATGTGTTCTGATAGCATGACTGTGAAAATGCTATCAGAAAAGAAAAAGGACCACTTTCATTATACAAAAGAAAATTACTCAGCTGGTTATTTTCACCATACCGTATTAAATGATACCTTATTAAGTGAGCTCCTGTAAATGGATGCCTTAGATCAAACTGCATAATAGGCCATCACATTCATCGTTTGCACAAGTTCAAAATATTTTCATAATTCTAAAGCTTGGCACTCTCAATTTTCCTATAATCCACTGTCCCAGTAGATATTTTCAATGTGCTTATTGATGTATTTGGCTTCCCATAAAAATTCCGTAAATAACTCCCAGACCTGAAATGTACTAAGCTTATGCTGCTAAAGAGACCTTCAGAAGTGTTAATGCTTTCTTTTCAGGGAGTGAGAGCAGGGTCTCTTTTCAGTGGTTGTTATGGGAAGGTATTTCAGAGACAACCAGGCAGATTCAGGGTCACTGTTTCTTGGAGGAAGGGATATGGATATCACAGGCTCTGAAAACAACTATTTCCTTTGGGTTTCAACCATCATATATGTCCTCAAAAACCTTGAGAAGGGGTGAATAATGACAGAGAGAAAAAAGCTTCTGACATCTGTAGGCTAGAGCCATTGCTTTGAACTGTGCAAAGAGCTGGCAGAGAAAGCCGAAGTGAGATGCTGTCCTTCCCCTAACGAGCACAGAAGTACACCTCGACACCACAGAGACCCTGCTGTGTACAGCTATAAGCTCATGATAACTGCAGAGGGATTTCCTATTCTCTGTGTTCGGGTAATCCCATGCACTCCCAGGTAATTTGGCTACACACAAATACAAATATCCACATGTATATTTGTTTAAGAGCAAACTGATGTATTCCCAAGCTATCCTCTAAGAGTCTAGACCATAAATAACCTTGTTTAAGTGTTGAAGTCTTTGCTGTTCACAGGGAGTTGATACTAGCTGGAGAACGAGACCCTAAAATTGTATTACTTCATCACTCCTTCAATTCCTTTAATCATCTTTTTCTTTTTTTTTCTTTTTTATTTTTTTCCTTTTCCTTGATGGCTCAAGTTGCCAGAACAGCAGATATTGGCCAAGAGACTTGGCAACCCCGTGTGTCAGGAGCTGATGCCAATGGCAGTTGGGGGAACAGCACTGGTGTTCAGCATAATTGGCTTTTTTCCTCTGGGTAATGAAGACATCATACTGCTTCTGCCCTCCCATCCCTATAACCTCTGATCCGGGATGTGGAGTCTCTGGGAATGAAACATGGAGCCTCTCAGTGCTGCATAAAATCAGTGAAAGCCAGTGCCACCAGGGAAGCTGCTCCTTGCCATGTTGGCAATTCACTGATCGCCTCCATTATCACACAGGGCAGACAGATGGAGGCAGCGCTCCCGAGTCGGCTGCAAACTGTGCTCCATTTCCACATACAGCTAGTTCTGAAAGCTTCTAACACAGCCCATCTTCACTTATTTGCATCTTTGACTCATGCAGGATTTAAAAGTGTATCATCAGCACTGTCTGGATCTGTGCCAGTTAGGCAGGACAAAGCTGCGCTTTCCCTTTCAGCAGTTGTGTGCAAGACATGTTTTGAAGGGGAAAAAAAAAAAAATCTATAAATTCACCACCTCAAAATTATGCTGTAGCTTATTAATATGTAATTTTAGGAGGTTGGATTTCCTGCCTTCCACTCCACCAATACACAGCAGTGCAAGTGGAATACTTAAAGCTTTCTTAATCCCTGCTTGCCCACAATTCTTGTAGCCTTGAGACAAAGAAGAGCAGAGAGATTTGTTTCACAACACTATCAATACTGGTCAAATTATTGAAACATGGCCATACAATTACTCCTTACATCCCTAAAAAAAGGCTCAGCAGCAGTAAGCCATAGTGATCAAATAGCAAAGCCTTTGTTTTTGTACCTTTTCCATGATTTCTGACCTCATTGTGGAAATACTCATATTTTATCAATAAAGAAAAAGACAGTAACTTTTTCCAATGTAACAACTTTTGTAACATGACAATGAATGACTTAGTACAAGAAAATCTGTTGTCTCATCATCAGTTTTCTGCTATTCGCTTTCCACTCCACTCCCTTAAACCATAACTTAATTCTCCAACCTGAGCAAGACCACTGAAATATATTTGACGATCCAAATCAATTAAACATTTATCAATTATTTCTGATTCCTCTGACATACATGGCATCATCACCATTACTTCAGCTCTTCCTCTGACCTGCTCCAGCTCCATGCCTGATTTTCTCTTTCCCCATGCCCGATTTTCAACTGATCTTGTATCTAGAAAAGGACTCTCCCTTTACTTTATTTTGTAAAAAGTTAGTGAGAAGAGGGCTGGGCCTTGAGGTACTACCATAACTCAAATATTATGATTACTATTAATAACAACAAGAGCAACAAGAATAGGCATATATGTCACATTAATATTAGAAGTGCTGTGTTGACAGCTTCACTTATGCAGAGGTAAACACTGATGTTTAAAACCATAAAAAGCAAGGGAATGTCAAAGTGTACGCTGACTTAAAAGAAGCTTTAATGTTACAGCATTGTGCAAGACATAACAAGAAATGCTTCAGATACTGCATGCATACATTTATGCACACTTGTACTTCATCCATTTTTGTGTGAATGACTTTCACACAAATCCTTTGCTGAAGTTCAGAAAACCATTGAGTTTTCTGTTTACTCAGATAAAACAGTTAGAAAACAATAACTGCACTGAGGGTGACTTCAGCAGGGAAAGGAGCTCTACAAAGCAAAAAAGCACTTTCAAATTCTAACTGCAGCAGATGTTGTTTTGGTCATTTCTAGCTGGCTGTGAAGTTAGAGCCTCAGAACTGTGGTTTCATGTGTGGTTCAAGTATTGGCTGCATTTATGCTGAGAGGAAAAAAAAAAAGGATTGTTGCATGCAGGATCTGGCATGCATTGTTTAAAAAAACCCCACCAAAACAAAACCCCAAACCGTGTCTGTCTTCAATTATTTTCCATTACAGCATTGTCTGCATGTAATTGCTCCATGTTTTCCATTACGGAGTGCCAAATAAATGAGCATGTTAGAGTATAGGATGTACAAATTCCTGTGGTGATGCTGCCCTGTATCAGTAAGTAAGATGAAACACAATCCCCCTTGACCTGAGTGACATTTTCATACAATTAATCTGTGTTTTTCAAGTGTCCAGCATTATTTACCATATCTTCCATCAACAGCTGAGACTGGGGACTCAGAGAACATCCAGGCAATGCAAACTTATACAGTGCCTTCAAAGAGGTCTGAACTAAGGCTAAATGGTCAAATGCTTTGTAAATGGGTTGTTGCCAGAATATGCAAAAAGGATTTTGGGGTTTGTCCTTTTGGTCTTGTTTCTAAAATTTGAGAGGGCTGCACATCACAGAGTATCTTTTGCGCATGTAAGGAAAGCACTTTCACAGGTTTCCACAAAGATGAGGTCCCACATGGTAATTTGGTTGCTCCCCAAAACCATCCCTTTTTATCATTAGTCTTTCTGCAAAGGGCTTTGTCTGCTTCCATATCCTGGCTATGTGCATCAGACTCATTAGGCTGGGGACAAGAAGACCCCCAGGAGCTGGTACCTGGGGATCCTGAGCAGCCTCCCATCTGAGCAGGCTTTGGGCATCCCTTCCCAGGAGCAGAAGGCATGCAGGAGCAGTGCACACCAGGAAGCAGATAATACCAAACAAGATGCAGGGTCATTTCTAAGATGTAAGAGCTCAGGAGGCACATTGTGATTTGCCAGCTTATGCCAGGTAATGTCCTGCACAGAGCTGGTCCTGGGCTCAGCTCAGCTACAGTGAATGTTTGTCCTTTTGCATCAATACTTATCAACACCTTTAATCAGAAAAGAGTAGTACAGTATTCCCCAGAATAATTCCATTGTACAGCAGGAGTTAATATAACTGGTCTATAACACACATGTGGCTACTTCTGCCAGGGGGTCTCAGTGAGCAAATTGGTCAGGTTTGGCAGTTCATAAATAAGCTGTAATTATCCACTGGAAACAGCATGGCTACACCTTAACTACAACACAGCATTACCATTCCCTTATTAGTCTGACCAAGCTCAGAGAGATGTACATCTAAAGAGAAAAAATCCATGATCTTCTCATTGCTAAGCCGTGCTACTGCCTCCTTTCCCTTTTCCTCACCAGTGCACTGCCCCCACCCCAGCAGTGTAGCTGTAAACTCCAGACTGCACACTCTTGGGTATAGCCAGCTGTGCTGCTAGAGGGGAAATCTGAGCACATGCACACTCCAAAATGAAACTCAAATAACAGCAGAGAAAACAAAACAAAGCTGCTTGTGTAAGGGAAGACAGAGTCACACTCTTTCACATTAATGAGGGAATGATGCCCAAGTGGAGACTGACACTCCGTCACAGGAACATCTGCAGAAGAAGTTTGGAAAAGGTCAAGAAGTTATGATTTGCAATGGAAAAATACTCAACTGCTATCTGAGCTATTCCTAATTGAACTTGACAGAAGACGTGTGCACTGACACTGCGAGGATATTCAGAAACTGAAGCTGGATCAGCTTCCTAATGGAGCAAGAGAGAAATATATCAACTGTTAAAGAGGCTGAACTTTCACTGGAATGGTTGTTTTTTAAAAACCAACTTGATGAGATGAGGAACAAAAGCAATTACAGCACACATTGAACAGAATATATTTTAAGGACAGCTGCTAGCTCTTACTCATTTTGAGGGGAAAAATCACTTATTTTGAGGGGACAAAACCAAAATTACAAATGGAGTTTTTAACCTAGTTAATGATTGTAGCTGAGTATTTGGTTAATAAAAGCAATTGATTTTTTTTGTTCAGACAACATCCAAAAAATAAGTGAGTAGTCTGAAAGCAAAAAGTCCTTGTGCTAGGAGAGGAGACTTTTTCTGTTACCAGTACAGCAGCTTTCTGTATGCTGTGGGCTTCTTCAGGCAGGGTAAGTGCCTTCTATGCCTTTGAGTAACTCCTAATGGGCTCCTGATGCTGACTGGATCAAGGAAAAAAGAAACTACACAGCCTCCCATCCTCCCTTCATTAAAAAACTTAAAAAAATATATATATGTATATGAATGTATTGGAGTACAAGCATCTACTTCAAAAACACACCCTGCAAATGGAACCAAGCCCTATTCTCCTGCCCATTCCACATACAGCTTGCATCTAGTTAGCAGCTAATACCACATTCCTTAAATATTTTCCTTTCCAGAAAGAAGACACCTCCAGCATCAACTTTCTTTAGCCCATACCATAGTGAAGTAGCCTTTCCCAGAGCCTTTAATTCTACCTCAAATACTGTATTCTGTGAGCAGTCTTTCCCACTAGAGAGGAAAACTACTGGTACTGCTCAGCATGTTGGGATGCATGCCAAGTGCTTGGTAGCTGTGGGCCTTTGGTGGTAGGTGCTTACACCTGCACAGACTTGTCATAATTTATTCTGAGAAAGGGGTAAGAGTAAAACCCTGGTCTCACTGAAGTTAAAGGAATTTTTTTCTTTAAGTTAATTTATTTACATTTGGATCTCCTAGTCACAAAATGGGAGTAAGAGAAATCAAAGGGTGGAAGTGTGACTGACACATTTTGCTGAACAGCACACACAAATGAGTCTGACTGAAATGCAGAAGTGATTCCACAAGCAACATTCCCTGACATGTGTGAGCTCAAACCTGACCCATCAGAATATGGGATTGGAAAACAAAAAGTTAAGGAACTATACAATCCATAGTGACCTAAAGAAGAGTTAGAATAAAAGTTTCCCCAAGTTTCCCACAGTAGGTGGGAAAGAAGGGAAGTAAAACATGCACTTCCTTTTACCCTTAGCTCTACCAATGCCTTCCCGTGTCTTTTCTGCATGTAGGAACTGCATGTGTGACTGGGAAGTAGTAATTTTCTAATGCATGCCTTTTCAGCAGCTGTTAGGACATCTGGATAGAAACCCATCTGGTGCTTAGCATAGCAAACACCACCATAAACTTTCAGAGTCCCCTTCCTTTTGCACAGTTACATGAACATGCAGCAACAGTGGAGCTCAGAAATAAGTTTTTCTTCCAGAATGGGAGGTGGGGAGCCGTGAAAAGAAGGAAGATTTTTCAACATGGAGCTTCAGAAAAAGTCTCCCTTCAAAGTCTCAGGGATAAACTTTTGACTCCCCAAAGACAGCAGCATCTCCAAAGAACTGTAGAGAGTTTGATTTCATCCCATCCCATCCCAACCCATCCCGGGTATTTTTCCGTTAGGGTTTGCACAGAGCCCGCAAATTTAGGGAAGCGCCAGCTCTGAGTCTCTCAAGTTCTGGTTCTGTTTTCAGTAGTTATATATACTGTGCTCTGTGTTGAATTAAAACTACAATAAAAGTCCTCTCACTTGTTACTGTATTTGTGTAACGCTCAAATTAGATGGGAAGAGTTATTTGAAACTAATCCAATGCACATCCAAAACCACATCAGGTTTTAATATAGCAAATATCTACTAACACACTGCATGGTCAAGTGGGGAAATTCTGCCAGATCTGTGTTGCTCAATGTCAAAGACAGGCAGAAATGGCACTTCTGACTCAGCAACTCCCCCATAGCCCACGACAACAACAAGAACTCATTAAAAAAAAGCATGAAAATCTTCTTGGTAGGATGATAGCTTAACATGATTTTGTACTTCAAACAGTCATTTGCTGTCTTTGCATTCCCCAAGGAAATCCCTGGCACCTGAGAAGTGAGATGTTGGGAGATTGCTGGGCTACACAAGAGCTACAGATGTGTGTCACTAGAAAAAGGAGGATCCTGTTTCAGGTTCCTGATATGCAGAGTAGTTTTTAGGCTTCTTGAAATATTTTGGCACTTCATCTTCTGTGTATGTGTAGCCCAGCCTACATAATTTGTATGATGTGCAGAGTACCATGTAACTGGTTGCTACAAGAGATGCTCCTAACACAGGATCTGTAAATCAATTTACTATTTTAAGCTACAAAAAGATTTCCTACTTTTCCCCAAGTCCAATGTTGGTTGCCTCGTGTACACACAAAGGATTTGCTCTGCACTCAGAGAAGTCAGGTATGCAGTGTTAAAAATTTATCCTTCATATTTACATTATGTCTATTACAACAGTTTTTGGTGTTTCAGTTGATACTAACTAAATTACCTTTCCTTTTTCATCATTCATGAGGAAGTGGAATGGCAAATCTACCTTGATCCTAAAGGCATGGCTATGTGAGTTGCAAGGTAAAACAACCTCAAAAAGGAGTTCTTCCATGAAAATTGCTGCTCATTGGGCCAAAGGGCATGGCATTGGGTGGGTCCATTGCATCCCCTAACATGCACCAGCCTCTGGGAAAATGGAATAATATAATGGACTGCTAAAGACCACACTGAGAGCAATGGGTGTGGGACATTCAAACTTGGGCAACACATGTAAGGAAAGCCACCTGCTCAGTCCACACTAGGGGATCTGCCAGTTGGGCTGGCCATGCCTAATCCAATTTATTGCATACTAAAGAAAGGGATAAGCATTAAAAATAAATACTGCACATTTAAAAAGTGCTGGAGAAGACAGGCTAGCCTGTCAAGCAAACCCATTCGTGGAATTGCTTTTGTTCAGGGACCTGGAGGCACATCATGGGTGATGCGGGATGATGAGAAAATCTGATCTGTTCCTCCAGGGGATTTGATTCTGGGTGAGAATAGCCAATGATTTGAATTGTATAATGCTAATTCTATATGATAGTATATTTAATCCCTACTATGGTTGCTATATGCAGCATCAACAGCATTACAGTAACAATTGCCCACATTAATGAAGAATGAAATTCGAAGAAACTCTGGCAATAATAGAATGGTGATGGAACCAGAACTGGCTTCAGTGTGCAAGGATCCAACACCACAGACCATTTATCCTGCCCTTTGGACTGCAATGACAGATGGATCCCAAAATCATTGGCTAAATAAACGCAACAAAAATTTTAAAGGGCTGACCCATAGACAAAGGGAATGATGCCTGTGTGAATATATCCAAAGATAGGAAAGGATGCATTGGAAAGTGTGGGGCCTGGGCATGACATAAATGGTATAGAACAAAGGATGGGTGCTTTGCTGGTTTCAGTTCAGATAGAGTTAATTTTTTCCCTAGTAGCTACTATAGTGCTGTGTTTGGGATTTAGGAGGAGAATAATGTTGACACACTAATGTTTTAGTTGTTGCTAAGCAGTGTTTACACTAAGTCAAACACTTTTCAGCTTTCCGCACCACTCCACCAGCATAAGAAGCTGAGAGAAGACACAGCCAGGACAGCTGGCCCAAGTGGCCAAAGGGATATTCCATACCATAGAATGCACACCCAGTAAATAAACTGGGAGAAGTTGTTTGGGAGGAGCCAATCACTGCTTGGGAACTGGCTGGACAGCAGTCGGCAGGTGGTGAGCAACTGCACTGTGCATCACTTATCTCTTTCTCAGCTCATGGATTTCACCTTTCCCCCACCCCCCACAGTGCTCTCCCCATCCTACTGGGGTTAGGGGGTGAGTGAATGAATGGAATTTGAGGGGGGCATGTTCAGAGTCCCAAATAGCTGGTTGCTACAAGGGGTGCTTCTAACACAAGATCTGTTAATCTGGTTTTGAGTTCAGCTGTATTAAACTACTGACTATTTTAACCTACAAAACATTTGCTACTTTTTTCAAGAGCAATGTGGACTGCCTTGTGTACACAAACTGGATTTGCACTGCACTCACAGAAGTCAAGTATGTGATTAAAAAAAAGCCTTTATATTTACATAGTATTAACAGTTTTTGATGTTCAGATTGATACTAAATTACCTTTCATTAACAAGCTGTTCACTGCAAGCAGAAAAGAACAGAAATACCAATTGCAGTGGGAAGTTACAGATGATTTGGGGAAAGTCCATAAAGTTTAAAATTGAAACTGAGCTGCAAAAATTAGGAAAATACATGAAATGAGCTTTGGTTCAACCAGAAGATTGATAAAGACTGAGGGGTGTTTGTATTGGCAATTATGAGTTGAGGATTTCTGTGGACTGGTACACTTGTAAAGTTGGATCAGAACTTCAGTAAATTACTGACATACATAAATACACATACATACATATACATATTCTGTCTTAACAGTAACATCTCCAACCTGAACAAGCCTTTTTGGCAGATCAAGACTGGGAGGGTTTTGTTTTTAGAAAGACAGAATTAAAACAAGGGCTGCCCTGGACTACATTCTGCCCTGAAGCTCTGACTGAATTTTTTTCTCATGTTATATAGTTTATCAGGCTCTTAAGCATGGAATAGTTTGCTAAATTAGCAGCTCAAACAGAATAGATTGCATTAAATGTTGTGGGTCAAGGGAAAATTAATTCCAAAGTTTTAAACTCCCAAGCCCAAATCCTGCACTTACATTACTGTGGATTTACGCCAGTGTAAATGAGAGAAGAATTTGGCCCCTGACCTTCTCCAAGCAGGTCATTATAGTTGAAATAGTAACTGATCTTAGAAAAACATTTTTGCTGCGAGGTATTTATTTCTGTATAAAGGTTTATGGAACATCATATTCTTTGCCCTTTAAGACTGATACTCACATATGTAAACATCACTGGGCCATAGCTTAATCCAGCCTCCCTAAATCTGGCTAAAACAATGGAAATATCTTCTGAAACCATTGTGGGCTATATCCAATATAGTTAAAAACATCTGACTGCAACCGCAAATATGCTGGTATTTGGTTGTGCTATAAAAACATTTTTATGTCAAATACAACTGGGACTAATACAGTAAACTACAAGTATGGTTAACCCTTGGAATGAACCACATTTAGACACTTGAAAGTTAAGGTAGTCTGCACTGATTGCATTTTCCTATGAAGAGCATAAAATGAATGTAGGGCATAAAACCCTAATTACTAGTATTAATAGAGTAATTGGCACTTCCACAGCACCTTCCATGCTATACTATAAACACACCAGCAATGTGATCAACTCTGCAGCTACTAGCTCTCCTGAGTGCTCCAGATAAAACTGAGCCCAAATGCTGCTTGTTAAGTGAATAAACCTGTGCCCCCTTTCCCCTCCACTCCTACAAGTGCTCAAGTGCACACACACACACAGGGAACCATTTCAGTGCTCACCAAAACCAGAGGGCTCTAACCAGTGCTTTGAAAAGCACCAAGGAGGACAGAAAGGGAAAGCTGAGTTAGGTGGGGCTGCAAGGGGAGTGTTTAGATGGCACAGAATGTTATTACTCAGAAAGGCAGGTTGGACACTTGATTACTACAAAAAAACCCAAAACCCCAAAAGCATTTAAATAGAAGTAATTGAGAATTTTTGCTGAGAAAAATGTTTTCCAAATAAATGGTGTTCCAGGATCAGACAGAATAGCACTGAGTATAGTACAAAGCCTTAGGTTTGCTGCCTGGGTCTTGTGACAGAGCTGTTCAGTCCACCAGCTGTTCAACACACAAATAATGGAAATGTTTGTGGTGCATGTGTAAAATGTATTTGTAAGATAATGTATATCTTTAAATAAAACTGGTATTTGAAGAGTTAAACTCATATAAATGTGTAATGCTGTTCAATACACAAAAAATGGAAATGTTTGTGGTGCGTGTGTAAAATGTACTTGCAAAATAATGTATATATTTAAATAAAAATGGTATCTGAAGAGTCAAGCTCATATAAATGTGTAATGTAAAATAACAAGAGATGGTCAGGAACCCATGTACCCATTGCAAGAGCTGCAAATTCTACATCTCATGAAAAACCTTTTGGACAGAGGCTGCTAACAAGTCTTGCTATGGTGATGAAGAAGACACTACCCCTAACTGCCCCCCTCTGGTGACACTGATGGACTTAGAGCTAAATAGGCAGAAGGGAGCACTGTGCCACTCCAGGGACATTTGCCTGTCAGTACAGGCACCATGGCTCAAAGCACTGATCTTTCTTCAGGGCAGATTCTCAAATACTTGATTAAGCGTGGCTTCCACGCTTGCACCATGTCACTGCCTTGGAAATCTATATTTGTTCTGTATTAGATTAATAAAATATTTATTGTGTACAAGACATTTGTTTCGTTTTCTGTGCCATTCCTAATTCTTCTCCACACAGCATCTGGTGGATGAATGAAAGCTTTCAGCCATAGGGACTCCTTATCTCTTCCCTGACTGGTAACAGCTAATGCAGTGCACACCTGGTATACAGCAAGAAGGTTTCCCTCTGTATGCATTGCTTCTCATTTACTGACACTGAATTTCACCTGCCATTCAGTGTCATGCACATAACTAATTTTAAATGCCATTAGCTAAAATAATCTTAGATCGCTGGCAAATGCTGTCATCTCCCCGTTGTGCAGACCACTCATGAATATGTTGAACAGTTCAAGCTCCAGGCCCGATCCCTGTGGGAGTACACCATTACCTTCCTAGCCATTTACTCACAGCCACTGCTTCCCATCTTTCAAATCCATGGGGGATCCATGAGACTATTCTGAGAGGGTTTAAGAGTCCTTTAGCAGGGAACTTGTCAAGCCCCTCTGGCAGTCCGTACCCAGCATTTCAAATAGGTCACTCTTGTCCATGTGAGTGGTGGCTCCGTTATGTCCAATAATTACACTATTCCCTGACTGGGAAGTCATTAAAATATTTTTTCCTACTATAATATAAATGTCAGTTTTACACTTCTAAAATAAATAAACAGGGCTGCTATGGATTTCAGCAGTAGTCATTTTACAGTTATGTGTAGGAACAGTGCAAATAAGATAACCTTCTCCAGCTGCTGGATAATCCAAACCTGCCTAGTTTCCTTGACCTTCACTAGGAAGTCATTGTCAACTTATTTCAATTAATTTACAAATATTAGTGCCATCTGTTTTTGTAGGAAGCAGCCAGTGTTTTTTATTTGTACATTCACTGCAAATCTCTTTATCCTCACAGTCTAATTGCTTGCATAATTTTAATAAGACCGTATATATGTCGCTGAATACACGAAATACTTACAGCAGGTCATCCAAGCAGGCACAAAAGCAGGCTCCTCACTTGACTGCTATCCACATCCAGCCACACACCAAATCTCACTTTCTCACACGTCTGCCTGTGAGGACTGTGGACAACATCCAAACTTGGACCTGATCCTACTCTATTCAATTCAAGAACAGTGTTTTCAGCAGTACTACAGAAGTATAAATGTAGTACTGTGAAACTTTTCAGCTGCTCAGCTGAACTCTTAGCACCTTTCACAGCTTAGCCAACATCTTAACAGTCACGCAATGAACCCGTATGCTAATACTTCAAATTGCCATATCTGAAAAGATTAAAAGCAAACACAGGTAACTGTTACTTAGCTTAGCTCAACACTCAGCCTTTTCCTTCCACAACTTTGTGACTACATGGTAAGCACTGAGCTCCTGTCTTAGATTGATGATCAGTATCCACCATAGCAAGATAACAAATGACATCCCTTAATGTACTTCATCATTAAGCATCCTTTTAAAAGGAGCTGCCAGCGTTGTTAAACTTTCCAACTCTTTGATACTAGATTGGTTGGTCCTTATTTTCCAGTAGAACAGACCCAGTGAAAATATTCTGTTATCAGTTCACATTTTTGTTTATCAAGTACTTCAACTGCATTTTGTTAGTCAAGCATACGAACCTCTGATTTAATACACAATATTGAAGAGCTAAAGTTGTCCTCTGCAAAATGAACAACAAAGTTTTAATAGTTTATTACAGTGATGCATTTACTTGCTTCATGTTTTGATTTGAGTACTTAAACTCGTATTTATATATTCCAGTATAGAAAAGCTTCATGAATTACGTAAGAAAGCATAAATGTGTATTTTACTTTTGGATATCAATGAAATAGGGAAGCAGCCTTAATCATGTAACTCCTCTGATCTTCATAATTGAGACCATCCCATTTGTACTGTATCTCATATGTAACTGATGAAAGAAAATGTGTGGGAGTAAATGTGTGGGAGGTGAATTTATTTGTTTTTCAGAGCTACAACAGCAGCTGGTCAGCAGGTTCAGTCCAGTCTCCTCCAGTCAAAGTAGCTCAGGACCAGTCAGATTGAGATCTTTTATTAGGAGAGGTTTGGGAGGAAATGCAAATTGTTATTCAAAAGCAGACAGCTGGAGGGCAGGAAAAGTGGGGAGCAGTCTTGAACCATTAATATCTACTTGCTAGTCTGATTAGTTTACCAATGAGAAAAGAGTGGGACGCTGTGTCTCTTACTCCTTACCCACATATATTTTAGTAGGGTATTTATACACACCCTACTGTACCTAGATATGTTTTAAGAAAGGGGCAAATTACACCAAAATAAAATTCCTGCCAAGTTCTGATGAGAAATCCTCCCCCTTCCTGCTCCTCTTCCTTCCCTCAAATGGCCACTGCCAGCAGGTTAGTGCTGAGCAACAGCTGAGAGGCAGACAAAGAGAGCTCAAAAAGAGCTCAGAGTAACAGCAGTCAGGCACTCAGACACAGAAGTCACCCCCACAATAAATATCCTCCTTCCAGAGAAGAAATTAGGAAGATGAGTTATCCCAGCTGAGCTCATGTACATGGAGGACACCACCACATATCTGTAGGAAAGGAAAGAGCATAGCAAAAGCCCTTTCTGCACTCATCTGACTGCCAAATGCCTCAGTCGTGCAGGGGCACCTTTGGTTTTTCCCCAGGCAGAGGGTAGGAAGCCCACAGCCTTCTGCTGCACCTGAAGAGAACTTAAAAGCAGTCTCTGATTTTCAAAGCTGAAGGTAATTTGTCCTGTATTATCCCTAGGCTGCCTTCTTGGAGAACATGCACAGAAAATAAGCTGCACAGTGGAGGAATACCTTTCATGCCTTCCATACTGGAGCACACAAAGGCTCCAAAGATTTTATTAATTCAATTCATCCGCACTCTCAAACCTTTAGGCAGTGGGGAGTAAGCTATTTATCTTTTGGTTTCTTGTAAGGAATTCACACTAGACTTGCTGCTAAATCATTTTCCCTGTACTACTAGTACAGGAAATTAACTATAAATGAACTATGAAAACAAATAATTCTGCTGCAATTTTCCACCGATATTACTTTACAGTTTTAGTACATTTAGGAAAAGCAATATAGATTTTAAAAAGAGTTACAACTTATTTATATACTGATCCTTAAATTATGCCCTTTCCTCTTTTAACAGGCACTACTTATTAGATATTTCTTGCTTATTCTGCAGAGGAATACTGAAGCTAGAACCATCCTTATGACTACAGCATCATAGCATGGTTTCACAGTTGACACTGAAGATAATTCCATTCTGAGACTAGTGTTTACTGAAATCTGTGAGGGAGGAGATAAAAGTTGGTTTTTTGTATTCTTTACTATAAAGCAAACAGCTTCTGATGTTTATATAAATGGTGATATTGATATATTCTGTGCTTTTTCAGTAGTTACTGATTTTTTTTCTTTCATCATTTCCTCCCTGTGCAAACACTACTGCATTTCTTTAGAAAGATTAAGCACTAAGGATTTATGCCTTCATTAAAGTCCATGTTTTGAAGAAATAAGAGATGGTGTGCTTTAAAAACGGACTACACATTTTATTCATTTTATTCTGAAAATGTTTTTTAAGCAACACACAGGGGTAATTGTGGAGAAGCTCCGCAGTTTGGGGGGATCTACTCTATAATGCTTGAAACTCCCTTGATAAAGTCTTACACCAACAGATTGTCAATTATTTGACATAGAAAATCTGCCGATATTTATTGAAATATAGTAACTAAAGGTATGTATTCTGCAAGTATTTACAGGGCAAAGAAATTAGAAATTACACTGATTTGAGCTAGATACAAACAGCAAAACTTCAATTTTGCCCCACTGTAATGTTTATTTTAAGAAATATAAATCCTTTACCAATCAATGATGTGCATTTACATCAGGGTTGGGTTCTGAAGCACTGAGTGGGAGCTGGAGTGGGCAGCAAACTGAGTGTCTGACTTGATGGCAAGGGCATGTCTCCTGTGCTGCAAAAAGCAGTCAGTAAACATCTTGTTCTTCACACTTTACAGCAGAAGAGCCATGTGGAAATGAGGTTTTCCACCACTATGGATTGCAGGCTACAACCCATCAATTTTAATGCAGTTTACCATTTAAATAGCTAGGGCCGAAATCTACAGTAAGGATCTGAAGTCTTTATAGGCTGAGTGGGAGTAGAGTGTGCTCCTGGTTTTTTTGTAGCAGTACAGTGGTAGGTGTTAGAAGTGAAGAAACCAATTTTCTTTTGTCATGAAAAACATGTAAATCTACAAATTGAAATCTCAATTCAAAAGGAGTTTTCTGTGAGAAATCTCGAACCAGATGTTTTTGTGTAAAGTCCCAGCTTCACTGAATTCAGTGGATAAAACATCAGCTCCTTCACTAGAGGCACCACTTCACTTTCTGTTCAAATTTCTTCCAAATTAACATTTCCCTAGAGAAAATATTTCAAACAACTCTTTCCCCCTCCCTCCTTTAAAATTTTTTTTTCATTTCCCCCCTCCCCAGTAGGAATCACTTTTTTTTTTTTTTTGCCAGAAGCACTTTGGTCAGACCTACAAAGGAGCTGCAGACAGAAGCCATGAACAGATGTCCTCTTTGGGACCCTGCTGTGAGTTGGAAGGGGTTACTCCTCTCAGCTGCTCAGCACCATTCCATGCTCTCCTCATTAAGGATCACCCCCACTGATGTGCTCATTGAACAGTTTGTATGAACACTTCCTACATGGCGCAGCTTCAGGCTGAGCCTGTTGTCTTGGGACAGACCAACGATGAGCAAAACAAATGGAGCTGGTTTTTGCTTAAAACAAATGAGGGAGCTCCTGCACAAGTGGTGTGAGTGCATGGACAGGGCGGCAGCCTTTGGCAGGGGAAGTGCAGCAAGTAGCTAAAGACAGGAACTTATTCTGGTGATGTGGCTGGATTTGGAGGTCTCTCCATGGCTCAAACTAGCAGTTCCTCCAGCATGTAATGGATGCAGAGTTATCCAGACATCAGAAGTGGTATCACAAACACTGATACCACCAAAGTGGCATCGCAGACTCAGAAAGCTACTAGGAATTACAGAAAACAGCTACTACCCAAGATGCAGTTCAATAAGAATCACAAGTAAGTTAATGGAACTGTAACTCCCCTACAAAAAACACATTATTGTAAATTCCTGAGCATCAGCATCCTCTGACTACTTCACAACTCTTGGGTGTATTTTGGCCCGTGAAATCTGCCTGATGTGCTGGAACCCAACGGCCCTCACCAGACAAGCAAACAAGCAAACCTCCTTGGCCACACAATTCTTTCAGGAATTAAGAAACATTCATAGAGGTTCTCACATCTTCCTAACGACAACAAACAGTTAGTCAAGTTACCTTTGTTAAGCAAACCAATTTTCATTGCTTTCATTCAAACGGCCTTAAAATAGAATTCTTGCCTGCTTTATTTTGTCAGATGCAAAGAAAACTGAGAAACTGTATCCATTGTTCCTTAAAAGAGCTTATTAGTGAAACAAAGACCTTTTTTTTCCAGTGAGTGCTGTTTGTGCAGTTACTTCATGACATTTATTTGGATTCTGTCCCAGGGGAAAAAGGCCAAATTCAGTTTCAGCACTTGCCTACTACAGCATAAACAGTCATTAGTTAACAGATCTTTTTTGGCGGTCTTTATGTAGCCTCCAACATCAAAGCACGTGATATCCATGAAATAATCAAAGCAACATATGTACACTGAAGCACTGTACGTACATTATTTTTCAGTAGCCTAGCAATCCTCAGAAATTTGAAGAGGTTCTCCTAGGCCTTGAGCCAAAGCCCTTGGAAGCTGATGCTTTTTTTTTCTTTCCTTTGACTTCAATAGATGCCGAGTCTGGTTGTCAGATAATCGCTGCCATTTTAATGGCAAACTACTTTCCATTTTTGTATTAATTTCCTGCTCAAGAAAGATACAGGAATGAGAGCACTGGAGAATGAAATCATTTGCCCTGTTCCTACACAGGGCAGAGAAAGCCTGGGTAACAGCAGCCAGGTCCCCTCTTAGGGCTTCACTGATTCATCCTAACCATGGCATGGAAGAGTGAGTGAATACTTCCTTTGCCACAGCTTGTCCCCTTATGAAGGGCAGTACAAAAACCTGCAAAAATCATGGTGGTTTTTGTGCTGTGTCCATTAGAATTGGAAACAAGGCCAATTTATTTTTTTCCACTAACACCAAGCTGCTGGCATTCATTTCTCCTCTAGATGCAAGTTTTTAGGGAAATGCTGGCTGTCTCGTACCTGGCTTTGCCTCCCATTTTTCTAAATCCTGCCACATTACTGGCACTGCCAATACTTTCAGGTCTTGAGTAACATCACATTTTTTCTCCAACTGCTTCAAAGCAGAAACAAAAAATCCAACCAAAACTAACAAAGTAATGCATTTTCCAACCCCTCCTGACATGGACAAGTGACATTGTATGACATGAGTCAGGAAGAAGGATCTTTTCCTACTGTTAGCAGCAGAGAGTCCTTCTGCCCTTGCTCTGCATTTGGTCTTGGGCACTCTGAGATCTGGCTTTTAAACAACAGAGAAATGCATCTATAAAGCAGCAGGTCAGGGGAGGTGATCCTGTCCCTCTGCTCTGCCCTGGTGAGACCCCAACTGGAGCACTGCATCCAGCTCTGGGGTCCCAGCATTGGAAGGACATCAGCCTGTTGGAATGAGTCCACAGCAGGTCCACCAAGATGATCAGAGGGATGGAGCACCTCTGCTGTGATGAAAGGCTGAGAGAGCTGTAATTGCTCAGCCTGAAGGAGAAAAGCTTTGGGGTGACCTAATTGTGGCCTTCCAGTACCTGAAGGGAACCTTCAGGAAAGATGGAGAGGGAATATTTACAAGGACATGTAGTGACAGGACAAGGAGGAATGGCTTCAAACTGAAAGAAAGGTTTAGATCAGCTATTAGAAAGACATTGTTTACTGTGAGGCACTGACAGAGGTTTCCCAGAGAAGCTATGGATACCCCATCCCTGGCAGTGTTCAAGGCCACGATGGATGGGGCTCTGAGCAACCTGGACTACTGAAAGTTGTCCCTGCCCATGCCAGTGCAGTTGGAACTGGATGATCTTTAAGGTCTCTCTAAACCCTGGCCATTCTATAATTCTGTGATTCTATGAAAAGTTCACTGTCAGGGATGGTTGTGAATACACAGCCTGATTTGATTAAATGAAATGTATTTTCATGAGAGAAATTTGCAATGTGTACTGGCAAAGAGGCACAGCAAAGACAAAGTTTTGTTGGAGCTGAAAGAGGTGGTGGAGTTGGCTTGGGAAGAACATAGATCTGGAGAGTGAAACCTAAAACTAAATCCCCATAAGAAGAGGCCTTAAGTAGTTTATTGTTGGCTGAGTAAAAACAGAATTCTGAAAAAGAGTGTGAGAGAGCAGGAGAGTTAGTACATGGGTAAAGGACTGCAACAGGGTTGAGATTTTACAAGAAGCAACTGATGGAATAAAGACAGTATTCAACAATATATAAAATCCATGAAGGTCAAATAGCAAAACATAATTAGTTTTAAAATAAAATAAATTTGAGACATACTTGAAGGTTGAAAATAAAATTAATTTAGTGGAACTATTAAAGGCAAGATCCAAATCCCATTGAAGTTGGTGGAAAGACAATCACCGACTCCTACAGTGTTGGAGCAGGACCAAAGAGAACAACAAAGAAATTTCCAATGACGGAAAAAGTATCAAGAAAATCTCAGTGGTTTCTTCACATCTGTGTTTGATAACAAAGAACATTGGTGACATTCATGAAGGATGTGTTTCTGGGTACTAATGGGGACAAAGTGAAGGAATCTGTGAAGTAACCAAGTACAGGAACAAAATAAAGACAGATAAGTAGTAATGGATTATACCCACAGATGAAGCACAACATTTTTTGAGTTTATCTGTGAACTGTATAATTTTTCCTGCCATGTTGAGGAAATTGGTACTCTAGCATTTCTGAGTACACTGGGCTCCAAATAATTTAATGTTAGTTGCTAAAAGTCAAATAGAAGGCTAATATTTTAAATTATTTTATCTTTTTAAGGACTTTTATATATTTCAGCCAAATATTAGTAAATGAAATTGACATTTTTGTCAACACTCCCTTCACAAAAAAACAAGCCATGACATAATTTTCAATAAGACACAGAGTATTTGGACTGAAGGTCTGAACTCTCGTTTCTGGTTACTTTTATAAACAAACAAACAAAAAACCACATACCAACAATACGCAAACTAAAATACTTCTGAATATGAAATACTGTGTGTATTAGACATAGAGCACACTCAGTGGATTTAAATATGTCATTACCAGTATAAGCTTAGGCATGTCTGAACAAAATACTCAGCACCTTTGTGTACGAACCTGCCCACTGGCAATCCATGACTCCTTGTCTCAACACATCCTCAGGAATTGCAATGAATTGGAGAAGTATAATTTTCTAGGCTATCACCTTAATCATTCTTTCTTGTATGCTGGGCTATTTCTTTGTCACAGCTGAATGCAGAAGGCTGGACTGGTGAATAACTGAGGGTTAACTACAAGTCGCTAAGGGTGTTCTGTACACTACTTTTCTCTTAATTGTTTTTTATCTGCCATACCTGTTCCATCTGGAGAAGCTGGGAAAGACAGGACAGACATAAGAGAAGCTGTATATGACCTCAGTGGAAGAAATAAAGTAGCTAAGTCAGATGCTAAGGCTGTTTAGGAGAAAACCTTCAGTATGTTCTTCCTTTGAGTAAAGCAGGTAAAACCAGACCATGCAGAGATATAAACATCCAGAGCTACTCCACGAGCCCAAACTGGCTGCGATTCTTCCATCAGTCAGTTTCTGAAATCTGCTATAATCTCATGACCCAGCTCTGAACTGTTCCCTTAAAAAGCAATTCCTCTGGGTATTGGGTTTCTGATTATCCAAGACAGCCAGATGCAAACAGAAGACCTGCAACAAATTTCAGGTGCTATTGAAATGCAAATACATATAAGGTATATGCTTTCTACTTCTCCTGGAGACACATATTTCAAGCAGTTTCATTTGCAATGCAAATTCCTTAGGGGAAAATATTGTGCTCTACAGTTAGAAAGAGGTAACTTACTCTTAAAGGTCTACAGACTTTATCCTGATTTCTGCCTGCTAAGAACCAGGAACCAAGACCTCTGTGGTTGCATGGATAGGATTGCAAAAATGCCCTGCAGTACAAGCTCCTACACTTCAGTCTGAGCTGCTTTAAATGTCCAAAAAGATGTAGCCTCTGGCTCCCCACCATTTCCTCTGGGAGACAAGTTCTATTATGTCAGAGCTTTTCTCCCTGTTCTGTAATACACAGCCCCTACTGATATTTAATAATATAAACCACAACAGATGGCTGGCAGAGCACTGTGGTAAGTTAATAGCAACTCTTGTAGGCATTTAGAAACTTGAAAACCCTTGGAAGAATCCTCTAGCGTGGATTGTAACTAAAAGAAAAGGGAACCACAGAGATAACATTAGAGATATTTTAGTCCTACTTGAAAGGGACGATCTGTCACTGGTACCAAAAACTTAAGATTTTATTAATAAACTGAGAGTTAAGGAAAACTTCTCCCTACACATAAACTTTTGGCTTGCTTTCACAAAAAACTCACAAAAACAAAACCAAACTCCTTCCCTACAATGTTTTGTATATGCTGCTCTTTCAGGGAAAGGCAGAGTAGCAGGTGATGGTATTTCATGGTGTCACATGTCCTGTCTGCAAATTCCTGAGGGAGCCTCCCAGTTTGAGATTCCATGGGGGAGCAGCAGCCCAGTGGCCATTAGCAACCAGCTGACTGTGCAGATTTGGCAGGTGCCAGGTACAGGTGTGGGGCTGGATGCCTGACTGGAGAGGCACCTCACTCAACTTGACCTCGAGATAAAACTCATCATTATTCCAACTCATTTGCTCTATAGAGGTGAAGTTCAATGTCTCTGAAATCCTTCTCTTGAACTCTGACATTAACCTCTGAAAGGTATTTAAGTGTTCCACTCCCACTGACACAACAGCATTTAAATACCTCTCAGTACCTGCCTGACATGAAGGACAGCTTCTTGCTTGAATAATTTAAAACCCAATACCAAGCACCATTTACGCCTTTCCATCTTCCCAGATGTTCCAAAATCCTGATATTTCACTTTCTTTAGACCTCAGCTAGCAGAAATCAAGCCCAGCTTTTGCAAATCCTTTCCCCTGCTCACTTTGGCTGGCTGTGAACGAGGACAGTGATGTACGACATGCTTTGGCTAACGATGCCCCAGCTCTGCCACTGCCCCAGCTCAGCCTGCTGCAGGGAATCCTGCAGGATTTTCTTCCATGGAGAACAAACCTTGCCCCCGAGTGATCCCCAGCAGCGGTGCTGGCAAACCCCTAACGCCAAAGCGCAAGTGACGGGAGCTCATGGTTGAGTTTTGTCGAAACTTGCATTGTGTAACAGGGTCTGGAGAGCTGCTGGATTCTGAGCAAGAGGGTATTAAATGGAATTCTACAGCTTAAGGGCCAGGGGATGACGATTTCTGTGAGATTTTAATGAATAGACATTATGGCTCAGACTATAACTAAGTCACTTAGAGGACTGGTATGTACACACACTCGTGTAGCATTCTATTGATTTTATTTCCTGCAATTATAGCCTCTGGGTGAAATAACAGCTCCCAGTAATGGGGTGGGGACTGGGTTGGCCAAGCATTCTCTTCAAGGTGGCATACAAAAAGGGATGGGCTGAATTCAAGCACATGGAAGTTTAAAAAAAACCCCACTTCAATACTTCAGTACTTTCAAAATTTCATGGGGTTTATAAAAGGAGATATTAAATGCTTTTCTATATTTAGGTCACTTATACAGGGCTGCATTTACATTGCAAACCTATCACCTCTCTTTTTTTCCCCCAGTCCTCTCCACTCAAGCCAGAGGCCTTTCAATTTTTCCTTCATAGATTTAAAAGCACTGTTTTGGTGTCTGGCATAATTTTCCGGCACTTCATCCTACCTTAAAGTTTTGGTAGAAGAAGCTGGAAGGATTTCCAGGTAAAAAAGCAGGGAATTCCCTTCTATAAAAAATCTTCTTTAAAATTCAAAATTTCAGAAAAGTAGAAAACTTGTGTATATGGGTTTAGATTCCAGGTCCACACCAATGGCTGGAGCACCACTGGATCTGAACCTTCTCTCTGGAGCCTTTTCTTTCCCAAGTTACCAGATGGGCTAGAAGGATGTTCCAGAGATGAGGGAGTAAAGCTGGTGTACCCGTATGCTTTGAAAGAGATTTCCTCCTTTGTGTTCGCTGAACCCAAAAATCTAAGTCATGGAGGAATACCAAAATCAAATAGCAAACTGTGTTGGCAAGGGAATCTAGAAATGACCACATCAGGGAAAAAAAGATGTGACTTTAACACACTTATCAGTTAGTTTTATGGTTTTCTTGTTCCTGGGGACACCATGCAACACACAAAATACTTGTTTTTGGGAGAGATTTGAAACATGGATGGATCAGTAAAAACATAGAACTCAATATAAAGTATGTTATACTGCTTGTCCAAAATATGCCTGAATTTTTATATGCTCAGCTTTGAGATCTGTTTTAAGTAGTTAAATTAAACAGGAGTTTTGCCAGTGACATTTGTCTGACTAGGGCATGACCATAGCTTTGTCACAAATTATTAAAGTCCAAGTTTCTCAAATATATGATTTCTTGTGCCTTTCAACATCCATGTAGCCTAAAGAAGCTCCCGTGTACTGTTACTGAATTTCTTTTTGCTCCTGTCTTCTAATGATTTCCTGTTTTTTAAAAAAAATTTGGACAATATGTACTGAGTATCTCTGCATCTTCCTAGAGCTCTGACTGACAAATCTACAGGGAAGTCTAAACCCACCCAGGACTCCATGAGAGTTACACACCAGCTGGGAAGTTTCTCTATGTCTTGCTATTGCCAAATGTAGGTGCAGTGTTACCAAATATTTAGTCTCTTTAGATGCCAGCACCCATTTAGTCTTAATCTAAAAATAAAACTCATTCACACATGACAAAAGTATTCTTCACTATTATAATGATGTAAAATGCCTTTGCCTTCAGAAACTCTGAGCTGCTGAGGAATGTAGTGGTGTAGTTTTAAAGCTAGATTAAAGAGAATGAACAGCAGCAAGCATTTAGCTTTGCTTTAGTTTTAGAAGGAAAGTTTTGTTTTCTTGGTTGCACAGACAGGCAAAATGAAGAAAAGGAAGGTCATCCTCCTAGAGAGTGAAGACATGCTTGGCACACTGCAAGGCAGGACTCTTCTGTAAGAAGATATCAATGCTAAAAGTACAGAATAATGTTCATTTTTTCAGTTTTAAACAAGAAAGTGAACTGCGTCAAGCTAGGATATTGGTGAAAGAAAAAATGATTTTTTTTTCAGCAACATGCAAAAATCACCCAGGTAAATGAAAAGTCTTTCAGAACTAAGGATTATTCTGGCCAGAGAAACTGTGAGCTGAGGCAGCCTCTCTGAAGCAAACTCAGCATCGCCACCTGAAGCTAGATTTAACAGAAACACAACCTCTGCATGTGGTAGGTAGGGCCAGCCTTAGACTCTTGAGTGGTCTCTTTGATGTTACTAATTTTGTGCTGCATTTTAGTACTCAGAATAAAATGGTGGCCAGTTGGCTCTTTGATGAGGTATTATTCATAACCAAATGGGGAGGTTACTGTGAGTACATGCTGTGTGTGGCTGAGGTTAAACACCAAAACAACTGTTCTGGTTTCTAATTTGAGCAACACGGCAATTACTTCTCTCTGACCTACCTGGAAACCAAACAGAAGGGTTCATCCCTTCCTTTTGTTGACCAGACAAGTTTAGTCACACATTTTACTTATCCTATCATCACCACCTAATTGCTTACAAATCTTCAAAATTAGCCTGATACTCTGACAGACTTAATATGGAAATGTTAACAAAAATACATTATAGAGTTGCTGGCTTCATCCAAACTAAATGAAACTTAACCTCACTTTAGGGTCTTCGTATTCCCCTAATGTTAATGCAAAATTGCTTTTCAAAACAAGACTTTATTCAATTGACTGCTATATTTTCAGAGTGCAGGATGAGCAGGAACAATCCAGCAGGCAGGTGATCCTGCAGCCCTGGAAGCTGATCTAGGGGCTGGTAACTATATGCTGCAGATAGGCAGGCTGCCAAAGAAAATACTTATTTGTAGTTATTGTATTGAATTGCATTTATACAATTCACTTATTCCAGAGCCCTGAAAAATCACATTTTCTAAAGAAAGGCAAGACTGTGAAAACTAGTGGCTGGTATGGAGGGCAGAGAGAGCAGAAATCAAAGAACCAAAGCATACTCTTGGGTGAGAAGATCACAGCAAGCCCTACCTGTTCACTGGGCCTTGCTCATTCACTGGTGACATCTGGGTCAGTCAACCCTTGCTACCTCAGGTCTTTGCTCTTGCTGCTCTGACAAATCCTGAGCCCATTACTGTGAATGGTTTTGTGAATGACAGACACCCTTGGGCAATGCACTCACAAAAACCTGCATTTGTTTTTGAGAACAGACTGCCCACAAACACTTGTACAGGTTTTGGCCCACTTTGCAGCACTTGCTGCTAAATGCAGAAAACATGTCAGTCTAATTTAGTTTTTAGAATGCACATTACTTGTCTGTTCCTGAACTAAACAATGCTGATGTCAAGGTATGCAACTCTAATGTCCCAAGCCTGGAGCTTGGAAAATGCCCAGAGATACTGAAGAACCTCTTCTTGAGGTACTCTTCCCTCAGAAAGCAAGCTGACATTTTTTCTAGCATTCCCACTCACTACTCCCTTCAAGTTTTAACTCTCCTACAAGCAGCACCACCCCAGAAAGCGAGCAGCAGAAGGACCTGAAGTGCCACATGGGCTCCATGGTGTTGGCCCTGGAACAAACGTGACCTCTTTAAGGTGCAGTTATCAGCTGCTGGGGCCAGCAAACAGAGTTCTCTCTACTGCAACCTGCCCAGGCTTGCCCAAGTGGAAGTGAGCCAGAGAGCCTCTGCTGAGTGCTGGGGAAGGGTGAATGGTGTGGAGGTCAGTGTTTCATTCTGAACTTAGAAATGGCACTTCCAGTGCAAAGCACAGATCTCATCAGAGCCCTTGAGGTGGTGCTCAGATCCATCTCTCATACACACCTGTGCTTTCAGAGGCCATTAACAAGCCAAGCTCTTTAGATTTCTTCGGAAATCCAGACCATAATGCGCAGACTGACATTTATTGCCTATTTCTGACTGTATTTTTGCCATTGTCTGACTTGCTTCCAGCCTAGCAGTACCTGTGTTAAAATGCTGTTCACCCAGGAATTCACACACTGTGGGGAACTCCCTATGGGGTGGATATTGTCCAAAGGTCTTTCCATAAAAGACACTCACTGCAGTGTGTCTCACTGGTAAAAACAGTGACCTGTGTTACCATCTGACCAATTGCTGATGTGCATATCTGATTTTCCTGGCATTAAGTAAATTCAAGTGTTCTGGGCACAGCATCAACATTCTGGCAATTTTCTTATACTTCGGATTTCTTAAGGACAAAAGTAGAATACAGAAACCTGTTTCATGGATAGAGTCACTTTGGATTCAGTTCTGCAGGTTCAGATGGTATTAACACAACTAATGAAACAGGAAACCTTTTCATATCAGCATTTCAGTACATGCTTTTCTTTTTGTAGTGTTATTTTCATCCCGTGTCAGACAAAAATTTACTGCAATTCTGAAATGCTGAAAATATTTTCAGAAGATGCGATTAAACAGAAAAAAACCCCAACCAAACAGAAAATAAAATCCACAGAAAGATAAATAAGACAGCATTCCTCATAGTAGACTTGGCTGAGCTGGGTTAATGATTGGACTTGATGATCTTAAAGGTCTTTTCCAACTCTAAATAATCCTGTGGTTCTGTGAAGCAAAAACCTTGTTTACCTAGACATGCAGAGCTGAAGCTTTACAAACTAAGGGAATGTCTGCATCTTTTAAAGCCTCTCTTATAAACATCCTTTTCTAGTACTGTCAAAACACAAAACAGACTCCAATTTTTAAATTAACTTGTCAGCATTTGTGAGATGCTAAGCTAAAGAGAAAAATGCAGAAGCTGTATGTGGCCACATACACAGATTTTGTATATTCATTATATTTTCTTTTGCTATGTTGACAGCCTCTGTCCTTCACTCCTAGTAACCACAAGAGAGATACACCTGCAGCAACTCAGAGCCTGGAAATCAAGCCTTTAAAAATCAACTTCAATTAACGTGCCTCCGTGTCACCTGATGTACCTTGGAGGCGAAAAAAGTGGATATGAAAGTGTGTTTGTTTTCCTTTGCCATGCCTTGCAATAAGAAATTTCATTCAATATTTATCTAAGGATTTCAGTAGTAAGTAGAGAGTTTGTGGCAATCCAGTGAATGTTTTCACAGCGCTGTTGTTACTGCAGTTGTAAAGTTTCACTTATGATTGAATGTTCAGGGCTGGTAAAACCCTGTGTCTCTTTACTGCTCACAGATGTGTCAGAAAAAAATTCACTAAATGCCTGTTTTTTATTACTGCTCTGCTGATCCTTTTTCTGTGGACATTCCAAAATGCAAGTTAAAGCCGACGGTGAATGTATCTTCCAGATATTCACATTAAAGAGCGTAATTCATGTAACATAAAACATACTACCATAACAAAGCTGTAAGATTTAAAAACAGATTTTTTTGGAAGCAAGATCTAATTCCATCCCTCACAAATGTTCTCAATTCAATTACTGAAATAAATATATATGTGTATATATATATGTTTTTAAATATATTTACTTTATAAAAATATATGCAGGTAAATGCAGCTATCTGCAAAAGTTACCCATAAATTCTGCCAGCTGGATGCAGAGGTAGATACCTGGAGTATGCTACAAATTTTACATAGACATTGAAGTCTGTTTTGGCATTCTGTTCTTTTATTTAATCTGAATCTACGTAGTAACTCCTGGTATTTCTCGGTATCACAGCTCAATCTCAGAATGCCTCGTACACCCAGCGTAAACAGTCCTTTGGTTGTACAGAGCTGCCAGGAATTCTCTGGAAGTCAAAAGGTCAAACACACACTGACTGCTCAAGGTCCTATTTTCATAAACATTGGTGACCAGTGAATACTGTGAATTTCTTTTCCTCTTTCAGGCTGATAACACACCTTTTTGGATAATAAGTTTTAGAAGGATATCAGAGCCTGCCATCTCATCCTGCAGGATTCCAGAGTCTATTCCATCAGTGACACACATTGGGTCACATATGTTGGGGTTTTTAATCCCTTTACAACTTCTGTGGCCAGCTGCACAGACCAGATACAACTGGATACATTTTTTTTTTTTCTGCAAACAGATTAGGCAGGAAAGAAAGGCACTTTTCTGATAATCAGAGAGAAGAAATGATTAGCACCTTGCAAGACTAATTAATGTATCATACTCATCTATTATACATATACTGGTAAAAAAATGGTTTTAACAGTCAATACAAGTTCTTGGGTTTCTTAATTTTTATATAATTGAGATGATGTAACTGCACAAAAAACTGCACTGTGTTTCATCTAATTAAGTACATGTAAGACTGAAACTAAAAACTGCCAGTACCTCCATTCAGACCGGAAAACATGTTAGATGTACCACAGAGCAATGCTACAACCAACATCTTGATTTTATAACTCTGCTCTGCTTTTGTGAACGTACAACCAGTTATTTACATTACCAGAATGGATTTTCCTGTGATGTATGACTAATAAACACTGACGCTCAAGCACCTGCAAAAGAAATGTCGCTGCTTTGTAGTCTCTGCCATGAACATTTCACCTTCTATCGTCTGAAATGATCTCAAATTCTTCTCATCAAAGTATATGTTACTGAGGCAAGGAGCCTACTTCAGTACTTTAAACACATGTTGTAACATCCACTCTATTTAATCTTCCTGCCTTTTCCCTCTGAAAAGGATGTTGTCATGCATGAATATACTGTTCCTCTACGTAACTCCTGCCACAAAGCCAACCATGTCTTCCACGCAAGCTTTTGCCTTTGTTGTGGTTCACTGTCTTTTAAAATCATCTTTTCAGCTGCACTGGGCTTAGCTGTCATCCATCATGCTGCAAACCCAAATAACAGATTTAATGAAAACAAAGTCTAATTTTTTAGATTTTGCCTGGTGAAAACAAAATCTGCTTTTTGCTGGCGCTGTTGTTAACCAGATGACAATGCAGATTCTCAAATCTATTGAGGTGCCAGAAGGGGAGAGAAGTAGCATCTCCCTCCAACTCTCACAAAGACACTCTGTGTTGGGATTTTGGGAAGAAAGTAATGCTAACTATAGTGAGGTAAACACCATTTTTATAGTGATATCATAAGACAGAGCTGTCTTATCATACTGAGCCTCTGTGATGGAGTACCTGCTTCTTTCAGAGCGCACATACTGTCCTACAACAAAACCAGTTGTGAAATCCATCAACTGTTACGACATGAGATCCACCATATACAAAAAAAGCGCTGCAGCAGTTCAGTATTAACTGGTTTTGACACAAATTACATGTGGCGTGCACCATCTGGCTTCCCAAAAAAAAGAAAAAGCAGACAAGGCAAGGAATAAAGGAATAAGCAGGGAGACCACTGCCTTTCGTGACTGAGTAGGATCAGAGAAAAGCAAGCTTGAGCAGCAGATATTTGCTGCAGGTAATGGTATCAGGGTATAAAAAATGGCAGCTGTCAGAGAGATCTTGAACTTATTTCAAAAGGCTCAGAAGCAGGAGGACCTTTGCTAATTAAATATTCTATAAAGCAAAGAAAATGTACAGGACAAACAATAAATCACACAGCTCCTTAGAAGTGATTGCACTTTGAAAAAAAACCAAACAAACCCAGTGATTTTTATGCAAGGAAAAAATATTTCAAAGTGAGTATTCTGTGCAAAGCCATATGCAGAAAGTGTTTCTGTGTCATGTAAACTTCATAGAGTTCTTCTGTTCTCTGCTCTGTGCCTCTGGGACCCTGTCTGGCACCGTTTGACCTCCAAGGAGCTTTAATGAAAAGCACATAAAGCCCAAGTGAGGGAGTTTTTGATGTTAGCACTGCACATCACTAAAGAAACCAATACTTTTCAAGTGGTGTTGCACCTCCTCCAGTAAAACCAGCTTGTCCTCAAGACAGCAGTGCACGGGTTTGAAAAGGCAGCATCTAACTCTTGCAGCTCTCACACTTGCTCAAAAATGGTCATGAGTCCACTCATGACAATTCCCATGGGAAAAGAGATTGTCATTGCATTTATCTTGCAGGCAAAATATGCGCCAGTCCTGAGCCACAGGTGCCACAGTATCATATCTGAACACAAACTCCTTTTTGAATGAGTAGAATAGGCACTATCAGGATACTATTTCTAGGATTGGCAGGACATTACACAATGTGCACCTGGAGTAGCAGAGCTGTCCTTGGCAAAAGCAGTTCTGAGGGTCAGCTCCCCCCATCACCTTAGACAGAAATATATTCACCTTAATGCACTGAGCCACCAGCCCTACAGCATAAAAATTCATAGGGTCAACCTGATGGGCTGGGACAATGAAGATGTGCCTTCCTAATTGCAATTAAATAAGGCAGCAGCTCACCTGCACATGCCAGCACAAACTTAGCTGACCTCTGGACATTCTAAATGGCACTTGAGCAGCAGGCAGAGTTGGCTGGTCAACAGAATTTTAGACTGACCTCTCAAATGAAATTTAAGTGCTTTAAAAAAAATGTACTTTTACAAGTATAAAATATGGGTTGCAAAATGGGATGTCACAATTATTTTTTCTAATGGGAAAAGTACCATACATACTAAAACTTCCTGGCTAAAATTCTCAAATAGCTTTAGAAAAAATGCAAAAATAACTTAAAATCTGAAAAATGTACTGAGACATTTAAAATCAGTGACCAGTTCCCCTAAAGCTGAATATAAGCACTGAAATTTACTGGCTTTGTAGGTGCTACTGTCCTGAAGTGTAACATTGCCTAACGTGCTACTTGTGATCCCACTTCTGATCTTAGAAGCAAGGTCACGATCCTACAACCTTAAAGTTAATTGCCAGTTTTTCTACAGACTTTGATGTGAGCTGAAGTAGGGCTCAAAGCAATCATGGATATACTTAAGCTCCTTTAAATCAAAGGGACTAATGGGAAGGGGAAGATGGCAGAAGCGGTGCCCTTGGAAACACCCTGTAAAAATGGAAATTCTCCCTTCCTGAAGCTACTCCCATTCTCTGCATATCTGGAGACTTTGTCAGCAGTTAGTAAATTAGCTTACTTTTTCTCTCATCTTTCTCTTTTGACTCTAAGACAGCTATAAAAGATCAGAGGTTGAGCTATGGAAATGTTCATGTAATACTATTCAGTGAAAAATACCAAACATCATAAGCTCCTACTCAGTATGCATTTAACAAAACTATTTTTGATGGACAAGGAATTACAGCATTTAAGGAAAAAAAAAATCCCAACTCGTTATCCAGAGAACAGATGGAGAAATGCCAGATTAAGTACAAGCACACAGATGAGTGCTTTCACTGGAAAACTATAGAAAGAGATGTGTCATGGTTGGCTTAGGAAGAAGTGACAGATATAGATATAATCACATTAAATGCAGAATTTCCCATTTCCTAGCTGGAATTATTATTGTTTTCAATTTTCAGTATTTCAAACCTTTGTGGGCTGTATCTTTAGGAAGAAGTTGCTAAAGGAACTTCATTTTTCAGTAAAATAGGGATTTCATTTTAAATTAAAACTTTTGGCATTCAAACATAAAGTTCACAATTTAGCTCATGGGGTTTCTCCCCCTACTGTAAACTTACATTGATTGCACACAACCAAACAACTTAATTCTATGACATTCCCTGAATTTGATGCACCTGGGCTTGGACAGCCTCAAGATCAAATACAGGCTGGGCTGAGAATGGATCAAGAGAAGCTCTGGAGAGAATGACTTGGAGCTGTTTGTGGATGAAAAGCTCAATATAATCAGTGCATGCAGTCCATGCTTCCAGCCCAGAATGCCAACTATATCCTGGGCTGTATCCAAAGAATTGTGGCCAGAAGGTCGGGGAGGTGATTCTGCCCCTCTGCTTCATTCTTCTGGGACCCCATCTGGAGCTCTGGGGCTTCCAGCACAAAAATGACATGAACCTGTTGGAGCAGGTCCAGAGGGAAGCCCCTGAGTTGATCACAGAGCTGAAGCACCTCTCCTGTGGAGACAGGCTGAGAGAGCTGGACTTGTTCAGCCTGGAGAAGAAAAAAAAGGCTCCTGGAAGCCCTTACAGCACCATCCTGATGTCTAAACTCATCTTACTCTAAAGCTTACACTCCCCAAAAGAGTGAATTTCTTGCTTTTGTAATGGATTTCTTTCTAAGTAGAACTTCACAATTATTTTCATCATGAGGCATCTGGTCCTAAGACTAAAATGTCACAAAACTTTCTCATTACATAAAATGAGAGAAAAATTACACATGGATGTACCTTGCAGACACCTCAAAAACACTTCCAGCTTTAACCATACCCCATTCTCATCAACCTGTACCATGTGAGATTTATCAGTGGCTTCCTAAATCCTATACAACAGTGCTGATTTGTGAGTAAAGGACTGGAAGTAAATCTCATGAGTCCTGCATAAATGAATGGGACACAGGAGACTGCTGCTTTTCACCAGTCAACACTATAAGATGTAACTTATTGGCACATAAAATGAAGTTGTTTAGCCCTGATTTCATTGCAGTGACCTGATCTTTGGGAGTCTGAAGTTTTTGTCCTGGCAAATTGTCTGGTCCTTATCACCAGAGATAAGAAAGTTAAAAATTTCTAGACATACATGGATTTTTGAGCATGTGGTTAGGGTCCTCTGCTCTCACACACTAAGCAGAATTTATACATGCAGGGACAAAAGGCCATGGAAGTTGTGATTCGACTCTCCTTGTAAAAGCTGGAAGCTTTTTAAAAGCTAAAATCAAAGTTGTTTTTAAAGTTTGGGGAAAAAAAGAAACCTAACTACAAATGAGGATCTTTGTTCAACAAGTCACTCAAGCAGAGCATAAATCTAAAGCAACAGTACTTCCAACTGAAGTGGACAGTAATCATTTATACTTACACATGGCACATACTGAAGTACCTTGATGAATTAAAGCCAAGTGTCCAACATTAAATTTGGGAGTAGTCTCTTTCAAACACAATTTTAAAAAATGAACACATAACCTTGAAATGTACTACACCTTAAATGTACTACACCTTAAACTTAAATGTACTACACCTGTTGGAGAAAGCAACCTGCTGCAGGGAAGGTCAGGGGAGTCTGGTGGGTTAAAGCAGCCTACATAAACAGATGTGTCATTGTTCACTTGTGCTTCAGACAAACTGGTGAGCAAAAACCAAGTGATTCTGTGTTATGTTGATGCCCACTCTCTACCTTTGCTAAATTCTGCCATTTATGTGCATTTTTCATGTTTCAGGGAAGTATGCAAAGAAGGGCATGTCTCCATTAGATTAAGGGTTAAATACAGCTATTGCTGTTCACTTCTTGGTGCTTTTCAGAGCCAGTTCCAGAAACTTACTGCCTTTTTCTTGAGCCTGCTTCTAATTGAAATTAATGAGATTTACACATGAGAATTTGGAGTGCAAACAATCTTGAAAACAGCTGACTGATTCTCAAGCACCACTGCATTGCATCATCCTTAATTCTAGAGGGTTGGAATCGAAGTCACTAGTGGTGTCCTCCAAGGCTCAACACTGGGTCCAGCCCTGTGTAACTTATTCATCAATGACCTGGATGAAGGGACAGGTGACTGAGCCCTGGAACAGGCTATCCAGAGAGGTTGTGGATTCTCCCTCACTGGTGACATTTAAGAATTGCCTGGACACAATCCTGAGCCATGGGCTCGGTTCTGCTTGAGCAGGGAGGTTGGACCAGGTCACTCACCGTGGTCCCTTCCAACCTTACCCATTCTGGGATTCTATGAATACTGAGGAAAGAGCCTGGCACTGTTACTCAGCTGAATTGTTGTAAAAGTACCCACAACAGCAGCTCATGGCAAGTTTGCTTTTATCTCTTTTATGTCCTGGCTTCCCCTTTGTTTTAAATTTGCCCTGTATCTCACCCTCCTGTGCAGATGCTGTCTGGCTGATTACAAGCAGGCATAGAGACTCTGGCAACCACTTTAGGACAGGGATATACTGTCTGACACACCCCATGAGGACCAGAACAGATTCAAGGGACTCACAGCTATACTCATTTACTTATTTATGTATTTTTCCTGCCCAAACCAAATTCACACTTAGCTGGATATGTATATGCACATGCACACTCTTAGTAGAGAGCTGTCTTTTCATTTCATTTACTAAATTTTGAGTTTTTCTCAAAATTCCTAATAGGAATTACATCCCTATTTACCCAATGCAGCAAACTGCTTGTTTCCTGATAAATAATATCACCTCAACAATGCATTTATGGAAGTGAAATTATTACAGGACTTAAAAGACAGATAAAATTCACTTTCTATCCTCATAAAATGAAAGCCTTAAGAGGGCATTGCATTTCCTTATTCAGTTAGCATTTGATATGTGCTTAATTGTGAAAGGTTTTATAATAATCATCAAAATGTATATTTAAAATTGCAGAATGGATCAGATGTTCGCTCAGATAACAAGAAAAGTTGTAACAAATACATTAGGAGTTGCATAGTCTATGCCATGTTTTCTGTGAAATGATAACTCTTCAGTAGTTCTGCCAAAGTACAACCCTTAGGCCTGATTTCCTTAATGCTGAATATCAAAGTTTTTTGAAACCTCAGACAAATTAATTGCCTTTTCTAAGAGCAATGTCAACAAAAAAAGAATTTCTGTCCAGAAAAAGCAAAAAAAAAAAATATTAGACTTTTTAGGAAAAGCTCTAGCCCTCTATCTTCTGAAGCAGAAAACTTCACTCTGATAACACAAGATGTGATTTCTTGCTAATCATGTGAAATCCACAGTATAGCTGTCTGGAAAATGATAGCTTTTATCTTCCCCAAGCAGCAAAACCCCAGGACTTTCACTTTGTGTGATGGGGTGATGCCAGGACTGAGATCAACCCAAGTGAGTGCAGGAGTCTTTTCCAGCACTGCCAGTTAATCCTGTCTGAGCCCAGACAAAGCAGGAACAAACCTCCCATTCAAATGTAAACAAGACAAAAACAAGAGAAAAAAGATGAGTGAGAAGCACCTGGAAAAAAAAGTTATGGCTGAGGTGAGCTGGAGAACCGCATCACGGATCTCTGTAAGAACGTTACTTTATTCTCTTTACTGAAGCCTTTATGTTGCATTTAATGCACTGGACCAGGAATTTAATGCAGTGACCAGGAATAATTCCACAGTATGAAAGAACTCAGCGATTTTCAAAATCCTACATGCCAAGCAAGTTATTCAGAATTAACCCTTAGAAAGGCAGAATGATTATCAATCAAGGACTTTATCCAATGAAAGAATTTTATTAGTTACTTATATCCTATAAGAATTTCTTTAGGAAAAACAGAGAACCCCAAATCTAGGCATGCCTAGATATTAACTGCAATAGGCTTTGCAAAACTTCTCCAATGGATGGTATTAAACTATTTCCTTAAGAAGTCAATTAAGATCGTAGTAGGAAGTGACATAATGGAAGAGAAGGTCAGGCCTATGGTGCCTGCATATGATAGGCTGTGGGACTTGTCCCCAGAGGAAGAATTTGGAACTAAAGATGGTATAGTCTGGATATTGCCTGGCTCTTCCCACACATCTGTGGTCAGCAGCAGGAATGCCTCACCTGTACTTCCCATCCCTTGTGTTCATGTGCATTAATCCTTCCTGTTGGTATCATTTATCCTTAACCTGGGTACTCTGCACCGACTGCCTATGAGATGCAATAAAATACTAATACAATAATAAAGAAGCTGTTTATGTGTTTTCACTTCTTTTTATCTGTGCATTCACCAACTAGAAGAAAAGCTCAAGAGCCTGAATTGTGTGACTGTTCTGATCTTGACTGGACCTGTCCATAGTCCCCAGGCTGCCATCTAGAAACTGGTGTTATACAGTGTGAAGCTGGGAAAACATTTCATTATATTATGCCTCAGAACAGAAAAAAACTTTTTCTAAGACTGGGGGGGGCCTCCCAAAGCTAAAAAAAAAAAAAAAAAAAAGATACAAATCTCATGAGTTCTACATTTTTGTAGTTTTTATCAGGATTTTTGCCCAAGAAGAGAACAGCAATAAGAAACAGATGGAGGACAAATTATATATATGACAAGGAGGGCAGAGCTTCTTTGTTTCCTGGGGGACAGAGGGAAAGGTAGAAAGAGGGTATCAAGACTGATACTACGGAAATTAACATTTTAATACACATTCTGCTAAATGCAGATCAAAGGCCTTTTATTTTTTCAGTTTGGAAAAGTCATGTCTTTAAACACAGCAGAAGCTCTGTTCTGATGACAAATAATAACTGTACTATAGTTATTGCATAAGTGAATTCAGAGGTGCTTCTCTAATCCCATTATGTGTGCTTTACTGAGACAAGCTGTATCATTGCAGAACCAGAATTCCTTGCCTCTTTCCCTCCCAGGGAACTCTCCTAGCAAGGCATTTGCAACATAGGATCAATATAATTAATTTCATTCATTTCCCAGGGCTGTTCTGACTAGAACAGTTTTGATATTTGTATAGACACTAAATTTGCAACCAGAGACGTAGGTAGATACATTACTGCTGAATAAACATCACTCAAGTGCAAAGAAAAACAGGATGAATTCTAGAACTGGGCCAGAATTCCCTGCTATAAATACGTATATTAAGTGTGTGTATATCTAAGAAACTGCTGACACAGCACTGTGGAAAGCACTGCTAGAGGGCTTTCTGCTGCTGCCAACAATGTCATCATAAATCAGAGGGATTCTCAGGAGCAGCTCTGTGGTTAACCTGCGTGAGGATACTGAACAACAGATCATTGTTGCCAGAAAAGGACTCTGACACCGCTTGGCATCACCTCACACAATTACTCACCCAGACTTTATACCTATTTCTTGCTTAGCTTAAGCAGAGAACAAAAAAAAGTAATTAGTATTCCATAAAAATCACAACTAAACAGGCACCAGTCAATATCAGAAAAACCCTCTCTCCCCGATGCTGAGCACTTGTCCAGCCCATTTGTTTAAAGACAAATATTTGCACAGCTTTGTATCAGATGTACCTTTAGAAAACCAGAAACTGAGAGGGAAAAGAGCACAAGAAATGCTTACTTCTGGAAAAGTTTCATTGCAAGAACGACCGTCTATGGAGATCCCTGCAAAAAAATCCAGCTCACAATGGAGCCACTTGTAACATGAGCAAAAGCAGAAAATTGCCAGGACCTCCCAGAGACACCCGGAATTGCTGCTCCCCACTGCACACTGCAGCAGATTGGGTTCACCCCACCTTCTCTGCAGAAGCTGCCTTGGGGATAAAGACTTTCAGCTGCCTAGAAAGGGATGTTAGTGCTATGGTTCAACATGCCTATGATTACATGAAACTAAGCCTCATGGTTTCACCAAAACCAAGGTCCAACAAATACTCCAGAAATACTGGGGCTTTCCTAAGTTTTCTAAATAAACCATCATTGCTTTGGTGATATCTCAGCTCAGGTACAGTTTTCTAATGTTTTATTCTGATGTTTCTCAACATGAAGTTTTCTAATGTTTTGAAGCTACATACTGAAAGTGGCAAAGTTTAGCCTGCTGTGCTGGGGGAGTTAACTTGCTGATACTCAAGGATGGACTTACATCGAGACAATTTGCAAACTTCCCCAAACCATGTGGAAAAATGGTCAAAATCAGATGCCTAACATTTTATTTTCCTCTTGATGGAATTTATTCTGTAAATTACTGCAAAAGAAAAGAATCAAATAGCATGCTACTGGAAAGGCAACAGTACACCAACAGATAATTGAGCAAAGCAAACAAATGATGCATGTCCTCGCTACTCTGATGAAATCAGGAAAAGAGATTATAAAAACACAAAACTTCACTAGTGCATCTCTCATAATGCTTTCAAGTCTACTGTTACTTGAACTCAGTATTTCTAAGTATTTCTTTTCTTCCTGTCTTTTTTTTTTCTGCCTGAGAGCTCCAGAGTAATGTGTGAACATGATTTACTAATTGTATGGTGACACCTTCAGCATCAGGAAGAAGGGAGCAAGGTGAATCCCCTGTTTGCAGGAATGGCTATTTAAGATCCCTAATCCTCAAACTTGAGGTGCATTGGTGCATTTGCTCCCAGAACAACAGTGCACCAAGATATTTTGCATGAGATACCATGGGTATGCATGTGAACAGCCAAAGCACACAGGACTCACTGGGAAGGAAATGAAGACATGAGTAGCTCTCACCTCCTCTGATTTCCCGAGAGTCAGGGAACTTCATAAGGATTATCAGATTTGTAGGAATTTTTTTGCTGTTTAATATTTTCTGAAGTTTTGTTTTGTTTTCTCAGGGGTGGTTATTTTGGCCCTCTGAGGGTTTTATGAATTTTGCCTGCTCAACACTGTCTTGAGACAACTCACTGCTGGGATCTTAAAGACCCCAAACTGATTTCATTGTTGAAAAAGGCATTCACCCTGCAGCCTTCGTGTACCTTGCCTGGTTACCTTCTAACTGAGTACAGATCTCTCTTTATACAGGAAACTTGAGACTCCATGGCCCCGTTCCAGGGGCTAAACAAAAAGAGGTTGTAAACTTTAACCAATCTGCCTCCCTACAACTAGCTAGAGAGACTAATTTTCTGAAATCAAATCCTCTTGCCTGGAAACAAAACACACTTTTGGAACAGCTTTGGGTCTATGGACTACCATGAACCAAAACCAAGCTATCCTCCTCTTCTTGCCTCTGGAAAGCAAGGATAACTTCAGAAAGCCTTTGACAGAAGCAGTTAAACCTGAATGCTTAGGGAAAGCATCAGCACCAGCAGCCACAGGAAACAAATCTAAGGTAAAAAGGAAGAAGAGGAAAAAATAGGTGCAACATACCATGGTAACATTCCTCTGGTAGGGAAGAGTCCTTTCCTCAGAGTTGAGAAATAAAAAATCACTGAGAAAATAGGGACACTTTTGATCACAGCAATTTTGTCAATACTGTGTTTAAGAGTAGCTGGTTACTGATGCATAGGAAATAGTTAGAGATGGCCAAAAAAATCCAGGCAAAAAAAGTTCTCATTTATAATACTACAATACTACTGTGGTGGATCTCTAGGAAAAAACCTAAAAACCAAACCAAACCAAAAAGTCAAAAGCAGCTCACTCATTCCCTTTTTCACTTTGTATTTACAAATTGTTCTTCCTCAGCCTCATGCCCAATAGCATAGGTAGGTGGCATTTACCAATTTCATACAATGAACAGAAAACAGGAACAGAAAGGTCCCTCTTGGTTACTTAGCAGTTGAAGTTGGGTCTTCTGTTTGTACCTGAATGGAGCCCCATCCATGCTTATCCATTTCATGCTATTATCATGAGGTTAATTATACCATTATCCTAAATTACAGATTGTTTGAGAACCCTATTGAACTCTACTCTTCCTGTTTTCATAGAGATTAGCAAAGGTAGGTTTAGCTTTTCAGGTGCTCAGTGTCCTCACTATGAAAAGCAGCTGCCTCTTCAGCCCTGTAGAGGCAATACAGCACCAAATTCCTTTCCAGAGGCGGGGGCTGACTTTTCAGTGATGCTGAGCCCCCACTGTGCCTGCCTCCACCTTTAAAAACAGGCTGTTGGGACACAAAGTGGGGAGTAACAGAACTAGATCCTCCTGCCTTAGTTTTACTTCCTTGAACAGCACAAAAAAATGGAAGCCAACACGGAATAAACTGTGACCATCAGACAATTCTCCTAGACTAAGTCAGCTCATCAGAGCACATGCATGGCTTTCCAGGTGTTTCATGAAGGATTATAATTAATTTCTCATTGTCCTGGGTAACCCAGTCTCTTTAGAATACTACCAGAGAACCCAAATCACGGTAGAAAAAAATCAGTAACAAAACACCTGGACCATCTTGCCAAAAAAGCCTCAAAGCATTTCCCACAATCACGAAGTTTCTTTTCCCTTTTTTTCTTTCCCCAGTAAATTTCTTTGTTCTTAAACATCTATAGCCGTTGGAAGGAATATTATCAATCTAAAAACAAAGAATGTGTTTATTGTTGTGTTTGCCTTTTGAAAAAAAATTCTTATATATTCAGTGGAGCTTTTTGATTCCGTGCCCACATACCGACATTACAAAACATAAGACAAAATTATAGGTCCACAGCGTGCCAAGAAAATCAACTCAGCGTGGCTTGCCCAGGCTCTTTGAAAGAAGGCATGCACACTGTGTCACTATTATGATTTAAAATAGCTGGGCCTCCAGAGCCAGCACACTACTGTAGCACAGCTCAAGGTGCCTGCAGATGCCTGTAGCAGCAAGCCAAGTGATTAGCTTCAGCACTGCCATGAAAGCACCACTTTGATTCCAGCTCAATGTGTATCTCGAAGCTTCATTTGAGTACAAAACAAACCTCCAAAGAAATGAAAGAAAGCTTGGGAGGGGGGATGAAATAAACTGAGTCTTTTACAGTAAACCTCATTATTATTTACTGTGGAGTGCAAGTTCCTTGGGTTCAATGGAGAGGGGGATTTTCTACAGCAAAGGAGAAGAAAATGGCATTTCTCATTGTAAAAGGACTTCTGCTTCTTTTGGGTATAAAATGGGTCACAAAAGCTTACAATTCCCTGAGCTAAAGGTTTGCTAGAGGCAAGAAAGAGTCTGTACATACATGCACATGCATCACTGTGCCAGAGAGAGCCCTCTGAAATGCTTTCCATGTTACCTTCTCCCTTCTACATCACTAAGAAATGGGACAACGCCCAGGGAGATTTTGGATGTGCTCTGACACTTCCCCCGACAAATTTTTTTTGAAACTGGAAAGGGTTTCTTTTATTAGTTGGCATCACTTGTTGGGTTTTTTCCCAGTGCCCTCCAGCTGCTGTGGTATCCACGCTGGAATCAAGGTTCAAGCTGCTGCAAGTTCACAGATGTCACAGGGTTCAGTACACGTGTCACAGCGAGGAGACACACTCTGGCTCCAACTCCTCAGCCTCAAGTGAGGCAGAAGGAGGGAAGATCCCCATTCCATTATTGCCTGATAATTGCCAGCTCAGCTCAGCTAATACAATTTCATCCTTAATTAAATCTCTAATTAAACCAGTCTCTGACCTTATCTTCATACCACCTTCACTTTGTGTTAACTTTCATAGATAATTTCAAAGAGATAGCTAGCTGTCCCTTAAACTAATGTATACCATATTCTTCCAGGAGCTTCCTTGATGCTTTGCTGCCAAAAAATATTGGTTCTGTTCCTACACTTTTCCACCCATGTCCTAAAAAGAAAGCATTTCTGAGTGTGACCAATATGTACCTACTCCACAGGCATCCCTTACGTTATTCAAAGGATTCACATTTATTGCGAATTAATAAAAGACTTTAAGAATTTTTTACTAGAAGGAATCTCAATTTAAAGTTAACCTGTCTGTCTTTTCCAACGTTAGAAATACTTTCCTCCAGAAGAAACAGTGATCAAAACATCACACAAAATGTTTAAAATAGTACTGTGCATGGGGAGATTATATTCTTCTGGATTTACATTTAACCCAATTTACCTCTAATAACTCATCTTGGTAACTGGTATCATCCCCCCCAATCCTACTACAAAAATTAATGAATCCACATTTTTCTACAACAGTTTTGGAAGTTCTTTACTGTTTTTTAGAGTTTCCCTATCTATCTACTGGTAATTTATCTAGCATAGAAAATACCTATTTCATTACCACTGTATTGACATTGTTTTTATTTTATGTTTAAAAGCCTAGGAATCTGTAACACACAAATCTTCTGCTCTACTGTTTCATTATTTGTGATTGATAGTATCCAAATCCCAGCACCACTGGAAATCAGAAGAGTCCCACCCACACACATGAAAGGCTGGAGCTCTGAGAGCTCTCAGCCTAGATGAGCATCCCAGGTTTTACTCAGGAGCTGGAGCTGAGATGTTTGAAGATGTCTTTTTAAGGTTATAATACAGGTCAAAGCTTGGGGGGAAACACAGGGCAGCTGGAGAGAAAAATTAACTTGAATTATTATCAAGTGAGAGCTGGATTAACTCCATTACATTATGATGATGATGCACTGCAAAGAGGCCATAGATCCTAAAGACCAACTCCCTGAGTGCATCTCTGTGTCTCTGAAGACAGAGGAATTCATTTTTTCTTAAGTTTTTCTGCTGCACTTATGAATTTAACCCTTATTTGCTTCACAGTTATTCATCAGCACAAGCCTCTCTCAGGAAGGGTGTGTGGAGGGTACAGATGAGGAACTTCACTGCATCAAAATCTAGGTCAGTTGTTTTAGGGCTTTGTTTCACAGTATAATTTACACTCCTCTAACATGTAGCTCTTTGAATAATATAAATGTAGCAGTCACTGATGGATCTAATGAGTTTTTGTCCTAATTTAATCATACTCACAGATATACCATAAAGAAATACTGACTTTCTAAATGCTGTGGCTTTCCTGCTCTTATCTCACAGCCCTTCCACTGGCAGTGAAAAAAAGGAGCCATCAAAATCACTGAAGCACTGCACTTGGTCAGTTTTTAAAGCAGCTATCTCAGGACTAAATAGGGACAAAAATAGAGAAAAAAGGAAATTACTTGTTTGGTCTTAGACAAATGCCTATGCATCAGTCTGGGCTCTCTTCATTTACCACAACTACTCACAACCAAAAAAACCCACTCCAAGCCACCAACAAAAGTAGTTCTCTTTTTGTTTCAAGTCTGGTGTGATGTTCTTTAACTGATTTTTCACCAAAAATGTACAGTCAGTGCACAGAAAACAAAATGAAGGTGACCTTGGAATCACTGTCCTTTCATTCTCAAGTGTAGCACCACTGATAATCCTCCTCCTCCCCTTTCTCTATTCAAAGGAAATTACTTCCCACTCACTTTTTTTCTAGTTGCCATGAGATTCATAAATTCCTCTGCACAGAGATTCAGAAGGCTTGGGTTCAAAACCAGCTTTGTCAACTGCTATCTTGGAGCAGCTTTTGAATGACCCATTCATTGTGAGCGCTGTGTCAAGTCAGCTACAGTCAAAACTTCTGCAAAGACAGCAGGACCAGTGCTGCCCCTGCTAAGTCCAGAAACAGCTGGATGTTTGCAGAGCATCATGCCCACACCAATAAGCCACATGTGGATGCAGTGCCACCCAAATGCTGCTTGATGGATCCCTGGGCTCCAGGCCAATGTGCCTGCAGGGCACTGTGCTGTCCAAAAGAGTATGAACCCTGGGCTATAGCAGAAACTACAGCTCTTTAGCACGAGGGAAAAGGCACTGTGTTCCTCCCCACCCACTTCTGATACCAAAATTCTCCTGAGAGATTATGTTGAAATCTCTGTAGGACTGGCTGGTTGACCTCAAAGCTTGGCCAAAATTCCTTGCTGTAACATGGAGCGAACACAGAGGAAGAGGATCTGTGATTATGGCTCAGCCAGCCAACCTCTTTTTGAGAAGAAGCAAAACTTCCCCTTGAACCATTCCCTTTCTAATGTGTTCTGCTGTAACAATTGTCTGGTTTAAGCTCTCTAGAAACTTGGGATAGAAGCAGAATAAAGGGTTCCTTCAGTACCCTGGCAACCACAACCTGCACTCACAGACACTCAGTGGCACAACTGGAAAGTTTCCAGACAGCTTCAGCTATGATGAAGCAAGGACCCCATCTCCATTCAAGCTGACATTTTGAATATATTTTACTCTTGGGGTTTTTGTTTTGACTGCCTCATTTGGCAGGATTATCCTACACGATGGTCAAGCCAAGTCAGATATCTCTGTTGCCAGCATTAACTGGAGTGGCAAATCTGGTGCTCACACATCCCTCTACCCCAGGACAGATAAGCTATGACAACCAGAGACAAAGAACTGTCAAAAGAATCTGCCCCAAGTGCAAGTGAACAGGAGGAAAATCATACACGAGTGGTGGCTGCATCATGAAATGATAAAGCAGAAAAGGACAGCCCAGGCAGGGCAAAGAGCCAAAGCACACTGCGATTGGCAGACATGTACAAACACAGACAGAGATGTAGATGTAACTCCTATTGTCAACATATATTTTTATAGGGATAATTTTAGAATACTTAACAAGGCTGTACACATTTTCCGTTTGGCATCACAATCTATTTGTTCACTCTTTTTCTATGACTGGACAAAGGGCAGTATTTATTAGGTGAAGTGTTTTACAGAGCCTTTAGTGCTGTTAATCACACCAGCTTCCTTGATATATTAAGGCTATTAGGGCTTAACTAGATAAAGATGCACATGTTACTGAGTGAATCACCTTCTATCTGTCTAATGGAAACCAAGTGTTGATTTAAGTGGAGTCATCTGTTCAAAAAAGAGAGAGAGAAATTGAAATAAACCCAAGATTAACAGATGTCACAGAAGGGTCAATGGCGAGCAATGCTGGATCCAAGGCTTTTAAAATAGAAACTTACATGAATATTTGAACTCACTCGAATATTGCTCTCTGCTTGACTGTGAAAATACAGCATTTGGTATAATTTGTTTAGCTTTTAAAACTACATGCATAATTATCTGTATGTATGACAGTTTTTGTGTCATTTAAGCATGTTCAGTCCTCTCCACCCCAAGGTTCCTGAGCAACAAAATGATGTTAGTAGATTAATTTCTAGATGATTTAAAATGCACAGTCTAAAATAGTCCCAGTACATTTATATTGGCTGGGTTGGTGTGGTTTATGTGTATGTTTGCTGTTCTCAAGTAGTGGATGATTTTAGTATTAATGGGATACGATTATGTTGAACCCTGCACTGGCCAATATAACTATTCAAAACTAGAGGGGTGTTTAAAGACAACAACAAAAAGGAATGCTGATTTGTGGTTAAGTCACAGACACAGCTTAAGTTGAATTCCTGGCTGTGCCACAGATGCCACTGAGATACCTCAGGCAAGTCACTTCCTGCACCTTAGCTGTAAAACAGGGAAACAATATTTTTCTTTCTCCCTTCTCTATTTTGTGTGCTTAACCTGTCAGAGCAGGAGCTTTCATGCCATGATGGAAATAACAAAGCTGCCACAGAGGTACATCCAAAGGGAGGCAGCTGATCAGACTGTTACACCCATGGCATACAAGGTCAATCACACTGTGCCAGGTGGGGCTGCTGGATGGAACTACCAAGTGGAGCATCACTTAGTTTGGGACAGAAAGAGAGCCTCTGACATGGGTTCACAGCCCTGTGCTAACTGCTGAACAGTGGGATACTTAAAAAACATGTAAATTGTTGCTGTAATCCTATTGGCTTTAGATCTTAATACATTTTTAAATCATGCAAATCTTAATTTTCTTTTTGAAAGGTGAACTGTAGTTTTGTGACAACCCCTGTGGATAGGACACAAGAACAGAGATGGAGTTGAGGAAACTATATTTGCCCTCTTGGTTGCCTGAGCTCTGGGAGTAGTAGGTATATTTTGAACCATGTGTTCATATTCTACTTTCAATGATTGCCTATTTTTCTTATCTTCCCTCTGACTCCCCTAGCCGTTAGTAGGAGTCAGACAGCAAAAGCTCCTTCTATTTCTCTTCCTGGACCAGTTTTGGTTTGCAATTCTTAGTTGAGGGTGGGGAGGGGTGGGGGGAACAGGAGGAGCAGATAGGGTGTCAGAAGGTATGGACACTGTATAAGAAAGGGAGTATACCTCCCTTTTCTCTGAATCTTTTCCAGGAGCTGAATAGATTCCAACCCTGAAAAGACTGCAGCCTGAATAGAGTCCTTTCAGCTCCATCCACTTTCCCTTCCTGATACTCAACTGCAAATGAAAATAAAGTATTTTAACTCCAGCAAGATGACTCTAAAAACAGATCTTTGAAAAGGAACAATTTCCACTTTGATGCTTCTAATTTCAGCAAAGGTTCATCCTAGTGTATCAAACCCAAAATTTGCCATTTATGTTGGACTGTGTTTTGGTCACTTATCTGCAACACACATACCGCCCCCAGAAAAAGCAGAGATGATCTTTTGGTCATTTCTTTCACTCTAACCTAAGAGAAAGACAAATAAAAGTTGTCTGTGTAGCATGCTGTGCACACGTGTTGTTCACTTAAATCCTTTTTCTCTGATCAGCTCGACAGGGTATTTAGTCCATACAACTGTTCCACATTCTCTCTCAGCATATGCACCATGCATTTCCATTCCACATCAAATGTAAACACTCTCTGCACAAGAATGATGGAGGCTACGTTTCAAATCTTGCTTGGGTTTATCTTTGAATGCCAGACAAAACAGGCTTTATGTGGTTTGATAAAAGATTGAGTCATCCCCATTTGCAGACCTTACATCCACTTGCATACCTATTCAAATATAAACACTACCAGCAGATTCCCAAACCAGCAACTAATCTGAAGATTGTTTAAAAGATTATTAACTGGCAAGCCATTATTTAATTCCTCCAATTCACCCCCCTCCCCAAATTCCTAGATTTTATAGGATATATTGCATGTTAGCTAAAATTCCTCTGGGATTTGTGCTCTTAATAAGCAAGCAGACATCTGTGTGGATCACAAGCACACAGCCACTGCCAGTGTTAAGAATCATAAATATATGTATGTATATGTATATATATATATCTGTAACACTTTGTATTTGCAAAGGTTTACACTCTGTCCTCACCATTATGCTTCCCAACTGCAGTCTGCCTCCACAAGCACTAGAAATTTGCAGTAAAATCTATCAGATATCACTTAAACAGGAATTATTCTCTTTAGGAGTATTTTTTGGCCTTTTTACTCCTCATAAAATCTTTAGAGGAATATCACAGACAACTCATGCAAATGAGTCACCACAGCTTAATTAGTCATTGCTTTTGAGTACCAGCATAGCCTCTGTGTGCTAGCTTGAGCTACCTTCAGCCAGTCTTCTTGAGAATGAAGTTAATATTTTGTATTGCTTACCTTAATTTTTCAGTGCTGAGGAAGTGTGCACTCTCATTTACAACAAATAAGATGATAAGGTGCAGCACTCCCACTATCTGCAGCTATTTATGCTCAATACTAGATACATATATATTTTTTATATAATCACATTTACTCTGATCCAAGAGCTGACACTTTAGAAACAGACCACAAAACACAAGTCCTTGTAACACTGCTCTGCAGGCCAGGTAACTATACCTAATCTACTACACCTAGGAACCCTCCTACAGGTTACAGATAGCACTTAACATAGTTTATATTAAACCATTTCAAAAAACGGTGCTAACAAATGGATGCAAGTGAAGGCCACTCCAAGGACCTTGAAGTCTTCAAGGAATGGCTCTGCCAACCCTCCCATGGATGTTCTCCAGACAGGAACAGGCTGCTGTTACACAGCCTTTGTAAACAGATCAGATCACAGCAATGTTTCATGAGGCTGTGTGGGTGACCAAATCCAGCAGCAAGCAGCTGTGTATAAAGCCTAGGATAAAAAGGGTATCTTGAGCAAATGTATCTGCCCCAGTCTTATTTCTAGTGCAAGGTTTGTAGCAGAGTCTTAAAAAAAAAAAAGTGTAAGAAAGTACATATATATAAAATCATAGTTTGCCTTTTATTTTTTTTTTTTTAGCAACTCATCCCTGACTACTGTTTAAAGTACTTGCTACACTGGAGTTTACATACAGACATCCTGTTTAATAATCCTCAAGTGAGTCTTTCTCCATGGCTTTGCCTAATCTCTCTCTCTGTTTCTATTCTAGCTACTGAAGCTTCTGGCAGTAGTGAATCCAACAAGCAATTATTTTTTGTTTTCATTTTTTACTGTGTATGCCTGATCATTTTATTTTACTGTAGCTGGCAATATGGGAAGTACAGGACACTGGACACAGAAATCTGTAGTTTTTCATTGTTTATCTACTGAAATATTATCAGATTGATAGGAGAAAAGCTATTAAAACTGTAAGGCTGCCTAATGACCTGGACTGTTGAAGGATGTGCTTAGTTGTAGTCCAATTTATAGAAAATGGGCATCCTCCATCACAAAGTTCAGCACGGAAATTGCTTCCGTATGCTTGTACTTCAGCATCTGGAAAAAGACTAAGGATTAAATTAATAGGGATACTTAATCTTCCATATGCCTCAATATTCCTCCACATCCCCCAGGTTATTACTTCTGCATTACTGCAAGAACTACATACAAGATGAGTAACTGCTTGGTGGTGTTTGTTTTGATTTTTATTGATTTCACGTATCTTTTAAAATTTCCAGCCAAACCCACAGCTTTTAGTTCTGTTTCTCAGTATTGGGAAGGCAAATCCTCACACACCTACTGCAGAAGCTGCCAGTATTTAATACCTGAAATGCCTAGTGCATGTGAATATTTCCATGCCAGACACTTTCTGAAGCCATGGTTTTAACCAGCACTGGCCAGAAAGTTGTGTTGTTTGTCAGATTTTACCATCAATATCTATTCAGCTAAATTAAATTAATCCATTTCTATTCAATTTTTAAAAAAGCCAAAATGCTCACCATCAGTCAAGGGCTTTTTTGAAGTTTGCAGTAATTGCTTTGCTACCCTAGGAAGCACAGTAACTGTTCCCAGGCTACAGAATGACATTAAAAATAGAGGAAAACCCCACCAAGGTTTGATCCTATTTTAGATAATGCAGTAGTTTCACATGAAGTTGATAAACTGGCCACACATGAAGAATTCTTTTTGGTGAACAAGTTGTCAACATGAAACTTGGTATTTTTGAACTCAGGAAGATGGAGATGAGATAACACTTTTCTAAGTCAAAGGTTAAGCTACCTAATGTGCGCTCACTGGTTTGTAAATATGGAGCATCAAAGAATGACACATAAGTAAGTACAGAGCTATATTCTCATTTATGACAGAAATACTTTCAGAAAAGCAACATATCCAGGGTGCTGAGCAAAACTGCGTCACAACAACCAAAAGAAGTCCTCTCGAAGGACTTTAACACAACTTTAATAAAGCATAATGCTTCTGCTTACTGTGACGAGGGAAAACCAAAATGTTGACTCCCCAGGTCAAAGAAAAGACCTTTAATGGTCTCTGCAGCATGTCCTAAACTTTTCTGCATTGAATGGGTTGAGAGTTCATTATTAGAAATGGCATGATTACAATTTGCCTTATGATACACTAAAATAGCAGATTTATTCACATTACAGTAACAGTCCTCTGCAATGCATGACTCAAGTTCACACATTTTTAAGCAAACCAACAAGGTAAATAAATCAGATATGAAACCTTTTGCAATGGGGAACTCTTAGTTGATTGGAAAGCAAAACTGCAAAAGAGCAAGAATCAAGACACAAACTGAACCTAGATTTGTCAATGGTCATTCTGCTCCCTGGAGCTGTCCTCTACATGGTCCCAGTCAAGCTGGTTTCTAACATGTATGGATAAAATCAATATTCTGGTGAAACAATTACAGAAAATTATTTAGCTAGAACAAAATGTCATACCATGTACATAAATGTTGTAAGAATAGAGTCTTCATCACTTTTGGAAAGCCACCTAAAACAAGCCTTTGTACTAATTTCTCTTTAAAAGTTACATAGTCAGCACTCACTGCAAAAAATGTATCAAATATTTATCATATCCTTACAATTTTACTGACCTCTATATGTTTATTTATATGGTAGATGGAAGACAGGAAACCAAACCAGCCTAACTAGAACTCAAAAGGCCTGTGAGAAGTACACTGCCTCCCAGCTTTGATTTCCAAGATCAGTTTTCTGCTAGTCAACTCAACAAGCACAGCAGCACCTATTTTAGGGTAGATGTTTTCATGTGATAGACCTGTTTTTAATTGATTTTAAAGTGGTGCTATCTGCTTTCCAAGTAAATCTGAAAAAATTGCAATGATATCTATGCTGCTCTTTGGGTTAGTACTGATTAGAATGTAAAGATTCATCTTCTCAGCTAGAAGTATGTGTATAAGAAAATGTGTATAAGCTTGGAATTAATATTGTCCTGCATACATGTCTGATTCACATTAAAAGGTGTCACATCTCACTAGCACACATCTCCTGTACAAACAGAAACCTCCATTTAAACCTCTACAATTCAGAATTTTGCAACAGATAACTTAACTCCTAATGTTTCATGTAACTGAAAAAAACTATTACAAGGTTTTAATTATGACCTTGGTAATCCTGATATGAATGCTGTACTTACTGTCATACAGGAAAAAGTATATGAGTATATAAGAAGAGATGCCTAGAAAACTGCTTTAAATTGCTAGAAGCATTCTTGAAAGGCATACTTTAAAGTGCTCAAATCATTGCAGTTCTATTTTTAAAACACCTTAACAGAAAGACAGTATAATGTCTACTGCTCAGAATGGTTTAAAAATTTTTTTTTTGTAAATCTGGGTTGTGTTATTCTACTCTGGGAGGTCTACAGGCAGGACCTACAGACATCTGGGGCAATCTGGTTTGTAGGGACAACAGGGAGAGTCCAGGGACTGGTCACTTTTAGCCTTCACTGTATATTCTAGATGATTTTATGCAGTACCCATATTTAAGACTGAATTTCCTTAGGGCAGCCAAAGCAGCAAGCCTGGCTGATTACCTGAGAAGTGCAAACTGTTACAGCTAAATTAATGGCTGGCAAAAGGCTGAAAAAGGACAGATTAATGTGAAAATTAAAAAGCTAGCACTGCAGCCATTTATAGTCAAGCTAAAATTAGTCCAGTGAAAGGAAAATAGGAGCTGCAGGACACAGAATTCCCCAAGTGTGCTGTGGGCTTGCTCCTGGCTGGAGCTGCTGGGCACACCCAGCATTAAGCCCCTGGCAGGCAGCGCTTGCGGTGTGAGGATGAGGAGTGCTGTGTGAGGAGGAAGGGCACTGTGCACACACAGCTGGGCCCATCTGGAAAAACTGTTTTTGATTCTGAGCTTGGTAGCAAGCCAGCTGTGGCCAGGCTCCTTGAGGGTAGGCTGAATGGCCACTCACAGATGTTTCAAGGATGAAAAGAGAAGGCTGCTCACCGCAAATAAATTGATTTGCTGCTGTAATCCTGCTCAGCAACATTCCCTGAGGTATCTACACGCACACTCTTGGGCCACTGGCACCTGGCAGGGTGTGTGAGCCCTGCCTGGGTGCTGCACTCCTGCTCTTACATTCCCACTGGACCACAGGTGATCAGGCTGTGGGCAGCCCCCCGTACTCAGGAGAGCACAGCATTTGCCACCCTCAGCTTCGTAAGCAGCAGACAACAATGGCAAAGTCAAAATATGCCATATTGCATGTTGGATTTCTTTTCACAAAGGCCTATCAGGCAGTCTCTAGTCACATTCACAAAACCACCTTTCCAGTGTCTTGCCAAAATTACAGCATTCAGTGGGAAGGAATCTGCAGGAAGCTTCCTGCAAGTGTGATTCATCCCTTTGGCTTTTGTACGTTAGGAAGCAATCCTTAGGTTCAGGATCATAAACTGCATATATCACAAGGTCAAAGTTTCTCTTGGTGCACAAGATGAACACACTGCAGGACTCCCTCTCCCTTAAATGAGCACACTCCTAAATTTACAGAAGAAAACACAATGTTTTGCTGATGTCAATACTTGGAAAAATTTCATGGTTTTGCCATAAAGGATCACAATTGCTGTCAGTACACTGCTTTTTATTTTAGAATGCCCCTTTTAGGTGCCATGCCCTCTGTACTGCTGGCTGTGCACAGCCCTCCTCTGCCTTACAGGAGATTTTTCAAATGTACAAGAGGTGTTTAGATGGTGACACTAGCGTGCAGCACTGAAAGCATCTCCTCCTAAAGTCCAAGACTGAAAACCAATTTACAAACCAAATGGGATGAAACAGTTTAAAATATTTTGTCACCTTAAAAAAACCACCTGATACCCTAAATATAGTTCAGCTGAGGAAGGATTTAACTGTATGTTGAAAGCATAACAAGCACCATGTACTTTATGGGAAAGAGAGGGCCAGTCTTTGAGAGCAAAAACACCAAAAAAATTAGCTTTGGCCACCACCTACAGCTGCAGCAAAAATGTGATTCTAGCATTGCCAGTGTGTTTTTATGTTAACCACTGTTTGCTGAGTCCAACTGAAAATCTCTATTTTTAGCCTTTCAGCTACTTTCAGATAAAATTCCTACAGATAGGACTAGCTGAATAGGGCAGATAACAAACAACTCTGAAACCACAGATGACCTCATGCAACAGCAAAGAAAGAAGGGTCTGTTACTTAAAGCAAGGCTAAAATTTAACCCAGCTATACTAAAATTATACAGGGAGTGTTTTACAGTCCCATTACAAGACATAAAAACCCAGTCACTATAAATTCACGGTGTACTTATTTGTAAGGATGTAAAAAAGAGTAATTAATAACCCCCAAACAGCTTATCTCTGAGCCAGTACAACACCAAACCTTTCCCAGGCTCCCTGGAGATTTTACAAATACTACTGAGAAGCTGCTCGAGCTGCCATTTGAGAATTATTTGTCCACACTGAAAAGTCATTGCTCTTTGTCACAAGTCACAAGACATTTCTTAGTGTTCCACACTTTTAGTTGACATTATGGAGAGAAAATAAATAAATGTAATCCAAACTTTCTGGAAAGGGCTTCCATGTGTAAGAACACATTAAGCACAGATGTGAGGGAGCACTGTGCAGTGATTCCTTTTTGTGCTAAATGCACTCTACTTTCCTCTCTTCTACTTCTCTCTTCCTGTCTGTCCCCTCATGTACCAAAAGAAACCTGTTTGCTTTAAAACACCATTATTTCCAGGAGAGTGAAGTGCAGTCCTGAGTAGTACCATTCAAGTTTATTAAAGTAATTCAGGATAAATGTGTGAGGAACAGGCATGTCACAAGTGAATCACTGCAGATCAGGGTGCTGGTTTGCAGTCCTTGGGATGTATTGCTCACACCTCTTCTAGTTTGGAGAATATTTACTCAATATTTCTTCAGAACAAAACCTTCATGAGGTTACCACATATTTGCAGTAGTGGAAAAAACACTCTGAAAGTTCTTTTTCCTCAGGAAAAAGTTTCAGTCTTAATAACTAATGAACAAGTCAGATACATGAATGAAATAACTCTAAAGTAAAGAAATGCTTTCACTTCCTCACCAAATCACTCTAAGAGATCAGTAGAAGATTCAAAGTATTCTTCTTAACTCTTTCTTTTTTTCCTAAATATCAGCATAGGCAAACCTGTATTTTTTAAACTATGACACAACCTCTACCTGTAATCTATTTTCTCAAGCACAGCCAGCATTGAAATAAAAGCTTACGAAGCACTTAACTGTTAATTTGTGATTATAGAACAAGTCTGATTTTTTTTGGATCCATGTCACTTGGAAGGAGAAACTCCACTTATCATAAGGAATGAAAACCAGGACGGAACAAGGTTTGCTATTTCCCTCTCTCAGGAATTGTAGGTGGACTTATGTAAACAACAGAGCAAAGATCAAAGGCAAATCTTAGGGATCATAATATACTGAGTTATTAAAGGAACAGAGCCTTTTATCTGTTGTGGAGGAAGGAAGTAAAGCATTGAGACATATGTAATATATGCAATTAAACATGAAAAAATCCAAGTGAGTCCCAAAAGAGACTGAAAGCAATTAAATTCTGGGGTTTTTTTCTAATTATTTTAAAACGACGAGAACCAAAAATTCAATCTGTGACAAAAATGAGACTCCATCACCTGGAAAAGCCAGGCATTCAACTCTATTTTAAGTTGAATTTTCCTTCACATCCTATGAAACAGGCACTGTTCAATCACAAACCATGTCCTCATTCACTGCCAGTTCAACTGAGGCTTACCTTGTCCTCCACTCTGTTCAGCCTGGCACCAATCGTGTTATTTCCTCGATCTTTGCTTTTCTCTGTGGAACAAGAAACATTTTCAGATTAATATATGGTGGTATAACAAAATAGCAGCAAACCACAACAGGGTGTGTTTAACTAGCCCACCAACACTGTGTAACTGAACACCCTTACCAGGCTGATAGATCCATTCCTTAAAAGTAGTTTTCTGTTTCTTTTTATAGCATTGGTCCACGCCAGGGCTTTTAATAGCCCTGAGTTTAAGGCATTTTTAATCTTAGTTTTATGCTTTAACCACAGAGAGCAAAAAAATGTTCCCAATTTAGTTAATTTCTAATTGCCATGTAAAAACAATCTGCCACTATGCAAAGGACTCTACAGCCAACTTGAATAACACATTCCACAATTTTATCTTTTTTCCCCCACTATAAACTATATAGAAAGATGAGTTTTAAAATGACATAAACAGAGAATTTTCATAAGCCAGACTTGTCACAAACAAACTTGGTCCTCGTGCTCATTTTCCAGTGTCTCTTCAAAACTATTAAAGATCTATGTGAATATTACAAATTTCACAGGAACTTTGTAATCTTATCACACCAGTTTATTGAATATATGGTGAGTCTCAGAAAGACTAGAGCCAACATTTTGAAGACTTCAGTGAAAGTGGGTGCCTTAAGGATCTAAGTAAGAACAGCCCCAATTTAAAAGTGTTGATGACTAAATATTATTGCCAGTACTTAATCTTCAGAGCACAACCAGTTGGCATGGTTTAAACATTTGGCAATAAAATTAAAAGTATTTTAGCAAGTATTTTCCATTAATTAGATGTTCATCAGATTAATTTTAGACACATCCTTTTTATTGACTTACCAGAGACAGAGATAAAAAGAGATGGTTTTCCTATGGACTGGTCCAACCTATAAAAGAAGAAGAAACCTTTTTGTTTTTTATCAGTCTGAACCAGCATCTTCACTCTCTCTAGCTAGAGCAGGGAGGCCTCTTCACAAACAAGCAAAGTGAAGTTCAAATAATTCTGGTTTGTCCTGTGAGTGAAGCAGTTGCTTTATGCTAAGAGCAGCTTAAAATGAAAATATAGTAGCAAACTGGGATTTGACTTAAATTGCTCTACAGCTTCTTTAACCACTGTAAAGTTTTACCATGCCCATCACTTTTCCACCTGCTCAGCACTGATTTGTCTTTTCCTTGTTCTTCTGCAGCTTTCTTATTGCATCTGTCATCTCTTAGCTGGCTCTTATGTGCAATTCTACCAGAGCAGGTGACAGCATAGTACTCTCCAAGTGTAGAACAGCCCCTATCATGGAGGGATTGCAGATTATAATCACAGCTAGCAGGGCCTGAGGTAACACATATAAATCCCAATCATCAGATTTTTAAACTTTTTGCCTTTTCCTCCCTGTGTGAAAAGAAAACTTTACTCCAATGCCATTTTCTCTTCCCTAATTTTGCACAACATGGCAGTTTTTCACCCATGGGCCCTGATCACTGCCTAATTCACCACCATCCTTCTGCTGCTGTTTATGGGTACCAAACCTGGGCTTACTGACATACCTCCTCTGGAGCTCCTTGATTCGCACCATCAGGTTGAGGTGGCCCTGAGAATACTGCTCAATAACATCTCGGACATCATAGGGCTTTCTGGCTTGCTGCAAAATGAGAGACAAAAAACATGCCCTTAAGCCACAAGGATGGAGGAATGGTCTGTGGCAATGCAGATGTTTTTGAACAGTGAACAGTAAGTTCTTCTAGCACTATGTAAACACATGAGTTATTTTGATTGTTGCCATGATAACGCATTGTTGGTGGAATAATTCTGACAGTTCTCGTTCCATCCATCTTTTTGTTGCTGCAGGTCTGTATGTCTTTCAAGAGATAATCCACTGAACTGAAGCTCAAAAGAGCTTGGAGCCAAAAAGAGTTTATCTGGCACTTTGTTCAGAAGTCTCTGCACACTCTGGTTCCTCCTGGAAATAAGGTTCACACTTCTTGGCCACTGAAAAATAAAGAGGTCGTGCACATGCACAAAGCCCTGTTCTCAGTCAGCAGTTGGGGCTCACAGTTCAGTTCTTACTGTAGGAAATTTAAACACAGTGCTAGAGGAAGGTGCATGACTGATTTCCAGAAAAACTGGCTGAGCTTTCAAAACCGCTGGGAAACACTGGTGCAAGAAATGCCCTGTGTCTGTAATCTGTACCTCATACGTGGAAAAGAATTAATCTGATCAACTTTTGTGTAGTATGGAGGCAATAGTATCAACGTATAGAACACCAAGACTAACCAGAAAGCAAGTGAACAAACATGTTGAAGGGTGGCAATAAATTAAAAATATCTTAATCCAACATCTAGAATCTAGAGTCCCATCAGTGCCAGAACTGGTGTTCCTAGCACAAGAAAGACATGAACCTGCTAGAACAAGTCCAAAGGAGGCCACAAAGATACTCAGAGTGCTGGAGCACCTCTGCTGTACACAGGGTGAGAGAGCTGTGTTCTTCAACCTGGAGAAGAGAAGGTTCCAAGGACACCTCATTGGAACCCTTCTCTATTTGAAGGGGGCTTTTGAAAAAGATGGGGGCAGATTTTTACAAGGGCCTGTAGTGATAGGACTTCAAGCTGAAAGAGGGCAGGTTTACATCAGATACTAGGAAGAAATTCTTTAAATGGGTTGCCCAGAGAAACTGTGGATGCCCTGTCCCTGGAAGCATTCAAGGTCAGGTTGGGAGGGGCCCTGAGCAACCTCAGTGGGTGAAGATGTCCTTGATCATGGCTGGGGCTTTGCACCAGATGTCCTTTACAGGTCCCTCCCCACCCAAACTATTCTATGATTTCTGACTCATTCGTTATGCTGTTTATAGAAACTTCGCAGATAATTTTCAAGGTTTTGGAAAAACCTTGGTAACACTGAGTTACAGTTTCTTCTTTCTTGCATCTTTTGAGAAAAAGTTAGAGAGTTTTCAGTGGTAACTTCTAAGATACCAGAATTTGGATCACTTTTGAAGTCTCAGAAGTATTTTTTCACCTGTACTCCAAAAGCAGATATTTCTGAGCTGCTTTATCTTATTTTCCAAACTTCAGGATTTCCTCAATTCCATTCCATAAATACATTTTTTTTCTAAGCCAAAGGAAAGTGGGATACCATACAAAAAACAGGCTGTGGAAATGGTGGCACCTTCATGCAGTCTCCTGCACCTGCCTGGGAAGTAGCTCCCACCTTTCAGGAATGATCCCTTTAATAACATCACTTCATCAAACAAGCTGCATTTCAGTCTCCCAGATTCCCTAGGTCAACTGCAATCTTTGGGTGAATGTGAGATACTCTATAGTGGAAGGCTAAGCAGGACTGGGAATTGCTTCTATCTAACCAAGGAGCACAGAAGAATTCCTGAGCGTCCCAACTGCTTACACACACATAAATCATAACTAACATCCACAAAGAAAGAAATATGATTCTGTGATGGCACAAGCCTGTAAATCTTCCCATGGACTAGTACTGTAAACATGACAACATTTAAAAAAAATCTCTGATTCTTTTAGTACTATAAATAAGCAAAAAGAAAAACCTGCAAGTTTGAAAACTGCAGGTTCAGAAAAGGTGTTCAGTAAGAATAAAGATGGAGAGCTTTCTCCTGCCACCCTCATACTCTCACACAGGAGTCTGACAGCAGCGTAGCTATTTCCCTGCCTGTTTTTCATTTACAGGGCTGTTTCTCTTTAAAACAAGAATTGAAAACCTGGAGTAAATATATTTTATGAATGAGGCTAAGCTTCTGAGTAGGACTGGGTATTTAAGTCAGTACTGATTTTTCTGTAACTGCTTCATATTGAAAGTTGATCTTCTATGAGAAAATACTCCTGGTGTTGACCATATAAAAAACCTGCAGCAGGCTGAGAAGTAGTATGGAATAGACAAAAGTAGAAGCCAGTCCCACAGCTTTCCTTAACTGCTTCTCTTCCTTACTTTTGCTTCTCTCCTAATTAAGCAAAACTCATGGCAAAACTCTTCCTAAATATGTTAGAATTTCCTCCATCATAAATGAAGGTTTTTAAAAGGCACAAAAGCCAATGCCAAGTATTAAATGTGCACCATTGGCTGTTGTTGTTCCCTAGTAACTGCATGGGCAGGGAGGCAGACCTGGGAAATGAGAATCCAGGAAAGGGGAATTGCTGGGAAATGCAGCCAGGTAACATCAAATAAAATGGCCAAAACACCCTGTGAAGCACAGGACGCTGAAATACATAGTTTAGTACAGTCAAGTATGGAGATTAGAAAAGATTACACACAAAATTCATATGAATCACATAATATGATGAACTACAAGGTTATAAATGTAAGATTTTCCAGGGAAATTGTAACAAATCAGGCAACAGTTACATCATCGGTAGAACTGCAACCTGTATTTTTAATTTATGCTATGTATAGAATATTTGCCATGGTAAAAATCATACCACAAGTTTAAAAGCTATTTTAGAAGGAAATTCATTTACTCAATTGGAAGAATTTACATGGAAGGAAAATTTTAAAAGTTTTCAAAATGAAAATGGGAAATCAGAACAAACTCCTGGTCTCTGTATCTGTGATGGATATTACAGCTGTACCCATGTACATTAGTATTAAGACTTCTAGAAATTTTCATAATTGGAAAACAAAGGTAATTTACATATAAATCAAGCTAATGGGATAACTGAGTATGGCGATTTTTTTTCTGAAAATCAGTTGTAATATTAGATTGTCTCAAACCCATCTGCTTTACAACTAATATATAAAATTCATTTTTTCTAGGTAGGGGGAACAAAGTCTAGAGAAGCATTCATTTCTAAGTCTGCTTTCCCTATAATGTACAAAATCCTTCCTTAACCATAAGTCATTCACCTTCAGTGATGCACAGGACTTGTGTTGATTGGGATCATTTGTACAGAATTTGAAACAGTCCTACAGATTTTACGAGAACATAAACACATCCATAAAAAAGGTATTAATTCTTTATAATATTATGCTGGGTTCATGGGTTATACATGGGCATCCTCATAAGGACTATATTTAAACATGGACTTTAAAATACAGCCTAAATTTCTCCCCTTCTTTTTAAAGAGGAAATGATACTTCACAAAGACTTGCTTTTCATGTCCTTTGAAAATCTTTGTATTCCTGTTTAGTTTTCTTTATTTGTTTTATTTATTTATTTAGTTCTAAACAGGAAGGCTTTGCTTTCTAACTGACTTTTGTCCTTCTGATGCCATCACCCCCTGTTATTAACTGAGCCCTTTAGAAAATATATCTAGTCAAATTTAGGCCTACAGGTGTGTCCTGCAAACAGCTGGTATAGTTTAAGAACCATGCTGGGTTCATGCTGGGACCTATTTTGCAAAATTTTCCTCTTCCTCTCCTTCTTCCTATGCTGCCCTACTCAAAAGGTTGAGAGGCATCTCTAAAAAATACTCCTTTAAAGTGCTGGCCTTCTTTAGTGTTCCAGCTAATTTTAAGCATGAATAGCCCAATGGACTTCAGATGAAATTGGGTTGTGTGTTTGTTGTAGATTTTTCCAACAGTTTCAGGAAGAAAATAGGTGAATTTTCTGTTGGTTTTTTTTTTGTTTTTTTTTTTTTTTGGAACATATATTTTACATAAACGTAAAGCTAAGAAAGAAAACACCCACTAAAAACCGGCTGTACAGACCTCTTAAATGCTGAAAGATACATTTTAAAAATGCATCTCCTGCTTTACCTTATTTTAAGACATGACATTAGTCTGCTTATTAGGAACAGTACAGTCATTACTTGGCACATATTAAAACAATTAAATTTCTTATGATTATTTTATGTGCATGGAGAACAGATTTACAACATACTTTTGATGAAAGAATAATGACAGTGGTTATCGCTTAATTACAAGAGAGAATTTCAAAAGCACCTTGTAGCTTGAATTTCAAGGTGACTTTATGCATTAAGTTACTTCGGTGCTTTGGAGAACTCTACCTTTGGTGCTCTCCAAATTTTTAAACTTGATCTTAACTTTATATTCTGAAATTATGGAGAAGTATCAGATATTCCCCTGCTTTCCTATTGGAAATTCTGTTCCTGAAGAAACAGTAGCATATCAGCTCTACATAGGAGTAGAGACCTAAGATCCCCTTCAGCCAAATGACATTTTTAGTTCTTTAGTAGCAGCTAATATTGATCATTCAGGGAGAAGGAAGAGTGCAAAAGAGAGATGAGAGACAACCCTTCTGAGGGATTTTGTAGATGGCCAGGACTGGGCCTTTTGCAGATGCAAAAGTGAGAGTACAACTGAGAAGCCAGATTAGCAACCGAGATACTGAGCACAAACAAGTTTGGAGTGGGACCTGAATAGCCCCATTCTATTCAGTCAAATGCTTTTTCAGCTTCTATCAAATCATCTGCCGCAGGGGAGTTTCGTTTATTTGCCAGGTGGATAATGTTGCACACTGTGTTCAGGCATTTTCAAAATCTGTTTCTGACAAATACCACTTGGGAGGTAGATCTGCAACGTGTGGATTTCTTGTTACTAAGCAGTTTAGTTAATACCATGGCAAATATTTTATAATCTAAATTTATGAGACCAATGATTCAGTAATTACCACAGAGCAAAGGATCACAATCAAGTTTTAGAATGAAAATAAATTAGATTTTAATGGAACTGGCCACATTTAGGCAATTATTCACACAACAGCAGCAGACACATCACTGGAATGGGCCACATCCCTTGCCAAGTTTCAAGTGCTGACCAGCAAGTGCTAAGAAACTTCTCAACAAAGTGACTATAAATATTATCTTCAAGTAGTTGAGACACTGTGCCTTTCTTAATTTTAGCCTAATAATGATAACAAAAGGTGAAATGTGCTAGCAGAAACTTTTTGAAAGCACTCTCTTCAAGAAAACTCTGGACATGGGACATTTCAGCCTAAACAGTGACAGTCTGAAAGCATTATGCATAACTAAAGCAATTTTCTGACAAGGTCAGGCAACCTTAGCCATAAATTAGCTCAAGAATTTTAGTAAAAATGAAAAAAATCAAAGTAGAAATTTGCTAAAGAATTCAGTCAGTGCTTCTGAATTTTACAAGGGTATCAGAATTGCGGGTTTGTAGTAGCAGCAAACTTTGCCTTACAGATATATTGGACTGTTAGTCATCATCATCATCATCATCACCTTTTTGATCTTAAATTTTGTAGTCTTCAAATTTGAAGAAGAAAAGACACTCTCCCTTTTTGGAGGGTCTAGATTAAAGGTGGGATCATCCTTTGCATTTTCAGTTGTGAAGCCTCTTCTCTGGAGATTATCCCTTATTAATTAATTCAAAGTAAGGTAATATATTTTTTTACTGATCTATACATTAACCTGGTTTAAATCAAGCTGAATGCTGTTGACACGTGTTTTTACTGGATTAATTAAATTGATTTTCAGGAAGTTTGCAGTCAGAATTTTTTATTCAGACCAGGAAACAAGGTTAATTAGCTACTGTTAAATGCTTATGGCATCCCAAGGCACAGCAAGTGGACTGGCACATGGGAAATGTATTGGTGAGGGCCAGAGGAGGAAAGAGAATCAGTATCTCACTAACTGGGAAGGTCTACTGTGCAGAGGGGAGAAAGGAGAAGAAATGAGAAACCTTCCAATACACTGACAAATTTCCACCTTGGTTTCTTATCAGGACTTCATTATCATTGAGTAAGGGACAGAAACAAGGCTGAGGTAGGATTTTGATCTCTAATCCTACTGACTGGGCATGAAAGCAGCACACAGCTCAGAATTAATGGAGACATACGAGAATGTTTGCACTGCCAGAGAGAGACAGCGATAACAGAGGGCTAAGGGGTCAAGTCCATTAGCAGAAAATAACATTTTAATTCAGACTGCATTTCAGGAGTTTAGCCTGCTTCCAGTGCATCCATAGTTGACTAACCTGCTGCAAAACAACCACCCTATTGAAGGAGGGAGAGAATAGTGGGTGTAGATCACCATTACTGAAATGAATTGTGTTAGTCTCTCTTAAGTTTCCAAAAGAGACAATGAATCAGGAGAATAAAAGGGTTTATTTAGAAAAGGAGCTTTCTATTCACAACTCACCTGGAACTTTTTTTTTGCCACAAAATACTGCATCCTGCGAATCACCTTGATGGCAGCACGGTGGTGTTCCCGCAGCCTGTGGGAAAAACGAGGAGGGTGAGGAGGGAAAGAGCATCTCCATCCAGGCAGTAAACACAGCAGCTGCAGGAAATCCTTCACCAGCACATCAGTGTGCAGTGCAAGCAGCTGTGATCCAGCCTGGCAGCACAACACACCATCCTGTCCTTCCTCCCTTGTCAAGGAGGTTCTGAAAATCCAGGATTTTATCTGACACAAGTTAGGTTTGCACCCATTTCACAGATAAAAGGTTTCCACATAACCTCCTTCTGTGTCCAAGCAAACCTCCTCGCATCCCTCCCAGTTTCATTTCCACAAAAAAACCCCAAACTCTCAAGTTCCTGCACATCCAGCTATGAACAGCTTTTATACAGTCACTCCAGTTTTTAGGATTTTTTTGGTTTGTTTGGGTTTTTTGAGGTGCTCACCCCACAATTTCTGTACAACATGTTTCTTCACTTACATGACTTTTTTCTCCAAATAATTATTTAAATAAAAAATGCTTGAAAGATTTTTGATTTGTTGACTGCTGAACAATCCAAATAATCTTGTGGTTGCTGGATGTAACATCTACATACATATTTATCCCCAAACTGAACTGTAACTTAATATAATGACAAAATAATCTGACAGGTCTTTAAAAAAATATATGCCCTTCTTTGTGCATATGCATATGATCTGACAAAAGAATAAAAAGAAAATAATTTGCTCGTTGTGCTTTTAAATGACAGATTTTCATAGAATCTGACATTTTCTTTCAAACAGCGCCTTAAAACCAGCAGTTATTTCAAAATTTTCAAGGCTTGCAAAAATAATGCATTTTCCTTCTCAACATTAAAATATAATATCAAACTTTAAGCCAATTATTCAGACTGCTCATTCTATTGCTCTTACCAAGATGCACATGACAGCATTCATACTCACCAATAAGGGATGAAGAAATCATACTTAAGTTCTATAAAAGTTTGTGCAAGTTGGGGTCTTTAGTATGTTATAGCATGCTATCACCCTCTTCAGCTAAATATAACCTCTTCAAGCCTCTTCAGCTAAATGTAACCTGGAATTTCAGTGAGAATTCAGGTGTTTCCTCAGGATAGATCTCCCCCAGCAAATAAAAGTTCTGCATGTGCAAATGGTGGATGTCTATCCTCTGAAAAGGTGTAGCTGGGATGTTCTCCTTCTGAAATTTCACCTTTTTTAGTAGGAAAACAATATTTTGCATAGCCAAAAGCAGAACCAAAAAAGGTCATCATTTCCTACATCTAGCTATTGCCTCTCAGGTGGGTTCTTTCTGCTACAGAAAGTGTTCAGATTTAGCAATGACAGAAGAGATTACCTTCTCCAGAAATAGCATAAAATGCATTGCTTCTCAAGCTAATAACAGCTTTTCACTGCAGGTCTACAGATGGCTACCCTAAGTGTATTTCTGTAAATCATCTGTACCTCAATAATTTTGCACCAAGCCTGCAGTTGGATCTGCATAGGAAGCCTTTTCCCTCTTAACACCTTCCTGAGGTGTCTTAGAGACACTGTCCCCAGGCCCCTGCTCCCACAGGTCTGACTGCAACATCACGGTTGGAGTTACAAAAATGGAAATTTGCTGCTCCTGGCTGTAGTGGCTCTGTGTCTGGATCAGTTCCCAGTGGACAGAGTTAGCCTCATGCTAGTTCAGGGTACCCCTGTTCTGGGAGCCTGTGCTGCATCATTCTGCTGCTAAGCACTTGGATGGCTTCCCCCCAACCCAAAGGAAATAAAGTGTTTGGGCTTTTAAGTTCTGCTTCACAGAGATGGGAGCCAAAAAGGTAAACACTGTTTAATTTTCTAGTAAATATCAAAGGTATGATATCATGCAGCTATACATCCTATACATAAAAGCACACAAAAACATCTTTTGACAAATAGAAATATATTTGAATTGCCATAAAACTGCTTGTAGTGTTTTGGTTTATGCCTCATTTCCTCTGGGGTGTTCTTCACAGTCCATTATTTCTGAGTAAAACATTTTTCTTTGGGACAGCCAGTCACCAGTAGAGCACACCAAATCCCTCATTCTCTATCTAGAAGACAAGTCCCATCTATAAGCAAAGTAGGCAGATAATAAAAATGATATTTGCCATTCAGTGAAATAACAAAGCTACACAACCAAAATGATTTTCCAATGCAGCTATTCACCATCAATCATTTTTCAGTGCTAACATGAACTACCATGCCAGGAGGGAAAGTTAATATTCTCATTTTAATCCTTCCATTTCCAGCTCCAGTAGGAAGCCTTAGAGCAAGCTTGTTTCTGCTTATGCTGTAAAATGTAATTCTGCACAACAGGCTGTCCCGATTCCCCAAGATTAAATGCTTCTGCGATGAGAGAAGGGAATAAAGGATTTAATTAGTAGCCAAGGTTATGATTCAGGGTTGTTTGATCTCTTTGGCAAACTGGTAACAAATGCTTTAGTAAATTGAGAGCTTAACCATTAACTGGTGATATTTGTTTGTTCAGCCACTTGTGACATCTCTGAATTTTGGTTACAGAGGGGCTGTCTGCAGCTCTGGGCACATGGAGCACGCTTAGACGTCAGACAGGTACTCAGTGCATTACCGCCCTCACTTCTGTGAATGCTTTATTTTTGTTGGAGTGTGGCTGGAAATGACCTCACCTGAGTGTGCTGCCAGAGCACAGCCCCTCACCTTCCTGGTGTGTCCATCCCCAGAGCTGGCAGGAGACACTCTGGAGAGGCACTGCTGTGCACAGTGAGTCTCTATGGCAGCACAGAAGGGGTTTTCAGGACTGCTGGGGAGCTCAGAGAGCCTTTCTGCTGTAGTGTGGCTGTGAGCTAAGCTCTCTTGCAACTGCAATCCCTCATCTTCAGATGTTTAGTTTTGCCTGACTTTGGGTGAAGGCTTGTTGAGTAAGTGCATTAGCAACGGGGTCAGCAGGCCTTTTGCCCTTTTGGCAACAAAGCTATTTTCTTCTCCTGAGCATTCATCAGGCTTTGAGCTTCATCATCACCATACCCATTAATATCATAACTGACATCTGAAGGAACTTGCCAAGCACCATTTGACTGATTCTAACAACCAGCAGCTTGTTACCTTAAAAGCAATATACATGGAATGCCTTTAAAATCAAGCTAAGTGTTATTATTTCTGATACTGGACAATTCCACAGCCAGCACACTTCTGAAGAAAAACTGCCAATAGCTTTCACTGCCTACCAGTCATTTTCTTTCTCAATATGAACAGGACATCAAGATCACCTTGAATACAGCACATGCTATGTGACATTTCTCATAAACTCACTGAATTGGGTCCTGAAGGCACCAAGGAATCTGCACTGTTGTTATAACCCTTAGGAATCCAGAAGGATGAGGAAGGATGTAACAATTCAAAACCAGAAGACCATCCTTGTTGTAACAGGGCCAATTAATTAATAAAAACCTACATTATTTGCAGGTATAAACTGGGCTGCTTTATGCATGCACTGAAAATCAACCTGTTGTGGATTCAGACACTATTCAAAGCATAAGAAATGAGGATGAAAAAAACCTGGCAACAAAATACAATTGATTGAGCACCCCCATTAAAAAAGAAAGCTTGGCAGAATTAAAAGACTAGAAATCCTTAGTTTTTCCTGCCTCCTGTAGCTGTTAAGATACTTAACCTACAACCAGTCACTTGAAGGAAACCTGATCTCTTCATCAGTCCATCAGAAATCTGATCTGGAATTTCACTTAAATTGGAAAACAAGCATGATGAAGTACTTTATGTAATTCAACAGATATTCCCATTTGGTTGGAAAGTTTTTATGAATTAATTAATGCTCTGAACTGTTGCAATTAAGACTTTTGTACATTTGACCACATACTGTTCATTTTCCTCAGCACAATCAGCCAAAACCTCGGGAGGTTTCCAAAGCTGTGGCTCATTCCCCAGCCCCATACTCACGGACAGCCACAGTGAATGTCATTGCTCAGCCAGCACCCACCTGCCTTCTTCCTGCCAGAGGATATGCAGGGCCACCCCAGAAGAATGCTCTGGGATAAAGCTAAAATCTTTTAATTGCCAAAACTGTGTGGCTTTATGAAAAAGGAACCAACTGGTGCATGGTTCAGTTGCTCTATGATTCAAGAAAATAAAACAATTTTTTTAAAAACTAAGCTTTACAAGATTAATGCCCATTCTGAAATAGAGTTATTTTGATAAAGAATCAGAAAGCAAAAGAAATTCTTAATTAGAAATATTTATTGTCCTTACAGAGCTGCAAAATTTTCTATCAAACTCTTAGTAATCCCATTAGAGGTTTGTTCCCCTTTTCATCTCAGGAAGGTGTTCTACATATTGGTTTAGTGTTAACAGAAATATTAAAGCAACAGGGCAAAGGAAAGGTGGTGCTAATTTCCTATTTCTAACACTTGCCTTTTTGTTCATGTGCAGAACATTTCATTATCAGGACTGTAATGTCTGGCACAGACCTCCCAACATACACAGACTCTGATATTATCAGAGCTGAAAGGTCAACGCTGGCTATTCAGCATGGCTTTAACAAGAACGAAAACGCAGTTGGAGACAGTCACAGATTTATAATGTCTTTCAAAAATGCCCATTTCTCAGTAAGCCTAACACTGATTTGAAGTCAAGCTAAGTTTTTAAAACCTATTTAAATTCTCTGCAGTCATCTTAAATTTCTGACTTGGGACAGGATATAGTATTAAGAAAGAAGACTGAAGTAGGTTGGCCTGAAGCTTTTGGCAGTAATCATTATTTAGATTTGAGCTTTATCTTCAATGCATCAGTTTTTGATCATATGTTGTGAATGTGAAGCATTTTTTTCCATTCAGGGACTGAAAAACATTCCTTGTCACAGAATCTGGTGGATGAGATTGAGAGTAACTACATTAAGCCATTTCATTAGTGCATTTAAGTCTAATGAAATCTTCCATCCTTAGTGCTCCAGGCACTTTAGGTACAGAATTTGCTGTGGCTCAAGCTTATTCTGCCATTCCCTGCCTACTCCCAGTTGATGGGAATCTCTCTGAACTGAGCTGCATTTTAGATGCTGAGAATTGGAAGAGATTAGGTTGCATTGCTATGTGTTCTGAAACAGGAAATACTTGATCACCATACCCAGGGATACAACCAGAATCACTGATTATTTCCAGTATTTTCAACTACCCAGTTTCTCCTCTCATTTGTTGCTAGTTTAGCAACTGTTGCTTGCCATCACTATGGTGTCAGTTTAGTGGAGGTTCTCTACACATAGCCTGGCCCATAAGTGATTTGCAAAAGTATCTTAAGGATAAACCAGCAAAAGCTGCCCAAAAGCGTTAGAAAAGCATGATGACATTTAAAGAGCAAAACAATTACAAATCTGAAGTTTGATTAAATGGGCTTAGCTTACACAGAATCACAGAATGGTTTGGGTTGTAAGGATCTTAAAAATCATCTTGTTACAATCCCCTGCTGTGGACAGGGATACCTTGCAGTAGACCAGGTTATTCAGAGCCCCATCCAACCTGGCCTTGAACACTGCCAGGGATGGGGCATCCACAATTTCTCTGGGCAACCTGTGCCAGTGCCTCACCACCCTCACAGAAAAGAATTTCTTCCTGATACCTCATCTAAACCCACTCTCTTAGTTTGAAGCCCTTTGCCCTTGTTCTGTCATTACTTGCCCCTGTAAACAGTCTGTCTACATCTTTCCTGTAGGCTCCCTTCAGGTACTGGAATTTACTAAATGCTCTCATAACACTTTCAGTGAAAGCAAAGTTACAAACTAGTGACAAGACAGATCAAATTCAGATGAATTCATCTATCCTCCCGTGGTTCTCACCACTGCTGTCTTTGCAAGTTTAAATGTTACATATTGCACTTCACAGTGCCATAGAACCACAGAAATAATAGACACACATAGAACAAGAAGAATCACAAATAGAAGGTAAGCTAGATTTTAAAAATTTCTTTGATCTCAGCATTCAAAGGCATTTTAGTAATTACTGGCAATCTGTTTATGAAAGATCTACATCTGCTGAACTCCTGTTCATGCTTGTAAATTAGTTATGAATGAATAAGATTTCATCAAATGAATTTGTTCATCTAAGCACTGAATAATTCAACAACAATAGCTAATTAATTCTATGAAGACATTTGATGAATAATTTCTATAGAACAGTATGTTCCAAGGGTTTAATTTCAAAACTAAAAATTTATTTGACTTAAATGCATGTCTTATAATATAATTTCTGTTCCCAACCTAAGGGAATGCAGGGACTGACTTTGATGGGAGTTTCAGTGATTCTGCAAGAACAAGGTCAAATCAGGCTTTTGGTGAATCCTTCAGCCAGTAAATAATTTGATTATTTACTAATTGTGAACATTAGCCCATGGGGAAGTAGCTTAAGCTGAATTAACATTTGTACTCTTCTTTCCCCACTGTATTATTTCCCATCTATATGTGGTTGGTCTTTTTTTTATGTAAAATATTTAATTTTAAAACCACAGTCATCTTTTAATGAATTTGCATTTTATTCTACAGTAGCTTTAATGTCAGCCTTCTCAAAAATCATGGGTTTAACTGAGAAATCCTTTCATGTAGTTATAGCAATCCTCTTTTCTCTATAGATAGTCTGACTTTTCTTGATTTGGCTCGCAGATTTTTGACATACAAAGAAGAACAAGTTTAAGAAATAACATCTCCTTTGGGGAAATGTTGATGTTTTAAACAAAAACAAACAAAAAATGTTTTCCAACTAGACCTAAGAGGACCCAGAACAGGATTATGGAGTCTCACACTTAAATTTGTTCAGCTTTCCTTTGGGTAAATGGTCCAACAACCACAATGCCTAGAACCAAGACAAATTGCTGTAGCTAGACTGAAGAGCAGGTGTAGGTTTTCAGAACAATTATTGGCATGCTGGGGCTGTGGTCTGCCCACAGTGATGGTAGCTAAGAGCACAAACTTTGCAAGAATAGTTTGTCTTGAAATCAGCCAAGAACATGACATTTCTTGTGCATCCTAAACTGCCTTTGATGTATATTTTCAGAATTGCATTTTAACTTATGCCTGTTACTAGGAAATAAAAAGCTGCACAAAGAACATGGGAAAAAAATAGGAAGACAAAATTATCTTTGGAAGGGACTGGAAAGCCACACAAAGAAAACAGGAAAAATATACAAGCCAGTTCCCATTTTGTCAGAATCAAATATTGCTTTACAGCTTTGGTGATGTCATTATCAAATACCAAATTATATTGATGTCCATATCAAATCACAGAGAACCTTTATCCAGCTCTTCACTCTCTGCATCTTACTGAGCTAGAAAGCTGTTGCTTTTTCACACGGTTTCAAGGCCAGGCAGTTTGAAAGTAGCGAGACACAAATGAGATCACAGATAAGTAAATAATAATGTACAGCACTCTTACAGATGCAGTCTGACACATTAAACTTCTTTTCTGAAGAAGTTGAATTCAGAGCACAACAGAGCTTTTTGTTCAGTGCACACAGGAAGCCATGGGCATTATTATTTTGCTTCCTCGGGTTAAAAGCCATCTTTTCAGATTAAAAATAATAAATTTTTTCTGCAGAGCTTTTAATTCATAGCTCTGAATTATACAAGGAAATGCAGGGCTACACTCAGAGGCGCTAGGAAGAAATAACCATATTTCCTCTGGCTACTTGCCTCTCTATTGTTTGCCTATTAAACTTACAATAACCTTTGAATGTTTAACTGGCTGATACTACACTACTTCATTATGCTCGAGAAGTTGCTCACACTACACAGCAGCTTTTTGCTCTGCTCACTGTAGGGAGCTACAAGGCCCCTGCATACTCAAGGCTGAGTTGGACTTTTCTATTTAGCTTAAATTGCATTGCTCAGAATGCACCTCATACAAAACCTGTACACAAAAATATCTAATGCTGAATATGAATTGTTAAAGCATCAAAATGATGTAACCCGCTGAGATTTCTCAATTATGTGTTTTTATTCTCAATTGTTTGCTTCTACTCTACATATCACATGCTAATTCAACATGTGCTGTATCTCACATCTTAATTAGGACTCATCTTGTGGTACTACTGCTGCCATCCCATTTAACCTTTTGTTTTGAGACAAAAGAAATAAGCTTTCATTGGGTCAGCTACTGACGCAGTTCATAGGGGATCCACAAAAGGTCAAAGCAGTATTGCTTTATTTAAACCTCACACAATGACTTTAGCCAGAAGCCCCTTCAGTTTTTTCCCACATCAGTGATATATGTATTTTCAATAATGGTGAATAGATGTAAAAAACATTGTTCCTTATTTGTAAAACCAATCACAGGCAAGAGGTTAGAGTCACTTATACATCTTCACAAATTCAGTTACTCTACCAAGGCAAAGCTGAGAGAGCATCTCAGCTGCTCAACACACATGAAAGTCATTGCACACTTGTGACTGAAAAAATGAAGCAGGTCTCCTGTTGAAGAGACAGGAATTACAGCAGGAAAAGTACCTGAAAGGCAGTTGATCTGAACAGCAATATTTAAATAATCACCAAAATCAGTGATGATAGTATTTCAGAAGTCCTAACGCTTTCCATGTGCTTTTTTATGACAGAGGTGATTGGGAAATTCTCCTGCTCCTCAGTAGTGAGAAGGAGAAGGTGAAAGTTTCTGCTGTGAAGCTCTAAGCATGAATTCTGCAATCAAGCTGTATCCAAACCCCCACGATTGCCACAGAAATCCACTGAAAAACACGAAGCCAAACTCTGCTCTCGTTTTTAGCATGGGACAGCAGAAGGGACTGGGAGCTGAGGGACTGTTGTGTCACCTTGGCTCCTGGCCTGCCATCTCTGTAGGGGCTCTGGATGTTACTGATGCACAGTGATAGAAGTGTGTTCTCACAGCTGCACTTTTAGTGGGTGTAGCCTCCAAAAATAACCTGACAGCAGACTGCAAACACGAGGGTGTTGCTGTGGTCTGTGCAAGCAGCAAGGAAAAGCACGGCAAACGGTGAAAGATGGCATTGGGACAAGGGGACTTCACTTCTCTTGTCAAAGCCATCACTTCAGGGAAAAAAGGCAGATACAAATGCAGCTCAAAACGGCAATTTTTGCAACTGGAAGCATTCTCCAGGATTTGTTATTTTACAATGGTGGGGAAACACATGGGATTTCAACTTGTGGAGAACAGCCTTTCCCTATAAATCACAGTGTGTAATCTGAAACCTAGAAACAGCACAGGGGCTCACATTTATGGATTTAAAACAGATGAAGAGCAAGCATGCTCTTAACCCTTTCCCCATAATTCCTTCCCAGTACAAAATAAAAATGAATATACAAATACTGAATAGAAATTAACTTGGCAAAAATCAAGATTAATACAATTCTGTAAACACTGAATAGTTTAGACTTCCCTAAGGACACAAGCACAGAATTGTGCTAAAGCAAAGCACTGTAAAACTGTTAGAGCATAATCCAGTCTTTGGCCTGTTCTTTCATCAACTTTTATTTAAGCAGTTTATCTTACTGAGATTAGGATCTCTCCTATAGAGCAAGACCTGGCAAACACAGGCCTCTGGTTTTGAATATCAGGCTATATTTCACTGGGAATGAAGTAACCAGCAGCCTGTCATCTCACCATAATGTTATAAACTCCTTAATCAGGCAATAGGAGCACTAATACTAACACATTAGTAATAATTTCTCTTCAAAAATATGTAAGAGCATTAAGATGACATATTGTTTATTTATTGTTCCTTAAGATCCCCTATCATTTCTAAATCAGTTTAGCCTCTCCTATTGCTCACTGGACAAAAAAATTCCAAACCCAGCAAAGACTGTTCCAACTTGAATCCTAAGACACAGCCTTCTTCTTGATTTTTAAATTTTTAAAATTTAAATTAAAAAACCCACAGTGCAAAAGAATGGACTAGAATATCAGCATTGCCAAGATGCATTAGCCTATGCCTTGTCAGAGTCCCAGTACTTCCAGAAATTCACATACATAACACAATGGTGTGATTAAAACCAGAAATGGGCCCAGATTGAAATAAAGTATGATGGTATGTCATGTTAAATCTCTACCCAGTGTAATATTTTAGAGAAAACTCTAAACCAACCATCCCAGGACAGTCGACAGGAGAAGAGGAAAAATAATTTTAAGCTGACTGCAAGATCACTCATCTGCAGACACAGTATTTTGCCTGTGGTAATTCAAGCTCTGTCCCTTTATTGGCTGCAGTTCAGTGAAGTGGTACTTTTGTCCATGTCTCCTGATGAAAACCTAGGGTGTCTCTGGACTTCATTGAAAAGGTTGCAATTGATGGAAAAAACATCTCTCAAGTGGCAATGATGGGCACCTGAATCTTTTTCAAGTGAAGAAATAGCTACCTGAGAACAGCAGAAAAATGCATCATGGAAAAGAATTCAGTCTCAGCCACCGGGCATGTTGTGGAGCATAAAAAAATACAGTCATGGCTAGAATTTTCTGCTACAATAATCAGAGGGGCAATATGAAAAAAATCTGAGCTCTTTTGAAAAATCTTGCTGAAGCTCCTTTATGTAACAGTAGTTGCAAAGAAAGATTTGGGGAAAACAGAGAGTGTAAGACAAAAAATTATGCTACTAGCCCAATTCAGTCTTATGACCTACATTTGATATGTCAAATGGTGTGTTAGCAGATCACCATAACCACAAGAGTCATGTCTTCTATTTTTAAACCATTTCAAACCAAAGACTGATTTTTCACAAATACATGCTTTGTAGAAAACTTAAGATTAGACCATCAACAGCCCCACCTTCATCCTTTAATCACTAAAGCTTTTTCAAGCTGCAGTCCAAGTCCAAGTAGACCACCCAATGCTTCACTTTATTCCTGCAGATGCTCAGATCCAGACATCATCTTTATCTCCAGTGAACCCATGATGATATTGGTACACAAACACCACTGAGATTTCCAAATCTGTGCATCAGACCATCTAAATAGGTTGGGATGGATACACAGTTCTGAAACATCCCATGAGACTACCTAAATTACTTTGATAACCTGACCTATTCTATGTGCACAGATTCTGTGAGGAAGAAGGAAGAGGCACTTTGCATCTTGAAAGCCACTAAAAGTAGGGGTTGCATCACATTTACTGAATTGGGTATTACAAAGAGACGGACAAACCCTTCTTTAAAGCACATCCAGGGCAAATGTTCCTGCCTAAATGTCCCAAGTTGCTTTGAAGTCCCCATCTTGCCACAGTGGGTGCAGGACTACATGCATGAAGCCAAGAGGCGAACAGAGGCTTGAACCTACACTCTGGCTTGGCATGCCAAGGGATCAGTAGAAACCTGGAAAATCTTCATACAAGAAGACATTTAAGACAGTAAATGTAGCTTATATATAATAGAGGACTCTAGATATACATTTATTAATTTGGTTCATGTCTTCTGTGTGGAAAAATCTGACCTAAACCATCCCATTTCTCTTGTTCAATCTAATAGTTAAAGAATATACTGTGTTCTTACTATTGCAAAAAGGCAGGGAATTTTATGAGCTGATATGCTGGAGACAGAAACTGGCTGGGACTGACTGCTCTGGTATGTGAACTCCATTTCTTTCTGTGGCTTCAAAGCACAAGCACAACTCAACAATGTATTTTTTTTTTACTAGAATTATCCTCTGGTAAGTTAGATATGGAAAGCAGAATGTGTTTTAATTACTTTTCCCCCTTTTAATTGAGAAACTGTTAACAAGCCCAACTGTGTATTTCAATTTAATTTCTGTTACATAGAAAAAAATATTTGTCTTAATATTCCTATTTCATTCTGTAAATATGTGATGATGTGTACAGAACGATTAACAGTTGAATACTTTGTTAGAAATATCAGATTACTTTGTAACTTTACAGCCTTGCAAAACACATTTTTGCAAAGCAGTAATTCCTCAGTAAGGGCTGAGCATCAGCTCCCTTACACTCAGTGCAGGAACAGAAATGCCTTGAGCCTGGCAAGTTTTAGGTGGGCTTTCTTCATTCTAGAAATACTAGATTTTGTCTTTTTTGTGTATAAAATAGATGCACATGTAGCTCTCACTCTCAAGTGTCTTTCCTACACTTGATTTTTCTACTTTATGCTTTCTGGGTCTGTCCTGCATTATTTGTCCCCATTTTCACAGCCCTTTGTAGCTTACTGTGACTTCAGCCATCAAATCTCTGTCTTCACTCTGTGTGCCACCACTCAATAATCATGCCAACATCTTTCCACATTTCCTTTCTTGTTGCCTTTTACCAACCAATTCTGCAGCAGAACCTTTTACTATTTCTCCTTACTCACTGGTTTCATATCTTTTTCTTGACAATTGAACACAATTCAGAGAATATAATCCTCATATCTTGAGGAGCATAAATGCTGAAGAGGAACATAGTAAAATTAGGCTTTCATTGTGGCTATAGGTTTTGCAACCATGCTTAATATGCTAAACAAATTATATAGATACCTTAAAACCAAGCAAAAACCTGTTCTTTCAAACTTTTGCAAGACCAGAGTTGGAAGAAAAAGGACTTACTAAAACTAATTAGCTCTTCCTAGTAAACACTTTGCAGATACACAAGGCCATACATTATTCAATTTCTGACTGATTAGTTCATTTAAAAAATCTATTTATATAAGCTAACATGCATAGTAATTGACGTACAATATATGTCTATGAAAGGAAATTGCAAACAAGAATTGGAGAAGGAGTAAAATTTGATTTTGAAAACACCAAAATGGAGAAGGTATTTTAAAGTGATAAGGAAGGTGAGGAGACTTTCAATAGACACCTCAGTGATGCCAGACTGAAAATCTCAGAAAGTGGGGAAGTGTGAAATGGGAAAAGTGCACTAAAAATCAGTAGTACTTTTCTACCAACTACTTTTACACCTTGATTTATATCCATCAGTTCTTCACAGTCCAAGAGCAGACAGGACAGCAGGCTAAGCAGGAACACTAAAACAAAACTAGTTTAATTTGTGGTCTAGAACTTCATGGAGTGTTGCATGATGCCACCCTCATATCAAGAGCAAGGAGTTGACTTCACGGTTCCCATTGTTCAGTTCTTTAATTTCAGTCCTCATTATTAAGCTCTGATCAATTTGGGAACTAAAAAACAGTTGAAACAATATCAAGAAGGGCAGGAATAGGCTTACCACACCCCTGGAAGAGCTTTTTCTTTGGGTTTAATGCTGTTTTCCTCCTTGCCTAGGATGGTATGAGAAAACCAGCCAAGGCTATTCCATCTGTGGATGGTGTGGTTTCAGCTAAAGCAGGCTCCAAGGCTGTATTTTCTTTCTCCCCTCACATGCCCTTTTTATTCATATTATTTTCCTCTCCTTCCAGTTTATAAAAGCATGCTCTCACCAGGTCAATCTACTGAGACCTTAATGAGAGCCTAAACAACACCTCAGGTGCAAACAGGTAATTATCTATCTATTCAAAAGCACAGCTGATAGTCCCCCTCCTCCCCCCTTTCTTTTTCCCTACATAATTTTATTACTCAGTTTTTGCATGGCTTTTGGAATATAGAAGAGAGAACACCCATGAGAAGAAAATTAAAGTTGCCTTATCAGCCAGCACATTTAAGTTAGTATTGATTTTCCTGGAATTTGCTGATGAACAAATCATGTATCCTGAATTCCACTTAAAAATCCTATTAAATATCCTGTAGTAAGCAAATGGCAGTTTATAAGAGAAAATATCAAGTTAAAATATGTTACAAATGGCAGCAACCCGATATTTATTGGCCTGCAGGTCTGCAAGTCCCTTTTTGGCCTTGAGTTGTCTGATCCTGTGAAAAGTTGTGGCTTAAAGGGAAAAATCAAATAATTACTAGAGTTGTATATTTTCCATCTCTTTGCAGGTTCTTAGAGTAGTTTGGCTTATAGAGATAGAGCCTTTTTTGGAGGATTTTGTGTGTAAGATACTTGGATCAGGAAAAAGCTTGGAAGTTTGGTGGTATTTACAGCCTGATTTTGAATTGTAATGTCAGCAATCAGTTTACAGATGTTTTGCTTTGTGGAGGACCTGGACAGATTTATAGCTTTTCCACGGGGAAGTACAAAATGTATTAATTACTCATTGCTCATTATTATTTTCTTATCATGAATAAGATATTTCCTTACCATTGATGGTGGACTTGCAGTGTTGGGTTAATGATTGAACTTTATGAATTTAATGCTCTTTTCCAGCCTAAATGATTCACTGATCATGTTTTAAATGAAATAACAGTCTGGTCAGAATACAAGAAAAACCAAGCTGATAAACTGCTTAAAATTCAACCAAACCCAGACAAATTGCAAACAAGTTCGAGCAACTACAGCCAGAGAGGCTCCATCCTGGAGTGCTGTAATAGGAAGCTCTTAAAAATCTGTGTTTGTTTGCTGGTTTATGCTAAAATGCTGAGCCAGGCACAGCCAGCTCCTGGTGGGCAGAGTGCCTGATGCACGACATGGAGACTGTTGTGCATTTTAGGGGTCAGGGACCCAGTGATGACTTTTTTCAAGCCAAGGCTGATGTCTGCTGGGGAGCAGCTCTGGAGCTGTGACTGCAGCTCATCCCATGGGCAATTTACCCCTGCAGCAATGCCAGTGAGAGACCTATGAAAAGTTACGACCTATGAAAAGTTACGACCTATGAAAAGTTACGTCTCTTAAGGACAGCAGAGCTTAGCACACGAGGCAAATGTGCTTTTTGCACGCAACTGAGATTTTCAGCCTCTAGCACTTCTTGGTAGCACTGTTTTGTTTTTTTAAACACATTAAATAAATTTCTAAAGATGCAAACAGGCAACTAAAAACACTCAGGCAAACCCTACCAATTACTCATCTATCTCAAAGCTGCCTTATACTGATAAAAGTCTGGTCTTTAATTGAGACAAAAATAATTTCACTTAATCTCAGACCAAACCAGAAACAAATGGTTTGGTCTTTGGAAAACTCTTGGAATTTTACATTCAAAAAGGCTTAAATATATTTTCTTCTCACTAATTATTTTTGTTTGCAAGTCAAGACATAAAGCACCAGTGATAAAACGCCACAATACAGAACACTTTTGTAGAATTTCCAGTCTGAATTGGAAGCAGGAAAAAACAACCAACCAAACAAAAAGTCAGCTTAGTCAGCTTAAAATCTTTTCCCTCAAGACTTTCATGACACAGTTTGACAACCCAAGAGATTTGGATGAGTCTGAGGGGCTCCACATGAGCAATTTTTGCTCAATTCTCTGAATGTTTATCCACTGCTATTTTATTGAGAAGATGGCATTGCTCTCTAGAACAGATTATCAGTTTTACAGCCTTACTTGTGCTGTAACCAGATGGACTCTGCCTATGTTTAAATGCAAGTCTAAATATGCCTAAGAATACCTTCTATTTTGTAAGTTTAAATATGATCCTCTTTTGAACAGTATTTACATGTGTTGTCTGTGTGTGTATGTACACAAACCAGACAAAATAAACAACAAATAAAAATTATTTTTATTTCTATAATTAGGCAATTAAATTGAATTTATGGGCTTTTTTCCATTCAGTTCCCTTTTTTCCCCAGAGGTATGGAAGGTCCTGAAATGTTTTATCCTAGACAACAGCATGTAGCTGACACCTGCCACTTTATTCCAGGGACATATTGATGTCCAAGCTACTAGCACAATTATTTGTTTGCAGTCAGGTCTAAAATAAAGTCCAAATAAAATCCTAAATGATTTTCCACATCAGAATGTTTTCCTGAATCTGGGCTGAAGTGAATGCAGTTACAAGGTGTTTTGGTGAAGAGCAACTGCGCAATTTCTGAACAACTCTTGCAGCTTAAGATTCCCTTCCAATAAAATTAAAGTGCTAGCTGGCTACAGACAGTATTTTCTAGCACAAAGTGCTGTCCCACAGCTTGTTTTTATTCTGATAGTCAAAATTATTAAAGTAAAGCACTATAAAGTTCATCTTCAAATGCAGTAATAAGTATTTCTTATACAGTTAGGGCTACATCCCAAATTAAGCTATGTACAAACTAAACCTGGACATTCCTTTACCTGACTCCTTACAAGGTAAGTATATATAATAAGCTAAACCCCCCTATCAGGTTTTCAAAAGACAGGTTTTTTATTATTTTGAATTTCACAGATATGAACTTCTAGATAAAAAATGTAATCTTACTTTACTCCACCTTAATCAGCACAACACAAAATACTTTATCAGTTGCAATAGCACAATCCTAACTATTTTAATAGAAAAAAATAGGTTTAATTTCTGCCTGTATATATATATATACGAATAAATATATATTTGTTTGCTTGATATTAATTGCTTAATTTTAATTAATTAAATTAATTTTAATTAATTAAATTCACTTGCTTAATTAATTGCTTCATATTAATGCATCAACTGAGCCACAGAGTAAGTTCTCTTCTTTATCAGGTAAGAAGAATATTAAGAGTAGTTGGTTGGAAGAAAAAAGAAATGGAATACAAAATGGATGAAATATTGTATCCCCTAAATGAGGTCAGGCCCTTCCACGTTTGTTGGTTTTTGCAAGGATTTTATATACAATATAAAAGCTTTAAGATGCTTTTCCACTTTAAAACATGCAGATCTGCTTATAACTTGAAGACCCAGAGGCCAGAAATCCAACAATCCTCCTCAAGTCAGTGGCAATTCAGAGAATTTTCATGAGAGAACTAAAATAACTGGTTTGAATCCACTGAAATAAAAAATCTGCCCTATTGTGTGTTACTCATATCTGTTACTCGGTTACTAAGACAGCCTTAAATAAAAACACGTGGATTATATAATAACATATAATTGTTTAGTTTTTGTAATGTACTCTCACCTAAGTAGATAATTGGCAACGAGGACTGAACATGAGAACTTTTGACCTGAAATTAATCTTCTTTTTTTTCTTTCTTGAATTCAACAGGAACATGCACTCTGTTCTCTCAACACTTAAAACAATTTACACCAGTTCTTGAAGAGAACATTAAAGGCAGAGACAACATAATACAAGAGGATGTGCCTCAAAATTGTTTCTTATCTTTATCCATTTGTGGAGAGCTGTCCCTTCACAAAGGTTATCTGACTGGGTAAAACCTTGGCCTGCTGAAGTCAATAAAAGTTTTGCTGTTGATGTCATTGGGTTGGAATTTCTTCTATTGTCTTTAGACACCTGGACAGCTGCCTGAACATCTGCTGAGGTTGTCTCTAAAAAGTCAAAGTGCAGTTTCTTGCAAATACTCTGATCTGCTGGTGAAGACAACTTCATCCCATTAAAAAGTACTTACAAATTAGGATTCATTAAAGGTTGCTGTGCCTGATTTGTTTGGTAGATTTATTATGGAGCCCTCTCACTTGAGAAAACAATCAAATACTTTCTTGCTTCCCAGAACCACATTTTTCCAGACTCCCATCAAAACATGGTGTAGTAAACCATTTTTCCAAGGGTACACAGGAAGTCTGTGGTGAAGCCAAAAATTCAAAGTCCTGTGAAATTCTTTGTACATGTTCCTCTTCTTTTTCCCCTTTTCTTTTCTTTCTTTTTTTTTTTTTTTTTTTTTTTGTTAGAGGTATCAATCAAGAATGAGAACATGAGGAAAAAAATTAAGGGAGGTTTATAATGGTGAACTAACATTTTTCAAGCCCAACATTTCATAGAAGCACAATGATTTCGAGGGCAAGCAAACAACGTACATGCACAAACATAAGCCAGGTTATTTCCCAATGCATGATCATACATGCATACATCAAAATATTTGTGTATCTCTGCTTATAAAGGAACAAGGAACAAGCAAGGGTCTGCCTAGAAATGGTAACATTTATGTGACCATTTATAGAACAGTGACAAGAAGAATACAAAATCTATATTAGACCAGAAAAGTTTAGAGAGATCTCACTACAGCTGCTAAGTATTAACAACTCTTTTCACATTTAATTTCTGTGTCTCACTTTCTGTGTTTAATGTAGGCTTCCTAAAGCTATCCAGTGATACAGATTTCCATTTAAATTTGCTACTCTGTGCAAAACACAATTTTTTTTTTCTAAAAATTACTGTTTCTATAAAAACAGGATCATTGGCAGGAACCCAGCCTCACCAGAAAATAATGATACAGTCTAAGCTCATTAGTCCAAAGCACAATTGCCTGATATTTAGGTGGCATTAAACACTGGTTATATTTTCTTGGTGTCTTGATGTCTGGGAAGACTTAACAGAAGTGCCTGTCTCAAAGGTACATGCCCTGAAAAAAGTTTTCATTTTTTTAATATTTCACTTTATCTCCAACAACTTACATTGAACTAATATGAGGAACTTCACAGAATATTTTCAGAAATCCAGCCTTGCTTCAAGACCAATGCTTCAGCCAGACACAAAGCCCTTCCACACCCTGAAATATCCTTTTCCCCAGACTGTGCAATGCACTTGCCTGAGTAAGCACAAGGCATCACAACTGCAACAAAATATAAAGTAGTGTTTAAAACTCTGACTTCGAGTTTAACCAAGTACATTTAAGGCTTCAAGAAAGATCCTGCCTGAGAGTGGGGGAAAGGAATTCTGGGAAGGCTGAGGAACATAACATTAAAACCTTCTGTAGATGTCATACTGTCAGTGTGTTGGAATCAGATATGTAAAAAAAGGCACACCAAAGTGACTTCCCTACTCTCAGCATTAAACCATGGCTCCCAGTATGAAGAGTAAGATGTTAGTATTCATTTCATACAGTATTGTACATATACACTGGATTTTTAACTTCAACTTATTTGGACTCTGTTGTTACCTAAATATCAACAGTCATTCAAATTTCCCACATGTGAAAACTCAATGTTTATATAAGAATGAGTCTCTCCAGCAGTCAGAAACAGAAAGTATTCTAATTTAACTAAAAAAAGCTTGCAGTAACAATTCCATGCTGGCGTAAGTATATGGACACTTCCGCTGAGAGCAGTGGGCAATGCCTCACATGGGATAAAACACCCTTGAAAGATTTGCAGGGATGAGGCCAGAGGTTTTTTCCTTCTCATAAACCAGAAACAGATCACCAAAAGACTGTTTCAGGAAAAAAGACATTAAACAGAGGACTAATGCACTAATTTTGAAGAATTTGATGTTAACCAAAAGACTGTGGCCTGGGCTGAGGTACAAACTTTCAGCCTGATAATATTTATAGAGTGAAGTTAATACTTCCAAATACAGTGATAAAATACAAAACACACAAAGTCCATGCAAGGAAACCCTCCAGATAAAGAGGCAGCCCAAGATGCCCTATTTTTACTTAAGGTACTTTTCAAATTTAGTATTTCTCCAGCCTACTTCCTACCCTAAGTACTGAGGTCTTGTCCAAAGCACTTCAAGACAAAATTTTCAGCTTCTTGGGAATTGCTGGTGTGAGAAGAAATAGCACAGTGCAAGCATTAATACAGAGAAGTGAAATGGTCTGACCATTCTAAATTCAGATCAAACTTTTGCTGCAAGCTCGCTTTTACAGTGCAATGTAGCAAATTGCCATTGCAATGCCATGCTGTTAAAGTCGTTTACCAGATTTAGAGAAACCTGATGGACCTGAAAAATACAAATAAAATCCCACTATTTTTGCAATGAGTAATTAACCATAATTTCAGCTTTGCCTTCAGCCTATGCCTGCCACTGGTAGGAAGGTAGAATTAAAGCAAGACCTTACTTTTGTCCCATTTAATTTGCCAAGCAATTCCGTTTCTTGTGAATTTAGTAACATATTACAGCCTTTAGTGAACAGTAATCATTGGAAGTATTAGGAAACAGAAGCTAAGGATTAACCTTGCATTAAAACTACTGTTGACCTTATAAGAGTGATTATTTATTAGTCTGTGAAAATCATGACATAACCTCACAGCTCATATAACTATTCAGGTGTATTATAAAAATAAATAAATACCATCCTTCTCTCACCACCAACAGCACTACACTTGAAATCACTTGCATTTCAAGTTTTAATACTGATGTATAACAGATCAACACAAAAACAGCATTCAGATTACTGTCAAGGTTGAAAGGTCTATCAGTAAATTTAGTAATTGCTGCATGAACAAAAAAAGTCCACCAAAATAAAAAGAAAGATTCAAGTCTGCTTTGTATTTAATCTGAGTATAGAATTTTGTTTAGAATACATAGAGTTAAAAAGCAACCACTTGGTCATACTCAGTTGTTTGTGCAGCACCAAATTTAAATCCAAGAGAGATTATGAGAAAATTTGCTGCAGGCTGTCAGACCTCATTAAGTTAATGGAACTGGTAAATTGGCACATTTCCAGCACATTGTAGAAAGAAAAGCGCTTTCAGCTCAAGAGTGAAGGAGATCTAGTTTCGGTTTGGCAGCTAAAGGAGATTATTAGCTATAAATAATGGCTGCACTGAGATGACTTATATGGGATTGCTTGACCAAAATGAAGTTGAAGAGACAAAAAACATTAACATTTTGAAACGAATGATACAGTCTCTTTGTTGGATGGAATCTAGAACAGCTTTGTGGACATTTTCCTTTTAAAGCCTTACTATTTACAAAATCATCTAAAAGTCTTCGTAACGAGCTTAGCTACCACTGAACTCATTAACAGAGAGAAAATTCTTCTCTTTGTTGAGCCTTTGAATCTCTTTAAAAGATGCTATGAACCAGTGCTTTAGTGTGAGGTGGTAATGTGCTGTGATGCACTAATATATTAGTATAAGAGCATTATATTATTCTGGTCTGAGTTACTGTGGCATGTTTTCAGAGCCAGGACAGCAGAAGGGTATCAGTACCCACACAGGGCATGGAGTAGAAATCAGCAGACCTGGGAGATGCTTGTTTGCTGAGCCACCAGAAAAGACAAAATGCAGAAGAATGTGTGTGTGAGAAAGAGAGAGAGAAAAAGAGAGGAATTTCTCTTGGGACAATGAGATCTGCACTTTCTTACATTTACGTTTCTTATATATTTCTTACCTCAAGTTTCTAAGTGGTAAATCATCCTAAATGGTGAATTACAGAAGATCAAATGTATACTAATAAACCCAAATTCTGGGGCTTAGATATTGATATTAAATATCCCTATGGCCAGGAACTGGTTCTATCAATTCACTTATCTGATTTGAAGTCGACTGGGTATTTTTCTATTCTTATGGTGAAATTTTTGGAAACAGGTGCTGATTCACAGCAGTTATTAAAAAAAAGTGCAAGCCTGATTCCTTCTGCATAAAATGAGAACAAGAATTCTACTGTTTACTTAATTCATTCTTTCTTTATCCTCTTATTGTTTCTCTGGAACACACTTTAAAGGAAAATGAGGCCAGTTTCTGTGTGTATTTTGGCCTCAGCTTCTTCATCAAGCGTTCGGTGCGGGGGTACGCGTGTGCCCTGAGCGAGTTTGGTAAGAACTCCTGTCACCTTGCAGACTGGATTAGCATCACGTAGATCAGCACTGCACTGGAGGGACATTCACCTCTGAGCAGCTCAGTCCAAACTGAATCCAGCCACCTTTGCTCGGGATACAGCCGATTTCTCCAGGCACAGTGGGTACAGAGGCACTTCAATATCTGCGCGCGTCTGCTTTTACTTTAGGTTTGCTGGTGAGTGACTACTGAATTCTGCCAAAGCAAGTAAACATCAGGTTGCCTCCCTATGAATGAAAGCTTTATTGAGCTCTAAAAAAGTCTGCACAGAAAAGGCTGCCTGCAATAACCAGCTGAGCTAAATGTGAAAAAGCAAGAAAACCCCCCGCAAAAAACACTGATGTGGTAACACACAGTGCTTTCACCAGGGATCTCAGGGAGGAATATATCAGAGTGTAAGAACACCAGTCGTGTTCTGATGATGCAGGGCCAGTTTGGAGAATTAAGCATACTAAACAACCTTAATTCACTGCATCCCTCACTCAGTGAGTAGAAATTCAGCATCTAACACTTACTCACACTCTCCCTGACTCCAAAATACCCAACCTGAAATCACTTCTTATTGTTAATACTACTCAAGAGCAGCTTATGTCCTCTAGGCAATAAAATTCAGCATGTGAATGTTTCTGCAGGAATACTCACTAGGAAAATTTAGGTTACTAAGCTACGCTGTAACAGAATACCAGCATTCCTGCATGAAGTCCTCTCCATCCTTTATGAAAGGATAAATGAAAATCAGAGCTAAATAGTTTATCCAAGTGTTCTGTTTGAATAGAAAACTAAATTGACTGTTCCTTTTCTAAGCACCTTTCTTTCCTAAACACAGAGGCCAAAGAGAAGGCATATGGAAATAACAGCTACTATCACGAAGAACAAAATTCACATATCCAACAAATCTACTTTGGAACAGTTTTAACTCTTTTTTCCCCGCACACAAAGAAGTGAAGAATGACTGACTACAGTTTCAATTAAATATTAAAAGTCAATATAATACTTAAACAACTGAGGACTACAACTGCAAGCAAATACAAACAGGCAGTTTCTCCTACTATCTCTTTTAATAATGCAGATAACACTTTTTTTTTCATTTTCAGTTTTCAAAGTATGTAAGTAGACTTAATTTTCTCCCATTACAAGATTATATGCTTTATGTACTACAGATTTATAACCAAGTATCTCATTAATATACGCAAGTAGTGCAGACAGGATCCTGGTCTGCAAATCCACCCCAAGAGACCTGAAGCACTAAGTACCTTCTGATATTCTTCTCTAGACACCTAAGGTAAATGAAATAAAACATAAATGAGAGGGTTCTCTAAACCTAGGAACATTTCACATTTTGCAGTCTAGTCAATCACATCTTTTAACTGAACTATTTTGAACCCTTACAGATTAAACATAAGTGATTTCCTAACCAGCTGAATGTTATAAACCTTGACAGGAGTATGGACCACTCATATTTCTCATGATAAAATTATATCACTGTTTTATATGGCTACTCCAAGCCAGAAAATGTAAACTGATGCCTGAAGACAGAAGTGTCCCCACAAAGGTAAAAACAGGACAAGAAAGGAAGGAACAGAAAGACAATTCTTTACTGTGAGGGTGGTGAGGCACTGGCATGGGTTGCCCAGAGAAGCTGTGGATGCCCCAGTCTTGGAAGTGTTCAAGGCCAGGTTGGATGGGGCTCTGAGCAACCTGGCCAGGTAGAAGGTGTCCCTCTCCATGGCAGGGGGGTTGGACTAGATGGCCTTTAAAGGTCCCTTCCAACCCAAACTATTTTATAATTCAGTGACAACTGACTGCTACTTGAGTCAAGGCAAAACAATGATTCTATGATTCTAAGATATTTGAGCACATGAATAGACTTACTAGATAGAGACTTGGTTATGTAGTTCATTTCTTGAGGGAAACAAATTTAAAACAGCTAGAATACAGTGTCCTCATTTGAGTGCAAGATATTCCAGAAACAACAACATTCAAAGAAGGAATATTGCTGCCTCAATAGCTACTGGCTTTGTGTTTAGCTGAAAGTGACAGTACACTGAATTTTATTGATCAAACTATTACCTTACATACTCCAGCACGACACACTGCATTGTATCCTGTGCCTTCCTGCTTGGACATATTAACAGGGTGTGTTTTGACCACTTGTCTACTGTAATTACATTGATTTCCATAGAGGTTTCACCCGCTTCCAGCTGTTAACCATGAACTTTTTGTTCTTAATGTACGCCAAAACAAACAGAAGCCAAAATTACTTGCTTGCTATCAATCTTTTGGGTGCCTATCAAGACTGACACCCCAAATAAAGTCCTTATCCTTGTTCATTATGACCATGACAAAGAAACAAATAAGATTCTATGGTAAAATTAGTTTACAAAAAGGTCTTGTTCAGTCAAAAATTGCTAATCAATTCTTTTCTATCTGACCTTGAGTATAAATGATACATTGCTTCAAACACATCTGGCTGTATATCTGTAATATTCTCTGCATTCTAGAACAGCATATACAGGATTTAGTTTTCAATCAGTGCCAGATAAATTTTTTTTTAAGAAAAGTGGCTATAAGAAGGCACCTTTAGTGTGCTTTCAGTCTAATTTCAAGTACCTCTAAGCAACTCCTAACAATTCATTCCAAAAAGTAAATTCCAAATTTTTACTTTTCTGAAAAAGCTCCCCTCCACCTCTCCTGACTTCTGCAAGGCAGTGTATGCATCACTTTGAAAACACCTGTGTTTGTCTGCCATTTATTGTTTTATATATATTCTTTTTTGCAAATAGTTACCATCTATCACTCTCAGTCTACTATATGTATATATTATTTATAAAAAAAAAAATTCACTCTGTACTATTTATGAGCAACTATCCTCTGCACGGAACCTAATTTTTGCCTTTGAAATTAATTTTTTGAACTATTCAGGATTAAAGAAAGGTCAATAAACCAATTACTTTGGGCAACGGTGCAAAATCAGTACTAGTAAAGTAATTAATGCCCTTTTCATTGTTTCCACATCATGGAGTGTTAATAAATTGGGCTTTTGTCACTATCCAGTAATTTCTTTACAACAAATTTCTTCATACCAATCCATCTTATTTTATGGCTCCCTGTTAATACTTTAAAATACCAGACTAATTAGGTTTGCATTTACACTGTTAAGTCACAAGCTCCATTTTCATCTCTGTTCAGACTCTCTATTTTCTGATATACCTAATGAGGCAATACTTTTATTTAAAGGGTGTGATCCTTTAAAGAATTTCTAGTGGTTTAGTTATGTGAAGAGGATCTTTCAGGAGTTCCCACGTATATCGCTTAAGCACAGCACAGCAGCACACACATTACCCATGAACACCAGCACACCATTAAATCCAGGACCTCCTACAACCTGGAGTTCATCTTTTTACAGGACCAGTCTGTTTGCAACTGCAGCACTTTAATTACTCCCTTCCCTCAGATGATATTTTGACTCATTTCATGCATTTATAACGCGCTCGACTTGTGGCACAAGTGAAACATCTTCCTTACTTCCAGCAAAGGTGAACAGAAAAAGCTGGAATGGTCAATGTCATCACTCAGGATGACTGTGGGACAGAAAAGAGGGCTTTTCCCATATTTCAGCTGCTGTATCTTCCAAGGGTACCATCAGGAAATACACAACTCAACAAGGAAGTCACATCACAGATAGCAATTCACCTGAGTATTTCAAAGTCACCCACCACCTTCTCCATAAAACACAACCTAACTTCTTTCCCGTCAGGGACAGGAAAATGAGAAAACACAGTAATTTCTCTTCTGCAATGTGAACTGATGTGAATTTTTACTCTGAAAAGGACAGAAATTAATAACTTGAGCATTTTACTTTAAAAAGGAAATTGCAACAGTAGGAGGAGCCCTCTTGCTGAAAACAACTGGATAAAACCAAAAATCTTTTAAGGACATTTTCTTTCTGGGGGTGGGGTGGTAAAAAAAAAAAAAAAAAAAAAAGTTACAAAAAGAATTTCTAAGTTCTCTCACCTAGCTGCTGCTCCGGAGATTTACAGATAAAAAAACAAGGTCACACAATGCCGGTCTTGGCTGGTGTAGAGTTAATTTTCTTCATAGTAGCCAATATGGGCACAGTTTCAGATTTGTGCTGGAAACAGTGCTGGTAATACAGGGATGTTTTCATTGCTGCTGAGCAGCGCTTGCACAGAGCCAAGGCCTTTTCTGCCTCTCAGCCCCCCATCAATGTGGAGGCTGAGAGAGCACAAGAAGTTAGGAGGGGACACAGTCAGGACAGCTGACCCCAGCTGCCCAGAGGGGCATTCCTCACTGTATGGCATCAGGCTCAGCTACAAAGCTGGGCAAGAAGAAGGAATGGGAGGATGTTTAGAGTGATGGTGTTTGCTTTCCCCAGTCACAGTTACATGTGATGGAGCTTGGCTGAACACCTGCCTGCCCTTGGGAAGGGAGAAATCAATTCCTTGCTTGCACCTGTGGCTTTTGCTTTACATACGAAACTTTCTTTACCTCAACCAACAAGCTTTTCCACTTCTACCCTTCTGATTCTCTCCCCCATCCTACTATGGAGAGTGTGAGGGAGCAGCTGTGTGAGGCTGGGTACATCCTGGAGGAATGAGAAACCTCATTTCTATCAGGTCAGCTAACCCAACTGCAGAATAACTGAGTTTCTCCAGACCCTGAAGAAAATGCAAAGATCTCTGCAATCCAGGTCTTATGTGAGGAAAAATACTCTGCATGGCAGCATCATGAGTGGACTCAAGGGTCAGTATCACTGTACCTCAAATGCTTCTCATGCCTTGGAAATGTGTTTGGAATGAGCCCTCCCTCCTCAGATGCTGAGGTCCTACACATTGACATAAATGCTGTGGTGAGTTAATATACAGGTAGCCCTGAGATCTGAGCACGTACTTCAAGCCATGCTGAAGCCAATAAGAATTATGCCTGTACCTTAAATGTGCTTTTCTGGTCCTTCTCCGATTTCTGAGTTGCTTGCGGTAAAGAGAAGGAAGGGATAAGAGCCAAGCATGCCAAACACAGCCTACATCACCACCTCTGCTTCACTCTGAGGTGAATGAAGTCATTAACTTGAAAATCTGGACTTGGAAGAAGTTTGCAACCACTTACAACCTTCAAAATTCCACCTGGGAGATAATTTGCCAAGGTGCTAAGTGGAGACAGAGCCAAAGTTCCTGGTTCAGCCAACCCAGCTGTATGGCAGGAGCCTCCTGCCAAGAGCGTGAAGGTACAGAATTGCAAAGTCAGATATAAGACTGAGCAATTTTCACAATCATACACCCCATTTAAATCCCTACACTGATGTTTGTAAAAGGCCTTGAAGATGAAAAGTACTATGCACAACAAGCCCTGAGTAAAATTACTAAAACCAACGCTTCGTGAAAAGAGATTAATTATGTTATTACTGTTTGCACATGTGAATTTTCCATAAAAATAGAGATCTGGGCCCCAGTTCAACCAAGCATTTTAACATGTGTCTGACTTATAAGCACATGAGTAGTCCCATTTCAGTTAATGAGACCATTCCAGCTTAAAAGTTAGGCATGTGCTCCACTACCTGTGGCCATGGGATTAGAAACAGACACAAAGAGACAGCTACCACCTCTTGGGGCATCTTGATCTCAGACAGTGACATGTTTTCCTAGCTCATAACTCTGTAGGTGAAAGTCTCTGCCCATAAATGTGACCTACACACCTAAAAGTCTCCCACATGGATGTGCCAGCAAGTCCTGATATTAACCCACAGGTAGGAATCTACAGATCTCTCCAAAGGTCCCTGGTGTTAAGGACACGATTATTTGATGAAACCTTGTCCAGACCTTGGCTTTGGAATTCTACTATTGACTCCTACCACTTGCTGAGTACTTAAAGACAAATTTCCCTCTTCCTTTTCCCAACTTTGCATAGCACAAACAAAACTGCATGGAGATGATTCCAGTTCTACAACTGCCCTTAAAGCTTTTACCACTCTACTGAGCTTAGAAGGCACAGAGCTACCTTTGAGGAATAGGGTTAAATGCCAGTAAAATTCAGAGAAAAAATGAAAACAATGGTGAAAAATTATTCTCGAGTTTTTCAGATAAAGACATCAGCATATCCAATTCTGAGTGAATACTGCTCGTTAAGGAATCCGAAGGAAAAAAAATTCTCTAGACAACATATTTCCGAAACTTCCATGGCAAATACTGTTCTTGTAGCTGCTTTATTGTATATACTTTTAACTGACTGGAGAGCACAGCTACTGCTATTTCCACTTACCTCACTTCTTTAGATGGAGGATGAAACATAACAGTGATGAGAGCTTTATGCCCTACCTTATAGCTCATGTTTCTGAATATTTATTAATTTTGTGCTCTTCATTCTTCAATGGTTTCCCTAGGCTCCTCTTGAACTCTTGTCTTTAAAAGTTAATTCCAGGTGGAAAACAAAGCACTAAGTAAAAAGAGCTCAATACTTGACTTTCTTTTTAAACTCTGAACAATGCACAATAACTGCCCTTTCCTGTGGTCACAGAGATTGCAGAGACCAGAATGAGGTTCTTCTAATCGATTTCTATTCAATTCCTGCCTTGAGAAAGAGACCCTACAACTGAATTTTCCTTCCTGGAATGGCTTATGGATTATGTACTAAACATGGACTCATTAAAAGAGAATCAAAGGAAATTTCTCAGAAAAAGAAACCCCTCTCTTCCCTGTTTTAGTGATACATGTGTTATTTTGTGATACACAAAATCCGTCAGACATCTATTAGTCCATCTAGCAAAGTACACACTCTGCTCCCAGAGATTCAATACTTCCTATATTTTCAGATCAACGTAGCAGGAATTTTTTCAATGTAAATAAAACCTATACAGATGTTGATATTTGGAAGTCAAACTCTCTTTACTGCTTGTAGAATATCAGTTTTGCTTTGCAAGCACTCCTCAAGTGGCGCAAGTGAGAGCACCTAAAAATCTTCAAGAAATAATAATAGAGGAAAGAAGGCAATTCTGGCAGACAGAGAATATCTTTTTAGGTAAAGAAATTTTGCGCCTGGTGCCCTCTTTGTAAAAAAAAAAAAAAAAAAAAAAAGTAATTTATTTGGAAACAAACATCATTTTGAAAGAAAAAACTGGATAAAGGGAATACTAGAGAGAAAGCAAATCACTTATCTGTTTGGAATAAGAACAATAGGGCTCTTTAATTACAGATATTTTATAAGGAATTAATTAAAATGCTGCATAATGGAAAAGCACTGTAACTAGCAGGAAATTTGTGAGTACTCCATGCAACAGTGAAATACCTTTATTGCTTGACGTCCTGTTGTATAAAAACCAGTGATAAGTTTTTCTTCCTACACTTCATAATATCCACTAGCTAATTTACTCTGTTTCGGCATTCTCTTACACACACACATACACACACACACGTGTAGATCCACTCCTTACAGCCAGCGCTGTGAGAACTCTCCATCTGGTCTGCAAACTGTAGAATTTCCTTTCCCATCTATCTCAGAAATATAGTCCCATGACCCACGGGTCACCATCTGCTCAGTTACACTGGCACAATGCCTAGTATGCTTGAGGTAATGCCACCATCCTTTCCTCCAATTGTAAACTCCCAACAAGGCAGACATCTACCAGAGTGTTTGCACACAATGAGGCAGCTCCCAGTGAGATTATAGTTAAGACACCACAGAAATTCCCTTCATCTACAGTAGCCTAGGATGTGGGAATGACCAAAGACACATGCAGTCTCTCTTGATCAAAGGTCATTCTAAGGAACAAAGCAGTCAGTGCTGATGTGTCCAAGATAGCATAATATAACACACACACATAATTGTGTCCAGCATGTGTGGTTCCCCCCCAGTTCCTCTCTTAATGATCTTTGCTTCACTCAGTATTCATTTGCGTACAATCTCCTATTCTCGGGATGCCCTAGAGCAGAACAAATTATACTAAACATAAGTGAAATCAAACAAAGTTTTCATTGAGTACCATTCATAACATTTACAAACAAGTCTCTTGTGTTAAGTTTCTCAGAAATAATTGGCAGGTTCAGTTTTACACCACTAGATTTTCGTCCTTTTTTTTTTTTAAGGTGTACCTATAATACAGTAACCAAAAAAAAAAAAATCTCACGTGACTTATTTATTAAGAATAAAGGTAGCAGAAAGTTGAGAAGTTTTTTGTATCATAAAAATCACTAGATAGGAACAAATATAGAATTTAACCAAATTAGAAAATGCATTTGGAAAGATATTTTTCACTTTTTTTCAAGTGCTATTAAATATTTTAAAAACCCCTTAGGAATGGATGTTCTCTGGCTTATGCAGCAGACATTACAGGTAAAAGTTGTCTTTTACAGTGCACCAGCAGTATAAGTCCAGGGTAACAGAAAAGTACATTTGAAATTTACCTCTATATTGTACTAAGTACACTACAAGGAAACACTCCATCAATTTTTGTTACACACTTCTCTGTGCCTCACTAGCTAGCAAGTGTTCTGAAACAACAAGCCAAAAGCCCACTGGCAGAAGAAAACCAAAACAGGCCTTTTTCTACAAATTGGTGCCATTTGTAGCATGTGCTTCTCCCTAAGCTATCATTTCAGCTTCATTACTCAACTGCCTAACACTTTATTCAGGTAACATTACACTGGCAGAGTAATTTCAGCAACATTGTGCTTATTAATCTTCAAGAATGCCAAAGCTAAAAATAAAATCCAAACAGTGTGAGAATCCAGGCGGGGTTGCGACAGCGTTTCTCAAGGGATCAAAATGTCATTATGTTCTCTCCTTAGAGGGAATTTTCTCCCTCCAAGCTTCAGTCTTGCAAGAGGAGAGGTCAGACCTCTGGCAGGCTGAGTGTGTGTACTCATGGGCCAACATAGGTGTTTGCCTCAGTACAGCTACACACACTGATGGGAATGAGGCAAAGCTCTGTGGGTTTGTGCCTGAATTCAACCCGCATCACTCAAGCGGGTTTGGGTGAAAAGAAATACACGCTGAGGAGATTGCTTGCAACTCTCTTTTTAACTGAAGGGAAAAGAATTTGTCATCAGAACAATACAGAAACTCAGGTCCTTCTTGGAGCATTCCCTGACTGCACTAAAAGGTAGTATCCATGGTTTAACCCACACTCATCTACATTTCATGGACTAAAACTCCTTTTTCTTTCTAACTGGAACTCAGAGCAAGCAACATAAAGCTGTGCAGTCAGATGAGGTTCTTGGAATTCACAGCATGTTCATCTCCAGAAGGTAGATTCCAGTTTGTGGCACAGTGCGTAAAGCTGCCTACAAGAACCTGTTTATAAGCAAACTAAAACCTAATTAGAGTGTCTGCTTTTGATAACCCAATTAAATGTGCACTTACATTGGTGTCTTAATGCCTTTGATATGATCTAAATTCAGAAGCACAGACTAATAGAGAGAGCTGGAGCTGGTAAGAATGTCATTTCTACATACACATAAATGAGAATCACCGAACATCAAGGAACGGGGAAGAATTTTCTTAGCTGGAAAATAGCTGTAAGGAAACCACTTGACTTCACTTCTAGAACCTTTTTCTTCTTCTATATTTGAAAATAACTTGATTTTGCTGTTTTAGATCTATATTATTTCTCAGCCTCTGCTAGTGCTTCAGCATGTGACCAGACTACATCTTCTTTCTTTGTGCTAATTTACAACATTTCCTTACTAAATCTTAAACTAAGGGACAGTTATAGCAATGACTGGCTGCAATCTTCCTGATTGTTTCCTGTGCTGATACTTAATATTCAACATCCAGCTGTCAGAAAACATAATAGCAAAACAGTCTGAGTAGATGCAACCAAGACTTCATATGGGATATAAAATATCTCGGCTATACTCCTGTGTGTCTCAGATAAAAGCATACTGTAACCATATGAACATTAAGCAGGTATTTGCAGCAATTACTATAGGAAATTAACTTGGAAAAACTGAAATTGCATGGTAAGGTTGTGACAAACCCTCTGAGAAGCACTGGGAAGGAACCAGACGTTTACTTCAGCGCGACATGAATCTGCATTCTCACATATGCACTGGTTCTGCACCATGCTCCCTGCCCCAGGGGACGTCATGACTTGACCTTGCTGCACATTTCTCTGAAACAAGTTTCTTACAGAACTTACTGATTAAAAGGAAAGTGCTCATACAGACCAGAAATAGGGCTGAAAGATGAATTTTATTTTTTCCTGGCTCAGTGTGTTTATTTTTTTGCCTTGGTTAGATCCTTCCAGTAATGTTGTTGGAATATAAATGTAATCCACAAGTATGAGACTAGACTGAGTGCTGATTAATTTAAGTGTCTTAAATCCACAGCTTCGTGTATGAGCTAAGCTTGGGTCAGAAATGCCAAATTAAATAGTGGCACAACTCTTAAGAAATAACTTGTGACTTGGACAATCCATAAGGAATCAATAACAAATTAAAACCAGTCAGTAGCAGTGAACTGAATAAATGAGTCATTCTTCCCAAAACAAACCTAATAGTAAAGTTCATTTGTCTATCAGGAAATAAATGTTGCATTTTTGAAAGCTGCTAAATTACTTTTTAGAGATATCACAAAGCTGATATTGAAAACCAGAACAGTTAAAAGACAGCTTTCCAAAATGCTTCTCTTACTTAATAGGTAGAAGTAACATGTTTGTGCTTAGCATTTCATTCTTCACAAATGGGTAGAAAATTCTTTTGTTTCACTTTTGAAATGTTTACACAGCACAGCTTTCCCAAAAACCCTTCTGGAAAAGTTTCCAAAGGATTTGGGAAAGATTATAAAATAATGTTATTCAGGATTAGTTCAGAAGCAGTAACTAAGCCCAGAACAGCACTGGAAAATGGGCAAAAAAGTAAGATATTTGTTATGCAGTGTTAGTTAAAAATGTAGTTTGATAAGAATCAGAGCTAACAATTTTGAAATTTTCCAGGAATTCTAGTAATTATGACTAAGTGGGAAACTGTTGTTCAGACTCAGAGGGCTTCAGTATTGGCTTATCCCACATCAAAATAACATTTCACTTAATTGAAGTTCATACATATTCAGAAGGCTGGTAGAAAGAAAAAAATATTAAAGACTTAATTATTTAAATATTTATTAAAGGATTTAATAGCAAGTCTGTGCTAACAAACTGTGCCTCGAGATTAGTTGTATTCTTTTGCAAAAATTTCTGATTGATGCATCAAAAAACACCTTTAAAAATTAAAAATCTCTTGGTTTGGCTGACAGTAAGGTTACCAGGAATCACTCACTGAACTTTGAATCAGTTCCTAACTCCTGATTATATTTCAAGTATGGTAATGGATTGAGCAAAACCTTTTCTTACCAAAAGACCTGTTCATGTTAAACTGACCAAGAACTTCTATTCTATTGCATGTTTAAGTATTTCCTCATATCCTTTCATGATATTACACCTAGAGAACAACCTATTAGCTCTATCACAACTGGGCAGAGATGGGCAGGTGGGTGGAACCAAAGACTCAGCACAAAAATGCTGAGCTATTCAGCAATCACCATCCTGAAATACAAAGCAAAGTGTCCCACTATGCAACCACTGGCTTTTCCCTCCAACACCCAAGTCTATTTCTTCTTACTATAGCCTGAGAAAATTCCAAATATGTTTACACAAAAGAATTTGCTCAGTAGAAAACACTGGTTTTCCAATGCTAATTTTTTTCCTCCCAATACTCCATTGAAACTTTCTATAAATAATTTTTTCCTCCAATTAACATGTGTTATAAGACCAGCAGAAAGATCATAAATTATTGTTGCTGCAGGCTTTTCAGTGTAATTTATTACTGAAAAGTCATGAGCACCGCTTTGGAAAGGCCAGCCTGTGAATCTGTAAACCGAGGAAATTAAGAACTAAGCTGGTCTCTTTACCCTGAGGTCAATTAGAAATGACACCAGCAGACTTCTCAGTGACCTGGGGAGATTTATAGCCTACCATGCTAGGCCTGTGGTTCAGCCAGAAGATTAAGATCAGAACAGCACCTGGAAGACTGTCACCAGTTAAGACAGGCTGGACCAATGGCTCCAGGCTAAAATGTGCACAGGAAAAGAGGTCATGTCAAGTAGCCTTTGTTTTCACCAGGCTAAGGCACATGTGGAAGGTACCTTGAGAGAAAGCTGGCTAACAAAGGTCTGATATAGGGGCATTGGACTGTCTTGTAACAGCAACAAAGCAGCAAGTTGTCAAGGCACTCTTACTTCTCTCATTACTAAAAGTCACCTCGGAAGATATTTGCTACTTGACGAGGCTTCATGTGATTTGAAGATCTTATTCTTTACTGCTTTTCCCTTTTTATTTTTACAAGTGCAACCGTTAGCTGCAGAATGACTCACATCATAAACCCTCATGATTTAGGAAAAAAATTTGATCACTCTGTTGTGAGAATCTTATAAGAAAACAAAAAAGGCTGTGTCTTTTAGCCACTCATAAATATTTTATAATTTGGTAAGAACAATAGCCTACAAGGTGAAAGGTCAGGTCTGTAGTAGTCAACGAGATCCTTGCAAGACAATAAAGGGGAAAGCTACCCTTTGTTTTACAACAACTTTGGAAACAACTTCACCCAGGCAGTGGAAGCTTACAGACTTTCCATTGTATTCAAGTCATTTGTGCAAGCTGCCCTTATTACAGCTTTGATAAATGATGTTTGCAGAGGAAAAGCTGTTTGGGGTTTCTGAGCATCGTGAGCATTTAGATCTATGTCAGGTACTCAACAGGGATGCGTGGAAGAGCGCACAGCTTAGAAAGCAATTGTCATTTTCTCAAATAACCACTGTTCAGGGTCAAAGAAGTATTTCCTAATTTCTTCTACTGTACCTAAGCCCAGGTTGGAGGAGAATTGGGTAAGAGGAGAACAAAACATAATCTTTGGGTTCTCAGTGCCACACAGTCTTTAAAACTGGAATAAAACAGATATCTTTCTCAGAGTTGTGTGGCTTAATTAATGCTCAGAATGTTATTTAAAAGGTGAATAACTGAAACTGCTGGATGAGTCACTACTGCCATTTGTTACTTCTGAGAACTCTGTACAGCAGGGAAGTTGTCCCCGTTTTTCTTCTATCTTCCAAAGTATTAAATTAAGCCCTCAAAAAACCTCTCCAAAACTGAAAGTGGCATAGCTGGGGATTTACTAACTTAGCCATAGTGCTTCTTATTTTGTTTTCCTCTTTGGTTTATAGAGTTACAAGAAATAACTCTAGATATGATTCTGCACACTAGGACATATTACTTATCCACCAGAATAAAAACATCTTACAATGTACCCAGAAAATATGAACCCCAAACTTCTGTTTCCAGCTTCAGCTTTGAAGATGTCAGTTCATAGTCTGCCTTTTTTTTTTTTCTTTTTTTTGCATAAACTTTCTCATTTCTGCTTCAAAACTTGAGGTCCTCCTGGGTTTCTTTGACGCCCTTAGAATTGAAGAATAGTTTTCTCAATTAAAAAAACTTGAAAAGATCTCCTACCCTTCCCTTCTCTCTTGGAAGGAGAGCCAGTGCATGCCATGAAATACTGAACATCAACATGCTAAGCAGCGGTGTCTTGAAATGTGTGCCTGACAAGTCTCTCTAAGGTTCTACACACGCAAACAAACATGCTATTTATAGAAATAATACTAAATAACCACCTGTTTGACAGAACTGAGACAAAAAAAACCACATTGCCAAAGTCAAGAAAAATGCAGGTGTGACAGTGTGAGCTGGTTCCAGAGTTTATGTGCAGTAGCTATTCCAGCTGTTTAATTATGCAAACATCTGATAACAATCCTGGAATACCAAACACAAGCACAGAGTGTAGTGCTTTTCTTGTTGTTTATTTGCACCAATTGAGACCGTCACAAGCCTCTACTTCCCATCTTTACAATGATCTATTCAATATGGCCTTAAACTGCACATAGAATATGACTTTTTCCACAAAACTTCATGTTCCTCACAGTGTATTAAATCTCTCCTCAGTAACCACAGTCAGTATAAAATTTAAATGTTTATAAATGTTTCAAGCTGTCACATCTTTGTCCTCCAAGAGATTGGAGGAGGAATAAAATCAAACAGCTCTTCTCCTCAGGCAACTTTTCCCAAGTGATGCAGACCAGAGACCAGCTTGTTGGCATTTGTTATTATAATCAACTTTCCATAGCTTTTACCAAGGCATAATCCTTAGTATATGTTTAACCAACGTAGATAGATTTTCAAGTCATACAACATAAAACAAGTGCACAGGGTGTTATGCATCATCAAGAACACAGTGGATCATGTTCAGTTATCCACTTCTTTTCTACTCCAATTCCATCCCCTTGGATGCTCTCAGCTCTTATTTGAATGACCCTAGTGTTTCAGTCTTAATAACCTTCACAGCAGTCCATTCCAAACATTTATTACTCCTGGGTTAAAAAGTATTGCTCAGCTACATCTGTTCTTAATTTGATTTTGCAAAAGTTTTTTTTCTTCTTTTTCTTTTTTTTTTTTTTTCCAAATGCACTATTTCCAATGGAAGAAATATATCTAAAAGCTCTACTTATGGAAAAAATTAGAGTACATAGGAGGGTGTGGCAAGCATGCCTTTTGTCAGAAACTGAATTAATGGGCACTAGTTGATATTTAGAGCTTGTAGGCTTTCTTGCCACAGAAAAATCTGTCCTATCTGGGGACATCCTTCACTCAAAATTTGAAATATATATACACACACACACAAAGGAAAAGGCTCCTGCTGGGAATCCCACCATTGCTCTTATTTAAGTATGTGATGAACAAGATATCTTGCACACATCCAGCTCATTTTCTTTCCACACATACCACAGACAGCATGTGGCAGACAGGCCCAGTACTGCTCAGATACCAGGATAGGTAGGGATCCTGCAGCTCCAACCACTGTGGGCTTTGGGCAGCTACACAGGACATTAGCAATGCTGGGAAATCTGAGGAAAATTAATTTCTCTGAAGCTGCATCAATGAAACTATCCTGTGTGTGATATCCCAGAGTGTGGTTTACTGGCCAAGTCTGATCAGCTCAAGAGGGTTGTGAATCCTAGAATGGCCTGGCTTGGAAGGGACCTTAAAGAACATCTTGTTTCAACCCTCCTGCTATGGGCAAGGGCACCTTCCACCAAACTGGGTTACTCAGACCCCCATCCAACTTGGGCTTGAACACCTCCAGGGATGGGGCATCCACAAATTCCCTGGGCAATCTGTGCCAGTGTCTCACTGTTAACATTTTCTCCCTTTCAGTTTGAAGCCATTCCCCTTTGTCCTTTCACTACATGCTCTTGTAAATAGTCCTTCTCCACCTTTCCTTAGGCTCCCTTGAGGCTGCAATTAGGTCACCTTGAAGCTTTCTCTTCTTCAAGTAGAGCAATGATAGCTCTCTCAGCCTTTCCTCAGAGGAGAGGTGCTCCATCCCTCTCAGCAGCTTGGTGGACCTGCTCTGGACTCACTGCAACAAGTCCATGTCCTTCCTGTGCTGGGACCCCAGAGCTGGATGCAGTGCTCCAGAGCAGAGAGGCAGAACTCACTCCCTCTCCTGCTGCTCACAGTGCTTTGGATGCAGCCAGGATGCCACTGGATTTCTGGGAGGCAAATGCACATTGCTGGGTGATGTCCAATGCTCCTTTGTCCGTGGGTCATCTGCAATTATATGGGGGGTTTTTTTGTGTGTGTGGGAAGGGCTATCTCAAAGACAATCATTGGGCATTTTCACACAGTGAGAGATGTAACTTAAGAAAATTGTCCCTAGCATCTTCCCCTGATAACATGGGATGAAGGGCAAAAAAACCCCAAAATCAAACACAAAGCTCCTGCTAAGCTCCCAGCAAAACCAGAAAGAGTCAGCCAGGCACATTTTCTATTCCATTTCACATACCATGATTAGGAACAGCTTCTGCTTCCCTCTGAGTCACTCTTGGAGAGACCACTTTTTAATGCTTCACAGAGCAAAAAAGACTCTGCCCCACCGAGAGGGAGCTTTATGAAAGTTCACATCAATCGACAGCAGCAGCAGCAAAGCAAACCATCTTGCTTCAGTGCCCTTCTGGCACTGCTCTGCCTGCAGCTCAGACAGTAAACAGTAGTGTGTTTGTGTGCAAATAGCATTCTCCTGAATGATGTCTGCACCTGTGTAAACTGACATCACTATCTTTTTTCTAAATTCAGTTTATTTAAGGAGTTCACAAGAGACACCTGTTCCATGCACAGGCACAAATGACATTCAATGAGCTGAAAGAAAGTGTGTGTGTGTGGGGAGGTGCTGGGGGGTGAAGGGAAATGTGTTTATATCTCCTGGTCCTACAACGGGCAGCTGCTGCTGCTTTCATTTCTGGCCTTCCTGGTCTAAGCTGGTATTTGCAAAATAAAATACAACTACAGTGAGTTTTCAATACTGGGTTATTAAAGAGACACCCTAAGTAAATACCGGGGAGGAAAGAAAGAGAAGGGCTGGAGCAGGTAGAAAACAGCCTGGCCCCTGGCTCATCTCTGAGAGCAGCACAAAAACATGTTAAAATCAAGGTGACAAAAGAAAGGGCACAGCAGGCTTTGAAGGTTTGGTCTCCAAAGCAATCACACTGTTCTGCAAGGATATCACTCCTGTTTGGGACATCTGCCCCAGATAAAATAAAACACAGAAAGACTATTTCCACTTTAGAGCAAACAGTGAGACACAAGGTGCTCACATCCCATCTGACCAAAAGCCTTTTAAAGATATATTGATATTCACTTGTCACCTGACACATTCTCATTGAAGTAACAGTTCTAAAAGTATTAAAAATGCGTTTCTTAAACTCACTGTTGGGATTTAATGTAAAAAAAAGCTATTTTGAGGAAAGTTGGATGGCAAGGACAAAGACTTGCAAACAACCATTCCCACCTCCTCTTATCTCAGTGAGATAAGAGCCAGGCACCAATGCTGCAGGAGTGCATGGAGACACTTAAGAGTCAGAGAGAAAACCAGAAGTACTATGGCAGGAAAATTAGTTAAAACTGAAACTCAACAAGCTGGAACAAGACAACACAATGTGGAAATCAATGATTTGGAAACACATGATGATTTTGAAAATTAATGTAAGACCACAAAGGAGCAGAGCTTGATTTTCTGTGTACAACCATTTTAACACACCTGCCACGACAATCAAATTTTGGGGGGAAAAAATGGATTCATGGCTTTAGACAAAAGCTCCCCTGCCTAAAGAACAGCCTTAGTAATTTCAGTCAAATTTGAAACCAGATTTTCACCATATCAGGACTATGCATCCCTAAAACACCAAAACTTTTTGTCTCTTTCCTCTATCAAGAAATTGCACATCTCAAACCAACACTTCAACATTTTTCAAAAATTAATTTAGAGCACATCATCACCTTAAGTAGGGCAAATGCAAAAAAACCCCAAACCCATAACCAGTGGCTTAAAGACCATCAAATATTGTCTTGATGGTTCAGTATCACTCCAGTGTGACTCCCTAGACATTTCCAGAGACTGATAAACCCCAGCGCCATTCCCAATCCCAATCCACCAGGTCAATAATGATGGGAGGCAGACACAGAGCTCCTTCTCAATCCCTAGGAAGACTACATGATAAAAACAGTGACACAGAAAATGCAGAGTTTTAAAAGTGAAGACACTCAAATAGTATTATACACACTTCATAGTATTATAGAAGTGCTAAAAGAAAAAGCATTAAAAATTAAGTGTGAAGTATGCTTTTTCACAGAACCACAGAATAGCTGAGGCTGGAAGGGGTCTTTGGAGAATTTTCTAGTCCAACCTTGCTGTTCAGAGCAGGGTCAGCTGGAGGACAGTGCTCAGGGTTTTGAATAGCTCTGAGGAGGACGACTCCACTACCAGCCTGGGTAACCACTCTGTGTTTGAGCAAGTAAAAGTGTTTTCTCTTATGTTTCAATAGTATTTCCTGTCTTTCTTGACAACATTTATGGCCATAAAAATAGAACAAAAATATAGTAGAGCAGAGCAATTGTTCCATGCGAAAAAAATAACCCCTTGTAATTTGTCTATAGAACTGTGTCCTGACAGCATTTAACTGCAATACCAACATGTTACTTAAGTGAGAGACTGGAACCAACAATTCACTCACAACTTCTGTGTTAGTGAGCAGTTTATAGCACAGAAAAAGCCCAAGCAGCTAAACTGCTTCTTATTCTAGGTCTTCATTTTCAATGACACATCTCTTTCTCCATATCATATTCAGCAGGCTGTAGATGTTCATGGAAATTGAAGACAAAGTTCCTTTCCTTTGTGTCAAAGTCAGGAGTTTGAAGTTTTTGCAGTGATTTAATTTTATTTAGAATGTTTATTTTTTTAAAGATGCATAATTGCCAAAACCAAGTCCAGTTCTAGAGAAACTGCCCATCTCCCTCCCGAGGATATTCAATTCTCTGATGACAGTTTGGAAACACCATGATTCTTAATGCTCTTGTCTTTGTATTTCACATAGAAATCCTTTTGTGCCCTGTCAATTTTAACACAGTTTATTGGGAAATTCAATCTAACGCAGATGTGTGCTGACAGAAATTTTACAGGTGATGACAAGACTCCATTAACTCAATGTGCACCATGCTATTTTTTGTGAGTTTCTCAGAAATCTTATTGTACACTCCTTGTATCCTCATCTACTGCTGTGCAAAGCCCTTTTGCTGAAGCAAAACACAAAAACAATGTTTGTATTGGTTACAGAGATTTACTTACCCGTATATTTCTTCTTAAAGTGTGAAAGAGACGTGATGTGATGGTTTGTGAAATAAACTGCTATTCTGACAGCCAGATTAAACATAAGAGCACTTGCATGCTTATAGACAAGAACTAGACAGCTGGAGAGGATTTACAAAACCACTTAAGCAAGCCAGGTTCCCAAGTCTCCTCTGGTATTTCCCAGATATAATCAGCTTTAGAGCAACTCTGTGTGACAGTTTGGTCTTACCTTGTATTTTGTGACTGTAACTCTCAGGCTAAAGAAGGCAGCAAATTGTCAGTGCAACAACTCAGATCTGGGGCTGGACCAGCCCCCCAGTACCTGCTCTGCCCAAAGATTTGGCAGCAAGGAGCATGAAGCACTTTGGAAAACAAAAGCCTCCTTCCTTAATTAATCTCAATTCTGTTTGATAAATCAAAAACATTTATTGCTAAACTGTTAGAACTATTATGGGGTATTTTTGTCCAATGTGAGGAACACATGCCGGAACACAGTTATTTCTCTTCCATGGTATCACAGAATGATCCTATTCCTCCTCCTCCTTCCTCTCCCTCTGAAATTTCCTTATCACTGCAACGAGATAGGGCAACTTTCATATTACGATCGAGTAATGACACTTTGATTGCTCATGGCACAAGGCCAGACAGCTCCTAAGGCAAGTCATTATTAGTCTGCAATGCACACCAAGTCAAGTATCACTGATGAAATGGATGATGGAAAGGAACACAGTGAAATGAAAGCAGAGCCACTCATTTAAAGCTGTCATGTGAGGCAGCCAGGAATCCTGCAGGGCACAAGAGAACACGCTCCTCACCGTGTCGTAGTGTCTCTCACCTTAAAAACAGGGATGGCAGGCACAGGGATATTGAGAAATCACCCTTACCCTCTTAAAATAAAAGCTCTATCATGCACCTCAGTCTCATGGAAGTAGAGTTCAAGAAATGCATCTTCTTGAAGAACGTTAATTTCCTCCCCAAAACCAACAAAAAAGTGCAAGAAATTCACATTCTGATGAACATAAATCTTATATCTAAATTAATCACTAGAGCATATCTAACTAATGGTTGAAGGTTTAACCTTCACTGAAAATTTCCTTTGATTTAACATTATTTCACTTATTTCAAATCTCATCATAGTATCTCAAGGGTGCAACATTGTAAATATCATTTCTTGACCATTATCCTCTCGCATGAAGACAGAAGTTCTTCAATATACAGTCACAGAGAAACAGATTACCTCAAACTCTGTCTTTCACAATTTCAAAAATTACATGGCAGTCATGAAAAAAATTGCTTCACATGCCTGGAGAAGGTCAAACAAATAATTTGCTCTCACACCAAGCTCTTTACCCTCAGTCACCACAAATTCCGTAAATCAAAGTTGACGGAAAACTCTCAGAAGAAGAAATCCTAGTTTTCATTCATTCTTTACAAAAGTGTGACGACACTGCAGGATTTTTTAAACCTTTATAGCCATGTGATGAGAAATCTGGACACTCACACTCATGTTCTGACCTTCCTCCAGGCTTGCTGTAGTGAAAATTTTTTTATTAATAAATCCCCACTAAAATATCTAAATATCTCTATGACCCCTGTTTCAGAATTAGGTCTTTAGTGGGGGTGAAACAAAAGGTGAAAATTATAAATAAAATAAGAACTGGAAGTTCAGTTTCTAAACATGTGCAGATCACTGTTTGGATCCAACTGTTGAGAAGGCACACACGCAACATGAGAGAATTTACTTGGCAAGGAAGACTCCATGTATGAATTAACAATTTTGCACCTCTTAAGAGGTAAACATAGTGGTCATTTCACAATTCCTAAGTCACTATGACTGCCCCATTTAAATTAAATATATCCCCAAATCCTGCCTCAGGAAATAAGTTGCAAGTTCAGTTAGTTTCTGAACAACTTAAATACATTAGTAGGAAAATGATCCCTTTTTATGAGGTGCTGTTATTTCATAGGATATACTTAATGTTTAGGAATGTGTATATCATACTGAAATTATGTACAACCTATAATGAAACCCATATAAAATTGCAGTAGCACCAGGAGCACCACTGCAGTTAAGATTCTGACAGACTCTCCTTTATAAACTTATATTTTATTAATATAGAATTCCAAGATGAAACCTGAAAAAAACTACCAAACCAAACCCCAAACATTTGGAGGCCACAGGCTAAGATTTGTTTTCTTCATACAGAAGAAAACAAATGGGAACAAAATTTCTGCCCTTATTCTAAGATACATTTTCTTTGAGGATTTGATTTCCAGTTGTTGGATTTGAGGGGGAAAAAAAGAATTACTTGGCTCCCTCCTCCCTCTCACTGCCATCAGTGAAACTCGGCAAATTTACCATCTGCCATAAACAGAAGTCTGGCTGTTGCTGTGCTTCCAGGAGAGAAGACCTTGTAGGCAAGTGTGACTATAATTCCCTATAATTCAAAAAGCAAATGTTTAATGTTTCTGCACTTCACTAGACCAGGAGAGATAAGCAATTCAATCAGCCAAAAGAATGCTGATGAATATACTTAAATTGATGGGGGACAGGATGTGTGCTTGAGTATTAAAAAAAACCCAAAAAACCACAACACACATACATCTTAAAATCGAAGAATCTGAATAACTATTTGATTAATTATACTAATTTCTAACTGCATATTTCTATGAGCAAAAGAAGGATGCTAAGAACTTAATCTAAGGTGGGGAAGGACAAGGAATGTTTAGGAGGTGTCTGCCTATAGGTATAGATGTTTCTCCTTACATGGGACCATCACACACCCATCTGCCCTGTTATTTTCAAAGCCAACTTAACCAAACTGTATAGAGGTTGCATCCTCTGGTGCTAGCACTAAAGTTAACGCAGAAAATAGCCAACTACTTTGGAAAAATGATAGACAATCTGTTGGGAAAAGGTTAGTGAAAAATAACTCCAAAGCAGATTTTTGGGCACTTCCATAAATGCATTTTCCCCCCAATCATGTGAAATGAAAAAAACCACTCTTGCTTGTCTGATGTCAAAACCAAAACTATTAATGCCTCATACATTGGAGAAATTGTTCATGCCTACGTAAAGAGTGCCCTATAGCATTTCCAAGGTCAGTAATTTGCATGGAATTTGCATCAGAACTCAACAGTGCTTGAGGCAAGAAGATGCTATTTTTTCCCTCTTTTATGATGAAGTTGCAATATTTAAAATACTTTTTCCAAGTTGAGCCAAAGAGATTTTACACCATCCTGTTGCAGATAAGGCTTCTGTTGATTTTATAGGAAACTGCTTATGTACCATGCAGCAGGCAACTGTCTCACAAACCCCAAGGTTTCACGTCAGCATTTGGTAAGAAGTCAGGCTGCAGAATCACATTCCATCTATTCATATCTTTTTCAAGAACCAGATTTTCTGTCTTTTGCTCAACCAGAAATCAGCCGCCAGGGACAAAGGCCCTCAATTAAGAAACCTCTTTAAATCCTACCGTGTATACAAAAGCAAGTGTGTGCTTAAACCTTTTGCTGAACCGGCTGTGTGGAGACAAGCAGGAGACACTGCATTTACACAGCAAGAACTTTCCTAAGAGCAAGACCTATATTGCTCATTTATTCAAGAAGTTCACTAAAATATATTTACCCATATGACCTATGAAGTGAAATACTTAATGCACTTTCTAATTAAAAACAGGAGTGATCTACAAGTCTTAAAATCTGGGGAGAGGGGCAATCTAGCCCCATATGTTGTAAGCAATTGGATTATTTTCAGAAAAAATAAGAGTACCTTTCAAAATTAGACCTAGGTTTTCACCCTTCCTAACAATCCTGACTTTAATCACTTGTTCTTACAAAATGTTCTGTAATAGAAATTCCTATTTTCAAACATAAATCCTTACTTGTCTTGCCCATTTATACGCTGATTTTCAGGGACTTGAAATGAAGAATTCTAAGTAATTACACACCACATAAAAACATATTTGAAGTGTTACATTAAACCATGTTACACTCTAATGTAAAGTTACTTACAAGACTCAGAAGATTTACAGAATCTGGAAGTTAGTGGTTTTTTTCCAACTGCTTTTCTTTTGATTATAGTACTTACACAGCACTCATCAGTAAGCAAAAATAAACAAACTGTGTGTTTACTGCTCTCCACAGCTTCTGAAGCAGAGAAAAGCCAGTTTCTCATGTTGTAAAAGGATAAAGAGGGGCTACATCAAACCAGTTCTAGCTGACAGGGACATCTGGGGAAAGGTTAGTGCTGAGCAATGTTCCCCTTGATGGCATTACCTCCAGGCTGGCCACCTGGGCTCCCTGTATCACTTATAGGTGGGGAAAATAATACTGAGTGACAAATTCTGCCAGGTTTCTGTGTAAGAAACTGGAGAGGCTCTTTCTAGAGCTCTTAGCATCATAGATGTTCTTGCAAGTTTCATCACTAGTGTCTTTCAGCCCTTAAATGCATGCCCAGGCTGTATTTCACAAGGAGGAGACCAGACCCTGTGCCAGAATAAGAAGCAAAGGATTCTAAAAAGGAACTGTGGATAATCTGAAAACATAGACCAAAAGTTTCAGGAGGAAAAAACAAACCACAACAAAGAACAAATCAAAACACGTCTTCGAAATTAATATGTCAACAACGCCTCAGTGGTATCCGACAAAAATATGATACTGCCCTAAAAATTCTAAACCAGGTCTAGTATTTCACAGCAAAAATTAATGCAACAAGTTGTATGATATTACAGTTTTAAGACAAACTTGCTTTTCGTTTTCTGGCTACTGGACAAAGCTATTTCTGCACCGAAAGGTAAAAACCAATAATCTATCAAAATTTTTTTCCTGTTCTTTTTCATTGTGGTCTACAAAGCGCCCTGGAAGAGCCCCAAAAGCAATGTTTGCCCTGATTGCTGTACTTCGTTATGTCCTGTACTCTGCAATTATTTAGATGGTTTAAAAAAAGGAGAGGGAGAACAACTGTGAAAGGCATTGTGCAACTGCAGCTGACTTCATGTTAACCCCTGTTCCTGGGTTCCACCCTCGGGTCAAATGCCTATGAGTCAGTGTCTAGCACAGATGAATGATGTCACACTCACACCACCTCTTTAGCAAGAAAATGTGGTGGAGCCTTTCATTGCTGATCTTAAGAGACCCTGGGTTACTAAATGAAGTTCCCAAGATAAAAAAAGAATAGGCTTGAACTTAAAAAGACAGGAAATGAGCACATCACTCCAACAACTTTGAAACGGACCAACAGGCTGCGTGTGTCAAAAGCCAAAAAAAGATTTGCAATACCCAAAAAGCCAGTAAACCAGGGACATTGTATCATCTACCCATTCCAATACAAACAAACAAACTAAAATAAAATTAAACACGGCAACGGATGTGATCTCTCTTTCAGGTGAAAAACAATGACAGATCAGATATGCAAGGAATAATTTGATTTCAGTGAAACCTGAATAAAGTACACCTATGTGGATTTGAGGAGACAGTTCCATATTGTTTCAATACACTGGAATGTGTATTAATCGGTTTGAATGCAGTGCAGTTCTTTGGTTAGAGAAAAATTATCTTTGAGATGAGAATCTTGTGGTGCAGAATTACTGCACCTGAAACCATTAATTAATTAATCCCCATTTTAAACACAGGAAAGCATATACGTGAGGAAGAAGTGGAATGAGTAAGCACACAATAAAATGCACTCCTAGATGAAGAATGCATAAAGTGACTCAGAAAATACTTAAGGTGGTGTGGTATTAGATTGAGCACAATGAGACATTAAAAATGTTCCACAATGCCTCTCTGGTTGTGAAAGCTCCCATGTATTGACTTGTCTTTGCAGGAATTGAAATCTGAGAGAACACATCATAATTTCCTCAACTCCAAAAGTGGTTTCCCAGTGGAAGTAGAACCTTGAGAGGGAACTATCATATCATGACTTTATGAAGCCTGTCTGAGATTACAGAAGTGTGGATTTAACAGAGTTCTTATTAAACAGATCCAAGATGATCCAGATGCATTGTGGAAAGAAACAGCAGCGACTGACTGGTTTCTGTAACACTATGATAGTACAACAGGATTTTGATTATTCTCTAAATGTAAAAATCTATGTTATTTCCAAAATTTACTTTTAAATAATGTGACAGACATCTTCACAGAATCACAGAATTGTCTGTGTTGGAAGGAATCTAACTAGGATCATCAAAACCCAACTCCTGCACAGAACATGTGACAAGAGTCACATCATGGGCCCGAGAACACTGCCCAAACACTTCTCAAGCTCTGTCAGGCTTGGTGGTGTGACCACATCCCTGGGAGCCTGTTCCAGTGCCCAACCACCCCTCTGGGTGATAAACTTTTCGCTAATATCCAGCCTAAACCTCCCCTGCCATGGCTTCAAGCCATTCCTTCAGGAAGTTTGTACAGGTACTGGTTGGTGCCTTCCTGAGGCTCTAGCAAGGGTTAATGGGAATTTTAATGGTTAGGGATACTCTCAGGATGCTTGCTCTCTCAGTTTGAGGAAATGTCTTCTCTTTTACTCTATGCTCTGCATTTTGAAATGAAGCAAATATTAAACCAGACTAACGTTCAAACAAACCATCTTTCAGAGGAATTCTAGTAGGAGTGAAATGCATAAAACTAAGAATATAATGTATCAAATTCCATTTCTGTTTGAGAACGTTGGCAGCTAATAAATTCAAATATATACATATATAAAGGTCTGTCCTTATTTACATTTTCCTTTCTTTTTTGTTCAGCTGCCATTTTTTGGCCTATAGAAAACAATCCTCTTTTTTCAAGTTGGATTCCACTGTAACAATGCTCTTTATTGGTAGTCCTCCTTCTAACCCTACACCCACAAATCATGATACAAAGCTGCTCAAAAATCAATCTACATTTGAGCTAACACAGGCTTGTTTGTCTGCTTTTTTCACTCTTGGCTGTATTCATACTATTTTTCCCCTCAAAATCCCAATCAATTTCTTCAAAGAAGAAAACAGAAGCAATTTGCCTGGACTTCCCTTCCCAATTACCACTGCTATGACAATTCCTATCCCTTGTTTCCCTATCCACCTTCAGTAGGTCTGTGGTTATATGGCCCCTGCTTCTACAGCTCCTGCAATTGGCTACAGCCTCTCATTCTGACCCTAGATGGGAGTTTCAGTCTTGCATGAGGACTAAAAGCCCTCCTTCATTCTTCAAACAGGTTAGTTTTTATGCTGGACCCTCGTTTTCAAGTTCCTTGGGCTCACTGTTTTCAGCTTGGTAACAACCCAAATCAAAGGTCTTGGTAGCTATCTGAATCTCCTGTGCCTGTTCTCCAGACTGAAGGATTCTTCCAGATAATTTCCTTCCTTCTCTCTGCAGGGTCTGTTCTAAAAGATGAGTTTACTAATAAACAGAAGAGCTATTTAGAAGCAAGGTTTTATGTAAAAATGAGCAGGATGCAGCTCAACCTCCAAAGTACAGAAAGTGATCCCAGATAAAAGCCTCTATAGCCTGGTATGTGTATTGTAAGGAAATAAATACTAAATAGCTGTTGTGGTTGCTGCACCACATTATTGTCATTTTAAGATGACTAATAACAGATGAAGAACATTATGGTTACATAATGCAAGTTATTAGTCTATTCTAAATCATTCAAATCATTTAACTTGTATGTGCATTTTTTACACAGCACAAAGAATCCTCTCTCCTCCCTCCAATGCTGACCCTCTGCAAAGCCAAGTTCAAAAAAAGAGTAAGTGCATGGGCCATTTAAAGTCATTCTTCCCTACTCATGTCTAATTTTAGTATCATGCCAAGGAAACTGAGTGTGAAAAAAGTCATTGCTAATGAAATGACACTATCATCAATAATTTTTCATGTGATTCTCTATCAACTCCCTTTCCAGAACTAAATACCAACATCTAAGGTAGCAGTTTCTGCTGTAGGTTCTGTGGTAATTTTGTCTTTTTCCCCAATTTTTTTGCATAGACTCCATTTCTTCCACTTCTTGAAAATCTGTTATGCTGAATTTTAACCACTGACACACTAGCAGCAGAAGGAAGGGTTTCAGGCTTTCTTCTTCTTAAATCAAAGAAGCATAAGATAAATCTTTGCTCCGTTCAGTTCATACATTCAGTGCCTGAGTATTCCATAATCTGCAAGTGCTTCAGTGCCCTGAAGCAACTCAAAATAGCCTATACAACGATAAATTTACTACACCAAAAATTCTATGAGGCCTCTGGGACCAAATTTCCACCTTTGAGAAGAGCAGATGCTGTAGTTATTTTTGTTAAATTTGATGGTCTTGGATAATTTTGGTATTGGTAAGAAATCTGGGGCACCTGATGCTCCTTACCCTTGGCAACAGCATGAAATACTTTGAGAGGGCTTGTTTAGCCTCAGTCAAAAAAGAAAAAAAAGAAAAAAGATTTTAGTATGGTTGTCTCAAATCTTAGTGCACCTCTCAGAGGAACTACAAAACCCAGCCAGCAGCTCTAGAATTCAGCTTCTTTTCTGGAAGCTTCAGGAGACAGTCAGACTGAACAATTCCACTCGCTTTTTCCTGCACCTTAGCAGCACTGAACTCTTCAAGCTCCGAAATTGTAAATGGGTACTTTGGACCTCATAGGAAGCCAGAAACTGCAGTGCTGGGTTAGAGGCAGACAGGGATGTATAAATAAGACTATTGTTTATACCGAGTAAAACTTCAATATTGTTATATGGTAGTTAGAGTATAATGGGCTATTGTTTCTGTGAATAGGTTCTCCCGAGCACAAATCAACACCTTATCGTTAACATTAATCACTGGGATATCTTCTCCAAGATCAAACAAGCACTTCTTGAGAACTCAAACTTTGACTTTAGGAAACTTTCTGTGTAATAACAGATTAGATTTAAATATCAGCAACTACATCCTTATTCAATGAATCTTAATTTAGTGATTAAATATCACATAAGGCTACCTGAAAAGGTTTAGGAAGATTGTGAATAAATGTGAACCATAATCCCACTTCTATATGGTAAGATTTTAAAATTGCTTTGATTAACAGTAGCAGTAACTAATATTATTATTTTCTACATATACCAAAAAATTTAATTTTATCATATTCGTAAAAATGTTTGAATTCCATTTTACTTTTAGAAAGAGGAATGGAATTATAGAACAATTTAGTCTTCAGGGGAGCCAGAACCAGATACTCTGAAGAAAGAAATCTGACTTCTAGGCAGTTTTGACAAAACAATTCCCAAGAGCTCAAATACTCCAAGAATAAACAGTCGTCTGCAAACTGGTATTCCCTAAAGCACAAGTGTGGAGAGTCTTGGGATATTTTTAAAATACTGACTCTGTAATTCAAACCCCTTCTTATTGATATACATTTCCAATTCAGCTCAACACACCTCTCAGGTACAGTGCTCTGTTCTAAAGTACAAGTTACTGTCTTGTACACAATGCAAAGCTCGATAGTAATTTGATCATGTTGTATGTAATTTACAGTTTCTGCAATTTCCACACAAAAATTTCTATTGCACACGTTGTGGTGATTGGATTTAAGCAAAGTTGCTTTACTCCCTTTAAGTCTTTAAGTAACTGTTGGTGTAATACTGCTTTCATCTACTTTTTTGGTTTTTTGGTTAGTAACAAGTACTTCCAAACAGGTAGTTTTGGAAGTAATAATTTTGTTCCTCTGTCTTTCATTATTCTGCATTGAGTTGTTTGGGTTTTTGGTTTTTTACATTCAATGCAGTAGGAAAAAATAAGTCTGTTATAGCTGCATCATCTTGCAGAGGTAGAATACAGTAATTTCACGAATACAAGCCGCACCAATTTGACCAAAAGTTTGGTGGAAACCCGGAAGTGCGGCTAATATTCGAGGGCGGCTAATACATGAACAATATTCTAAAAGCTGCCAACACAGAAGTGAGAGCCCGCGGCAGCCCCAAGCCAAGCTGGAGCCCGGCCGGCCCCAGCTGAGGTGGGAAAGCCTGGCAGAGGCGGGGCCAGCAGTGTGGGGGGCGGGCGGCAGAGCCTGGGCGAGCAGGGTGGGGCAGGGGGGGCGGCAGAGCCCGGAGAACTGGGGCTAGCAGTGCAGGGGAGCATGGCAGAAGCAGGAAGGCCGGCGGGTGGGGCTGCCTGGCAGCGGGGGAAGCCCAGCAGAATCGGGGCCAGCAGCGTGGGGGAGCCCGGCGGTGCGGGGGCCTGCAGTGCCGGCCAGGGCGAGGAAACGCGGCGGTGGTGCAGACGGGAGGGGGCAGCCGGCGTGCCTGGCGGCAGCGGCTGGCCCGCCGGCAGGGCGAGTAAACGCAGCGGCGGGGCGGCTGGCGTGCCTGGCAGCGGCGACGGCAGCCGGCCCGCCGGCAGGACGAGCAAACGCGGCAGCAGGGCGTTGCTGACGGGAGAGGGGGGCCAGTGAGCGCGGCGGCAGCTGCAGCACCACCCGGCCGGCCCCGTCGGCAACCATGAGCGGGCCGAGCCTGCCTGGCCCCGCCCCGAGCCAGTAAAGCCCGCTATGCCGCGATCCTGTTACTAATTGGTCAATTTGTGAAAGCTGCGCACGGATTCTCGCTACGAACGAAAGTGCGGCTAATATTCGGGGTGCGGCTTATCTATTGACAAAGACAGCAACATTGTCGAGGCACCGGAAGTGCGGCTTATACTCCGTGCGGCTTGTATTCGTGAAACTACTGTACCTATTCCAAATCTAATCCAATCCTGTTACTTTTAACCATCTCAGCCAAACAGAATGACGTGTTTTGCTACAGGTAAAGGGGCATTTCCCATTAGTGCTGGCTTCAGTACTGTCCTTGAGGCAATGGGCAGCTGCCAAGTATTAGAGAGAGCCCAGCTCTGTCCCCCACAGAGAGAGTCAAAAGCCTCTCACCTCACATAAAGATAGGAGCTGCCCTGGCTGTCACCAGGGCACTCTGGAGCACACAGGTCACAGAAGGACAGGGCACAAAAGGCTGCCTTCCAAACTGCCCTGCTCAGCTCCGGGTTTAACCAGGGCTCACCCAAAGCCAGAACCAGGAGAGATCCCTCCTGTCAGCCTCCTTCTGCACAAGGAACACTGCAAGCTTCAGTACTCCACATGCAGAGGGGAGAATATAATTAAATATTATGCTAACAGCATAACATCATTCCAAGGACATACTTCAAACTGATCCAAGGCAATTAGGATTATTACAAGTTCCATTCTAGGACAGTAAAATCCAGACATCTTGATGTCGCTGAGTTTTGTCCCTGAATAGTTTCTCTACATCAGTAATCCTCAGGTAAGACCCCTCTTTTTTATGTCTGGGTTTTTTTGTGTTTCTGAGGGAACCTGAATGCCAGCTGCACAAAAAATCACTCGGCCTTCTTTCAGAAATATCTTTTCCTGAGATAACAGCAGCAAAATCCCTTCAAAAAATATTCAGTCCCTCTGCTTGTAGCAACAGAATGCAAAATAACTGTAGCCCCACACACTTTCCCATGGAAATGAAATATTTCGAAAAATTCTTTAAACTACAAGTATAATGATGTTCAAGCCAGAGAAGAACAAGCTTTCTAGGAGAAAACAGTATACAGAATACAGTATTTAATTTTTGCAATATGTAACACATGCTTAGAAATGAACATTTTTATGCACCTTGAAGACAAACTTATTTAAGGGGCTTATGCTACTACTCAGACTTGCCACAATTCCTTATTTTGCAGTGGTTCATCAGACTCCACAGAGAGGTGGCCTGACTAGGACTGCAATCTTCCCTCCGAGTTTTCATTCCCAAGGTTACTTTTGAGAGTCACCTTTTTTTCGGTTTTATCACCCTGAGCAAATACACTGTGCACATGAAAAACGAGCAGCATCTTCAGATGTGCTACACATGGTGTACTGCTTAAAATGTAAAGAAAAGAATAAAGGAGAGGATCAATTGCAAAGTGAAAATGAGGTTGAGTTGCTTACAAAAGAAATTACCTAAATGAGCATCAAATAGGGCAGGGAAACGACACTGATGAAAACTGTTCAAAGCAATGGCCTATAACCAACACATAATAAGCTGTGATAGTCACATCTTACAGATTGGTTGATGCTTTGGTAAGGAAAAATAAGGTGTGCAAATGGAATATTCTGGGGGAAAAAAAAGAACCTTTATGAACAAACCATCACACTTCAAGTTTAGGCAGATTCTGCATTTTGTTTTGGCTAACAGAAGGAGCAGCTCAACAGGACACAAGTACTTATTTAGATGTTGCCTTAAACTTTCAAAGCTCTCAAAATTTAAAAAAGAGCATTTATCTCTGTCCCACATTCCCATGAGAGCCTCCAGCCACAGGTCTATCAGTTTCTTGCTAATCTTTCATTTGTGCCTCAGAAAACGGTGTGAGGTCATAGCAGCTGTCCAGCTGGAAGTTGGCCAGGATCCTTGAGAGAATCCACCAAACTAGCTGAGGTAAAGTTTCTCCTTCACAGAAGAAAGTTTCTCCTTCACAGAAGAAGGGCTATAATACTGATACAATGATCCAAGAGTCTCCTGTCATTCTATGAGTCTCGGCTTTCTCCTCCTTCAGAAAGATGAGGAGGAAAGTGCTGTGGGTCTCCAAAACATCAGACAAAACAAGTAACAAACTATCCAACCTAAAAAGCTCTCAGGTAGGATAGGAGACCATAGAGAATTTTTGAAGTTTTCTGGCAGAAAAACTCTTAAGCTTGTTGTGATGTCACTTAAAGTTCTACTTTTGCTGAAAGTACATTTTCCACTGACGAAAATTTAGCTGGAACTTTCCAACAGGATCATTTTTAGGATGGATGCCAGGACAATTTGATGTCCATGATGTCATTTGGGTTGATTAATCCAAACGTGTCAAACAAAACTGAAAATGAATCCAGTCTCCAGAAAGAAGTGTCAGTTGCCTTCTGTAGCTAAGTCAGACCAATGTTTATAACAAAACAAACCCACCATATGCCTTGTGTAGTTAAGACAGTAAATAAGGGCACTTGGAGATCTGAAATTTCTCCCTGGCTCCTTCATATCCTTATGCCTACACTACATTGCTGTGCCAAGGACTTAGTAAAGTGTTTTTTATTTCTTTGAGATGTCATTCTCAATCTTCAGACACATATTTTTTGCTATCTACTACCTGCTATCCACATAAAAATGAGCATTAAGAATCAGCAGTCCTGCTCCCTCAGAGTCTGGACCAAAGATACTTGGTTTATTACCAGTATGTTTGTATGGAAATACTTGCCTCAGCCAGTCACTAAATCCAGCAAGATTTTAAGTAAAAACCTCATTCAAAAGACATCATATCACCCAGCTCCCATGATGGCAATGAGTTCTTTATGTTTGTTTTCATTCCTCCTCAGCAGCCAAGAAGAAGTAGTTTGCTCTGAAAGTTGACAGAAGCTAACACACATTTCCTGCTGGAGAAGCTCGGAGCAGCAAATCCACCAAGATGCACCTTGCACCCAAACGTGCTTCAATATGATTTGAAGTAATCAAATACTTTTCTCTCGTTCTCCTCGGGCTTCTCTAAATTGTGAGAAACTGACTATTAGAGACACATGTATCTAAGATCACAGAATGAGTTTCCAGTTCTGGAATTGCCAAGAGAGCCCATTTATCGCAGAAGAAACTTGAAAGAAGGAATACCAATAGTTTTGGGACTTAGGCAGATCAAGTTGTCCACAGTCAGGTAAAATGGCAACCATTTACTGTTATCTCTTTGTCTGAACTTACAGCAGAAGGTGGTTTCCAAGCTTCAGCCATGCAATGGAAGCTAAGGTTTGGAGTGATGCACCAAGAAGTACAGACTCCAACCTTTCACAAGAAGGACCATTTTTCATACTACCAAATCACCATTACAGGTATTTTGACTACCTTAACTGCATTTGTACATGCATATGAAGGTAGTCCAAACATTTGAGAACACCTCATGATTCACATAGTACCTGTTACTGAAGCAAAGAGGGCAACAGGATTAAAAACCTTACAGAAGGAACATTCTGACCAAAGGGATGACTTAAGGTGATACTTTTATGTTGAAATACCAGACACAGCATTTAGCTCTGCCTCTGACATTTATAAAGCTTGCAAACTGTCAAAATTTCACTTAATGCTCCAGCCAATAATGAGACCTGAAGTAACATAGTGCCTTTTCATATGCTTCAGAGCCGAGGCTTAAGCAGCATGGGATTTAGAGGCAAGCACACAGGCATGCAGTGCTATTTTAGGCACTTCTGTAATATCCAAGACACCTGCATGGGGTTATGCAGATATAACATCAGACCCATGCCCTTCTGGAGAGGCATTTGTAGATCAAACATGAAAAGTCACCAAAAATGGCACTAGGTGTTGACAATTGAATCTGTTCCAGTAGAGTCTGCTTCTACAGACCCACAGAGACTACTATTAAATTCTCTGAAGTGTAAATCCTGGTTTGAGTTTTGCCTTTAAATGTGAAGAGATTTCCATGAGGATGATTGGCTGCTGCTCAGAGGAAGCTTGCTGAACTTATGGGTTAAAATGAGATATCAATTTTGAAAGTATTTTGCCAGTGCCTGGAAGGCTGAAGGACAGCTTGCTTTATATGCCTTGCTATTTTCTGCAGGTTTATTGTTTAATATAGTTTTTAAGGGGCTGATTTATAAAAGTAATTGGGCTTGCTGCTGGCCTAAATTGAAAGGCATTCATGTGACACTGGACAATCATACACTCCTCTCCTTAAGTAGCAGCAGGGGAACAGGGGAACAGGGGCTGAAGCAGAGAGTACATTGAAATGATTCTGACCCCAGAGGGAAGCTGAAAGAGGCTGGCAGCAATGGGAGTAAGGTGGCTTCCTTCATTTTGAAGAAACTGAAGTAGCAGTGTATGAAAAATATGGAGCAAAGTTTATTCTTAAGGGAAAGCAGCACACATGCTTTATTCACAAAGCATCCACGCTTTCTGCACGATGCCAAGTCCTACATTAGCATCAGTATGGCCACATGAAAGGGTCAAAGCCCACGCATTTTGGTGTGACCAAACAAATGCTCCTCAGTTTCTCCTCTTTGGGAAGAGATTACAAGACACTGGCTGCTGAAAAAGAGGGAGGGTCTCTTGAAACTATGGGAGAATGGACAGTCCAGGTAAGGAATGACCATATCAGAGAGTGGTGGGAGCTATCCAGAGGGAAAGAAGGGAGGTGTAAGTGAAAAGGTGTAGCAGCACTCTGAAACACAAAGGGAGCCTGCTGACAGAGTGTGTGTACACAGGCCATCTCTACCCTGACACAAGCACTTGGCAGGGTATCTGCTTACCTTTCATCTTGCAAAACCCTAGCTGAGCTTTGTTTGAGGTGCCCTGGCTTCCTGCTCAGGCACTGCCCTCCCTTTGGTCTACTCAAGAAACCAAGTTTTTCTAAAGATGATGGCTCATTTCACAGAGCACATAAAATTCTCTCTGTTACAGGAGCTTTTTTGGAGGTGTGACAAGCCTACCCAAGATCTTCCATCAGAAGAGAAAGTTTGTGCCTAAATTTGAAGGTTAAGAGGCTGTTTCAGCTTGCAAGCCTGCTACAGGCTCCTACAGCTTTGAACCACTTTGGAATGATTGCACAAGCCTGTCAAAACAGCAGCTGTAAACCTTACCTGAACTTCCTGCTACTGTACCTGGTCATGGATTTTTTTTTACTCGCTAGTTTTGGTTTTGTCCTTTTTCTGTGCGCACTCTTGAAGGCAGAAACAATTACACCAATTTCACGCTTACAGCTGCTCTTGGGTCAAAACCATTTCATAGCAAACAATTCTCAGTGGAAATATTACTCCAGGAATAGAGTCACACAACAGATAGACATCTAAGTGACATCACTTGCATCTACTGGAATGCCACTTTGTGGGAGGAAAAAAAAGTTCTCATAGTAACAACAAATTCTAAGTGCTTTTACAGATGTTGGCTATATCCCATTTTGCCTGAAGAAACTGAAACTTGGAAATTGTTTTTCTGGTATTTGACAGCATCAACTTAAAAAGGAGCCAGTAAGGGGCACAGAGGACTGTACACCATTCCATGTGCACACAACACTAATCACACTTGACATGTTTGTTTAGAGACCTACTTGTATACCTCAGAGTTTGGCTATGCATATTTTTAAAAGTCTGAAGAATAAGTATTTGTCCATGGAACACTGGATGTGGCAGTGTGACCTGGCAAAACGTGGATATATTTTGTTCCAAGCCAGGCCACTCTTAGCTGCAAATGCTTGCAATGAGGACGTAGCCTTTCATATCCTTTTAGTTACACAAGCAGGAGTTTCTATTTCCTTGTTTATCCTCAATGAAAGGGTGAGCAGTCAAGTCAAGCATTGGGCAATGCAGCAGATGTGCACAAAGCACCCATCTGACAATGGCCAGGGTTCCCACTGAGACTTTTGAGTAGAGAATAATTGTACTTTCTTTTGGCATGAACTGAGGGTACAAAATCACATTTACGTGTGCAAGCCTTTGCCCTCTCAACATGTGCTCTCAGCTGCATTTGAGTAGCTGGAGAAGGTCAGTTGGATTTTCAGTTCTAAAAGCAAAGAATGACAGCAAGAATATGGTAGATAAGTAAAATTTTAAAGTAAAGCACTTTCTCTCCCTCCAACTACATGTGGGTTTTATTAATTATGGTTTAGAGGATTTGCAGGGAAAAAAAATTAGAAATATCACTCAGTAATAAACAGGCTCAGGTTTTTCAAAACATGAAAAAAACCCCAAAACAGTAACCAAAGAAAGCTGATACCACACAGAATTACTCTTTTACACTATAATTTTAAAAAATCTCACAAATTGACATAAAAAATCAGAATTTGATTTCATGCTTATGTGATGCTTTCTTGTAACAAATCTTTCTCTGTTTTTTTGATGGTATTTCCCTTCCTACATCTCAATTATGTTCTAAGCATAAAAAATTCTCAATATAATCTCCATCGGTTATGTTTTCTATCCCTGTTTTCCTTTCTATTTTTCTCCTTCCCTGATCTTGCTTTTTTGTCTTACGTGCCTTTCCCAATCCACAAATTCTCTACTATCTTTTCCCATTTAGAGTATTGAGCTTTCTTCCATTCATTAACAGCACAACACATTTCACCTGAATCTCACCTCTCGAAATAGAACTGAGTATTTTTATTTTCTATATCCTCTACAAGAATTAAATTGCAAACCAGGAACCTAAAAAAACTCAAAAGAAAACCACCAACCACTCTGCAGATAACTGTACACACAGCACTCCGGAAATAACAAATCCTAAATTCCTAACATATTCGTGACACAGTAGAGTCCATCCTTCAAGCTAAATGTGTGTACTAGTTCCATATCTGAGTATCTACAGATTCAATGAAAAATAAAATTAAATATGTGTGACTGAGTTCTCCAGCACCTAGAGTAAGACTAGTTTATTTGCCTTTAAACTAATAACAAAAAAAAAAAGTTTTTCATACTTTTACAAAAACACAGAACTTCTAACTTCCAACTGTATGCTTAATTTTTGTGCTGTTTTGATTTCTCATAATAATAATATAATAATATAAAATTTCTTAGAAGATAGCAGATATCCATCAGGTTCCCAACTTTTTTACTTGGCAAGACCCAATCACATATCATCTTACCAAAACAGAAAGCCATAGAGTACTTACAGGTACACACAACACATCAAACCCAAACCAGAGAAATAAAAGTGCTTCTTGAAAAGTAGATGAGAAGACAGAGTGAAACTCCTCGACTATCCAGCTTCTATACACTCCCTGCAAACGTCTTTAAAGGTCACAAATTAGATCTCTGAGACCAATACACCAGTTTTCTGTCCTTTTAGTAAAAAACACCCAACCCTTTAAGCACAGGATTTTGCCTCAGGTCAGCACTGAATTGATGGTACTTCATCCTTCATCCAGCATTGCCCCTGTATGAGATTGTTCCCCTGCTCCCAAAGTGCTAACCCCAGACTACCCTCACTACTTCTTTCCTGTGCTGTTAATGCTGGAAGTGTGCCTGCACAAATGCAAGCAATGCTCAGTGGGACATGCAGCAGCACCACCACATCATTTCAAATGATTTCTAACTGAAACTGCAAATATTTCAGGCTCATTTGTAAAGGGTGTGACTTGCAGGGACATTTAATTCATTAAGTAAATGTTCAGCATAAAACAAAACAAATATTGGGGTACCTTTGATTTGTCTGTTTTAATTTTAAGAGGTGCCTCTGGCTCTGAACACAGCCACACCAATATTTTCCAGGAGAGCTGTTCTGATGCCAGGGTGCACTGGCTGTGCCTGTCCCCTGCTCCCAAATGCCCCAGCACAGTCCATTCTATGAGAGTGGCAGTTTAAGGGTCAAGCACCAGAGGGCACAAACACCAGCTCCATCCCTGAGCCATGAAAGGTCCCGGCATGGAGAGGGCAGTGCTGCCACCATCACAGGAATGTCACTGACTGCCACCAGAAGGCAGGAGATCCCCCTTCTCCCCCCCATCATTTTCTAAGCTCTGTCTAGGTACAAAGGCAGCAAACAGAACCTTGCTGGGCTGGCAGGGCTGGGACTGGCCCTTTGCAGCTGCTTTCCCAGTGTCAGACCTCATTGATTGCAAAATTAACTGAGCCCCCCCCACTACCCCCATGCCACCTCTTGCCAAATCTTTAATTTGCCAGGTGCAAATTCCTTGGCATTTACAAGTCCAAACACTGTATTTTCGGTCCTATCTGGAAAAGCAGGAGCAGGAACAATAGGCAAATGTTACTAAATAGGTCTGATAATTGGGGACTGGGGGGAAGGAGTAGGATCAGCCAAACTGCAACTGTATAGAACAATGTGCCTTGCTGAATGGTCCAGAAGATCTGACAAGAGATCCACAATGAAAAATGTATCTTTATAGTTGTATGTTGCTTTAAGACAGAAAAAGACATGCACTCAGACAGAAAGACAGCAGTAAGCATTAAAACTCTCAGCTATTGAAACGCATCTGGAAATTTCTATCCTTTGACAAAAATTGCCAAGCAGGGAGTTATGAAACTGGTGCATTTATAAACTCAAGCCATGAATAAGGAAACTCAAATATGAGTTAGATACACCGTGTATTTAAGGAAAAAACAACTCACAAAGACAGGGAAACCAAAGCTGATGGAAGCTGAACTGAAGTTGAATTAAGAGTGAACTCAAAGCCTCACAGCATGCGATGGTTTATTAGCAGCCTGAAGACAAAGGCCACAAAGCAGTTTTACTCCCTTAGAGAGAGGAGCCCTATTATGGAGCCTTTCAACTCTCCAAGAATTGCCTTTTAACTCTCCCTCCACAGTAGGACAAACAGGGGAAAGAAATTAGTCTTGGATGATGTTAGCTGTTTTGTAACTTGTAGTGCTAGTCCCACTGGAGCTCTTCTGACTCCTGTCAGATTTATCCTCTTGACATTCAAAATGGATTAACCCAAGGTATCTTTTCATAAGTAATAACAATTAAAAAAACCCCTCAATCCACATAGCGTTTTCTCCTCTGCCTCAAAAAAAAAAGAGGGGGGATTAGTTAGATGACCAAATGATATTTCCTGGACTTTGTAGTAATCTCTCCTCGACTGTTAGTGCTACTTTTAAAGGAAATGCTACATGCTAACACAGAATCTGCATAATCAACTTCATCATGGTGTCACCTACCTACAGCACAAAAATGCAAAAAATTCCAAAAACCCCTTGTGTTTTCAGAGACCTCTAAGTCATTGAGCCTGAAACACTATCAACAGTAAAATGCATTGGGTAGCAGTCAGTGCATTAGTGTATCCTATTTGGCTCCAATTATTGCCAAAAGAAAAATCTATTATTTTTAAAGCAATTTAAGAAGAACTTGGGAAAATTATGCAGCCTTACTTTGACTCTGTGGTGCTGCCTACTGAAGAGAATTTTCTTTAGATGTGCGGAATTCTGTCTTCCTGAAAATATCTCATCCTTAGGCCTTTTACTCTGATGACTAACACAGAGCTAAACTGCATCAACTGTTGTCTTGTATGATTTTCTTACTGTAGGATTGTTTGAAAAAAAGCAGTGGGCTAACTGGAGCATCAGTTCAGAGCAAAAATAATAAATGCTTTTTTTTTTTTTTTTTGCTCCCTTAAGAAATGGATATACCTTATAAAGTAGTGTATTTCAGGAGTGAATTTGCTTCATCTAAGCAGTGGTGCTCCAAGTAGACTTTGGCCCGGAAAATACAGAATATGGAAAAATACATTTATTGCTTGGAAAACAAATTTGCATGTTAGAGGGCAAAGAAAATCCACATGACTCAGCTGCAACATAATGATCACATAAAGAGCTTGAAAATGCTCTCACAAGACAAATTTGGTGATCCCATGTGTCTGGCCATGGGCTGCAGTGCCCCACATGAGATGCCACATTGCTTTAGGAATATTTGCAATAAATCCCTATAACACTATAACAAGTTTTCCAACTGTAGGGTTCCAGCTAAACATCTCAAAACAACCTGTTTTTTTTCACATTGTCACAATAGATTCTCAGGGGGCTGACATGCAGCAAAAAATGAAAAGCCTTCAGAGGCTGGGCTACCTGATCAACTTCCCAACTTCCATCAGGCTCCTGTTTTTATGGTATGCCAGCACATGTACAAATGATAACTGTGAAAATAGTCAATGTGGATTTTTTCCACATGATTAGCAACTACTGGATTCAAGTAACTGACCCGCTGCTCAATTCCCTAAACATTTAAGATATCAATATGAGTTCTAGCTCAAGACAAGCTTTTCTTATTCAAAAGATGAGCATAAATGTTTAAGCACTGACCAAACATAGAGTGAATTTATATATTAATAGCAAATTCCAAATTTTGATAACAGTATTGAAATACTGGGCTATTTCAGATGTCCGAATTTGAGGTACCTGTGGCAAAAGACATCCTGAATTGCTATATTTTCACTGTAATAATGTGGTTGAGTCTGAGTTCTGAAGAAGACCTGCTGAAGAACAGAAATTGAAACACTACAGAAAAATGTGAGTGAGGGGAGAATGGAGAAAAGAAAACCCTCACTTGCAAGCATTTCACATTTAAAAAGTATTGTACCAGACGAAGAACTAGTGCAAACTTTTCATCACAACCATTCATATGAAAAAAAATGAATAGGAAAAAATGAAAAATAAAAAAGAGATGCTATTTGTGCTTCAAGGCACAAGTTGCAACTGTATTGAACCTGTGAGCATTGAAGTGAAGAATACCCACTAGAAAGGACTCTCTGAGACTAGCACAATGAGATTAACAGGTCAAATACTATGCAATAGTCCATGGGAGTATTTAGGGTTACATGGCTGGCCCCACACCTTTTAGGTTTTGCTAGCAGGGTATGAAATTTGTTTTCCAGCATCCTCTCCTCTCAGAGTCTCATTTTATTGTCCCGTCAATGCATCTGTTCACACAGTTATTTTACAGCAACTCCACAAAAAATTAAGGATCAGTTTTGCTGATTAGAAGTCCTGTTTATGCTAACCTCAAGGTTTACAGTAACAATTACTGATCAAGTCTGACACTCATACTTTACAGAAGCATTTCTGCATTTCTTTGCTGATACTTTTTCACATGCATCCATACTGTTATTTCAAAGCACACAGAATAACCTTTCTAACAGTCTCTGCTGAACAGCTGAGCACGTACTTCATGTTTTGATCTGGATTCCTTGTACAAAGTGTAGCAAAACTCTGAAAACTGTGCTATTCATTTGGTCAGGTACAAAAAGCTTCCAAATAATTTGTGTGAGAAGTGGAGAATTTTAAAAATTCATTTAATTTCTTAAAATGCGAGGTGTTCCATTTTTATGACTTACTATAATTGCTTCTCTCTTCAAACTGGTGATTTTGTCTAGTAATGTAGCAGTGGAACTGATCAGTTAAATGAAGCATGAACTGCAGCCTGCAGAGAGTTGGATTAAAAACTGCTGAGTTTTCAACATGATCCTTAATCAGAAAGCGTTTCTTTTAGAGGAAAGAAAATGTAAAACATAGGGGGCAGGGAAAAAAGGGGTAGGGACAGGATAACGGTGTTTTGAAATAGCAATGCATTTGAATTTTTATACAGTACACAAACTCAAAGCACCACTATTCATAAACATCTACTTCCATTAATAATTATTTAAGACTGCAGTCATGGCTTAATTCTGGCTTTTCATACGTTCATACAACAACTTGTCACACAGGGTGCTCACAAGAGTTTTACAGGAAAAATAATTTAACACCAGTATCAGCCTTAGCCTGTTTTTTACCCGTTCTAATGACAGTCGTCATACATACTCACAGATGTGACATGACAAGATGTTAAACTCACAATGTGTATTTTAGTTTTGGAGTGCCCTGGAATGAACAACCTTAAAGGATCAGGAGACATCTGTAAACTGTGCCTTGTGCACAGATGAATAAAGTCCATTTCTTGAATAGCTGGCAGAGTGCAAAGAATGGGACAAGGAAAGAAATGAAGAAGAAAAGAGAGAGGAAATGTCATGTTGCCTGCCCACAAGTGCTGCCAAATGGACAAACTTGAAGGGCAATCCATTTCCCCAGTTAATGCTGACGCCATTTTCACTATTCCTGAGCTCTTTTTCCTTTTGTTAATCCTGTGCCTTGCAAGGTTCATTAACCCTGTTTACACAGAAAAGTTAGATCAGTCTGACATGCTAACCAAGTGCACGTCTATCTATCTGCACATACACTTTAGCTTCTTCTTAACAAACTTTCCAATTAAAAAACCCAAACATCTGGAATGTATGGGGTTTTTTCCCCCCTCACTTCATATTTAAAAAAAAAAATAAAATCTAGCAAACACAGCACTTAGTTTTACAGAGAGCACTAAGCAGGAAGCACGAATCCACAAGAAACTTTTCACTAATACTTGGTCCCTTCCTCTCTAAACTTTTAGAGGAGCAGCATGTTACTCTACATGCGGACCTGAACTCTTCCTCATCCAAGGGGGCCTTTGAGCACAGTATTAAATCCAAAATCAGTGCAACCCCAAAGTAAACATTGAGCTGCAATTTGCTGGTTTACCTGGGGCAAAAAAGGGATGCTGCAATTTTCAAGTTCAATGCTCCTAAACCAGTAGTAGTATCTGGACTAATTGCTTTGAACATCTCTTATTTAATACATGTATGTGAAAGCCTGAGATTACCTCAAACAAACACCTAACATGGGGCTAAAAAGAGATGTCTCTCTCATGGGCTGCACTGCACCACATGTAATCCTGTTCAATATAAGGGCACTTGGTTGGTGCCTTCCACTGGGTCTGGAAGAGTTTCATGGACATTTGATGAGAGAACAGGGGACAAACAGAAAGATATGCAGATGGACAAACAGAAAGATATGCAGCTCAGGTCTAAACAGACTTGAAATTGCAGATCTTAACACTTGTGGTTTGAGAGAGGGTGAAAATTCAGAGGTCTGCCTCTCAGGAAGCACCATGAAAAAAAAGGGACACAAAACAGCTTCCCAAGAAACTTTCCCTACAAAGTAGAACAGTAGCACTGCCTTGTCACTTGAAGAACAGAACATTTTTTTCATTAATTTTCCTGACAGAATTGTCCTTTTTTAACATAGAGACTGGAAGCAACCTGACTGATAGCTCTATGTGTCTGCAGCACTCTTCCAAACCTGTCTGGTAACATCCAAAACCTAGCCTGCAGTAGGACTGCACACACACATTTAACAGAGCTACAAATGAGAGATTCCTAATGCAAGCTTTTGTTAATCAAAATTCCAGTCTTATGAGATTTGCAGGCTTCTTTGTGTGGTAAACTAACCTTAGCAAGATTTTAAACAATCCAAAGGCTGTTGAACAAGAGTTGGGTCTCAGGAGTTCTGCTGCCCAATGTTCTACGCAGTGTCCCCCATGGACAGTACCAGGTGATTTTTGTGGAAGTCCCTTTCCTACTGCTGATCCAATAGCTTGTGGTTGCACAGTAATACACAGAACAACTGCCTGAACAGCAACAACTTCAGTGTTTATTCAGCCAGTCTCCTACAATGAATTACCTCAGCCCACTAAGGAGGCTATTGGTAGTCTGCAGAAAGGTATTTGAAGCATCCAGAGAAATCCCATTTATGACTTTGCAATAATGCTGTCTGAATGTCTTGATCTTGCCAAGGTTCCTCTGTGTTTATGGGAAGAAAACTGCAGTCCAATTCTTCTTAGTCTGCTCCATTATGACAAAGAGAGAAAAGAATAGGACACTGATAGGCAGATCAGGTACAATGCTGCTCCACATCAGCCTTGTTTTAATTAAGTTTGCTATGATCTCACGGCAGGGTAATTTTTTAATGTTGGTGTTTAGGAGAAAGGCTTACATTGAAGGCTGTTTTGGCCGCCTTTAGTCAAGAATGTGATTCATGTGAGTGGGAGAGAATAATGCAGCAAAATCCACATTTTTGTGCACACACAGAAAATAGGGGATTTGTACAGCAGAGAAAAAAGTAAAAAATAGAGCATACATCTTTTGCTGCCTTACACTGTAAGGAAATTGGCTCCAGGAAGCAAGAGCTTGTCCCAGCAGAACCATCACTATTCACACAGCAGCAGGTCCATCAGAGTATTCACGTGCCACACGCATTTAGTCCTTGTTTAAACATCTCTCCACCATCTGAAGCCTGCACATTTGTTTCACTGCTCTGAATTAACAATAGTACACTGATCTGTGTGTTTACATTTGAGAACACAAAAATAACACTGCCTCACAATGTGGCTTTTTAAAAAAAAAAAACTAAAGATTGTCCGAAATTCTTAGCAATCACTATAGAGCCTTTCATTCTTTACAAAAACATCTCTTCATGGAGAAATCCTGAATATTTTGTTATGAAGCTCATTTGTTTCTAATAAGAACAGATAATTTAATGGTTTCTCAAATAATATGTTTTGAATTCTGAATCTCCTTATGTAATCTGTTTTTAAGGCAATAACAACTTTTCAAATAGCTAAGCTGTCCAACGAGCAATAGATTTTCACTGGTAACTTACACAAGTGAATTGGATAAATGCTTTAAGACACAGTTTACAGGTAAGTAGAATGTAAGCACTGAGCTGCACTCGCCTGAAACTCCTGGTTGTAATGAGTTTCCCGTGAATTACCTATTTGACACAGGGAAAAAAAATTGCCTCATTATAAAACCAAAGTTTTCACTGTAAGGCAAACAGTGTAATAGCCAATATTATTCTGTCAGTTAGAATTTTTTGCCTTTGCTTTTAAACACAATCAGATGAAAAACTGATAGGCAAAAAGACCTTAAAGCAATAGTCACCCCTTTCAAGCTTCTTTCCTAGTAAAGATACTCTAGAAGTGTTTAGACTAGTATTTTCTGGTTGTATTGAAAGCTGCTATTTTGCCACACCTTTGTCTTGTTTTGAGTCATATCTGAAAAAAACAATAGGTACGCCCTCCCCCCTAACCTAGAATACAACTTTCAAGACCAGCTGGGACTTCAATGGTGCTTTTCTTTTTTTTTTTTTTTTCAGAACAATACTTTTGATAAAAATATATAGATTGTCCCTTAATAGCACAGGAAACTAAGTCATGTTTTCAGAAATGACTTAAGAACTTGCTAGATTAAAGGACTGTCTACACATGGAATTATTTAGTAATGACTGCTCAAGAACAGCTATTCCCGAATAATTCCATGTGTAGACACACTTATTCCAGAATAAAGTTGCCTTATTTTGGGCTAATTCAGCCCATCAAAGTGTGTTAAGCTAAACAGAAACTAGAGTGTCAGCACATGGAGTTATTCAAGACTTGCTGCTCTTAAATAATTCCATGTGTGGACAAGTGCTTGCAAGAGCTGAAGTTCAGCTCTGTTATCCCCAGCCACGTTATCTCTGCTCTCACAGTGAACACATGGCACTCTGTGGCACACGTACAGCTGTTCATTCTGTTGCTTTTCTTATTTCTGTTCAACTAATTTTTTTTTTTAAATTCAGTGTTCTTTGTTCAATGTCAGCTAAGCAAATACAATGATACAGCTACTCAAATACGATTTTTCTAGAGATTAAGTGAACCTTGGCATATTTTGTTTTCTGAACAAACCAGTCTTTATATTGGCATTTTTTCTTGTACCGTGATTCTTCCCAAAAATGCCACCTCTTTATGAGGTAGTAGGAATGGTTGAAAGTAATTGGGATTTGGTTTTCCTGAGATGGAACTAATATGGCAAACTGCTGAATTGACATTTGGATAGATGTTCTGTTTTGTTTCAGGTAATAAAATACAGGATTTGTTCATCTTGTTAAAGAGACTAACTACTGAGTAATCAATCACAGCACACACTAAAAATAAATAATATTTTCAGCCAGGCACAAATCTGTCAAAGGGTGTAATTATTACTGAAAAGTTTTCACAAATCCCTATAATTATTTGACTTAATAGCAACATGTTAAGCCTGGCTGGAATATGGCATTAGTTGCCTCTAGTTCCAAAGTTCAAATCCAAAGTGATAAGAAGTGAAAATGGATTTCGCTAGTCCTACAGTCCCCAGTAGCCCAAATCACAAAATCACACCCCAGATGGGTGTTGCTGGAAGCCTGTGGTGAGGAAAAACCCCTTGCTGGAACATCAGAGGCAGAGCAGATGCCCTTCAGTGCATCCCTCAATTCCTGCAAACTGTGCTTGACTCTGACCATTGTTTTTAGTGACATTTTCCTTGACCCTGTGAACAGGTAGACTACAAAATTGTATCTATTATATTCCTTACAACATTCTTTGTAATAAACCCAGTGTGATAGCTTTAGTGTTTCATCTAACTGGATCACTGCTTTGAATTAGCTACAAAAATGTGTGTTCCTAAAATCCTCATAACTTTGTTCTGATTTTGTGCAAAAGCATGGGTTTATAGTTGAGGATGAACATGTGCCTGTGATTTGCCCTAAATATTCTGTAGTAAGAGAAAATCTCAGGAGAGAAATATCTTACAGAAGGAAAAAATCCTCAAACACTGTCATTTTTATAATTTTAATCTGAACTTGAAATCAACTACTAGTTTATTTCACTGAAAAAGTTTACTACAGGTACACGGTGAAAAAAGTGCTAAAAAAGTCCATGCCTGGAGGGTTATTACATATAATCTCTTATTGCTGACATGTGCTCAGAAACTGAAAAGCCTATAGTATGAGTCCTCCTTCCTTTAGTGCTATCATCTAGACTTTAAATGTTCACTCCCAGCTTTTGTGCCACAGCCCTGGAAACCGAGTTCACATTCTATAAGCAATTTAATTTCTCCTACTCATGAATTGTGACATCCTTTCTGCATTTGCTTCACACTCCTCAAGCCTTATGATGAAGAGAGAATGATTAATTACTTCAAAGCCCTTTCCACAAGTGACTATAAATACTTTAGAAATATCAATACATTTAGCTTCAAAACACTCCTTGCCACTGGCTGGTATGACAACACTCCCACTTTGCAGATCAGACCTAGAAAGGCAGCCTGGCTATGGCCAAACCCAGTAACTAACTTTACAAATGTAAAAGCTGGATTTTTCAAAGTGAATGTACCTTTCATTTTCCATCCTCTGACTGACCTGAGGGCAACTGCAGGTACTTCAGATAATTCTCCTGGAGTCAGAACCTACTAAACCTCTCTGCTGAGCCCCTCAGCATGTCTTTGTGGTGTGTTTTCTAGTATCACCTGCCAGAATAGCTATGGTTTTGGTAGTGAAAATGAGGAATTAATTGCAGTTAGAATCACATGGCACTTGATAGAGTCAAGTTCAGCTCCCATCAATTTCAACCTTTCTCAAGTTCAGATCTTTAGATCTCATATTCACCCTCCAGAAAATGGGAGTGTTTTACATTTGAAAGAGTTCAGATCACAAAAGAATTCAGTAATAGAGACAAGATAAAAAACAGTGAGTGCTCCCCTGAGGAACTGGAATATCAGTGTTTAACTTTTTACCTTAGCATTACCCTAGCACCAAAAAATGAGTGTAAAAATGTTATAAAAACCACATGTAGAATATTTTGTTACGAAATCTGATAACAGAGGTGGTGTTTCCAAAAGGTTAATTAAGTTTACTCAAGAAGATATCAGAAAAAATGTGATGGCATTATAAGTACTATTTTTGGAGGAATCACGTAAAGAAAGTATCAGATAACAAGTACAGAGCTAATTTTTTTTCCAGCTAGCATTGTGACTTAATACACACTTTCTAAAAGCTGAGCAAACATAAGATAAAGGAGTAACTGGGGGGATTTCCACAAAATGCAAGTCTGTATTTACTTATTCAATCTAGGTATTCTTTTAAAAAAGACTTCTACAGTGCAGTGTGCCATTAACATGTTGCTAATTTAAACCCACTCTTTATGCTTTGTACAAAACATCTTACACACCAGATCTTTTACTCTGTCATTATTGCCACTGAACCCAAAAAGGATCCAGTTTAGTGACTTAAAAGGCTTTTAAAAATTAAATGCTTTTTGCAATCTTTCACACTTTAATGAAATCTAGTCACATCAGAGTTGCTTAACCTGTTCTTTAGTAGAACTGCCATTTAGGTGTTAAAAAAGTGCATTTGGCTCTCCACTTCAGAGATCTGGGTCTGGATTTTACATTTATGATTTGCTGAGGATTTTTTTTCCAGTCCAGAGCACTTATTCTGAATAGATGCCTATAAAAACAAAAAAGAATTTACATTATCCGCCTTGGTTATAAATCAGAACTACCTCCTCAACTTAAGCTTTGAGTAAATTCCAAGAGATAATATTTGAATAAACTGCCAAGATTTTGTTATGGCAGCATCCAGAAAAAAAGTCAGTGATGGACAATTTTGACTTAAAAATTTCCATGGGCCACCATGGCACAGATGTGCCCAAGACAAAGGACACTTTGCTAAACCTAAGGGGGGGGGGTGGGAAGAGAAAAAATAAGTCTTAAGTCTCCCCACTTTGGTATCTTGAATGAAGTCAGGACCAAACCACACACAAAAAAAAAATCAGTATTTGATACACCCATTCTTCTGGTGAAAGCTCATCCATCACAAAATCCTGGCTCATCATGAAATAAAACATGTTTGTTTTACAAATGGAATACAATCAATAAAGATAAATCCAATCATCCTAAAAGGAAAAGGAGGAAAAAAAAAAATCTCATGATCAAGTTTTTTAGGTGAGTATCTCAAATCTAGGTGTTGGTAGTGACATCCCCATAATCTCAGGCTGGATTTTAAAAAGCCCAAGTGATTTAAGAGCCAACCATATATGAATCCTAAATGGTCAGGAAAATACAACTTATCAGTCAGATTTTTTTTATTCAGTGTCAATAGGAAAGTTTAACTCGACTCTCCATTTCAGGATAGAAATTGTTGACTCTCTCATTTATTTCCTGGGAAGTTCTAGGTAGTACTTCCAAGTTTTACCCTTTGAACACCTGAACAGCTCATCTCACCACAATAAATGCCAATATCAATCCTTCTTATAGTGATTATTCTGTTCTTTTATAACTCCTCTCTAATTAGTCTAAGAACAGCTTACCACCCCACCTCTCACCCTACTACATTCTCAAAAACACCCTTCTCATTCTCAGTTTGTTGCATGGAAAATTTGGCACGTCTTATTCTGCAGTTTTCAGGGACCAGAACTTTGTGCAATATGTCCATATATCAACATATTGCTCTCAACTTCATAATGCTTAAAGTTCTTGATGTTTTTCTCAAACAATATTTAAAAAACAAAGGGTAAAAACTTCTACTGTCCTTAGAAAAATGCAAAACCACAGAAAGGAACACAACTTTGTTAAAATACTGGACTTTCAAAGCTGAAGTTACACGTGCAGGAAAGCCAGATCTGTAAAAACTGGTTTTAAAAGTTAACAGAGTCATGTCACTCTTCTTCCTTTTATAAAGTTGCTGTCTTTTTTTCTGGTGAGAAGACATACCTTTCTTTTAAGTGTTACAGATCCTGCTGGTAACAATTAACTTACAATTAACTGAAATTAGCATGGCAAGGACTAAATATAAGGTCTAAAAATTAGGTGTTAAGTGATTAATTTTATATTAACAGAATACGGATTATCCCTCAACTTAATCTACTCAGGTAAATTCAATACTGATTTTTAGGTTAAAATAAAGAGAACAATCCAAAGAATCACCAGGTAAATGCTTCTATCAGACTGCACAAGTGGGAGCTCATCTGCTCTGTACTTAAATTAGGAGAAGAACATTTATCTCAGCATTGGGCTGCTTCTATCAGTTTGGAAGCAGACTAGGTATGTTATTTATAAAGAATATTGAAAGAGAAAGAATGTCAGAAAGAAATGTGTATATTAAGCACTTTTAAAAGACTTGAATCTAATAGATTGTCCAAATTTTACATTTTTCCCCAAACATACAAGGCTACATATACCATTCACCCTGGTTATCTTCAAACATATAATAAAATCAAATTTCCACCTCAGCTGCTACCCTTCAAGCTCCCCTTCAGAATGTAAAGAAATGCAGAATAAAAGCACGACTCACCCCCACTGCTAGCAAAAGTGCTTAGCGTGTATATATTAAATCAGAGTCCTCTGCATTACCTCTTCTGTCAGATATGTTTTGGGTTTGCTAGGGTGGGTTTTTTAGCATATAAAACATGCCATAAATTTTTAGTTAATCTACTAGAGTGTATGCATGATTTACCAACAGTTCAAACAAAAACTAACATGAGGGTGAATTTAAAGTGCAACTATTTTATTTCATTATTTTCCCTCTAAGTATAACAACCACTGGATTTAGAAGCAGTCAGTTGAAGTATCACTCAAGTTCCACAGCCAAAACTAAAGGCATTATCTTTGGAGTCAATGAAGTCTGCAGCTGCTGGAATCTGGAATGGAATGCATCTTTTCATTAGGCTGGTGCCAAATTAGAAATGCCTGCTCATCCAAATGAACCATGAATGCAGTACTTTAGAAATATCTGCTCTTTGCATGTAACTCAGCATGCTAGAGAATGTGACAAGCCTAGTAACACTCCATCCCTGGCACTTGCTGGGAAATGAAAAATGTCACTGTCAGTGTCCTTGACTGAGCTCTCACACAGCTGCCCTGTCCCAGAGGTGCAAGAGCAAACAAACTCAGCCTCCACTTGCAGCTCCATGCTGCTGCCCAAAATAGAACATTTTATTGTTTGGATTAATGGCACGGAGGGATCATGAAGCCACAGATAACTGAAATCAGAGCTGGAAACCACAGTAAGAACCAACAGGCTGTTACTCTGCTCAATTAAAGAGCATGGAAACATGGCTTGCTTATACATCACGGCACAACCAATCTTCCTCAGCCATACACTGATGCTGCTGTATTACACTAAGCCTCTATCTGCTCCTGTTTTCTCTCTCTGAGCATGTTAGCCTATAATCACAGGCTGTAGAAGGATTCAAAGTACCTAATCAGGATGCTTTCCCCCTGCAATGGCCTACAACTTGCTGCCCCATTAGCATTTATGCAAGCAGAGAAGGATTCTGTTAGTCCAGATACCTTTATACAGGAACAGAGACAGGTAGCAACTTGCTGAAAACATAAGTGAAGGGGAATGATGTGAATCATGGAACAGTTTGGATTGGAAGGAACCTTAAAGATCATCCAGTTCCAACCCCCTGCCATGGGCAGGGACACCTCCCACTATCCCAGGTTGCTCAGAGCCCCATCTAGTCTGGCCTTGAACACTGCCAGGGATGGGGCATTCACAGCTTCTCTGGGCAACCTGTGCCAGTGCCTCACCACTCTCACACTAAAGAATTTCTTTCTAATATATAATCTAAATCTGCCCTCTTTTTTTGCCTGTCTCTGAGCCAATGTTCAATATATATTTCCCATTTCATAGCACTGAACTTTAAAAGCTTCTAGGCACAGTGATTTCAAAGACTGCTCTGGGAAGATGATTCCATAGGCTAAGTGCCCATATGGAAAAGCCCTTCTGAAGTCCCAAATTACAAAAAAAAACCCTCTTTAATTTTTATTATGTACATCTTGCAGCATGTATGCTCTGGACTGTATCCATGTCGATACAATAAATTAAAAATAAAAGGGGTATTTAACCCACACTTGCTTGCACACAACTTTGCTGATATTTTACTGATTATATCTAGACTTATTATTAAGTATTAGTCACAGAGTATGGTTAAATTTCTCTGACACTTGCACATATAAAATACTCTCATTATCTGATGCAAGAAACTGTAAGGACCAGAGCATGCAAGCTTCTATTACACAGTCACAATGTTTGTTATCACAAGCACTCCCACTGAACGCCACAATTCATAATATTAATTTAAAAAGAAATTGCTACATCAGTGAACATTACAGCCACTTTGACAGTGTTCATTTGCAACAAAAAGTCATTGGAAAGAGTCTGGTCTTTGGACAAGTAAGTCTTTGGCAATCTTTTCTTATTGCATACGACAATTTATACCATGCAAAAAAATCTTAAAATTTGTTCAGTTGTTCTCAGAATGACTGAAAATCAATTGTACATGGTATACCACACAGCTTAGGGGGAGAATAGTGAAAATAAGGGCAAGGAACCTGCCAGCACTTTCAACAAACACCTACAATAAAAGTCAAACAAATATTTACATAACTATGCTTGACAGAACTAAGACAATCACGGCCTTCTCTCAAATCCAACCTTGAAAGCTGTTCACATGTTTCATGTCACAGCCAGCTTCAAACAGCAAACCCCACTGTTGCGACTTCTCCCTAACATTTTAAATGTTTGTTGCAATGAGGAATTAAAGGAGAATTTGTTATGGCCTTTTCTTTGATTTTACATGCATACACAGTAATAAATGAATTCATTGAATCAATGAGGTTGGAAAAAACCTCCCAGATCACCAAGTCCAATCTCTGACTAGACCCAAGCATAAAGTGTCATGTTCAGATGAAAGTTGCCCACCAGTATTTCTTAATGGCATTAATGTGAAAACTTGTATTATGGCTGACAAAATCTTATGCTAACTGGAACCAACAAAAATAGTGGATATTGCCAAAGAAACAAGGCATTCAACTACTAGAGATGGAACTGGAAAGAACTAAAAAAGAATTGAAAAAAAACCCCAAAAAACAACTAACCAACAAACAAATCAATCCCCAAACCCCATTTTTTCCCAACACTGAACTAAGAGTCAGTGCACCTGCAGTCTGTCATGTCTGAGATAAAGGCACTATAAAGGCAGGGACTCTGTCACTCTGTCAGGAGATGCAGAGACAATTTAGGAAACAAATAACCTTTGCATTTAGGAAGGAAGTGTTTTGTAGAATATACACCAAGAAATACTACTCCTGTTGTTGCCATAGCACTTCAATGAGTATTAAAGCACAGAAAATGGACCCAGCATGCAGAAGATACTTCCCTCCTTTACCACAGTACAGAGGAATCTGTCCTTCTGATGAGTCATAACCCACTTTGGCCATGGAGTGAAACCCCAAAATTGACCAGAAAGGCATGTACAAAAATTCTGTTCTCAGTACAAAGCCAAGCACTTCAGAACGTGCCACAGGGTACCTAGAGCATGAGTCTAAAATAAGGAAAACCAATTACAAATGTAATTAATAAGTTCTAAATTCTGTTCTTCATGACTCTCCAGTTTTTGCTAGTTAATTATCCTAATGATAGTTATTACATCTCATAACTATTATTACCAATAAAAGCCCACATATTGCTATTTAAATATTAAGTGAAGAAGAAATTGTCTACTTGAATTAGATATGTATGAGATTTAGCAGGTGACAAATCTTAGCTTTTTTATTGCTGTAAAATCAGCCAGAATTCAAGAGATATTAGTTCATTTATGTCCCATAAGTTTTACCCTTAGGCATAGAATTATTACAATAGACATCGTTCCAATCAACTATGAGCTATAAAGAGATTACAGAAAAGAAGTTACAGTCTACACAAATATCTAATAGCTCCACTAGGCATAAAGATTAGATCCACATGCAACTTTACTAAATGTTTCAAACGTTACATCACTAATTATATGATACTGTCACTTCTGGTAAACCACAGATGTAACATGAAAAATATTCAGCTTGGTCTCAATGTAGATCTTATCACAATGTGCAGGTTCCAAAAAAAACTGAACCAACCCTTTTGATCTCTGCACTGTATTAGCTGTTAGCTTAAGAGCAAGCTTGCTGAGCTGAGGAATTTTTGCAAGACTTGCTTCAAATCTCCACATGACAGAGGCAAGAGGTTGCACTTAAAATATGAAATCCCAACTTTCAGTTAAATCACATATTGTAGCATTTATGTAAATCATCAAGGTTAGCTTATGTTTTTGATATTTGATACAATGTCCCTTAGAGAAGTCCTTGTCTCTCTCATTCCTCTGGATCTTCCACAAACAAAAGCTAAGTTCAGTTCAACAGCTTGCTGTCATGTAACTAGCTTAAAATTAATGTTCTCCAAAAGTTCTGAAATTCAGCAGCCAAAAAAGCACTACATAAAAACATTGCATTGGAAAGAAATGCAGGTACATGTGATACTGAATTTGTTGTACCTCCTTTAAATAAAAAAGGTCAAAACTTCATCTAGGTCAGTAGTTCATTGTTCTATGTGCCAGCACCACAGGCTTCCAAGATTTCATTTAAAGTGCACATGAATGAGGTTTCAATGAACAACAAGATCTCACTTGAACATGGCAGGTCCTGAAGCAGAAATCAGTCGGGCACATGGAACCTGGCTGCCAGGTGGAGAGAGGGACAGAGACAGATGGAGAAATCAAAAATGTGACCAAAAAGGGGGAAAGAAAGGGCCTGGAGGGGAAGCTGTATGAGGAGCAGCTGAGGTCACTGGGTCCATTCAGCCTGGCAAAGAGGAGACTGAGAGGAGACCTCACTGCAGTTACAGCTTCCTCCTGAGAGGAAGAGGAGGGGCAGGCACTGATCTCTTCTCTCTGGTGACCAGGGACAGGACCCAAGGGAATGGCCTGAAACTGTGTCAGAGGAGGAAGGATTAGGCTGGATATCAGGAGGAAGTCATCATGACAGCCACCCCCTGAGACAGGACACCACACCCCACAGATCACAAATTTGGATCTAATCTGGTGACAGAGTAGCTTCATTCTGGAGCTGGCTGAACCTGAGCTTTCCTGAACAAAGGGTAGTGGGGAAAAATGGGATTCTGGCTTTCTCACACTTAATACCTACAGAGTGGAAATTTTCTCTCCATCCTAGCCAGCAGACATTTCTGCAAGAGTTCAGCAGTGCCAGAGTAGTGTAAGAAGGTTTTCATCTCCTTGGTCACTGGCTGTAAACACGTACAGGGGAAGAACAATAAAAAGAACCCATAAAGCAGGGTGCTACTATTTTCTTCTATCCTGGAGAAGAAAGTAAACAAAATTAAACAGTTACTCTGTTTGGGGTCTTCGACCCCTTTGTAAAACAAAGCAAAGAGGAATAGTGCCAAGCTGTTGACCAAGCAGTTCAGAAACTCTCCTGAGAACAGTAATCTGTAGAAGAAACAACCACGGGCAGCTTTGCAAGGCCAAGGTGATTTTTGCCAGGGGGTTAATAACTGTGCTATGTCTTTTGTAGCAACAAGAGGAATAAACACAAGGAAAGAAAAATCTTTAAAAATTCAGGAATAAAAAGCTGCACAACAGCAGGCAAAGGAGCAAAGAAATCAGATTTTAAAAAGATTTATGAAGTTTCCTTTCTTCTTCTTTTCCTGCAATCTACATTAATCAGGACTCCTATCTCTTTTGGGGACCTTGATAAAGATGAGGTGAAATCAAATATGTTTAATGAAGTCTGAAATGAGGCATGAAATTGAACCATTGTTTGATTCTGTGTTGCCTTTGCTTTCCTAAGCAAGGCAGTTCTTGAAGCCTGGGTGGTACACCAGCATTCACTGAGAAATTGCTGAAGGGAAATACATTTTGCTTTCAGATATTGTTCTTTTTCCTTTTATAGTTTCAACCGACCAACTTTGTTATATACATCATGTAAGCTGGTTTTACAGATGAAAAAGTAGATAGATAATTAGGGTAAGGAGCTAAGGACAAAGAAATGTCACATTTTCATAACCTGATTGTAAAACTGGGGTAAGAAGGTAAACAAATAAAGGTTAGCCAGAAAAAACACACCATGAAGTGATCTAGAATAGAAAAATTCTAAATGCACTGAAAAATGTTGAAATTACTTTTTTAAAAATGAGTTTTGATACCTTTAAAATAATACTCTGCTACAAAAGCTTAAATTGGGGGGACTCATACTGCAACTACTAAGTTTTTATATATTTGCTTTATATTTTTCTTTGTTTTTAAGGATAGTGATAGGATAGACCTGGAGCCACTCTGCAGTCATTTATTATTAGTTTAGGTCAACCTTAATGTCAGGACTAATAACCATACGATGGGACTAACACCAAGAACCTGGTATGGCTCTGGATTTTGGCACATTTTGCATTCAAAAAGAAAGCAACAATTGTCATTTTAAAATGAGCTGTGAGGTAAGGAAGGTGAGGACAGAGCAAAATGGGATGGGAGCAGACATGTAGCTTTCTGCTGTGCTGGCTAGAATTAACCCTGCAATTCTGTGAGAGGACAGTAAGTCTTATGTAAGGAGGATGCATACATTTAAAAGGAGCAAAAGTTGTTCATTTAAACCTTTTGTTGCCATTTTTGCCACTTTGATTTAAGCAATCCTAATCCCACGACATGTTACCAACAGGAGAGCTCTCTCATTTTGATTTCTGCTCCCAGCAGAGCCTTTTGGGGAAGCATGGGTGATACACAGGGTAGAGTGTCCCTGAATCTGATAAAGCCCACACCAGGAAGAAGGACCACCTGCATTTCTAGGGATTTCAGCAGCCACATCATAGAACCATCCCATCCACTGCCTCAAGAATTATGCAAGTATCAGCCTGGTTCCTGCTGCTCAAATTCCCATTGGAAGGCAGCTCGAGAACCTCACTTGTAGTTAAGATTTCCCCCTGCCTCCTTTCCAGCCTCAATTAATTTCTGGTTTGCTGACACCCATTTGAGCTTTTGCTAGCAGTTCTCTCTAGAAGCCTCTTAGCTTTTGGTAGTTTTGCCTGCCTGTTATCAACAGAGCACAGCTACTGGTTGATCTTTTTGACATGTTTTTCATGTTTAAGTCCTAACACCTAAAAGAAGCTCTTCTGAAAATCAGGCAAGAGGTGTGTACAGTTCAGTTCACCGTATAAACCACAGGGGAATGATTACTGCCCCCTTAGAAAAACAGCCTCCAAAAAATGTGGGAGAGGTTTGGATAAAAATAGCAGCAGCAGCAGTCAACTGTTTGAGAATGTTTCAAACCAGTTTTCCATCCCTGTTTAGCCACAGAGTGCACTCACTGGGGATAAGCATCAGGTATGTAAGAAATGCATGTTATGTTCACACTGGCTTTTTTCCTTTTAATGTACATATTTACATTAAGTGAGTACATATGGGTTTACACACAGGTATATATTTTTATATGATTTTTTTCCTGTTAGAAATCCTGCATATTCATGCATGCAAATGTAGCAAATTTTCCCATGGATCACAGCGGTTAAATTTGTAGAACTCGAGTCTTGCATGTTTGCATGCATATGAAAGAAAAACAGTGAAACACAGCAGGAATTGGCATCTCCCACACAAATGATGTGTTGTGTGTGTATTAACAAATGAACAGCACACTCCCGAGGGAGTTAAAGTACATGGACCAGAAGTTCACTTCCTTGCCAATTTATTTCAAATATTTCACTAGATGTTCTTGCTGCAAAGAGCACACGTGTATTTAATGTCCAATCAAATATCTTCAGTTTTTGAAGTCTGGGTTCTATATTTAGAAAAATAATACACACTTGAAAAATAAACAGAACATTAAAAATTAATTATTTCATGCTCTGTGGCAGCATAACATGCATACACCTTTGATTAGCTGATGTAAGTGAAGTTAAATGTATGAAAAGGCTATATTATGGTTGTAATTAATTCATAACAATGGATTTGAATAGTTACCCAAAGCAATGGCAGTCACAACTGAATGTAATAAAGCAAATCCAAAAGTGATTTGCATGCATAGTTTATAAAAGTCCTAGAACTCTTTTAAACATATTTCTTTCATTATAAACAGCTGACATACAACAGCATATTCAATTTTTCCAGTCATACTTCCAAAAAAAATATTACATTCATAGCGTAGGGTGAACTAAGTCATACTATAAACACAGGCTTTGTGTGCAATTTTAGCAAATCGAAGACCAGCTGATTTTAAGAAACCAAAATATACCATTGCATTAAAAAAAGCTCAATATGCAAAAAAGTTAATCACAAAATTCCCCAAGCAAGTTCAGTTGCACCAGTTTTCATTAAATTATGTGCCTGGCAAGGACACATACAGAGAAGTACCAGTGCTCAGGCTCCACTCTGCCCACTGTCCTTTCCTCAGAACTGGACTGCTCCCTAAAGGACCAGCCCTTGGGAAAAGCACTCCTGAAACAAAATCCACTGCAATTCCAAAGTTCTTTGAAAAACTAAGGTGTCAGAAAACATATTTTTCCCACTTTAGCTAAAAGACAGTAAGCTCCTTTTTGCAATATGATTTGAAAGACAATATGATGATAAACTGCATCTGAAGTCTATCTTTCTAATGCTCTCTTACCAAACAAATGACATGAAATAAATAAGCATGTATGGCTGACCAGGTAGAGAAAGACGGTGCTTTCTTGCAGCTTTTGATCCTTAAAATAAAGTAACATAATACCAGTGGCTTCTGCATTGTGTCCAAACTAATGGTGAATACCATTTGTATGCAAGGATTTAAAAAAAAATCTCACTGTCTATTTACACCAAAGAAAACTTTCTTTCAGGAATAGTTTTTGTGAAATTTTTTAGGCAGCACAAGGCGCTACTTGAGTGTGAGCATGGACAGCAGAAAGTGACCCCAGATCTCTGCTGTCTTTGAAAGTGATCCAGCTAGCCCACACTTCAACAGAATATCAGGTTCACACTTCAAGGGGCTCATGGAAGTGCACGGGGCAGATCCTCAGCGAGTGAACAGATTCAAGAGCGGAGTGAAAGATAATCTTTTTGTTCTGTGAAAACATATATGATTTCAGAAATCGTTCCCATCCCAGAAGACAGAGTGGGGGGAGGAAAAAGAATCAAAAGAGGATTTTCAAATAAAAATGTAACAATGCTCCAGTTTTGGTCAATCAAAGCATGTTAAAAGTTGGTTTGAAAATTCCAAGATAGGTTTGCTTGTACTTCATTACAAAGTGTTGCCTGAACATGAAAGGTCTCTTTATTAAAAAAAAAAAAAAAATCTCATCAGGGACTTTTTAACTATCTCAGATCTTTTTTTCCTCACTTTTTTTTTAGTGCAGCCATAGATCAAAACAGACTGCGTTGTAAAAGCTTTTTTGAAGAAGAGCCAGTTTCTTTTGTGACAGCTCTCCCCTCAGAAATTCACAACAAATTGCTGACTAGTCTAATGATTGAACTTTCCTGTGAAAATTTTCCCAAATCTATAGCTAAAGCTAATCTTCATCAAGAGGCATCCACAAGCAAGCCAAAAGCCTCTGAGTAATTTAAATGACATTCTGTGAGTAGGGGATTATCATCATTGCCAGGAGGAAAAGACATGTTCTTTCCTGGAAAGTCCTGACCAAGTTTCTTAGGAGACCTTTGTACTTAGAAGTCTAGACCTCAGACTAAGTCAACGGGATTGCCTTTGTCAGGGCTTTTTCAATATAAAATGTGTGATTTAAAATGATTTAGGTAGTTTTTCAAACAGTCCATCCTCAGATTCCAAGGCTGCTGAAGAACACACATGCAGATGCTAAGGGACAACATCTCTAGGCTTTGACACTACTGAGGAAGGAGGTTGAAGGTGCAGGATGAGCCCAAGTTGAGAGCAGTGCTCATGGAACACAAGGATGAACAGGAGATAATGAGGCAGTGTTAGAGCTTGTAAAAGGATAAGAGCACTGGTTCTGTGCCTAAACTGAAAACACATCTGATGCAGTTATGAAAAATGGGGGAACATTAGAGAAGCTTGAAAGCAACAGCCCAATATTCAGCAGGGTCCATACTCACAGTAAGCTAAATAACCTCACTAGGAAGAAAGTCCTGTGCAAGTAAATAACTGTACAGCACTGCCTACTGTGAGCTAAGAATATTTTAACTCACATTATCTCAGAGATTAGGGGTTAAAAAGGTAGTTGTTATACTGACCCACCCAGTAAAACCCTTGCAGCAGAGATAAACAACCCTTGACCATGCATTAACTCATCAGACTCGTTCAGTGACCATTGTTTGTTTAACTACTTGTTATCTACTGAATGAGGCAGGGAATTACAGAAGAAGGGAAAGTCTAGTTATATTCATCATAATATACACCTTTAAGGCAAGGGTATACATTCATCCAAAAAACCTCAATTTCCACCTAATCTCCACAACACTGAGCACAACATGTCAATTAAATTTTTGGGTTACAGCCCTAAATTGTGGATGCACAAACTGAGACACCTGGGATCTACTACAGACCTCCAAATGGACTTGGACTGGCAGACTGCCAGCAGGACTTGTAAGTGTTCAAGTCTTGCAGTAAGAAAGTGTAATTTAGGGAAAGTCTTAAATGGACTTTAAAAGATCTTGAATTTTAATTCTGCATTTGTTTGACACACTTTGTTATTTCTGAAAGAACTCTTCCTGCTGGGGTGACAATATTAATGGAGGTAGAACTGGTAATGCCTAGAGAGTGACGGCCTACAACACAGAATGAGAATGTCTGCTCTGGATTCATGTACATTGAATGCTCATGATAACCAGCACACAGCAGCTGTCCCTCCTGATGAAGTCCTGATTCTCAAAAACACAGAAATCTCTGCATCAAACTTCTCATCGTCAGTGCTCAGCCTTAAAGGAGCTTTTGCACCCAACCCCAGCCCTTCCACCTGCCCTTCCACATAAAACACAACAGCCTCTGGATGTCACAAAGATCTCTGCCTGTTCAGCTCCAGGTCACGAGCCCAACACCATCCTCAACACTTGCCTCGCCAGGCACCACCATTTCTACATATCTGCATTTGTTTTGAAAATACCACTGGCAAGAAAATAATGATCACTGACAGTGGTAACTGTTTGGTGGAACATATTTTCTTTTCTCAACCAAGTCACCTGAGCAATAAAAAAGATCTTGAGCTAGAATGCCATCATAGGAAGGTCTGTTACTCTAGGGAACAGCCTGCTCACACAATCTTTGCAAAAATCCACAAAGCATTTCTCGAGTATACTGTCTTTGGGTACTTTGCCTTGTCTAACAATATGGTTTCACGGTTCAGATTTAATTGCACATTTTCTTTGAAAAATGCAGGGAAAGAAGGAACCAGGTGAAGTATAACCCTTAACAACTTATTTATTTTATGTGTTTGATAATTCCCAACACAAGTTACCTCAGGATAGTGTATTTTTTTTTTAGCAGAGCATCGGACACAGAGGCACACATTTAAGAGTTGGTCTCTGAATAAAACCTGGAAGAGAACAAGTCACCATTCACTGCAAAGATGATGTACACAGTTGTGTGCTTGGCTGGCATTCAATGGGATTGTCCTAGAAACATTTTTGATGTGCTGTTGCATGCTAAGCTAAACTCTCAGGGAGACAGGTAGATATTTTTTGACCTAACCAAATTGTCCTTAAAAGAGGTACATCATAATTAATGCTGGATTTTAATGACTTTTTTTAGATATTTAGCTGAATGAATTTTGTTTCACTACAGAAGCAATATGATGTTTAAAGGGACATATACTTGAGCCAAAACAAATGTCTTAAAAACATCAAAACATATTGCAAAATTTTTATTTATACCACCAACACCACCCCAAAAAATTCTAATACCCAAATGAACCTGAGAAAAACTATAAAAGGGTCTCACTGGAATCAAGATAGCATGAATATATTACCAAGTTTAGCAATGTTTTAAAAGCTGCACTTAAAATGCCTACTTTAGGGATATTTGCCAACTGCTGTCAAATGAATTACTAAAATCTACTTGAAGAGGAATTATGCTAAATATTTTATTACTCTATAAAGCATCAATATGCAAAATTCTATACTCTAGACCAGGAAAAACTAGACCATTTCTGAAAAATACATGATAGAACAAAGACAGCACCTTCTGTAGTTCTGTGTTACCTGGGTCGTGGTGCTGGTGTTTCCCAGAGTTGGGAACGCCTTTTGCAACACTGTGAAGCCCTATTTCATACAGGAATATTTATGGCATATTAATAAAGCCTGTTTGATATACTCTTTGTATGAAAATTTGATAAACTCAATCTCTCAGCTCAACTTACAGAATTTGATTAGTTTTCAGAAAGCTTTTTCAGTTTAAAATTTTATAAAACAAAGTGAATGCTGAAAGAAAAAAAAAATCATATTAAACACTGTAGCCCTAGGGCACTCTTACCTACTCTTGCTATAGGAAACACACAACCTGGTTTCTGCTGCAGATAATCTGTGATGTCCCTTCTAAGCTTTATTATGAAGCTGATAAATGACTCGCTAGAAACATGGTGAAAGCTTTTGGAATTCATTGTGCTATGGAAAACAAATTAGAAACTTAACTTGTTGCATGAGGGATTACCCTTCACAGCATGGCCTTTACAATGTGAAACTAATTATTGCAGGGAAGATTTATGGTGTTTACAGTCAAGAATTCAGGGTCACTTTGACCAAATTCATGTAACTTTAGACCTCAGGCTTGTCTGACTCTAAACAGAATGATGACTCCAGCAAATTTAAAGATATAAATAAGACTTTTTTTTTTTTCCTATTGAAAGCAAGAAGCTGGGAAATAGGGACTGAACAATTTTAGCTTTAGGTATTTACTCTGATCATTTTTTCTTTCTGAATAGGCAGATAATGCAGCGTGTCAGAAAAATGTGTTTTAATTTTGGTTAATTTCACAGGAATCCACTAGAATGTTAAAACATGGAACCCTCCCAGTATTTTCATACAATCACTCAATAATCAAAATATGTGCTACTGATCTGAAAACATGGCTGGTTGCATAATGAATAGGCCAAGCTGTCTATCCTAAATGAATATTAAAAGTGACTTAAATTCATACAACAATTTTAAAAGTCAATACTAAAACACAATCTCTAATACGGAAATTGGTTTATCCTAAGTTATAAAGTGAAACAAACACTTAAGAGAATAGCATGTGATTTTCTGTCAAGAAATTTCTTTCCAGTATCTAAATAGTTTTAAGCACAAGTCTTACCACATTGCATATTGTTCTTATGACATACCCAATGTTTTCTATGCCATCTATTGCCTCTTGAAAATTATTTATTGTTTTGCCAATGGCATAACTCCTAGTTTACACCTTAAACATGCTTGAAACAAATGTCTTGTACTTGAGAGCATCTTGTAACATCCTGTTGTAGCTGACCTACCACATATTTTGCCCTGCCCCTTGCTCATTCAGAAAAGTATTCACGCTGGCACTTCATTTCTTTATTGAACTAGGATTGCTGGTACATCCAGCAGGGCATTTTCAACCTCTGCAAACACACACAGAAGTGAAGCAGCTGTGTGACACTAACAGCAGTAGATAACTCTAACTACAGTTACACTTCCAGCTACATTACAAACTTAACAATTTCTGGTGAAAGCTGAAGTGAAATGCAAGCCTACCAAAATCAGGATCACCATGCTCAGATGCAATGTTGCACCATGTTGCCGTTGATACAAAAATATATCAGACCAACAAAGACTAGAACCAAACACTCTGGTTTCTCTCTATCCAGAAGACATGTAGGAAAGTGGATCTCTCAGACTGAAGAGCTGATGCATAGCTAATCCAATTTAATTAATTGTGTCTAATAACATTTCCTCTTTAAAATACAGTTTGCAGTGTTTTTCTTGGAAAACACTAGCTCATAGTTTTAGCAATGGCCTAAGCATGACCCAAGCTTTTCCTGTAGCATTACCAGGAGGTGATACCCACTAAGTAAGGAATTTTGAGGAAAGCTGGTCCAAACCAAGAACAAAAGACTGACTCCTAAAGCAACACACAGAGAAGAATTACAATGGGGCCATACTGTTGCATTCCTTAAGGCAATGTTAAAGACCTTCTGCCAACACTATAACTTGGTAAATGTTACAAGCTCATAGTAATAATTATACCATGATAGGTTTTCTTATCATAACTCAGAGTCATACTATTGTAGGCTGTCTGGAACTTTACTTTTGGTATATTAATGTCAGATCCTGATTAATATTTCTTATTTATCACCAGCAATGACATAGGAGTAAAGGAAACAACTTTCATATTCCTGCATAGGCTTACAATACTGACAGCATACATATTGACAGTATACAGTTTAGAAAACAAAACATTCAGCAGGTGGTGATGCCCTTTTTATAGTTTTAATTTCTATCAGCCACTTAAAAAAAAAAAAAAGGCCCATAAGTATTGTCTGTTACCATATTAATAGCTAATGAGAAGCAGAGAAATCAAGGGGAAATATTGTTTAAGAGGTCCTGTACAAATCAGTGTTTTGGGGCCAGCACAGCAGTGGCATTAACAGCAACCAATTGTTTCATTAGAAGTGTGGGGCAGAGACACAAGAAAAGCCCAGGGATTTGAGGCTGACCAGAGGTGCCAGAATGATTTGATGAGAAAAGAGAGAGTAACTAAATTTGTAGTAAGACAGATGAAAGGAATGAGTGCAGTGTAGGACTTGCAGATTCTTTAGAACAACACACAGGACAGGTGCTCTACAGTGGAAGGAGGTCTTGATCAAGTTAGGTTTGAGTTACTGTTCAAACAAAAGTGCTGCCTCTCCCAACACACAGATTTTCTGTCCTGCTTTGAATTAGGGAATATGGTAGCCTGATCCAGATGTATCCTAGGTCTGTAAACAACTGCACCTTGACCACAAAAACTTCAATGGTTCCATGGACTGACTATTGAAAGAATTCTAATTTTCTCTCACTTGTGTTGAACTTCATGTTGATTATTTATATAATTTGGACTTGTGTCCTTCAATGAATTGAAACAATTTAATTTTATATACAAATGATACACAACCATTTCTTAAGGAGAGTTCACCTATGCTGCAGGTAGATTCTAGCACATATTAAAAAATAATCCCAAATTTGTCCTAATTTTAGAATACCTATCAATGTTTGATTCAAGAATTTCATTAATTATGCATTCAAATGCAACATCTAATTTAATCCCAGACAGTATGTCACAATCCTAAACTGGAAACACTTGTACTTTAAATGGTTTCATAAGGAAATAGCATTATCAAATTATTCTTTCTATTCTCAGACCACTCAGAGCTAAAATTGAACTCCATTTTAAATACAACCAGAGTAATAAGTATTTTTTATATATAAAAAATTTTATTCAATTTACAAAGTATGAAAGAAATTAAAAAATCTGAAAACTGTTGCACACAAATGAAGTATTTGAAAGAACACTATTTTTAGCTTACCAATTGAAACAAGTATTTCATAAATGAAACCTCCTAGAATCAGGCTCTTCTAAGGGAGCTGTTGCAATGTATTTTGAACTGCAAGTTCAAGAGATTCAAGACCCTCTCTCTTGGTATGTACAAATATTTTTCACTTGCTCAGTTTCAAAATCAGGGACAGGAGAAAATCTAATGCTGCAACACTTTCTAATTAAAAAAGCCATAAATCAAAGTGTCCATCTAATGCAGTTTTCCCCTTGCTATTTGTAGAACTTATTAAGCAGCACAAACTTAGTATTTCAAAGAAATAATTTATGTTTAAAATTATCAGCCCTTCCCCCCCTCCATGTGCACATACAATTAAAATTATACTTGCAAATATAATGTCAGTAAACCTGACAGGCCACATACTGGCTACTCCTACTTTGCATGGCATCACACATTCAGGTTATGAATCACCAAAGTCAGGTTGATGAACAAGCAGAGTGTTGTTCATCTGAGAACCAGACACTTTAGCAAATTTCCTATTTGAATGGAAGGAACAATGCTGGCAGAAGTCCCAGAACTGCTCACACCACGAAAGGAACAATGTGACAACAGCGTGGCAGGTTTATGATAAATATTTCAGAAATGTGTCTTTTAGCAAGAAGGGATTAACATAGACCTTGGGGATAAAAATATTCCCAGTAGCGTCTAGTTGGCATCTCTTTTATGCAAAATGAAAAGCACAGCACAGAGGGTCATTTCCGTTTATTTGAATGCAAATTCATAACTATTAGAATAAAAATAAATTTTAATTAATTTTATGGTCTTTCACTGGGAAAATCTGAAGAAAATTGTGTAGTTTAATATGTTCTTCTGAAAAGCAGACCTACATTTTTTATTTTCGGGGGTTTTAAATGTACATGCAGTGCCAATGAAGAGGAAGGAAAATTGCCTTGATAGAAAGTAGGTAAATGGTTCACCATTTCTATTTCATTTCTATATATAATTTTGCAATTTTCATTTAAAAGGGAAGCAGGGGCTATGCAAAAGACACTAAAGGAGGGACATAGTAACAAACCCAAAATGCTCTCCATTTAAATCTGTTTTGCTAGTCACCATCATGAACTTGTAATAAATGACCTCCTCAATACAACAACAGATAAAAGAATCTTTGTGACATTCAAGTACAGTAAAATAAGGTACTGCCAAAACTGTCAAAGCCTGTGTGAGTGAAACAAACATTGCCCCATTATGTTGTCCCCTCTTTTTCCACCTAGTAATGAACATGAGATTGTGCTCTTTGGCCGTACATAAACATCAGCTGACTGAAAAGTAGCACCAGCACAGACCACATCTAGTTACAATCTGGAGGAGGTACACTAAACATGCAACACAGATTCTTTTTTAAAATATTCCTTTCTAGTAAAGAAGGCCCTGCGCTGCTCACTCTGGCTCACAATGGCTTTAAAACCCACTAAATATCTCTCTCAGCATTGCAGAGATCTCACATGAAGTGTACAGACTAAGAAGAGGCTGTCCTTGATACTGAAGTTGCACTCCAAACAAAATTGCAAGTCTCCAGTGTGACTTTTTGCTTTTCTCTGTAATATTTAAAGTCAACTTTCACTCAGTGTTAGGCAACATAAAAAAAGGGGGAGAGTAAGCTGGTAAACACCTCTGAGAAAAGCACAAGTATTTTGGTAATGAGGGTGCTTTACACTGAAGTTCTTAGAAAAATATTTATTAATAACATTATGATCACCAAAATTTAGTGTGGTAATATAGGTGCAGTACGCATTGTTTTACACATTCACAGTAAGAAACTAAGTTACTTGCCTTCTTAGAGGAGAAGAAGGATTGGTCTTTAAAAGGAAAAAAAAAAGTATTTTAATATAAGCTTTTGCTATATCATGAGATTCAAGCACAATTAGTTGTTAAGACACTGAACACCACCTAAACACCGGTCTCTGTACTTCAGATAAAGACAATACTGTAGAGTGGTTTTTGTGTTTTGGACTACTTTGGGCACCACAGCTCCAGGTGTTTCTTTTTTGGCTAGCTCTACATACAGTTTTAGGCTATTGGACTGTCTCTACAATTGCAAAAATGTTGATTCTTCTTGCACAGGAAGACTGAATTCAACTTGGAAATATGTATGTATGGATGTATAAGGTATTCACGTCCAAGTGCACTTGACATTGCATTTTGAAACAAGAGATAAAAATATCATATATTGTAGTCAGGGTAGCAAGGAATATACAAAAGAGCAACATGCATTCTCTTAAAAAAGAAAATTATAAGAACAGCAACACAAATCAACTCAGCATTAACCCAGTGCTACATTATTCAAGACCAGTCATCTTTGACCATGTGCATATTGGTTGCATTTTTTAGTTTATACAATTTGACTCAACTGTCACTATGCCAGAAGCCTATCAAGTTCAAATATAAAGGCACTTTATGCAGCATGCTAATATTGCGAACATGTCAAACCTGGACAAAACTCTTCATTTAAGTTGTCATAAGGATAGCTCTTCTTGCTGAGCACTGGAACTATTTGCTCTTGCCTAATCTCCTCCAAGAATTCTCCAATTCTTCCATGCAATACCAACACATGAAACACTGACTCAAATTTGCACTTTTTCTAAGTTAGCTGCTTTTTCTTTTAGTTACTTGTTTTTCTACACCTGATAGGGTTATTTATTTTTTAAACTCTAGATTATTATTCTTAATTTAGACATACCATAGGAATTCCACAGCCCTATGAAAGTGCACAATACAGTAGAAGATGCTGCTTCGACAGGGAAGTGTGATCCAGACCATAACCTGAATTTGCTCACCTACTCACTGCAAGAAAACTATTCCTGTTACATCAGGATAAGCTTGATCTGTGTGCAAAACAGAAGCAGTACACCAGAAAAGCCAGTAGGTAGACGCTCACTTCACTACCAAGTGAAATCAGGTACTTACTAACCCAAGCAGAGCACCTAAAAAGAAGTTGACAGAGCACATCCCTGTAACTCAAGAGCCAGTGTAACTCTAGGCAAACCTTTCTCGCTCTTTTGCCAACCAACACCACTTGCTCATTGATCAGTGTTTAGGGATAACCTCAGCTAGACATCACTCAAACACACCTGGTGGGTCAATGGGGATATGCACAGAACTCAAACCAATGAACAAACAGGAAGTTATTTTTTATGCCTCTTGGCTATTAACATCCAAACTATCAAGGAAATAACATGACTTATAGCCCCAGCAGAAAAACTGCTTGCAGCGTTCATGAAAATGATATTAACTACGGACGTGAATACAGCTCTGCACAAAAAAAGACATTACCCCTCTTAATGGTATTCTTGAAGCAAGAGTAATAATAATAATAATAATAATACATTAGTTGTTTACATCTGCCCTATGTCCCAAAATAACACATTCCACAAGTGATTGTTTTAAGTGTGTGTTCAAGCACAGTATCACTGGTTCTACTGTTCTATGCCTATACACAAAGGGTCAGATTTTTTTTTTCCCATTGGACTGAGTATGTATTGAAGAGAATGCTCAAAAGAAGAAACCCTGTGCTTGTACTATGCATGAGTAAACAGGTTTGGAATGCGAATTTCAGAGTAACCACTCATATCAAAGTGATCACTTAGTTCTGCAAAATTAGTCTAACTCCCTTCAGCCAAAAAAAGCCCCCTGGTAACACAAGCCTAAAATACTTAGGAGATGCTTGGCTCTGTATGCATTTCTAAACTTTTCTTCTTTAACATGAATCGTGGTGGGAAAGCAATCTCCTAATTTCTTCAGACTTCGCTACTCTGAAGTGCTGGGCCACACCAAAACACATTATTGTACAACATCCCAGTCACATAACCACAGCAATCAACTGCCACAACCTGAAAACAGGGCTGCATATTTATGGAAGACTGTCCTTTATACAGCAATTAAGCAATTATACAGTAATTAAAGATGTAAGATGTAAGACCTATGGAATATTAGTAATTTTTATTTGTCTTTCTTGTGTACAAAGTCCTAACAGTATTTGCACTGACAGGAAACAAAGGCAGGAACAAGAAAACAAACACAGACTTTGTCACCAGGATTATCTAAATGAGAATTTAGTTCTTTATCTACAGTTCCAAAGTAATCTGGAATAAGGATGGAGACTTAGTGCACTTTATAGAGTGAAAACTCTATAAAATGAATGCATAATTAGAAAGGCACAGGATCAGTAGTCAGTGTGAGAGTATTGAAGAAGCACAAAGTTGATTTATGCCAGGACTTAAAACACTGTTTTCAGCCTCCTGGATAAGAACAGCACTGAAATATTCCAAGGACAAAGCACTTCTAGAATTGCTTAGTAGGCAAAAGAAACCCCTGTGTGGTACCAACTGCAATTAAAATCTTCTAATACTAAACCATCTAAATCTGTGACCCATGTTGATGGAACCTGATGACTGCATTGCTCTTTAAACACCTTTCAACGGACTCAGTACAATCTCCTCCATAATTTTTCCAGGAACTGAGGTTGGTCTAACAGGCCTGCAGGTTCCTGGGTCTTTCCTCCCACTCTCCTGGTAAATAGGAATAACAGTGGCTGGCAGAGACCTCCCTGGGCTCCCAAGGCCTTTGGAGCTGATGGAGAGGGGTCCTGCTGGAACATCAGTGAGATCCTTCTGTACTCAGGGATGAAACCCAACAGACCCCATGGACTTGTGAACATTCAGCTGATACAGGTGGTCCCTCACAGTTTGTGTCCACAAGGGGAAAGTCACTGTCCCAGCACTCATGGGGATCAGGCAGAACAAGGTTTGTCAGCATCACCAAAAACTGAGGCAAAATATACACTGAACACCTCTGCTTTTTCTTTATCCCTACTGAATGACAGGGATGAAGTGATCATCTTCAACAAGGATCAGTCCAATGTTTTCTTTAGACCTCCTCTTGCTATTAATGTACATCAAAACACCTTCCTTGTTATCTGAAGCAACACTGGCCAGTTTCAACTGTAATTGAGCTCTGGCCCTTGGTGTCTTCTCCCTGCATGGACAAACCCGCTCTGAAACCCTCCTGAGAAGCCTGACCTCACTTTCAGAGATAGCCAGAGCCAAAAGTCATTACCCAGACCCAGGAGTTACAGAGTTATTAATATGAACTGTACAGACTAGTGTTTACCCAGGGAGTCAAATCAAAGTTGCAACATCAGTCTTCCAACTTTTCATTCTCTTCCAAACAAAACAAAAGCTAGAAGCCATTTGATTTTTTGCAAAATACATAACTAAAACAGAAATCAAGCATTTCTGAAGACATCATTCTAAATGGAAGACAGAACACAGACAATAAAAAGCTTGTTTCTCTGCAAGAAAATAGTAAAAGTAACACAAACTCACTGCCTAACTGTTGCCAGCTGAATTTAAACAAAAGACAGGCTCTAAAATGTCAACTCTACTCATCCTGTCAGCCTGGGAAAGAAGAGTTTAAGATTTGGATCCAAATTTTGCAGCACAAGCCCATCTCTAATTAAAATGAATTAGATTTAAGCAGGAGACGATAATAAATATGTAACTTTGACTCCTGTGGTGACAGCGGCCTGTGTGCCAAATTCTTGCCGAGGGCAAATTTCTACGGTCAAGCTATAAGGCTATAAAAATAAGGGGTTATAATAAAAGTACTTACAGATGCTTAACTCCAGCAGTGCTTTCAGAGACTCCTGTGACAGATGCTACCTTGAATAGACAAGGTCCATAGTCCATTCACCGTGTTTAATTGCAATGCTGATTCAACATTTATCTTCCCAAAGAAGCAACAGGGCATCGCTATCAGCCCTGGCATCTCAGATGGAGCACATTCCAGCAACTCTGCAATATTCTACTCAGACAGCAGCTGCAAGAAGCTTTTTAAACCAAGCTTTTTCCATGGAAAGATAATGTACATAAAGCATACATGGGGATAAATGAGCTCTTGTAAAGTCAACCATCTAAATTAAGCACAACGATTTCACAAGATGTACTGGATAAACACATAGCAAAAAAAAGGAAAAGGAAAGGTTTATCCAAAGACATTTCAGAATATGGAGTGTAGCACTTTTTACAAGTCTAACTTTGGAAGACAGAACTTTTCATTTTGTAATGAGACACATTGTTAATAGCAGACTAGAAAGACAAAGGTAATAAAAAAGAGGCACTACAACCTTGAGGATTTATCCACAGCTGCCAGGAAGTTTCTAATTAAGATGAGCCATTTCAGCCAGTAATTGGAGGGGAGGCAGCAGGGACACACTATCACATCAGCCTTCCAACTCCAGGGCTCTTAGCAGCCCCTCATTCTCTCTTAGCATTCCACAATTAGCTCTTCCTATTAACTCCTTCTCAATCAAGGAAACACAGTGCTGGGTCTGTATTAGGCACACAGGTGTGTATTTTGAAAACACCAATCACAGCCTGGGGAAGCCAGAACTGTGGTTTCAAGAATATTTTAAAGGAGTTCTCCTATAAAGCAGCTATAAAATATTACACACATCTTTATCTATTCACAGTCATGCCACAGGGTGCAAAAGGGACCTCCAAAGGCTGAGCTGCCAAGCCAGGGCCAGCCCTACATCCATGCAATTTGCACAGACAAGAGGCATCTGTGGGGGCTAAGCAAGCACTGTGAGCCCTATTCCTGTGTCTGTTACTTTAGATCTGTGTTAGAGATCTACGAGACTCCACAGAATCACTTCCCACGTTGCATTCTCCTGCAGCTGGGAGTTGAACATAACACAGTTTTGTTACTGCACGTGGGTCTCTTTGTCCCTGTGTGCTAGATAGAGTGAGATGGCTCAGCTGATGGTTTGAGGTTATCTGCTGGATTCCCACTGAGTTAATGGCAGTGTCAACTAATGTTTGTTTTACCCCTCCTTTCTTCACTTCTTCCATACCTCAGGTCAGAGATGCTGCAGAGCCTATGTAAATCTCCCAAAACTGGGAATATGCCAGTCAGTTTTACAGCTCTTTAGAGTTACCAGGCTATTGTAAAGGGGCTGCAATCCCTTTTAACATCTGGAACAAAACTAAACAGCCCAATGTGCGATTCAAAAAAAACCCCAAAGAACAAAACCACCACAAACCAAACCACCCCTGCCTGCAGCTTTGTGTGTCTTCTGTATTTCAGTGTACACTGTTACCTTTAAAATAAATAAACAGCATAGGCTACATATCTGAGCCAGAAGCTGTTATAAACATGGGGTTGGATTTCACTGCAAATTTTTACACAGTTACAATGGAAAAACTCCAGGCTGATGAACATTCAAATTGGTTTGGGGAGGGTTTTTTTGTTGTTTGTGGGGTTTGTTCATCTGTTATTGTGTGGTTTGGGGTTTTTTTTGTGAAAAAAATGTGTGCAGTAACACTGTTTCTTTAACAGCATAACAGCAAGACTTACAGGTACCTAAATTGTGTACACTGCCAAGGACAGCAATGGGAATTACTTAGCTTAAGTTTCTAGAGATTTGTCTCACTGTAATGGTTTGAATCTAAGCAAAGTTAAATTTAGTTTACAGAGAATCAGAAAATTTCCTAACAGTAAAATACACTAGACTGTGAAACAGTCTCTTAGGGAAAGAATTATCCCTTGAGTCAGATAAAAATGGACACCAGAGGAAAACACAGTAGGACACAATCCTGCATTGGCAAGAGTATCAGCCAAGATGATCTGAAGGGTTTTCTTCCTTCTTTGGTTTCTGTTAAGCGCGAGTTGTTAATAAAGTGATTGCAGTGGAATATGTTAAAATAATCAGGAGCCACAGTACCACATCATACCACATTAGTTGTTCCCTTTCAGCTTTCCACAGCCTTCTTCCTACCAAATATGAGTACCTTTTAAGCAGCCCGGGAGGAGCAGAGCCTTTCTGCGAGGCTGCGCCGTCACCCTGTGAAAGGCAGCGCACCCTGGAGCCGCTGCATCCCACCGGGAACGCACACTTTGAACTTTTCAGCAATTCTTAACACCTACTGCGTCTCTGCTTGCTCTCTTGTAGTAGGATTAACACAAGTATGTGTGACAGGAAAAGCGGCTTTGATTTGCTTGTCTCCAATTCAACGGTCAGTGCACCAGTTCTGAACTGCTCAGACCGTGAGCTAGCAGAGCTCTAGTTCAGAGCAACTTGCAGAAGTTAATTATTTTGTAAACATCGCAGATGTTTTTTGGTTGGTTTTAATTAAACTTGGCATTTTAATTGAACTTGAATTTTTTATCGTTTCAAAACAACAACAAAAAAGAAAAAAACCAACAAACTTGGTTTCTCCTTTGCAATAAAAACATTCTTAATCTCTAATAAACCAGGTACGTACTGTACATCACACTGTCTCCTTCATGGAGAAAAGTTAACCACAACTAAGAGACATTTACAGCAGCAAATTATTTATTCCATTCTGCTTCCAGAACTCACTAAAATACTAGGTCAAAGCAGTAGCCTTAATTCAGAAAAATATTCAAGAATGTGCTTCATTCTAAGCATGTCAACAATCCTATTAACTTTAATTAGATTTAAGGAGAAGCATAAGTTGTTTTCTCAGTAAGGATATTATTTTTAATGTGCTTACCTATATACCCTAAAAAATGTACATACCACTTCAGAAATTAACCCAGAAAGAAAGATGGAGGTAAATACTAGCAAAAAACTTGTAAAGGTGCCACAGAGGAAAAATAATGGAAATAAGATTTTCAAAATAAAATCTATTCCTACTTGAGGATGCTGTTTTGAAAAGCTCCTGCATGTGCTGAAGAAGTTCAAACATTGGAGCGGGCACAGGTGACTCAACAATTCTTTAATAGTCAGAGGAAAGAGAGAGAAGCAGTAAAATAGTTCAGGTACAGTTCTCTGCCTGAGGCCACAATATATAAATCTACTACAAAACAAATTGCAAACATCATTGTTCATCAAAATGCAGTAAAGTAGTCCAGGACTGTTTTTGGCATTGGTGTCAGCTCTTTCTCAGGGTTTAATGTACTTTGATAATCTGTACAACAGTTTTCCAGTAGCAAAATGAAACAGGTTAGTAAAAATGGGTATTCTCTTTAAAATTAAACAAGAGCATCATTCACAATTTTCTATTGTGAGACTTTTATTCTATAGTTTTTAAGGAATATTTCAATCAAATTTAGTTTAAAGGTTTACTTTATATTTGCTAAATCAAGTTTTTAGGTTAAAAAAGGTTAGAAACAAGCTCCTTCTCATCATCTTATTTTTTCACATTTCAAGTGAATGGCTATATTAAATGTCTTTAATTTTATATCTTCATTCTCAAGTGGCAGAAAGCTCTGCACTGCTTAGCAACTGGGATGAACATTATGCATGGTCAGTACTGCATTGCAAACTTTTCATGTAACATTGGGTTTAGCTGGCAGGTATAATTTACCAAGTATCTCCTATCAAGAAGATCTAATTTGTTTTTTAAACACACAAATTTAAAACTATAATTGGCTTAAAATACCATTTAGGTATGGTGAGAACAAATGAAACTGTAATTGCTGTAAATTTTAAGGAAGTTGTGGCAAACTGGTACTGGAAGAGTTACTAAGAATAAAATCTGTACTTAGATCATGTATGTTCCTAATTTAGCATGAAGTCCTTACTTTATTGATGCTCTGTTGAACAGAGATATATCTTTGAACTGCCCTGTTCTGAGGTTTCTAGGCACTCCAAAGCATCTACCTGCCTTGCATGGAATTACACCATGCCAAGTCCTGACTCAGAAAACTGGATGTGTCAGACGTTTCTCATATCCCTAAGGAGGGTATATGAAGCTTTTTGTTTTGGTCTGTGTCTTTATATCCAGCTTTCTGCAGGCTGGTTTTCTAAGAAGCACATCCATCATGTTTACCTGCACTTCTAGTCCACCAACCAGCCCCCTCTTCCTGCAGCACCATTTATTATCTAGTGACAGCTGTTGGGTTGTTTTCTGGCAAGTTCAGTTTCAATCCCAGCTTTGGTACTGAAGGAATTCACAGTGCACTGCGTTCAGGGCAGTTCAAAACACATAATCCCAAGCACACAGATCTTGCTTAGACTAGCACAGAGCCAAGCAGTGACTAAAGACAGTGCTGGGACATAAGGTTACAGCTAGGGACAAATCCTGGAAACGAAACAATGCTGAAAACTCTGCATAAAATCTAAGGCCTGCTCAAATTTTTGGCAAAGCCCCCACTGACTTCCATGAAGCCCACTGTCAGAACAAAGGAATGCTACCACTGAATATGGATTTAAATGTTGCCTGCACTGCAGTACACAAAACACACCTCACTGCTCTGTAGCACTGAGCTACCAACTTCCAGGGCTGCCCGCTCTGCTGAGGCCACAGATGCTGCTGAACCAAACCCAAGGCAAACAAGTGTCAGCCAAACTTTTCTTTTCTCCTTCCCTTCCCCGAGTGCTCTATTCAAAACACAGGGGGGAAAGGAGAGGGGGAGGAAGCACAGATTATATTTCGAATGAAAATAAATGCAGTTGTTGCCAAACCAGTCTCCAGCTGCCGTTTGTCATCTTCACAATACAGGTTGTCACTGCTTGGAGCCACAGATTGCCAGCTTAGAAGGCTTGAAGGACAGGAATACACAGGTTACACTACTGAGATACAGAAAAGCTGAGTGTGAGAAGCCTCTATCATCCACCTGCACCACGCACTTGGAATTTCCTGAGCATGAGTTAAATTACATTAATGAACCAAAAGAAGAAAAGCTGAGGAGAGCAGAGAGAAAAAAAACTAAAAGACTGTCAAAAAACAAACCAAACAATAGTAAAGAAACAAGAAATAATTATAATTTTTTTACTTTTTTTTTTTTTTTAAGAATGATTTGGTAAAAATAAGCCCTAAAAGGTCTTTCGTCCCATTTCTTAAAAAGACAGTCTGTGTTAAATACAGTATTTCTCAATGGAATGTCTTCTAGCAGATTTTACTCTAGCATGTAATACTGATCATCTCACTTCTGATCCAAGATTCCTGACTTCACATCAGTGCTTATTGCTAGGATTATCATCTTCAGGAACTACAGAAATTATTGTATAATAAATAATGGTCAATGAATCAGGCATGACTTCATCACTGAATTATGCAGCTTCCCTCACAGTTGCCTACACTCACAGAACCTTAAGATTAGATGGTTTAGCAACAGAATTTAAAAGTGTCCTTGGTAATGAAAGACACATTCGGGAAATTGAAAAGTTTTCGAGCTATTGCTTTGTTTCAAATCCCAGAGTAAGGACTGGAAAAGCAGCAACTTTTCTCTCTGAAAATGAAAGTACAGATTCTGACTTCTCTTTTTCTAACCAAATTCCCTTACTGGAGTTGTATTATTTATAGTCCAATTGCTTTTAATGCCACAACACATATGAGAAATGCAATGAAAACTGACAGCAGCATGGATCTGCACTTTGTAAAAGAGGCTCTCTGGTTACATCTTTAATAACTCTAGTGAAAGAAAGGAAAAAAAAATAAAAAGGAAGCAATTTGGGGAAAATGTCAATATGCAATTCCACACAGGTTTGATTTTCCACACCGTGTTCCTCTTGCTGAGCTAGTGCTTCAGCCAAAGCTGATGGTGCAAGGTACAGTTCCACAAACAAAAATACAAACACACAAATAAATTACCTTGAATACTTCAGAAACCCCCATCATTGTTAGCAGTGCCTGTATATAAATGCTCTACCATAAATGCAAGCTGCAAAGGGACTTTGATTTCATCATAACTCAATATGAAAGAGTAAACAATATTCCTTTGGGAAAGATTTTTAAAAGAAATGGGTGATTATATATTAAGTGTTTTGCACTACTGTTTTTCTCTTTCATGAACTCTGCTTTGGCTGATTTGCCATGTTAGGGAGTAAGGGGAAACCAGATGAACATAAACTGTTTTGAAAGTTTGCATCTGCAAACTTCTGAGACAGCCTGAGGGAGGTGGTGATAATTCAGTATCTTATAATAGCAGGCAGCACAGATATCAAAGAGAAGGAAGACTTGGCCGAAAATAACTATGACTGTTTGACTGTGTGAGGTACTAGTAAAAATAAATTATTTTTTATGCCTAAGGAAGACTGTCTGAACTGCAGCCCTGTACACCTTTCACTTTGTTGGGGTTTGTCACAGCCACAGTGCAGTAAGAGCCTCCTGCTGACAATACATGTCTTTGATAAACACTTGGAATAGATGTGAAGGTTTGGCTATGCTTTTGTTCTACTATAATTTGGGTCGCTTTTTTTTTTTTTTTTTTTTTTTTTTTTACAGCAGAAAGCTAGGAAATTATTGAAACTCAAGCTCCTTGCAGTACAAGTAGAGACCATCTCACTGTGGAACACAGTAATTTGTTCAGATGCACCATCTCAGCATCTGGACTAAGGTCCCACTACTGAATACTGACTTCTTATAAAAAGCCAAAGCAGACTCTGTGAAAACAAAATCTGTGTTTCATTTGTGTGCGATTTTTTTATGATGTCCATTAATTATGCCAGACTGCAAGCCTCTGGGTGTGATTTTGTCTCTGGGAAGACTCTGGAGGCTGGCTGACCTGTACACAAAGACACTATTTCTTTCTGTAAACCTAAGACAATCACACATCTAGTACTGAACACCGTTCTCCAAATGCTACTTAAAATACTGCTGTGCAATTTTTTCAGAGCATCTATTGCCAAAGAGCAACTAGAGTACTTGACTTCAGATTTCTATCTACTTCCTATCACAACAGCAAAACAGCAAGTGATGCAACCCAGAGGCACATGTTTCTTCAGCTTAGAGAAACATATTCAGACAAACTACATGGTGTTCGTGACGCCTATTCTATTTCATACAAGCCTTATGCTGTTCTTTTTTATTCAGGAAGTATGCAAAAAGATTAGGGTCTGATTGTCTTGCTCTTCCTTTTACACACCTCATTGTATTGCACAATGGTGCTGTTAGGACAGATAGGTCTTGGAATGATCCAAGGGTGTCACACAGATGTGGAAATGGCTTTGGACTTAAATCATATCCAACTTGTTATGGGCGTGAGCCCAGGAGGGAAAAAAGAGTGTTTTCTTATCTGTAAGCTACAAATCATTTAATACTCTAAATCCCAATTAAACTAGTGTTTAAATCCTACACAAGCCAACAGCTGCCTAACTTTGAGCAAGCACATCAAAGCATTTTGTTGAGCTACGGCTTTGGAAAACAATGCAAGGCCCACTGTGGATCTTGTCTACCAGGATTTCAGTAAAGTGTTTGGTACATCTCCCATGGCATCCACCTGGAGAAGCTAGGACCCTATGGCTTGGGCAGGTGCACTCTTTGAGTTAAAAACTGGTTGGATCATCAGCAAGAAAGTGGTGGGAAATGGAGTTAAATCCAGCTGGTGGTCAGCCCCAAGTGGTATCCCCCAGACTCTGTGCTGGGCTCAGTGCTGTCCAATCTCTTTATCAGTTTTCTGGAGGAGGGATGGAGGGCACCCTCAGTCACTCTGCAGACACACCAGGCTGGGGGGCAGTGCTGACCTGCTGGAGGGCAGGAATCTGCAGAGGGTTCTGGGCAGGCCAGATCCATGGGCTGAGGCCGATGGTGCGAGGGTCAGCCAGGCCCAGAGCCAGGCCTGGCCTCGGGCCACAACAGCCCAGACTAGATAACCAGGAGAGAGGACATGGCCTCAAGCTGTTCAGACTGGACATCAGGAAGAAATTCTTCACTAAAAGAATGGTTAAGCATTGGAATGGGCTGCCCAGGTGGAGTTACTGTCCCTAGGGCTGTTCAAGAAATAACTGGACAAGGCACTTAGTGCTATGGTTTAGTTGGCATGGTGATAATTGGTCTAAGGTTGGGCTTAATGGTCTTGGAGGTCTTTTCCAGCCTTAAGTATTCCATGACCTCAATAAATGAAAAAGATCCAGAAAATATTTCCTACCCTAAAAATAAATACAAGTATGACAGAAGCAGAAGTGACATCATCTTATACTTGTGCCAGTTACGACCTAGGTGCTGAAATGACAAATCCACTAAAAATATCTATGAAAAAATGATACCACATTACATTTATGTTTCTGGAAAAAGAATGCAAAGAAGTTTTTCATCCTGTGTCAAGACATCCAACATTGTTATTGTCAGTTAAATAATTTGCAATTCTGATTACACCACCACCACGAGTCTCCATGTAGAAATAAAAAAAAAAAAAAAAAAACAAAAACCAAAACTTCTTATCGATTAAAAAGAAATTACTGATTAATTTGTTGCCTCATAGGTTCTTTTAAAAAGCATTTACTGTTTCTACCACGATTTTTCAATATTATGCTGAAGATTGCATGTTTCTGATCAGTAAGGCTTTTTACTGCCCCCCTTCTTCTGTCTGTTTCAAAGACACTGATTAATCTAAGTTACTGCATATCAGACGTTTTAATTGTGAATGTTTCAAGCTCATGTCTGCCTTACATCTGCATTCCCCTTCAATATATAAATATTACCACTGTGTATAAAGCACCGAAAAACACATCACAGAGAAGAATAGCCTGTGTTGTATATATACGGCAGACAAACAAAATTCCATGGAAAAACACACACTGTAAACATCAATGCCTTCCCATTGAGGACAGCTGCTGTAACACAATCCAGGGTGCCTGCTGCCAGGATTTTCCACATGAGTGCATCTTCTTTTAACCGCTGCTCAAACACTGGCTGAAAGAGGAGCTGCTAGACTGAACATGTGTCTGCACTCGGACGACAAACACACGGCACAGCACTGGAATGCAGAGCAAACCTCGGGATTTGGGCGGGAAACGAGCTAGCCTCTGCCTAGCTTTGGGCTGAGTCCACAAACACTTCTGCTCTGGCTTTCACAAGCTCATTTTATACTTCCCAGTGAGAAATAAGTGAGCGTGCTTGTGAGCATGCACGCAAGGCACAGAGGCTGTAAGTAGAAGTTATCAATAAATGAACCATAAGTTATGGCAGCAGCACAAAATATACATCTCCTGTTGCAGCCAAGCAGAAAGGAAGGACAAACCTACCAGACACACTTTTTCCAGATTAAATAAAATAGATACTGGCAGAAAATTTCAAAGATTGTAAAATGCTGGGGGGAGGAGGTCATCATAGGTTAGTAACTGCAGAAAATTTTTTCATAATATCAACAAAATGCAAACCAACTCATAGATTAGATAGAAAACAGAATCAGGTTTCCCTGCACAAAAGGTACCTCAGCTGCCAAAAGTACAAGAGCAATTAAGGAGCACAAATCAGCTTAAAAGCAGAGAGGAATAAATGGTGTAGAAAAAGGGAAGTGCTCACTTGAATTAATGAGTTTGTAAATTAACATACACACACATTTATCCATACACACACCCACGACGTCAGGGCAAAGCGTCCTCACTGGACACAGACCTGGCTGAGGGCTCTCACTGACCCTGGGCTTGGACATCCTCTAGTTTACCCCAGCTCAAAGGGCCAAGTTGATGGTTTTTCCCTTGACTTCTGCTGCATACTTCCTTCTACACCACTGCAGAAATGGAAGCCTTTTGCCTGAATTTCCTAGGCAACAAAAAACCACTATTGATTCTTGATATATTTCTTATGAGATAAACTCACAAACATTATAGATTTAAAATGAAAGATATGTACCAGCCAAAGCAGACACAAATTATAGTAAAAGTTGTTTTAAGTGGTGAAATGATAAAGGTTTCCTGCATAGATGAGAACACTCCAGGATACCAGAATTGTCCTCCCTCTCCAAAGCCATCAACTAATCTGGTGTCCCCTCTCTGTGTGATGAAAGTAAACAAAACCATGGGCTGCGTGTGTCAGAGAGAGAAAGATTACATAGAGATTACAGATCAAGAGAAAGGACTGAAGAAAAAACTTGAAGGATTGAAGCTTCAAGGATTTATGGGAACACCTTCAAAATTTTAGGCGTACCTCTAGCTTTATAGAAGGGTGTAAAACTATGTGTAGCCAAAGGGCTAAGAAAACAAATGGTTAAAAAGAGATGCTGATACTTCCTTAAGTCTTGTGATTCAGCAGGGCCCAACTCACAATTTATGACCTTTTCGAGGCTGGCAATGCTATGATTACTCAACCTGGCTCATAGTTGGCAGACATAGTCCAAACAAGAGAATTGGAGAATCTCAGTTCTAATCCCTGATCATTTACAGGGATTCAGCTGGATCTGATTCAGCAACACATGCAGGCACATGCTGTATGTTAAACAAAACGTTACCTCCACTGAAGCTATTAACACTCAGAAAGCACTCAAAGTGCATGCTTAACCAATTACCTAAATTGGGGGCTACATGTTCAGAAGACAGCTACTCCCAAAAGTGGTGTATTCTTCCTTTGGCTTAATTGCCTACTCAGCTGAGTGTCTGCTGTTTTGTGGGAAGCATGGGATGGTCAAGACCAGAATTACTGTCCAATAAAATGCATGAGGCGATATTCAGTTGGAGCAATAAAGAGAATAATCAGTGCAGCTACAAGGACAGAAGAAGCGGAAAGCAGCTTTCTGAAACCTTAGAAAAACCCTTTTGGATCCACCATACTTAGCCTCAGAAAATGTTTCCCAAAACCTTTCAGTTGTAGCATACTGACAAACCCTGTTAAGTCTAGTGGCTCCTCTGGTCTTTGCATGATTTAGTCCTTTAGCCTGTCATATACAACCAAGCTTGGGGATTTATTTGCTTTTTAAAGAAACCCAAAACAAACCATGAAAACAAACTGTTAAAAATCTTAACAGAAGCCAGAAGGAACCCCACATTGTTCTTAAGACCCTTTTGGCTATAAATGGCATCATCACACAGGCCAAGAAACACATGAGCTATGAGATCTGTTTTAGAAGTCTTGATGAAATTTCATTTAAAGAAGAAAACTAAATGAAATAATGATGTTCATACATGAAAAATCTGGATACAGGAAATGGAAAAAAGGATATAACATGGAATTGAATAAGCATAAGATATAAAACCACCAGTTCCATATATATGAGTTGTTGAACACCCCTTGCAGCTTTCCTTTATTGTTGGAATTGTCAGGTTAACACCAGTACTTTCAAGATACAGAATGAGGCATTAAAAAAAAAAGAAAAAAAGCCCCAATTTCTGGATCTCTTACAACATCACCTAAGAAAATGGAAGAGCCTCAAACAGAAAAGCAGCAAGAAGCAAATATGTGTAAGGAACTATATTCACTCTTCTGTGAAGCCACACCATTTAGACACCAAATTCCTTTTGAATTTCACAGAAAAATGTGAACCTCTGCCCACAAAGTTAAAGGGATCATGGCATACTGTGGTGTGAGGAGGACCAGTGAAATCTGCATCCCTGTAAATGAATATCCACAACATGAGCCAGAGATGAGAAGGTAGCTGGCGGGGGGAAAGCTCAGCATGAGCACACCGAGGGTCAGACATGGCTATGCACAATCAGACATTTAATGAATTTCTGCAGACAGCTGCTTACATAACTGTCAAGCTGTCCTATCAGCCCTTCAAAAGCACTGAGGCATTTCCCCTCCTTTAAGGAGGGGAAAAAACCCCGCTCTGAAAGATAAGAAAAGCAAAACTCATAGGCTGCAATAGTCGCAATTACTTATAATAGCTTATGAGTACATGGATTAAGCTTTAATTATTGCACTGATGCCATTTGTCTGCTATTGGATGTGCGGAGGAACCAGTTCTAACTTGTCAGATACAATGGACTCATATTTTCTAAAGTTTAAAGAGTTATAGTTTGCCCTTGCCTTTTGCCAACAGTATATTTCCCCAGTTGAAGGAAGTTATTTTATACTATTTTAAACAAAGGTTGAAGAAATTTGCCGTAGGAACAAACTTCCTGAGTTTCATTATCCAGAGCTTTAAAATGACTGGCAAGCTTCACTTTTGAGTCATATAAGTTAATTGATGACACCATAATCAGGAGGAGTAATGCTGGTCTAATCAGGTATTCTTTCTTCCTGGTAAATATAATCCAGGATACCCTGAGGGATTCTGCTAAGCACAGATGTAGAGAAAAAGCACACAGAAAAAGAGGACAGGAACACATTTTTCAAGATGTCTTTTCCCCTTATTCAACTGTCGAAGAGAACAAACGCATTGTCCAATGGGGATTATAAATGAGCTTCTGCCCAAAGTTAAAACTGAACTTCTGAAAATATAAATGCTACCACTTTGAATTTCATCCTTCAGACTTTGACAACTTTTATCCTATAGCAAAGATTTACAAGAGAAAAAGGTAGATGTAAATTATTTTTAAAAATACAAGACAGGTTGTAAAATTATATACTTTTTCTTTCTGGTGAAAAGAAGGGACAAAAGGGACAAAGGAATACAGCCCTTGATTTATCCATGGATTTGCCAAGTCTCATGACAAGATGATGAAAAATCCTGTAACTATTTCCATTTGATGGAAAATGTAGTTTAACAACCTTATATGAGGGCTCCCAAGAACGTATCAACTGCCTTTAATAAACCAAGACTAATTAGCACATTCTGCAGCTTACCTCCATGCCCATAAGGCAGCAGCACTTGCCCTCTCATGAATGCATCAAAAAAGATGCAACAGTTTAGAGGAACAAGTACTGGAGAAGAGTCAATGAAGGATTCCTACAAAATTGTTGTAAGATGTAATTTCAAGGAAAAAAAATTGTTCAGGCCTCATGTACACTGCACTTGTTTTGTCCTTTAATGGAATTAAGTAAAACATACTGACTGCTGTCAGAAAAATCAATTTCTTTGCCCAATACTCTAAGTCTTACACTGTCAAAGAACTGCTGCAGTACCTTTCTCCCCATCTGTCCCAAACAGAGCTGTTGTATCTACTTTTCCCCTTTATAACCTGGAGTAGAATATACAAAACTTCACATTGGAAGCAGACAGATTGGTGCTGGAAGAGGAAACGTCTAGTTCAAGGTTAGTGTAATCTCACTAGTTTGGCCATGACTGAGAGTGAAATATTCATTCCCTGAATTGAAACATCCATCAAACTGTCGTATGAAATCAATCTGAACTTACCTGTCAAGAAGAACAGAAAAATCATCAGGAGGACAGGGGTTGTCTCCTGATGTCATTCAATGGCTGTAAAGATACTGGTTGACTACTAGAAGTGCAAACAAGGCTGAGAAAACAGCCTGTCACAGCCATCTCCCCCACAATTTCATTACTCTCATGGAGTATACCTGTATCTTTTTTTACATAGGGATTCACTTCTTTAAATTATAGGCATTTCCCAGCTCTCAACTTCAGTAACACCTCATCCTCTCTCTAATGAAAGAAATAGTTTTATGCACAGGAGAATTTACAAAACCTGACTGTTTAGCTCCCTTTGTGGGTTGTAAGACTTTCACTTCAGTGGAGGAGCCACCTGTGAGCTTTCCCTCTTCCTCCTATCCTAAACAACTGCTTAGTTAATGGAATGGAGTATTATTCCTTAATTCCTATGAAATTAAGGTAAGGCCAGACAAGAAGTCCAAAAGTCATCTGGGAATGAGTGACATGGAGACAACAGGATCACATAACCCTATGCAGCAGTGTATACACATCTGCCCAATTTTTTCTTGTTGCTCCAACCTGGCTAAGGAGGTTGAAATAAGGAAACTCATGAAGGATAAATCACCTGAATCTTTTTATTCTTTTATGACAGCAAAGTATGCCATATCTGATGAAACTATTATTCAGTCCCCAGTAATATACATGGCAAAATGCTATGAGCCATGATAAAGAAACATAAAAAGAATTCAACTTCCCAAGTATCCTAATTTTCTAAGGAAAAAGTCACTTTCTACAATAATGACCTCAAGTGAAACATGCTAGGAGATAGCAACATAAACTTCAGGATTATCATCCCTCTGAGTCACTTACACCCTATTTATATCCAGTTGAGGACTCAGTGGTTCCAGCACCATTTATAACATGTTGTCTCCTCTTTCAAGGGTTTTTCCTTTTTTTTTGTAATAGTTTCCAGAAACCAGGGCTATTCTGACATGCTAAAGTGACAAAATACTATAGGTAACCTTATTCAGCAGCAGAATACTAAATGTCTATCAGCTTTTAAATATGTGTTCTCTCTTAACAGGAAACAGATTCCATACTTAAAGTTAGATAACATGTTGTTAACTTCTTTTCCACCCTACATTCTCTTCTGAGACCTATTCTCACCACGGGCCCATGTTTGAAACTTGTGTGCAAAGCTGTGCTCAAGATCTATGCTACAAGACTTTTTCATGATGTGTTGTGACAGATTAAAAATAAAATCACCTTATTTTAAAACTACAGTTCTGGAACCCTGTGCTCATGCAACTTCAACTACAAGGCAAATCAATCAGTTTCAAATTCATATTGGGAGTAGCTGGATCATTCAAACACAATGAGGGAAAATATTGTCACTTATCTGGCCAACTTTAAGTTCTCATGCTTTCCCAAGATACCCTGATCACAGTAATTGTGCTGAATCTTCAATAATTGTACTGAACATCACCCAGGATAGAAATAAAGCTTCCTGAGCGCTGTCCTTTCTCCTGTCCAAAACAAATTTGGAGAGATTTCCTACTCAATCCTTCTCAAAGATCAACAACTTTTAAACCAAATACACTTTCCAACTAAAATCCTTTGTATCCAGAGTTTTTAAAAGATATATTATGTTTAGATTTCCTCTTATTTCACAGTCCTGAAGTGATATTAACACTTGAGTCTGTAGGTGACAAGTGTGGAAAGTACTGCAGTCACCTCATCTAACACTTACATTATCACACACATACATATATATGTATTTTTAACCTTTAAGACTGAAGCAATTTATCATACACACTCAGAGTTCTTTTACTCTTCAAAATAATGACTACAAATAAATCTTTCCTAAAATTCTAGCAAACAATCTACTTGGAGCATCAGTGAAACCTGTTGAAATGTAAGACTGCACTCATGCCACCCTACAATGCTAATTTAGTCACCCGATTGCCTATTAACCCATAGTTGAGTAACTCCAAAGTAGGGAAAATTTCATGTATAACATGACTGCCCCCTTGTGCCAAACGAGATCCCCTTCCATTAGAAGTGGGATTTCTCACATCTCTAACTTATTTCTTGTGTCTTAATATGGAAAAAAAAAAAAAAACATTAAAACAAGTAATTAATCTAGTTTCTTAAGTATGAAACTAGAGCTATACAGTTCTTGAAACTATGACAAAACAAAATGTAAAGCAGGGATGATATAAAGCAATTTGGAAAACAGCACTGCACAATTCCAAAGTGATAGGATCTTAAATCACAGTCAAGTTTATTAACAACATAAGGAAAAAAGAAAAAAATAAAGAAAGTATCTTTTTCCATCTCAAAGGCTGTTTTCTTTAAGCAGTTTCTGTTCAGAGAATGACCTGAGTTGAAGGGATTTTAAAGGTCATCTAGTTCCACACACCTTGCCACGGGCAGGGGCACCTTTCACTGAGCTGGGCTCTCAGAGCCCCATCCAGCCTGGCCTCAAACACTTCCAGGGGTGGGGCATCCACAACTTCTCTGGGCAACCTGTCCCAGTGCCTCACCACCCTCAGAGTAGAGAATTCTTTCCTAATGTCTGATATAAACCTGTCCTGTTCCAGATGGAAACCATTCCCCTGTGTCCTGTATGTATATCCTTGTAAATCATCCCTCTCCATCTTTCTTGTAGTCTCCCTTCAGGTCCTGGAAGGTTGCAATTAGGTCACCCCAAAGCCTTTTACTTTTCCAGAGTGAATAATCCAAATTCTCTCAGTCTTTCCTCGTAGGAGAGATGCTCCATCCCTCTCATCACCTTGGTGGCCCTGTAGTTGAGTTATGAAATGAATACAATGAAGTCAAACAGCAGGACTGTGAGCTGAGCTCGCTGGGTCAGACACCCAGTGCGACTCACTGGCAGCTCTGAACACAACCCTAGGTTCAACATGTGGAACAAACTGTACTACCAAGGGAAAATTCCCACAGGACCTCAACAGTCCAAGTGGGCACACAGACATGTACAGCACAAACATTCACTTTTCACATTATTTGGATGGAAACCTACAAGCTAAGAAATGGCAAAATCAATTTCCTGGGAGATACTATTTCTGATCATACAGCCACATGGTTCCTAAAGGAGAACCAAGGTGTCTAGAATGCAGCATCACAAATTTAATACCAGAAAAAAAGAAGCCATCAAGCCAACTGTAATTATTTGAGTCTGAAACACAACATTTTGCCAACAGAACTAAAGCATCACATTCCAAACACAAACACATCCAGTGGTATCACCAAGATCAGCTGACTTTCTTCCCATATCCTCAGCTCATTTCCTCCTTCTGTCACTGCTGATACGGCTATTCCCATTCACTGAAGCTTACATCCTTCAATTACTCTCTTTCCTCCTCTCTCATTCTCCTACAACCCATCTGCTTCTCCACAGCATCGCCAAGGCTTGTCCCCTTCCTCTCCAGCCCTCCCCAAAGCCAGTTCATTCCAGCCTTTCAGTGAGCTGACCAAAGGGAGCACAGATGGGACAAGGGTAACCCAGGAATTAAGGTACAGCTTTCTCACTCATTTTGTTTTCCTGCTACCCAAACTCTCCCCTCCTCTTTTTTCAATCTCTGTACTACACCTGTCACTCCTGCCATGTGCACCTTGAATGTTTTGCCCATCAAAGTTTAACTCTGTAGAGCTATCAATCTTCTTTCTCTACTGCATGTTTTATACATTCTGCAGTCGACACAAATGTCTTACCTAATCAGGTAGGAACTGGACTCAAAACTTGAAATTCAGATGTGAATATTCTCAGACTTCAGACACTTGGCTTGTTTTTATCCTTTCCTCCCTTCCTCTTATTTTTTTTTTTTTTTTGTTATCTGTAGATCTGACACAGGGACAGCTTGCTTGCATAAAAACCGTTAGCAAATGAGAGACTCCTGCCATTCAAATATTTTGAATAATACATTCTTCTCTCAATTTATCTGCAAACTGTACTGACTACAGCTCCATTAGGTATGATTTATACTGAACTGGATTTTTAAGAAGTTCATACTTTTAAACTGTGCTTCTCTCAGAAAAAGTTCCTAGTTGTACTATGTCTCACATGTGCTATTGGTGGAAATACTGTAAGGTCTATAGGATACATTATTTGTCAGCTCATAACTCACAGCAAAAGTCTGAAAGCTTTCAAGCTTTCAGACAAAAAGACAGAAACAATTAAGAGCTCTAATAATCTGATCCTGCTGTTTGCAGTCATTTAAAATTATTCATGTGTTTCAATATGGAAGTGATTTAACATAATTTAGCAAACCTGAAACCTACATTAAGATGTAATAATGATGAATGGATGAGACTCAGCACACACACTTAGAAAAAACCTCAGAGTCCTGCAGAGTAAAGGAAGTACCCCAGAAAACCTGGCAGGTGCCTCAATGTGGGTGGTCTAAAAAATACCAAAAAACCAAAAACCCAAAAAACAACAAGAAACTAACCACCCCAAAACCCCCCACAAAATTCAAAATTAGCATCTGAAATTTTTACATAGGCAGAGCTGGGTTAGGTTTCTAAAATGAAAAGCAGATGGACTGAGAACAATTTCTAAATTCACTGAAGAAGAAATACTATGGTTGCTTCCCCCCGCCATTATTTATTATCCCAGCAGCCAATTTAGGACTCAAACACAGCTATTTCTGGTCTGCTACCTTCTGGCTCTTGGCATTGGCTCCATATACACCAAACACAGTGCAAATCCTCCAGGACAAAGCACAGTGCAAATTTTTACTTTTCCTTCCAAATAAAAGCATTTCTCACAAAGCCTAAAAATGTTGAAGTTCTAAGAAATTAAAAATCAAGAATAATGAGTGGCACATCAACTTTTTAGTGTATTTATCACAGTTAGAATACAGATGAAATTTTGTAACATCTGTTTAATTGGGCACCTGACTTCCTGTTCCTGCTGCATTATCCATTTGTTTTATGGGATGGGAAATAAAAAGAACCATTAAATGTTGCCCAGCTTTAAAAACAGCAAAGGGTTTAGGGTGGGAAGAGAAAATAAATACTTTGTCTTTTACACTGTAGTGAGGAATGTTGTGATATTTTGGAATTCTATCATCAAATAAAAATGAGGAACTATTTAAAAATATGTATATTTTTATATATATAAAACCTATATATATAATATCATATACTTTAAAAAATAAAGTTGTTGATTCACAATATTTTGTTTGCTTTTATTGAAAAAAAAAAATCAAATCACATATATACTGGTGTCAAATTTTCAGCAGCCCTGCCATGACTTTGCTATTTATGAACTGTTCTCAGGTTATAGACAGTGCATAAATAGGTATTGATTAGGAAAAAAAAAATTAGATACAAGGGCTCAACTGCTTTTTCAATCAAAAGCTACACTACATGGGGAAAAAATAATCAAGTCATGAGGACAGTTCAAGTACATTTCACTGCCTCCATGTTAAAGGTTTCAACAAAGTGAACTTACTGTCAGACACAAACAAATAGGTCATTTCAACTAATGCAAGGTTCCGATTTCTGTTCACTGCCCTTCATATTTATGTAATGACCACAAAACATTTCTGGAATCACCTGGTGTTTTCCATTCATACACTGTCTAGATTATGGAATTGGCCTCCTTGAAAGTGCCATCCCTCAAAAAAACCCCTGCACCAACAAAATGCATCCTCACAACCTCTCATTAACCAAGATCCACACAATGAGGGTTATGTTTCTGCTGTGTGCTGCTCACTTCACCAGCTCTCTGCAGGATGTTGTGTCATGCTGAACATTCTCTGCCTCTTTTTTCAAGGCTATCATTTTTAGGGGCCCAAAATTCCTGAAAGATCCGAGTTCCTGGGAGCCACACCACTCAACAAGTCCCCTTTTCAGGAACAGTCACACTTCTGTACACAACACTTGGCTGCACAGGAGATGGGGCTTGGCTCTTGGGCAGACCCTGATCAAAAGGACATGAGGACAGACAACAACCAGTTACCCCTTTTTGATCCATTTCCCTTTTGACATTATACACTGCATTTTACATGGGAAGAAAAAAGGGAGAAAATGAACACAAACACATCAGTTTTCCTTGGGAAAGACAGACATAAATGAGTACTGGACATAGCAATAACAAGCTTCTGTATTTATTTTTATCCCAAAGTGCACTCAGTAACCACAGAATTGAGTGGGATACAGGAAGCTGAAAAAAAAACCACAGACCAAAACACAACTGCAGGAAATAGGTCAGTGCTTAGCTTTAGTTTGACACTGACAACTAGTGTAAGATATTTAAGGTATTTTGTCTGCAAGACAGTGAAAATACTTTAGCTTTTCTCAGCTGAACTTCCTGCTGGAAGTAAAACAAAACATACAGTTCTAAACATGGGGATGACAAAGTCCTTGAGACCCTGAGTGAAATCACAACTACATTCAGTCCTTGCAGTCACACAAAAACAAATTTCAATCAGGGGTTCCATAATCTCCTATGAGCTTTCTATCCAGAGCAAGTGCCAAGGCCATGCATGCTGCACTTCACATATCCAGCATATCCAGGATGATGGAGAGAGACTCCACTTTACAGCTCTGCTATGGATTTGGTAAATGTTTGAACCAAAACCTTCCACTGCAATAAGCTTTGCTGCACCATTAGGGTGTTAATCACACTTGATCATGTTTATAACTTCGGAAAAAAATCATCAACAGTGATCAGAAAGAGCAGCTGCAGAAGAAAGTGTTTAACGTGCCAATGCTGTAATTTAATTTCCAGAGAAATAAAGCAAGAGGAAAATTCTACATTCAGTCTGAACTGGGTACTGGTCATACTGGGAGCAGCATTTACTCATTAAGAAAACCTGCAATAACTTCTTGGTAAAATACTGTGAATGAAGTTAATAGAAAAATGTATTGACAATATAGTCAAGCAATTTTCAGGTCACCTTTGCCCACAGATTGTACATCATGCAATTTCCTGTACAATTACAGGGTTATGCCAGGTAAACAAACTCATTTACACCTCTTGGAATTGTTTCCCTGTGCGTTAACATTTTACAGAAAGGTATTTTCCTTTAGCATTGCAGTTCTGGTGCATTATTCAGCACTATTTAAACCAGCTGTTGGTGTCCACTTTTCCAACCAAGTGTACTTTATGACAAAAGATGCCCCAACAAGATCTTATTAAAATTAGTGATCCAAGTACTAAAACACAAAGGTCACACGTGCTATTGGTTTTAAATACTATCCTGTTCCATGCCTGGATCTGATAGTTGAGCCTGGAACTAGACAATTAGGACAAAAATACATTAGATGAACTATTTCCTTCTTGGTTTACAACTCTGCCCCAAGCACAGACTCGGATATCCATGACTACACTCAGCAATTGTTGCATTAAAGATTTTTTTTTAACAAACACTAACATTTTGACCAATATCAGAATAAAATTTTTGCTAAAAAAGCTCATTTACTAGTTTGTATCTGCCCATGGAATAAATCTCAGTGCTCAACTATGTCTCCTGGTTGTCACCAACCTTGACCTTGACAGGCGTTCCTACAGCCTCATACTGATACCAGGTTTTCCTACTGGAAAGCTGTGATGTTGAATACAGTATGTTTGCTACACAGATTTAACACAGTCTATGCAACATCTGTGGGCATAATGCTGCCCATAGATTTTGGAGAATTCCAATACAAATGCTACTTACAAGTCATAAATTTCACAACTTCATAACTTTGTTACCACATTGGTCAAAAGCTATTACTTTTTGCATCATTGATAAAATGCTAAACATAATTAAACATATCCTTTTTATTGGATAAAATAACTCCCAATGAAAGTGCACACATGAATTAATCAAGTTTTTCACTTCCAACATATCTAAACGAAAACCAAAGCCATTCTCCATCCTCATAACAGAAAAAAACTTGATTCCTGTCTTGAATTTTAATTCTGGAATTAACTCAAGATGATGATAAAAAATTTAACCTTTTTTAATATTAGATAAAAGCGGAATATTTTTATTGTCCCCTCATCCAATAAAGATTAAAAGAAAAAAAAAGGTTTTGCACTTATCCTTGTGCATGATGCCCAAAGTAAACAATGATTAAAGTTAGTAAGTGGGGAGTTGCTTGTTGTTTTTACAGCATAGGAGCCCTGTACTTCTGAATCACTAAGCAGCTGGAGTCTGGTTTAATTACTCAACATCAATCAAGATGTAAACCAGCACTTGGAGACCAAGGAATGCAACGTTCATCTGCAACACAAAAGAAATAGCTAAGCTATCTTAGCTTCTGCCTAGACGGTTTATACACTAGAAAAAGTCAACACATTACTTTTATACCATGTCAGTAACATAAAATAGCCAAACAGTAATTTTGCACTTCACTTGAATGCATCAGTGACAATTTGCAGTAAGGGAGAAAAGACCATGAGAGTCTTATTTCATACAAGTTTGCAACCTCAAACACAGAAGGTATTTGTCCTGACTTCTGGCAAATAGCAGTACTAATGTATGACAGCATTCTCATCTCCGCCCCCCCACCCCCCAAAAAAATATATATAGATAGATAGAAAGTTAACGTGATAAAAAGTGGAGAGGTGAAATTGAAAACTTTAGATTCCTGCCTGAATTTTTTTCATCTTGTTAATTCTTTGATACGAGTCTTTTATGTGATTATGCTCATATTAAGCACACAGCACAGTAATGCTGCAGCTTGACAGAGTGCTACAGCCTTTTACAGGATCAAAGGGAATCTGATTATCCCTTCAGCGCTATAGACATAAACCCCACACTCCATCTAATCTATGAAAAAAGCAACCACCCACCACAGTACACAAGAACTTCTGCCTAAAGATAAAAGAGGCGAGTAACCACATGGGACAGATGTTCGCCACACCACTCATGGCACTGTCTGAAGCTGCTCTGTTGCTGCAGTGCCAAGGGTGAAGTAAGACACCATGAAGAACTGCCCAAGTCTTCAGCACATCTCAGGTTAATCCACATATAAAAATAAATGCTGTAAATAACTGCCTGTATTACAAAGCCACAGTCAATGAACTTTAGCCAGTTCTGCTGTGGAACAGATGCAGAACTCGGGAGCAGTTTGTGTGCTGGGATCCCCTGTTCACAATCATACAAACACACAACAGGCCCCAGCTCAAAGGGCTGCCAGGTGAGGCACAGGATGGCCAAATAAATACATCCAGATGCAACAGCACCTGCTAATGTCACATTTGTCTCAGCACAGCAGTAGCCACAGTACTTTCCAGGTGCAGGGAAGAGTTTGTAGGGATTTTTAATTTGGGCAGCTGCACACAGAAATGCACCGTGTCCAGATAATAGCTCGTTGCTACAGTGAGTGTGCCATAGCCATTTTGGCAGTGCCTCTAGCTAGTATCCATATTCATAAGCCAAAAATAAAGTTCTTATAAACCATGATGAAGATACTAAAATATCCATCTACTCTTCCACATTCAAGAGAGAAGTTTGCTGATGTCCTGCTCTGCTACAGCCATCCAACTCTTGAGCTGCAGACAAGCCCTGCAGCCCCCTACATCTGGGGCTAACAGCAAACTAATAATTTCTCACATCAGAGATTCTTTGAGTCCTCTCTGATGACTATACTGCATTGATCACTGCTCAGAGCATTTTTAGGACTGGACTGCTACAGCTCTTTTGCTCTCCCATACAAGCAGCAACAAGATATCAGAATGGGGTGATGACACTGAAATCATTAGAGTGCTTTGATTTACAACAATTCTGGAGTCTTTGCCTGAATAAGGAACTTTCCCAGCTTCTTGTTAAACCAGATTTAGGGGCACTTCATATCCTCAAGTGTCTTCCAGAAGCCAAATAGATAAAACAGTCAGATTCCTGATACATACAGAGTTCTAGGGTCAATTTCTATGGCCAAGTTTATTGTAAATTTATAACATGAAATATGGGATATAATAATGCTATTCCATACCAAAGGGAATAACTGAGGGAAACAGTCCTCCCCTTTTCAGTAAATTATTAAATCAGTAGAATTCCTAAGGGAGCTTGATGGCACACTGGAACATGAAGAAAAAGGATGGTGCCCAGTGTCCATCAGGCACTGAAACCTTTCCTGTTGCAAGTCAAGTAAATGACTGGAATAATGGCATGTGACAGCAACCAGAGATGAGGGAAGATTAAGCTCTGGTCTTAACTCAAGGATGTTCTTCCATAGCTGCTATCACTGTTCTCCTAACATGCCCTGTCATAAATGATAAAATGGACCCCATGGAAGTCATGGTTTAAATGTTGTTAACAGCATTTAAGGGAGAATTCTTGTGGCAGTAGAAGTCAACTCTTCTATCTGGCCCATTTGAGAGTGAAACAAATATTTGCTCAGACTTCAGAAGGTCATTTTGGTATAAAAGAAGATAAAAGCAGGAATCTTTTATAATATGACTAGCAAATCAAAGCAAATAGGGATTCCATTCACTGATAATCCAAAAGAAAAGAGACAGTTATAAGACAAATACTGCACAGTTTGTTCTAGGGAATGTGGTTGTATCTCTTGCCAACAAGCTATGTACTGGTAATTAAAACACAGAACAGTTCATAAAAATATAAAACAAAAGAGAAAGAAAACATTATTTCCAACAAAAGCCAGAAGTAACTGCAGCACCATGGACACTGCACTCAGTGTTTACCAGCACATTTTCTCTCAAATATTTCAAAGCAATCAAAAGCATCCATTTCAATCATTCACAAACATTGGTCTTTTACCATTTCATCTCAATTTGGAAATTGTTAAAAAGCCCCAAATCAGTTTGCTTAATTATTACATCTATCATTCTGTTTAACAAAGAAGGGTTACTTTTAAAATGTCATGACACACAATGCTTTCAGGATGGAAATAGCAAAAATCAAGTGCTTTTTGTTTTTATGTAAATCTTTCCTTTAAGTGAAAGCCCACTGTATAAAATCTAAGATCACATCAGTATGTCACTGCAGGAAAAAAATTATTCGATATGTAAATACAAAAACCCAAACTAATTAAATGCTTTTTCATCACTCCAGTTATGAGGTACATGAAACATCAGGGAAGAATTACTAAAACATCAAGGATTGTTGCTATTTTCATACAGACAGTAAGAGGCTCACAAATATGCCATGTTAGCTAATGCTTACACCCAGAAATACATGCAGTCAGCTGGATCCACATAGTGCTGAAATTAAGCAATTACACAAACACAGGGCAAGAGCCTCTTGGTAACTGAGGCTCAGCTACAAGTAGCATCGATTTTCCACTGCTTCAAAATGCAAATAAAACTAAAGAGTCAACACAGAGAAACAGAACAGGAGACAATCTGGGAACACACTGGGAGAAATAACCCAGTGAGAAGTCCAGAGGAGAGGGGTGGTATTGCTGCAGTTCAGTTTCTATCTCTCTTTTACAACACCACAGACTACAGCAAGCATTAAACTGAAGGGCCAAGTTCTATCACAAACAACAGACCGTGTACTGCATTTTTTAAACTGTTACAGATCATTTTATAGGTTGTCCTATTTGAACATCAGGTCTCAATGTCCTTTAATTATTATTTTTGTTTTCTCAAAGGTGTACTGATAGTGGTTAACTGATAGAGTTATCTTTCTTACTGAAAGATTTCCCATTAGCAATTCCACAGAAGTAGAGCTACATTAAATACAACATTTATTTCAAAACAGGTTTAAAATAGAGTCAGACATATGTCCTGCAAAATAAACCTCACACTTGCATTTTTATTACTGGACACAGAACCAGCCCTATTAAACTCAATAAAAATATGCATCTACATTTACCAAAAGAGTACAATTTTTGCATACACAAATAGGGCTCTGAAATTTAATTTAAAGGGGACTTTAGGCCTAGAAGCCTTAAACCCTTTATCACAAGGGTTGAAAGCTGGCATTTACTTTCCAGGACAAGTGAGGGGAAAAAAATCTCAGCCTCATTGGTTTTTTAAACCACAAGGATGCCAAGTGTTTTCCTTTCAGTACCACAGCAGGTACCCCACTCTTCTGACACATCTGTGCTACCAGTCAAAAGGAAATATTTTCATACAGTCAACCAAAAGTCACTTTCTAGTTGCATGACTCAAATTAACTGTGTAAAATTTACTCATGTATTCATGACTTTCAAAAATTAATCACCCTTCTGTGATTAATGGATAATATAATGCACATGTTGCAATAAATATATAATATATAAATTCATAATTCCATGAACCCCAAATCCATGCATGCTCAGGTCAAGTGTTATACATTGTGCTTCTAATTCTAAAAATGGCATTGTGTTTCTGTTTCTCTGATAGAATATGTACTGCTTTTAAGACTTGAAACTAGATATATGCACACATAATTCGACTAGTCTATACTATAGCTAGTGCTATAATTCTGTTGAGTTTGCATTGAAAAACACAGGATGTTGACTAACTTTTTGACTAACCCTCATATCTGGTGCTGATCTGGCACTCTTTAAGGCTTTTAATTAACTGCATACAAAGTAAATGCACTTCCAAGCAAACAGTTCTCAGGATCTACATTTGGGCACCCATGTTTCAAAGAGATGTATTTAAATTAATATTTTATCCAGTTTTACATTTAATCCAATTAATTCAGTTTTGATCTAGACCAAAAGTCTTAAAAGAACCAGTGAATTCTGTTTTCTTCCTCCCTAGCAGAGACTCAATTCAAAGGTATGGGAGACACATTTTGTGGTGTCCCATCATTCCTGACTTAGAGCAATCTAGGGAAACTTCAACAAAGGTTACAACCAAAATTAGGAGGGTAAAAGAGAACTATATAAGTTACTGGAAGTCAATAGTGTTCATTTGGTGAGGTTCTTCATCTGAAACACACTACCTATATTCTAAGGTCTTCCACAAATAGTTAATAGAAAAAAAATTTCAGCTGCTGCACAAATTGGACTTAAAGATTATAGAGTGCCTTGTGAAATGCATCACTAAGAAATAACTAAAAAATTCCCAGACTCAGAATGGGTAATGGAAACTCCTAGCACCCAAGTTTATTTAAAAAAAAACTTTGGAGGCAAAATAAACTTTTAAAAAAGCAACACAGAGAAAACATCTAGATCTGGTTTTGTTGCTCCATTGTTCTTGTCTAAGGCTTGAGGAAATTTATTACTTCCTCCTCCTGCTTGTGCTACTAAGAAATTTTCCAGAATACAAGTCTCCTAAATCCTCTGCCTACAAACAGACGTACACTTGGGTGAATCGGATGAAAATGCAAATACCTCTGTTTGGGGACAGAGAAGATTCCACCCAAACATTTACTTTTTCTTTAATAAATGCCTTTACAAAATGCCTCTAAAAAGTATTTTTGCTCTTCTGTGCTAATAATAGTATATAAGAAGAAGGTCTGGAAGTTGGCAGCAGGCATTTCTGCATGTTTTGTACCTCAGAAATACAAGTATGCCAAGAATTTTAATCTGTGGTTTCACTGCAGAAATCCTCATATTTCTAGAGGGGAAAAAATTGTTTCATTCCTCTGGTAGAGGATATATTGCCACACATCTACTACGGCAAATAATAAACAGTTTTCAGGATTTTGAATTAGACAACAGAAGATTTAATTTTAAAGGCATTAGAAGAAAAATCTGCTGCAACTGTCTTATTTTAGAATAATCTGAGAACCTAAAGACACCATTTTAGCATAAAAGACAAGCAGAACACCTTCTTCCAAAAGGGAAAGTAGCAAAACCAATAGCAAAAGGCCTGTTTCAGATCCTTTTTTTTGTATACAACAAAGCAATAATAATGATCAAACACAATTTTCTTGCAATGTAGAACATAATTTGCCCATTAGAGAAAGCGCTGCTGAAATGGAGAGACTTGTATTTCATGAAAGTAGTGTTTAAAATTGGCACTTTACACAATTCCACTGGAACACAGTGGAGGGAGTAAGACAACCTTTACAAAGCAAGTACTCCCACACGTTGTCTCCACACAAAAATGTTGAGGCTATCAGCCACCAGCTGCCCAGAGACATTAGCCAAGAACTAAAGCCTTGTGTCACAGCCAAGTGAACTCGTCTCTGGGTCAGCACGAAGATTTACTGGCACTCACAACAGGATGCGCCAACGTCAAGGTGAAAAGCGTTTGACGCAAATATCTGAGACATCCGAGCCCCACCAGCTCCTCCCACCTGAAGTGCCCTCTCTTGTGTGAGTGAGCCAAGGCCCAGCTCAGCAGCCTGGACTTACTGTGAGATGTGAGTGATTGGGGTCAGCAGTGTCTCGCCCTCCAGGTCAAGCTCATCGGCAAAGCTGCTGGTCCTGATGAAGGCTCCTGTGCCCACATCCAGGAACGCTGGGCTCTTTTTCACTGGGGAGAAAACATGCACAGGACAGCTCAAGCAACAGCATTTGACTGCTGCTCATATGGACCTCTGAAATACTGTGCATTTTAAAAGAATACTGAAAACAAAAGTTGCTACCAAAATTGCACATAAAACAGAGTTCACAAAAACAAAATTTTAACTCTTCCTCTGCCAAAGCATTTGAACTTCCGGCGAAGATTAATCTTTTACTCCTTTTTTTTGTTGTTCATACTCTGATACACTAGAACACTCAGAATATATAAATATATATATAGAGGGCTTAATGCATTATTTAGAGACAATTTGCTGGTTCCCTCTCACACTAAGGCACAAGGGCACCTCATCTTTGAACTCAGAGTCAGGACAGGTGCCAAGATCTCCAGTTCATCCCAGACAAGGTTCTTACTGGGAAGGCTGATTCACAAAACTTCAGACATTGAAAGTTTTACAGGCAGAGTTACATGAAGATCATCACTTTCACAGATCCAAGAAATCAGGGAGAGTGTTATAGTTTTCATTTTTAAACTCAGGCTCTGAAATTCTGTCAGATACTCACATTAAGTACATCAAGTGCTTTCTCCAACATGGCCCTAACATTCGTTCGAGAAGCCACAATATTTGCATATAAATAAAACCACTGGTGTGGTGTATATGACTGTAAAGGAATTTATAGAAAATAAAACTTGGTAACATTCCATAGAAATCATATGTAATTGTGACAAACCCACAGAAACCTTTGTCTGTACAAATGGCTGCAATATTCAATAAAACAATTATAATGTAGTAATTGATGAAAACTCTACTGTATTAAATAAAATATTTTGTAATATAGCAGTAAATAAAGCCACAAAAAAGCTAAAGGAATAAAACAGAAATAGTTATCTTCAATGTAGCTGATATTTTCTGAGCATTGAAGTGGAAATATCAAGAAACAACTATTTTCTTTTAATGCAACCATTTTACTCAGGTAATTGAGTATTTCCATATGGCAGAAATTGATTTGAATTTAGGGGAAAAAAAACCAAAACCACAAACAGAATTGAAAGCATTAATTCATCATTAAGCACATGGCTGTCCAAAACTACAAAAGGAAACTCTCTCTACTCCTGTAGTTGTCACAGGGAAAGGATGACCTCTGAAATCATAGTTTTAAATAAATAAATAAATAAAAGTGCTAGTAGATGCATTTATTAAAAGCAGGAGCCACTTATAGAACTTTAAAATTTTGTAGTAAGTTCTAGCAAGCATTAATTTCTACTTTTGCTTTTAATATCTTATTAATATTATAGTTTCATGCTATTTAATCACTTTGCTGTAGCCATCATTCACAAAAAATGGCTGTGAAACCAGCAAAATAATTCCAGAGAGAGATGTGCAGTGAAATGTCTTTCAAACAGACTTCTTTGGGCTTTCACTAAATTAATTTTCACTGTTTTCATTTCTACAAGACAAATAATTTTTCCCAGTTTCTAGCAAATAAGGACACACAAATTATTTTGTTTTCCCGATGGCAAGTGATAAAACCTGCTGAACCTAAGGCCATGTAAAGGGTTTGCTGAACACTCAGTAGACTGTGCTTGTGACAAACACAGCACATCCCATACAGCAATTCTTGGATCAATCTCAGCTACTGCTTCTCAGTTTCGTGGGAGGGGAAAGAGGGACTGGCACAATGATAAAAGAGTCAGAAGTCAAGACTGGACCTCAGCCTATTTGAAAGAATTCTTGTGTGAGCACGCAGAGAGCAGGAGCTGATTAGTATGAGGCAAACATGGTATCTCCTTCCCTCTGTCTTAAAAATTTCTGAGATCCTCATAACTAAGAAAAGAGCATGGCCTTAATGAGAGTTTCTCTGCCTTGAAACAGGGTTGAAGCAGAACACCAGGGAGCTCATTCTTTTAACTTATAAAAATATATTCATAGCCATTATACTTTGGACAAGTCTTCCTTAGAAGGCAGAGTTAAAAATACTTTAAAAATACAAAATTTCTAAAGATGAAGGCTAAACAGAAAAAAAAGACAAAGCTTTAGACACTAGTTTTCAATGGGTAATAATGGGTGAATTTAAACGTTTGCAATTTACACCCTGAATAACCTCTAAACTCAAAATTCTACTGAAACACCTCTTTTTAGAAACCAGCTCTATAATTTTTTTTGTGCCACAGAAGACATCTCCAGACAGAGCATTGCAGAGATTTAGTAATTAACAAAGGTGATGAAAAATGATGGAACAATGAAATATGATGAGCTTTACCTGGAGAGGAAGGAGCGCTGGAAGACTGCTGGTCTGTGGAAAAGGATGGCCAGGAGCGCTGACAATCTGAGTCAGAGTGAAGATGCACATGAAACAGAGATAGGAGAAGACCAAAAAAAAAAAAAAAAACAAAAGAAAAAAAAAAAAGACACTCCAGACAGACAGCTGAGGAGATGCAGACATACCTAAAATTTAGTATGTTCTATCTGACACAAAATTAAAAACACTGTGGAAAACGGTGGATGAAACTGTACAAGAGTGCATTACACGTTGGCAGAATGTTGTGGAGGTGTCATTGCTTCTCCAAGCCCATTTTTCATGGCAGTGTCAACTGCTGCAAGATATTCCTCTCTAAAGGCCAGCCTCTGTTTGCCCCTCTCCTCCAGACTTCAGGGCTCCTCAAGTCTTTCCCTTTCCTAAGTGTCCAAGACCCCTCTTGCTCTGGTTCACACTGCAGCTCTCTCCTGTCAGATTTCAGCACTGCCAGGTGGATGGGGCAGTTTGGACACCCACATTCAAAGTTTCCAAACACATCCCATAAAAAGTTTTTGAAGCTGCCCACTTCAACCATGTAAACCAAGTGCCTGCCTCCAGCTGAATCTATTGGGGAAATGTTTCAGGCAAGCAAGGGCAGTCAGTGATGAGAATGAGTCTCAGCAAAACAATCTTTACATTATGTTTAGTTCTTTTGAATAGCATTATGCTATTAATAACTATTTCATGAAGGACTGCCTGCAAATTCACACACTTGGGCAGACTGACATTTTTCAGGAATGGTGCCTTACTTTTATGCAATGAGAAAAAACTCTTAAAATAAAAATTGCATTGGCGTAAAGAAAAAAATATTCTAAAAACCCTCATTTTGCAAGTTCTCTCAGTGCTGCACACATCCTAGTTCCACCCAGGATTAATTTTTGCAGTAGCCAGAATGGGCCATGGCTCCTTAAGTTTTTGCTGAACTGGTGATGCCAGGAAAAAGAAAGGAGGGAGAAGAGCTGGAAATCTCTGGGTGCACAAAGATACTGGCAGGGAAGCCAGATGAGGGATCCAGGAGTGTGAAGACTGAAGTGTAAGTGAGCAGCCCAAAAATTTACTGAATGTGAGAAAGCAGCATGTGGATATGTTACTAGAGCCTTTCTGAAGACCAAATTAAAGTTGAATGAGTACCCTTTATCCTTGTACTTTCTAAGTTTCTTCCTTCTGAGCTTTTGACTTGGCATCTCCAGTTTTCTGTGTAGGTAATCTCTTTCATAGTAAGTAAAATCACACTCTCTCCACTTTCTCTGAGCTGCTGTGAGAGCAGGGTTAGATAACCTCTCAGGTCCACCCACTGAGCTCTGGCTGCCTGGCTGGGACACAGAAACTGAACCTATGATGGCTGGTAAAGCTCCTCTGATATTCCTCCAAGATTAAGGAATTTCTTATTCACATAAAACAGGTGATTTGTTTGGTGGTTCTTGCTGCCCTCCTGATCTTGTTCCACCATGCCCATCCCCAACAGAGATGCACATCTTGGAATGGTGGAAACTCAAGGATTGACTGGGGGAGACAAGCAGATCCAGTTTGGTTTTGCTGGCTTTTTTTTTTTTTTTCAGTTTTAACACCTTAATTGCACCTGTGTCCCTGTGGGTTCGGGGGTGAAGCTGAACCTTGCATCTTCAGTCAATTTAATCCGAGCCCAAGTCCTTGCACTTCCTTCCAATCACTGGAAGGAAGACTCTGTGCCTGTAGTGATTTCAGAGCAGAAAACTTGCAGGTGGCTCATAGCACTCTCACTAATTCACAGAGGTCTTTTCCCCAGACCTAGCTCTAATCCTACTGTCTTTGGGGAACACTCAATTGTTAAAAAGTGCCTAAGCAAGCACATTAGAAACATCACGAGACTACATGGCTGCTTAAGTGATCACAGAATCCAGACAAACAGTAAAATAAATTATTTAATTTATGGGTCCCCATCTGTTCACAGATATCTGCAGCACATTTTTACAGGAACAGATGCATGTACTTCAGAATGCACTGGGGGGTCAAATTTGAAAGTTTTCTCCCATCCTAATATAGTTATTTAGAAATTAACTCATATGCTTAGATAACTACTGAATGAATTGTATTTTATTTATTAGAAAATTATCTTTTTCTATTGGTTATATATACATGAGCAAGTTTCCTCAAGTACAAAACCATTAGAGGTCATCTACTAATACAAATAAGGGCTCACTTTTCTCTTTGCAATTGAGACTGGGTGCAGTTGTGATTACAAGTGTGAGAATGTACATTTTCTGTCTGTCTAGATCTCCTTGGCTGCAAAATATTTCTTAGAAATTATATGGCACTAGACACACATGAGAAGCACTGCAAACATTACACTGTCATAAGCTGGCATGCTATTAATAGAATTATTTTCCTCAACTTACCAAGCAATTTTAACTTTCCTGTTTGTCCTGTATACTTGTAACAGTTTACAGAAGAGAACACAGATAAAAAAGAAAAAAGATAAGTGTCAGAAGAAATTAGAGAAAATCCTTTTACTGAAAGCTATAGAGCTGATTTTTGAAATGACAGTAGTAGGCTGCCATTAAATTGTATTGTCCTTAGCTCAGAAATGTGGTGGTAAAAGGTGGGACTTTAAGGATTTGTAAGGATCTGTCATTTGATTGTTTTGAAGAAAGGTCTGCACTCAAATTTTGAGACAGTGCTTGTCCACCTTTTAGGAGTTATGTCATTTCTACCACCAGATGCAATTTGCAACCATTCCTTAGCAGAGGCAAGAAAGAGTGGAAAAGCATGGATGATGCAGAACACAACACAAGCACACCGAAAAAGTACAGGGAAGAAAAGACTTTCTGCTTGAATGAAATATGCTCCAGCCCATATGGCTGTCTTATTTTAAAGCCTATTAAATTAATTCATGTCAGCCAAATTTTTGAGGAGAAAAAACAAAAGAACTTAAGGTATCTATAATCAATAAAACACACCTTAAAAATTAAACCTTGCTTTTGTTGCCAAAATTTAAGTGATACATTGAAAACTTCCAATAAAATACATTTGTAAAAATGCCACATTGTAAATTCAGAGTTATTTTGGAAGTTCAGTACGGCAAAAGCAAATACAAATAAGCTATTAATCATAAGGTAATTATCAATGACCTTTTTTCCTCATACTGTACCATTTTGTACAGTGACATTTTACACAGATGGATCCACATTTATCTTAAGTACTTCTGCTTTCAAAACTTGATTCCCAGCACTGAGCAGATGGCATGAGCACATGATGGCTTCATGTAGCAGATCATGTTTGGTGCAGCCAAGGCACACCAATCCTTCTTGGTTCAGGTACAAGCACAACAGTAACACATCCTGGGTGAATTACACATGGAAAAGCTGACAGCTAATCCCTGCAATTTCAGACAGTTGCTGGATTGGGGAATGTATGCACCAGCCTAAGAGCCACAAGTCTTCCAGCAGGCAGAAATGACAAATTATTTCATTTGTCTGCAGAGGAGCATGCTCATTAAAGCAATGGTTAAATCTCACCCAGACAAGCCACCAACCAAAGGCAAAAAAGCAAAGTATTTTTGCTTTAGAATGACAAGAGCTTGTTCTTTCCTTCTTTACTATTCATACTAAAAAGGACCTGTATGCAAATATAATCATAGAATTCATCACTGGCATTTTGTAATGGAGCTTCTTACCAGAATTTTCAAATGGTTCAAAACTGAAATCAGGTTTCCTGTCCTCTGCCACGTGGTCATATGTGATGTGTGGTATAGCCAACATCCTGTCTGGAGAAGAAGGCCCATTGTCCTTGTCTAACTTAAATTTCTTCTTTTTAACCTAAAAAAACCCACATAAATTAAATTACTCAAACCAAGTCACACAGAGTTGTCTCTTCAGTGATGTCTTCAATAATAACACAGTCCCCAATGAGCTATAAGCAATTAAAAGAGTGCTTGAATTATATTTTCATGATTCTTCTCTGTGTTTCTCATTATGCTGCCCCCTCATCCTGCCAAAACTGGCTAATCACTAGATTTCTGCACATTGTCATTTCCAAATCCCTTGCCTGCAGTAAAAATAGAAAATCTGCTAGTTATGCAGCAGCTTATATAAATCAAACTATTCTAGAATATCTTTATCATTTTATGTATGGATGCAATAAATCACACCCTCAGCACAAAGCCAATGGATATATTGCTACTGAGCTCAGATGAACCTTGGAGATACAAGAGAGGATTTTTGCACAACATCCTCTCCTTCTAGTTTGACACTGGTGTGCAACACTCTCACAATAGAGGATGGTGTACTGCATAATCGAAAAGGGTTTTGTTGCTGTATTTAAAACAAAAAAAAAATCGGAATTTATGGAATCTGTTGATATGACAATCTTACTGTATGGAGGCACAAGAACTCTTTACCATGAAAGCGTAGAAAATCAATGGCTGAGAGGAACAGAAGTTTTGTTAGATTTTGTTTTAATAAATTAAAAGCTAGTATTTTGGAAATGGTGATTTTCTTTTTTTTTTTTTTTTCACCTTTCCTAATAGTTTTCCAAACAACAATGGTAAGTAACTGATTGATGTGCCTGAGTTAGGTCATAATTACTCTTTTCCAAACCCTTAGATCCATCAAAAAAAGTCAAGCTTGGGGAAATTCAGCAAATCAGCTCCTAGTTCATAATCTCTGCATACCGAAACTGTCAAAACGGAAATGTAAATCAAAATTTGAAACCTAGTAATAACAAGCAGAATAAATAATCTCTAGAGAGTTAAAAAACTCAATCTAATTTTAAATTTTTAAATTATTATAATATGAAACATTAGTTATTGATACCATCACCGATTTCTTTGGTTTTGGGCTGGGTGACAGCAGATGATAATTCCTGGCAGGCTTTCGGATGTATATTTTCCATGTAGAAGAGTCTGGGTTTTCTGCAGCATAGCATCTCCATGCAGTCTGCAACAAATGGTTAAAGCAACAGAATAATTAATCAATCAAATTAATGGCTTGCTGTACAACACAGTAACGTCCAAGTAGTATGTCAGTCATTCTTGATTTAATGATATTCTTCAATTTGCCCTCTGGAAACAAACTCAGCATGGTTTACAGCCCTTATTTAGTAAATGGAAACCACATAGTTAGAACTGGGAAACCACACAAAGATCAGTCTTTTCAAGTGCAACTTTTGTTCTCAGTAACAACAAACAAATAATGAGAGACAATTCTAGACTGGACTCAGAAAGGTCTAAATTTCAAGTCCTGCCCCAATTTCCTACCTGACTTTAGGCATTTTGCCTATTGCATCCTGTGTTACAGGCCCACTCAGAAAAAGACAAAAATAGTTCTTCCATGCCTCATATAAACACTACCAGGCAAAAAAAAAAAATTAAAAAAAAAAAAGGAATTGTGATGTGGTCAGTAGGGCTTTATTCATCTGAAGAAATGAAACTGAGAGCACAACAGAATGGTACCAGTGGTTAACCAGGAGCCAAAACCCAAACCCAGTCCTCCCCTTGCCAACCACTAATGATTAAATCTCATGTTCTAAGGCAAAAGGGCGGAAAAGCAGGGCTAGGAAACAAGACCAACAAATAAAGCACTACTGCATTCTCTCCTAACTGTGTAAATGTCAGAATTAATTAATAATGAGTCTCCAAATTAAAAAGCAGATCCTCACTTACTACATGAAGAAAGGACACACTTATACATAAACAATCTAAAGCAGGGAAGGTCGGAAAACCCCAGATGAAAGAAAAAAAGCAGGGCAGAAGGAGAGGGGAAAACAGACAGCAGTTGGAAAGTCAAGGAAAAGAATCACCATGTAAACCCCTCCATGATTAGCAGAACAGTGGAACAAACAAATTACCTCTAGAGGAAACCAAGAAGGAATACAAGGAAAGAAAATTACTCATCTGGGCTGTTCTCGTCTTGTACTTTTTGTGTAAATATCTTGGTTTAAGAACAATATTTTTTATGTCATTTGTAGAGCACTCAGTGAACTGGGCTTTCAGAAGCCTGAGACTGTTAGTAAATCACAATTACAACTTTTAAGAACAGGTACTCAGCAACTCATTGTCTATCCTCCATTCCTCCTTAGCATTTCTGATGGAGCCAAGCACAACATTCTGGGCATGCAGGCTCAGGCTTCCCAATGATTTGGTGTTCATTTCCCACAAGAATCAGTGGGAACATTAAAAAAATCCATTCTTTACAAAACCATACCATATGAGTCTCAAGACTTGTAGCTAATCTCTGGCTATAACCAGGGTCTTTTTCACATTAACTCTGGGACTGTTTCGTTTCGAGCATAAACTTTACAGTGAGCTACTGTTTTCATAAAGATCCTGACCTGGAAACCCACATTCACTCATGAAGCTCGAGAAATAAGTCATATGAGAAAGAAAAAATGATATGGTGTACATCGAGTTTCCTTTTAAATTTGATCTCTGTGCTTCTAAAGTTATGTGCAGGTACTGAGAGAGGAAAAGATGGAAAAACCTAGAATGAAACCATGCTAATACTTCTCCAGGGTGCAATGCTGGATCCAATGAAGTAAAGGATAAAATCTCCTTAACCATAGTGATACTGAACTGCAATTGCATTTATAACAGGGGATCAATATTTTCCTGCCTGTCAGTTATCCTGCATGAAGACTGATTTCACAGAATCCCAGTGGTTCCCAGTGACCTATTCTAGAAGTGAAAAGTCAAAAAACCATTTTCCTACATAAGATTCTGACTTATTTCCCCTAAATTTGAGATTTTTAAGAATTTAGTTGTCCCAAGTGAAGCATACTTGACATTTGTCTTTACTAGCAACAATGTATTTTTTAAAAGCACAAATCTACATTAAGCCTCCTCTTTGTTTTTTTCATTATTACAAGCATAACATTTCATAACATTTTCCCCAGGTAAATAGTTTAATAATTTCAGGATAACTTTCAGTTTTGATTTTAACCAGCTGAATTAAAACAGTTTACACTGATTTGGGAGTGTACTTTTCTGCTCATTAGGTTATATTAACAATTGGATTTCCAAAACTTGCATCTGTAACTCCTGTATAGTTTTTAATGGGAATCAGGGAGGGAAAAAATGCCAACAGCTCGGAAAAAAAGAGCAAAACAAAAAAAAACCAACCAAACAAAAAAAACCCAAAAAACCAAAAATACCCCACCCTTCTATAAATGGAAAGAATGACAGTATGCAAGAGCCCAGTACCTGTATGAGTGAGGCAGCAGCTGGAATCTGACGGTTGAAATGCTTCTGTCTTTGTTTCTGTTGTACCTTTAGGGCAAAGCCTGAACCAAGAATTCCCTGTGGAAAAAAACAAACCTTTATTTTTTTCTTTTTTTTTTTTTTTTTGGTAAGGGTGGGGGGAAAGAACCATGCATAAAATTGTGTTGTGCTAATAAACTTCTGTTCAGCATCATAAAACCCAACCAATTATTTAGAGGAAATGACTTAATACAGTGAAATTTTTAGTCTCAGTTATTACTTGCTGAAGCAAACTGTGAATGCTATCATGCTCTGATGCAAAGGCTGCTGGACTCAAGACACAAGAAAGGAAACAGAAATGATATTTCATTCCCTCTAAAAGTCTCACAAAGGCTTCTTTAGGGGAATGACAGAATAGGGAAATTTAAAAATCCACCTGATGGGCTTAACTACATTTTTATGAGAAATAAAGCTTTGGCAGGGCATGATGTCAGTCACTAGATCTTTTAACTGTAGTATGGTAATTTCTATTTCCCTATGTTAATCCATGGTGGGAGTGAGGAAAGAGGATGGAGAAAAAGACATATTTCAAAATGGCCAACTGAGTTGAACACAAAGCCATCTAATTCACTCTCAGGACAATAATGGCAGTGGATAGTGTGAAACCCAAACTAGATTCCAAATGTAGTCTAGATATGAAGTCCAAATTTAAGTAAAGAGCAAGCCATTTATGTGGTCATTTGCACAGGTATAGGCATTTTTAATGAAAATGAAATCTTTTATAAATCAGCTTACATGATTACTCCTACTCAAGAAAGCACAATTTTTTGTTCTGCACATTGCAGAAGGCATCAGAGCAGCCAGGGATCTTGGTTCAACCTCTAAGAACTGTATTTATCATTAAATATTTTGAAAGGAACATGAAATGCCCCTCCTATTAAGTTCATTTAGTAAAGATCAAAGAGATGACGATGCCCAAACACCACATATTTGGGAAATGAGGGATCACTGCCTGATCCAGAACCCACACCAGTTGGGTTTAGCCACTACAGTCACTTTTGACTGTGATCTGAGCCAGATCCTCTTACTAAAGCACCAACAAGAGAGTCTGCAATAGAGCTTCAAACCCTGAATTCCCCCTTGGGGCAACTCACAGGAACAACTTCATTCAGTAAGGAAAATCCCACTTATGAAGGGGTGATTGGTGTTGCTCTACTTCAACAAAGATTAGGGAAATCTGACAGGTAAACACAAAGCATGGCTGTGAAGGCATGGCTGCTACACAATCACTTACAAAACATTTTTTGGCACTTTAGACTGATTTAAAAAAACCAACCAACTTAAACAAAACAAACACCAGTCAAAAAAGTAGGTTTTGGCATTTTCCATAACAATCATTTCACTAATCTGATTTCACTTCTAAAATAAAAGTGGAAGACATTAGAATGAGGAGGGAGGGAATCATATGCTTTCAAGGCAAACTGGAGATGCTGGAGAATTTAAAAAAATTAATTATCCTCCTCTGTTAAAGGTTATGTACCTTTAAGGTAAGGAACTAATTTCAAAAGTTCACTGGAATTTTAGTAGCTACTATTTCATGCTGTGAAGAACTTTTGTGATGGTGCTGGCATGAAAGTATTCTTATCTATTCTGTATCATCCCCATCAGTTCTTCATTAGAACTACACAAACATCTGGTAATACAGCTGTTTGTGTCCCTGAACTGGAAAAAAAAAAAACCAAACATGTCAATGCTTCAGGGGGCACAAATATTTTAACAGCACAATTGAGGAGTATTGCCAAATTTGTGGAAAACATACCCTTAACTACCCCTGGCACTGAATATTTGGGTTTTCAAGCCACAGTCCAAGCTTTGCTGATTTTGAATTTACCCTTGGTACTCGTTTCTTGTTTGGAAGCACCCAGGAACCTGTTTTCAGTGCAAACAAAGTGCCAAAACAGCTGTAAAAGGTCAGTTCTAGGTCAGTTTGAAAACATTACTATGGCCATGGACAGATATTAATTTTGTGAAGAACTGCATCAGTGTCTCTGGCTGCTGACTGCTGTCTTTCTGCTAGTGACATCTTTTTGGAAGCTTTTCTAGAAGAAGGGTGAACATGAGAATTCTACAGTTCACCTTGGAGAATCAGTTAATAAACTGACTGAATGCCTTAAAAAAACCCCACAGCATCACTGAGTCATCACTAAGAAGTAAGTAGAAATAACTTCCTTTACACTTCTGAGATAGGTTGGGAACAATTACTTGGAATTAAACATCTCTTTCTCAAATACAAATCCTTCTCAAATCTAGGGCTGCATAGAAAAACCACTGCATATTTATTTAGCTCCTTCTAGAACCCCTTTTGTTTCTACAAGCTACAAAAATTTCAGCTAAAATATAGAAGCTTAACACAAAGCTTACACAACACCAGGTTACATGAAAGGTTAAAGAATCAAAACTAAAAGTTCCCTCTGATAACTAACGAATCAACATCAAACTGTCACAAAAGTACAAGATGACCTACCGCAGGCAGTGCGAAAAATGAGATTGCAAACACTGAAAAACAGGACGCAATTGTCTTTCCTATCCAGGTCTGTGGCACTTTATCCCCATAGCCAATAGTTGTAACAGTCACCTGCAAAGAGAAATAAAGAGGGCATTACAGCAAGTATTAACATTGCACTTTGGGCTTGTTGCTCTCTCTTCCTTTTGTATTTATTTCAAAGAAGCATTAGCTGCACTCCTAACTCTCCCACTGTCAGCCTGTGTGACACTAATGAAGGTTAGCTCTTCCTTCCAGGTTTGCTTCCCCACCTAATACTGAATGGGAAAACACACAGCAAACTGAATTACAACAAAATACACGTTTAAAATCTTGCAAAGTAGAACCATTAATTCTAGTTTTCATGTCTGAGGGAACTGCACAGCTGCCTGCCCATGTCACACACTTTCAATAAGGAAAGGTTGCCAGCAGTTCTGAGCTGGTGATTTGGTTCATGGGCAGGAGATGTTGCTGGGGATGTTGCAGGGCAGTTCTGAGCTGGGGATTTGGTTTACGGGCAGGAGATGGTGATGAGGATGTTGCAGGGCGGTTCTGAGCTGGGGATTTGGTTTATGGCAGGAGATGCTGCTGGGGATGTTGCAGGACTGCTGCATGGGAAGAGCACACACTCTGTAACCAGGCACTGCGACTGCAGTCAGGTGTGAAGAGCTCGAGAGGTAGCACAGCATAAATAGCAAGAGGAACATTTTCCATGCAGTAAAGACTCCAAAAACAGTCTAATGAATCATATAAATGTATCAGTATATCAATTCATATAAAACAATGAGAGCAGGAACAGATAATTTAAAGCACACATGCAGGAAACATCTGCTGAGTTTGCCTTTCAGAGCACTGAAGTAGAAATTACCACCACAGTGATGTAGCATAACAAGGCTTAATGAGTCATTATTTGCATGAGCTCAAGGAAAGAACGTATTTGTTTAAAGCAGAAGGATGCACTTGCATCTGAGAGCAATTTAAATTCACCTATGTCACCAGCTATTTCTGCATTTGCAAATTAGAGAGATTTTTATCTGTGACTTGGAGGAAGGCTAACCAAACCAGAGCATGGGAAGCCACATGGAGCAGTTGGGGCACAGCTCAGTTGTTGGCTGGTCAGATTTTTGTCTGACACTGTGGGTTTCAGCTGCCTGGGACACAGACATTGTTCCCACAGTCACACACACCATCCCCATCTCGTCCTGAACTTGTGTCCCCTCTAAGCAAAGTCTCTGTGCCAGTCAAACACACGACAAAAGGGGCAGCTTGAGCTCGCCGTGGTTGTTGCAAGCTTCTTGCTGATACTCAAAACATTCAAGTATTTGGTTTTAATTTTTAATTCAAGTTTTTAAAACGTGGTCTTTTTCCAGAACTGCTTCACACCCCACATTCTAAGGGCTTGTTAATTACTCAAGCACCTTTGTCTGTACTCCTGAAATTGTTATTAAAATTCCACCTCAATTCAGGACCTGATGAGGTCCTGAAGACTGATGTTACCTCCTTACCTACATAGGAGGGTGGCTTGAAAAAAAATCCAAAAGCCTAATAACAATTTCACTTTCAAAAATATGGAATAAAAAAGAAAATACAATTATAGGTAAAGTTATGGCCTCCAATGCCTTCTTACAGAGAAGATGATGAGAGAAAATAATGGTTTATGGATCTGTTTTTGGAAAACAAATGTAAATCCTTGCAAGTGAAAAATGTTATCAACTATTTTGTGTTACAGTCTTAAAATCATGTTGAAATACACACATGAACCAGAAATGGGCTTCTGAGCTGGCCAAAGTTTAACTGAAGAAGAATTCATATACATCAAAGTATTTGTCTCTCCCACCACATCCCTGCCCCTTCCTTCTGAATTGGTTTATATGAATCATCAGTAACACCAAAAAAAGAGTACTTCCTGTGATGGTTTTCCAGGAGGTTTTTTTTAAAAAGACATTTTGGAAATTGGGTTGCAAATCAAAGTTTGCAGTTAACTTTTTCCTCTGCCCTCATAACTCTAAACCATCTACAAATGCACTGTATTCTGAAATTATATTTTCTTTTTCCCCCAAAATATATGCTGCTGAAACCTTACATGCCAAGTTTCTGCCCTAAATCGCTCTTTACAGCTGGATTAAACTCCCTAAAGAGCACAATACTAATTTTACAATTGTAAAAGAGGATATTACAATGGAAATACTGACTCAACTTCTACTCTAGCATAATAAACATGTTGGCATAATGAAATTAAATTGATACAAGAGCTCACACAATGAAATTCATTGAAAAGCAGCCTGTAAAACAATTGCTTTAATTAGGAACAAAATCATATTCATCAACTGACTGTTTTAGAACTTTGATCTGATGAACATCACCACAGATTTAGGCATTAAGACTAATATTGTTCCTATTAAATATGCATCAAAAGTCTGAATGAGGCAATATGAAGCAAAAATCCACCCAGAAAGAAGAAATAGTAATGTTCATCAGCACTAAGTAGGGAAAGGATTTTATTTTAAGTTATATCAGGCTAAAGTGAGCACAGAAAACTGATCAGGTAAGTAAGGATGTTCTGTCTATGAAATCCTTGCTGCGTACCTGGGAAAATGTGGACAGTTAAACAGCTGCAAAATACAAGAATCTCTAGCTGTAACAATATCTGTATTTTGCAAGTAACAATTTTAAAAGGTTTCTTCACATCTACCCCATAAGAGCTCACTGCATGAGAACAAAACATAGTTGGAACCTCTCATGGAGTTAAACCTCAGAGATGAGAAGGCAGCTGCAAAAGGAAGAGATGCCTCACAAAGAGCATTTAAAAATATTTCCATCTTTTCAATCCCTGCTCCAACAGTTCCTAAACTAAACAACTCACCCTCAAAAAATCCAAACATGCAATCCCCAAGATCAGAATTATTTTTAAAAAAGGATGTCACAGGTGTATAGTTGGTCACTTGACTTGTAAATCACATAGAAACTAAAAATGACATGTCCCCTTCTGCCAAACATTGAAGTCAGTGTACAGTTGTTAGCAGCTTTTTTAACTGAGAAAAGGTGGGAGAAGGGTTCTGAATAACACAAGATCACTTTTCATGAAGCTATTTTTTAAAATTAATGTGCAACTATTTTATAAGTCAGATTACTTTTAATTTAGAAAAATTCTATGCATGTGCAGTTTTGACTAGAATTTCCTGTAACTTTTCAGCAAAGTTTCCCCCAGCTTTGATTTCTAATTTATATTTAGGACATACTGATGGACTTTGCTAAACAGGACATTGTTTTATGTATGCTTAGAAGTAAGCAAATTTGTAAATGTTTTGCTGAATTTGGTCCTTAGTGAAAAAGCCTATCTTCTAAGCTGTAACAATTAAAGGAACAAGAAACCCTCAAGTAAAGCTGTTTTTTGCAGAAAACTGCTTGCTTCAATTCAAAGCAAAAGGAACAGAGAAATATCCATGTGTGAGTATATTCAATAATTCCTCTTAGAAAGAGTGTTCATGATCAAAGACACTGTTAGCACAGGTTTTTCTGAGGCTTGTTTGTTCCAAAGTGAAGGCTGGAAATCGTGTATTCATTCAGTGGATATCAAAAGTACAGCTCCTCTCAGTTACTCTGAGATGGGATTGAAATGAATGCTGAAGGAGAGAGGGAGAAAAACAACGACAAAATAAAAAGCCACAAGCAAACCCTAAAACCCACACTTCCCCAGAGACAGTAAGCAGGTAACACTTCCTGAAGGTGCTCATCTCAGACAGATTCAATGAGAATGTTTTTAATTTTTTTAAGTGTCTGTTTTTAAAATTTTAATGTTTTCCTGGTTTTCTTGGTCTTGAATCTATATTAGGTCTTTAAAGCTGTCAGTCTGGACATGACAGACAAGATAAGTAGACTAATTTTGAATACTGGCCCTGGGAAACTGATAGATGCACCACATTGCATTTATTTCACTTGCTAACACTAAACCTGTTTTTGAAAGATGTACAGATAAGCTGCCACTGGCAGAATTTATACAGCTTGCACTGCATTCAAAAGCAGCAATGATATAGACAACTCTTTATGCCATAAGGTAACCTTTGGTTTCCTCAAGAAGCCCATAGCTGACGTGGCAAATAGCTACAGTCCAGGGTTCTCAAGGAAATTCAAATAAAGCCCAGGAGGCCAATTTACATATGAAAATGGAAAAGCAATCTAGACCTATAAATAACAACAATGACAATGAACATTTAATTACAAGTTATGCACCCTAGGGGTGTGCCTGCAGTCAGCAAAGCACAGCAACATGAAATACTCAACTCCAGATGCAGTTTAGCTGGGGTAACACTGATCTTTAATATGGTTTACTCCAGCTACACGACATACTCTGTTACTGCTGCCCAAAGAACTTGTTTAGCAGTGTAAAATAGACTGAGATAACAAAAAAGCACAGTGTTGGAGAGTGAGAAAAGGGGTGTGCAAACACAGTCAAGGACTTCTGAAGTATTCTTTACTATGTCAGGTAGGTGCACTTTCAGAGAAGAGAGATCTAATTTATGATGGTGTCTGAGACGGGAGCTGTGAATTATCTTCCTCTGCAGGCTGAAAACAGGTTTTCATTGGCCAGAATTTGTGGAGTTTAAGCAAATCAGAAAATTCTGGCTAAAGATAACTGAAATTTTCAAGATCTAACACTTGAGAAGGTTTTTGTATGCTTTTGAGACCGTTATTAGGAAGAATCCTTGTAACTTCCCAGCTATTCATAGAATCACAGAATGATTTTGGTTGGAAGAAACCTTGAAGATCACCTGGTTCCAACCCCTATCCCAGGTTGCTCAGAGCCCCATCCAGCCTGTCCTTGAACACTGCCAGGGATGGGACATCCACACCTCCTGTGGGCTATTTGTCTCTCCTAACTTTATGGGGCTTTTTCCTAGCAGAAAGAAGGAAGACTATTACACTATCAAGAAATCAGAAATGGATGGATCTGACTCCATCTCAATTTTTTTCTGTTAAATTTTTTTAGCAATTAGTGGAAGTGTGTTAGAGCAGAACAAGGACACCCGATTCTACTTTAGTATTAAAAGAAATTACATTATGTGCTTGTTGAACGCAGTCTCCCATTTCATGTGGCATGCAACACAATAGAAGTTATAACATAGAAAAAAATATTATCATAATTAAATGTATTGATTAAATAAGTTTATTGTAGTTGGGAAGACAAAATAACTAGCACGCCTATTAACTGAACAATAATGCCCTGAAAGGAGAATATTTCAATATCCTGACAGATCATATTGCTTCTATGGGAGGCTTTACTGTATTTTCAGTAAGCCAGTCTGGTCTGTCACATACTCAGTTTTTAATGGCAATGCCAATGACAGCATGTGTTTTTAAATGCAGCTACATCTGCCACTGTTAATTACCAAGTCATCTGACCACTGTAGTGGAAAATAAAAATGCCATAATGACATGAAAGAATTGAAAAAAGCTACTTGACAGAAAGCCACTTTCTTGTGCTACACAGTAAGTCTTCTAAGAAAACCTGTATTTAACCATGGCAGACAGCAAGAAGAAAGAATTCTACAGCAGATCATAGCTGCAAAACAATACAACAATACAAAAACTTTTGTATTCAAAAAGGGCTACACACGCATTTCAGCACCAGCAGACCTGCAGTGGATTTGCTCATCAATAGATCTTTCCTTCCTTAAACAGCAAGTGATAATTTGGAAAGAGAAGACTATATAAGCACACACATAGAGAGGTTTATTAAAAATATTTCTTCATATATATTCTTAAATACATACATGTATTTTATTCGTGAAATGGAGGCATTAGTCTTATTCACTCCTAAGCAGAAGACTTATTAGTCTTATTTTTAACCAAAAAAATATTTTTTTTTATTTAAAGCAGCAAAGAAAAAGCTCTAGAAGATCAGCACACTTGGAGAGTGCAAGTATGTTATCAGTGATGGCTTTGCATTTCAAAGATCTGTAGCACTTAGTGATGACAGTTTGTTTGATTAAGCTAATAGAATTAAAGCAGATAAAAAGCCATTGCTGGAATGCTAATGACAAGGAAAAATAGTTTCTAAGAAGTACCTTTCCGTGAACTGCAATAAGAAACAGAAATGTGAACAATTACAGATGGGAAATCCCAGAACAAAATTGCCAACCTAGTATTTGTGTATCAGTGAGAATGAAAGAGGGAATAGTTACTATTAGAAGCAACAAAATTAAGATGTTTATGAAAATTATAATCTCAGAATAGAACTGCCACACTAATAAGTGCATATAATGAACAGAGACAATTGTCTCTAGTCCCTAGTACTACCAATAAAGGAGAAATTTTCTACCAGAACTAAAGTTAGATCTGCACCAAAGTTGTGGCAGCACCTTAGAAAAAGTTGAGAAATCTCTAAACAAGATGGTTACAATACAGCACAGATAAATGCTGTGTAAAGACACTGAGTGGCTCCCACAGCAATATAAACACCTTAGAAGAGTCCTGTGCCTGCATTTCCTATACATCTTAGATGCTTCTTGCTCCAGAATTAGTCTGTTCTGAATAAACTGGGAACAAGTCAAATAGATAACTGTTTTAAGGAAAAAATCCCAACCCAACAAAGAGATGGATGAAGAAAACCAGCCCTGATTTAGGAAGACTCTTACTGTCTTAACAGTGGAATACTATCATGACAAAGGCAGCAAGAAATAATCACTGCATCAGTAGGGAAGACAGGATAAAGAAATAGAACATGTGGAGGGTTTTATGTATTTTTTTATGTACATTTTTTCAGATCACATAAGACTATAAACAGCAAATAATATTACTGATCTTTTACAGTATTTTTGTAGTGTCATGGAATTACAAAATCAGAAACTGTATTGAAGCAATAAGAAGCTTATTTCAAAGTGCTGTTTTGACTCCCTGATTGCTTGAATTTTACTCCACACTGGACAGAGTTAACATGTGAAATTTCTGTACTTACTACTCCCCACCACAGGGCATCTGCATAGCTGCCAAACTCCGTTTCTCCAGAATCATTTACAGCATCTTTCTCAGCCAGGTACACAAAGTAAGATGAAAAAATCAGGCCCAGAAATCCAATGTAGAGTGTAGTTATCAGTTCCTGCAAAGAGAATCAAAGTAATGGCATTATGATCTCGTTGAGACACTTCTATTTCCTAACACTGATGGATTATAAAGAATAACTGGAGGAGAAAAATGCAATTTCAGCAATTAAAAAAATATTGACACTGAGTGCTGGCTGTGCAAATCAACAAAAATTCACTGAGCTTCACAGACAACACAGAATCAAAACAATCTCGTCACACAGGACTCATTAACCTTCTGGCCACCAAAAAGTAGCTGGGCAACTTTTTCAAACAGTGCCAGATTCAAAACAACTCTGGAATTTAGACACATATTTTAGGAACTATTCAGACTAGTCTTTAGAAGTCGCATTTTCTGTTGTTGAGTCCAACTACAAGTCAAATTTTGCCAAAGTGGCAGTGAATATGAGGTAGAACAACCACACTTGGTTAAAATAAATGACTGCCTGCCCCCACACTGAGTAAAAGTGATAGCAGCAGCAGGGCTGAATGCATGCTGCTGTGACTATAAGGGCTGTGCCACCCCTCAGGGGCCCAAACTCACCTGTCTGTGTATGAACACCACTGAGCCCAGCAGCCTCCAGGTGCCACCCTGCCGGTCAACGTGCAGCATCCGCAGAATCTGCAGGAAACGGATGCCCCTGGAACACGATTTCCAAATTGGTGGAGAGACCAAACACACAGGAGAAGAAACAGAGGGGGGAAGGGAACTCTGCCTTCCAAAGTATTTCATGTCAGACTTAGCAGCCTGTGGCTTTTCACTCCAGTCACCCATCTTTCTTCTTGTTTGTTATGAAGACAGTCTGGGGAGAGTGTCCAAGGGAAGAACTGACCTTTGTGCACATGGCTAGTAAGGATAACTAAAGGATTCAGGAATTTTGGACACAAACTGTAAGTGCTCTAAAAATCATTCATCAACTCATACTTGACCTGCTCACCAGGATGGGAAACAAAATACAGAACCAGCTAACTGAAGATCTGATTTCCTTATCTTTGAGGAATTTCATAGGCAATTTGAACCAGACAGTCCAATAATACTTTAAAATATTCTTTTTATGGGAGTCACTGTGATCCTGGAGCATGGCTGCAGTTAGTTGTGAATAGCAAAGCATCCATTCATCCCAGCAAACCAAATGGTGTGACCTTCCTGAGCACAAGGTGGATTCAGCCCATCAGGAATTCACAACCACAGACATTTTATGAAGAGGTAGCTTGAAGATGTCAGAGGTATGAAGCATCAAAGAGTTGCTATAAAACTGAGCTAAGAAAATAAACCAGGATTTGGGTAGAACCCATCTAGCTGAGAAAAGGGGAAAGAGAATGAGCTTTTCTATCCCCACTAGCCATAAAAGCACTACAACAAAATTTACACTTTATGGGATCACTGATACATGATCAGTGATCTGCTCTACTACATGACACTGGGCAGTGACTCATTTTCTGCTGCAAGAATTGAAACAGGAGGTAAATTTTCAAAAAAAAGAAGAAATGCCACCTTGCTCAGATAGCACTATTTCTTTTATTGGATATAATTACCTGATAGCAGAGGTTGCAAAGACTTGACCTTTAGAGCCCACACAAAGAACTATCATGGAAGCAACAACTACAATTAAATCTGGAAAATAAAAGTCAATTGAGGAAAATTAATTAGCAGCATCTTGCAATACTCCTGCAAGACTACTAGAACCAAAGACCACATTACTTTAACAAGTTGAACAGTCACTCCTAATTAACATTTTTGTTTATATATCAAGAGATCTCAATTGTGGCATGTAAAAAAAAAAAAAATCATCATGTGATATTGATGGAAAAGTTGTACTGAGATGGGTCCAAGCTGGCCACAGTCTAGATGAAAGAGGAGTTACTCTCAAGCAGCCTGGAATCCTTATTAGCTTTAACCCTGGAGGACTTTCAGCAGTTTCCATCTATTCTCTCTTCTCCAATTCTTAATTTTTCTTCTGTGCTTAGACAAGATTTTAATTGACAGAGATTTTGAGGTTTATTTCATATATAAGAAAATTGCCTTGCTATCATTTCATCTGTCCAGGTCTAAAAGGGAGAGAAAATTGGAATTAGGGTATGAGTCTAGTTTAAGTCAGTAAGTACTGTACTCTAAATCTATGTGCCTCAGGCCTAGTAAATTTTTGAAAGGAACTCTGTATTTTGGAGAATTAAATAGTTCTTGATCCATATCTGGGAAAGCAGAACTGCATTTTGCTTTCCAAAAGGAATTAATTTGGATGATGATTAAGATTGCTTAGTGTTCTAGCACTTGAGAGAAATGGATCATGGCCAGAGTACAAAGATGCAGTCAAAGTCTTTTTAGAGCTGCAATCACACCTGAGATGCAGCTGCTATTTTTATATATAAATGGACAGATGCACAGAGGAGTTAAAGCAAACTATTTTATAACTGTAAAAATACCCAGGTACAAAATTTTCTAATTTACATTCAGCAAAACTGTAGACAGTTTATGAAAACCTATGTCCTGTACTCAACAACATATAACATTTCTGAGCAGTGGAAAAATCTATGTCACAGAACAAGAATTACTGTTCTTCCATAACAATACTCCTCTTCCAATGTCTGATTTATTTAGTCTATTTATATTTCAAGTACTTAAGTACAGGGCAAGGGTCTTCACACAGTTCTTTGAATGCTGGCTAACAAAACAGATTGATTTTGGATTATGTTTCTTTTGGTGAAACTGTTAAATTAATGACAAGCATTCTAAAAAAACTATGATTAGTGACATACATGGAGTATTTGGATGCTATTTCCAAGAACCCTTAAGTCATTTTAGGAAGTCAATTGAATCCCAAGGGAATTAACGTGTCCAGCTCCAAATGCATCACTGAAAACCACATTTTAATTCAACTGATACACAAAGCTACTACAGTGCATCTATTGTGTTCTACCATGTAACACACAGCTCAATTAGAGTGCAAAATAAACTCATAATAAACTAGTCAAATGGTGGCTGAAGGGAAAAAAAATGCTGTTCAGTATGTTTGAAAAAAATATAATTGTAGCTCTTGTATAGTGTCTGGGATCCTCAGGTCACAGGAGACAGGACTACAGCCAAGACTTATTCCTGGCAAAGCTTAAGATCAGCTCTGAAAAGAAAACACTACTCTTCTGGAAAAACAAACCAAGCTACATTTGTTCTCAAATGACAGTGCCATGAATTCCTAAAGGGAAATTCAGATCCACATTCACACTAATGAAAAAAGCTCTCGCTCTAACTTGGCTTCAACTGCTGCAGAAATTCAACTTCTAAAAACCTTTAGGGCAAGTTTTACTCCTTGTTTACATCAACTTTTCAGGCTTACTCACCAATGATTGAAATGGGCTTCCTAGCAAAACGGAGCCTTCCCCATATTCCAACGTATTTACTGCGGCATCCTGCTGACCATAGCCGAACCACATACTCCGTTCCAAAGAACACCACTAATACAATTTCCTAAAAGAAACACACAGGGAACTGGGTTAATTCTCTACTCTACATCTTTCATCTCTTTTCAGAATGTATTAGAAAGCAATAAATAAAATGTATAATTAGGAAGGTGACAAAGGTATCAACTATATCAAAAATTATCTGAAGTAAAATAGAAAAACCTGTAAGAGTAGAGAAAGAAAATATTAGGAGCAAATTGAAATACTTTGATGGCATGCAGTTTGGCTTGTCTACACGTATTAAAACTGAAAACCATTCTGTGCAATTCACTTGGTCTAATTCAAACAAAAGGTTTCCTGACTGAGCCAAAGAAAACAAGCAGAGTCTGTATTTAGAAGATGAGCATTTTGCTAGCTTATTTTATTTTGGGAAGAGGTGTGCTTCATGTACCATTTACCAGATCAGCTGAACTTCCCCCTTATTTATACTTTTTCAGTCTTCCTTTAAGCTCACATGTATTGAAAACTGTTTCTAGTATCCACTACTGATATGTCAGTCTCCAGGTACACTGGAGACAAAGTGAGCTCTATAACCCACCCTTCCCGTCCTCTCGCCAACGTTCAGGGACTTCAGCAGAAACAGAGATTTAGTCCTGCAGCACTGCTGGTGCCAAGCTCTTAGAAACTACTCACCTATACTAAGGAATTACTTTGGAAATGCCTCCAAGGTGACAGATGTCAAAGACACCTGATATTCTTGCTAATTGGACAGAGAAACAGTTAGGTCCTATTTGAACATCATCAATGTGCAGATAAAGCTTGGGTTTTCTACATACTAGATAAGCATGGCATACCCAGCATAGTTTCCTTGAGTATCAGGGAGCTGAAATCCTTCCTTATTGGCCAACTCAATAAAAAAAGGGCTACATTCTCCATCAGAGCCAACAACAAAATCTACTTATTGAAATGGTAAGAGTGGCTTGTCATTCAAAACACACAACACATGGCATAAAGTAAGAGTGCAGCTGAGAAACCAGTTTCAAGATGTTCATGGTTACACAAGTGTGATTTCACATAAAGAGCAACTGCAGAAGTCACAACGTGCTGTTGAACATTCTACCCAGCCTTCTCACATGTTTGCAGGGTTCACTGCTGTTTTGCATAAACAAATTGGCATATGGGACTCAAGATGGTACCTATGATTATTTTCTTAATTAACTGAAATAGCCAAGATGAGCGAGTCATCATTGCCTTCAAAAATGCATGGGACATTGCCCTGAACACTGAGCAAAATAATATGGGTGTATACAGTAAAAAAATAATGAGGAAAGGGTTAGGCATCAATTGAATTTGCTATAATATTTTTTGTGGCTCTAAAACACCTTGATGGCATAAAAAAACCTGTTCATCTCCAGGCAAGAAAGTGCTGAAGTTCGACTTTGTGACATTTCTAGCAAAGCTGATAGAACATGAGCCAGGGCTCTTTGCCTTCATTTTGACATCTCGTAACCTGTGCAAGATGTCAGATGCAGTAGAACAGCTATCACAATTATTCATAGCCACTTGTATTTAAGGTGGATTTTTTAATATATAATACAACTATCCAGGGTATTGGTTGCAATAAACACAAAGCTCACACCATTCAACCCAGTCAGGAATCTCTTCTAGAGCTTCCTTCTGAAAGGATCCACCAGAACCCTCCATCATTTTTTTTCTTTAAAATTGAGCTATTACTTAATATTTTCCAATAAATTAAAGACATAATGAACACAACAAGTTGAAAGAAACAGCATCTGCACCAGATGCTTTAACGAAAGCCTGTGTCTTATGACAGAAGCTTCAAATGCAATGAAACTCTCCCTTTTTCCAGTCTAATGTCACTTATGAACCAAAACTGAATGGGAAAATTATGAGGTTTGCTTGTCATGAGGTGCTGTGGAATTGTCACAGAACACAGAGCAGCAGAAGAAATCTCTGATCAGGCGATTGTATTCCTTTCACAAACCTAGTCAATAAGCCCTAATATCCAAGTGCTTCTCCTTATGCAGAGAACTAGAACATTTCCCTTCATCACTACCATGGAGGAAATGCAACTTTACAAAAGCCAATTCCAGCCACACAGGGAGCAAAAACTGTCCTTCATTCAATACAGCTCATCTGAGGCAGGGATATATGGCTCCACATCATGTGTGATAGCACAGACCATGCTGTTCAGATAGGAGGGGGAAAGCTACGTTGGTAAGCAAAGAAAAAGCGAATGTTTTAGCACAATGGAACACGAACAGGCAGGATCAGAGTCTCAGTTTCACAGGAGGAAGGTAGGCAGAGAAAGCCTGGATTGTGCTTTGGGGCAGCGAGCGCTCCCCACGCAGGACATTTGCATGGGAGCTGTGTGTAGGTTTCCTAAAGCCCCTCCATGGCTCACTGGCTAACAGCCACAGCGGCAAGCATGCAAATGGGGGTGTCCAAAGACAATGGGACAGACAGGCACTCAATGGTTACTGTCACCCAGCTCTTTGCCTGACATGCACACAAGCCCAGAGAACACTGATTGTCCTATAGACTCCGCTGACTGCGGGGAACGACCAGTCGGCTTACACCAAGACACATTTTTCACTCCTGACGTTTTGATAAAGGCTTATTGACCTAAATGAGACCCAAGTTATTCAGGGAACATCGGGGGTGAAAGTGCACAAGCTGTTCTTCATGGTCATACACAAAAACGCCAGGTATCCATTAGCAACTGGCAAATTCCCCCCTCCCCGCCCGTGGCTGTGTGACAGACAAAAGTGTTTTTAATATCTTGTGTTGCATAAATCTAATAAGTAGTCTCCTGGGGGTGGGGGAGGCTGATGAATTTCAGTCTGTGCGCTCTTATATTAGTGGTCAGAAACTTGTAGACAATAAAAAAAGTACATTAGAAAATTATGTTTTCCTGAGCTACTAAAACACTCTGTATTTTTCTGATTAACAGTCTAACATGAAAATCACATGCACTAGAAGAAAATAACTGCCTGAAAAACCACGAGTAAGCATGGGACTTAAAGCTCAGTCAAGGAGTTCTCTTGGTTAAAATTACACACAAGAACTACACTGTGCAAGGACCCATTCAACCCAATGTAACTTAATAGCAATCTCCTCTCTACAAGATGAAAATAGAAATATAACATTGAGATTAAAAATTTACATGGCATAAAGAACCCTCTAAGATGTGACGTGGGCTTACAGGGGCTGTCTCACTTAAGAGAAAATATTTTTTCCCTTTAATTATTGTTTTCTACGTGGTACCCTCACTTCTGCCATCCTTCCTGTCCAGCCCAGGTATCTACATTGTGCCATTTCCATGCCTTCTCAGCCACATAATCCCAGCACAGTCAAGTAAAACATGGCATAACTTAATCATCTGCTCTCACCACCCAATGAAGGAACTTGGGCAGGATCAATAAATACACGATTGCCTCACAAATATACCCATGCTATCTGCTGGTACAGTCCATAGCTCCAGAGTTCCCAGGGTAATGTGCTAATAAATGCATCTTGAAAAGTCCTTCCTTTATTTCTCGATCCCCACTGGATTGAAAGAGCTACAATCTTCTGATGGGAGGCATCCACTACCTGCATTGTGAAATAAAGTACAGCAGCAACTCCAAAATGAATGACAGGGTCCTAAAACTTAAATGAAAGAGATGTTTTTAAGCTATTAGATTAATAACTTGGGGGTAAAAAACCACAAAAACCTGACAAAAAATGGATCATGATACCACAACAACCAATACGTAACAGATACAGAAATTGTCTCTGGAAGCTAAGAATGCTTTTATATAGAGAATATATTGCCTGAGGGTCTGCCTGTAGACCTCAAAACTGTAACTGTTTGTGGACCATCACAAATATTCAGGCAACAATTTGATGTGGGAGGGCTAGATGAGGTCATCTGAAATCTCTTACGAACAAAAGTCTTTACTCGGACTCCAGACCTTTTTCAATGTACTCCATAAATGTAAGAGAGGTAAAACACATGATCTAGGAGGAAGAAGGCAAAGCATATCATCATGTTATTCTGACTGGCTATAGAATACCCAAAACTGAAGACTACACACACCTTATTGCATCTCCCATGGAGGTGTCTGCCCTAAGAGGAAGGAGATGACAGGCACAGGGACACATTGCCCTCATAGGAGGGATAAACCACAGTAAATTGTTATTCCCACAGTTCTATCAAATCTGGTTTCAAGGATGACAAAGTTCCCATGAATTTCTTTGAGCATGTACCTTATATAGGGATTGCATGCCAACAACCATTACTTCAGCTGTAAGATTCCTGTGGCGCTACTTGCACTGAAAGCTATTTTATAGCCAAGGCAATGGAATATTGCTGCTACAGAGCAGTGAGGTGGAACCTCCTCTCAAGCAGAGAGGACCAGTAGTGGAACAAGGACACTGCCACAGCATCTCCCTACTCCTCAAAGGTCAAAAAAAAAAAATAATATGAGCAATCACAGTCTCTTAGAACAGTTTGAGTTGGAATGAACCTTAAAGATCACCTAGCTCCAACCTGCCTGCCATGGACAGGGAGCTTTCTACTAGATCAGACTGCTCAGAGCCCCATCCAACCTGGCCTTGAACAATTCCAGGGATGGGGAATCCACAACTTCTCTGGGCAAACTGTTCCAGTGCCTCACCACCCTCGCAGTAAAGAATTTATTCCTAATATCTGATCTAAAACTGCACATTTCAGTTTGAAGCCATTCCCCTTGTCTTGTCCTGCCTTCATGTAGCCCCCTTTAGATACAGGGAGGTGCTGTAAGCTCTTCCCAGAGCTGTCTCTTCTCCAGGCTAACAACCCCAGCCCTCAGTCTTGTCTTCACAGGAGAGGTGTTCCAGCCCTCTGATGATCTTTGTGGCAATAGATTCCATTGGCACTGGCAGAAGGGCAGCACACAAAACCCAAACACCACAGGCTGTGTGGCAATTCAGAGAGGGCTGCAGTCCACTCCTCAGCACACTGCCCACCTGACACATCAGGGCTTGCAAAATGCTTCAGACAGCACTTCTGTACAGGGCATGCAAATTAACAGCAGCAAGGGCAACTGTTCCTTCTAATCTCATCCACTTTGGGCAGAGAGGCCCCCTTTGTTCTATTGAGAAAGGCAGGATTTTTTCCTGAAAGCTGCACTGTGCTTTCTAAGATGCACAGAACAGCAGAATCAGATGGCAAGCACACAAAGACTCAATAAGGTAAAAATCCCAACTTGATGAAGCACAAAGATGAAAAATAGAAAGACAAATGGTTTCTCATATATATAAACACTTGCTGAGCAACAGCAAGTCTCAAAAGCGCTATTTAGGACTGGTGATTTTCCCCCCCTACTTAACCTCCTCACTTCCAAAGAGTTCTAAGTTACATCTTTTCAGAGGAAAACTAATAATGCTACATTTTTAAAAAATATTTAAAACCCACACATTTGGTTGTTCCTTTCTTTTGAAAGACTTGTTTCATTTGCTAAAATTCTTTATCTAGCAAATTGGGCCCCAAATGATTAAACAAGCTACAATAAAACCAAAAACATGATATTGGTATTAGATTTCTACCTTCAGAGGTCCATAATTAATCCCAAGTTACTGGACATCATTAAAGCTCCTGTATTAATGTTTTGAATTAAGATGAAATAATGTTTCCATTAGTGTTCATGTTCTGCAAAAAGGGGATGCTTACTAGGAGACAGAGCTAGAACAGTTGACTGTGACTTATTTTCCCTTAATCAGTGCTGAGAACACAGAACAATAGCACTGGGACCATTACAGACTTCAGGCCTGCAATTTTGGGTTGAAATTTTTCCAAAGGCTCCAAGCAACTAAATCCTATTGAATTTCAACAGGAGTAGGGCACCTAACTCCTTTAGGTGTATTTAAAAAGCCTTTCACTGATTTCCTTTGCTCTCTTCTCACTCGAGGTTTCAGCCAAACCCGAATGCTGGCAGCTGGAATTTTTCCACCAGCCCCAAAAGGCTTCAGATGCTGCTGGTGGAACTTTGTAGGTGAAGGCACGATCTCGGAGAAAGCCTTACAACAACTTTCCACACCGTCACCCCTGCACAAGCCTCCTCATAATGCAGTTGTCTTTAGCTTTTGAACGTGGCTGCTGATGATATCCACCAGGAATTTGCAGACGTGAATTAAGCTGGGCTTGCACATCTATTTTAATGTGGAGCTCTCCCCCATCAAGAGGTAGGCTTCAAACCCAAAGAATTTGGCAAGAGAAAAAGTGTCAGCATGCTAACCCTGATGCAAAAACGATTAAAAATCTCTACTCATTTCTGTTTATTTCATGAACCTCTTATTCGGGGCTTCACAGTAGTCTCTAGAAGGAATTCATTCAGGACCCTCTCTTTCAAAATGAAAAATGCTCTGGCTTCTACCCAGTGCAGCATATGCTTAATTTTATATCTTACTAAATTCAAAGGAGCTATTCACCTACACCTAGATGAAGCACACAAACACAGCTCATAATATGCAAGCTCATTCATTACTACATACAATATGCTAATATGAGTAGAAGGAACTGATACAGACTATTAAAAAAAAAATCAGTGTAAGCCAAGCAAGTCTGTATTTCTGTGTTACAGAGAACTGTCATAACACTATTTACACAGTGGCTACTTTCCTTGATCTGAGCATTTCCATCCTGTCAAGTATCTTGTTGCATGCTTTTTATTAAACAACCTTTCTCACTCCTATTTTAAAAAGCGACTTCATACCCACCATACCTTACACGAAACAGCTCATAAGTCCTGCCTTTGCTCCACAGTCAACATGGAATTTACTGAGGCACCTCAGGAAGAGACTGTACGCCTGTTGTTTTCCAGCTACAAATGACAGGGCAATAAAAGCCACTGTGTCTCCCAGCAAGGTATATTTCCTTTATACCCTTAGATTATCACTTTACAACACTACTCAACTCGAAGAGAAAATAAATATTGTACAGCATCTCTCATCTGTAAGCAGAGTCACACAAAAGGAAGAATTTGGTTGGGATCTGCCTAACTTAACTTGCATTAGCTCCACTTTGTACAGGCAAAAGGGAATATAAGGGTAGATGGCATTTTTAAGATGTAATGGTCAAGTTCTGGTCACCTGCTATAAAATTTCCTAACACTTGAAATCTAGTGGTTTCAGACATAATGTACTTTTTTTTGTTGTTTGAGGCCATATTGTAATAGCATCCAGGAAACATCAGCACAAACAGAAATTACAAGGAGCACTGATAAAAAAAAGATTTTTGTTCCAGTGGTTTTGAAAACCAACTACTCACCACCTCTGGAGTGCTTCAATTCAAGAAGCACTGTGGATGGAAGCACAGTTGGATATGCACAGAGTCACCATGAGGCCCCACATCTAGATCCCATGAGCTATTTATTTACGGCCTATTTCAACAACATGTCCCTGCAAAAGCAGACACAGAATATGCTGGGTGGGACTTCTTACCTGTCTTGTGCAGGCACAACATCTCACAGAGGGCCAGTCCTCCCTCCAAGAAGCGGGTTATGGAATGGTCCTGTGTGCTAACCTTGCTTCAGGATTCTCAGCTCTGGTCTTGCTGCTCTCCTCTATGTGATTTTTGGTTCTATGGGACCCCTTCTGGGATGTGATGTAATTTCCACAAGTAAGAAGAGTATTTGCTCATGACATCCTCTTCTAGAAGCAGCATGTTTTCAAAATTCATCCTCCAAAACTAGGATTTCTGGCCTGAGCAATGAACATGCTCTTCAATATGAGTTTAAAAAGAAATAAATTTAAGTGACTAACATTGGTTTCAACTTCCTCCAAATTTAAAAAAAATAAATAAATAAAAAAGGAAAAAACAAAACTTAATCTTTGTCAGGTCTGGCAGGACAAAGTTCCAGTATAAAGACATCAGGTTCTGAAACAAAATCCTTTCACACACCTGGGTGACCATCACTCAATTACCAGTATCAAGCTCAGCCCTGATAAGGGTTCAAGTGCCATATTTCTGTCTGACATTCCCATAAACACAACCTGCTTTTGCCTCAACATACTTGAGCTCTCTCCCAGGCCTGCTCCAGGGAATACACATCATGCTCTTCCACACAGCTGCAAAAACAGTCACACACTAAACCTGCAGTCCAGGCACTTAATGCTCCTCACAGGAAAACACATGTGCTAGTTTAAGCTAATAAAAACCCTCTCAGATGCCATATGTACACAGTCCATTCAGTCAGCATTTTACAGTTGCCTCTAAAATTTGTGAAGGAGGAGAGGAGAGTTATTTGACATGCAAAATAAACGTAGCTGAAGGCAACAAAGTCAGCATTTTCAGCTAAGTGGCAAACACATTTCACACACTGAGGGCAAGTAGCTTCCTCCTGGTGCCAATTTCCTGCGCCCGTTCCAGCCAGCGAGCTCCGAACAGTTGTGGCTATCATTGAGTGCATCAGGATTAGAGCATTCCGAAATGGGAACTCCATTTACACCAACCAAAGCACATGACCAACGCTGTGCAAACTCCCTCCAAAGCTTTGATAGCGTTCCAAAGAGACCAAACTAAACTTACATTTGCAAAATGGAGATATAATCCAGATCTCTCTGAAGTCGCATACCCCATTAACCAAGCTACCGTTATGTGCAAAGACTTATATTTTTACATGAATTCATGGTTCTATCAGTTTGGGGTCCAACATAAATAAATGGTGCAGAGGCAGCTCTTTGCAGAATTCAAAGTTACTAAAGCAGAACTGCAGCTCTGTGAAACTCCCTTCACTCACTATCACCTTTCCTCCGCTCCCTTTACAAATAAAGGACAAGTGCACTATTCATTGCTGGAAGAAAAAAATTCTTTAAAAAACCACAGCCTTCTGAGTAGCAGCTGGTCTGAGCTTCAAGACATCAAATACCTCAGGAGACTAACGGGCATTATATGGAATTAATTTTTTTAAAAAACCAAACCAAAACAAAAAACAAAACAAACAAACCACCAAGCTGGTATTTGGCAGAATCCAGCAGCACTGTACTCCAAAGCTCTTTGGAGAAGGAGTGACCTTGTAAAAGCAATGCCTTGGACGTGTCAGGAATAAACTCAAGACTCTGCACAATGCCAAGCAGAAGAATCCCCTCTGCAGAGCAGTAGTTGAAGAGTTAAAAACAATTGCAACTGAAAGTGATGGGCACAAGGAGCGTGGTTTGGAGACAGATGAGCCTCTTCTGTGCTGGAACACTGAGCAATGAAGGTCAGACTTAGAGTACACTTTAAAATACACATTATTAGAAGAACCAAAGCACTGGTTATGCATTGTAAATGCATTAACATACCAGAACATCCAACTGGCAGCAGTAGAGCAGAACTTCATAATACAGCACTCACTTTGTCTAAAGCTTGAAGCATAGCTCTTTTTACGTGAACTATATTTCCAGGTGACACATTGAAGGATTTTTTTGAGGAAGAGCAGAATTTTCTAGGCCCTTCTCTCTGATTTGAGGCTTAAATGAGTAATTAAAATAAACATATCTTTGTAAACCCACGTTTTCTGAAGAATTTTTCCCAGTAAGTGATGAAGGAAATGTCAGACTTACACCACAGTTAGATGAATTCTGTCAATAATTAGAAAACTTCTCTTGTTTTGTGGTTAGGATTTTTTTAATGTCAAAAGACCATTCATTGTTTTAGCCTACACTTCATATCTTCTCTGCAGTTTTCAATGCTTACTCTTTCAAAAAGTTGATTTTCGTATGTCTGTCCTGCTTAAGCCACCCAAGATCCTATTAGAGGTTAGATGTGATATCAACAAAAAAACTTTAATCTGGACAACAAAGGCCTTACTGACAAATCAGAGAGCCAAGATTACCTATTGGAACAAAAAAATGCTAAAGCCACACAAAAATGTAAGTGTTCAGCAACAACTGAACTAGTGAAAATCCACACTTGTAGCAGCTGTCTTCCAGAAGTGAAGCAAGAGGTTATACTAAAGGAAGGTGAGTCCTTGCTTTAAACATACCCAGCCTCAATATTTACTAACTCACAATGCAAGTCACCACTCTGTGTGAGTGGTAACTGAAACATGTGACATTCTTCACATCACACCATTACTGAGAGGTGATAATGTTCTTTCCACTGTAAAAAATTCTTTTATAGCAATATTTTCTCAGTATGCAAAATAAATAATTACAAAGATATTTTCTAAGACTAAGTGAGAGGAAAAGGAGTGGGCATCCTGATGCACAACCACCAAACACTGACACATGAATAGTGCACATTAAGCTAAACCAACTCTGCTAAAAATGACTTTAATGACAACCTCGTGTTTCCCCTTTCCCCAACACATAACACATTCACATTTAACTTTGTCAATGGCTAGTGCTTGTTCAGGGTTTAATTCATAACACACTACACTAGAAAGGGACTGCCTTGTGCACAACGTGCATTTCCTCATCAGCTGGATGGCCAGAAGAAACCTACTAAATATGTAAAGTACTTTACTGCTGTGTCCCATAAATGGGCATTTGAATATTTAGAAGCTATTGCACTTGGGAAAGCAAAGCTGATGACATGAGTGCAAGCTTTTAGTAAGCTCAACAATAAAGCTTTGCTCATTAGAAATCTGCCCTTGGCATGTTACATCAGAGGATTCTCCTATCATGTATCCCATTAGTTGTCCCAAATGGCACGATGATAAAGCCAGAAGCGTTGTGCCTATTTAAACATCAAGCTTTATGGTGCTCTAAATGTGGTAGAAACTCTCTGGTAATCCTTCATGTGGTTTCACACCCTTCGAGTAATAGTAACGGGTATTTCATGCTATGAAGACATGGACCACGTTCATCTTGGGTGCTAAATTACTCTGAAAAACACTAAGAAAGCCCTCTTTTTAGACACTTTGTGAATTAATTGCAGGCTCAGGGAACTGAATTCAACTGCTTTTTAGCTTTAAAACTACAGCAAACAATGGTGGTGGTGGAAAGAGCAATCAGTTCTCAGAGCAACACCAAGATTACCACTGTGCAACTCCTCACACTGCTATGAGAAATTATCTCTGACTGTTTCAATGTTAAGTGTACCATTAAACATGGATTCTTTTTTTGTAACACAGAGAACAGGGTGAATAAGCTTGGGGAGGGGGAATCTGTTGCAAACTGGAGGTATTTGTGTACTGACTGGCTACTGCACTGATGTTTTCCACAGAAATTCCAGCCACATTAGCTTTGGCAGCGATTAAAGAGTACTTCTGGAATCCTTAACAACATTCAAGGAGCTCCTTTTAACTTCACTTCATGTTCTGTGGCTCTTTCTACTCTTTAAAGCAGGGTGGTTTTTTCAAACTTCAACTTGTTTTACTGTTAAAATAAATACAAAGATAACTCAGTCAGAACTCAGGCTCAAAGGAACCCCACTGAAGCATTTTTTCTTCTTTGGGAGCTGAGAAGCTTGTCCTTTGCTCAGGTTGTACCTCTTTACTGCTGCTCAGTACATTGTGCAACCCTGCCTGTAAGCCAACACAATCATAGGACCCAATGATAAAAGAAGCTATTCAGAGTTTTGGCAGGAAGAACACTTCTGACATTTTGTTTTGGGATTAGACCTCAGTCTTGAGGCTTTAACACTAAATTGCCCGTGGTACATACACAGATCTGATTTCTGACACCTCTTCATCCTGTAACAATTTTTTTCTCAAATATCCCCATCCCATCAAAGGGATGATCACTGAAGCAAGCTGCAATCCTTAACAGATAAGCACAGTTGAATCTATCTGTTGAAAAGGGAAGATTTTACCCTTACACTACTTATAGCTGAGTACTGATCCACATAATCAACAATTTATGCTTCCTGAAAGCAAAACAGAAAAAAAACACCAGCATGTAGCCAGGCATCAGAACTGCAGTTATGCCATATTCCAAACACCAGCTAAACTCTTCAAAACCTCTGCAAATAAAAGAGGTGTGCTTTCAAGCATGTTCATGACTATGAGACAATTATACAAGCAACATAAATAATTATACTGATTAACTAAATTAGCATTAACCGCCCTGCTAGAAAGTGACTTCATGGGGACTGCAAACTTCAAGAACTTGAACAAGATTAAAATGCATAACTTTTTGTCCAGTTAAGGGAGAGAAATAGGGATGTACAAAGGGAAATCCATGTGCTCTAGGCACAGTGAGATGTAAGCAGCTATGATTTCAGGAGTACCTACTCTTTTCCATCAAGGGACAGCATATATGACTGTCTTACACCACCTAACCTAACTAAAAGCTAAAAGCTGCAAAAAGTCATCCTAGAAGAACTGCTTTGAACTCAGCTTGGAGCAACACTATAAAAAGCAGAGGAAATTTACTATCAGTTCTTGTTTGAGAGAGATGTTTGTGTGGGGTCTCTATTTTGGGCTGGCCTCCCTAGAGAGGTCCATGTGATTACCTTGCCTGCCTCCGGTTTCCTTCCCAAAACTCCCAAATCCATGAGCTGATCTGGACAGATCAGAAAACCAGGCATGTCAAAGGAGATTTAAACTTCCTGAAAATGTTGTGAAAATAAGGAGCCCGGTGGAAAAGAAATACCCTCTCTACACTCTGAGAGGAAAGATTTCATGTTAATAACCACACTGACCGGAATTCCCTAATTTTTATCAACATCCAGCTTCAGGAAGACTTACTTCAAGTTTCAACCGAAACCATTTGGCTTCATAAGAAAAAGCAAACAAAATGCAAAGAAAGGCAAACAGTCATCCACCTCAAGACCACCAAAGCACCCTTATACCTCAAGTCTTTCTATAACAATATAATCATTTTTCTCTGATTAAGTAAAATTTTTTTCTAATTGATTCCTGTAGCCAGAAATTTAAAACTCTGTAACCAAAAGATTTGTTTTTCAGTTTCAAGGACAGTTCATTTGCTATGAAACTCACTATGAAGTCCAGAGTGGAAAAGGAAAGCCTTCCTTCATGCCATCTTTACCACCACTCACCCCCATGATACTTCACATTGTTACATGACTGCTTCCAGGTAGGAAATAAATGCATTTGGGGAAAAAAAAAATCTGACACCCACGTTCATCAGTTCAACTCCACAGAGAGCTGTAACTCTTGGTTCATCAGAGCATGAGCTCAGCAGACAAAGAAAACCAAAGAATCTTCATTCAATAAGGTACGTGCATTCATCAGGTAATCTGTCACTTCTTGAATCAACTCCCATTGATTAAACTTCTTTCATTAACTGATTTCAGCTCATCTGGTTTATTAACATCTATATAACCCACCTGGGGCCCTCAAACATCTGCTGTACTTGTCTGGTTGGGGAAGCTCAGGCCCCTTCCTTTATTATTATTATAATTTCTCAGATTTCTGTTAAAGCCTTTAGATGCCCTTTAGATCTTTCTGAAGAACTACAGCAGCTAGCAGCTCTTATTCTCCATAAAATCATTTATTGCTGTTGTCCAGCAGAGCTGAACACATTTCTCTCATCCAACCCCACGTGCCCAAACAGAAATCATGGGTAAGACTTCTCAAAGACTGACAGCCCTGCTGGCCTTCCATAAACAGAGACACACGGTTAAGGTTCACGTGTGTCCACACATTTTCCTTTTCTAGATCATGATGGCCACAACAACCCACTGAGCTCAAATATTTGTAACCAGGAGTAGGTGTCAGTAGTGGGTGTGGTGGAAGATCAAGCATTTCTTTATGCCCCACACATTTAGGATGTTCCTCTTGAGCCACTTCAAAGACACTTTCCTGCATGCATTATTCTGCCAGAAAAGCTATCATCCACTAAAATAATTTATTGGCATATAAAAAATACGCAATGATGTTCTAATGTGCAAATGGAAAAAAAAAAGTTTCCATTCTTTAGTTTCCTCCAAATTTCTGAGTGTTGCACAGATAATATAAGCTGATAAATTTTATGGCAAACAGGAAAACAACAGCCAGCATACCCAACCACCATATCCTCAGTATAGTCTCTGCCTATTGCATGCAGAATTTGTTCCATAAAATTCAGTTGAGAATTTTCCTGTATTGTACTCAAGATTATGATCTGCAATTGGTTTAATTGATGCTAAATAGCTCAAGACTTTGACACATATTCAGCAGTTATTTTGAGGCTTATTTTTAGCTGCATAACTGCTCAGAATACTTCTTTTGAAAATACGTAAGAGTTAATTGACCCAAGATTTTGCGGGTAGGGAGTGAACTTTTTTTATAGTACAGGCCATAGTATGTTAGCACAGACATTATCTCACACTATAGAGAGCTTCCCTAAGATGAAAGGCTTAGAGGGCTCACTGTATAATAAAAAGAGCTCTTGGTAAGAAGAAGAAATAAATATTTAGAAAGAGAAAACTATCTTCGAATTCATAAAACCCACCCCACACTGAAGAATCACCTCGTATTAAACAGAAACATCAGCACAGGGAAGAGCAGGAGGTGGGGTAATGAGCACAGGCAATAGCCTTCCTTACCAAAATATTTATCTTAAGGTAGTTAGATAATCTTTGACTTTCAAAACTGCTGAGCCAGTTGGTTCCATCTCATGTTCAGCATCATACTATTAAACCAAGTCAAAAGTTTCTGTGGTTACTATCAGATGAAGTGAGCTAATTTCCCCGGAGAATTGGCTACACCGACCAGATGTCTTCAGCCAGCTACTCCCCAGATCCAGCAGGAGCAGCACATGCGATGCCTGCCCTGTTTCTATGGAGACAGCTTTTCCCATCCACTCTGCAGCCGGGCTTAGAGCAGCTACCAGCTGTTGTCTCGACTTGCACTCCATCAGGAGAGACCGAGCACAGAAAGTGGGAGACGTGGGGCTGAGCTTCTCCCAGCCCCAGACCTCATAAACTTTACCCGCAGCCTCCAGCCACCCTCAATCTTCCCAGCCACTGCTCGGGCTCCCTGCTTTTGTTTAAGGGTTTCCTCTGCTGGTTTGGCAGCCTTGGGATGGGTCAGTGGCAGCCCACAGCTGATGGCTGCACCGTGCTCAAGTGCTGGGCTGCCAACTTAAGGATTCCCCAACACGTGCTTCCAGCCCGACATTCCCATCGCGATGGTTTATGAGCTTAAATCTAAATCTCCAGCAGAAACCCATTTCAGGTTCCTGACATTATTCTCGCTCCATACTTTCAAAGAAAAAAAACTCTGTGGATTAATGGCTCCCTATCCATCCTGCAAGGCTGGTTAATGCCTTCAATCCCCATTGCTTTTTAACTCCTGTGGAACTTTAATCCTTCTCTGACCATGCTGATGAGCTGCAGAGAAACAACGCCGGTCAGGATTTTCATTCTTGCATTTTCTTTTTGAATGCAGCCAAGTTCAAATGTCTAATTATAACATTGCAGAGTTAATGATCAATTTAACAAAGGCTTTAGAGTATCTTTGAAGTCATAACAACATGCCAAAGGGGGGTTTAAAACGTTAACTGCACAGGGAGCCTACGTAGAGAGCTTTCTTAGGATTATCTCTCTCACTTAACAAAGTTGAGTCATTTCAGAATACTTCAGCAACCCCATGGCTCGATCTGGTTGCCACATAGCACTGAGCTCCAGCCAGTGTTTATTTTATAGCTCTGAGCAGCACCAATCATTACCCTATTAATTCAAGCATGTTTAATTCAGTGTCCTTCAACTACTCAGTCATGCCTATTTGTAACTCTTAAGCAACTCCAGAAAGGTACAGCTTGTCACCACATTTATACCTAGCAGGCACTAATCGCTGGGGTTACATATACAATGTAAGTAGGGTATATATAAGGACAGTTAGAAGTGATATTCACTGAAACATGTGATATGCAGCCTCTGCACGCTTTTCTCCACTCACTGCACAGGCTGAATCTGCCTTCAGATGCACATAACTCCTGCTGATGTCAGTGTGCTATAAATACACATCAGAGGACGCACTCTGACCTGTTTACTTTTTAATCTGACATATGTAACCACTCATATTTTGTATATGTTAGGCACCGCTGCCACGCTGAATCAGCACATCCAGAAATAACAATAAGGGCATGCTCAGCCTACAGCAGACAGACAGAGCAGCCAGTCTGCTCCTTGCCTTCCTGCCACAGCAGCCCCACCAGGTACATTTTCCAGGGGGCTTTTTGTGTCCCCAGTTCAGGTATCAGACAAGGATGAAGCTGAAAGGCATTAAGCTGCCTTAAGGGTTAAGTGAAGAGTTAGGGTAACAAAAAATTACAAATGAGGAGGCAGCCTTTTCTGGTCCTCCAAGATTCGTTGAGGGGGAAAAAAAACCTCCAAAATCTCAGGCTGCCCACAAGATCACCGCAACATTTTCCTTTGCACTCTGCTGAAGAACAGGGCTGGACGCATTTCCTGTTTTAAATTACAAGTGAGGAAAATGTCTCTCCTTTTTGCTGTGGACAGTCTGTAGTGCTGGGCACTCCAAGAAGAACATTTTAGGAGTTTAACCAATCAATTTAACAGCCACCCTGTGGCTTGTGCTGAGGGACAGGGTTGTAACGAAGAACTTGTAGGCACATAGGGACTGATATGTGTGTCTTTATCAACAAAAAGCATTTACACTTTTTTTTTTTCCTGAGTGTTGCAGGTACAGACACAATGATTCTATGGTGACACGTAGGATAAGTAAAAGCAGAAAAACTACATCAGCAAAAATTAGTGTTTCCTGTCTAAATCAAGTGGTGCAATCAGATTTCCTTTCAGATCTCCTGGGAGATTACATCTTATTGCTTTCTTCATTTAAACCCAATTTCCCTAGACCTTATCTACACAGCAATTTCCACTTCATGGTGAGTTTGTTCATTACATTCAGGTAGCTGCCCCCACAGCCCTGCCATAGCAAAGGATTACAGATGCTTGAGACTAAAGATCACTTAAGCTCTGACAAAATGTAAAGCAATAAAGAACAGAAAGCAGTCAGTCTGCATGACACTAAAAAAGGCTTTCAATGAACCCCTGAGTACACCACTGCTGCAACTAAACCTTGAGGCTGGCTTCCCATTTCAGGAGGGGTTTTCACTTGAATTCCAAAGGCTGGTCTGTCAAGAGATGATCATGGCACTTACATTCCACAGAAGTAAAGGGATATTTTTTTTGTTCTATTTCAAAGTAATTTTGCTAGAAAAATCACATGGTGAAATTATATTCAGACATTACAACCATGCCTATCCTTTCAAAGTGTACAGCAGTGGCAGCACATAACTGTGCATGTTTAATAAAACACATCTGCATCCAACAAAGCAGAATGAGGTATCAAATCTGTTTGCTTCATCATGCTTTGAAAACACAATACCTCATTTAAATCAGAAAAACAAGCAAGTTCATTAGTTCTCCTTAAGACATTTTGGACCCTGAAATCAGGAGGTGTATAACAAGGCACTACACTTTTTAGCAATGTTTTACTGATATAGTTACACAACAGCTATAAATAAGCACTATACCCTGAGAAAAAGTGTTCACTTTGAACTATTTCAGTGGTTTAGGAAGTTCTATCCCATCTTCCAAACTGATAAAACACTTATGAGCAAAATTTGCACACCTGTGAAAAAAGCTGGATTCTTTTAAGCTTGAACTGTCAGAGAGATGGTGGTGACAAGACATATGTCAAATGTCACATGAGAAAGATTCACCCATGCTTTTTAGAGATTTTAGAAGCTTGTGTTTCATTTCAGAAATACACAATTAGGCCTGCATTTGTTTCGCCTCACCTTCTGCTCTTAGCTGGAACCCCCATGACTCCATCCATAAATATGTGCAGGAGAGGAGCATCTGCAAAAAACACACTGAGGTTCTGCCTTTGACATCTCAACCTCAGGTTAGATGCTGTGAGCTCATACTTGAGCTCTGAGCAAAAGAAGCACTCAGGTACCTGACATCTGTGAAGGACAAACAAAGAAAAAGCCAAGAAAGAGATTTGCAACACTACTGTGAGGTAAATGCACTGATTTTCTGCCAGGTCCATCAGCAGGGATAAAAGAAAAGAGTGTATGCCAACACTTCACAGGCCATGGAATTCTCATCCTATTGCATGAAGTTAACCTGAGACCAACAAATGCTCAAATCAATGATTCAAGCTGTGAACAGATGCTGAAGCCAAGGAGCCTCTGCAGATGACTGTCTCCCACCTCTTATGGGAACAAATCAGACCCAGGGGATGAGCAGGTGAATTTTTTGCTCCACTGATACTCAACAGAAACCATCTCATAGATTCTGGTTCAATGGTTTCTTTTTCAGAGGAAAAAAAACCAAAACCTAAATCCACCACAGTGCAAACCAGCAGCTTACAATCCCTTCTCACATTTATACAGGTCAGATCTCAAACACCTGAAAAATTCAGAGAGATTCTTCACTTTTAGGCATTGTGTTTTGTGATGCAACACACTTAAAAGCTGCTACTGCTAACTTGTCACTTTTTGTGCCAATTCATCAAGTAGTTTGTATCTAGCAGATCATAGCTCTAAGTTTTTGGCACAGGAAAGCTCCTTAATGTATTTATATGACGGCAAAGGTCTCTATGTGTTTAAAATCAACTGTTATGTCTTTCTCTGTCCAAAAGGCTTTGAATAACAATCACTGCAGACCTTACAACCACAGCAGAGATGACAAGCAACATGACAGTATCTCACAAATACCAGGACAACCTGCATTTTGAGGCTCTTGCAGCTAAGTCTTTAATATTCCCCTGCAGAAGTTTGCAGTGTGCAGGTGCTGCAGACACTACAAACACACCCAGAGCTGGGATCTCTGTCCAAACAGGAATAAGTAGCTAAGTTCAAGATACATACAAAAGGTTAGGCAACGTCATCATTTCTCTTGAACTTTTCCTTAATTTAAGTGTTTGGTTATGTACCCAAATGATGTATTTATTGCCAAATGTGTTTTTAAATGCACTTACTAAAAGACATACATATTGCACTACTATAATTCTTGACTAATCACCAGTTTCTAAAACATGCATGTAGCTTTTAAAATCCACCTGTTTTGATTCATCTAATGCCATGCACTACAGCAAGACAGAAATAAAACATGTTATTTAAAGCTTCCATAACAGTACATTTGTCAACAATGTTTGATCAAAGCATCTGCTTTGACTGTGCCATATTTGTTTAACTACTACTGCTTATTTTAGCCCATATAAAGAGTTCTGAAGAACATAACCTCAGTAGATGCCAGAAGAATGTAGCTTTTAAACATAACCTTACATTCAAAGAGCAAAACCAAGCTCTAACAACATAACCAAGCAAAATTCGCTCATGTATACAAACCTTTCCTGTGTGATTTTTTTTCTTTTTTGAAAGATTCAGTGACAAAGCCAGGATCTAAGTATTTTCCCTTATAAGTAATTCAGAAGACGGTAGAAAAACTCGTGCATGGTTTTTGTTATTTGAATACATTTAAAATTTTTACTTTAGTATTTTATTAGGAGAAAAATCAAGCATTTCTCATCAGAGTAGGTTTTGTTGGCTTCTGTGTGGCTTGTTTTCTTGAGGTCAAGTCTTTTGAGAGGGGTTGGTTTGGTTTTTAATCTGGTGTGTTTATCTGTTTACCAGAATCACATTCTCCCACTTCAGGGTGTTTTTTGACTTTATGACTTAACCTATAGCAGTGGTTTGATCCTGGCTGGACACCAGGTGCTCACCAAAGTCACTCTATCACTCCCTTCCTCAGCTGGTCAGAGGAGAGAAAATAAAAGGCTCGTGGGTCAAGATAAGGACAGGGAGTGATCAATCACCAGTCTTGGGCAAAACAAACTCCACTTGGGGAAATTAGTTTCATTTATTACCAATCAAATTAGAGCAAGATAATGAGAAATAAAACCAGATCTTGAAACACTTTCTCCCTCCCTTTTTCCAAGGCCAAATTCCCTTCCTCCTCCCGGCCAGTTCATCACATATTGTTTTTGTCCTGCTACACATTTACTGTGTAGAAAACAGAGTTCTTTACTCTGAATTAACAGTGATGTTGCACTGAATCACTGCTGCTCACAATCAATAGTTCTGTGAATTTCAAAGCTCCACAAAGGGCCACAACTATATTTTGATTGCACTGAAAAATATAACCAGCAGGTACCAAACCTGGATTTAAAAACCCTTCCCACATGAGTAGGGAATAAGCATCTGTAGCTCAGCATCTACATTAGAAGTGAAACCTTTGTATCGACTAAACAAGCACAGCAGGTATTGACATTTAGGGCCTAAAAATGCATTTTCAGGACTGATCTGGTCCACATATATTCACGGTGCAGCAGGCAGGGAGGATTATAACAAAATCAGCTGAAAATGCTGCTTTCCATCTGACTTTAAGGTTTGTCCTGTTTCACAGGGTTTCCATTGCTAACAATAAATGTGTCCCTGCCAGCAGAGTTACAGTAAATTCACGAATACAAGCTGCACTGAGTATAAGCCGCATCACCGGGTGTTGGCAAACATTTTGGTTTTTGTCCATAAATAAGCCGCACCCGAGTATAAGCCGCTCTGTGTTCGCAGCGAGGACCCGCGTGCAACAAAGTTGCCAAATAGTAACAGAACCACGGCAGGGCGGGGTTTACTGGCTCGGCTCGGGCCATGAGGGCTCGGGGCTGCCGACAGGGCTGGGTGGCCCAGTTCGGCGCTGCCGCTCGGGGCCGGCCGCCACCACTGCTGGGCTCGGTCACCCCGGCCCGGCGCTGCCCCGCGGTGGCAGGGGGGGCACAGAGCCCGCCGGCACCTGCGGTGGCCATGGGAGCCGGGGATGTAGCCTGCCTGCTCCTGCGGCGGCGGCATGCGGGGATGGGAGCCCCCCGAGCCGCGGGGCCAAGCAGGAGAGAGCTGCCCGCCTTCCCCCGAGCCACGGGGCCAGCAGGAGAGAGAGACCCTGCCTCCTCCGAGCCGCGGGGCCAGCAGGAGGGAGCTGCCCCGCCTTCCCCACCCCCTGTGCTGCCTGCATAGAGCAGCTCCACCCGCCACGCAACAGAGTAACCAATTTGTAACAACCGCATAAATGCAGGGTTTTACTGGCAGGAGCTCGACTTTGCAGTTTGCACTGACTCGGTTTGCACTCCCAGGGTTGAAAATGTCAGAAAATTATTCACATATTGGCCACACCTGAATATTAGCCCCATTCCCGGTATGGGAGTAAAATTTTGGTCAAAACAATGCAGCTTGTATTCGTGAACACAGACCTCACAGTGCAGGACCACTGAGTTTTTCAAAGATCTGAAAGGTGTTCCTGATGACAGGCACTGACCATCACACATGAGACTTTCAGGGACAGTTCCTGGCCCACAGGGACAGTCACCTGTTCAGGTTCATGAGGGACACCTCCCTAAACAGCACCTGCATCAAGTCCAGTCTCAGTGCCAATCCAAGCAGCAGCACTACAGGGAGGGAAATCAAAACAAATACAACCCACCATTCTTCAAAGCAAATCCTGAAAGAGTTTCATGTAGCTTTTCCAGACCCCTCCACTAGCAGACTATCTCTCCTTTGTAGTAATATTAAAATGAAGTTTTGTACAATTCCACCTCACACGCAGAAGTGGCAGTCCAGGAGCCTAAAGCAAGCTCACAAATGTTTCTTCTAGACAAAAACAAATCTCCTCAAACCAGACTGCAAAGAGCAAAGGTCTTCGTAAAAACAGTAAATGCCTTTGGCTACTTAAAATGCAATGTTTATTTTACTTCAAAGATTTTTAGACTAAATTACCTTAAAGCAAAAAGCACAAGCAAAATACCTTGGTCTCCTTTTCTTCCCCAAACTCTTAAAACATGCCAGTTGGTCTAGACCCACATATCACAGGCTAACATAAACAAGTGCATCTTTCATGACATTTATTCCACAAACAGGAGCTAGACCACTAGACAGATGCAGCAGCTATGTTTTACCCATTCTGGCATCCCTTTTCAGCCCTGTTTCCGTGTCCTTGCACCTCCCTTTTGATCTGGCCCCACCTAGGAGTCAGTCATCCTCCCTGGGGCAGGAAGGGCGTTCTGGCACAGCCCAGCTCTGCCAGATGTTCTGGGGGAAGCTTCGTTCCCTCGCTGCTACTTGCTCAAGAGACAGAGGAGGTATTGCTCAGGGCTAAGCTTCCTGCTCACTGGCTCTAGCTGAGCTCTCCAACTTCTGAATTAATACCTAAAATAAGAAGCCAATTCACAGAAGAAAACAGAGGGAGGGTGTATGAGAAGAGATACCCGGTTTGTTTAATGGTTTGAGCTTCTGTCATTGGTGCCAACAGGTAATTTGTGATGTACAAAATGAGCACAGATCTGGGGAAGTATCCTTCAGTCAGCCCAGCCACATACTGCTTTTATCTTAATGCTTAAATCTCCATGTTTTGTTTGAGCACAAAGGGGCCTCATTTACAGCCAGCTCCCAGGCAAACCAGGAGCATATGAAATAGGTGCAGCAATCACAGAAGCACGTTCTTGGAAGCTTACAGGAAGCCCAGGGTGGAGATGTGTGAATTTTTCTCTTGCCTGCTTTCTTCCAAGGTGTTCTCCAGCTAGGAAAGGATGAAATAAGTACAGGCACATTCCCAGAAAAGACTGAGAGCCATAAAGGCTCTACAGGAGGTAGGAGGCAGATTGCAAACTTTAATAACAGTACATTCCCTATTACAGATTTTTGTTTTAAGAACTGACTTTGTCAGGGAGAGTGAGAACCCAGACTCTAATGCTTGTTCTTTGTTTTTCCTGCAACCACATCTTATCTTTCCATACTTTGGCCTTTCTTCTTTAAATCATTAAAGGAGACTGGAGAACTGCTTTTTTTGGAATTGGCCCATGAAATAAAAAGCTATATATTCATCTTACAGACATGCTCAAGCATAATCCCACAACTTTCTGCTTTATTATCATTTTCCTGACTTTTGAGGTGAAGACAATGAATCCAGTAGTCTGGCACAGTTTAACATGTGATACAGTTTAAACAAAATTTCTCTTGGGAAAAGGCCTGTCTGGTGACATTGGCAGCACTAGTGACTGACCCCTAGGGAAGTGGGACAGTCACACACAGATGGGAAGTGGCTAGGAAGGGACTACATGGAAGCACTGAAACATTAGACCCTACCTCGTGGCTGAAAACTCAAGTGCAAGGTCCAGATGCTGAAGTCTGAATGTGTTAGCATCACTGTTAGGGAACTGACACTAAGTGACAGACAGATTATATTACCTAAAGTTCGATTTCTGCCTGCCCACAATGGCTCCTAATTCAAACAAAGGCCTGATAAGCTACTGACAATAAATAAATCAAAGTAAAAAGCACAGTGCTTTGAAACTTCAGCCTTACAGCCAGGAACATTACAGTAAGCTCATTTGTTAAAAGAGCTGCTTGATTTTGACCTAATACTGCTTTACTAAAGAAACTGAAAATTATTGATTTCCTCTGTTATGAATTGAGATGAATAAAATCCTAAGAGATTACAAATAAGAAGCCTTCTTTGTTCTGCATATCACTTCCACTATGCTGGTCAGTCAGATGCCATTGTTTTTCCTCCTGCTCCCACAGCATGTGAAAAGTATCTTACTAGGAAATACAACAAATTAAGAGTATACAAAACAAAAATATTTCCCAGGATTTTTACTGAATGTTTTCAGCCTTATATCTAGGATTAAACAGTAGCAGTTCTACAGAATTTCCCATACTTGTTCAATTTTCATTTTTGTTTTTAAATGTTCTCAATACCTTGGGTCCTGGAACCTTTTAAGATAAGGGTTGGGATTAATACTTATATAGAAGTGATTAAAGGATGTTTTAATTTTAAAAAGCTGACAGGCAAGCAAGGTTGTGCTGTGCATGAGAGCCTAGATACACATTCAGGAAGGCAATACAAGCTCCCCGAAATTTAAACTGACATTGGCTTTCTGTGTATTTTAATTCTCCATGCTTCATAGACTGCTTCATTCAGCAATGATTTTTTAAGTTCAAGCTAGGGAAAGAATGACAGAAAATGCAGTTCCACGACAAAATTTGCAATTCATTAAGAAATCATAATAGTGAAGAAGTCCCTATTCCAAGATAAACAGAAGTGACACTTCATCCCTCATCCAAGCCACCTGACATTTCTTCCTCCACTTCTCACACCTTTGCATGAAAGGCTGCACTGACAGCATCCACCACTCCTGCCAACTCTTTAAAGCAAATAGTTTTGCTAAGTGATAAAGCTCTAACTCAACATCTCCCTTAAACAGTAGGAACAATTAAATACCTGTTAGCAACTTTGTCAATGCCTCACCAAATTAAGGAACACTGAGAAAAAAACAGCTGTTTCAAGGAACAGACAACTCAGGTTTGTCAGGTAAATCTCAGGTAAATCCATCATCAGGAGGATGTTTCTCCTGCTTGCCTCCTTGCTTTCTCCATAATGAAAAATCACCTAACACCAAGGTTACTTGTGATGCCCTCCTGCACTTTTATTGCATTCTATGTTCCAAGAGGCATAGCAGCAGAATATCCCAGTCTCACCTATCTCCCAGATGTTCACCCTACCAGATGTAAGTAGCAATAATCCAGACATTTGTGGGAAATCTACAGGAACAGGGATGGAGCACCCACAATTTCTCTAGGCAACCTGTTCCAGCACCTCACCACCCTCACAGTCAAGAATTTCTTCCTAATATCTTATCTAAACCTACTCTCTAAGTTTGAGGCCATTCCTCCCTGCTCTTGTGAAAAGTCCCTCTCCCTCTACCCTGTAGGCTCCCTTTAGCTACTGGAAGGACACAATTAGGTCAGCCCAAAGGCTGCTCTTTTCCAGGTTGAAAAAAGGCTAATTCTCAGCTTTTCCTCATAGGGAAAGTGCTCCATCCCTCTGATCAACTTCTTGGACTCATTCCAAGAGGTCCACATCCTTCCTGAGCTGGGACCCCAGAGCTGGGTGCAGCTCTGCAGGTGAGCTCTCAGATCAGAGCAGAGGGGCAGAATCCCTCCCTGGACCTGCTGCCCAGGCTGCTTTGGATGCAGCCCTGAGCACAGCTGGCTTTCTGGGCTGCAGTGCTCCCTACTTAGCTGTGAAAATATGACTTGGTTTTAAAGACAGAAACACCCTGCATATAAACTACAAAATAAATTAAGCTGCCTGGGACTTGAAAGCTATCAGTCCCTTGTGTCTGAACACTTAGAAACCAGAGTTCAGCTGCTTTCCAAAAGCCAAATCAACTCATGAAACAGGAGATTCTCTTAATCAGAACTTCTCAATGTCTTCACTAGCATTTCAGTACCATGGTTTGCTGACCTTGACAAAGTAAAGATTGACAGACTGCCTGTTTGTTTTGGGAATTGTTCAGCAGAATGGACACAGTGTGCATTTTTGTGTGACTTGATGCATGGCTGAGCTTCTCACCTCTGACTCTCATCGGCCATTAACCTGACATAATCAATTAAGAAGAGGAAAGGAAATTTCACATTATTGCCACATTACTTGAAAGCATTTTTTTCTATATTGTAGCACGGAGTTTCCTAGTTCTGTTGCCAAAATATAAATATAGGTCTTTGTTTACAAATTTATTAATTTCAGTTACTGCTGCAAACTTCTGCTGCTTAAAAGGTCTACATGATCTCAGATCTATTCCCTCCATCTTACCCACTGAATCACAAATGTATTTTTATGCACATACCATTGTAAAGTTGACTTGTATAGTCAAGAACACTGCCTCTAATTTTCTTGCTTTTTTTTTCCCTTATGGATGAGATAGCAACTCCCTAAGCCAGTTCAGAATTAGGAGTAAGGGGAGAATTATTTCTTTACATCCTTTTCAGCTCTGTTTGTTTTAAAAAGGTGCATGACTCATGGTGGTTAAATATTTAACTGTTTCACTATTGAGCTGAATCCTAACATGTGAGTATGAAAACACGTGTCATTGCATCTGAAAAATCCCACTCATATCCAAGGAGCTTTTTAAAATTTATATATATATATTAAAAATACGTATAGAAACACACATGCTAGGAATCTATAAACTAAGTTGATATTTCAAGACTATTCTATACCCACATTTAATATTCTGTATAGAGATATGTGGGAGTTGGGACTTGGTTGTGCGGGTTGCTTTTTTTTTTCCTTTTTATCAACACAATTGCAGTAATTCAACCCCAAATGTGCCTGTGATTGCATTAATAATGACGATGACATCATGGTACAATTATACCCTGTGGGACTAGGCTACACTGACATGTGCAACCACGTGCCCACCATCACTTCAAAGACAGAAAGAGATGGAAGATACTACCCCACCCTGCTCCTCATTCCTGCACTTCTCATCTTGAAGATTACCACCCACAAAGCTGAACAAGGGCAACCCACTGGGGAAGTGCTCTTTGCCCTCTTCGTTACAACCACAGTAGGTTTAGCCATCCTTTGGTGGAAAAAACAAAACCAAAAAAGGCTTTGTGGGGCAGCTGGGCACTGCTCAGTGCAATTCTGGGCAGTGGTAAATCCCATGGTGGGCTGCAGCAAAGAGCCAGCAGATGACTGTTGCTCAAGATTTCCAGAGGGACATGCTTCTGCAAACCTACCTACACCCTGCCTGTTGTAGCTGAGCTTGAACAAAACAGCTTTTGTTTGCAGAGATGGCCTGGCTGCCAACTCGGGTTCAATAACCAGCTCTGGATTATGGTAGGCAGGCCTAGACCTGCAGGATAAATCTAGTCTCAGCCAAGTTGGCCTCAATCTGCTGTCAGGCTGCAACCCTGCTGTTCTGCAGCAAAACAGATGAAAAGTAAACATAAAATGCTACCTAAGTCATTATTCAGTCTGATCGACACATGAGAGGCACAAGATTCAGTGTGTAAAATAAGGGCCAAAATCTCAGCTTTTGTGGAGGAAGAAAAAAAAAAAACCAAACCAAAACCTTCACAGTTCTAAGTCAAGAAATGAGACAAGAAGTTAAATATATTTTCCTTTTCAGTGTTGTGACTGCTGAAGCCCATCACTGAACCAGAATGCTTGAAGCAGGCCAAAGCTGGGACTTGTAGAAGTGTTTTCTGTGCCTCAGTGCCTGGCTGTGCAAGAACCCATTCAAAACTTCCTTCCCCTTACCTTTTCAACCATTTGTTTAGGCTGCAAGGGCTATCTCTGTGGGTAGGAGCTATCTTTTAGAGCATGTGGCTCCACACTCTGCTAGGTGTTGTACTCGATCTTACAGGCAGGGCTGTAATGGAAACAACAATAATGTCCCTTCTCAGAAGAATAACACAAGAGTCTGCTTGTAAATTGTGTTGCAGATAAAGTTTCCATCACACTTTTAACTATCAAAAGCTAACAAATCTTACTCCACAGTTCCACAAACAGTTTAAGCCAGAACTGTTGCCAAAAGAAGCAATCTCATCTGGCCAAAAAAAAGGTTAATTTGAACCCATCTGGGTTCTCCAAGGCAATTGACAACAGAGCTGCATAAATGCTTGTGTTGGCAGAAGGAATGGAGCAGCACGATCATTTCTTCAGGTGGCAGTGCCAGTTTATGTAGGCTGAAACCTCTCCTGAAAGTGCAAGCCTGGGTTCTCTGAAGGATTTATCTCACTAAGCCAACTTAGAGTGGAAAAGCTATGGATCACCCAATTTTACACATAAAACTGCTAATATTCACCTCCCAAGAATGCTGCGAGGTTAAGCACACTCGTGTTTGTAAGGCATTGCAGAAGTAAGATTAGTAAATATTTAATTTTCTCTCCTCCCTTTCCCCCAGCCTTGCCCACCAAGTATAACTCATTCTGAGCTCCATACACTAAATCAATGACTTGGAGCAGCTCCTGGAAGGTAGCTGTGGGCCAGATGGAGGTCAGTCATCGTATGCACAAAATCTGATTTAAAACCTGCCCGCGATGCTGCAGCCAATCTAAAGGCATTGTACCCACCCATGGAACAGACAAATCACCTCTACAGCACACACCCTTCCTCACCTTGGTCTGGGGAGCAGTTGCAGAGGAATAAAGGACAAATAAACCAGCTCCTTTTGCATGCACTCCACGTGCAAACACATCCTGACAAACCGACAGGAGCAACAAGGAAAAGGAGAGGTTCTGAAAGGCACCTTAATAAGGATGTTAACAACACGCTGGAGGAAAACAGAGGCCAGCCTCAGTGTCATTAGCATAAGGGAAACCATCAAAGTGAGGCAGCACATAGCTTGCTTTCACAGACTGGGTGTGAAAGCAGGCATTTTGGTTATTTTGTTAGCACTTCAAAGTCTGGCTGTTTCTGAGCTCCAATAACAGCTCTTGGTTCCCCATCACCTTTAAAATATGCCCCTGGTCCATGGTTAGGTGGAAACAGCTAATGTAATGCACACACTAAGGTAAGGTCCCTGAAATCAGAGATCAGTGCAGAGGTTTAAGACATTTATCTCAACACCTGGTCCCTTGAGGGAACTCAGTCCTACAGAGCTGACTTTGCTGCAGAGCCCCTGACTGCTGTGGCCAACAGGGCACATGGGCACCCATCCTTGTCTGCTCCCAAGGCACAGGATGTGCCACGAACACGGAAAGCAAAACGCAGCACGTGGCAGCTCTCTGGGCTATCAACACTTCTCCAGCAGTTTGGTTCAAACACCACGTTCTGAGCTCCACAATTAAATTAATTTCTTTTATAAGCTGAGATAAAGTGTAAATGCCCATGCTAAATACTACTGGCCACTGAATCAACAGTTCTCATAAACTTTCACAAGGCCTTTCTGATTACTGAGATAAGGTAGAATTGGGCCTCACAGTACAACAGGAGCAACCCTAGAAACTCTTTGTGCAAGAAAAGTTTAACACAAATCATGCTTCAGTCATGATGACATTTTTTATACCACCAAAATAAAATTAAATTAGATAAAAACACATTTAAAACATTTAATGTGAGATAAATACAGTTTGCAGTTACATAAATCAAACTCATGCTTCCTACACTACCCCTAAGTACAAGCAGACTCTGTTGAAGAAATCTTACCTATTACATCCTGATCCTGTTAATATTTATGCACACAGGAAGCTCCACTGAAGTCATGATGACGACTCACACACACAAAGTTAAACACACTGCACAATTGCAAGTCTCATGCCATAAAAACTTCACTCATAAACGCAGAATGTAATTTAGTTGCCTCTGCACATATACATTTAAGAAAAAAACAACCAGCATACAGTCTTGCCTTTTTCACCCCCCTTGTCTAAAGCCATGGAATCAACTCTCAATAGGGCAGAATTGCCAGAGGCTCTGCTCAATACAAACGAAATCCAGCTAGAAGTACTTTTTTCTTCAAATTCCTAAAAAAATTCTTAAAAAAAAAGAAATATTCTATATACAAATACATATGTAAAGAAGCATATACATAAATACATATGAAGAAATAAGAGTATTCTCCCGTGTTGTTGTTCTCTAGCTGTGCACAAAGTCAGATGTTTGTCACTTTTTTATAACAGGATGTTCATTTTACTCATTGCCCTTCCAAGAGGAGTTAGGTCTCAGTGCTGATATGCACTCTGCTCCTGTCAAACACAGAAGTCAGGAAACAAAATAACGAAACTTTTTAGAAAACAAACTCATAGAAGTTTACTTTAGAACTGCCAAGAAAAAGAAAGCCACCAAGAAGTCCAGTTGATTTTGAGTTTTTAGCCAGTTAATTGAACCCACTTAACCCAACATTGTAAAATAAAGTTCTTAATACATTCAATCTAAGTTATTTTCTCTCTACTAACTCCTGGAACCTCCTTTCTTCTTAGACACTGGCACTCACTGCTGTTCTGTACTACACTTACACCACACCTGCAGAGTTTATTCCAGTTTTGCCTACCAAGGGCCACTTAAAGCCATTCAAGAGCCACCAGCCAGTGACAGCTGGCAAATTCAAACCTGTCTTAGTAGTCTATCATATGTAATCAATTGCAAATAGAACTTCAACAGACTCATCCCATTATTTCCTAGCTAATTCCCCCTGGGAAAACAAGCCAGCAAGCTTCCACTTTGAATCATGAAGCTAGTTTTGCCCATGTCTCCTCCCAGCCTCTCCCTTTCCCCTCCCTTTGCCTCAGTTCACTGCCCTGTTTCAGTTTTTCAGCTTGATATCCGTTATGTTATGTCAGCTGTTACATTACGCTTAAAACAATAGACTCCAGCTGGCTGAGGTCAGATGTGAAAACAAGGACCTAACAAAGCCAGAGACCCTCCAGTTATACTGAAATTGAGATACACACTGAATGTAGCACTTAATGACAAACTACTTTCCAGACATTTGGGCAAAGCATAAAGGAAACACCTGTCACTGCAAACATTACACACTAATCCAGATAAACCCTAAATTTAAAAATCTTTCTTTTCACTGCTTGGCTATAGCATGCACCACTATTCCACAGTTTCTATTTTTTTTTTTTTCCAAGATGTAATTTGTATTACTCTGCTTGTTTACTAAAATAATAAACAGTGAGAAATACGTATAATTTCAAAGAAAATATGTTTACTATGTTTCCTTTAGAGTTTACCAAGTGAATGTGCCCAGTTTGACATGGATTTACACCCCAGAAAAGTTTAGTCCAACTTTAACCCTTCAGTAGGAAGCTTGACAAAAGTGAATAATAAATACAACTGTGAATGAAACATGCCATTTGCAGTGATGGCATTTTCTTAGCTGCACCTCTAAGCACAATTTATTGGAATGTACCTGATCTTAAAAATAAAGACAAAAAAACATTGGTCTACTGTGTGACTTATGAAGGCAAATACGAGCTCTTGAGAACGGGTGAAAAACTGAACCCTGCATACAATTTAAAAGCAGTGTTTCCTGAAAACTCTGACGTTACTGCAGCTCCTCTATGAGATCTGCTCAAAGGACAAGGTGGCACCCTGCTCATTCAGGGCCCTGCTGGGGGGGAGATCACCATGTCAGACCATGTGGGCCACCAAGCAGTCAGCAGACGGCCCCAATCCATCACCAGTGGTTGGTGCTGGCCCACAGTCTGTCACCCTGAGCTCCAGGAAGGTCACTCTCCCCAGAGCCTGTCTTTGTCTTCAGCGTCTGAGTCCCAAAAAATGCCTGGTACTTCATAGACACCCCATCCTATTGGAGATAAAAGCTAAATTCCTATTCCTTCATGCACAGAGATGTAATTGCAGACTTTATTTTAAATCACAGTTATGCCACCACACAACTCCAGGTACAAAAATCCCAGAAAATGTATTTTTCTTTTCAAAGTTCATAGAAGAGGCAGAAACAGAAGTAATCCATTTTCTGCATCCATGCACCTCCAATGTAGCAGACTAAAATAAAATTCAAACCCACAGTGTTTGGACTTTCTAGATTAAATGTACAGACAAGTGTAAAAAGAGGTGTGGGTTTTTTCTATAAAAACTGCTGCTTTTTCTTATCATATACATGTAAAGGCCATTCTTGGTGGTAATTTAGAGAAATTTAGAAAAATAAACTTGTTCTTTTAACCCAACTGAATAGGAAAAACCTAATAATACCAAGCGTGTACCTGGCAGGACATAACATATCGGAAGTCTTTCTGTGTTTTAACAAGTTCAAGAACTTTTTCTTTCTCCTCCATGCAAACACTTGCCCAATTCATTTCGCTGAAAGCATTAATTGTTCTCTTTTTTTTTTTTTTTTTCTAAAAGCCATCCACATGATGAGCAATAAAGCAGACCAAACAGCGTGAATTTTGTGGCTCCACCACAAAGTTGCCAGAGTTGTCTCTGGCACCAATGTTTACACAGCCCTTTTCTCCCATCTCTCTCTCCACAAATTATGACTGCTAATTACTCATATAAAATTCCCCAAGCCCAAGCAGAAAAACATTTCTTTATTAAGAGTTCACTTCTTCTAAAATATATTTTTATCTAGTTCAAGACAGCATCCAAGGTCAGAAGCAGCCACCCCAGGAGAACACAGCACAGACCAATGCTGCCCTCTGCAGATTTTGAAGGGAAACTCCAGTGCCATTCTACAAATTTGATTTTTAGCACATGTCAAAACCAAACCAGCTTATCTCTGCCTTACTGGTCGTAGTATGCTTTCATTCCATACCACCTCTTCATTCCTCCTTAACTCAGATTTCATCTACACCAAACCAAGAGCAGGAGGCTCGTCTTTTAATTTTTTTTTTTTTTGTAATAAAAAGCACCCATTTAATGAAATTGGTTCAGCTGCCCCTAACAGACAGCCTTATTTCCACTTTTAGAAGGATGATTTGGCTCCCCTTGACCTGCTCAGAACGGACATAAAGCAGAATTTAAGCGTGTTCACGCAACCTTCTGAACCACATGAATTAAATCCTTTTAACATCACATCTACATTAAAGGCATAACTCTCTTCCTCAGGCCAGGGGAGTTGACAAGGGATTGCTTTGAGAACAGCTGGAACAAGTTAAGATCTTACTACCAGTAACATTTCAAACCAGCACAGCTGATTTTGCAGCGAGGGAGATTAGAAGCACTCAGGTTATCTGCCAGCACAGCTCAGCCATAAACATCACCATCAGGGGCTGAAATGCAGCCAGAAACATCTGGGTGCAGATTCAGGGGAACATCCCTGTTCCAGCTACTCCTTGTGCTGTTACCTCATTAAAAGGGGGGAGGGCGATTTTAATTTCTAATCGTGTCTTCTGAGCCTTCAAATCCCTTGCAGCTGGCGTTGTTCCTACAAACTAAAATGTTAAAGCAGCCAGCTTTGACTGAAAGCTGGGATTCTCCACTTCAGCTGTCAGTGCAGTGACAGAAAGGAAAGGCTGCATGAGTGACTCCCTGGACAGGTCTTTCTGCAGGTCCAACAAAGGAAAAAGATTAAAGGCCATAAATCCACCAGACACGTTTTCTGCACCAGCTGACCTCGCTTTGGGTCAGACCAGGGGACAGCGCTGAGGCTGCAAAGACAAATTTATCACTTTCTCAGCTACAGTTGTTCTTCAGAGTCTGTAGACTGGATAAAACTGTAGAGTTGCCACCAGGCATCTTTTACAAATAATAAATTCGTTTAATTTTTTCAAAAGTATGAAAATGCACCAATGCACATGGTTAGTCTGCATTTTGGCCTTAAGCAAGGAATGTTATCAGGAAATAAAAATGCTGGAGCCCCTCTGAAATGTGTATTCTCTGTGAAGACCACCTTCAGAAGCAAAGACTGCAGGTGTTTTCCTCCTTCTTTCACAAAAGGACCACAAAACAAGATTTATACTCAAAACAAAAAATTATATTAAAAAAAGCAATATAAACTAGATTTCCTATGGGCCTAGACTCTGTGCCAGTTTCTCATAATTGCAGGAATAATTGCAAAGCCAATAAAGTAAATGTTATAAACCAAATCTATTGCCTTTTTATCTTGTGTTTTCTGAAGTTTAAATATTGTTTAGTGTCTTCAGTAAGAAGTGTGCTAAAGTAGAAAAGGAACTTAAAACAGAAAGCTGGAAAGAGTTTATACTTTCATTATAAAAATGTAGCCTCTTTCTTTTTTCTTCTTTTTTTTTTTTATTTGGCGGGAATCAATATTGAAATGAGATTCCTACCAGAAAACAGCTTTTTCAGGCACACCAAATATCCCTTGGTTCAGCAGAATATTTAATCCCCTTGGATCAGGCACTTGGATTTTCTTAGATCATGCTGAGATAACAGCATTCTGCTGTGTTCTGGCACCATAAAACCCTTGCTTATGAAAATAAAAGAAAAATACGGCCTCTCTGGGAACATACATCTCTGCACTACTTTTTTCCACAGTTTAGACATTGTAGTCTCAAAAATCAATTTTTACACTGATAGACCACATTCTCTTTATGAGTCATGGCAAAAGCTCTCCTGCCCCACTATTTTACACGGGCCAAGCATACACAGGACTCTCCAAAATGATGATGCTTTCACAGCCTTGGCTCAGGCTCCAGCACACACTGGGCAAGTGCCAAGGAGAAACTGGAGTCAAACCCCCTCCGACAGCACCATCTAGTGAAAAAAACCCAGAAAATAAACACATGCAAATTTAAACAGTTTTCACTGCATTCTGGAAAGGAACAAAAGGCCAATTCTCTCCTAATCTCCCATTACAACTGCGTTTAGGTATAGCTTTCATCAAGGCTCTTTGCCTCGTGAAGTGTGGTGACAAGTAGAGAAAGATTCAGCAGCTAATTGTGAGCTTTTTGTCTAAATCTGGAACACCACTTGGAACACATAAGCTTGCCCTTGTTTATTTTTCCAGTGCTAAGCCTGCATTTTTCTTGCTTTTATGAGAAATAGAAGCGTTTTTTATTGCTTTAGAATTATTGATAGCATAACATCTTCTGTTTCGTGCTGTGCTACTGGGAGGTAGTATTTTAAGACAAGCAGCTCCAGAATAAAATCAAAATAATATACACATATAATCTCAACGACTTTTTAAGCTTTTAATTTCATGTTATTGTAATATCTTGTACGATTATATTAGTAAAGCATGAAATTCTTTTTCATGAAAAAGGGCACATTCAGCTTCTATCTGTAACTTCAATGTGACTTCAAGGCTCCCTGCTTTCAAAAATACTACCTGCTGAAATTATGCAGCTGCTCAGATCTTTTACAGGGTCAGAGTCAAATACTTGGGCTATTTGGAAGAAATAAAACAGTATAGTTATTAATTGTGAGTGCTTTCAATGGTCTTATTTAGTTTTCTAGTCAGGAGGAGCAGATTCTGTTCTTTCTCAGTGCCTAGTTAAGCCCAAGCAAAAGCCACTTTCAGGATTCCCATACTCCTGGTAGGTTGCTGGTACACTGCTTCTCCTTTGAGCTCTCTCTCATTTAGTATTATTTTGTCAATCAAATTGCCTGCTCTGCCTTGCTCATCTATGATGACAATATTACCTACTTGAATTGTCTGGCTCCAAATAAAAAAACATTACTGTCAAATAATTAAAAATCCTTCTGTAGACACAAAAAAGAAAATAACTCCTACTGCAGAGCAGTGGAAAGAGTGCTCTCCTAAGATTTCATTTCTCCTTGCAGCACCATTTGGTTTAAAATTTTGCACTCTGTCTTTTCCTGTTTTGTGTCTTAATCCTTATATGCTGTTACACTTGGTTTTACTTACTTCTTTCCATTTTGCAGTCTCCCTTCAACCAGTCTTCTGTGACTAAATCTCCCCTTAAAACTCAGTTATATCTATTTTGGACAATGTGCAATGCTGCCTTAAAGTCAAAGAAAATTCTCTTAAGAGAATAGGAAATTTCACTGGGCAGATGCCAACAGGAGTGAGATTCTGGCATTTACATTTGTGTTTCAAGATGCCACAACTCCTTGGAAAGTCCCACTGAAACTAGATGGAGCAGAGAGCACTCTGACCCATCTAGTGCTATGGATGGATGGCTCCCATAATCCCCACAGGTTTCAAAGTTAACCACAGTTAATCCTTTAAGAAAACAACATCATACTGTGCCAATATTGAACCAACAGACAGCTGCTTATTTCCCATAAAACCCACGACAGTAAGATTTCAATTTTAGAAATTAACCACAGTTTTTCTCACTATGTAGAACAGGAATCATTCCTGTTACTGATACATCATTCACCAATTCCCTCACTACTCAGAGAGGAAGATAACACAGAATAGTAGAAATACACCACCCATACTGGATATTGCACCCACTGTGTGTAACCCCAAATGCATTGCATGCACCTTACCCTGCCTGGATTGCCCAGACACAGACAACACAGGATGAACAAACCAGAACAAGCTCCATGATTTCACAGGGTGGGGACAGGGAATGAAACCCCACTAGTTATGGTGTCACTAGAAGGTGTTTCACTGAGACAACACACATGTAAAATATTATGATATGTTGCAAAGATGAGTGAGACATTACCACAAGTTCAATTCGTCACAGACATTGGCAGAAGTTATACATAAAAAACCTACCAGTTATAGAGAAAAAAACCAAAATAAATTAAATCTGTATAAAAAGAAAAAGCCAAACCACAAAAAAAAAGTACTGAATGCAGAAATAAATGTATGGATGCTCTTAGCTGACACTAATTGTGTTATATGTAGGAGTTCAAACATCTTACATTAGTTAAAAATAATATAAAAATAATATACAGGAATGAGACCACTCCATACAGAAAGTGTGACTGACACTAAATTTAATATGCTATATTGTTATTCTTACAGCAGTCATATCAGGTATAGACCCTCAGTATATTTAATAGATAAATGGACAAAAAATATTAGAATTGATGGGGGTCATAAGCAAACTTTTTCATGCGAATAGTGGTAATACACCTAATGATATTACTGAAGCATTGCTACAATACCTGTTTTGAACAAATACTTAAATTGCTAGTTAGCAATTGAATGAAAGCAAATGAAAGCACTTCCACTTACTTTTTTCCCCTGCCTATGGCCAGGTGTCTGGTCTTCAGTAAGGCTCAAGTATTAAGCCAAGCAATAGGAGGGATCTAAGCTTAATTAGAATAACTTTATGTGCTGGACACACCACAGATGTCCTCAGTGTGGGCCACAGAGGGTACCACTTCATGTTTGGGTTACCATGACTTTTGGCATTTCTGTAGCTTTACAGACTCATTAAGGAAATGCAGAAAAGCCTCTTGTCAATTAAACCACAAGGAACATTTTGTTTGATATGGTGTTAGTTCAGGAGATCAGAATTTGCACGTTAAGAACAAACACTCATCAATCACATTAATGTCCACATACATACCATCCAAAATAACGTCCCTGTAGCAAGAGCTGCATACTGCTCAATTGTAGAAAGCACGCTGAAGATAAGGCATATCAGCACAATAAGGAAGCTGCAAATAAAAAGAAATTTAAAAGTTAAAATAATGTAATACAGTGTAATAACCTAAAGGGAAAACAGATAATTATGCCATCACAAATCATCTGTTTACACTGAAATGTCATTGATATCAGATTATCCCAAAATGCAGCTGGTAAATTTTGCACGATGCTGCTTCCTGTTGGATAGCTTATTTCTCTTCAGACACTGAGGTTTTGTGATGGACATTATCAAATGAAACCATATGGTAACACTAGCTTTAGTCTACCTCTAAAGATTTGCTGTTTCCTGGCCCCTCATGAAAAGAGCATTCCTTACTCTTTCCCGTTTTAAGGACTACTTTGGCTGAACCACCACACAACCCCCAAACAAGTTTCGAATGTTTGCCTTTTTGCTGATCCAAACACCACACCAAGAAACTGGAAAAAAAAATCACAGCTAAGTCACAGTTTAATAGGCTGTGTTGTACTGTCTTTTATAATTGATCCCTGAAAGCCCCAAATAAATAAAGCCTGGCATTTGGCATTTGTAGCACAACCTAAGTCTGATTCCACCTAATTCTAATTCCAAACCCTGCCATGGGCAGAGTCACCTATCCCTAAAACCAGGCTGATGGGAGCCCCACCCAGCCTGGCCTTGAACACTTCCAGGGATGGGGAGATCTGGGACAGCCAGGGAAACAGCCCAGCTGTCTGTAACCTCCCAGGAGCCCTCTTCCCCTGCAGCCTCTGTCTCCAAACCCTTTCCCTGAGCAGCTTCAGCAGTGCCAACCACCCCACAGCACTGCTGCTCCCCCTAAAGGAATGGAACACATCTGGGAAGAAAACCATTGAGCACCCAACTGGATGCTACCCACTACACACCAGCCACAGGCAGCTTCCAGTTCCCAAAGAACTACATGTTTCTTTTAAAGACACAACATGAGCAATCAGCAAGACTGAAAATACTCACTTGTTAAACGCAAAGTTAGTTGTTAGGGCTATTTCTCACAATTCTGTTGAGACAAGCAGCACCAATCCTTTGCACTCAACTGAAACTTGCTGCAAAATCCACAAAGTAAATCACCCATCCTGGTAGACATCTCTGAAACGGTTAACCATTTTTTAACTCAAAAAAAACCCCCACAACAAAAAAGAGCAGACATCATGAATAAAACTGAACTCAAGTATTAAACCAGGACATCAGGTTGGCAATAGCTCATCTGAAGTCATCCAGAGCCTCCACCTTTTTTCACAGAAGTGAGTCCTTCTTTGGGTGAATCTTTTAAAAAACCAAGCACTCAAGAAAGCAAAACTGGGTTGAGGTTGACATAAGTTACACCCCTCAATGATTGCTTCAAGTGTATGGAAGTCCAAAGCACACACAGGAAAATGAGGCCACAGTCACAGAATCATTACTGTTGGAAAAGACCACTCTAAGTCTGATCTTTGAGACTATGGAGTCAAGCCTTTGAGGTTGTGCTACCAAATGGTGGAGAGAAAGTTTGTAGGTAATAAGGCACAAAAATCAAATAGATAATAAAATTAATAGGATAGAGATTATCACATATCAATACAAGGACCCATATAAAAATATACTTTACCTAAGCAAAATATCAATATGTGGGTGCTTGATTCATCTCTAAAGTCCTCTCATTGTACCCTGTATCTCTACCTCTGGGCATTCTTAAGCACAAGTAAGCTGTGCAGACAAGGCAGGAAAATGCAAAGGTGGTTCAGTAATTTGAAACATGACATAAATGTTCCCTAAGTATCCAGTCCTTCTGTCTGCAATATTCTTACAATTGTATAAGAACAATACATGTGACAACATGAACATAAATTGTTCAAGTTGCACAGAGACAGCTGAGGCTCTCTGGATTCCAAGTCCAACATATATAGAATTACCAGCTCAAAGCAAACAGTGAGCTGCAAGGGATGAGCAATACCAATTCACATTTACTAAATCCCTTAATGGAAGTAGTAAAACAGTGTTAGAATGTTTAACTCGGCCAACACATGAAACCACAAGGGGGCAACAAAGAAAAGATTATCCCCTTTCTGTCCTTTTCCTAAACAAACACAAAATTCTAATAAGCATTAAAGTTGAACGCTCATGTGCCAAAGTGACAAAAATATAAACTTAGGGTCAATCGTTTGCCATATCTCTTTGCTTGGTCCTATTATAGAAATTGATGCTGAGATAAGAACTGCATGAAGAGCCAGTCACCCCACTACGTACCTACTTTTATGGGTTTTCATGCACATAGATCCATTAGTCTTACTGATTTTTTATTTTCACCCCCAGAAAAGCTCTTACAATTCACTGCTGTGCTCTTTGCAGGCTGATGCACCACCACAAATACACATGATGCCAAGCAAAACCAAGATGTTTGGTCACTGCTGCTTCATGTCTGTTCCTTTGGCATGAGAGAGGTGACACCCACAAGGTGCCAGTGCAGCACCACAGCTCACCCTGTTACACTGGCATTGTTATTTTACTTAGATCAATTGCACACAAAGAACAGAAGGTGCAACACTAAGATGCTAAATAAATACACATGGTGTCCTCCTCTAGCATAAGCCTACTGTTCACTGCCTTCCTAAACTCAGCTTTGTTTTTGTTTTGGTATTAATGGCTTCCTTCTCCACCTCCAAAGTATAAGTAAATAGAAAACAGGAAGTTTGGCACCTTCTTTTTTTTTTTTTTTTTTTGCTTTTCTTTTCTCCTTTTTGACAGTTTTCTCCTCTTTCCTCAGCCAGAAGTGGAACACAGATCCTCAGTTACTGCCTAGGCAGCAGACAAGTCCACAGGAGTTAGTTAAAAACAACAGGGGACAGACTCTGCCTCAAACTTCTATTTGCTTATGCAAAAATCATCCTGGGGCAATTTAACTGGCCAGCCTCAGAAAAGGAAACATTGCAATTTTCATAAAATAACCTTATCATGCTTACAATCACTTTACTGTGATTACTATTATGAGATTAAAAAAAACAAAACAACAAAACAAAACCAAACAAAAAAACCCCAAAACCCCCAAAAACTTGATACAGATGCTAAGCATGTAAACAGTTCATCCAACCAGTAAATATCAGACAAACTACTGGGCAACTGACTACTCCTCTCTGGTATAGTTTTTTTTAATATACACTTTTCCTCTAAAGGACAGATAGGCATTTCCTATACTCTGGCAGTCAGACAGGGCTTCATCTCTTGCATCATCTCCTGGAACCCATTGCTTGTTTACCCTCTATGCATAAGTGTGACCATCTTCAAGAAAGGAAGCAGGGCAATGAGTTCAGGCTCTCATCAGCTCTGATCTCACTCTGTGATTGTGAGGCCAAGCAAGCACAGAGATGAGGAGATAGTCTGTGAAGTTTTTCAATGTTTTCTCTCCCAGGTTACATCTGCTTGCATGTAGATAAGTCACATCTACTGCATCAGCAGATGCATTCAAAATACTCTGCTTTGTGGTTTAGTCATATCTAACAGTGCTGTGCTACTTTTCTTTTAAACTAAGAATTTTGCAAGTGGCTGACCATCTCTGCACTTCTTGATGTGAAACCACACCACCACTGCTAAAGCAGCGTGGCCATTATGAAACAGCAGATGTTTTCTTTTCACAGACTCAATTTTTGATAGACTAGTACAAGGAGACCTGTGTCCTCTCAGACAGCACTGTTTTACTCAAAGCCAGTTTCTCTGTCTTTTCAGCTCAGGTTTCCCAGGCACTGCACACCTGGTGGAGCCAGAAGTGGAGCTCTGGTGCACATGGGACAGCCCCAGGGTGCAGTACTCCAGCCTCACTTTGAGCTCACCTACATTCCCAGCTGGAGCCAGACTCAGCATGTGTGTCTGTGCTACACCACCCTCCAAAAACAAAAGCATGAACACAGAGCTACACAAGGCAGTGTCTGCATAGGTGTGCTCATATTTAATAAAGAGTAAGTTTTGTCTTGCTTCATTGCATCAGAAAATTCAGGTCATTTTTTGAGAAGCTAAAGCATTTCCACAAAAGAATCATTCAGCAGACAAGGGAACACAGCCAGCCAGCATATGTGCTGTACTTAGCTACAGATAGGAAATATATTAAGAGCTAAAGGTAGATGTAATGTTTTCTGACTATTTTAGGATATATTTTGACTTACAGACAGACCTATGGCTTTTTCCCTGACCTCGGTGTCAGCTGCAGGAACTTGACACGTTATAGGTAGCTATCAGTACTGTGCAGCCTTCAGCCCTGAGCTGCTGAGTTTTTTCTATATTTAACTATGATTTTTGACCATTAGCATGTCTTTTTTGCGGCTTAAAACAATGTGTGGAAGGATCAAAGGAACAATAAACCACTTACTGAGAGATAACAATGCTCATTTAGTGAATGTCACAGGTAGGAGAACTGATAAAAGTTTATAAAATATGTCCAGTGATATGAACAGGAACACTCAAAAAAAGGGTTCATGAGACATGCTGGAAGTACTTACTCACCAGATTAATAGTCTCATGCACAGGCAGCTGTTATCATCAAAAGCAGTACAAAATGTGGGCAGATTTCATTCCTTCTTGCAGTGTTGCTTACATACTCCCAGTGAGAGTCTTTCCATAAACCAGGAACAGGTTGCCATTAGGTTATAAACTGAGCTGAGACTTTAAATACATTTAATAGATGAGAAGGGACATGCAAAGTTCAGCTCAATTTATATCAACTTTAGCTCTAACCATCCAGGAAAACAGACAGTGTTTCCTTGTTCAATGTCATGAGCCACCTTAACTCTGGTTTTATTAACCATTTTTATTCATTACAGCTATCAGTCTTGAAGACATCCAACTACTGGTGCCCTTGCATACAGGGAATATTATTGTAACTGCCAGCTAAAAAGCAATTACCAGCATCTGTGCTTTTATTTGCTTGGCATAAGGTCAATGGCTAGTTGCAGTTCATCCTCTGTGTCTTCTGGAAAAAAAATTACTGTGACTAAAAAAAAGAAATATTCTGTAAAAAAAGAAAATGTCTTTAGTGTGCTTCTATGTGCTTAACATTCTACCTAAGCCTCCTTCTTGAATCTCTGCCTTTCTTTTCACACAACTAGATTGTCTTTCTTTGAAAGCACAGCTCTGTTCAGTCACATACATGATCAGTCATCTCTCCTGTAGCCCAGGGGTGGTTCTGTTTTGTGGGACTTTTTAATTTGTGGGGTTTTTTACAGAGTAAAAACTTTATTTTTTGCCATTTAGCTTCTAACTGTGACACATTTCTTAAGCAAACTAATTTAAAATTTAACCTCTAAGTACAGAGCTCTACAGGAACTGGAAGGATGACATTGAGAATGAACAACACTACTGTGCAGATTAAATTTGGGCAGATTATCATCATAATTTGCGAACTATAATGCTGCTGCATATATAATGTTAGTTCATTAAAACATGACAGAATCATTCTTTCATCTTTCATCCCCATGGCTTATACTTGCTGACACTTTTCAGACTGTGAACTCAAAGGTCAGTGCTATCAGAAAAAGACATTTTTTATGCAGCTTTCCAGGTTACAAATAGCATGTTTGCAATGAAGATTTAGAGAGACAACTTCAGATGAGAGACACAATGGAGACTCTCATTTTGTCATGCATTCCACGCCAGCAAAGCAACTCCTTACTTAATTTACATCAGGAAAATCCTCATGAAAAACTTCAACAGGTTTTTACTAGTACAAGTTAACATAAATCCCTGACCACCTCACACAGTACCACATAGTCATTTCCACAGTACAAACAAGAAAACATTCAGAACTAATCCATATCAAGTAATTTCTTACTGCAGTGAGGCACCAGGTTTTTGTTCTTTCACTCAATGTATTTTGACTGCTTGAGAAAAAAAAATCTAACAAAAGGTAAAAGAAGAGGAACAGGTAGAACATGTAAAATGAAGGAGAGCTGATAATAAGAGGAGACAGAAGTCTATGAACATAAACGTCATTGCTAGGAGTCTAATACAGGATGGCAATTTATTTTGTGGGATCATCAAGGTATAGTGTCAAGTACAAATACCAACCAATGCTTTTAAGGCTGAGAAAACTCAGGGTTACTTTCTAAAAAAGAAGCAGGATTTTACAAGGCAGAGAAAGTTTTCATCCTTAGTGAAATGCACATAACTAAATATCCTGTATTTGTAGTCTTATGCTAAACCCTTCAGCAAGTCTGAACTTACTATGGAACACCTGAGCACAGCTACTGACAAAGCTAAATAAGTGTTTAATCATCCAGCTGGTGGACACCAGAGGTCCTCTATCACTTACTCCAAAATAAAAAAGATTGCTTGTAAGAGAATGGTCTGGCAAAGGTACACTGTCAGAAAGAAGGAGCCTTGTTCTCAATTCCTCTTTGCCCATACCTTAAGCCAACTTTAACACTCCTAATAATGCGTTAATTTTATTAACTGCATAATCTGTTCATGCATTAGCATGGAAAAAAAGAGAAAAAACACTGTAGCAAGGAGCTAAGGGACCAACCAGCAACCTAAACAAACCATGCTTGAAGATGAAACAAGTTTAAAAAGGAATAAATACATAGAGAAGTAATTCAGTGTCGATAACAAAAAAAACCCCAAAAAACCAAAAACAAACAAAAAAAGAAAAGTAGGGGTTTAAGTCTCTGGCCATGCAGGCTCTTTGAATGGTTTTCCTCTAAGGATTTGTCATCTCTTCTTCTGTTTTGTTTTTGAGGCAGGGGAAGGAAGGAGGGGTACAGCCCCTCCCCATCTCCCAGCTCTGTGGCAGGAGGATGCCCAGCAGAAGGGGAAGCACACTCACATTCCTGCAGAGGAGCAAGGCTCCCTCCAGGAACTGGCTACAACACTTTCCTGTCCAGCACACGCTTCCTCTCCGTGGTGTCCAGCAGGTCAGTCCTGCAGACAGGTCACTGCTCTCAGCTGTCACTTACCATCAAAAACCCTTCCACACACAAAGTGAGAATGCTCTGTTTGCCTTAGCTCAGCTCTATCAGATGGAGCTTCCTGTTAATATGTATTTGTTCCAGCTCCTGAGGCAAATTAGAGTTGGTGCTTCCTGAAGGAAACAATGGCATAATTTTTAACCAGCTCCACGACTCCTTGTCAAAGAAATGCTGTCTTCTGGCTCCCTTGTAGGAAAGCAGACTTATTGCATAAGAAAGGTGACATCCAGTGCAGGGTAGTCTGATGAAAAATAGGTTAACTGTACAGCTAAACAGGCAAGGCTTCTCTCACACTTACCTGACTTTTCTAAGAGGTTGAAGTCTGTAAAAATGATTTAGATTATGGGCAATGAATCAAAAGTCATTTAGGATGCAGCACCAGAATTACTGCAGGAAAGGCCTGAGAGGTCTTGGCAAAGGGTATGATTGCAGTAGAAATGCAAACCAGACGTCAAGATGCTTCAAGAGGAAAGGTTAACTACTCACAAAAAGCAATGCTATTGCATCCTGCAATGAGGTATTGGTTCCTTTGAGAACAGGCATGGATTAACAGGAAAATGATGATGGATACTGAGTAAGAAGGGGTAAAATTAATATGCTACTTTTAAAACAAGTGCACGACCAAGAGATGTGAACCACTGCACTGCAGAAAATGTATCAGCCCTCCCCAGATAGCTCACAAGCAGCTTCCAGTGTGCCTCACCATTAACATGAAACCCCAACACTGCGACACAACAGTCATGGAAGGTGGGAGTTCACACCTGCAGCAAGAGCTTCACCCAGCACAAGAAATCAAGAGAATTTTTGCAGTTTTTGTTACATCAGGCTTAGCTAGGGGAGAACATGTCATTCTTTATCAGCCAGTTCTGGAGATGCGTTCTTTTAATGGGGGAGAAGAAAAATATTCTCCAAACTGAGTTCCACAATACAGGTAACATTTGTTTTGTAGTTAGTTTTACACAGTAGGTCTGAGCACTCACTACACCACTATCCCACTTTTCTTGTAACAGTAGATTTAAGGCAGCAGAGTTTAAATTATTTAGTATCCAAATATTAAAAGAAAATTACTAAAAGTTCTCAGACTATAAAATGCAGCTTTGGAAAAATTGCCAAGACTAGACTAATTCCTCTGCTTTGCTGTTATCAAACCTAAATAAAATAAATCTTTCTAAATAAAATACACTTTTTAAAAACAAATACTTTTAATAATTCCTTAAACACATATAATACATATTATTTCTTTAAACAAATAACAAAATTTATTTCCAATTGTTTCACTTGTTTGGGTTGGCTGAACACTATTTTCTAGCTTCATCTGACAAAGCTATTTGAGAGCTTTAAATATTACCTGTTTGTTTGGGATTTTTTTTTTTAATTTACTTTCATTCCAGTAGCAGTAAGTATCCTGCCCCAAAGAAGTAAAACAAGGCAGAAGAAAGGAAACATTGCTTCCACACCCAAGGAGAAATCACAATGCCACCATCTTGTACAGCTCATGTACTAGTGCAGAGAAGCTGGAGGCTAATTATATGGCAATACCAATCAGGGCTATGGTTCCATATATTCCATATGGTTCTTTATGTTCCATAAAGAAATACCCACATTTCCAGCTCTCTAAAATCCCCTCCATGACAGGGAAGCAATATTGGTATTTCTGACAGCATCCTTTGGTCTTCAATTGTGAATAGAGCAAAACAGTGAAAGGGACTAAAAATCAACAGATAGATAAATATACAAATGGGGAAGAAGCAATCATACCTTGAGGTACTGACCTGGACAGATACCTAATGAGATTTATTGGAAATGCCACAAAAGCGAGACCAAACCTGAGCAACTGGCCTACCTCCCCACCTGATCTCCCCCAAATGACTTTTGAAGCTCCTCTCTGCTAAATCCAGTGTGTCTGAAAGGCACTTTCATCAGTGCTGGTAAGATGAAGACCGTGAGAAAGATCTGAAGCTGGGATAAGTGCTCCTGCCAGGGTTTCCATTATGACCCTCTGCTTTAATTATTTAAAGGTATAGTTGACAGATGCCTTCACATAAATCAGTCTTGTCATTGTCTTTTGAGCTTTTCCACCCTCAGCTCTTGGCTGCACTTTTCTAGGGGTGCTGGGGGAGAAACATGGTACACTTCATCTATTATAGCTTAGAAACAAGGAAGAGAAACTACATGGCAGGTTAACATTCCTAAGGTGAAAGCAGAGGAATTCAGAAAACAGACTTATTTCCATTCCCAGGGGAGAGAAAGTATTTGCTGAGGGAAAGAGGTGATGCTTGAAAGCTATGGCAACTTGACTTCTTAGTTTGCTTTCAGCATGATGGAAAGTTCAAGTGCCCCTGGAAGAAGAGAATAAAGAGAGTCTAGAAAGCCACAGGCAGCTTTTAATTTTATGGTGAGAGAGCCTTTCTGTAAATACAAAAATCACTATAAATATATGCCATGAAATACAGGAATGCTCAATACTCCATTTCCTAAAAAAAGCCTCTACATATTGAATTTCCAAAGCGAAATCCACGCTATGCTTAAAGAGCTTTAACTGTCTGCCCTCACCACACCATAGACAGTTTTTCAGGCTGAAAATTGTCAGGATAATTATTTCTATTATTCCAGCAGTCAAGTTGGCTGTTAGTGGAAATTCTAATTGTCTCTCACAAGGCTAAAAATTTTGCTGCCCTGAACTAAAAAAGGTAACATTAAGAGAAAATGGTTTGATAAAGTTATAATCAGTTCTGAGGCCTGCATCCAAGAGGCATTTCAAGGTGGTTTAGTGTCCAAAACACTTATGTTTGAAAATGAGATTTCAAATTTGAACTTCTCTTACAAAGAACTTCTTTGCTTGTTGAGTGTTAAGATGAAGTAGAGGAAGTAATAAAAGATGTTAGATGCTTCATGCAACAAACCTTTCAGGAAGGGCTCCTAATCAGGAATACAGTTGTGCTATGTAACATTTTTTTAAAAAATGTAAACAACTATTAACTGGACAATCAACTATGCTGTGGGTGACATTTCTGAAAACAGTGATAGAAGCCAGAAAGAGGCAAAACAATTATTTTGCACATTGACTTGACTAGTAAATGAAATCCCAGTTAATTGTTAACATTGCAAGGCCCAACATTATATGTAAAAGCTTGAATATTAAATAGTTTCAATTACATGAACGAAAGCATGCAGTACATCTACTGCATTAAGATATCAAAAATATTAAATTACACAAATTTAGGACTCAAAAGAATTCCAGAATCCTACCTACTTTATGAACAGTAGAAAAATTTAGGGCATTAAACCATAATACCTATATTTTCTGCATATCCCTTTCTAAAGTGTCAGTATTTTACATGTGGTGCTGTACAATGAATAATAATAAACATAGATTTGTAATACATAAAGCTAACTATTAGGGAGAAGGACTTGATGAGAAGCAGCCCTGGAAGTGTTCTCTTCTGAAAGTCATCATTTCATGGCTAAATCCCTGGGAAATATCAAACAATGACTTTCTGTCAAAGTTCAGTGCCCTTGAGATGAAGCTGCCATTCCAAGTGTGTGTTCAGAATGTGTTTAAAATGTATTGATATGAGCTGCCAAAGTATTAACAGCATCCATTCAAGTGACATATGACCTCATGGCAAAATTATGCACCAGGATACTACTCTTGGCCCCCAAACACCTTTTTTTTTTTTTTTTAAGGGAGTATTAACAACATTCCAGCAGCATCCAAAACCCTGAGAAAACCATAGGGTGAAATCCAGCCAGCTCTGTGACACTGCACTCATGTATGTCATCCCATGCACACAACAGGTTGCCAACCATGATGCTCAATAAGAAACTCTCTGGTACTCATTTATTCTTTTGTACCTACCAATTCTGGCACTGACTTCTCAGACATGGCAATTTATTCTTTAGAATCCTGTAGATTCTGGTAGCACTGTACAGAGAGCAAAAACACAGAACTGAAAGATCCAGAGAGGAACACTATCAAGAACACTGAACTTTCTGCTTTGCTTTTTAAAAAGCAAGGATTTCTGTGGTTATAAAAAAAGCTATTAATAGGAGCCTAAAATTTTGAAGTCCCTTCTGAAACTGCATCATAATTAAACCATTGCATTTCCCACGCATCAAATCATCCATAAAATCCTTCAATGTAAGGAAAAGATTTGCAGGTGTGTTCCTCATCCAGGAACACAGTCATTATTCTTTTGAATAAATTTTAACTTAAAGCATTGATCCCTTTTGAACACGTAGTTCAAGTTACAGATACTAATTGTTTCTGACCAATCAATCCCTACTGAATTCATCAACTACAAAGTTAGTGAAGTGGAAGATTCAGGATCCTTATTCTATGCCAACTGACAAATTTCACAATAACTAAAAGCGGGCAAAAATTGTGATATGGAGGACGTACCAGTCACCTTGCAAGTCACAAAACAAATGAAAGAAAATGAAAAAAGATAAAAACCGTTCACCTCCCTTTTGAAACTGCAGCTTTAAAGAAATACTTATTTCCAAATTATTATAGAAACAGGCTTGCACAGATTAAAACACAACTTCATTTTTGTTTTGTTTTCAGAACAGGCTAAGTCCTGCGGAGTTCAGAATTTCAGGTCTGACAATTAAGACCTTATATTTAAAAAAAAAAGTTGATTTCCTTGTATTCCTCAGGACTAATTGGAGACAGAGGGGGGTCAGAGGGGTCACTCTGTTTATCGGTGTTCAAACCTGACCTGCAATGATGAATATTGTTTTTAAAGCACTTCAAAAGCTGCAGAAGAATGAGAACACCAAAGGCATCAGTGCAGCACAAGGCTAAAGGACACAGTTTGATTACAGCCCTTACTGAAATGGCACCTGTGCCTTGGGAGAACACTTTTCTCTGCAGTTTCACCTTCGTCAGTACAAACAAAAGCATTGTTCTACTTGGAAAGTCTTTGGCAGCAGAATGGGGAAAATAACAAAGTATCTGTAATGTGCATAGCACATAACATTTGTTCCATAATCTGATGGAGCAAATTAATTTCTTGACCAGCTGACAGGATACGCTTAATTAAAAGGGGAAAAAAAAAAGTGTGGAAGGGAGCTTTCTTAATCTCTGTGCTCCTTTTTTCCTCCTCCAAGGAATTGCTGGGCAGACTCCTGCTCCTCACAGTCTGAGTGTGACTTTGACCTGAAGCGACCCCGAATGTCAGAAACCCAGAACCAGTGAAATCCTCTGCTTTTATGTTTCTTAGATATTGTTTATATTTTTTAAATGTTTCTTAGATAAATACAGTAGATGTTGACATACATTTTGACTACCTGCCACTCCAAGGGCCACAACCACCAAAAAAAAGTAAGGAAAAAAGTAAATACCAAGGTGTCTTTCTCATAAAACCATCACTTTTCAAAGTGATGTAGTTAGCACTACTGGTCTCAAAATTTTAAAAATGGGTCTAAGGACAACTAATTTAAAAACATAATGTTTTCCAGATTTCCTTTTATATACTGTTTCCTCACTGCTCAACAAATACCAAATAAAGTCCTGCTACTCTGAGATACCCTAATCAATTCTTATTTGGGAAGAAGGATGCAATTTTACATCATCCATCTCTGACACAGGCTTCTGGGAGAACAGTATTTGTAATAAAATAGTTATTATTTTTAGTATGACTCTGGCTCCCGACCTTCATTTGAGCTTTGAAAAATCTGGTATTGCAGATCCATAAAAAGTGGGGCACACCAGCAAAAACAATACTTGTGTTTGAGCACTGAACTCCCTCATAATACAGACCTAATAAAAAAATCAAAACCAAAAGAAACCAAACAAAAAAAAGCCCCACAATTATTCTGAACAGTGAGAAGCTTCTTTATCTGAAACAACAACCCCTGAACTTTTAGAAGTGATCTATGGAGCTTTTGTTCTCTGCTGAAGTTGGCAGAGATGTTTCTCATTCACCTCAGCCACTTCAGCATAAGTTAAAATAATATTATCACACCCACAGGTAGACAGTTCCAGAAAGGCTCTTTTCAACTAATTAAAATCCCCTGGTTTTTTCTGAGGGTTTTTTTTTCTGAGGCTGACTCCTTTACCTAAAAGTAAATTGTCAGATAAATTGCTGCTGCTCCCTACCATGGTTAAGCCACAGGAGCCCAGGAACAATCTGGGGATGGAAACTGCCTCGAGTCAAGCATTCCCAAGGGTCAGGGGAGAAAGAAGATTCACTGGAGAAACAAATGATGTCTGTCTGGAGAAACACAGGTAAGGGAGCATTGAGGCTCCTGAGGGAAGTCCAGCAGGTGGCCCCAAAGCAACAGCAAGCTCCTGTGCCATTTCCAGAGGCTTTTTGTACACCAGCAAAGGCAACCACAACCCCAACTCCAGCTAGGTCTGCTGCTACTGATGCCCTTAACAACGCAAAGCTGTTTTATTAGAGTGAGTAAAAGCTTTGTTAGTTAGTTAAGAACATAAACCAACACACAAAATTAAATCTGGTCAAAAGTTGTCATCGCTTAAATGGACATTTGTTTTTTAAAGTTAATTTTTTCCAAGGACAGTATTTCTATTTTTTATGGTACAGAGCCGCACAACTTTTCAAAAGCTTCTTCCATTGTGATTTAAAAAAAACTTCAAATCATCGTAGAAAGTATTTTAGGCAGACATTTCCAGTGTATTTTAGGAAGACATTTCCCATTAATAGAAGGTCAGAATGAGGGTAGAGCACATATTTCATTGCATGTCATTACTCACACACTTCCAAAGTTAGTTGTGTCAAAGCCCTTTTAAGAAACTTAGGTATGGTTTCCAATACAAGAACATTAAAAAAGCACATGCTCAAAAAGCAATGCATTCTGGTTAAAAATTACTGCATTCTGAAATGGCACTTCCAGGCCTCACATGCAAGTGTCTGCCTTAAATCAATCCCTTCAGAAAATGTATCTCTAATCACAGCTGAAAAACCCAACTGGCCTTCTTCCATGTGCAGGAAGGAATGCTTGGACCCAAGGAGGTGTGCTGATTGATGAACCTGCTGTTCTTAATAAAGAGATAAAAAGAAATAAGACCCTAACTTAATTTTTTGTTTTTTCAAGTGAGAAAGTGGGATAAAGAGGATCAGATCAGATCACAGAAGCCTAGCACGGTTTGAGTTGGAAGGGACCTTAGACATCAGCCAGTTCCAAACCCCTGCCACAGGCAGGGACACCTTCCACTATCCCAGGCTGCTCAGAGCCCCATCCAACCTGGCCCTGAACACTGACAGGGATGGGCCATCCATAACTTCTCTAGGAATAAGCTTTAAAGGAATTCAGTAGTATCTAGTTCTCTTAATCTGCTTTTTCCTTAAATTCCACCACCAGCTATGACCTTGTCATGCATGAAGGCTGAAACTTCAAAAATACATTATGAATCAAGAAAATAAAGTTCTGTGTGACTTCTACCCCAGTATTCTTTCTGATCTCACACAGTTCCCTTGCTCTTCCAGACTGACCTTTACTGAAAGCATACTGCATGCATTGCAAGTCTGCAGCACAGAGCAGTGCTTTGGTCAGGTTAACATTGAAAAAGAAAAAAGAAGTGGATATCACCTACTTCTACTTCCTAAGTGCATGCAAATTTCCACTGCAGTGAATTATGGAGCAATTATTATCTTCATTTGCCAGCAAAGAAAACTGAACAGTGGGGAGATTGAGTGACTTGTGCAAGGTCATGTAGCACAGGTGATGCAGAGTTGAAGAGAGATCCCAAAGGATCTGACTTCCAAGAGTGAGTTTCACACAGCTGAGCCAGCTCTTTGCACTGAGGAAGCCAGCAGGCAAGCGGAGAGCAGCTTCATCTGAGTCACACTGGGCAAAGACAGAAGTCAGCACCCCTGAGCCATTCCCCAGTTCCACAAAGCCACCACCAAGCCTCAGCACAGGCACTTGGGGAGAAAGTATTTGCTTATTTCACTCAAAGGAGTGAAAACAGAAAGCAGAAGTTGGTAAGAGTCCCTTAAATTGGCCTTATGACATTGAGAAAATTACACAGAGTGGGTAAGCAGAAGGCCTTAAAAGCTGAAGGCATCTAGCTTATACCTGAGATCAAATGAAAGGGGGAGAACACTGGTAATGATAACAGAATAGAAAAAGGGCAAAATCATCCTGTTAAAAAAAAATACAAGGAAAAAACTGCTTTACAGCAGCAGCATGCATGTTTACAAGCAGAGTAAGGTTGCATTCATCAAAGATAGAACAAAGTAGTAATTCACATACAAGATGGTAATAACTTATCTAACTTATCATGTGCCAAGAGGGATCCAGACCCCTCCATCACTCCTTGCATCTTATACTGGAAAAATAAGAATTTGTGTTGAAGATAAAACCCCATGTAACAATCTAGAGCATTAGGGAAGATCAATGTTTCCTGTCAGAGACAAGTGTGTAGCACTACAGCCAGGTGATTTTTTTCTTTTTAAATATGTTGAGATTTAGCTAAGAAAGGGTTGAAACACAATCCTTTGAATAAGCTGTTTCTAATTCCATTAACTCCCCAAGCACCAAGGTATGCACACAATTTTGAACACAAGCCCATTGCTTGATTCAGGATTTTGTGTAAGCAGAGATTTCTACTTACACATGGATGAGGACTCACAAACACAGATTCACAGGTATTACTGCACACCATACAAAGAGAGCGACTTGCAATCCTTTCAGTGTAAGATAATACAGCATTCTAAATTGTTACCACATGTAGCACCAATACAGAACAATTAGCCACTGCCTTCTCATCACTCAGAACGAAGATTAAAGCTAATTTGTTACATGTTTAAGGATGGAAGAAGAGTAGGATTAAAAACTTTATCCATGCAATTTGTTCCATCAAAGATTAAGCTCTATAGGAAATTACTGTATACCTCTAGATTTATGTTAAAACTTATGGATCAGCATCCAAGTCAAAATTTATCTTTTCCCAGCTACACACCTCTGGTCTTAGAAGATGAAAGACATCTTGCTTTGTGGAACTGCACAGAGCCTAAATGGGAAACCCCAGCACAGTTATATGCAGGGCACACACTTCCTTTAGAAGTTGAGGGATTATTTCATTCTCTGAAATCACATAACACTCTTCAAGTTTTACCTCTTGTGGTCCATTGTCCACATCATGACATCACCCTCAACACCCTGGATACCTTGGCAACCGGATAGGGTCAGGCCAGGTTACAGTTTGGACAGGAGACACCAGGTGCCATGGGCTCCCAAAGCTTGGCTAGAGCTGGGACTTGGATGCAATGCCAAGGGCATCCAGAAGAGCTTCTGCTGCTACATCAGCAGAAAAGGGAAACACAGGCTTATTGCTCTATGGAGTGGGGGATTTAATGGCATAGAGACAGAAAAGCCAACACACTCAGTGCCCTCTTTGCCTCACTCTACCAGCAAATTCTCCCCAACTTCTGTGCTTGGATGCAAGGTTCGAGGAACAGATACACTACCAGGAAGAAAATCAGACTGAGTTAGGGATGACTTGAGAGAACCCATCCTATACCAGGACATGGGACCAGACACGTTGTGTCTGAGGGTCCTGAGAGACAGGGTCTATGTGACTGTGATTTGACACTCAAGTGAAGAGTCCCCTTGACAGCTGAAAAAGATAAGTCACACCCATCTTCAAGCAGCCAAAACAAAAAGGATAGAGCAGAGATATTTCTCTATGCTGCAGCTGTAAAAGTCACAGCCCACATCCCTATTTCAGTGCCCTGGTGCAGCTAGGAATGCCACAGACTGCACTCTTTCAACTTCACTGGAAGTTCACCTGCAAATGCTGCATCCACCAAGCCACAGACACAAGGGCAAGAAGCCAACAATGGAGCAATCAGGAAAAAGGAAATCCTTTGCATCACAAAATTCATCTGTCTGAAACCATCTGGAAATTGACTCTTCAGGATATAAAGTTCACAGCATGCTTTCTAAAGAAATGCAAGCAAAAAGGATTCACAAGTTTCCTGGGCTTTGACCCAGAATAGACTTGAACATCCTTGTCTGGTTCTATATATTCAGAGGAAGATTTAAGTGAGAGGTAAAATTTTTCCATGCTAAGACAGACAGCCCCTTCCTCATCCTTCTACAACTAGTCCTGCTTAATTTCTCATTTCTTAAAGAATGAAATCCTGTTGCTTCGTATCTCTGGGGTGACATGGTACAGAACAGAACTACGTGAATCCAAAAATCAGGGAGAAAGATACAACAGCTATTCCCTTAAAAATTACACAATTGGAGGAATCCTGTGAATGATTTATCAGTCACCAAGCAATCTGCAAGACTGTCTGCCTGAAAGACCCCTGTTGGTATTTTGCAGTGTCTAGTGGTTTTGTTATCATGTAAGATGTGGAGGATTCAGGGTGCAAGATTGATGACGCCAATCAAATCCCACAGAATCCCAAGTCTTTTCCCACAGATTTTGGGAACTGGTAAAGAAAATTTACTTCCACCAGGAGAGAAATCACTGCATGAATCAGTACCTTAGATTTAGTATGAGAATAAAGTCACTGTTTCATTTACTTTTGTCCACAATCCCAACACATAGTGTGGAAGTGATAGTCACTCCCTTGTTCTATGTGAAAGTCTTTGTCAGTCCTCATAGGGAACAGAAAAGAAAAAAATATGCTTTAAGTGGCTTGATATTTTTGTTAAAGACATTATCTGTGGTGGCAACCCATCACAGCAGTTGCTACACTGAAGGGATGGGGGGGAAGTCAAAAAAGAAAAAATGCACTTAAAAATGAGACCACACTTCAGACTAAGGAAAACAGAGTGAAAATAATGTGCTTTAACCAGCAGGCCTCACAAAGAGCCTGAGATAAAACAGGACAGATTTGTCAAGTAACTTGCAGGTGTTAAGAAAAAATTGCATCAAGAATTTCCTAACTACTAGTTATTCTTCCAGGGAATAACTGGTTACTGTCAGGTCACAAACGTTCCAACACACACTCCTTTGGCAGCAGATGCTACCTAAAGGTCTTAAAGAGTAGTTTGGTTTCCAGGCTTCCAGGGACTGCCTCTGTCATGTTTTGAAATATTCCACTTCACACTGTGATCAAATCCTACCCAAGAGACTTGCAGCTTTTCCCAAAATCTGTGGAATTCAAATTGTCTCTGCCATAACTTTAGGGGGAAAAATTTGTTGATAATGTTTTCTTTTCTCCCTCACCCATTGTCTAGTCTTCTAAACTCACTTATTTCCTTTTTTCTCCTGCAAAACGAACGTGCAAACATGGGAAAACATCCAATTTGAAATATTTTTCCTGGTCAATTAAAAAAATAAATAATAAAGCAGAAATTTTAAAGGAGAGAATATCCAGCAGAAGAGAAGAGTGGGCTCAGGTACACACAGATCCACCCTGGTCACAGGCTGATAGCAAAGACAGCTATCCCCACCCGCTAATATTCACACTCTGGGCTTCTTCCTCGCTGGGTTTAAATTCCCAACACAGGAGCTCCTGACGCAAACAGCCTTTGTTCCTCCGTCACAACATCTGCAGCATTCCCTTATAGCTGGAAATAAGTGAGGTGCAGCTCATAACACTGCTTCCCCCAGCTCCCTACACCGCTTTCAGACTTGTGTTTTATTTGAATGGCTTTCTACCAGCGCCTCCCAAATGAAGCAAGGAAGCAGGTCCAGCACATTCAAGGTCACTGTTTGCATGTCTGATTACACTGATGGGTTTCACTGTTGTGCTTTTCCACCTTGACAGGGCAGGAAGCTTGAGGTCTTCTGGGTAATCAAAGGCACATGTGGAAACAATCAAATACACCCATAAAATGACAAGTGCCAAGCTTATTAATGCAGACTGCCTTGCCAGAAATGGCAGCTAGCTCCAAGTGCCCTTAGACACCTTTTGCCTCTTTTTTGTTTGTTTCTTTTTGGTAGTTCTGCTCTGCTTTTTAAGTTGCTCCAGGGGTGCAAACAATGATCCTAGAAGCCACCACAGCAAAAAAAGACACCTGAAATTATGTTGTAACTGCTATCTGTATTCTTCACTCATTCCTGGAATATTGTGTTTAACACAACAGGTGAATAATGAAGGCTACTCTTTGCTGTCATTTCTGCCTAACACTTGCTAAAAAAAAGGTGTTACCAACAGGTTATTCTGAACAGCAGGTGTGCCAAAACCAAGCAGAGAAAAGCAGAGCATCCTTGAAGGACGGTTCACCCATTTCTCACACAGCTGCTTGCCCAAAACACCATCTCATTGTTGCTGTCATTTGAAAAAAGAGACTAATTAATTAGGATAAATTCTTATGATAAAGATATGCTTTCCTTTGAGGACCTCAGGGGCCTAAGAAAAGAAAGAACTGCAAAAAAGGAGATACAGGATTGCAAGGCAAGACCATGCTGTTTGCTAGGTATTGCTGGGATTTCCATGTGTCATCAGGTCCTCTTCTAGGCATCACAGAGCAAGATACATAAAAAAGGACTTGAACACTAAGGTACCCTTGGGAAAAAAAAAAGCCATTTAACATCCCACTGTCTCAAGAAGAATTTACTATCTGAGACTCCCCTCAAAATGTTCCAAATCCATTTAAAAAAAAAACCCTAGAAAAAGTCTTTCTATAGTTTTTTTTTCCTTTCTTGAGGATTGGGTTTTGTTGGTCTTTTTTTTTGTTCGTGATCTGAAAGATACAAGGGTTGAACATAAATGCATACCCAAAGCTCTCCAAAGAGAGGAACATAAATACATAAAAGCTACCTAAGGATGATTTCAATTCCCAATGGTTTAAACTGAACAGATTGTTCTAGAAGGTCTCATCACAAGACAAAGGCTGCTAGAATTTCTACTTGTTTTTCTTTTTCTCTCCCAATGTACTCTCCCCTAAAAGATAAACGGATGCTGAAGATAAATTCTAAAAAGTAGGAAAAATATGGTTTCATTTTTCTGGTTATGGTTTTATGTTATCCTAGAATTATTTTTTTAATGTAATATTTTGAGTCCATTTTCACCAACAGCAAGACTGTCTTTACAAGAGTCACAATAGGGTGTTTTGGTTCTAAATACCTGAAGAATACCAAACCATAGTCATTCAGCCTAGGGTTATTTTAATATAATTTTTTTTTCCTCCCTTCAACTCCATCACCTCAGTTATTGTACACTGAAACTAGATTTAAAACATAATCATTTCCCATCATCCCAAACAAATAGGAAGAATAAATTATACCTGAAGATTATGCAATGACAGGCAACCTTCAAGGTTTTAAACTGTCAAGATTTAAGACAGCAACATTAATGATTTCAGTCTCAGTGCACCTTGGCACGAAAAATCACTGTGGGGCAAAATCAGGACCTTCTAAATATTCAGTATGTGCACTAGAGAAGCCATTAATATGTGAAATATTTAGTTACTTGCCTGTATTAGGTGTAATTCTGAGCAGTGAATACTAAGGTAAGGATTTTAGAGGTTTGTCTTGTTTCATGCTTCTCTTATCTCCTAAGTATTTTGGTTTTAAGTTGTTCAGAATGGGATTTTTTTTCCCAGACTCCTAAATGCACAGGTATCTTTAATTGCCAGCAGAACTGCATATTGTCTAAGCAGCAATGAAAATGCCACCCACAGTTCATAAAAATCAATTAGAAATTATTTCCAGTACACACAATGTATTATTTATACTCTAGATACAAAGGTACAACTACCACTTTAAGTTCATTTGGTATCAGCACCTGAAGCTTTGCTGACCAAAATGCACATCAAAAAGCAAACCCGTGGCCAATCTTTGCATCAGGCACCACAGAGGATCTGATCTTGGCCTCAGCTGACGCATTCTCAAAAATTGGACAATATCCCTGATTTAATAGTACTTCATATACATGCTGAGTTCCAAATCAATTTTTAGTTTGACCCAGAAGGAAATACATTGCTTTCCTCTGTTCTGGGCACTTTTTTTCAAACAAAGCAAGGAACAGGTTCACACAGGGGCTCAAACACTGTTTATGGACAGGAGGAGCTAAGGTGCAGTGATGCAGACAGCCAACTTAAGCTTAGGATGCTTTGTGTGATGGGAGGTGATGATCAATCTAATTAAGAGTTTCACTGCAATTTCGTGCCTATGCAAATCTATCTGCCAGGCAGCACAGAGGTTTCCAGCACTGAATTCAAGTTCAGTGAATTTTTCAGTAAGAAAAGCCTCTGCCAGGCAGTACAAAGTTAGCTCCGTGCCATTCTGAGCACACAGGACATACAGTGCCCAGTTACCAGCAAATTAATAAACAGTCACTTTAATACAGGGGCAGGGATGTTTTAAAAGTATGTGAGAGAATGTAAAGGTAAAAATTTGTGATGGTTTCTGTGCTTCTTTAAGGTCATCCTTGGCAGAATATTTTTCTTGGAGGAGTTAGTTTGATTTTTGGGGCCTCTTATTCACTGAAACTTCAGACTTACCAGAGAGATGGTTCCTTCCAGCTGCCTGAAAACCACATAGTAATAGATTCATAAAAGCCTTCTTCACATACCTGAAACCACAGCTTTTAAACGGCTCAGGAGCCAGAGGATTATAAAACAATGCAGACAGCAGTCTTTAGGTGTGGTAGCCCATTCAGCGAACCTTGAGGAGGCTTTCCAAGCTTTTATATCCCTGCCTTAACCTCTAATCACACACTGGAGACTTTCTGAGCTGTGGAAACACAGGGATGGTGAAGGAAGAACAATAAACAAGTGCTTCCCAGTGTGTTACTGCAGTTATCTGGCCAACAATGTTTTGAGAGTTTGGAGTGTTCTTCATTAATAACCTACCTGTTGGGGTAATTTCACCACCACACTGATAACTTATCTGTTCAGTTTCACTGTTTTAGCTGGTACTACACAAACCTCTGGCCCTTTTTCACTCTTTCTCCTCAGCTTTCTATCTCCTCCAGTTTTTTCTCACAATCAGAGCAAACATGCACTTGGCAGGCCCTTGACTCACAGGTCAAGATGAAGAAAAACAAATGAGAGTGCATCTCATCAGAGAAAGTATGCTTGAGTACTCTGAATGAACACTTATACAGCAAATTTTTTATTACTCTTCTTTTAAATACTCAACATTTCAAATAATATATTACACTGAAATCAGCAAGACTTCCATCTACAAAGAAGAATTAAAACCTAAACACAAATTAACACAAAAAAAAAAAAAATCTCTGAAAGCAAAACATATTGTCCTGCACAACCCCCTGGAAGAGCTGAGGAACTAAGTCTCTCAGAAGCCCCATGCTGGTGGCTAGACTACAGGGCTCCACATTGCTCAGGACACAGGCTGCAGCTCTCTGGGTTGGCTCCAACAAGGCTCCTTTCATGACCATCCACCACTGGTGTCATTTAGCTGCCTATGACACCTTTCACTCCATGCACTGCACTCTATTTCAAAAGGATGTGTCCCAGCCTTAAAGACTGTCCTGCTTGAGGCTAGCAAAAAAAGAGCAATGACTGTGGAGGCTGTCTCATGTTACACTTCAGCAGAAGACTCCAGCATAATCCCTATTATTTATTGTTTGTACTGCCCTAGTACCTAGCAACCTCCACCATAGAGCAGTGTGGGGTTTTTCTGGTTAAGCACTGCACACACACAAAAAAAGGCAACTTGACAGTAAAATTGTTTAAAAGATCAGCTGTGCTCAAAGCAGACTACAGAATATCTAATATCATTGCGGGTCTGAAGGAGCTGGTGCCTTTCAATAGCTGCCAGCGTTCACCAAATTACTCAAAACAGGCATTCACAGCTGTGTGCACTGTGCCTTCTGCAGAGTTCCATTTCTTACAACTCCCAACAAGCCCCCTTGCTAACAAGGCTGAGTGTGCAGATGCACTTGGATTACACACTGGGTTAAGGAGAGATTTTCCAATCTAGAAACTGGGCACACATTAAGCATTAGAGTTTGCTCTTCAGAATTTACTTCCTCACCAGAGCTTACAAGCAATTCAAAAGGCATTTGGTTGTCAAGCTGCTCACAATACAGAATTGCTACACTGGTTATTTTATGGTAATTGCATAGCAGAGATCTGGTTCCTTTATTAAAAAGCCACTCCCGTTACATGAGTTACAGGAACTGCTTGCTGCAGATCAAACTGCAAATCCATTCCCTGTCTGGAATTGTGAATGCTTAGAAAGAATTTTTTTTTTCATTGAAAGGTAAACATCTCCTATTTCATGAGAAAAACAAAAGCTAACAAATATGAGGAAACAACAAGATAAAAAGTGAAAAAATCCACACCTCCCATCCATCTAAGCAAAAAGCAGCAGCACAGTAACACTGCCAGGATACTCTGAATTCAAAGAGTTGAACTGGTGACCTCTTGAAAATTACTGATCCCAGCTCCTGCTTCTGTTTCATCACACACAAGTAGTCAGCCAGTAACAGCCTGCTAGAATAATGCATAGTCAAGAGTGTTCCTCTCCATAAATTAACCATAGACACATCAATAGTGCAGCATTTCATAAGCCATAGCAGTTTCAGTGATGAAATTCCTCAAGCAGGACAGAAAACAAAAAACCAAAAAACCTACAAAAACAAAAAAGCAAACAAACAAAAAACCAACAAAAAAAACCAAAACTTAAAAAAAAAAAAAAAAAACCCACAAATCCTGGCAACTGGCAAGAAGGAAAAGCAATTTCCTTCCACTTCAAGTGTGGACAGACTTTAACACAGAAAGTAAACAACTGCTCTAGCTTCTCATTGCTGCTTTTCCTAATCTAATACACAACTGCTCTCCCAAGAGTCCAGAGAAGTTCAGAAACATACACACACAACAAAACAACAAAACTATGCTGAAGGAAAGAGGAGAATTTCAAATGAAGACAGATATATATACAGCTGTAACAAAAATTAAGACATTGTTATTTCTTTGCTACTTCACCAACCAGAAGTGTAGGAGTTTGTAGGAGAGACAATGGTATCTACTCTCTGCCTACACTTGGGGGGGCACCAAAATAAGGATGTCGTTATTATCAGTCACCAGGACTGTGCTACATATTACTTTTGTTCCCCTTCCCCAATTTCTTTGGGAATAGACAGCTGACAACAAATTACCCATCAAAATAAAGGGCTTCAACAAAAGGGTGAAGCATTAAATGCAACAAAAGCCACAGGCACATTCATAGAACTGGCTATTTCTGGTCAAGTCTCATTTAAAGACTTTCAAAGCTGGTACAGAGAGCAAGTGAAATCAGGTCTCAGCCCAAATCAGCTAGGGACATTCCAACATATCTTCTCTCAGCCACATGTAAAATCCACAGCAGAGACAGATGGGATATATCTGCTACCTAAGGAGTAGACCTGAGGTCAGAGAAGCAGTTTCCCTTGCAGCTATTCCTGATCAACTGACTGCTGTCAATCTGTTCCCTGTCAACTGCCATAAAATACACATTTTTTCATATCAGCTTCTTGTTTGAAAGTTGTGGTTTCAGAGTAATTTTCAAGGAGTTTTCTTACTGCTCTTCCATTTGAAAGTGGTTCAGATACACTTTTAATTGCATTTTAAATGCTTGCTTGGCATTTCCAAAACCTGCACATCTACCAGCTTCTACTGATCCAGGTGTAGGTCCTCGGTCCTCATGAAATCTGACAACTGCTCAAACCCAGCAAGCTGACTTCAAAACCGAAATCTCACAGACAAAGCCTTACACAAATATCGATGCAACTGTTCAAAGTGATTTTGTGTCTGGCCCGGTTCCCTAAAGGTGGCAAGAATTTTGCCTAATAGTGTGTAGCAGGAATACAGGGCCATTCTGTAAACATTAACCCTGAAGTTTTTCAGTATAAATGTATAAGCGTGACTGCAACATTTTAAAAGGCAGTCTAAAAGGATTAGGTAATACAGAACTTAGTTTCAACAGTGATGAAAAACAATTACAATATAACAGCATCTCGACTTTTAAACCTCAATTTTCTAAAATGTAACAGCTTTACATTGCCCTTTTGCACCTCCAGTCAATCTGTTCTCAACATTCCATTTTGCATTTCTTTACCTGCTGGCTTTTATTGTTCAACCTGAGTTCTTCCTGAAAACAAAAGGACTTCTGCTGCATTTAATTTTGCATTCAGCAGAACTCCACTGGTCATAACCATCTCTGCAGCACGGTGTCAGAGCTGCTTACACCAAATGACGTTAAACAAAGGGCAGCCCTCCACTGCCCAGCAATTAAAATTGATAAGAAGCCTGTGTTCTCCAGGACTCCTTTTCAAGTCTAACAGAAAGCTCTGGAATTGCCAGCCACTGCAGGTTTTCATGGCTTTGCTTTTTATGAATGCACAGCCTAGCTGGCGATAAGCGCTTTTGTGCGCTTGGCTGGTGTTTGCCCATGATCACGGCTGTTGATGGGGTTTTATTGGCGTGAAAGATGCCAACAACACCCCAAGGACAGACTGGGACATTCCAGCACTTGTCAGAGAGGTGCCAATTTGCCCCTAAATCAAACATGCCACAGCAATGCTGATAACAGCTTTAGACACGGGTGCCAGAGGAGAGGGCAGTCAGATTGTGTTATTTACCACATCTAGAACAAACAGCCTCCAACTTCCACTGAACTTGTGACTCAGGGGGTAAGAAGGCTAAAAACCTTATTTATGATAGAGCTGTCAGCCAGTCCCTGATGCCACTGCACTCACACATACCCCAGGGTGCTGAAAGCAAAGCGCTCTGAGGCACCACAGCAGTGCCAGGGGGAAACTCAGAAGCAAAGACTGGTTACCCACATTATTGTCACTTCATCCTATAGAGGCCACAAACATTCCCAGGGCACTGGAAAATGCAAGGACACACAAGGCACGAGGATCCCTGCTCTAGAAGATCGTGCTGCAGCATTCAGCAGTGTCTCTACCCAGTTAGGTGAACCACAGCCTCTGGCAGGATTTAGTCCCAATTGTTAGGACAGCAGCAGATATGCATCCTTAAGAACTAGCTGGATTAGTATCTAATGTCGTAGAGATATGAAGTACAGAGAAGGTCACAGTCAGTAAATCTCACTGTTTCATTCAGGTCCATGGGATTTCATGGAGTTCATCTGGCCCACTCCTCTCTATAAAGTGATACAAGGCAACCAGAAACACTGATCTGGAGGAGTTGTGAGGAAGGAATAAATTTACAGGTGGTCCTACTTCCTTACTCTCTAGGCTACTTCCCTCCATTTCATTCCATGAATTCAAACTTATTACTATAAAGCAGTCACTTTACACTTTGAGAAAGAAGCACACATTGCCTGGTTTTCCCATTACTATTTATCTTCCTTGCATTGCAATAGCAGTGTTGTTCCTACAACCATCCTGTAAAAACCATTTCATTCCTCCCTACATTTATCATAAGATGTGGAAAAGCGAAGAAATCACTTTCATTACCACGCCATATCCTAACTATATAGGAAAACCACTTAATCAAAGCAGAATTCAATTTCTAAATACCTTTTAAAAGACATGCTGCACAATACCAGTTTTATTTTACCAAGGCAGGTGCTAATCTCAGTGGTGAAGCCAAATTTTATGCTGGTTAATCAATTGCTATTGGACGCTTCACTCCAATTGAGTTAATTTTTGCCTTCAGTTCCTGTCCAAAACTTGCACAAGTCTCCCATGGCTGTGGTATTTCACAGCCACTAAAATTCAACAGAACACAAAGTCTCTTCTACACACCAAAATGCCTGAGACACAGGGAGGGTGGGGAGGCAGTAAAAAGAGGCACCATATGAAAAAAGTCAGTGCCAATGAAGTCTGCTTCAAACTAACAGATGTGGTGTTTGAGGGGGTGGAGGGAGGTTGTAATTCCAATGAAAACACAGCACTTCACCTTAGCAATCAGACAGAAGCATCATCAGAATCCATTTGTTACAGGGAGGAGGAGGAAACTAAAGATACACATGGCTGTGGGTTTTGACCACAGTTGACAGTGACTGCTAGCACACATTGTATAAACAGACTGATTTCCTCAAAGCACTTAGGAGCAGTTTCATTACTTACCAAGTCATTTCCACCAGAAGTCCTCAATAAAAGAATCCCATGGCATTTTGCATATTTTATTTCAATAACAAACACACACCATATACAGGTTCCCTAAACAAGCACTGTTTCTTTCAAGAGAAAGGCATCTGATAGAAAACTTCCCTCAGAAAAAGCAGTCCCAGCAGAGGCTGACAGCTAGTATCAAAACCTGCTCAAGTGTTATCTCCACTTTCATGTAAGCGGTACAGCAGGTCACCCTTCACCCCTACAGATAACAATCCACTGAAAATTTCTAGAGATTAGGCTCTTCCCATAGCACATCACATTTTCACAGTCAGTTTAATTTTATTTCACTTTGGATGGATGTGTAATGTTTCCTATTAAAGCCACACAACAACAGAATTCCACAAAAGTCATCGAGAGAGAACCTCAGTGCTGGAAAACCAGAGTGCAATAAGCAATTCAGACACCCAAAAAGGGTCAGCATTAACACAGAACACCTACAGCCTTGCATGCGCTGCCAAACCTGCAGGATTTCAAAGGTCTGTTTTCTCCCTCACTCTTGCAGTTTTTTTCTCATTTCTGTGGTTCAAATATAGTTGCCCAAATAAGATCATGCCACAAAATTAAATAAAATCCACAAAGAGCTGTCTTGAGTGACCAGAACCATGAAGGCACACAATTGACATGACTGGTAACACTTAGATGCCTGTGCCTGTCACACTTCACATGCTGCTGAAACAGGATGCTCAGACAGCTTTGTGCTGGGGTGCTGGATGACCTGTTGACACAGAAATCATCAAGTGAGCAGGTTTATTTTGTGTGAAGTGTACTGATAATTGGTTATCTCGGCTTTCTGGGTCACAGCTAAAACAACAGCAGACAATCACATGAAGTTTACTCACACTACAATAAAGCAATACATGTTTAGTTATTTACTCATTGTCAGGTTTGACCACATTTTAGTGTCTCCTAAGACAGGGGTGAAAAAAAATAGTCTCTACTAGATCTATTTTGGATTAATATTAGAGGGGGAAAAATAGGGACTTATTAGCTGAAGTTTATAAAGATCAGATAAAGCCATTGTACAGAACACAAACACCACTGATACTTAACAGGGTCAGCACAGGACATTCTCTACTTCTCGAAGCCACAGGGTAAAAGATCTTTGCTCTTGTCTCTTCCCAAATCTCCCCTGCCCTGCACAAAATAATTGGGCACAGGCATTTGAAGGGTGTAAGAATGAGATTAGCAGCAGCAACCATTTCCTGCATTCATTCTCCTTTGCTCTACTTGTCAACATCCGTACAAGAGATGAGGCTCCTTTATTTCAACTGTGGTGACCTGCAGCTTAATGTGAAAAAGAAGACTCCAGCCAAGTCCAGCTCATTTTAGATAACATGGGGAAGGGGATAGCCGCTGCAGGAACACACTCTTGGAAGGCAATTCCTTACTCTGCAGAAGGAAAATACATCCACTACAAGGACCTCAGCCTTTGTCGTACAAGGGATGAGCAACAGCTCTGTAATCATTGCCTTTGCTATTAAACCTGGTGTCTTTGGAGAAAATCCAAGGAAGTTACCTGGTGGGTGACTTACATTCTGTCCTCAAACCGTGACCCAATTGTCTGTACTATCCAACTCACCTAAAAGTATGCAGTATTAGCGCTGTGATGAGAAAATATTGTTAAAAAACTGAAATAATTTTAAAGTATCCCTGAGGCTTCAGGAATTCATTGTAGGTTTGCAGAGTAGACCAGAAACTTCTGAGCACTGAACTTCTACACATCCAAGGCTGCCCAATCTCCTTGTGTCAGTTCTGTCAGTTCCATCTGTCTGGCAGTGAGCAGCAAGGGTGGCCACACTGGTCTAAAGAGACGGGATGAATCTGTGTTCTCACCCAGTCTGAAACACACAGGGAGGGACAGAGGCAAGACCACTAATTGCTAGAAATCTACAACAAAACTATTGGTAGGATGGTAAAAAACATGCATACAAATGTTTTGTGATTTAACATATTTAATACAGAAAAGAGTCAACAGTCACCTGGACAACATAAAAGTTGGCACAGAGTTAGCACGGTGAGATGTTTATAATTTAAAAATAAATTCTTATTATATAAATAATTTAATTTAAAATTAATTCTACAAATCTGGTACACAAAGCCTAGCAAGTAGTTTTAATTGTCCTAAAGTTTGGAGATAAGTAGATGCAAGTTTTTCTCTTTAGGTCCTTACCTTTTACCTTTACTAATTGCTCCCACCAGGAAGCAAATAGCTGTTCAAAAAGTTAAACACATGAGGATAACTTCTTAAGAATCAAACCAAGTATTACTCCAACAAAAGTATTATATTTCCTATTATTGTAAAAGAAAATGTATGCTCTATTTTTGGGGTAAAACTAATTGATTATGATCAACAGCATAAGTTGTTAGGATCAACAAAGATATTTTCTACTATTCCAAGATCTTAGTTCACTAAAATCAGTATATTTCTCATTTGAAGTAAATACTATGTAGTTATGTGACAAAACATTTACTTTTTAAATAACTTCAGCAGAAACCAAAGAGGAATTTTATAGTCCAGAGTAAAAAATTCAGTTTTCTATTACAAATGGGACAAAACTGTGTTCTCAAATGAGGTCTCATAAATCCGCTGGCATTAGCAAAACATGCGAGATGTATGTTCCTAGTGAGAGCTTTAATATGAAATTCAAAGATCCACATCTTTGCTTCTGCAGATGCAGAAGAAACTTAGAAGGATCCAGAAGCCCTGTCCTAGGTTTGACTTGGGTTAACATTTTTCATAAAATGTTAAATCACAGAGTGACTGTGACAAATATATAAGAAAAACTAAAAATACCTACTCTGGGCACCTTGCTAGGAATATCTAAAGGCCACCTAACAACCTGCAGTATAATTTCCTATTTTTGGCAGTTTATCCCTTTCAGAAGAATAAAATTCCAAGGATGCAGACTTGGTGCTTGATACATTCCTTGCAAAAAGTACCCAACATTATTTTCTTAAACTCAAAAAGGATTCAGTCACTTTTGACCAAATGTGTATTCATTATCTCACACAACTGAAAGTTCTGATACTGAAGCAGTTCAGAGAAAAAAAAACTGGCTTTTGTCATGGTGGTTGTACTAAGCTTGAATAAAACACTGGCTTCCACCTGTGCCTATGTTTTATTGCAATGCTTCCAGGTCTCACATTTTCTGTTGTAAAATGTGGTTGTTAAGGAGGAAAACACCCACTGAGGAAATGTGGGACAGTATTTTTGGGTTTTGTGGAGTTTTGTTGCTGTTTTGGAGGTTTTGATTGGGTTTTGATGTAGGTTTTTTGTTATTTTAAACTACTTACACTACACTTGCACACTTACTCAGGCCCTGCTTTGCACTGTGTGCAATTTCTTACAGCTCCTTGAGCACAGAAAATAGCTATTATTTTACCATTCTGTACCATGAGGTAGGGGAAAAAAAAAGCCCTCAAAAATTGGTCACATCAGGCAAGGGAAAATCTCCACCAAGCACCTCTCTAGTCCTCCAGGTGTGCACAGCCTAGAAGGCAGAGAAAAACTCTTCATAAAAAAAAAAGAAAATAATAATAATAAAAAAATCACTGTCTAGAAACAGGGTAAAATTAATATTAAATTTGATTACTACAGCATTGAATACTCCTACTTATTATATATATAGAGAGAAATACATTCTCACATACATATCTTCCTGGTAGGAGGTGAAAACACAGGCTCTGCTATAGGAGCAGCTGATTAGAAATGCCTGTGCTCTACCATTACCACAGTTGGCATTACAAGGGTTCCCAAGGCCATTATGCCAGGTGAAGCATGACTGCAGGAGGAGGCTCAGCACCCCACCTAAAAACTCACCAGTCCAGGCATTCTGCTGCAACTCAGCCTCCCCACCAGGTTTATTTGCATCTGGCAGCTCTCCAAGACATCAGAGACAGGCTGGACCTCGAAACACCTTGCCCCCAACAAGACACCATTTTCCATCTGGAACTGAATGAGCAAGTGCTCACAGCTTTTGTGCTCAGCCACTAATGCACGTTAAACAATCTATTAGCACACCAAATTAATGGGGTAGTGCCAAGTTTAAAGTCAGCTCAGCACTGTGCCTGTGCTCAGTTCCCTGCAGCCTGTGTTGGCACCGCTGTTTGTAACACATCCAGCGCTCTGGCATTTGGAGCTCAGCCTAATTAGTTCACTGCAATTGAATCTCAGCTCTAGCCTTGATTCAGCTGCAATGGAAGTTTTGAAAGAGGCCTATCTACACAGCCCTGCATGTTTTTTCCCTGGCACTTGAGGAGCCAGGGCAAGGAAGTGTGCCAGAATTGCCCAACCAACCATTTGACAGACACAGAAATATGAATACTGCACTTACTGGGCTTTTTTTTAAAGATCATTCATGTGCAACTTTTAAAGGTAGGGTAATTCTTTTCCTGGAGGAAAGCAAACATGAGAGAAGGACTTGAAATATCATACTGGAAGGATGATGGGAAAAGAGAGAAGACCAATCCCAGGAAAGCCTGCCCAAATAGAAAAAAAATGCATAACTTTATGTGTGCTTTTCACAGTTCATTATTTTTCCACTGCACACAACCTACCTTCACTGAGCATTAGACTTTGCCAGTTTACAGTCTTCTGCTTCCATTTTTAGAAAACCTAAACATCAGTACAAAGTCTTTTTTCTCCCCACAAAACTTCCTTGACCCAATGAATATTTTTTTCCAAGTAGCCAACCATACCCCACTATCCATTTCAGAACAGAAACTGGATTTTCCCAATTATTGCTAGAGCTGTTTTCAAAAGGCATTTAAATTAGAAGACACCTAGCTTTTCACCTTCCTTCCCCTTCCACAACCAAAATACATTTCCACAATAACTTCTATGCAGCAATCACTGAATGCAACAAATAACAAAGACGGTGGTTTCATCAAGGTGACTTCAAGGCATTACCTATTAGTGTTGGGATTTAGAGGGACTGGTTTATCATACTGCTTTTCTTTCTGATGACAGTCAAATGACAGTCAATTACTAAGAAAATGTGGAATTTTTTTTTTGTCAATTACACAGTTATTTGTATCTGCATTTCTTAACCTGAAAACTTCTACTGTCCGACTAGGAGAAAGAAATGGGGACCCCTTCTGATCTGTAACCAGACTGAGACTTGAGCTCTTCATGGCACAAACTTGGATTGGTCCCCGTCACAGGACAGCCCACAGCAAAAATGAAACTTCTGGCAAGTTACAGATTGGGAAACAGAGCAATAGTGGGAAGCTCTGTACTGGCCAAGCCAAAAACACTATTTCAATTACATGGTCCCAAAGAAACACCTTCTTGCAATACTGCAGCTAAGGGGCTGCACTGAATGTAAGGAGGAAACAAAACTCTTAAGCCCCTTCTCAGTCTCACCTGCATCCAAAAATCTGCCATGAGCCCAAGCTTCAACACCAGGCTGATCAGCAAAGAGGGGTGCCCCTGAGCAGCAGCTCCTAAACATGAGCACACTTTCTTATGTGGGGCAGGCAAAGGGTCTTCCCTCCTCGCTGGAATGCTTTGGAGGCTTTCCAATCCCTTTTCCTCTCAGATAAAGCTGGTACCAAGCACACTGATAGACAAGTACAGAGTTAGGATGCTCTGCTGAAACCAACTAAACTACCTCAGTCTTGATGAGACAAAAAAAAGCTAAACCTGGGTCCTTCCAGCTATTGACAGCAACAAATGGAATATGACTGTGATCAAATCATATTTCTTTCTTTCCACTTGGATAAGCCATGCTTACTTTGGCAGGTTTGTGTCTTTATTTTTTTTTTTTTGAAAACAGAAGTAATAATCTGCAAGTCTGATTTCGAGCCACAAAAAATCTCCAACCATACAAATGTTCAAAAGCACAGCACTTCGGTTTGCAACATTTTTTAGTCTGGAGGAAACGTCATGTGTAAGCACATGCACACACTAATTGTTTCACGGATCTTTTTCCCTCCTGACATTTTACACAAGAAGTATGGACCAGCAGGTCTGGAAGTATGTTTGCAGTACGTCTGGACGCATGGCAAAAATGGGATTTTAAGTTGGAGCTACGCTTTTTCCTCACGATGTAATGTATACAAAGAGCACTGCATTACCTTTAATAACTGATTACTGCGAGTCCTGATTCAAGCAACTGGAATATTCTATCTACCCTCACTTCCTATCTCTGTGTGCACACACATGCAGCCATGCTTCTAAGAGTTTGCCTGTCTCCAGAGACCAGCTTTCCAAATCCCAGCCACTGGCCAGTCCAAGCTTATGTAAACAACTTGGGATTCGAACAAACTCAATGACAATCATTGCTGATTAAACTAAACTTATACAAAGGCAAAGTAAATTGAACCAGGTACAGGAATGCAGAGATAAGATAGAAGCTGATTATCTTGCATGGCAACAAAGGAGAGCTGCCACAATAGAACAAATCAATGGTCCATCAGTTTCCAAATTGCTCCCTCTGGTTACAGCCAACACTTCAAAGAGCACAGGGAGGCAACACTGCCAGAAGTCATTATTTGCCACACTGAGAACAAGAGAAATCAGTTCATAACTTCGCTTTCTTTAGGCACATTTTAAGATGTTTATTTTGAAATTAAGATGGCGAGAAGAACCTCTTCCCTTGAGCACTTAAATCTAAAACAAATCTTTTAAACTTCTGACAACTTCGCTTATTCTGTGAAGTCATTTCCAACAGTGGGACAGTTCCCAAGGGTTTCAGTAGGTCACTATGAGGGCAGGGTTTCTTTTTCCGCCTCTCCCCACAGAGGCTGAACCCTTGATTTGTTCGGACCACAGAACATTTCACCTCTCAAAGCTGCTCTCTCAAGGTGCTGTGATAAGTGTGATAAGATGCCCTAGCCTGGAAGGTCACTGAGAACAGTGGCTCAGTCATTCCCTCCCTCCGACAGCCAAGGCAGATTTGGTGGCCCGGGCAGGACATTGCCATCCACACAGCCTTGCCATAGGGCAAGCTCCTGCTTGCAAAGCCCGAGGCTCCAAGCAACCACCAAGTGTGTTTGCAGAAGCCATGCGTGTAAAAATCTTGGCCATCAAGCACAATGCACTTGCCCTGGTAAAATCAGGTGCGTGTCTACCACATGCTTCATTCATCTATTTCAATGAAATTTATTACAAAATCAAACCAAGTCAAGTAGCTGAACTAAGAGGTTCTATCATCTCTGCTAGTACTTTTTTTGAGTAGTAAATTAATAGCTGATTAGCCATTCCTTCTCCCCACAGAGACCATTTCCCCAGCCTTCAAAACTGAGTGTAAATGAGGCACAGTAATTCATTCCCTATTCTGCTCTCTTGAGATATTTCTCCTCTTTGGTCTAAGCAAGTAACAAAAATTCTTAGAAAAGACCTTTCTAGAATGAAATTGATTTAATCAGAGACTGGGGCGTCAAATTACCCTGGAAAGTGACAACATCAACAAGAAAGAATATACATTTTGCATAGTGAAAAACAGCTATTTGAGACACCTTATAAAAGAAATAATTCAGAAGAAAACAGGTCATTAACCTGATCTGTGCAAGACAACCAGCTTCCATCCCTTAAGTCAAGGGGCTTTGCTGCTCACCAGAACATGCAGCGATCAGAACAATAAGAAACAAACACACCAGCCTAGAATCTGTGGATAAAAGCTTGGCCTTCAACTTCCCTTTTCTAAACAATATAATATAAAACCGAGGGAAATCAATCCTGAGTATCAGTTCTCAGCTATTAGTATTCTACATACCACTAAGATTCCTGAGCAGGAAAAGGGTGTGACAGGCAATCAGTAGATGTAGCTCTTATCGCTCGATAAACAGTGTTTTAACAACCCAGCCAGAGATACAAAGCAAGTTACACGGACTATTCCAGCAGCTGTTTCTAACTGTAATAATTACAGCTTATAATTAAGAACACAGCCACACACCCCACACCTGCAGAAAACAGAAAATTAAGCTCCAATGCTTGTTGCTCCCATCACTGGGCTAGATCTTGGCCAGGGCTCTCTACTCAGCTTAGGTCTGAGTTAACACCATTCCCGTTTCCTTCCCCTCTAAACATTTAGGACAGGGACTGAGACCTCCCAGGCAGCTGAAAGCCCCTGGAATAAAGCAGGAGGCAGAGTGCAGAGGGAGTAAAAAAGACAACAGGCAAAATTATTTCAGTTTCTTGAACTCGTTTGGGCGGGAGAGACAAACAGCAGGGTCCTTGCACACCCCAAGGTAAAACCCAGCTCAGCATTCCATGAATGACTGTGTGTGTGCTGACAACGGAACAATCAAGTACTTCCTCCAGTGGGAAAGGAGCACATGCACGCCTCTGTGTGTGTGTGTGTCTCATGACTCCAAGTCCTTTCCAGCTCTGCACCTCATCCCTTGTACCCACCCCACAGTCTGCACAAAGCAGGAGACGCTGGGGCACAGCAGCTCCTCAGAATCAGACAAATCTGCCTGGTCGGTGAATTTTAGCAACACACTTCTGCTCTGTAGCAGCTATTCATCTGCCAATACTCAGCACCTGGCTGGCAGGGACTGCGCTCCAAACAGAGCACTCCTTGGCACAGCAAAAAGTTGCGTTGGGAGCTCAGAGCTGGAGAAGTGTGGAGCAAAGACCAATAACTTAAATCATTATTTAATGGGTACAAAAAGCTTATGTACTATTAAAAAAAAAAAAAAAAGAGTTGGGCTGAGAACAGTAAAGCCTCAATTCCCTCTGCTGGTGGGAAGCAGCAAGGCTGCCTAAATGGTACTTGCAGATTGCCTTATGAGAAACATAAAAGGGTGTCACTACCCTCTTCTGTCTCTTCAGGGCCCTAGGAATTTGAACAATGCTTGGTAAGAGGCTTGAGAATATTTACCGCCACTGTCATTCATCATTGCATCAGAGGAGTTCTGGGAAGAGGGGAAATGCTGGAGTTACACCATGGGTATGTGTCGTGGGGGGACAGGTAAAGAGTTACACATATTACAGAATCCTAATTCCTGCACAGACAGGATAAATCCACATTGCTAATACTCACCAAAAAAAAAAAAAAAAACAAAAAAAAAAAAAAAAAAAAAACACAACCCTGAAAAAAAGTGTTGAAATTCAAGCTAGAATCTTAAGTGAACAAAGGAACATAACCTTAGTTTTTGTTATTCAGAGTTTTCCTGGAGTTGCTGTTAAGATTTAGAGAAGATTATTTAAGATATTGAACACAGTTTACTGTGCCATCTAAACATAATCTGAGACACCTGAAAGGTCAGAAACCATAAAAGATGACTACCTAAAACTCCTTTTTAGGGGGAAAAAAAAAGGACCTCCAATTTCCAAAAGTGTTTTACACTGTTCAACCACAACCATTAGACATTTCATAATTATGACCATTATTTATTTTCTAATCTCATGGTATTATTATAATGCTAAAGAGAATGGAGCCCACAATTATCTCAGCAGTTGTACCCAGTCATCTCCCAATTACATACACTCAGATGACAGCTGTTTCCCCTTCACTGAAATAAAGTTGGTACCACTTAACCTGCTGACCTAAACACTCCAGTATCCTCAAGTGTGGAACAGAAGCACAAAATCCTGAATTTCGATAACACTTACTTAGAAATAGAACTTAAAATCAGAATACAATAATGAAATAATAAAAACTAACTTTAGTGTTTTCTGACCACAAAATATCTTTCCCTCTAGCTGTTGGAATAAGTATATATACATTTAATGGATATATATGTATACACCCACATGTATCTTTGTGTACAAATGTAACAAACGCACATCGCATTTCTAGCTGACCTTCTTACCTACATTTAACGCACACCAATTGCCCAAGGGTCACACAAGCCTTCAGCGACACCACCTCGATGGAAAAGCAGTGATTTCTCACAGAGGCACCTGCTGGGATGCTTGTGCACCACACACCTCCCACTTGCTGGCTTGTGTTTGACTCTACGCTTTACAGACAGTACCATAAACAAAGAATATTCAACCTACCTAATTTAAGAATTAAACAACTCCCTCCAAACAACACCTCCTTCCTGTCGTGATGGCTCCTACAAGGACTAAGAGCCAGGGGCAATAAAAGAGGCAAGCATAAGGAGCATCACCTGTTTCTCATCCTGCTCTGACGAGGCTGCAGCACTGATGATTGACTGCACCTGTTCAATTAGAAACTGCTGCTATGCAGTGAGCACCGGCATCACACAGGTGTCCCTGCTCGAAATCGGGAGCCACACATCAAAAATTAATAAAGAATGGGTGACAGTGCTACATACTTAATTTCCACGTTCACTATGAACAATTTATTCCAACTCCCTGGGCAGCCTTCTGAAGAAAACTGCCTGAAACCAGCAGGTGATAAACACACCTAAGGGATCCCGAACTGAGATACAGCATTTCTCTTCACTAAAAAGACAAATTTTCCCGCGGAGGATGACTTTTAGTTTAGTTCACACCTGGTGGGGGGGGAAACAAACTCAAAGCACGCACAGCCCGAAAGGACTGTATCTGCACGGGGTTCCAGCCCGGAGCACCGGGCTGGTCTGGAAGGCTCCGTGCCTGAGGAACTGCGGGGAAGGGGCTCGGGGAGCGGCCCCTCGGGGACGAGGGATGGAGGCAATGAGGGATGAAGGATGGGGGGATGAGGGATGAAGGATGGAGGACGGGGCGGTCCCGGAGCCAGCGGCGGCACCGGGAGCGCGGAGCAGGTGCCCGGCGGTACTCACACGGTGAAGTGGTACACGAAGCACTTCCACCCCGTGGGCCGCTCCAAGAAGTTGTAGACCCTGCCCTGCACGCTGCTGCGGCTGAGCAGGGGCTTGCGGAGGCTGTAGATGGAGACGCGGGGGTCCAGGCTGACGGGGGGCCGCGGGCAGTCGGCGCTCACCACCACCAGCTCGCTCCGCAGCCGCGCCGCCCGCTCCCGCTCCCGCTGCCGCTCGGGGCCGCAGCCCGCGGGCGCCTGCCCGCCCTGCGCGGCAGACAGCGGGGCGTAGTGCGCGTTCGGGGCGCTCTCGGCCAGCTCCAGCGCCGCCGCCTTCTTGCCGGGCGTCATGCTGCCCCTCCTGGGCAGCGACAGCCGGCCCAGGCTGCGGCCCTTGGGCTCGCCCGGCGGGGAGCTGCACGACATGGCTGGGGCGGCGCGGCCGTGCCCGGGAGCTGCGGGCAGCCCGGGCGCCCCGTCCCGCCGGCAGCGCTGGCCCGGCCCCCGCGGGGCGGCCCCGGCCGGGGAAGGTGCGGGGGAGCGGGGGCGGGCCGGGCGCTGTCCCGGGGCGGCCCGGCGGGAGGCGCTGGCCCGGCCCCGGCACCTGGAGCATCTCCGTGGCACTGTCCTTCCTCAGTGCTGACCTTCCCTGCGGCTCCTGTGCCCTCGTCACTCGCGAACGTGGCCTCTCACCTCGCTGAGGAGCAGGGAGACTTTCCTGCCTTCTTTCCTAAAAGCCCAGGAGGACTTTCCTGCCTTCTCAGCCACTCCGATGGCTCCCGCATTGAGTGGCGTGAGATTCTGGGGTACAACCCCTTACTTCAGATTTAGGCTCTCCAAAGCCTTCTGGACCTGTTGCTCCACTCCTTTTTGCAGAATTTCAGCACCTGGGAGAAGCAGAGCTCTGCCAGAGTCAGAATCCTCCAGGAGGCTCTTTTTAAAAGGAGTAACAAGAGCTATGAGCCCGAACAACGGGTCTTGCAGTCCTTCGTGTTACTGTAACCAAAGCGAGTGAATAGGTGAAGAACTGGGAAAACTGCAGAACAGAGCAAAAACGATCCCGCAGAGCTGCATCCTCTACAAGCTGGGTCCCTCACCAGCAGCATTTCGGGTTTTGTGGAAAGTTGCATATGTTTGAGAACAGGTCATTTTGAGAGCTTGGATAATATTCCCGTGTGGTGGAGTTAGTTATCACTTCCATAACTGCAGTGTGTTGTCATGGCTTTTTGGTTAACAATTTCTATTCCCAGAGTGAAGGGGAAGGTGGTCTTTGATCTGGAGTGATGTTTTTTTCTTCCAGCTCAAAATAGAACAGCACTAGTAAGAGCTATGTTGAGTTCATGGTTGATACTGGTACCCGGACAAGAATGTTACAGGGAGATAAGGTGCTAAATAAAGTTAAACGAAAACAAGCCTGCTAATTGCAGGTCCATTCAAATGTCAGGCTGCATGAATTGTAGGGGAACCAGGCAAGATCCTCCACCAGTGTAAACAAGAAAGACGGGTGGGCTCTCGTACTGATTTACACCCGTGAGGGATCTGGCTCCATCTTAGGCACACAAAAACACAAGTGTTAAAATGAGACTTTGCAAAACTTGTTTCTAAACCAAACACGTCCTAACCAGGCTCCACTAGAGCATTAAGAACAAACCAGTCCAGTAAAAACAGCATTTCAAAGGAAAATTTTCCTGTATCAGGTCAAAGTAGAGCCTGGTTTCTCTATTTTGAGAAACTGTTCTTTCTTGAAACAAGCCGCAAGAAAAATGGCTAATGGAAGAAAGAATGTCATTGCTACCCTTGAAGGCTCACTGTTTGAGGGCCAGCCTGATAAAGTCTTGATATTAGAGTTAACAAACGTGTTTCTTTATATAAGTGTTCTGCTTTGTTTTACAGACCAACATAACATTGTCTGGGTTATACAGAGCCTTATCCTGGAGCCAGCTGCAAAATATAACGTGCAGAGTCCAGCCAGACAAGAGCCTGTATGCTAATCCATAAATTATGTTGTTCTTCATAAAACTTTTCAAACTATTTTTAAGATATTGTGGCATAATGTTGTTATTTATCCATTGATTAACAAAAAAGAGACCAGAAACTTCACTCTGTCTGAACCTAGGAAAATAAAATTTCTGTATTACTTTTGCAAAAGAAAACTTAGGGGGATATTATATACTTAAATGGCTAAACAGGGAAGAAAATTGGTAAGATCTAAATTTGTTCTTCAGTATTCAGTGAGAAACTGTTCCAAAGAATCAAAGTTTGCTTCAATAAATTTTTACTGTAAAACAGAAAAATTTTCAAATATATTCCACAGCCTTATATATTGAGTTATTTTTCAGGACAGGAATATTTTCCTAAGGTTTTAGATTGGAATTCCAATGTTGGCTAAATCTTTCAAAGAACCATCACAAATAAAGGAATTTTTAATTATTTAAAATTAGTGTTTGGGTATTATCTAAAGATCTTTTCCCAGACTCAAGGAATCAATCAAAATCTAAATTTTAAGTTTGTTGCTGATAAATGATAACATTTATGTAGCAAAAAATCATATTGCTAGATGATTGCCAGCTAGTTCAAGGTACTGAATGGTAAAACATGTCTGGCACAAGTGAAAGCAAGAGCATACTTGAAGAAAAGTGTCAAATAAATGACTACTTAGGGATGAGAATCCAGGGTAATAATCTTTAATGAATATTAAGTTACCAAACTGATAAATTAATTTGCAGCATTTTCAAGATGTGTATTTTAATACGGTAATGGAAATTCCCATTTCTCCCCTTCTTAAGTAGCCATGTCTTGATCTTAATCATATTTATTTTACAAAACAACAGAATTATGTATGTGGAAGAAGAGGAAAAAAGAGAGTGTGGTGTATACATGAAAGAGTTAAAAATGGGAAGAGGAGACAGATGAGTGTTCAAATATATTTATGGAGCTGGGTATCTAGGTTTTGATAGTGAAGAGGGTAGGAGGATACATTAAATAAAGAGGATGTGGGCTTTAAATATTAAGGTGGAACTACTATGCTGAATTGTTTCTTAGAATAATAATAATCTGAGTATTTACAGAGCTGCAGTGAAATGAGTAACACCAGTACATTTTAATTCACAGCTTGCAAGAACTGTTTTAAATCTTTATGTCTTTAGGAGGACTATGGTTCCAAACATGAGATATCATAAGTCACTGTAGTATGATGATAACACAGTGAAGCTGAAGGCAGAGCTCCCAATTCTAGAAATTAAATTGAAGCACGACTAGTAAAGTACTAGTTAAAGGCTTCTTTGAGCTACAGTAGATAGAAAATGTTTGAACCATCCTGGGCCTTTGTTTCTGACATCCTGTACCAAGTTATGATCAATATTATGCCTGCAGCATCAGGTATGCTCATGACATGCTGTATTTTCACTTAGTGCCTGCCAGAGTGCCGTGCAAGATCACAGTGCTAAACCACTGATGAATGTTTGCAAGCAGGATTAGCTGCAGCCAGTTAGAGACACCTTGATCTTTTGCCTGATTACTTCCCTGTGGAAGCTAAGACTCAAACAAACAGTTTGTATCTGAATGTTCTGAAAGCCTTTAACACTTACGTTGCAATTACAGGTTGCACCAGTTCTCCTCTGGCATGGAAATCCTCTTGTTTGCTGTTAGATTACTTTGTGGGATGGTTTCTGTTTGAATTAGGTTTGGGGTTTGGTTTTTTTTGTTTAATACCACTTCAATTTCTGCCCAGCTACAGTATGAGACATGTTAAATAACAGTTTTCAATGAGAGGAGAGAGAGGGGTGTGCTGTCTCCATTTTTGAACTCTTTTTCTTGGATTAAATATTTTGTTGTGTTCGATTTCCTGGAGAATCCACATTTGAATTGAGTGAATAGATAATTTCAAAAACACAGTCAATGATGAAGGTAAATGTCACTCAGTACTGAACTAAGAATAAAGTCCTAGATTATTTATATAATTTCACATAGTAAGGATGACAAAAACTTCGGAAATATTCTCTGTCAATTAAAAAATTCTGCTCACAGATTCGTCATTACTTTAAAAACATTCCAGTTAAAAGCTACAAAACAACTAAGTACTTAGACCTCAGACAAAAGGAACAGTTTGAGAATGCAACAATAACATGTTACACAAATAAACCTCAGCCCTAAGATTCAAAACAAAAGCAAGGGGAAAGAGATACTTTGCTTCACTTTCTAAATCCTGGGAAGACTATGGTTTAGCCAATTCAGTAGGGAGATGGGGAGATATATGTAGATTTTCATTCATTCATCAAATTTCAATTAAGAACAATTTTCTGAGTACATATAGACATTTTCCATTGGACACCTTGACACCTCTCATTTACCATTATTTAAAATTCATCTAAATATATTAATAGACAACTTGTATGCTTTTATTCAAATTAACTTCAGGTTTTAAATTTCAGCAAAAGATCCATGAATACATCCATGCTTCCCCTGTGTAAATCCAGCAGGTTTTCCCTGTCGGCAGGCATTGCTAGCTAAGCAACTTAGCACTCCAGCAGAAATTCCAGCTACAGAGAGTGTATCCAAAACTGCAGTGGTGGCCCAAAACACTGACCATCACCTTTTCATAAGTCAGAGATCACATTAATTAATCACTTCCTTGGTAGGCTAATCACTGTCAAAAAGACACACTTTTAAACAGGTGTTTATGCAGTCTGCTTCTCTGTCAGTCGCTTTTCAAGACAAATGGAGCAGACAAAAGAGCAGATAGCATCCTATTGAGAAAGTTTAAAGTGCCCTTTAATTCCTTCCCTTCTTTACTGCTGGGTTATTTTTAAGAGTGGCTGCAGTCTGCCCAGGAATCTGGGCAGCAGAGAGAAGCAGCCCTGCAGAAGATAGCGAGTGGCATGCACAGATATCTGCTGCACGGAGGCCACGCGGTCCTGCTGACATCCCTGATTAGCGTTATCTGCGGGAAAGCTCAGTGCGTGGCTATGGCTACACTGACATTTCGTGTTTACATTGTTTCATAGGATTTTAAAGCGTTTTGGTGCCCTTCTGGGAAAGGATGTTACTGTCCACAATGCTCGGTATGAAGCCCTAAAGCAAAGAAAGACTCTGAGAATATATTTAGGCTTATGCCTCACAAACAATTTTTCTGTTTTCAAACACCTTGGGAACTCTGAGCCAAAGATCTCTACCCTCTGGATGCACCTATCCAGACAATTCCTTATTCACCTCACAGTCTATCCATTGAATCAATCTCCAGTTCAGAGAGAAGGATGTTGGGGAGGTGGAACTGTGCCAAAGGCTTTACAGAAATCCAGATAAATGACATTCCTCCATGTCAAATGATATCCCTGTATCCCTTGCCGTGTCCACTGACGTAGGCATTCCATCGCAGGAGGACATCAGGTTGGTCAGGCAGGATCAGCCCTGGGTGAAGCTGTGCTGGCTGCCTCAAATCACCTCCCTGTTCTCACGTGCCTTAGCAGAGCTTTTATGAGGAACACTTCCAGGATATTCCCAAGAATAAAGGTGAGGAAAACAGGTCCTCCCAGGGTCCTCCTTTCTAATTTTTTAAAAGATATGTGCAATATTTCCCTTTTTCCAGCCACTTGACACTTCACTGACAGCCAGGATTATTTGAGTATGACAGAGAGGGGCTTGGCAACTGTGTCAGCCAATTCCCTCAGGACTCTGGGATGCATCTCATGGGGTCCCATGGACTTATTCAGGTTCCTCAGGTGATCACGACCCTAATCTTTATTACAGTGGGAGGGACTTTGCTCCCCCAGTTCCCATCCTGCTGTCCAAGATCTGTGAGAAGTTGAGGCAAAAACCTTGATAGACTCTTCATCTTTCTTGTTAAGGAGCATTAATTTATACAAAAGGCTAGTACCAGCCAACTGGAATTTTGGTTTCCATCAATAAGGATCAAAATTTTTTCTACAATGTTAGCCTCTTCTATTTGCTTTCTGGCTGACCAAAATCTTCCATGTGTGAGTCTGAAGAATTCAGGCCTTAAATGTTAGCTTGCTTAGAAACAGGACTTCAGGGCAGAGCCCTTGAAGGGCTCATGGGGAAAAAGAAACCAAAAGAAAGTGGTGCTAGATTTGTAACTGAGCCACTTTGGTGCATCCCAGCTTGTAAACATCCCTCTCAAAATGCTCTTTCTGCTGCCAACCTACTTGCAATCTTCAACAAAGTGGCAGTAGGAAAAATAAAAATAAAAATCTAGAACTTGTGAAAAGTTCTTATAAAAAGAAGCCTTGTAAAACTAAGAGGGGATACCTTTAGGAGATCTTGCTCCAGGCACACTTGTAGACCCACACACGGGTAACCTCTCCAGTCTGTTTCAGCAGTTGCCTGTAGTGTCCCATCCTCCTGAGTTTTTCAATATAGTTAATTTTTCAGCAATTTTTGTAATTGAAAAGGATTCTTTTAGGTAATACTCCAAAAGAGAAAACTAAAGAGGCTGACAACATCCTGCAATGTTCATTTGTTTCTTTCTCCAAGCAGCAGCTGACAGAATAAGAGGATGCAGTCTTAAGCTGCACCAAAGGAAATATAGGTAGGATATTAGGAAAAAGTTTTTTATGGAAAGAGTGTTAAAGTACTGGAATTGTCTGCCTGGGGAGGTGGTGGAGTCACCATCCCTGGGTGTGTTTAAAAAAAGACTGAATGCAGCACTTGGTGCCATGGTCTAGTTGAGGTGTTGGGGCATGGGTTGGACTCTATGATCTTGGAGGTCTCTTCCAACCTAGTGATTGTGTGATTTTCATCATTATGGCAGACGTGGTGTATTTCAATCTCAGGAGCATGTGAGACTCAGCAGACATTTGCTTGCTCACAGAATGCCTCACAGGATTCAGAGCGCACATTCTTACACAGGTCAGCAGGTCTGAGGGCATGGTGACCAACAGCATTCTCCAAATGAAGAGGTTGCTACATCATTTTCTTGCATCAAAAGCTAATTCTCCTCCTCACATTAGTCACAAACCTTCTCTTTGTTAGACTAAAATCAGTACCGAATAACACCGCTGAGTAAGACCTGAATAAATTAACTGAAATTCTGAAATACCCCCCAAATTTTTGCCCCATGGTTGCTTATGGAGAGGAGTGCTCTTAATGAAAGGATGTCCTGGTATTTCAGGAAGGGTTTCACTCTTAGCAGCTGAGAAAGAAATCACTAGCTATGGCCAAATCTCTTCCTGGTCCAGGAACACTTCCTGCCTCTGAGCACGTTAATCTGTAACATGTAATATCCTATTTCGCGTGCAAGGAATGGCATGGGATAGATAATCAGATAATCATTCTTCTTCAGCAGGACCCATTTGGCAACCCACTTTTGATGTCAAGCATCGTCCAGCTGACAGTTAAGCCTGTGGCTGAATGTCCTTTAATTGCAGGTGGTTCACTGGGAAACTTCAGTGGGAGGTTATACACGTGCAATGCAAGGAATTTAATGCTAGCTCTGTGGGAGAATCCAAAGCTTTTCAAACAATAATCCATCATAAAGCTTTCTAATGCCTAAAAAAACCCTAACCACACAACAAAGAGTAATAGAAAAAGTACTAGCAGTGTCTCCTCCCCTCCCATACACCTTTTCTTACATGAGTGACCTCTCAAGGCAAACAGATTGGAAACTGTAAAACTCAGTGGATAGACCACAGGAGAGCTGTGCAACAATCAGCTCTACTAAACTGGAATTTCAGGTTGCTTTCATCTCACAAAACAAGAGTTTTCATTTTGCTAGGACCATTCTAATAGGTAAAGCTAAACAATGCAATGTAATCTAAAGTCTTGCAAAAATTCTTTTAACTCGTTCCATAATTGTCACTTAATGCCAAATTCTAGAGACGTGCCTGACCTTTTTCTAATTGGGTTAATTGCAATTCTTATCTCAGTGTCCTCATCTCCAGCGTCTCAAAAGCACAGCTGCCCTGCAGGATTTTGTTTTACGGTGCAAATGCTGAAGCTGGAGCTTGTTGAACCCCAAAATTTTGTGTGTGAAGAGCACCACAGCTCCCTCTGTCTTTTTGCGGAAGTGGAAAAGGGAACATTAGAGCACCCTCGTCATCTCCCTGATTGATGGCTAATTACAAATCCAGTGACCCAGGCTGTAGCATAACTCCTTTTTAGAGACCATTTGTGTGCATGGTGGGGCATTAACATTTGTTAATTGGGCTATTAAGCTGCTGTTAAAAATGGACATCACTTGAGGGCTCTGCTAAAGTACCACTCAGTGGCAAAATGAGGTTACTGATTTCAGACTGTCTGCACCACATCCAAGTCTCATTCTCAGAAACTCTGGAAAGATAATAACTGCATTTGCTTCGTACTGCCCAAAAGAACAACCCATAACCTTACTGGTAAACTACAGCCTCTTCAAAGCAGGTGTGCTAACCTCACTAAGTCAGCAAAGAGGAAACAACCCACCAAATCATATCCTACCAGCATAAAAGTTGCTTTTCCTTGACAAAATTTAAAAGATAAACCGTTAATTCATTTTTTATATTATTTCAGACCTCATTGTAAGCAAACGTTTTGGTCTGCAAAGCTTTTTTGTTTTTCTTTAAAGGCACCTGATACGTCAAATATTTTTGTGCAGTCTGCTTTTATATATTCTATTCCTGGAGGTCCCTCTAGTGGCTAGAGAGTCAATTTTATCTGGTTTGGCTTAAAAGGCTACAGATATTTCTCATAATAGACATAAAGGTTTTCCTAACTTTAGTAATTCCTCCTACAATGACAAATCAAATTAAAAAAATATTTTTCACATTACCAAAAAGGAAGAATGATTGGACTAACTTGATAAATTATCCATATTTGAATATGAATAATAGGAAGCTGGCAAAGACAGGATCAAATTCCTGTATATATATTGAGTTTAAGAAAGAATTTTCAGGTCCCCATCAGAGAGGAAAGTTCCAGTCTCTAACCTCGGACTTGAATGACCTGAGTTCAGCACCCAGCTCTCCCACAGACTTCCTGTTTGACCTCTGGTGTGTCATTGCTCTTATTTGTGCCTCAGGTTGTCACTTTGGAAATGGGATAATAGCAGTGTCCTCCTTTGTAGCTGTGATGACAAATGTGGTCGCAGGTTAAGCACTCGGATTTGCTGGGGAAGAGGGGCAGGAACAGTCACTATAAAGGTAGGGATGCTTTGGAACACTGCACAAAATTCTGGTGTGCAGATAGAACTAAGAGCACTGGAATTCATGATCAAGACATTGTGATTTGAATGGAAACACAAACTTGAATCAATGCTTTAGGTTTAGACTGTTGCTAGATGTCATACAGAGACTCTTCCTTGCATTTGCTCTTGGAGAAACTTCACCACATGAACAGATTTGGAAAGGGACATCACCTGGCTTATCAGCTACATAAAACCCTTCAGTGTCACGGATAACCCTGATTGTTTAAATTAGGCCAGCCATTGCACACAAACCCACAAATACAGCCCATCCCCACATCAGTGACTGCTTTTAATTATCAGAGGGCTAGAAAATAGGAATCTGCTGCAAATCCTCAAATTTTATGTTAGAAGACACAGTTTAATGCAATGAACATTCCAATGAAAGTTCCATCCTATAAGATAAAGGAATGTTAGTAGTAATTCATTCACCTACACTGGCAGGGTGAGCAAGGCAGTGGAAAGAGCTGAATAAACAGTGTCATGAATTTGCAGCTTACAAAATCTTTAATCTCTAGCATCTATAAGACAGTAATCAATTATGAATCTTCATACTCAAGCATTATTTCCCTCTTAGCAGATTAGCATTAAGGTTGGAAGGCTACCAGGAGGGGAGATAGGTGTACAGGTGTGATTTTGGGTCAGAGTGGCCAGCAAATCTTACCAGGATTCTCCAGAAAAGTTAATGGAACTGTCTAGGGAAAGGGTTAATAATAAACACACCTGTTTTCAGCAGAAGGGAGAACACACAAAGAAAAGCTAACCTGACAGTATTCTGATGTTCAAATAGTACTTAGATAGATAAAAACATGCGGGATTTCAAGAGAGACACTTGCAGAGTAATAGCCCAGGAGGGACTGAGATACCTTAATCAGGACCTGGTACAGTTCAGCCTCACACCCAGTGTTGCTCATTAACTGTAGATTAAACTAAGCACACCATTCATGTCTGAATTGGAGGGAAACTTCTGCTTGGGCTGTGAGTTTCACAGTCCCAGCACCTCCTGCTTTCTAGCAAACCGTTACTCAAGATTGGACAAAAATAGCCACTAACTTCAACCCTTTCAGAGAACATTTCTTAGTTAAAGCCCTGCTTCATTTCAGGGTTTTATACTTCAAGCAACTCTCACTGCTGTAACAAAGATCAAAGACTTTTAATGACTGTGATGTTGTGGAATTTAACACAAATCTATTTCTAGATATATAAGCATTAACAGAAATATGGATAGTTAAAATATACTGACATATAGACGTACAAAGGAAATTTTTAAGCAATTCAGAATTAGTACACGGGTCATTGTGAGAGAACCAAAACCTGCCGTTCTCTTGAACAGATAGAATTTGAATATCTGAGCAGTTTATGTCATTTTACACTCTAATCAAAAGGATGTATCAGAGATACATTTTATAAATGTTTCAGAAACAAAAGCACAAAGAAATGCACACTCACTCACACTCATCTGTTTTAAGGACAGAGAATATTTATGGCATATATCAGCTCATGCAAGAAACCCACAGCCCCAGTACAAACATATAGGAATCATACTCATTTTAATAGTGAAGGACAAAAATATTTGAAGAAACACATTACTGTAATCATGAAAGAGTTGGGGCATATCTTTGATTTCTTCAAAGTGGCTTTTATTCACAGCAGTCAACTGAGCTGCAATAATTTATACCAAATGTGGTCTGTTACATATCAAGAAAGGCCCACAGGCAAGTTACCTAAGGAAGCATTGTGGAGCAATTTTGTACTCTAAATGCAGAACAAATCCTTAAACAAATGCACTTTTAAGGCTGAGATGCTGTGCACCAAAATTTGAAATTATCAGTAAGGACAAGAGGATAGTTGCTTTGGAAACCTGAATCGTTAAGAGAGCGCCTTGACTACAAACCTGTGCTTTGGGAAATTTCTGTAGCTTGGGAAAGCCTATGACTCTTCTCAAAGGGGATGAAGGATTAGCTACTGATGCCTTTACTCAACATCCAATTTACTACAAAAATTTGAAAAGGTAATTTAGAAAACACATTCATAGTTAAGTCCACTCCTGCTTGTTTGCTCCTGATACCTCTATGCTCCTCTACTGCAGGTGAGAAGTGCTAATTATTTGCATCCCCATCCATTTCACAGAGCTTATTTCCATCCCAAATAGCTGTTGATGCCATTCTACACCAGCAACAGTTCACTTCCATTGTCACAGGAACCAGTGTGACTGGCAAACTGGGAACATCTTCATCTTCCCAAACAGGAAAAGGCAACAGCAGCCAATAAAAGCCACCTCAGTGCATCTCCAGATCTGCAGATGGATGGCCACTCCTGCTGCAGAGGACAGCCAGCAGGTAGGACCACAAAATATTCTACCTATGTTAAGAGATGTCTGTGATACCCCCAAGAAGGGATCACTGCTTAGCCCACATTTTCTTTCCTCTTTATCCTTTTCCAGTAATCATCAGCAGTATGCACAAATCACTGCCACTCTCTCTTCCCCCTGAATAATGAAAACTTTGTAAAACTTCAAGAATTTCTGTCAGCAATTTCACAAGTTAGTTGTTGCTATCCTTTGTCCACGATCACTTTCAGAAGTGGTTTTTTTCTGTTCAGTAATTTGCTTTTCTCAGATAAATGGTAGCTAACTTAGTGTATTTACCCTGCTCTTCAATTAGACACCAGCAGCATTCCATTAGTGCACTCTCCACTATTCAGACAACTTTTTAGTTTGCTAGGAGTAATCCTAATAGACTCAGGTATTTAGCTGGTCCTTGCACGCTATTTTTAGCGGAACTATTACAGTCAGGCAGCCATCTACCACACAGCTCTTTCTGGGACAGCAAAGTACAGAGGTGGAAGCCTGACCTCTGCTCCTCTGCACTGTGGTTTCCTGCACTATGGCATCCTCCCACCAGCCCCACGATTTTAAGACATGAATATGCACTAACAACTTTTCTTTCTGCTACTCTGCCTTCCTCTTTCATGTATTTTCTATTCTCATTCTCAGCCCCTGAAGACAATTCCCAACAGTATCTTGGGGTGCAGATGACGTCTGTGGTTCTGTGTCTGTTCTATTATTTGCCTTTCTAAATTTTTCATGCAATTTTTGTTTTACAAGATTGCGTTCAGAATAGAAGATTATCTAAATGCTGGAAGAGAGAATTAAGGTAGAAAAAGCCCCTTTTATTTGATGCTTTCTGATAAAAGGCAATCAACTGTCTGAAATGCTGAAAAACTAGAGTTTGGCTACATTTATTCTTCACTTTCAGCTGGGAAAGCCTCTTTTCCCACTGAATTTTGAAAAATAAAGTCAGTAAATGATAAAGGTGAAAATCATCCTGGTCTTTGGTAAATCATTTCAATGCTGCATTTTTCTTCTAGTTCTTAGGGCCAGCTCAAGGGAACTGCTCATGTCAATAGAATCAGGTACATGCATTCTCAGAGTACCAAGTCTATTGTCTTCAAAACAGGCTTTTTAAGATCTTCATAAAAGTAAACAATATCTGGCAATTAGTACCACCCCAGATGAGCATGCAACCAATTTCAGTTTTGTATTTGCTATTATGCAGCTACATATGTTTTAGTTTCATCAATATTAAAACCATAGTCAATGTGGAGTAGGAAGCAGGATATTGACAACAAGAGTAGAAATTACACATTTTTATAGCTGCTTTTTAACCTTGTATTAATTTGCATTAACTTTGCTTAATTCCATACAGTTATAGTTTTTAATTGTTTTATGAGAGGTGTGGCAAGTAAGAAAGTGACTTTTAAATTTTTTCTTGGCTTCCATTCTGTCATTAGCTAGAAGTTACATGTTCATCCTTGTGGATTTTTCTCTCTCTCTTTTTTTTTTTCCTAATAGACAGCCAAAGAGCAAATTGACTGTGATTTACTGCAACTGTGGGTTAAACATCAGTACTATCTAGAAGAAAAAAGAAAGTGTATGTTTCCTTGTAGAGGGCAGTAGTCAGACATTTAAAATCTAGGGTTGGCAGGCTTGCTACCTGCATGCTATATTCATGCTATATAAACAAAATACGTATGCTATATAAATATTTGCTATATATGCTATATATATATGCTATATAAAAAGCAACCTTGAATTTCTAGGGGGGCAAGAAGATCCAAAAACCACATCAGAGGGCATTCAGTGGGTCTGATTTCTAAAGGTACAACACAGCCCAGTGAACTCAGGTGTTTAGGTCCAAGGTTTCCTGCAAGTCACAGGCACATCCAAATGCAGCTTCAGTTCTGCAGTTAATGGAAAAGAAAAAGAGATTTGTGTCTAACAAAGGAAAAACTTAGAACACTCAATGAACCATTTTGCCAATACCATTTTTGCACACTGTACTAAGTTCAGAACTGTGTCTGCAGTTTTGTCATATTTAAGAGAAAAAGCAAACTAACTTATTTTCCTAAGGTTTTGAATTCTCAAAGTATATTTTGTATATAGCTCATACAAAAGAGCTTCTTGGTTTTGAATACACTTCCCCTTTGAGCTCACAAAATTTGCCTGAAGCACTGAGCAAGCTGTTGCAAACATGAGACCATGAAACTTGCCACACAAGGAAACACAGCAAAAGGTTTTTTTCCACTGTAAAAACTGCTCTTCTCCATAAAAGAATGCATGTCTATAGGCATGAAATTGAAAAAAAAAATTGCACAGATGATGAACTGGAAAGGGAGTAAAGATTATTTTAGCATAGTTGTAAACATTGGTATGAGCTTAATGCTCAGAGTTAATTTTGTGGCGTCAGCTGTTGGCATGAAGGGAAACATTTGTGAACTTTTGCAGATTCTACAAGTATGATACATTAAGATGCTCACAAGCTGATCTGGGGAAAACCACTCTAAGTTATTTCCCAAGTGGCAGTCCTTTATATTTTCAAATATTTCAGCTTTCAGTTGTATTTCTGTGTCCTTTGCTTTTAACAGTACGTATTTGCCCATGCACAATCCAGTTTCAACACAAATTTTCGGTGATGGTTTTGTCTGCCTTCTCTGTACATTGCCCTTCCTGAAGCACTTGCTTTGAATTGGAACTACCCCAAATTTCTTGTCTTTTCCTTCAGTGTGAACTATGGCTGTGGTTTCTCAAAACATTATTTCCAGAGAGTTGTGTAGCATGCTGTACACCACATCAGTGAACTGATTTTGCTGAAAAATGACCTGGCAAAAATGAGTTCTTTTAATGTGAACTCGGTCTGATTCACTGAGAGGCCACACAAGGAGCTGTGCTGGCACAGCTTCAAAGTGCCATGCCATGCTGTGGGAACAGAGCAGGGAAGGTCCGGGAGTATTTGAAGCTGGTGTCAACCTTCCCCCACACCCCATATACAACGTGCTATGCAAGCCCTGCCAATTCCTTTATTTTCATCGAACAGCCTTGCTGTGTGCTGTCTCTCATCACATCCATCTGCTCCTTACATTGTTTACTTCCCCAAAGTCTACATTTCTCTTTTATCACCTCTCCACCCTCTCAGGTTTTCTCCCCAGAATAAATCCACTTTATGAAATTCGCTGGCTGACATCCATATGCAAATTTCTGCGGATTCACTAAAAGTACATTATTCAAATAGCCTCTGGTCCTCTTTACTTTGTTAAGCAAATGAAGACAGAAACAAAAAGTCCAAGTACCTATATTTGCATTAGCATTTTGCACATTCATTTGTAAAGACTCAGTGCTAACTCTACCCAAAGCAAAGCACTACACACTCTCTTAGAAAATAATAGGAAGACTCCTTCAAACTGCCGGTTTGCTTCGCATCCTGGTGTCCTGGATGGAATTACAGGAAGGATCCAGCTCCAAAGCCATGCCCTCTAAATGTTCAAACAAAGCCTAACACTGCCTCAGTAACAAGATTCTCTTCCCACACATATATTTATAGCTTCCTTTTGGTGGTGGGGATTTTTAAATATTTTTTTTTTCCCTCTTAATTCAGTTCTGATTTTTGACTATGCACAGACACAGTAAAGAGGAATTACTTGATAGAACATTCTTTAGCAACTGCTGTTCTAGAAAGGAAACTGTCAATCCCGATGCTTTTAAAAGCTTCTAGTGAGGCCAATTCACATAAATATATCTGGAAACTTTACCCCTTTCTATTTTACTAGGACTCTTCTATGCTTCACTTCTCCCCACGACTTGAATTCAAGTTCCTGATTTCCTGTCTGGCCCTGTGTCTGCAAACTCATAAAACCTCTGGTTACTGAACATATTCCCAATGTTATCAACCTGAACTAGCCTCTCTCTGTCTCTGTCCTAGCCAGACTGTGGAGAAACCTTCCCACAGGTTATTTCTGCATCCCTCTGGGTCCCATCTCTGGCATGTAATGGCTTTCCTTAGCCCCCATCTGAACGTGAGAGAAGTGTAGCACAGCATAATTCAAGTTGGACTTGTCTTGACAGTCGTGTTTCTTTTGTTCCCTTTTTCTATTTGTGCCATTCTCAGAGATTTATTTGCTCCAGGCATGACAAAGCCCTGTGCAGGACAGCTGGCCATGATTTCTGCTGGTGTGTTTCACCACCCCCAGGTCTTTACGCTTTATTTAGCAATTCCTTGGCAATCATGGCAGATGATTCTGTTTTGTCATTAGGCTGTGATGCAGAAATGTCTCATGCATTCTTACCAGAATTTGAATGTGCTAATTCCTGACAAACATTTTCCAAAGTTGCAATATAAATGTAAGTAAGATAAGGTTTGTAATTGCACACAGATGTATGTACATCAGTTTCTCACACAGATATATATATGCGTATATTTTCTAGAGCAAACAGGGGTTTTTTGTTTCACATTATTTTTTTATATTCCCACAACATTTATAGATATTTTTCCCTTCCTGGATTCTAGTTAATGGTACCTTTCTCCACTGCATTTGACCCTGATTTAAGTACTGGTTTTGTTTCTTCACACTTAAATGTGCACACCAGTTAAAGTCCATTCAATTCACTTTTCAACCACATGCTGAAACTGAATATGAAATTTGCAGTCTTTACTGTGCCCTTCACATCTCTGGTACTCTTTACTCTGATCCTCTGCATGGGCTTTGTTCTTCATATTTAGTAAGTTTTAATTCAAACCAGGAATGAAAATGCAGCTACTATTGGAAGCAAATAATTCCATTACATGGCTGCTGGCACTGGCCCAGTAAATTCACTGATGCAGTTTTCCTGGAGTGAGTACTTGCACTAAAATCAGCAGGAACATTTCCATTGGAAAAGTTACATAAGTGTATGAGTATCTCAAGGATCAGAGCTGCAGTTGCATGTCCAGCTCTTGGGGTTTAAGGTCAAGTCCTTTGGGTCACAACACAGAGATGCTATTGCAATCAAGAGCTGCTGTCTGGTTGCTTTCCTTGTTCCCTATCCAGCAGAGCAAGGGTTTCATTCTTTCTGAGGAAGCCTTTGCAGTGGTCACTACTGTACCTCTGCACAGCCCTGGCATCATTCTTCCCTTGAGCCTGCTCCTTGCTGTCCTAACCACAAACATAAACAACAAATCTTTCCTATCCCTTTTGCATTGGTAAACTATTATATTCTCTTTTCTCCTCCCTGCATTTTCCCCTCTGCTTTTGGTAGCACAATTCTAAATTGTTCAAGTTTTCCTTCTCTTTTAGCACAAGGTTTCTGCTGTTCTTGTTGGTCCAGCTCGAATCTTCTCCAGCTGGTTTGTAATTCCCCTGAAGCCTGGCACCCAAATCCAAACATGATATTGCAGCTAAAGCTGTTCTGATGAACAGCTGAGTGACTTCACACAGGCTGTTTATGCTGTCCTAGGTGGCACTTCTCTCCTGCAAGAACAGCACAGCATTACTCACATCTGCTCTGCCTGTAACCCTCAGATCTTCCCATCAGGGCTGCAGTTCAGCAAAAGGGATCCCGTTACCTGTGTTGGAAGCTGGGTGTTCCTGCCCAAGTGAAGTTCATTGTATTGGTCTTCATCGAGTTTTTCTCTTTATTAGTGTGAGTCCTGTTTTCTGTTTTTTTCTGACTAATAGCTGAGGCTTCTTTTTTGCTGGGTTTGCTAGCTCACCCTGCACAGGGTACAAGGGAACTGGCGCAGTTTCACATTAAAGCATACTTGAAAGTTTATAAATCAATAAGTTTGCCTCATCTGCAAGGGGAGGGGGTACTTTGTGACTGGTTTCACATCAGCAGTACTGCATTACTATATTTAATCATTTCACCTATATATTCAAATGTACACCTTGAGTGGGTGAAGGAATCTGTGTGATTCAGAGTCAGGGTGTGTCCCAGCCTGCTGATCAGCCTTCAAGTATGAAGGAGAATTCTAAGTCATGAGAGCTAATGACTGCTGCACGCCTACTCTCTTAATGGAACTATTGCCCTTGAAGACAAAACCGAGGTCAAACCATCCCCTGATCAGGCCATTTTCTCAAAAGACATGCTTGAAAACCTCAAATCTGACCTCCCTTCCATGGACACAGCCTAGTCCTGGTTAAAATCTAAAGGAAGGGTGAATCAGACTCACATTCCTCTCACCCCTCTGGAGGTGAACAATGTGTCCTGTTACCACACAAGGAAGTAGAGATGCACATTCACAGTGGACTAGGTGGCAGTGACAGTAGGTGGGAAGAGACAGTGGAAAGCAGTGAGAGAAGCTGGAGGAGAAAAGGCATGGCGAGGGGAAGAGGAAGCAGAGACAGGAGGGAGGAAATTCCAGAAAGGAGCAAACATAGCAGTCAAAATGTTTCCCTGTGGTTCTGATCCAAACACATTTTCTGCATAAATCCTTTAGAAAAGAATCTCTGCAAGGATTTTCCTTGTGGAGCTTCCCTAGAGCCAGCACATCTGCCCTTTGAAGTGACACCTCCCTAAAAATTTCCTACATACCAGAAATCTTGAGTGTTGAAATCAGAAGTTAAGACCACCCAAAAGGAAGGAATAAAGGGCATTAGGACCTGCAAGCTCCAGCATCACTGGTTTGTACAATGGTACAACTCCTACAAGTCCCGTTTATGAGGTTAAAGAAATAATGATTCACAAGATTGGCTGACACCTGGAATGATTTAACCAGGCCATCCCTAATGTAAATGACGTTGACTCACATTTGCAGATGTAGGTGCAACTGGCAATTGTCTTTTCCTCATAATTGTCTTAACTTGCTTTGCTAGTTATAGTTCTCTAGGTTATATTTCAAATCTGGTAATCATTAGAGGTACATTCTTTCCATAGATGTTTGTATTTGTAGTCAGTGAACATTCAGGACAGAATTTGACCTGCAAGTTTAGATATGTAGCAGCAGCTTAGATAGAAATATGTGTACTTAAGTCTGAATCAGAACTAAAGTAAGATTGCTTGATACATACACAAAATTTAAAATATGAATGCACCTGTTGGGGCAGACAAGACTTTTGTGGGGTTTTTTTCCCCCTTACTCCTGAAGTTTTTCAGATTTTTTACCTTTAAGTAATCTTTTAATTAAATTTCATACAATTTCATTATCTTAGATAATGCAGGGGAAAAAACCTTTAAATAACAGGATAAAAGAAATGTTAGACATTTCTAAGAAGCTTAATCAAAGACAGTAAATGTAACGTGAGAAAATTATGAAATATCATTCCCTATTGGTTTTAATCCAAAAAGTGCTTGCACTCTCCTCCTTTTTTGGCTGTGTATTCCATCCCAGGGCACAGGCTGATCCCAGACCCTCGCAGTAAAGGCACACTCTGACGTTACAGTGACATAAGCTGGCCACAGCTGAGCTGACTGCAGTGGTATGTCCTGACTTCCACCAGAGATTCGACCCAATTACTGTGACCTGACACACTTGCAATCTAGTACAGCCTCAAGTCTCAAAGCAATAGCCCCTGAAACCACCAGAGGTTCATGTGAAAGCTGAAACCAAGCCAAACAAAACTGAATTAAACCCAGGAGAAAGATATTCTGAAAAAACCATAATACATCACAGAGTTTGTTGGTACATGCTTACTCTGCTCATTAGAGGACTTTGAGATACCCACACGCTTTTTAAGAACAGAAGTGTTGACAATCCAGGAGGAAATGACAGGGCTGATTACATCCTGCCCTGACACACATCAGGGACACAACCCAATCCATGTGCTGCCTGCTGGGTGTGTAGTGAAGCTGCCCTGCAGGGCAAAGCGGTGGCAAGGTGAGGTGCAGCCCCTGAGCAGATCTGTGCAGTGTTTGGGGATTCTGCCCCTGACAGGGAGGGCTTGCACTGCAGGAGCTGAGACAGCTTGTAGGGGGAGGCAAGGAAACATCAGTCTGTGCTTAAGAAGCACATGCACACATCTTATGCACCAGGATTCTTCCGAGCATTGCAAAATCACTGGCACTGTTCATAACAAAACAGAATCACAGAACGGTCAGGTTGAAGGGACCATGGTGGGAAATCTGCACTAGCAGGGTGCATATAGCACAGGATTGTGTCCACATGGTTCTTGAGTGTCTCCAACAAGGGAGACTCCAGACCCTGTCTGGGCAATGTGTTCATGTACTCAGTCACCTGCTCAGCAAAGAAGTTCTTCCTCATGTCACAGCCAGTTAACAGCTGTTTTCCTCACTTTCCAGCCGTATAAAAGCCTGTGAACAAAGTTTCTCTTTCTGCATTTTACCAATTTTTGCCCCCTACTCTGTTTTTCACTACCATTGAGAGCCAGAATTCTTAAACTGAAAATAATTAATGTGTTATTTTTGGGGAAAAAAATTAATCACCCAAATGCAAGGATGTCCCCTGTAAATCTCAGCAGCTGGTGTTTTTATTCTAATAGAGAAGTCACAGCTAACTGGACTTAGAATGGACCACTTGAGGACAAATTAACCATTGGATTATTTCGTAAATTGCTGCTTGTTTCAAGTTCATTGCTTGTGTGTAGCTATAAATAAATTTATACTAACTAGGACAGTGTACTACTACAGTATCCTGGAAATTCAGTCCTGAACAGATTTTTTTCTGATCAAATCCTTTGTTCTGTCATCAAGTTCCAGAAAGTGATTTCTGCATAATTAATAGCAATTAATAATGTGTTAGTATTTTTCTATATTAACTATTTCCCCTCATAATATTCTTTTCAGCACTCTTAGGAGATAAAGCTGATTCTCCTGTGGAAAAGTGGATGCAGACAAAAAGGTGGGCTTTGCTGGACTGCCACTATTGAAGATCCAAGAGAAGTTCTCTTAGGTAATACTCTTAACCGGACTAATCTGTTGTATCAGTGTTCACAGTAATCACTGTTCTCTCCAGAAGGGAGCAGCATGCAGGCAGGGAGAATGAGAATCAGAATCTCTGAAGCAGCGATCTCTGACAGGAGTTTGGGGGTGGATACAAAACTGTGACATAGCTGTGGAGAAGCAAATCAAGGGAAGGTCCTTAGCCACTCTTCAGAGATAAATCATAGGGGAAAAGGCAACTCGTAGGAAAAAACAACGTTTTCACAGCAAACACGAAAGAAGAAAATACAGAGGCAGCTGCGGTGAAGCAGCCGGGATACAGGTTCCCAAGAGACTTCCCAGCCCAAGGGAACAGCTGGAGGGCTTGCTCCCTCTGCTGGAGCATCCTAAGAGACTTGCTAGTTTGACCCACTCTCAATCCCACAGCGAAGCTCTAGACCAGGAAATAAAAATTAATGCAGTGTTGATTATCATTGCTGGCTTAGTGTCACAAGGATTTTTATCTCTATTTAAGACTATGTAGTTCAGCATGCAGCTGAAGGCAGAGAGGAGAGTTATTTCATTATTTTTTGTATTGAAAAGAATCAAAATAAGGCATACAAGTTCAAATCTGTATTTTTCAGATCATAATTCTGTCAGTTCAGTCAAACTGGAGCATAGGAAAATCAGGCAGACCTTTCCACTGTCTCATGTAATGCAGATGAGCAACTCTTGCTGTATGACCTTTGCTCTAGGACAGGCTGGCCTTAAATACTTGGGCTCACAAATAAATGACCTGCTCCTGCAGGAAGCAGAGAGCAAACCTCTCCTAAAGCACCTCCAGACAAACACAATATCACCACTTGGTTATTTGGCACTCACATCAGGTAGGATAGGTCAGAGCAGCACGAGGCACAGTGACAGCAAGAAACCGTGACTCAGACACTGACTCTGCTCCACTCTTGCTTCAAGGAGCTGGTGGCTGAGACTCCTCTTTCTCTTTTGTAGAATCAGGGTCACCTTTGGGCTCTGAGATTGCAGGATCTTGCAGTTTGCAACTCAGCTTTTTGTCTGCTGAATAAGAGTTCAGGAAGCCTTATTCCTTCATACCTTCAAGCCTTTTATACCTTAGGTTACATCATCTGCTTTCTGTGTACAGCATCTGACATTTGGTACAAAGACCTCAAATTTTAGCTAAACATTACAGGCACGATAGCAAAAAAAGTAAAATGTTTGACTAAAAACTCATCTAGATACATTTTAATGGATTTTGTGGCCTCTCCAGTTTAAATGGCTTCTCATTTGGCAGCTTTCTGTCATCCCAGTGAACATCTTGGTCCACAGGTGCTCAATCACCTGACGAATTCAATGGAGGAAATGGAAACCAAACTGTGCAGCAGTGACAAAGAGGAAGCTTTCAAAAGAGAATTACCCTACTGCGTAGGAGAAATAGACTTCACAGCTTCTGGGAAGAAACATGGAAAGGTGAGGAGTTTCAGTCCTTTTACAGGGTCAATGTGCCACAGAGTGAGGCACCAAATTATACCCCCAGTAGGGACCATGCCTTCCTGAACATGAATGTGGTCTGAAACACAGCCTTTTAATACCAATCACTTGATTAGCAATTACATGATACAAGTGCAGGTGACCACTTTTATCTTTAAAAGAAAAATCAGCAATATGCCCTGCTTCCTTCATTTTGTATCTGTTCCCTGGTTTAACCCACCAAAAATTAATCACTATAGATTTTTACATTTTAAACATACTTTTGAGCTGTTTCAAGGTTTCCCTTAAAGTTCTCTCTCTGTTCTGCTGATATGCAGAGAGGGTTGTATGTGGACTAACCCACCTCCTCACTAGTCCCATGCACAAGTTAGTACTAGAGCAGAAAGAATTCCTAGGAATTCCTGAAATCTGCCTCAAGGTTTTGTTTCATCATAAAGTCTCAAGCTGAAAACCAAAATATATACAGAACTGGAAGAAGCAATAGATTCATGTAACATGACCTTGAAAAACAGATATGAAATCAGACAAATATTTCAGCTTTTGCAGAGACAAAAAACACCTACAAAATGTGTTGGCTTTGCTAGGCTGCCATGAAATTGAAGGCAGCTCAAGAGGAAGCTCTAAAGGAGAGTGTGATTTGTCAGTCTGCAGCACAGAACTGACCCATGGAACTGACTCAATTAACAAGACAGCAATTATATAGAACTCTGTAAAATTAATTCAAGTATTTAGTTCTCTGTCAAATCTTGCTCAAATAATTGTTTCTTAAACATCCAAGTTGATGATAATTTCCCACTGCATTTACCATGAACAGGCTCTTTACTGTATCTTTCTGTCCTGTTGTTATTCATTGGGTTTTTCTTGTGTTTGTTGAAGTTTATGAAGGTCCAGAGTACCATTCACCCTGGAATTATATTTGAAGTTATGCTCAACAAATGGAAGCTACCTGCTCCCAATTTGGTTATCTCTTTAGTAGGGGGAGAAGAAAATTTTCAGATGAAGCCTTGGCTACGGGACACCTTAAAGAAAGGATTTATAAAGGCAGCTGAAAGCACAGGTGAGTGCTTTAGGCTTTAAAGAAAGAATTTGTATTCCTGATGTATTCTCACACCTAGCCCCCAGTGATCTGGTAATGACCAGATTGGGCCAGCTCACACGATTATTTTCGAAAATTCAAGACTTTGCTGAATGCAATCTACATGTAAATGCCTTTGAAAATGAAATTGATTGTATTACAGCAGCAAAAATAAGTAATTCAAAGCAAATTACTCTAGGTAACCATTTCTGAGGTGTAAAATCACCTGATAATATTCCCTCAGAAGTGCCACTACAAAGATAGCATCAAGATGGGACCAAATAGAATTGCCCCTCTTTTGTGCCATATCAAAATAATTCTGGGGAAAGCAGAGCAATTTGACTTCAACAAGAGTGAATTCAGGTCAAAAACAAGAATTTCTGCATTCTCACCTGCAAAGTACAGTGAAAATATCTGTGAGCATTTCACACCAAGCTCATGGTTTAGTTTCACTGTTCCAGAAAAGATTGTACCAGTTTTGCTTTGTGTTATGAGACAGCCCAGTACCAGAGCTCTTTTTGGTACTTCTGTGCCACACAGATATTCTCTATCTCCATCTGCCTTCTGTACTTCAGACTGGGCAGCATCAAGATCCCCAATTCCTTTATGTCACATATTTGAAAAAGGGCAGCTTGCTGTTTACCTAAGGTTCTCCAAATTCCTTGTCACTGTAACAACACTGCTGTAAATTCTGTTATCCTGGAGAATTCACTCTCCACACCCCCAAGAACAGGAGGAGGAACTCCAGGTGACGCAGGTTATGCCTGAGCTCTTCTGCTGAGAGGTGCTTGCATGGGAGTGTTCAGTTGTTCAAATCAACAACTTCCCTGACTGTCCCTTTCCTCTTCCTTGTAACCCACTCAGACCTGCCTGGTGCAGGGATGTTTCTGCTCATAGGCAGACAGTGAGTAACTCCAGAGTGGACACAGCATTCCTGATGAGCGTATTAACATCAGAGTAAAGACGGCAATGTTGCACCACACGATACGTGAAGAGCTCATAATTTCTTCTTGTTTTCCTTATTATGCACTTTGCATGTATTTTAATTCTAAAAGTTATAATCCATCAAGACCTGTCTTCACTTTATCTAATTTTTTAAAAATCCTTAGATCCAGTACTGTAAGCAATGTTACCTGACACACAAACACATTGCAATACAAAGAAGTTACCTAACTGCTTTTTAAAAACAATTTCAGGTGCCTGGATTTTCACCAGTGCTTTGCGTGTAGGAGTTACAAGACATTTAGTGCAAGCAGTCCGAGACCTTGCCCTGGCTAGCACCTCATCCACGCTGAGTGTGATTGCCATAGGAATAACTTCCCTCGGGGAAATCCAGCACAGAGAAATTCTGGATAACACAAAGGTACTTTTCTCTTATTCTATTGTTCAGATAAAAGCTGCGCCCTCACAACATTTGTGAGTAGTTGGCAGAACAACTTTGATAAAACTTTAAACAAACAAACCAAGTGGGTTTAAGCTGAGTTTTGGGAGGAAACAGAAGCAGAGCTCCGGGATTGTTGGATGATTCTGTGCCCTCTGAGCCCAGCGGGTGGCAGCATTGGGCACTGGATCAGAGAGCAGCACAGGGCTGAACACCAAGAAAACACCCCGGAATAAGGGACTTCTCATGGATTTCTCCCTCGACCACTTCCTGCAGAAACACTTACTCCTAGCTATTACATAAATACTGCAAAAAGCACATTTTGTATTATGTGACACTAGACATAAATATTCCAGGACAATTTTTTCTTTAAGTAGCCACTGAATTGGTATTTAATACACACGAACTTGCTCAATACAACAGGTCAAAAATACAGCCATGCAGGATTTCACCTAGTTATGGGGAGCTCTAGGGAATTCTCAAACTGGGTCAAGGGGATCAGAGTTCTTGGGAAGAAAACAAAACCAATACACAACAAATATAAAACCTCACCCAACAAAGCTGTTGTTGAAAGTGTTGCTGCTGAACGGACATAGTGGAGAGAAAAAAAAAAAATTACATTCTCTTCCTGTCACTGGATCTACAGTCTGTTCCAAGTAGAGTGTTATAACAATAAAATAGGTGTTTAATGACAACGAATGACAGTTTCTCTTTTACTTCCCTGCAGAAGATAAGAAGCAAATGACAAAGACAGCCCTTTGAATTCACACCTAGTTGTTCTCTCATACAGGTCTGGAAGTACCAGCTAGAGGCTAAGAGACTGCCAGGCCATACCAGCAATTTTTCTTTTGTTTTTTTTTGTTTTTTTTTTTTTTTGGCCAATGGCAGCTACCTGTGTGCTCTACGAGGTGGGACTCTTTACCTGGAAGACTTTAACCTATTTGTGCGGCAACAGCGCTGAAAGGGCCTCAAAGGAAAGAATTCTGTCCATTGTGTTTGTGAATTTTGTTCAGGAAAGTTTGCAAATGCCAACTATCTCACCTCCCTTCTAGGCTAAGTGATCAAAATGCATCTGGAACTTTCCCTATCAGCAGCTACAAAACAAGTGCACTCTCTTTTTATTTTTTCCCCCTCCACTAAAACTCAAATTCTTTGTCAAGGGATATTTTGCAAAGAGCATTCCTGACCCTATGACTTCTGGCACAGCTTCCACCCAAAGATATTTTGGATTTTAGTCAGTAACTTTAAGACTAAGACAAAGGAACTACAGACAGGGATGTTGATCTAAACCCAACTCTCTTTATACTTGGCACTAACACAAGCAGTTTGTTGTATAAAATAGAGCTAACAACCCACACTAGCAAGGAGAAAAACAAGCTCTGAAATCAGTGGATCCCTCCCCTCTCTTCTGTGTTAATGGTATGCTTTAAACATCATTGAAAGATCACTTCCACATTTTCAGAGAATAGAGAGGAAAATCCCCAAAGGCCTTTTTCAATTGGTTGTTGTGTCTCCAGGTCCTAATCAAAGGCCAGATCTGTGGTGAGGAGGCTTTAATGTTACATGGCAGCAGAATAGAGGCATGCCCTCTGTCAAAGCAAAATCTGAAGGAAATTATGTCAAGAAGCTTTCCGCAAGGAATGAGAGACAGAGAAGAAAGTGAAAGAAATCAGTGGCACTCGCTGCTCACAAGAAACATGCAAGTTTACTGCTTTTGAGTGTGAGGAAAACACATAGCTGACAGTCTGAGTTTAGCCCAGCAACACTGAAGGAATTGGAAAAGAGGCATGATAGAAGGGAATGCAGATTTTGAACAGCTGTGTTCATGTACCTGCTTGCAAGAGGACAGGGATTATGAAAATGAAAAAGAATAATCAGACATTTACAGCCTGGGATGATGAATCAAAGTGGATGGGCAACAGAGAGAAAGAAAGATGTATTAAGAGAGAAAGGGGAGTTTGAAAAAGTGTACTTATAGAAGCCCATGTGTAGTGCAATATTTAAAACAAAAGATTGTAGCAAGGGCTCTGCTCTACCCAGAGGATGAGTTTATGCAAAAAAACAAACATTAATAAAGAATTTAAAGGTTTAACATCACTCACCCAAAATAAAAGGATTCTCCTTTCTAAAATATATGTCTGCCACTCTTTCAGAATGCAATTTCCAGACTGAGAATAACCATCAGATTTCATATGACCCTGTCAATTAAGTAAAGCTGTGTATAGGTTGACAGGGACATGGAGCAGGCTAACTTGTTCACTGGCCTGAACATGGACAAAGCACTACTGAAATGAATAGTTTGCCCCTCCTCACACCAGCTGAGGCTACACATTTCCATACACAATTATCAGGCCCTATGGCCCCTTTCCATTTTTCCAATAAACTGTTCCAAAACCTGCATGCCAGAGATGATGATTGATACCAGTATATTTTGCAGAGGCCAAGAGGGAAACTTCAGGGTCTCCGGCTATCAGTCCTGCCAGATCTGGCTGCTTCCAGAAGGAGCAGATTTTCCATCTTCACCCTTTTTTAAGAGTCAATCCAAGTGCCTCGCAGGTGGTGAGCTGTGCCAGGGTGCAGACAGCACAGAAATGGAGAGGCAGGATATTGAAACACGGGCTGGGCTTTGCACAGAGCACTGACATCTCCCCTCCTCTCTCTAGAGTGAAAGTCTTGTACACTACCAGTCAGATGACAATATCCAAGGCCCACCCTACTCCTTGGACCACAACCATTCCCACTTTATTTTGGTGGACCACAGCACACCAGAGGAGAGGGATGGCACCACCAAGCTCCGCCTCACCTTGGAAAAGTACATCTCAGAGCAGCGCACAGGATACGGGGGTAAGCAGGTCCTGTAGAGGCATCTCATCTGAATAAAACTGATAATAATAAATGCTGATAGCACAGCAGGCCCTGGCCTTATCAAAGCTAACTCCAGCTCTCAAATCAGACACTGGCCTATGCAGGCAAGACCAAGGCAACACATTTGTCATCATGTAAGTGGAGGAACAAAGGTAATGTCTGAAGTTGAAAAAGCAGCTCTCTGAACCAAAAATCTACACTTTTATTGCATCTCCTTAAGTGTAGCTCAAAGCTGATCTTCAAAGCGCAGCTCAAATTGCCTTAAGAGATAACATATGGAAAATAAATCCAGCTTCAAGTGCCTTTAACAGTTTTTCTATGAGATTGATAGTCATTGTTGCATACTTTTATCCCCTCTCACACACAGGGTCTTGAATTGGTCCCACACTGGAAGAAAAGACTTGTTCCAAAGCCCTCTGAAATATTTTAAGCCCTATTTGTTTCAGGACAAAACCTTATCCTGGGTAGACACCATAGCATCTAATGTCCATCTGAATCTGTGACCTTTTTTTATAACAAGAACTGAGTATTGGGCAGGTCTCCTACTGCTATTTGTGGAAAGAACTCAGTTGTTGAGATAATACAGATACTTTTACCTTTATTTATGTCATACATGCAGTGCTAGCACAGCTGAAACAGGAGTGAGAGCTCATTTGTTCACAGCTGTGTGTATCAATGAAATATTCATGGAATATCCACTTACACAGCCCACAGGGTGATAGCACAGAAAGCACAAATGCACCTGAAGAATCCTTACCTGGTACTCAGATAGCAACAAACACAGGCTGTAAGGGCAGCCTGAGGTTGCAGTGCTGAGAGTTACAAAGCATCCTCTTTCTGCTCACAAACCAAAACTGATTGAACAGATCTCAGGGGAACATAATTCCGACAAAGAATGCTGATTCATATGACAAATATTTTGCTGGAACATACTGAATTCAGTGTTATCTTCTATAAACAAAACCAGTGTCCTTCATTTAAGCTCATGTATAAACAAGTTGAGCAAAGCTATGTGGCTCTACTGAAGTAAAACATTTTAATAAGGTCATGCGGAATTTCCCTATTAAAAAAAAAACACGTAGAAGTCTTTAAGAGGAAATTTTTTGTATACTGAATATTTTTTGCCACTGAGGACTTTCCAGATTCACAGTGTAAAGTCAAAATCCATCTAACCCTCCTCTGGCTAAATTTTGCCTAAATATTCAGCAAATTAAGAGTATTTGTGGCCTTAACCATACTTGAGGAGCCTGTAGTCCCTGAGGTCACTCTTCAAAGAGCATCACCTTAGAGAGGTGTGACAATGCCATGCCATTCAATAAAGTTTCTTGCCAACCATATCCTGGCTCCAGCTCAGTCCAACCTTATCTTTGTAATCATCACAAAAGAGATATAACAAATAGCAAGAAGAGATCTGTACTGAGTTTTGGGAGATCTACAAAGGGAAACATCAAAAAATTGTTTGAACCAAATGCCTTTTATCTTCCAGCTGTAAGAGGCATTCATCTCTTGATATTACTGTTTTGACTGAGCTCCTTCAGGCCAATCTGTCACTTTTGGATTACAGAGTTCAGCATTTACAGTAAAAACCATCCAAAACTACATGGCCTCATGGGAAGATGATTTAGGACAGGGATCCTGACCTCATTTCTTCCCCTGACGCCATGATATGTTAAATATTTCATTAGCATTTCTTTTAAAAGTATCATATTGTGTTATTATTAATCACCACACCAGGCTGTGCTGCATGAAATTTTAAGCTGTTTAAACAGAGTAATAAACAATATATGGCTCCTATCAACTCGTATCTGACTCATCTCATCCTACCCTTGAAATATTTTCAAGGGGTCAGCAAAACAGCAATAGGCTTGTGAAAGCTGTTACTTTTTAAAAATTAAACCATCTATTTCACAGGAACAGGCAGCATTGAGATCCCTGTGCTTTGCTTACTGGTAAATGGAGGACCAGGCACCCTTGAGGTAAGAAGCTGTTCTCGGCTTTAGAAAAATAAATTAACTGGTGCCAAGTAATTGATGGAAAATTTGGCTGAATGACAAACAAATCTATTGGCACTTCACATAAAGTCAGATTTCACATCTATACACTATTAAGAACTGAGTTCTGTTAATATTAAATTTGGCAGTGTTTGTTTGGGAGAAATATTTACTTTTGAACATGCACCAGCTCATCATTAAAACTTCCATTGCCAGCTTGTCCACTGGGAAGAAAGAATCCAAACCCAAAACAAACCCACAGAAACTAGCTCCAGATCTGTAGAAAATGAAATAGTATGTTATTGCTTGAGAACATGCACAAAAAAGAGAGGAATCTTTCAATGCTGTTCAGCAACAATGACACAGCTGTGTGTCCCAGAGCTCAGGGGAAGCTCAAGACCAGGTTTGCTGGGCATGCCATTTAAAATGGGAGTGTTCTGGTTCCACTGAGCAAAAGAATATTGCAGGATTGGAGAAAGGAGAATTGTCTGGTAATAATCCCAAATCTCCTTCAGCAAAGGATCAGTTTTGATTTTTGCCCGAGTGGTTCTACAACTTGAAGAACCTGTTAACAAGGAGATAGTATTTGATTTTTATTCTATTTTACTTTACTTTTTAATAATACTTTCAGTCCAGAAAACCTTTAGAGAGACGTAATTTAACTATAATTTAAAGTTTCCAAGTGTTGAGACTGTGACATGCAAGCTGGTAACCCCTTTCCAGAATAATGACTTCTTTCTGGGGATGTTTTCTAGTTTTAGTTTCTTATATCTTGTCATAACCTTTGTCAGCTGGACTAAAACACACACTCACATTAGAAATCTCACTGTTTAAACAAAGATTATGTCACCTCATGAGCTTGCTTGCTTGCTTTCATAAGAAGCTAAATATTGCAGTGTTTCCTATATCTTTGGTTTAGAAAAATCCCATGTTATGATGTGCAAATCCTCTTTTCAAAGTTTTACAGAACAGTGTGACTGGAAGACAGAAAATGACAGGCTGGAGTTACTCTAAACTGACATGTGCTGGGGATGGATAACTGGCCACACTTTTTTAGAATATCAGTTTCTCAAATGGATTTCTAAAAATGGATAATACACACCAGAGACTACAAACAGTTTTGAAAAACCTCAATATCTAAACTAAAGAAGAAAACCCTGCACCACAATTGAATCAATCCAGTCTTGTACAACTTCAGAGCAAGAAATAGACTGGCAGCTAATAGACATTTTCACAATTATGATGCCATGGCCTCTGCTTTCCTATCTCAACAACCTGCCTGACTCATTCTAATTGCACAAGTAATAGAATTAGTAGCCTTTAACTCTTGTAGTTGCTATGATTCAGTGTTTTTTTTATTGCAGCCCAATGTTGTATTCCCCACAGGCAAATTCCTGATTTTCAGAACATATTGCCAGGTTTTGCAGACAGAAAAACAACCTCAGAACTATACAAAAAACCCTGCTGTTAATTTCTGTACAGGGTTACTCTTGCACTTGACTATGCTGAAACAGAGACTTCAGGGGAAAAAAAAGAAGTCAGGGTCAAAGACATTTTATGCATTGTTTGTCCAAACCAGGTTGCTTAGCTACTCACAGATGTCATGAAAAGAAGCAGAGTCAGAGGCCTGTACATGGATGAACTGCTACAGAATTCAAAAAATCCTAATAGCTGAGAGGAGTCTGGGCTGATCCATAGTGAATCTGACTTAGGTACACGTCTATTCCTGGTTTGCTAGAAGTCCTTCTTTTGAATAACATTTTCTTTCCACTTATGAATTTTAAAAACGTCCTGTTTTAAACTACAGAGAATTTGCAGTGGGCTGGAAAATTCTGCTCCCTGGCTTATCTTAGCAGGGTCTGGAGGTACAGCTGACATCTTAGCTGCATTCATGAATGATCCACAGCTTATCACGCCAGAGGCTGTTGAAAAGCAATTTAAGGAGAAATTCCCTGCGGAGAGCTTCTTGTGGAAGGACATCCTCCAGTGGACAGTGACAGTGAGTTCGTATGTCTGATAAGTCATCGTGTTCACAAAGCTGTCTCCTAACTCTGGGAGCTTTGGCAGCTCCTTCAGTACAGGTTTGGCAAGAAGCTGCTCAGAAGTTTAGGGAACTCCAGTGCTTTGACACTGGTGTCATAGAATGCCCCTCCAGCGTTACAAATCAAGCGGTCATTTGCTCATGCAAACTCTTTGTTACTCCAGTAATTCAGCTGAACACTTAGGGCTCTGTCCTTCCTCAATTACTTCCTCTAGTAACAGCCAGCATCCAGGAATGTGACAGCCCTTCTGTAGGACACGAAGCATTATTTATATCCACAGCTGTGGAGCTTGTGCAGCTGTGACAGAAGAGACCTAATTCATGAGCTACAGCTGTTAAATGGAAACCTCATTGTGGATAAGCATGAATAAATTAAGTAGAACGCAGCGTGTGTAGAAATGATCCTATCTATTGTCAGTTACTCATTCTTTAAGTATTATTGTTCTTAAAACAGAAAGACAAAACAGATTCAGAGATCTTTACTCTTTGTCTTGGGGTACACTTGCATAAGCCTTTTAGAAACAAATACCCACTTTGAGATTGTCCTTGTGTGAAGGCTGAAGAGCTCTGGGTGCCTCTGAGATAATCCAAGTGCACCTGACATGGCCCACTATTTATTCTCTGCATTCTCTGCAATAATCCTCAGCCTTAAAAGTTCCACACACTAATTCCATCAGGAAGAACTTTACCAGATCACTAACAAAAGAGGATGATAGGCATCTAGATGCAATATTGCCAGAGGCTCACAAAGTCTCAGCGCAGCTGCACTGCAAGAAAGAAAACTCAATAAATAGAGGAGCAGAAGGAAAGAGACGAGTACTGTATATATATATCAATATTTGAGGACTTAGAGAAGAGTTAGAGACTATGCTTTTAAATAAACAACTCAGAGAGCAAATCTTAAATGTCAAAGCAGGATGAGGTAAAATGAAACTAGTGGTATGCTGCCTATAACATGACTTTGAGTCAAATAAGAACGTAAGTTAAGGAAGGATCTTTTAATTAAAGCACTGCTCTGGTTCTCAGGATATCCAAGTTCTGCTCCTCCTATCCTGGTAGGTCACTGGGAAAAGGCAGTAATTCCCTCCTTGGGGAGTTATTTATATATGGGAAACTAACAATATTTGTCTTCTTGCCAAACCTCAGCTTCACAATAAGAACATAAATTTTTGGGAAATATTGTATGGGTGATCTCCACTGGGCATTTGGGACCAATGTACATCCCCAGGACAATGTGTAATATCACTTTTGTTTCAACTCCAAATAGATTCAGAACATAATTTCACACCAGCATCTCCTAACTCTGCACAACTTTGAGGAAGATGGTTCAGAAGAACTAGACACAGTCATTTTAAAAGCTTTAGTAAAAGGTGAGATACAATAAACAAACACTGTAACATTTGTCTTATTTGACTTCTATGCCATAAACATATTTCCTCTTTCTCCAGTGCAAGTTCAGTTGATTGTTGGATCAGATTTCATTTCTGATGCACTGTTCTTTTGTTTGTTTACTGACAAATTAACTGTGGCAGTTACTGTAGCTCTTGTAAGCTTATTTTTAACTAGTGTTTGCTTTTTAATCTCATGCTACAGTATGGTACTGTTTTAGGGACTCCTTTATTTCACTACTTCCTTCTCTTAATAACAGAGGCTATAAAAGAACTGAAATATACCAGAGCAATAAATTATTTCAATTAAAACATTAGAAAAACTCCATGAAAACAAAACCAAAACCCACAAATAGACAAAAACTGCCTTTGTTTCAGAAACAACCAATTTCTCCTATAAAGAATCTCCACTATATCTTCTGAAAGAAGACATTACTTGTGCTGCTATCTATTTCAGTTTCTGTTAACTTAATGGTTCGTGTTACCTTAAACTTAGCATGAGAGAAAAAAAAAAAAAGAGACATTCTGTTCCTGATGTGCTAAATTGATACCAGGCAAAACCAACAACCAAGTCCTGTCCTCTGCCTTCTGCAGGCCAGTGTCCCTCTTAATATCCAACAGCCATTTAAACTTAATGATTTTAATAAAGAGTTCATCTAGAAAAAATGACATTTTTGAATATTAATGTTTCTTAATTTAGGAAAACATTGCTTTGAAGGGTTTCTGGTTAAGCACCCACAGATCTGTGATAGCTGAAGGAGAACTTGCATTACTAATCCAAGTACCAATACTATATTAAATTAAACATAACTGTGAAGTACTGACTTTATGTGCATTTCTTCTTTTCTTCCAGCCTGTAAAAGCCAGAGTCAGGAGGCTAAGGAATATCTGGATGAACTGAAGCTGGCAGTGGCCTGGAATAGGGTCGACATTGCTAAAAGCGAAATATTCAATGGTGACGTGGAGTGGAAGGTACCAGGTTTTGTTTGCCTTAGAGGACACTCAGTGTACATTGCAATGTGCACTGGAACATCCCAAAAGATGGCTTCAGTTTTTAACACTGCCAGCCCACTCTACTGAGAGATTGGGCTGGGATATTATGCTTCCTGAGGCAGTTTCTGACCCCCTATATGATAATGGCTAAAGACAGAGGAATAACTCAGTGGTCATCATCTCTTTCTTGAGCTGTTTGAGAGCAGCAATCTTTCTCCCCTTCTGTACAGGCCTTTAGAGCAAACAAACCAAAGCTTACAAAGCACAAGAAGCAGGCAGATATTACCATTTGAAGGTGGCATAAAAACATCACTGTTTTCAACCGCTGTATAAATACCTAGTGTGGTACACATCGAGTCCCACAGCACACAATTTATGTTGATGTTTTAATATTAATGCTGGCACAGACATTTTGTCAGAGAAGAATGAAATTAGTTCCACCTCTTTCCCATTGTACTCACTGTTGACTGGTGGAAGACAAAATGTGAATGTCCTCATGTTAAATCTTACCTCTCTCATCACCCATCCATGATTACCTCCCAAAATTTCCTTTTTTGATTTGTCTTTTTTTCCTCCCTTTCATCAATCTAGTCCTGTGACCTGGAAGAAGTGATGATGGATGCTCTGGTAAACAACAAACCAGAATTTGTAAAGTTATTTATTGACAATGGGGCTAACATCTACGAATTCCTGACCTACAGTCGTCTGCAGAGACTCTACTGTTCCATTTCTCAGAAATGTCTCCTCTATGAACTTCTCCTGAGGAAACATGAAGAAAGCAAACTGACCTTGGCAGGGCTCACTGGTCAACAGCAAAATGAGCAGAAGGAGATCTGCCCCCTCTTCACTCTCAGTGAGGTCTCTAGAGTTCTCAAGGATTTTCTTCATGATGCATGCAAAGGTTTCTATCAAGACCTCAGACATGGAGGCAAGAAGAAATCGGTGAGTCACAACTTTGCTTCATAGTTCTGCTCCCCTCCTTCAGAATCTGAGCAATTTTAACTAGGTCTAGTCTTTGGGTGGGGGGACAGGGAATGGATTTGTATGGAATACAAATAAAATTTATTTTTACTAAGGAGTATGTAATTAGGCATAAAAATAGTGGTTTGCTTTTCTCATACAGAACTTCAAGAAGTAGACTGGAAAGGTAATTTTTTCTAGGAGAAAGCAAAGCAGGCAATGGAGATTTTCAATCCCGGGTCTGAAAATGGTCATCTTTGTACACAAAGCTATGCTCAGATTTATACTCTGTATGAGTAGACCATACTCAGATATTGATATTCAATAATATCCAGTATTTGATATTTGCCTTTAGATAATTTTAGTTTTTTTACAGAGTGCTAGAACACAGAGCAACAAATAGGAACAATTGTGTGACACGGCCCTGGCAAGTGCACTGGCCACCAGATGAAAAGGACGATATGTGATGGGGATACCAATATGGAATGTCCATAATCCAGAGCAATGCAATAGATACATCATCATTTTTGCAGTTTGACAGTGTATTTAACATTAAAATGCCTAAGTACCAAAGTGCATGCAAAAGCATTGAAAATAAGTTTGGGTGCAAGGTTTTTTCAAAACAAAGATGCATAAAGAAATTTCATTAGGGTTCAGTTTCAGACAAACTAAATGATTAAGCCTGTTGGTATTTGCCAAGGTCTAATTACACCTAAAAATTGTTAAAACTAGAAACTATTAAAAAAAAATCTTATTTTAAAGATTAAATCTCTTTTGCTTTGATAAAGCCTAGCTAAATTAATTAGTAATATGAAAAGTTAAGTTTGAATCTACTCAGGTTTTCTTCACTCACAAAGATAAACAAGTTGAGATTATACCTCTGAAGCCACTGAGCATACTCCAGACTTACAAGCTTGCCAGAAATAAAAATTTGCCCCCAAAGCCTCACTTAACCTTTCTGGTATTAGGCAGCAAGTGAGCTAAAGCCCAGTGCTGTAGATAAGGCTCAAGTCAGAGATCAGCTCCTGCTGCCTATCAGCTTTTCCCTTTTAAAGCTTCTTCCCATGGCTGAATCCCATTATCATTGGCAACAGAAAGAGCATTACAGTACTGGGATACCAGCGTCACTGCTGCCAAACTGTGTGTCTTTTTTCAAGCTAGGTACTAGTGGTTACAAAGACAGATGAGAATTTTAGGATATCTTTGTCTCCTGCAAGGCTTTCAATGCAATTTAGTTGATTCAATAGCTCACTACAAACTAAAGAAACATCCCCCAATATCCTCCAAATGTGCCATTAAAATAAATTCAAACAGAATCCCATAATTATTAAAAAATATATTCTCACAAACCCCTGTTTAATTAAGAAATACACCCTGGCTGCTTCTAACCAGCACAATAGATAAAAAGGTAGTTTTAAAATATACTTGAAACCCACAACTTGACCTAAGTGGCTACACTTCCTTTAGACAATTTTTTTATCAAGTGCTAAAGGAATAAGCAGTGTTCTACTTAAACTGCTCTCTGCATGAGGGAAAGGTTTCTCAAAGGAAAGACTAAAAAAGGGGCATTGATGTACTCTATTCTTGTCTCATACAGGGCCTTGGTGAGATTTATTTCTGATGGAATAAAATGCCTTTTGTTCCATTTCCCTGCAGCCATGTCCTTTGTGGCAGCCGAGCAGAGTCCAATATAATTGAAGGCAAACTCAGATTAGTTAATCACAAGTTTGTCTTGTCTGATATTACACACCAGTGGTGAAACCCCAGCCTTATTAAAGGCAATGAAAACTTCAGCACTGTCTTCAACAGAGTCACCATTTCATCCAGAATGTTCTCACACTTATTGGGTTATACTGGGGACACAAGGATCCTGTAACTCAGTACAGAATGAGCCAATTACCTTTTGGTCCTACTGAAAAGTCCAAGAAATGTGAAGTAGGCAGCGAGGCCGAGAGCATCTTGGATCGCGTAATTTGCACCAAGCGAGACTGTGAATCGGGTTTTTAACTCTACAAACCCTCTTTCAGGACAAAACCAACACAAAGCGATTACCGGGGCCCTTGGACATGAACCAGAAAAGCGAAAATCCTTGGAGGGATTTGTTTGTGTGGGCAGTACTTCAAAACCGGCACAAGATGGCAAACTACTTCTGGGCTATGGTGAGCACTGAGCTGTAGCTGCTGCGGGTGAATGTTGGCATATTTCAAGTTTACGAGATGTTTTTTTGCTCAGATGACAGATAGGTTTGTTTCCAAAACACGAGAGGTGGCATTTACAGAGCCTTTCATCTCTGCGTGGCTCCGGACCGGGGGTGAGCAGGGGCAGGTGTAAATCAGCCCAGGCTGCAGCTCTGCTCCTGGGAGCTGTGGGCAGGGCAGGCAGCAGGATTTGTGCTTCCACAATGGGCAATTGTTGGCTCAGAGCGCGACACCAGGGGACACGGAGCGCTGAAGCATCTTTACGTGCAGGGAGCAGCGCTGTGCTGTCTGGGCTGAGCTCTGGGCTGGCATAATGGGCTCCTGTTCCACATCTGGGAGCCTCCCTGCCCCTGGAAAACACATACGAAGCTCTCAGCTCCATCGCTGACCTTCCTGAGGAGCGCATCTGGCGGTAGGCAGCGCTCTGGGATGCTGTGTGTGCGTGCGGACACATCGGCACCGCATGATCTGCCCGTCTGTCTGTCTGTCCAGCCAGCCCTGCTGGACACGGCACGTCCCTGCTCCGTGCCACTGCTGTGCCTCTGCCAGCTGTGCTCCCCTCTCCAGCTCCGTCACAGCACAGCCGCGCTGGAGGTGTCTCCACATTGCGAGGGTTTCCAGAGTATTCTTCCCTTTCAGTCCTTGGTTGCTAGCCCAAATCAGGTCCCTTAGAGTCTGGACCCAGAAGTATCCAGCCTTACAAGGCACGAGAGCTACCAATAAAGAATCATGGAATAGTTTGGGTTGGAAGTGACCTTCAAGATCAGCCAGCTCCAACCCTCCCCCAGGGATACCTCTCACTACTAGACAGGTTTGTTCGATATCCCATCCAGCCTGGCCTCGAGCACTGCCGGGGATGGGGCATCCACAAGATGTGGTTTCAATTCTCAAATATCATCAGAGCTGTCATTTTGATCAGCATTTTCGACTTCCAAATCTGTATTGAAGTACTTCCTTGAGAGGCATGAACTTTTTGCTGTTGGTGTGTGGCATAGTGGAGTCCTTTCCATTCAGGAATGCCCTCCCGTGGAGGGTGACAGCAGCACCCTTTTCAATTCTACAGGGTCGGGAGGGTGTAGCCTCAGCTCTGGCAGCCTGCAAGATCCTTAAAGAGATGTCCCGCCTGGAGACAGAGACCAAAGCAGCCTGTATAATGAAAGAGGCCAAGTACGAGCAGCTCGCTGTCGGTAAGTCATGGCACTTTTTAAATAGCATTGAAAATTTAAGAAGGAGCTGCCATTGGAAGGCAAACAAGTGAAAAAAAATACTGTTCCAGTTGTAAAAGGTCAACTGTCATGAATAATTTAACAGCCTTGCAGCACAGGCAGTCCCAAACATTCATATACAGAGGAAAGATTTAAAACCCACTCGTTTTGGAAAAATCTGTGTTCTAAGACAGGCCCCCTGGGATGCACGGACGCTCTCCTGCTGCTTGTTGGTATTTTAATTGTCTGATCTTAGTACAAGGTGTGTTACAATGATGTGGAAGATAGAATAGCTAAAACACTTCCAGGCTCACAGCAGCCTGCTCCTCCTGCAATATCAAGCTTGCTCTGTAAGGGCCACTAGAGCAACAAGTTTTAAGTTTTGTCATTGCAGCTAAAAATAACTTGAGATTACCTCACCCAGAAGAGGGCCAAGTGCACTGCACACTGCAGTGAGGCTCAGGCTGGTTTTGCAGCACACAAGATGCCCCTCCCTACAGCAGTCAGATCCAGGCATCCGCAATGCTGGAATGCTGAGCCCTCTCCCCTTTGCTTGCTCTGGAAACAGATGTGTGCACACGAGCTTCTCTGCTGATCTGACTTCAATCCAACCCATACCTTCACTGCTGTGAGGAGAGGGCTTTAAAATACGCCCCACATGGAAACAAACACTGAGGCTCCTCTCCCTTAGAGATAGCTCATCAAGCAGCTGAAGGCGTTGCTGCATTATTTACACACAGAACACATTTTCCCTTTTTCTCACAGGGCTATTATTATTTACAAAAATTAAAATTCAGGTTCTCATATAATCACAGGGCTCAAGTAATTTAGTCATAGAATTATGGGGCCTAATCCAATACACAGAACTTCTGCATCTTGGCTTTGATAAGTATTAGATCAGATCCCCAGTTTTAATTTCTGGCCTGGATTATGCAAAGCAAACTTTCTTCAAGAATGATAAATACCACATCAACCAGAAAAGATGTCTGTATAGAATTTTAAGTGCACTTGATCTTTCTGCCCAGCTTCACACTGTAACAAGGTGTAGGCTGGCTTAGGAAAGGTACTGAGATAATCAAAGTGTATCAGCAAAATGGAGCAGACACAAGAAGTCAGATCTTGTCTAATGAGATCTTGAATTTTTTTTTCCCTTGGACTGTTTAAATTTATCCTGGTTTCTAAGCTCCAGGACCAGTTTCTCTGGAAACAACTATGCCATAACACTCCACCAAGCCTAATATTATTTTATGTCAGATAGCTCTGTCTTAAAATGAAGGACTTGTTGTCTACGAGACAAAGCTGAGCTGCTTGTCTTCTTTAGTCTGTTCAGGAGAGTGAGGACAGCATGACAACTCATCCTTCAAAGTATAAGAGGATCACCCACGAGATACATTTTTTTGTCTGTGTTTCCCTCACATGGCAGAACTGTTTAGTGAATGCTACCACAACAGTGAGGAGAGAGCATTTGCTCTGCTGGTGAGGAAAAATCAGTACTGGAGCAAAACCACATGCCTTCAGCTGGCCACAGAAGCAGATGCTAAGTCTTTCTTTGCACATGATGGTGTCCAGGTAAGTTTTACATGCTCCCAGGGCTTTAAGTGGGACACAGGAGAGGATAGCACAAGAACTGAACAACCCCAATGAAAGTATTCCTCTAAGAACCGTTTTTTGGAAAAGGGACTTTCCTCTCCCCCTAGCAACAGATGAAGAGGACATCATACCATGTCCTTGCCAAAGCAGCACAATTCCCCCTTTCCCCACCCTCTCATCCAGCTGGCACACAGACCAGTGTGCTGAGGAGAAGGTTTAGCCCTTAATCCATCATGTGCTTTTTGCTTTTTATTCCTTCCTTGCTCACAGAGAAGCATCAAAAAGGACTGTAAATCTGCCTGGGGCATAATGAAGCTGCTCCAAGATGTGAGGTAACTCCTTGTTCAGATTCAAGAGAGAGCTCACTGATAAAAGTTAAATTAAATTACTATTCAGCTTTGCTCTCACAACCTGACTTCTCTCTGCATACACAAAGCTAAAATAAGAGTGATGCTGCTTTTATCTCCCAGTGCCTGACTTGAGCTTCCTTAGTACTACAGATGTTTAATTCCATTTGGCTTGCTGTTCTTTCCCCTGGTCTCCAAATAACTCTTTGCACACCTAACATCTGCAGAAGGACATACAGAGAACCTGTCTGCTCTGAAGCTCTGAGGGTTTCAGAGTCACTGAACATAGGTTTAATTAATCTGCAAGTATTTTTTTTGTGATATTAAAGCCATCTCTTCTCTTCTTGGCTTTCAGGCCTTCCTGACAAAAATATGGTGGGGAGACATGTCAACAAGCACAAAGATCCTCAAGTTAATCTGTGCATTCTGGTGTCCTTTCCTAATCTACACAAATTTAATATCATTCAGGTATAAACATAATTATGTGGGTGCAAGAGATAAGTAAGTGATGTAAGATAAGCCACAAAAAATAACCAGACTCAAAATTTCTCCCTGAAGTGATTAAAACAGTAACATCACCTAATATCACCTAACCAAATCAGTTTTCTACAGGGCTGAGTGATTTGTGTGTCCTGTGCTAGTGCCTGCTTCCATACTTAAAAGATCAATGCCATGTTTTCACAGAGACCATTCTATTTTGCCCAGTCCAGAGGAAAGCCTGTTGGAATTCTTTCAGCTCCAGTTTCTACACAGCAATGTGCAGAATATCTGCAGCTGTAGCACCATTTGTTTCTAGATTTGGAGATGCCTGGATCAAACCTCAGTACCTTACCCAGGGAAAACAGCCATCACAAAGCAGTGTTATCAGCCACAAGCCTTGATAACTATAATTCGAGCTTAAAAACACAGGACTGACATTAAATTATCAGTCAGTCAAAATCAATTAAGATGTTTAAATTCAATGCCTTACAATCTTAGGTTTTCCTGAAGAAAAGTCCATGCACTATAAACCCCACCAAAACAAAACAACACAATCTATACCACAGAAACCAACCAACCAAATACAATTTTAAAAAACAGGAAAGAAAAGAAGAGCAGCCAAGCTGCTCACATGGTCATAAAAATTGAGGATCTGAAACTTTAGGAAAACCTCTTAACATATACAGAGAACCATATACAAAGCATAAGAATTGGCAATATGAAATGACATGTTATTATGAAATAATGTTTCTTAACTCTTAAACTACATAAAAAGCAAGAGGAAAATTTTTTTGGCAATGCTGACTTAAGATTTAGCTTCTGTCACTAAAGATGATCTAAAAGATCACTAAAGATGACCTTCTGGCTGCCATATTCACAAATTTATTTAATGTGATATTTTGGCAAAGTTTTAATGGAAAGGTTTAAATTATTATACATAATCAAAGCAATCCTTTCCAAATTTCCATTTTTTGCCTCCTTTCTCTGGAAAAGCAAGAGCTGTCACATGTCCCAGACTGCTTCTGGCATTTCCCTTCTTAATTGCTACTAAGAGTAAGTAGGAATGGAGCATTGAGCAATTCTCTTCTAAGGCTAACTGAGGGGTTTATTTCTGCTCAAATCATAACTAGCTGGAGGAAACTGAGCTCCATTTTTGGAATCCTGCTCCATTTTTTGTGAAGCATGCCAATTACCTCTTCTCTGAATCTTATGGGTGACTTCAGCCTCCTCCTTAATAATACACAGAATTTGTAAAGATAAAGTTTATGCCCTATTTAATAGCTCCCCAGCAGAGCAGATCCAAGATAAGTACATGCTAGCAGTTCTGTACCAATGCCAATTCAGTAGTGAAAAATGGCTAAGCATCACCTTTTAATTTATGAGTTTATTTCCTTGCAGCGAGGAAAAACAATCAAAGAATGAGCCAGAGCCATTTAGAGAGCTGGAAAGTCTGAATTCAGAGAGGACTCTGTTTCTCTCCAAGGAAGAAGATAGGTAAGTTTAAAACCATCAGCTAATGTAACTGTTATCACACAGCTAAAAACAGGACACTTCTTGTGGATTAGTGACCAGTTAATGATCTAAGGAGCAGCTGAATGGCCCAGAAAGTCATTACCCCCCAGGAAGTGCTGTGCCCTTGGATTACTGCTGTTGTTGCTCTCTAAAAGGAATACAGAAAATAAACAGGGGTATAGCACTGCTTTAAGGAGATACCAGTTTACTTTTTTCTGAGCAGGTAATCTCTAGAAAATAAGGAATTTACTTGGGAATCAAATAGCATTTCCTCACATTCCCATCAGCTCACGATGACCAATACACAATGAATTTTAGGAAGTTATCAGATTTCTAAACTGAGCAGAAAGAAGGTTCTCAGCAAAACCTTACATCACTGCATGCTTTCTTACAAAGGCGTACTTGCACCCACCACTACCAGGGAATTTTACATTGAGTCAGCTTCTCACACTCTCAATTTTTATTTTAACACATGAACTCTGAGGAACCTTATGAGTTAGAAGGAGCATCACACAAATGGGTAACTGAGCACAAGGGCTTTGTCAGCTGCTTGTGGTCAGTCACAGATCTTTGATTCAGAACAGAATCTCTCCCTATACCTTTACCACACACTTATCACCAAGGATTTAAGTTAGGAAAGGATTTAAGTTAGGAAAAGTAGACTTTCGATTGGCACAAAGTCCTCTTAATGGCTAAACAGTGCTAAATTGCCACTTAGGCTTCCCCATGATTTAAAGAGAACTCCAGAAATACGTGAACAGTGGTAGAGAGGAAGCATCAGCTGCAGTATAAAGTCCTGGACCAAGTCAGAGTTATTAGGTTCTATTTTTACCTCTGGCATTTAACTGCTGGTATATTGGAGAAAATCATTAGTTCTTCTCTCTCCCTCCCTAACCTATAAAATAGGTGTAAAAGCATCTTTCTCCTGGGAGCTATTCGTAAGCAATATCACAAAGCACTTCCACATCCTGAGAGCAGCATGGTTTGGTCATTACCTTCCACATTCCAACTGCTATTATCCTAGCAATTTATTTTAACAAAAAGGCTCTCTCCCTCCCAGATCTATTTCAGCATCTTACAGTAAAGCTGCAATTATCTGTTTATGATATTAGCCTGTTACCATGGGAATGTATCTCACAATGTCATAAATTGAGAGTAGTACAGAATCAGGCATATAGAAAAGACTGGGCACAAAGAGAACTTGTTCTGTGTAAAAAATGTATTTAATAATTAGCAAGACCGTCAGAGGAAATTAAAACCCAGTGAAGAGTCATTGTTTGTTTTCTGTGAGGTGAAATTGAAAACATACCCTAGTGTGCACATCCTTTGTTGGAGATCAAACTTCTCAGAGTAAGAATCACAAAATTAAAGGCCCAATAACATCCCTAGCATACACTGGAGAGCATTTTATATGGAAACAAATTCTCACACAAAGATCAAATTGCTATCAAACTTGCATTTTCTGCACAGGATAATTTCCACTGCCAATAAATACCACTTCATGCTCCAAAACACAGCAGAACAGCTGTAGATGTACAGGTCCAATTTCCCTTCAGTTACCAAAATACTTGCGTCATTGCACGACATTCAAAGACTACCTTAATACATAATTTATGTATTATGTCAACTCTTTTTGCTAAAAGGCTTCTACGTTGCTGTTTTTGCAACTTACCCTAATTTAATCACAAAGGGCAAGATGCCAGCTCTGCAAAGGAGCAAGCTATTCTTCAGCATGCCTATCAGATTGCAGAAAGGATAATCAAGAAACACAGGCTTCATATGATCTAGCTCTTAAGAGACTGGGTCAGAAGTTTAAAGTCACAGCAACAATGAGAACTTCCACAGGCAAACACTACAAGAAAATTTTAGAGTCAAAATAATTAAGAGCTGACTCACAAAAATTCATTTTCTTTTCTTTCCTACTATTTAGGTTTATAAAGAACAATTACCCTTCTCCCTCTCCCTGTGCATTTGCAGTCCATGCAGAAAACAATGAAGTTAACAAATAAAATTAATACAACCAAACCGTAATAAAAAATGCACACATAATTCTGATGCAACTTTTTTTTCAAAATCTTTTTTGATTTGAAATATTTCTGCTATGGTAATGTGATTGCTCTGACTTCTGCAGCCTTCCCCCTTGGCCAGCCCCAGCATCTGCCTGTTACTATCTTGCAAGAAGCTTTATATAGAATAATATTGAGCCTATTCCCATGAACTAATTTTAGGAGATCGTCACCAAGCTTGTATTCTTTTTGGTTTGCAGAGGAAATGACACATTGGAAAAACAGAACCCTTCTGCAAACACAGCACGGGCGACATTCCTGTTTACCCGGTGGAAAAAATTCTGGAGTGCTCCTGTAACTGTGTTTATGGGGAATGTTATAATGTACTTTGCTTTCCTCTTTCTATTTACTTATGTCCTTTTACTGGACTTTAAACCACCTCCACCACAGGGCCCATCTGTTAAAGAAATTGTACTGTACTTCTGGGTGTTTACCCTTGTCTTGGAAGAGATCCGACAGGTGAGTGACCTGCATCACCTCGGTACCAACACAGCAAAACCTGCAGCAGCGTTTTCAATAGATTTACAGTCTGTGTGACTGTACAAGCTTGGAGATCTCAAATGTCAGGGGTACAGGTGAACAGTACAGAACTTACCTTATCCTAAACATCTCACCTCTCTCTCCCAGAGCAAACTCTTCCTCCACTGTGTAAACCTACCGCTCTACCTCTGTTTTTCCATCCTACTCCAGCCATAATCAAGTGGGCTGCCAGCACTCAGATATGCTTTGCTTTGTAAAGTCCCTCTCTGATTTCACTCCCCAGAGCTAGGTCCTGGAGCAGACAGCTCTACATCCTTTTAGGAGATTCTTCCCTGCTGGGGACTGTTTAAAAAAAAAAAATCACAAGTAAATTAATTCAGATTATCTGTGGCTTTTCCTAAAATACTTTTCAACTCAAAATATTAGCAGATCTCTTTTGGGCTTGCTTTTCTTAAAAAAAAACAACCAAACAAAACCACCAACCACCAACAGCCCTTCACCAATAATCTCCTATTACTGGTTTTTGAGTAATGGAGTAATGTCCTCAGTTTAAAAACTGAAATAATTGCAGTGGTGCAAGTGTGTTGCCAGCTGTGGGTGCATAAAGCTCTTCTCTTTAGACACAAAAAAAAAAAAAAAAGCAGTTATAATAATTTACTCTGAAAGAACCAGTAGGTGTTCATTATTTAAGCAAAAGCGACAGGAAAGTTTGTCACAATTTATTTGAAATTATGCAGCAAGGCCATAATCAGAGGAAGACATGGAAAATATCTGGACCAAAGAACATTTCATTATAAACCTGTAAAACATGAAGACTGCCAGGCTAAAACCCAATTAAGAAAGCCAACTCCTTGCCTAGATAATCAAATGTGCCTTCACTGACAATTCCAGTACACAAATGCCAAATCTGGTCATGCTGTTTAGGCAGCAGTGCCTAGAAGGTGAACTCTGATGGGAAGTGGCATTGTTTAACAGCTTTTTTTTCCTTATTACACTCAAAATTTGTTTTTGATCTTTGCAATGAAAGAGAAAAAGGCAACAGGTATTATGTTAAAACTTAGAAGGAAATAGTCAAAGTGGAAAGAGATCAATACCAATGGATATTTCTCTTTTTCAGAGTTTCTATACAGATGAAGACACAAACTTAACGAAAAAATTTAAACTGTATGTGGAGGATAACTGGAATAAATGTGACATGGTGGCCATCTATCTCTTCATAATTGGGGTGACCTGCAGGTATATATCTGCTCCATGTGAGGTGGTCAGCATCAGTGCCGAGGGCTATGTTTATCAACTGAGAGCTGACTCTCATGTGCATGAGAGAACAGGCTCTAACATTCATTTTTAGAAGTTTTGATATATATTTCTGCAGTGGAAGCCTCTAAAATTCTGTGGAAATCATGGGAGTTGCTCCAGAAATAAGAAAAAGATGTATTGATATATTCAAACACATGTACTGAAAAGCTCTGCTTTTGTTTGCTTGTTTTCATAAACCCCTTTTACTCAAAGTACCTTTTTTTATTTGTTAATAAATCTCCTTGAAGCCAAGAGAGAAAACAGAGATCCTCCATTGTTTTGGTTATTTCTCATCACAGTACAGACATCAGCAGTACTGCTGAGAGCTGATTTTTCATTCCATGTGTTCTGCAGGATGCTGAACTCAACTTTTCAAGCTGGTCGAACAATACTCGCCATTGATTTTATGGTGTTTACACTCAGACTTATCCATATTTTCGCAATTCACAAACAACTTGGACCAAAAATCATAATCGTGGAAAGGATGGTAAGTGTGCAGTCCGTCTCTGATAAATACCTGTGCCTTCTAAGAAGTGGAGAGTAGGAAATCTTGTCTTTAGAAGGGAAATACCTTCATAATCTGTCTTTTACATTTTTAAAGCTTGTCATTTTGCATATTACTGCATTTTATTATAAGATGCAATGCTTGAAATAGATCCTTTCAAAAAGCTACTATAGTGCAGTAAGCTGGCCCCAATTCAGTAATCCTTGTACCTCACCTAATAATTTATCCTCAGGTCTTGCAAACAAAGAGCAATCTTTGCCTTGCTGCTATTCCTCCTACTTCCTAAGCTGTGTGCATCCAGGGCAGAGAGCTCAGGCAGATGACAGACCATGTACAGAAGGGCAGGGCTTCCAATGAATGACCTGGGGAAACAACTGTTTTTTGCAGCAAGTGCAGGGAGGAAAAAAAAAAAAAAAAAAAATCAGTGAAAAATGATAGAAGTTTCCTACACAAGTTACTCGCACTTTTTAGCTCCCCATTACGATGAAAATGTATTAGTACTTTTTGAGTAGATGTCAGAAGACGTTGATAAAATATTTTTATTTATTACTGCTCTCCTGCAGGAAATGAGACACTGGGATTACAGTTACTGTGTTGGGTATGCATTGGTATGTAGAAATAACTTTTTGTTTAGGCATGTTAATCCTCCAGGTCAATTAGCCCATGCTAACTGATTAATAGAGTTCATCTACTTGTATGTACCATTACTGAATCTACAAATATTTGATTTGTGACTCACAGCAGAACTCAGTAAAAGCTCTACAGTCTAAACAAGACTATACATTGAATAAACATAGCTACCAAGGTATTTGGATTTGTCTACAAATGCAATAACTGGAACTCTAACATGACATTTGGTCGGACTAGCAGAAGACTAAATAGCAAATAAATATTTGTACTTGTTCATTGTCTAGCTTATGGCATTAGCAGACTTCCATTGTAAGAGAACAAGTCAGATGTACAGTTCCCAACCCTTCCTTTGCTGCCAAGCTAAACCAGGGCCTTGAACAGGTCCTGCCTGTGTCCACTCTGCTGGCACCTGCAAGATAACACTGGGATTGGGAAGATGCAGACAAGAACCTAAACAGCAGCCTAGAAAAACATCCCAACATGTTCCCCTTTCATCTTCACCCCACCCAAGCCAACACAATGCCTCAGCTTTGGTATTTCAGTGTTGAACCTTACATCAAAGCAAGAAACAGAGAGGGTTACTGCAGTAAACGAAGCCTGCTTGAAGGGCTTGAGGGGGTTCAACCAAAATCACCTCCCTCACTTAACAGAGGAACAATCCCAGATGGTCTCAGTCTTTCCCCTTTATACTCTTGGTACAGATTTGCTGAAACAGGTCTGGTAATTGCTAAAATGCCAGAACAGTGCTCATTCCAGAACAATACTCATTTCCAGAAAGACTGCAGACAGGGAAAAAAAAAAAAAAAATAGTTCCAGACTTGTCACCGCTCTCCCATCACCATGATAGCATTACAGCCCTGCAGCATTCCTAAATTTTAGATCATCCAAAAAAAAAAAAATAGATTGATGGAAGCCAGACATCAACTCTGTCTTGCCTGGCTTAGAGACGATGTTTCTTATCAGAACTCCAAGTAACATCCCGGAGCTCTGAAATGCCTATGCTTTTGGGTAACTGTACAATCCAATAATTGAATTGAAATGAATCTACAGTCCCTAATGAACTCTGTCAGATCAGATGGGGAGATGATGAAGTGTTCCTCTCCCACCAGGGAAAAATTATTGCACTTGAAATGCATATTAGATTTTATTTTTTTAAAGTAAGTGTTTTAGGATTCAATTACTTCTGCTTCTGTAGAGAAACACAATGTTTAAAAGCAGGAAGCACTGAAAAGAATCTTTCAGATGCATCACTTAGCCTGAAAACTGAAGACAGAAGGAAACTGATCCTTGCAGCCTTCACTGCCTGCTCTATCAGTGGCTCAGTATTCATCAATGAGCACTGACTGCTACCAGGATTCTCTGCTGCAGCAGAACTCCTGTAATTCACAGTAAAGATATCTCACAGAAAATATCCACTTAAAAGATAAAATGTGACAGTCACTTGAAAGATAAAATGTTTCATTTTTATATGTTTGATAATTGGAAAATAAAATTTTAGCTTAAAATGTGCCTTTATCTAAATGAGCTATCAAAGAAGAATGCCAGAACAAGGACAATATGGTAACAGCAAGGTCAGATGAGGAATTCTGTGCATGGAACTGTATCCTATTCCGCCTCTTTAACCTCAACAAGCTTGTAAAGAAACAGAATTATTTGAGCTGTATTCGTAGAGAAAGACTTCTGTTCCTTCACTATGCTATCACAGTCACTGCCCCTCCTTTTCTCCCCTCCCCCTCTGTTTTGTAGATGAAGGATGTTTTCTTCTTTCTGTTTTTCCTGAGCGTGTGGCTCATTGCCTACGGTGTGACAACTCAAGCTCTGCTCCATCCCGATGACAGCCGAGTGGAGTGGATATTCAGAAGGGTTCTTTATCGTCCCTACCTTCAGATATTTGGCCAGATTCCACTGGATGAAATAGACAGTGAGGAAACTTCTCTCCCCTTAGCTTGGCCATTTTTAAATGCACGCTTCTGATTAGAGCATGGAATTCCTTCCAAGCATTGCCCTTTTTTAATTTTGGTTTTTTACATCTTTGTCCTCAGGGCCAAAGCTTACACATTACTGCCTTACAAAGAGTGTATTTGCAGAGATAATGGACATTGTGGAGTTACATTAGAGCATAAGGGCTGGCCCTATTTAGATAAGCTCTCAGAAATACACAAGGATTTGCAGGTTTAAACGCTGCCATACCTGCTTTCACTTCTATTCATTTCCTTTCAGTATAAGGTGGACTCAGATAACCCTGTGTAAACTCAAATAATAAACAACAGCACCTCGACACATTTTGGCAGTAGTTTAATGCAACAGTGTTAAAGCAATACTGCTCTGCCCATAAGCAAACACATATTTTAGAACAAAAATTACTCCAGCACATTTATTTACTCTGGAGATAAAGCTACCCAAATCAAATAATGCTAGTAACTACTTATGTGTAACATTGCAAACAAAACATAAAAATAATCACAAGACACCAAAATAATTAGACATAGAAGTTCTAAGGCAATATTTCTGATAAGTAAGCAGGTAAAATACAGAATAGGTCACCTCCCAAAGAAGTCTGCAGTAACACCACAGCATTTAGCCAGTGCTAAATGGCACTGGCAATAATAAAGCGGTATTCAAACTTGGAGTAATATAAAATAGAACCAAAAAAAGCCCCACAGACAGGAGTAAACCAGTAAGCATTCTCTCATGTTCACTCTGCTTAATAAGAAAAAGCATGTCTTAGAAAAGCCAAAAATCCTGAATGGCATGAGAGAGGAATGGGATCAATGCCCATTTTAAATGCTTATGATGTAAGCATGTACAGCACAATTAGTCACCCTTATTTCTATTAAAGTAATTGGAAAGAAACAAACATTTCTGGAACATAATTCAACTCATTTGACAAAAAGTCAGATGTAGCACTCCCTAGAAAGGTGTGTTTCTCTCCACTGAAACTCCAGTGAGTGTCTCTACCTGAGTAAATAACAGGTTACAAGTAACAGAGAAAAAAAGAACCAATTACATGGGCAACTTACAGAAGGAATTAATTTGTCCCAGCAACCTGTGGGTCTTATTCTGTTTAACATCTTTATGAAATATATGGCAAGGAAGAGGGGTAATGAGGAGGACAAAATTTGCTGACAAAACTGCATCACTGGGTAGCAAAGACACAAACTGGCACCTAAGAGAGGCAGAGGAGCCTCACAAGTGATGAATCATGAAATGAAATTCAGTATAGATAAGTTAGTGCCCTTGGTGAAAGAAATCCTAGCTTGGTGAGCTTTGATATAACCACGTGCTCTAATGAATATAATCAGGGGGTTATCTGTGACACCAGAGAAAAGGTTAACTAGGAAAAAAAACCAAAGGGATAAAAAGTAAGTATCATAATGCTACTCTAAACTTGTGGGTTTAATTCATAGCTGGAGACAGAATACAGCACTAGACCTCTAATCTGATGCAGTAGAACCAGACCTTCTTCCTAATCTCAACTGCAAGCTCAGATACACAAAGCACTTTAAATTTAGAATAAGGAATCTCCTTCCCAGCTTTTACTGTTTTCTCCTCTAACCCATGTGCCACAAGAATGTGGGGGAACACAAACTCCAAGGAAGTTTGATTCTGAGCACTCAAAACTGGTCTAGAAAGGATACAGCCCTTTCAGTACAACCCCTTCTTGATGAACATCATTACAGAGCCAGCTGTGACAGACATCTTGCCACTAGATGAGGAGGCAAGTTGTGGAGGTCTGTAGTGCCCGAGGGCTGCAAATATCTTGCACAACAATGCAATATCTTTTCACATACAGGACACAATTATACTTCCACAAAAGTCAAACACAGCATTAGGATTTGTCATAACTACTTTTTCCCTCCGTCTTCCTTTGCAGCATCACGAACATATCCCAGGAACTGCACGTTTAACCCACTGCAGGGTCTGGAGGAGAACACACCATCCTGCCCTAACAGCTACGCCAACTGGCTCGTCATACTGCTGCTGGTCATCTTCCTACTGGTCACAAACGTCCTCCTCATGAACCTCCTGATTGCTATGTTCAGGCAAGGCTGATTTCACTATGTACCAGAGGCTGCAAAGCTCTAAGTGCATGCCCATATTTACTACCTCACTGTTGGCTATTCCTTTTGGAATACACTTGTAATTTCCCTAATGAATATGACTTGGGGATTGATAAGCAGAATCCTGTGATCAGATAGCTCTTAAGTTCTCATCATCCTTACTCTAGCCACATTGGAGACAAGGAGAAAAGAAGCCTCTTTCACTAATAAAAATTCAGTTAAACATGCACAAAGGGTCTGAGTCCCCGGCTGTGTGGAATCAAATCTGCAGGTGCACAGCAGCCATAAACTTGGCAGACTTCACAGTGGATGATTTGCACATGAGGGAAATGCTTGTTGTCAACACAGCTAATAATGATTCATTTGGCTGAAGAACTGATGTGGTATGTTTGCTGATCTTTCCTGAGCAAAGTAGAATTGTCTTTCTTTTAAAAAAAACAAAACAGAAAAAAAGTGCCAAACAAAACAAATTATCTTTTAACATTTGGAGACTGCAACTGCAATTATTGTAATATCTAAGAATTTGCACTAACTTTAGATTAAATTAATGCTACTTTCTGACCTTGCTGTTCCTTTTTTAAAGGAAAAGTTTTACTTTTTTAAAGTAAATATAGGACTAAATTTAGATATATTCATGTTTAGCTTGTTGTCATGAAAAGAGTTACATGCTTTTATTCCCTCCACTCCCAAAATTACAGTTACACTTTCCAAGTTGTCCAGGGCAATACAGACATCTTCTGGAAAGTGCAGCGCTACAACCTGATTGTGGAATACCATGGCCGGCCTGCCTTAGCACCACCATTTATCATTATCAACCACATCACCCTGGTTCTCAAAAGACTCTTCAACAAAATGGAGCACAAGAAAAAACACCTGGGTGAGTTGTTAACAAATGTGATCAAGGACAAATGTGCATACATAACAAATGTGATCTCTCCAAGGACATGGTGCATACACAGAACAGCAGAACAAGCTGGATTTCTGTAAGCCAAGCTTCACAACTTATTTTTAACAAAGAGTGCCAGGAGAGTACACACAAAAAATTAAGGTTTATAATTTAAACTGCGAACAGCTTCCCACAGTGCATAGTTATTACAATAAAGGTAGCAATATAAAATGTGTTATAGGGATTTGATTTCTAAAGATTTAACAATTGATAGGTTTAAGGAATAGTTATTTCATTTGTTCCCGAGTTTTAGCAATTATTAGCCCTAAAAACAACCTTCCTTTAGCATTTCAACTTTTCACTACTAGCATGAGAGAAAAAGGGGTAAAATATAGTTCTTATCTTCTTTTTCCTACAGAAAGAGATCTTCCAGTGGGCCTTGATCAAAAAATCATAACATGGGAGCTGGTGCAAAAAGAACATTATCTTGTAAGCCTTGAGCAAGAAAAGAAAGAAAGCAATGAAGAAAGACTGAAGGCCACATCTAATAAGTAAGTTATTCTGACCTACAGTAGAGTAACTTGCAAGCCTTCATCTTTCAATAAATTCAGCATTGCAGTTCTTGTAAAGCTTATATAAAGAGTGAAACTGGAATGCAGTTAGGAAATACACGGTCCATGAAAAAAATGTGAGAGGCCAGCATCACTACAATGTTAGAGTGCTTGTCATTCCTGAAGTATGTACAATTACAGTTCCAGCCAGATCTGCAGCCAAGCTCAATGAAAATCTTATTCATGAAGAAAATGGTGGAAAAACAGTTCATTTGCTAGACTGCAGCCCACAATTTCATCCCCTGTAGGAATACAACACAGACTTTTGAATGGAAGTTTAAGATACCTTGAATTAGCCACAGATGCAGAAGAACAAATATTTATACCTTTTATGGCATGGGACTGAGTCTCCATTTGTGTACTTCTCTATATTTCCCCACTATAAATATCACTTTAATTGGTTTAGTCTGATGAAGTATAAGTCCTAAATTATTATTCAGATGTTTAAACTTTTCAGTGAGACACAAAGTAGTTATATGCAGGGAGAACAGAAACATCTAAGACAGAAAAGCACTCACTGAAGAAGCTTTTAACACCTATTCCAGCTGTTCCCTCTTAAAATAAAACAGACTTCAAATAGAGGCACAATGGGTGTGAAAGTTACCATAATAAAGTTCCACAGAAGTGTTCCTGTGCAGTGTGCTTTCTTTCAAAATAAACCTTCATCTTTGCAACTCACAGAACAGCATAACTGTGTTCTTGGAAAATACTCCTCTCCCTCTAATTCACATAGACCCTTAATTCATAACAATTCAGAATGATTATATAGGTTTAAACTTTATTCTCATAAGCAGATCACTGACAAACCATAGGGGTGAGAGCCTAATTGTTGAAATAATGCAATAAATAAATGTGCAATTGCTTCCAAAGGGTACTATATTCTTTATATAATAAAGAATAAAAATGGTATGTTGTAGGTGATGTTACTGGAGGGGAAAAATGAGAATCCATCTGGCTTCACAGTGTTCCCCATACAGCAGAGCCAGAGAGAAACAGGAGGAGATTCAGATCAACACCACTGTCCCCATGGCTTTTATTTTTGCTTTTAGGTGGTAACAGTGTGGTTTTGAAATCTTAGGAAAAACCCTCAGGAAATGATTCTTTGAACTTTGTTTGCACTGAACCAATCTCAAAATGCATTAGACCCAGCCAGCAGCAGGTTTTTCACATCAATGGGATTGGAACATGGCCTGTGAGAGTGAACCTTTGAAACAGTAGTAGGAGAAACCAGAGAGGGATTTGCCAAGCCTATGAGAAATCAGACGCTAAGAATAAGGAACTGATGGGAGAACAGATGAAGGATGCAGAAAGCAAGGGGATAATTCAGTGATTTGGAGGCACAATATGGAAGTTCCTTAAGCAATCTCTTTGGACTGCATGAAAAAAGGGATTTGACTGTCAAGCCAGTTTCCAGCTATGAAAGGCTGCAGAAATTTTAAGTGGCTTATCTGTATGCTGGCATCAGTTCTCACACCAGGATCAGTTTATAGTGGGTAGAGGTGGGAGACACAAAAAGCTGAAGAGACAGAGCTGCTCCTTTCTGCTTCCCTTGATTTCCACAGCAACTGGGGCTAAGTGGCCCTCACCAGAGGCTGAATATCCGCCCTGATCTGTCATTTGTGAGTCCCTGGGCAACAGGGGCATGAGAGTGTTCCAGAGATGCTGCTGTGCCCAAAAAATACTTCTGTGAACACCTCAAAAGGACAAAACTTTTAGGGGGCTGTGGGATGTCTGAGCAGCACAGAACTGCAGCAAAGGGCCATGGCTGTAGTAAAGCTACACAAAGTTGGTGTTTTATGATTTCTTCTGAGGCCTCTCCTTTTTGCTCAAGGTGTTTGCTTTCTTTCCACAGGGTGGATAATTTGTCTAAGTATTTTAGTGGGTTGAAAGAACAAGAAAAACGATTTAAAGTTCTGGAGGCCCAGGTAAGCAGTATTTTCTAGGCATTTATATCAGCTTTAGGATTTCACCTTCTTTCTCGCATTTAATCACGGTCTGGCAGACCCTACTTAGGGATAGAGAGACAGAAAACTAGATCTGTAGTATAGTTTCACTTTTCTTATTACTTTCTGGTGATAAACATACGTAAACAAAAAATTCTAAACACCTCTAGAAAGGAGAAAAGGGAATACAACATTTCTTGCTCTCTTTGGTAGTTTACTTGAGAGTTTTTATTTCCTTTGTTAAGGATGCTTCTGGAACAAAACACTTTATCCTCCCCCCTCCATTCTTGTCCTTCTCCTAATCTTGCATTTTGTTTTAAATGTCAGCTTGGAAAATACACACATTCTGTCTGATTGGACATAATCTTGAACACTGGCTTTTCTAATTTTCTTAAAACACCACGTACCAACACCTCAAAAGGGAAGGGTCCAGCACACAGTTATGAAATCCAAATAATAGGAGGAAATTCTGTCTTGCGCTTTTGATGACAAACTCTTGCAATATAAACAAACAACATTTCTTACACAGACTGAAAATGTTAAGCCACCTGCTATGTAACACAACTCGTTGTTTTCTTTATCTCTACAACTCTCCTGTATAGCTTTGGCCTTGATGAAAGTTCTTTATCTTAATACTCCTCCTAGAGTTTCCTGCTCCCTTCTTATCCCTTTTATGGCTTCCTGAAAAAGACAAGCTATACAGGTCCAACAGAAACACACATAGAATGCTTTAGTATGTTTGTGCTGGCTTGGGATAATGCAATATATGCTCAAAAAAAGAGTAGGTATTGAATCACTACCTATTTTGTAGATTTGCTACTGTACAGCTGTTATCTCCTCCATGGCAGAGGTTTTAACCAAAACCAACCTCTTGTGCACTCAGCCAGCTCCAAACTATACATGTAAGTACTGAAAACAATTATGAAAAGCTAATTTATACAGCTGAACAATGTAGTTAAAAAAATGCAAGGTAGAGAAAAAAAATTGGAAATTAACCCCATTAGGAGATTTCTTGAAGTAATGGGAATATAAACAAGGAACAGAATATTCTTCAGAATGAAAAGATTACCTTTTGTAAAATACATTTAAAAGCTTTGTGGCAAGGACTGTCACTTTGTGTGAGTTAGAATAATCTCACCCTGCTTCAGCACATAAACAAGTGTCTATTTGCAACAGAGAATTGCCTTGGGGGTTTCTTGAGACCATGACATAATCCTACTGAAGTATTACAAAAGTATTTAAAATGCATAACAATAACCAGTAAAAAGAAAAACTGAACAAGTATCCTAGTTTTTGGTTTTTTTTTAATTAACAGAATTAATTTGCCTTTAGAGCTGCACCTATTTCTGTCAGTTCAAAATCGTGTCCTGTGTCCTCCCAGGGCTCCACTGTTTGGAGTTTAAATGATTAGAGATAGGAACAAACCATTTCTCAGCCACTGCAGGATATCCAACACAATAAAGCTTTTGGATAGCCTTCTTAATGACCTATTTCAACATCTACCTACTGCTACCTATTACAGAAAATAGCCTCCAAAACCTATAAGCCAAGCATATATATATATATACTACATGGAAAGAAGTAGCTGGAAAACTCAAAGTCACGACATGACAGGACCTCAAGTCAGCCAGATTTGAGCTAACCTTAAGCTTTACTTGATTTTGTCAGTTTATAAGTTGCTTCATTATCAGTATTCCAATAAAGAAATTTCCATCCCCTAGCAGGCTTCCCAGACATTTTAATACTGTAACTGTATAAAAATCAGAAGTTTAAACAGCTGAAAAATAAGCCTGTTTATCATTTACTGAGCAAATGCAAAGTAATACAATCTACAGTCTTTTTTTTTCAACATTTTAAGTTTCTTAAGCAATCACTACTATGTGCCCCTTGTCCTAAGGCTTTTAAACAAGCACATGACTTTTCCAATCCTATTAGGTGTGAAGAGTGCCAACACAGAAGCACCTTTGCTGCAAAGAAGAGGAAGAGAAGAGCATGCAGATCAGTTTGAGACTGACATCAAATACATCGATAACTGAATTTTATTTTATTTCTTCACATTAAACCTTTTGTCCTACTGTAGAAGTAAAATCTTAATCTCTTGAAGGCCTAAGGGCAACAAGCTCTCTCTGCTAAGCACTATCAGTGCTTGACATTACTGAGAATTTCTTGGTCTTTGTCCTTCCATTTCTGGAGCTTTCTATCCTGCTGCTCCCATAGCACTTGGTCCTTTCTCCAAAACATTCCACAAACAGCACTAAAGCTTCCTCCTCCAGGGTGACTCTACCACCTTATTTTCTAAACACCATTTGTTCTCCAGATACCACACCCTCAATCCACCATCATCACTGCCAAATTCCACACTTCTCTGTTCAAGGGAGTCTCCCCTTCGGAAGGCCAATCATTTACGCACATCAAAACAAGCTCCTTCCTCGGCCAAGAAATTAAACTTGTACTCCTGAACCGCTTAGAAAAAGGAAATCAAGAAATAGTTTCCAAGGAAAGGGCCTGAATGCTGAAACATTACAATCCATACAGTTCCTGGAGCTCCTACAATTCCCAAACAATTGCACTCACCAGCTTCTCTTCCCACGGCGGCTCCTTTGAGAGGTATTCCTTTGCTGGTATTCCTTCTTAAGGGCTCCTCACCAGACCTCAGAGATTGGAATCACCTGGTTTGTGTTGTTCCCATGCCCCATCACAGCTGCTGCCCTCTCCTGCTGGAAAGGAGCCTTTGCCTCCATATATCACACCACATGGAGTATCTCCTCTACATCTAAGCATCTGATTTTATTTTACTTTTCTTTCTCAAGGGTCAGGGGGAAAAAGAAATCATTTAAGAGACTTTAAAACAAGAATGTGTACCAAGAATTATCCCGCAGTTTGGAATTCGGGCTGTTTGTGGCTTTTTCCATCACTTACACTGGTTTGTACATTTTTAGCATACAAAAGCTCACTGGCTAGATTAGAATTTTGCAAGATATACCACTAAAATATCAATACCATCTTCTAAGGGGAAATTTCTTTGGAATAATATAAACAGTATCAGAAGGGGGAAGTATTGGGCTGTGTCTGACACTGATAAGCTTCAACTGCATTTCCTCACACATATAATATTGCCTCTATGCAATGTAATTGTAGATTGCACAAAAGCTTTCTGTTACTAGAGGTGGAAAAAAAATAAATCTCAGCTGTGACAAAAATGAGTCTTTTATTAGCAGATATTAATCTTGATATGATGGCAGCAACAGAATTTTGATAGTCCTACCTGTTCCTCACCCTGGGCAAGCAGAACTCATAAACCCAGTAACTCTCTATCACTGAGCTGCAGTTTTTTGTTAAGAAATAAGGTATCTCCCAACCAGCATTCCTTGCTCTTGGCAGCAGCTTCCACTTTGAAATGGCTACTACTTTCATCGTGATCAGCACACTAATTATCCACTGGAACCCAAAATCTATCCATTTGGACTTGCTCTGTGTGTCCACTCCCATGCACCAGAACAACCAATGTATTTACCATGACCTATTAAGTAATGTGCATCCAACTGCACACCCAGAGAAAATGCATTCTGCTCTGAAAACTAAAAGGTGAGTTTAGAAAATTGGAGCACAACTTTTACACTGTTTTCTGCTTCTTCTGCCAAATGATGCATCTGTTCAAACAAACGTCAGTTCAAACTGCCCTGAACTAATGTGAGTTTCAAATCATGAAACCTTTCAAAGAATTTAATCTTTCAACCTTATTTATTAAATTTACTAATATTGTGGAAAGAATCCACTATATTTGACATTCCTTACAATGCGATTCATATGAGATGACTCATCTTATGAGAGGATTATACATTGTAAAATGATTGAAAATGTTAAAAATGTGAGGTTCAGAATCTGTAAGACTTGAGGGAGAAGTTAACAAGATGCCAAAGTTAGAATAATACTTTAAAAGATTTTCAAGACAGTTCTGAAATCAAATAAAATGTTTGGCAGAACTCCTATACCTGCATTACTCAGGGTGGTTCAGAGATGAAATCAAGTTACAACCAAAAGTTTATTGTATCACATAGAACAAAAAAGTCTCCAGTTCTGGTATAAATATCTCATTCCCACAAATACCCCAATCCACATAAGAGAATCAATATGGAAGCAGCATCTCCTGGAAAAGAACATACAAAGGTGCAGATGATCGTGTCATATAACTGGGCACTGTTGTGCTTTCGCCCTCAAAGCCAATGAGAGAAGGAAGTTTTTAAACAAAAAAGTTAAAGGGTTTTCCTTCCTGGGGCAGGGCCAGGAGAAGTCCCATCCACTGGAAGACCAGGTTTTATTTTCATTGTTTAAAAATCTCTACATAATGAGATCATTACCTTTTCTCCAGGATTCCACAGGATTTGGGACAATTCCAAAAACTGGGAGTTACTAGGAAGCCCTGCATCCTTTTAGCTAACACTGCTATTTCTTTGGATACTTCAGCTCCAGAGCAAGACCCAGGGAGCTGTTCAAGCAAACAAAGCACTTTATTCTCTCCTGCCAGGATGCAACTATTCTGTGCCTGTCAACTTCTCATAAACAGAAAGTCTGGAGTTTATTTTGGGTAGCTCAATTTCTAACAATATAAAAAGCTCTTGGTGGCTATGATGCAAACTGTTGGACAAAAAACTAACATGTGGTTTCCACACCAGAAAAAAAAAAAATTAAAAATGAACAAGACAAGTCCTGGGATGTCTCCAATGTGCTTCATCCTTTAGGACTCTTCCTCCTCCCCTTCATCATCTACTTTAGGTCGGAAATTTTTTCTGCTCTTCTTCTTACTGCAGTGAAATCCAACTGTTCCCAGTGACGGCTCTCCACCTGCATCACTAAGCCTTGCATCAGGCTTATATTCTGTGTTCTGGTCCCCCTCCATCATGCACTCCTCCTCCTCTGCTGCCTTTCCACTGTCACTGTCTAAGTGCCCCAGCTCAACCTTATCTTCTTCCCTCAAGTCATCAGTCTTCTTAAGAGATTTTCCTTTCAGATCTGTCTTCACCTGTTTCTTATCATCCTCCCCTCCTGGTGTTTTCTTTTCCAGTCCATCAACACCTCTTTTAGTTGGTTTGGTGAAGACAATCCTCCCAGCTCCACAGCTGGAAGGGTCCTGGTTGAAGGACGGGGTGTAGCTATCTTGGGTAGCCGAGCTCTGTTGCTCCCCTCTTTTCTTCAGACCTCCTAAAAATTCCATGGCCACTGCCCTGTTAGTCTTGTCACTGGACTCAGAAACTCCCTCTAGGCTGTATTTGGTCCAGCGCTCTGGGTGTGCCACGTAGTCAGGCACTGCAGGAGAGGTTTTGGGAGCCTGCACTGCTCTGGCTTGCCTTCCCATGCTTTCTGGGACCATGTTACCTGAAACTGTGGTTGGGGGCAGTGGACGCTTAAACCTCCCATCAACAACATTATCTTCAGGCATCGAGGGCACAGACAGCTTGGCTGCCTCTTCCAGGCAATCAAAAATGCTCTGGCTACGGAGAGAGAATGTAGAACTCATGCCCTTCAGATGGAATGGCTGGACAGGAGATCTGTGACTGCTGTTTGAAGAGTCGGGTGTCTCTCCTGATCTGAAATCCCCTTCATCTACAGAGGGCTCCTCTGGAGATATTGTATCAACTTCTGCTTCACCCGGCAGCCCCAAGTCATCAGAGTCAGAATCGCTGAGTGACACGGTGTCTGAGGGCAGAACTCCTTCGTAGTCTCTGGCACCATCAGCCACTATCCCCAGAAAAGGTTCACCTGCCTCCTGGTCTCCCATCTTTGAGCTGTCACTCCACTGAGGTCTTTGATGTAGGCCCAGGAACAACTCTAAATATAGTTTTCCAAATGCACAGCCAGTTTAGTGCCTAGAATACAAAGGAGCATAAAAACTTAACTGTGAAATGAGAACCAAGAATGAGACCATCATTCTGTGTCATGCAAAGTAATTATAACTGCAATATAACAGTTAGCTGTGCTTCAGGGATTCCCAAGCAATTTTGCTTCAAGTGAAAACATTATTTAAGGAACAAATGCACATTAAAATTAAAGATTTACACAAGACTGAATACAAGAATATGAAGTAATTGAAAGTAATGCTACCAAATTTCATTACAGGTTACATTAGTAGAAGATGAACATAAAGCTCTTGAGTTTATCTGAATCCCCCAAAGCACTCTTACACATCTTCCAAGAGACAGCAATGACCTCTGCATATTACAACCTGTGTTTATTCACACTGCAAAAATCCACAAAAACACATCTAATTTCTCTCACTTTGATTTGGCCAGTACAGCCCTTACTGCATTAGCACTGTACCTGCTGCCCCAACAGCCATCGTGCTCTGCCTGTTACGAAGGACACTATCTCTGATCCCCATCAGTGACAGAAAATCCACAAAAATATCAAGTCTGTTTTAATGTGGCATGAAATACAAGCTCCACTCCTTCTGGCTTTGTGGGCTCAAGTCATTACTAGATTCCAGGAGCAGGAAAACAAGCCAGCTTGAGAAATCAATCCCATTGGATTAAGAAAACTAATCACACATGCCATGCTGGCACACGGACACGAGGAGAGGTTGCAACCACAGGCCTGCAAGAGCTGGCCCTTCAGCCAGTAAATGACAGCATGATTTGAAGCCTGACTTGCAGGAGCAGCTGGAACACCTGACAGTGCCACCTGCTTGAAGGGAACCTCGCTGAATTCAGGTGGTTGATGATCAAGCTACCACTTACTGAGCAGCTGGAAACAGAGCTGGCGCACACACACATTATGGTTCAGCTCATGTGAGTTATGGAAACAGTTCTAGCACATTATTAGAATAAGCTTGACTACCTAATTATAGGCTCTTCTGAAACGATGCAGTAAACAGACATGGAGTCTGTTAGTCACTCACTTTCTCTTGAGACTGAGTCAGCTTCCCCTCCTGAGGGTCAGTTAAAGCCACCAAAGATCTCAGCACTTCCACCCTAGAAAACAAACATTTCCATCATGATACTGGAAATGCAGTTTTAAAAATAATTCTGTCCCTCTGAACCATCCAAAGCCGCAGAACTGGGTTCTAAATCTGGCACAAACTCATGGTGGTATAAAAGTCTGCAGATACTACTGAATTTTTGGCAGAAGAACAGCACACAGCCTAATAAGGCAGGCACAACTATATTTACCCAGTCTCCTCATTCACACTGCCAACTTTATCCTGTAGAACGGAAGAGAGGTTTTAAGAAAATTCAAGCTGTAATTTGCACATGCAGAAAGCCAGTACTAAATAAACAGTATGAAATGCAGCTAAAAAGATACAAAAATAATACTTATGCATTGCAAATATTAAGTGCTGCTAAGTATTAAGACTTCTGTTTTCAATGAAAGGTCATGTTCAAAGTTAGGGTCAGATTTTCATGAAGCATGAAACACAGAGAACTTCTGAAGAGTGCTATGTTCCATGTCAAGTCTGGCTGTCTTTGACAGAAAGGATCTGACAGCTGCTTTTGAAAACACTGCCCTCCATGTAACCCTCAGCGGGAAATAATCTTCTTAAAATTATACAGCCTTCTGCTTAGTTTTGCAACACATGAAAAGTAACGAGTACAACTCAGAAAAGGCCTTGAAGTGCATAATTAAATGAAACAGCTGTTTTCAGATGGCAATAGAAGTGTTCATCACGGGCATCTCTAGTCCGAGGGCACTTACACAGAAAGGAGAAACTCTGCTCCTAAGGAGATGTTTTAGCCTTACCAAAGCGGCCGAACATGCTGGCCCTTACAGCACACCGAACTCACTCACAGGCTGGGTACGGGGACGTGATCACAGCACAACTCGGAAAGGAGGATGTCTCTCCGGATGGGAAGGTTCCCAGTGGGCTCCTCCATCCTGCTGTGGCTCAAACAGACTCTGGAACTCTTCCTGCTGCCTCCTGCGAGGAGGGAGACCTCAGTCACCGCACACCAGGGCCAAGGGCCTGCTCTCACGGCAACGACAGCACCGCACCAAATCCCTCGGGACAGGGATCCACGGCCCCGGCGCCAGGGAGCAGGGAACAGGGACAGGGAAAAGCACATGGGCCCCACGGAGGGCACGCTCAGGGTGCAGCCCCGGCCGTGCTGCCCGCCGGCCCGGCCCCAGCGCCCTTCGCGGCCCGGGATGCGCTGGGTCCGCACCACACGCGGCCCTCCCCGGCCCCGCACCCCGGGCACCGCCACCCGCCCGGGCACACAGCGCGAACCGCCGGGGAAGGGAGCGGAGGGGGAGAAAACGAAATGGGGAGCCCCCGTACCCCAACAAACACCGCACAGCCCCAACACCGTCCACAGCAGCTGCCGGCCTTGCCGCCTTTCCCACCTCGGCCCCTCCGCCCACGGCCCGCGGCGCGCCGGGACACCGAGTCCCGTGCCAGCCTCCACGGAGCGGCCACAACGGCGGCAGGACCACAACTCCCGGCGGGCAGAGCGGCGCGGAAGGGGCAGGCGCCTCCCTCCCGCTCCACCTCCCTCGGTGCTCCTGGGAGTTGTAGGCGGCTGCCTTCCCTCGGCGGGGGACATTTTGCGAGCCGGGGAGAGGGGCGAAGCGGTGCTGAGCGGCGGGACTACAGCTCCCAGGGCGCACCGCGGCGCCGACATTTCGCAGCCCGTGTGGGGCCGTGCTCGGGGCCCGGTGCTCGGTGCCCGGGGCTGTGCCGTGCCCGGGGCTGGGCCGTGCTCGGGGCTCGGTGCCCGGGTCTCGGTGCGGGGCTCGCCGTGCACCCCGGAGAGCCGCCGGGGCCGTGAGGGGCAGGCATGGGCGCCGCCGCCGCCCTCCGCTGTCGCAGTTTGGGAAAATAAAAACCCCATATCACAGCTTTTGTTCTCATCGGAAAAGCAGGGCTGGCCTTCACAAACACACACGAAGTTTTTGGTTTGGTTTGGTTTGTTTATGTTTTTTTTTTTTTTTCCTCTTACGTGTTTATTCTCAAGCCAGAAAACCCCAAGTCACTTGAGGCATAAAGCCACTGTCCATCCAAATTAAAAAAAAAAAAAAGGTTTCCATTTTCCGTCCCAGAAGAACATTTTTTGCGCGTGTGTCAAGAAGTGGAGCTCTGAAAATGTTTTATTGGCACTGGCCAAAAAGGCTGGATTTTTGTTTTTCCCCTTATTTCAGCAAAAAGTTCAAAATTTCAGCGCAAACACATTTCCCAGGAGGCTTCAGCATTCGGCTTGTTTTCCCAATGTTTAGGAGAAAGGGTTTGCTTTGCCGAGGGATGTGCCAGGCACTGTTGCGGCTGCATTGTTCCCTGGCTCCCTTCAAGCCGGGCCTCACCGTGACTCACCCGTAATATAAACTGCAGCCTCCTCCTATGCATCCTCAGTTTTTAAATACATACTTCAGTCTGCTGGAGTGTTGCTAATTACAGCAATTTATGACACACGGTCTGTGTTCGGAATACACTTGGCAGCAGTGGTGAGGTTATTGCAAAATGTCTTCTGTCCAGCTGGAGTCATGCTGTAGTTTTAGAACAGCTCTAGAGGTGTTTCCCCATTTGGTGATCCCATTTTTTTTTTAATGTGTATGCATATGGTAGCATGGTCACAGGCATTCAAATGGATGGAGGGAGGAAAACATGAATCTCGGTGAGCAGGAATGGAGAGGAGGAGAGCAGGAAATGGGCAAATGGAAGGAAGAGTAAACCTGGGTGAAGGCTGCCAGTGCTGTGTAACACCGTCTGGAGTGCTGGGGAGACAGCAGCAGAGAATCTCTGAGCTTAATAAGGAGCGGGCAGAAAAAAGGATGTGGAGTAAGCAGTGGCATGTCCCATTTCTGTAAGAGTGGAGACAGGCAGGGTACAGCAGACTGGTGCAGACAATGGCACTGCCTTGCTTTGAACCTTTGTTCCTCGTTAGGTCAGAGAGATCTGACAGGAGAGGGCAACAGCACCTCCAGTGTCTCTGTCAAACGTGCATGTGGGCGCCTTCAGGGACAAGCCCCGTGTCTCCATTTCCAGAGGCTGCAAGTTCTCACTTTCTGCCTGGATGCTGTGTCTATTGATGACTAAGGAGCCTGAATGTACCCTTTTCCTCCATCCTGGTTTTTTATTAATGAAATGAGCTCGGCTGCTTAGAGCATGGTGCTAATAAAACCCAAGGCTATGGATTTGATCACCCTACAGGCCATTTACTTAAGAGGTGAACATTTTGATCCTTATGGATCCCTTCCAACCCAGCCTATTCTGTGATAGAATCTGTGATACTTACAGTGATTTCACGATTATAAGCCGCACTGAGTATAAGCCGCACTTCTGGGTGCCAGCAACTTTTCATTCTTTGTCCATACATAAGCCACACCAGATTATAAGCCAGCATGTTACAATACAGAGTGTGATAAAAGGTATCTATTCTATCACCATCTGTTGAAGGTGGGGGCAGTGATCCTTATCTCAACAGCAGATATTCTGCTAATGGGCCATCCATTGAAACCAGGCGGGGCATTGTTCTTTATCTTTTCACACCCCATCCTTCCTCCAGAGAGTAATTTTCTGCTAATGGCCATTGAGTCCCACTGTGGGACTGATAAAATTACTGCATCCCATTGGAAGTTGCTCCAGCCAGGGGGAAGAGCCCAACATTTCTTACCAAGATAAAAACAGAGGTTTTGGGACACTAAGGTAGTCCCTTTCTCCACTGGACTCCAGAGGAAAACCGGATTTCTCCACATCACCACTGGAGCCCCGGAGGGAAACTTCACCTTCTGCAGGAGCACTGCTCCAACTGAATCACATCTGTCACTGCAGGAGGATGCAGCCACCATTTAATGGGACTGCTACCAACACCCTGCCTGACAGGGTGTCAGGTTGTACTCTGACTTTGTCAGGGTTTGGAGTTTGTTTCTTTGTAGTACTGTATTTCTATTTTAATTTCCCTAGAAAAGAACTGTTATTCCTAATTCCCATATCTTTGCCTGAAAGCCCCTTGATTTCAAAATTATAATAATTTGGAGGGAGGGGGGTTACATTCTCCATTTCAAAGAGAGGCTCCTGCCTTTCTCAGCAGACACCTGTCCTCCAAACTAGAACAGCAACTTTTTGTTCTTTGTCCATATATAAGCCGCACCTGATTATAAGCCACACTTCGGGTTCGGTCCAAAATTTTAGTCAAAATGGTGCGGCTTATAATTGTGAAATTACTGTAATATCACATGCAGCAGAGAACCGAGGCAGAGCTGCTCATTCTCTGGTGGCTGAGGACAAGGCAGCTTACAGCAGTGGAAATGCTGGTGTGTTGGGACTTTCGCTATTGCTTGGCGACAGCACAAATAAAAATAATGAGTCAGAGTCTGAAGACCAGCAGATGGTGAAGTGTTTTCCCCTTGCTGGCCTGAACTGAGGTGGCTTGAAGAGGGGGCTGGAAGGTGGAACTGAGCTGCAGCACAGGCCACCATCCAAGTGAGCGGGCTGAATCCATCGTGCAGGCTCCGAGGAGCCGCTCACTTGTGGGAATGGCTCCATGTGTCTGCAGGAAGCCAGCGCGTCCCTCTGTGTGGGGGTGGCATGTGAAAATGTACAGCAGCCTCAGCCCCATCACAGGCGCCTCATCCTCCTTTCCTGCAAATAAATCTGTCCTTTGGCCCTGTCCAGTAACTGTTCCTGCTGCTCCCTGGCAGGCTCCTGCCCTGGAGCCTGGGGTGCTGCTGGTCCTTCTCCTCATGGCTAATAGCAGCAGGCCATTCCCCAGCAGCCACCCAGCTCCTGCAAGCCAGATGGAGCAGTAAGATGCATTTTTCAACATCTCCTGCATCTGGAAGGAGCGTAGGGGTTACTTAAATGTGGCCACATGCAGCTGAATCTGGAGCTCATGAGGGGAGGTGCGGTGCGACAGGAATATTTTCCTGCAGGCAAAAAGGAAAAAGCAGAGTCATGACCACCACAACCTTCTCTGCTGTCACACCAAGCCAGACTGGTACAGGAAATAAATGAGTTGTCCTCTCTATTTGCCAGAATGAAATCCTACAAATGGCCTTGAAATCCCTTGTGGGGTGGGCTTTCAGAATTCAGTGCTTGATACCATCTCTTCTACAATGAGCTTTGCTTACCTGTTTTACTTTATGCTTTCATTTGGTCCTGCAAGCAGATTAGATTTATTGTAGTGTTGTTTACCCATGTTGGTGCTATTTTCCCCTAAGGTAACTACATAAAATTAGTTCCTGTGGAGTGAGTTTTAATGCAGGCAGGCTATGAAGGTCTTTATCAACTCTATTCTTCACAATAACAATGTTATTGCCAGCCTGTAGAGGACCTGCAGGGAGACACCACAACCCCATTTTTTGTTAGAGACATTGCATGTATGGGAGGGAACTGAAGTTCTTTATGAGCAAAATTACAGTAATTTCACGATTATAAGGCGCACTGAGTATAAGCCGCACTTCCGGGTGCCAACAACTTTTCATTCTTTGTCCATATATAAGCCGCACCTGATTATAAGCCGCACATTACAATACAGAGTGTGATAAAAGATATCTGTTCTATCACCATCTGTTGAGGGTGGGGGCAGTGGGGGCACCATCTCCCAAGAATGCCCGGAGCCTCAGGTCACGTACTTCAGCTGCACTCAGAGGCTGGCACTGTCCTAGGAGACAAGGTGATGTGGCATGCCTGGAACTTGACTGGATCTACACTTGTTCTCCCAAACTCCCGGACTCACCGCAACTGCTGGATCATTGCCTTCCCCGCCCCCGACCCCCACCGACGACAGGTGACACAGAGGGAGCCCCACACCGGCCACCTCCTTTGTGCACGGACCATCACCTTTGTGCATGGACCATTACCTTCTCCATGGGCCATTACGAGTGTGGCCCCAGGAGATTTCTTTAACATGATAATGGGAAGAAATGCTGCAGCAAGAAAGAGTAGGGGGGAACAAAGCCCCCCAATGCCCAAAACCAGGGCAGCACCAGAAAACAACGTGGGAAAGGCAAAATGAGCGTGTTTTGTGCCAGAAAATGAGTAATAATATTAATCAGAACTTCTGGAGAAATTTAGGAACATCACTTTCATGTGATAAATACAGGCCATGCCCGTCCTTCCAGCCCAGGTGAAAACAGGAAGGAAAACTACAGCAAAAGCAGAGTAGTCCCTTTTTTGGATGTATTTCCTAAAGGCTCTGTACTGTACCCTGCCCAGATCAGGAGCTGGAACTGCTCTCGCAGGACACAGTGTCCGAAGGAATGCTGCAGCTGTGACAATAAAGCCACCAAAACCAATGACTAAATAGAAACAGATCCTTACCTGGTTCGATGTCCCCATCTCTGGCTCGTGCTCACGGGGGTTCCCTGCTCCAGCACACAGCCCCCGAGACCTGGGCTAAGGAATATGAGCAGGAGCTTCTGTTCAAGGTTTGTTATAAAATCAATTATTCAGGTAACATAGGAACCTCTTCACAGCCCAGACACAAAGGTGTATTTCCCATTATGGTAAAAATCAATGTACTATGCTGGCAGTGCTGTGTTCTGCAGCTGTGTTCTCACACACACTCGGAAACACCTCGACACACACAGACACAGCCGGACACGTGCACGCTCAGAAACGCTCAGACACACTCATGCACACTCGGACACTCAGAAACAGACACACATGGACAGAATAAATATAAAAAGTGATATACGGCTCACCCTATATATAATAGGTGATATAAAACATGCCCCTCTATGTAATAAGTGAAATATCACATGTCCGCCATGGAAAAAGTCATAAATCACATGCCCCTCATATAATTAATGAAATAATTAACATCATTAAAAGAATCTAAAGTACTAGAAAATAAAAAAAAAGAAAAAAACACTACCACGGAAAAAAAAATACACGACCAAAAAACAAACCAAAACTCTACTTTAAAAATCCACCCTATAAGTATCCATGTTCCCTAAAATAAAACTAATAAAAGACACCAAAACAGCCAATCAATCAATCAAACTACAAAAATAAAAATAGCACAAATAAACCTAACTTAACAACACAAAACTAAAATTACTCCTAACTCAATGAACTCGCTATGCCTCAAACCATCAAAACAAAAATACCACTGATAAATAAACACAAAAATCAAAAGATAAATTTAACCATAAAGAGTATCTCCCAAATTATCCATAACTATAAAACATGTATTACAATCAAACAAACCAAATAAATAAAACCCCTATGATATAATAATAAACCAACATAAACATACAATAACATCCCATATATAATGTTCCAATTATATTATTAAAAAAAGCCTAATAAATTAGCTATGACATGACCCGAAGAATTTCAGAAATTGTTCTGCCAGAGCCTGTGATCCCCAATGTGTTTGCAAATGTAGTCTCTAGAATTTTTCTGGTATAATCCTTAGATATTAATTCCCTCTCATCTGGTAATTTTTACTTACCTTCTTCTAATGTACCTCCTATCTTTTTTTTTTTTTTTCCCCTTCAATCTCTTTTTGGGAGGGACAAGGGGGATATCCCTGAGTCCCACCTTCTCCGAGTTCTGGGGTGCTTACCGTTAGTAGTGCTGCATTTTTTGTTTCTTTATCTGCTAAATTGTTTCTTCTAATCCGAAATTGTATTCCTGTTTGATGTCTCTTCACATGCACGACCGAGATTGCTAAAGGTTCTGGGGGGTCCTGAGGGGGTTCAGAGGGTCCTGAGGGGGTCTGGAGGTGTCCTGAGGGGGTTCAGGGGGGAGATTGGGGGGTCCTGAGGGGGTCTAGGGGGCTCAGAGAGATCCTGGGGGGGTCCTGAGGGGGTCTAGGGGGTCCTGAGGGGGTTTCAGGGGGGTCCTGAGGGGACTCTGACGGGGTTCAGGGAAGCTCTTAGGGGGTCCTGAGAGGGTTCAGAAGGATTTTGGGGGTCCCTGAGGGGTCCTGAGGAGGTTCAGAGGGGTCTGGGGGGGCCTCTCCTCATTTACACAAGTGAGGGTTTCTCCCTGGCTGAGCTCAATTTTGGCTCCAAGCATGGCATTTACACTGCTGGGAATAATATCCAAGAAGTCACGACTGACAGGAAACTTTTAATTGAATGTGATGTGATTCATTGGGAGGCTCACACTCTCTGAGTTAAAACAGCATCACTAAAAAAACAAGAAATCACTGAAACCCCCAGGCTGTCTGACAATCCATTGCCCCAGGAGCCTTGATGTGCTGCTGTGGGATGGCCAGGGCTGTTTGCTGCGGGAGCAGCTCAGGCAGGATCCAACAATGGCTCTCCAGATGCAGCCACTTGGTTTTTGGACAAAAGAAAAGTGGTTTTTCACAGGCCAGGAAAAACAGCCCTTCTGTGGGAGCATGGAGGCAGAAGGAGTAAAGACTGAGGCAGAAAGGAGTGGGATGAGGAGGGAACCAATGAGCGTCACATTTCCTCAAATTAGTCAGAATTATTGGATTGAAAGTTTTGCTCCATTCCCCCTGTAATAAGCAGGGGCATCTTCAAGCAGACCAGGTTGCTCAGAGCCCTGTCCAACCTCACCTTGAACACTTCCAGGGACAGGACATCCATCACTTTTCTGGACAGCTTGTTCTGGTATTTTACCAAGCTCATTGTAATTTTTTCCCTTAATATCTACACTGAATCAATCCTTTTTTTAGTTTCAAAGCATCACCCATCCTTGGCAGTGCTCAGACCAGCCCTGGGAGTTCTTCTGACCTGGAGAGGGATGAGTCTGGGGCAGCCCTGTGCCAAGAGAGGAGATACAAGTGCCCTTCCAGCCAGAGTGAACTTTATCAGGTTTTTATTAGGAAAAAAACATTATCTGTTCACAAGAGCAGCCTTGTGAGGCTGCACATGCTCTCACTGCTTCAGGCAGACAGAAGTAGAAGGACTTTTTCCTATCTTTTATGTGTGCAGCCGCTATTTAATGTAAATGTACTTACCAGAAATTGAATAACTCCCACATCAGTAATTTTATACCTATCCAACATTTAAATTATGAATGCAATAATCTGCACCACCACGACTCACAAGGCAAGGCTAGAATTCCCAAGGCAAGAAAAGTCTATTTTTAGACCTTTGCAGCTGAGATTTTTACTTGATGTAGAAATTTGCTCCCTTCTGCTGCCTCAGGGGTTAATTTGCATGCAAAGTTTCAGGGTTTTATTCCTCTGTCGTTCAGCTAAACAAACAAGCTGCTTTCTGGGGAAGGAATGCAAGAAGAAATCCCCATGCCCTGGCTGGGTGAGGGATTGCCTAACAGGGTTACTCTGAGACACAGAAGTGATGGAATTGGTTGTTTCTCTGGGTTGTAACCTGGCTCAGGAGTGCTGTGTGTCCTCCCTGAGCAGGGGCTGTGCTGGAGTCATCCCATCTTTAGTCCATGTAGCTGGCAGCAGTTTCACAGAAAATGCTCCTGACTCATATTTTCAAATGCCAATTAAAATCTTGGGTTATTTTCTTCACTATGTTTCTTAAGGGTTTCTTTTTTAATCTATTTCAGGGACTTGGTGTTTTACTTGAGACAAGGAGAGACCAAAACAGTGCAAAACTCTTGTTTCCCTCTGTGTGTGGCAATAGCAGAAAATGAATGAGAGAGACAAAAGGATCAGATGCACCCCAATAATGAGAATCTCCTTTGTGCTGAGCCCCACGAGGGATCTATGTCACCCAGAGCATGGAGGCAGCTCCAGTTCAGGCTGAGCAGCTCAGGCTTTCATCACTTTTAAATTTCACATAAAGGCATTTATCAGCAGGGCTCATAATAACTGGTAGATGAGATGTGGTGCTCCTTCCAAATCAGGACTGTAGAGTGATGTTCTCCATGCCAAGCTCTGTCTGGAATCACAGCCTGGTGAGAAATCCCAGCCCTGGCACTCTCCTCCCTTGACAAATCACCCCACTGCCATTTCTTCCTCAAAGGCTGCCCAAATAGAAGCTCTAACACCACCTTGCTGCCCAAACCCAGCTGAGCAGCTGCTTGGTGGCAAGAGTTAAACACAGTAATTTTGCCTCTGAATGTCATCTGTGGACCATGTACAGAAAAAGATGCTAAATCTCTGTCTCCCAGTGCCCTATGAAAGGCTCTAGCAGAGTAGGTGGACATTAATTTCCTCTCCTCTGCAAAGTAATGCACTGCTTTCCCTGATGTCATCAGGCTTTGGTTGTGCTTGAGGGGAAACAATTTTAAAAAAAATAAAAATATTGCAAATATTTTTGGCAAATGGAGATGCAATTCTTTTAAAACATTGTCTTTTGGAGCAGTAACAGCAACAAAAATTACGTGAAGATCAAAGAGAAAAGAGAAAAGAGGCTGTGCTCAAGGATAACTCAAAACTAATATGGGGCAGTTGCTGAGCAACTCTCCAATGCAAAGTATTGCTATTTTCTGGTCCCTTCCCCCATCTGCACAAGAGGGATGGTGTCTAGTACTGGTCAAAGAAAAAGTCTGTGTGATTGCCTGGCTACAATCAGATCTAAGGTCTTTGCAAACAGCTCCTATCAATCAGCCTCGAGCCGTTGATCTTACATCTAAAGCACTTATTGAAAAATAAATTATGGGGTTTTTGATCTAATCCACTATTAAGGATTCCTTGCTTCCTTTTTGAGGCTGGGTAAATAAAATTCTTCTATCAGAATCCTAAGGGTGAAGCAAAGCGAGGACTCAGAAGCTAAAGGCTGATTTATTTTTCTCTGGATTCTTCTATTTTTTTTGTTGTAAGAGCTATTCTTGACTGCACAGTGCTAAATGCATTCCAATAATCAGGGTATTGTCTGTTATCTGCCTCGAGCTGAGGAGCACATGTGCCTCAGGGATCTGCCTGCTGCAGAGCAGTGCCCGAGGGCTTCACCTTTCTCCTCCCACAGTGGGTGCCTCCTTGTCCTGCTTTTGTGCAGCTGCTGGCACTTGGTTCCAGACACAAAAGTGCTTTTTTCCTCCGAGGAGGGACTGTCAGCATCCATCCATGGGGATCCTCCAGCCTAAAGACTGCACTGAGACATCAGATGGAGGGGCAGATGCCTTTGGAGCTCCAGAGCAGGGCTGGGACACAGCTCAGGTGATCACCATCTCTCCCTCCTGCTGGGGTCTCTGGGGAGATGTTTAGATCGCTGATAACCACGGAAATACACTGTGTCATCTCATTTTGTCACAGAAGGGAATAAATTCCTGAGCTCCACCCCAGCCTGCAGGGATGGTCGGAGGGGAATCCCACTTTTCCATCTCCCTCTCTAGCAGGGCAGGGTGGAAATGTGACTCAACACCACACTGTGCACCCCTGGGAGCATCCTGGGAGTGGGGTCAGGGACCACAGAGCCCCTGCTCAACTCTTCTTCCCAGGGGATGAACCTGAGGCAAAACAGGTGCTTGACCCACAGCAATATCAGGGTGACAAAGCTTGCCCTGCTATTTCCCAGTGTATTGTTTTTGGGTTTTTAATACCCCTTTGAAAGCAGTGCAGCCAGCTCAGCTCTGCCTCTTGGATGCTGGCAGGCTGCCACACTCTAATTAAGCCTGCTGTTATGTCTAATGCTGGTGGCAGTGTTTCAGGGCACCAGCACAGAGGCTGTGGGAGTGGGAGCAGGAGATGAGGTGGCTGCAGAGCTGTGTGGTGACTTGGATGTTCTGGCTAACACACCAAAGAGTGTTGATTTTATCCTCCTCACTGGTCAGATCAGCTCGTGAGCACAGATCCAGCCAGGCTGTATAAAAACTCCTTTTCCTGCAGGGAAGAGGACAGCTGAGAGCAGAGAGCATTGGTTTGAAATCCCACTCCTCACTTTGTGGCACAAAAGTGCTGCCAGAGAGCTCTGAAATTCCTTGGTACTCAGGTGAGTGACAACAGCACAGAGCCAGATCTGCAGGCTCACACTGCACTCACCCACAGCCTGTGCCAGGGGCAGCCTGCACCTGGGAATGGGCCTGAGCTGGGCTCCAGCCAGGGGACAGGAGCAGGGACTGAGGAGGGGACAGCTTCAGCATCTCTCCCTGTGCTCAGGTCACACTGCAGGTCAAGTCTGGATAATTTTCCCTCCGCTTCTGAATTTGAGCAGCTCAAATTCACATCATCCCCCATCATGTGCATCCACAGAGTTGTGGCCAGGTACATCTCACTGCTACAGAGCCTCTTTTGCTGCAAGTCATGACTTGATTTCAGTGCATTCTTCAGCCTCACTCCTCCTCACACAACTCCCAAGAGCACAGCTCTGTTCCTCTCCTCTCCACGCAGCTGCTGCTATTGTGCAACCCCAGGACTGAATTGCAGTGCCACTGTGCAATGCCCATGCACAGGACAGGATAGCGAGGCACAGCCAGGAAATCCAATCCCAAATCCAGGTTCCTGCAGCTCTCTGTCCCCCCAGCCAGCTGTGGATGCTTTGGAAAATCAGCCTCACAGTGCAGAACATGTTGGGATGCTAGCTGGGATGTGGGACTCTGCCACCACCAAGTGATCAGTGATAAAAAGAGAGAACAGCACTTGTTTAATCCCAGACTGGTGCCCTGTGATTTGTATTCTGCCTCTTAATCCAGTAGCTGTGCCCTGCTGCCCCTCCTGATCTCCATCAGAGCAGTTCATCTCTCCCTCAGCCCCACAAGGCTGAGCTGATCTGCTCTGCTTGCAGATAATGCCATGGACAGAGCCATGTTGCAATTAAATACTCTCCTGGTTCTATGCTAATGAGAAGCAGGAACAGAACGCACAATGGCAGATAATTACAGGTGAGCAATTACAGACACAATCTTCCCTCTTCCTTGTCCTTGTTTTTTTTTTTCCCCCACCGTTCCACACTTGCTGAGAGCCTGACACAGTGCCCAGAGCTCTGAAGATGATGAGCAGAGTAATAAAAAGCCCTTTGAAGCACATCCCTGAAGCTCCCTGAGCCCTGATCATCCTTCATGCCATGTTCCTGCAGCCCTGCTGGCCAGGGTAGCGAGCAGGAGGTCCACTTCAGGTGGTCTGAGCTGCTAAAAGCCGTGTCATTAAAAAACCCCAACTTAATAATGACAATTGAATTGAAGGAATATTGTGGAATATTTCCTGCTTGTTTTCAAGAGGGCTTGTAACTTGCTAAAACTTTTTGAAATCCAGCTGCTGTAAATAGCAACTCATGTGCTTTCCCAATCGCTTACCTTTCTCGCTCGATACCGAGTATCTATTTAGGAACTGGTTTTCAAAACATTGTGCACTTTGCACAATTAATTTGGGGATGTCTGTGGTGTGTCCCAATGCTCAAAAAAAGTGCTCTGAAAAGCTGAGGAGATCACATGTGCAAAGTCAACCTATAGAAACAAATAAGCACATTTTCATACATACAATCTCTGGCAGGATTGCTTAGAAATCATGAAGTGTTTTAAAACAATGCCATAACATTCTTAAATGCCAAATGTCACATGAAATATAATTCAGAATCACTTCTCTCTCCTTCCCAACCTGCCTGCAAACAGGTGGGATCTGCACAGCTTGGCTGTGGGTGCTGGGAACAGCATCAGCTGTGAGTGGAGCATTATTAACAACTGGAATTATTAACTCTGTTTCAGAAAGCTGTTCTGTGCCTCTACACACGGTCGTTTGGAAGATCTTTTGGAAAATGCATCTTGCACCTGATCCCTCCCTTTTTTAATGAAGCACATCATGCTGTCAGACAATGCTGATGGACAGCATAAAGCAAGGAGAAAGGGAAATAGCACCTGAAATGACAGGCAGGGCCAAAACTTTTAGCCACCAGGAAGATTCTGATGGTACCTGGCTCCAGTTTGGTCCCCTCCTCTATTGCCAACCTTCATCAGATAATACTCCCTGCAAAATTTTAATACTGCAAAATTTAAATGCCTGCAAAATTTTAAGCCATGGATTTTTGTGTGGTTGACATCCATTTTCAAGCTTCACAGTGTCTTGTAGGTCCTGTGAAAGAAAGAGAAGAGAGATGTGGGAGTGATTTCATGCTTCCCCTGCCCTGCTGGGGTGATGTTTCTCAGTCTCCACAGGGAGGAGATGTGTGTGAAGCAAAAGGGTAAGAGGAGTTAATTATAATAATTTGGAGGGAGGGGTTTAACATTCTGCATTTCAAAGAGAAGTTCCTGCCTTTCTCAGCAGACACCTGTCCTCCAAACTAAAACAGCAACTTTTCCTTCTTTGTCTGTATATAAGCTGCACCTGATTATAAGCCGCATTCTGGGTTCGGACCAAAATTTTAGTCAAAATGGTGCGGCTTATAATCGTGAAATTACTGTAATACTCTCTGCAATTACCCCAATTTTTAAAAAGAAAGAGCTGGGGATGTTCATTTTGATTTAACTACAGAATATTTGCACTAAGAAAACCGTTCTCCCAATATTGCTGCTTTTTCCTTTTTCCTTTCCCCGCCCCCAGTGCCTGATGCTAAAAAAATGCTTAATGAAAGGCTGAAAAAGGTCACTGGAACCAGCTGAGAGGGCTTGAAGTTAACATTAACAAAAAACCCCACAGGACCCTAAAACTCCCCAGACCTCTTGTTCCAACAAGACCTGTGGGAGCTCCATCAACCAACACTGGGCCTTGCATTAGCAGCATGAATCCTTGCTGGAGGAGATCTCAGCAGTTTGCTTGCAGCCAGCAGGCAGGGTGTTGTGTGCATGCCATCTCGCCTGGCCCAGCACCAACACCTCCCAGTGCTCAGCAAAGCTGTGTTCTGGCATGAGGGAATGCCTTAGCAAAGCAGGGCCAAGAAACACTTAAAAAAAAATTAAGAGTGAAAGGTATGATTAAACCTTATCAGTGATTCTGTAATTAGAAGTGTTACTTGCAACCATTGGTACTTGAGCTGGGTCATCTAAATCCAGTGAGAAACACCAGGCAGTCCACAGTAGTAGCAAAGTTTATATACCCTCTAATGTGTCTGCAAGTGTGAAAACAACCTGGGTTTCAGTTTGCAGCAGTTTTAGCACCTGGGAGGTGTTTTCTGTGTGCTCCAGGTCCCTGAGCACTGAAATGAAAGCATCAGGCTGCCAGAGGTCAGCTGAAGGGGTCGCACCGAACAGCGCTTCTGCTTCCCACAGCTTAGGTTATCCCTGTGCAAGGCAATGTGATGCTCCCCAGGCTGAAACTGAGGAGTGGTCAGGAAAAATATGCAGCCTCTACCTAGTTCAGGTGCACCTGTGGGACTTGGGGGTCCAGCCTGTATCTACCACTTAATCCAGAGCTGCTCAGGTAGGTAATTGTTTCCCTGTCCCCTTCAGCAGCCACTGGTTTCCTCCCTCGGGACTGTAATTCCACTGTTGCCGGCTCCTTGGTGCAGCCACAGCTCCCAGCCCTCCCACAGCCCCGGCAGTGAATAAGATTGTTGAAATAGTCTCCTTTTTTCCTGCCCTAACTGGAAGGGCCGTGCTGTCATGCCCAGCAAAGGAAACAGTGGTTCAGAGCAGGAATGGGAGCACAGCCACTAAACACATCCTTCATCCTGCAAGCAGAGCTGGCAGAGCAGGGTGCAGCCACATCCAGCAGTGAGGGTGCTTTCCTCGGCAGAAACCTCCACCATAAACACCTCTGGCATGGGAGAGCTGGCTGGATTTACTCCCTCCTGGGAGAATATTGCAGCTCTTGGTTACAGCTTTGACAACCTCTGATTAGGGAATGGCATAAGCAATTTATGCATGTTAATCACAGCTGTCTTAGTACAAGACAATTAGGCTTATTGCTACTTAGAAAACAAACAGCCTGGAAAAAGCTTACGAAACAGAGCTCACCAAAGCAAAAAAATACCTCCAAAACTTCTCATTAGAAACACCCTAGGAGGTTTTTACAAAAAAAAAAATTAACCAGTTTGGGAGGGAGGAGGAAAAGAATTTCCACTGGAAAAAATCCTGGCATGGTCTAGTTTAGAAAAATTCATGCTTGTATTTTTAATTCCTGAAAAATCTTGTTTCAGAAGGAAAAAAAAAAGAAATTCCACAGTCACATTCCTGAGCAGTGGAATTCCACAGTAAGGTCTCCAGTGACTTTCCAGATCCTTCAGAACTCTGGAGAATAATGTTAAAGAGAAGTGTAAGCCAGGGTTGTCTGTGCATTCTGAGCACAAACAAGCTGCAAGCACTCCATCCACCCTTCCCCTCACAGTCAGTTATCCACGTGGCTTCACGTGCTCTGACAAGGCAGGACTGCTGTTTTCCAAGGATAACCCATATCTCCACACAACCTTAAAGGGGCCTGTTTTACCCAGCTCTCTCCCAGTATCGCATTCAGCCCATCTGTTTCAAGCACATCAATGCTCATACTCAGACCCGAAGTGCAAACAGAGGGGACTGCATTTAGCCAGGGAAGGTTTGAGATCCCAGCTATAATTCCAGGCTGAGGTCCCAAGGCACACACCCTGGATGCCAAATACATGCTGCGCTTTTCCAGTTAGGCTCCACTATTGTTTCTCCCCCTCAAACACCAGCCTGGGTCTGACAGTGACTCACATCAGCTTAATCCTAGCTCCAGAGGGTTGGTATAATTTTATCCCCATCTGGAGCAACAATGCAGTGTCACAATCCAAACGTTTTAAGGCATGAAGCAAAGAGCATCACATTCCTGGGAAACCACCTAGAGGGTCATCTGAGGACGGTCTTCCCTGCAGCCCAAATTTTGCTTGAATACAAGCATGAGACAAGCCTGTTCCCTTGGAAGACATGGCAGAAATCAGTACACGATGGAAGGAAACAAGATCTGACAACGCATCATTAAGAATCCACTAACAAGGGGGAATCGCTTTGTTTCTTTTTTCGTTTATTTGTTTTTAAATATCACTTTTTTTTTTTTTTCTTTCCAGAAGTCATTATGTCCGACTCCATTAACATTCAGGTAAACAAGTGAAAGAACAACAGATGGACATGATCTCGCAGCACAGGCACAGCGGCTGGGAGCAGGGCTTGCCTTTCCTTGCAGCAGCAGCAAGCTCCCTGCTTGCTGCCCCTCACCCCGCATCCCCTCCCTCTCTGTACCACCACGGCAAGGGCTGGCAGCCACCACAGGACATTCCAACACAGCACAAGGTCCAGGACAGGGCAGGGGAAGGCAGGTAGCTGAGGGATCACAGCACTGGCCTCCCACCTTGCTCTCAGCCTGGTTTTCGTCTGATGGTGCGGAGGGACAGGTGGGAGCAGCAATGGTGGTGTCACCAGAGCATCCACAAAAGGCAAACCAGCCCAGTCCCTGTCCAGGTGGCAGCACAGGGCATTTTGGGCCATTTTTGGTCACTTTAGGAGGAGCCCCTGGAGCGTGTGCAGGACTGCCACCACACCCTCCCCCTTTCCCGGCCAAATTCCAGCACAGTCATTCTTTCTGCAATCCACATTAGCTCCCCTACAGCTGTGCCCCCCTTTCCTTGAGGGGGGGCACAACTGCAGCAGCCACCACTTCTTTGCCTTCCTTTTTTGCCTTCCCTCAGCACCAGTCTGGATGTATACCAGCCTGCCTGCAGGCCCCCTCCCAGAGGCTGTAAAAACCCATGCTGTCAAAGCCTGGTTCACAAAGCATCCTGGTGTTAAGGTTAACTGGTTGTAAAATTGCAGCAGTTCATCACACTATGCACACTATGAGAAATGTTTATTAAATTGATTTTTGTTTCATTTCTTTAAAAAAAAGGCAGAAAGAAGTTAAAACACACTGCTTTGTGGCATGCTCCACAGTATGAAAAAATCCCAAGCATTCAGTTAAGCTGTCAGCGGCTCTGTTTGACCTTTCGATGCGGTCTTTGAACTCAGACCTGGACAGTTGACACTCCTCATCCCCACCTCAACTCACAGCCATTTTCTCAGCCCCAGGAGGGATGCTTCCATGGAGAGGGAGGGGTTTGTATTTACAGCCTGCAATTCCATCCTTTCCTTCCCTAGGGGTGCAGAGAGGAGCAGTACAGGGTGCCGTGTTGCACACAGAAAGGCGCAGGTATGCAGGAGAGGCGCTGGGGCAGAGCAGGGGTCCTGCCTAGTGGGTTTTCCCCCTTAGCCTCAGCCAACTTTGGGACTGACCAACTGGCAGAAGAGCCCTGTGGCTTTTGGATGAGGGCTTGCAATGGGATGAGTCCCCTCAGCCCTTCACAGCTCCCTTTCTAGTTTGTGTTAATTCAGGTCCAGCTTCACAGGAGACCCAAGTGGGTAGGTTTTTTTTAGGGAGGGTTTCTCAACTACTTCATTGTTCTTAAGTATGATGGTTCCTCTGTCCCTGTTCTCCCAGGGCTGACTCCTCCAGCTGAGAACCAACCCATCAAGTGTGGGGACTCTGCTGGTAACTAAAGAAAGCATCGTCCTCACTGCAAACATCCTTCTGTCCCTGCTCTCATGACCCTTCTCTAGCTGTTCCCCTCCTTGAGCACCTTTCCTGCAGCAGCCACAGAAACATGAGATGACCCAGGAAGCTGCCTCTGGAACTCTCCCCAATGGCAAGCCACCTCTGAAATGAGCCAGAGGGTGAATTGAAACCCCTGTGGGACACAGTCTGAGCGAACTTCTCGCTCTTCCTCCTCTCACAGCTCTCAGATTCCCTCTCCAAGTACCACTTTCTCCCAATTGCTCCTGCCTGGGACAACTCAAACCTTAAAATACAATGTCTGAGGACACACCTGACCTGCATCGAGACCCAGTCTGTCTTCAAACAGAGCTCCAGCTATGTACACAGCATCAACTGAATACTGAACAATATCAAAAATACGGTATAAGGAAAAGAAAACAGAATTGAAATGCTTAATGGCATATTTATACACATTTACCAACAGTCAACAAAAAAAGGTGGCAAGTTACACATCCATTCTGTATGCTGACAATCCTGATGCACATAGATGTAAACACACATGCTTGGATGATGCATATACACATGGCCACATAACAGAGTAGATGACCTGAAGGAGCTACGCTGGGGAGCAGGGGAAGGGGTTGCCTACTGCAAAACCTCGTCTCATTCTCAATGTGCACAACGTGGACATTCAGGGCAGTGTTGCTTTAAGGCTATTTCTAAGGCTGAATCTTTTCTTGTCCAAGCCCTCAATATGAAAATCTGTTGAAGCACTTCCTCCTCTTTACCCAGCACAACTTGATATATATATATATATCTATATATATTTACCTATATACTTTTTAAAGGCCCTATATACTAACAGGCAGGAAGAGGAAAGGGGGAAGTAGAAGGGAAGAAAAAAACTTCTGAATGGATCCATTTGCCCCAGTGCAGGAATCTTCTGTCCTGTAGTGGTAACAGCCATGACAGCCACGTGCAGTGGACAAGGTATTAGTTTAAAATTATTGATGATCACAGGTCTCCCTCCCTATCAGAACTGAAGCTCTTTGTTGTGACAAAGGGGGAGAATGAAGTACTTTAAGAAACAGAAATACTCCTGAAGTGGGGAAAGTGATCACTAATTTAAACTCCTCCCCTTACCTCCTTCAAGGTGGCAAAAGAGCTGAGAGATACTATAATTTCCAGCTCAAGTGCCCATACGGCTAAGGAAAAGGCTTTGCTTAAAAATATATATCTATAGAACTATACATATAGATCATCTTTTTAGTGACACTCTGATTTTATTACATAGCTCCTGGGTCACTCTCCCCCTCTATCTACATGGTGACAGAGTGGCATATAAAAGAAGCCACAGACATCAAAGTGATAACCAAAGTTACCAGATCACAAGAATGTGTTTCAACTGGTGCAATCTAACATGCTAAATTACCTTGATTTTATAAGCTGATCTGCTGTTAATATAACTAGAAGGTCCTAAAAATAACCCTTTTTTTTCATAATCAGATTATGACAATTTCTGAGCAATATTACAGTGTGTGACAATATGCTATAATTAAGAATAATTTCACTGAACAAGAGAGTGATGCCAAGATGAAATTTTAAGCATGTACAGATATGGCTGGGAACACCCAAGCATTATCCTGCAGTATATAAAAGCAAGATTTCTAAAATCAAGGATTTTTTTTTAATGTTTTCTTCTTTTTCCAATACCATTTCTATGTGAGCAGTAGCTTAACAGTGGAAACTTGATATAGAACTAGATTCTCCTTGAATCATATGTCTGTAATGAAATACTGAAGGACATTAAAAAAGTAATTTAATTTTCAGTTTGTTATATTCGAAAAACTGGGACTGAAATTCACCCCCAGCCACTGACCTTTTAATGCAATGAATCAATGGAACTGAGCCAATTTATAAAGTTATAGCCCCAAGAAAAAAAAAAAATCACAAAACCAAAAAACATTTTTACTCATTAGAGAGTAAAAAAGTTTCATCATGCTTCTGTTAAGGACTGACCTAGAAATGGAAACAGGCTGGAGAGGAACAATGCCTGTTTCCCCTGGGATACATTGCACCCAGGCAATGGAGGATGTATCCTTACCCCTCCTCTGTCCCAGGCTTGGGACAGTCAGCCAGGCTTCCCTACAGCTTGGAAAGATCAGGGAGCTGGGGTGATGGTTAGAAAAGATGAGTACAAATTAACAAGATTACTAAATTCTGCTTCAGCATCCAATTAAAAAAGTTGGTAAAACCAAGGCAAAGTTTTCTGAGACCAGGCTGCACCCTTCTCCCCCCCACATCTTCCACCAATATTACTTCTGAGTTATTGGGAGTGGGGAGGGGGGAGGAAGGACTTGATCTCCTGCTACAGCAGCTTTCCCATCACACAAAACTGATGTGTAACTAATTCAGCCACAAAGATACGGGAAAGTTTTATTTATTTAAAAAAAAAAAAAAGTACTTAAAAATAAAAATGATAAGTACGGTACGGTAATATTGGAAGCATTTATATACATAATTTTCTTTGTCTGTTGTTGAAATGTCTCCTGGTCACTCGGTGGCACTTGGGGTCCCCTCTAGCGCTGTCCGCCCTGCTCCCCCCTTCCCCTGCCCGGCTCTCACGGCTCAGTAGACGGAGCTGTTCCTTATGCCACAGCACAGCACCATGCTCAGGATCATCTCAAAGATCTGTTCAGAGACACAGGGGCAACAGTGAGGCAACACCAGCACGATGCAGAGCTCCCCCCATCCCAAGGTCCCCCACTGTAACATTACCAGCAAATAACAAAGGGCTTCAAAGCGGCAAAAGCCCCACCTTAACGCCTTTTTATACAGTTTTCAAAGATCTGTTTAACTCCAATTAGTTGGTAACTTTCCTGCTACTCAATTCATTGGTTAGAAGGTGCTTATGTGTGTACAACGCTAAGATTCTCTTTTTACACAGGTGTTTACATTTTTTCTTTGGGTATTCTCATGGGATAGACTTTATTTTTCACAGATGCAAACTGCCTTCTTACAAGAATAGATTGTTATGCAAACTGATTCTCATTCTTGTGATTCTTTCTCATGGGAACGTATCATGCTAGCTGTTAACTCAGCTGAGCAAGGCCTGATTTTATCAGGCCTTTCTTTTATAAGGTTTTACCTGTATGCAACACCTCATCCACATTAATACTCTCACGCCAGAGTTAAAGGCAGGAATGCTGTCTTTGTTGCTGTTTTCATATGGAGTTGGCCAACTGGAGATAAGGCATTGTCCTGCCATCTCTCACTGGCAGCAGTGGTGGTACCTGACAAGCTTTTTGGCTGCCAGCTACACAGAAAATGCCTCGAGATCCCTCCAGCACCAGAGCCCAGCCTTTGCACAGATGCCACGTTGCACCCCCACAGCACTCAGCCCTCACTAGGGAGCAAACCCAACATAGTAAAGCAAGCAAATCCCTTCTCACTGCAGACCCCAGCAACAAAACACGGCAGCCTGTAGAACAAGTGGTTTTAGAGGAGGTTTCAGTGGTGCTCTGCCCTTTTGGCTGGGCTTGCAGGTGCTCCTGCTCTACTGAGCTTGCCAGGTGCCTCCCCTAACATCCTGACTCCCCAGAGGGATGATGAAGCCCTTGGTCTCGCCATGTTCCAGAGCTCTGTGGTGCATTGGGCTGGTGCTGCATGCTGAGTTGCAGGGACATCCAGAGAGGGATAGATCCAGCCCAGCTGGAAGAGGAGCAGGGTGCCCCAAGGTGGCTTTTTGCCTTGTCACACTTACCATGATCACAGCAACCACGACGGCAGCGATACCGATCAGGTAGAGCTTCCCGGAGAAGAGCTCATCAATTTTTTTGTGGCAGTTCGCGTTCTGAGGCAGAGAGGCACACCAGTCAGACGGCCTGCTTTCCCCTCATCCACCCCCAGCACCAAGTAAGGCAGGTCAGCTTCCCCCTAGCCCCACTTATGTCCCCAGGACTTCCAGCCAGACTTCACCCCTCTGCACCGGTCAGCCCCCTCAAGCAGGAACAGCAAAGGAAGAGCCAAAGGGGAATCTTTAACATCCTTCTACACCACCCCCAAATAAATGAAACCTATACCCTTTATCTATTTCCCATTAATTCCTCAAATTTCCTTGGCAGCCAAGATTTCCTGAAGCAGCTGTGCTGACCGAAAGCTGCTGCGCCTACCGCAAAAGGGATTTTTGAGGCGTCCTTTCGGCAGAGGTCTTCCCTCCACACAGGAGTGAAAGTCGATGTTAAAATATCGGAACCACAGCAGTCCAGCTACATGGAGAGGGGAAAAAATAAATGATAAAAAGCCAACATTAGCAGGCAGCAAACACTTATGCAATGCTCTCCCCAAAACTACACATTCTTGAAGCCACCCAAGATTGAGGATGCATCTTGGAGGGGGAAACAAGGGTGGGAAGTAAGTCACCAAAATAACTTTTTTCTTTCCATGCAATTCAGCTGTTTCCTACAACAGTCCCAGACAGATCTGCTGGAGGAGAGTGAACCCAACTCTCTCCAGGGATTGTGTTTCCTGCTGAATGGACCAAGTATCAGGATTAATTCCTCAGAGCTACATTTTTCTTCCACTGAATCTTACTTAAATCAGGAGTGCTGAGGTAAATGAAAGGCAACTTAATCAGAGTTTGATCCAGACTTTCCAGCCATGTGACGGAGAGAATACTGAAGAGAGCACAATTCTGCTTCTTAACATGTAAGAACCGCAAACCTGATAGCTAAGACTTGCACACAGCATCATCTGCTTTAGACTCTGCTTTTCCCATCCATTTTCCTGAGCTCCACTGTTAATTCTCCAGCATAACCACCACCATCTTACCGTTTCATGAAAGGTCTTCACTACAGCTTTGGCGTTGTTTGCATCTGGTTCTCCCATGAGCGCCTGCTGAAGCGCTTGATCGTAGAACTGCTTCACGTCTTTGGCTATCTAGGAAACACACAGCAAAAACTCCCTTTGAGCCACAGGGGAAGAGAAAACCTATCCAGCAGATGTGCCGGAAGGACACATCCCTCTAATGGCACTTGGACTGCATTTGTTTGCACATGACAAAAGGCCTGTCTTTCATAAGGCTCCAGCCTCTTCAGCTGTCACAAACATTAAGAACCCATCCACCAGCCAACACTATCCAAGGGCTCCACAGGCTCTCTCTGGGAGATAAAGACAGCCAAGGCCTGGAGGGTGAGCCACAAGTTGAGACAGCCTTCAGCCCACGTGGATGAGCTGCTGGGCTCAGGAATGCAGAAATGGCTCACTTTGAACCACACATGGACAAAGCAGGCAGGCAGCACATTTCTCACTGAGGCTGCAGAGGCTGGACATGCTGGGGAAGTGAGGAGGAGGTGAGGTGCATAGGCAAGTCTGTAAATATGGGCACCTTGGCTTACTGAATGGCTCAGAGAGGATGGCAGGAATTTGGGAGAGATTTCACACTAAAGCCTTGTGAGGCAGCTCATCTGGGTCAGGCAGCTTAGGTGCATTTAGATGGATTTAAAACCCTGGCTGTGTCCCTATGGACGCTGCTGTCCTGTAAGTGGTTATGTGAGACACCTTATCCATACTCTAACCCTGCCACCTGGCTGGTGAACTCCAGCCACCATGAGGGCCTGCTCCACAGTGCAAAAATCTCCTAACTTTTAGGGGAACTGCCCTTGTGACTTCTCCTCTAACACTCTTCAGTAATTTGAGAGAGAGAGAGATGAAAGAAGGCCATGCAAGAAAAGCAAAAGAAAAACATAAAAGCAAGAAAGGGAAAATACTTTCTAGAACATCTGCTCTTGGCAGCACAGGCTGGATTAGCATACGAAAAAAGAAACTGCAGCAAGATGATGCATGATTTCAACTAATTATCCCAGAACTCCTTCATCACTACTCAAAAAAGTTTGCTTTGGAGGATGATATTCTCCAAACCATTTCATTCTGGTACATAAAATAAAAACATTTTTAAAAAACCTATTTATTGCCTCCCCTTTCTGAATCTACAGCATCTCCAAGAAGGCAAGCTGAGAGAGAGACTGCCTTCAGCTTTGTGAAAAAGGGTCCCTTCTGGAAGCATCTCTCAAAGGCTGGGATCATTCAGTGCTTCCCTCCCAGCCTGTGCTGCTCCCAAGCAAGGCAGGGAGAAGCAAGCCTGCCTTGTGAGCAGGGACTTCAAAATAGCCCATTCATCATCAAGGCTGCAGAACTAGCTGATGCCAACAGACTGCCACCCTTCATTTTAAACTGCAAAATTAATTTTAGGGGCTGAGGTCATCATTTCTGTATTAGGAAATCCTACATTTCTCAGCTTTATGCTCTAGTGACCAAGGGCTTTCTCCCCAGGATGGGACACAACAGCTGTGGGGTCCCTCCTTACTCAGCCTTCCCTTTTTTTTTTGCTGTCGGTAGCAGTTGCACATCTTGGACTCTTCTTTGGATTCACAAACTAACATCTGCAGGAGGCACAGCCCCTCTGCAAAGGTTAATTAGTTCACTAAAGTTGCTAGGAAACAGCACCCTGCCTGCATAATAATATGTTTAGCCACAGAAGAGTTTATTCCAGTGAAGTCATGCTCTCTCCTGAATGACTACAAGGGTGTTCCCATTCAGGCTGAGCCTGCATGCTCACATGCATGAGAAAGCTGAACACCTACTTACACAGCTGGCTAACATCTCTTAGGAAAGTAAACACATTTCCTACTCTGCCAGAGAGTGTAACCTTGGCTTTGAGCACATGAAGTTCTCCAAACTTCCAAACCCCTGGTGCCCATACACGGGCAGTGCTGCATTTCAACACCAAACCTGTGTGTCTGTGAGCACATGTGACACAGTGAAGGGAAGGGGAGCAGAAACAGAAGGTGAGAAGTTGCAATTTTCACTTCTACCCTTCAGTTCAGCTCCTCCAGCCAGGACACCTTACCTGAGCAGTCCCTAGCAGGGTGCCTGGGACAGACACAGGACTTGCACCCCTCACGTGTGCACAGCATATGGGTCACAGCAAGCCCAGTGCTGGCAGGCAGGTGGCCTGAAGCAGGTTATGTGATACTGGAGAAGAGCAGGAAGCACCAAGCCATCCCGTTAATGCAGGCTGTCCCTGTACAGCATTCCCACCCTTTGGCACCAGTGGCTGGGTTTGCTCTTTGTTCCCTGGCACTGAGGACGTGCAGATGGTTTTCCTTCACAACTTCATGCATGAATCGGCTCCCTCTGTGACTGGCAGCGTGGCAGCAGGGAGGAGACCCGAGGAGACAGGCTATTTTTATTCGAGACATCGCACTACATACCCTAAGGGGCAGCTGCTACCCTCAAGTGCTCACATTTAAAGTTCATCAGCCTGGCCAGGAGGAGTGAGGTGTCCTGCCCAGGTCACACTCCCTCCAATCCAAGTCCCCATTACTCAGTCTGGGAGCAGTTTGTGAGCAAAACAGCTCAGGCTGGGATCTGCTGTGGTTCTGCCCCAGCCTCCCACTCCCACAAACAAAGGTTTTAGAGTCTTACTTGGTCTTTGTTGACAAAACCCCAAATTCCAGCCGCAACTTCGCAGGCAAACAGGATCACCAGGCAAGTGAAGAACTGCAAAGACAAATCAAGAGAGGGATCCTTAACACATCTGCAGCAATTAGGTGGGGAGAGGTATGGAGCACTGACAAATCAGAGCACGGTGTCATCTGACTTCAAACCATTTTCTGTCTCATACATGCACTGAGCCCAAACACATTTCCCTGTAACTCACCATACACCACCCCATGCCCACATTGTTGAGCAGGGATTAGCAAAACCTTTCCCACAAAGGGACTGGCAGGGATGAAGATGCCCTGTGTACCACAAGACACATTGCTCTACTTCATACACCTGCAGGACCATCCAGACGAGGTTTCTGCTGTGCCAAAAATGCTCCAAGGTGTGGTGGCTGAACAGCAGGCCTGTAAGGCTTCACAGACTGGACTCTAACCTGAGCATGTGTACCTGTGAGAAAACCTGTCAGCCTTTCCTGAGAATGGAATCCTGTAATGGTGGAAAAGGGCTTATTTCCTGCAGAAAGAATCCTAAGACTGTGACTGTTAAAGGCACCTGTGTAAACTCTCTGGATAAGCTGAAGATAAAAAAGCAAACAAGAGACACTAGCCAGCACGTAGACACCTCTGGTGAACTGACCCATCCAAGGGCTAACAACCAGTTACTGACTGATCAGAAATAGGCACAGTATGTTTGTAAAATTCTATCTAATGGGAGGTGAAAATAAACCAGGACCTTTTTTTCACTGCATGAAGAAGAATGTGTCTCATCTTTCTAACACGAGGTCATAACAACACTGAGGACTGGAATTGCCAGTGCAGGGTTAAAAGCACATTTCAGCTGCTGAGGAGCTAGGGGTGTCAGGGTGTGATTTATGGCCAGCTCTCTGGCATCCACAGCCCTGCAAGGCTACTGCAGTTTTTTGCATAAATACGAACACTGCCGTTTTCCCACAGTCCCACCCTGTTTGTGCAATTCCAGCAGTCCTCCCTGCCATCTCCCCTTTTTGTTCAGATTGCAGGAACACATTGTGATGGTTGGTCAGTTGAACTGGGAGTGGGAAGCTGTAAATTCATACAGCAGGGTCACATAAGAAAGCACAGAGAGGCATGCTCCATATGCAGCCAACATCACCTCTGTGACAGCATCACTCAGTGACTTCTTCCTGGGAAAAGCCCCAAAGTGGGAGAAGTTGCCACGGAAGTCAAGAAGCAAAAGAGGTGAATGCAGTCAAGGAAAGACAAAATTACAGTATAGGGTGGGAAAACAGTCCCTGCTGGTTCCTGAGCAGTCTCTGTTCAAAACACATTCAGGACATTTTCTGCAACAACAGAGGAAACAGGAGTTTCCAAAATGATGCCATGACCTGGCTCTCACATGCAAAAGCGAAGGGTTATCAGCAAAATGGAAACAAGACTATTAACCTGACAGCAGGAAAGAACTTCCAACATCCTTGTCCAGTTCCTGAACAATCAACTCCTATGAAAACATCTATCTATGCCTAATTTTGTAGGAACATCTTTGAAGGACTCACATCACCCTGAACTGTGGGTGCAATGCCACTCTAAGTCTGGCTAAGCACTAGGGCTCACTCTTGCAGGAGTTACCCTTCAGTGAAGGATGGTTCATTTACCCCAGATTTGGAGGTGCAACTTCCTGCAGATTCAGTTCCTCTGTAAGTTGGCTGCAGAACAGCAGGAGATGCAGCTTGATGCCATGGAACATAGTGGTGCTCCTGGGCAGACAGCTGTGTCCCAGCCCCTTTTCAGGGAGCAGAGCCTGCTCCTTGCCAAGTGGCTCCCTCCTGTCTTCCATAGGTGCTGCTGCTCAGCTTCCATGCCCCCTTTGGCACAGGATTTTAAAAGCACAGAGCTTGCTGGTACTTTTGCCTTTTGCAGTAAGCCCAGAGTGACTCCCTCAGCTAGGTGGAGGAAAGGGGAGCATGGCTGCTTCCCTAAAACACCCTGAGGATGCTGCCTGGAAACGTCCTTGGAACACAGTGGGAGCCTTGGCCAGCAGAAAATGTCCTCATGTGGCATCTCCAGACTTTTCTTGGCAAGCCAAGGTGTGAGCAAACACAGGCAGTGCACAGCAGCTAGAGCTGCTAATTTCAGCCAGAGCAGCCGGTTTCCCTGTCAGACCTCGGGTACGTTGTACCATCTGCCCTTCTAATCCTCTGACTTCAGCAGGGAGTGAGGGGTAGCTCAGGGTATGTAAAAAAACCAAAATAAAAATCCAAAGTTGCCAGACTGTGCTCCAGCAACTCCTGTCAGATTTGTGTGCAGGCTCCTTGCGTTCCCAGGAGCAGGATAATGCCTGCAACCTCCTACTGGAGCTCCTATCCACTAAGTGCAGAAGTGCTTTATCAACACTGGGGAGAAGCATCCCCTTATTATTGGGAATCAGCAGCAACCAGAGGTGAAATTATCTGCAAGAGTGAAGGGAAGCAGCTCTGTTTCCCTCTGTCCCAGCTGAGCCCACACCCATGAGCTGCTACACCGCCACCAAGAATCCTCCAGCCAAGTGCTGCAAACTCATTTGAATTAAAAAAATAAAAAAATATGTTTTACCCTTCCAGTTTTATTTTTTATGCATCAAGTTTAAACTGAACCACATGTGAGAACTTGCTTTAAACAAATGGGTCTCCCTTGATCCCAAAGTAAAGGCTTTTGGTGTGGCTACAGTTTATCCAATTAAGTTCATCCTGTGCCAGTAATCCTGAGCTGCTGCCTCACATCAAGGACGCCTGTAGCACTCCAGCAATGGATTTTCCAGGATGTACCTAGATGTTCTCACTAAGAAATTATGGAAAGTCTTTGCTGTTTCCTCATTAAAACAGATAAAAATAGTAGATTATTCCTTAGAAGAATTAGAATTGCTACAGGCAGCCTTGAAACAGAGTGAGAAGGGATGCTGTAGGGGACATCAGGTAAGAAAGGGGGTTTAGTGGGTGCTTGGTAGGACAGCCAGACCATGGGGGATAAAAGCAAGGTGGGGGATCACATATAACAGAGAAAAAGTCTCTATGGATCCTGCTGATCTCACCCCTTCTGCCCTGCAGCCAGGCACAGGCAGGACACTGCAGCACAGAGCAGAGCTCCACAGGCTGGGCAGAGTCACCCTGAGCCACACAGCACTGCCTTGCTCCTTGCAGAGCTCACCTAGCTCCCACCTCCATGCTCACACATCCTCCCAGCCCTGCTTGCTGGAAAAGCCCCCAGCAAGGGAAGCACAGCCACATGCCATCCAGCAGGGAAATCAGGGTGCCAAGTGGCTTCCAAAGCTGTGTCTCTTACCGTTCCCAGAAGACACTGAGACTCCTGAATAGCGCCGTAGCATCCCAGGAATCCCACGAACATCATGACAGCTCCCACTGCAATCAGGATGTAGATTCCTGCAGGGCAAAGTGAGAGGCACACACGTTACTGCACAGCTTTGTCCAGCAGCACCCTGTCCAGCCTGGCTGGATATTCTGGCTCCCGGGTGTGCAGAATTAAGGCTGAGGAGGTGTGAGGAGAGATGGCAGCAGACACAGCAGAACACAACATGTACATGAGTTGGGTCTCAAAGTGTTTAAAACTGCCAACACTGGAGCTTTAATAACTCCATCACCTCTGAAATGGGAGGAAACGAAAAGCACTAGGCAGAGGATGCAGGAGGCAGGATAAGGACTCTACAGCATCCTCAGAACTGTAGCAGGGAGTTCCCTTGGCATGCTGGTTTAAATATTTAAGCAGAGATGAAAATGATTAGTTAGCATATCCTGTAAAATAAATAGTAAGGCACATGGTTTATTTATATTAAACATCATACAAATATTTATCTGGCTAACATTTTAAAGGCAGATGAACCACAAAACCAAGGGGGAAGTACTGCTTAAGAATTTCACACAAAATCTGACTCCTTTTTTTTTTTTTGTTATAGGTTCTTTCACAGAGAATACAACATTTTTTACTTTGACTTATTGAATTTGCACAGGCAACTTGCACCATAACTAGTTCAAAGCTTGAAATGAGGCACTGGGAGTGGTTCAGAAAACAGAGGAATAAAAGTTTATTCATTCAGGAAACAAGAGCTTAGCTCAAGACCCAAGTCTGCTGCCGTGACTAATCACCATGGTCTCACCAACCACGAGACTGGTGAAGCCATAGTGATTACTCAGCCAAACACCACCAGCTCAGTTAAATTTGACACAGTTTTCTGCTGGTGTATCCCTTATATTTAGTGCATTTTTGGTTAACTAATATTCTCTATTGTGGTTCTACTACTCTTATTTCCCATTCAAAAGCAATTTGACACATGCAAAAAATCGCAAATCAGGTAAGACTGCAGTCACTATTTCTAACGGACAGTGAAGAAAAAAAAGAAACACGATGAGGATAGAAGAACATGGGACATCCCAGATGTAACACAGTGAACCTTACTAGTGCTTGGGAGACATCAATGAAATGTTTTCTTCTGCTATGAGTGAAAATGTTTTATAGTTATTAATCAGACTGTCAGCCCTCCTTTAGGAACAGCCCTAACATATAAACAGAGTTCAAGATTAAAACTGTTTGTACATGCTTGTCATGTGTAACGTTTTTCTAATCTCTGTAGTTTTTAAACAATCTTCTGATAATTAAAGTGCAAAGTCGAAAGGCCATGCAGTGACAGCAGACTCCAGCGAAGTAAACCCTTCTCCAGAACACCAGACACGCAATAATGGTCTCCACTCCTTTAATATTCCTTTACAGATTCTTCAAACTTGGGAAAGGCTGGACTCTGGCTCCCACTTCTTCCCTCTTTGGAACAAAAGTGACCAGCAGCATGCCCAAAGCACCAGCCCGATGCAAGGGCTGACCTGGCCAGCGACGGAAACGCCGCCCCAGTGGCTCCGGCACTCTCCGGTGTTTCTCAGCAGCACCGTGCTCACTATTTTTAGGCACTGCACGAGGGAGGAAGCCAGCTGCAAGGGAAGTGCCACAATGGAGCAGGCTGACCCTGCAGGAAGCCCCTCTTCACAAAACCTGGCGGGAGCTGTGGCCGGAGACACCGACATCCTTGCGGCAACACCGCCAGCCGCGGGGCTGGAGGCACGAGTGGCACCTCCTTGATGGGCTCTGAACGGGTGTCAGCAGCCCAGGAGTCACCAAAACAGGAGAAAAGCTCCCCATGTGGGGATGAGACACCTCCTGAGGTGAAGGTGTGCAAAGAAAGGAAAAGCTAGCAGAAGAATCCTCCCAGGACAGGCGGGCAGATGAAGTTCTGAGGCCTGCCTGCGGGGAGGTGGTTCTGTGGTTGAGATAACATGGGCTGGAGCAGCTGGGCAGGGAGACAGCATGCCAAACAGTGGGCTGGGCTGTGTGCAGGACAGAGGGGCCCCAAAGGGCTTGGAGGTGGTGGGAAGGCATTAATAAACCCTGTACAGTGAAGGCTGTCTGCTGGACACCTGCCAACCCGGAGAGACTGACGGAGACTGTCGGACGCTGCATAACTGCTGTCTCACGAAGAACAGCATACCAGTGCTGGTGTCCCAAAAAGCTGTCTGCTCACTGTCACCCGAAGCTGCTAATGCCCAGGAACCAGCCCTCGCCACTCCAGCTTGTACCAGCTGGGTTTTCAGCCCAAACCACGGCAGATTTTTCTCTTCTAAGTGCTGGGTAGTTCAACTGACAAATCTTCATCACAAATCAGAAAATCAACTTTCCTTATCCCCGAGGGCAGCAGTTTCTGACTTCTTCTCCCATTAGGACAGTAGAAAGAAAACAAAACTGTGCTAGGGACAAGTAATTTCCACATCTGACAAGTCACTATTCATGCTAGCCACCCCAGTGTATGGGTAACAAGCAGATGCAGCACATTTGAAGACCAAGCAGCATGATGCTGGGACCCCAACAACCAGGTCACCACAGACAGAAGGTTTTGTTCTCAATTTTTTCAAAATAAACACTGAAGGCACCTTCTGGGCTGAACAAATATAGTGCCAGGAGATCAGAGTCTTAGAGCAGCCCAGGTTCAAATGATCACCTGGTCCAACCTTTTGTGAGATTGGGAACCTTAGGAAAGGTTATGCAGAACCCTGCCCAATTATACCTTGAAAACCTCCAGTGATAGGGCGTCCCCAGGGACTTGGGATATTGTGTCCCTGGGGAGGTTTTTCCAGTAAATTATTGCTTTTACTGTACAAGATGTTTTTCAGATATTGAGATCATCAGGAAAACACAGGACCCACTGGTGGCTAGGAAAGTTTTTCTCTGAAAACTAGGAAATGAAAGCACAGTGAGACCCTCAACTGATGGAGGAGACTAAGAGGAAACACAGACATTTGCTGTTTAAGAGAAGTTTTCCAGTGACCTCTGTACTTGCTTCTTGCTGGGATTTCTGGCAGCTTCAAAAAAACAAAACCAATCCTGACCTGCTGAACTCCCACCCCAGCAGGCCGTGCAGACCTTGAACTGTCAAGTGCCTTCCCCTGCTCTCGTCAGAGAGAGGACTTCACCAGCTCCTTGCCAGAGCCAGCACCACGACCAAGTGAGGAAACAGCGAGAAGGAAAGGAGGGGAGGGAAGAAGATGTGCACCACATGCAGCTTCCTGACTGGAGCCCAGCGGATGCGACCGGTGCGGTGGGAGCAGCAGGAATGCACAGCCAGCCAGGGGAGAGGGCAGCCATGACTGGCCTGAGCTCAGCAAACCACAAAAAAAAAAACCCTGGAAGGCTTTTGGAATAAAGGCCAGCTTCATTCCCAGGCACAAACAAGCGGCTGTTATGGAGTTGCCTTTTGTTACCGAGAGCCAGAGCACGACAGCCTCTCCTGGGAGGCAGCAGAGCAGGACTCTGCGCTGGAGTTTATTTAAAAACAAGCACAAACTATCTACTGCAACAATAGCATCTCGTACAAGGAATGCCAGTGGTGTTTCTCCACAAAAAATGCCGTGCTGAAGGCTGAGAAAGCAAAGGAAGGCAATCCAAGCGCCCAACCACACGCTTTGAGTGGTGTTTGTTTTCCCACACCCATCCTTCCCCTGAAGGAATGGGGCTGCTGGGGGGGTCTCCACTTTCAGCCTGGGTGCCAGGCAGCTGGGGGACTATTTCACAGCAATCACAGCACAGACTGGAACGACCAAGCCCTTTTCCCAGAAAGCAGCCTGACACATCTTAGCTTTCATTCCTGGCACACGGGGACGATGACGCCTAGTGTGGTTTTGGGCTCCATGTCTGTGAGCAAGGCACCTGTCATCCCCATCCTGAATGACACATTATCCTCCTCAAAGTCAGAGGAGACTCCTCACAAGCCTCCCCCTCCTCTGTGTAAACATCAGAGCCTGGTTAACCCCTAAAATCCTCTCCTGGGTGAGGAACTCCTCACTAAAATGGCATTTGCTCCTTCAGGGCTCCACCCGGACTGGCACAATTTGGCATGAGCAAGGCTCCATCTGCCTTTCACATGCCATTTCCCAGCTCATTTTTTTTGCAGCTTTCTCTGGGGTTTTACAACAAGCAGCGCTGTTTGCCATAAACAAAAATTAAAACGACAGAGGTATAAACTGCAGTCTGCAGTGCCTGCAGCCATGCTGCCCCCTCACACAGCAGCAGCGCATAACCCTGGGAACAGCTGGAGCTGCAGCAACAGGTACAGTGAGCAAATCATGTACAGGTGTTCATGGTACCAAGGCATCCTCAAGCAGCACTACGCTGTGATTTTTAACCCCATGGCGTGGTTCTCTGAAAAGGCAGCAGCAAAAAAGATTGCTACAACTGCCACACACCAAAGCAAGCTGTGGGCCTCAGGACCTATAACCCTGGAGCTGGAGAAGTCACAGGAGTGGTGCCAATACTGCCTGGAGTCCTCTACCTCCTTTTGAGACGGAGCCTTAGAGCAGAAAGCTTTAGGAGAGAGACCAACCACTGTTAGCTTCACCGCCTCATCTGAATTCAAAGCAGGAGCACAGGAACCATGACACGGTCTCCTCCCTCCAGAGCATCATGATCCAGACATGATGATCAGAAAAAGCAGCAGTAGTGAACCAAACACCACCCCTCTTTCCCCAATACAACTAGGGCATGTGCTGCTGTAGGCTGCAGAGATCCTGTAAAGCTTTAGGAAAGCCCCGAAACATCAGAGCCAGGAAACTGATAGTAATTGAGCACTACTCTTGGTTTGATGCAAGCTGGAAAGAGGAAAAAACAGCAGCCAAGAGGCCAGCTTAGCTCCTAGTTCAAGCAGATGATGCCTCCATGCAGGGCCCTTTACCTGCAAGCCAGATAGTTCTGGGAGCAGGGAAGGGAGCAAAAAAGGCAGTATTCAGTACTTGCTTTGGCACCAAAACAGCATAGCTGGTGCCTGCAGGGTTGTAAAACCCATGTCCTGCACCTGCTGAGAAATAAAGAAAACAAGAAGAAATAAACAGTCTTAAAAAAAAGGACACGATGAAAAAACAAATAAAAGAAGGAACAAGCACAGGAGCGTCCCTCTAAAACAAGCAGGGAGCAGGCCAGCCCTGGCTAGCTCTCCTCCCATGCCCCACCATGCCCATCAGAGATGCTGTGCAGCTCCAGGCATGGGCATTCCTGAACAGCACCCTACTTCTCCCCTCATTTCAATCCTCTCCCAGTATCCTTAACTCATTAGGCTAAATGGAAGCCCTCAGGTCACCATGGCAATATTTCCAAAAGACAAAAAAGAAATCAAACAAGAAATCCGCCCCCAGCATGACACCATGGCTCCTGGGAAGGCCAGGCAGCTCTCCAAGCTGTGCCTGCCCTCCCCATGGGATGTGCTTTAAAAAGGGGCTGAGAACAGACGAAGGAGAGAGGTTTGTTCTCTCAACAGGGGAGACTCGGCACATCCAAGAGTTTTGCAAGCCTCTGAGGAAGGGAGGGAGGCTTCAGTGCCACCCTGCTGCTGCTCCTGGCCTGGAGATGCTGAACTTCTCCAAGCTCATCACCACTGCTGCTGTAGGGAAGGGTGGGACCATCAGACAATGGCAGGGAGACTCCCTCCTACCCCACACCACACACTGTGGGAGAACACCCTTCCCAGCAGCCAAAGAAATGACTGTGATGTTCTTCCTGGCAGCTTGGGGGCAAGACACAGGCAGAGAGTGGAAAGTCCCTCCAGGGCAGGGCTGAGGTAGGAAAAAGATGTCTGTGTGAGCCAGCCAGCAAAGCAGGGTCTCCCAGGCATTTTTGTCCAGTTGCCTGGTGGAACTGGCCCAGCAGAGCTTTCTTCAGAGTGGGGTGAGAAAGAGGGGGGCTGGAAAAAGAGAGGGTTTGCTGGAAGATGACAAGTGGGAAGCCCCTCCACTCCTCTCCACCCCCTTTCCCAAGGAAAACATTGCTGCTCTGTAGCTGCTAATGATTTCCAGATGGAGCAACAGGGTCACAAAGCATGGAGAGCTCTCACGGGGAGATGAAAGCCTGGACATGCTGCCCTCATTTGCAAGAACAAGGCAAGAAGAAGCCACGAGCACCCCTCTGTCACAAAAACAAAGGGGTGGTGGGGAAAGCCCCAAAGAACGTCCTCCTGTGCACACACTTGTACCCAAATCCACTCCACACAGATGCTACAACCACATTTCTTCTCCTTTGCCTGCCCAAGAAACACTGGAAAGAGACTCAAGTTCTGTAAATTCAGCACACCTGCAAAAGCTGGGAGGAAGTCTGTGGCACATCTCCGGGATGGGAGGATGGATGGACAGTGGTGGCACAGCACAGGAGAGCCAGGCTGGAATATGCTGGCCCATCCTCTGCTGCCCCAGCCTGCAGCACTTCTGGGCATTTCTATGTGCCCTGGGATCTCACCCATGAAAAGAGCACAAATCCCACTGGAGGATTCCTTGTAGGTTTTGCATGCTTCCAAACACGGTGCAGGTTTTCTAAGGAAAACTGTCAAAGGTACAAGTTTAAACAGCTCTGAAGAGCAAGGAGCCACCTCTGGCACAGGTCCAGGGCAGCAAAGTCAATAGGAGGGGACAAAAGAAAACAACAACTACATTAGTTGTAGTTGGATAGATCTGAACCCAAAATAACTTGATGGTACCGATCTATTTTTAAAGACATAACCAGTTTTAGTCTGCAGAGTAAATGAAGCACAGGGGTTGGTCGTGACCAAGATAGAATGAATTACAATTAAATGGAAATGCAATGCAATAACATGTTGCTTTCTTAAGAGAAATTGACTTCTGCGATAAGAATACAAAAAAAACCCCTGTGCTGTCAGATACATGGTGTAAGCCAGAAAGTACTAAAAATGTGTTTTGCCTTAAAGCTACTATTTTAAAAATAATTCCAGTGTTATTGAAGAAGTTGATCTGATGGTGATTAGAAGAAAATATAGAACAAGCAAAACTCAGCTTTTATTTTTTTGTTTTTCCTTTAAGGGACTAGATAATTAAATTGTCCTTAACTGTAAGTAAGTTTATTTCCAAGACAGAAAAATGCATGTACTTCTATTTTTAAAAATCCACATATATCATTTTTTAAATAATCCATTTTGCTCGGTGTGGTTCAAGGCCAAAAGCAAACCTTGGTTTCCACTGCCAAGCACGCAAGCCTGGCCACAGCTCATGTGTCTGGTGGAAAATCTCTGACACAGGGAGCCTTGACCAAGTAGAGCACGAATGGGTGAGAGAAGAAACCAGTCCTGAACCATCTGTGTGCATCCACAGGGATCCCTGCAGCACCTCATGCCAAGACTGAAGGTGGTTTCTGACTTTATTACAGAACCTACAGACCAAAGGCTCTTCTCTTGCCCTTTCCCAACATGTCCAGCAAAAGATGTGCTGTTGAGTCTAACCCCCACGATGTATGGAAGTTGGTACCACCTCTAGAAGATCCCTAATATTTTTCAGAGGGATGGGAACAAGGATGGAAGTGGGAACAGAAACCAAAACCTTCTCATTGCTCATGGTAAGTCCACAGCCATTGTAGCACTGCTGTCCTCTAGACCCTTTGCAACACACTGGAGCTCTGCTGAGTCCCCTCTGCAATGAAAACCTCCCAGAAATCACTGCTTTTCATCCAAGGCAGTCCTGAAAAGGCTAACAGAGCTATATTAGCTAAAAAGGTTAATTAAATTATGGATAGAAGGAATAGTTCCTCCACAACCACCCAGCCAACACAAGTCTGTCTGGGTGCCAGGCTGGGATGTTCTGCACTGCTGGTCACATCTGGGACCCATGGCAAGAGTGGCCAAGGCATCCCCATGTGCTGTAAGGACAATGGGCAAACCTGGGGAAACTCAGAGAGATGTCCCCATCCTTCCTATGCACTGCCACTTAGCAGTCCCTCCTCTCTGCAAGGGTCAGATTTCCCTGAGACCAGCAAAACCTCATGACAGGACTTCCAAAATCCTGAAGACACCCATGAAAGCTTGTGAGCAGCTGCAGTTCAACTCAGATATGTACTCATTTGTAAGAAAGACTTCAAAGCCTCCCTGTGCTTTCTGGCCCATTTATTCTAGACCAGTCTGCGTGAAAAGCAGCTTGAACTTGTTTCCAGGGCAGAAATCATTATCCTGGATGTGTTTGTTCCAAGGAGGATGGTGAGACAGTCTGATTCACCTCTTGAGGAAGCCTGTGTTCCTGTTAGCTGATGTCCCTTCCACACCCCACAGCACTCGCAGGCACATTCACCACCTCAGTCCCAAACCATGGCTGCCCCCAGCTGTCCCCCACCTGCCTCCCTCAGGCTTTGCTGTCTGACTGGCTTGGGAGCTGGACAAACATTACCTAGGGAAAAAAAAAAATCAAAAAAACCCCTCCTGCCTTTCTGTCAGGAGAGTGACACCCAACAGGATCACAGGGAGAGCCAGCAGTGGCGGCAGCCTCCGTGGCCAAGTTCACCCCACTATCATATGCCTGTCCAAAACCTTACACTCCTCCCCTGTGCCACCATGCTCCAGGGGGGAGACACTGCCCAGCAGAGGATTCACTAACAAAACACACAAAACCTAGATAGGGGGAGAGCAAAGCCCTTCCACACCCCAAAAGCTGCGTGGAAAACCGCACCCCAGCTCAGGACGCTTTTGCACTCCTCATCGTGGCTGGCCCCGCTCCCAGGGCCGAGCTAATTAGAGCCACAGGTCATGTTGCCCTGCCACTTGCTGTGAGCAGCTGGAGGCAGATTTCCTATTTTGGATCTGGGAGGAGAGAGTGAAGCAGAGACCGTCCGGCCGCTGTGCTCCATTCCTTGCAGGCAGCTTGAGGGGAAGCACAGGAAGGGCAGCAGCAGGGACCAGCACTCAGGGATGCTCCCAGCACACAGGGCAGCCCAGCAAGGGGGAAGTGTGAAATCCTGAGGTGTGGATTTAAGGCAAACAAGAAAGAGCTGGGGTTTTTGTTCCTGCCCTCCTCAAAGCGTTTCATCCACAACAGCAATCTCCAGGCATCACACAACCAAATCTTTGAAGGATGGGGAACCTGCCTTTTTCCTTCCACTGTCATCCCACCAAGAAAGGGCAAAAGTAGCAAATCCAGGGTCACTTGCCTCATCAAGATCCCCAGATGCTCTTAAAACCAGAACACCACAGCACTAACTTATTGTGGAGAGATCAGAACTGTTCCAATTTGTACTGGTATGTGCAGAGAGAGACCAGCTCAGCCTTCTACGGGCTCTCATAACACTCTGAATCACAGTTTTGTTGTTTGTTTGCGTTTTTTCAATGGTACTTTATGTGTAGGACCAGTATCTGAGAAGTGATTAGCCAGCTGTTAGCAACTTATCCGTACCTCTAGCTATCCTGAATGATGTTTTTGGCCTTGTGACCAACATCTTCCCAGCCTCCAGGCAGACAAAGCATTCCAGACAGTGTTACCCAAGAGCAAGAGGGATTTTGGTTTCTGAACTTCAAATAAAGCAAATAAGTGCATATCAGACCACAAGCTAAGCTCAGATGAAGAACAAGTACTTTCCTTCATAGTTATGAAAGCATGGAACTAAGGTTCTCCAGCTATCCCCATCCCTGGTACTGCTTGGTCTTTATGGTGCTGCAGCAGTTAAAGCCTTTGCTGGAGCATTGGATCCAGAGCCAAAATGGAAGTGTCAAAAGCCAAGACTGCAACAAGTGGTTAAGGGATCAGATGGTTTGCACGTCGTGCTGAGGAAAAGCCCATGAACAAGGGCCCATTTAATAACCTCTCAAGGCAGCCCACAAGACAACTTGTGCATGCAGTGCCAAAGTGCTGGGGAGGAGGGGTAGCATTTGTGGGAAACCTCAGCCCACAGGAGCCCCTTCCCTGGGGCTGGAAAGGCGAGCAGGGGAACAGCTGCCTGTGCCCTGGGGACTGCTGTGATGGTCCAGTCTGGGAGCTGAGGGCAAGGACTGCTCCTCTCCTCCTGCTCCTGCCTCAAGTATCGTAACTGGTACTCTGTAACTTCGCTGTTCCCCACTGCTTCTTTCTCCCACTTCCCCGTTGCCCTCAAATCCAATATTTTTCCTCTCCCATAACACACAGACACCCTGGAGAAATAGCCTTTAACAAGCAGCTCCAGCTTTGGGATAGGGGAAAGGACCCAGACAGAAACCAGGAGACACAAATCCCTGCTTTCCTACTTCCCCTTCTCTCTCAGGACACACCCTATGATGGAAGTTTTCCTCCTTCGACAGTGTTTATTGCTTCCCCCTGTCCTGCAGCACCGCAGCAGAGCCTGGCTGGCCTTTAAAAGCCTCCTGACAAATCCCGGGGCCAGCGCCCTGTGCCAGACACCAAAAAGAGGTTTGCAAGGGAAAAAAAACAAAACAACAGAGCTCTGGAGGCCAAGCCCAATGAAGTTCCCGTTCCCAAGAGCAGGAACATTGTGTGCATGAGTATACTGCATGCCAGAGAAGAAAAAGGAGGGAGTATCAGTTGCAGGAGAGAGGAAAAGGTGGGGGGGAGCAGGGGTGCGGGAAGCAAAAAGAAATCCCAGCCTTCAGACTCCAGAGGTCTGGCTGGGAGAGGCAGCAACTGAAAGAAATGATCTGCTGTTATTACTGCATGGAAATTACAGCTGCCAGAAGGAATCCAGGCCAATCTGTTGCTGAATATAACTTTTAAAAGACAGCCAGCCTCAAATCATGGGCTGCTCGCGGGTGTTGGAAAGTCAGCGTGGTGGTGGGACCCACAGTCCTTCCCCAGTGCCTTCTAATCAGCAAAGGCTGAGGACAGAGACAAAATAAGGGTGGGAGAGTAGAAGATGCTCAACAGGCAGGAGGGAAGGACTCTGCCCCATGCTCCAGGTCCCTCAGGTTTGGGGAGAAAGTGTTAACTAGGGAGGTATCAGTTGTTAGCCCCCCAAAGGATGAGAGGTTTGGACTGGTTCCCTTGTGAGCTCCCTTTTCTGTTTTTAAAAGCGAGATCTACAAAGGGGAAATGCTGCAAATAGAGCTCTGGGTGAGAGGCAGGAGAAGAGAGACATCAAGGGAGAAAAACCCACAGCTATTTACAGCAGGAACATCTTCTGTAACCAGGGACAGACAGGGAGAGGGCTCAGCCATGCTGCTTTTCATAGGCAAGCAGGGAAATGCAAAGGAAAGCCCTTTCCAGAAAGTAATTTTATCTACAGGTGAGAACAGGACATGGGCTCAGAGATGTTGCCAGCCCCGTCAGCTTGTGCTCCAAGCCAGCTCCTGCCTGGCAGCCAGCCCCTCCTGCAAGCTTCTCCCCCTCGTCTGTGAGGGATCATTACAGAACAGGGGGAAAACGGGGTTTCAGCTTCCAGCACGCCAGCATGCTGTCAAATTAACAAAAATCATGCTAAGCTTAACTGCAGTGCACAGAGGCTCCACCTGCCCCTCCTGGAGAACATGAGTCACAGGCTCACCGAGCTTCGCTTTCTGCTGCCAGGCACTGTCGACTACTTTTACATCCCTTTGGACAGGAAACAAGACACACTTCCAAGAAGTCCCCCCTCTTCCCAAATGTGCTCTGGAGAAAACCCACTACACCGCAACACGTCTCCTTGCATTTGTAGCTGATGTGGATTTGGACTCTGTGCTTGGGCCACAGCCAGCATTGATCAAAGGCTCTGCCTGGCACAGCAGGGGATATTTTGGAGAGCCCAAGGGCAGCGGGAGGTACTTTTGTTGTGACCTCCTTGTCGCTCACCTGGAGCTCTCTGCCCTGCTTTTAGGTACGCTGCAGCCTGCCCTGGGCCACACCACCAGCACCCCACAGCTACTCACCAACATAGAAGGTGTTGGGGGCCGGCTTCTCCCCCAGCTGCAGGTACAGGAGATTTGTTGTCTGCGAGTCATGGCGGAGCCACAGGGCCACTCCCAGGATGATGCCTCCGGCCAGCTGGGGACAAAACAGAGGGAAGCAAGAGTTATCCACTGTTCCAGCCACATTGGGGCCAGGCTGGCAGTTTTCAACCAGGAGCAGAAAACTTGCTTTGCATCTTCCCACAAATACACAAGAGCATCCTCTCTAATCATCAGCCCTGCAACATGCTTTGTGCCCCACAAATCACGAGCCATATGATTTTCCCTGCTTTACAAGAAGCACTCTAGGGATGCGCAAAGCCCTTTCCGGTTCTTGCAGGAGATTTCTTTCCCAAGAGGTATTTCATCAGTGGAAGGCTCTGCCTTACCCAAGCAGGAGGAGATGTGTCACTAAGGTTTCTAGGAAGGGTTTTCAACAGAAGTTACAGAATCAGCACCAGTTACTCCCTTTTTCCAGCGGGCTGTTATCACCCCATTTCATTTCTCCGGAGGTACAAACAGAAAGTGGGAGAACTGTCCATTTTCCCCCTCTGCCCCCTTGCATGCACACTACTTTCCATCCAGGGTTACGATTCCAGTCGAACACACCCAGTGTTCCTCAGGCACAGAGCTTTCCTTAATGTCCTAATACAGGAAGCAGAGCAAGGTCTGGGGTCAGGCCAAAGCACCACCACACCACTTTTGGGGGCCTCCAGGCTGAGACTGCTGCCTTGCCCATGCTGTCAAACAGCAGAAGAGCAGTGCACCCACATGTGCACACCAACACACAGGGCTGACCAGGGCAAGCACAAAAACACACACCAGATGTGGGAGGAGACGTTCTGCACATGGGACATCAACTCAGCCACTGGGATACTTATGTACAAAGAATGGGAAGTTTTATGACTGACTTCCTCACAGTTTTCTCCTTCGGGGAGGGGCTGGGAATGGTCACAAAGATGGGAGCAGACACAGGGCACTCCAGCAGGGAAGGTGTCACTGAGAGGAACTCAAGGTCGAGAGAGCCTTTCCAGCAGGACTCACTGTGTCCTCATTGACATCCTCCTTCCATTTAAAAGTACAAGAGAGAGGGGGGAAAAAATATAAACATCTCGGGAAAAAAACCAAGCTCTTACAAATTCCAATATCACTGCTGTGAAATGCTGAAATCACCTGTTCAAATGCCAATTTCATTTTGAGTGTCCTAAATCCTTGAAGCCATTCATCTTAAGAAAGGGGAGAAAACTACCAGAGAGAATAGAAGTGGAAACATGCTTTTTCTAAAAGGTCAGCTACAGACATGATAGGCACCATGAGTCACATTAAAAAAAAAAAAAAATAATAAAAAAGAGCAAGGCTTTTTCAGTGAAAGTGCAGAGTGTCCAGTTGCGCAAACACAACAGGGAATACAGGACAACTGGGAGCTGCAAGACAAGCTGTCGATGGAAGCCTGGTTTTGCCCCTTGGGAGCTCAGCTGGTGGTTTCCCTCTTGCTTATTTCTACAAATCCCAGCCACAAGATTTTTCCAGGAGTGCCATCGAAACTGGGGCAAACCCACACTGCAGACTGCTCTTGGGTCTTTTTCATTATCAGAGGGAGAAAATCCCCACCAGCTCCTGGGGAGGAAGGGAAATCTCTGCTTTTCCCCAGTCTGCCACCAAAGTAATCGGCTTTTAACACTTCTCCCACAAGAACCAGTGCAACTTCCCTGCTGGCACAGTCCCTCATCCCTCCTGCACTGGGGCCAGCCTGAGGTTCTCCAAACACTGGCTATGGAGAAAAGTCACGAAAGCCAGTCTGTGCTCAAGTCCAGCTCCAAATAAGGCAGGTTGTGGCTTCGCACAAAGTTACCCAAATCCAGCCTGGCATAGCTTGTTCATTGTCTGAGGGCATAACAAAGTTTGTTTTTACTCTCAGGAGGAAAGAGTATGTCCCCAAATTAATCCATGCCACTCAAAGTAGAGCTCTCTTGGTAGCTGCTAGGAGAGAGGAGATCCCGAGGAAGGTTTGGATTTCTGTGCTGCTGGAAGAGGTAAAGAAAAAAGGCTGCAGCCTTTTTTGGTTTCCTCCCTGCAAGGACACATTGCTCTGCCCTGACACGCTGCCCTCTGCACTCAGCAGTGCCGCCCCAGCACAGCCTGCTACCCTTGCAGAAGCTGGGGTGACAGCAGCTCCTTTCCAACCAAATTTGCCTTAAAATGCCTGAAAGAACCAAAAGCAGGCTGCTAATGGTCCTCAAGACATTTTTTAATCATTTGGGAACACCAGCTAGAGGGATGAAGCCTCTTCTAATGCATCAAGCCCAGCCCGGCAGTGAGGTCTGCCTAAGACAGCCAGCTGAACCAACTCCAGATGTTCCTGGTTTCATCCTGAATGCACCCCAGGAACATCACACACCCCTCCCACACCGCCTGACTCCATTTGCATTTTTAGCAGAGCGTGGAAGACCTCTGAATGGAAGCTTTAATCCAATAGCAGCTGGATTTCTTAAGAGAAAATGACATTCACTTACTAATGGAAACAGCGTTTGGGCTACGATGAGTAACTTTTTCCATGAAAACCATACATCCTCCCACCACCAAGAAGCCCAAAACGGAATTAAGGCTCTTTCTTCCCAAAGCAAAGAAAACAAGAGGGAGAAAACATTGTCAGCCTGCCACAGTAACTCTGCCTTCCATTGTACCTTGCTTGGGATAATCTCATTTTTAATAGAACAACTTGTTCCAGATAAAAGCTTGATATTTTCTCCCCCTTCCATCCTACAACTGCTGTTTGCCAACACGAGAGCCTGAAGAGCTCCAGTCTCTGATGGCAGCATCACACTCATCTCTATGCACATCCTCATACATACCACTGCTTTCTTCTGCTGTGGATATCTGTAATCCCACAGGGGTTACCCCACTGATCTTTGTGTTCCCAGCTTGTGAGGCAGCAGCCCTGCAGAGGCTGGGGCCATCACTTGCGGTACAAGTGCTATACTTGAGTACAAGTGTATACTTGAGCGTCCAGCACAGCTCTCCACTCGCATTTTTGGGGACTGCAATAACCTAAAAGCTGCAACTTGAGCAGTGTGTCGGACTTTGACCTGCTTTCCAAAAGCCAACCTCCCCAGCCTGCTGTCCTGCTGCCAGCACCATGGAGCTCGTAGAGGGCACATCAGTGCCCCCAGGATGGGGCTGGCCCCAGAGCTCACGCCCTGAGCAGCTTCCCGGCACAGCAGAGGTGCTGCTGCAGGCTCCAGCGTTTCCTCTTTACCGCTATTTTCCAGCTCCCAGAGATTTATTGCTCCTTCCACAGACAGCTAGACTTTTCCAGCTGGATCCTGCCTGCCCAAGGCTTGCTTTTTCAGGAATGCTGCTCCTGGTTGACATAGTGGGGGAAAGTCCCCATCGAATGCTGCCTAGGGGAGGGAAGAGGCAGGCCCTGTGTCCCCAAAGGTGATGGGATGGTATCCCATGTGAGGAGGTATCACCAGATGAGCACCACGATGAAAGCAGGTGTGCAGTCCTGGTTTGCTGCCCAATCCATGGTGCACATGGTGAGGCTCCTTCCTGGACTGAGCCTCAGCAGTGGACATGCTGTTCACCCTAAAATTTCCAGATCTGGCTGTGGGGCAAGGGAACAAGTCCATTTTTCACAGCTTAGTCACTCCTCTCCACAAAAAGTTCTTATGAATTAGGGGTGCAAGGAACGACCCTGTTCCCCTTTTAATGTGGTGCACCCCACTTCTGAGCTGCCCCTATCTTAACCTGTTGCTCCCTACAACTCTCATATGCCAGGATGTGCATCACCTCCCCGGTCCCTTCCGCTGCCCCCAGCCTTTTTCCTCCTGCTCCCTTCTCTCCACCCTTCTCTGAAACAGATTTCCTGGAAGGGAGGAGGAGAAGAAAGTTCTGGCTATGGGGCCAGGCATGCCAAAGCAAAGCAGACAGACATCCTGTGGCTCAAGGCAGCCAAGGAAGGAAGTGGAGGTGCCAGCAGCTCCACGATGCTGTATTTTAGCAGTGCCACTTCCCACAGCCACAGCTGGTCCTGCCTCCAGGTTGTGCTTCGCAACCTGTGAGAGCCCAAGGGCTGGGAGAGGCTCTTGGCTTGCTGGAAAAATGCTGCAGGCAGAGCTCACGCCATGATGCCTGGGAAATACCACAGTTACTAACAAGAAGCAGGATGCTGCCAAGAAAGCTTAATGAACTTTAGCTGGTTTATGATTAAAGAGGAGGACTGGAGATTTTTAACAGGTTCCCGTGCTGCAGAGGTTTGCAATTTCCCTCACACCACCTGGAAGCAGAGCCCTTCGTGAGGGCAGCATCCAGACCCCAAGGAGCCCAGCCAGGGCTCCCCATGGCTCCTCTCCAACATGCCCTGCAAAGCAGCAACAGTGAATCCTCCTCCTTTCAGGTGTGGGGGACCAGGATGCAGAAAAGCAGAGTGGCTTGCCAAGGCTGAAATATCTTCCCATGCAAGAAGCCTCTCATACGGCTATTTGGGGTTGAATGCTTTGCTCCCAGGTAATTTGTGGGTCTCTGGGGGAAGCAGCAGGAGTGGAGAAATAGCAAGGAGATACAGACTCCTAACTTGATGGGAACTACCTTTGGAAGGGCAGTATAAGCCCTTGCAAGACCTGTGCTAGCACATTACAGGTCCTGCACTACTGGCCTGAGGACTGGGGCAGGCAAGAGAGGGACACATGGAATGTGCCCAGGTGGCACCACACCTTCCCACAGCCTGCATCTTGCCTCCTGGAAAGCAGATGAATTTATTTTCTACTGCAACAGCTGCACCTCATGGAACTGCTGAAAGGGCATGGGGTACAGCAAAGGGCTGACAGCTGAATGGTGGCCCAGGAACCTGGGAACTTGGGTTCAGTGCTGAGACCATCTCCACATTACAATGCCAAGGCTTCACACCAAAAAGTCGCCGGAAATTTTAAAGTGAGATGAGCTAGAGATCACTGCTGTGCTGCACGTTGGGGTGGATGGACTGTGGGATGCTCTGGAGCCCATTTGGGAGGGTGTAAGCAGGCAAAGGGACTTCAGTAAGACACAGAGCCGCAGTTTGACAGGCACACAACACAAAAGGTTATCTTGGCACAGGCACTCATAGGCAGGAGCGGCAGATAGGACTCTGTGACAGCACAGAGCCTTCCACAGCCATGGTGCTGCATGGCCGCTGAAGGTCAGGCTGAAAGTTTGCAGGTAAGGCCTGCCCAGGAATTGCAGGAAAGGCATTAGGGAAGAGCACCATGGCCTGCAGGCAGCAGGAGGAGAGCAGCCTGCAGCCCTGCTCTGCTCCCAGCAGCACACCTTCCAGCAGCGGCTATTAATAGAGCTGCCAGCCAGAGCGAAATTCTCCACTGGTGCCTATAGTTACCAGCCCTACAACACTGCAGAGCTTTTCAAAACAAGCTCCAGAGGAACACTCCCGGAGGAGCAGCATGCCAGAGGCCAAATAAAGCTTGATGGATGGGAGGAGAATGGAAATCCAGCACCAAAATCCAGCAGCAGGGTCCTACGATGCATGGTGCTCACAGATCGCTCCCAGCCTGATCCCTGCTGCAGACAGAAGTAGCACTTCCCAGGCTTTAACTGCTCTCAGCAGAGAGGAAAACAATTTGAGATATTGCTTTAAAATTAATTTGGCCCCATACATAAGCATTTAACTACAACAGTGATACGACTGCTTTCCCTTCTTAATACTACAGTGAAAGGCACTTCTACAGTGCAGGATCAAAGTGTTTCTCACTGTTAATGCTCTTGCAGAAGATAAGCATTACAGCAGCTGATAGGAGAATAATGTGAGGAAAACAGAGCAATCCCCATTCCAGCCAGCAGCTCCCTCCTTTCAGCTGCAGCCCAGCCCATTTTCTGCAATCGGGTACCCCCATAGGGCAGGGTGCACTCGTCTCTTAAAAAAACCTTCTGCACTCAGAGGCTTCAGAAGAGGTTTTGTAGGTGATGGAAGGACTGTGTTCACTTGGCAGAGCACCCTAAAACATCCCAGAGAGACATCAGCAACAAAACTTGAGTGTAGGTACTGAGCCTACGAAGCAAACCTCTCTCTTGCCCTTCAAAGACAGGTATTAAGTAGCTGCAGGTTCAAACACACACAGACATATGCTTGCTTGTGCATTGTCCCAGGATACCAAACAAAATCTGTGAAAGAGGATGCTGGGCCAGCATGAGGTCCTTGCTGCTTGCCAGGCTCTCTGCAATTCCCAGGCAGACCAGCAGCCCAAGTAGCCAGGCACTACCACCAGTGGCACTGGAGCAGAGCTCAGCCCACACCTGCACCCAGAAGAAGATGCAAACTACTTTGATAGTCCTCAGCTATTTCAAACCCGTGTTTCAGAGCTACAGAACCATGAGATCTTCCACTCTTTGTTTAAAGCTGTGAGCAGTGGTACACAGCCACCCTCCTCACCACAAAGGGAGGGTCCTGTGCCACTCAGCAGAAGTGTTACCATGGGACAACTGGCTCAGAGAACTGCCACCTGCCCACACTGTCACCTCTCATCACAAGGCAGGCTTTGCAGACTCAGGGTGCAGTTATCAGATCTTGCGGTGAAGAAAACATATTGCTGCTCAATCACCCTTGTCGAGACAGAGTCTCACTTCCACCTTCCCTCTGCTCTTGCCCTTCCTTCCCTTTGCACCCAGGCTGTATGACATCCCCTCAACACACAGAAGAGTCAGACAGTGGCTGGAAAATGGCATTGAGAGCAAGCTCTTCCTTTTAATTAGACACCTCTCTGGTAGGGCAGCCAGTGGTGCTCTGGACCTGGAAGGCTGCCATGGTCTGTATTAGCTAATAAGCTTGAGCAATCCTTCTCCAAGCAAGTCAATTCCTCCTTGGTTATGTTTAATTATATTTTAAAATAGCTCTCTGGCTTCCTTTGGCCTCCCCAGGGACTCTTTGCAGTGGTGGTCAGTTCAGCCCCATGTACTGAGCACTGCTCTCGGGTTTGGATAATTCAGGAGGGCAGTCAAAGTCCAGCCCTATTCTAGGGATGGGATGGAGAAGCAGCTCCACCTGCCAGATGCCCAGCCCTGCTCAGGCTGCCCATCACACCAGCCAAACTGCCCAGTAACAGCAGCTACTGCTCCCTGTCACAGGGCACAGTGTCCACTCACCACCAGCCACCCCACGGCTTCAGGACCACTTGGCAGCACAGAAAAGCTTTCCAGCCCCATGTTTTGCTAACCAGGTGAAGCCCCCAGGTGCTTCCACCACTTCAGCAGGTGGGTGCCACTATGGGGACCCTCTTTCCTGGGTTTGTACATGTGATCCATGCAGCTGCCTCAAGAGCCACCTCGGACCAAGCACGATCTTGGCATCTTCTTCTCAAGAATGCATGCACAAAGGAAAAGCAGTTGCAAAAAACCCAAATAAAATTGAAACATCTCAGGTAAAATGAACGAGGAGCTGGCAGCAGGGTCACGATTTCGTTTTGCTTTTTCAACACAGCAGCTTTGTGAAATTCCCCTGCACTGCCAGGGGAGGGCAGGGGGAGGAAGCCAGAGGGGTGTCAGTTTATTTACACTCCAGCAGGATAGCAGGGCTACATAAAAAAGTTATCAAAGTAACTAAGGCTGAGAATTGCTTCCTTCTTCCTCTCTTGCACTAGAACAAGCTCCTGTGCGGCTCAGCATGGTGCCTGCCAAACTTTGGGCTCTGCCTCTGGCTTGTTTTCACCAGCAGCACCCAGTGTCAGCTGTACACCAGGCAAATCATAAGCAAATAAGCACGGGGAGCCCTTCAGGCCTTGAATAATAACCAGCTGGCAGGACTAAAGGGCTGCAGGTGCCCTGTCTCACACCTCCCTGTGGTTAGAGGTGGTTTCCCAACACAGCCAGGATGCCCAGCACCACATTCTGTCCTTAAATGTCACTCCAGAAAAGAACCCTCGCACTTTCCTGTTAACCACAGGGGGTGGGTGCCAGGTTGGCAGCTAACCTGCCTTCGTGGTAAACCTAAAATTCCCTTCAACTACTAGCTTAAAAAACAACACAGAAGGCCTTGAAAACTCCAAGATCCGGCATTCAACCACCATTCAGCTGGCCAGCCTCACAGAAAGCATTGTTAATTTAATGAAGTCCAGGCTCCCAGTCTGCACAGGAGATAGGGCAACGGGACCAGCAAGTCTGGGAGCTGTTTTGGGGAGCCAGTGGGTCCCAGCTCACAGGCACCCTCCTGGGAGGAACTGAAGCATCTACCCCCACTCACAAGGAGCACCCTCCAAAAGGGTAGGGCACAGAAGTCCCAATGGGGAAATTATACAGCTTGGCAATTTCTCTTGGAAGCAAAATGCCCACTTATAATCAATCAGCTCTTATGCAAGACTTGGAGGTGAACAACTGATCTTGCTGAGAAGTGGTGGCTGTGCAGAGCCCCCAGCATCCTTCCTGCCACCCAGGAGACCCTTCCTCCCTCGCAAGCACAGCCGGCAGCTGCTTCGACAAGAATGGCAGGAAATCAGGACCAGAAGGCAAGAAAAAACCCTGGGATAAGCAGGATAGCTCGGAAGGAACAACACTTCACAGACAACCGTACCCGCCTCCATCCGGCCATTTTAAGGGTAGAGGAAAAGGTTAAAAAAGAACAAGCCAGAACTGTCCCTCATTCACGCAGCTGGCGACACATCAGCTATCAATTACCGCCGTTATCAGAGCTTGTCATCTCCCCTCTGGTCAGTGTTATACCCAGAAACACGGCCTGAAGTGAGTTAAGTCCTACAGCTCCCAAGGATGGGGACCCCCCTCAAAGAGCTTCCCCAGGGAAGAGCCAGCAGGCAGAGGCTCCAGCCAGGCACTGCAACTCCAAGTGCCAAAGCAGGGCTTGCTCTGCAAACATCGGTCCCCTTCCCACTTCTCCAGCCCCATTGCTGTAAGCAAGCGCTGAGAAAAAACAAAAATCCCAAAAGCAGGATGTCAGACAAGGGGTATTGGACAAGGGGCATCCAAGCCTGGCAGGGTGGGGCTGGACTCACTTCCAAGAGAAAAAAGCGTTCTGTGGAATGGAAGCCGGAGTGTTTAGAACACGAAGGCAGCAGCCTGCTGGGGCACATCTCGTTGGCCCCAAGGAGCAGGGAGAGAGGGACTCCTGCCAGCCAGCCCCGCGCTGCCGGAGGCTGCTTCTAACCGGGACAAGCCTGGTCTGCAGGGAAACCCGCTTTTCGCTAAATTACCCGCACGTCTGGGTGGATTATTTAATGAGAAACTTTCCCGGGAAGGGCGCATCCTGGAATAGCCGGGGTGCGGCGGGGGCAGCGCGTCCCGAATGTGCCGCCTCAGCCGCCCCCCGTGTGTGCCCAACACTGCGGCAGGGCCGGCCCTTCGCTCCCTCCCTCCCCTCCTTCCCTCCGCCTGCCAGCATCCCTGCATCCCTCCCTCCTTCCCTGCCCTCCCAGACCCACAGCAAAGGGGTGCGGGAGCCCCCCCACCCCGGCTCTGCCCTTTCCGCTCCGAAATGCGCCCGTCAACATCTGGATGCGAGCATTTAAAGCTCTTCTCCACCCTCAAACCATCCTACGGTTCTACCTCCCCCTCCGCGGATCTGTCTGAAAAACAGGCATAAATAGATGCACACGTACAATTACATACACATGTGTGCATTAGAATGGAAAAGCAAAGCGTAATCAGCCCCTCCGCCCTCCAAAAAAACAAAAAAATAGAAAAAGAAGCAGCTCCTAAGGCACATCCCAGACAGCAAGACTCGGTGCTGGGGGGCAAGAAGGAATCAAACCCAGGCGCAGGCAGACGAGCTATATTACAACCCCCTAATTTATTTCTATTAAAGGCCGGGGGGCTCAGGGCCCGCTCCCCGCCGCCCCTGTGCTCACCCAGAAGATGAAGTTGAAGACGAAAAGGAGGTATTTGATGCACTTGGTGCAGCCTTCCACTCCCATGGCGACGGCTTTCCCAAATCTGTGCTGCCTGGCAAGCGAGGGGCGGTGGACGCTGAAAACCTTCCCCCGGAAACGCCTCCGGGACACGCCCCGGGACACGCCCCGGGACACGCCCTGGACACGCCCCAGGAGCGGGGGCTGGCCCGTGTACCCCCCCAGCCTTCCTGAAACTGGGGGTCGCCTGCTCTTCCCCCTTTTTTTCTGCTTTTTTCCTTTTTCTTCCCCAGTTCTCCCATTTCCTGTTTTTTCCTAGCTCCTTTTCCTTTTCCCCCCCTTTTTCTGTCATCCTCCTTTTTTATTTTTCTCTTTTCTTCTTCTTTTGAATTTTCTCTTCTCTCCTTTCCCCCTATATAATCCTTCCCTTCCCTTCCCTTCCCTTCCCTTCCCTTCCCTTCCCTTCCCTTCCCTTCCCTTCCCTTCCCTTCTATTTTTCCTTTCTTCCCTTTTTCCCTTCTTCCTTTCATCTTCACTCATTTTTTCCTCATCTCTTCCCTCCATTTTTCTTTTCCCCCCATTTTTTGTATGTGCTCTTATTTCTTTCTTTCTTTTCCCCTTCTTCTCCCCCTCTGGGAGCAGCTCAAAACAAAGTTTCCTACATAGAACTAGGAGCCACGGGGGCAGGTGTTGGGGGGCTGTAGAAACACTGTCTCCCAAACCTGACCACCATCCTTTAAAACTCACTGCCACCTCCTAAACATCACCAGGCAGCCTGGGGTGCAGGCAGAAACCTCTATGAGCAGGCTGCAGGAGGTTTTGTATTTCTATACAGAAAATTTGAGGGTGCATTCATGAGGGGGTCCCCCCTCGCCATCCTAAAAAAAGAGCACAGGACTTTTGCATTAAAACTATCAGTTTGAAATTCAGAGAAGCGTTTCGTCAGTTCCCCTTCTCATTTTATCTCTAAATCTGCTCTAAAACTGCTGAACAGTTTTTGTGCTTGTGGCTTTGGTACTGCAAGCAATGGCATCAAGCTCAGTAGAACCGCTCAGGATGTTTTCCTTGGTTACTGGGTAACAAGAGCATCAGGGAGCTTCAGGGCTGCCCACCAAAGAGATTCTCCCCTTTTTCCAAATTTCTTTTTTTCTTTTTCCTTCCCTACTTTTCCTGTTTCCTTCCCCCACCCCTCCCAACTGCTCTTCTTTTTTCCTTCCCTTTTCCCCCAAAAAAAGTTTAAAAAAGGTGACACATATCAACAGGTTTGGGAATTTTAATTAATCTCCCCTTCCCTCTCAAAGCTACGCAGTAGAAGCACGATGAAATTTCCCAAGCTTTTGGCTGAGACCCACCTTGGCCCACTCACTCTTCCTTAGAAATATAAATTGCTCTCACCCTATGTCATGCTTCCAGGAAGCTCATTCACTTCTCCAGGGTAGTAAGTCACACCACCAGAGCATAGGAGGATGCCTGGAAAAGGCATCAGTGAGCAGGTCCAGGCAAGGTCAGCACCTCACCGAGCTAAATATGAACCTGGCACCTGCCCGCAGCGTCATATGTGGAAACCTGCCCTCTTCCTGCCAGGGCACTTCCCCGCAGTGAAGGACCTCGGGGAGCAGCTTCTGAGCCAAGTATTTTCACACTCTGATAGAGTCTTCCCAGCCGTGCATCCCATGGCCAGGAATGAGCTTAGCTATCACACATTTCCTACACATGTATGTTGAAATCAAGTCAGCTCCTTCCAAAATCATCCCATTGCCCTCAGGGATGAGTAGGTCCAGGGCTTTGTCATGTTCATCAAAACTTTCTGTGCCCCTCAGTAACAGCCCACGCACTCCATGGCAGCAGGGACCAGGAATGAATAGAAGTTGGCCCCGTTCCCTAATTACTTATGCTGAGTATGTCCCCATTGTGGGCTTGCCATGGATTCATAACCCCTTTGTCTCTAAGCCACATTCACTCATCCAGACTTACCAACAAAGCCGGAGGTTCACCAGGCTATTTATGCATGTAACTGCTGTCCTGAATTATCAGCATGACCCATCTGGTTACGGCAATAGCTGTAATCCTGTGTGGCTCCTGCTCATCCATCCAAATGATAACGGCAGGATCCCAAAGCTGCTCGTTTGCCACATCACAGCATCCCACAATATCTTCTTTTCTGCACCTCTGTCCTTCACAGCTATAAACAGTAAAACACATCCTCCCCACAAAACATAAAAAGAAAAAAAAAAAAAAGAAGAAAAGAAAAGAAAAGAAAAGAAAAGAAAAGAAAAGAAAAGAAAAGAAAAGAAAAGAAAAGAAAAGAAAAGAAAAGAAAAGAAAAGAAAAGAAAAGAGGAGACTATATGAACCAAGAAGCCTCTTGTACACTTCAGTAGCTGTTCCCAGAAAAACCCTCAGAGATGCTGCTTGCAGAGTCTGCGAGGGGGAGAGGAAGGAACCAGCAGCAGTAAGGCCTTCAGCAGCAGCAGCCCCACCACCTGTGAGGGAAAATGACTCTTAAATCAACTTTTGTGCACTGGAGGGCAGGCAACCCCAGCTGCCATCACTGCCACAAGGTCAGCATTGAAACTGCTTCCAGGGAGCTTAAGGTTTGTGTGTTGTTTTCATCCCTCACACTGGGGCTTTTCTTTTCTTGTTTTCTGGCCTTTTTTCTCCTATGCTGAGAAGTGAAGGAAAATGGAAAGCAAGATATAAACTTTTTTGTATTCTTCAAAAATTGTATTAGGCAACAACTTGGTTTGGAGCCAACACAGTCCTGCTGCTGGGACCTTCCTTAAGGTTCTGTTGGAGCACATGCTGCTCAGGGATAGCTGTGGCCCTGGCAGGGGCAGCAGGGGCACAGTCCCATCACCTCCTACATCAAGAAGCTCCTAGTTACAGCCTAAAGCCTAGTGGGTTTAAACAGGCCATGCCAACAAAGTCCTCTCCAAGAGCTGGAAGTGGAAAAGTATTTTCAAGCTTTGTCTTTTCTTATTGTTGTTATTTTAAGCAGCTCAGCTGGGTATATTTGAAAACTCTGGCCTTTAGGTACAGGAAGAAAAATGCCATCACCATAGCACAGTGACAAGATAACAGAGACTGTTTCTCAGGACTGTGTGTGATTTCAGGTGCTGATACATTTCTCATGTTTCATACTCATTTCTCACACTGCATTATTTGCTGTACAGCCCATAAAGTACCAGAACTACCTTCTCAAGGCTCTCAGTGGTTTCAGCAGCTCTTTATAAATAAGTAAAGCTAATTTGCAAAAATTCAGTTTGTGTCTGGGTGTCACATGCCAGTACTGAGTGTGAGTGCTATGAATAGGGCTGATGACTTCCCTCTTCAGGAGAAAAAGCTGGTTCGAGTGCTCAGGGCATGCAGTCATTCATAGAGCCAGCTGCAGGGCTGTGAGGAAGCTACCTACCTCCCTCAGGCCTTTCATCCTTGAAAGAAAAAAAATAAACTCTAAAAATGTTTTTTTTTTAAATCCTCCAAACCCCAAATTGAAAAAACAAACCCATCCCCAAGCAGCTATTTGGTGTGCTTCAGCAATTGGGTTTGCAGGCAGAGTGAAGCAGCTGAGAGCGGAGGTGCTTGTGCTGTTTGTTTGTGTCTGTTTGGCTTGGGTTGTTGGGGTTTTTGTGAACCAGTGTCATGCCTGTGGGTTTTGGCATCTCTGGGTATGACTCACCAGGGTCCGTTAGAGCAGATGTTGCCTCTCAGCCCGAGTTTAGCAGAACATCCCTTACCAGCAGGACCCAGCAAACCCAAGCCCTGGGACTCGGAGATTGATTATCCCAGAGAGACACCCACCTGCCTTCCAGCAGCTTCCCCTTACATCCCCTTTTGTTTTATAAAAAGTGAGGAAGGAGCGTGAGGGGAGAGGGCAGACACAGATCCTCCTTTACACGGGCCTGAAGAGCTGGCAACCAGGACATGAACTGATTATCATCAAGACAGGATCTAAACACCTACTGGCCAGGGTCTCCAGGAGATTTGGGAGAGCAGATGGGAATCCCTTATCCACTGGGGACCACAGGAGGGCTGCTGATGTCATACTCTGGCTGCATGCTTTGGGCTTGCACAGCCATCCCCCTGCCCTCCTCAGTCAGCTCAAAACTGACAGATAAACCATGGAGAAAAAATCCACTGCATCTTGCTGGTGAGGTCCTAGTTAGCTTTTAACCACTATTTCTTATTTTTACTGAAAAATACAACACAAATAGCCTGAATTTCCAATTTACCTCTGGTGGTAAAAAAATCCCCAAACAACAGCAGCATCACCAAAGATCTTTAAATGGGACATTTTGAAGATGCACGATAAGAAACTCAGAAATTTCTTCTGTGGGAGGCTAATAGTTCCAGAGCACACGGGGTAATTCCTTGGCAGCCAATGCCCCACAGTGCTGTTTTTCAAGGAAGAGACCTGAGCAAGGGCAAACTGCAGTGTATGTACTAGCCTCTGGAGCTCCATCACCTCAGGAGAGACCCATCTACACCCATAGGGAGCCAGCCAATGCCTTCATTTGGAGAAAAAAAAACCCCAAACAATATGAGGAATCTAATCCCATGTCTAAGAGGATATTTTCAGATAACCTTTCTGTGCCCCAGCAGGAGTGGATGGTGTCCGCTTATCCAAAAATCCCTGTGCCCATCTCTGCAAGGTGAGTTGAAGCACTGTGACAGTTTGGGGGGGTTGCACTTGCCTTACAGCCTCAGGGGAGAGGGATGCAGCAAGCAGAGACCTGTAGCTGAGCCTGAAGTTTCTGTTTCTAATAAACTCAACAAATGGTTCCCATCTGCTGGCCTGTCTCTCTACCATCTTTAAATATTTATATCAAAGTATCTATGGTGATAGGTCAGGTTATATAAGTGGGGGGAAGGACAGCATCAGCTCCTGCTGGAGCTCCAGCTGAGGGAGTGAAAACCCAAGCAGACACTCTCTCTTCTCAGCTCATGAGCTCAGAAAGTGAACATTAATTTTTCTCAGAGAATCAGAGAATGCTGAGCCACAGCTGGGCTGAGCTGTGCTTTGGGAGGTGCCATGTGGGAGAGCAAGAGCCCAGCCCATCGATGCAGAGAGCTCTTATTGTATAATCAATGTATAATTCATTAGTAGGTGAATAAAGACTGGAATAGTTTATTGCTGATGTAACAGGGCTAAAAAGAAACCAAGCACGTACATGAGCAAGCTGCTGCACACAGGGGTTGAGCAATATCACTTAGTGATGCTGGGGGGAGACAGGGGGAATTCTGTCTTGAGATAATATAAACAACCCAGCTAGCTGACTGCCAGTGACTCCAGGGTGAGCAATGCAGGGATATGCATCTTCCTGGCAAGAAATGCTGGGAAGGACCTTTCTTCTTTGCTTGCTGGAGTCTAAGGGAATAGCAACTAGAAGACAGCAGAGCTTTAGCTGTTGGTGGGCACCTCCAGGCCCACCTGAACTCACTTCTCCCAAATGTGCCACTTCCTTGCCAGCTGAACAACCACCACATACATCCCCTCCAGAGGAAGATGTGGAATTTTTCCCCTTGACCCTCCTGGCAGGGGTAGATATGCAGTTTGCCTCCAGGTGTAAATCTGTTTGAGGGACTCCCAAATGCCAGGTGATGAAGGCAGCAGTAGTTTTGTGCTGGGGGTGAGAGGGATGGCATGGTGGGGAGTGGAGTGGGTTCAGCAGCAGGCCTGCAGTGAGTCACGGGTTTGACAGCTCTGGCCAAAAGCTGCAAAACACACACAGCCTGTGTTTTTCCAAAACAGCATCTGAGACTTCTCCAGAGCTCTCCCTCTTCACTCCCAGGCTCTGCCCCACTGTCCCACACATTGCTACATCTCTCAGTGCACAAGTTTGATTCTTGCTGCCAGTTGCTCATTCTCCCAGAAGAGGAACTACACAATTAAGAAATACGTCGCTTTTCTGCATTTTACTAACAGAGAACTGCAATGACACTTCATGTGAAAGCTGCAGGATGTGTGTGATCTAACTGTGTATTCACAGCAGCTTCTGACCTCATCTGCTTTCAGCTGTGCTGGCCAAGATCTGTGTGGGGCATCTTCCACCTCTGGCTACATTTCTAGTGGAGAATTATAGCCAGCTGCTTTTCCAAATACATTACATCTGCACCTGGTTAGAAAAACGTGTGTCTATCAACTATGACTTCCAAAAATGTTTTGTGTGTCTGCAGCTTATAAACAGAGCTTTACCTTGGCAGGAGCTGGCTTCCTGACACTCCAGCACTGCAAGGGTCCACCCAGATTTGCCAGCTTCCAAGGCTTTGGAAGGGCTCACTCAGCAGTGTCTTCTCTAGGAGCATGCTGCAGGCATCAATCCCAGCTGCATAGTGAAGGGGTTGCTGCACGAGGAAATCGTATTTCAAGGACAGTAGGAACTTGCAAACACAAGGTCAAAACGGCAGGAAATAGCAAACCAGTTTGGAGTCAAGACAGCACACCACAAGGCTGAAAGATTCTCACTCTCCTCACCACTAAATCACTGTATTATTTAACGTATGCTTTCCACAAGTGTCATCTAAGTGTCATCCACTGCCATCAGAGCAGGTGCTGGGAAAGCTCCTCTGGCTCATAAGCAAGCTGTGGTGAGTCCAGCCATGAGCATTTGGTGAGCCCCATACAGGGTCTCTATGGAATTTAGTGGCCCTGTTAGCAGAGCAGTGCCTGAGCAGTGAAAGGCGGAGAGCAGCACAAAAGGTGCTTGCTGTTGCCATGGGCTGATGCTCCTCAGCCCCATAGGCTTATAGGTAGCCCAAAGGTGGCCACACAGTCCAGAGCAACTTGGCCGTATGCTGGTCACTCTTCCTGTGTCCTCAGACAGAGCTGGGCAGTTGTCAAAAGTAAGATGAAAAAGATAACTCATGAGAAGAAGCTAACACATGCTCAGAGAGAGGCAGACTGCAAGTGCCCAGATGACCTTAGTGGAAATAACTGATAATTGCTGCAACTTAATTGACAAGTAGCTGGAGCCAATTCACAACTAAATATTTAACTTTGCACCTTTGGTCTGAAAATTCTTTTTTTCCCCTCCAATATATGCCTACATGAATAGGATTTCTTTCCTAGCAGAGTGTGAGTGTTGACATGCTTATAACAAACAGCTTCCTCTAGAGCAAGCCCCAGGAAGGCTCACTGCTCTGCAGGTGTTTCCTAGTCTGGCTGCCGGCTTGCATCCCCAAAGCTCAGCTTCATGCTCTTGTCCCTGCAAAATCTCTCTCTCACTCTTCTCAACACTGTGTAAATCTTGGCACCACTTATCAGTAAGTTCCTGGGGTTTGGCTCTGGTGGCACAAGAGCTGTGATTTGCCACTAGCCAGCAGAAAATTAGGGACTAGCAAGTGCAAAAGCATTGACGATAGGACAGGGATATCTTGTTGGCAGAGGTGTAAAAACACCGTTTAACACTCACCCACCCCACGGGTTCCATCCAGCCATCCCTTGGTGCTGCCACTTCTACAACTGTGAACAAAATGTTAACACTGCACATTTCTGTAACGGGTTTCTAAAAATCAAGAAGCTGAAGCTATCTGCTTTTCTGCTTCTGAAAATCACAGTGGGATGCCATTGCAGGGTAGCAGGAGCACCTGCTGCTAGACACAACACAAACTCTGGGAGAAGAGCATGTCCAACTGGGTATGGCTCTGTCACCTCCTTGTTGAAGGTGCTGCTCCTTGCAGGGGACCTCCAGCAGCCAGTGAAATGAGAATAAAGCTCACGAGATGGCCAGTGGCTGGACACACTCTTTTCCCAGAGCCTGTGTTATGTACAGCAGCAGGGGCTCCTGCTGCCCTGTAATGACATTCCTCTGTAATTTTCAGGATCAGAAAAGCAGATACCTTCATCATATATATGCTACTTCTGCCCATATCTATGCCTTTACATTAAAAACTGACCCAGGAAGGTGGAGCACCTAAAGTCAGCAGTCCTGGTGGTGATGCTTTAACAGAGATGTTTTGTACCTGTTGATGAGGCTTGAGCAGGTAACCCACACTGATGACACTGTTTCCACCAATTTGTCTATGATATTTTTTCATATGCTAGACTATCAGCAGTTAACTAGCCAGTGCAGAGCAGTGTGCAAGATTTCCTAATCCTTAAAAAAGTAAAACCACAGATATTTCTTCCATAGAAATACTCTGGTTGTTACAGCTTAAACATGTCCTTAAGCATTTTTCCTGCCTCTGCTTGCATTATTCCCTGAAAGAGGAATGCTGTCCCAGCATACTGTCCCATCAGCTGGCTGAGGGTGGAACGAGGCTGATGAGCTGCTCCTTTTCCTCCAAAGGACCAATGCCATCCTCTCCCTCCAGCACACTGCTAGGACAGGTGAGCACCAGCTGCCTGGGGAATATCTCTGCCCAGCACTGAAAGAATTACTGGGTTCCGCCCCATGAGGCAAACCCCCAAGCAACGCAGGCAGCTTCACGCATGGCACAAAAAAGAGGAGGAATGATGGCCTTTTGCAAGGAATTCATCTTTATTGAAGCAACCATGAGTCACATGAGCTGCCAGCTGGCCTGAGGAATAACAATAGCAGTGGCCTGACAGTAGCAGCTGGAGCTCACAAGGGAGATTGTCTCTTTCCAGAGATCAATATATGTGATGATACATATACACATACAAGTGAATACTTCCCCACTAGAAAGTGCATATGCTGGGAAGTGCATATCACACCCAATTCCCTGCCAGACTGAGGTGTGTTGGTGACTCCAGGAGGTGGCTTGAATATTACACTGGGGCAGTTTGAACTTCATCCTACTTCCAGTGAAGTCAACAGTGAAGCTCTGCTGGTTCCAAGGGCGTGGAATGGTAAGTGGCAGCTCTCCACAACACAACTCTTTCCAATGCAAGGTCTCTGCAGCTCAGGTTAAAATGCCAGCCAGGTGCTGCAGACTGTACTGCTGTTCTTGCACATGCAGCAGCCCCTGCCTGAGGGCCAGGACTTGTCCTAAACATCAGCATAGGGCTGTCCATTTTTATCTCAGTAAACAATTGCTACTTACCATTTTTCATGCCTAAAAGCCACTGTGTATGAGAAGTGTGAAAGCTGTTGCTGGTTCAACAGACATTTCACACAGCCATATAATTTACAGCAGGTGCTACATACATCACAATGATGGGTTTCAGCTCAGAAGTGGCTCTGTCTCCTTGACACAAGGGCCGAGCATGCCAGGGAGCTGTTGTTTCAGCTTGACTGACAGCCTTTTACAAGTTCTGTTTATTATTGATAAGGTGATGTAAAAAGGACGTGGAGTTGGACATTGTATTGTTTGACCTGGCTGGAGATCAGTCCTGTTCTCTTATAAACTTCTGTTAGTGTGTATAATATCAAAGTCCTTTTGCCACAGGAGCACCGTGAGTTAGTAAAGCCTGATAAACACAGAGCTGGGCCCGGCAGTTACAGAATCACACAATCACACAATCAGCCAGATTGGAAAAGACCTTGGAGATCACCAAGCCCTACCTGTGACCTAACACCACCTTATCAACTAAACCATGCCACTGCGTGCCATGTCCAGTCTTTTTTTAAACATCTCCAGGGATGATGACTGCACCATCTCCCAGGACAGCCCATTCCAATGCCCAATCACTTTTTCTGTGAAGAAGTTTTCTCTAATGTCTAACCAGAACTTCCTTGGTGCAGCTTAAGACTGTCCTCTCATCCTGTCAGTGGTTGCCTGGGAGAAGAGACCGATGCCACCTGGCTGCACCCTCCTTTCAGGCAGTTGTAGAGAGTGATAAGGTCACCCTGAGACTCCTTTTTTTCCAGGTGAATATCCCCAGTTCCCTCAGCCACTTTTGCAAGGGCTTGTGTTCCAGACCCCTCATCAGCCTTCGGGCCCTTCTCTGAATATATCTGAATATATCTCAACTTCTTTCTTAAATTGAGGGGCCCAGAATTAGACACAGCAGTCAAGGTGTGGCTTAACAAGCTCCTGTGGAATCAGTGTGGCATCAAGATTTAGGAGAGTAAATCCTAAGAATTAAAAACAATGTTGTACTGCATTAGCAAGGAGGAATAACAGAGAAATATGTCCTTCTGTTGGTCAGTTGTTTCAAATCTCAGTCCCTATTTTCTGACTTTTTGTCCTGATCTCTACCAAAAATTCTATAAACCTGGCAACATTTGAAAATGGGAAGGCTAGCTGACAGTCACTGGATGCCCATGTACCCCAGCACGATCAGAAACATTGCAAGTTAATCATTGCAAGTGTCCAGGTTGAGAGAGTTCATTTCCTATCAGTGGTGACAGTTCCTGTTATTTACTGATAGTGCAACATTGATCCTGGGCTGTGATCCAAAGCCATCTTCCTAGAAACATTGCACTTTGGGGGTCACAGGGAACTGCTCAGATGACAGCAAAAGACGTTTGGTTTAATGCTGTGATTTTTGCTGTGCTTTTCTCTCCACTTGGTTGTAAAGAACTCTGTGTCCTTCTTGTGGAGCCATAGCCCTTATGTCTCCCATCAAGGGAATCTGCATCTCTGAGCCCGGTAGTAGTGCAGGAAAGGGAAATGTGTGACATACATCCTACCACCTGATCCCATGCAATACCTTCCCAGGGTATTTTGTAGGTGACTTCAGACATCTTCCTGTGCCAAGAGCTGGCTCTGCCTGGTAGGGATGCCCAGGCATCAAGTTTCTACCTCTCTCAGAGGGTGTATTTGCCTTTCCGGTACAGGTTGCTGCTGAAGTGGATGGAGAAGCAGAGGAATGAAGTTAGGATCATCCCATAAACCTAAAAGGAAGTAAACAAGACAGGCATACAATTATGTGTGTAACTTATTATGATGTTCCATCTGTGCAAATAAGCAGTCATAAATATTGCCTGTTATCACATTTTTCTGAAGAGAGCTGGTTTTCAGTGAAGTGGTGAACACCATTTCTGACATGGGAGTTTAAAAAAAAGCAACACATGGTTAAAGCATGTGATTGGAATTAGCACAGCACAGCTCAAACCTGGCCTTAAAAATAGAAATAAGATGAAACCAGGAAATTCAGATTTCCATTCCTGCCACAGAACATTCCTCTATGCAAATAAACATATCTCTCTCATAATAGTAGCCTTTTGTAAAAATATCATGGGGAGAAAAAGACACAACACCTCTGTCTTGTTTTAAGTAAAAAACCCGACAAAAACAAACAGACAAACCCCTGAGGCAACCCTAAACACTTCTGACTGCAGAAGAGAATGTATTTCCTCTCTATTGTGATACTCTGCCTGGTGTATCACACATCAGGATTAACGCAGGCAGCATAGCCAGGGTAAGGCTGCTGTGGGAAGGATAATGAGGGCTGTAACAATGTGCTCTTCCTCAAGTATGCCCTAATGTGCCAGTGCCTTTGCTTGCAGCCTGATTTGGGGACATGTGTCATTGTTGGCTGAGGGACAGTGACATCAGAGCAGCTTTAACCCTCTTTACGTGCTTCCCTTGCATCCAGCCACCACAATAGTGAACTGTGCTATGAGATTTCCTCTAGCACACACTTCAAAGACAGCTGCCTTATCTGGCTACAGCATCAAGCTGTGAAAAAAGTGTATCTATTATAAAAGTGCTCCTCTTTTTATCTGAATATAGCTGCAGTGAAATTCTCCCTATACTTGAGAAAAATTGGAAAGTGATACCAAATATTCACATATGACTTTACACTTGCAGCTCTGTAGCAATGCCTGATTGTTTTCCTAATTTACTGCTCGCAGTATAAAATACAAATAGTTTGTTCCTCTGGGTTTTACTTAGATGGAGAAGAATCTTCTAATCCATAATTGTGCCAAGGTGGACACAAGGCATAAAACAATCTCCAAATAGACTTTGAGTCAAGAAAGGTCATCCCAACTGGGGAACAGCATGAAGATATCACAGCAGATCAAACCTGCCTTCATGGTGGAGAAAGGGGTCTCCTGGCACATGCTCTTTTCTGGTGCCCATTACCACATGTTCAGAGCCCTTATGTACAGGTAATTACAGTGACACACCTCTGCCAAGCAGTGGGTGGGCAAACAAGAAGGTTGGATTTCATTAGTGGCCTTCTCCAGCTCCACTTTAGGATACTTTTTCCTTACTGGATCCTGCCTTTCAGGGCCAAAATGTGAAAGGACAGACAGTGTTACCGTGAAGCCAATGGCGATGCCCAGGAGTGAGAAGACAAAGTCCATGTGCTTTTTCAGAAAGTCCTGGATCTCTCGCAGGCAGTCCTGGGAAGAGAGAAACAAATACCCCTTGCAGCACAGCAGCAGCTTGGTGGGGTGGCTTCATCTCCACAACAGGACTTCCAGAGCCTCAGAGGGAAAAGGAGGCAAGAAAGAGGTGCAGCATTGCACAGCTGAGAAGTTCTCCCTTTTTCTGTTGCCGCTGCAGCTTGGGAAGGCAGACAACTGTGGTACCTTTTCTGTTACTCCAACATGCCTACGGTTTTATTGGTGCACTGCATTTTGGACTGCAGGGGATGCGTGCTTAAGTGTGCTCATGTAAAAGCTTTTTTCTTTTCACCCACTGAAAAATGGAAAGTAGGAAATGGAAAGATAGAAAAGCAGAGCACACCGTGATGCCAAATGCATTCCCCAAGGTTACTAATGAACAGCTCGATTTTGCGAGGTGCTGCAAGCATTAATATACATTAGCCTTAAGCATGCCAAGGACCCTACAGAAATTCCCGAGGTGATAGCCAAGACAGCCTTTTCAGAAACGCAAGAGCATACCCTTGATGAAAGGATTTGCAGAGCAAGGAAAGAGTGCTCAAAGCAAGGAGTGAATGTAGTGTTGCCACCAAACTCTGTGGTTTCCTGTGTTACAAAACACATCCTCCCACTCACTTCCCCGGCTCCCAAGCGAGGGAAACACAGACCACTATGTGGGATAAGTGAGTCGCCCAGATGATGCCCAGCTTTGTCCTGCTCTCCCTTCCTGCTCCTTTGAGCCGAGCTCGACCCTGCCCTGGGATGGGATGTGACGTTCCTGGAGGCTGTGCTTTGAAACGCTGCCCATGCGGGCTGATGTGCGCCTGTGCTGTTCGCACCTGACATCTTCGCCTGATAACGTGTTTGTACCGCTGCAGCAGCGTGGTTTTGCTTTTCCTAGAAACACCATATATTGCTGCTGGTGCCTTTAGCTGCTCTGGTGGAAGGAAAATTATCGTGCAATAGATTTGCTCAGAGAGTATGAAGTTGTAGCTTCAGTGCACAGCGGTGTAATACTGGTGGCTTCTCCAGCAGCCTCACTGAGTTACTTGAAAGAGCTGGAATGAAGTGTACTTGAGGAAGCTACTGCTGGGCATCATCACCCTGCTTCATGAGCTGCTCATTTTAATACCTATTTAATGCCCCAGGGAAAAATGAATTACAGCAAATTCCATGTTGGCTTTTACTGGAACACATTTTAAGTGTCAGAAATTAGAGTCATGTGGAAAAGTCAAGCAGTTTTTTTGTGCACTGATACACGCCTGTATATCGCTCTCTACAAGCACAGGAGATGAGCAGGAAGCTGGAGGGAAGCAAAAGACTGCAAACACAAGCATTCTAGAGCACTTGAAGGAAACTGCATCTGTGGGTCTGAGACCTGCTGATCCACCAGGCCTCTTCTTCCTAATACACAGGATCATGGAGAGATTTGGGTTAGAGGGGACCTTAAAGAGCCCATCCAGTTCCAACCCCCCTGCCATGGGCAGGGACACCTTTCCCTAGACCAGGTGCTCAGAGCTCCATCCTGCCTGGCCTTGAACACTGTCAGGGATGGGAAATTCATAAATTCCCTGGGCAACCTGTCCCAGCATCTCACCACCCTTACAGTGAAGATTTTTTTTCCTGATATTTAATCTAAAACTACTGCCAGTTTCAAGACATTCCCCCTTGTCCTGTCATTACACTCTCTTGCAAAAAGTCTCTCTCCATCTTTCTTGCAGCTTTCTTCTTTTCCAGAACGATACAATTAGGTCACCATCTCTTTTCCTGACTGAACAAAAGCAATCCTTTCAGCCATTCCTCATAGGAGAGATGCACCATCCCTCTGATCATATTGGTGGCCTCCTCCAGACTTGCTCCAGCAGACCAATGTCCTTCCTGTGCTGGACCTCAGAGCTGAACACACTACTCCCATACTGTGTCCAGTGTTATTGAAACAACAAAACCCCAACAAAACAAATCCCAACCTGTTTCAACCCCAAACCATGAAAAAGCACAATTCTCACTAACACTTTAGCAGCAGTGAGGTTTTCACAGCTAAAAAGTAGAGGCACAACCCCACTATGGCATGGGAGAAACCTTTCCCTTACCTGTCCTTCATCGTTCACTTGGCTGTGTGGGCACGTCTTGTTCTCAACATGGGTTGTGTCCCCAAAAGGAGAGTGCTTCCCACAGCACAGGAACTGGAAGAGAGGGAGAAGTTTGCCAGCTGCCTGCCAGGGTTGGCCCCTTGCTGCCAGCTGCTGCAGAATGAGGTGCTGGCAACGAGCCCCTGGTGCCCCAGGCAGGGCTACCCAACCAGGGTGGCAAGGAGCAAACAACAATGCAGGCTAAATTCAGGAGAGGTGGACAGATCTGGCCTCAAACATGCTCATGCTCCTCCAGGACTGCTGCCTGGACTGGGGCCAAGCCTTCCCTTTGTGGTCATACTAATGCTCACAGTGGCTGTTCTGGAAAGCCCAGGGATGCACAGACTCATGTTTCCAGTGATATGGGCTGAGAGGATCCCCAGCAACACCCACCATGGAGCTGGTTTCCTACAGCTGTGGTGCACTGGAGAGTTTGGAGCTCTGGCAGAAGGAAAAAAAAAAAAATAACAGGAGTAGAAAGACTGCTTCTGGATCAGTTCAAGTGGCAACTAAAATAAGTAACTGGTAAAGCCAAGCATTGTGCCTGGTTCTCCTGGTCAAATGGGACTGGGAGTGCTGCTCCACAACCCTGAGAGCAATGCCTGGGCATGGCTCTGAGGGCCATCATCACCACTGCAAAGAGGAACCTTTGCCCTCTTCTGTGTTTTGAGAAGCACGAATAGAAACAGCCTTGAAAAGTACTTGTTATGATGATTTAAGAAAACACAGAAGGATACAGGGAGTTGTGTGGGAGGTGTCTGGAAACAGCTGAGCAGAGCTGACCTCCCCGTCCAGCCTTGCTGAGTGCCATGAACTCACTCCCCAAACAAGCCCTGCTGTGCAAGGGAATGGCATCTCCTTTACTCAGCAGGGACTCGGGAGTTTCTCACTGTGGGGGACATCCTCACTCATCTCCTGTGGCTTTGGGGGCAAGTGTCCTCCCTGTGCTCTGGGTAACCACCCTTGCCTACCTGCTGAGCTACAGAGAAATTCCTGTGCCAACAGCATCCTGGGTAGTGGTTTTTGGGAGCCTGATAGCAGTCTCCAGCTGTGTAAGAGGCCACATAGCCTCCAGTACTCCTCAGACTCAAACATGAGGGTAAATAGGAATAACCATGTGCAAATACTACTGCTGGACTACATGGAATTCCTGCCCCCTCCTCTCTGCTTGACCAGGTGCATATCCACACTCTTGTACCACAGATAGGGAGCAAGTCACAGCAGCTGCTGAGGCAGAAAATACTATGGCAGCTGCAGGGTGGAAACTTTGTAGATCTTGCACCACAGTGTTGCTCAGAGAGGTGACCCTTTCTTCCTGTTGATAATCTGGTTGGTCAGACCTGAGAAAGGAAGAATAGGAAGGGAGGAACAAGCTCCACAGAAGGCTGGAGGACTCAGCTCTTGAGGGAAAATGGCATTGCAGCATTCACGAGACAGAGCACAGGTGTCAACCCCAGCCTTCCAAAACCCTTAGGAAGATGCCACAGGGTAAGGTTTTCTCCTGCAGGTGAAAGACAACTTACTGCTTTATGAATGGTAGTCAGCTCGTGCCTCCTGAAGCTGGAAGTGTTCCTCCTCACCTCCTCGTACACAAAGTCATACACATCCATCATGCTGTCTTCCACCTGCAATGAAAAACACGTACAAAACACTGATCACAGTTGTCTCTGAGGGGAATTGTGCTCTTCTTGATTTTCACAGGAGCTTTCCCTGGTATAGCAATAGCAGTGCAGCTACTAAAATGACCCCCAGGCAGCAGCAGGAGCTGGTGTGTGACCCACCATGCACTAAGGAGCCGGGGTCTCACCAGCTCATGGCTGGAGCTTTTGGCCAGTTTTGGATTTCGTGTCAGAGAAGAACTTGGGTGCCTGTGACCAGTGTGCCTCTGAGTCCCTCTGCCAGCCAGGGCTGATGCCATCTCCCCATCCTGAAGGTGGTACTGTGAGGACAGGCACACATGACCATGAGATGCTAAAATACAAAGGTGAGAGGACCTCAGAGAGTTAGTGTTATCTATGTGGTAGAGCCATTTCTCTGAACAGAGTAAAAAAAAATAACGGGAGTGATTCAGTGGTGAGTCAGACCCTAAATATTTACCAAATGTGTGAGAACCTAAAGCTTGACAGCTCCCAGCCAACTCCCACTCGGGTGTCGAGCAAACAAAATATGGCAGCTCCCTTCAGTGCCTGGAGTCAAAACCTTATTTCTTCCTTTCATTTTCCCTTGCTTCCTCAGCAGCACTGGTCCGAGTGGGCCTGCAGTAAGTGCTTGTCTTTCAGGAGGAAAATCGATGGGACAGACAGGCAGAGCAGGTGGCCACACAGGGAAGTCTCTGGGAACAGAGCCATCTCTCAGTGAGGCTTTGCACCTCAGTCTGAGGGTTCACGCTTGGAAATTACTCTAAGGAATAAAAAACCCCATCACTCTCTGCTCAGGGGTGAAACCACAATCATTCAGGGTGGTAACATCTATTACTGCAATAGTGCTGTGTCCTGCTCAGTTGTCCAAAACACAAGCCACAAGCAGAGGGTGGTAACTAGGGAGGGAGGGTTGAGAAGATTATTTGTATCCAGATTGGCTCTGTGCTTCCAGGAATAGAGTTTGAAGGCACACATCAAAAGATTTTCCATGGCTATCAATGTGGCATAAGAGTGTCCAGTGACAGACAGAGCTCAGGTATTGTGGGCCAAGAAAAACATACTCCATAGAAAATGTGTGACACTGAGCTGTCCCACACAGGTGAGGAAGGAGGATGCTCCTTTTGTCCCCCTGGTGTATCAGAGTGCATAAAGTGGGGTGGGTGCAACAGTGAGACCAGATTTCTAGATGACTTCTGCACCAACCTTCCCCACAGCAAACCTTATAACCCAATAAAGAGGGAAAGATCCAAGCTTTTCTAACTTCTTGTGGCTATGAAATAGCTTTCCAGAAACAGCAATTAAATAAATGGATTCAATAAAAAGAACATCCATTTCCACTGAAGAATTGGATTAAGAATAATGAAAAAAGAATAATCTTTTGAGCTCCTCTTGTGGAGAAAGGAACAACAGAGCAGCAGGTTTCTTAATGTAAGAGGTTATTACCTTTTGAATATCCTCATCCCAGTCTAAGATGTAGGAATAAAAACTGTTTTGTGCCGTGATAACATAGATATGTGTTTTGGTATTTGGTATTGCTGCATATGCAATATTTGTCTTTTCACATTTACCATGAGAGTCAGGATGCTGAGCTTTCATCCAAAAACCTAAATTTGGATGACTTAAAAAGAAAAAAAAAGGGTTCAAGGAAGTGGTTATGTTCAAGCAAGGGTTTAAGGGATGAAAGCAATCCAAAAGTTTAACTACTTTCTAAAGGTCTCTTGAAATCTGGGCCAGGAAATACTGGGAGAGGTAGCTGTTTGAAGAATGAGAGCAGATAGGAAAGAATTGAAGGAACAAGATGCCCATAACAAAACAGTGGCTGGAAAATATTTTAGCTTTTGGAAACAATAATTGAAGAAATCACAAGCAGTCATAATTTCACAGACAGTCAGCTACAGTGATGGAAATGATGATGGTAATCTCCAGGTACATAATGAGTACTAAAGATTTCAACTGCACCATTTCAGAGCTTGCTTTTGAGCTGACTTCTCAGTTATCTACTGATTTTTTAATTCTCATTTTGTCCAGCAGCCTCCAAGAGCTGAAAACACAAATCATTAAATAGAAAATGTTTAATAGCAATAATTTCCTTTTAGAATGTGTGTCTGGGCAAGCCTAAGAGTACAATTTGCTGATTAGTCATTCTCAGCATTTCTATCTAGCAATTATATCTAGCATTTATATCCAGACATTATCTGAATAGGCTATTCAGATCCTAGTAAGGGAATATCAAACTCTAAATCCATTTTTTAAAGAGTGGATTGCTTGTAGTTTTGCCACATCATCTTTCTGATTTTTGCTAGGATCATTTGATTTTGGAGGAAAAAGCTGCTGTTTCCATACAACATAGTGGTCTGTTTTCAAAGACTACTGCAGACAGCTTTCTCATTTAAATACTTCAGAGGTAGATAGGCAGTAGAAAATCTCAGTATTTATCACTGGCTGTTTCCTTCTGTGCAGAAGACTGTGCCACAGAGCATACAAGAGGTCTGGTTTAGTAAGAGAAGACAAAGGAGGGTAAAACATCTCACTTAGCTGCCTGGGATGGGGTTATGTTTATACTTAGAGCAGCAGCCAAACCAGAGCATCTATCCAGCCCAAAACACAGTGCTCACTCATGCATGCCTGATGATGTAAAAATTAAAACCTGAAAGCATGACACAGTCACCAGGTAGTTTCATGACTTATTGGCAACAGAAGTTCATCCCCATATTTTTCATTGATCCAACTCCTAACAGCGAAGAGTTGGACTGCAGCACTACTCTGTACTCAGTTGCCATCCTCAACAGATTCCCATCACACACTCCCCTCCTGTGCAACTTTGAGTCCATTGCCTCAAGACAATTTTCTTTTTCTGTATCTTACACTGGTTGTTGGGGAAAAAATATTAAAAATAATCAGGGTGCCTTCTCTCATGTTTAAGCAACAGGCTGACTGTTGAGTTTGAGTGTTTACACTGATACTGTTAATAATGTGCTTTAAGATAGAGATGTGCCCCATCACTTAAACAGTACTTAGCACACAATGGGCAGGTACAGCTAGAGAAGAGAAAGCCCATCTGTTTTTTGCAAGGTCTTTCACTCCTCCCTCACATAAGCTTAACAGTCAAGTCCTAGTGATCCACTGCTGGAGGAGTTCTGCTCGACAAAGCTCTCCCTTGGAAGAAGACTGAGTCCACAGTGCCCATCAGTAAGAAACAGCAAAAGCTGAAGATAAAGCACCAGCTGGGCTTTGGTGAAGAAAAATCTCCAGCTTGAGTGATATGGAGGTCGCACCTTACAGTAATTGTTTTCCTGGAAGAAGCTGGGTGAAATGTTTCAGCTCTAAATCAGGTAAATAATTGCTGCCTCCCACTTGTGTCTGCATTCCTTAATGAAATATTCATTTAGGAATTATACTGATGGGTTGCTGGATACAACAAATGGAAAATCACCACTGAAATTGATGCAGATGACTCCAACTGACTCAGTAAGTACCATTTTTCACCTTAAGTAAAAGAAAAAAGGAATTTTGAGATTGTTTATCATCCTCTAAATCCCTTATCGCCCCAAGAAGCAGAATATATGACTGCAGGAAGACCTGTACTCTACGCAATTAGAGTTCTTGCCCTTGACTATTAAAACTAAAGCAGATTTCCCCCTTACCTCCAAGAGAAAAACTGACATTTTTGACTTAGGTTATTTATCAGCATAATTTTTACCTATAACTGGACTTGGAACAGAAAGATGAGACAAGGTCTGCCTGCAGTTCCTGATGCCTTTGCAAGTCAAAGGTGCCAATGAATCCCAATGCTACTGCCAGTGAATGTCTGTGTCTAGGCAACCTGGAAGTGTTGCTTAGGTGAGAACTAATGTAGACTTGTGCCAAGAACAATGGTCTGAGTCTTAGTGAACCACCTTTGAAACTGCTGTTGGGTAAAAATCTCTTGGCAAAGCTCAAGGAGAATACAGTGAAAGGAGATGTCAAGGTTGCCTCGAAGACAAACCCACCTTCCTCCTTTCCAATAAACAGGAATAATCTTGACATGGCAGAGGAGGAAGACAAGCATGGGAAACAGGAGGAGTATCCTCCTCTCCTGTGGGTCTTTGTGCCTTTGAGGAAACAAACTGAGCAGATGCAGTGCAGGCTCAGGAAAAACTGCAACCTCAGCACATCATGTTCTTTTAGCATCACCACAGAGGATTCACTCAGCAGCCTCACTCAGAAATGTCCCTCTAGAGGTGACTACTGCAGACCCCCACACTCAGTTATGAACTGCAAACCAGTCAGTTGAGAAGTGAAACTTGAATAAAGAAGTGAACTCAGTCAAAACTATTCCATGTTCTGGGAAGAAAAACACTTCTGCATTTTGCTGACTGTGTCTTCCTTTTCCTCCCCAGTCTGCAGAAATGCATGCGTTCACAGTGCGTCAGAAACGGGTGGGAGCAGAAGCAACAGCTTGGGTTTGTGCAAAGCAATGATGCAACTGCAGTGCAGCAGAGGAGGGAAGGCCAGTCTGGGGGCATTTGCCAGGTTACAGAGCAACTCCCACCACATGGTGAGATGAGCTTCCCCCATCCATGCTCGACCAAGCCCCATCTAACACAGTCATTGCAGCTTGCTGAACGTTTTTGTCTCCTTCACTGCATGTCAGCTCCTCTTCCTCTAGCCAGTCATCCCCAGATGCAGAAATCCAGCCAGGGCTGCAAATCAGAGCAGCCTTTGAGGTCTCCTGTGGAAAATGGCACAAGATAAGAAGGTGCTGTTCCTCCACATGACTGGCTGTGGTCACTGGACACCACTGATGCCACAAGATCCAGATGAGGCTTTTAGCCAAATGGTTTTCACTTTCTTTTTCCCCCCACAGATCTGTATATACATACAGAATTTGTATCTATCTATACATACATACATTAAAAAACCCCCAAGCCAATCTATATGGAATTCCCTCTACTTTCTGCTATATACACAGAAGGAGACAGACCAAAAACTGCTGCAGAACTTTCTAAAAAAATTCAGAAAAAGTAAAAACTCTCTTCAGCCTCAGCACTTCCATCCTGTTCATGCACAAAACACATAAAACATGAGCAAGTGCTGAGCTGTTACACTGCTCACCTCCTCATTTCCTATCTCCACACCCCCAAAAGAACAGCAGATTCTAGCTGTGTGGGTGCCATACATCTCTCTTGGCCCATGGGCAGGGGGACTTTAAAGGCTCATGCTCAGCCAACCCAGAGGCCACCTCTGTGCTACTCAAATGCAGCATTGCTCTGTGTCTGTGACAGAGCACCAGATGCTTTATAGGGAAGTGCAGAAAACCCAGGCAGGTAGTTAATCAATATCAACAAGGATTTTTTCCCCTCTAAATCCTCCAGATCTGTGGCTGCACACCTGTGAATGTCACCAATATGTCAAGGTCCTCTTGGATTTTTTTGGATTAGCTTTTTATGTTTGTTCTTTGTTTGTTGGTTTTGTTTTAAAAATCGTCAAAATTTCAGTCCATTTTATAACAGAACTGCAAAGCCAACAGGCTGCCAAGGGCCCACACTGACCCTTTGTGCTCCTGTCTTTCAAAACACACAACCTAGCAATTTGTGAACACCCTCTCCCCAAAATTTTGGTCAAATTATCTCAGTCATCCCTATGCTTTCACCTGTAGCACTTGAAAACAGTGTCAGACAAGACTGCTTCCCAAGAGAAAGCACTGAAGGCAGCCTTAGCTTATAAAACAGTGGTATCAGCAATAGAGCCAGTCCCAGGGCAGCCCTGTCATCTCAGAGTGGGTGGTGGCTGTCCTGGTGTGGCGAGCATCCTACAGGTGCATGAAGGTTGGATGTGCTGCAGCAACCATCTGAGTGGCCTCAGGTGACACAGCTGACACTGCTGTAGATGGGAGCTCCAGCTCTGCCACAGAAAAAAGCAGAAATGGGGCCATGTGGGTTCAACGCCAGGGCAGCCATAAATTATAGAACCCTTGAGTGCAAATGCCTGTGTGGAGGCTCAGACAAAGGACAGCAGTGTCTCGCTGGGGGGAGTGGGCTGTTGCTGAGTGGTGAGAACATAAACACTGGGAAAGAGGCACAGTATTTAAAAACGTTAAGGAAGAGGGAGGGGTTTCCCCCCATTTTTTTTTCCCATGAAGTTCAGAGACTGGGAAAAGCTTAGTGCTTTTAAAGCAATTGTGCCTCCTAGATTAACAGCAAGAGCGAGGAGCATGTCAGATAGTTCACAGCATTTTCACAGCAACATCACTGATTCTTGTAAATGCTCTTAGAACACCCTAGTGAAGGGCTATAATCCTGATCTAAAACCTAAAAAGAGCCTGACCATGTGCTTCCAGACCTGGTTTCAGAAAACACCTGAACACACCTTCAGCTTTTGTTTAAGTCCCATTAAATTCTCTAGGATTTAAGCCTGCATTTAAATCCCTGCAAGACTTCGCCCCAACACACACCAGAGGCAGCAATGGCAGACACAAACCTACCTTAGGAAATCCACAGAGAAAGGACCTCTAGAGTCCCACTTACAAAATTAACTGGGAAGTGATGGGCTGTTCCTTACATACCTGCAGAAACAAGGTGCATGTGCTGGTTTTATGCATGGTAAGAGATATTTCCCTCCTGGAGACCCAGGCAATGCTGTCTCTGGCTTTGCAAAGGTGCTGCTTGGGAGGGAGACCCACAGACAGAAGACCAGCGCTGATTACATATGCAGAGAAGGGAGGAGGGAAGGTGCATTGCTCAAGAACAAGACCCAGATGTGGCAATGTTTGTTATTTAACAGCTGAAACTCACTCCAGCTGTGTACCCCAAGCTTTCTAACAAGTCAGAAAATCACCATCTCAAAAGGTACCACCTTGCTTGCTAACAAAGCATGGATGACTCCGTTTCCACCTCCCAGCATGAGGAGGGGAGAGCAGACAAGTTCCTCTGAAGGAAGCAGAGCAAGGCTACAGGAGAATCAGGATGTAGACAAATGCCTTGTATTCATTCCCTCCCATAAAAAGCTAAATCCTTGCATTTATTCTTGAAGTACAAGCAGTGCAGCACAGAGGGCCTAATGCCTTTCCACTCATGTGGTGCCAAAAGCCATGGCTGAAACTCATTTTGAAACCACCCAGCAATCTGAGAAACCACTAAATAATTAAGAGATCACTGTATCATTGCAGCTAGTGCAAATCCAAGCAACTTCTTCATTCAGAGGACATGGCGAATCAGGCCTTTACAGAAATCTGGACAGCTATTTGCACCAGTTTCAAATTCCTGAGTTGGGGAATTGTAATTTAATCAGTTTTTTGCTTTTACCTGTGAATGAATCTCTGTAATTAAAATGCTCATTCTGTTGCAAAAGTCCTTTTATGTTGCAGCAATTTTAGTGTCACTGACCCACCCTACCATCCTGGCTCATTGGGGCCAGGGCCACAGGGTTGCTGGAAGAACCAGCTCAACTGCTGCAGAGAAAGGGAACAGCAGAAGGTGATGTGGAATAGAAATCCTCTGGCCTCTTTCACTGCAGGGCCCACAACATAACCCAAACCTCAGGTTCGGCAAGGTGAAGTGCCAGGTCCTGCCCTTCGGTCAAGTGAGGTCAGCAACCTCATGCAGCACTACAGCCTTAATTAAGAGTGCCTGGAAAGGGGCTCAGTGGAAAAGGACCTGGGGGTGCTGGGTAAGAGCTGACAATGAGCCAGCAGTGCCCAGGTGACCAAGAAGGCCAAGGGCTTCCTGGCCTGGATCAGCAATAGTGTGGCCAGCAAGGCTAGGGCAGGGATTGTCCCTCTGCACTGGGTACTGCTGGGGCCACGCCTTGATTCCTGTGCCCAGTTCTGGGCCCCTCACTGCAAGAAAGACATTGAAGTACTGGAGCATGTCCAGAGAAGGGCAATAGAGCTGGGGAAAGAATCTGGAGAGGAAATCCACTCAGACGGAGCTGGGGGTAGTTTACCCTGGAGAAAAGGAGACTCAGGGCAGACCTTATTGCTCTCTGTAACTACCTGAAAGGAGCTTGTAGCATGGTGGAGGTTCATCTCATCACTTTAGGCAACAAGTGATAGCATAAGAGCCTCAAGCTGTTCCAGGTTCATGTTGGACATCAGGAAGAATTTCTTCACTGAAGGGGTGGTCAGGCATTGGAATGGGCTGCCCATGGAGGTGGTGGAGTCACTGTCCCTGGAAGCGTTCAGGAAATAACTGGACATGGCACTAAGTGCTCTGATCTAGTTGACAGTCAAAGGTTTGACTTAATGATCTTAGAAGTGTTTTGTAACCTTAATGATTCTGTTTTGTGTTGGTTAGTAAGGGTACCAAATCTTCTCTATGGCAGCTGCAAGTACAGCTTTGCTCCAGCCTCTGCAGACAGATTTGTAAAGCAGCAGTTAATGGGTGAGGAGAGAAAGGAAGATGGAGAGCAGAAGCCCTCCCCAGCAGCTGTGCTAGATGTGGCATGTCTCTCCTGCATCCCTCTCTGCATTCCACATCCCTGCTCTTTTTGGCCATGCTGTGAATGACAGAGGGACCTCACTTAAACAGGCAGCAGTTTGTGGGAAAGGAGCTGCCATAAAAATAACTTTGGAAAACAAGACAGCTCTTCAGCTTCAGGAACCAAGACATCCTAATGTGGCTGACAACCATCCGAAAATCTCGTGATTTCTGTGGTTACCACAGCAGTTCCAGCAAAGACCTTGTGTAGAGGTCATCCCATCCCCTCCCCATGCCATGCACGTCAGTGTCTCGTTTGCTTTGATTGCGCCACTGTCCTTCCTCAGACAGGTTTGCAACACTCCCCGACCAAGACCACATCTCCCACCAAGAGGAGGAGCAACTAGGATGCAATCTTTTAGGATAAAGCGTGATAAATCTCAAGTTCATGACTGCTGCAGGTCTGGCCTACATCACTTTGGGAAAACAGACTATAGTGACATCGAGTCCATCTGGAATGCGGATAACTTGAAATTAAAACATTCGACATCTGTCTGAAAGAATTCATCCAGAAGCTACAGAAGGTCATGAAAGCAGAAAAGAATGGGAAATGAGAAGATTCATTTTGTTTACAGTGCCCAGGTCTGAGAATATAAAATATTTACAAATATCTCTTCCTTTCTCCCTGCCCAGCTTCTCTGCAGGAGTACTGTAAAAAAGCCCTGAAAGAGCCACACAGGCAAAAATCTCATTTTCATCATGTTCAAACAGCATTTCCACCTATTGTCTCTTAGTAATAACCATCAAAACAATTTTTCAACTAAATATTGGGGTTTACAGTTTCAGATGATTTGCTGTAAGAGGGGTCTGCTAAATGAAGAAAATGTAGATTTCTTTTTTCAAATATAATTTTTTTCCCCAACAGGAGTAAACCACTGAAGCATCCTCCGTGGATTAGTGCAGGGCAGACCTCCCATCCTTAGCTTGCAAAGGGAGGGAAGGACTCTGTTTTCAGTGCTGCCTGTGTTCGGCACCTTGCCAGCAGGGAGGGAGAGGACAGGAACTACTGACACCAGCTCCCAGCTGGCATTTCCAAAATGAACAGCCTAATTTTCTGTCTGGCATTCCACTGGAAAGTTAATGTATTTTTCATAGGAAAAATTCAAATTTTTGTTCTAGCCATGAATGTGGCGGCAGTACCCCTCAGTGCTCCTAGTGATTTAGGCACATGTAATGGCCATATTCATCCCTATTTAGTTTCACATCCTCAGTTCCATTCCTTTCTTGATAGCTGTGTACATCCCATCATGCTTACAACACACCCACCCACTTGGCTGGGCTTGATTTCCCGCCTCCCAGACTACCACAATTAACTATTTTTGAGAGTGCTGACATGCAGTAGGCAGCAGAGGAAACCTGCTTGAGTTTGGTTCTTTATTTTGAGAAAGACAAGCAAACAACCAGCTCTATAATGAGACTTAAGAAGTGTTCTTCCTGCTTCATTCAATTCTCTGTATCACTGTGTTCCTGTCCTGGAGGGGCAGACACATCTGCATTTCTTTCTGTCACCTGTATTTTTCTCCCACATCTGCATTTCTCTCTCTAGTGAGACAGGTTACTTTTCAGTTGAAACTAAATTTCCATATGCTCTGTAAGTGACACTTCTAATTATATCTTCCTCATTTATATTCCCTGCTTTTCCTTGGATTTTAGGAAGCAGAGAAACACAACATGGTCTCTAGTGGTATTTTTTTTCTGTTGTCAGAAACACTGCTGGTTTTCTTTGCCCAGAAAGTCAGCCTTTTACCGAACCCCCTAATTTTGCCTAGCGGAAGCTGTTTTGCTTACAGAAACCCAACCAATTACCAAAGCTAACCATAACCATGGGTGCATTTGTGGGCAGGGCACTCAAAACCCCATGAAAATAATTTGAAGTAAAACCAGATGTAGTGATTATACAAAGAGATATACAAAGCAATACTCCTTTAAATATTTTCAGCAAAATGTTTTTTGTATGGCACATCCCTGTATTACACAACCCAACATACAACCTTTTTCTTGCAGTCTTTTTATGCCCTACACCATATATGTGGATTAACAGTAAAACTAAATAGTCTGTTTAGAAAACACAATTTCACAATGCCAACCAGATAGTTTCTGGTGCCATTTCTCCTTTACTGACATGGCCTTTGCTTCAATCTACAATTTAACATCTGCAGAAGAAGGAGGAAAGTGTGCTCCCTTCTGTGTCATTGGTGAAAACCAAATTATTTCCATATTAAAGTGTTAGTGGGAATGTAATAAATGTTGATAGTTTTGCCTGAAACAATAGGAAGAAAAAGAAAATAAAGAGGTTGTGGAAAGACATATTTTTCATGGATGTCTCAGCTCTGATTGAATCCACTTCAGCCAGTTTAGTGTACAGATAAAAGATGCTGTTGTGCCATCTGCACTCATCCTAACATTTCCACAGCAGCTGGACAAATTCACAGAGGAGAAGCCCAGGGAGAACACTAAAGGCAAAGGCACCAGCAGGTGCCACCAGCAGAGACCTGGGCTACAAGCTGCTGGCATCTAAAAAAGCATTGCTTTGTGCTCCCTGGGTTTTTATGCTGCTACCTTGGCTAACAGCAGGTCAGACAAAAGTCTCCTGGGCCAACAGCTCCTACCTTGGCCAACAACTTTAGCCTGGTCCGGTATAGCCACCTGCACATTTCAAAGGATTTTCAACTACTGTGGGCACTGGCCAGCTCTGGGAAAACTTTCTAGAGAAAAAGGACCTCATCCCTCACCTTAACCTTGACTTCCACTTTCAGAAGGACTGGGCTTTAATTTATGCACAGGACAGGGTGTGCCTGCAAAAGCAATTGCCACAGTCCTAGTATGGACTGAGTCTCTTGATAGAGTTGTGCTCTTCCATCACAGAAGGAAACCTCAAGGCCAGCCTTCTGACACCCTTTGATCACCTCCAATACATGTAACCCTTAAAAGATGAGCTGGCAGCATCAATCCCTAATTCACTGGGATGATGTTTTCACGTTACATCCTCATTGGTGCCCAGAACATTGCAGGAGATGGCACATGCCCAGGGCTGGGGAGGAGCAAAATAGAGGCAAAGATTGAGCCACTCCATGAAACACCTATCAAAATTCTAAGCACTTCTCTGAATTATTTAGGTTCTTGCCAAAAATACCAGTGTTCTGCTTTCAAAAGAAAGATAACATGAATTTTTTTAGACTCCCAAGCCTCTTAAATTTTATATTTTTTGAGTGCAGAGATGCAAAAAGGGGAATAAAGACCAACTTAGCCAGCACCTTGCATCTCCCACACCACCCATCTACCACAGCACCAGCAGGCTCTGGGTTAACAATTCAAACCCCAACTTTCTCCCAAATTCAGCCTCCTACAATCTTCTCTTTCTGGTCCAGCATGATAGTAACCCAAAACACACCATTTTTCACCCTTGTGTTTTTCACATACCACTGCTGCATGTTAATAAACACATCTCCTGGGTGCTTCTCCTGGCCACTGCCAGGAGAACAACCTGCCACTGCCTTCTAATAGAGGCTCCCAACTGATGTTAGCAGGAATTAGAATCAGCTGGAAATTACTTTTGAAAAGTCAAGCATCCCATTTAAAATAAAACAAAACAAAACAAACAAAACAAACATCCCCTAAAAAAAAAAATCCCAAAGCTCAGGAGACTTGCATATTGCTTTGCCTTCAGCACAAAGCATTTGCCCTGCATGAGGTTTTCCATGGACTTCTCCCTTCAGATGATCCCACTGAAGAGGCAGCTGGTGAAGGTGACCCTGTTCTTCCAAAGGACGGATGAAACAGAGCATGGATCTGATAGACCTCAATGTGCATGGCTTAATTAACACCAGATGTCCCTTTTATGGCAGAAATGGTTGCTATAAAAAAATCTCTGACGAGATGCTGGTGGTATTTCCTAGCAGCCAACACTTACCTCCGTGCTGTGTGTGTATCTCCAGCAGGCAGCTGTGACCAATCCACAAAAAGCCAGAGCAAAACAGAAAAATCCCTGATGATAAAAAGGAAAAATACCAACAGTTACAGCCCGGGGAGAAAAATACCCATTTGCAAACACAATCAGAACATATTTAATATGCTTGTTTGAGCAAGTTTCATTAAAGTTTAAACATCACCTTCTTTTAATATCCCTCATAATGTCAGTTACTTAAAAGAAATTAGATGGACAATAATGTGGTTCTCCATCAGGAGCCCTCTTATTACACTGTGGCCAATTGAAGAGTTTGACCAAAAACCCAGGCAGCTTCCTGCAGAGCAGTTAATCTATTCTGCTCAAATTCCTCTTGGACAAAGAAAAGGAGATATAAAACATTATATTTACAGTATACTTCCCTTCTGCTGCAGGACTGTGCCCCAGAATAGCATTTCCTTACTCGTGGGATACAATCCCCTGCATTTAAAACTTGGCTATTGGCTTCAAAGAGGGGAAAACCCACATGAATGGCCCATAAAGAAACAAATAACTGGGACAGAGATAGAAATCAACCTGGAAGAGGAGCTGGACTTATTCTGTGAGCAGCTGCACAGCCAAGCTGCCTTCCTTAGATCAGCACTATCCTAGTTAGACAACAGGATGACAGAAATATAATCAAGGCCAGAAACTGACCCTGACATGTCTAAACAATAACAGCAATGATGCAGGACATGGCTTGACTTTGGTCTTCTTCCCTAGGCTTGCAGAACTGGAAGTTACATGCTTTGTGTTTTTATTTGAACAAATCTGGATAAAAAAACCCACACACCCTGATATAAAAAGCACTCGCCTGCTGTGACAGCTGGACCAAATGATCTTGTTCACATTAAAAAAAAAAAAAAGGAAGGGAAAAGTGTCTGTAAAGTGTTTGAAGGCTAAATGGGCTCATCCAATATGAATGCACAGCTTAGTCTTGGAGATGAATAAAAAGATGATGAACAAGTATCGGTTGAAAATTAATGCCCTTACAAGTTTTTCCAAGAAACTGTGCCTCTTTCAACACAACATTATGTGAGAAATCTACCCAGCTGACTGCACTTAAATTTGATTTCTAATTTTTTTTCTATGACTATTTTAATTGTATCATATAGTTGAAAAAACTTGGAAAAGTTCAAATATTTCATGAAATTTTACTGAACTCAAGCTTAAGAGAAGAAGAAGAACATTGATTCTACCAGTTCTGCTTCACAAAAGAAATTGCTTAAAAGATATAGTTTAAAAAATAAAAATTAATAAAAAAGCTCCAGTCTCATGCATAAGCAGCAAGAAAAGAAAGTGTACTACTTCAAATCCTGGAAATGAAAGTGAATGTGCCAGTAAAATCCTTTGCTGGCTGTTGTCCATCTGCTCTGTTTCTCCCCAGCTGCCTGGGGACTTTGCACTTGGAACAAGACTGCCACTGGCATTCACCACTTTTTTTGAGGCTGCCTTGTTTCAGGCTCTGCATTAGACACTGGGGAAAACCCTGGTACAGCTCTTACGAAAAATCTTAAATTATGTATGTCCAGTCTTTCCTTTCATTTATTTTTTTGGCAGCTGCCTGGCCATATAGCTGATGAGATCACTCGTTGCCTTGCTAGGAGCTAAAATGAGATTACCCAAGACCCTCAAGAAGATGAGAGGAAAAGTCTGATCAAACACTGACATGACAAGGTGGTTACAAGTCATGAAGATGTGGAAGAGCTCGCAGGGCAAGATATCTCAGACCAAAACCCAGCTGGAGTGGGGGGTTCAACCCTGCAGGTACAGCACAAACTGGAGGGAGGAGGTGAGGTTACACAGGCATGTCAGATTGCTCCTCAGTAGAACCAGACTCCACATTTTGCACTGCCTCCAACAATTTCCCCACCAAACAAACAGCATTTTCACCAACATCAAGTCCAAAGACAAGAAAATTTTTAAAAAAAGAAAATTAGGTGGGAAAACCAGCACTGATAGCAATGTGACCACTCTTCTGCATATCATTCCTTTAAAGTTATAATTCAGGTGACCCACCATGAACCTGGAGACCGTGAACAACAGGATGCCAGTCACAACCCAGATTTCTTCCCCTGTGCTCTCCCTTCCTTCCCCACCAGCTCCAGCACTTAAAACATCTCTCTGGGGCCAGAACCCCCAGCAGATAAAAATCCTCCTTCTCCTCTTCCCTTCATCAGCTTCACCCCACATCTCAGTCCTGCAGTATCAGCTCTCCCTTTATTTCTGCCTGGTTTCTCTGGGAATACCGAGACACAGCCCCTTGGGAAGCTCTCCCTCCATCCAGCTGATGCACAGCAATTACATGGCTCTGAGAACATCCTATAAATGAATTATAGCCTGCTTTTTCCCTTCCCAGCCAAAAGGCTTTTGGAAGAGCAACTTTCTAATTACATTAGAAGACATTTGGAGGGGAAAAAAAAGGCAACATGCAGTTTGCATACAAAATGTGGAAGGGTTGATGCTGGTTCACCATCTCCCAGACTCTTGGAGCTCCTTGGAGCCACCCACAGGCTGCTGCCTGCTCTCTTTGTGAGACACAGCCACATCAGTCCCGTGGAGGGCTGCCACCAGGCAGACATCAATTACTCTTTTATGAATGACCTTGCTTCCATCCTTGCTGCAAGGAACAATTTCTCTTTCACAGACCTGTCAGAATCCGCAGGAACATCACCCTGTCTGTTGGCTGGTGTTTCTTTTAATTCACCTTTCTGATGTTTCCTCTTGGGTGAAAGGGGCTGCTTTGGGTGAGGGAGAGATCCTTTAGCTCACACTGTGCTCTGTAGCTATGTTCTGCCAAACTCCCACACTTCCAGGGAAAGAGCTGACTTCTGCCCTGCTCTGCTCCAGCTGCTTTTTGGTGCTGTTGTGGTCATTGCAAGGACCAGCTCCCTGCCAGACTGCAGAGCCCAGGGGCAGGGAAAGGGGGGCAAACTTCAGATGGCATCCATCAGGTTGTGTCCCTCCCTGCCTGACCCAGCATCTAAAAGCACGCAATGCTTCTGCCCTTCTGCAGAGCAAACAAGAGTGACATCAGTCTGAAAGAGGAATCTGTCCTCAGCACCAGCTCTGCCACTGGCACACAGATGCCTCACTCAGAAGTGTTGCACCATGGGGGAGAGCACAGGAGGCAGATTAAATTAGAAAGGAAGATGCTGAAGTGTGCTGCAGTGATATTAAGGACCCTCTACACACTGGTCCACACCTGGGTATAATAAAGCAAACAGCCTGTGCTGTGTGCTGGCCCTACAAGCTCATCAATCTAGATGAAAAACTGGGTTATATTGGGCATTCACTGAGGCTTTTTCCACTGGATTTTTTTGGAACATCTGCTCCATCTTGAACACAAATTTTCCTCTATACTAGTCAGGTTTTAGACTGTAAAGTCCAGATGTGAGAATTTCAGCTGGAATATTATGGTTGGCATGTTGCTCCCTATTTTTTCTTTTCCTTCCCTTTCTCTGTCTGACCAGGTAACAACACATGATGCTTTGAACCTCACAGTACCAGGGTCTTTCGTTTATGCAAACAGCACTAGGAATACTGCTGTTTTCCTTCCTTTTCCTCCCTTCAATAGCAACACAGCCTCCGGGGGCTGTGAGAGCTGCAGGATATTTACATTCAGGACTGACTGCATGATGGGCCATGGATCACCAGAATGGAGGGTTTGCCTGAGCTGGAGGACAGTTAATAAGCCTGTTGCTATTCCCCCTGTTTAAAGAAGAGCTTTGGGTAAAATATTCTTGGATTTTAGAGCACAATTTTTATCCTTAAGTTCTCAATTACTTTCTTGGAACCAGCTTCCTCACAAGCAGCACTGGATGTGCAGCGGTATCAGTCTGGCCTTGTGATGCTGCTAATGCAGCAGGAAGACAGACTCCTGAGACCTGTGTGCTTAAACCACTTTAACCTGTCCTGGTTTCTGATCACTGTGCACCCATTACTGTTATTAGAACAGCACCAGTAAGGCCTGCAAATACCAGAGACTCCTCCTCTGCAGGCACACAGACCTCCAGATTGCCAGGCAGCATGACAATATATAATCCAACAGAAATGCTCCTGTAAGCCCAGTCTGCATCCTTGTCAGCTTTTCCCCCGAGTGGCTGGTTTACCAAGGGGCATTGTGGTGGACCAGCCACATTGATGCAGACATCCCCTACGCATGGCTCGGTTCCCTGGACAGCCACAGATGTCAGGCAAATAGTCTGGTGTTTTCCCTCTTTGATTAAAGAGTGAATTAAATGGTCTTCTAAATAAGATACACTCTATGCAGGGAGGGAAAGTCCTTTAAAATCAATAGCAGGGGAAGATGAAAGATTCTCTCTATTGCAGAAGGAGAAGAAGCTCCAAGCAGCAGGGCTGATCGCTCCTGTGAGCAACAGTACAGCAGGGATCAGCAGGGCTGGACAACACACTGACCAGTGTTGGAGCCCCACAGGGCCAAACCCCACTCCTGCCCGCGATTACACCTCTCTGCAGCCGTCAGGGCGGGCTCTCCCCGCTTTCGCTTCTTCATTGGCAGACCGGAGATTCAATGTGCGCGCTGGAGCGCGGCGCTGGAGCGGCCCCGCGCGGCTGGAGCCGCCCTCTCCTCTGCTGCCCCACGGCCCGGCACCGAGCCGGCGGGAACCGAGCCTAAATTAATCGGGAGAGCATCCCGTTATCCCTGCCCGGAGCAGCGCCACAGCTGCGGGGAAGGCGCCTCGCACCTTTCCTCTGCTCCCCGCAAGGCAGCCTTGCCGTCACTTCCCTACAAACAAGGGCCCAAAATGCAGACGGCCGCATCCCCCAGAGAACCCAAAGTGCAGAAGCAAAAGACAAGCCAGTGGATGGATGCACCAGGAGCCACAAAAATAAAATGGCTTTGGCGGGCAAAGCTTGGCTGTGATGCCCCAAACCAGCCAGACTAGGGTGGCTGGAGGAAAGGATCACCCATGTTACAGTGGGAGGGAGAGCAGCACCGTGTGTCCCTTGGACAGTGCTCCTTGGACAGCGGCTCTGGAGTTCACTCAGTATGTGTTGGCACTCTGACTGTAGCTTCAGGAAACAGTGAGAACTTTAACAGCCTGTTCTATGGAGTGGCATGCCCCAAACTATACCAGAGAGTAAGGCAACAAATAAACATTGTAGAGAAGTTTGGCTGCATCCTCAGGCAGCCATGACGTTCTCCACTGGTCTGTAGGTACCCATCTGTTGGTTTAGACGTGGTAATTGAAGGCACACATTAAAGACACTTCAGCAAAAAAGAGAGTTACACATATTCTGCTTAATTCATGGGAACTCAGGCCCCTTTGGGTATCTCAAACAGAGAGAGGAAGATGGTGTATTAAGAAGGTGAAAACATTAATATCAGTGCATTTTCAGGTGTCAGCTCCTCATTTCTTCCATCAGTATGATTTCCCCCAATTACACAGATTAGATAAATCTCTTTAAAGTTAGTGTATGACAGTAATGCAATTATTTCATATTAAGCAAGATTTCATGCTCAACAACCTACCTGTTAACTCCTGCCCTTCACTTGAGAAAACATGCAGTGAGCAGCACTTTACCACTCATCCCTCCAGCTCTAAGGCTGGAAGCTGCTCTGTGCAGGCTAAGCCTCACATGCAGGCTCTGTTTTGAAATGGAGCTTAGCTCACAGTGCAGTTTACTACTGCCAACATGGTCCAGGCCCAGACAAGCTGATGGAGAGGAGAATGCTACTTCTCCACCCTCTCCTTGTAGGCTGAAATCCAGGGTCCTGCCCAAATCCCCTACGCCTGCTGCCATGCTTTGTATGGATGTTTGCAGTGATGTCGGAAAAAGAGGGGTTAATTTTGCTGTCACAAGTCAGGCGAAGCATGTGAGACTCAAAATTACACTGCTAAGGTTTCCCCACACAAACCATATGTTGACTTGATGAGGAGAAAAAAAAATACCCTGGGAATTGTCATCACGATAGTTGCTTGGCAGATAAACACCTTCCCCCTGAGAGCTGCAGACACAGGACCTTGGCAAAAGAAACCAGGCACAGAATGATGCAATCCTCAGCCCAAAGAGCTCTGCAAGGTCACGCTTTTTCAAAAATGTCTCCTTGCAGCACAAGGTGGAACAACAGGACTTCCTTGCCCAGGTGTGCATTCTCCCAGACATAAAGCCACAGAGTCCCCAGCACCACACATTAACGGGCCCAGCTCCAGGTGACCAAAAGCCCCTCCCAGCCAGTCCCCGCAGGTATGGATACGCACCATGGCTGTGAGGCACTGCGATTCCCGCACCGTGGCGACGGAGCTCAGCAGGGCTGCCAGGATCAGGGTCATGCTCAGGCAGATCCCAAAGTAGAAAGCTGGAAGGAAGACAGACATGGGAGTTGTGGTCAGATGCCAGAGGCCTAGTGTGATGCTTCACTCAGGGAGGGGACAAAAAGTGCATTTTGGGGAGCTGGCTCCAAATGACCAGATTGCAGAACTGAAATTTTTCTGCAATTTATTCAATACCCCCTATCTGTGTATGCTTTGCTGTGTATGTTTGGCAAGGCTGTAAGTCTCTGAGTGGCTCTCACAACTCCAGCAGACTGAAACAGCCTAGAACAGTGTTGGTCCACCCAACAGACCAGAAGCTGCCAATTACTTCAGCCTTCTGATAAGGATCCCTGCAAATGGGGGGTGCTGGTGTGCAGCAGCTGTCCCACAGCCTCTATCAGGACTCCGGGCACTGCTAATCTGGTGCAACATTCACCCTCTGGTTTCCTCCTGGCTCAGGCAGGATCACAGCCAGAACCCTGGGGCAGGGCTCAGGGACCACAGTGCTGCAAAAGGGCTTTGCTAGCCTAACCACACAGATGTAATGCTTGCAAACAAGGCAAGTGGAAGCATTGCTGGAGATGGGTGGCTGGGGTGGGAGAGCCTGCAAGGCTGCAGTCAGTGCCAATATATGTGTAGGAACAGGGAAGGAATGTACCTTAGCCTTGGACTAACATAGTTTTTACACCTGCCTTGTTAAACTGAAATTGAGAACCAGGATTTCAAGAGGATATGAGTGTGTATAAGCCCAGAATGCAGCTCGGGAGGAGCAGCAGATGCAAGTGCAGCAGTGGTGAGTAGGGTATTTTAGTATCTGGGCTATCTTTGCTCTAGCCTGAGACTCGATTTATACTTCTCCCTTGTGAAAGCGAAAATACCACACATTTCCTCAGGAAAACTCACGGTGCTGCCATGCATTTCTCCTCCCAAGCCTCAATTTTCTATGTTGTGCTTCAACTCCTGTAGTTCCTCTCCCCGTGCTTCCAGTCTCCTGCCAGCCCCAGTGCACTTTTAGCACAGGAGAATAGAGGAACAAGTGCAAACACAGAAGCACCTGAGCACCCTGTGCACCTACAGCATCCTTTGGTTATAGGCATGTGGGTCTGATGTGGGGAAAGAAAGTGCCTGTGGGACTGCATTAGTCCTAATGTGATACTCCTGAATTTTCTTCTATTGCTTGAGGGAATTTTGCAGCTCTGGGTATCACCAAAGGTCTCACTGGGATGTGACCACAACATACCTGTGTGGTGGATGACCCTGTAGGCGTTGCTGTTCAGGGAGATGTTGCTGATGAGGGTGAAACGGGGCTCATAGTGGGTGACTGTGCTCAGCGTGGCGATGGAGAGCCCCAGCAGCTGGAAAAGAAGGATTTCAGGAAGGGATTTACAAGGCAGCAGCTCTTGGTGGGTGCACACAAAGGTTTGAGGTGTACCTGGATATTCCTGAGCCTCATGCAAATGCAGACAGCCTCATCATCCAGAGACCACCAAATGTACCCCAAAATGAACACAGAAGAACAAACCTCAGACACTTAAAGCTGTTTTTCCCTCTTGCATATGAGTACATGCGAGTACTGTGAAGCCCACAATTTCTTGGCCCGTGCCTATGGATTAAATTCCCATAACACGAAGAAAACTGAGTGGATTGATGCTCTTGCAGCACACCTGTGCAGTGCCACCCCACTCTGCAGACCGTGCATGTGTGGCTGTGAGGGCTGCCAGCTTCAAGAGGGGTTTTGAGCAGGGGTGAAGTTCTCTGCTTTGCTCTTTGCAATACCAGTTTCATTCACTGTTGTTGGCTCTGTTTCCCATGGTAGACTGCAAAGATCTGAGTCCTATACTACTCTAACCTGTGGTGGTTTCTGTCTCTGCAAGGCATTGCTGTTTCTGTCCCGCCCCTGAGAGCACCAGCATGCCTAAAGCATGGGGTAACTACTTGCACATCACCTGTCCAGGTGAAGGAGAGGGAATGTATCTGATGGCACCTAGCTCTAGGGCTGGGCTCCTTGCAGCATGACTGGTGACAGAGCTGGGACAACGGTACCAGCAGCAAAACCACCTCCAAATCTAGTGTAATGAGCCTAGAAAATACAAAATGTAAGGCTACTACTAGCTCTGAAGATAAGGCTTCATCATTTTGCGCCTTTACAATACAGAAACATGAGGCAGCTATACCTGTGTCAAACTTGACAGTGCAATCTCAACATAATCCCCACTGTGTGACATTTTCTAATAGCTTTTGCTGGAGGCTTACAGTCTCAGAGACTAAATCCATCCAAACCGTAGTATTTTGTCTAACCTAATTTGTGGCACCTTCTGATCCTTCAGACTGTGCATTACTGCGTATCTTGACCCACACCCAGCAAAATATTAAGTGCAACACCAGTTAGCTCAGATTTCTGAGAAACACCAGTCTAAAATCCTCCCAACAGTGAGAAAGTGATTCTAACCATCCATAGCAGCTGTGCCTTAATGTCTCCTCTAAGCATGCTTGGTACCAATCCTCCTTTTGTTTCCTCCAAGTGGCATATTCTGTTATTTTGAAGAGAGAGCCACCTTACAGCACTGCACTCTTGGAAAAACTATAAACTTAATTTGTGGCCCAAAATAAAGTATTACCTTTTCATTACACTCTTAACAACCCACCAATGCTCTTTGAACTAAATACAGATTATTGTTATTGCAGTTGTTATTATCATTAAACTGGCAAGTTTTGATGAAATAAAAAGGCCATGAGAAGTGTTCTCCAGTTTCCACTATTTCCCATTAGATCTAACAGCAGATGTCCAGAAACTCCCCTTGAATTTGCTTCAAAAGCTGATAGAGTCCCTGGAATTGCTTTTGCTTTGCAGTGCTGAATCCACAGGTTTCTCACACACACTTCCACCAAAGCCTTGTGGTTTCATATCCTCACTGATCCCACCTGCAGTCGACCACCCTCCCAGCAGCAAGCATGACTCTTTTGCTCCAAGGAGACAGGAGCAAATAGCTTTTTGCTGAAAACCAGCTCTTCTGCCAGCAGCAACCTTTTCTTTCTCCTTGGAGGCAGCTGCTGAGTTGTGAAAGAGCTGCAGTGGTGTGGCAGCCCTGAGAAACCAGAAGTCTATCAGAGGAGGGGGGAGCAATGCTGGTGGCAAGTGATAACCGCCCATGCAATGATAACAGTTGGTTGTGCTTACCCTCCACCCGCCAAAAACAGAACGTGGGAAAACCATCCCCTCTCAGAGTGGGGATGGGAAAGGCAACAGCTCACCTCAGTTCTGCAGAGATCCCCCCAAACCTGCCTGCTCACCATGACACAGAGGTTGGTCACCAGCAGCTGGCACTTGGTGGTCCTCATCCCGCACCTCAGTCCCATGGCAGCTTGTCCCCAGAGAGAGCTGGCAGTTGGTCCCTCCAGCTCTTGATAAAGCCTGGGTTTCCACCAAAGGGAGGCATGGCCACAGTGGGGCCTCTCAGGAAGTGGAGTCCCCACCACGTGCAGATGCACCTCCTTCTGCCTGATTATTAAATCCTCTTTAAGGCAGTCACCTTCTGCACAGGCTCTCAGTCAGCTGCTGCCAGCTCCCGCACAGCCAGCTGGGAAAGAAGGAAACGCATACAGGAAAACAACCTTTCATGGAATTTGGAGCAAAGCTCCTTAAAAAAAATAATTAAACTGTTCAGTCAAGAGTCAGTGTCAAAATATCCTGGGTTTGACTTTCACTGGGATGTGGTTTTGCTTAATGAAGATTGTTGGTAACTTTTTTTTTATAATCTGCATAAATAATACTTGGGGAAAACATCTAAGAAAGCACTATTAAAAAACACCAAAACCTGCTGTTTAAAGAAGAGATTAAACCCACTCAAAGAGATCTGTGTAAGACTCCCCATGTAAAACCACCACATGGCAATAACCTTTGGCTGAGCCTCTATTAGAACTTGCATTTGCAGGAAAGGGGAAAAAAACCACATTTGGTAGTATTTTATTCAGGAAGATGGCTATATGCACATACAACCTCCTGCTCAGGAGGCTCTCACTGTCCATGGGGATTTTAACGCTTCCTTTCCCCTCCCCTAGCACTGAAGACTCCATGGACCCATGGCTGCAGAACTCAGGTGATTGCTGGTCTTCAAAACCAGCTGTCTCCTGAATGCATATTTCTTAAAAGTAAATTGCAAAGAAGCCTCAAGAACGATCTGGCCAAAGTGAGTCTGAATGACTGAGTGCCTTAGTCATCCTTACTTTGGGAACCAGACTGGTGGAGAACAGGTGAAACAGACTAATGAAAAATAATAGCACTCCCCCCAGGTGGCAAACAAAGGGAGTAAAAAAGTAAAACCATCCCAAAACAGCAACTGCAGTAACAGGAAGATGACAAAGAAGGAGGAGGAGAGGAGTGAAAAAAAGGAAGGAAGATGCATTTTGTAAAGCAAAGAGAAGAGAAAGTGAGTTGCACAAAGCCCCGAGCACGGGAAAAAGCATGTCATGACTTTCTGACTACATCACTAGCTTTCTTGCAAGCTTTCCTGCAGAACATCTTGGTTGCAGCCTCCTGAGACACAAGTGAGAGCTGCCTCAGCCAGTGCCAAAACCAGGTGTCCTCATGGCTCACAGGTCCCAGGAGGAGACACTGAGGTACACATGTGCGGACAGAGACCTTTCTCCTCTGGCCACCAGCTGGAGACCATCTGAGGAAAACCAATGGATAGGCAGCAGAAGGGAGAGGACAACAGGCTGGTGAGGCAGCTGATGCCAACCACCCATGCTCAGAAGCAGGACCCTTGGGAACAGACCAGGTGGGGAAAATGTCTTATGAGACACTGTCAGAGTTAGGATTGTGTCAGAATTCAGAACTGGGCACCCAGCACTTCTGGTACCAGAGGACAGATGGGGATGCTGTCACCTGCATTTTCAAGGGAAGGATCCGTGGTACAAAGACAACAGAGCTCGCCCACCGGTGGAGTTACAGGTTAAGTCTCGAAGGGCTGCAAGAAAATATGAGCACAACTCTGTGCGTAGCATCAAGCCACGTCAGCCCAGCCACGAGCGACAGTCACCGTGTCACCTGCCCTGAGCACACCCGGAGCCTGTTTCACAGCTGCAGACAGGGAAAAAAACATGGAGCCCACCTCAGTTTCCCCATAGATCCCACTTCCTTCCCCAGTCCCAAACACCTGCCGCCGCAGAGACCTGTGCAAAGCCAAGTCTCACACTAGAGGTCCCCACAGGCCAGCAGAACCCTTTCCCGAAGGGCGGGATGATCGACGTGGGCTTTCTGGAGGGCATTTCCCTTCCCCAGTTCCATAAAAGTCTCCTCAGCTCCTGCAGAAGCCTGGCACCTCACCTTAGGTCCACCTGAGAGGTCCCAAAGACATCATCTATATGCCTTGCTAGGGCTGCTAGTCTTCCCACAAAATATGTCCTACTTCCTTTTGTCTCCAGCCATAAAAACGGGTACCGTCATTGACTCACAGAGCTCTGAAAGCAGATCTGTAACTTCAAACACCCACATTTAAACGGGTCCATCATCTGCTTCCGCTGAAAATTACTATTCCTGAGTAGTTTGACCGTGTCTTCTGACATGGTCAGCATGCATTACCTCCATCAGCACCTGCAGTGCTTGGTGCCCCACCTTTGCATCCACTAACTGCCCTGCCAGCTGGGCTCAGGGATAGGGGGATTTTTCTGCTGTTTCTCTTTCGTCTCTCTTACCCTCTATCCCATACAGGTATGCCTTGAAAGTTTCCTGTTTAGGGACACAGCATAAATGGATTTCTAACATCACAAAAATAACAAGAGCAAAAGGAGCTGCTGCCTCACACTCGAAAAAGCCAAAAGGAAAGTCACTCCCTCACTCAAAAGAGAACAGGAGCATCAGTAGAACTGGGATATTAAGATGTTGGGCTGTGATTAAGAAGGCACATTTGGCACATGGAAGGGCACTGCTGAAAGGAGAACAGGGGACTCTGTGTGCTCATCCTACCTGTGCCCATCAGCAAGGCAATCTGTGCAACATTTCACTTTCTATGGGATTACACTTTCTCTGGGTGCCCTGTTGTTGGCACGCACCTGCCTCAGCAGGCACGAACCTACCTGTCTGCCCAGAAAGCACTGGTGAGAAGCAGGGTTTCCCCTCAAACTCATCCCAGTGGGAAGAGAGGCAGGGCTGGTGGCATGCCAGGGAGCTACCCTCACAGCCAGCACGTGGGCTGAATGGCAGCATGGCTTTTCCAGCAAGACTCAGCCTCCTGCCCACCCTGGCAGGTTTCATCAATTGGTCCCCTTTGCAAGAGCCCAACTTATCATTCCCAAAAGTAGTGCAAAAACCACAGGTGACCACAGCTCTGCCTGTGGCTTCCTACCTTATCTCTGGTTATCAGTTGGAGCATGGAAAGATGGTAGTGAGTCTGAAAATAAGCCAGGGAACACAGGTCCTCTCTTTCTAGCCTTGTGGAAGATTTCTGTTATGAAAATATACACCAGCATCCCCAGCTGCATGGGTCTCAGAGGGATATGCCATCTCATCCAGAAGGGAAGGATTGATTTTAAAAAGGGAACAAAGACAGATCATATTGCTTTGCAAAGTTATAAACCCCCAACCCTCCTCTGAGCTGGAGGGAAATGATTCCCACTCTGTGAGAGGGATGTTCTGAAAGAGCTGAGGGATTTGATGTGTTAATGCTGCATGGGCTTAACTTGAGACACTAAACACAAATGGAGGAGAAGAGGCTGAATTCATGCTGGTGCTTTCTTGACATCCACTTTCCTGGCTCTCACTCCATCAGTGCAGCCACCAGTGATGGAACTGCCGAACCTCAGCCTCAGCTGCTTGAACTCTGTCGATGCAGCAGGGAAGAGAAACTTCCCCCTTGGCTTTGGGGCACTGCTCCTGAGAAAGGATGGGCTGGAAGCAAGAAGGAGGATGTCACCCAGGAGCCAAAACTACACCCGTCATCCAGGCAGGACACACCTGTGCCACGTCCCTGCTGCCTCTCAGGACCATCCTCCTTTTCCAGCCCACAGCACCATTGGGGAAAATACCTCTCCTCCACAGCAGAAAGCAGCTCCAAATGTGTCAGATTTACAAGTGTCAGTGGCTCAGCCCATTCAGTCCCTCAGCTACTGCCAGTAACACGGCTGGATTCACCCGAAAGCTCGCTCGTAAATAAAACACGTCCATATCAAACCGCACCGAGCCATAGGGATGATGGGAGGCCAGGGAGACCTCACAGCCTGCCTCTGCCTTCCCGGGCACATCACAAGGATGCATTGTAAAGGCTGCTTAGCATTCATATGGCACATACACACAATCAAAGCTAAAAACCAACTTTTAAACCCGGGGCCATCTCTTTTCAAGAAAGGAAAGAGAGGAGAAAGAGGGGAGGGGGGTTGCCGGGCTTTGCCAAGCTTTAGATGCACCATACAACTCCACTGTGAATGGAAACAAGGCTGGAAGACACAAAACCAGAGAGAAATCATAATATTTCCAAAGCACATCTTTACTTATTAGTATTTTCAAAGTGTGTCTCAGAAATCCTCTAGTGATTCTCAGGCAATTTGAAATTATTATAGGTGAGCAAATAAAATGTCAGAAGAGTTATTAAAAGTAGTTCATCAAGCCAGAAAAAGATTACATTGGAAAAGAGCATAAACTGAATACAGGGAGTTCCCTTCAAAGAATAAACTGAAATGAACTTCTTTCTCCACTGAAAGTGAGAAAGAACCATATTCATAGCTCTAATGCACACTGCCCTACTCAAATCAAATTATTTTTAATTTTTCACATTCTATCTAATTGCAAACCATAACTTCCCAGGAGCCAGCTGTGCAGGTGATAGACCTGAAGATACGATGCGAGCCCTGCCCCATCTAGCTCTGCTCCTGGCAAAACCAGTGTGAGCACAGCCCAACCTGGTAAAAGGGCTCCCCAAGAACAGGGCTGCCCAGTTGCCCGTCACCCTTTATTTCTGGCATTCATCCCCTCAAGCTTTGTTGCAACAGGACCTCCATCACTTTCCACTGAAGTCCAGAAAATTTTGGCAAAATACCCTAAAAAGCTCATGTCAGCTGGCTGTAATGCATGGGTGACACCAGCTCTGACCCAGCACCCCACCTGCAGCCTTCCTGCTGCTGACACATGTGCCAAGTCAGCGGCAGCGCTTTGCTCTCACCTTTGGCAGGTGCAAGAACCAACATGTAGTGTAGGGGTCCTTTCCAGAGGCACTTTTCCCTTCTCCCTGAGCGTCATTTGGCCCCCTTGCAGGGCACTGCCTGAAGCCACATGGAGCTGCAAGGTGTCCACACCAACCATGCAGTTATCATTTTTGCCTTATCTGCTCCAGGAGAGGAGAATTTCTTCTCTCCACTCTCTGGGGATGGGTAGCACATTGCTGGATGCTCTCTCTCCCCAGATTATGATCAGGAAGTTGATTGTGAACACAGACAGTGTTTAATGATGTCTTGTTCTACTGGATCTTTACATAGTCATTAACTGTATAAAGAGATTTCAAAGGAGATTGCATTTCTCTGAGTACAAGATGTACCTTCCTACCTACCTTCCTGCAGACTGTTGGGAAGCCAGCTGCTCTGCTAGGAAAGTGTAAGCACTTGCTGTGTGTTGTGCTCAGGCCCAGACCCGATGGCCACATCTGGCTGGAAACAAACATTGTGATCAGCAGCCCTGAAGCCAATTTGGACAAGTCAAGTTCATCCCCAAGCTGAGCATGGAATCTCTGTGGCTGGAGGCTGCATGCTCTCCCTTGAGACTGGTTTTAATGGTGTGCGTTATTAATGAAAAAAATTCCCTCTAGCTATTTTTGTATGATAAAAATCCAGTTATTACTCTTGAGTGTGGCACTTTGATACAGAAGGGTTTCTCTTGAAAAGTTTCAAGGGCAGCAGCTTCCCCTTTCCTGTGAGAAAGGTTTTCAGCAGAAATTAGAGAGAAGGTAATGAAAGAACATCAGTATTACTCCACTGCAGTAATGCCCCGACTGACTAAGCTAAATCTGACAGTGGCACAAGGCAAGCCCCCTGCTCCAGCCAGGGCAGCTTTGCAGATGCTAGAAACAAGTGCAGGACATGGCCTGAGCTGAGCAAGCAGTCTCTGCTCTTCCAGCAAGGGACAAGCAGCTCCCCTGTGCTGCTGGGAATCCACCAGGAAAAATGCTCCTGCCTGCACTGCATGCGATGAGCTGCTCCTCTTGGATCAAGTATTTCAGAGAAGCTGTAGGGCTGCTCATTGCTCTGCCCCGTCTACAGCACGGCCAAGAATGACTCAGGAGTTGCTGAATTTGGGCGCTAAGGCTCCTGTGTGCTTGACTACCAGAAAATCAAAGTGCTCACAGCCTCCTTACTGTCAGGAATTTCAGCTTGGCTGCATGTGACAATGCCGTGGGGCTGGTTCCTTCAAGCCACTGCCACTGCAACCAATCCCCAGGGACAATATTTCTCTTTCAACATAATGGAGCCTTGCTGCTCTCTAAATACCCCACACAGGTGCAAAAAATCCCTCTCTGTGTCACATCAAGGAATCACGGATAGCTCTTTGAACTACCATTTTTTGGCTCAGGTACACCTGAGGACCAGCAGCAGTGTGGTTTGGGGCAGCCAGGGCAATACAGACCCTTTGATATCCAAATCGTGCTGACACCTGTCCATGTGATGACACATCCACACCAGCTTGGAGCATTTTCCTCACATTGGGTTATGCTCACCCACCAAAAGTGAAGCCCTGTAACTGAACTGCCTCACATTGTTGGATTTTCTTTATTTTTTAAGGAGCAAAGCCCTAAGGGCAGAACACCCTGACAGCTTCACCCAGGGCAGTGAGTTCATGTAGCTCTCCCTCCGCTCATCTCGTTTATTTAGCAAAACACCATGCAAGTTATTTCTTCCCACAAGTTCCCAAGACTCCAAGAGGAAGCTCCTTTGTCTTCCTCATTCCATCCAGCTATCTGAATGCACCTTACCCTGCTCTCTTCCCACCGCAGCTGGAAGAAAGGCTTGATGGAGAACTAAGGGGGATTGCTTAGCACGGCAGAAGGAAACCAGGCTGCAACCCCCGAGCTACAAAAGCTTTTCATTTTCCTTCTTGCCTCCATGCCTTTATCCTTCAAACTCCCATCGAAGCCCAAAAATCCTGTCTGTGGGGAACGCCGTTGGTAAGACGACCCACGCCATTACTACGAATCTTTGTTATCACACATTTTTGGTGGATGTAACAAAGCAGAGCCCCGGTGTGTCCCCCTCTCTCCTTCGGGCAAGCACCGACCGGCAGCCAGGTGCCGGCACTCCCCTCTCCGCAGGGAAAGTCCTGGGAGGAGCCGTCGCCTTTCCCACACCGGCACCCCCAGGTACGCGGTTTGGGGAGCGCCGGCTTGGTGGCACCGCTGGAGGGACACCCGGGGTGCCCGCCTTCCCCACACCGGCACCCCTAGGGCCGGCTTGGTGGCACCGCTGGAGGGACACCCGGGGTGCCCACCTTCCCCACACCGGCACCTCTAGGGCCGGCTTGGTGGCACCGCTGGAGGGACACCCGGGGTGCCCACCTTCCCCACACCGGCACCCTCTAGGGCCGGCTTGGTGGCACCGCTGGAGGGACACCCGGGGTGCCCACCTTCCCCACACCGGCACCCCTAGGGCCGGCTTGGTGGCACCGCTGGAGGGACGCCCCGGGCCGCCCCTCACGCAGGGCAGCGCGGAGTGCCGGCCGCTCGCGAGCGCCCGCTGTGAGGCGCGGGTGAGGCGGGACGAGCGTGGGGCGCCACCCCCGAGAGACAATTAAAACCTGAATTAAAATGTTCCAAACTGCGCGGGCAGGGGCGGTGATTGGAGGGCGTTAGCAGGGGGCAGGAGCGCGGACTCTGTGTGGGTGTGTGTGGGTGTGTGAGGGTGTGTGAGGGGAGGGGGGGGCGGCCGCCGGGTGCCGGCGGCGCCACGCGCCGGGCGCGCGCGGGGGCGGGGGCGCGGCGGCGGCGGGCGCGCGTGGCGCGGCGTGCGCGGCGCGTGCGGCCGGCGGGGCCCCGCGCGCGGCGGCGCGTTGATAAGGAGCCGGCCGGCAGCGGCACTCGCCGCAGAGCAGCGCAGCGGCGGCGGGAGAGCACGGCCATGGCGGTGACCTGCCCCGCGATGCCCACCCCCGCCTCCTTTGTCTCGCTTTACATTTAGTTCTCAATTTTTAATTTTTTTTTTTAAAGTTTTGGTTGTTTGTTGATTTGTCGGTTTATTTTTTTTTTTCCGCCACCGTGGCCGCCCGGCGATGAACGGCGGGGCTCTGCCGCCGCTGCCCCCCGCCGCAGCCCGCGGCCGCCGGCGGCCCGCCTCCCCCGAGCTGCTGCGCTGCAAGCGCCGCCTGGCCTTCGCCGCCCTGCCGGGCACCGGGGCGGCGGCCGCGGCCGCCGTGGCCCGTCGGAACGAGCGGGAGCGCAACCGCGTGCGTCTCGTCAACCTGGGCTTCGCCGCCCTCCGCCAGCACGTCCCGCATGGCGCCGCCAGCAAGAAGATGAGCAAGGTGGAGACGCTCCGCTCCGCCGTCGAGTACATCCGCGCCCTGCAGCGGCTCCTCGACGAGCACGACGCCGCCGCCTCTTTCCCCGACGGCCGCGGGCGGGTGGCCGTCGGGGAAGTTGGCGGCGGCGGCGGCTACTCCTCCGCTTCTCCCTCCTTCGCCTCCTCCGCGCCCGGCTCGCCGTGCTCCTCCGAGGAGAGCGGCTACGACGCGGCGCTCAGCCCCGAGGAGCGGGAGCTGCTGGACTTCACCAGCTGGCTGGGGAGCTACTGACACGGCGGGAGGTGAGGGGCAGCCGCAGGGGAGGGGGCACCGCTTCCTCCCCCGGCGCTCGGGGGAGCCGGGCGCACACCCACCGGGGCTCTCCTCGCGTCTCTCCGCAGCCGCGCTCAGCCCGCAGCGCGTCGGCACCCGCGGTCCCGGCGGCAGCAGCATCCCCCCGAAAGTACTGACCTCCGCCCCGGCGGGGCCCCGCTGGCTGCTCTTCTCGCCGGGCTCAGCCGTCGTCTGCTGGCTGTGGAAAGTGCAATGGGGTACCTGACTGCAGGGTCCCGCTCCTTGCGCCGGGAGCAGCCGACCCACGGAGAAGATGCCCGAACGAACCTGCTCCCCCCCGCCGCTGCTGTCTGGTGTTGCTTTGGAGGGGTGGAAAAGAGGAAAAAAAAAAAATTAGAAACATTTGATGCTTCCTTGTTTCTGGAGGGGGAGGGAATTTTTTATCATGTCAGATTCTATTTTATATGTAACTTGAACTGCCTATAGGGACATTGGTGTATGAAGACATATTTTTGTACAAGAAACCTTTAGAGAAAAGGGATGAGATGACTCTATTTTTAGCAGGTCCTATCCATTCGGTCTTGAATACTACCAGCTGGAATGTTTTGGGAACACGGTATAGATGAAAAGGAGTTTGTTTGGGGTTTTTTTAATTATTCTCTCCAAACACTTTGGTAAAAGACTGTAAAGTTATGTTGTGTTTTAACGTGGTGTCTGAGTTTGCCTGGTGTGAAGTCCACCTCTCTGAAGTTTTTTTTTTTTTAAAAATGTATTGAAGGCATTTTTGTATGCACTTGCTAGGATTTCTTATGTTGTACATATGCAGTTTTTAAGAGAGTATCATATTTTATGTAAAATGACTTTATAAATAAAAATCTATTTATAAATGGCTTCAGGGCTGTAAGATACATGTGTATTTGCCAGAATTTCCCAAGGTGACTTAACTATGGGGTGGGAGAGGGGAATGAGGAGCAATACAGCAGAGAGGCAGTTCTCCCTGGACCAGGTTTCATGTGCAGAAGGGAATTAGGAGTGGCATAGCATAATCTCCAGGCGTGCTTTTTTTCCCCCCCATTCAAGTTTTATAAATTCAGCACTTGGAGCAGGTCCTGCAGGGAGCTGCAGATGTGCATAGGAGACAAGGCAGGTTCGGTGCTGGTAAGCCCTATCCTGGACGTGCAGAAGGTGCAGCTGCAGGAGGCTGTGTTGGCCCTGCCTGGGATGATGGGAGAGTCATGGGAAGGTGAAGAGGAAGCAGGTATCTGAAGTTTGTTTGTCCTGGCAGCAGCTCTCAGGAGGTAGGTTGGGGTGCCTTTATTCCGGAGAGCAGCACCTCTGAGAACAGTGTTGTCCTTTAAAAAAGACAGGTAAGCCACAGTGTCCCACCTGGTCCTACTGTAACTTGAGCTGCATTAGTCTTTATCTAGAGGCAATAAGCAAATGTGAATTGCTCCTTGGAAACTATAGTCAGAGTCATTATTGCTCCTTGGAAACTCTAGTCAGACTCATAAGCTCTGTCCATTACTTTTGGGCTCATGCTGAAGACCTGCATCAGGAGAGGTGAAAGCTGTCTGTCTTTAAGGTAAGAATGCTGTGAAACAAAACACAGGGCTGATGGCACAAAAAGCTGTGGCAGAGACTGTTAATTCCCTTAAAGAGCTCTAGTGAATGTTAGGAGTTGAATGGAGCAAAATGAGCTGGCCTGTAGAATATGCTGAATGAACAAAAAGCAGAAATGGTTATTAAAATTGACCTACTTTACAGGGACCCTGTGTATAATCTCTGCTGCCTTAGTACTGGGAAGGTAAAATTTTTCAGGAGTGTCACTCAGCAATTCCAGATTCTGTAATTGCTGTGGAAATACAAGAATAGCAGATCTGTAGGAGCACTCCACATACATGATTCCATTTGAAGAGGTTAAAAAAACCCCTTCAAAACAAACCATGGGAAAATGAAGGCTCTAAGAGCATGCAGCATTTAGTAGCCTGTAATCAAGAGCAATAGTTATTGTGCTTCAAGTTCATTCCCTAATAAAAGGTGCTCTAATAAACAGTCCCTTTAAAAAGCACAGGGAATTCAAGTGCTTAATAAATGTTTTATACAAAGCTATGTTATGTTCTTAACAAAGGTTTTATACCCTTTATGGCTCTTCAGCAGTACCCCAGGTAGGAGAAAGAGCTGTGAGATGACCTGGGCTGTGCTTGGCAGCAGCAGGGAGGGCTGGTGGAACAGGGGAGTAATGTGATACCTTCCCCCAGAGAGACTTTAAGGGCTTCGTCCTCAAAGATGACCTCCAAAAAATTAGCCAAACATAATCTCATATAGACTCCCACATATTTATTCTCAGCCCAAACCAACATCATGGTTGTTGGAGTAGCAGTTTAGAAATTGGGACTGCTGTATTGGTCTGCACAAATGTCCCATTTTTGCAGGATTCTTTTGTTTAAAGCATGTTACTACTGTTTGGCAGGGTGTTTGTTTTCTTTCCTTAGGTGCACTGATCATTTTAGTATTTCCAAAAGCAATGTTTGGCTCTCAGTCAAATAACTCCCAGCATTGTTACCACGTTCATCTGATCACCTAAGATACCATTGCAGCAACTTTGAAGCAGTATCAACTGTAACTCTATTGGCAAGAAATTATCTGTAAGCTATTTTCACTTAAGCAATACTAATATTAGGAGGGGAAAAAAGAGCTTAGTCAGCATCACAATTTACCTAAATGCTGTCAGTCAGTGCTTCAGTCAAAATTAGAGGGAAATCAGGAATATATGATTTTCTTTTAAAAACCCCACAGCAGTCATGAATATTCCAAACAATTGAGGGGGAAGAGGTGCGGAAAAAGGATGTATGCGTGCTTCAGGAACACAGGATGGACAGAGGGACTCCTTTCCCCAGCCATGGTCATGGTGAAAAGTCATTAGCAGATTCTCAGATCAGCCTGCTGAAGAGAGCTCTGCTACACCAGAGACAAGGGTACCAAATCATTCCACCCTTTAAAGGAAGCATTAGGGAGGATGCAAGGTAGGTTCTGTGGTAGCTGCAGTGGGTACCTTCAGCCAGCCCAGCTCACTCATCTTCAGCACCACCTGAAGACTGCTTGGACCCCATTGAGAAGATTTCTGACCCTAAAAACTCACACCTAGAACTCTGCTCCATGTATACAAAATATATGCTAGTTCAAAGACGTGGAGATGAAAGCCCTCTGACCATGAGAGTCACCCGTCAGCAGCAAGAGTAACAGCAGACCTGTCTCTCAGCCAGGTACTTCCCCTGCTTGGAGGAGCCAGCTACACTTGATGATGGGACCCTCAGTGTCTGGGTTAGCTGCCATCAACCAAGAGCTGCCCTGAGGGATTCCAGGAAGCCTGGGTGCCTGCCTAAACTGCTACACGAAAAACGCTTGTGGCAGGGATGGGGAATGCCTCTGATGAGAACATCATTTCTCTTTAGATGTACAGCTAGAAACTCAGTGCCTAAAATGGAAACCCCAGCTCCCAGCAAGACACAAACCCAGCCCTGAGGTACAGGGTGAAGGAGAGTCAGATACTCAGATTCAGGCAGAAGAAAATATGCTGAGGAATTCTGAGAATTGAAAAAGAAAAAGAAAAGGCTGGGAACTCCAGGGGGCACGCGGTTGTCAATGTGCAGATACAAAGCCCAGTTCTATAAACCTCTCACATCTCCATCCACCAACAGGTTCCCATTTTCCCAAGCAGCCTTTCACAGGCCACAGACATGGCTAGTAAAGCAGAAACAAATTGCAGGACGGTGTCTAGGTGAGCTGCCTCCATCTCCAGGCTGAAAGAACCGTTCAGTTTTCAACCACGGTCCCCTCCTTGGCGTTTTTTTTATTTGTCACTCGAACTGAAACTTTTCTTGTCACACAAAGCGTTTAAAGCCTAGTACATGGTAAAAAAGTCCCATGCATTATTGCCTGGTAGTGTTTAAACGATTATGTTGTCCCTCATGGGCAACCTCAGCTTCGGTTCCATGGCTGCACTCCTTCCCAATTTCTTCACAAACTACTGAAAATAATTTTGAAGGAAGGCCTGTGCATCCTGCTGGAAGGCTTGTAACACCACTCGAATACCCAGGAAGCAGGCAGGAGGATGCCCTGCAGCATCCCCATGGCAGAATGGCACTGCTGGTCCTCCTTGCAGGGAAAGTGGCTTCAGCACAGCCCAGCCACACAGAAAAGAAAACATTAGGAGATAAGAGTCCAGGGGAAAAGGGCTCTCTCCTGTTCCTGCCGCCACAAGGTACCACCAGTAAATACCCTCTTTGCCACAGATCGTCGTGCACAAAATAGCCCACAATTGGTTTCAATGTAAAACAACTCACAGTTATACTAACACCTCATAAAAATCTTGTTACGGACAGCAGGCAGCGAGGCGAGCTCGGCTTGCTGTGCCTCCCCTCCCATCCCGAGGAGTAGCCGCCAAGAAAATACTTGTCCTGCCAGCTTTGGTCTGCGTACCCAGGCTTCTGTGCTGCCACGGTTTGTGGGCAGACGGCTGTGTGCCGAGACTAGTCCCGAGGTCATTTCACTCTTTTCATGCAGGTCACAGAATAGCTGGCTAACAGCAACGATTTTCAGTCATTTCTTATCTGGATTGGGTGCGGGCCAGGATGCTGGGAGGGTGCATAGCTGGGAGGGGAAGGCAGCCCCTTGCACAGCTGACAGCAGGCAGAGCTGGCCGGGCTCTGCCCAGCTTGGGCATTGGCCAACGAGGGTTCGATTGGCTTCCCAGAAACTGCCATCAACAAAGCATTAGCCAAAGGCATACCTGGGAATAATGGGACTAATATCTGAAAGCAGCACCAGGTGTAATCACAAGTTAATGTCACCCTAAGGAGGCTATCGGGCAGTGTAACAAATAACTTAGAATTCCGGGGACAGCATCAAGGCCCAGCTCCTCTGGAGCTCTGTGCACACTCTGGCACACACGAACAGAGGAGCTCTGCCAGGTGCTTTCAGAGCAGCCCTGCGACTCAGTGCAGGTCTTCTCAAGCCAGTCCCTGAAGCTTGCTCTTTGCAGAAATGAGTGGATGCTCCTGTGGCTGACTCTGAGACATGGAGGGGTTTTACACTTACAGATTCTCACTTTTTTTATTATATCTGAGTACTTTCTTCCACACATTATTTCCCCATAGTGAAGATCTACTCAGGATAATGGTAAAGCTGGTACAAAAAAGAGAGGTGGCATGGTTAAGGTCCTTCCCAGGCTGGTTTGCACGTCTGCTGCCACTATCTTCAAGAAGGGAAAATTGAAGGGGAGCAGCAGCATCCTTAGCTTAGGGAAAGTGTTGCAAAAACATCAGAGACTGAGTTTTCTGCTGTAAATTAAACTGAGAGTCTCTGCTCTTCTTGAGAGCCCACAATCAGAGATCGCTGTTCAGATCACGATGACTACATTCTCATTTTCTGCAGGTCACTGCCTGCCCCCTCACTCCTGCTGTCACCTCTCTTTTGTTGTACTTGAGGGGAGAAATAAACAGTCATGTGGAGAAACATAGAAATGGAAAGGAGAAGCAAGTGTAAGAAAGTGGTCAGCAGCAGAGAGCACAGTGCATTAAATCAGAGCAAGAAGCCCAGAGAAATGATTTCAGGTGTTGGTCTGTGACACCCTTCCCTCCCCTTCCATAAATGCTTTTGTTTATGGGTAGATGTTAATAACAGCAGAAGCATAAACATCAGAAAAGGAGAAACTTGTGGTAAGGCTGCAAGGACCAGGGCAGTGCTTCAGGCTTTGACCTGTGAGCATCCACTTTGCTGCTGGAGAAGCCTCAGTTCTCTCCTTTCATCTCCTGGCCTCAGCCCCAGCACTTACAGCCTGCAGTACAACAGTTATCCAGTCACCAGACCCAGTAAATTGTGCTTGCTTTTTAAGTTGTTTGGTTTTGTCTTTTTTTTTTTTTTTTTTTTTTTAAGGGAAGAGAAACCAACAAAGAGGCATGATAGCCCCAAGGGGAATTTTCTGTTAAAGTCACTGCCAAAAGAATGACCAATTTGTAAGTGAAATGTTGACACTTTTATAACACAGCAAATATCTTTCCCTTGAATGAAGCACTTCAAGATTTTTTTTTTTTTTGGTAGAAAAGATGAATTTTGTCAGGATGTTAAATACTAGTAGGAAGTGTTGCAATACTATAGCACATTTTCCATTTCACTCTGTTTCCCACATACAATTCCTTCGAGGCTCCACAAAGGAGCCACAATCACTTTAGCAGGACCAGACACAGAAAAAGCAGGTGAAACCCACCGGGTACATAAAAGCCTGGCTTAGGAGTGTTAGTAAATACCATCATCCCCTTACCAGCAGAGTACCTGCAAAGCCCTCTGTACAGGCTGCTGGCTCCCATTTTCCTGGCAGCAGCCTGCCTTCACCATGGGCTTGTTTTTATCAAAGGAAAGCCAGCTGGTGTCCATGGAAGCAACTGGTCCCCTCAGTGAAACCTGGATGTGGTTCAGGGCCAAAGGTGCTTCTGTGTCTTCTTCTCCTCACCCAGGAGACACCAGAGGAAACTGGGCAATGGAGGGGGTGAGATGTGCTTCAAGCAGCTTGATGTTTGCAGCACATGCTGTATTTGGGCCTGATTTGAATGGAGGTCTGGGTGAACCAGCACAGCTCTGCACCATCTCCTTGCCAGATTCCCCAAACCCTCTCTCCAGCAGCCCGCAGGAGTGTCCCACAGGCTGCATCCCTGCCCACTGCACGACCCTGGAGTGCTGCTGAGATAGTTTATACCCTTTGGTCTTTGGTCTTGCTAGAGGACAGCCAGCAAAGGGAGGTGAGAGCAGAGAAGCTTTTGAAGTGGAGAGACCACAAAGCTCATTTAGGATGCATACACCACCAAAAAAGCCCCAGCCACCAGACAGTAATAACTTCAAAACAGTGCTGACTGGAGTTGAAAACAGTGATGTACTGGCAGAAAAACTAGTGCCTAAGCCAAGTTCAGACGTGGTGTAAGCTGAATTCGACTGTTGAATTTGATGCTGAAGAGCGCTAATGGTTGCCGGCAGGCAAGACTTGCTGCTAAAGAGAAACACACAGCTTGTTAAAGGGACCTCTGGGCACTCTTTCAGGCCTAGCAGAAGTCATAACCAACCACTGTGTGCAGTAAAAGCTGCTGGAGAAAGCGAGGGCAGTGTCATGTTCCTTGGTGGGATCTGGGGTGTAGGACACAGGCTGCATTTATTGTGCACTTTGCAGAAATCATGGAAGGAGCAGAAAGCTGGAGAGGGCACAGAGTGTGTCTGTGTCTTCTGGGGGACACAGACTGGGGCAGGAGGCCACACAGGCTGCCTACAAGATGTTTTCTTCTGCTGTGTATGGGGGGACAGGATTTGGGACATTCATTATAACAAAGCAGATGCAGTGAATAAGAAGAGAAACGTTTTCATTAGAGAATCGTCCATTGTGGGAGTTGTTGAATGCAATGATTTTTCATTCCAAAATGTTGAACATTTTGTTGATACTGACAAATTTCTTCATGGTCAAAATGTACAGCAGACTGTTTGCTGAAGAAAATACTTCACTCTGGGTCAACTTGGTTTAAAATTTCATTTTAAGGTACTTCTGAATTATATCTAGATCAAAGTGATGACATTTGAGCTGCCAGAAAAAAATCTGGGCTCTGCTTCTTCCTTAACAAATTGATAGCGAGTCGGCAAGAGAAAAAAGTCAGGTGGTCAGCTGAAAAACATCAGGTTGGGAAAAGTAGAGGTGTGGATGTGTGTGACAGATCGTCCCCAGACTCCTCCAGCCATGGGGGTAGCTTTGACGTTCAAAATATGCTCCTAAAACATCTCAGAGGGCAGGATCTGTGTGGCATTAACAGCCCTGAGTGCTCTCTGCCCTCATTTGCAGCACACAGCTCGGGGACCAGAAGATTCTATTGATACACAGACCTCATGGCTCATGTGTAGGGAGGGGTTCTCCTCACAGGGTCCTCCCCAAGCCCATTTTTCTCCAGTGCCTTTGGTCGGCCCCTCCCTCATCTCTAACTTAAAATTGACTTTGCATCAGACATCAACCCACCTTCTTTCTCTGTGCTTTCACTGTGGGAGAAAGCTGGAAGTGGGAGGTGGAGCGCAGGGAGCAAAAGGAAAAAAAAAAAGAAAATGGAAAATACAGAGGAAAATGAGAGGCTGAGGAGGGAGGGGAGGAGTGGGCAGGAAGGGATTGAAAGGGCTGGTGAGGGACAGGGGCAGGGTGGCCCTCGGCTGCCCCACATTGTTCTTGGCTCTATCCATCTAAATAAAGGGACCATCCTGACTTGTGTCCCAGCTGGGAGAGGTTTTGTTGCTCTTTGGGTTTTGGTGTCGCCCCCTCCCCCTGTTTTGCTCCCCCTCCTCTCTTCCCTTCCCTCCCCTCCTGCTTTCATCCAGACTGCATCAAAGTGTCCCCGTGTCTCCGACTCGTCGGGCGTTTCCACCCCCTCCCTGGAGGCACAATGTGCCCCTTTGTGGCCACCACCCAGATGACCTTTTCTACCTTCTTATCCTCATTTATCCCTGCGCCCCCGGGTAAATAAACCCCGAGGCGAGGGATGGGTAGAAGCTGGGATGGAGAGAGCTGGCCCTGGGGCAGGTGCTTCCTTTTGCAGCCCCACTGCCCCCAGCGAGGCAGGGGCAGCACCAGGGGGATGGACATGAAAGAGTTGTTAGGAAGGGGCTTGTGCACCAGGGAGGATCAGCCTGCCCAGCATCCCACAGTGAGGTGGAGATGCAGATTTCACCCCTAAAGAGAGTGCATCCCTATTTCCACTTCATTTAAATGCCCGTGTCAGCCAGCCCCATAGGAGGGGCAGAGCCAGGCTGCAGTCAGGGCAGCCAAGGGCGCTTGCATGTGGACACACATGGGCCTTTGAAGAGCAAATGTCCTGCCACAGCCTGCACCAGGATGTTCTTAGGGGAGGAAGAAAACATTTGCTGGGCTCTGTGCACCCACTGAGCCTACCCACAGCCCATCCTGCTGTGCTAACTTCTGGCTTTTCTCCCCCCTGCATGTTTCCCTTCAGCTCCTGCTGGTTTATCCATCTTTATTAGGCCCTGCTTGCTTTGGCAGAGCTCAGTCACCTGCCAGGGCTGTGGTTCTGCACAGGGCTTCATCTCTGCTGTCTACCATATTTTCCAGCCTGGCACGTGTTCCCAAGCAATCATAAATGCACTGTGGCTCAATACAGTGCTCCAGCTATGAAATCCCAGTGAAAACCTTTATTCTGCATGTGTGATGCTTTCAGGCCTTGACATACAAGCAGATGTGCCTGTGCCGAGTTCTGCTCCAGCAGTGCACGCTGGAAAGGCAGGTCTAGGATGGACACCCCCTATTCCCTAGGGCAGACAAGGATATCAGAGTGGGCTCAGGTGGCTCACCCTGGCTGAGCATCTGGCTTGTGTTCCTTCACCAGTTTTATTCATAAAGGCAAAGCTCAGAGCCACACAGTGCCCCAGGTTGTCCGAAATGGAGAACTCTCCACCCCAAAGCTCTGGCCTCCATGAGTTTCGGATCCTATTTTGGCTGCCCAAGGTGATACAGTCAGATCCTAAATTAGTCCCTTATAATCTAAATTGAATTTAGACCCAGAAAATCCCCAGCTTTCAGATGTTCCTGGTTACACAATAACTCTGGCTCTTCTTCTCCAAAGAGTGAAACGGCAGGATTTTGAAATTCCTTGTTGGTTCATGTTTGCATATAAATGCTGATTTTATCTTTTCTGTACACAAAGTAAACACAAAGCTGTTTTACAATAATGTTGCCGTTGGAACATGCACCAAGGATGGCAAAACAACTTAGAGATGTTTCCAGACCCAAGGACCATGCCTCCCTTCACACAAAGAAGCCGCCTGCTCCAAGATGCCCGGCACACCCTCGTCCCTGTTTATGTAGATCAACAGGCAGGTTTCATTAGGCAGTAGTAAGATCCTGAAGTAAAAATTGGGTGGAGATGACAAAGGATGTGTATTCACTCCGGCTACCTAAGCACAGGTTGCTGAGAGAGCTGAATTTTTTTTCCATAGGTCCCCAAGAGCTGTGGACCCTGCTGGAAGTGTCCAGAATCACTGCAGCTGAGAAATGATGGCTCTTACTTAAACTGGGATTAACATCCTTATAATGCTGGTCAACACAGGGAATGTAATTCAGACTAAAATAAACATTTAAGGTAATGTAGCTATTGATGATTAACTCTCTGAGGGGAAACTCATGCTGAGAGATGCTTTTTGTGAAAGAACTAAGTGCAGTCATGGCCAGAAGCAGAGAAAGGAAAATCTGCTGCTGGGAGGAGATAGCTGTCAGAGAGTAAATTAATTCAGCATAATCCCAGATTTACAGAGCCCTGCTGCAGGATCTGAGGTGGCCATACTTAGAAAAAAACCCGACCCCGTCCACAAGCCTGACAGCCTTAGTTATGGGAAGAATCAAATAAAACCACATTTTCTGATAATTTTTTCTTATTTGTTGGTGGCTGTCGCAGAAAGTCAGTTTGAAAGTCGACAGCCTCTGGTGAAAGAGGCACTCTTGGGTATAATGGGAGAGGATAAAAAATCCAGCCCAAATACCTCCCTTCGGCCATCCAGGAGTGCGGTGTCTACTTTCAGTTAGTCATTTGACTACTCATCTGCTTTAGCAGCCCACGAAGACAGAGGCATTTTCTGAGAGTAATTCTTTCTGTTTGCCCTAGGATGACTGCTTGACACGGGATCAGTGCCCCAGGTGATGCCTGGCCCTCCCAACATCCATAGGTGGGTCTGTGGTGAGGAGATGCGTCAGCAGTAGCCAGCTTTAGGTGGTCACAGGTAGAGGAGCTGCCTCTTGCCCTATATACCTGGGTGCTCATGGAGGATGAAACTCTTCCCCCCATCCCAGAAGTCATCTCTGAAAAAACACCTACTCACCCCAAAGTTCACTGAAATTCAGGTTGCTGTAACTCCCAGTGGCCTTTGAATTGTCATCTGTACCCTCTGAGGCAGTATCAGAAACAGACCCCAATTTCCTGCTAGTGGTCACCACACATGATCAGCATGAAAAAGCCCACAGTCTCTTGCACTGGGCATCAACCCTTCATCTTGAAACTATAAATGCATCCAACAAAATCTGGGTGATATATTTATTGTGTCCTAGCAGTCGTACAAATTTCAAATGTTACACTGCCTTTGACATTGCAAAAGCAAAACTGAAAATGTCACACCAGCTGTTTAAAGGAAAACAAAAAAGTATACTTGCAGGATATTTCTATTAGAAGCCATGCTTTCCTTCTTGTTGCTTTGGACAGGAAGTTTAGAAGGACTGGTGTGTGCACAGGGTCTCAAGGCACTGACTCCTGTATCCAAAGCAAGAGCCAGCAGAAGGTGGGGTGAAGAAGACAACTGAAAAATGTCTCATTATTTAGTAATACAAGTTGTTCCATAGTTGTTCCATGTCAGAAGCAATTGCAGTGGGACAAGCAAATCATCCCAAGCATCCTGGCACAGCTGCCCAAGTGAGGTTTGTATGCCTGCAGTGCAAAACACAAGAAGATTCTCTAATGCAACAGGTCCCATTGCAGTGCGTCAAGCCCTGCAGCCAGTCCCAGCTATCATTTGCAGCCAGGTAGGTAACACTGCTGCACATTTCATTACTACAGGCAGACCCTCAGCCTGCCTAGAAGTGTGAGCAGCAGCTTGGGTCAGTAGGAAAGGAAAAGTATATTAGATTGTCAGGAATAATAGAAAATGCATATGCCAGTATCTTGTCTCTGAATGGAGCCACTGGCCCACACAAGCTCCTCATCTGACCTCACTTGGGTGGCTTTTACTGCCTTCATTGTTTCAGTAAAAGCCTCAGAGGCATTTCAGTCCATAAAGAAGATGTAAAATCTATTAATTGCCTTATGGCTGCAACACAAGCCCACCCCTACCTTGCCCAGAGCCCTCCTCCTTGCCAGAATCCCCAATCCCTATTCCCCACTGAAAGCCAGGGGCACTTTTAAAAGGCTGGAGAGATATCCTCTCTGCCTCTGCTCCTGCCCCTTGCTTTGCAGGAGGGCATGTATATATGGCACGGCAAGTGAGGGGGCAGACACACTTCTGTCCTTGAAGTAAGCCCTACCAGGTGTATTTTCTGCAGGCGAGCAGATGTGGCCATTCTGTGTCTCCCGACCCGTGCTGGTCTGGTGTCACCGTGTCCTGGCACGGTTTCCCTGTCCCCACAGCTCCGCCAGCCCCTGCCCTGCTCCCCCCTTCTGCCTCACCTCCAGCCTCTCGGGGCAGTGATTAATGGTGCCCATCAATCAGGCACGGCTGCGATGAATGCGGCAGCAGTTTGCGATTAACCTTGGAGAACCTTGTCCCCCTGTGCCCGGCCATCCCCCTCCAGAGCCCCCCACTGAGATTATCGGGTGAAATGAGGCGGGATGAGTTTGTACCGAGGGGGGTGAGCCCTGCGAAACAGGTCCCCTGCTCTTTTCATATTGAAATGGAGAGTTCTCAATCGCTCCTTTGAACTCTGTTCGCAGGGGTAAAAAGAAACCCAAACCTCAGTGTTTTCCTTCAATAATGCAGAGAGGAGTCAGGATTGGAACAGTCCGGGCTAGTGACGACAGTAGTGCCCAAAGGACTCGGTTCACCTGCCCTGTGCGAGAGGAGAAAGTGTAAAACCACGGGGTAGTTGTGCACAGGGGACTGAGCTTCACTTGACCTTCCCTCTGTTTTCTCTCCTGCCTGTGTAGCAAACCCTGGCTTTGCTAGTGCTGTACTGACACAGAATAGAGTCCTTGCTTTCAAGAAGTGATGGCAATGATTTCTTAGTTTCTTATAATGCCTTTTCATAGCTTCAACTAGGATTAGGATTATTCATCCCTGCCACTGGAGGAGAGTGTCAAGGGAAGGTGTTCCCATTTCTGCTTGTGCCAAGTGCCTATATTTGGGATGGCTTGGCTGGAGCAGACTGACATCCTTGCAAACACCAGTGTGGTTCTCCCCAAAGCAGCAGGGTGCACCCGGTGCTGCGGTTTGGCACATTGCAGCAGGCTGAGGAGGAAAAGCCAATGACACCATCTGAACTACACCTGCACTCAACACACTGCCACGGTGTGAGTTGGCACTGGGTGGTTTTGATTTGGAGGTGCTCAAGGGCAGACTGCAGGCCTCTGGGTGAGAGGGTTTGCTTGTGGTGGTGGCTCATTGCTGGGGCTGGCATTTCTCAGGCAGGCAATGCTGTCAGCTTGGGGTGATCACCCCACAGGTCATGTCACCTGTTGTGACAGCAGGGGAGGAGGTGAAACAGCCAGCACCTGAAGTAGGGACAACTAGAGATCGATCTAGGGCTTGTAATTCCAGGAGGGAAGCTCTGGTGAGTGGGGTCATTCTCCAGCAGGTTGGACACCTTTCTGGTTTTGCTCCTCCGAAAGTCCTTAATATCCCCTCATTTGCTTATAATCACCAAGGGGCTTTGTTGGTAAGAAATAAAGCTTCATGTTCTCCCATTTGGAGTCCCATGGGGCCCTTTTCAGTCTTGCCCCTTGCAGATAAGGATGCAAATTAACAAACGAACTTCAATTAATAGCCAAATCCCTTTAAAGAAACAGCTTCATGCTCAAGCATTTCTGAACAGGGTTTTACCCATTACTTATCTCTCATTTGAATTATCATTATAAACATTTTGAACTCTGTTGTTCATACATTTATATACCCACACATATACATACAGTCCTTCATGCATGCAAATGTTTGTGTGCCCAGCCAGTGTTTTCAAGCTTAGGAGGAAGAAGCCTTGCTTTGCTCATGGATTTGGCAGGGAACTACTCAGGTTGCCATCAGTTCAGGAGCTGGCCTCCAGCATTAGCCTGTTTCGTCTTCTGCAGCCATCCCATCCCTCCTCATCCCAGACTGTGGGTGCCTGAAGGGTGCCACGGGGCTGCCCCTTGCGGGAGAGCTCTGGTGGGGAGCGGACAGGCTGGCTGCCCAGGAGCCTGGCAAAGCAAGGCTGAGCTTCGCCACAGCTCTCGGGGAGGTGGGGCGAGGCAGGGAGGGCACATGACTGTTAAGATCTCCCTTCAAATGTTATTAAATAATGTTTTGCTGCTGCAGCACAACAGGTGTGGGGAGGCACAGGCAGGTAAACACAGCCCAGAGCACGGCAGCCCGCCAAGTCTGTTTCCTTACATAAATCTCTCCACTTCAAGGTATGCAATTAATCCCGGCTCCAGCCTCCGTTTGCCACAGACCTTCTTTGTACACATGATGTATTAATCACCAGAAAGGACTTTTGCACCTCTGCTATCATTCTCGCTTTGCAGGCGGCCACAAAGAACTTTGAGACCCCACAGAGACCAAAGGACGGGGCAGCAGGGGTGGGTTGGTGATGGCACCTCACCCCAGGCAGCCAGAGGACGTGTGTGGGTACACACACGTATGGGGGTGTGTACCTCTGCCATACTGTGCTGTGCTGCAGCTCCTCTGACGCTGATTTTGCCAGCAGATCCCCTGCTCCACTTTCCCCGGAGAGAACGGATGTTAATCAGTAACAGCTCCCCACCCTGGGTTTTACAGGGCTGGTTACGAGGAGTGCTCATTAAAAAGCCAGGAGGACAGCAGATCCCCATCAGGAACCCTGATCCTGCAAGAGCCTGCATGTAGTTCTTCATCCCTGGTGTACATAGGCAGCAGCAGCCCTATCTCCTCCATCTCAACAGGGGTAGAGGGCACGGCTGGCCCACGGTGAGCCTGCCCACACCAGGCTGACAGAGCACCCCGGGCCCCATTTTGGCAAGCCCAAAGTGAGTTCTGCTGGAACATGACTCTGTGGCCGCCAGTGTCCAGCTTGGACCAAGAGCCCAGTTAGGCCAGGCAGCTCAGATGTCAAGAGTTTTCCCTTTTTACTCTCTGTTTTGCCCTCCACGATGTGTGCTCTGTGTGTTTAACATCCATTTCAGAGCTGGCAGTGACATCTGATGGCCTCTGCCATCCACACTTCCCCAAAATCCCTGCAGCAGAGCAGGGCATTTCTTGGAGCCACAGAGCATTATGATGGTGGCAGATTGAATCCAAGCAAGAGACATCCAAGTGCCAGCCTTGCTCTTGTTTGTCCTGCCATCCTTTTGGCTCTCAAGGCTGCCCAGGCTCCCCAGCACAGGCAAGGAGCCCAGGACCTTGAATTTACCTGGCTCACTGTTGGCAGGTACACCCCATAAATCTGCACTGAGACAGCAATGGCTGCAGCTCAGATTGGGTTCACCAGGGAGGGATTTGGGGTAAAGCAGAGAGAGAGGGCAGCAGATGGCCAGTGTGGTTTAACACGCACATGGAATGCTCCTATCTCCAAGGCCTCATAAAGATTACAGATGTGCTTCTTCAAAGCAGCAGAGGATGGAGCATGGGACGGGCAAACACCCACCCTGCTCCCACCAGGGCCATGGGGATGCCTTTCCTCCCCACCTGCCTCTGAGGGGTCAAGGGCTGAGCCCTCAGCCCCCACGATAAGTGGGGTGGGAGGGAGCCATGAGCAAGGCTGGAGCTCACTGCCAGCTTCCAGCTGCCTCAGCTTGGCTTTCAGTGTGGCCAGTGCCACACTGGCTGGGAATACACGTGCATGAGGTGGCTGAATCACAGAGCTCCTGCTCCAGAGACTTTACCCAAGTGCTGCTCAGCACCCATCTGAAACCTGGCTGTCACCTAGGGGACACAGGTGGGTGCTCAGCACCTATTGCTTGTGGCTCCCCAGCTGTATCTGAGGTTTTTTTGGGTGTTGGCAGCCAGTGCCTGGTTTATGCTCAGGAGGCTCTGCAGCCTCTCCTGAACCTGTAGTGCTGTGCTCCTTCAGGCTACATTGTCCCTTGTCCCAGGGTGCTACCAGCTCCATACTTCAAACCATGAATTATTTATTATTATTATTTGTTCATATTATTTATTGGCCTGACCACTCAAAACCTTTCCACTTCTTGTTTTCCTTTGGTTGTAATGTTTGCCCCTGGATATACTCAGACTATCCACAGCAAGGTAAAAATAGCAACTGGGCTTCTCTGGCTGCTGTTTCTTTGGCTGTAGCCTTACTTTCAGGTTCACAGTCATTTGGTAGGAGCTTGAGCAAAAAAGAAACTTTCCCATTTGCAGAGTGAAGATTTTCCTGCCCCAGCCACAGAGGGTAAGGCACCGTGTGAAGGCAGAGTGCCAATAAAGTAGCCACTCACCCCAAGATAAAGCTGCTAGAGACTGATGTTAATTACACAGAGAATGCTTTTGTTTCAGCATGCTTATTAATTATTATTATGACTATCTGCAGTTTATATTGCAGTAATGCCTACAGGTCTGAATTAGCAGCCTGGAGTCACTACTGTCCAGAGAGCATCCAGGTGGGCAGAGGCCAGGCCCTGAAAGCTTACCCACAAAACCAGCTTTTCATCCCAACAAAACTGTCCTTTTCTCCTTGAGGTGCAGCTGAACTGTGCTGTTTCAAGCAGCAGGGATCAGAGGTGTGTTCTGAGGACCATGCTGGACCACTTCTGCCATGTGGCCACCAGTGGGGACTCAGGGTGGGGGCAGATCTGCAGAACTCGCAGAGTGACTGGGAACCAGGTCCAGGAGGGACACAGGGTTGCCACATTATCTGTTTTTGTTGCAGGCAGTAACAAAGGTCTCCACAATGCAATGTTTTCTCCCTTCAGGCTATTTTTTATTGTTCAGTGATGCAGGGGCCACAGACAGGAAGAAGAAGGTAAAAAAGAAAGGGAAAAAAAGGAAAAAGAAAAAAATCAAGGAGGCATGATCTTCTAGGCCCTGAAATCATTGCAAAGTCTGGGAGCCAAGGGATCCTTTTCTCTTTTCAAGACAGGAGCAGGAAGTGAGAATGGATGTGAGGGCATCACAGCAGTGTGAGCACGGTTCTCTGCAGTGCCCCATCACCACTGGCTCCCACATGGGACAGAGCACCAAGGAGAACCTCACAGGTGACAAAGTGGTGATGTGGGTCCCTTGCAGAGTAGGATGCTTCTTGTTTCTTCTGGGATTAGGAAGGAGAATATGGTTGTGCCTGTGCCCTGATTTGTGGACAACATCCCTGCAACTGGGGCCCTGCTGAGGATGGAACGGATACCACATGTAATGTTATCTGGGATGTCTGGAGGAGGAGGCCAGGCAGGACCCCCAGGTTCCCTGGGCACAGGGCTGCTGAGCAACTCTGTGCTCATTCATTGCACATCTCTGCATCCTCATGTGCACCTGTGAGACAGAGCTGATCCCAGAGAGGGCACCCACCGAGATCTGCAGCTGGGGACCCCAGGAACAGCAGGGTAAGAGTATGCCTATCCTTGCTTTCATTTGCCTCCCTTTGTCGTGCTTATGAATAATTAGCTTTTTCTTTGGAAGTCTTCCTCCTCCAGCCCCAAATAAGCTGCCTCATCACCTTGTCCCCCTCTCCCACCACCTCAGCTCTTCAAGCATGGCTTCCTGAACCATGGCTGGCTCTGGCTCTGTATCACCAGCCAGGAGCTCGAGGATCCCTCCTGCTGCCTCCTTTGCACTTCTATCAGGTTCAACCTGTTCAATTAGTGCTGCCCCAGGCACTGTGGGTTCCAGCTTTCTCTTTCTGCTTCATTTAATTTGAACACACGCACCTCTCCCTCCTTTCTCCTCCCTGCTCACTTCAAGGCCCCAGGCTCTGCACTGTGAAAGGCACAAGGCAGGGCATCACTTACACACCTGGAATATGTTTCAACAAGCCCAACAGCCTTTTACAAGGAAGTCTTGGGCCCAGACGATGAGTTAGAAAGTCCTTTAGCAAAGCCGCCTTTCTTGGGTAACAAAATGCACAGCTAAAACCCATTCACTGATTTCCAGTGCTCCTTAGGGGATTGGTTTTCTGATCTGCTTTCTTCTTTTTTTGAGGGGTTTAACATTGCCCTGTGAACACGTGGAGAGCCAGCCAGGAGTGTACACAAGCAACAAACACAATGAGGAAAGGATTAGCTGAAGCTGCTCGCTGGCTTGTGCTCTGGTTTCAAAAGGAAGCCGCTTTTGGAACACTCCAGTTGCTTGCCTTGTTGTGGAGAGCATTGTAATGGGCACTTCTCCTGCCCCATGCTGACACTGGCATGGAGATGCCTGAAGAAGATGCAGGATGGCAGATCCCATGCTGTGGGCAGGGTCCCTGCCACTGCTCACTGTCACATAGGGTATGGAGGAGGCCAAATCTCATTTTCCTCTGTGTGTGTGTGTGGACAACACTGGATCAGGCACAGGGATGGATGCTGTGCCTATGCAGAGTGTGTTGGAGTGATGCTCTTCCTGCCAGGGGAAATGTGGTGGCAGTGGGGACATGCTCTGGGTGCTCTGTGTGAGCAACACGACCTGACAAGCAGCACGCTGCTGCTGGGGACTTGGCTCTGCTCAGGGAACTTCGAGGACACCAAGGCTCTCTGGAGAGGGTGACTTGGAGCATCTGAGCTGTGCAGCAATCCCCCACAAAGGCACAGCCTGCAGTGCTCCAGGGTGGGTAGGAAATGAAACTTAAAGCTAAAAATAAAGAAAATTATCTGATCCACGAAATTGTACATTCAGGTAGGTGTTGGCAGGGAAGAACTGCAGCTCCAGGAGCTTCATGGTGGCTTTAAGGCTCCTTCACTGCCTGTAAGCCCAGCTGAGACACTCAGCCAAGCAGAGGAGCCCTTCACAGATTCCTGGGCAGCTCTTTACTGGCTCATGGGGCATCTGCCCTCACTGCCTGGCTGCTTGTCACCTCTGCCATGACAAATCTGCCAGAGATGTTGATCCCAGTTCAGTAGGATGAATGGGACAAAGAACTACCAAAACTGACACAGTTAGACTTATTTTTGTCAGCAGAAATGCTGGCTGCTGTGTGAGGACCAGCAGAGCAGCAGAGAAAACAACATGGTGATAACGAAGTGACAGAAAGTCATTTGGCCTGTCATTTCAAGATGAGGATTTAAACATCTTTTTTACTAAAGAACCAGCTGGAAACATTACACAAGCCTGTGTTAAATCTCTTCTCTGCTGCCACTACACTCAGCTATCCCACTCACACGCTGGCTGTACGCTGCAAAGCATAAAAGCTTACATGTCTCATTTTGTGCTGGACAGTTTCTCCATGTGGTTTCTTAATGCCTCGGGAGTTTATTCTGCAATATACCATTTTTTTCCTGCCACCAATCAACTTAAACGGTTGTTTGTTTGCTTATTTTACAGGCAGAGAAATATTTGGCTGAGCTATACCGCTGCAACAGTTTAACCAGAGCATTCATCATTGTTTACCAAAACTCAGAGACTGGGTGGAACAAGAGTTCAGCCTGACCACTGCAGCTTGGGAGCCCCGAGGAGGTGCTGAGTGGATGCAGATGCCATTCAAGGTCACCTTCTTCCTCTGAGTGAATGTTAGGGATGCTCACTCAGCGTTTAGTGATGGACTCCTTCAGATGGGGAGCTGCTGGAAGCCCCCCTCAGCCCTGCAGGGAGGATCATAGGCTGCTGCTGAGCAGAGCCATCCCCAGCACGTGGAGCAAAATTTTGGGGGGGATGAAATCAATTGGAATTTTTATGACAGATTTCAGTGTCAGTTTTCATTTAAAAAATAAAAATAAAAAAAAATAGTGCACTGTTGTCTTTTGTCTCTATCTTTTGCAACCTTCAAACACTGCCTCAAACCTGTTTCAGCTGCTTTCTGTTTTGAAATGGTAGGAAGATGACCATAAAGCTGCCTGTAGACTGACTGTCTCACCGGGGTGACTCACTCCAAAATGCCACAGGTCCGGTGGTGGCTCTGTGGTCCCTGAGTGGGATTTAGAGTGAGGACCAGCCAGGGGTGGATGGGAGTGTGAGGTGCCCCTGAAGCCTCACCTCCATCTTCCTGGAGCCTCACAGGGGTGATGAGTACGAATATGCACCCGAGTGAATGGATTTGAAAGGCAATAAAGATGTTCAATGCAGGAACTTGTGTGATTCTTTGTTTGTTAATCCCTGGGTTTGCTGTACCTATCCCTCAGGAAGGTGATACAGCCAGCTACCTAATTTTTCATGCATTTCCCCATTAAAAGGGCATGCTTTCAAGAGGGCTGGAAGAAAAGAGGCTGTGCTTATTCCATTGACCCCGTGCTATCTCTTTATAAACATGGCTGAAGGATTTCTATGGCTGAGATGGGTAACAAAAGGCTCTGCAGAGCCACAGCTGGGACTTTTCATGCTCCAAGGAGAGACGAGCATCTTGCATCCCACCGACGGCTTTGGCTGGAGCTGCCCCAGTTGTTCTTCTTACCCCTGTCTTTCACCCGGGACAACCTGCATGGGCGCTTCCCGAGCTGGAGGAGAAGAGAATGAGGATGCTGGGCACAGAGTAAGGGGCAGCAGGGAGAGGAGGAGAGGAGGGAGAGCAGCAAGGTGGAAGGAGGGGGTTCGGGACGAGGCTGGGAGCTGCCCCTTTTCCGTGCAAGCGGCTTTTCAGATGGAAATGGCGGGGTCAGCGGCAGCCCTGGGACAATGGCCCCTCGCTCCGCTGCCCCCGGAGCGCAGCACGGGCACAAAGGAGCGGGGGACGCTGCCGGGGCAGCCCCGCTCCGCTCCCCCCGGGCCGGCGGCTGCCGCAGCACCCGGGCTGCTCGCCCAGCGCCCGCGGGGCACCAAAACTGCCTGCAAGAATGCTGACAGGCTGGGGGGAGCGGGGGGGAAAGACACAGAGAGAGAAAAGCTGAAAGATTTCAACACAAATAATCTTCAAGGAGTGTTCTGTAAACAGAACGGAGGGCAGGGCGCCAGGAGCACCTGCCTCTCCGCATTGACATTAATTGTTCGGGGAAGAAGGGAGAAAAGCGCTCCTCTATCTCTGTGTGCCCGTGCCCGAGCGGTGGGGAGGCTGTGGGTGCTGCTGGGCGATGGTGCCTGCAGTAAATCCAGCTTTGCACCCAAACCCCGCATCTGCGCTGCCTTCGCCTCATTCCTGAGCGATGCCTGAATGCTTGCTAAAGCTATTGGTGGTTTAAACCTCTTAGTGTCTCATATCACCCTTAGTTCCTGCTATTGTTTTCTTTCCCTGTACCGTGTGTAATCCCTCGCCGGGCTCCTGACCTCGCAGCTCCCCTGCATCGCCCAGTTCCTCAGGCACAAGTTTTGTCCTGTTCTGGGGGTGGGTACGAAGGAGCTGGAAGGCTCCTGCACCCACACAAGCAGAGGAGAAGGATTAGACCGTGCACGAACAAGTCCCTAATCACACAGTTTGGCAATCTCACCGCTCCCAGCAGGGAGTTAACCTCCGGGACTCGAGCGTGGCACCTCCCGCAAAGCAGCATCCCTGCTTGCAGGGGCTCAGGATGGTGCTGTGGCAGCTCTGGTGCCACTTCCCTCTCCCCCTTCCCAGCCTGCAACCTTCGGCTGAAGAGCTCTCTGCCTCCCATGAGCACAGCTCCAAGGACCTAAAGTACTGACACACAATTTTAGGTTGGGATCCTAAGGGTACCCATTACGCACGGCGTCTCCAAACAGCAATAACCTGGGAGCTGCTTCTTCCCTTACAGCCATGAAGGACATCAAGGCACACAGGGTTATTCGGTGGTGGTGGGGATGTGGGTGGGCTGGACACGATGCAAATGCAGATGGGACACAAGGCTGAATCCTTGTTTGGTGCTTGGAGTGCAACTGAGGCTGCCAGAGCTGCCTCCGGGGCACCTCCTGTCTCCCTGCTTAAACAAATAATGCTTGCCTGAGGCACACAGCAGGCCCGAGCAAGGCAATCCAGAAATCATCCACCGGTGCTGATGGATTTGTTAGCTGGTCTAAAGGGTATGCTGGTTTCATCTGAACACCACAAGGCTGATTACGACTTGCTAAAGAGCTTTTCTGGCTGTTGCATTCAAAGATCTTCCTACAGACGAAGCTAACATCAGCAAAGGGCTGATGGCTAATGTTTGTTTGCTGCTCTGCCTTGCAGCTAGATGGCACGACCAAATTTTGCAGGCATTGTTCAATTACCATGAAACAGCATGCCAAAACTTCTGCGTTTGCTCACCTTATGTGTGCAGAGGAGTCTGGAGAGCAATGTCACCAGAGGTGACTCTTTAGTTCAGCAACACAAACTGGAGAATGACCAGCCAAGGTTCTGTGATGGGAAGCAGTTTGTATAGTGCTTCCTCAAGGGAGAGAAATCTGCAGCAAAGTTGTGTTTGTCTTAGCACCACCCACTTAAAACGAGGGTTATGTGGGCGCAACAGAGCACTGGGATCAATGTGGTGTTCTGCTGGTACTCCAAGGTTTTGGCATTGACCAGGTCTCCAAAGCTGGAGGAGGAAAGCAGTGGTGGAGTCAAATATCTCATGTTCCTTGCTTTTAACCAGGTTTTGTTATTTGATGCCCAAACTTTCATTTTTCTCTCTCCATCTTTCTTGTCTTGATAGTCAACATTCCTTACTTGGGATGCTCTTAAACCTCACTGTTCTGGCTTCAGATTGACTTAACTTTTTTCTGTCCTGCCTAATGTCCTCCTCAGTGCATCCTAAAAGTTCCCCTCCCTCCCCATCACTCCTCTTTTGGGGATGGCCATCCTACCTTACATCCTGGCCCTGGATGCTTCCCAGTGAATTGCACATCCCCAAGCAGACAGACCATGCTTCGTGTCCCCAGCTGACATCAGGGACCCAGGAAGAATTTTCAAGCCCCCACAATGGATAGGGGAAACCTGTAAGTTTTGGGGGGGAGGAGAAAGAAAGAGTCTGCCTGTGTCCAATGCCTCTTTCCCCCCTTCCCACCCTCTGCCAGTTTAACCATTAACAGGCTGGCTGGCCCTGCCGAGACAATGGTCTGTTTGTTTAGCATGGGGGGAGCTCCTATCGGGGGCCTGGCAGATTTATCAAAGCGGAGTGATTAGCTCTATTAGAGAAGGGATTTGTGTAAACAAAAAGACAGGTGCAAAGAGACGCTTCCAGCTGGCAAGGGCTTCACAGAGCATGAAGCATTTCAGTAGCAATAAAACTTCTTCCAGGAAACAAGAGTCAGACTGGAGAGAGAGCGTGTGTGGTTGTAACCTCTTTGACTGGCTCTCCCGACCACCGACCCTCCCAGCCATTCATCCTCTCTGCCCCAGGCAAGGGGGATGTGGCCTTTGGTGTGCCTGTGTCTCTCACTGCTCCCCTGAGTTTCCTCCTGTGCATGGGTGGCACATGGTAGTGGAAGCTGTCCCTTGGGGATGTGCCACTTGGCACATATAACGGAGCCATATCATTCCCAATTCACAGTGGGAAGGTTAAACCTGTCCTGCCATCCCAGTGGTCCTCCTTCCTTCAGTCTTGTCCTGCTGGAGTGATGCTGGACCACCGTGGTCCCACCAAATGTCAGCAAAGGTGTTTGTCATTTGCTGCTGACAAATGTGGCTACGTGCAAGCCTGGTGCCAACCTCTGCAAGTAGAGACAAAGGCTGAATCCCCAAAATGCCCAGACCTTGACCTGTTTTGAGAGCTTTCTTTGGATACAGAAGAGGAAAGCCCTATCAACAGCACACATACCATAATCTACTCCTTCAACACATCTCTGTTCACTGCATTTACAAATTATCCTAATAGCTGCTTTGTGAAATTATTATTCAGTTTAAACTGCACCAAGACCAGAATAAGCATGATTTTCACCCCACTGCCAGAGTGAGAAGCTTTTTCACAAGAAACACTTGAAAGCAGAGCACACAGCTCTCCCAGCCCACCTCTTCAGAGCATTGCTGAGCACAAGTTGAAGCTTTGATTGTAAAAGGTCATGTGAGTGAAGCAAATCAAGGAAACAGGAGGAAGCTCACCATGGGCTGCGGTTTAGTTTCTCTGATTTGAGATCTCACCAAATGTAACACAGGAAAAGAGAAATTTTTCACCCCCAGCTGCAGTTCATTGTCACAGCAGAGGAGTGGTAACAATAATTTGTCATATTTTTCTCCTGCAATAACCTTTCCTGCAATAGCAGATATGTTTTCTGCTTCCCTTGCTACCTGTGTCCTTAAATGATCTCTTCAAATGAGCTATACTGATGCTGTAACATTTTCCTGAATGTAACATGCATTAAACTGTTTCTTCAGACATGTTATTCTGGCCAAGAATGTGTTAGCAATGCTGGCTGAGGGCTGGGGCTTGTAGATGATTCAGTCCCATGAGGCACCTAAGCACCTACTGAGCTTTTTAGAAGCCCTCTAGATTATAGGCTGCAATTCTGGACACTGACTTGTTTGTATCTTTAGGTACCCATCAATGCTTGACTTATTTCTCTATATTATTATTATTTTCATTTTATTACAATTTAGAATTATTATTGTTATAGTTTGGTTCAGTTATTAGGCTGTTCTTATTCTAACCCATGAGTTTTCTTACTTTACCCTTCCAGTTCTCTTCCTTCCATCCCAGTGGTTGGGGGAGTAAGTGAGCAGCTCTGTGGTGTTCATATCCCAGCTGAGGTTAAACCATAACAGGTGCCCAGGGAAAAATCCAGTCCTCTGGGTGGCTCCTGAGACCTCTTTTGTGCACAGGTCACTGGTGTACCCAAAGGCTGCAGCCAAGGTGCCACGGCACACCACTGATTTCTGCACAGCCTGTGGGACTTCAATCCACCTTGCCCTGCCCTGGCTTTTTTAATATACCAACAGAGATGATAAGGTTGGTCTCTGTTTGCAAAGTATGAAAGATTTCATGAGCTATTGCTCTGCTTGCAGCTGGCCACGTGTGTAACTGCATTCTTTGACTGCCTGGATGTACTGGTTATCACCAAAGGGAGCTATAAAATCAAGCCCTGGGGCTATGTCTTCAGAAACAGGTGCCTCAGATGTGGGCTCAAAACATGCACATCCTGAAGGAGAGCTGTGCAGACAGCACTGGACCTTGTGCACACACTACCCATGTTTCTTGGACACAACATATTTCAACTGCCCAGAGTCTAGTGCCACTTAAAGTTACCCTTTGAAGTCCAGCTTTGTACAGTTTTGATGATGTTAGTTTACTGAGAAATCCAAAAGTTCCCTCACTGCATCTGTGTCTTTGCTGCACTTGCTGTGTGGATGACTTGTGTGTTAGGTCCCTGGATGAGGATGATTGTCATTTGTCCCACTGCGTTCCCTCCCACCCTGCAGTTGTGACCTGCTAGCACTCTGCTCCATGCTGTTTCTCTGTTTATGGGACAAGTGGGCTCAATAATGACACAGATGCTACAAACAGCTCTCAAAGCCTGAGCAGGTCCCAGCCTGTGAGTTCCCTCTTATCAGTTTTGAGGCAGTGCCTTTTGCACCTTCCTTCATGCTAACACTGTTTCTCCCCCAGGAGCCTGCATGTCCACTCTCCTTCCCCCTTGCTGTGTTGCTGGTTTATGACCATTTGTTGTTGCTGTTCATCTCAGATGAAAACAAAAGAGCAAGAAAAGACGTGTGTGTGTGTCTGAAATCAGAGGTTCAGTGAGAGCAGAGCTGGTGTCAAACCACAGCAGGACCTAAGCAGAGCCCTAAACACTACACCTGATTTCTCATATTCATGCTTTCCTCACAGCAAACAAGTCTCTGTGCTGCTTAGATCTAAACCTTTCTGGTTGAAGCGTTCCTGTTTTACCAGCATCACATAATTTGCATTGAGGGTCAGTTCCACTTCTCCTGGCATTTTGTAGCTATTGAAAGGAGAAAGCTCAGAGGCTCTGCTCATGCCTCAGACTTCAAGGAACAGAGCATATTTCACCCCATTAATGTGAAAGCATCAATTCCCTTGTGCATTCAAATGGCAAAATAGATCCATCAGTGTGACAGAACTGTCTGAGGGATCTTCATTTATGCCTTTTCCCCAAGGGTCAAACAGTGGACATAGGCGAGAGTGGAAAGAAAACCGGGCTCATGAAAATTCATGCAATTATTTCTTGGCAAGTCATCACTACCATTTTGTTTTTGGGTCAGGAGGGTGTAGAAATGCTAGTGGCTGGGCAGAGATCCTGTGAACCTGGCCTGCCTGCTGCCTTGCACACCCCAAGGAGCCTGAACACAGCACACTGCGCTGAAGAAATGGCAAACCTGTGATTTCCCCTGCTCTGTGCTCCTCCTGGGCTATGCTTTGCCAAGGGTGCCTTTTGCTGCACCATCACTCTAATTTAGTTTGCACATAGGCAGGAAGTGAACAAGAGGAGAGGCAAATGAGATATTCTGCCCCTGGCTTCCTAACAGAAGGGCTCCAGTCTACTTTGCCACATAATCAAATCCATGCAAATGCTGGGTGTCAGCAATGTCTAATGGTGGCTGTTTCAGAGGAGGATGAGGCAGTGGTTGGTGTTCACTGAAACCTGTGACAGCACCTGTGTTGTGACCAACAGGTGACCAGCTGCCAGCCCCCAAAATTGCAATGTGTGTACAAAAGGAATCTTTTGGATTGCCTGGATGTCAGATCTCAGTGCTTTGATGAAAGGACAATGGGAGTCCTGCATGTGAGTCACAGCTGACACTGCTCTGGGTGGACCTGGGCTAGCTGAGAAGGCGCCAGTGGCCCTGTGCAGGCTGTGCCTGATACCCAGCAGTGTCACATACTGACTGGTCATGAATTGTCCAGCTAGAGAGACAGGGCTAGAGACCCATCACTCCCACTGCAGTCAGAGGGCTTCCAGCTCAGGGCACCCTTTGTCTCAGATAGCTCTGCTGCCACGTGTCATGCATTTCACCCTCCCAGTGCCAGGCAGCAGTGAAGATTGGCACTGTTTATAGGAATGGAGGAGTGTAAACCTACAGATGCCTTATTTCTGGGTGCCCTATTTGTACTTTAGCCCTCCTTTGGCGAGGGCAAACAACAGAGCTGGAAATGAGCCTGATGCAGCCTCTCTCCTTGAAGCCTGTCCCAGTGCTTCCCAGCAGCACGGAAATGCAGCAAGACTCCCAGAGCCCTGCACACCTCTTGTCTTGTCTCTTGTGTGGAGAGGTACAAGTGCTTCCTATTTGGTAAGTGCTCTTAAGAGCTGTTTACAGCTTGCAGAAATCCCTGGGAGGATGGAAAGGGAGCTGCCACCCGAACCCCTTCTACTTGGGATTAATTTGTGCTTCGCAGCATGTTTCCCTGCTGGAGCAGCAGTGGCCCCAGGGATTATTCCTGTGCTAACCAACCCACTGGCTGGCCCCAGCCCCACTCCTCCTGCAGGCAGCACTGCTTCTCAACAGAAGGTCTTGCCCCGGGTTGCTCCATAGCCCCCAGTCCTGGGTTTCCATCAGAAAGGATCATCTGTGATGTGTGGGCTGCAGGCAGGCAACACAGAAAATTAATATCCTTTTCTTCACTGGCTCAGGGGAGAGAGAGTTTCCTGCCATCAGAATCGTGCCATCAGGATTTGCTGTAAGAAAACAAAACTAATAATACCAACAGCAACAAAAGCCAGTGCATATGTAAAGGAGACTTGACCACGAGGCTCATGTGTTATGACAGCTCTCAAGGAGAGCTCTAGACCTCAGCCATCTCTGGGGACATCTGTGGTCCTCCTTCTGGGAGGGCAGCCTGGGTACCAAAGGGCACCAGCACTGCAGCTTTGTGACAGAGAGATGCTGGGCTGCTCTGAAACCCTCTTCCCAGGCACTCAGCACCTTTAGTGGCCATGGAAAGACCTGCTCAAGCCAGGACAATTAAGAAAAAATACCTTCAAAGAAAGACTTGAGTGTGTGGAACGACACTGAAGTTATGAAGACTTCCTTCACTATCTTCTATGTGCTGACTTATGAGTCTGGGTGGCTGCTGGGATGATTTGTAGTGGGGCAGCATCAGTGATTGCAATGGCTGCTGCTGGCCTCGATAAAACCCCAGCTTCAGATCATGAGTCTCTGTCCTTGCCTAGGCTTCCACAGACTCCCAGGATGGCTCAGGATGGAAGGGACCACAGGGGTCATCTGGTCCAACCTCCCTGCTCAAGCAGGGCCATCCCAGAGCTCGTGGCACAGGATTGTGTCCAGATGGTTCTCAAATATCTCCAGTGAGGGAGACTCCTCAAATTCTCTGGGTAATCTGTTCTTCCTCACGTCCTTCCCTTCCCTTCCCTTCCCTTCCCTTCCCTTCCCTTCCCTTCCCTTCCCTTCCCTTCCCTTCCCTTCCCTTCCCTTCCCTTCCCTTCCCTTCCCTTCCCTTCCCTTCCCTTCCCTTCCCTTCCCTTCCCTTCCCTTCCCTTCCCTTCCCTTCCCTTCCCTTCCCTTCCCTTCCCTTCCCTTCCCTTCCCTTCCCTTCCCTTCCCTTCCCTTCCTTTCCCTTTCCTTCCCTTCCCATAATCCTTCTCCTACACATCTACCATTGGCTTACCAGCCTTTTTTGGTTTTGTATTACTATTTTATTTTATTTTTATTTTATTTTATTTTATTTTATTTTATTTTATTTTATTTTATTTTATTTTATTTTTTTTTTTTTTTTTTTATTTTTTTTTATTTTTTTTTATTTTTTTTTATTTTATTTTATTTTTATTCCAGGCAGCTCCCCAGTGGTTTGGCAGTGCTCGCAGCCAGCCCTGGCCCACCCTAGGGCAGGGGGCACCTGTCTGGTGGAGCATTCCTCATGCAGCCTTTCCGCAGAGGTGCGCACGCCTCTTGTTGCCTGCCGGGGAAGCGGAGGAGCAGGATTGCTCAATTAACATATATGTACCTTGGCAGGGCACCAGCCCGAGTCGCTGGCTCCACCCTGCCTTCCCTTCCCTGTAGCCATATCGTTTCCCCCCCCCTCCTCTGACATACCATTCCTCCTCGCTATCTGGGCTAATCTTCATCAGTCATTGCCCCGATGCTCTCCTGCTCTGACACGCTCCGAGTTTCAGCACAATTCCTGCGGCAGGTCGTGTCACGTCCTCTCACGCCGCCTGCTTTACACGGATCCCCGCCGAGGCACCGCACAGCCTTGAGCAAGACTTCTTCTGCTTGCAGTAATTTAGGGTGTCTTTCTTTATTGCTGGCTGCTCAGCTCCCCGGGAGGAGGAGCCGGGGCTTTCAGTTTGCTTTGGAGAGCTGGCTAAAACGCGGCACAGGGCAGAAACCAGCCAGCATGTTCCAGCTTGAGCTCCCGCCTGTGTGATTTAGACACCGGGAGATGCAGATTTGTTATTTCTGGAATGTCAGTGAGTTTCACTTGGGCTGGTTTTTTTGTTTGTTTTCTAGAAGGGCCAGACTGATGCCCTGTTTTTGGCCACCACACTGCGCTCTTTTAAGCAAAAGGGGTCTGCTGCTGCCGGGCTCTTTGCCACATCTGTGCTGCTGCAGGAGATACACCGCTTCCCTCAGCAGCCCCGGCAAGTGAAATCAAGGTTCTAGCAAGGGAAGGAGTTGGTCTGTGCCATTCATCCCTCCCTGAACTTCCTATGGCCTGTGCTTCCCTGCCCACCTCAGTCCTGTCCTTCCTCTCTCCAGGCCACACCAACCCCTTTTCCCATCCTTCACTTGCACTCTGCTTCCACACATCCCTCCCTGTTTGCTTCACATCTTGGCAGAGTTCTGCTTTATCGTGTTAGATGACACCTTTCCTTTTCACCTTACAACTCAGCAGCCCTCAGCATGGCACATGAGGAGGTGCCACTCTTTTTTTCGTAGGAAATCTGTGAAATCTCCTCCTACCCACGTCTTGCTGCTGGAGGTGGGTTTTACAAAGCAGCAAGCGCATTTCAGTGAGGGATCAGTGATGGGGAAACCCTTGGTAGTTGTGATTGTGTGGGTGAAGTACCTGAAGCTCTGTAAGGATACACCTGGAGGACACAGAGGTGAAACTTCTCCAAGTATGGGCCACAGGAGCAAATCAGGAGGCTCAGTGAAACCAAGGCAGTGTTGCTGTGTCCGTGATTGCCTAGCCTGCTCAGTTAACATGCAAAAGAGATCGTAGAGCTTTTGTGTTTACATCTGGTACTGCTTGTATCTGGTATTCCCTAGGCAAGTCACAGGGCTGGGCAACAGGCTGTGATCTGTGGTCTCTGTGCTTTGTTATATGGTGGTTACACGGGCTGATATTGCAGGGCACTTTGAATACCAATTAGGTGTTTGCATGTTATCTTTTGCCCTAAGTAACTGCTGCAGAGCTGACAGAGATGTGGTGGGAGAAGGCTGTGCCAGAGAGGGCACACTGCATGGAGAGGGGTGAGGCCATGGAGATTGGGACCTATCCTTTCCTTTTGGTAAGTTCCCAAAGGAAGTTTAGAGTCAAGCTGAGAAATGTAATCAAACCAAGTTATAAATACACCCAATACAGCAGTCCCACTTTGAGTTTCCAGGTATTTCTTTCTTTGTGTTGTTGCTGGGTAGCAAATAAACTCATGGAAGCATGAGAAATCCTCTTTTATGAGGGACTCTGGGTTTCCCAAATCTGTGTCCTTTCTAACAGGGGGCTGTTCTCCCTGTGATTCTTTTAGCTTGGCTGAAACACTCCACGTGTATACTCTTTAGGGCTGTATCTTTCCAATGACATGAAAAATTTCAAACTGATCAAGGTGGAACAGCCCCTGAGCCCTGGTGTGCCTGGCTGTCTCACCTGCTCCATCAGGGGAGGGAAGGAGCAGAGTAAGGAGGGAGAGGACACACCATCTGTGATGGGCATCATTTTGTGCCTCCCCCTCTTATTTCCATCGTGGCAAACAGCTGTTGCTTTTATTTTAATTAACAATAAATAAGGAAGAAGGAAATTCTGAATTCAGGTGTATGGAAATGCTTGGCCAAAAAGCAGAAAACAGAGAGGAATCAGAGGAACTTACTTCCTTCCACTGTGACAGCTTTATCCCCTCCTGAAAAGAAAAAGGCAAGAGCGAAACATGTCTGGTGTAACCGCTAAACCACTAAAAAGGCCAACAAAAATGGGTTGCTTAACAATTGCTCTTCAAATAAAGGTGGAACAGAGCTGTGCTTGTTGCTGGCCTGTTCCCTATCTTTGCTCCCTGTGACTAAGACGTTTATCATGTGCTAAACCAGGGCAAGTTGTTGCACTGCATAACCCACGATGACACCGAATCTGGAGGCACTCTGCAGTGGTGTCTTCAGAGGTGCTGTGCTGAAGCCAGTCTGGTGTAGCTGCTCAGCTTGGGCTCACCAGACAGCCCTGAGTACCTTTAGGGACCCACATCCAACCTGGGCTGCAATCCCAATGGCAGGGGACCAGCTGAGTCCTGCCCCCTTTGTGCCTGCTTGAGTTTTGGCCATGCCGGGGCAGCCTGGCTCTGCCCCCAGCCCCTCTGCTCCCCCTCCTGCTCGACCAGCCACTGCCTGGCCCCCAGAGAATGGGGAGGAGGGCATTAGGCAAATATCCCTGGCTTCTTAAGATTCCTGCTTAATGAGCACATTTGCTCTGTGCATTGCCCTCCTATCAGCAATCTTATCAGGCTGAGCCTGCCTCTGCCACCTGCAAGCAGAGATATCAGAGTGGGGAAGGGGGGCATAAACCAGTTTGTTTTAAGTTCCTAGGCACTAAAGTCAAGAAGGAGTTTCAAAGTGAGCTTATCACTTTATTTTTGTCATTAAAAAAAAAAAAAAAACCAAAAAAAAAATGGGATAAAACATGACCAGCTTGCTTTATGCTTCACTGATTGCAGATGTTTCCTGTCAGGTGGTGGCAGTGCTTGGCTTTCTCTTTGTCGCTTCCGAAAGGCTTGGCACCATTTGGAGCACGTGTTGAGCCACCAAGCCATACAAGCTGCCTCCCCAGGAGGTGCCAGGTCCGAGGGCTTCACATCTCTACGTGCCTGCCTCTGTGCCAAAGGACTTTCATATCTGTTCTTGGGCTAAAAACACATTTCCAAAAGGAGTCCTAGGGACTCGCTGAAGGAAACAAGGTGTGTTAACAGGTAACTGCCCACTGCCACTTCAAGTGGGTTTTAAAGTATTTTCTGGCCAACTGCTCAGACATCTTACTCATACCAGGTTCAGGCTGGGTCTTGACCAGCAAACAGGCAGTGAATTGCACCTGACCTCACCTGTGACCTTACCAAATCCTGCAGCCTGGGTGCCCAGACACAGGGGTTCCGTGCTGGCCCACTCCCAACTGCATTAATCTTGGAGCCTGGCACAGGCTTTGTCACATTCAGGCATAAAACAATACACAGTCACTGTCTTCATCATCAAAGAACAGAACAAAACATAAATCCCCCATTTCTATAAATGCATTACAAATATATAGGACCTCAAATATTTGAAGGTAGTCTTGACCATGTCAAGATGAAAATTCTGTTCTATTAAGAAAGTTTTGAATCCCCATAATTTTTTTGAGTGATGAGTGGCATAAAAAATCTCAGAGACCCTGAGTAACAGAAATCCCAGAAAAGATGTGCTGGGCACAGCACTGCTGACAACAAAAATGTGATTTGTGTCTCTTTTGACTGTTTATCTTATGGATGCAAGAGATCATAGCCCACTTCCCTCATTCACCATGCTGTGACTGCACCAAGGTGTAAATACAGGGTTTATAGAAACAGTGAGTGTTTCCAGAGTGTGTTTGGATGAACAGCAATGCTCACCAACAATGTGTATGCACCTGCTGTGCTGCCATCGGTGGCTGTCTGCTGTAAGGTCTTCATTGGGGTCTGGCTGAGGGTGAGCAGTGGCAGGGGCATGCAAAGACAGGTGATGAAGCAGATGAAGCAAGAAGAACATTTTCTACAGCCAGCCCTGGCTGCTGGCCTGTGCCTCTGCCCAGCCAGGTCTGCTGGTGCTGAGCAGCTGAGCTGCAGCTGCACTGGAGCACTTGCAGCCCTGCAGCTCTGCACGCACAGGTTGCTGAGATGGGTCAGGATGAGAGATGCCAGCCTTGTTCTGGAGACAGAGAAGGAGCCTTTTCATCTCAGGGATTGCTGTGAGCAGCCTTCACGCATGGGCTGAGGTCTGGGGGCAAAACCCTGAGATGAGCACACTGCTAAACACACCAGTGAGCCCTCTCAGAGCCGAGACCTGCCTCCAAATGCCTTTGTGCTGATTGTGGTGCTGTTTTTGAGGGGGTATATCCCACCCTGAGACAGCAAATTGTAGAGGCCCTCAGAGTTATTTTCCCCCTCTTTCTCCCCTGCTGAGCCATGAGGATGCAGGGTAGCCAGAGGCACAGCTTGCTCAGGGTCTGTCAGCTCCCCAGCCCTACCCTGTGCTTTAAACAGGACAAACAGGTTATGACATTAAAGTTTCAAACCCTCGGGGTGGTGGGGGTACCTCACACGGGAGAGGTTAATGCAGGGGCACTCTAGGCCCCTGGAGAAGGGAAGGGTATGCTTTCAGCCTTGAAATGCAGACACAACTTCTCCAAAATTGGAGCTGGCTCAGAAGAAAACCAAACTCACTCTCCCCTCCCACGTCTCTGTCTCTCCTCTGGCAGCTCTGTGAAGCTTGTACCTTGGCAGGCAGAGGCTGAAAAACACATTGCCCCAGGCAAGGCTGTATCTCACCCTGATCAGAGCAGCCCAGGGCCAGGATCCCTGAGCTGGCTGGAGAAATCCTGAGCGTTCAGCTGCCAACCAGCTGAGGGGGAAAACTGCACTCCCCTGCCTAATCTCCAACCTGGCACAGCCCAGCCGTACCCAAACATCAATAGCCTCAAACCCAGAGCCTGTGGGGATGCTGCTGGTGAGGTCTCTGTCCCATTCCCACCACCACTGTGGAAGTGAAGCTGGAAAAGATGCAAGTGGGTCTTGGGTTAATTGCTCCAACTGGCATGTTGGCATGGGAACGCCATGGGCAACCCATAGGACTGTGAGATGTGGGATTTTAACAGAATCAAGAGAAAAACTTGCCCTGTGATGAAAGGGGGGGAAAGCTCTTGTCCCTGGGCATAAGATCTCTTCCCTGCCATGTCCTGAGTTCCTTGCACAACCAGCACTTTATGGAGGGTAAAAGGAAGAAAAACTGCTTTTTTCTGCCCCATGGCCTGGGGAACCCCTGTGTTGTGCCCTTGCCTCCTCGCCCTAAAATTAGGCTGCAGCACCCACCATCACAGTACAGAGCTGCCCTGGTAGGGTCAGCAAGCAGAAGTTGGGTGTCAAAGCTCCTCTGTGCAGGGTCCATCACTGTGCTGCCCCAGCAACCCCAGAGCAATCTGCAAAAAAAGCAAGCGCTTGGTAAAAGGTGAGAAAAGTCTTGGAGGACTTAGAAATTTTGCTTGTGAGCTATTAACTGAACTGCAGGTTGGGCAATGTACACTAAAGTTGCTGTAGATGGGAAGGACCTCTTTGGGGTGCATAACACTCTCTAAGGGTCACCCCAGGAACAGTGGTGTCCATGCAACCAGCTGGTGTTAGCACAGGTTCTGAGGCCCAGGAACTGTGAGGGAGAAGGAGAAAAAGCAGCTTTTGGGGACAGGAATAACCACTAAGCATTCTCAAGAAATATTTGTTATGCTCCAGCAGCATCCATGCTGTTCTTTGTTTCCTTAAAACTGCTAGAATCCCTTCCATGGGATTTAATACAGCACTTCACAAGAGAACAAGATGTGTCCACCACTTACAGTGCAAAGGTGAGTGACATCAGGAAAGTAATTGGTGTGCCTGGTCCCAGGACTGCTAGGTGCTCAGGGCACAGGGACCTGAGTGGGAAATGCCAGGGACTCAACAGGAGCTCCAGAAGTTTACCATTGACCTGGACTCCCTCTCAGTTGCAGCACAACTCCATGCAGTCCCCTTCTCAGCCGTTTCCTAACTCAGAGATGGTGTGGCAGAGAGGGAGGAGCTCTTTGTGGGTGTCCTAGGCTGGCTCAGCCATCCTTGTGTTAGGGATGCAGTGGCTGAGCATCCCAGCTGCTCTTCCAGCACTGCAGTGCAGAGGGCAAGCAGAGAGCTTGAGCTGCTTGAGCTCCCCCCTCTGCTTGTGCTCCCCCAGACCCTGGGACGGTGACACCCTGACATTTCCCCTTCTCCTTCTGTCTCTGAGTGTCATTTCTCAGCACAGCCGAGCTCTCTGTCCCCTGTGGTGCTTTGGAGGGCACCCTCTGCAGTCACTGCATCCAGCAGGAGGGATGAAAAGGGGAGGGGAGGACAGCAGAATGCAGATGAAAACAGCTGGGAACCCCCCCATCTGCCAGAGGGTCAAGGTTTCACTCCCAGCCATTGTGGGAACTTCCTCATGGATCCATATATTTTTTTGAATAATTTATTCTAGTTTCTGAAGCCCTCCAGTGACAAGCTGTCATTTTGCTCTTTTAATCGTATTTTGTGCCTGTGCTGCTCTCTAGGCGAGTCTCCGAGCTGCTTCCTATCTCTCCCAACACTTAACTATTTACAGCCTGAAAGGCATGCAGAGATGTTTTTTCTGGAGGATGAATCCATCCCCATTTCACCTTCTGATAGAGCTGGTGCTACAGTTCCTGTTTATTTGCAGTAAGATTCCCAATGAAGGAGAAGGGAGAGCACTTGGAGGAGAAAAGGATGGCAGTCCTCAAGGAAAACCCTTTGTGACTCCTGGTTCAGCTCAGATATAGGTCCAAGGGAAGTAAAAACTAAATACTTTTATTAATTTGCTGTTCTCAGCAGCTCTCTGAAGGGGGCTGGAAAGATGGTGTGGAAGAGAAAGCTGCTATGGTTTCAGTAATGCAAATTTCTGTTTTGGTGAGTAGCACTTACCAGGAGCCCTGAGAAGAGGCACCCAGCCCCTGGTATCCCTGTGCTCCTCTGGCTGGGTTTGCTCTGGTGTAAGCTGTACATTACAGCAGAAATTCCTGAAGCCCAAATATCTGTCAGATCACCTGGAAGCCTAAGCCCTTCCTAACAAGCCTGGAGGCAAGGAAGCAGGATGCTACTCTAACACAGAAGACACTTTTACACACAGCATCTGCTTGAGCAATCTGCAGAAGTGGCACTCAGCTTCCCTGGAAACTTTGCAAGTGCCAGGGAAAATCCACCAGAGAGATATTTTTAAATGGTGGAAGCATTGCCTATTTACAGATGGAAAGCAGGTAAGAAGGTGGCCCTGCTGCCCTCACCTTTTGTGCAAGTAAGTGGCTGGCAGGGCATCAGGGGACCTGTGAACCTGCTGTTTTGTATATCCACAGGGACCCTTGTGACTGAGTGGAAGCAGGAGAAGCTCATCCGGAGCTGTTGGGAAGCAGAGCTTCCCATACCAGTGGTGCCTGTGGTCACCACTGCAGAAAGAGGGCCCTCAGGGACTTTAAGGGAGCTGCTGCAGTGCCTGGAAAGGTTTTGGTGAGATTTGTGCCTCCCTCACCTTCCCCTACGCTCACCCTGCGCTTCTTTCAGCTGTGGGTCCCCTCTGCTGAGTGCCCTCTGCCAAGGGGCTCCTCTGAAACAAGAGGTCTTGCTGCACCTGGCTGTCAAAGTCTCCTTCACTGGCTGTGGCAGCAGTGACATTTAATGCTCCCCAGCCTTGCAAAGACAACTCCTTTGGGATTCATTCACCACACGGATGGAGCAGAGGGCTTACAGTGCCATAAGCAGGGACAGATGGTGAGGACAAGCGAGTTGCTCAGGTACAAACAGCAGCAAGAGGTGATAAGAAAGGTTGTGTGTGGTTGCTGAGGGAGACCTGCTACAAGCAATTGCTTGTAAAAACTCCTGTGAGATCCAGGATGAGTTTGCAAGGTTGATAGTTGGATTAATAATGTTCTCCCTCATGGGACAGGAATTTGCCCCGTGGCAGATCTCAGCCTCCAGCTCTGCAAGCTGCACATGCATCTGGCTGTGGAAAATGTAGCTGGATCTCATCCATGCTCTGGTCTGGGGAAAATGCCTGGACCCCCTAAGTGCCACACAACCCCCTGCCATGGAGCATCTCTGCAGGCTCTGCTGCCTTCCCACTTCTCTCAGTTGTACCTCACATCTTCTCTGTGAGCCTGAAAACTTTGTCTGCCCCTCCAACTCTGAAGTGAATAGTTTGTTCTTCATTTTCATAATTAGTGCTATTTCTATTATTAAGGGCCACCAAGAATCTGCCTTTGAGGGATGTATTAAAGGAGATTATGGCTAAATATGTGGGACTGGACAGGCCCTACTCTACAGGCTTGATAGCCAGTGTGTGCATCTTCCCTGACCTGGAGATGTGCAGTTGCAGTTCTGATTGATTACAGGTGCCAGTTTGGTAACACACTTGCTGAGCACAGCATGTTCCTTCCTTCACATTCTGATTCCCACTTCCCTGAATAAGTCACAGATAAGATGACCTTGTCAATGCTTGCCTGACAGTTTCCAAACCTGTTTACTTGGATCTCTTCCTGTTCATCCCAGGAAATTGCTGCTGGGATGGAGATACTCCATGTGCAAACCCCTACAACACGAGCAGAGCAAGGGCAGTGATTTGGTCTTTAGACCTCAGCCTCTTCTTTTTCAGTGCCAGAGCTCTTTGCTCCCCACAGAAAAGCTAAAAGAAAGGAGTTGGTGCAGGGGCAGGAGTGGGGGGTGATGTTGTGTTGGAGACCCTTATCCATTCCTCCCCAAGGAGATGCACATTCATCAGCTGGAGCTGATGCCAAGAGGGAAACATTTGTCCCCTCTCCCAGCTGCGTGACAAGGGACCCACAGGCAAAGATAGACTGTGAGACCTTCTCATTTGCAGCAAACTTGACATAGTTTATCCTTTCTCGATTCCCCTCCTTCCCTCACACACCCACCTCACCTACCTGCAAGTCACCTCTCAGGAGAGGGGCTGCATTCCTCCCATAGCTCGGCAGCAGAAGTGCAAAGAGACAGAGAAGCAGCCTGTGCCTGCCACAGCCTGGTGAGATTCCTACAGTCCTTCAAGCACTTAGACTGAAGCTGGAAAACAGTGCAGCCAGCAAGGAGCAGGAGTGCATGGCACAGTAGCAAGGGTGAGAAATGCATCAGTGAGATGCATTTAATCCTGCAGTGGTAACAATGGTGTGGGACACACACAGGTTCTAATCCTGCAGTGTGGAACAGACTGGTACATCTGACTGCTGGAGTTGAAATCCAGACTCCTAAGACAGCCTTGAAAACTTTTAAGTACCTTCAAAAACCCCAAAATCTTTGAAGCCAGCATTGTGGCAGTAAAGGTGCCCTCTTGGGCAGGTGCATCTGCTCAGCATGTTTGGAAAGCAGCATACAGCTCCTCTGTGCTGGCAGAGGGAGCTCCTGCAGCCACTAAGACAGTAGAAACCATGAATATCTATTTCTCAGGCAAAGGCTTCTTGGGATTCAGAGGGTGGAAGCGTGGGATGCAAAAGGCTGGAAGCATCAAGAGAGGTAGCATGGGAATGGCTGATGGTTGTCACTGACAAGTCCTTTGGGGATGTGCCTGGTGAGGAATGCTCTCCTGTGGCCAGTCAAGGATAAGGTCCTCCTCAGGGCAGTGCTCAGCCAGGGTCAAAACAGCAGTAACAGCAGCTTTATTCAGGTGTGAGGGGTGTCTGAGGCATGGCCATGGGTGCTCACCTCCTAAAAGCCTGAACTGCTGTGACTGTCATGGTGTAATCCCTCAAAGCCACCTGCCCTCACAGAGAGGAGGGAGTCAATGAGATCTGTTCACTGCAAAAAATGCCATCTTCCATTTCAGGGCTAATGGAGGGGTCACTGAGCATCCAGAGAAAGGACTGCTGCAAATCATGGTCCCACTGCCTTCTTGAACATCTTGTCATCTGTGTGCCTCCATGTGTCTGCTGGTCTCCATTGATCAGAAACAACCAGAGCCCAGCAGTGGCGTGGGGTGCCTGGACAGGCTGGATGGGGAGCAGAAAGAAAAGAGCCAAATTTTGTAGAAATTTTGGTTAAATTGAGTTTGGATTAAAATTCCTCAGAGATTTTAAGGCAGATTGTCACAAAATGAAGATCACTTCAACCTCAGAGTCTGCCGTAGGATTACCAAAACTTTGCGTTATATTTTAGAAGTCTGTTGCTCCTCAAGTAAGAAGCTCATTCCTTGGGTTATTTCCCCTGCAAAAATATTACTGCAAGTGCAAACCCTGTTCTGGGGCATTTCATAGAATCATGGAATAGTTTGGGTTGGAAGGGGTCTTAAAGATCAACTAGTTCCAGCCCCTCTTTCACAGGGAAGGACACCTCCCACTAGATGAGGTTGCTCAAAGCCCCATCCAGTCTGGCCTTGAACACTTCCAGGGATGGGGCATCCACAGCTTCTCAGCAGCCTGTTCCAGTGTCTCACCACCCTCACTGTAACCATTTTTTTCACAATAACTATTCTAAACCTGCTCTCTTCCATTCTAAAGCCATTTCCCTCTTGTCCTCTCACTACATGCCTATGTAAAAAGTCCCTTTCCAGCTTTTTTTGTAGGCTGCTTTGGGGGCTGGGGGCTGCTCTAGGGTCTCCCCGGAGCTTCCTCTTCTCTAGGATGAACAACCCCAACTCTGTCACGCTATCTCCACCGGAGGGGCACTCCAGCCCTCTAATCATTTTCACTCTCCGTTTGCAGCATGTACATTCGAAGGAAAAAAGCCAGGTCTTACACCTCGCAGTAAACCATGAAAGGCTTCGGGTGTGGGCTGCAGTGGGCTGGAGAGGGGCTTGGCAGCTGTACCCTCCCACTGACACCGGAGCAGCTGCAGCCCCGGGACAGGCAGAGCCAGATGTCACCGCTCGGGCTGGCACTGACCCTTGTGCAGGGGGACTCGGTTTGCTGATGATGGGTTCGGGCAGCAGAGGGGCTGCCTGCACTCCCAAAGGCAGGGAGCAGGGACCGTGCGATGCGGGATGCCGGGGAGGAGGGATGGGTGCAATGCCGGGGAGCAGGGATGGGTGCGATGCGGGATGCCGGGGAGCAGGGATGGTGCGATACCGGGATGCCGGGATGCCGGGGAGCAGGGATGGGTGCGATGCCGGGATGCCGGGGAGCAGGGACGGTGCGATGCCGGGATGCCGGGGAGCAGGGATGGGTGCGATGCCGGGATGCCGGGCTGCCGGGGAGCCGGGAGGGTGCGATGCCGGGGAGCAGGGATGGGTGCGATGCCGGGATACCAGGGAGCAGGGACGGTGCGATGCCGGGATGCCGGGGAGCAGGGATGGGTTCGATGCCGGGCTGCCGGCGGACCCGCAGCGCCTCCCGGTGCGCTACCGCCGCACTGCGCTGCTGCTCTCGCCCATCACGGCCCGGCCCCGCCGAGCACCGAAACCTTCCGGGACTGCACCTCCCAAAACTCCGGCCCCTCCTTCGCCTTCCCCAGGGCGGAACAGCGGCAGGGCAGCAGGACACTCCTTGCCACCGAGGCACAGCTCCCCCCGTGCCCTGTCTACCACTGATTTTGTCAGTCCCGATTTGGTCCAGCATCACCTGGGCGAAGCGTGTGAGGTCCAGATGGAGCCCCAAATCAGATCACGGACTACTCGCACGACCTCCTTGTCTGCACAGCGGGCTGGGGATTCCCGCCCAGGGAAGCAGCTCACAGGGGCAGACTGCTTTAGCGAGGGTCTCGCTGCTGGGATGGCACCTTCCAACCCCGGTGGCATCTTCATCCTCCCGCATCTTGCAGCCCGCATGGTGCACCCTGCTAGGAAATCACTTGTCCATCACAGCCCACGCTATCCTGAGAGCCTCAGACATGCACAGATCATCCCTGTCTTGCACAGGTCATCTGTTTCATCTGTTTTCCACATTAAAACACTGCGCAGAAATCTACAGATTTCTCTGCATTCACTGCAGCACCAGGTCGTCCCTATCTGTAAAGTTTATCAGCCACCACCATTTTATCTCATATCCGTGGTAAAGATATCAAACTGCTTTGCTAGAGAGGATGCTGACCTCTCTTTACCAAGGGTACTTTCTTTAGGGCTAGTTTCTATGTTTTTAACTGCACAATTAACTCCTCTTTGCATTTTAGCTGCTCATGTCCCTGAACAGCAAAGCCTTCAGTCTGTGATTTGGGGTGCTTTCAATTAAGACTAAATCATTTGAGAGGGATTTACCATGGAACTGTCCCAGACCAGCCCAGTTGCACTGCCACTCCCGAGGTGATGGTACCACCAAAACCTGCCTTAGCACTGACACAACAACTCTGTCCTTTTCCCCATGAAGAGATCACGTCCTGCTATTTTCTTGTGCCTCCCAATTCCACCTGCCGCCGGTGTCACTACAAAGCACAACCAAAAATCCATACTTCTGCAATTCCCTGTGCCTTGCTGAGGACAGCGCTAATAGGAGAGGCAGACCACTTGAGTGGCGGTCAATAGCCCTGCCTGGCTCTTGTGGCAGGTGTCTCACGGAGCCGAGCACTGTCTAAACCCTCAATTACCCTTCCCTCGCCTCTCCCTGCCTCCTGACAAGCACAGCGGCTAAGCCCTCTTCAGCACCTGCAAGTGGACTGCTGCCTAATAAAAGGCTGCAAAATGCCAGCACATCCCTGAGCCACTTCAGCAGGTCGCTATTTAATGCTGAAAAGAGATGCAGTGAAGCAAAACTGACCCATGCCTCCACTTATAAGGAAAGTAGTAACAACGGAGAAAAAAGGGAAAAAGCAGGTTTAAAAAATGCATTACAAGGAACAGGGGGTTTAAGGCATTTTAGAAAGAGTTACAGATTAATCCTGCGGCCCTATTTTTCACAGTAGAGAGATAATTTTTCAAAAGCTACCCAAGTGTCCAGCTTTTCCCAAAATCAGGCTCAGAACAGTCACTTCAACACAGGAGTCTGAACTGAGACGTTTTTGGGTGGATGGGTTTTGAGTGTGGAGAAAGGGAGAGGGGAGATGGAGAGCCCTGCCCCACCGTGGGATATGCTCATCTTTGGAGCTGTTCCCCGTCTGCTGTCAGGATCTATCCCCAGGCTGCAGGTGGGGCTGATGGGGAAGGAGAAGCAGATGCCCAGAGATTATTGACAGCCACCCTGAAGTGGAGCAGGATCCCATAAGAAGTGTGAAAACGAGGGTGACAGAGGGTGAGCAAACATGCTGTCATGAGAAGACGAGGGACAGGAGGTTTCTGTGGGCTGGGGCTGTGTGCCCAGCTGGACTCCGTGTGCTTGGCTTCCTGGAAATTCAACAGGGGAATGAGATTTCAGGCTCCTTCATGCCCATCTCCACCCATTAAATAAATGAATGTTTACTGAAAGGCAGAAAGCTGTTCCAAGTCCCTCTTGTTTCAGGAAACCACTTCTTTACATCTTCTTTTTATCTCCTGAGTTCATAAGAAGCATCTATCAATGGAAAGGAGCTCAGGAACATCCCTGAGTGCTGCCAAGGTTTTACAATCTTCCTTTGATCTGTCCCCCCACCAAGGCAGAGCTCACCTGCCCTGCCTGGCATCAGGGTCCTCGGGAGCAGCTCCAGCCTCCTGCCCCCCAGTCCAACCCCTGGCTGACCACCAGCAACCTGGGGCAGAAGGGAGGCTTCAGAGAAAGGGTGAGGAGAAACTTGCAACATCAGGAACATTTCTGGCCAATTCCTTTTGTGGATGGTGAGTCAGGGGAGCTGAGAGGATGGTTTGGATTTCACTTCCTCCCAGATGTGTCCCTGATTACATCTCCTTGAGACCTAACAGAGTTTTGATAGCACTGACCAAAAGGCAGGGTGGAGATGGCCATGGGACTTTATATCTGATTTGCATACAAAATAAACACAGAAGGTTTCTGCATCAGCTTTACCTACTGTTTTAAGGCAATTTGGCGCTCAGAAGGAAATTCCAGGTTCAAGACTGTCTAGCAGACTTCTCCAGGCCACCAGTTCTCAAGAAACACAAGAATGTGGTTTCTTTCAGCCATGCATGTGGGAGTGTGAGCAGAAATTTATGTCCTGCACAGCTGTGGACTCTGGGAGAAGCTGGTCTGCTTTTCAGGCCTTGCTAGCTCAGGGACTGATCTACCCATGGTCAATCCTACCACCTACAGTGAGACAGGAGAATAACAGAGGGATCATGAGAGCTGGTGAGGCACCACTGGGAAACTCAGCCTGTATTTCTTACCCTGTGTTGGAGGCCTGATAGAACAACCATGATGGGAAAGCAGCAGTGTTTGATGTCATGATTACAGAAGGGCCTTAGAAAGGATGTGAGTATGACTTTTCATGCAATTATTGAACAGAAATGCAGCGCCTGCCTGTTCTAGGAGCTCCAAAGTCCTTACAGTGATGGATAAATAATATCCACCTTCTGAAGAATGACGTGAGCATCCATTTGTCCCTGTCCCCCTGTGCTGACAATGGCTGGAGGATATGGTGGAAGGTTCCCTGGCTGTGTGACTCAGAGTGGGGCCAGCCTGGAGCACTGAGTCACTCTGTGCCGGTGGAGATGACTGGTACTGGCCAGCAGGCACCTCACAGGCAGCAGCCAGTCACCTGTTCCCGTGCCCCTTGGCCCTGCCACATCTCCACAGCTCACAAGTGCCCCACGGGCATCAGGGACCCAGTGGGACAGATTACAGAGTCCCATGATTGATCTGGAAGTAGCTGCAACGTGTCCTGGCAACCAGGAGGAGTGAGGTGTCATATTATTAACACGGGTACTAACTGGTCCTTACATAAAAATTTTTCCCGCAAACTGAAGTGTGTTAACCAGCTGGAGGACAGGAGACTTTCTTATTTTCATTCTTTTATTTTGATTGCTTTTGGGTGTTTTAAATTTTGGGGGGAGGGATTGTGTCAGGTGGGCTTTTTTCCAAGCTATATCCCTTTTCTTTTGTATTCTCTCCACTGCTGATCCCAGAATGGCTGAGTGGTTGGAGCTGGAAGATTTCCCTGTTCCATTCCCTGCTTAGGCAGAGCAGCTGCATGGGACTGGGTTCAGCTGGGCCCACCAGCACCCTTAGGGCCTTTTGTGCAAAGCTCCTTTCCAGCAGGTTGGCTCCCAGTGCTGGTGCGTGGGATGATTGCCCTGCAGGGACAGGACTTTGCATGGTCACTTGCTGGAGCTGACCACTTCTCCAGCCTGTGAAGGTCCTTTGGAAGGACACCATGGCCATCTGGCCATCCAGTGTGTCACATGTCACCTGGGGAATGGAGGATAGCCTCATTTCAGTTCTAGTTTTTAAGCCCTTCCTGGGAATGAGGATCCCTCCAGGTCCTTTTGGGCCTGTAGGGGTGGCCAAAAGGAGACTATTGGGAACTACCCATCATGTGTTTTCCATCTTGGAACATGGATCTCTCTGACAGAGAAGTTCTAAACACCTTCTCACCTGACTAGCCCCAAACATACTCTAAAAGCTGCTTGTGCAGAAGGGCTTTCAAATAGATCTGGACCAGATGGAGAGGTTAATTTGTGAAAACAAGAAGTTAGGAAGGATAGTCTAGGGATAACCAGTCTCATCCTTGCCCTCAGGCCCCCATTATCTCTCTGTGCCTAAGCTTCACTTCTTTGAGTGTTTTGGTGGCCTGCTGTCCTGTAGGAGGGAGAACAGTGCCAAGAGAGGATGTCTTGTGCACAGCCAGTGCACAGCTATACCCACTGCTGGGTCCCCAAGCTGTGCTGGAGGAGAAGAGCACTCCTTCTCCCTAATTTTATCCTCGAGGAGTAAACCAGGGAGCAGCATTTTATTTGAGCCATGACCTCCACTGCCTGGCAGCTGCAAATCACTGTGGAGCACCCCGTGAGTGCAAAGGGATGCTTGAGCTGGGGGGGACCACGAGAAGGGGACCGGGTGCTCTGCCCACCCGAGGTGTGGCACAGCCCATATTGCTCCTGCTCTGGAAGTGTCCCTGAGTCCACTCCTGCCCCTTGGGAGGGGGGTGACGAGGGTGGGATGGTGTCCCAAAGCAGACAGTGGAGCCACACCAGCTCTGCACCATTTCCCCATTTAAGATGCCCAAAGCTGTCATCCTCCCACAGCAGGGAGGCATTCCAAATAGTGCTGCTCCTGATCAAACAGGGGCTTAACAGAGGCCTTCTCCAGGAACTGCCAGGGCCGAAAAGCAGCCCTGTGTCATGGAGAAAAACAGGCAGCTGTCCCTGCTCCTGGCCTGCACTGCTTATCGGCAGCGCACTGGGAGCAGCTCCATGAGGGATGTTTGCTCTGCCTGACTGCTGCAGTGTGATAGGGAATGGGATGAGACATCAGGGCCCCTGGCACTCCCCACTGCCACTGTCAGAGCTGAGGACAGCGTGTGCAGATCCTCATCCCATCCTCAGCCTCCCTGGGTCCAGCCCATGGCCATGTGCCCACCTCTTCCATGTTTTCTGCATGGATTCCACATCTGCAATGCTTACATTTGTCCAGTCCACCCCACCCCAGCCTCCACAATGAGGTGTGGGGAAGCTCCCTCTTCACCTCCTAACCCCTCAATCTCTTTGAAACGCAGAAAGGACTGCTTGTCTTCTGCTCAGTTATCTGCAAAACCCCAGTGCAAGGGAAGGAACCTGATCCTGCATGTGGTGCTGGGATTGCACCCCGGTCTAGACCCCCTCTGAGCTCCCCTTGGCTCCTCCTCACCTCATCCTCACCCGTTTCTCAGCCAATTTCAGGAATAAACCTCTGGCTAATGGCAGGGGACTCTGACTCAGTGCATGCCTTAATAACAGGTTATCAACCATACTGATCCTGCTCCCATTTCTGAGGGCTGGAGAGGAGACTGCAGCTCTCCTGCAACTCCAAGAGAATGATCCCCATGCCAGCCTTCTGGAGCCTGTGCACCCCAGAGCATCCCTCAGGACATGGAGAGCTTTCTTGGGGTGATGGGGACTCTTGGAAGAGTTGGGGCTGGGTGTCTCTTTTGTGCTGTCATGGAGGGGACCAACTTTCTGCATTTTGAGCACAATTTTTAAGCATGGTAATGGGGGAGCTGGATGGGGTATTGCTTACTTGCTGTGTGGTCCCTTGCCTGCCAGGTAAATCCTTAACTGATGAAGAGCTCTCATTAGTGCATGTTCTCTCCTAGTGATGCTGCACTTGTGTCTCTCCAGGGCCAGAAATGCCCTGCACTTTCTTTGAGGTTCTTTCGTGGGGATGCTTCTCAGCATCCCTATGAAATGAAATCTATTCTAGTGGACAGAAAACTGCTATAAGATGGAATGCTTGGGGACCTGGAGGGATGCTAGGTGCACTTGTGCAGAAGCCAATGGGATGAGTCCTTTTACACCCAAAGCTGGAAATTTCCAGGTATGCTAAAGCTCACTCTAGAGAAAAATTTGGAAAATATTACAATCTGAGGAAAGATCCTTGTTTTTTATGACAGCAGCCTTTGATCATCCTAGTTATGCCACATGAGTGACTTGGGAAGCAGAGGTTTGCTTACAGTCCTGAAGAGTATTGGATCTGAAACAGCCAAACCAGCCACAGGAAAGTGTTAAACTAACCTTCTGCCATCCCATTATCAAAAAAGAAAAGAATAAAAAAGGAGATAATCCTTGTTTAAATATCACAAGCAGCAGCTGAGTCAGTGGGAGCTTTAGACTGGAAATGTCAGGGAGGAATTTAGATTTTCAGAGCAGCCACTGCTCTGCAATTATCATAAGGCACTTGCAAGGACCCCTTGTCTCTTGTTGCCCTCAACATGCATCTGCAGGGAGGGGGAGCAGAGAAAAAACACATGGCCCTACTGGGGACAGATAAGGATATCCAAACTCCATCCCACTAAAGGCACAAGGCAAATCCCTCCAGGCTATGGTCAGGCTGCTGCTGCTGTTCAGGTCAAACGTGGGTAGGGAGGAAGGGAACGGGGAGGTGGGGGAGGGCAAACCCACAGGAGAGGCAGGGAATCGATATGAGAAAGAGGAGAAAATCACATCCTGCCTCCTCCTATAAAGGTATTTATTTGCTTTTTGTGGTGTTTCGGAAGTAGGAACGAGAAGGGAGAAAGAACAGTGACGATCCGGGGAATTTTTAGCCTCTCCAGTGCTTTTCCTCCTGGACCATCCCACCTCGTTGCCATCCAGCACGTCCCTGATGTAAATTAAATAAGTGAAAGCACTATTAAACCTCCTGATGCAGGCACTGCAGGTACCAAAGGGAAAGGGGAGAGGGTGAGCACTCAAACCACGTAATTTCTGCCATATCAAGTGACGTAGAGAGATGAATTTTCCTAGCTGGTATTTGGGGAAAGGCCAAAGACTTCCTCTGCAGGAGTGACGTATTCTGACCTGTCTTTTCTCAGGAAACTTGTGAGGATTCTGAGACCAGTCCTGGCCAAGTGCAAGGTGGAAGGAGCTCAGCCATGCAGAGCTGGTGGGTCTTGGGAGGGGTCCACTTGCCTTCCTGGGCTTCCTGGCTGGGGCAGGGGGTACCCCTGTGCCAGCCTTGTGCCTTGTGGGTCATCACAGCTGGATGTCCTCCTGCACAGCATGCAGGCTGTCCGTCCCCATCAGTCTGAGCCTGCCCTCTCTCTGACAAACCCTTCACGTTTGGTACTGCTCTGGTTAGGACAGCTCAGGCAAAGGGAACACAGCATTCCCAAAGCTCATTGGGCTTGCTTGGCATCACTATTACAAACATATGTCCTACAGCTGACTTGAACTTTTCTTCTTTGCCCAACTTTCAGCTACTGATCTTTTTGTTCTCTTCTCCACTAAGACCTGTACTCATCGAACGTTCCATAGGGATCCAGATGTGGAACTGACAGTCCCAGCATTTGGGAGGATGGGAAAAATAATCTCATAAATGCTTTTCCATGGCGTCATCCCAGCAGCTTAATGGCACAAGTACTGAAGTCAGGCTTATTGTTCCAGTAGAGATCCCAGACTCTTTTCTTTCTTTACTTTCCATGACTGTGAATCAATAAAACATTGTTGATACACCTTGAAGATCCAGAAGAGAAGCACAGGGCTTTGATGAGTCATCCCCTTAAGCCTACTGGGTGGAATGAACCTTGGCATGGATGATGCATTTGCATTCATCCCCTGAAAAGGAGAGGAAAATATTTTCTCATGCTCTTTTTCATGTATTTATTTACTTGATGACTACCTGTTAGGAATAACAGATGAGATCCCAAGCAGATGTGAATCAGTAGGAAAGCACTGACTTGACTGTGGAATGATGGTGATAATTTCCAGTGGAGATCTGGTTGAGTGTTTGTAATAAATCTCACTGTTCTATGCTGAATGCAAAACATCTTTCTGTGTACAAACAGAACGATGAATAAACGTTTGTATGAAGTCAACACGGTGACATTTTCATAGGTCTGAGACCCTTTGTGTGACACGTAATGCAAAAATCACATCAGACCTTTTGTTTGACAGGTGGATGGTTTTTATCTTCCAGTGCCTGAGGAGAGAGGGAACTGCCTGGGTAAGAAGTGGATGATTTGCTGTTCACATGGAAGCAGCACTGAGCTGCATTTTGCTGGTCCACCCCGGTGACCTGAGCTGTTTACAGAAGATTGAGAAAAGGGGTAAGAGGAGGGGGAGGAAGGTGTGTCTATGTCAAAGAAGTTACATGTTCATGGAGTGTGTTGGGCAACCACTGACAAAGCATGAATGAAAAACCCTTGTCCTCTTCTAGCACCATGTGCTTCCACAGCTGGAACACCAGGATGGGTGGCCAGGAAACTGAGGGGAAAACAACACTCAGAGGAAGGGACCAAGAGCAGATATGGGGCCAAGACCCATCCCAGCCACACTGTGCAGCCTTGCAACCAGCTCCAACATCACTGGTGACCATGGGCTGAGGTCCCTTCAGGTCCCATGTCACCGTGCTCAGAGCAGTCCAACACACAAGGAAGGTTTCCTTCTGGAAGGGCAGTGGGAGCTTGCTTTGGTACCTCACCAAGGCTTGTCTTTCTCCTTTCTGATGTTGCTGCGAGTTACATAAATGCTGTCTTACTCCATGGCGTGGGTGAATAAGCAAGAAGGTTAAACATGCCAGACACCATGGTCACCAGCCATGAAAAGACTAAATTCTCCAAAACCAGCCTTCAGGAATGAATACTGCAAGACTGGGATTTATGAACTTGGCAATAAAACAGGGACATGTCCAACTTTCTTTTTTCTTTTTTCATCTTCAGGAAGGATTGAAAAGTTCAGGTCACTGGAAACCTCTTAGTGCTGGGACTTGCAAGGGTCTGGAGCAAAACAAGAAGTAGCAGGAGTCCCTTTTCCACATGTATTCAGCAATGCAAAGACCTGATTGACTATCAGGCATCAGGTGAGAGGAATGAAAGGAGGTGAGAGCCACATATTTCTATTGATTTCTGCATCTCTTGCCCACCATTAGCTGGTTCTTCACAGCTGAAGGTCACAGCAATTACCAGCCTGGTGGCAGAAGGCAGGAAACGAAGCAGTGAGTCAAATGACTTGCCCACGGCCAAGAACTGAGCTGTCAGAAAGGCAGCCCCTGTTTTCTGTGTTCGTGGTTGACAATAGAATTAGCTGTGGACATTTGATTCTTCTTGTCATAATGCTTTGGATGCTTTCTGGCTGCTCTTTAGCTGCACAATTTTTTTTTTCCCCCCAAAAAAGCAAATTCACTGTCAAACGCAATATTCAAAAATTCTGTGCCAGACCTCCATATGATAATTACTGTTTCTTGAAGGTTTTGCCACTTCTCTGGGAGCTTGTAGAATTTTCTTCAGTATTTTCTCACTTCTCAGAAAGGCTGCATTTAATTTTATTTTTTTTAAAAGAAAATAAACTCTAGAAACTGGGAGTGGAATATTTAGTGTCACAAACTTATATAAAATCAGGAGTACTGGTGGTGCAGAAAATCTGTTGCAATACACATAAATTACCTTTCTACACAAAGATGATATTCCCAGATGATCTTGTTAAAGAAATTGTCCACAAGTTGAAATAGAGTGGACCAGAGGTGTCATCAATTAATTTTACAACACCACTAAATGGCATATTCCAAAAGGTGTGCATTATATTCCACCTCCTGCGCCTGACTCTCTGCTTGCTGCCACATTTCCAAAGAGAAAATTGCTCCTAAGTGCTTCCCCATTGATCTGAGACAAGATGGTTGTTTTGGATTCTGCAGCGGCAGGTGAATCATCAACACAATATTTCTGAATTTTCACTGTTCCAGGTCCACTTTCTGAAAGAGAGAGCTGGGTTTGCTTCTGAAAACTCAGGGCTAAATTCTCAGTTCCTGGGAAGAGGTTGTTTCCCCCCTCCATCCAGGTAGCCTCCAGTCCCTTTGAAAACCCTTTCCCCCAAAAATTCACTGTTTTCCTGAAAATCAGGTTATTTCCCTCTGAAAAGCTGATTCCTGCAAAAACTTCCCATAATTCTATTTTCACTGTTTTCCAATGAGTGGAGATTCAATGGGTTTTGAGCCGAGATTTGAACATCCTGAGTACAGAATTTTTTGTCTGAATGTGGAAACGAAAACAGAGTTATGAGACCAGCTCCATGCTTCAAAACAGGGGGCAGAAGGACATTTTTTGTGGGTTACAAGAATATCCTCAGGTTTAGCCAAAGGCTAATCTGGCCTTCTGAAATGTGAAATCTCTGACATGAAAGTTTGCATTCAGCTGCTGAGGGTATTGGCCTTGGACCTTAAGCCATTGGTTGGTGTCTGTGGAGCACATCTCTCCTGTACACTACATTGTAAAATGTACTGGCACACACAGAAGCAAAATGTCATTGGAGGAGGTTGCATAGCCCTACTCCATCATCTCCAGAAAAGTGCATGTTTTAATTTTTATTTTTATTTTTTTTTAACATAGTTGGCTGTTTTGATTTTGCCTTAGAAGAGCAATCCCTGCATGGGGACCCATCATTTCCCCTGCAGTGGAGGGAATGGCAGAGCTTTTCTCCCAGGGTGGCACAAAGCATCTCGCTGCCCTGAGTGGAGAGTTAGCACATCTCTGCTGCTTGCAGCCCCCCTTCCCCAGGGCTCATCTGTTTTGAGGCAGCATGAGCACCAAAGTCCATGTTTCTAGATAATAGGAGGCTGCAGAGTCAAGAGGGAGGTGAGGATTTTAATTATCTCTTTTAGTTTTTTTCCTCCTGATGCTGGCCCAGTCTTAGGGAGGACGCAATGATGTGAAGGCCTGAGGTGTCATTATGGGTTATTAAACTCCTTTGTGGCACTTGGGGATGTTGAATGGAGCTGTGAAGGGAGAAGAGGAAAAAGCATCTCTTGATGGAGCTGGCTCACCCCCCTGTAATTGCTTCAGAATTACGGCAGACTGTAATTACTCATGCTGTGGAGGGGAAGAGGGGGAGAGAGTGGGTGGGTGGGTGGAAGAAAGAGCAGCAAGGGGGAGAGGGAGAGACCTCCACCCTTGCCCAGTGTCTTTGCCACTGGATCACCCTGGGGCTTGCAGGTTGGTTTGTGGGGATCTCTGCAGCTCCCCACAATTAGGGGTGGATGTTTGGCACTTGGGGTTTCCTTTGGTCCCCATACCCAATGTGCCCAGAAATGCTGATTATTGTGAGCAATGCTTGAGGATGCACAAACTGACCACAGGGATCCAGCCACAGATATTAATTTCTTGTTTCTATCTCTGCTCCACCAATCCTGCTTCCAATGGCAGGCAACTGAAATGAACCTCCACTGGACCAGCAGAACTTTGCACTTTAAACACATTGCTGGATTGGTTTGGGGTCTGCTTCACGCTTGAGGGAAGCACAGTCAGAGCATCCCAGTTTATGGATTTTTCTGTCTGGGGACTAGTGCAGTGAAACAGTGTCCAAGTGTGTTTGCCATGGCTGCTTTATGTCAGATTAATCCCTTAAAACACACAGCTGGATACACACAGAACCCCCACACATTCAAGGATGGTCATGTGGTTGGAGTAGGAGAAACAAAGCAGTGATGAAGACCCATCCATCTGTCCTTATTTCCTTTGTAAGGCTTCCTAAAGCCTCCTCTTCCCTATTAGTAAATATGGTAATTAGTCAAACATGACAAAAGCTGAGACAAACCTGTTTTGATTTGACCAAATAGGCTTACACCCCCCAGAAGTCATGTGTGGTATCAGCAGAACTTAAACATGGACCCAGACAGGTGGTTTATAGAGATGCAGACAAATGAAGAGATGAAAAATTGTAAGAATGTGCCTTGTTTCCAAAAAGATGGGAATTAGCCTGGAAGGACACAAGTGGAAAATATGTTGAGCAGCTTTGCACTGGGGTATCTGGGGAAAAGTAATGCCTGTCCTTTTGCAGTCATGCTGATAATTGCTCTGAAGGACACCCACCCACCTTGCTGCCCAAAAGGAGCACCTGCTGCCACATGCTTTCTCCCAGCTTCCCTCCTCTGTCAGCTCCTCCAGGAGCTTATCAGAGAGTGAAATTCTTACCGTGGCAATTCCTTCGTGGCAATCTGGATGTTTTGCCCCTGGTTGCATGGAAAGCAGAATTTGACTCCATGCATTTCCATACAATGCAGGACTCTCATCACCAGACAGAGGTGGGGCAGATTAGCAGGGCTTAAATAAAAAGAGAGTTGTATGCTTCATTTACCAGCAGTGGGAAGACAGAGGATTAAAAATCAAGGGCTTTGGGGTGAGATAACTAAGTAGAAGGACTGATTACCCTGATAAAATACTGAATTTCACAAGGGAAGCAACAACGTGTAACGAGACAAAAGGAAAACAGAAAATATACTCAGAGAAATTCCATCTAGTCCTACAATAATCTTGAAAACTTGTCTGATGGTATCAACACATTTTAATTCCTCTGCTTGTCAGAAGAGCTTTAATATGTGATCTCTGAATAGGTTACAGCCTGCAGGAAGGATGAGTGGCTAGGTTCTCATCCCATATTTATTATTTTGCCAGTTTTCTCAATTATTTACATGAACCGACATTTTAAGCCTATCATCTTAGCAAATTTATTACAGATTTGGATAACTGGAACTTGCTGTGATGGCTGATTTTAGGTTTATCATCATTGGCAAATACTTCTCTAAAGAGACCTTTAAATTAAGTCAATTTCCGAAAATAATAGGTCTAGCAAAATTATTTCTCTTTCTGACTTTAAGGTAAGAAAACAGCATGAAGGAAAAGGGATTAAACTAATCAATTAATTTCAATTTTGTCTTTGATCTTAAAATGAACTGAAAACCTCAAATGAAAAATGTTGTAATTCCATATTCTACATGCTGTTTTAAAAGGGAGTACAAGCCATAATAATTAATCCACGGTTTAAACATGATTTGGTAAATATATTCAAATGCAATTCTTGTAACCTCCTCCTACCCAAATCCCTTTTTCCTTTCCAAATGACATCCCAACAAAGCTGGTCCAGTCTTGGCAAGGCCCTTCATTGGCAATGTTTTTTTTTAACAGGGTATTACACTAGCAAGTCTCTGAATAGTTTTAACTAAGGATTTCTGGAGTACCTAGCACAACCATGCCTTTTCATCCTTAATACCTTTGCATCTTCATCCAGGAATGTGAGGAAGATCTGTGTCCTTTGCCCTCTTTATGTGCCAACTTTACTGTCATTCATGGTGTTACAGAATCCCCACCGAGGTTTCTTCACTGGTGCCTACCACAAAAGATACGGGAGCGTTATTTTTGTGGCCTCTTTTGGATTGTGTTCTTTTTTTCCATACACTCTTCAGAGCCTTGTTCCCAGCATCCCAATCTGTCCAGCAACCATAGTTCAGCCAGTGACACAAAAATAAATCAACTATAGAATTGTGCTAATTTGTATCCCCCAGTAAAGGGATCCCCAGAGCCACCCCAGCAGACAGGAGGTGACTGAGCCTGCAGTGCTGCTCCTTGACTACTTTCTGGGCAGTGGAGGGTCTTGGAACTTGTCTTCAAAATATTTTCCAAGAAAATCTTGCAAGGCAAGGCAGCATTACCCTCTGTCAGTTTGGTGGGGTTTTATCTTGTGTTTTGTGCATCCAGGGTTTAGCAGAGAGCAAATAGACAGTTTAGGAGACTCAGAGGGGATTAGGGATGAAATTAAAGCAAAATCAAGGGCTGTTCTCAGTATGTGAGGTGATACCACAAGGGAGGACACAGGCTGGGGATAGATGAGCCCTGATGGCTCCTTAACTCCTTCCTCTGGTTTTTACTGTGCTGAACAGCCAAGTGCCCTCAGCACCTGCAGTAAGATACTCCACATGGCTTAAAATCAATTTTGTCTCAATACTGCACCAATCTTTAGCTGCTGCCAGCTCCAGTGTTGGTCACACTGCCTGCTCCCCGGTGTTGGGAAACATCAACAGCTCTGCATCCTCAAGGAGGTCAATGGGTTGTTGGTCCTCCAGAGCTTTTTGTCACGGCAAAAGTCATCAGCAGGCTGGGATGAACTCAGCTGTCCTGCTGAGAGCAGGATGAGCCACCAACCCTGCCAGATGTCAGTGCTGTGGTCAGCAAGGTTGACTCCAGGCAGTCAGCTGGTGAAAGGCCACCAGCTCCCCTGCCACAGGGATTTGTGCCAGTCAGTGGCCTGTCACCAGGATGGAGGTGGCTCACACAAAGCATGGCCACACATTTCTCCAGCACTTGTTTGGGTGGGACAGCTGCTGCAAATCTAATCAGAGAAAAATGCCAGTTTTACTCACAAAAAAGCAGAGACCCTGGGATGGGTCTGACCTGTCACACACTGCCACAACCCCAGCTGCACTCAGGCATTTGGTCCCTTGGGAATCACTGCAAGAGGAGCAAAGCACTTAGGAAGGCAGGACTGAGAGGGGTTTTCCAGGTTGCTTCCTCTGAAGCATTTTTCATTTCTGAGGAGTCAGATTCTGCTCTGCTGTCAGTGACAAGCTCTGAGGTGGTGGGGGAGCCCTGGAAGGCACAGCATTGTCAGTAGCCAGGCACCAGGAGATGCATGCATGAGAACAGCATCCAGTCCCACAGCTGCCTTGTGGGAATCAGTGTTATTTTCCTATTACTTTACTGCCTCCATGACAAGGCAAACAAGGGGGAAAAAAGGCTGGAGAGGGCTACATCTCTCCCTTCCTTTTATTTCTTCCTTTTACAGATCAAAATCCTTTCATGCAACTCCCAAGCTGGGGAAGCGAGTGTGCCGGACTGAGACACGTAATGAGAATGAACTCCATCCAGAAGTGGGGGGAAGGGGGAAAGGAGAGAAGGGGTAAATTAGAGAAGAAATCTTTTGGATGCAGGCAGACAGGTGGGGGATTGTCTGGTCTGTGAAGGCAGGGTGTCTGCAATCTTTGTAGCGATTAGATTTAATGGGACAGACACGTTTCTCTCCTTCACATCCCCTCCTCCTCTCAGCCCGAGGGGGAGAAAGGAGGGAGGTGGTGATGGGGAGGTGGCAGGGGAAGAGAAGATTTGAAAGAGTCTTTGACGTCAGCCCTGCCCTATAAAAAGCTGCCAAGGAGCTGGAAAGCAGACAGCAGAGCTCGTGGAAGAGCAAAGATGCCCACCCCGAACATCTCCACCTCTGCAGCCAAAGGCTTCCGCAGGGCGGTGTCGGAGCTGGACTCCAAGCAAGCCGAGGCCATCATGGTAAGACAACCCTACCCCACTTCTTTCCCTCCCCCTCCAAAAAACACAGCTCTTCCATAGCTATAGGAAAGGCAGATTAGGATAGATGGACCAACACTTTGTTTGTGGGACTTCCCTGACATGGGCACACCCGGGCTCAAGGCTGGCAAAGGGAAATTACTCCAACAGTCCTCTCTACATACTGATACATGTGAAATGAAAACATTTAAGGGGGTGAAAACTTGGAATGATGAAACCACCTCAACCAAAAGTAAGGTGAATAATCCACAGACCTAAGGCAAGAATAGCAAGGAATCCCACGGTGAAAGGCCATTTGAGGATCTTAACAATTTCCAGACTGCAGAGATTTCACCTTTTCTAGCATAATGAAAAAAGTGGGGCTGTGATCTCAGACAGCACACAAGGCACAGGCAGTTTAACTTGTTTGTTCATGGCTGCTGTATCCAGTTTATTTCCCAGAACATCCTACCCCTTTTGTGTTCCTGGTCCTCCTTGATGTGTTCCCAGCCCTGTGTTTAGCCCAGGGAAACCTTCTGAACACACCAGATCTGAATGTGCCAGGGAAGGGAGAGGAAAATTTCCCCCTGAGCTGTCAAGTGTCTTTAGGAAGCCAAGCCTGGCCAATCCATCAGAGTTCCTACAGGGACAAGGACATTTCAGCTCTTAACTTCAAAGTCCTGCCAGGCAGGATGAACTTGAAGACTCCCAATATTGGATGGTCCTGCGGGGCAAAGATGTGGATAGGCAGCAGGTAACAATACAGGAGCCAGAGCAACCAGAGGCAGTGGGTGCACCAGGAGGGGACCCCCTTGGGATGCTTGGCAGGAGGAAACTTAGGAGCAGAGATGGGTTAGGTAGCAGAAGTGTTTGGCAGATGTCTGCAGTGTGACTCCAGCAGGGCACTTTTAAAGCTCCCCATTTCCCTCCCTTATACCTGTTGCCTTTTTCACCCACTCTCCTCTTAACCCTGTGCAATGCTCTGCCTCACTAAAATCAACCACTACATTGGCAGAAAGGTGTTTTGGAGAGTGGGGTTTGCTGGAAAAGAAGGGAAACATTTATAAAACAAGGAGGTAATCTCGCTTTCTCTAATAAATGGAAATCAGAGAAGGCTTCCCTCTCACACAGTCCTTTTCATTCTGGTAAAATAATGAATACTTGAGTGGCCCTTGAAAACCTGATATTTTCCAGGCAACTTGTAAAATCGGTATTAGAGATGCTCAGTGTCTGGAGAAGTGAGAAGTGTTTGGTTGCTACACCCTCTGGAGTGCTGCTCTGTGTTTTATGAAAAAAGGGACCACTGAACATAGGGGCCAGGGGAGTTGAGGTTCAGCAGGTGGGCTGAGAAGAGTGAGGCAACCTGCTTGGGGTGAGTGGTTCCTCCAGCCTGGAGGGTACACAAAACCTTAGTCTGTGTTTGGTTTTGAATGAAAACTTTCAGGAAAGGGAAAACAAATGAAATTAAAACTTTGCCCCGTGAGGACTGGATGCATCAAAAGCTCTTCTCTTTGCTCTCACCTAGCACAGGTGTCCACAACCCTGGCTTCTAGCAGGCAAGAGGCATGACTCTGCATTTGTATGTGACATTGCCTGTCCCTGGCCCTCGTGTTGTCACTGTGACCGTGGGTGATCTGGCACCCACCATCACATCACCTCCGCAGGTCTGAGGGGTTCCCTTGCCAGGGGAAACTGCAAACTGGGGGAAAATCCACACCTTTGCAATCCCAGAACTCCTCTACACCAGCAGGTATTTTACATATCAGCTGAGCCAGCCAGACATTAGACACCATGGAAAAATCTTTGGTTACCCATTAAGTTTTTCTGCTGCTAATAGTTTTTTGCAAGAGACCCTGGGACTGTAGCTGGAGCAGAGTTTGGTTACAGAGAAAGCCATTGGAGCAAAAAAACAGGAAAAAGCACCTACGAAAGCCGGGTGGGACATTAATGTGCCCAGTCTTTACAATCCTTCCTGATTGCTGCAAATAATAAGCCGGGGGAAAAAGCAACAAAATAGCTCAGAACATGTATTTTTAATGACAATGTGCAGGCTGGGCACTCTGAGTTGCAGCAAATTCGAGAAAGGAAAAATGAACAAACCCTTTATAAGAGGTGCAAACTAACCTTCAGAAGAGGTGAATGAGTCAGGCCCTAGTTAGGTAAATAAATGCTTTGCAAAATCAAATTACAGTTCTCACTGTAGCCAGATATGCACTCAGGGGGCGAGTCTGCAAGGCAATTCAGAAATACCATATAATGGTGCCTTTGGAAGAAAGGAAGGCATTTATCATGGGATCAGTTTGGTTATTATATATACCATATTCCTAATTTCTAGCAAAAGGAGATAATAGCCAATGAGCATAAATGTGAGGGGCAGAGTGAGGTGGGGAACATGAACCCAGGCAGCCTCCACTGGCAGAGGAGGCAGCACGCAGGCAGACCCCTCCCAAGCAAAATTCAGCCTTTTTCTGCTTAGTTTTAGTTTGTTGGGTTTTTTTTAATTTACCCACTTAAGATAAGCTGTCATGCAGCTAAGAAACTTCCAAGACCCCTTGACAGGGATCAAAACTGCCATTCCTGCCTGGAAGAGGCCACATGTGTGGGACTGATTGAGCCTACTTCTCCTGGTACAGCTTTCCTCTCACCCAGTTGGATTTTAACCTGATTAACAGCCTAAACATGGGGGTCTAATTTCCCTCCTCTCCCCTTCTCCAACCCAGAAGTAAAATCCTGCTGTGCGTTGGGTCAGAGTGTGACAAAGCACCCTTAGGCAAAGCACTGCCTGGCTTGGGATGGCTGTGGAGCTCATTTTCTGTGGCTGGCACAGCCTTTTTGCCCTGCTTATTGCAGGCAATTTAAAGTAAACACCAGCTTATCTTAAAACACTGCAGTGATGGGAAACACACGCTTAAAGCCGAGCACATGCTCACAAGATTTTTAAAGTTATGACTGAGGTCACTCGTTAGGTGTCTGCTCTCTTTGGGCATGAATACCAACTATTTAGACAAGCAGCAGCATGCACTTATTAATTAGAAGGTGTTTTTCTGGGCCCTGAGGAATAAAAGGTGGATCAGGAAATATAATTTCGGAGGGGTATCTTTGCTGAAACAGGATCAGATAGAGGTGCGTGGGCTGGCGCCTCGATGTGCTGCATTTTTGAGGCTGTGTTTAAAATGTCAGCTTTACACTGCTAAAGCATCCGAGAGGATTCTCCCAGGAAACATAAGTTACTGATAGTAGGCTTTGAAAATCAGAGAGAAAATAAACTTAGTAGTCAATCAGGGTGTCTTTTTAAAAGGAAAACACTCTTAATTTTCACAAGGTAGGGAAAGCACTGCTTAGTTAGCATGTCAGCATGTTCTAAATATTTTCAATGTAATCACAGGAAAAACTGCAGCCAGTCCCACTCTGTATCCTTCTTCAGTGCTGCCCCAGGTTTCTTTTAGCAAGCTCTGGAGGTTTGTCATCTGGTTTGGGTCTTGAACACAGAAAACTGGAGCCAGATGCGTTGCCTCAAAATAGAAAACTGGTTGTAAAAAGACCAAGAACAAATAAGTCCGTATATAAGCGATTTGTATAACAAAAGAAAGAGCAGTGATTGAAATAGTTTGTAGTTCACTATAAATACAAACAGGTGTCCTAACATGACCTCAGGCACAGTGTTGCATTTTAGGTTCAATTCCAAGTAACAGAAATCTGCAGGAGTTTGTTGAGACAAAACAAATCTACAGATAAGTGCGAGGAATTTATTTTCTGGGGTATATGGTTGTGGTTTCAATTACACTTCAGCGGATAAGCATCCACTTAATGTCAAAAGTAAATGTCATATTGGATCCTGGGAGCAGTTTTGCTAAGATGCCCTGCTAATACGCATGCAAACAGTTCATGTTTCCTGGCCAGGCCACAGCTGTGGGCTTCACCTGTCCCTCACAAAGTGTCTTTTCTCAGATGACTTCAGGTTTATCTGATGTGTCTCCAATTGAGTTCATCAAACACCTGAAAACCACAACAGATTGTTTCTGGGTCTTGTTTTATTTTGGAGGATTTTGCAAACTGATCCTAGGGGAGGTGAGGGGAGAAGCTCACTCTCCAGTTATTCTAAAAAGATATTTTACACAGTGTTTTTTTCCCCCAGAGCCCCACATTTCTGTAAGTTCAATTCTAAACCTTAGTCCTTATCAGCAGATCTTCCTTTACAAATCCAGGCAAGTCAGTCCAGCCTTTCCCTGCTTCCTCTGCTGACACACACCAGTCACATCTCATCCAGCCACTGGGAATGCCTCTGATCTCCTACATCTCTGTGAGCACTGTTATTTATTTCTGTTCTGCCTTCAGTCTCCACGGTTCATTGGAAGACGTCAAAGCCTCATTGAAGACGCCAGGAAGGAAAGAGAGGCTGCGGCTGCAGCCACTGATGCTGCAGAGTCCACAGAGACCATTGTATTCGAGGAGAAGGATGGCAGAGCCATGCTGAACCTCTTCTTCATGCCCAAGGGATCCAAGACTTCACCCCTGTCCCGTGTCCTTAAGGTGTTTGAGGTGAGTACCTAAGCTGTTGTGTGGTACTCAAGGAACACACTTCAGGTTTCATGACTGGGCTGTGAGAAACATCACTTGAGTGTAATAAAGAAGATTCAGGCTAGATCTGCCTACTTCAGATTTTCGGTTAATTGTCTGATATCTCTGAAATTGTGCTCATGCCCCAGAGTGTCGTCACTTGCCATCACCAAGAAGGAGATGTACCTCTCTCTTGCAGTGCTGTTAAGTTCTGGCCTTAATTTTGCTTAATTATTTTCAGTTTTACACTCCAGTCCACACCCTTATGGCTTGTAGTGTACTCTGACATTCCTCCCCACTGCTCAGCACTTCAGCCTCAGGCACAGGGCTCTGATCCCACATTCAAAGCAGGCTGTGTGCCCTGCCTGTCTACAGACCTAACTCACCTCAGTTATGGGCCATCACCACAATGCTCCTCAGTCAGTTACACAAACATCTTTGCCCTCGGTATAGAACTGGCATATAGATTTCAAAATTACCTCTCTACTTCAAGGATTATTCTGATTCACATGCTAAAGGTTCTGTTGGTTCCCCTCAGTGATGCATCCTGTCTATGCCATTAATACTAAGGCAAACTGGTAACTGAGATTTTCCCCCCTAGCCACCAACATAATGTTGCATTATATAGGATGTCAGTGCCATGAATGGAAAAACAGAGATAAGTGCTGCCTATTTAAACAACAATCCAAGCATGACAGTTTGCATTCATATAGTGTGTTTTCATCCAGAAGGATTCAGAAGTGTTTTGCACACTGAGGTTCTGAGATGCATTTTATCTATGGTGGTTTAATTTAATTGACTTCAACAGTGGAAGGAAAGGACAATTTGTTCCTATTAATCAGTCACGTGGCTTGTAAGGGGCCTCTGGAGGTCTCTGTTCCAACCTCCTGCTCCGAGCAGGTCCAGTCACAGCAGGTTGCTTGGAGCTATGTACACTATACAGCAAACCTGCTACTTAAAAACAGTAAACATACAAAAAGTGTGTTTGAAATTGTAGACCATTCTAGTTATTCATTGCTCATTTAGCATTACCCCTGATAATCTTATGAAAAACATTTAGATTTTCAGCAATTGTGATTCCTCAGCGACAACTGTTGCAAGAAAAGCTGTTTTCTGGGCAATATATGGTTCTTGTCTCAAGACTGAAAGAGCCTTTATGACAAACTTTTCAGACAAAACCCATGTTTTGTGATGACTGGGGTCTCCTTCCCAGAATCACACAGATGCCAGATAAAGCATGACAAATCCATCAGGGTAACAGTCAACATTCAACAGGCTGCTCAGTGGGTATGGAGCAGATGTGTAAGCTCTTGTATGTGGTAGATTTTATGTTATACTGCGTTTAAACTCTGTAATTTAAACAATTTTTAAAACATCAAGCAAGAAGCTGCAGCAGTTTATGTTCAAATATTGTTTGTTTCTTCCCGGAGCAAAAAAGCTCTTTCAGCTTGTCACAGAGAGAGCTTTAAATATAATAAAAAGACAAGCATGTCAGGTCCCAACAGAGGAAGATTCATTTCCCAGATCCCTCTGGCAATGCAGGTACAAGATATGAAAGCAGACGGGCATAATGACATTTGTCTCATCATGAACCAGGCTGCAGGGAAGCTGGTTTCACTCTTCTGTATGTGTTACATGCAGCTGAAGCATAGGTAATGCAATCACAGCTGTCAGATTAATGCAAAGGTATCGATTGTTGAGGGGACAATGTAATAGTGAAGTTGGTAGGTACATTAAAAAACATTGTCCTAAATTTAATTTACCTGTGGCATTGCATCTGTTCCTTCTCATCTTTTTACCTCTGATTAACAAAAGAAATCGTGTCCCTTCCTCTATCAAAGGTCCTGTGGAACCTTTGGGAAGGTTGGATCATTGCCTAGGGCCTTGGGCTTGTACTGCCACTTTTCACTGAGCTAAAGAAAATACCCACAAATCTACCAGGGCCCTTTTGGAAACCACAAACACCCTTTTGTCTGCTTATTCCATGGAGGGGGTCAGTTCCGATGGCGAGCCCAAACGACATCAGCGCTGGTAGCGAGCCCAGACGAGCGCTGGTTCAGCACCACGGCCAGCGCCGGCCCGCCCGGGCAGCGCCATCCGCGGGCCTCGCCAGCCCCGCTCCCACCCAGCAGCCCCCAAAACATACCTGGGCAGTGCCTGCGACGGCAAAACGGCCCTCTGCCACATCAACTGCTTCTCCTGGTCTTCTCTGCCACGGTGGAAGGCTGCTGTGGGTGGTTATTGAGCAGCTTGTGCAGAAGGAAAAAATGTGGAATTGATGGATAATTGGAGGGAGGTTGGGGCCTGAAGTAAACAACAAGAAGGAATCCTTCCCAGACTGGGATTGATCATTCTGGAAAAGAGAAGGTTTCTTGGTGACCTAATTTCTAATAACTGAAGAGGGTCTAGGGGAAAGATGGAGAGAGACTTTTTACAAGAGCACATAGTGTCAGGACAGGAGGAATGGATCTGAACTGAAAGAGAGTAGGTTTAGGTCAGATAGTAGGAAGCAATTGTTTACCGTGAGGGTGATAAGGCACTGAAATATGTTGCCCAGAGCTGTGGATGCCCCATCCTTGGAAGTGTTACAAGTCTGGTTGGATGGAGCTCCAAGCAGCCTGGTCTAGTGAAAGTTATCCCTGTCTATAGGGAAATTGGAATGAGAGGATGTTTAAGTTCCAACCCAAACCATTCTGTAATTCTGTGTCCATATGGACACCTTTGGGTAGTAGCAGAAGGTGTTTCAAATGTTGCTTAATGGGTTTTTTTGTTTGCTTGTTTGTTTTGTTTTTGATTTTTTTTCCCTTCCTTTCCATGTCTCAAAAGACATTTGAAGCTAAAATTCACCACCTGGAGACCAGGCTTAGCCGAAAGCCCCGTGAAGGGACCGCTGAACTGGAATACTTTGTGCGCTGTGAAGTCCACAGCTCTGACCTCAATACTTTCATTAGCTCCATCAAGAGAGTGGCAGAAGATGTGAGGACCACTAAGGAGGACAAATGTAAGGAACTTACAGACATTTTCACTTGTGTCGAGAGACTGAGCTCTCCCTGTAGAAACAGGGTGGAGACTTTGTTATTCCCAGTAAAGGGAAAGGACTGCTGTGTGCTGATTTTGAGCAAACCAGAAGGCATTTCCTCTGGGATACCTAAATCCTGAAAGTGATTTCTCTCCTTGTCCTTTTCTCAACAGATCCCATTGTTCACAGCCCATTCTTCTAGTACAAGATTGAAAAAATTAGAAATAGGAGGTTGAATTTCATGCTTTGCTCACATCTCTCCTAATGAGTTCTCCATCCTTACTCCAGCATTTTATATTATAAATGCAAAATAGTTTCCTACCTGCGTGTTAGGACCTCTGTACAGATTCCAGCACTAATCTATGATACACTTCCTGTACCATCCTGTTCTGAAGATAGGATTATTATTGTAGAATAATATTGTAGGAGAATATCCTTAGAGATCCCTAGAGATCTGTGGCCAGCAGGATCTCTGGGTTTTTTTTAACGTGAACCATTCATTAAAATCTAATTTTTATCTTCTCTTTAATTTTGTCACAAAATACTGTGCTGAGAGATGGGCAAGGAAGTAATGAAATGCAGATCGTGGCATTAGACATGACTCTAGGAAAAGAGCATTAGGATTGTGAAACTACTGCCTGGAAATAGCTGTGCGTTTGGTACAACAAATGAGGTGTATCTTATTCAGCCTCAGCTCCACTTCTCTTTTCTCACTTCCACAGACAGACTGTCACTTTCTCTCTCCCCATAGTTCACTGGTTTCCCAGAAAAATCTGTGAATTGGACAAGTGCCACCATTTGGTCACCAAGTTTGACCCTGACTTGGATCTGGATCACCCGGTGAGTGAGGCTGTGAGTGCACCCCCGATGCCAAACTCCTGAGCTGTCCCAGAGAAGCAGGGAGCTGAGAGCACCTCTTGGTGCAGCTGATCAGGGCATGGAGTGCAATTGCTGCCTTGAGAGATGTCACTCCAACCAGTGATGAATTTTCCTGGCTGAGAAACTGATGAAAAGTCCTGTCTCTGTTCCTATTTGTCACCACAGGGCTACTCTGACCAAGTGTATCGCCAGAGGAGGAAATCAATAGCAGAGATTGCTTTTCACTATAAGCAGTAAGTCTTCTTCCTAATATTTGTGTGGGGATAATGACATGCCAATGAACCTATTGGGAAGTCATTGTGCTACCTGTATGACACTTCTCTTCCTTTTATTTTTCTCTCCCCATTCAGCCTTTCCAGCTCCTTTTGTGTGTCTCCTCTTTTTGCATTCCAGTCTCTCTTTAATTAAAAAATATGTTGTCATTAATTCATACATTGGTATAGTAAGGGCAAACCTCCTGCATAACAGAAGCCACATATATATCCACCAGACTTCAAACTTCATTTGGAAATGTAGCATCTCTTTAGAATGATATACAGTTTTCACTTCAGTGTTTCAAGTACTGAAAAAGCTGCCCCATGCCCAGAAAATTTGTTCCAAGGGCTCATTATCCTGGCCATGAAAAACTGTGGGTTTTATTTCTAAGCTGGACTTTGATAGTTTTAGCTTTTACCCAATGGATCACACATGCCTTTCATCTAAAATACTAGATAAAATACTGCTATCTTTTTTTTTTTTTTTTTTTTTTTTTGCTATGAGGGTATTTATAGGCTAAATGACTTGCCTCCTAACTCTGTCTGCCAAATTAAATAGATTCCATTAATGTTCTCATTGTTGTCTTATATAGATTTAAGACTATGTCTTGTACTCTTACTTAATACTTCTATTCTGATATAGGCAGTGATAGCACTCAGTGTGCTTACTACAACATCAAACAGAGTCTAATATTCTGTTAGATTTGTAAAATATTCCCTAGATCCTATTCAGTGATGCTGCCTTTCACTGTAGCATTACTTTAAGTGCTGAAAGCAGACTACAGAAATTATATGGGTCACCTGCTTGAGCCACCCCTGCAACTGGTGTGATCCCAGCAAGAGTTTCTGCTGCTGGTTTTCATGCACTTTTCCAATTTGAAGCGCAGAATATGGACAGTGATGTTTTTATCCCATACAAATACTAAATGCACAGAAAGTCACAGTGCCAGAGGAAGAGTCCCAAGTGACACAGGAATACCGTCCTAAGATGAGGCAACAATTTAAGAAGTCTTCTCTAGCATCTCACCTGCAGGTTAGTATTTATGAGCCACTGTGTAGCATCCTTTCAGGTATCCCTTCAGGCACTCTGCTTTACAATATATGAATATCTCATTTGTCCAAACACAGAAAAGAAATATTTAGGAAATATAATTTCCAACTATGATGAGAAAAAGCAAAATTGTAATTTCATCAATACCTATTCACATCAATGTTGAAATTTTCTTTTCCTGCCATCCTTAATCTTACTGACAATATGTTTTTCTGCAGGTCAAATGCATTTAGTTTTCCTTATTATCTGCTTTTATTTCCCAGCCACTGATTCATTCTTGGAGCCATCAGCTCACTGAAGTTCAGACACATGAAAAAAATTTATTTTCACACACAGTTTTTAAATTCTTTCTAGTGAAAACCATTTGTCTTTTCCTGGTAAACATTATGCCTGCTAAACCCTTGCTCATCCCTTGTTCATTCATAATCTCTGCCTAGCCTCATGCTTTTCTTTGCATCTATGTATTTGCTGCACCAGTACAAATGACCCAGTACCAAGGCTTTGTCTTTCCTGTCACCCCCGTGTTTGGTTTTTAAAGAAGATTTATGAACATCATGCAGAGCTTGTCCAAAGTGCTTCCTTCTCAGAGGAAAGAGGAGCCTGGCTGGGGCTCTGCTCAGTAATGGTGCCTTTGCCTTGCAGTGGGGACCCAATCCCTCACGTGGAGTACACGGCGGAGGAGACAGCTACCTGGTGAGTGCTGATTTCACTGTTAGTGCTGATTTCACTGTCAGTGCTTCACCACTAGAAGGCTGGGAATCAAAACCCAGACTTTTAGGGCATGACCTCTTGAAAAATGCATCAGGAGTGCAAGCATCCTACTCAATGGCTTGTTATAAAAAACACTTTCATGCTGCAGCCCCCAGGAGTTTCCTCCAAAGGAGCCTCCCCAGAGAGCAAGGTAGATCATTTGGAGCCCCACTTCTCTGAGGGCTCTGACTAGTAGCAGCCTCCAAACCAAGAGCAGTTAGCTCAGGAAGAAGTATGAGGCCCATGGTGAATATCTGTGTAGTACCCCATGGGCCTCACTTAGAAAAGCTCCCCCTTTGAAAGTGATTTTTTTCCCAGGAGCGTTGCTGCAGGAGTGTTTCTGAAAACAAGACCAGCTCATATGAGCTGAGTACACAGGCTTCTCAACAAGGTCATCTCCTGGTTCTATTGACTGTCTCCACAGTGCAACTTCAGGAATTAACCTACTGGAAATATTTTAATTCCAGTTAATACCTTTTATACAGTCTTCTGACCTCCAAAGCAGAAATAGGTCTGTGCAGACACAGCTGCTGCCTTTGCAGGTTCATTTGAATGAGTGTCTGTATGTTTACATACCTCTATCAACATGCAGAGGCATAGACTTAGGTGGAGAAAGGCAAAAGGACACAAGCCTAAAGACATAAGTCCCTGATAGTGCATAGCCAGAGCGCAGGAGAAGACTGGACACATTAACCACTGAATGTCTGCCACCTCTCCTCCTGAAGGAAGGAGGTGTACAGCACCCTGAAGAGCTTGTACCCCACCCATGCCTGCAAGGAGTACCTCGAAGCTTTCAGTCTACTGGAGAAATTCTGTGGCTACAGTGAGAACAACATCCCTCAGCTGGAGGAGGTTTCCCGCTTCCTGAAAGGTGGGTACGAGCCCAGGGAGCCCAGGTTCAGGGTCTGCGAGCTAGGACAGCTACACATGGGAAGCTGAACCCAAAAGGAGTAGTGAGTGAGCTGAGATTTAGGAGAGCTGTGTCTCTGTGTGTTGTCCACAGAGTGGTGCCCAAGTGGTGGGGACTGCAGCTAAACACAGCGGGCTGTGACTGAAGGGAAAAGCTTGCGGTCAAATGATCACTCTGAGCACCTGAAGAAGCAGGTGGTGTTCCCAGTAGGAGCAGGTGGATTGTGTAGGTGTAGCTGAGCACCTGAAGGGCAGGTGTTGCTCCTGAGTAGGAACAGGCAGATTAGGTTGGTGTACCCAAGTTCCTGAAGAGCAGGTGGTGTTCCCAGTAGGAGCAGGCAGGTTAGGTTGGTGTAGCCCTTTAGCTCCCAGTGCAGGCAGCAGTGGCACAGCCCAAGGGCTGTGCACCTCACCCAGACAGTGTGTGCTGTTTCAGAGAGGACTGGCTTCCAGCTGCGGCCAGTGGCTGGCCTGCTGTCAGCACGGGACTTCCTGGCCAGCCTGGCCTTCCGCGTGTTCCAGTGCACGCAGTACATCCGCCACGCGTCCTCGCCCATGCACTCCCCCGAGCCGTGAGTATCGCCTGTCCCCGTGGCCTCCCTGCCACAAAGCTGGCCAGCATGCACCCATTTCCCCCAACAGACACAGTGTCTGCTGCTGACTGTGTTTTCCTCCTTTCCCCCTCCTGCCGGCAGGGATTGCTGTCACGAGCTGCTGGGGCACGTCCCGATGCTGGCTGATAAGACATTTGCCCAGTTCTCCCAGGTAAGGTGGTTATCTGCTTTCCCTTGAGAGGTGGGAATCCAAACCCTGGTGTTGCCACCTAGACCTTTCTTGCTGTCCTAAACCACGAGGTTCTGGAGTTCTAGTGATGGACCAGCACCCTAATACTGACTCTGCAACAAAGTGGTTTTAGTTCTGAGCACGATGAAGTCCCAGCAGATGCCTGGCACTGCAGGCAGCAAGATGAGTGGTCCTGAGGAAATAAAACAGAGCAATCAGTGTCTAAGGCCCTCAGACCAACCTGTCCTGATGTTTGCCCCTTCCCTGCTCTTCCTAGGACATTGGGCTGGCTTCTCTGGGAGCAACTGATGAAGAAATTGAGAAACTAGCAACAGTAAGTTTTTCGCTTCACTGGATGGGGAGCCCAACACCTCCAGCAGTGCTTCTGTGGGATCAGGGGGATTGAGCCAGCCTGGTATTCTAAGATTTGCAGGCTCAGTGCTCCCACCCAAGCTGGCCCAGCCCTGCTCTTTTCATGATGACTGTGCAGAGCAGAGATCAGTTAAACAGCAGAGCTCGCTTGCACATTAACCCAATTTTCTCGGGCACCAGTAGTATCATCAAGCATCACATTTCCAACAGCAGCACTGCTGGGACTCTTTGGGATGGGATTAAATGACATCTGCTTCCTTTGGCTCTCCCTCAGCAAGGTGACCTCTCCTGCTTCAAGGACACCAAACAGCAGCATCTCACAGCAGCTAGAACAAGCCCAGGGACACAAACTGTCCTAGTGTAGCAGCAACTTAGTTTGGCACTTTTCTCTGAAATCAAGTGTGGAGAGGGGACAGAGGCTGGTGCCTGTTCCTTTAAACAACTCCAGACCCTGGCAAGGGTGCAAGGGCTCAGAAGTGACAGGGAGATTAGGATGAGGAGCTGTGTCCCTCAGGAATTTTTCTTTTTCTTTTACAGCTTTACTGGTTTACAGTGGAGTTTGGGCTCTGCAGACAGAATGGAATAGTCAAAGCCTACGGAGCTGGGCTCCTCTCCTCCTATGGGGAGCTCATAGTAAGTCCCACCGTAACTTGCCTCTGTCTAGACCCAGTAGATAAAAACATGTTGTGCTTCTGCACAATGGCTTTCTTCAATCTGTTCTCCACTTTTGCCTACCCTACATGTCCTCTCCAATCCCCTTAGTTTCATGCTGGATTTTTTCTGCCATGTCCATAGCATTCCTTGTCAGATGAGCCAGAGGTGCGGGACTTCGACCCTGATGCTGCAGCTGTTCAGCCCTACCAGGACCAGAACTACCAGCCTGTTTATTTTGTGTCTGAAAGCTTCAGTGATGCCAAAAACAAATTGAGGTAGGACTGGGCAATGAGAGAGACCCAAAGAATAGGAAATTAAGATGTTATATATTGAAATAGTGTTTCATATTATGGCTGCTTTCAATCCAAGTTCTCAGAAGTGCTCTGAAAACTTTGATCAGATCTTCCGAAGTAAAGCAGTTCTCCAGATCCTACAGGGAACATGCTTGACATGAATAGACCTATCCAAGGGAAAAATGAACTTTTGCCTCCTAGGCTGGTTCACAAGTGTTAGTGGACCCCAGACATCATCTCACCATGGTAATTGGGTTTCCCCATCCCATGGGACTGCAAACAGGATGGTAAGGGCCAGCTCTACCCACAGACATCTGTTCAGAAGAGCATCTTCTTGGTGCTACCCAGAATTGCCCACATGAGGAAAGCTCAGTCCTTGACTTGCTTTGATTGACAGAGGAAAACTTTGCCTATACCATTTTTATCATTGTTTAGGAAGGAGACAGGATGAGGCGAACATGACGTACATGACTTTACAGTTCCTGCAAGAGGGGTATTTAATATAAATAACGTGGTGTGTACTGCTATATTTCAATTTCTGCTTTTATTACCCTCACTTGCACTGTTCATACAGCCTGGAGTCCAGCTGCTCAAAAGCAAGCGCTGGGGGAGCCCGTGCTCACACACACACACTAGGCTGCTTTAAAAAAACCCCAACTGCTGCCTAATGAGTCATTTCCTCGTATTTGAAAAGGGAAAATACACAACATCCACGGCCAAGATTAGGCTAGAGGGTCTTGACTGTGACAGGCACTGTAAATGAACCTCTTCAAAGAGCTCAGAGACCACACAGATGCTACTCTATGAGGTGAAAACATTAAAGCATGGTCTCTTTTGCATTCTGTTTGCTTCAAAAGGTGTCGAGTGAGCACACCCGTTTTGGAGGGCAGGTTTCTAGCCATTAGCAGCTATGCTCTGAGCCATGGCTGTGCCTGATGGCATTAACAAGACAGGTGAGCAGGACTTTGCCTGGTAGAACTGAGAGCAGACACATCTTTCAGGAGGAGGACAATGTGAGGATGCAGAATCTGTTTACACTTTTTTGTTGTTGTTTTCCGGCAATGCCATGGCAGCTCCCTGCCAGCACCAACCTTGGGCCGGGTTTCCCCTCGGCCCTCTGTGCTGTGTTTTCCTCCAGATCCCCCCAATTCCTGTCTGTGCATGAAGTACCAGCGAGAGGAACATCTGTCTCCATCTGGGATAGGGCTGCGCTAGCCCGAGCCAGAGCAGACCCGCGGTAGCCACAAGAGGGTAGCCTAAGCTAAGCAATTCAGGAGCGAAAGGGTGAAGCCTCCGCAGAGGAGAGGAGCATGCCTGCTCTGAGCGCTGTTTATCCCCTCGTGTTCCCAAGCCTTTCCAGCATGACACTGCAGCCATAAACACCTAACTATAGATTTTCAGCTTCATATTCACACCAAAAAACCCCCTACCTTGTCAAGTATACAAATCTTAGTGCTGGAAGTGCGTGTGGGCAACTTTGGGGAAACCCTACGCTTGATTTGCTTTCACTTGACCACATGCTTCTCCATTAGAAAAGCAGCAACGAGGTCTTGCTCTTGAGAGATTTCAGGTAAAGTCAAGCTCACCACTGAGATTCAGGCTGCATTTGGCTTTGGGTACAGCAGTGCAGCTTTGCACAAAGCTCTAGTTACTCTATTCTCATCGTCTAGCTCAGGTCTGAGCCACTGCCTGTCAAGTCTATCCTTGCTATGGCACACAGCTAGTTCCCCCCTCCCCAAGCAGAGATTAGTCAATAAATGCATGTCAGAAAGGATTTAGTAATATAATACGATAATACCACGGGCTTTCCCTGCAATTAGCTTCTCAATCTGCTTGGCGTTTTCTGAAATAGGAATTGCAGCAGAGGATGCCTGGCAGTGGCCATGGAGGTGACCAGTTTGATGTGCCCTCCTATTTGGTACAGCCCACAGACAGCCACAATCAAACTCATGGTGTTCCTTGACAAACAGAAGGGATCTCAACTCCTGCTGGAGGGGACATGGAAAGGTGGAAACTCTGCCTGAAGGAGGCATTAACCTGTGGTATCCTGCTGGGTCAATGGTGATGTGTAGGAGGGAGACTCAGCACCCATCTCTTGTACCCAGCCCGTGCACCCTTCCCTTGCAGGAGCTACGCGGCGCACATCAAGCGGCCCTTCTCGGTGAAATACGAGCCCTACACCCACAGCATCGAGCTCCTGGACAGCCCCCAGACCATCTGCCACTCCCTGGAGAGCGTGAGGGATGAGCTGCACTCGCTGGTTAACGCGCTCAATGTTATCAGTTAGTACAAGAACTGAGCTGCTCCGTGCCCTCCCTGTGCCCGCCCTGCCCTCACCTGTTCCCAGCTGGTCATCCCTACCTGTCCTCTCCGAGCATTGGCACTGCTGCCTGGCACCGCGCGACCCCAACAGCTTTCCCCTTTTGTATGTAGGGCCAGCTCTACAGGAGGAGGGCACCCAAGGCCTGCTGGCTTTTTGGGTGGCTTCTCTATTGACTGCTGGAGGAGGCTTAGCAGACACAAAAAGGTAAAAAGTTAAAGTCAAGAACTGTGTGGTAGGCTCCTGGGTGCAAGGAAGAGGAGAAAAACTACTTTATTTAACAACAACAACAAAAAGATATAATTTTTTAAAATTGCAATTTGAGAGAAAAATTTAATCTGCCTTTTTTATATCCCTGAAATAACTCCATGAATCTTGTTCTTAGTTATCCTAATATTACCATCACCTGATGTAGCTCAGGTGTGTGACTAATGCTATTGCTGGCCATTTCCAAGGAAGGTAAACATCTGGTTTGGATGCCCAAACCCAGTTCCATGCAGTTTTCAGTGCAGATATTAACGGCTTGATCTGACCCAAAGCTCTCGGTTTTCCTCCCCCTGCTTTTGCCCTTCTTATCTTCTTGTAGGCTGTCTCATAACTTAGCGGTTTGCTCAGAAGTTTGGCCCAAGGTTATGCAGCTGTGCAGTATCAGAGCTGGGCTTGGGATGTGTGGAGGCTGCTAAACAGCTGTGGGGAACAGTGAAGGGGAGAATTACACAGAGTTGTTTGCATGATCATTTATAACATTTCTGTGTCGACTTTTGCCATCCTTATCCACGATATATGATTTTTATAATTTCCTCTTTAAAGAACTGCAAGACTTGGCAGGGAAGTTTTGGCTATTAACACGGCTAACATTGTTCTCCAGTGTTACTTCTACTGTGGCTCAGTCATAATAGTTTACAATCCATTACTCTTTATCCCATTTCAGACCTCCACATATATGTGCTTTACCCCCAGTTCTCTCAAATTTTAACTCCTTAGCTACTGGCAGCACTTAGTCTCCTGCCTGCTTCAGTCTCTCCTTTCTGTTTCTTTTCTCATTTGACCCTTCCTCCTAAATTCCTCCTAAATTGCTTAAAAGGCCATTACTGAAATCAGCAGTTTGACACCAGGGCTAGCTGCTTTTCCTCAAGCTGTTCCTTCTCTTTGGATTTTCCTGTAAACCGATAAAACTACTGAGTTCATTCAGTTATTGTCATTTTCAAGCATTTTTCCAAAGCTGCAGCTATGATTTCTCAATCTGGGTGGATCCAGATCATGAGCTGTAACTCTCAAGGCTCCCTTAAGAGCTGTAACAATTTTTCATTTGAGTTCTTGAGATATTGCTATTAGATTAAGTAGCTGGAGCAAGCTATGCAAGACTAAGGCAGGCTAGGCCATAGTTTGACTATCTAGCTATGAAAATCTTACTGGTGACTTCAGTAAAACTGACTAAAACAAAACAAAACAAAACAAAAAGATAAACAGGCAAGCTATAACAATTATGTCTGTATAGGTAATGCATGGGTTATGATATTAACAAGTGCAGTGCCACTTTACTGGTCTTCAGATTGCTGTTTCTCCTCTCTTTTGGTAGTGTCCAGCTCTGGCTTGCTGCCCATGGAAGCAGCAAGGATGCTCCAAACCCTGCAGCAATGCCAGTTGTTATCTGCCTTCTTAAAGATCTAAAATTAACGCAATTTGTGAAAAGACCAAACTCATTAATATGGAGCAAAAAGCCAGTTTAGAAATCCTTGAAAAAGCAGGAGACCTCAACTCCTCTGCCTTGCCTTGGAGTTTGCATTGCTGCTCCCTGACTCTGTCAGCTGCTGCTTTTTTGAGGAGTTATAGTAAAATCTGCAAAAATAGCAAATAAGCCAAACTTGCAGCATAACCCAGCACCATGAGTATGCAAGCACACAAACAGATGTGCTGCAGCCAGGGGAAGGTGAGCACCAGGAGGGTTCCACTCCCTTGCATTTTGGGACATGAGGCTGGGCTGGGGCAGGCTCTGAGTGTGAGGGTTCTGGCTGCTCAGGCGCCAGAGGTCCTCTTTGGGCCATTTTCAGTCCCTCTGTTCTTGACAAATTCGTGACAGATTCCAGAAGTTTTTGGCCCCTTAGGGAGACATCTGAGAAACATGAACCCGTTTGTATTTACTATTGCCCTCACTTATTTAATATCTTTGAGGATTTATCTTATTAATAACTTAATAGGTCCCCTTTCACTTTGTCTCTAAGCCTTATTCCTTTTAAATACATTACTTGGTTCCTTATTTCATAAGCCATGTATGAATTGGATCCTTGCTCTCTCATTTTACACATTTTTCTCATGTTGCTTCTTCTACCAGGGCATTGCTTTCTTCTTTACCTTGCCATAGTATTTTAGACTCTTACACATAGGGCCACTAAGAGACAGGCTATCTAAACAAAATTTGGTAAACCAGTCCCTAATCTATCACTGCTTTTAAAGCTACTGATAGCGAGGTTAACTTTCTAGCCCATCATTTTGGATATTATCCTATAATTGTCTTTAGATTCTTTTTAATAGTCTGATTCATTTCTGTCTACCGTTCTGGATGATTGCAGGTGGTAGGGTTTATTAGTCCTTGCTTAATCCCCAGGGTAGTTATTAAGACTAGAATTCTTCACTTAAAACCTCCCCCTTCCCTACCCTCCCCTCTGTTCATCTTATCATGTCTCAGGTGCTGTTCCATACCTATGAACAATTTTCTGTAACAGCACTGTTACAATTTCAGCAGTTGTATTCCTTTCAGGTGGAAGAACCTCAGCCTGCCCAGGGAAAGTATTTATTGTGGCAAACAGATACTGATATCCTTCTTTAGTTTGTGACACTTATTGGGGTGATCCCAATATTTGGAAAATTAGTATTTGTCACAGTCTTTAGTTTAGTCAATGCAGTAGAGCTGGCAGTTTTCTTTTACTAACCCACTTTTGCACACCTTATGCTACTTTTATTTATGTCTTATGTTTCTTACTTCATTTGAGGCCAAGTATAAACTCTTTGCACTCTTTTCAGAGTACCCTGCACTTTTTTTTGTACCTCATTATGACAGTTATCTTAGCCATAATGAGCTACATAAAGAGGTGTAGAATGCTCTTATTCAACTGGCCACACTATTCATCCCATCTTCTTTTAGCTGACACCTGGTTGGGGCTTCAGTAAACAAAGGCTGAGTTAGTTTAGCTACTTGCTCACTAAATTATTTCTCAGTATTGCTTGTAGTCTTCACATTATTTTAATATATTTCCATATATTTATTTATATATTTATTCCCACACTCCCTCTAAGCCTGTAAAATAGAACTTCCGTTTTCTTCATAGGTGTCTCACCATATGCTTGCCTTTGCTTTTCTCCCCATTATGCAGGCAGTGTTTTGTTCTACTACCAGATAGCAGCTATCTGTAGAGAGAAGTTGGTAGAAGGGTTTGTCTTCTACTCACAGCCTGTGAGCTTCTTGGCATGATCCCTTCTTTAGTTTGCCCACTATTTGTTCCCTCATTCCACTGATAGGAGTGTCAAACTTAGCACCCCCATGAGTGTGCAGGACCTTTGGCTCATTCCTGGTTTCCATTCACAGGATATCCACACTAATATCCATTTCTTCCCTTTGCATGTAAGAGCAGAGACTGGGGTACAACTGCACTATTGAGGGGAAAAGCCTCAAACTCCATCACAGCCCAGACTGCCAGACTACCTCTAACCAGGTTTTCTCATGGCCAAGGAAATTTTGGTCCAGCCAAGGAGACAACTCATATGCTACTGGTATCCATTTTCCTCCACTGTTTCTCTGTAACAGCACTGCTCCCACAGTATCAGCTCGTGTTGAAATTCTTGTTATGAATAATTTTCCTTTAACTGGGAATTTGAGTGCAGAAGCTTTTCAAGCAGCTTCCTTCATGTCAGATAAAGCACTGTCTTGGTCTTTGCTCCCTCCCTGCTTCCTCTCCTGTCATTTCCATAACGCTCTGCTGCTATTAGCAAAGATGAATACACTGCCATAAGACACTAGCACAGCTATAGATATGCTGCCATAAGAAATTAAATTCTCCCAGCACTCTTCAGAGTTGGGATTGATTAGTGGGAGTCTTTATTTCACAGAAAGCTTAACCTTTCTAGCATTTATCCATCTTCTTGTTTCACCAGTTTCAGAGTCCATGCATTTAACTTGAGATTGCTTTAATTGTGCCATATTCAAGTTGACATTAAATCCCTTTTGCTCTATTAATTTTAAAACTCAGTTACATCTCTCTGGTACCTCTTCTGTAGCTGTGGTTCCCCAAATGCCACCACATAAGGCAATCTCTTTCCTTTGTCCCCTGCACACATCATTCAAACACTTTGCTCACACAGGCATGTGCAGCAGGGCAGGTGCTCTGCCCTGTGGGATGCAACTAAAGGTATATTGTTTGTCTCCTAATGTGAAAGCAACTCTGTCAATTGCTTCCTCCCCTGCATTTTGCCATATGGAAGCTTGGTGTGAATCGTGGGGGTGCATTTGTGCCACTACCTCTCCTAATTCATCCTTTGTCCAAGGAGCCTGACTCAGCCTCAGGGCTGCCAGGGACCTGTGCTCCACTGGGAGCGGTTGGTTGGTGCACGGTGTCATGTCCTGCTGCTCATGTCCATGACATTCAAGTGGGTCCCTGTCAGTTTGTTAAAGACTCTCCATCTTCTTTGAGCTTATGGACTGGTAGTGGTTGTGCCAGGTGGATCCTTGTCTTACCAGCCTGCTGGGCAATTGGATTAAATGCCCATGGTGGCAAGATTAAAGGTTTATCAAGGAGTTGCCCGATGCACAGTGGATAAAAGCTGGTGGAGCACACACTCTAATCAATTTACCACTTAATCCCCATTTAATTCTAAGTATAAGCAGTTTCTATACTGTTGTGGTTCCTTTCAGTGGCTTCATATCTGCAGCTACCTGCCTTGGGGTAATTTTTCTTTCATTTTAACAGCTACAGCAGTTTGATCTGCCATATCCATCTACCCCGGGACAGTGTTTGGAGTCTTTGTGGGATAGGCTGCTATTCTCTACTTCTCTTTCTTTTCCCATTTGCCCATATCATCCTTGAAATCATCTTCCCGTGATGGCTCCCGATCCAGTTCTCTACACCACTTTCTGGAGCTCCAGCAGTTATTTTTAATTTTTGCATCCCAATCTGCTTTTGCAAGTATCTAATTTTAGCTTTGCATTCACCATGATCAGGTCCCTTTTGAGCTCTCCCTTGCTCCAGGGCGAATCACTGCACTATATATGTTAATCACCCTCCTTACTTCTGTAGTTTCTCCTTCTCTTTTTCTAAATTCATCTGTCTCTCTAATTGCCACCGCACATCCTTATTGCCTTTTTGGGCCACTAGATGGTATTCCTTTTCTAAAGACAAGCTTATTTCAAGCCACTGGATAGACTCTTCCAAAACACAATTTTCCCAGTGCTGATGTTCTGATGTTGCCTTGCTATGGATTATTGCTGTTTCCTATAACAGTCCCGCTAATAGAAGCAGTGAATCCTTGAGTCTCTCCTCATCCACTCTCTCATATCAGGAAACATTTGGTCTCTATCACCCATCAGCTTCCTGTGGGCTAGAGAGGCGCCCACAGCCCCTGCTGTAATCTCTGATATTGTTGGGATTTCCTGCAACCCTCCAGTATTCCTGGTTTTAGGCTTTTTCCTGAGCTGTCTTGGATTTTTCCCATGCTTTCAATTTTGTCTTAAGGGGTCCCTCAAGTGTTGTGCACAAGCCTGGTTGGGTTTGCAGAGTTGCCTTGAGCAAGAGCATAGAATCACAGAACGGTTTGGGTTCCAAATATCTGCCATGGGGAGGAAACTTTCCACGTTAGACCAGGTTACTCAGAGCTCCATACAGCTTGGCCTCGAGATCACTCAGAGAAAAAGACTTTGAGGATCTACCCAGTCACACCCTTCACCAAAAGATGTTATGAATTCCCTTTTCCTAACCGTGGAGCAGATCTGTAGGATGATGTGGCCGCTTAGAGCTAAGCACGAGCTCATGTCCTTTGGGTGGGTCATGGGATCCTTCACACCATTCCCCCAAACCTCACCAAACGTGACTGGGGAAAGCCAAAATGACGGGTCAGCCCAGGTTAAACCCTCCCCCAGATGGAGCATGGGCTGGCAAGGGAGGAAGAAGGGGGAAAAGCCTTCCTCAGAGCCAGGCCCCAGCACCCCTCTGGTGTGTGCCTATCTCAGCGCCTCGCTGAGCGGCCTCACTGTTGTCACTGCTGCTGCTGCTGCTGTGGGTGGATCTGTCTGTCTGTCTCTCTGTGTAAAGAAATATGAAACAGAATTATTTTTCATTTTGGAATCGTGCTGCTGCTCACATGATATTAAGAATAAAAAAAATATATTTCTGGTCTAGCATCCTGAGTTTGACTCTTGCATCCTTCTGCTGTCCAGATTCAGGTCGGCTGCCTTGCCTGCAGGCAATATGCAAAATCCAGCCTGGGGCACATTATGGTGGAAGACCTGCAACTTGTGCTCGTGCAAAATGTTTATTTGGAGGTGGAAAATGCTTTGCAGACGAGATGATCTAAGCCTTTCTTTGGCAGGATATTACCAATTGCACAATTATGCATGAAACAGTAGTTGGGAGGTCTCTTTTAAACAGTAGAACACCAGGGGACTTGCCTTCACTAAACACATTTTCTCCCAGCATTTCTCACTATTTCTGTGTCTGCTGCATCCCAGTGGATGGGTTACAGGATGCCCAGGAATCAGGATGCACATCCAGAGACCAGATGATATGCCCAAACACTTCAGTGTTCCTTACTCCAGAGTTATCCTCACGTTAAAGGAAACTAACTCCAGTCCCTCCTGCAACCTTGGCTTTTGCATGAAAGCCAGACCCTTTCTCTTGCTAAAACCCCTTCCAGAATCACACACAGAGGTGGATTAATGTATTGCCGGCACCGATCTGGGCCGTGCACCCAGGCACCCCAGCACACTCTGAGAGGGAGTTTCCTAATTTAGGACTTGTAAGGATACCCTGTATCTTCAACAGTGCTCGTTAAAGTGTTACAGCTGTAATGAATTCATCTTCATTACATGCATGGGAGGTAGAGGAGTACTCTTGTCCCTGTAAAAAGCTGACAGATAAAAGGAGGCAGAGAATCAGAGACTCAGACCAGGCACAGAGCCGGAAAAGTAATTACATGCCTAAACAGCTTTGGGAAGAAGCGTCTAAGTGGCAGATCTGGGGCTTGAACCTCTGTCAGCCCCCTCAGGACCAAATCTTTCTTCTTGTGCTGTGGTGGTAGGGATCAGAAGAACTCAATTATTTACAAATCCTGTAGCCGCAGGTATGCGCGCACACACGCACCGCCTCCCCGGAGAGGGGAATTGATTCGGATAAGGCTGCGGCTGACCTGAGCTGTCATTCGTGCTGCTAATCCAGCTCAAAACAGACTTGGGTTTTTCCCCAGGGACCAGAATGGGTACTGCACTTTCCACTGCTAGGAATTTGTTTTCAGTTTCCCCACACTTGTTCATTACAGTGTTTGGACGAACGCTAGGTTTTCTAGGTGGAAAGATGATCTTTTGACATTTTCCTGGCACAGCTGAAAGCAGAAAGTGTCTGAAATGCTTTGAAAACTGATCAGGAGGGAAGTTTGGGTGGTGATTTTTTTGTTTTGCTTTGTTCTGGTTCTGTTGTTGTTTTTAACTGAACAAGAGGTTTGCAAAGATGAGGTGAGGGATTGAAAAACCCCGTGTCCGCTCCCCAGATGTGCTACTGCAGCCTTGCAGCACCCTCACTGCGCAGCTGGTGGGGCTGGTCAATAAAACAAGCCTCTGGAGATTAGATGTTTTTCAGTCTAGCAAGTGCTGTGCTTCAAATGGATGAGGATTTCTTCCTGTGTCTCTTAATCAATTCACTTTGAACATCTTGTGTAAGGTGTGAATCACTCGGGGCAGCTGTAGCACATACACATGTTTACTTCTGTACACAGAAAACCTCCTAAAAACCATGCACAGGGGATCCCAACAGGGATGGATGGAACCCACACAGACTCCTTGTGCATCCCCTGCACACTCTGCCCCAGAGCTATAGACGCTTTGGGTCTCTGAATCCAAAGTACTCTTCCCAGCTCCAAGTGCCACTGCATATATGTTTCTGTATATTATGTTCTTTAGTTGCTTGGGATTAAGCAACACTTTTTCAAACTCATGATATGAAGATTTGAATTAAACCTGAACTACAGCAGTGCTGAACAGACTAAGTGGTGAACTCCATTCTCTGACGGATCCAAGGCCCATTCTCATTGATTTTTCTGGAGGAATAATGACAGATTTTTAATTATTTTTTTTTTCTACTCCTGACATTAGTTCTACTTGGTGTCTTTGTGATTGTTTTCTCTGGGCACAGCAGGGTGAATTGATCTACAAAATATTTTCGGGGATGGTGGAGGATTAAGTATCCTGCACAGATTCTTCAATGCAACAGTTGTTACCCAGGACTGTGAGAGAAAAACAGGGTGGGGTAAGGGAGTTGTTCATTTTCCTTCCACTAAGGTCAGCCTTAAATAACTCTCCCACCTCCCTCGGAGGCTGAGACAAGATAATAAGACAAAAATGTCAGAGCAAAGCACGGGGCCCCTCTATTTACAGCAAAGGCCAAATCGCTAACCAACAGATCGGAGCTTGCTCTCTAAACACCGATAAGCGGCAACTTTGAATTAACAGCCCCGGTTCCTCTGCCGCTGTAAATCAGGCTGACCCCGAGTGCCCGCAGCACCCCAGAGCCTCCCCCCAGCCAGGGGCTCTCCAGCAGCAGGAGGGGGCTGCAGCGGTGGGCTTAACCCTCCTGGCCCCGGAGATCGCTGTGCCTGGCTCCAAACACCCCCCCTGCCTCCCCTCCCCAGCCCCCTATCACTAACAAGCCTTATCAGCAGGATTTACACCTCCTCGTCTAGGAACCCGTAGGAAAGCCCATGGGCTAGTTACCGATGTGCATCCAAATCCCTAAAGTAGCTTTAAGTGCTCAAAACAATCCACTTACCCAGTGATAATTAATGGTATCAGACCTGGGAGTTCCCCTTCCCTGGCAGGGGAGATCAGAACTCTCTGCAGTGGGGTCTGGCCGGCCACAAGCAGGAAAAGGGAACATTTTCCCTTCTGCAAGTCCTTAGCACCTTCTGGCCCCAGTGGAGCATCCTAGGAGTGAGGAATGACAATGCCAGGAAGACGGATGCCAGGGAATAACCACAGCTTATAGGACCAGTGGTGAGCTGGGTTTTCTTTCAGCGCCAGATGCAGTGTTGGGAAAGGTGCTTTGGCACAGAGCTGTGCCGGTGGGCAAAACACCAAATGCCACATGGATGATGTTATAGGAGCAAGAAGGAAAAAAATCACAGCTCCTGTCTCAGATCCCAACCCAGCTGGAGGAACCTGAAGTGCTGAAGCTCGAGGTATACCCTATGACAGAGAAGGAGCAAGCAGCACCTCCAGAAGTCATGGAGAAAAATGGGGGTTTGGGTCATTGTGCAGTGGCAAAAAACACAGAAGTATGTGACACAATGATTTATTTTCAACCCATGAGACCGCTTTACAGCTGGGACAGGTTCAGTCTGAGCCAGCAAAAAACATTCCTCTGTTTTTTGGCATTTTCCTCCTTACCCACCTGCTGCTTTGACTGCTCATAGCGCCCAGTTTTAGCACCCAGCACTTTGTGCTGTGTCTGCCCATTCTTTCCAGCACCAGGTCATCCTCTCCTCTGTCTCACCAAAGGCTTCTCCAGGCCCAAGGGGTACCTGTGATGCCACCTGCTGTGGAAGCCATGGTGATGGCACGATGAGACTTTAGTGCCTACAGTTTTGGACACTGGAGAAAACTCCCTGACAGCCTCAATGGCCCCTCATGGCTGTTTCCTGAGGACTGGGTCAAGATTCTCTCTGTTTTTTCTCGTGGACTCCACGACACAAAGGACAGACGTGGTATCAGTGCTGAAAATGGGTATTTTTAGATCAGTGCTGATCAGGCTACTTTTCCAGTGCTCCTCCACTCAGTGGAAGTTATTTGTTACTTTTGTTTCTCAGTACTTGTCCTCTGGCAGGGCGTCATCACCTCTTCTAATGTTTCTCCATCTCCACCAAGGATTACTTTGGGCCATTAATAGCCACAGATTTAATCTTCTCCTCATTGATAAACAAACTAATTTGTTCTGCTGCGTCTGCTAATAGCTGTTTCTAGGAAGTAATAACAGCTCTTAGGTGCTATTTTCTTCTTTACCTTCTCAAAAAACATGCGGCTGTTAATATTTTCATAGGGTTAAAAGAAGCATAGCTGTTTTTTCCATCTCTATTTATAACCTTGCATATGCTCTTCCAGAAGTGGACAGGAAAAAATTTGGGAGCTTTACTCTGGGGATCATTAAATTTGGTCGAGCTTACTTGGGTAGCTGCACTTGTGGAGAGGTTTGAGCCTGCTGAGGCCAGGGGGAGTTGAGCAAGGTGTAGCCAAACTAATTTGCAATTTCTGTGGTCCCTGGTGAGCTGGGCTTGCCAGAGGCCACCATTTCCCTGTGAGAGGTGTTATATATACTTAGGAGGGCTGGCCAGAGGGTTTGAGCCTCAGGAGGCTGTTCTCAGGGCTGCAGCACACGGGGGAACCTCCCTTGTTCTCTAAGGAAAGCTACTGGCTCTATGGAATTGCTCCCTGGAGCATCTTCTGCCAGTGAGCTGCATCTCCAGAGGTGTGCCTGTACTCACTGCTCTCTGCTTTCGCAGCCAGCCCAGAGCTGATGGGATCTGATGGGTCAGACCTGCTCGGCTACACTGAGCTTTGCGATACTGGGATACCCTCTACTGTTTTATAAACTCATCCTTTGTGCTCTAAGCAGCAGGATAATGTCCCTGGAAGAGCCTGGAAAATTGTGGAGTCCACAGTCCAGCAGGAGCATCTTGCTTGAGCCTGGTGGCCGTGGGCAGTGGGGGTGGCTCACATGCCCTGCAGCCAGGAGGCCGCCCGGATTAGTTTATGGAAGCAGCTGAGATTATCTGTATCCCAGCTAGCATCCCCCTGCTCTGCTTGCACAATGCCCCCTCTGAAGCAAGGGCATCTCGCATTGTGTGGCTCCAGATAAGCCAAAGCCTCACCCTTTGCTAGAGCAGCCCCTTCTCTCCCCAAGGCCACGTACCTTTGCAAGTATTCCCAGAATTAATCCCCCTCCTCAGTGCCAGGTTCACCTCCCTGCCCTTCATCTCACACCAGTGCCACTGCACATGTGCTTGGGCACGTCAGCAGGAGCAAAGCAGCCGGAAACCACATGGAAACAGGGAGCACCAAGGATGCTGGTCACCCCCAAAACCTGCTCTTGGGAATGCAGACCCCTCAGGGTGATTTGGGCTGGTGGCACAACACAGATGAGCACTGGGGCTATTTGCTCCAAAGGCCACTGAATTCACCCCACCGGGAAGAGGAGCCATGTGGTCACTGCTGTGTGGATCCCTGCTACTCCTCTGGGACAATGCACACGCAGGCATGGAAAGGAACAGTGGGAACAACCACAGGGCATTAGAGTAGCAAGGGGGATGTGGGTGGCATTTTGGGGTCCCTGGGTGCTGAGAACTCTTGCCTCCAGCCCTGACCTTTGCTGTCACTAAGACTTGCACAAACTTGTAATTGTTAACCAGTTCCCCTGTAGTGGGTTTGTTATTTTTTCAGGACAGGGTTTGAAAATGCGAGACATCTACAGTAGTAAAGATTTTACTGTGCTGGCAGTGGACTGTAAAACTCGATTACATGTCACTGGGGATTGCCTAAACCTTGTTCCCACTGATGCAACTGCTCAGGCTTGGGGGGGATGTGAGGAAGGGAGGTGGTTTTGAGTCACATCTGGAGGTGCTTCAGCATGGAGGGCAGGAGCAGCCCGCTCCCACCCAGCCCACTCCCACCTTCAGCCAGGAGAGCCCAATGTGGACCTGAGGATCTGGGGGGATCACAGGAGACATGCATAGCTGGCACAATGGATGAGGGCTCGGCTCATCACTGCCTAATGACATGAAAATCATGGGGAAGCCCAGCCTGGAAGGAGTAAGCGGAGATTTTTCTGTAGAAAAAGCTTTTCCATCTAGGAATGGGCTCCCCAGTTGGCCCCCTCTCTCAGTTCGCTGCTGACATGGAAGTTTTCCCTCTAAGACAAAACTTTCCGCAGTTTGTATCCGTTTTATATCCATTTATATGACTGCTAGCATTTTTCATATTCCAGAGGACCATTTATGGTAAGAAAATACGTTTTCCAATAAATAATCAAAGTGATCATATTTTGGAAGGGGAAAAAAATCGTAGTAGGAAACTTTTGGGAAAAAAAAAATTGGCCTGTGCAGAACATTGAGCCAGCATGATATCTTTTTTCCTTCCAATAAATCTTCTGGCTTATTTCTGTACCCAAACTACAGTGAGCCAAGAGGAATTCCTGAACGCTTGGGTACAGTCAGCCCTTCCCCTGCTGCGGCATGCTGCAGGAATGCCACGAGCTTTTTGAAGATACCTCCAGGATTTGGTTAGCCAAGAGCAAGAGAAGCATCAAGCTAAGAACATGGCACTTTCAAAGCAAAATAAAGCAGCTTTTTTTTGCTACATCAGTGCTGTAATCCTCAGGAAAGCTGCCTAGAAGAGGGACAATAATGGATGGACGGGTCTCTTTACAAAGTCCCTCTGTCAATAAAACAGAGTTCAGGTGAGCTCAGCTCATTCAAAAGTGCAAGCAGGAAAGCCCTAAATGGCAAATCTCAGCATGTGATTAACCTGGGGAACACCCTGCTCAGGAGCCTTTCCAAGGCAATCGCTTGACTAAGGTCTGTTGAGCCTCCAGCAGTGGGATGGATGACTGCAGGCAAATGATTGCCAAGGGGATCTGGAGGGCGATTCTGAGCATTGTCCTCGCTGTGTGAGGTTCCAGGTGCGAGGTCCCTGCTCCGGAGGAGGCATGAGTCACACAAGACTTCTGCTTTCGGCTCTGGCAACCTACTTCAGCTGGGGTAAAATGCCAGGTTTTATCCTAGGTAGCTGCTAATTCCCCACCTTCACCCAGCAGTAAGAAAGTCTCAGTAAGTGAATTCCCCGAACCCCTATCTTGCTGAAACCTGAGCCCCTCTCCATGGGTATACCACTAGGTCATTCAAGTACATCCAATATCTTCTTTGAGGAGAAGAGAGGCAGAGATAGTGTTACACACTGTGCAGAAATGCTATTAGCTGTAGTTGAGCATCACAACTTGGATTTATTAGCAGGGGTCTGAAAGACCTACATGGCAGGGGATGTAACTGATAACCTTGTCTTGCATCCTTTGAGCAAATGGGTCCTGTCCCTGAGCGCTCATCAGAGATTTAGCACTTCTCAGGAGCCTTTTTGCAATCACAGTCATTTAGCAAACATATGATACTTCACACTCAAAGCCATGACAGGGGCATATGGCACTTCCTACCTCCTAAACGTTGATGGATGGAATTACTTTGACCACTCAAGGAATCAAAGGTTCGAATCTCAGGGCCTTGTGTTGATTTCAGTGAACTTCCTTCTGATTTGTCCTGTGTATGGAGAATCAGGCTTATTCTAAGTTAAACAAGCAAGAGAGTTCCAACAGATGAAAATGTCTCCTGCTCAGTGGTGCTGAGCATTGCAGTCTCAAAAGTTGGAGCAATGGCAAGTTTGAAGATGATCTCATCCCCGGCATTTTAAAATGGGCCTTTGCAGGCAGGAAAAAAAAATAAAAGGAGAAAAGAAAAAGAAAGTATACTTTAAGCAGAAAAAAGTACAAGCTCGCTATTGGTGGCAGAAAAGTTGAGCACAAAGGTACTCAAAAATTGGATAATGTTGTGAAAAAGAGCAAGAGCTAGGTCTGTTGCCAAAATCAGACCCATAAAAGCCAGTAAACCACTGCTGACCCACTATCTATCTCCTTTTAAAAGCAAACTTACCACCAGAATGGAGATAATCAGATATCTCCTGGTTTTCACTGGGACTTACCAGAAATGTTTTGGACAGAGTCTCAGAGAGAAGAGCTGAGATACTCAGAGCTCCCACCTGCAAATGGCAGAGACTGAGCCTTTCCTCTGCTTAATCCCAAACAGGAATTTGAAGGGGCAGGTGAAGGAGGCAACCTGCCTTCAGTGGGAGAAGGGGAAAAGGCTTATTTTTTAATTTTTTTTTTTCATATACACAATTTCAAATGCTCAAACTCTGGCCCTGTGCTGAGGCGAAACGACCACCCAAGGTCTCCTGCAAAATGCAGATGTTGTTCCTCCCCCTGCCCAAGCTGTGCACGCGTGTCTCTCGCTGTGCACCGCGTGGCCAGTGATTCTGAGCACAATAATGTGTTTTTCTTCTCCTAACACCTGACAGTAGCATGATTTCACCAGCCACTTGGGCCCATTGCTGCATACTTTCCAAGGTAATAGAAATCAAACAGATTAACATGTTTGCTTTTAATTTTACATTTTAGAAGCAGCTGTTGGACCACCTCAATGCCAACAGTGTCTATTGCCAGCATTAGTGTCATTAGTGGTCATTGCAGCTGTAATTAGCACCATTATCTCCTTGCTAAAAGGGTCACTGATGGCTCAGGACAGAGCTTCGGGGAAGCAAAAAGAGCAGACTAAATGAGATGGAAACTGCAAACAGTTGCTTCTGTCTCAACTTGCATGAAGACCTGCGGATGCTACGCAGAGGGAAATTAATTTGCACAAGTAGCAAAATTTTGGCTAGAGTGTCATCGAGGAGGAGGGGCTCTTGTGTCACCTGGGCTAACATAAAGCATATAAATACGGGAAAGAGAGAATGGGGACATTACTACCAACCATCTTCATCTCTCAGATTGAACTTCTCTCCACCTCTTGGGTAAGTTGGATTGCCTCCCTTTCACTTTCTATCTGTTGTGCAGACCTGTCTCCTTATGTTGATGAAGCAGGCAGTGATAAGTGTGGCCTCCTCAGTCTTTGAGGACACTGTGCTGGTTTTGGGCCATCATGACACATTACAGCCCCCTCTGAATGGGCAGGGAGGGTTTTTCCTCTGAAGGGGTCTGCTGATCTTGGCTCTCAAGGGCATGAGTATAGGGCTTGGCGGGATGGTTCTGCCAGCCTTTTGAGTCAGGACAGCAGGGAGCCCGAGACTGATGGAGCATGGAGATGGACTTATGGATATAGTCAGTAGTCATTTACTGTCACTTGTAAATCCTGGTGCAGAAAGCTCTCCTTCCTTCTCAAACTAGGAGATCCATCTCCTACTTTGTTCTCATTTCCATGCCAGAGGAGCTGAAAGACATAAGATGCTTGACTACAACCTATTTTTACCTCCTAGACTTTCCTGTGTCTCCTCTGCCTCTTCACCCCAGGCCTCTCCTGCCCACCATGGCTCTCTGGATCCGCTCGCTGCCTCTCCTGGCCCTCCTGGCCCTTTCCAGCCCTGGGGGCAGCCAGGCTGCTGTCAACCAGCACCTCTGCGGCTCCCACCTGGTGGAAGCTCTGTACCTGGTGTGTGGGGAGCGCGGCTTCTTCTACCAGCCCAAAGCCCGGCGGGATGTCGAGCAGCCTCTAGGTGAGTGGGGCTGGCCGTGACAGCAGCGATGTGATGTGAGATGCAGAGGTTGTCTTTGACAGTGACACCGGGAATGCCCTGCACGGGAATGCCAGGAATACCTTCGGCATACCAACAGTGTTGCGTTGCCGGTGAAAAGCTCTTCAGGTTAAAAAGGCAGAGGAGGGCGGGCAGGGAGAGAGGATTTATGAGGCAAAAGGAATTGTGCCTGAAAGCTCAAACTTGTCCATTTCTTTGCATGGCTGTTGCAGCAGCCTGGGAGTATTCATAGAAAATAAAGGTGGGAGGAGCTCAAGAAGCCTCGTTCTGCCCCAAGACAGGAGCAGTTGTCCCCATTCTTTTTCTTAGCCATGTTTGTCTGGCACATTCATAAGAACCTCCAGAGAGAAAGCTTCTTCTGCCTTCTGGAGCTGCCCATTCCCAAACTTAACTGATCTTCTTGTGTGTTTCTTCTCAACAGCTAACCTGAACATCCCTCACTGTAAATTATTCCTTGTCTTCTCAAAAGTGGACATGGAAAAGAGCCTAGTCCTTTCATCTTTATGATTGCTTTTCAAAATATTTGAATACTGTTCCCATGTCTAATTTGGCCTCTCCTCAAATACACAACCCTACTGCATTCTTAGGTGCTATTTTCTAGCTCTCTAAACATGCAATTCTGCATTTGTCCACATCCTTGCTGACTGGTGAGGCCTGGAGAAGCACATGGAACATTCTGTCTTCCAAGCTTCTAATCAAGACTGTGAATAGATGAAGAAGAGACCCCTGTCCAAATTGCAGCCATTTAAATCCTCTCATTTCAGGATCAACCTTTATTTAACATCCCCTGACTGTATCTCTCCCACCATTTCTCTTCCCATCACATACTGTTTTCATTTATATCCAATTCCCTCTCCTGTATATGTAACCATCCTGTGAAATAGTCTCAGGGGTCTTTGAAAGGTGAAACAAGCTAATGCCCTAGCAGAGAGTGTGCCATGATTTGTTTGGGATGTCATTTGCTGTATTCTCTGATTGTTCATTTCTGGAGACCACCACAAATGGGTTGGAGGTTTCATTAGCCAAATCACTTAAATACTGTACAGAGAATTTAAATCATGCCAACTAGAATGTAAGTATTTGAGGATTTTCTGCCTTTTTTTTCAGGGCTTTTGCTTGAGCCACCACTTCTTTGTCACACAATCTGGTTATGTTTACAGTCTGCTCACAGCTGGCTTGAAGGATGAAGACAAGTAAATCACGAAACCTTGACTAGCTATTTCCTCTTCTACTTAACATTGGACCAAATTTTTCCCAAATTTCCCTTCTAGCACACTAGCATAATGATTTTGTGTTTCTCTTGTGCCTTGTTCATTGCCTCATGCTTTGGGGGCTTGGGGATTTTGCATCTTGTACTGTACTTGTATTGCCCTAGAAACCACATCTCATTCTCACTTTCCAGGCATTTTCTCTTTGTTGTTAAGGGCTCTTTTCTTCCTGCAGGAAAAATACTCACTGATTTATTTGCCATTTTCCATATTTTCATGGGGCAACTAAAACCTGAACAGATCTGTGCACAAGTTTTCAAGTTCTCACCAGCAAATAAGACATTCTGCTGAGTGCTATCTGTGTCCAAATACCCTAATTTATCATTGCTTCTAAAAACTTGCCCCCAGCTGTGAACACAGACACACACAAATGCTTCTGCTGACAGCTTGGGGCTATATCCAGGCAGCCAACTGAATCAGGCTGTTCAGGAACAGCTGGGAAATGCACCCAGCCTCAGAACTGGACCATCCTTGCAATCCCATGAACATCCCAATTGTCTGCCCAGGCTCTCAGAAGAGTGGGAAACTGCCTAAAGGGCTCTGCAGTCCCAAACCCTTCTCTATAGAGCAGACAATCCCATTTTATCATCTCACTTACTAGCTGCTCACCCCAGGGAGGGTGCAGGATTTCTCTTCTCCTCCACACAGCTTCCCCAACAAAGCCCCTGCATCCCTTTATCCCTCACACTGCCAATAGCCACTCAGCTTGGCATCCTCTGAACACCACAGGATTGTTTTGGGAGAGGAAACAGGGAGCCTGAAGGTGCTACAAGCAGCACCAACCTGGGGAAACCTGTGCAACTTCCTTCCCATTTTCCAACCAGCTCTGGATCAGAGATCTGGTGCCTGCTAAGAGGGGTGTCTGCAGGGCTCAAGAGCCAAGGCTGATGCTGTGTGATGTCCCACAACTTCTCCTCTTCTTCCCTGGCAGTGAGTGGTCCCTTGCATGGTGAGCTGGGAGAGCTGCCCTTCCAGCAGGAGGAGTTTGAGAAAGTGAAGAGAGGCATCGTTGAGCAATGCTGCCACAACACCTGCTCCCTCTACCAGCTGGAAAACTACTGCAATTAGCAGCAGGGCTGGCACTGGGCAGCTCCTGGGCTGCGGGCAGAAACTTGCACTTATGCTACTGCACCTTCAAAGCAATTGAATAAATGTTGTTGGATCTGTTGGAAGGACTGTGCTGGTTCATGTGTCCACAACTTTATGCCTGCTCTAGGGTGTCAGTGTCCATGCTTGGGTAAGGCAGTTTTCAGCCATCACTTCAGATTATCCTGCTGCCACACGAATGGACTCCATGGGAGCGAGGGAGGGAGGGGAGGAGTATTGCACAGCTTTGGAGCAGGTATATGGAGCATCTGCACCCCCAGTGCTTGGAGAACGAGAAGGAGAAGGCAGAGAGGTTTGAACAAGACTTCTCTGGGTAGGGAAACATTACATCTGTAACAATGTCATGCTGACCAACTTCCTGCAGTTCACAGCCCAAATATAGCCAGGCAGCTGGAGACCGAACTTCCTCAGCCACATAATGGAAACAGTAAAGATTAAGCAAAGAATTATGTCACCTATTCATTGTACTCAGAAAACCCATAGATGACAACCATGGCCAAGTCTGAAAGTGTGTCTAGCTCCTGCTTCTGCTCGTGGGAGGCCCAGGGAGAGTCCCTGCTGTGGGATGTGCTGCTTGTTCACAAGGATGTGACAAGCCGTGTACTGAAAGCGGATTTAATCCAGAAGGAGTTCTGAATCTATTGGCTATGTGCTGGGCAGTATCCTTGCTCCTGGTGCTGCGAACCTCCTTGAAGTAAGAGGTCCCAAAATTGCCCCTTTCTGCAAGGAAAATCTTCCCAGCAGAGTGTCCAGAGCACAGGGAAGGGCTGTGTTCCCTCTGCCAAGGCACTCCCGTGGCAGTCTGCTGAAAGCCATGCAGAGGGGCTCTGTGGCATGGGCTCAGCCTGGCAGAGGTGACAGCAGCAGCCAGGGCTGCATTTTGCCGGTGACAGATTTTGAAAGTTGGTCTGAGAGGAGCCTGTGGTTTTAACAGCCTCATTTTCCAAACCAGTTCCGACTGCCTCCGGTGGAGCTGCACAGATGGAAGCTGCCATCTCATCCCTGCCAGGATGCATTACACCCGGTCCTATCACAAGCACAGAACTGGCCAAACCACTACAAACTGAAGGGCTGGGAGAGCAGCTGGAGGAGCTGCTGAAAAGAAGATACAGACATAAAAAATGAAAACAGAAAGCACTCATGATTCCCCATGGTGACCTTCCATACAAATTCCCTTGATGCAGCCAAAAGCCAAAGACAGGGGCCTCCTGCACGTGCCACACCAGTGCTGCAGTGCTACTCAGCCAGTCCAGCTCTCCCTGACCACTTTTCCGTCCCTCTCCATCACCCTTTCTGCTGGGCCCCACGGAATATTCCCAGCAGCAGAGCTTTCAGCTGTGACAGGCAGCTTCAGGCCAAAACCATGTGGTTATGAAAGCACAGTAAGATATATTCTGTTCCTGAGCTACTTGGCTCCCACCAAACCTCACAGTGTATAGCTCCAGTGCTTTCTAGAGGGGACTCCCTAGAAGCAATTCTTTTACCTGCCCTGGTGAACCATGAGATCAGGACAGATCAGGACAAGTGTTACTAAAGAAAAAGACAAAAAAAAAAAAAAAAAAAGGAGAGCTATTGCTCATTGTAAGGTCACCAACATATTCAGGCATGCAGCCAAGCACCAGCAATCCCATCTGTCCAGGAGATACCACCCTAATCCAAAAGGCAAATGTCATGTTCAGGTCTGCTTGGTTGTTCTTGAGAGAAAGGACACCCAGCCATGGTGGTTCCTCCATCTGGCACAGCCCTGTTTATCTGCTGGCATTCCTGCCCTGGCAGCAATGCTCTGCTCGGGTGAGGACAGCTCTTCAGAGATGCCCAGCTCATTTCCTGCCCTCTGCCATTGTTTGGGCTGATCCTTTGTTTGTTTGCTTTTTCTGAATGCTCTCAATTAGGACTTGTTGGGAAATTGCAAATGCCACTTTTTCTGCTGGAAAATGTTGATTCATCAGGCTCAGCACACCCCGCAGGACCGGACTGGTTTTAGCAAGGCAGGATTTGGAAGAATGAAGGGACACAGAAGGTTCAGGTGCCTGCTCTTCATCCTGTGCCTCCAATTGTCCAAGACCACAAGCCAACCACCAGGCTCTGGGCTACCCAAGGGTGGATGCTTCTGTTTCTGCTGAGAGATTCCAGAAGGTGACCACCCAGGGCAGGGAGGCATGTCCTCCCTGATGTCCCCATGTCCTGTTTAGGGACCCAAGTTTTCTGAGTTCTTTGCAGGGCGCTTGCAGGTGCTGTTGCTTCCTTCCTCCCCAAGGCAATAGCTGTGCTGGAGATGAGTGGCCTATGGTGAGCTACACTGCTCTCCAGGATGTGCAGGAGAAAATGATGTATCAATTTCAAAACTGTAGAAAGCCTTGAAAAAGAGAAAAAGTTCTACACTTTTGCTTTCCAGAACTGAAAATAACATAAAGGGCCAGCTCTCCACTTTTTAAAAGATGCAGTAAGGTGAAGGCCAAAGGAGAACAAAAGTACTTTTTCCCCTTTTTCTGGAACTCCGGGGAAGAAAGCCGGAAGGCAGCCCTATGCATTTTCCACACTGGGGCACATGGCTCCCTGGCTTGCTGACCGTGTTGTGGCAGGGCAGGCAGCTTTAGCCCCCTATCCCACCCAAACCCAAGAATGGGTGTCCTTAAGGTCCTTCCCCACATCTTTAATGGTTGTCCAGGATGGAATTTCTTTATAAAGCCTCCCTCAAATCCTTGTGCCCTTGCTCAGGCCATTCCCTGTCCTCAGATGTGCTTGGGAGATGCCGGATCTTATGAATTCCTGCAGGAGAAATGACTCAAGGACAGGGAATGCCGCATCCACTGACCTCCCTCCCTGCTTCTCCTCTTGCCAGGCTTTGCATTGTGATCTTTGGGAGGCAAACGCATCCAGTCCCCTTTATTCTGACTCAGCAGTTGCTCTGAAGTGATTTTTGCAGTAGCGGTGGGGCATCATGCCTGACTAAATATCTTGGCTCTGCTGCTCTTGCAACAAACTTCCAAAGGTCTCATGCTCGTGGTGGAGGGCAATTTGAAGAGAATGCAAATAAAGGCTTCGGTTCATTCATGCTTCTTGAATAGAGAATAGAAAGCTGAGCCGCAGAGGGGATTGCAAGGCAAATTCTTTGGGCTGCTGAGTTGTTAACACTGCCTAGAAAAGCAAGGACCGAAGTTGCCCCTGTCTGCCACGTGCACAAGCCCTCGCCCAAAAGGGCAGCACTACGGTTTCGAGGAAAGGGGAAGGATGTGCACAGAAGTGGGAATGGAGGGGAGCCTCTGCAGGGCACTGGCCATTGGGGTCCCTGCTGGATGGGTGGCACACTGTGTCCTCCAGGCTGCTGGATGGGCTCTGCTGCTCCAGCTTATCTGCAGAGGAAGGGAAGGCTGCCACTTTCCCGGAGCTAATCCGACTGTATTATTTCCTTTCCGGGAAACCACAGATAGAGAGCTCTCTGTTTCTCTGGGAATTTAAGAGATTCACTTTAAGAAATAGTCAGGCTACACTCTTGGATTTATTTCTTTTTAACTATCTTATCAGCATTTTAGGAAATTTTAAACCTGCTTACAGCCTCTCTCCTTATCTGCAGAGTGATCCCTAATAACAGGCTTGCAGCAATGACTTGAGTTGGAAAGCATGCACTGAGCAGATTCAGTGTTAAGACCTCAAATTCACTGTGATTTAGACCAACTTCACCAGAGACACCTATCTTGAACAAAAAATAGCCCTTCCTTCTCCTCTCGCCCTGGGCAGGAAGAAAACTTTAGGTCAGGCTATAAATTGATCTGGAAAGTCACTGCCAGCACATTGTCTCTGGCTGAATTATTCCTGCATGCTGTGGGGAGGAAGGAGGCTGTTTTTTTCCAAGCCCAATGCCAGGCTGGCTCTCCCATGCCCCCCATTCCCGTTGGGCAGAGCAGGCAGGAGCAGATCCAGGACAATAACGGGAAGCAAAGCAATCCCGTAGGAGCACACAAGGAAATGATCTGAACCTCAATCATTTCCCTCCATCCCTCAGTCCTCTCCTCCATTCCCAGTCGTCTTCAGGACTGTCAAGAAAAGGTGGACAAACCTCCTCAACTCCTCCAACCTCCTTTCTGTTGTTGAAAAGATAGACAAAATACCACTTCATGTATTTATTTTTTCATGCCTGGTACATGCCAGGATTGCCAGGATTTCCAGAATGCATGTGGTTACTCACACTAAAATTTCCCACAAATGTTTTCAGATTGTGGAAGAAAATGGATAACAGAAATAAATTTTGCTTTTGATTTCCAGGTTGCTGTTGTTGTTTGGGCTTTGTAATGCTGGATTTTGGCAGTGAGGGTGTTTTACATAACTGCCAGCTTCTGAAATGTAACTTTTTGTCAGAAAATAATGCAGCTTCCTCTTTTCTAATCAGAAAACGGAAAATCAAATATAAATGACACCACCCACCCTACGCTGACGATAAACCATTCTGTGGAAGTTTCAATGGAAAAAATTCTACCCTTTTTTCCCTTTATCAGAAACCTCCTCCACTTTGGAGACTGGGACCCAGCAGGGTCCTGGCTCTGCAGACTTGCCTGCCAGCAGGTCTTGCACACCCCAGTTTCAAGCTTTTCCTACGTGTTTGGGAGATTTTAAAACTTATCCCAAATAAATGGTGTCTTGGTCCCTGGGCTTCTAGTGATTACAGTGGCAAGAAAAGAAATCACCAAGTGAAGAAGACCAAGACCTACTCAAAGCAGATCCAGCCTGCTCCTCTCCTGCTTCTGAAATTGTTTTTTCAGGCTGTATCTCTGCAGCCTAAACCTGGCCACATTTTTCCAAAAGCTGGCACCTTGTCTCAAAATAATGAATTTCAACCCCAAATAAGGGAAAAAACCTGCCCCCATGAAATTCTGATGCAATGTGGTTATTTTTCAGTCCTAGTCCTGGTGCAGACATTCTGAGGCAGGTGTTCAGTGTGCAAGCCTGTGCTCCCATGGCGTTTTGGCTCACAAACCATGGTGTGGGAGCTGTGACAGGGCAGGGATGAGGTCACCCTTCAGCCCCTGCATCCAGAGTGCAGGGGGGTCATCTGGCTCAGCCTGGCTTATTCCTGAAGCCTGTGGGAGGACCTCCAAAGGCTGAAGTCCCTCTTGCTAAGCACTCCTCCAGCAGCAGCTCCTTTGTCCTGCAAGATCCCTGACCTCACCCCAGGAACAGTGAGCAGCACTGAGCACTGACATCATGCCCATTTTTCCTTTATGGTTGTGACTACAGAGCCAGGATGTCATTCCCAAGATGCTTGCCCTTCCTCACCCTGTGGAGCTGTTGCTTTGACCGCCCCGTTTCTCTGTGCATCCCATTTAAGAACACAGGACCGGGAGCAACTTCCAAACCGGTTGCCTTGTACCTTGCTAACCTCACGTCACTGCCTTCTTCATCTCCAAAAAGGCTTTAACATCCCAATCTCTCTTTAGTTTCTGGAACCTTTCCTGAGGAATTCATCCTCTCCTGTTGGGCTTCACAGTCCTCAGGACCTGGAAAAGATCCCGAGGTTTCACATATCTGTTCAGAGCAAAGCAATTACCCGTGGCTCTGACACTGAAATAGGGCAACACAAAAATGTCGGGAATCTGTTAAAGCCAGATTCCTGCGACGGCTTTCCCTTCTGCTGCAGTCCCAGCTGCTGCCAGGGGATGGAGCGCAGGTCAGCCCACAGCTGGATCCCTGCCTCCCTGCACCGTCCCGGGCACGGCACGGCCAGGGCACCCCTAAACAGGGGACAAACACTGATAAATACAGACCGTGTGGGGAAAAACTCCCTGGAGATGTGATGCTGGAGAAAGGCTCTGCAGCCAGGCCATGGGCCGGCAGAGGAGATGACTGGAGCAATGAAAACAAGGTGCCTGTCAACCCCCTGGCACGGCCAGAGAGCTGCAGTGATGATGGGTCGGGCTGCCCGTGCTGCCCGTGCTCTTCTCTTTGTTTAAAGGTGGTTTAAACTCTTCCAAGGAAGATTTTGGTTGCCTTTCTGAGCCTCCTTGGAGCTCAGAATGCCAGCCTGGCTCTCACAGTCCAGGGTACCCTCAGCACCGTGTCATTGTCACCCTGCAGTCCACCTCCTTTCTGTGCACTCTGCCCAGTACTTCCTCTGATGTAGCAGGGACCTTATGACCCGTTTTGGGTTTCATGAGCCTCTGTTTTCAAGTCACAAATCACCTTTCTGAGCAGAGCTAGGTTTAGGTCTGCAGTAACCTCCAGCTGCAAAGAACCCGTGCCGTGCAATAACACCCTGGGCTCTTGTGGCTCACCCTGGCACTGAAGGGCTGCCAGAGCGTAGATAAATGTCCTGAATGGAGAGTTTCAAACTGGGACATCTCCCCACCCAGCTTTGCCACAGGGCTGGTGCTCAAATCCTCTCTCCCCACATCACCCTTTATGGGATCATGGTCCTCATCCTTGGCTGTGACACAACTTTGACCAGCTATTCTGCTCTTGGGGACAGCCACTACCCCAGGCAGCACCTCCCCACGGGGGATGAGGCCCAAATGAGGGTTATGAAATGATGCTACAGCCAGCAGAGGGAGTGCTCAGAGCTTCAGGATTCTCAGGGACGGCTTGGGAAGCTCCGAGAAAATGAACTAAACCAACGCGGGAGTGACGGGGTGCTGAAATAAAGATTGTCCCTGTCTCAGCTGCCAGCCTGGTGATGCTCAGCTGTGAGAGGATGGGGAAATCATCTGCCATGAACCCTCCTGGAAACCTACTGGATGAGCCAGAGATGAGGACCCACAGCGAGAGACATGCTTGAGACTCTTAGACTTGAGGAATTTTGCAGAGTCTGTTCTAAACTGCCGGGTTAAATCCCCCTATTCATTCATTTCTGGCTTTGGGCTCTTAACTTTGGGGTTTGGGCTTTCCAAATGAAGTCATTGCTGCATCTCAGTTAGCAAGGAATCACTCCTATAGCATTTTATTTCCAAAGCAATTGTCCTTGAATCACATAGGTGCTGGAATCAGGAGGCAGTGTGTGGGATGCTTAGGCTTGGCTCTGCCCACCAAACGAACATTTAAAGCAGATCTTCATTTGATTTTAGGCCAAACAGAGCAACTTGCTTTAGTGAATTAAAGACTTAACATCTGGCAATATCTGTAAGTCTCTTATGTTATGGAAAGGATCTAAATTATTCTCCATGGAATGTCTCAGTCGTGGCGGGGGCTCTCTGCTCTCACACAATATTGGAAATATAATTAGTTTCCCAAATGCACACCATCAAAGACTCAAGCCTGGCCCTTTCCTGACCGTGTGGATTCCCCAGATTTTTAAATGAAGGCATTTCAAGCACCAATGGGCAATTTTGCAACTAGTCTCTAAGCAGATCAATAACTAAAAGCAATGCAACGAAGTCAGGTGTCTCTGGATTGTGTTAGGACAAGCCCATGAGAGGATTCTGATGCGGATGAGATAAATGCCATTAAATCACTTGCAGGGTGAGGTTTAAGTGGGGAAAGCCTAGCACTGAGTGTTAGGAAGGTGTTGTGCACGGCGAGCACCACCGCGGGCTGATTAACGCTGCATGCAAACCCTATTGCGAGCCCGATAAAAGACAATGGGACGCATTTTCACCACTAAATACATCAGGGATGAAAGGGATCTGGGGGAAGAGGCAGAAAAGACAAGCAGGAATGGCCTGATCTGCCCAAAACCTGCTTTTCTACTGGAAAGCAAGGAAGCTTGCTCTACATACCTGAAAAGAAAAAGTTGAGAGAGACCCGGTGGCAGCCAAGGTGGTTGTGGCTCTGAGAAGAGTCTTGATGGTGCACAGTGGCCAGATGCCTTCTGAGATTTAATATCTAGAAGGTGAAGTTAAGCCCATCTGTACTGGAGTGGTGTTTGGTGGGCAAGAGGCAGCTACTCAGGGGGATAGCCCAGCTGTCAACAGGAAAGATTCGTAGGGTTTGAATCAAAGGAAGATGACACAGGCTCGGTGGAGCAGAGCCAAGGCCAAAGAAGGTCTGTGCTTGAAACCCCTCAGCCACCCTCCATTACAGCCCTGCCACCAGCCCTGGCAGCCTGTTGATCTTGCTATTCCCTTCTCAAATCAAATCAGGATCAAATGAGGAGAATAAATCCATAGCAAGGAAATGTTCCCCCGCTACCTGCAGTTGCAATCCAATTCAATTGAAATCTCATGCAGCTCTGCAGCAGAAGACACTGTCCATCCCACCAGCTCTGTCATGTGCTGTGAGTTGGTCCCAGCTTTTAGGTGGAGATGCCTTGAGCCAAGACAGACTGGTATTTCAAGCTTATACTTACTCAAAATAAATCTGGGAGAAAAGACATCACTTGCTTGTGATGTGGATGACTCCTTCAAAAGCTGAGTCTGTCTCACTCCCAGACTGGGAAGCCTTCATGAAGATGGAAGGGTCAATCCTGTGATAGGCTCAATGAAGGAATAGGGAAAAAAAGACAATGCAAAATGGTTCAAGCAAGGATCCGTTTGGACTTTTATTATGATTAACTCGAAATCAGCAAGAACAACCAAGCTCTCAGCAAATCCATTTCAGATATGAGCAGCCTTCTAAAATCAGTCTTAGTCAGAAATATCCTCCACATGTGCTACTGCAAATCCCCTTTTTGACAACACCTGATGGCTGGTGCAGGAGCAGGATAAAACTCCGTCCTGCAGGGTGGTGGGAGCTCTGGTGTGGTGCCTTTCCCCTTGACTGCCACACCCTGCCCCTGCAACCCGTGCTGCAAACCATTTTATTCAACTGTACCGGAACGCCAAAGAGCACATCCTCTGGGCAGCCCAGCAGAGATGTGGGCTCAGCTTGGGCACTCACTGGGGCACAGTAAGGTTCAACAAACCAGGGCTTTCCTGATAGAAACCTCTTGTCAGGACTGCAGGTCCCCCAGCTTTATAGCTGAGCTGTTCTTCCCCACTCCATCCAGGACCCTCGCTTGCACACTTTGCTTTACCTCCCTGACAAAGTCACAAACAGCAGCAGGGTGGCAGAGCTCAGGAACAGCCTGTGGGGGAGAGGGCTGTCTGTCACAGAGCCCTGGAGCAGCCTGTATGATGAAAAAAAGGCTGTGTCTGGGAGGCTGGCTCTCCACAGACTCTGTGCCACGCCAAAGAGGCAGGTGGGAAAGCAGATGTTGTTTGGGTAAATGTGTGTCAGCAGTGTCTTCTCAGGCAAGTGTTGGGCATTGGAGGCAGGTAGAGCACAGCCAGGTTGAACCAAGTGAAGTGGCCCACTGTGTTTGGTCTGAGTGGCTCCTGCAGCCTCCCACCCACAGCTGTGCCTGGAGCAGCTGGCTTTGGGATGCAGAGATGCTGCTGCCTGCAAGGGAGTTCCATCCACCATCTGGGCTTAAGACCTCAGGAGATTCTTGCCCCCATCAGATGGTCTTGCAACAGCACCACAGGATCAATCCTGATGCTGGAAACCAGTGGGCAGAGAGAGGTAGCGCACAGAGGCTGCCATGCTGGTAAGCAGAGGCCATGTGGTCGTGGCAGGGGTAAGAGCAGCCCAGAAGATGGGAACCACCACCAAAACCCTCCAAGCATGGTGGAAGTGGCTTCCTCAGCCCCAGCTTTCTCGGTGGCCTTGTGCAGGTCACGTAGCCCACTTGCAGACTATCACCGTTCCCCGGATCTCACCCCCATGAGTTACCCATCAGCCAGGGCAGACCTTTCAAAGCAGTTACTGAAGCTCAAGGGCTGTTTTCCATTTTATTGCAGGGATCTGGGGCTGTTTCCACTCTGATGACCAGAACCTGGCTGCAGCCATTGCTATCCTGGCAGAATCATGCCCAGAAAAGCATGCTTCATTTAAAAGCCAAGTGCCAACATCCCGAGCTGGTTGTTTAGACTAAATGAAAGGTTTTCAGGAAAAAAAAAATTCAGTCTGACTGAAATTCCACCCCCCTTCCCCAGGAGATTACTCCCTATCTGGTTGCCTCCCGAAGGTGGGAGCAAAGGCTTAGCAGTGAGTCATCTTTCACTTTGTGTGCCCCAACAGTGCTGTTACTGCTCTCATGTGGGTCTCTGGGAACGGCGAGGGCGGCCGTGGGTGGGAGAAAGCGGCCACAAAGCACCAGCCACCAGAGTGGGTTTGCACCCCGACTGCACTGCTGCATGTGGGGCTTCCCCAGAGTGATCCCCTCCCCAGGACAGTTCTGGCTTAGGGCAGGCAGGACCTGCTGCCCTCCACGAGTGGGGTCTCAGTGGGTTGGCATGGAGCTGTTGAAACACCCCAGTGACTCAGACAAATACGAGATGACGCTGATGTAAGTTAATTAGTGAGCGAGGGTAGCACTCAGCCTGCCCAAATGAGCCCGAAGCCCCTGGGCTGACTCACTGGAAACAGTGAGGTTCCCCCAGAAAGGGATACCAAAGCAGCTCGTAGGAATCAGCAGTTGCAGGCACTCAACATCTCCAGGAGCCCCGAGTGGGACCCAGCAGGTCTGGTCTGAAATAATTCCCCACCTTGGACACTGAGGTTTCTTGGAGAGAGAGCAACTTTCCTCTAAAAGGAAAGGGGATGCTTGCTACCCATTGCAGGATTTTTCCCTCTCCTTGTATCACATGTAGAGACAAAGGAATTCATTCTATCTCTGGAAAACATCTTTTTTCTTTTTTTTTTTTTTTCCGCTTTGGATTAGGTTCGTGGAGAAGAGATTGTTCCAGTCTGGCACCTCTTGTGGTTACTGTGCTTGTTTTGACTAAAAAACACCCGTGTGATCTCTACATATTTGAAATGGTTGCCTTTAATGCAAAAAAAATCTAAACAAAAATCTCTGCGATGTACTTTCAGGCAAAACAAAAATTTCTTTGGCATGAAGATCTACCTGCCAGACTGAGATGGCTCAGCAAGAGACCCACCTGGAGAAATGAAGGAAGGAGAGGTGGGCAGATTTGGAATAGGGACTCGATTTCCACTGCTGTTATTACACTTGCTGACCATTAGATTTGTCCAGGTGTTTGCACAGCTACAAGGGCTCACTACAGCCACACCTCATAATCAGGGATGCCCTAAACTGGGACCAGCTGAAGTCTAAAGCATTATTTCCAATAAGTTTTGTGCTGTCCCATGGAACATTTGCCCATGCAGGTGTTTTAATTGCTCTCTGCTGTCACTGCCTCAGCAGCACGTCCTTGCAATCGGCTCAGATAGAGGCAGGGGTGCTGTCACGGGGTTAGGGAGGGCACACAAGCAGTGTCACAGGCAGGCAGGGAGTCACCTCCAGCTCATCCAGGTCAAGGCACCCAGGGTGTGCATCCCACCAGCTCCACCAGGAACACACCACCAAGGTTAGAATCCCAGTGCCACGGGAGGTGGCTGACAGAGCTGATATCCACACATGGATTATGCAGGGAAACGTTCGTGGGGGGTCTCCCCTGGCTGGGGTGATATCTTTCACTGCAGTTTTCTTTAAACTGTGGGGAAGTTGGATTAGGTGAGGAATTCCACAATTTCTTAGCTTTTCAAATAACATGTCTGCGATATCACCCGGTCTGACTTGAGCTCCCACCTGCCTTGGGAATTCAGTTAACCCTTTGCATGCTGGCTTCACAGAGAGCCTCTCTGGGGCCAGCTGCCTCTGGCTGATGAAGAGACAGGGACTCGAGTGACACCACTGGCGTGGTGCTGGAAATAGGGGGTAGCATCTGAATCACCTGCCATTTGGCTCTACCTACTCAGACAAGCACTCGCTTCCCCCTCAGCCCAAAAATACATTTGGACACACACACACATGCCTGCACGTGCTACGCAAGCATACCACCTGCTGTTTTGAAAAGCTTACGTGCATGGGTTTTTGGGGAGGGTTACCTTCCAAGCAATTAGTAACTAGCTTAGCAGTCTCAAGAGTCCTACCCTGTGTGAGGTCTCCTGCTCCAGAAGGGCTGGGATGTGGGGAAAATCCTTGCTTCTCTCACCAGAGCCTTGCTGAAACACAGCTGGCACCATAAAACCCTGCTCTCCATCACACAGGATTGTGTTATACCTACTTGCTCTGTGGCACTACTCAGAGATGCCAATCTCAGCTATTCACCTGTCCTTGGAGGTGAAACAGCTGTGAGCTGGTGACATGCCCAGGCCCACCCTGGCTGGGCCCTGGCTCAGGGCACAATACCCATCTTGGCTCTGCCAGCACCACGCCACACTATTGCCATGCTCAGTGAATTTTTCAGCAGCAGAACATAAACATTTCTAGTGAAGTGCACTTAGTGTGAGTTGCTTTGCCAAGAGCTGTTGCCTCCCCTCCTTCGCTATGACTGTGAGACAGAGTTCTGTTTAAGAGAGAAAACAAATTGTCCACACCTCCTCCCTCCCCATTGGGCATCCATCACTCAGGGCAAGGGCAGTGTGGTCCAGAGGGGATGCTGGCAGCATGGGTGGGCACAGGGTGTCCCTGTGTCACCCGCATCAGGAAGGGGAATGAGGTGAGGGTGTACTAAAAACTCCCATACAGCCTCTGCCAGCTGTAGCTACTGGGAGTCCCAGCCTCAAAGGCAACAGGGTAACTTATCCCTGTCATGAACTGGTGCATGAGGATGAAAACCAGAGAGAAACTAAGTGGCTTGCCCAAGGTGATGTGCAGATGCAGTGGCAGAGGCAGAGGCAGCCTCTGTATGAGTTCCATGCTGCCCCTTGTCCCCATGCCCACAGCCACCTGCCCGTGGGATCCCAGCCCCATATCCTATTCTGGGGTCTTCACTGCTCACCTCAGCCATGAGGGCACCAGGTGATGGGCCTGCAGCACATTTATCCTGCCCAAAATGTCCCAGCCTGAGGAAGAAGTGATCCCTGATAAGGTGTGAAGCCCTGGCCTGGAGGAGATGCTGCCACCCAACCCTCTCACCGAAGACAATGAGAGCTGCAAACAAAGACCAGCACTGAAGCACAGCAGCAATGCAAAAAGAAAGAGAAAAAAAAAAAAAAAAAAGAAAAAAAAGGAAGAAACGCCTGAAAGATACATAGCTGGGATTCCAGAACCCCTCAGAGGTATTTGGGCTTAGCCAACAGGCTCAGTTTTTTTTTTTTCAAAGCCATTAATTACACAACAGAGACATATCTGCACCACTCCACCTCGCTGTGGCAAATAAGGGCCCCACGTACATTGTCTAAAATGCATCACCCTCTGTGCTCCATGCCATCAGCTCCCCTGGGCACTTGGAAAAATAACCCATCCCATGGTGGTGTTTGCAGCTGGCTCTTGTATCTGATTTTGTGTGGAGTATTGAAAGGGTGCTCAAACCATGCACCTCCCAAGGGTGCATCTGGAATGCATGAGCTGCATCCACAGGGGCAGAGGGTTGGAAATCCCTCCCAGATCACCTGGGCAGCTTTGCTGAGCTGTTTGCACAAGGGGGCCAAGGGAAAGGTCTTCAAGAAGCTGCACCAAGGGAATGCTGGTGCATATAGTGACTGCAATCACCTCTGGCATAGCCCATCACTGGCACCCACCAGCCACCCAGTGATGGCTGCTCTGTTGGAGCTGCTGGAGAGGATCTCAGGAACAGCTGCTGTGTCTCGTTTTTTGGGAAGGACTTTACTAGAAGCTCACTTCTTTTCTCTCATTAACCCAGCAGTATCCAGCCAGACTGACCAGCTCATACTGACACTCCTGTGAGCAGGATGAAACATTTTTAAGGGTGATCCCTGAGTTTTCCAAGTGCAAGTAGAGCACAGTGGTGTGTATGAGGGTGCCTTGCTGGAAGAGTAGACACAGACACCCTGAGAGCACATGGTGTGCTCCTTCTCAGAGGCAAGTGGCATCCCTTCACACCACCTTCCTGCTGCTCAGCTCCTCCCTGGGAAACACAGGGATGCCTCTACTAGTGCTGCCTTCCCAGAACATTCCCACTGGGCCATCCCTGCAGGGTCACAGTCTTCACCCCAAAGAACTCCTAGTCCAAAGGGTTTCCTGCTGCCTCCTGTAACATGCTTCATGTGCAGGATGTTTTGACTCTGAGCTTGCCCTGTAGACAGACCCATATTTGTACAAAGCTGTAGAGAGGCAATTTTATACCCTGGTGCTTGGAAGAACTAATTGTACCTGCTGGAGCTTTTATTGGTCATTAAACAATCTTGGACCACTTCTTCCCCATGACATTCCAATGGGTGTTTTGATGGCAATGCTTAAAAAAAAAGGAAAACAGGAAATGGTGATGGGCTTAGCTGTTAATATAGGCACAGACACATCTTACTTCTCTGCTACTCTGTTTATTGCACATTTTTGACATAAATAATCAGACAAAACTTGGAGCCTTCTGGGCTTCCTCTGCAATGAAAAGAAGCTGGGGAGAGGGCAGGCATTTTTCCTTTTTTACCCTATTCTACCCTTCTTGGAAATTCCTTTCAGGAAGCTGTTAGCTGAGCTGGAGTCCTCCTTGGCAACTGAGGATAACCAAGAGATGTTTGCTGTCCCACAGATGAGGGGAGAAAGGAGACACTTTTCTTCCCTTTCTGGAATCATCTGACCCAGGGATTCCTTGTCCTCCTCCTTTTGGGCCACACTGCAGACAGGATCCCAACAAAAAGACCCACAGAGCTTCACTCGCTGAACATCGTTTGTGCTTTTTCTATTCCTCCCTCACACTTGGCTGCAGGGACCCCACATGCTCCTTCCCACAGCCTCTTGAGCCATGTGAGGCTGCTCACACTGGAGCTTTTCTCTAGTCACTGGGGACATTGAATTTCAAAAGACATTACAGGAATATCAAGTCTGTCCAGCCCATAAAAAAATGCATAGTTTGTCCTCCATATAAACAGGGGTGAAAACACTACCCTGTTTTCACTGACAGTGCCTTTTACCACTGTCACAAATTCCTCTGGCACGGTGAAATAACTTACGGTGGAATAACTTCATTTTTGCTTTGCTCAGCAACCTCCAGGTCCTTAGGAAGCAAATGCCAACAACTCTCCTGAGCACCTTAGTCCAGTAAGTGCTCCAAGGCATCAGTAGATCTGGCCAGGAGTTGATATAAGAGTCCCTCTTTCTCTCTGAACATGCCAAAAAAGGTGCCCTGCTGATGCCTAAGGGCATCTGGCTTTTTCACTGCCCATAAAACAATCCTGCAGCAGAAACCCTCTGGGCTGGGAGCATGGCCTCAAAATATTCTTGCTACCCAGAGGTGCCAGGAGTCCTAAAACAGACCTGCCCAGCTTCTGCTTTTGTTTGTTCTATGTTGACCAGGGCCCCAGGTGAATTATTTCTCTCACTTTTAGTTCTTTGACTTCAATTTTTTTGCAGGGACCTTCCATATATCACACCCCTCTTTGCCAGTGAATCTTTCCCGTTCCAACAGTTTAGTGTGTCCCAGGATCAATATATCTCAGCATGCAAGGACACGGTGTTATTGTCAGGTTCCTGGGTACAAAGCAAAAGGTATCACTTTCTTAAAGCCACTGAAAGATGCTCTGGTCCAAGTATGGTTATTCCTCAGCCATTAAATAGCTGCACATAGGACTCTGGCTAATCCCTCTCCAGTCTCACCAGGGATGGCTTCTTCCAGTCCTCAGTGACCCACAGCCCACCCTCACCTTCTTTGTGGCTCATCTTGGGCATCTCAACCCAGATCTGAGGGGCATGTCAGTAAAGCTGACCTGGCTGTCCTCACTCGTGAATTTAGGAGAATTTAGGGTTACAAATTGGGGTACCTTTGTAGTGCTGCAGGCACAGCACCTGACCCACGCACTGCAAATCCCCGCTCTGCCCACCTTGTCATCTGGGCTGTAACTGTGAAATAAACCAAATGAGCATCACAGGCTGTCTTGTTTGGGCTGGGATTAGGTAACCTCTTCTTTCTCTGGATTCTAGGTGGGAGAGGAAGAGAAAAGCAAAGTAAAGTTCTCATCCCTGAAGGTATCTGCTTGGCTCACCTCCCTAGCAGCATCTCTAACATCCATCCTGGCCCAGGACCACTGCATTTCTGCAGTTATTTACATTCCTCTGCCTTTGCTGAAGCTCACATCCCTTTCTGCAAAGTCCAGCCTGGCCCAATTTTTCCGGTTCTTCCCCCTTTCCCTGGAAAGCTTTCCGGCCCAACGCCACGTGTTGGTGGCCACCCACGAGACGCTTTGATCAGCTCAGATGGGCAGTGCCGCCAGGAGGCTTTGCAGTCTGCCCCAGCGCTCCCCAGCCGCTGCAGCAGCAGCAGAGGATTTCCCTCCGAGTCCCTGACATCCCCTGGTCCTTTCAGGGCACCTTTCAGATACTGCTTTTATTTCAGCTCCCACTTTAGCTTCTCTTAGTTTCAGATTACTTTGGTTATCTTTGCTTTGTGAACATCGTCCTCCCTCCTTGCAAATTTAATGGGAATCCACAACTGTAATTTCTCTCCTGAACTGCACCGACGACCACGGAGTCAGGCAAAAGCAAGATGCGGTTATTTTTACTGTATTTTCAATGTTTTCGGGTGATGCTTTGCTGCAGCCCCATCCACATTCAAGCAAAATAGCTTCCTGGGATTTTGCAAGACCCTTGGTGGTCAGTGCTGTGCCCTACAGGCCTTCCTATCCCTCTCTTTCTGCCTCCCTCTCTTTAGGTTTGCTGCGTCCTTGGCTTTACTGGTCCTTCTCCTGTTCCCCCTTGCTGGCCCTCCTCGCAGGCAATGCCAAGGGCTGGAGTTTGGGGTGGAGGCAGCTATTGTTCCAGCTATCTGCAGTGTAATGTTCCTTATGACTGTATTAAATGAAGGGCGGAGGTCACACATCCCTAGTTTAAATTAGGTTTCGGCTGACCTTTAACAATATTACACTCGTGGATCCTCTCATAACTCACCGAAGAAACTCCCCAAGGGTTTTACCACCTCACTCTTTTCTTCCTACTGTAAGGATGCCCGAGGCTTAATGTGCTTCTCTCCAATTTCGCTTTGATTTCTAATCCTATCCCCTTCCTCCCCTCCCAATACAGATATATTCACTCCTTTAAAGGTGGAGGGAAAGAACCTGTTCCTTTTCTCTTCTGGGCGACAGCTCTTTCTTTTGTGTCTCTTTCTTCCCTTCCCCGCCCCCCTCCTCTTTCTTGACACAATGCACTATTTATTTGCACTGAAGGATAACTAAGAAGCAATTAAAAGATCAAAAGGCACAAACACAAGTAGATCCAGTGGCAACTTGTGGGGTTTATTTTGCTGTGGCTGCTGCTGAATCTTCATCAAACTGCTGCCGTGTTTTTCCCCCAGCCAAAGGACACCTCTCTTACTGGGTCGCCTCTTCCTCCAAACCGACTTTTTTTATGATCGCAATTTTTCACCCCCATTGTTTGCTTTTGCAGTTGTTTACTGGAAAATCACTTGTTTTTCTCAGGGAGATTAACCCTCCAAGCTTTCTTTTGTCTACTCTCAGGAGGTCCTTGTGGTGAGCTGGGGGAAGGGAGCTGGGCTCCTTCAGCTATTAACAGTAGCTTACAGCCCTGCTGACCCCCCTGCCAAGGTTGGGTCCTTCCCTTTGATGGGGTTCTGCTTTTGCAGGGAGGAAAGGTGGCTCGCTCTTTGTTAAGACCACCTCGGCTGAGCAGTTTGTGAGGACACACAACTCGGACTTGCTAAGTCCTGAGCATCTGGGAGAAAGTCTAAAAGCCCAAGGTAAGGAGAAATCTGGAGACCCGGCACATGCCAGCAGATGCTCAGTCTCGTTGACGGGCAGGTTACTTCTTTACATTTTTAAATGTCAGTGTAGGAGCTGAGAATTGATGCCTGTGGTTGAGTCTGATGCGCACGGAACTGCATCCTCAGCATCTCCCAGATGTGCCGAGGTTTCTGTTGCAGCCTACAGCCCCGACACCAGGACTGCTGGGTGTGATGTGCAGAGGCACATCCCAGAGGACAGCACAGCAAACAGAAGGATGCTAGGGAGGGAAGGAAAGGATGCCCAAAGCCTAGTGAGGAAGGATAATCCTGCCCACGTTTTCTTGGGCAAGTTTAGGGCAATTGCGGCTGCTGAGAGATGAACCAAGCCTCCCATACTTGGGGGAAAATAAAGTACAAACTTGAAAAGAAAGCAAAATAATAAGGGTTTTTTATTGCATGCTGGGGTGAGGACTGCTGCATCCTTGCCCTTTCGCAACACTAGCCATGGCAAGCGCTACCTGAGGTGGGTCAACTCGCCGCTCAGGTCTCAGGTAGCCCTAGTCCTCTGTGCTCCAACAAGGGTGACACGCGTGGCCCTGCACCTCCGGGCAGCGGTGAGGATGCGGGCACCGCGGGCTGCCTGGGGGCTGCCTCTGAGAGGCAGCGGGGCTTCTTCCCCGGGCCAGACTCGGAAGGCAGATTTTCGGGAGCGGGCGAGCGCCGGCCGCTGCAGCCCGGTGTGCCTGCCATGCAGCAGCGCAGAGCAGCGGCAGCGCGTTCTGCCCGCGCTGCTGCACACGCACGGCAAAGCCTGGGAAAAGTCCCTTCGGCTCAGGGGCAGCAGCGCTCGCCTGCAGGAGCCGGCGGGAAGCAGAGGCGACCCAGCTAGCGGGGACCGCGGCGGGAAGGTGCTCGGCGAGGTGCAAGATCCGGGTGCGGAGGGGCAGCGTCCATGTTGTCCGCACGGACACGCAGGGGTGGCCGCGGGGGCTCGCAGCCGCTCCGGCGGGGCTCGCTGCCCGCGGCGGGGCAGGCACGGCGGGCGGGAGTGCCCGTGCCTGTGCCCGGGAGTGCCCGTGCCTGTGCCGGGGAGCTCCTCCGAGCCGTTCGGCGGCCGGCGCGGACACCTGTGCCCGTGTGCACCTAGAGGGGACCGAGAGAGCTCGGGCTGGGGATCTCCCCTCTCCCACCCCGCCGCGACTCGGGGCTCGGCACCTCGCAGCGAGACGCGCTCAAGGGGTGCCCCTCGGTATTTTGGGCAGGGGCTCGCGGTGCAGAACCACGGCTCTTCCCCTCACCTGCGGGGCGGCCGCGGATGCGCACAGTCCCCCCTCCCACCCGGGGCAGGCAGAGGGGGTAAAGCCCCGAGCCCGGGTAGCAGCACGCAAAGCAACCGTGCGGCAGAAACTTTCTGTCCCCTCTTCCCTCCCGAGCTGGACTCCGGAGGGTTACGAGGGAGAAGGAGGGAAGAAAGGAAGGGAGGGAGGGAAGAGAGGGGGTTAGATCGCTCTGCAACATTATTGGCTGCGTGGCCGGGCTGGTGCTCGCCGGGAGAGCATGCCCATTGGGGGGGTATAAAAGGTATAAAAGCCGGAGCGCCCTGCTTGTCTCCTCGCTCGTGGGGCAGCAGCCGGGAGCAGCGGGCAGCGAGGCAGCCGGCCCCTTCGCCCCGACCAAAGGGACGCACTCAGTAAACACAAAAGTGAGAGCCACCCAAGGGGCAGCCAAAGCAGGAGAGAAAAAGAAGGGAAGAAAAAAAAAAAAAACAGGGGCGAAAAACAACCCAGGGAAAAAAAAGGAAAAGGAGAGGAAAGGAAAGCGCTCGATCGCTCTTTCTCTAGAATAACGAAATACCTGATCGTAACAAAATAACATCCTTGAGACAAAATCCAGCAGGGACTTGACATACCAAAAAGGCAAGGCGAGGAGAACGTGCCAGGGCGCGGGGAAGGCAAGCCAAAGCCGCGATCGCTGCCAGGGCAGGAGAGCAGCATGTCAAGCGCCGGGGCACACACGGATGAGCGCTGCCGGCAGCCCGCCTTCCTGCCCGGCCCGCCGCCGCCGCAAGAAGTTGAGAGTAGCAGCGGCAGTGCCAAGGTAAGCGCCGCTCCGCGCTGCCCCTCCGCGGGCACAGCACGGTGGGATTCCCCGGGCAGAGCCGAGCCGTGTCGCGCCGTGCCGGGCAGCGCTGAGCCATCCCGAGCCGCGCCGGCCCCGCTGCCCGCCGTCCCCACGCGTGTCACTAGAGGGACCCCGAGCTCCGGCCCAGCCGCGGCCGGCGGGGCGGCCCCGCTGCCGTGGGGTGCGCGGGTATCCCCGGGGGCCCGCCCGCCGCCGGGATGCTGCCGCCGGGGATGCACCGCCGGGGATGTGCCGGCGGGATGCTGCCGGCGGGGATGCTACGGGCGGGGATGTGCCGGCGGGTCCCGCGTGGGGAGCGGCGAGGGGCGGCCGCGGCCGTGCGGGGGCCGGGCCGGGGCTATGCGAGGTCACGCAGCGCTGCGCGGCCCCCGGCTGCCCGCGGAGCTCCCTCCGCGCCGGGCGGCTGCGGGAGCGCCGAGACGCGCGGGGAGGGCACCGGCGGTTCTCCGGCTCCCGAGACCGGCGAGGTTGTTAAACTCTCCTCTGCAAAACACTGCGGTGTGTTTGGTCTCGGGAGGGATAAAAATATTGAGAGGAAAAACAAGAAAGTGAAGCCAAAATGGAGTGAGAGTTAATGGTTGGCGTGCGGCCTTCGACTTTCTGTGATTTTTTTTAAAAATTTTTTTCTTCTTCTTCTTTCCCAATTGCTTTTCCCTACAGTAATTGTTTTAAGAGCGCGACTTGGAAAGGGTTTAGCACTCTGTTGAGCAGTAGGAATTGGGGCACATGAGGGAACTCGGATTTAGCGTAACTGTACCAGCAGATGTGGCTGCCTCGCCTCCAGCCAGGGGTACCTCAGCAGGGCTGCTGATACGCCAGGTCTCGCTAGGGTGGTGTGGAGCAATCAAGTGTAAAAACAAGGTTTGTGTGGGTGGTTTTAAACAGACACCTAGGGAGAGCCTCTGCTTTCAACCCAGGCTTCCTATACAAAATCTGTAGTTTTCTTCCAAATACTGGGATGTGCTTGGGAGGTTAGGGCCTGTTTTTCTTTGGGTTTGTTTATTGTCAGGTTGTGTGTGTATGTGGGTGGCTTTTTTTTTTTTTCCCCTTTTACTTTGCAGGGTTCAAAGTGTTGGGATTTTTATTCCTCCTCTTGCCTTGATTTAGAGTGGAGTTGAGGAGCCTGGGTCGTGGGGTTTTGTTAAGGATGACTTTGTGCTAAGGACATCTGGAGGTATAAAACTGACTGACACTTGTGATTTGAGTTCCACTGTGCTGTTCTGGACCCAACTTGACAATTTTGGTGGGGGTGAATGGGTCAGAGCTGTAAATCTTGCTCCGTGTTGTTGACACCCACACAAGTTCACTCAGCCTTTCAAAGGGGCTATCCCAGCTCCTGTGAAAATTCATTAAGGGATAAAAGATTTGACACCGCGGGTCCCCTCCCACCACCGCATGAAATTTGAGAGCCAAAATGTGTGTGCGTGTGTGTCCCAGCGCTCTTTCTGACAGGTGATCTTTTTTTCAGCCTGGCTGGAGGGCTGCTGCTTTGACCAGACAACCCAGAGTTGTCAGTGTGTGTCTCCCCCTTGATTCCTATAGGCTTCAGCACGAGCCCAGCTTGCCTCACGGAGCACCAGAGAAAAGCATTTCTGTACTTTTCTTTTTTTAAATAAAGCAAACACAGCAGGTGAGGTCTTATTTTTAGAGGGACGAGGAGTTGGTGCGTTTCCAGCAGTGCATACGAGCACTGTAAGTGGCCCACCCTCTCCCAGCTCATGTCCTGGGGCTGACCTCTCCGATCCTTCTTTGGATTGTCTTTGCTTTTAAAAGCTGATGAGTGTCTTAGCGGGGAAAGCGATATCGGCCTCCCTCGGCATGGCTGTGTGAGGGGTCAGGAGAGGTGGGGGGCGCCAGGGGAGGAAGTCTGCCTTGGCCTTACAGCCCGGCTCTGAAAGGGTTAAAGCTGCTCTGCCAAGACATAAAGCAAGTTCAACGTGTTGTGGGAATATCACTTGCCAGTAGACTCCAGTCACCACAGTTCCTGATTTAACAGCTTAACTTGCTGTTAACTTTCCCTGATATACTCCAGGTTTTGGAAGGGAATGCAGAAAGGAGAGAGGAACAATAAAGAAAGGAGTTAAGTGAGGCTACTAAAACGGACTTAAATCCCTTCACTGGGTCCTGCCAGCTGTCTTTAGAAGAGTTAAGCAAGATTGCATTTCCTTTTTTTTTTTAATATAATAAATCAAATATTTCTGGGCTGCATACCAAAATTTATGCAATACACTCTTACTCCCCAGTGGGGTGAGTAAATGGTACTGAATACCCCATTCACCTTTTTCAGCTTGATTTTTCCACAGGCACAGTAGTCCTCCTGCAGCACATATAGACACGGGGTGTGGCAGTGCTTCCCTGCCTGCCCCAGCCCCTGTCCCACAGGCAGAGCAGGCAGGTGCCTCTCCAGGCTCACGGGATGGAAGGCAGAAAGGTGACCCCCGGCGTGGGGTGGAGCAGGCTGCTGATGGGGAAGAGCAGTGAAGACAAAAAAAGTGAGGGCTAAAAATAGCAGCAGTATTGCCAACCTCAGCCATATGAATGTCATGCAAGCCAGGTGCCAAGAATCAGAAGGTATTTTATTTTTTTCAAGCCTGAGCTAAACAGCAAAACACCGGTCTTCCTGATTAATTTTTATTTGCCTGACAGCTCAGTGGTCAAAAGTTTTGTATTTTGAAGCTTGCTTCTTCCAAGATGTGGGTGGCTGGAAATCTCTTTTCTCCTTCAGGTGAAAAGAGAGGCTCTTCTGTGGCAGAGTTTGAGGTGATTCCTCTGCCTTCAGGTACTGCTGGGCACCTCATTCCCATGCCTCTGCCCAAGATGCTGCTCCTGGGTGGTTTTTAGCTGCCAAGGCACCTGCTTCTCATGCTGGCTTCCATTATCCCTTTGCTCCTTGGCACCTCGGGGCATCATGGCCCAGCGCCCTGTGTGAGGTTGGGTTGCCCTGTGGGCAGGGCTGGCATTCACTTGGCACTTGTGAGGTTGGCACATGCCCACATCCTGCTCCTTCGGGATTGCCACGCTCAGAACCGGGTCAGCTCCCCGCTCTCCTGGGGCTGTCCACGGAGAGGAGTAGTGCAGAGAGACAGATGTTCAGCATTTCTCACAGGCAGTCATCAGAGGAGTGAAACATCAGTCTGCCCTTTTTTAAATTTTTTTTGGTTTTTTTGCGGGGTGGAGTGTAAGGGAAGCTGGGATGTGTAAGCTGGGGTTTTCCCCTCTGGCACGTGCCACTGGGTTTGGGCTGACGACTTTTCTTTTACCATGCTCCCTTTTAAACGCCGCACTGCTCCACAAAGAAGCAAGATTTTTTTTTTGTTTCCTTCTTTTTGCTGTCCAAATCCAAATTTTACAGACTGGGCCATCTGTCAATTCCCTCCTACGTTGTTCTGTTCATATTAAATTGCAATGGAGGCCAGACTGAAGAAGGAATTAGGTCAGACAGGAGGTTTTGTCTCTGTTTTGGGGAGATATTTGTTGCCCAAGAGGCATCATGGTTTGGTTTGCTCAGCACAAGCCTGGATACAAGGGATGCCTGAGCTGTACTCTGAGACTTGGCAACTGGGCCTTTTAGCACATTGTGGCCTCTTGGCCCCTGACTCCCCAGCAGCTGGACAGAAACTGTCGATCCAGCTGATTCAGCAGCAGATCCTGAAAAAATCCTTTAACAGGCTGGGGTGGGAGGGTGACTCCACTGCAGACCTGCCCCCAGCCTCACTCCCAGCACACCACAGCCTCTCAGGGAGAGCCCTCTGTGTTGCACCTCTCTGCTGGCTGGAGGCTGCCAGGAGGTGTTTGGGGGTCCCTGGTGGTGGGTGCAGTGACGTGTGCTGCAAGGCAGCAATGCACAGGGGATCCAAGCATGGCACATGCACATGGCAGCTTGTGGCTGAGCTGGTTCCAGTGGCAGCCTGGCTTTGTGGGGGGTGCTGGGGATGCCAGGAAAGGTGTGAGAGGGGCATGAGGGATGGAGAGCAAAGCAGACCCTCTCCAGGGAGGGAGAGGCCAGCAGTGTGTGCTGGTACCTTGTCTGAGCCTGTTCTGCACTGATAATGCTGCTTCAGGTGTGGGTTATTCAGAGGAGCTTCATGTGTGATTCCCAGGATGGTACGGGTCACCTGTGGAACCAAGAAATCCTTCTTCCATCACCCTCTTGCACACTGTGTGGGGTCCAAGCCCTCCTTGGGAGGAATTTGGTGCTCAGGTTGTTGGGCATCTGGCATGTCTCGTGCTGCCATTCCCATTGCATCCTAAAGCCTTTGAGCTCTCCCTGGGCTCATGAGGAACAGCAGTCAGCATGGCTGGTTGAACTTGCTTTGGCAAGAATGGGACAGTGGTAGCTGTAGCCTCTCTTCTAGCAGAGACAGGGCCTTGTCCTTTAGGAAAGTGGCCCACTTCCCTCGTGCTGCCTTATTCCTGTTCTATTTCATGTAAGGGCGGCTTTCTAATAAAATATGAAGGTTCTTCCAACCATTGGTGTGAATTTTCTTCTGTTCAACAGCTGAGGAGACTGCCTCAGCTGTCTGTCCTCAGATGCCTGTCCTAATGCTTGGGACTAGAACCTGAAAGCTTTGCTGTCCTGTGTTTCCAGTGGAGAATGAAGTCTTGGAGTTATCCACAGGGTTTAGACTCGTCATGCTGAGCATCCATTCAGTTCTGGCAACCTGTGCAGCTGGCATGGTGCTTGCACCGATGGGTTGTGGGCTGCAGGTACCCAGCTGTGCCATGGACACTCTGTTTTGGGGAACAGCATCTGCTCTGGCAGTCTCTGGCATCCCTGCTTGTGAGGGAAGGATCGACTGAAAGGTTACTGGGACATGTTGAGCCAGTGATGGCACCTGGGAGCCTCTGCAGCCTTTGTGTGAGGTCTGGGGGCTTTTCATTAGCAGAGTCAGTAGGGCCAAAGGGAGATGGAAGGGCTTATAGGACTGGGTTGGGTTGCAGCTCCATCAAGCTGGAGAGAAACTGCAGCACGGGGTAGTAAATAAAGATGCTCTTTGCTTTGCTGCCTGGTTTCTCGTTACACAGCTACTGGAAGGAGCAGAGACACAGCAAGGTGACAGCAGAGGGAAGGGCTGGTGGCTGGTGTGTGGGCAAAGGTGCTCTTAGCTGCATTTCACACCTCCCTGTTAGCTGTGCTCTGGATGACAGCACCGGGGCTCTCCCTGTTCCTGCTGCTCAGGGGCGTTTCCTGGCCAGAGTTATGGGGTGTGTGGGCACCTGGAAAGAGCTTGCAGTGGAACCAGGGAAGGCTGCCAAGGGCTTGCAGCGCAGCCTGTGCAGGAACGGGTATTTTCTGAGGAGCACAAGTGTTTTTCCACAGAAGGTATCAGGTCTCCCCAGTATCAAATATCACCTGCTGACAAAATCTTGCTCTCCCCTCCCTTCAGAGCATCTCATCCTTTTCTTTAGACTGAATGTGGAGGAAAAATGGTGTTTGTCACTGTGCCACCAGTCAACCCCTTCGTGTCAGGGCTGGTTCTTGCTTGGGGAGGCCAGCATGCAGCCTGCTCATTAGCCACAGTGCCCACAGCCAGGATGAGCCTAACTGGGGACACAGGATCATGTGGATGTCCTGAAGTCCTATATGAGAGCCTTCAATGGCAGCACCGGCTGGTGGCAAATCTGTCACCCTGGCAATGAGTACTGGTGCTACCTGAGACCTGGGAACACCAGCAATTGGCATCTGCATGTAAAATAAAGGGCTGAAAAATGGACAGGAGCAGGGAGGCTGGTCTGTTGTCAGCTGGACATCTGGCTCCTGATGCTGCAGCACCAGGGGCATGACTCCAGCAGTGAAAGCAATGCTATGTTCATGTTGGAGAGGCCCAGTAAAACACCTGTGGGCCACTTGATGAAAAAAAATCGAGGTGAAAAGTTGCTGGTGGTAAAACACCACCACTTGACAGCATGGTGTCAGAGCCTGCTGTCATCCCTCCGCTCCTACTGTATTACAGAGCAAAGCCCCTCCAGTGTGCTGGAGGGACCATTGTTACTGGAAAAGCTGGTCCTGGTCCCATCACCTGCTGGTTTGAGACCAGTTTGTTCCTGGGGCTGCTGCCTCTCTTGTCCAAAGCTTTGGAGTCCTTCTGCCAGGACAGGCTGAGAATGCTGTGGCAGTCAAAACTCAAGCCGGAGGAACGTCCCCCACAGCCCACCCAGACCCTGAAACCTCTGTTTTGGCTTTTTCTGCTGCTGATCCCTGTCCTGCTGCTCATGGCTTGTAAGCATGATGCATTTGTAGTGGTGACAATTTGAGCTACGTGCTACTAAAAATTCGGGAGCAAGGGTGTCTTTATTGCTGGCAGGACCGTAGCAGGGCCTCAGGGGAGCTGGGCTAATTTCCTGGCTGCGCTGCAGACTTCCCCTGTGACCTTGGGCGAGTCATTTAATCTATCCTGGGCTTCGGCTCCATCTCTGAGCATCCCGGGGGGGTGAGGTAATATTCATTAACTGATATTATTCTCGAGTTGCTCAGATGCTATGGTGATGAAAGCTGGATGTGAAACCTAGTGTCTTGGTTGAATATTAGCAAAGAGAGAGGATGCTCTGCTTGAGATTAGGGTTGCAACCCACCGTCTGCTATTTTGACATGCTTCTCTTCATTTTGGGCTTACCTGTCTGGTCAAAACCCAGCATTATCTGGCTCTGTGTGTACTGTGAGGCTCATCACTGGGGGACTATAGTGCCTGGAACCATTCATGGGTTTTGCCCCATCCAGTGGGGCAGTAGCACCCTTGCTTCACACCTGCAGAGGCTGACGTACTTTACCTGAAGCTGTTTGCTGGAGCTGAGTCTTTGAGCTAGTTAGCAAATATCCAGGGAGTTTCTCTTTTAATGCTCTGCACTGTCTGACACTGCCTTTACCCTCCCTAGCGATGCCTCAGGTGCGTTTCCCATGGGACCACATTATTCCTGAGGGCTGTCTTCTCAGTCCCAACTCTTGCCAGCAAACAGAGCTTGTGCAATCAGCCTCTTGATTGCTTGAGCCTCATCTCTCACATGCCTAGGACAAAAACTGTTCTTCCTAGCTTTCCTCAAAAGCAGCTCTAGGACAGGTTGAAGCTTCGTTTGATTTTGCTTTGCATGGACATGTTTTCAGACAAGGCATGAAAACCTGTCATCAGAAGGGGGGAAAAAAAATTCCCTTTTAAAAGGAGGGAAAATAAAATAAAAAAAAAAATCACCCTGTTGAAAGAGCAGGGGAAAATAAAAGCCTTTCAGAGGTAGGCTGAAGCGGGATTTTCCAATGGAAAAACCGCTTCAATGCAAACCTTGTGTGCCCGGAGCTGCTGCTGGGAGCTGGCCTCACCCCAGCGGCTGTCGCAGCGCTGCCGCTCCTTCCCCGCTGCAGCAGCATCCCGACATGTCTGGGCATCGGGCAGGGGGGTGGCAGAGAGGGCTCTGTCCCGGTGCTAACGCTGTGCCTCTGTCCCCAGGTGCCCAGGATGTGCGCGGCCAGGCGGATGCTGCTGCTGCTCCTGGCTTTCCTGGCCTACGCGCTGGACTCGGCCGCCGCGTACGGCACGGCGGAGACCCTCTGCGGCGGGGAGCTGGTGGACACGCTGCAGTTCGTCTGCGGGGACAGGGGCTTCTACTTCAGTAAGTGCAGGATGCTGCCCACACCCCACGCCTTGCCTCAGCAGAGGGAGGGAAAGGAGGGGTTTCCCAGCATGGTGCTTCTCATGAATTCCTTGTGCACGGCAGTAGGCCAGGAGAGGAGCAAGAAAATGGATATGCTCTGGATATGGCGCTGGTTTTGGGGACTGGTCTGGTACCACAGGGAAGCTGGGTCCTGCATGTGATGCTCGGGAAAGTAGAATGTCTCTAGGGAACCATATGTGGCTGGTTCACCAGCGATAGGGCAAGTCTTTACAGTAACGAGGATGTCTGCAGTCAGCGCTCTGCTGAGCTTGGGTCCTGGTTTATTTTGAAACTTTGCTGCCTAAGCGTTGCATCCTGAGAGCAGGCAGGAAGCTGAGCACTCTCCCCTTCCAGAGCAGGCATTGCTTTGGTATAGCAGCACCTTCTAGGCTGCTCCCAAAACTTTGTGACATAGCTTTGTGACTCCCAGCTACTGCTGGTGAACTTGTTGCTGAAGAGTGATGTCTCACCCTTTTGCAGTGCAACTAACACAAAAAAATGCAGCACTGCTCTTGTGTGCAGCGTGCAGATGCCTCAGACTAGCTGTCTGCAGCAGGCTTTCCACCAGGATGCTTTGGCTCTTTGGACCATTGGCAGTAAGATGGATTAACTGGTAAACAGAGAGGATGAGGAGTAAACCTGTGACAATGGATGCTCAGTAATCTATGGGCAAATGTGCTTCGAGTGTGATACCTTGTTTTGGTGTTTTGGTCTCCTGCTCTGCTTGGGAGTGGGAAAACACTGTGTCTTGCTCCCCACTGAGGACTGAGCCACAGGGTGACTGACTACAGGAAAATTACAAAGCCAAATGGGAGGGAAGAGGATGGAGATACCAGCTGTGCATGGTGCATTTGGCAGTCTTGCCTCTGCCTTGGGAAAAGGAATTAAAAAGTCACTTTCAGGTAAACAGAGTGCTTTTTTGGAGGAGCGGAGTTGAGAGCCAGCTCCCTCTTGTTGCAGTCTGCCTTTGCAGGGAACAATGGAGCAATGCAAAATTAGGAAATTACTTTGGATGTCCTTTTCCAACCTGGATATCCCTTCCCAACCTGGAGGCTTTACTAGGCTTGTCTCCTGCTGCCTGCTGATGTTGGGTAGAGAGAGGCACAGGGATCCTCCACCCAGCCACAGCAGGGTTCAGGTTGGGACCGGCTTCAGGCTTGGTTTTGGGTGGGTGATCAGGCTACAGGTTGCTTTGCAGCTCGCTGGGGGCAATTCCCATGCCCCATCCCACCTGAGCAGTGGGATCTTCTCATGGCTCCCTGGGCACTGTGGACAGGCAGCACTTTTGGGGTGCTCTGGGTGCACTTCCTTGCTGTGAAGGAGCCAAGCAATGAGGGTTTGCATGTGAGCTGTCCTTCCTCTTTTCATCTCCCCCTTCCCCTACCAGCAGGGCAAGGAGGCAAGTGCCTCTCCCGCTCTCACAGCTCTTCCTCTCCCTCTATATGTAGAGGAGCATCTGTCTCCCTCCCTGCTTTCTCTTCCCTCCTCCCTCTCTCTGGGGATGAAAGGGAATGGGGCTTTTGTTTTAAGGTCAAACTGACCTCCTTTCACCTCAAATAACCCAGCTGCCCAGGCCAAAATAAAAACACTTTTGAAGGCAGACAAGTCTCTTGGTGCCAAGTAGCCAGTCGGGGGCTTGCAAGGGGGTTCTTGCTTTATTTATTTTTGTGCTCTCCTGTCCCTCTTCCCCACTTCACCTTTTTGAATATTTCTGATGAGCCCAGATACTGGGAATGAAGCATAGTCCAATATTTTAACCCTTTCAGCATCTGACCAGCCTGTGCCATGCAGGGCTGAAGACGTTTGGGGAATGTCTCTACCTGATGAATGTTTTGGACATCCCCATTTCACTTAATTTTATCTTCTCTACCTCCATGACTTGACCTCATAAGTGATTATTTCTGACTATGTTCATCTTCACTCTTAAACCCATACCTAGGCAGGAATAACCCCAGGCAGCTGCAGGGCTTCACACTGCTGGGCTTTGCATCACAGGCTACACTGTTGTCACCACGTAGATGCAATAGGGCACAATTTTGTTGCACCACTGTGGGTTTACCTCTTAAAACTGGGCCTGGGCTTGTATTGAGCACCTCACAGCATGGGATGTGTGACCTGATGCGCAGCCTGTGCTAAAGCAGCTGTTCACACAGGAAATAAATGACTTGGGGAGCCTTGTCCTGTGAGTACCCCAGGGCCCGCTTGCTGGACAAGGGTTTTTGAAGCATCTGGCTAATAATGTTGGAAAAACTAAAAATGGTATGAAAAACCATTATTGTTTCTTCTTTTGCTGAAGCAATTATTTAAGAAGTTGCGGTACTCTGCATTCTTGCAAGAGAGCACTTTGCTGGAGAAGCTGGCTGTGAAGTACAGCGGGTGTTGCATTAGTGCCAGGGGGATGCATGTACGGATGGTGTCCTGGGAGGCACCGCGGCTGGCAGGTGCTTGGGGCTGAGAATGTTGAAACTCCTTCCAAGAGCTGGGGCTGCAGAAGGGCTGCACTAACAGGGGCAAGGCTAGCAGCACGGAGGTTACCTAGCCATGGGACACGGTGATGCCAGCTCTATCTATCCCATGGGCAAGCGACAGCTGAATCTGAGCGTGCTTTGCTCTGCCCTGGTGATTCCTCCTCTCTGTGATTTCAAGGCTTTTGGCTTGGCTGGCAGCCGCTGTCAAGGTGGTGGCTTCCTGCAGTGGCTCTGTGGCAGGGTTGGTAGCCCTGCTCCCCAGCACCCACCCAGGGACAGCGGCACATCCACGGAGGGATGCTGAGTCCAGCCTGCGGTGGAAAGCAGGGCAGGTCGAGAGGAAACCTCAGCCCCGAAGTTGCTGTCATGCAGCGCTGGCAGGGAGGGAGAAGGGGCTGCAGGGGGAGAGGCGGCCGACTTCTCTGTAAACAACAGCTCCTGTTTCCTCCTTTCCAACAGCTGATAAGAATTTAGCTCTTTGCAGCCGCTTGTGCTGACGGGGCACATTCTTGCGCACCCGCCGCTCCTCCGAATAATACTAGGAAAAAGCAGGGGGGAAAGTGCGGTGCCGGGGTGGGGGAGGGCCAGGCCGGGGGCACTGGGACGGGGCCCGGTGCCGCACAAAGGCCCCCTTGTTGCTCCCAACATTCCTGCGACAGGGGCACGGGGACTGTTTACACCCAAAGTCCCCTTCCACTCGGCTGACCGCCTGATTGACCGGAGGAGAGGGGACCCAGCCAGGGTGGCACCAGCACCGCGCACCCCTCCCCGCAGCATCTGTTCAGGAGCGTGGGGAGCCGGCAGCAGTGGGGTGTTTGTGCCAGGGAAGGGACCCTCTGCTCCCCATGGCACTGCCACTCTGGCACAGTGGCACAGCTGAGCTGCAGGTATGCCCCTCTGGGTTCTCCCAGGAATGCGCTTGGCTTTATGCCACTTCTGGGATGCCCTGTCAGGAGAGCACATACCTAGGCAGGAATAACCCCAGGCAGCTGGAGGGCTTCACACTGCCGGACTTTGCATCCCAGGACTTTGCAACTCAGGGCTTGCTCCCGCAGCAGCGCTGTCGAAGGTTTTGGTGAAGCACAGTTTGGGGAAAAAGGGAGCCTAGCCATTCATTGAGGGCTGGGAGGAAGCGCATTTCCTCAGGAGGAAGCGGTCGCTGCTGTGATGGGAAGTGGCTCGCGTGCCCCGGCGGTGCCGCAGCCTACTGCCCACACGGTTCTCCCCTGCAGGCAAGGGACAGGGCGGCAAAACCCTCCCTGGGTTTGGCAGTGGCGCTGCAGTGAGATGCCACCCATGGGCAAAAGCCAAGAAATTCAACCTTTAGTCCCTGTGTAAATTGTGTTACAGAACAAACGTTCTTCCCAATCCAGGTCAGCAGCAATATTGCTGTTTGCCAGCAATGTCCTGTCGTTTCCAGGTACTTTCTGAGACTAAATCCCTGTTTGTTATGTTTGCTTGTTTTTTTTCCTAAAGTAACTCTCCCCCGGAGGGCTGTAGTGGCATTTGGCGAGGTCCATACGGACAATTATGTAATGGGAAACGTGCCCTATCGGAGAGTCACGGTGGAGCCGGCAGTGGTGCCGGCAAGGACAGCGGCTTGCAGCAGCTTTATGCAGGAGAGAAGGGGCAGCACACTGGGGCTGGGAGCCACACGTGTGCCTGACAGCCAGACAGGGGCAGCTATCAGGGAGGAAGAGGCTGTGTCACTGTGGTGGTCCCTGCTGGGAGCTCACCCTGCTGGTGCCACACCTGGGCATTTGCAAATACGTGCTGACATGATCTCCCCGTGCACACCCTAACCAAAAATTGCCCTTGAAGGCACAGCAGTGAATATAGTCCCGCTTTCCTCATTGTTTTTATCCTCCCCTCCTCTTTCCAAACAAACACATAACTGCAAGTGGGAAACTTCTGTTTTTGAGAGGAGATATGTAACCTTCGAAAACCTCAACTTCTCCTCAAACCATGTGTGTCATCACTTGTGCAACCTTCTGTTCAGCGGGAGTGTGAATGTAGCCCTTAGGGTATGTGCTAGCAAGAGGGGGTGACTTGAATATTTTCTCTTTCCCTTCTAAACTCTCCTTCTGCCCATATCAGGATGTCTTTGTGGAGCAGCTTAATGCTTCAGCAGCCTGCCATGGATTGAGTTGGGCCCTGGGATTGATAGGAGCTGAGCAGGGGCCAAGTGTGGTATTGGTGGAGTGCACCTCTCCCAGGGCATTGCAAGCACAGAGAAGAATACATGGAGCTGGCCCTAAGCTGGCTGCTGGCCCTGTCTCCTTTGGCCATCACCACCCAGGCTGCCTACTCTGGCATCACTTGAGCTGTGGGCACCCGAGACATCTGCCCTGCCTTTCAGGGGAGGGCCCAATCCAGTGTGTTTATTGACCACAAGAGAGAAAATGAAACTCCTAACAGTGTTTCCTCCGATGAACCTTTGCCTAGGAGGAACCATTCTTCTCATCTCCCTGTGGGGCTGGTTAAAGGTCGTGCCTGAAATTCTTCTAGAGAAAAAGAAAAGGAAGGTGGTGGCACAAGGGGGACAAATGTGGAAAACAAAATGTTTGAAATGTCTCCCAAAGTCGGGTCTCATGGTATGGGTCAGCTGCCCCATGTACCAGCACACTGATGCTGTGTTCGTTTGTGTGACCTCTGAGCATGGTGGAAATGCACCACCATGGACCAGAGGGCTCCTGGCTATGGGAACACGACTGATTTTAACAGAGAGCAGGTCTAGCCCTGCTGCCAGGGCTATTACAGAGGCAGCAGTGAGGCATTTTCGTGGTGTTGTGCATGTCAGCATTGTGCACACAGTGCTCTGCTGTGCATGGAGAACTGTGTTGAATATGCATGTCTGCATTGCACATGTGGGGCTGCATTGCATGCACAGGACTGCATCATCCCACATGCATATCTGTACTGCGCATCTAGGGATGCTGCTCACATGTGGGGTTACATGCACTGTATGCATTAGAGAACTGTGCTTTGCACTTTGGGTGGGCATCCAGGTTGGGATACCCTCCAGGGGAAGTGGTCAGCTCCATGTAAGCCAGCTTTGGGTCTTCACCAAGGCCTAAGATCTGAGTGGCTGCTTCATCAGGAGTGCAAGGGGTAGGATCATGGGTCATGCACAGGGCCAGTGCGGACAGTCGTGTGTGTTCCTGCAGGCCAGCGGGGAGGTGAGGGCTCAGCATGCCATAGTGAGCAGTGTTAGGCATTGCACTTGCACCACTTGTGCTCAGTTTTCCCTATGCCCAAAATCTCCTGCCTGGGATGTGGTACTGGATGCTGTTTGCAAGCCCCACTGTTTCTGGCCTCTGTTTTCCCTCCCTCAGAGCACCTTGCACTGGGAAGAGGTGCTTGTGGCAGTGTGCAGAAGCCTGGCTCAAACCCCACAACAGCACAAGAGCATAGCATGTTACTTTGCAAAAGCATGGGGCAAATCCATTTGTTTTGGGCCAGTTTACACTCTGGAAGGCACAATTCCTAAGCAAATTTGCTTTGTATCAGAAGTTCAACTTTATCCGTCTCTTTTATTTCAAGAGGGGGAGGAAACATGGTAAAATTGATGTAAGCTTTTTCCCTGGAGCACTTTGGCCATCATTAAGCAGTGATATGGAATGCACTTGGTCATTGCTGCACCAGACATGGGGTTTTGCATCCTTCTGCAGGCAGAAATGGGAGAGGAACCCTTATTAAAAGATTAAGTTTAATAGCTATTCTTGGCGGGTGTGGGAGCCTGTATTCTTTCTGCAGCTGTCTCAGAGCTGTCCCATCTGGTAAAACTCAGCTGCTTTGGTTCGCTTCACCTGCCTGAGTGTTGATCCGGCAGAGGGAGGTTGGCAGCCACAATGCTGTGCTGCTTCTTTCTAATAAAATCCGCTTGCCAGGATCAACAATGGAGACAGTCGCAGTAATCGGCGCAGCGCTGGTGGTCAGGCTGGGCTGGAGCTTCCTCGCCTCAGCTATGCCCGAGAAAGCCACCCATGCCAGAGATACAGGAGGGAGATAAACCCCCATCATTCAAAGTGCCTTTAGACTGCTGCTGGAGGCACGTGTTGGCATCAATAGCGTTTGTCTGGGGAAGTTTTAGCGTGAGACTTGGCTGGTTTGCGGGTGCGTGTCAGCTGGTCCGGGAGAAGCGCTGCTGTGTGTGAAGGATGTGGAGCCCGCCTGTCTCTGGTGGCTGGTGGTGGAGGGATGCCTACAAGGAGCTGGGGACACCATCCAGCCCAGGTTGGTGGCTAATGCCAGGGTCTCTGCTGTTGCAGGTAGACCGGTGGGGCGAAATAACCGGCGGATCAACCGGGGGATCGTGGAGGAGTGCTGCTTCCGGAGCTGCGACCTGGCTCTGCTGGAAACGTACTGCGCCAAATCCGTCAAGTCGGAGCGTGACCTCTCTGCCACCTCCCTGGCGGGCCTGCCGGCACTCAGCAAGGTGAGGAGGCTGTGCGGGGATGGTGGCCCTCCTCTGAAACGAACAGAGAGAGAAAAGGCAGGAAGGCCATGGGTGGAGAGAGCAAACCCCAGCTGCAAGGTCTGATGTTTCTGCAGAGCTTGGGAGAGACAGCCACCATTGGCAAGTTGTGCCAAGTAACCTGCCAAAAGTCAGCTCTTAGTAAGGTGGGGAACCAGAGGTGGGCTGGGTCACAGAGTCATAGAATGGGCTGGGTTGGAAGTGACCTTTAAAGATCATCTAGTGCAACTGCCCTGCAATAAGCATCAACTGGATCAGGCTGCTCAAGCCCTGTCCAACCTTTCTGCGACTGTTTCCAGGGATGAGGCAATATTTCCATGGGAGGGAGGGATGGAGGTCCAAGAAGGGAATCCCCATCTGGAGAGCGGGCAGGCTTGAGCAGAGGCTAACACTGCTGTCCCTCTCCTTGCAGGAGAGCTTCCAGAAGCCCTCGCACGGCAAGTACTCCAAGTACGACGTGTGGCAGAAGAAGAGCTCGCAGCGGCGGCAGCGGGACGCGCCCAACATCCTGCGGGCTCGCCAGTACCGGTGGCAGGCGGAGGGGCTGCAGGCGGCCGAGGAAGCCAAGGCGCTGCACCGTCCCCTCATCTCCCTGCCCAGCCAGAGGCCCCCAGCGGCGCGAGCCTCCCCGGAAACGGCTGGCCCCCAGAAATGAACCCTGACCAGCCGTCTCGATTTTTGATCTCCTGGGGGAGGGCGGGAGGACTGGCGATTCCCGACCCCCAAGCCCCTCCGTCCCCAGGGCCGCTGAGCCGAGGAGCCGCTCCGGCCCCAACCAAACAACTGACACAGCAAGGAGGGGATGGCGGCGGCGGTGGCGAGTGGCACCGCTCCCACGGCATCTTCCTTTCGGGGTGGGGGGGAGGGTTGTTTCATTTCCCACACCTGTTTCGTTCCCCCGCGCCCCCAGTATTTCCAAACCTGTACTTGCAAAGGGACAGTTTGGCACTTGAACTTTTTGCTGCCGGGTGCTGCGTGACATCCCCGGTGCCAACGCCAGAAGACAAAAGAAAGAGCAAGAGGAAAAAAGGATATGAAGTTAAATTCTTTTTTAATCTTTTTTTTCTCGAGAAGCGTCCATTCCGTGTCTTTCTTGACAATAAAGTGAAAAAAAACAATAGAACAGGGAGAAACATTGAGGGGTAAAATTTTTTTTGCCTCATTCCCACCCCCACTTTTTTCTTCTATTTTTTTTTTCTTTTGGTTTTTCTTATTTTTATAACTTTCTTTTGCACCTTTAAAAGAAAAACGTACCTGAGAAGAAGTTCCGAGGAGCCCCATCTGCGTTTTTGTGTGTGTGCTTCATTACAAGATTCCAAATCGACTTGCACCTTTTTTGAAATCACCGATGACGGGAGAAAGAGAGGAAGAGGAGAGAGAAAGCAAGAAAGAGAGAAGGAAAAGGAAAGGGGAAAGAAGAAAAAAAAGTGAGCTGATGCTCACTTTAAATGGAGGAGGCGTCTGCATTGCACATTTGCCACGGATTTAGTTGATTTATATATATAATATATTATATAACTTTTTTGGCAAAAAAGCACTATTTTTATGGGACATTTTGTGTAGTATCTGAAGAGGGATTGTAATGTTTAAAATGTGTTATGGTGCTAAAGTAAGTTGGAAGGGAAAAAACCCAGAAATAGCAAGGGAGGGTGGGGAGGGAAGGACAAGATAGCGAATACTGAACTTGAAATTTTAGCTTTTCGTTTTAGGAAAAGTGTGATAAATGTGTTTCTTTTCTCTTCTGAAATATAGCTTGGTCATGACCATATGAGCTAGTTGGCTGTTACTCATGTACACAGATGCACGCACACACAGAATACATCGACACGCATCCTTTTTTTTTTTTTTGTTTAAAAAAAAAACAAAAACAACACAACCACCGCAACTCAGACTAAAAGGGAACTGTTCTGGAGACAAACTATTTGGAATGGTGAAGGTGTTGCCAGTTAGAACTCAAGGCCCTGCTTCTGTGCTTCTGCACGGACCCCCTGGCCATGGAGACCCCCTGGAGCTTGGCTTCCCAAGCCGTGGGGAATCGTGCCCTTCCCTGTCCTTGCTCGAGGTCCAGTGAGCAGGTGGGCAGGCAGCCCTCCCAGCAAGCCCCTGCAGGAGCAGCAGTTCCACCCCTGCCATCTCCTTTTCCTTCTCTTGCCCTTTGCGTCCTTCTCGCCGGACCCTCGCGTCCCTGCCCCAGGAGGAGGGGCTGCCCCTGCCCCGGGGCTGCTGCACGGGATGGGGGGACAGGCAAGTCTCTGGATGGGTTTGAGAGGTGGGCAGAGGGCTGTAAAATAGGTTGGGTTTAAAATAATATATATTATCTGTCTAGGAACCGTAAAAGGGGGGGAATCAATTACATCTCCCTAATATACTCTCACTTGCTAATAAAATGGGGACACTCTGTTAACCAGTTCTGTACTTGCTTTGTCTTATATATCCATACATTTAAAACATAAAAAAAAAAAAGACTACTTGAATTGTATTCTATTTCGTGGTTTGGAGGGGAGGGCTAGGGGGAGTCTTGAGAGGGGGAGGATTTTAATGTATAATCCTTTTGTTTGTTATTACCTTGCAATGTTGAGCCATGAAGCCTTTGTTTAAAAAAATGGCACTGCAATACACGACAAAGAAAATCCTTTATTTATTTTATTAAATATATATGGAAAAGAATGAAAATCAGTCCAAATTAGGGAGGGGGAAAGGGAAGTGGGTGGGGTGGGAAGGCAGAATAAAAACAGAGAAATTGCAAATAATTAACTTTTTTTTTTCCTTTTCATGTGTCTTTTTTTAAAAAAAACTTAGTTTTTATTTTTTAAAAAGAGAAGTAAAAGCTTTCCTGGATGCTTTGTACCAAAAAAGAAAAAATTAAAAAAAAAAAAAAAAAAAAGAAAACCTGTTAAGCAAATAAATATCCATCCAGAATATGAAGCCTGACTTTTTCTTTTACTTTTCATTTATTTTTGTTCCTGGGGTGAGAGTTGGGTGGGAAGAAGGCCACGCCAAGAGCCACTCCTTGTGGAGGAACAGAGTGCGCTGCAGCTCCTCTTTTGGAGCTCAAAACTGCAAGAGAGCGTGCGGTACCCATAAACACAACGTGAAACCTCAGTCCTGTGGCAGATGCCCCCCTGAAATCCCCAGTCATCTGCCCAGTGATTCTTGGTGAGATCTGGGGTTGTTTCCCAGCATCTGCTGGAATTTGCTTAGCTTTTACCAGCTTGGGCTGTTCCCAGGGACCTGAAAGCTGAATGGGAACTGAAGATGGCAAAAAAAAACCAAAGAAATGTTGTGTCTAGGTTAAGTTTCCTGATAGATGCAGCTTCTCTGGGCTCTCAGGGTAGATAGAGCTTCTCTTTACATTTTTAGGAATCCCAAAAATCTTCATTACATACAAACACCATGCACCACTGCAAGTAGGAGGTAAAACACTGCATTTCCAGTTTGGTAGTAGAGCAGGTGTGGGTAAAACAGTGCCCAAGCATCCCTGATCTGGTGAATCAGTCTGACCCCACATTGACTGTACCGCCCCACTGGCATGGTCGAGGGCTCTGTCATGATGTCAGGGCAAGGACCTGGCCAAACCCAACCTCCTGCCCCAGATGACTTGGGCTGGAAAAGGTCCTCCATCTCAAAACTGGAATTGCTGATTTAGACCCTTGGAAATACATTTTTAAACCAGTTTCTTTTAAACATTCGCAATAAACAACAACAACAACAATTTTTCACACTGTTTTTGGATTTTTTTGTGGTTGATCAGGGAGGATTTTGTACAGATGTAGGGCTGACTGCTTCCTCTGGGCATGTACTTTATTGCAGGTGGAGAAAGAATGTGTATGCCTTTCTGACCACGTTCCAAGACCTGGCACAGGTTTTCTTCACATTAAAATTTGTCCCTATGATGAGTGAGGACTGATTTTGTTGTGGCTTCTGGTTGTCACTGATGGAAATTTTGCTTTTGGGAGCTTTGGTCCTTTTCTGCTCTTTGTTGTGTGAGCCACTGTGTTGCAGGGTGTTTAGAGCTGATTAAAAAACACGAAAATCTTCAGCAAATATTTTGCTGCATTCCCCAGGAAGGAAAGCAGCAAAGCTGGAAGCACCATAAAAGTGATGATGATGTTTCCAGGCCCTTCATAAACCCTCTGTTTTGCCTTATCCTGTCAGGAGTCCAGGGCCAGAGCAGAGCAGTTCATTTCTCTGAAGTCAAGAGACTTCAAAATGTGCCATCTTGCTTTTTGGCTTGTCAAGGACTGCCTTTACTTGCAAGGAGAGGCAGAAGCTGCCTCTGAGCATCATCCTGGCCAGAGGGTGGGGGTCTGGATGAAACGGAACCTTTGCTTTGTCTCAAGTGTCTTCTGTTGCCTGCAAAGGCTCTCTGCAAGGTGGAGGTAAGTCATGGGCTCAGCCTGGGAATCTCAGACAGCAGGTTTGAGAACAAACCCAAGCCTGCCACGTTTTCTCAGATGGATGGGCAGAATTGGCTCTGATTTTTGTGATGATGCCTCTATGTGCAGGCACAGCTCTGAGTGCTTAGCTGCTGGGTTGCAGGAGCATGGGAGGCTGCAGCAGTGGTGGCCAGTGATCCCTGGGGAGGCACACCTGGCATGTGTGAGCTTTAATGCACCTCCATATCCAGCCCAGCTGGGCTGGGACCTCCACCCACTGCTCTGCTGACATGCAAGAGGGTGGGGAGGCAAAGGATAGTTTCAGCAGAGAAGTCCTAAATGCTGCTTAGAGATCCAGGAACAATTGGGAAAACTAACCCTGCATCCTAGCCCAGCCCCAGCTCTGGCCCCTGGGTCTCAGCATTACCATGTAGCTCTGCAGGCACGAAAGGGCAAATGGTTTTTTGTACAAAACATCTCTTTGGAGGGCATTTTCCCAGGTGATACACAGGGAGATACTGAGGAAAAGTCCAACTTGCTGAGTGGAAGTGGCCACAGTATGTTCAATGTAAAGAAATCACTGTCTCTGGATTTGTCTGGATAGAGGGAGACACAGGAGAAAGAAAACACCACTAACCAACATTTCACTTTCCTATCCCATTTTACTTTTTTTTTTTTTTTTTTTTTTTTTAATCCAGAATGCAGTTGAGCTGTTACCTAGATTTCAGTGAGTTGCACTTGTGCCATCACAACAAACTGAGCCTCCAAACTGGTATCTTAGAGCAGCTTCATCCCTTCAGTCCTGCCTGTCCTCAGAAGTCTTTCAGTGATGTACCTTGCTGCACTAAATGAAGGACCTAGGTGAAGAGAAAAAAACATGTTTGTTATTTATTAAAATCACCTGATTTCCTTGTTGAATCTATAATTGCCCACTGATTTTTACCAGGCTGTGAGGAGACCTGAGAAAAGTACTGTTGCACCATGGATTATTTCACTCGTGCACTCAGCAGTAGGCAAGACTCAGATGCTTTCTGCGCCTTTTGTGCTTTTCATGTGTAACACAGCGTCAATAAAGCAAAGCATTTTTAACAATCTCCTGGCAGCTGATAACTTTCTCCCTTCCACTTTATTTATTTTCTAAAGAGCAGGTGAGTCATAAACTACCCCGAGGCTGGGGTAGCACAGCAATTCCGCTGCTCCCAGCGCAGACAAAGGGGGAGGTCTGGTTCTCAAAGATAAAGAGATCCAGTGTCCTAGGAGGGGTCTGCCATTGCCACCAAGGTGCCAGCATTGGCTCTCCCTCCCCCAGGCTGCTGAAGGATGCTCTGGCTGCCAGCAGGCAGTGTGCAGTGGCAGACATAACTTCAACCTGCTGGAAAGGCACAAGTCCTCACAGGAATCTTGGCCTGCTTTGCTGCTGAGCTCCCAGCTGTGCACGACCCAAGGAATGCACTTGCTCATTAAAATCATGTCAGAGTTTGCAGAGAGCCCTGCGAGAGCCTCTTTCCCTGCCTTCTTCTTGTACCTGCCAACAGCAGACTGAAAGCTGAGGTTTCCAACCTGCCAGGCTCTGGCTCAGGGACCAGCAATAGCCTGAAGGCAGGAAATTTCTGAACTAGGGTGTTTTTTGACTTGGGCAGCATGGGAGGTCAAACTTGACATGCAAAATGGGCTGTTCTGGTCTCCATCTGGCTGCTTGCAGCTCTGGTTTGGGGTTTCCAGGACAGGCACAGCATGCAACAGTGATCAGAGGGGAGCCCCATGGTAGAACGTCTGTCTTTATGTGTGTTCTGCAGAGGGCAACATGCCACACAGCTCTGACCAGAAGGCATTAAGCACAGTTGTAGATGGAAAAAGACACTATTCAAATACCTGAGTAACTCACAGGTAGAGCAACTGAGGGAAGCGCAGAACTTGCGCCCTGTCACCAGCAGTAAAATACCTGTTCCACTTTTCCAAATTCCTTGGAATTAACTCAGCTTATGCTGATTTTTCAATGCTCTCGCATCTTGTTCTTGAACACGCTTGCTCTTCTTTGCTGGCCAGCTTTAGAAGGAGCATAGTTCACAGTTTAAAGTCCCTGAGGTGAAATGACACCAACGATTACAATGTAAAACAATGTATTTTTATGCCTTTCCACGGCAGAAGTACTGGCACAGTCTCTTTGCCTCCCTTTCCCCCCACCTGCTTGTTTAAATGAAGGTCGTGCTCCTCCTTTACAAGACCACATCCTTCAGCTGTGTCAAACTTGAAAGGAACTGATTAAGAAAGGCAGCCAAGAGCCAGGGCGCTTATTACAAAGCTTACCATTGCAAACAAATATTATTTAAAAATAATTTATTAATAGACATCTTCCCCCTAAACATCCGAGTGTCTTGTCTCATTGCCTCTACTGGTGATGGCCCAGGTGACATATCACTTCTGGTTGGTAGAAACCACTTCCTAAATACCAGATGAAACCACCTATGATCACACCCATTCCAGTGGCAACACTGTCTTCTGTCTTCTCTCCAACTCCTTCATTTCATCAAGGTGACAGCATTTTGGGCACACTTTTCTTAAGCTCCATGTGAGAGCACGGAAACCTATGGTGTTTACCCCCCCCAGCTTCTAGGACAGATTTCTCCCTATTATTCCCCCTTACTAAAAAAATAAATCACCAGGAGCAGGAATTCTGGATCCTTGATTGTCCTTTTGGATACTTGATTGTCTCAAGCCAGAAGGGCACACTGATAACCGTAATCTCTGTTTTCTTCGCAGCTGGGGCATAGCTGAAAAGGGAGGAAGGCAATTAAGAGAATATTAAGACTTCATCTTCCAAGACGTTGTTGCTTCTGTTCCTCCTCCCTGTCCCCTCTGTTCCCCGTGCGTGGCAGAGAGAGCGGCAGGAGTATTATTTCTCAAGGCCTACACTGACGTCAATACGCAGGGTATTTATTTATGAAATCGAATCAAACAGTGGGGGAGAGAGGAGTGGAGGAAGATGGACGCGCAGAGCTGGCAGCTGCCAAGTTATAATAGACCAGCAGTCTCCCAGTATTTTTCTCTCCTCGTTCTGGGGGAGGGATGTGATGATCAGAGCTTTGGAGGCCCAGGGAAAGCGAGGCAGAAGAGCAAAACAGTAGAGAGAGGCTTAGCGTCGGGAGCAGAGGAAAGGTGTGACAAGGAGGAATCATTACAAGGTATATAGCCCATTTTTTGGTGCTGGTATACTCAGGTGCAGTCATCTGCTTTCAGGCAGGCTCTGAGCAGGCTCTAGCAGCCCTTTCCTCTCAGCCTTTTTAGTCTTTACACAGAAAATTCAGTGTTTCCAGCCTAATAAATAATGATGCCCCATCCTTGTTCCCTGTTTCAGGCTCAGTCAGAAAAACGGTTGTTTGGGGAGCCCAGCACTGAAGTTAACTTGAAGATTAATTTGCTTCCTGCAGTCAGTGAGAAACAGTTTTTCAGAATATAAATTTTGTCCACCAATATTACCGTGTGCAGAAGCATAGAAAGATGAAACTCAGAAAAGGAGAGCAGTTTCTTCTCTTTCCCAAGGAGCATACAGGCACCAGTGCAGAGCAAACACAACGGGAAGGGAAAAGGGAGCCTAAGAAGCATAAGTGACCCTGACAACATGATGCCCTTCAACTTCAACTCTGTCAATCACTGGGAGAAGATGCCTTTGGGCATCTCTCACCATCCTGGAAGTCATGCATAGAAATGCAAATGGAAGTGGTGAGGATGGCTTTTGTCTTTCTCTCACCTGTTTATGGCTAACTGGTTAGCATAGGATAGAGCTGGGCAGGGGAAGGAGGGAAAGTGAGCATGGAAATCGAATTCCTTCTCTTTAGCTCTCTGGGCTCCTCCAGGTTTAGTACGGAAAGCCTTCCCTGCACAGCTCCTTTCCCAGCCGGAGGAAAGCCTGCTGCGTGGCATGAGGTGCAGTTGAAGGAACCCTGCAGCTCTCCAGGTTTATTTTTAAAGCTCCTGCCTTTCCTGGGATTTCCCTGCTGACTTCCCATTGCCTCGGATAAGAGGAGGTGATACTTGGGACGAATTTCTTCCTTTACGGGAGAGACCTTGCAAGCAGCATCAAGGTGTCAGGCAGCCCCGAGTTTATTGTTTTTCCAAAATAAGGGAAGAGAGACATGTTCTGGAGATCCGTTTACAAGTCGGACTATCTCCAGTTATATAATGACACAAGCCTGGCTGCCAGCAAATTGTTGCTCCGAGCTGGGAAAGACAATTAGCTCGCCTCTCAGGGCGGCGAGCGTGCACAATGCCGGCTTTGTGCCACCCTGCCACCGGCTCCGGCATGTGCGGGAGAGCCTGGCTCACCCATCATCTTCAGAGGTGGCAGAGGGAGAGGGGAAGGAAGAGCCGCCGTGCTCGGAGGGGCAGCGGCAGGGCGGGGATGCGGGGAGGGCTGGGGGCGCCGGGGATGGAGCGCGTCTGCGAGCGCCTTCCTGTGCCGGCACGGCAGGGACGGCGCTAAATCAATCGTCGCGTCGCAGGGCACAGACAGCTCTGACCCCTCTGCTGAAAATGGGATCAGAAGCTTCGCTGTTTGGCTTCCTGCGCTTCCTGGTGCGCTGATGGATTTAGGCTTTCGCTGAAACTCCTGGCGCTGCCTGCGGAGTCAGTGGAAAAAATGTGACATCTAGAGATGGGAAATACCTAACCAGCTCAAAAATGTGCTCACTTAAAAGGGAAAGGCGGTTTCCAGGTGAACTTGCATTCCTGTCCTCAATGGATGTGGCTGGAAACAGGGCTTTGGAAAATTCAGGCTCTGGTGTGTTTCAAGGCAGCCAGTAATTAGTGAGAGCTGGGTCCTGCTCAGACACGTACCTGGGCCAAAACAGGCTTCCAGAACTGCATACCTGCCCCTGCTGTCCCCTTGGCACAGTGGGGCAGGGACATGCCATGGAGCTGCGCGTGAAGACCATCTCTCAGCTCTCCTACATGCTACAGCAACCCTGGTTTCAGCAGGCAGTGACGCATGGAGAGGAAAGATGGTCTGAAATAAAATACCCGATGTCGTCAACAGCCACAGATTAATTCAGTGAAATCGCTCGTTGCTGCAAGGAGTTAGTGAAAGAAAAACACTGGGAAGAGAATGCTGCCTGTGTGACAAATAAGGGTACACAGAGCTGTGTTTCGCAGGGGAAGTGTTGATAAACAACACTAAACCCTCATGCTTTGGGGGAGCTAAGTGATGATAACTTGGGGAGCAGAGGAGGCTTCTGCTAGCAGCTTGTTAGTCTCTGAACACGTTTACCTCATCCTCTACAGTGTTTAATTAAATACAGCACTGCTCTGAACCATTCAGGCAGTTTCTGCTTGCCTAGACAAAGGTGCTTTGCAGAATTTTTTTCTGTCAAGAGCATGACAAGAATCCTTATGTTAGTACCACCGGTTGGGAATATTATGTGCAAATCTGCACTGCAGATAAACAAGTGCATCCTCTGCTTGCAGAGCTCCCTCATGTTCCCGTTCATGAAGCACACCTGCTCTGCATGCCCATCACACAGTTTCCTGGGTGTCAGCCCATCCCTGTGGATGCCAGTAAAGCCCCAATGGCAACCATGTACATGCCTAAGACACAATGCTACTCTCAGTCCAGCCCAGCAAAAACAGTTCCTTCTGGAAGTGAGTCATATTTCTTCATCTTTCGATCCACTTCAAGCAATTTGTCTTGCAGACTTTCTGACTACATTTACATAAAATGCATCCTTCCTTTCTTTCTATTCCTGGTTCCACGCATGGGGTTATTTTAGATGGTGTGCTCAGAGGTCACTGTGACATACACAGAGGGGAGAGCACGCTATGCTTCTGGTAGGTACTCTGTAATGTTTATGCAGGTGGCAGGCTCTTGGTTTCCCTGGGCACTCACCAGGGATTTACATGCCAGCACAATGACAGAAAAGGATAAGTTGCTGGTCACTGCCAGAAACACCACAATTTTGTCTACAAAGTGCAGCCTGCAGACATGAATAACCTCACAAGACCCCTGGAAGAGAAGCTGGGAGTATGGGTTGCCGGCTAAACTGGGGAGGTGTAAGGGAGGATGGGATCATGGAAAACTTCCAGGAATGGCTTGTGCATGTGTACGGCATGGTTAGGAACTGTTCCTGCCTGGAATTTGAGTGCAGGCTATTATTTATACTCGCAAAGCTCTGCCAGTGCATGGTGCTCGCAGCATTAGAGATAGAACTCAAGCCCTGAGCAAGCTGTAGGCTTTCATTCATACCTGCAAGATGCAAAAAGACCCTTTGGAGTCTGAGGGCAGATGAGGCTGGACAACAAAATAGCCTGAATCCTTCATAAGTTCCTCCTTACGTTTAGCATCCTTCCCAACTCAGCCAGGTATCTTCAGGTTGGAAAAGGAATGACTGGGGGGGATATGAGAGAGTTTTCTGAGCTTATGAGTGGCCTGGGAGCAGGCATGGGTCAAGCTTTGCTGTCCCTTCCTGTACAAGAGCAGGCAGCATTACGTGAAGTGAGTAGGAGACAGAAGGAGATGGCTCTTCATGCAACAGGCAGTAGATCTGTGAATCTTCTTACCAAAGGATGTTGTGGATATGAGAAGCTTGCATGGATTCAAGGAGGCTTCACAGAAAAGAAATCCTCTGAGAGTTACTAAATACACAGAAACTCTATCGTGCTTAGGAAGTTCCTGAGCTGAAAATAGTTGGAGTCTGGGACAACACTGAGGGGAAGTATTGTACATGCTTACCCTTGCTCTTACTCTCCCTAGGCTTCCACTCACAGGCTCTGTTGGGGTCTGGATGTTAGGTTAGAAAGACCTTTAGTCTGACCCAGTAGAGCTGGTTTTATGTCCTTATGTAACTTCATACACAGATAAGATGGATTCTTGCATGGTTCCTTCCCAAAGCTCACCATCCTCAAGCACCCTCACTCACTGCTCACCACAGCTCAAGCACCGTGCACACCTTTATCCAGGTTGCATTTGACTGAGCAGCTGAAATTCCTGGGTACTGGCAGACAGATTTCTTGAACAGCTTAAGGCTTGTATGCCTGAAAAAAGCTTGCTGTCAGGGTTTGGTGCTATCAAGTGTTTGGCAAGAATATCAGTGTCGGTCACCACTACCTCTCACCTCCTCGATGCCCTGTTTGTTCCCATCTTAGCAAGGAGTGTCAAATCTATTCTGAACCCAACTGTTTGTTTGCAGCCAATTATAATTCTGCTCTGGTCACCACTTGGTACTGAGTTTGGCTATGGAAATTGAGTCCTTATTGACATCTGTGTTTAAAAGTACTGAAGTTGCCAAGACGTGCAAATCTGCACATATCTCAGATGAGCTGCTTTGGGACTTTGTTCATCTTACTTGGGATATGCTTTAAAGGCTTTATTTGTAGCGATGACAGTCAGAGCCTTTCTCACCCCTCTCTTCCCTGGAAAACAGTATTTGAAAGATGAGTCTTTGAATAACAACCAAGTGGCCTTGTTAGCCTTCTCTTCACCTCTTCTCAGCTGCTCTCCTGTCCTGGGTCTCTCACTGTGGCTTTGAGAAACTGCTGTAAACTATAAGCAAGAACAACGGCGGTGACCTCTGAAGGGGAATTAGGAAAAAAATGGTCTGGAAAAAAAAAGATAGAACATGAGAAAATGCATATACCTGTAGCTTGCTGACCTTCTTCTCTCTCCCAGACAGAGGGAGAAGCATGCATGGTTACAGCAAGAACTATCTTCTGAGATGAATGCATGAGGATTTTTGGGATTTCATAGCAAGCCATCTGTTGTGGAAACAAAAACTCAAGCTCTCTTGCAGTTCAGAACTTGCTGGGGTCGAAGATGTCCAAGTATCAGCATGTTTGCAGCACTGCAGGGATTACTTGATGCAGAATTAGGATCCTAACTTTGCCATCCTTTTTGTCACACCAGCTGTGGATCCCCACTGAGGAAGTTTCAAAATTAACCAAGCACCACTCAGATATCTCCAAAAGTGGACTACTGTCACAATGGGTGTAGTGGGATACTTGTCCCAGCTGACATTCACATTATTGATGCTCCCTTTAGTTTTTGCTGCTACTTGAATAATGGTAGAAGCTATTCTTAGCAGCTTGGACCCTAATGTTTAAGGGAAAAAGAAGACAAAAACCTACCCCTTTGTGAGCCATTTCCACAATAACAACTTGTATCAGGGAGGAAAGAGAGTAGGCCAAAATATGTAGCCCTCTTCACCAAATAAGGACCCTTGTAAGAGCAGGCGCCAAGAACTGCAAGGCTTAGGAAGGACAGGGAGGGCTTTGGAGTGGAAGAGTGAATCAGCATGGCCATCAGGTCACACCCACATGAATAATACCCCTCACTTCCCTTGAATTGTACATTGTAATAGAGACCCAGCTGCCTTTTTTGGTATTCCAGCGTCTGCCTGAGAAGAGTCAGATGTGAAATTAGGTTTCCTGTACCTTAATAGATTAATTTAGTTTAAACTAAAAATGAGGGCACACGTACTGTCGGGAGTCAAGAGGCCTCAAATGACATATGTCTCCCTTTTAATGCTATTCTTTTTTTGGTGTGTGTGCTTTGTGAATCTAAACATTGATTAAAATGTCTTTTCTTGAAAATTTCTCCCAAGTTTTAGGAGCTTGCCACTGCTAGGAACCTCACTTGTGTAAGCATCTACAAAACCAAAGGTGATCACGTTTCCAGCTGCTCAGTTTCTTGGGACTCTGTGGAGGCACTTCCATATCAGTAGGGAAATATTAACTCCTTCTTTTGTTCTCCTTGAATTTTTTTGTCTTTACAGCTGTGCTTGCCCACAACACATCAGCTCACCTGCCTTCTTTCTGAGCATCTGAAGGAGAATCCCTGGCTTCTGTTAAAGATGCAGAGTCTGTAACTTAACTACTGTGGGATATTGCAGCAGGGACAGGACTGTACTTCCATCAGAGAATCACAAAAACCTCACTCTGAAATGTGATGTTTTCTTTCAGAGGCCCAGAACAGGTTTCCCTTCTCACAGAGGGAACATGGAAGGGAATTTCCCTGGTGACTGTGAGTACACCATCTTTTATCTGAAAGTTACTCAAGATAAATTTTTCCATGGAAAAGTTTTCCCTGTGACCTAGTGAAGGCTCTTAAGTGTCTCGGACAGTCCTGGCTGAACTTTCTTACACTTTAAAGTTCTGTGCTGCTAAAAGAAGCATTTGCAGTTTTGCCACAAGATTGGGTCTGTCCCCTTAGTGTTACAGACATATGACTGGCAGGAGACTGCTGTGCCCAGTTAAAAATGAACATATTCTACTCCTCACTTCACTCAGAGAACACCAGCTTTTTGTACAAGGTACAATGAGAAAAAGATGGAAGAAAAGTTGTATAGATATTAGGGTTGCTGAGTGCAGAGTAAACAGACCGTGTCAAAATCTTCTTCAGGTCCAGATGCCTTACTGTCCTCCCATCTTACATGCAAATAGTTTTAAAAAGTTTTCAGTCAAAATTGGTGCCAACTCCGATTCATGGACAAAAGACTCTGACATGAGGCCTTTCTGGAGTTTCTATGTCTCTAAGGATCTAAGATAGTCTGATGGTGCACTCAAACACCAGAAGGAGTCATAAGGTGTGTCACCCATTTTTCTGCCATCTTCTCTTTTTCACCTGTAAATCCCTGCCACATCCAGCAACTCTGTAATATGTTCAGGAGTGGACAGAAGGCTCTTTTATTGAAATCTTACAAATAAATCTTAAGCCTTGTTTATTCCACCCACTCTGTATTTTGGGAGGTGGCACTGGCTAACTCACTGGGTTTATGGCACAGATTTTTCTGCACTGGTTCTCTGGTTGCAGCCATAAAACCTGACATTAAGCCACTTCTTTTATAACCAATGCCACTTGTCACCCAGTCCTACCTACTCAAGCAAAAGGCAGAACAGAAACTGCAGGTACATCCCATGTCAGCTCTCAGGGCCATGCCATATGGTTACACGTCAACATTATTTCCTGAGATGGCGCAAACTCAAACCTCATTTTTAAAAAAGTGTGATTTCACCTTGTTAAGAAACTCACCTTCCCCAGCACTGCCATGTAGTGCTTCACCTAGTGGTAATGACAGATCAAGAGTGGCAGCTCTTTGTGCAGCGTGTGGCTTTTGCTGGCCGTAGTTTTCTCCCATGGTTTCCTTTCCTCTGGCCAGTATGTTTCTGCGGTCACCCACAGGCTCGGCTGCAAAGCCCACAGGGTCAAGGGCCCCCCACATCTGGAAGCCCTGACCAGACCAAAGCTCTGGGGCCACAGCAGGAGCCACCACACTCTTTGCCACCTCCTCCTCCTCCCAGCCAGCTGGAAGGAGACGAGAATTTCCATCTCTCTTGTCCCTCTTCCTTCTTAAAGTGCAATTTCAAGGAACTGTGTCAAGTCAACAGTCTGGGACAAAGACAAAAAAAAAAAAAAACAACCAAAAAAAGCACATCCAGGAACACCCTGGAATTTCCTAGTGATTGCTGATAGCAGATGAAAGCCGCTGAAGAACAGCATCGATGATTACAATGATTAATGTTTCTTTCCAAGTGAATACTACTGAAAGAGGACAAATTGTGTGCCTTGAGAGAGCAACATTCCTTTGTCTTGCTCATCTGCCCCTGGTGAAGACCTTTATCTGTTTTTCAAATCCAAAAATGGCTCATAAGAAAATAAGTCCTCCCAGCCTCACAGGTTGTGTCATTATTCTAAGCCTGTCCTCTGAAGGCTGGTCAAAATTAAACTGACAATACTTCAGGTCTTTCCCCTCCCATTTATTCCTCTCTCTGCTAAGGGGACCCCATTTTAATTATTATTTAGGAAAAGACAGCTGCTTCCTGTTTGTATCATTAATTTATTTTGTTTCCTGAAGGGAAGCTTCGGTGAAAAGAATCTTTGGATAGCTGGAACATCTTACAAAATATCACTGGCTGCACGGGCCAAGGTTAAATACAATAGCTAGGTTTATTTTTAAATGATTATTATTTTTCTAAATCCATGCCAAAGCAGAGACAAAAATTCTAGCACACATAACTAAGCTTTTACAGTAAATTCTGCCTTTCCTTCAAAACTCCCCAAAAGGGAGACAGACATTCTTAGTTACAACAAAAGCTAAAACACCAATTTCCCTCCAACTATTATGAAAACCAAGGCCGGAGGGAGATGAGGTGCGGTTCCCTTTCTCCAGTTTCTCAAAACCTCATGCTCTGGTGAATTTGATATGCTGAAATCATTCCTGGCCATCATGATAGCCTTCCACAATGAGATGAGCGGCTCAGTGTGCAGTGAATGTTATTTATGCCAATTTTAACAAGGTTTTCAACACTGTCTCCTATAACATCCTTACAGACAAACTGATGGAATATGGACGATATAAATGGATAGTGAGATAGCTTGAAACCTGGCTGAAGTGCTGGGATCAAAGAGCTGTGGTCAGTGGCATGTAGCCCATCTGTAGGCCAGTCACTAGTGGTGCACCCCAGGGGTTGATACTGAGGCTGACACTGTTCAGCTTCCTCATTAATGACCTGAGGGATGGGTCTGAGCACATCCTTGGCCAGTTACAGAAACAGAGCACATGGTTCTGGTGCCATTCAGAGGGACTCCAGAGGGCTGGAGGTATGGGTCAACAATGTCTAAAGGGGAATGGGATGTCCTGAATGTGGAGAAGGGTAACCTCAGATAGAAGTGTGGACTGGGAGATGGTCAGCCAGCTGGAAAAAAGCTCTGCAGAAAAAGACCCTGATGTCCTGGTGCACAACAAGCTGACTCTCAACCAGCAACATGGCCTCATGGCAGAGGCCAAAAACATCCTGGGCTTCATTATGAGGAGCATTGCCAGCGGGTCCAGGGAGGTGATCCAACCCTGCAGAGCTGCGTCTGCTTCTGGGTGTCCCAGTAGAAAACATGGATGTGCTGGAACAAGCCCAGTAAAGAGTCCTAAAGATGATTAAGGGATTGCAACTTCCATCATGTGGGGAGGGATGGGGAGAGCTGTGACTATGGAGCCCAGAGAAGAGAAAGCTCAGGAGGATCTTATCACTGTGTATAAATACCTGATGGGGGAGGAAAGATGGACACAGACTCTCTCCAGTAATGCCCAGCAGTAGGATAAGAGGCCATGGGCCCAAGCTCTTCGAGGCTGACAGTGACACACAAGTCATATCCCCAGTGCCGTCCTTGAGTACGTGAGGAGCTGTGAGCTCCACTCTGCACCAAGTCAGGTCTGTTACAGCATTTTGGAGGCTGTTAACACTGCCCATTTCTGAGCCCTCCACCCAGCCCCCATTCACCATCTCACTGTTTGGGCCTCATCCCTTCCATTCGCCTGAGAGGCACCCACTGGCCCCGGAAGCCTCTCTGCTACTCAGTCTTCCTGCTGGGAGGAATTATTTGGCACCAGCACTATAGATCTTTTCACAAGACCAAAGATTATGGGAGGTTTTATTTAATGCACATGAAGTAACCCCTTGCCCCCCGCCCTGTTTTTTCTGGTTTCCTTTCTTGTGTTTGGTTCTCTCCTTCACTAGGAGCTTTCACATGCCAAGTTGCTTTGATGGAAACCACTACTTGAGAAAGAAAAATTATACAAGCTCTCTCTTTTACTCCCTCTTTCTACACTGAGTATAGCTTAAAATTGAATAATGAACATTTGTTTTCTTAGAAGAGTACTTAACACTGCAAATTCAGCCATGAAGATATACTCCAAAGAATGGTGTTGAAAACACTTAACAACAAAGTGGACAAGGTTTTATATATAGAGAAAGAGACACTTTATTCCTTGCACATCAAGTGACTAAAATGACTGACGATTTACTGCACCCTCCCCTGGCTAAATAACTACACCTTAAAGTGAACACTTAGTTTGGCAAAGTTAAAAGCTACTGAAAAGCAACCTTTTAGGAAGAGTAGCAGATAACTTTTGGTGTAAGCTGGGATTGCTGACAGCAAGGCAGTGCAGGATTTCCAGCAGAAAGTGATTGCTGCACATGGGCTTGCGTAGAGAAGAAAGGTGGAATGAGCAATGTGCTGGAGAAGGCACATCCTCCCACGCCACAGAAACGTGGCACCCTTGGGCTGCACATGACGAGCAGCATGAATGAATGAGTGCTGCAACCGCACACAGATTTAACTTCTGTCACATCCCAGGATTCCTGCCCCCAGGAAAGAAAAAATATTACAGTGTGCATTAATGAGCAATTCTGTGCAGGCAAGAACCAGTGTTTACAATAGTGACTGAATGTGAGGTTGGTCCCCCCAGGACTAACTGCAGCCAGTTGCATGGTTCCCAGCGTTGTCTGGAAAGTGGTTAACACACACAATGCTGCTACAACATTTCCCAACTGCGCCCATGTCCAAGGCTGGGCTCCCATTCCACCGCCGCAGCTGGCTGAGGCACAACCCTGGAATTAGAAAAGACTTGAGCTTTATTTTTTCTCCGGGAGATGGGCGGGAGACTTTTGATGGTACTATTTCCTGCTGGATGGACAGAATTTAGAAGAAAAATAAAACTTTAACCTCTTCACTCAACTATAGTGAGAAGACAATCTCACCATTGGGCAAGGTTTATTCTGCTGGGAAGCTCAGGCTATTCCCATGCTGGGTATAACACAAGGTCAACAGCAGCAGTCTCCAGGAATATTAATCTTTCACCCCTCAGACTGTGCCACGGGTAATTAATCACTTGATTGCATAACTTCTTGTAAGACAGGAAAAATAAGCTGCCTTTGCCAGCTTTTTGGACAAGCTATTTCACATACATTTGAACTTTCTTCCAGTACTTGTTGGGTTTTGATTGCAATGAATGAATTCCATCCAAAGCCTTTCCCAGCCGTGGAAGAGCCAGACAGCATGGAGGCGCACAATGTCCCAGTGCAACACTGGGGAGTGGGTCACTGTGCTGTTTTGAGGGGATCTGTCCAGCCTCCCACTGGGTGGGGGAAGGTACAGCATCCAGCAGAGTAGCTCAGCCCGGGGGGAATAGCAGAGTACCACGTTACCCTGCATTTTACATCTGTATGCAATTGAAAGCAGGATCTGGCTGAGTTGTTGCTGACCCCAGAGAGCTGCAACTTGCTTAAGAGCAAGGAAATCGTGGAGTTTAATCCTAGAAAGTGAAGTTGTGTTTTGCTACGATCACCTGGGACAAACCTCTGTGATAGATCCAGCTGCAGGAGATCTACAGGCCCTGGAAATCTTGTGAGGCTGTGAGGGGTGCTGAGCCAAGTGCATTGCTGGAGTGGTTGAATATCAGCTAATCCCATCTCCCCAACATGCTGCAGGACTCTATCTTCCTTTCTACAGCTTTATTAAATGGCTGTGAGAAACCAAGGTTTTCTTTAAAAACATTTTATATGAGGTGGTAATGAAATGGGAAACAGTGATCCAAGGCTATCTCATGCCTCATGCTCCCATAAACCAACTTGCTTCCAACCCTGAGCCTCTAATACTGGGTGAAGGTGAGGGCATTCCTGGCTGCCTCAATACTGGTGCACCCTTCAGCAGCTCTGAGCATTTCACCACCCCACTGTTTCTTCCCAAAGCAGGTAGTGGGCATCCTCTGGCTCTTTGGATTGCCTCTCTAAATATTTGCTTCCCATGTGACCATCTGAGTGGCTCAGAACATTTTCTTCCTGTACTGCCTTGACTTAATGGTGATACATGGTGACATGGAAACAGCCATGAGTTAAGTGCTCTCCTGAGCCCTGAAATAGAGGGCTCTCAGTCACACACTGAAAAAATATTTAGTGGCCACAAGAACCAGAACTAGATGAGACTGATGGATGCAAGCACTATTCCTTAACAGGTCCTGGAAAAGCATTCAGGAAGCTTGGTTTGAAAGTGTTCCTGTAAAGATCACTTTGTCCTTTGGCTCTAGGCAGCCCTTTGGCAAAACCTGAGTAAATTTCCCTGTATTAAGTGTTTTGAGATCCTTGCAGGAAAGATGCTAACAAAGTGAGTGCCTTAGATATGGCTATGCAAGGGTACTTCTTGCTCCAAGTGCTACAGGTGACACATGGGGAAATGGCACAGTGAAATGCAGTTTTCCAAAGCCACGGTGACTGGGGATAAGAGAGTAGAGCAGAAATCCCATGCACGTGCAGTCACACAGCAGATGCTGCCATAGACGGCCATGCTTGCAGCTCATCTGCTTAACCTAAGGCTCCCCAAACATCTCTGGAAGAAAGGAGGCAGAGAGCAGCTCCTCACTTGATCAAGGCACCAGAGACCTCCAAGAAACACCCTGCAGCTTTTCAGCTGGTTGCTCTGCCTTCTGCTTCATGGAGTAAAACCATCTATTAAGCAAGCTGTGATGAGAGCTCTGATATATTCCCAGCCATGCACTGTAACTTTTGCTCCTCACTGTGCAATGTGTGGCCACCAGTGGGTCACGCTCCATCTGGCCACACTTAAAGGGCTATCAAGAATAGGTCACCCACATGAATTTCCTCCAACTCTGATGTTGCACCAATGTAATGACATGACGCTGCTGAAATTCAGATAAATTAAAACCAAGGCCAGGCGCAGCTATTCCCCAGGTACCTTTCACATGAATAAACAAGATAAAGTCTGGGAGGAAAAGCACAGGAAATGGTTCTATTTACAGCATGATCACACATCTTCCAAAAGCAACTGAGCCAGCTGGACAACTTACTATCTTGAACCACTCTCCTGCTGCAGGATGCTGCCCCTTCAGATTGGTTGGCAAGGAACCGAAAGTAGCTCAGAAAGCAACCGCCCAGGCAGTTCAGACATCAAAAAGGATAAGAACTTCCAACAGGCAATGGTGAGATGCAGGTGAGGACAGAATAGAGGGGCTGATGCCTTCAGCCAAGTGGTGAGTAACACAGCAAGCAACTAGATGATTTTGAGACAGCAGCAAAAGAACCAGTAGGAAGCAGTTCACCCAAATATCTCATGGCTCATGGACCATGAAGCATTTCAGTTTCCATCTGTGAAAACCTTGCTGCCATCTCAGTTTCCTGGAAGGAGAATCTGCTTTAATCAAGGTTTAGCTACTCCTGTGACAGGCAACACAGAACCAGCTTAAACCAGAACTTAGGAAGTTCAAAGTAACTGCAAAACTCTTCAAGAAATAATATTTCATATTCCTTTGATAAGTGCAAGAAAGCCTTACCCATCATCTTCCTCACTTTCTCCACTCCTAATAGAGGAGAAGAAAAGAAGAATAGCATAGTCTGATTGACTGGGCAAGATCACCTTATCATGACCAGCTACAGAGACTTTGGGGTAATATACCATAGATGAGTACAGATCAGCTAATTTACATTAAAAATAATGGAGCATCTAAGCTGAGCAAGCCAAGGATTGTGTTTTCTGCAGCAAAATTCAAATAGACAGCTGAAGTTGAGGTCACTGGTCACTGCTGAGTGGCATCCTTACATTGAGTCTTGACCAGTGGTGACAAAGTTGGTTTTCAGCAAGGTAGTACATGGTGACACATGGTGACCATAACACCAGGTCCCTCTGCCTCTTCTCCAAGAGCCTGAATATCAGACACCCATGATCTGGATTTGGAGTAATTGCTACCATCAGGAGCAACTACTTTTTTCCTAGCTGACTGCAAATCAAACATTCCATTTTGATAAAATAAAGGTTAAATCACCCTGGATTTTGCACGTGTGTGCAACAGTGTTAGGATGTGTGAGTGCAGGCAGGAATTATTGAGGGCAGTAAGGAAATCTTCAGGTTATATAATATCTGGAGTCTCTGAGTTAACATGAGACTGCTGCTGCCTCTTGCATTTCAAATTTTCCTGAGCAACTTTGTAAAGCGTTGGTGGGGTAGAGGAAAATTTTGCTTTTCTCATTTACAGGACAGCTCAGCCAACGAGGTAACTGAATCAAGGTTTGGTGGGACACTTGGTCCCCAGCACAGGAAAGACATGGACTTATTGGAACAAATCCAAAGGAGGGCCACCAAGTCTATTAGAGGGATGAGAAAAGGCTGAGAAAATTTGGGTTGCTCAACCTGAAAAGAAGGCTTTGGGCAGAACTAATTTCAGCCTTTCAGTGCCTGAAGGGAGCCTACAGGAAAGATGAAAAGGGACTTTATAGAAGAGAATGTAGAGACAGGACAAGAGGCAATGGCTTCAAACTTAAAGAGAGTAGGTTTACATCAGATATTAGCAAAAAATTGTTTACTTGCAGGATAGTGAGACACTGGAACAAGTTGCACAGAGAAGTTGTGGAGAGTTGATGGAACTTCACTTCCAAATCCATCTCTAGAAGTATTTAAGGCCAGGTTGGATGGATTCTGAGCAACCTACTCTAGTGGAAGGAGTCCACAGCAGGGGGGTTTGGAACTAGAAGATCTTTAAGGACTCTTCAAACCAAAACCATTCTATGATTCTCTTATTCCCTAGGTTATTAATGTCTAAATACCTGCAAAACATTTTCATTGCTACCTGTTTACTAGGGAATGGAGAAAAAACATCTCAATATTGTTTCCAACTCAGACAAGATGAAGATGGGTAACCCCTTTTCAGGATAGTGTTTTAGCTGGGTCTTGAGATTGTATTTACCTTCTATGCTAATTTGCTTGCTTTCTTTTACCTTCTAACAGATACTTTTCCCACTCCTCCTAGAATTCTGGCATTTTTGGGAAGGATTTGACATAAAAACTAAGGAGGATGTCAAGACTCATCAGTTACCTGCTGTAACTAGACTGCATGGCATTGTAAAAGTTTTTCTCTCCCATGGATTGCACAGAGTGGAGAAATCTGTTACATGGCAGGACAGCAAAACCTTCATGAAAGTGAATGTCTCCATCAAACAGACACGCAGATAATTTAAAAGACCTAAATAAATTGTTCCTTCAGTAAGACCTGCTGTTACTATACCAGCAAAGGGTGTCCAGGTCGTGATTGTCACTGCTAGCTTCCTTTTTTAAGGGAAAACATACCACTAGCAGTGGAATTCATGAAGGTAGAGGAAGATTTCCACAAATACATCTTTCCAGGGATGCAATAATTATTTTACCATCTATATATTCTAGGCCAGACAGTTGAAAAAAAACCAGCCAACCAAATAAAAAACCCCTCAAGGAATTTTGCTCAAGATGAGCCAGTTTCTGTGAAGACGTCAATGTACTGGGCTGTGAATTTGGCTGCAGAAATTCAATAACCAAGAAGAACCAATATTTTGGTTGGGAAATACTGAAGTCACACGTTTTGTTGGAAATACTATCCTTCCAGTTTTTCTGCTAGGTACCATTAACCCCGTCACTCTTCACACCCTGGGCCATGCCCATTGGAATGGAGCATAGCTGTGCCACAGCATGAGAGATGTCCAGGATACAGTGTCCTCTGCTAGCTTGGCCATGGGGTCCTAGTTTACACTTCTCAGGGTCTTTAAGTGACTCCACTGGCTTTAACAACAGTCTTCTGCAAATGTATTTAGCCCACCAACATGACCCTTACAGTGCAGCTGCTTCCAGTCTCCTCTGCTTGCTGCTCACTAAAGGGCTCCAGAACAACAAGAAACCAACACCTGTTTCTTGGCCCAGAGCTTTGGATGCTCATAAGACAAAGTTTGTCACAAAACTGTTGTGATGCCAATCAAGAGAGACCTAGAATCTAATGGCAACCCTGGCATGTGTTCCCACTGTAATATCCCTCACCACGCCAGGGTGCGGTGCCTTTGCTTTCAGCCATCCATGCGCCAGGAAAAATTGAGGCAAGAAGAGTAAAAATAATCATTAAACATAGGACAATTGTTGTCATTGCACGTTAGCAGCTTCATTTCCCTGCTGCTGTGGAGATGGCACACGGAGGAGACTTGGACAGTCCCACAGCCAGTTTCGGATCACTTTGTAGATGGATGTATTTTCATGGATTGACACCCATGTTTTTTCAAGAAGAGAATTTCTGTTTGCCAAAATGCTTCTGGAGCCTGTGCAGGCCATCCTGTCTGCCCCAGTGCTCACATATGGGCTCACATTGCTACTCAAAACACCTTGTAGACAGCACAGCTCCTCCAGCACCAGGGAGAGCTTGGTGTGACAGGCTCCCAAAACATGAAACCCAATCTGAGCAGCCTGCCTGCCAGTAATTAGTCTTTGACACAAATGACTATGGGTTGTCCCATTCAGTCAGCCATCCTACCATCCTCTGGCTATCAGAGCACAATCAGTGTATCTTTAGCCACTGAAACAAAGAAGCTCTGAATTCTTTTCGGCAGCTGCGAGGAGCTGGAATGGCCAGCAATAGATGAAATCTCCACTAGGTCAGTAAGTTTTTCTTTTCTTTTTGCAAACCATGTGTTAAAAATGCTTTCCCGCCCAAGGAGACATCATGCAAGGGAAAAGTAAAGCTAAGTTACAACTTCATAAAAATAGGACACAGTATTTTATATTTTCTACACCCCCCTTCAATACAGAGCCACCCCACCCACTGGTGTCTGATTCACTCTCGTGTCTCACTTGGAGAGAGGCTTTCCACCAACAGGGGCACCTGGTCAAAAGCATGACATTCAGGGCGGTGCTGCCTCTTCACACTTCAGATGCTCTCAAACAGCTTTATATCTATGACTACGGGGACCTTTGCAGACACACAATCATTACCAATGGGAGAGACATGTTGTCACCTCCTTGCAGTAAGCAAAGAGATCAGATCTTCTGGAAAATTAGTCTTCTTGGGCCAAGCTGACTCAGTGGCTCAAACAATCAGACTTCTCTTCTGTATCGGTTTGTTTGCCGTGTGACGCTCCTCAGGCAGCAAGCTACCCTCTGCTATTCTGGGAACACACATTTGACCTCTGTTACAGGGGTTTATTGCCAACACATGTCCACTGGGAGCCTCAGCAACTTCTCCCATTGTCTATTGTCTTATAAACAGGCTTATAAAAGCGCTGCAGCAAAGTCAATAACGCACCAAAGTGGAAATTGCTGGTAACCCAAAAGCTTAACTTTCAACTTCTGTGTCTTGCAGTGCTAGGAGAGGCGAGCCAAGGGGGAGGAACATGCAGCTTGCTTTTCGTGATGTCCCTACACCTTCACACTTGATTGTGTCAGGGTGCAGAGCTTCCATGCTGCTGCAGGGCTGCTCGATGTGTGGCACTGATGCCAAAAGCATTGTGTGAACAGGGGTTCTTGGTCTTCAATGGCTTCAAGGAGCAAAACTGAAGAAGGAAAAAGAGGAAAGCTGGTGGCAAAGAAGTTTTCTGGCTGACCCTAAAGTGAAGTGTAATTTCTTCTTTACCAAAACTCCCAGTGTGTGGCTGAGCTATTGTAGTAAGCATAGAAAAATTTGTGTTTTTGCAGTTAACAACAGTGAAGTCACTCAATTTAATGCATGAATGAAACAAACCCTTGGGAGCATGTTCACCCAAGGGAAGGCAATATCCCATGAGATGAGTTTAGTCATCTACAGTTTCATAACCCTCAACCCCCAAACTTTGATGTGCAAAGGCAAAATCCCCTCTGATGTTGGAGATGGCCTCACCACTACCAATTTTCTGCTGTGGCCAAGCAAACAAAGGACACGCACAGGCATTTTGGGAAACAGAGCTAAGTTCTTCCCCATGCCAAGCATCAACTGGCATCTGAGCAAGACACAGCTTACTTCTTTTCCTGGGCCACCAGATCTGACAGAGGGAGCAGGAAAGGACAAAATGGGAAAACCAAAGGTTTGCATTAGTGCTGCTGCCAGAGGCATCCTATCCACTCTGGTGACAGCAAAGGGGACACTACATCCCTCAAAACCCTTCAGTTCCAGGGCCGACCATACACCAGCTGGTGGGACACACTGTGCTGTTAACCACTAATGCTCAGCCATGGGCAAAGGGAAGCTATCAGTTCAACCAGGGCTGCACAAGCATGAGAAGAGCAGAATAGTAATTAAAAAAAAAAAATCACTTAACAAAGAGGAAAATAGAGCGGAAACATGAAAGAGACAGACAAGACATTGTGGACTCCACTAGACACCCCTGTTGCACCTCTTCCCACATGCCAGCAAAGGTGGTGAGGTCAAAGAAGAGTTCTGAGCTTCTCTTTATATTTTTAATGCACTTTCACTGTGTCCTCTCCACCGCCCCAGAGCTGTTTACTGCCTATGGTCATGCCTCTTTCACCAGGAAAGCAAAGGCTCCCATCCCAACCAGGAAAATTCAAAAGTTGCTCAAGTGTCTGCAAAGGTTATGTTGCCTTGTTTTCTGAAGGCAAAGCAGTTTTATCTGGAAAAGGAAGAAAAACATTTAACAGCAGCAGCAACGACAACAAAAACTGAACAACCCATGGTGTTTGTTTACAAGAGCACATTCATTGGTGTCTGGGGGGTTGACTCAGTCCAAAATGAAAAGGGGTGGCACCAGGCAAGTTCTGCTGATAAACAAGCTCACCTCCCACCATGACGTGGTCAGAGAGCTGTCTTTCCTCACCTTGCCAGGCAGCCCTAGCCTTCTCCCTCAAGGGACCCTTTCCCTTCCATGAAACCCTGTGGAAGCATGGCTTCGGGGTACTGATGGGTGAGCAGAGTCCATCCTTCACTGTGTAGCCCCTGCAAGGTAGACAAGTGTCTTGACATGAAAATCTGGAGTCCATGTCTGCTTGGGCATCCCTATGGATGGAATGGGAAGATCTCACACCTGCTCTGCAGGGCTGTGTCCCACCTTGCATGCCTGACTACATGAAGGAGACCTTAGCTTGTCTTGCTTGGCACATGGGGAAGAGCAGAGATTCCCACAAAAAGAATGCCAGATATCATCCAACTCAATCTGCAGCAATCTCACCAACCACAACTGTGTAGGCAAGACAGAAAGGTTGTGCTTGAGCTCCTGGTGCACAACACATCATCAGATCATGCAGCCTGATTCAGTGATCAAAAGGACACAGTAAAGCCATCAGGATATGTGCTAAGATGGGTATAACATATGTACGAGGAAGGCTAAGTAAAAGTCTCAGAAATAGCATCTGTGATTCACTGGCCATCCCAACTCAAGTTGCAAAGTACCACTCACCCAGCAGATGCACATCCAAAACACCTCCAAAAGATTAATAGTCATGCACTTTCTGAAGTGTCATTTTTAGCTGTGATTAATACCTGAATTTTGGAGTTACTTATACTATATTACTTCTCAAAAGCAGGGTCGGTTTCCTTAAATTAAGCAAATTTGAGATTAGCTCTGAAAAGAAATACTTTTAAAGGTTCAGAGTCTCAGTCTTGCAAAAAACAAAACAAAACCAAACCCCAAAAACCAAGTAAAAGGATCAACCCTTTAGAGCCATCAGCACCTTCACATCTCACTGTACAAAGAGAGAGGAGTCCTTTTCCACCCTAAGCCCAGGCAGTGGGAGTGCACTTTGCTTCTATGTTGTTCTCTAGAAAAATGTTTAGAATCTAGAATCTCAGTCCATGTCATGGTGCAGGTGAGGAGAAGGGCTTTTGGAGGGTAGATACTGCTTGGTTTCAGGACTACCTCGCTCTGCATGACCACCATATCACCAGTAAATGGGTATCCAGCTTTGGTTCTACAGCTGCATTACTCAGCTGGTGCTCTTTCAGCTCTGATTTCACTTCTCCTTAAAAGTGCTTTGCTATTAAACATGGAAGTAAAGCAGCTGTTTGGACCCTAAAGCTTAAAAACCTCAAAAGTCACAAATCTTCCATTTATGCCTTTCTTATGTGGTCTAGACAGATTTTTCAGGCTTGTAGCATCGTCTGAACCCTATTTTCCTTAATTTTGCCTCTGAAATTGGCACTGAAGTCTGTTTGCACTATGTAATCAAAAGGTATATTTGTCACCGCAGCACTGCATCTCGTATGGAAAATGGTCTCTCTCATTTCTTCCCCCTGTAATTCTCAGAGTGGCTTGGCACTGTCAGGGACAGGTGCTTAGGAAATGCTGATATATGGCAATTTTACGTTATTGCATGAAGCTGAAACTTGTTTGCAATACTGATATAACAGAGGACTCCTAGCCTGCTTCAACTGAATTTTGAATTTATTAACAGCATGTAGGCTGGGAACGTGAATAGCTGGCAAGCCTGCATCCTGTAGCATCTGTAGAAAGACATTATGAGTTGGAAACCCCTTATTCCATTAAGAAATGGTTTCAGAAATCCAGGGCACAAGTGGCAAGTGCTGATTGGCTACTGGCGATGTCAGACACATGTCAATAATATTACTTAATGGGTTTTCCTCGTCTTTATTCACAAGTTCCATTTCACTCAGCCATTGCCCCAAAGGGTAATTATGACACTTTTTGGGTGGCTTTGCTCTTTTGGCCTTTGGCCTCATGCCTCAGAAAACCACCCAGGGTATCCAATCTCATAGAAAGTCTTTGTGGCCAGTTGTGCTTTCTGCAGTAAGTACCTTTTTTTCTTTTTTTCCCCCCCTAACTTAAATAAGCCATGTAAATGTTTCAAAATACCCTTAGTTTCCATCAGTCCTATGACATCATTGCCCACCCCAAAGGAAGAGCTACGCCCCACACCTCTGGCCAGCTGAGGAAAACACCCCTGGTAGGATGCTCATTTTTCTTGGAGCAGAATAACACATATGAGAGCATGTTCTACGTGAAAGGACATTTTGGAGCAACTGTTTTACTTAACACTGTATATTTACACAGTTCTCGTGTCTTCAAACATATGACGCAGTTGGGAGCCTCAGAGCTGATATTTACCTGTTTTAATATATCTCAGGATATATTTGGGTTTGGGTATTTTTGAAGATGAGCGACAAGACTCTTTACCCATGCGCTTTCAGTTTGCTTCAAATTTGAAGCTGATTTTTATACCATATTATAACCATATTTATTTAAGTTTCCCTCATTCTGTCAAAATCTGTTTACACAAAGAACATTTGTTTTCACTACTGCTTGTGAGGAATGAATATAATAAGTGCCAAGGGATTTTAAGAAGTTGAGAGAATTAGGGTTTGGAAACAATACATTCAGCTATTTCTTAGGGGAAGATTCATGGAGCACAGACACATTCTCCACTAAATCTATCAGAATGAAGTCGTTCTCATGGACACAAAGCATATCCAGTCTCTCATATCCAGTTTCAAACATACTATAAAATTGATAGTTTCTAGAAAAAAAAAAAGAACAGGATTTTTTTTTATTTTATTTTTTCCACTCCCCAGGAAAAAAAAAAAAAGCAGAAAGTGGGTTAAGATCATTTTGCTTGTTGAAGTTGAAATCTGGAGTCTGGCACTGAAAGCTGGTGTGCACTGCTACCCAACAGCATCCTTTTCCACTTACATTGCTTCACCATAATGTGCACTGAAACAAGAATTATGACCAAATTATTTGTCAGAGGTTGTTTGTTGTAGCTTTAATGCACCACTGTAAATTTCAGTATGTACTGGACTGGGTAATTCTGGTTTTAAGACTATCATAAAGAATATTTTAGCCCATCAAATGCTGCTTGCATGTAGGGATTTGCTTCAACATTTCTGTATCTCAGAGGCTGATGTTGCAAAATATCAGGGATAATTCTGAAGCTTTGTTTTGCAAATAAGGAAAGGTAAAAAAGAGGGATCAATCTATACTGCATTTTGTAGTATTATTTAGAAAATGAACAGAGCAGGTGCTTATAAGGCAATTCTCCTCTCATTTGCTACTGAGATGCAGATTGAGTAATGGCACCCCAAAAATCAGCATTAGCATTACCAGTTGCAAATGATGACACTTTATCAAAATTCATGTAATTTAATTTTAGAAATTATACTACCCTTTATATTTAAAATATTCCTAGGAGATTCCCTCTGGTATCTGGAAAATAATGAAGTGTGTAATGGGTTATTCCCTTCTTGACTGTGTCCTAACAAGCTAGAAACATGAGAGTATTTCCATTGAAGCATTGAAATAAAAAAATTTTTAAAAATACAATAAAAAGAAAACAAGCCCTTTTTACCAAGCCTTTGATTACAGATTTACTTGGATGCAAATACACACCTGATGATGTAGTTAAGGTATGCATGAATACAGACAATACCCCATTTTCTGTACTCTCTATGGAGGTCCTTAAACACAACTGTAATATAGTTTGATTCATTTGCATGTCTTCCGTAGGAGACATCTCAGTTATTTTGTTTTTAAAATCCCTAAGCACCAACCACCCAAAAGCTGTTTCTGGAGGTTTGTTGTTAGAGGGTAGGCTAGAATATATTTATGATCCACTTAGTTTCCCTGTCGCCTTAAACCTGGCCGTCCATCATGAGCTGACAACGTTTTCCTGCAGAAAAAGCTTTGTGGCAATTATAATTTTCTTTACTGCTCAATAACAAATGGTTTATTTACTTACCAAAAGCCCTGCAGCTCTCTCCTGCCCTGCAGAGCACTAATTCCTACCCACCCCACCCCGTGCCAGGTTCTCCCACCAAAAAATCTTTCAGCTTGAACTGCACTGACCATGAAGCACAAGGAGACAAGCAGTGCGTCTCAAAGAAAGCACCCACAGAAAAGTAAATTGTTATCCTTTATCCATGGCCTTTCTGGGTTAGAGAAGCAATGTGACTTTTATCCTCCTTTTCTCAGAGCAGCCTCCAAACACCTATTCTTGCCATCAGCGTTAAACTCATGGAAAAATAAAAGTCATCTCCGCCAGGTGACCTGCAGGAACACAGGTATTACTAGGGAACTACACAATGTAAGATGGCAACAAATGTCCTCAGCTGTCCAAAGAAAGTCACCAGAGAGAGGGCCAAGCCCACAGATCTTCCCATTTGAGGTGTGCTATGATGCTGGACATCATATTAACTATTCAGAGATCATTGCTATTGGTGGAGGACTGCTCCTCTCCGTGCTCAGGACTTGGCCTCCCTCCTAATCAACCTTCCCGAGGCAATAAATTGCAACAGTGCATGTGTCTCATGTTCCTCATAGGGAAGAACATGGAAATTTGAAGGCTTCCTCCCTTGAGTTGCAGGGTAAGATGCCAAGTAATCCTGCTAATGCCTTGACCAGGATGTCTCATGAAGCTTGGCAATGAACTTGCTCCGTGCTGTCCTCATCCTCGCATTAGGTCTGCAGCTTATTTGCTTTTCATTTCTGGAAACCATTTCCTAAGAGGCCTGGGCAGGTACCTTTGGTACTTTTCCCACCACATATTCAGCACAAGACCCATGAGGCAGGAAGCCTTCTGAGATTACAGATGGTGCACAGAAAAATAATGCAACTTGTGTGAAGTGTCAACTGAATTGGAACTTTCTGAGTCCCAAAAGCGACCACCAGCCCTCAGAAAGCCAGTGGAGAGCCCCATCACTCAAGCCAAGTCACACAACATATTTGTCTCATGACTAGATTGACACGATCCAAATTCAGGGATGTTTTTTCCAGGCCGCAAGCTGGTGAAAAGCAAATATAATTGTTCTATGAACAGTCTCCTGCATTTGTTTAGGGTTTGTCATTTCCACGGGCCTCTCATTAATAAATGACTACACAGGAATATTCGCATAACATTAATGGCCAGGGGGCATTTCATGGAAGATTTGAAGTGACTGGTCCCAGAAAAATCATGTGAAGTCTTTCCATGGGTTAAGCAATGAGCCTGCTGGCTCCATGAGGTGGCTCTGGTTTGTTTTGCTACCTTGGGCTCGAAACGAACAGCTGTGCTCAACCACGACAGCCACAGGAATAAAGCTGGGCAGAGATGCATGCCCTGGCTCAGGGATCACACTCCATGAGGTAGGATTAGGGAAGGCTCCTACCACCCTCTCTGAGCTCCACGTATACATCCCTGCCCGCCCTGATAGCCACAGCCCCCTCTCAGCTGCTGTTTATTTTTCCTAGATTTTATAGTGTAAAAGCTATAGAATAAATAGCTCATGTGGGGGGAAAGCAAAGCACCAAGCTAAAATAGGAAATGTAGTCTCAACGAGGAGAGGAGAGAGGCAGACTCCTGCAGCTAATAATTCTCTGCGTGGCCTAGAATAAGCTAAATCAGGACTGTTGGGAGGCGTCCCCAGGGATCTGCGCTGCCTGGCTCTCCAGATGAAGAGCTTGTCTGGCTGGGCAGATCCCATCCATCACTTCATTAAAGGACAAGACCCTACACTGCCAGAGATCCTGCATTAAAAAAGGGAAAGAGGTTTGGGAAATCCTTTGGCGACCGTCAAACCCTTCCTCACCTGTTTCACTGAAGACTTCAGGATCTTTGGCAACCTGAACCAGGGCAGCACAGCAGAAATGTGTATTTGTGCATTTCCCTGGACTCAGCATCCCGACCCTACCTGCCACTTTCCATCAGCTGCAGCCCTGTCCCCCAAGATGTCTGTTTCTGCAGGGCCAGTGTTGGCTGTAATCCCTTGGGTTGCTCAGGTAGTAATGACCCTGCAGTGTTGGAGGCAGCAAGGCACTGTGGTTGGGGCAGGTCATGACACTGGTGTTCCTCGAAATTGGAGGCAGCCACACCTCTTCCCGCACGCGGCCGGACCCCGGGGCAGGCAGCGCGCCGCTTCCTGTTATTAGAAAACCTCAGGATGCTCTCGCAAGAGGAGAGCTCGTTAGCAAGTGAGTCAGGAGAAAAGCAAAGAGCGCTGCCACGGTGGTGGGCAGTGAGCAGGAGCTGCCCAACTCATCCCACTTGTGGGCTCATGCCCAGGGAGCAGAGAGAAAGAGTGAGCATGGGCACACAGCACTGGAACCACCACGGCTGAGCGTGGCGGGGATCTATGCTCATGAATCCACCTAAAACTCCCAAGAATAGCAGGAAACACAGCCGGTAATTTTCTGTTTCGCTTGCTTTGGGGTGAGCCCACATCCCACAAGGCCCGGAGCCAAGGAGCCCCACAGAGCTTTGGGGCGGGGGATGTTCAGATGAGATAATCATCCACTCTTGAGTCGTGAGAGAAGAAAATAATAATGATAATTGAAAAAAGCAAGCAGCCACCATGGCAAACAAAAGCAGGGAGGACGAGCAGACACTCAGCAGCCAGAGGGAGGGATAACTGCAGTCCTGTCCTCGCTGGAAGGGACCAGGCAGGCAGGAGGCACCTCGGCTGCTGCCGTGCTCGCTTCTCCCCGCGGCCACGCATTATCATCATTTATTCATTCCGTGACCTTGAAATCCCTCTCCCCTACCAGAAAAACAACGAATCCCCGTCAGAAAAGCGGGCTCTACAAAAAGGAGGGAAAAAAGAAAAAAAAAGACTAAGAAAAAAATAAAAATCACGCAACCTCCCATGTTGCTTGTATTAGGTCAGATGGGAGAACTTATTTAATTAGTGACTTTTATAGGGCTTTATTTTTCGATACCCAGTGGAATAGTAAAGATTGGTAATAAGAAAGAAGTCTGGTCCTGTGCCAGCCCTCCTAAGACAATGGTGCAGGGAGGAAAGAGCTGAGCAATATATTTGAATGTTTTCAATGCCTTGGGTATTTGCTGGATTTTTTAAAACTTTATTTTTCAGTGCCATATTCTAAAACCATTTGAAGGGTGTACATGGAGGGGAGGGGAAGGAAATTGTTCAGGGCGGCCCGAGGGGAGGATAACAATGAATAATGGAACAAACCCAGGGAAACTGCTTCTTGCTCCGGTTTCTCCAGGGCAGGGGAATTTTCCCCTGAATGAGACCTGCTCCAGCACAGAACGAGGATGGCTGGCAGGTGGCCAAGCACCAAATTTTTATTGTATATGGAGGAGTATGGGTCAGGTGCAAAATCATGATGATATCTAGGAGGAGGGAGTAAAAGACAAATGCAATTTGCTGCTCTGTTGATGCTAGTGTCCCTTCCCACAGTCTGTTTCTGCTGCTCATCCCCATACCAAGAAAATACTGCGGGTTTTTTCCTCCCATGCTTTCCACTGAAGGAATAGGGAAGGAAGGTTCAGCTTTACAAGCCTCCCATCAAAGGACAATGCATTTCTCAGCCTGTGGGATGAACTGAGGATGCCAGGGAATGGGGCACCTTCCCCAGCAGCCCTGGCTCATGCAGCACTCATCCTGAGCAGCTCAAGGCCACTCTCGGAGGCTGAAATGCAGCACACACATAAACCAAAGCAGATGTTGTGTTACAGATTTTATGGTAGCAGTCTTTTGGTCTCCTTGGGCCAGAAGCTGTGCTACCCACTCACCTCCCACTGATAGGGGAACTTCCAGAGGCTGACGGCAAAGCTCTTCCATGCCAAGTGTTTGAAGGACATTCATAGGCCACCATCTAAGACAGTAGCCTCACCAGTGGCCAAAAAGCCCCATGCAGCCTTAGTTGCTCAGTAGCCAAACTTTGGGAGAGCAGTCAGTCTGTTTCCTGACAGCAAGAAGAATAATGTAACAGCATTCAATAAATTCCTAGCAAGCGCAACCAAAAAAAAAGCCAAAAAAGAAAAAAAAAAAAATTAAGCCCTGTTGAGCTTTGTCCTTTGCAAAATGAAAAATACGGTTGTTTTGCTCCACGGGAGGAACAGCGGAATCAGCTTTAAAATTGACAGCAGATCTGGCCAGATTCCACAGCCCTTTTGGCTTCAGCTTCCTTCCAATAGTCATCTCCCTGCCAATTTGGAGTGCTCAGGACGCAGCTACACACCTGATGATACGCTGAGTAACGGCCTTGGCTTGCAGCTATCTGGTCCATGCAGCAGGGAAGTGGGAGGGTGGATAATTATCAGAGGCCATTATCTGAGCAGCCGTGGCTTCCACAGCTCCCTGGTGTGAGGGCCAGTGCTGCATCACCCCAGAAGGGATGTGACTGATGGTACCTGAAGGGTGTGTGGTGGTCCCCAGGGCCCAGCAGGTTGCAGAGAAACAAGCTCAAATCATTGATGGCTCTACAGTAACTTCAAAGTAAAGACAAATAGACATTCTGGCATTTAAAAGTTAGGTGGATTTTAGGTAGAGATGGTGCTTTGAGGGCAACCCTGCTAAGTACCAGCTGAGGTGTCCAGGCTCCCAGCACCCAGCCTGCCTTTTGCTGGTGTTCTGCAAACCCTCATCTTCTCCTATCCACCTCTCACTCCATCCTCACTGCACCGTTATGAAGCAGCACCCTCCATGCCATCTCCTTTCCACAGGGAAAGGATTTTCTCAGGAGAAACGTGGGAATGTCAGGAGCACTGCACTGCAGCGGCAGCTGAGAGGCCAGAAGGGCCCTTGCGCAATGACAGAAACTTTAGGAGCACGCCCTGGTATCTATATGGTTATTTGTATCAGTGCTGACAAGAAGGAGCTTTCAGCACCGCAGCTTGGGTGACAATATTTCTTTCCTCACTGTTCCTGCCTTGACATCAGTGAGAGAGTAGGGGCTCCACAAGGGCATCGTAAGATAGAAAAGACAATTAAAAGAAGTTAGAAATGGGAAAGGACATGTCATAAAAGTCATTATTAAGCCTTCCCTTCAGTCCCTCCACATTTTTCATGGGGATAAATGTTCCCTCTGCAAAAAGAAATTTGGAAGATTTCCACCTATTCTACTGGCTGCATCCATGAGAGTATTTCTGCCTCTGGCAATAGATTCTGAGTCTCACTATGCCGATGAGACATACGGCTCCGACGTATGGCTCCAGTATATTTCTTGAGCGAGGAGGGCTGGTGTGAGCAATACAGCAGGAGGTGCTACAAATAGGCAGAAAGTTTTGCAAAAACACGGAGTGGGAAGAGTGTGCTGTTGCAGCTAAAACCTGTGCTTTCTACTTCTAATGCAAACAGTCCTCTGCTTCCAAAATTGCACAAAGCCGGCAGCTAAAATAACTGCTTTTTGACCTTTTTATCTTCTGCCATCTCTCTGAGCCTTGCCATTCTCCTTTTGCTGTCCCCAGCCACCTGCCTTTGTCATTAGCAATAATCAGCAGCAATAAATAGGAGACATTTCATTGCTGAGGAAGCAGCCTGAGATATTTTGGGCCAAGCCATCCGGGCTTCAGCTCATAGACCCCGCTGGCCAGCAGGAAGACACAGCTAAAGTCACCTTGCTTCTTATTGTGAAGTTACAAGTTCTGCTGTGAGCAATGTGCCCACACACAGCAGTTGGGAGGGTTGGGTCCCAGCTGGAAGTTGGCTGGACTGGAGAGGAATTACCACTCGGCAGGGGTTTCTGCAAAAGTAAAGGAAAGAAAGCGGAAAAAAACCCCAGGGGCAGCATGGTCGGAGCAAAACCCAAGTACAATGCATCTCTGGTGGGACTAGTGGAAAGAAAGAGAGGAGATCTCTGCTGTGGGATGGACAGAGAGGTCTGTGCGGGTCCCTGCAGGACTTGAAGAAGAGAAAACCTCCTTTTGGGTGTGAGCATCTGAAATGATGTGACTGAGAGGGAATAGGACCCCAGGGAAGGATGGATCCTCAGGAAATGGGATGGAGGTGCTCTCTTAGGAGCCCAGCTCTAAAGAGCTATCTGTAGAGGTACCTTTAAGGCTTTGGGTCTCACGTGCTTCAGTCACATTTTAAAAATAGGACAGGAGGCTTCCACATCACTTAGGTATTTTGGAAAATTTTACTCAGCCTTTCTGCAGCTCCTGTCAATCCTTCTCAGTGTGGTGCCAAGATGCATTCACGGCACGTATACAAATAGCACACTTTCCTGGCCCTCTCAGCCACGCTGGAGACACCTTGAAGGACTTGATAGTTGGATTTGATGATCTTAAAGGTCTTTTCCAACCTTAATTGTTCTTTGCTTCTATGACTTCCCCTGCTCTCCTCACCAAGAACTGTTGTGGGGAGGTATGATGCCTCTGGCTCTCCTGGCAGCATTGCCCCCCTATCCTTGTGTTGAACAAGACACCAAAAATCATGGACACCACAGTAACTACAAAACAAAGGCCATGTCAGCAAGGAGATGTTTTTACCTGCATGGCAGAGGTGATGTCTGGGTTCAACTTCCTCCTTGTTTCCAGGGACTTTGCCACCATGGGGGAAGCTGACCAAACACGGAGCTTCTGAGGTCTCTGCTGCAGCCCATTGGAAAGACGACAGCACGCAACATTTGCAGATCCCTTCACCTGCCCTGCATTCACTGCTGGACAGCAATATCAATAGAGAAGCAGATCAGGGTAAGGACACTGCCCGGTATGCTGCCAATTACAGGAGTTAGCAGTGGGGAAGGATGTTTCCTATTTGGGCTTTTTCAGATTGGAAAACTCTACGAAGTTCAGCTCAGACAGACCGATCAAGATTGTAGGGACTGTTTGTTCCCAGTTTTGGCAGGGTCGTGAATGATGCATGAGTAACAGCATCCCTTAATTAGTGTAATATGCTGTACCAGGTTAGAAAGCATTCTCTAGTTCTGTTTTCCCTCTGCATGTGTGTGTGTATTTCTCTTTAAAGGAGAAGGGGAATGAACTGAAAACATTGCAGTTGTGTTTTTGTTGGTTGGGGCACTGATGAACCCTGTTCCGATTGGGCTGCTTATGAATCACTGGAGAGCCATATCCACACCAAACAGTGCTGCAGCCAACCTGATGTCTGCTTGGCAGCTGTACTGAGCAAAAGCTCCTAATTATTGGGGTTTTTTCTGTTGTCTGAATCCTAGTGGAATAAAGAGAAAAGAACAAACTACCTTTGAATTTAGGAGACTGGGTGCATAGGAGGGTATGCGTGTGTGCACCTGCTTATGTACACATGTACTGATACACCCACGGTTTGCTTTGGCTCTTGGGATAAAGGAGAAACCTCTCTCACTGATTTTATTTGCCTTTGTCTATCTAACTCCCTTTCTTCCCTTCCCTGGCTGATTTTGTTTGGGGTATTTGCAACATGCCCATCTCATCCCAGCCATCAGGAGTGATGTTTTCCTTACTGTGACCACAAGGGATATCACCTTGCCCTCCCACCCTTCCTCCTGTGGCACATCCCCTCAGTGCTGCTGTGCCCAGGATCTGCTCTGCCACTCCCCAGCCACCATCTGCCCACTCTTTGGGGAGGGAGTCTTCATCCACATGGCCCCAGCACCTGTCCTATGCCCCAAGCATTTCTCCCACTCCCAGAGCAAGAGAAGCGCTGACACCCTCCGTGAAATCCTAAGTTTAGCCCCTTCTCCTTTTTTGCAGAAAGGGATGCCTTGAAATCCCCCTCCTTTTTCCCCTTTCCTCCAGGGCTTGTGGGAGCCACCAGAAAGGTGCCACTGGATGATGCTGAGCCTCAGCTCTGGCCAGCAGCACCACTGCTTTTTCCCACAGGACCCTCTTGGCAAGGGAGAAGTCACTGGCATGGAAGGCCACGGAGCACAGCGACACCGGGATCTCGGACCGGTGTGGTAAGAGAGAGCTCTCTCCCACTGGGTAACCCGGCAGCAACTGCTATTTCAGTAAACATATCATTTTGTGCTCAGTAAACACACATTCCAGAGGAATGCTCTCATTGTTTTTTTGCTCTGTAATGCATTAATGAAGAAATAAAGTTTAGGTTGTGTAATGGTGACAGCTTGAAGTCATTTTGCCTAGTGTTATTTCTCAGCAAAGGCTCAGCTCTCCCTGGAATGGGAGAAAGAAAAGACAACCAGATTTCACTTCAAACTCACCAACATGTGCAAAAAACCAGTCAAAAAACGACAGCAATTAACTCACTTCCACATGCCCCAATAAAACTACCTCTCTCACTCACTCCGAGCTTTGTCACGTATGGGGTTGTTTATGGAGGAGACAATACAAACTGGGTTTATACAAGGCTCTTGTTTTAATTTTTGTTTTATATCCACTGGAACTCTCAAGTAGTGAATTCATTTCCTGATATAGTAAACATTTCTGATGGCCAGGATTCTTTCTCTTTTCCCAAATGAACACAAACCCCTGGTCTAACTCACCAGCAGTGCAGTCTATACAAACAGACCCATCAGCTAAATTTTCAAAGAATGCATCTTAAGCACACAGCTAGGAAAATAAACAAACAGCAACGCCTTCATGAGAGCCCAGCAGACCCTGCTGCAAGCAGGAAGCTTTTCTTCCCCAAAATTGCTTGAGCCCTCAACTGCATGTGGAAAAACTATCAGCTTTTCCCCATTACTACAGAAAACAACCTCGTCCTCATAGCTGCACACCAATGGGTGCTGGCTCACTGCTACATGATCTCCACAGCCCCTCTGATTTGTGACCCTATTTGCACTATGCAAATGTCTTCTGACAGCTCTCTTTTCCTGTCATTAAAAACAAACAATGGCCCCTGAAACCAAAAAGGAAATCAGTAACAGGCGAAACTCTTTTTCTCTCTCTTTTTCTTTGCTTTCTTTTTTTTTTTTTAATATTTTTTTCTGGGTCTGGGACTAACTGTTAGTAATTATCCTGAAATATTCACAAACCTTTTCTTCTCCCAAACTGTTTTACTCATCCCAGTGGCCAGCCCAGCATGTCTAATATAAATACACTTCCAAAAGACCTACAATTTGAAAAAAACCAACAAAACAATGATCAACCAAGTAACATCTCCTGTCTTTCTTTGGGTTTATATATGTCTATATTCATGGACACATGGACAAAAAGAGAATTATATTACTAATTTGAGAAGCATTAAAAATTGATCCTAGTATATGAAAGAATGAGAAATAAGAAGGTATTTAGGACTGGGAGAGGAGAGTGTCAGGGAGGAAGACATACCTTTCTCTTTAGTCATCTCTGTTTCCCAGAGCACCATTCCTGTCCTAAACTCTACATCCAGCCCCAAAAAGGGCATTGTTGATGGCCGTGTCTTGCCAATGGCAGGTACAGGACACCTGATTCCACTCCTCCCCGTACACAAATGCTCTGTTTTTTATTTCAGTGGGAAAAGTCTACATTCAGAGACTTCAGCATACTTACACACTCCTGGGATTTGTTTCTTTGTCTTTTAAATAATACGATATACATAATCCTAAACTGGGCCGATTTCCCACCCCATCACACAAGCTTTGTGCCTGTAGGGCTCAGCTGAAGTCAATGGTGTTAATGTTGACATAAAATCATGGTGACCAAGTGGGAAATTAGTCCTGCAACACTTGATTGTCTTCTGCAAAAATTTTCTAAATGGTCTTAATGGTTTTGTTTGTGGTATGTGTTGCTCACTCCTGATTGTACTTCTGCCAAGTTGTACTTTTAACTATAAACACAGGCCTCTCAGAAAATCTGAAGTAAAGCAAACCAGAAAAGATGTTCAAAATAATGCTACAACCTAATTTAATTTATCCTCTGGTAATTGCATTTGTAGATAATGAGCAACGCAAACAAAACAGAACCCAAGCCCTTCCAGCCTTGCAATTGCTTTCACATGTGGACACACCAGTTGCAACCAGCATATGGTTAAGTCTCCGTCTGCATCAGGAGAAGTGTTTGGAAGATGGGGGGCAATTTGAGGTGACCCTAGCCTTGGATATGCGCTTGTAGGTGCCACCTATTGAACATTAGCCCATCTGCCCACCTTGGTGAGCCCACCCAGTCAGCTCTTCCTTTTTCTGCAACACCCATCCGTAATTCTTCCAGTATCAATCGATCCACTATGCGTCAGTCCCAGAGGAAATATAGCTGGGCGACTGCTTGCCAAATTCAATTAACCATGCAATTGTAGTCCTGTCTCCTGGCCCTGTTCCAGTAAGATATTTGCATGCTCTCTTGATTTTAATCTCATGAACTGCTCCAAGTAAATCCTGTTGAACTTAGGCCGCTGTTTGCAAATGTTACAGGAACTTTACAGATGTGTTTGACACGCCGCTATTACGTGAATGGTTTCTTTGGCTGTTTCTCAGTCTTTGGGCTGCTTGTAAACTATGCAGCCTGACTGCAGTTCAACTACTTGTTGTTGCCTTTTTTTGTTGTTGTTAATTTTAATTTGTACTCTTCTTGGTGAGTTTCTGCGTGTGTCCCTGTTTACCTCCGTCATGTGGCAGAGCTTCTCCACTTTGATTCGAGGAGCCTGGAACCCACAGGCAGCAATCAAAACCAGTTATGCAAACCCCTCACTGCACAGATTTGCACAAGTGTTTGTCCCACAGTTCACATTTACACAAGCATCTGCAACACATCCCCATCCTCTGAAAATTTCAGTAAGTGTTGTTGTACCTGCCTGAGCGCTTGCCAGAAGCAATCACTAGGAGAATCACTGCTGGTGCCAAAATAAACTCGTGGTTTTTATTTGAGGGAGGACTTGTAAATAGTATTTTTCTAGCATTCACCCATTTCTAAGTGGAACTCCCTGTGTGATGAATGCTGTTTACAGCGCAGCTCTGTTGTGAAACAGGGAAAAAAAGGCAGATTCTTGCACTTGCTGGCAGCACGCCAGTGCAGTGGAGGAAGATACATCCCCTCCTGCTGTCACTCCATTTCTTGCCCCATTTCTTGCTCTGCTTCGCACTCAAAGCCCACATGAATACACAGGACTTTCATGCTCTAGGAAAAGGCAAATTTTAAGAAAAATGAATGGAGAAGTCCTAATCTGAGTGGAGAATTTTTGACATTTTCCCTATAAGAAACTCACCACTCAAAGAGCCATTAAAAGAAATATGTGGTACACCCTGCAAGGAATGATGAGTCAAGTCAAAGCAGGGAAAGTTCCTCCTTAAATAGGGGAAATGCAGGTAGCAGGTGAATTTCTGAAAAGCACCTCTTCCTAGGTCAGCAATGGAGCTGCAGTAACAGGGGGGGCTCAGGAGGGGGTCAGGACCTGGGGCAGCACAGGAGGAGAGGAGGCCAGAGAGCCAGAAGCCCCATCTCCACCACTTTGTCTCTCCAGGTAATTGTGGATTCTCCTACATACCCCAAGAAACCCACACTTCACAGTGATGAAATCACACATTTCTCCCACAAGTAAAAATTTTTCTTTCCGCTTTTTCCCATTTTTACTGTGTTTACAGTGAAAGGGAAGTCTCTCTGCAGATGGAGCGTAGGAATGGGAGAGTTGTGTGTCTCTGCAAGAGCCACACAGTCCTTCTGAAACTCTGCACCTTCAACCATTCAAGACCTGCTGTTTTTCTCTCATTACCATCTTCAGGGAGGAGGAAAAAAACATCTGGAAGCTACTGGTGGCTGCAGGGTGGTTTGGAAAGTCAAAGGATGTGAAAGATTACACAGGAATGCAAGCTCAATTAAGGCAAACACAGAAATCGAGAGCAACTCTGGCAGTGTGAATGGCATCACTCCGTATTTCTAAGACTTGAAGCTGCTTTTGGTCCAGGGTTTTGGATCATTCCCCCTGCTCCCTCCATCAGTTCTTATGCCTTAAATGAGATCTAGGTGCAAGTGTCTTTTTCTCCAGGGTGTCCATTGGTCCCAAGGCTAGAAAGCTGTTGCCAGTTTCAGAGACACTTTAACCCTCTTTTTCCATTTCAGGTATGTCCTCTCTTCACCCACACTTCTTTGCTTTGATTTTGGTTTTTTTTCATGCCCATATTTAAAGCCTATTACTTGCCTTGCTGCATTAGCTGCTCACCTGTTCCTCTGACTGAGGAATGGCTTAAACACTCTTTTGACATGGTCCCTTGAAAATGGGTTGTGCGGCTGCGGTCAGTGAACATAGCGTGGGAAAAATGCATTAATACTCTCACCAGTAACACTGAGGATGGCTATAAATAACCCCTTCATTACAGTATTTATATATTATTACATCATATAGCCACTTAAAACAGAGAGCAATTGGAAGTGTTGAATAATGTAAGGATAACCGCCTCTACATTAGTTCCACTGTCATTGGCATTATGTATTTCCTGGTGACATTGCCGTGCTCGTTGCTTCACCCAGCGTTGCGTGACATTGGTGGTGACGCTAGAGCATCAACGGGCCCTCTGCAGATGACAGACAGCACTTTGCACGACACATGTAGCCTGGTGTTATATAACAAGGGGGCTTCACCGGAGAATTTTGGCAGCCCATGCACTTTTTCTGAGCGTTTCATTCAAACCAAGTGTCTGTTTCTCGAAGGTTTTCTTTAAAGCAATGGGTGCAAGGGTCCAGAACCCTCCATGCATAAAGGAGGGAGATGTACATCACAGTGATCAATCATGCATCATAGGAAGCACCCCGTGTTGTGCTGATGAGACATGTTGGGTCCCAGGTGGGTCCTGCCCACTCTGATGCCTTCTCCAGCTAGAGGCAGAGGCACAGCCAAGAGGGATGGTGAGAGCAGGAAACTGGAGATGCTCAGAGCCCGGCAAGAAGGAATTTCAGTGGTGATACACTCACGTCATCTGAATCCAGTTATGGGGTATACAGAGGATTTCCTCCCAGAATGAATCAGATTACTTAGATATGTTATTAAATGACACAGAAGTATAATAATTCTTCTGAGTTTTGTTGTTGCTGTTCTTCTTCCTTTTTCAGAGCAGGGGAGTGGGTTCATACATGGTTGGTGTGACTGTGCTTAGACCATGGCTGAGTAAGCTTTCTTGCTGGGTATGGATTTCAGTTTCCTCAGTTTTGACACGCTTCCCTTTAAGGAAGCCCAGCAAAACAAAACCCCTTTCTCTTGACTTGAATGTCTCACTGCTGGTTTTCGTGGCAGGGATGCTCTTCTCAATTACACTGTGGTCAGCAGCATTCAGTGCCTCACTGATCGTCACTTGTCAAACAAGCTCCTGTGTGGCACAGAAGAGCAAGTCTGGAGGAGGATCTCCACCACAGTGCTTGGAAGGGGCTGCTTCCAGAAGAAGTCATTTCAGATGTTGAGAAATCTCATCTCCAAACTTTGTCCTCACATGACATATGACCAATTTCTGCACAAAGATCTGCAGTTGACTTTTATTACAGCTCTGATTTAGCTGCTTCTTTGATTTATCGCAACAATGCACATTCAATATCTTCCTTCTGATGTGGAGGCCAGAAGTATAACTCTACTCATATGTTTGTATTCTCAGGACTTCGGATTTCGCAGATTCAGAAACTCATTCATAGAATCACAGGATTTAAGGCCAGAAGGAACCATGAGAACATCTGGTATAACTTCCTATATTTCAAAGCCCTTCAATTGCAGTCAATTAGCCCAGTACCGAGCCCAGTAGCTTTGCTGCATCTTCCAGAAAACATCCAGCCCCGGACATACCAATATATGGGAATATGAACACATCAGAAGTTGGAGACTCATCAAATTACTTGATTTCGAAGCTCGCATTAATTTAAAAATGTGCCTCATTTCTAATCCGCTTTTGTTTGGCTTCACATGCAGCCATCAGCTTTACACTTTTCTCTGCTTCATAACTGAGAGGCATTGCCTGGCACGCTACATTCCTCAGGGTTTGAAGTTAGGGTTTTTTTAATCCTGGCATCTGGACAAAAAGCTGATACACCAATATAATTGTGAGTCAACTTTAGTGCAGTTTTAGCTACTTAAAAAGTTTTTGCACTGGTGTTTGCATTATCATTTGCCCTTAACTAATACAGAAAAAATTCACTTGGGATACTTAAAAAATATTTTTCAAAATACTTTCATTTAGAAAAATGAACAGAAATTGAATTTGTTGATGTAAAAACCAGACAGACATTTCTTGCTGAAACAAGGGCTGTGACCAGCCTTGCCAAAGCACTTCTGAATACCTCACCCATCTCTCTGCACAGATGTGTTGCATATTATTACGCTTTCCCCATCCCCTTTTGACATGGAGATGGAGATGGATCTGTGTTTCACACCATCAAGGCGCATTTTCCATCTCTGAAACTATATTGTGCAGCCTTATTCCGCATCCTTTCTATTTTTCAGTAGCTATACCGTTCAGAGGAACTCCTGATCCTGAATAGCTTGATCATGGCAGTAGCTTGTCCTCCTGGCTATTTGTCAAGGACATACTTTTCTCACCATTGCAAATTTACACCAGAAGCTTTTAAGTTTTGCTTCCTTCCCATTTCTGAGTGGGCAGAAATTTTAATGATATACAAATGGCCTTCTGAAAGAAGCTCATTTCAATTTTCATTTTCTGAACTTTATGACTTTCTGCACTCTATTCAAGTATCTTTGGTTTTCATTAATTTTAGTGTACTCAATAAATAGCAATGGAAGAGCTGGGAAGCATCAGATACTTGTCTCACATGGATTTCTCCGTCTTTTGCAGTACAAGAAATTCAAGAAAGCTGCTGTTAGGGCTGAGGAATGCAATAGCTGGACACTGGCAGGGAGAAATGCCAGTGGAATGTGGGTACCACCTATCCATTGTGCTGCTAATATTGTAGGTTTTACCTCTGGGCCTGTAGAAGTGCGTCATCTGTGTGGCTGCAAGTCGTGCTCTGAACTTGTTTTGGAGAGCTGGTGGGTGATTCTAAAGACTTGCAGCTAAGGAATGTGGCTGTGTCTCACACAGCGCTGTTTAAAAGCATCCAGGCTGGGGCTGTTGCCCCTCCAGGAATCACAGAGTGTGGAAGGGGGAGAAAATCATGAATATTATAATAGCATCAGCCTCAGAGGAGCACCCCAGGGCTCCATCAGTGAGCACAACTTGCCAGCATGCAAGGTGTGGAGCAAACCAGGGCACTGCTGCCCCTTTGCTCGAGGACAGCCAAGAGACAGACGTACCTGAACACACAGGCATGGCCAATTACTGCACACTTCAAAGGCTTCTGGAAATGAGCCATCGCTTCTATGGGGTCATTCTGGCAACTGAGGGAATTCAAAAGGCTATGAAAAATGAGACTTTCTCTGAAACAACATTTTCACTGGTAAGAGGAGAGCGTTTGGACAGAGGCACCCTGGTTGCTTGTAAAAAACGAGAAGAATGTAAAGTCTGTCGCAAAGCCTGACATTTCTGGAAGATTCCGACTTCCTTCTTTCTGGGTATTAACACTGTTCCATCATTTATGAAATAGTTACACATCCCATGCTGATTATCCATGACCCCCCCCAATGGATTCTGCCAGTTTTACTGGGAAGGAAAGTCCAAAAAAGAATTAGAGGAGCTGAAGGATTGAGCCACAGGGGAAGCCTCTGGAAAAGGAAGGAGTTATCCTGCTTTCCTTTAGCCACACTTACTCTCTTCGAGTCTTGCAACAGCCATGGTAGACAATAGCAAGCTGGCCAGAGTAGTGACCCACTCCTGGAGCTCTGCAAATGTCAAAAGCATTTTGGTGTGGGGGTGCAGGTTCAGCCTCTCCTTCACCAAAAAAAGAAAAAAAAAAAAAAGGAAAATAAAATTAAAAAGGAAAAAGGTATAACACTGCTGTGACAGAGCCAAAGGTGATTTTTCTTTTTTTCTTGGCCCTCTTACTACTTCTGTGGGAACCCAGCAGTATTGTTTCCAGAAGGCTTGGTCTCTGTCACCCAAGTGTTTGGCATGTTTGGGGACACCCTTACTACTTCCCTTTCCTCCCCTGCAGAAGAGTCCAACTCAGCTTTGACCACAAAGCCCAGGAGGCCTTGGAGTTTGTCTGAAACAAAAGAAAAAGATTGCGAAAGGCAGTGGTGTCAAATAATGCTTCCATTTAGTAGGAATTTTGCTCCCCTTGCATTCCCAGGCAGCACCTGCTGTGTGAGGCTCTTGGCCAGCTCCTCTGAGCCTCTGTGGTAAAACAAACAAAAACAGCAGGGAAAAAAATTCCTCTTTATAACGCCTGTTATCCTCAGGCTACCTTCCAACACTGCCTTGCCTCCCCATGTTGACTGTACTCTCCAGGGAAACAGGCTACTACAGGGCCAGAAAGCCTTGTGCAAATGGGCAGTTGAGCAATGGAGGAAGAGACCCTGTCTTATTGAAAACAAGACTGTTTTCCTTCTCTCCCTTCATGTCTAAATGCAGAAGGGTCCTGACTGTTGTCACTGCCAAAAGACAAAAAACAAAAGGAAAAAGGAAAACACCCTGACATGTGATTACTTCCATAGAAAAGGCAATTAGGCACTATCCTACATTAGTGGAAAACAGGGCTGAGAAGGGAAGGGAAGGGATGTGTATCCTGGCTGGAGGGGCAGGGGAACATATCTTTGTAGAAGTTTACAGTCCTCTGTTCATCCCTTTTTATCCACTATTCCTTCTTACATGCTCCTCAGAAGTTGTTTTCTGTTTTGAAGCATGGTGGAACTGGTGGTGCTGGAGGTTATTAACGTTTGTCTGGGGACTGGCACAAATGGCCCATCTACCCACTCAGCCTTCAGCCCTGCCACAACCCCAGTGTTGCTGCTGAGAGTTTGTGCAACCTTCAGCAAGCAGGTTAACCTCTCACAAGAGTTTGACAACACCTTTCTCACCTCACACCTCCCCTGCAATCTCTGCCTGCTCTGCACATCCTCAGCTGGGGAAGGAAAAAGATGTTCAGGACCTTAGTTTTGATCCTACCTTAAGGCAACATCTTGCAGATAAGTCTCCCTAAGCTAAATAGAGATATTAAATCCCTGGGACAGAGATTCACAGGCTGTAGTGATCCCCTGGCCTGACCTTAGGAGTTTTAGGCATCACTTCAATCTCTGTAGCAGAACGCTTACCTCTCTCATTAACACTGGAATTTCCATGAGTTCCACTGCTGAAGAAAGTCCCAAGCCACCTGCCATAGCCCACTGCCCATGTTCACAGAGCAAACATCCCATCCCTAGAGCCTGTCCCCAGCACTGGGGTCTTCACTAAACAGCCATCCCCGGTTGTGATTCCCTCTGCTGACCCCCTTCCTCCCTCTACACCCCTAAAGCCAATCATGGCACATCAGTTTTTTCAGTGACTTTGCATTTTCAGGCCAGAGTTAGCATTTAACTGGCCAGAATGGTGCGAGGAGCCTGGATAATTACTGCTGGAATTGTGCTGCATAGGCCCCGTGTAACAAACTTGCCTCAAATAACCCAGCTTGAATGTCAGAGTCCGTGCTGTATTGTGTTTCACATTGTGGCTGTGGGAGCGCTTCCCCAGCAGGAATCAGGGTAACAAATCCCTTGCTCTCGCAGGAGGGCCCCATAAAATGAATGATTCTGGATCTCACGCTCCTGAGGAGGTCTTGGTTACTCCAGCAGTTGCTGCTCATAGCAGGAGCGACCATAGGGGACAGAATGAGGGAAGGGTGGTTTGGCAGCCTTTGCTGTATCATCAGCCCAGTGTCAGAGCAGGAAGGAGCACCAGGGCTCTGCTCTCCTCTCCAATCTGTACTTTTCATAGAAGTTAAATTAAAAAGAAATTACAAAAAAAAAAAAAAAAAAAAAGAAAAAGAAAAGTGGACAAACCCCAAGGCTCAGATTGAATCAAATGCATCTGCTTGAAATCCTGCATGGCTGCTGGTGCAGGAGGATCCTAATTCCTCTCAGCTCGGACTTCCCTGCAAGCAGCACTGTCAGTGCATTTATGGGGTGGCAAAACACAAGACATGCCTGCTCCATGTGCACCATGCCAAACCCCCCTGCTTCCTCTTAGAGCAGCTTATGGCATCGCCTCTGTCAGGTCCTGTGGCTCAACATCCAGCACAGTCGCCTCTCCATCCATATCAGAAACCTGAACTCCCCCACTTCTCCTTGGGAGAGGGAGGTTGTTCCCTGAACTATCTCCAGTCTCTTCTTATCTTGCTTTCCTTGTCAGTCAGTGAACTGTGAAGCGACAGCAGAGAAAAAAATGAACTCTGACCTCATTTTTCCCCCCTACAATTAGCCAGAACTGTGCCTTTTATTTTTTTTTCCTCCCCACTTTTTAAATGATTAATAAGACAACTTGGTCCTTAGCTTCTGCAGTGAGGCGAGTGTGCTGACAAAGCACTGCGATGCCTCTTCCAGGTCACCCGGCAGCAGGCCATGCCTTTATGAAAACATAAAAATTGGAGGGACTATTTGAAGAATTTGGAGACTGAGACACAGGAATTTCACCCTTCAGACCCTGGTAACTGCATGTCTGTGGTGGTCTCTGAGCCCCAGCGACTGCCATGGAAAGGAATAACTACTAAAGAGCAACCTGCAAGCTGTGAAAAGCAGACTTCCTTCTTTTATTATGTTTCCTTTAAATATGCAGCCACTGCTCTTTACCTGTTTCATGCGGCCTCAGGCTGTGCAGCAAGCTGGATGCAGTGGCAGAACACGGATCTGTGAACACCATCAGTGCCAATGCACAGGGAGACCCTCACTCCTGCTCGCTCTGCACCTGAGCATCTCTTCTCCATGTGTGCTCCTCTGTCTCTTGAGTTTCTAAAGCTCCTGTTGCAGTGGGGAGTAGGGAATTAAGGCCAGGTGGAGTTTATTCTTTTGGATCATCCTTCCTATGTTTGTGTCTTCTTCATGCCACCTGCTACATTTGGAGACAGAAAAAGCCTCTGTGCACTCTCAGGCATTGCCAGGGTAGGAAGAACTCATCCCAGAAGGATGCTCCTGAGGGGGCAGGCAGGCAGGGGAAGGACCTTCACCAGCACAGGCATAAATGGACAAAGCACTGGAAAGCAGCACTGGGGGGAACAATTCTGCATTGGCCTCTGATTGATGGATTAACAACTGGATTGGTTTTCTCCCCTAACAGCAGGTAGTGCCTGCCCTCCAGTCCTGTCAACTGGAAAGCATCACTTAAGGAGCTGCTTTCCACACTGCTCCCAGCAGACCCCTCTGTATCGCTGGGGCTTGAGAAAACCAGTGACAGGCCAACACATGCAATACATTCAAGACATTTTAAAAGCAGGCAAGCGTTCCAGTGGAGTTTGTCAAGCTGCAGGGCTGCTGCCGAAGGGGTAGTGGGGTAAGAGGTTTTCTGAAAGCATCCTTGGCATGTTAGAGAAACAATTTGCTCTTAGCTATATCTGCGGAGTGGCGTGTAGCGCAAGCGATGCGGTTCTTGCCCTATCGTGATGTCCTTGTGTACCACTTGGGGGTCCCTTACAGGGAAGAGAAGGCCGTGCTCTTGGCTGAGGGACAGCAGTGGCACTGCCAGGGGGACTCTGAGCTGAGCAGAAGCCAGTGGGTGAGCATGGAGACTCCTCAAGAGCCACAAATGCAATGGCAAGCCCTTCATTACACCTTCTGATACCATCCAGAGGGTAAAGGGATTTCAAAGCTGCATCCTTTGCCTGAAAGAGGTGTATTCTGGAATCAAGGCTCTTGTGGTTTCACCTAAAGATGATCTGCCCCACAGGCTTTTGGTGGCCTTGGTTTTGACTGTTCCATCCCCCACTTCCTGTGTTAGCCCCACAGCCTCTCTCCACCTTTCTGCCCTTGGTGCTAACCAGCTCCAAAGTGGAGTGTTTTCCTGCCCTTTCCAGGAGGCCTCCCTGGCTCTTCCAATCTTTCTCACAAGAGCTGTTATCTCTCCAGATGTTTGCAAGGGGGAGGACTTCAAGAGAAGCCTTCTTCATTACCTCCAACAAACATTCCCTTTTCTTTGGCAGATGCTTCCCACTCCTCCCACTGCGCAGCTGAGACAGGGAGAAGATGTCAATATTTATGGGGCTGGTAGATATGGTCTTCAGTGTGGCCATGGGAAAGGAACAAAAACAGTTGTTGTCCCTGGACAAGCTCTCTGAACTGTCAGAGATGTTCTGCTAGCTCATGTATGCCACTTAATAAGCAAAAACTCCCATACAATTGTTCAGCAAATGTTATTTCCTAGTCATCATTATGAACTTTTTTACTGTAGTACCTCCCAGAAGCGAGTCCGATTGGGCTCCCGTCATGCTATGCAATCTCCAAGCTGCCAGGGAGGCTGAATTCCTTTCTCTAGGAGTTGACAGTCCAAATAAACAGGGCAGACAAAGAAGAGGAGGGAAAACAGAAGCTCAGGGGAGGTGAAGTGAATTGTCCAAGGTCACACAGCAGGTCAGTGCCAAAGCTGGGAGCAGAACCCATGCTGCCAGCTCTTGCTCTCAAGTCCTATCTCCCAGGAGAAGACTGGGCCAAAATAATTTATGAGACAAAGAACTTCTATCACATCCCTCCTGGCACCATGAAGTTCTTCAGTTTGTGCAAATAAAGCACAGCCAGATAAAGAGGCAGCTGGGCACCAGTTATATTTTGGTTTGCTAGGTCTTTGTTTCTTCACATGTTAGAAAAATTCTTTACCAGCTAAAATGATATCTGGGTAGAAGTATCAGAGTCAAGGAGGAACATTGCTTTGGGGCCAGCAGATCTGGATGGTGGAGGTCATGGATGGTATCTGCTGGAAGAAAAGAGCTGACTCCCACCTCCTAATCCAGCATGGTTCAGAGATGGGGTCTCCTTCTGTGCACACTGGCTCTGACACGGCGGTGGAGGTGCCAACAAACAACCTGAACAGTTGCAGGGAGGGAAAAGGGAGAAAGGGAAGTCAGTTGAGATAAAGAAACAGCTGTGCTCCATCATGATTTTCCAATGGAGCTGAAGAAACTGATAAGGCTTCTGTGAGTCATATTCTGTGAGGGCAACCAGGCAATGGACCTGGAATCTTCATCTGGTTTCAGAGCATGGTGGAGGTAATGTGGCTGCTGCTTGCAGGGAGATGATAATCCTGGGACTCACCTCACCCTGTCTGCCCTGAGAAGTAGGAAATAAACCAACAAGGAAGGAAAGCAGCTTCCTTAAGGTCTTGCCTGTTCTTTGCCTGAGGCAAAGCTGTGGAATCTAGAGCTCTCTCAGTCCCACTGGAGGCATCACCACTTTCATGCCCCATAACTGACCTTTCATCTCTTTCTCAGGAGACAGAGGGTCCTGCTGTACACAGCATCCATCCAGATGCATGTACTTGACCATCAAAATTATATCACCCAGCCCTCCCTTTAAGCAAGAACTCTTATGCTGTTGTGGTAGGGAAGGAGGGCTGGAGGCTGCACTAGGACATCTGATGTGTATGGGGGCTGTCAAGCTCAGGCTCACCCCTGAAATCCTTGTATCCCCTGTGCTATGAAGCAATAATCTACTTGAAACTAAACTGCCCTTTCATCCTGGCAGTGTCATCCTGCAGGGAGCACAATTCTGAGAAGTGCTGCAGCACTGTGAGTTTGGGAAGCTGAAGCAGTGACCACTCTTGCTTTTGCAGCTGGTTAAATATCTTTCATTTATAGATGTTAAACAAAAGAATGTTCACCGCCACTTCCTTCTTGCCCCTTAATTACTTTTCTTGCAGTGCAAGAAGGGACTTATCTCAGTGTCAGGACTAGGCAGGTGGAATCAGAAAGACTGGTGAATCAGCAGAGTCAGAAATTACTGTAAGACAGCATTCCTCAAAGTATTTTGGTGTCTCTACCTCCAGTCAAATCCCAAAGAGGGCAGAGGAACGTGAAAGTTGAAAAAAATGTTGACACAACTTTTCAAACTCAACTGAAGAGTCAAGTAAAGTTTGGTTCAAGTCTGAGGCAAAGTTGGGTATGGATCTTCATCTACCAAAGGAAGTTCATCCTTGGTTCAAACAGAAAGTCATGGCCACTGGGCAGGAGTAGGAAGTGAGGAAGTAAGGAACTAAGGCAGTAGATTTGGTTTAATCCTTATTAAACATCTGATTGCAAGAGGGAAAAGACATGGTTTAGCAGATCTGCCACTCAGCAGTTTCATCTTGGGGAAGGACTGAGGCATCAGTGGTTAGGCAGGGGCAGGAGTTACCTGCCACAGCCCAGTGGCCAGGGAAAGCCCCCATGGCTCCAGCTGTGCCATGCACGGGCAGCCACGGGGCACCCAGACCCACGAGGGCCTGAGGCCAGCACTGCTTCAACCCCTCCCGTGCAAGAAGGGCCTTTCAAAAAGTGTGACATTTGAGGTGCTCTAGACTTCATGGTCACCCACCTGCCATGCCAACAAATCATTGATCCTCTGTGCTGCCACCAGTTTCTTGTGTGACTTTGGACAAGTTAGTCAGATCTCATTCTTTTAAGAAGTCCTCAGGACACCATGGAGATAAATAAGTAGAAAACTGAAGCTCCCTGATACTGTGGAGATAAGGGAAAGATAACACGTAAGTAAGAAGGATGGGAGTTAGGCACAATACTCATTCACCAGTCTCAAGGCAAGGTTAAGAACTCTGCTCATTCATGCATTTCTGAATACCAATAAATATCCCTTAACAGGAAAGCAAATGACACTTATAGGTAACCTGAGGTGCCATTTAATTGGGTGTCTTGTAAAATACAAGCAGGCCTTTGGTGTTGGTTTCCCTCCATGCTTCACTCTTCCTCCCACTTGAAAGAGCTCAAATTGGTCAGAAACAGCAAACAATGACACAGAGTGTTTAACCATTAATGAGGGTGGACAATGGTTAGGAAAGTAGCTAAATACACCAGTTATAGCTAACAGGCTGTCTTCTTGCCTCTGTGTTATTGAGCTTGGGTTGGGGTTTTTTTGCAAGCTGGCCCTGGTTAAAGTCTTTTCAGGAGTTAATGAGCCAGAGGAGAATCATCTTCCCCACGGGCATGTTTCAAGCCTATGGTTCTTGCAGGTTTTCTTGGCTATTGTGCGCAGGAGCACGGCTGTGGTCAGGGCTGTAAATGCTGGCTCTCTGCTGAAGGGCTGCACAGCTGGGCACAACCCTGCCTCTTCTCTCAGCCTGGCCTCAAGGCCTGCCTTAGATCTTGGCCAAACCGACTGGTGCTTGGGCAAAGGCAATGTCTGGCCCAGTGCTGGCTTCAGCTGTCAGCAGAGAGAGATTTCAGGGCTACTGTAATGCACACCCAGCTGCATAGCTGAACTCAGCTGGGGACACAGGCACACTGCAGCCTCTCCTGCCTTCCCTCGCCTCCCCCTGGGTCAGTCCCTCCTGGGAAAAGGGTTCAGATACTCACAGCTGATCCTTTGGCTGCCTGGCTGTGGCTGCAGGGGAAGGAGGACAGCCAGCAGAACTGCTCACAGCAGAACCATCCCTGGGACTTCCCTCATTTCTCAAGGAAAACCAGTTCAGAAACATCCCAGTCTCCATACAGTAAAACTCAGCACTAAAGCATGGAGCCTGGGTTTGTTCTTCAGCCATCTGTTCAGGAAAGTCAGCCTGTTAGTAAAAGAAAAATAAATAAGGTGCTCTGAGGTATTTCTGAATTCTATGTGTATTGATCATTACATAACAACAAGAGAAGAGAGATTGTTGCATAAATTGATTAAAAAAAAAAGAGTTGCAATATCTACATTTGTCAAAGAGCAATGGTAGGGATAGGGGAAGAGGGGCTGAGCAACCCTTTTTGGGTTGGCACTAGAAATTAGCATTTTGGGGAGGGGTCAAAGTTTGTGGTCACAGAAGTGTCTTTAACTAGCTGGAGTCTACTGCCTCTCTCTTGCTTGAGTAACAAGCAAGCAGCTTTGAAGACTGATAAAAACAAGTTTTCACTAAAGTCAGCACTCCCAAGATCAGGCAAAGCTAAAAGAGGGAAGTTCAGGCAAGTTTTTGCTTCTCCCACCAGGCAGGCCACCAGTTGAATCCTGACCTCAGCATGTTTTTGGCAGGTGACAGCTTAAAACCAGGAAGGAAAAGGACAGGAATATGAATGCACCAAATGCACCAAGAGTCACCTGAATCCTCCTCTCCAGTGTGAACTGAAACCCATAATCAACCATTTCAGAAATTCCAACAGAGTTCAGAGCTCTGACATGGTCCATATAGTTTAGAAACTTAAATAAACATCCTGACGTCTGAATTGCGTAGAAGACTGGAAGCAATCTCACTTCTTGCTCAGATACTCATATGAGATTTGCTGTATTGCCAGGTAGAGGGGAAAAAAGCCACCTTGATTTAACCTATAAACACTGTTCAACCTGGGAAAAGCAGGAATCATTCAAAGAAAATATATATGGGAGGCAGAGTAGTTTTGATGAGGTCCCCTTTATTGATTCTGATCTATCATGAGGTGTGCTCCAGGTACTGGCCCAAACCAGTTGCTATGAGAACTATTTTCCAATCTTTTGAAAATTTTGTTCCCAGCTTTTCTGCAACCAACTCAGATCTGCTCCTACTCTTGCCAGTGTTGCTGGACACGGTTATTTCCTGATGAAGTGATGGAGCTTGGGAAGCTGTGCATGAAATGCAAAGGGGCTGATAGGAATAATCCCAAACTGGGCTGAGAAAGAAGAATGAGCAAGCCGTGCTACACAGATGGACTGGTAGTTTTGTTTTCTCAGAGCTTCGCATAAAGCACTTAAGATACCTGCAAAACCTAAAAAAGAACACTCAGATGATTTATTAATAGGGTCTCAAGGTCTTTTTACTCCATGTTCCCTATATTCATAACACTGCTGCTGAACCTAAAATATTTTTGGTGCAGGATTCCCCAGAGCTGAAACTGGCAAGGGACTATTTGCATTAGCTGACACTGAAACTTTTTTTTTTTTGTCCCCCCACAGACAGTTTTATTTTGCAGAAAGTGGTATTTTCAAGTTCAAAACCTGAAACTCTTTCAAACTCCTGATCACATTGAAGAATGAGCTCATAAAAGGGCTCTGTAGCCTGCACACTGAATTAACCTGACCCTCTGGGATCTGCTGGCTTCCTGGCAAGCCTTGGCAGGTGGCTCCCTCTCCTACACCCTGGAAACTTTCACTTGCTCTCTCTCCCTCTGCTAGCTGTATTTTGGGACACAGAGCAGGAGCTGGGAAATGTGCTGGAACCCACCTTTCCCCAAACCACAATGTTTGCTGATGCCACTGGGCTCTCTGTGATAGATAAAACACAAACAGCAAGAGCTGCTCCACTCTCTCTTCCTCCCTCTGACGGGGGAGTGACCTCAGCCAAATCCCTCGGGGGTCACATAATCGCATTCCTGCTCCGTCTGCCTCAGTTACCCCACTTGGACATGTTATGTCTCCGTGTTTCCTGTTGTGGCATCCTCGGCATTCCCCAGCACTCTCCCGGCCACATTGCTCCTCCGTGTACGTCACAGCCAGGAGCCGGTGCTGGCACACACACAGGCTGGCTGGCTGTCCTGACACACACAGGTAAAGCTCCCTCAGATCTGTCCTGAGCCCAGATACTCAGTCATGGCATAGCTGGGAACGTGAACGCCTTCGATCCTTGCCTTGGCACTATATTGACCAAAGGAGAGTCTGGATTTAGTGCTGATTTTAGGGATCAATGGGATCCACCAAGAAGGCATTCATCTCCTCATGCAGCTTGCTGTTGGAAGTTTAGTGAGTGTTTTAGGAAGAGCACAAAACTCATGAGTGCTGAAAGCTGTTGTAAAAACACCTCCCAATGAGCAAATTAACAGCAGACTCCCAGATCTCATCAGCCAGGGTTCTGCACGAGACCCTAAATGATGGAAAAATCTATTTTAAGAATGTTTAGGGAACTTTTCAGGATGTGATAATTTTTTAAAAAATTAATGTGCTGAATATAATATTTTGTGCACTCCTGCAAGTACAGCCTCTGTTCAGTAGCCAGTGCCTGTGCAGACACACAAGGTGGTGAAATATGGTGGGTAGGGGTCTCTTCTTTGGGGAAGTGTGAGAAGAACCTCACAGTGGAATCATCCACTTTCAGCCAATATCACTGTCTTGCTTCTTAGGTGAAAATCTATTAAATACTAACACCTTGATTTTCAAGGTCCAACTGATTGGTATTCTTGTCCAATTAACTATGTGGCTGAATGAGTGATCAATTCATGAGTGATTGGGATAAGAAATGGGAAACAGTGCAAATAAGGACATTGGCCAGAGCAGAAAAAACACCATCAATAATGTGATATCATTGCCTGCCTTGCAGAAAAAGTCACATAGATAAAGTGCATTATTATTAACTTGCAAAGTATCAAATATTATTTTCCATTAGAACTTAAAAATGCCTTCAGGTCTGTCTGCAAAATATTCATGAATTGTTGGCTTTCTACTTGCCTGGTTTCATCCTATCCTGGGGCCATGTCCTTCAGGCAGAAGTGGCTGTGTTTGTGGATGGGTAGGTAGTTGCCTCATCTCATGCCCACGTAGGACTCTGGTGCTGTTTTTGTCCTTCTGGTCCTGTTTTTGTGCTGCACAAACGATGGGTGTAAGTGACATTAGCCTGCAAACAGGCAGGAGTGTGCTGTGTTGCAGCCGCAGTGATGCTCCTTGTGTTGTCTTCCATCATGGAAAATCTGACAAATGAATTTTAAAAGGGGAAAAACAGTCAAATAGAGTGGATAGAGGAGGTCTGGCTTAAGGAAGGTGCAGCTCAACCCTGCCTGCCATGGACAAGCCTGAGGGTAGCCAGGGACAGACACATGAAAATCACAATAAATATTGGGCAGAAAGAAGGGAGACTCCATTGTTTGGCTCTTCTTCCCTCCCATCCTGCTCCTGTTTGCACAGTCCCCATAATGACACATGTATCTTGGCCTGCTGGACTTTAGACTCGGGTGTATGTGTGTTTTGGGCACTGAGTTCAGAGCCCAAAATTAGAAAGAGGATGAAAAGAAAACACATTTCCCACACCACTTACCTGGAACGAGAGCATTTCTGCTACCCTGCCTGACACTGGCTGGCAGGGGCACCCACTGGGTCGCAGCCCCACTGCCTAGGCATACAGCCAGTCTCTCCTCACCAAGGAGAGCAAATTATTGCTTGTGTGGCAGAGCAGGGACCCAGTCCCACCACGCACACTGGAAGAAGCAGACCCCAGCCCTCCTACTGGCCATGCAGAGCAGCTGGGAGACCTGGAAATATAAAAGCAAGCTGGAGGCAGGCAGAATAACCTGTTCCCAAAACCACTGTGAGATGCTCAGCCTCAGGAATGTGCAAGCTTTAAGTCTCAGAGCTGTGAAGTGCTGAGGAGAAAGGCTTGCCTGGGCTGTGGCTGTGCCAGCTCTGCAGTGCTGCCCCAGCAAAGCCCTGCCATACAGTGAGAGCTGGTCACAGGGAACCTCACTATGGGTCAGGAGGGTCTTTGGGAAGCTGGGGGACCTGGGAGAAGCTTCTGACTAGCTGCCAGGCATTAAGAGTAGCAGAAGTCATTGCTCAGAACTTCATTTGTACCTTGAAAGTGTTCTAGTATCCAAGCTGATCATCAGACGACGACAATCTGTGCCTAAAGCTGAACCAGAAAGGGGGACTTTGATAGGAGGGAAAAATCAAAACAAATCTGTCCCTTCTGCCCATGTCTCCTGGAGGTGGAGCTGAGAAGCTGCTAAAGGGCTCGAGTAGAAGTGTAGTTACTGCAGAGAAGTTCAGTTGGACCCAGCAGTGTGATGGGGCAGGGACCATCCTCCTGTCCCAACTCCTCAACCTGCAAACTCCCAGCAGATGGCTGACACTGAGGACACATGCAGATGCAGAAGGCTGTAAGAGCTACATGGATTTTGCTGGCTTGGGCTCTGGCAGCTATGGTTTTCCTCATCTAAAACCTTGAGAAAACACATTGCCCCACAGTTATATTGCATGAGTAACACTGGAACAATCAGTGTAGAGTTTTGTGGAAGGTGAGGGAGAGGTAGGTACAATTTAATCTGATACTTTTTTGATATATTCCTTTGATATAGCCTGTGATTATAAATCTTGCAAGATAGTATAATGGCCTAATTAGCCTTACCACAGGAGTCTTTGAAAATAACACTGCAGGGGTGATGTCAGCTTTCCTTTAAACTTCAGCATATACCGAATATCTATGGCATGAACAGAAGCATCAGGACACCAAAAAGGCAATGTCAAGCCCTCAAAGGTTGGGGAGTTAGAGCTTTGAGATGTGTGCTGCCTATGTCTCATTTTGAGTTGCCAAGTGCAAGACCTGAGAGATTGGATGTGGGAAGGTTGTCAGCCTTTGGGACTGGACCTGGGGCCAGCCACAGCCATGCTGGATATGCATAAAGACCTACAAAAAAGCTAATCAGGAAAATTGAAATTTATATGGTTCTTGCTAGGTAACACAAGCAGTAGTTACACTCTGCTGATAATCTCTTGGTGCCTTATTTCCCTCACTCTGAAATTGGGATTATGGTTTGCTCTTATCTCACAGGTAAGCCACGAAGATACATTCATTAAAATCTGCATAATACTTGCAAAGGATGCAGAAGACACCAGGATGAGACTCTCACAGAAACACCCAGAAACTAAAACCTAAGTTAAGACAATATTTTCCAACTGGGAGACATCCATCTTGTGACACTGTTTAGGGACAGTGACTTTTATCTCTGCAATGCCAGTCAAATCACCAAATCCTTGCATTTGATGGATGCTGGGGCAGCACGGCCACAATTGCTCATTGTAAGGCTGATACAAAGGTCACCACTTCCATAATCTTTGGATCAAAATGCAAAACAGTCCCTGCCACATCCCTCAGGTTTGAAAGAACAATAAATTCAGCTTTAGTGTTGGGTAGTAGCTGGTGCCACCTTTACCCGTTTCTCCTGAGAAAACAAACCCAGCATCACCATCCCCAAAGGAGTACCGTGATGCTGTGACATGCTGTTAACCTTCATAGCATGGGATGAAGGCTCTGTGGGGGAGGAGAAGGAGGACAGGAGCTTGTGGGATGACCCAAAGGCTCTGCAACACCTCCCTTGCTGAATGGCTTCGTGGAAGTGGCTGTGAGGAGTGATGATGCTTGTGAATCAGACCCTCGATGCCCACTGGAGCCTGCCACAGCTGTGGCTCAGTGCCAAGGACACTGTAATTGAAATGATAGAGTAAAAAGGGATCACTCTTTTGGGGATCACCCACTATTGTGGCTCACTCTTAATCCTTTAAAAACTAGTATACAGTCTTCAGCATTATAATTAGCCCAGATGGTTTCAAGAAAGATGCAAGAAGTAGTCACAGATAAACCATCTCTGATTCTAGCTTTTAATACCAAAATACCCTTTTTTTGCTTTTATTTCCTTTCCCAACTTTGGTTAACAGGTGCTACTATAAGGTCATTAACACCACTGTTGCCTAAATGTACACATCCCCCATTTCCTTTTCAATCTGGATGTATTCTTGGAGGAGCCCAAGGGGATCACTGAACCTCACAACACACCCAATCTGGGGATGGGCAGAGGGGTTGAGAATGAAGCCAGAGGAGGAGTGGATAGAATGGGGACGATGAGAAACTGAGACCTATGAGAAGGTACAAGTGTGGCAGAAATGGAGGAAGCACTGTGGACTTTATTCTCTGTCTGCGGGAACATCAACATTGAAATCTCTGCTTGGATCTGGATTTGTTGACACAAAATCCACTGCCCAAATGTGGGGGGTTGGAAACAGTTTACCTGTTACATTCCCAGGGCTATCTCAGGAGCACAACTCCACGGGCTGGAGCAGTTGTAGTCTGTCTGTCTCTTATCTAGTGTGTAACCTCCTGGACTGAAGACATAATGTACTGTCTATCCTTTCTGTGATAAAAATAAAGCATATAAAACACACACACATACACACACACACACAATCCCAGGCCAAAAATTCCCCTAGGGGAACATACTGTGACTAGATAAGAAGGTACTAGCTGGCACGTAGTTACCTCTTTGCTTCCTAACTGGGACACTCAGGGAAGGGTGGAGTTGGTTCTGGTGTGGGGCCACAAGAGAAGGGGGAGAGAGATGTCATGGGATGGATAGCAAGATAAAGAAAGAGCCATGGAAAGAGCCAGCTCAAGGAAAAAGAAATCAAAAGCAGACTGAACTTATTCCAGGTTTTCATAACCCCTCCAGCCAGCTGTAAAATCTGAGAATTTTTGGGCTATGAGCAGCAAGCCCCTGTCCCGAGAGAATGAATAGGAGGCCTTTGGAGCTCAGAGCATCAACTTCTATATGAGATAACAATTGGAAAACCTCCTGGAAGCTGGAAATGCTCTTGGAAAACTCCTGAAGAGTTGGCATGTATATGACACGTTGTGCATGACATCGCATGCTGTTGGTGTTTGACACCCTGCACCCCATGAAGGTCAGTGTTCCTTCTGGGAGCAATCTGGTCTCTTTTGGGACTCATTTTTTCCATCTCTCCTCAGCTTCTGGTTCCCTTCAGTGGTCCTGGTAAATCTGTGGGCAATATCTTCTTCTGAATGACAGGTGTGACTGGTGTCCTCCTGGCACATGGGGAGAACCTGCTGCCAGGTCCTGAGAGCTGTGCCCAACACATCAGAGGCTGGTGGGATTTGGGAAACACTGAAGGAAAGAGAGCTTTGAAGGAAAGGTGGAAGTGAAAGAGAAGGGAAACCAGAGGCTCAGCCTGTTTAAGCAACAAACCTTGTTGGAGATCCCGAGCCCAACTCAGCATCCACGGTCACCAGACAAACCCACTGCTCAGTTTTTTCATTCACTCTGGGTTCTCTTTGTAGATCCAAAGCAATATAATGGATGAAGGAGAATTGCAGTCATAATCAATCCTTATCTCCAGTGTTTACACGGTGCTTAAAAACTGTCAGAACCACACCAGTGCTTCCCTTCCTGTCAACAACTTCTGCTGGCTCCACGGCTTGGCAACAGCAAGGCAGTGGCAGCTCCCACATCCTACTTTTGTATGGTTCTGCACCCAGGAACTACCCCCTCCGCTTCAAATATCTCCCTTCCTCAACATCTCTTGCCCTCAAGCACCTTCAGGGAAAGCAATTTTTAGAAATCCAGCAGCTGGATGAGATTTTTTATCTTTCTCTTGGACAAGGAGGCAGTCTGGGCTGTAACCTGCTGCTGCCTTGACGCTCCCTGCACGGGAAGTTGTGGCAGTTGTGCTGGGACCCTGCCAAGGATGCATTTTACAGGTGTCTGCTGGCTGGAGGATGCCAGCAGCCCAAAAGATCACCAGTCGTGGGCAGGGCTCTTTGGAAACATTTTCACCACTAACTGGCTTAGATAGTGGAGTAAAACATGCATTTCCCAAAAGAGGGCATCTCATTTTCACTTTGATAGATGGGCTCAAGTGTTGAGTCAGAATGAAAAGATAATATTTGTGGAAAGCCCACGTACTTCAGAAGAACTTAAACCTTCTTTTTCCTTTGGTCTCTTTGTAGTATTTTTAAGAAAAAGTTAACTCGAATTTTAAGAACTGCGCTAGGATGGAATAGGAAAACATTTGGTTCTGAAAATGTCAATATTACATATTTGGACATTTTCTGTGTTTGTTTTTTTAAAACAAACAAAACAAAACATTGAAATTTATACTGGCTTTGCTAAAAATGTCAGTTCCATCAAAATGACATTTTGCAACGAGAAACTGGTTTATGCTTCCCCCCCGTTTTTGCTGACTGCTTGCACTTTCTGAAGAAAAAGTGTCCGTCTGGGTTTTAATGGGACCAAGCTCTTTGTGTGCATCCAGGGGGGTTTGCACGTGCAAAAAATGCCTTTGGTTGTTGTTGCCTGTATGGCAATGCAAACACCAGGAAAACGCTCCTGCTCATGGAGCCTTTGCCTGCAGCTTGCTTGGACTGAGTGAAGAATTGAGCTGCGGCCAGCTCATGAAATAAATTCAAGCATCTTCTGCCTCAGCCATGCGGACCAGCCTTCTCGGGAGGGAGAGGCAGCCCTTTATTCCTGTGCTGCCAGATGCAGCACTGGTGCCAGCCAGGCCCTGCTGCTGCCCTGCAGTGAAGCCACCTGGCCTGGGCACCCTTGGGCAGGGCCAAAGCTGCCCTGGCCCTGGGCACTCCGGCAGGAGGCTGTGAGAAAGGACAGCTCTGGAGCCATCACAAACACAGGTTGCACTGTGAGCACCAGTCAGTCTGCAGTTTGAGTCAGTGAGGCGTACTTCCCATGGGAACTCTTAGTCCTGGCTAACTTCAGGCAGGACCAATTAGAGCAGGGAGTAAATACACTTAGCATGCTCAGGAAAATACATCTAAAGCTGTTTATACACATTCCTTTGGACCAGTCAGCAACAAAAATGTCCTTACAGCTGTTTCCTCCTTCCTTTCTTCCCTCTCTCTCTCTGTGCCGCTTCAAAAATAAAGCTTGCTGGCCTCACCTAACCCTTGCTGGGTTTACTCCTATTCACTCCCAAATCTACCAGGTCCTGTGTGCCACCAGCCCCTCGACTGGTGAGCTTCCAGCAGACTTCTAAATGTGGCATTTTTCTGGCTCCCCTCAAGGAGCCAAGAGGAAAATGCAATGCAACAGAAGCCAAGAGGGAAAAAGGTTTGCATGTTTCCTTATAATCAAGGAGCTGATAGCTAGCACCAAATCACCTTCATCACCTCGGGCCACCTTCGTCATCGGGCCGGGGCTTTGCGCACACGGTGCACTTGATCGGTCCTAATGGCACATGGAGAGCCATAAATGCTATCTAACAGGGATGAATGACCTCAGGTGATGGGCCATGGCTTGTGGGGAACAGGGAACCCAGATCTCATGTCTGGGACCACTGCCCTACCCACAGGGTCGTTCCTCTTCCTCGTTGCTATCATGCTTTACTCAGTGTCATGATCGGTCACGTTAACTACGTGGGGCTTTTCCTGTTTTCCAGGTGGGGAACTGAGGCTTTTGTAAGAGAACTCCAGTTGAAGGATTCAGTTGTGCAGCATAAATTGGGCTTGATCCTAAAGAAAAATCTTCCCATTAAGTTTCACTGTGCACCAGTATTTCGTTTCACAAAAGAAGTGGGGTACTGTAATTTGGACTAATTCAAGAGCAGAAGGGTTTCCTCTTCAAAGCCAGGATAAAACCTGAATACGACTAAACCGCCTAACCTCTTATGATGAGGAAAACCTGCTCTTCCTGTGTTTCCCCTACCAGCTGTTTAGTGATTTCTTTATGTGGTACAACTGAGGTGTCAGAGTGACAGCACCTCCAGAGCTGGGCAGGCAGGAGGGAGAGATTCATCTCCCCAAGCCAGCAAGGATGGGCAAGGCTCTTTGGTTTCCAAAGCTTTCTCCTACCAATCCAGCTGTGGCTAAATGGCTGGCCAATATGTGCCAGACAAGCTGGAGGAATCCACTCAGCACTGAGGAATCAACTCACCAGCACTGAAGTCACAAGTCCAAGTTTCTGGAAAGAGCTCTCTGCCAAGCTCCAGGAGGCTGAGCTTGAGAACATCTGGCTGAAACACACACGTGTGCATGCACACACATGTGCACACACAGCAATTCCCAGAGCTCAGCATTTGCTCAGAGTACTTTAAAGCTTAATTCTGGTGACCACAGTGGCTTTGTGAGCACTTTTCACTAATGGAGTAGATCCAGGCTTTCTTTGGTCAACCCTCTCCCCTTTCCCTCGTGCTTGTACAGCAGAGCAGAGCCTAATGAGCTGGATGTGATGCAATGCCTCACTTTCTGGTCCATAAAGTAGGATAGAAACAAACACATCATCCCATGTGTGTTTAGGTCTGGAAGGTTAACAGTAGGTAAATATCTGGTGGGAAGGGAAGGCAGGACCAGATGCATTCAGATGAGCAAGAGAGGACCATGTAGTTATCAAAATTCAAGGTACCTGTGTGAACTGCTTGGTTTTGTCACAGATTTGTACACATCTAAAGACTAAGTGAAATGAAACCTTCTCTTGGGTCTGAAGTGTCTAGGAGAGTTTCCCCTCCATTCAGATATGGTCTCCAAAGAGAAAAGAATGAACAAGACTCTGGTTATAGCTTATATACAGGAAGGAAGAAATGGTAACAAGATCAAGATCTTTGCCACACAAAGAAGAATTTAAGCCACACAATTACACATGTCTTCCAAACAACAACCACTCCTTCTGAAGCAAAGCTTGAAAGCCATCTAGATGATCAGCCAGCCAGCAGATTCCATCAAGATAAAAGACCACTTTTGCATGTGTCAAGTCAACCAGCAGTGCAGGACAATAATGGGGGTGGTAAGAGGTAGCCAGCACTGCCCAGAAGAGCAGGTGGCAATGTGTCCACAGCACCATCCCACAGGAGCACCTCTGGGAGAGGAAAACCATTCAACCACTAGTGAACCAAACCAAAGAGCAGTCTTGCAGGAAAGCTGAGATTCAGTGAAATCCACGTCTTAACTAACAAGTGATTAGTGCCTTTCCTTGAAAATTTTCAATTCTTTTTCTTCTATTGGAAATCTGAAAAGCCTTTAAGTGAAAGATCTTTAGCAGCTGAAAACGTATCTTTCATTTTCCAACAGAACCTGTAAATTTCCGTGGAATAAGTCAATGAAAACAAACATTTTGTCACTCACATCAACATTTTCCAGGAAGGAGAGAGAGGATAAGGGGAAACATTATTTTTGACAAGGTGTGCTGATTGGCAGAGCTCTTTAATAAATAGATCAGGCCAGAGCATACGACTTCAGTCCACCTGGCAGAACGGTTGGTCCTTGAAAGGCTGATAGAGATCTTGTTGGCTGAGTTTCCCCTGTGGTTGACAGAGCATTAGCTAAAGACAGGATACAGGCAACCAGTCCTGCTGAGAGTAACTGGATGCCAAACCAGTGGCTGGCAAGATCTCTAAAGGCTTAATGATAGAACGCAAATGCTCACATAGAGACCGACCAGCAGAGAATTTTGTTAGCTGGGGAGCTGCAGGCTACCACATACCATAACAGGAGCTTGCTCTCAAGGAGTGAGAAAAAAAATTAACAAAAAAGAGAGAAGGTCGGCTCTTCAAGTATTTCCAAGGTGGTAATAACCTTTCTCCAAAGAGGAAAATCCAACATTAAATACCAGGAGAATAAATCAGCTGCAGGGACTGGCAAAAGGCTGAGAATCTAAATTACAGCAAGGTCAATAGGAAGCAGGGGGCTGCTCAGAGGGAGCCAGAGTGAGAAATTCAGCACATCTGGTAGGTACAAAGCAATGCCCTTCGGGCAAACTCAGCCCCCAGCCCACCCCTATGCAGGGCCTAGAACTCAGCAGAGGGAACAACACGAGCAGAGACAGCCGGGGGGAGGTCCTGTCTGAGGGAAATCCGTCTGCAGGAGGGTGGAGGGGAAAAAAGAAAAAAAAGGCAGGTGAATAAATGAGGAGCAGCAGTGTTGAGGCTGTGCAGCTCGTGTGGCTGCCTGAACAGATGTGAGCTGCTGCCTCTGCTGGCTCAGGGGATGCTCTCCTGCTCTGGACACAGAGCTGGCTGCAGTGTTTTCTTTGGTGTGGTTGCATTTATGCCAACAGCATTGCTGCATGGCCTCTGGCACAGCCAGCCCCACCAGGCATCTCACAGGAGAGCTCCAGGGCATCCCCACTGTAAGGTGCAACAGCCCTCTGCTTCACACAGCTCATGGGACATAAAAATCAATGCAGGGAAGCCTTAAACCTCTCCTAAATGTCTGTGGGGAGCAGGCAGGCCTGAGCACTGGCACAGCACAGGAGGGAGCCCAAGCAGACCTCCAGAGAAGAAAATAAAAGAGTAGCATGCAGCTGATTTTTCTGTTGATTTGCAGAGACTTGTCAATCAAGCGCCGTTGAATGTGCAATGGGTGGGTTGCAGCCCAGACCCATATTTACAGGAAAACATCAATAAAAGCTGTATAAGCCTTGAATGTACACGCAGAGGCATGGCATGGGAAGCAAGCTGAAAACCAGGGCAAAGAGCAGAAAGAATAAGAATAGAAAAGGTTTTGTTGGAGACAAAAGGGGGTCAGAGACTGATGGTGTTTAGGGGGATGTATCACAGAAACACAGAATGTTTTGAGTGGGAAAGGGATCCACATGGATCCTTGAGTCTAAGTCCTGTATGGAGGCACAATTAGCAATGCTGAGCTCTTTAGGGCTGTGGGAGCAGCAGAGGTTTGGTGGCCAGGCTCCCCTGGAGGCATCACCACTGTCTGCACATCATGGGGCAAGCTCTGCTCTGCTGGGCTCAGCCAGGCACCCCTGTGGGAATGCGCCCCAGCACTTGGATTTGCTCTCATTCAGATAGCACCAGATCAGTCCTCTGACCTCCCTCTGGGCTGAGATTTGAATTTGCCACAATATAAAATAGATAAATTCAAACTTTGATCTCAAATACCCCCAAGACTGTGAAGTGTTGTCAACACTTATGAGTATCCCATTGCCATTTGAATGCTTTACAGTGTAATTCCCTTTTAACAGTTCATAATTTCTTGCTTGCATTATTTTTCCTGCTGTTTATCACCATATCTAACAAGATTGCCCTTTGTAACTAATGCAAAAGAACATGGGGGGATAAATAGCCTTTGAAGGTGACATGGGAAGAAGAAAAGAAAAGAAAAGAAAAGAAAAGAAAAGAAAAGAAAAGAAAAGAAAAGAAAAGAAAAGAAAAGAAAAGAAAAGAAAAGAAAAGAAAAGAAAAGAAAAGAAAAGAAAAGAAAAGAAAAGAAAAGAAAAGAAAAGAAAAGAAAAGAAAAGAAAAGAAAAGAAAAGAAAAGAAAAGGAAAAGAGAGAAATATATATTCAAGCTGAATTAAATCTGGAGTTCTAGACCTTCTGCTTGATGGTGGTAAGAAAAGTGCAGGAAACCTGGCAGATGGCAGCTCCTATGTGATCCACAGAAGTAATTATTTTCCAATGTCCCAAGGAAGGAAACAGATGTTGAGTATCCCTCCCATTGCTCCCAAATGCAGATGTTGGTACAGTGACAAGCTGCTGTCATCCACAATGGTGTCACTCAGAACAGAAGAATGTGGGAAGCACATTGGGAATGGGTCCCTTCTCCCCAGCTCTTCAGCTGGCTTTGAACTAGTTCAAGGTATTGGAATGCCAGCATGAGAATAACATGTATATTTAAATATAAATAAACATACAGGGCTATCTATGTATTATTTAAATATGAACAGACATGTAAATTTACATTATCTTTTGGTTCAGCTGCCAACCTCTGCTTAGCCCAAGCCACAGTGACCTACTGAAACAGTGGCTCAGGTGTCTGCTTTGCTCAAGAGCTTGGAGGAAAGGAAGAGCTGTGGCCATGACCCCAGAGAAATTGCTGCATGGAGAAGGGAGAGCAAGGAGGGGAGCCGAGGTGCTCAGTGTTGCCAGGACAAAGACAGTCAGGGTCAGAGTACAGCTTGAAAGGCTTATAAAAAAGCATTTATAAGTTCTCCAGAGTGGATTTAAAACTGGCTGTTGATGCAGTGACTAAAGCTGCAATCCTCAAAGGTATTTAGATATTTGATTCTCTGGTCAAACCAAACCTTTGAGGATCTGGGCTCCAGTGCAAGGACTTTCTACCTAGACGAGCATGAACATAAGTTTGGGCAAAAGTACTGGCCAGATGTCCCTCAGGCCAACTCCTGATGGGTGTGGTTCTAATAATGGCTTAGATCCTCAGAAGGTGGGTCCCAGTTCCTCAGAGCTGCTCTGAACTACGTGGTTTTCACACACAGTCTTGATGTATGGCAGTCTCTGCCTTTGCCAGGGCTGCCATCCCCTTGAGCTCCTGTTGCTGTGGAAAGGTTGGGACTCTAACAAGGGAGCAGGGAGCCTTTCTGGGAAGATGGAAAGATATGGGCAAATGAGGAGAGTAAGGAAAACCCAGTGCTGTTAAGGGACTCAGTAAAAAAGTTGCTATAAGGTAGGAGGTAGGTGCATCTTGAAGGTGGGAGTCACTAAACCACACAGACAATGGAAACATTCTAATTTAGAGGTGGCTATCACCCCATCTAGTCAAATAGACTATTTGGTTAAAGTTGACATATCCCTGTGGACCATTTCAGCTTCAGCCAGTTTTAAAAGGAAGCTTTTCTTGGTGGCAAGGAGAGAAAGAGACACACTGATGCTGTTTAGCTAGTGTTTAGGACATGACCACACTTCAAATCCCTATTCTGCCTGATTCAGAATGATATCAAAAACCTCTGCAAGCACGAAAAAATATGAGGTTGGGAGGTGATGGTTTAAAAACGCTGCATTGGAATGTTTAAAATATGTCAAAACATTTTTCTTTATTTTTTTTTTCTTCCTTTTTTTAATAGGAAATTCATCAAACCTGACACTTCCCATGAAGAGTTCTGGCTCCAATGAATCGGTATATTTGGACACCCCCCGATTCCCCCCCCTTCACCACCATTTCAGCCAAATATTCTTGGCTGGTTCTAATTATACGGCCATATATTTTTATACACACACACAACCAGTGTGCACACGTGAAGGCTCAATAATCACAGATCAGACCAGGAGGAAAGTGTTGATAAGACCTTAGCTGCTCCACAACATAAAAAATTGCCTGAGAACCCTTTTCCCCCCTGCCTCTTCACCTCACCCTCCCAGGAAAAGCCCAGCAGAAGGGGCGGTAGGCTCTGCAGATGGCAGCCACATGCCCTGCCTGCCTGAGTCCACATCTTGACATTTCTGCACTTCTCTAGTGCCCTCCTCAGGTTTTGCAGAAGTTCACCTTCCTCTGGATGCAAGGTTCACCCTATTCTAGATGTGAGACTGCATCTGGCCCTGCTGTACCACTGCCAGGCATCCAGCACCCTTGAGGGAAGGTGGGAATTGGTGCTTTCCACACCCAGTGGGAGGCCAGGGAAATGGAGAACTCCAGGGAACGTGATACTCTCAATTATGAAACTCAACATCAAGAGCTTCCACACCTCAGGGTGTGCTTACAGTCCTGGAGGAAAGGGCTCCTGTCTTGAGCCCTGGCATTTCCAGTGATTGCCAAGGGCACTCAGCATCCAGCAGGCTCAGGATCAGCCCAAAGTTCAGGGCTGCTCAACACAGCTGGTAGGAGGCATTACCTGAGGCCAAAGCTGCCGACAGGTTTCTGTGGGGGTTCCTACACCACATGAGATCGACCCTCTTAAGGAAGGGGAGTAGGGGAAAGAGTTTTCTCTGAAAATGATGAAATAGTTAAAGTTGAAAGCAAACAGGCCACCCAGCTCTCCCTTTAACCCTCCTACAGCAGAAGAGACCCTAGGGCCAGCCAACTCTACCAGTTCTAGGAAATTATTTAAAAAAAAAGGGCATACACACATTGGGGGGTGGGAAGACCAGCCTATTTTCACAAGAATCTGTCCTTGATTAGAGCAGGAACATGTAAGTGGGGAAAAGAACCGATTATTCAGCAGAGAGTTCAGAAGAACAAATAAAAAAGAAAAAAAAAAAGAAAAAAAAAGAGGAAAAAAAAAAAAGGCATATTTGTTCAGGGTGTGATAGAGAGACTTCCAAAGCTCATGGAGACAATTGGAAATTAGGTCTATTGAAGCAGAGGCATTGGCTGCTCAGGGTGAGGAATCAAAGGGCAAGTCCCGGGGAGGCGGCAGGGTGGGGTGGCCACCCCCGGGTGGGCAGTGACAGCAGGCTCGAGCGTGTGACCTCTCATAAAATCCTTCCAGGGGGCTCTCACATATTGTGTGGAGCATAAGCTGATTTCCACACACAGAGATTCCTAATGAAGACGTCCTTCAGGAGGGGAGGGGAGGAGACAGAGTAATGAAACCAGTCTGTCTGCCAAGCAGACACTCACCCCCTCTGAAGGTGGCATGGATGTATCATGGAATATGAAAAGGGATGGGGAAAAATGCTGTTGGTCTCAATGCCATGCAATAAAAAAAAATAGAACTCCATGTGAATTAAATCCAAACTACCTGAATGCTGGAGGCTTGAGGCAAGATCAAGAAACCCCTGGTTTCTTATTGCAGACCAGCTTCAGGGTGCCTCTGGTTAAGAAGCAGTTATAATCTACCTCAGACTGACCTGGCCAGAGTTTGAACCAGTCTGAACAGAGATTTATTAACCCTCACAGTCAGAGATCAATAAATAGCTTCCTCTCGAGCAGGCAAACTGCCTAGAATACGAAAACATGCAATGAGTCTGCCACCAATCTGCTCCCCTCACATCCAGTAAAAAGATGCTCTAATTCCCCAAAAGACAGCAATTTCTTATTTCTATAGTGTTTCGAAGCCAACTGTGATATTCACATCTAATTGCAGGGCCCTGGATCCCTGCCATGTAGAGGATGTTTGTTAGCAATATGATTTGTACACTTCTCTGGAGTCATTTGGAAACTATCTGTACTTACACCCTCCTCATCCCTGCTGAGTGTGTGCTGGTCACTCAGTCTTATCGTGCTGCAAAGGGCAAGGTGCACCTGTGAGATTTATGTGCAGGAGAAGAAAGAGTAGATGATGTTCTTCAGGGTCAAAGCCACCCAGTGCTTCATCTCTCCAATTAACTACTCTGCTAGGGAGAGAGATAAGGTTAAAAGTGGGATGGAATAAGAGATTTAAATTGCAGCTTGACTTTTTTTAATTGAAACTTCATTGGAAGAAAGGGTGAAGGCTTACTATAAAAAAAAAAAATCAGGCAAAAGTAAAAGTCAGAAACACAGGACTGGCACTATTGTTCTAGAAATCAAACCATGGATAAATAAAACATGGGGAAAAGAAAGATGCTCTAACAAACAAGGTGCCACAGGATCTTTTCCATTGGTTCCAGTCAGCAGTTCCACTCGACTTTGAAAAAAATCACAATTATTATATTTTTATCTGTATTCACACTGTATTTCAAGACACCCTAGCCATGCCTTTAAACAGAGGGATGAAGCTCCTTACTCAAGCAGTCTCTGAGCTGCAAACCTTTAGAAGTTGGAGTCTCTACTGGAGATAATCTTCTGCTTCAAAGCTCTCCCATGCATTTTCTGTCAGTGATGGGCGATTGTTTGCTGTGTACCTTCACACTGAGTCATCCCTAACTTATTTCCCAATCCTTTCCTACATGTCATTATTCTTATTCATTGACTCCTGCCTCACATAATTCTGTTTACAAATCCTTCTGGCTGTCTCCAAGCATCTTAACACATCTCCATCCCCAAAACATGATATACTCTATTTTAGAAAAGTTTAAGAGCTCACGCAGGTGGAAAGTGTCAGGAATAGCTCCCTGTTACTCACTCTTCAGAGGCTACACAGGGGTGTGACAACATAAGAAAACCCTTCCTGGTAAAATCACATCACAGCTTTTGACAGTCAGTGTTTTCAGACATATCCAAGCTGTAGCTAGAGCTTGGCAGAGAAGACTTTTCCTTTCTTATAAAAGTTTTCAAAACTTCAGTTGATGTTCTTCTCCACATCAAGAAGAAAACTGGAGTGAAATCTCAGAACTGTTCACAGACTACGAGCAAAAAACTCCCCAAAAAACAACAAAAAACAAAGCAAGGCTGAACCAAAATTGGTACAGATAAAAATAATTTTGAAATATTGAAATATTTGATTTGGACTTTTCCTTGCTATTTAACGTCTTTCTTCTACTATAAATTAAATATAAAAATGAAATGCTATTTCAATGTAGAAAACATCCAAACCTCTAAACATAAAAACCAAAAGCAAACAAAAAAACAAAACCAAACAAAAACGAAAAACCCAAAAAAACAAAAAAAAAACCAAAAAAAAAAAGAAAAGAAAAAATTGGTTTAGAAGAGTTGTAACAATTTTGTAAGCTGGAAAATTTGTTAAAACCATCCCATTTACCACAAACAATTACAGTTTGAATATATTTGTCTTTTGTGACAGAAAAAAAAAAGCGCGAAATAAAATTTCCAACCCTTTCTAGCAGTGACTTCATGTTTTTGTAACACTTTTCAAGGTGAGAGATGCACCAAAATAATATTCTGACTTTGCCCAACCCCTGAAACTGCTTGGAGCCAAGGATGTTGTCAAAGAAGCTGGTGGATCCAAGAGTGTTGATGGGTGAAAGAGAGAGGGTCTGAACGGTACAAAACCACTTGTACCAGCAAGTGAGGTTTGCCCCTTCTTTCCTGGCTGGTCATGCTGCAGAACACACCCATCAAGGGGCTGAGGCACACAGCCAGAAGCCAAAAGTGGCCAGGTGACCTTGAACAAGCATCAGATTCAGCAGGGGCTCAAAGGACTGCAAGGCAGCCAGGAGAGGTGCTGCTTGACCTGACACTGGCCATGGGGGATAAATAATGCTGCTTCCCAGCAACCCCCACCCAGTTTTCCAGTAGCTTTTCATCCGTGTTCAGTTCTCAACTATACATCTGACTCTGTAAATTCCAAAAATTGATCCATTCAGGGCGTAAGGGTTGAGGGAAAGAAAAGGGTCAGCAGATAGCAGGCGAGCCAGCTGCTGTGCTTATGCAGGGGTGAGGTTGCCAAATAGCTGCTGAGGGATGGGACAGTGGTGTGGCAGTCATTTTTCCTTCAGCAGAGCTGGCACATGTAGACAGAACATATCCAGACTTGCACTTGAGAGCTTCCAGGATTCACTGACCCTGACATCTTCTGCCAGAAATAGAGAGACATTCTGGAAACCACATCCCTGTCAAAAGGCCATTACTGTACCACCTTGGCTCTACTCCTTTCTGCTGCCCTTTCCCGTGCCAGACACCTATCCCATCTCCTGCCAACTGCTCAGGAGCCATCCGTGTGCCTTCTCACCCACAATCAAGAGTGACTGGGATCAAAGCAACAATTAGGGTAAGACTTTTTCAGGCTGGTTTGAAAGTTCAGGTTCTGTGATGGTAGGAGCTTCTTGGGCCATTACAAATAATCAGGTTTCCTGAATCTGACATGTTTTGCTTGCACAATTCCTATTTACCTATTGGGAAAAGTAGTTCATTGTGGGACACAAACTATATATCTGGTAAAAACCTTTGGGGGGAATGGTAGAGAACTCAGTCAACTGCCAACCCTACTGGAGGCAGGACTGCATGGAAAGGAAAATGTCCAAGAGACACTGACACCAAATTTTCTGGGGTCATTTTGCATGCTACCTGCTCAGTGGAGACCACAATGAAAAACAGGGGAGTACCCAATTCTCATAGGAACATGAATGCCACATTACATAAGAGCAATTGCCCAAGCAGCACAGTATTTTGGATGTGACAGTAACTGGCAACAGAAATTCAAGGATGAATGGCATGAATGAACAGGGCATGGACTGATATTCAGCCTCTAGGAAACAGCAGTATAGAGACCAAAGAAAATAGGTGTCTGTGTCCCTTAGAGACACCAGGGCACATGAGGGAACCTCCTTCTACCCTGCAAAAAAAAATTAAAAAACCAAAAGTGACTGGGAGAATGTGCCCAGTGGACGTGAAGAAAACATTATAAATGACTTGGAGTCTGCCTCCCACTAACCACGGGGCAAGACATTTCATCTAGCCTGTGCCTCGGTTCCCACCATGACATAGAGATGTTGCATCACTGCAGGATGGAGAAAATGAAACCATGTCATGACTGACAAATCCTGAGGTGTGAGGGATGAGGACCAGATGGGTCCACTCCAAATGGGTAGGCTGTACTGGCGTCCCCTTTCAGCCACTTTCCCTTTGGCGTCTGGATTTTAGCCCCAGTGTCGTGGAAGCATTGCAAAGACATTGTTCATTACACAAATAACTCCTGGCTGCCATTCATGGTACATTATTTCCTTTCCCTTACTCACTATTTCTTCAATTTAAGAAAGATAAAACCAGCTGCCCTTGTCCAGGCAAGGGACTACCTGACTTTCAGCATCCAGTCAAAAGAGTGAATCATATTTGGCCTCAAGTTGCTATTAATCTGGGGCTGAAATTTGTCTGGAAGAATGATTCAACTGAGTGTGCACAAGGGTAAATTCAGGAAGTTCCTCAAAGCACCTGAGCACGTAGAGGGAAAAGACATCTAATAAATGGCCCCCCATAAACATTTCACTGGGCTGTAAGATCAGATGTGATTAAATGGCACAAGAATCTGAGCTCTCCCTACCCAGCTCTTACTTACTGGGTAACAAGAGTTAGGTGTGCTGCAGATGAGAAAAGAGGATTTTTCTTCCTCCCAGCTCAATAAAACCAGGGTTTATATACACAACCTACCAGACTTGAGCATCTTACACTTAAATGTAATACCCAGAGCATATGGAGTGAGCCCCAGGCTCTGCCCGAATTGCTTATAAGCTGAATAAGACAGGCAAAGGGAGAAGTGTTGCACAGTGAGGAGCTGAAGCATACATGAGGCTTCAGTGCCTTCAACAAGGGAGATTTGGGGGTCCCACACCCAGTCCCTCCCTGCCATGGTGGGAGCACTGGCCACCCTACCAGCACCAGGTCCCCTGCAGCCATGCACCAACAGCATCTCTGCAGGTGCTGCTGGATCTACAGAGCCCTACTAGCCCCTTCCCTCTGTGGGAAACCATCCTGACTAAATAAATGTGTTTATTTGCTCTTGATGCTGGAAGTTGAGCTGTTAGCACCTTGCTGATAGATGGGGAGGGATCATAAGGCCTGAAGAGCCAAACCATTCTCTAAATTGTAACCTATTTGTGTCACTGCTAGACCCCTTTCTCCCCAGAAGGAAAAGGGGCACTAGATTAAATTCATCCAGGTATTACAGGAATCCCAGCTCTGCTATAGATAATACCAAGCATCACTTTCTGGTTTTAGGTGGACTATTCTAAGCACTCCCAGAGCAGCGTGCCTCAACACCCCAAAATGCATCCTCTCTGCAGAGCATGCCAAGGTTAGCAAGCCAGCCTTGTGGTGACTGTGCAGGGGAGGACCTGAGCCAAGACCCCCAGACAATAGGTTCTCTGTCTGAAACCACTCCAGCACTCAAGACCTGCCTTTGTTGGAGATGTTGTGGACAATCTCAGTACATTTGGCTCAATACAGAGGAATTAAAAGGAGTCTGAAAGTTGTTATAGATAAGGTCAGACATTCTAGGGAGGTCTTCCTGGCTTTAAAGTCTATGAACTAAAAGGAAATGGCTATGAAGAAATTTAAGAGAACCTTCTGCTGCCTGTTCCATCTCTCATGATGGGACATGCTTTGACAAGGACAATATTAATCTGTGCTGGATGTTTTCATGTGCCTTGTTTCTTGAATTTTCCCAGAGACTTGATCTGTACAAGCAAATATAGCAGCAATTCTCAAAGAGGGTAGAGTTAAGATCATTTTGACAGCATACTGTCAAATTTCCTACTTTTCAGAAGTCTAAATTTGCATTAATTTTTCACATTGTGCTGAGGATTAATCCTCTATGCATTCTGGAACAATACGAGACACCATTAGGCAATGTTAACTTTGTGCTGAAGTTTTTTGGCATAAGGTGCTGTATGCTTTAATCTATTTGCAAATCAAAAGCCAATGCTTTGCACACTTCAGTGAAAAGCCAGAGGCAGCCTGCCCCACTGGAAAGGTCACCAGATTAGGACTCAAGGGAACTCTTCGAAGTTTTGCCACTGATTTACTGTTCAATCTTGGCCAAGTAATCTCTTTCCTTTGTGCCTCTAGTTTCCCTCTCATTCTTTGTGTTTTCTATTCAGGCTGCAGTTCTTTAGAGCAGGAGCAGCCCTCTCGTTTCATGCTGGTCCTGTGTCTCAGAGCAGGCCCCCCTCTCCTAGCTGAGGAATTCCTGCTAGATCCTACCACAACACAAAGGGTTCAGAGCCTAAACAGTTCAAAAGAGTTTGGCTTTCATTGACAGGATCTTCAGTCTCTCTCACTTGCTTCCTTAACACAAAGCTTTTCAGAAGAGGTACCAGCCACCTACTGAGTGAGTAAATTCCCAGTCAAAGGGTTAAAATAACAAACTTCATTGAATAAAGAAGAGAAAGGTGTTTAAGAGGAACTCAGATCATATGGTAAACTAGGTATTAGTTAATCAATAGTACTCAAAGGTGAAGGCCATATGGAGGAGCCAGAAATCATTGCACAAGTTAAGCAAAGTTTAGCAAGCCTGATTAGCAAAGCGTTAACTATTTTCTGTGAAAAGTTCCACCTTTCCTCTAACCTAGCTCTGGTAATAGATACCAATCTTCTCTGGGACTGACTCATGAATTGAAGGCTTCAGTGGAAGTTTTGAGACCAATCCATGGACAATACTTCTTTATTGTCCAGACAGTTCATATATTGCATGTTACATATAATTCTCCTATTCACTGGACTCCTGATCCAAACTCTTCTGGTAAAAGGGCTTGTGGGCAGTTTACTTTCTGTCCAATGACTTCATTGCAAAGGATTTTTTCTTCTCTGTTGAGCTTGCCATGTGCAAGCTTTCCTTCCTCTTGTTTCCCTCCTCTTGTTTCCCAGTTTCTGGAAATAATTTGTGGTTTGGAAATGGAAATGCCCTTGTAGGCTTCAAACTGCTTAAAGCCTGCCATACCAGATGAGTTCATTGGATCCATCTAATCAGCTCTCCTCTTGCCATCCATGACCAATACCTGTTGCTTCAGAGGACAAAACAACTGCACAGTAGCTATAGGAGACTTCAGCTTTAAAAAGTGTGCTTTCTCTATGAGGAGCATGACAAAGCATCCACTTCCACCCTGAACTGCCCCAGGTTTTCCGAGAGGGTTTCTCAAGGCAGCAGCTAAAGGACAGAGACCCCCCACAAGGATAAAAAGACTTAAGGGGGACAAAGTACATTGGCACATATCAAAAAAGGGCTTCCCAAAACGTAGCACAACAAACACAGATCAACCCCTTCCAGGACTGGCTTGGCTCGCTTCCCTGTTCAAAGAAATTGGCAAGCCAATCTTTATTGTAAGAGACAGAACAGAAGCTGGAGGGGAGGTACTGAAATCTGGGGATAATTCACAAAACCCTGGTCTGTGGTGCAGAAGGAAACTAGTGTTGTGTATCTATAATTTGTATTTCTTTTGTTACTGCTGCTAGATTTAAGCAGATAGAAGCAACTGAACAATGATCGCATCTCATTTCCAGCTAACATGTTTCCTTGCTGCTTTTAAACTAATAGGAAGCAGGCATAAGCTAGAACAGACATTTTTTGGCTTGCTCATTCATGTCAAGGTCATCTTGTGCTTCACAGATATCTTACATATTGCATCAAGATTACTTTTTCAATTAAGTAAAAATTAGTAAGACAAAGATACCAGATTTGGTCTCAAAAGTCTGCCATTTTGCCCAAAGAGCACAGCCACAGTTCTCCAAGTCTCGTGACTCTGTAGGCTCATGCCTTGTCTTTTCCCATGGCCAACAAGGAGCGCCAAAGCCACCAAGTTGGACTTGGTTCTCTGTCCCTGAAGACGTGGCAGAGAATGGTCAGGAAGGCCACCTGTAATCACCTCAGTCCGAGCTGGGCCTGCCTTCATGCCCCCAAGGGGTGCACAGAACCAAGGGCAGCACTCTTGGGATGAGGGAAACTTCAACCAGGAGCCACGTGCCAGCGGAAATGGTGGGATGCGTGGTGTTACATTGCCACCTTGTGGAGAGCTCCCACTGGAGACCAGTGGAGAAAGATGGCTGACTAATCAGCTGTGGGCTGCCAGAGCCTCTCCCCACTGCTGTGTGCCCACGGCTGGCTGAGCACTGGGGCCCTTGCTGTGACCCAATGGGCCACTACATCCTGCAGTTATTGCTCCTCCAAGGAGTGAAGCACAGGAGCACCACGCAAGGTCTGGAGGTCCTATGCATGGGCAACATCATCCCATTGATCCAGCACCTGGATTTGCAGGTTTGGCATTAAAGTTTTGTATGGGTGCTGCCAATGTGAACCAAGAGTCTGGTCCTAGCTCAGCCTGCAGGGGTAGGAGTCTCTTATCACAGTTGCCAGTAACTCTTGCAGTGCTGCTATCCACAAAAGAAGAGTACAGCTGTGCTCTGTGAGTCCCCCACAAGCTCAAGGAGAGAATGAAGGAAAATGTATTTCCTTTCATTAAGTGCAGAAGAAGCCTCTGGTGGCAATGCTTTTTATATTAGTGGTGTCCCCAGAGAGGTTCAAATACATAAACCCACAACATGCTCCTCCTGTTTGTGTGATGAAGTACTGTGTTGACAGACTGGAAGAGAATTACTGACAAATGCTACCATGTGGACTCTCATAGTGATGCCATGTATTGATTTCCATCTGGTGATGATGTGCACTTTTGCGATTGCATTGACACTATTCTCCCTCTTCAGAATCTGCAGACTGAGTTTTTGAGTGAAAAGAATTAGCATTGTTTATTATTTACTCAGTACTAGAGGAGGTCTGCAACTTTATGGGCCCTTACAATTACAATGAGAAAAAAAAAAAAATAATCACAGGTCCCTGTCCCAAAGCCCTTAGCAAGAAGAATTACCCGTGACAAAGAGAGGCAGGCAAACCCTGGGAAGATGGGTTCCAAGAGCAACAACATATGACAGAAGACACATAGATAACTCCTTATTGCCTGTGCATCAATTTGAAGAACAGTAATGGCTCTACATGGGGTAAAATACATCCAGCACTGATTAGAGGGAGCAAGCTGCCCTCCCAGGTTGTCCTCTGCCAACACATCCTGCACTGTATCTGGAAGTAAATAAGAAAATCCCTCAGCTTTGGGAATTGTGGTAGATCACACAAGTATCTGAAGCGTGGGCTGAACTTTTCAAGACCTTGAGAGAGGGACAGTCTTTGATTTCAAGGAAATATGATACCTCCTCAAAGAAAGGGTCACATTCTTTGAAATGCAAGATATGGACAACTGGAGAGATGTTGGCCAACAACAACAGGACATGAATGCCAGCATGTCCTGAGGGAATAGAGGCAGTAAATTTGAGTTCCAGAGGTTTGCCATGGGACTTTTGCTAAACCTCATTTGCCAGCAGATTCAGTGTTTCTTAGAAACAGACCTACAGAGGTGTGAAAATGTGCTGATACTCATGAGAAGCACAGACTGTCACCTCTCTTTGAACAAAGGTTTATCTTGGTCAAGGCAATGGCATTAGTAGAGAATATTTGTTTTGCTCCAAGGCGTGTAATTTGATATCTCACGAGACCTTAGTTGAGACACAAATACTTTGCAGCGTATGGAAATAGCAAGGCATGTACTAGACCTACCAACATGCCTCAGTGACAGCTTTCAATATATTGTTATTAACTGGGAAGTATTATTGCAAATAGGACCACTTATTAGCAAGATGCTTTTAAAAACGGGTTATTAGTCCAATAAGGTTTAGTATTTTCAGTAATAACCTAGGTGACACAAAATCTCTGATAGGGGGATTTGCAGGTAGTATGCAAATTACTGAGATAGTAAAGAAAGAGAACAGTCAATTCCACCCATCTCCTGCCCCTAAAAGGCATTTAAAGTAAGAGCATAGCTGGCCTGTGCTTCCTCTATAGCCAATGAAGAAAAGATGGCACCTCCAGCAGGAAAATCTGTCTGAAGTTTGAAGGGTTGAAGCCAAGGCACTGTGTTTAGGGTGAAAAATCTGTCTTGCAAATCTGTGCATAAAGAACATCAAAATTAACCACCTCAGCATGAGATCTCAGTGCAGTGTTTGGTGACTAATATGATACTCAGGTGTGAAAAGTAGAAACAGAGAAGTGAGTTGACCACTATTAAACTCATTAGAAGAATTGTATCTTCAGTCTTGGCATCCCCAGTTCAGGAAGGATATGGACATCTCAGCATTCAAGTAAAGCCACAAAAATGACCTTGCAAGAGAAAACAAGTCTTGCAATGCTAGGAGTATAAGCCTTTAATCTGCTGCAATTATTCAAAATGTGACTTGATATTTTTATATGTAGGTACTTTTGCATGGAAAAGACGCCTTACAGACTCTTCAAGTCTTTCACCAACACACACAAAAAGATTCAGAGAGAATTCTGGCTGATGTTAAACAAATTCAACTGTGAAGCAGGATACGATTTCCTCACTGTGCGGGTAGTTAATACTAGACATGTAATGAAATCACAAAGCATTTGGAGTTTGTCAGACACAAACTGACATTTTAGCACTTTGGCACACATGATTACATGGGAGTGCTTAGGTTTAAAAGCATGTGCTTGGACAGTTACTGCAGAGCAGCTGATGCATGGTAACTCATCAGCTGAAGTTAACCTGTTCTTGGATCAATATATTTCATAAAAACATTCACTCCACAGCAACACCCATAAAAACATTTTGCAACCTAACTATACCCAAGAGGAAAACTACAGAGATTCACCACAGTCTGTTCTTACCTAGGGAACAAAGAAATAGAAGCCTACTCTAGAAATAATGGGGTATTAAGAAGAGACACAAGCTTCACATCTTTATGTCAAAGCAGTAAAAGTCACATACGAAGGACGAGGGTGGACAGCTCCGTTACTCCAGGCTCCGTCTTCTGCACCAGAAAAGCTCTACATTCTTCTGAAAACCTCAAACTTCATTTTGTGATTTAGATATTCTCATAAACACTAAAGTAATGTCAGCCTGAAGAAGCAGCTCTGATGGCTGGGATCTCTCCTTTGTTTGAGCCAGTGGTCTAGCAAAACCTAAAGGCATCTATTTCAATGGCAGTTGGTGCATCCTTGTAATTACCCCTGCAACAAATGCCAGTTTTACATGTTTCCCTCTGTTCTTGGGCTGCTTCTTAAGCCCCCCCCAAGCCCTACAAACCCTTCCTATTCTCTTCCTCCATGGCTGAGCCTCCAGCTTCATTTTGGATAGCCTCAACAAAACAGTTCCACATTCACTACACATAAATCTGTGCAAGTCGATCATGCAGGGACAACATAAAATAAATGGAATTGAATACCAAGATGACACAGAGGAGATTGTACTTGAGTGTATTATTCATTTCCATATTTAATTCATTACATTTCTTCTTCTTTTTTTGTTTTCTTTTTTTTCCTTCCCCCCCCCACTTCAATTTATACAGAGCTGCAACACATTTTCCAGCCTGCTGTGCTGGAATGCTGCAGTGTCAAGGGATTTAGCAGTTAAATGTAAGACCTTGTTGTATTGTGCACTGGGCCTTCGTCCTCAGGAAACCGACAGCTCCAAGTTAGATAACAACTGGTAAATCATCATCTTTGCTAAGTGTTTGCAAAGGCAGGTAGGGGGGCCAGGAAAGAGCTTTCTTTAGAGTAGGAAGGGAAAGAAACATCTCTCTTAAGGGATTAAGAACTTCTCTGACCATCCATCTTTTAAGTTGACTCCTAAATCTTTGCTTTTTCTGATACCAGTATTTCTTGACTTTTTTTTTTTTTTTTAGCTGGGAGAAGATATCTGTCTGAGGGCTCTCAGCAGGGTGGGAAGGGCAAAGGAGATGCGAATTAGAAAGAGGAAAGGATACCTTTCCACAGGAGTGAGGGGGAAGAAATCCAGAAGCCAATTTCCTTTTGTACTACAGCAATGATCATTCATTATTCTCTAAGGGTTAACCTTGCCTGGAAAGCCCATGGGAGGAAGTGTACACTGGTTGGTTGCAGGGACCGGATAAAATGACTTAATAGAACATGTTTTCTTTTCTAGCCCCGATTCCCATGATTTTGTAATAAGCCAACCTTGAATCAGTTAGTGAAATTTCTCTTCCATATTCTCTAACACTTCTCTAAATTCACCCTCATGCTTCTGGAATGACCTGAAATTTCACATTCTCCCCCAACACGCAGGGAAAGCTGCTGCCTTCACTCCCCTGCCTAGGACACAGTGCTGTGCTTCTCACACCTCTGCTTCAGCCCTGAGCAGTTTCTACCTCAACCCAGCTGATGTTCCATATGAGCACTGGTGACTCTTTTTTCTTACTTTTATTCATCTGTGTATGAAGTAATATAGTCCCATGGAGGCATGTTGATGCATGTAGAAGAGAAAAACAAAATATTTAATCCTAGCCAGATGAAAGGAAGGGAAAAAACAAAACAATAATCATGAGTTCCTCCACACTCCTGCTTGGTAAATTTTTCTTCTGAAGCCAGCTGTTTGACAGATGGTTCTAAAAGTGAAGTTGTGTTCACTACTCTTAGATAGGCTGATGGTCTCATTCTGTTTGTTCTTTTTTGGTTTGGAAAACTGCAGAGACAACTGGGTGGAGGTCACTGTTCTTCAGGTTCACAACTTCATTGTGCAGCAAAAAACCCACTGCAATGACATAGGGTGTACTGAGGATAAACTGGCTAGATCTGAAAGCAAATTAGGATGGAGAGGAGAGGCAAGTCTGGACAGAGCTTTTTCAATTGCCTTTCCTGTTCTTGCAATGTCCACAAGCTTAACTTTTGTATGGTAGGAGTTCAGTGAGAGCAAAGATTTCTGTCACCCTCAAATATGATGTTATTCTGTGAGATCAGTAGGTTGTGGGTTTTTTTCCCAGTATCTCTGATTTCTCCTCATAGCCCCCACCACCACACACACACACATCCTGCCATGTAGAGAGAGAATTTCTAAACCTCCAAACATTTTTCAAGCCAGCAAATCTAGTTATATCAGTTACTACACTAAATTTCAATAATTCAGGATGTTCTGCTTTGGTCTTGGAACCTAAACTCAGCAGGGTCCCAGACAGTGTCAGTCTCTGTTCTCTGCCCCTTCCATTACTTCCATACAGTCGGTCAGGCTCCTTACCTTCTTCACAGCCTCCTCCCATTCCTGAAAGTCCTCTTAACAGCTCTGTTTCTTATGGAAACTCTGAATAACTATCTTTCTCCACACCTTCCCTGGACCTCCTCCTCCTCAACAGGTCCCCACAATTCTGATTCAAAGGACAGTTAACCCTAACCATCCACGATACCACCAACAGCTGCCTGCTCTGCTCCCCACGCCACTGTCTGTGGTTCACTGAGGAGATCACAAGGCAGGAACATCAGCTCCATATGTATGCTCAACACACCATGAAGGTGCAAGGGGCTGGCCCCAGGTGTAAGAATCCTTAAGATCCATATTTCTACTGACCATGGCAAGGTGAACCATCACTTGGGTAACAGTAAAAGAAGGTGGTCATATCACTGGGTTTGCCTTCTCTCTTCAACCGCACATTCAATCCTGAACAAGCACCTTTCTGAATCTGATGCATCTTGTCCAGCTTTCTAGTCTTTTCAGGGCAAGGACAATTGTTTTGAGTTTGCATGCCATCTGTGCTACCCAAAAAGGCAGTTCTAGGTTGGTAAACGTCGTTGTAGGATTAGCACTTGTGGAGACAGAAGGGACAGAGACGAGGAGAGGGGAAAAAGATGGCACACATAGTGAGCGTCTGTGGGATTAAGAACAGACAAGGGTAGAGAATAATGGAAAAGACATGGTGGAAAACTCTGTCAGCACAGCCTGAACGGGTCTGTTTGCACAGTGTCATACAGGGACAGATAAGAACTGCTGTATGACAAGCAGCATTCACTATCCTCCAAGGAAAGACAACACCTGGTATGATGGAAGTCTACAGATCTGACACCTCTCTGGCTTTCACTGCATGCAGGATTTTTTTTAAACTGCAATATATTTCTAATTTATTGGCCACTGGAATCAAGAAGACACCCCACACCCACTTTACATTTCCATAGTCTAGTTCCAAAAGTCTCTCATAATTATAGGGGAAGAAACTGTGAAAGAGCTATGACATGAGACATGTTTCTAGATGGCACTTATCACACTTTTAAACTCATCCTCAGTACTAATAAACAACCTATTTTCTTGCTTGTGTGCTCTGACAGAGCAAACACAGAACAACCCCGATCAGCAAATTCTGGTTTTCCTCCAGTTGACCCACGTACAGTTTACTGGACGAAAGTCTATTGCAAAGTAATGCAAAAGTTACATGGGATCAGCTGTGCTTAAAAGCTTTGTGAAAGGAGTGTATTTTCCAGGAAATGCCTGAGATTAGCTCAGTTGGTGAGAGCATGGTGTTAATAATGCCAAGGTTGTAGGTTCGATCCCCATTTGGGCCATTCACTTAAGAGTTGGACTCTGATGCTGTGGGTCCCTTCCAACTCAGAATGTTCTGTGATTCTGAAAGGTGAGACGAAGGTTCTTTAGCGTGCAAAGGATTTGCTCCAAAGCCCACTGAAGCTGCTGGAAGGACTTAGGTTGATTCCAATGGTCTTTGGATCAGAACCAAGGGGGGAAGAAGTGGCGCCAGGCATCGAGGGTAACATAAAAGAAGGCACAGAAAGTAAAATTCACTTTTATATGCAGCACTGCAAATTGTTGAAAGATACTGTTATGGATCTGTTGTGTAAATTGCCTACAGTGGTGAAATGTCCCAGATCCAAACCTTGTCCATCACACCACGATTCATACAGTGATACTACAAGTCACAGCACATGTTCCTCAACCAGGAGATAAGAAACTATGCCTCATAAGAAGGAAAACCATCTCCTGTGTCTATGAGACAGTGCCTCTGCTGAGATAGCCAGTGCACACCAGCTGTTATGTTTTTCATCTGTTGTACTACACTGACACACTCATTTGTTACAGACCACTGCCATCAGATGCCAACAGCTGCAGCTCATCGCCTTACGGTTGTTTCTGATGAAGTGCTTTTCAGATCAGAATATGCCAATCCGTCAAACCCCAGACTTTTGATGGGGCGAGAGAGTTCAACCAACTCCCTCCAGTTTTAAATTCCACTTTTGTTTTTAAAATTAAACCACTGGTAATAAAAGAACAAAACACAAAGCAGAAGTCAATATTGAAATCAAATGTTTTAGCTGATGTTAGAGGAAAAGGATTCAGAACTCGGGTTTTCATTTTGCAAAAAATTTTCAAAATTCTGGCTGTTGGCCCAAGTTTTAAACCCAGGTTCGGTTTAAAATAAAAAAAAATCCTGAAAATGTTCACAGGATAGGAAAGCCATTTCCTGCCAACTCTATATTGGCTTACAGTTCTGACGCATGCAAGCTGGATTTGAATTAGCAGATTAGGCCCAGATCCAAAAAGGGACCTAGGTACTTAAAGTGGGACTGAGGTATGCGAGGCCCAGACAAAGGTCCTCCTCAGTCCCTGGAAACCACTGGGTTTTCAAAATTAGCAGTTCTGCTTTGGAGAACGCCTGAAAGCACCTCAGCTTCCACACGCAGGTCCATGCCCACGTCCCCTCCTCACCTCCATCCACACCTCCCCAGGATCTCCTGGAGTATGGCCACCAAAGCCAGGGCCCTTCCAACATGCAATGGCAACTCCACTTTCTTCCAAAACACAAACAGAGGAAGAGGTGGTACCCCCTTATCTTACAATAGCTCAGGGCTTGGAGCACACACCCAAGGCAGAGCTGGTTTCCCTCAGCTCGTGAGGACTCAGCCCTGCACTGCAGAGGGTGCCCTGGCCAGAGCCCTCCCTCTTCTTCCCCCTGCACTTCAGTTGCATGCAAAAAAAAAAAAAAAAAAAAAAAAAAAAAAAAAAAAAAAAAAAAAGAAAAAAAGAAAATATCTTGGCCCTGGTTTCCTTTGTCAAGTTTTGTATAAATACATGATTTTGCTATTTTCAATGTGTGAATATACAAAACACTGTCTGAGGAAAACAGGCCTAAAAGCCATATACTTTCCCTTCAAGAGAGTCTTTGGGATTTAAGGCGTCCCCTTGTCCTCAGCATTGCCTTTGCCTATCTCGGGCACCTCCACAATCAGCACTGGCCTGTTTCCTCTTTCCCCACATCCTGTGGGTCAGGAGGAGGCTCTGTGGGTCTCACCCCTTGCACTCTATGGCACACAGTGTGTTCAGCTCTATCGCTTGGTGGGGGACACAGCCTGCTCTCAGGCCTCAGAGGAGTGCAGCCCCACTGTGCTGTTATTCCTGCCTGTGCATTACAGAGAGGGAATTAGGCTTTCTTGTTTACATTTTCTCTTTTCTCTTTCACCCCCTCCTTTTTTCCCCCCTTCTTAATAAAGAATGTTTTTAAAAACAAGTGCCTGCGTTTGAGCTCCTGCGAACTCTAGTTTCCTTGGAGAAATGTTTGTGCTCTTTAACTTAAAGAATTTCTGAAACATATAGGAAAGGAATTTCATAAACTGCTCATTGAAAAACATTCCATACATTCCCCTCTCATCCAGAGACACCCGTGTGTGGTCTCCGACAAGGTCAGGTTTGGGGCTACGTAACGGGGACAAAGATTCCAGCGCTCGGAAAACAACAGATACCACAGACCATGGGACGGGGGGGAAAGGACCTCGTGACTCCCATTGCTGGAGGCCGGGAGACCACCGGAAAGCCAACAGACAGTAAACACTGTGCGTTATCCCAGGGAGGAAAATCCCAGCGCGAACCTCCCACATATCTGTTGAGAGAGTGACATCAGGCTCTGCAGTGCTAAGGCATGGAGAGGGGGGGAAAAGAAAAGAGGGCAAAAAGAGAGAAATGGTGTTTGCCACTTATGATTTAATCTAAGAAAGGTGAAGACAATGAAGGAGGTCCTTGAGAGGCAGAGTGGCTGTTGCAAATGGTGGGCAGTCAGAGTGGGAGGTGATTACGGATGGATAGAGTGGTGGGAAGAGCACCCTGGGTTTAGATTGCTTCCCCTCTGTTTTGAAATCAGGCAGGCATGTTTGCCAGCCCTGCCATCCCTTGGGGCACTCTGAAGCTCTAGGAATGAGCGCTCTGCACATCTTCAGTTTACACTGTTTGCAGAAACCATAACGTTGTTTCCAAACCAAGTACTCTGAAACATGCCAAAGGCACCATTCCTAATCCACTACGATGGACATGACTCACGGCAGGTCTTAAAACAAAATTACCCAATGTGAGGAAAAAAAAGCATCAGGGAAATTGTCTCTTGGAGAAAGTTCTCCAGTACCTGATGAAATGTCACAAGATGTGTTTTATTACACAATTTTCCACTGAAGTCTACATGCTAGAATTGATTCCTGAGTTTAGATCAACTGGAAACATGTCCATTCACAGGAGATCATTTAGACCTTTGAGAAAGTCCCCTACATAAATAAGTCTGAACTGGAAACCTTCTTTTTGGGGAAACTGGAAAGCAAGGCCACACCTGGAGCATCATTTATGTTGCCCTGCTTATCTTGTATCACCATTCACATGGATTATGCACCACCACTGGAACTGTAAAGTGCATTTGTTTCAATTTCGTGAGGTATTGTTGACTTTTTAGAGCTCACTAGTGACAACATCCACTCCATGCAATCAGGATCCAAAGCTTTTCATCTTCTCCTTGTGCCACTCCTGCAGTTAAGCAAATCCTTCATCCTCAGCAGTCACCAGTACATTGGAAAGATTTGAACCTAGGCTGTTCTTGCTTGGACTTGGCTCCATTCATGAGCAGAGGGAAAAAAATAAGCTTCGACTGAAGATGTCAGACCTTTAGTCACCTTTACAAAAGTTTCAAATTGCATTAAACTGACCACAAACAAGAGCCTGTTTAGATTTCTGTAGCAAACCACAAGGAATGAAAAATGGCTGACAACAAATAGGCACTCTTGACATTACAGTTGCTTAACTCCTTAAATCTGGGATCCTGAGTCAGGAAAAAAAAGTGCAAGGCATAATTACAAATACCCACTTCATCTTGTGCATCATCCTGAATGGGTGAAATGGCTGGCACAAATAAAGCTCTGCTAGCAAAGCACAGCAGATTGTCTTCATTGCTGCTGCTGGTTGTCTTTGCTCTCCTGTTTGTTCTCTCCTAGCTCTTTATAAATTCAATCCAGATATTAACAATATCCATTAGCTCCTCCAGAAGATTATCTCAGCTTTAGTGACTGGAATGCAGGGATTAGAAAAAAAAAACCATTTGGTTTTGTTTTTAATAAAAGTATATGTTGATTTAAAGTGATGGCTTTTAACATCTGTTGTGCAAGTCTTTGTGGTAATAACCCTCAGAGATTGTTGGAGGGAGAGATCATTTGGTAGGTAATAAACATCAGTGATTTCATTAATGAAATATTCTAGCATAGACATTACAAATGGGAAGAAGCAAGGCTTCCACCTGCTTAATGATATCACTGCTGAGGCTAAAGCTGGCTGCTGCTGGCAGGGCAGGAGATGCCCTGGTGCCTCTTTCCCCAGGCACAGCTCCATGAAGGTACATGCAGAAAGAAGAGCTGCCTCAGGGGCCTATCAGGAAGCTTCTAACTACCAACATGTGGGGCACAGATTTCGAAATGCCTTACCAATAAGGGGTTGTCCTTAGTTCCTGACATTGCTGTAACCCAGCTGACAACTCTTTCTTGGAGCCCTGGATGCCTGTTAGTTGGAAACGGTGACACAGATTGAGCAGGGAGTACGGGAAGTTGATGGGTCACTCAAGTGAATCCAAAGAACTGCAGTTCCTGGCAAAAAGAGGTGAAAACCTTCTGCAGGAATCTTTTCATCTTCCTCCACAGGGAGAGGTTTTGAATGCAATTTCCAGCCAAACTCAAATTTCTTCTGGAAGTCTTCATTGATCATGTGTGTGAATGTGGAGGGGAGATCCTTCAGAGACCAGTTTTACAAACAACAACAACAACAAAGCTGAACGCTTCAAAGACAAAAAGATCATGGGGTGGAAGAGAAAAGTTCTTTCCCATCTTGCAGACTTTCAGAGAGCCAGAAATAAATTGAATGACGGGGAAATGCCCTTTCCCACATGAGGGCCCAGGGCCCCCACCCACCCAGAACATATTCTGGTGCCTGTTCACAGCAGCTGTCCTTCCCTGCCCAGCAAAGATCAGGGCATGAGGGAGAAGAGTGTGCCTTTGGATATTAGCTCATCATGTGGCCCAAGGCATAAAGGGGAAAAATAAGTTTTCTCCCTCCTCTCCCCTTTATCAGTTGGTCAGCAGCTCCTGTCCTATCTGAGATACTTGCCGCACCACAAGCCACCCAAGAGAGTGTTCAATCCCATTTCTGAACCCTGCTCCCTCCTCAGTGAGGAGAAAGGTGCCCCAAAGCCCCTTCCTCAGCCTTGATGCTACCAGAGAGGCCTGTCCTGGCAGGGCAGGCTCTACACACTGTGGAGAAGCTCAGTGCTCCTCTGGGAAAAGCACATGTAGGGAGTGGGATTTGGACCAGTGTGCTGAATCAAAAGCATCTGAAGGGTTGTCCTCCCCCGTGGCTTTGCGGTGAGCTTAGGAAATCCCTTTTGAGCTGTGCTGAGGGATCTCTTTGAGGCTTCTTGGCTTCCTGCAGCCTTTTCCTCCCTTGTCAGACAGCTAAGAGGAAGCTGCTGATGCTGGCTCCCTACAAGACATCAACTGCTTTCTATTACATGGGGGCACAGGTTTCCCCACTTGTTGGTGAGCAAGGCCTGACCCAGGGCTCTCCACAAACCTGCTGTGGTGCAGAGGAAGAGCTGGCTGTGTCTGCAGGGAGAAGGATCACCTGCATGCCTGCTGGCGTCTGTGGTCTCCAGCCAGAAGGACAATAGGCACTGATCTTTACTGGGCATAAAGAGCATCAGCTAAGATTATTGAAAACAAAATAGTGTGGTTGAGATCAAGTAAATGCCTTGGAAAGACAGAATGGTTTACACATTTTCAGATGAGCTAACAGGCCAGGCCAAAGACAGCATTTTCTTGATCTGGAAAATGAAAGCAAATAAAACCAACTCCTGTGACTTCTCTGGAATTACAGCTTTAGTTTGGTTTTACCTGTTAGTTAGCACAAGATTAGCATGGGCCACCCCATTTTCTCCCAGTGAAGACAAAGCCAGCTTTTGTCATCAAGGCTACAGTAAAGGAAAGGATGAGAAAGAAAAGGAGAGTAGGATAGTTCATTTTCTTTGTTTAATAAGATCTGACAAACTGACAGTTGTCCCAGCCATTAAGGAAGCTGTTACCCATGCAGTGGATCTGTTACCTTTTTGTCACACAGTATTCAGAAAGAACAGACTGGACTCAGAGATGGGTACTTTGAGGCCATATCTAAACTGCATGGCAGACTCATGCCTGAGGTCATTGCCACCAGAGACATCCAGGAGAGAGGATATGATTGAAAACTAACCCATGTGCACAGGTGTCTTTCCCATGACCACAAGGACACGTGCAGAAGATGGTTTGTGCCCTGAAGGAAAGTCAGGGAGCTGAGGCACAGTCACACACCCTCTAGTTAAGAGAGACTTATCTGGATGCACCATTTGCATTTGCACTTTCCTCCCTGTCCTAGTCAAATTCTGGACATCCCAGATGGTCCCACGGAGAGACCATGGCCCTACTGTGATGTTTTCCACTTTTTATGGAAAGGCGCTTTTAGCTCATGTTAACAAACAGAAATATTCTTTATCCATCAAAGCCAGATGCATTTGAGGATAGAGTCAGTGTTATCCATAAAGCTGTCAAGAAAGGTTTTATCAGGTTTTCTGAACTGAACAAATAACTCCTGAATGTTTTTGTAAATCCTCATTTTTCTGTCTGACTACAGGGAGTTTTCAAATTTCGAGATGTGGGGGAAAACTGCCACTACTTTCAAAAGCAAAAAATCAATGTTTGTTAAAAGATGCAATTTTATTTGTCTGTAAAACTTTTTTGATTCTCTCTAGAAGACTTTAACATTATTTAAGCATCTAGATCATACATAAAATATTGGTAAATATATGAAAGTTTACTTTATTTTCAACCACTTCTGCCAGGAGCTAACAGCAAGGGCAGCCTTTGACATGGATGATGTTGCCACTCGAGCCCTGGTTCTTCCTGTACTTGGTGCCTTGGGAAGCAGTGGTACACAATTTAAAGAGATCTGCCAATTTAATAAACCACTGAGAGAGGATACTGGAATGCAATATTTCATCACCCAAATCCCCAAGATGCAACCAAGCTACTGATCTTCTTTCTTGCTATCCATATCTTAGTAATTTTTGGTTTTTTCCTGTGCTCAGGGGAATGACCCTGACCAAGGGACAGCTGTAGACACTCCATCCAAGCAAAGGATGCTGCAAGAGACAATGCCCATTGCCTCAGCTGCCCAGAGCCTTGGCCTTCATGCTTTGCAGCAAGGAATCCACATCCATCACAAAGTGCAGAGAGAAGGGGCCCAGGACAATGAGGTGAAAGAGTGAAAAAGCTGTTCATCCCAAAGGGAGGCACAAAAAGAAAAACCTTTTGCTCTTCCTCGGGGACTGTGCAAAGCACTTTGATCCAATCATGGCTTTAATGAGAAGGATGCCTCAGCTGTCCCTAAGCACACAACACTTGGTCCTGGTGGACTGAGATACCCAGGGACCCAGACCACAAAAGAGAGCAGTAACCTCAGCAAACAAAAATTGAGGAGGACATTCAGTTTTGCTGCTTCTTTTATCTCTTCTTAACAGCCTAATTGGAGTGTAATGAATTTAGGGCTGGTGCTCGCTGCCAAACTCGCTTCTTTGATGTGTTTTTGGCCTCTGTGCTACAAAAATGCAATGGGAACCAAAACCAAGATATTACACCTCCATAAAGTGTCTCTGGGTTTACCATGAGATTCCAATGTCTGTGCCAAGTGACCAAAGCCACTAACAGGCCACTGCTTGCCAAGATGTTTGGGTAATGAATAAGAAGCAGAGAGAGATGCCACTGTGAATCAGAGTGAGGAATGCACGCTAATGGCAGCAGAGGTGGATCCTGGGCTGTAATGTGGAACAGAAGAGTGCTGTGGTCATGCTTGTCTGTGGCTGCAGCTTGCAGGAGCAGCTGGGGGTGCCCGAAGGCCTGTGGCAGGCCAGGAGGGCTTTAGGAGGTAGGTAGAACACTGCTGTACAGGGACACAATGACACAGCACCACAAGCTGCTCGTGCTGCCAACAAGCAGGTCACTCTGGGGCCAAGGGTCTTTCCCCATCCCATTTTAGCCATTCCTTCCTTAGCTCCTGCAGGCACATCTCTTTCCCACGTGAGCCTACCATGCTTTGCTTGGCTCCCAGCAGGGCATCCCCACGGGCAGAGTGGCCACTACATGACATGTGAGTGCCCAGCACAGTGCATGCCCAAGGGGCCATGGCCTCTCACTGCCCACCACACACCCTGTCAGGGTCACCGTGCCACACTGGGGACAGCAGAGTCAGCAGGCTGGGCATGCAAAACTCAGAAAGGGCTCCCTGGGGGACATCCAACCCTGCAGAGAAGAGAGGGATCCCCACCACCTCACTTAGATCCTCCAGCTGAATGATAACCTGCCCTTGAGCACATATGAAAAACCTGGTGATGCTTACCAATTAAAATGTCCAAGGGCCCCACATAAAATTTCCTCTTAGAGACAAATAGATAAATTATGGGAGTTTGGTTCTGAAGAGGCTTCATTAAGTATGAATGCTTTCAGTTTCCATTCAAACACCAGCTAAGCAAGCCCATGTTAGATGAACCAATGCCTCTATTCCAAAAATCATGGCCCAAAGGAAAATCCAACTGCTTATCTGTTTCCCTGTCTGCAATGATCTTGCTCCTAACAAAAACTGATGCGCCTCCTAGGAAAAATCATGGCCAATGACAGTTCATGTACTTGCAGAATATTCAGGGCTAAATACCCATCCTATTTAAATCAATACAGCTATAACCATTTTAGGGAAGCTATCCCCAATTGACAGATCCTGGGAACCTGGCCCTGAATCTCTCTCTGACTCAAACAGCCTTTACCCTGTGACTGCATGTTTGAGACATGGGCTGCTGATAAGATATGCTTCTAGTTAAATGCAGCCCTCCTTCAGCTATGATTCAAATTCAAGAGCAGTTAAGTGGTCCAGCTGTTCTGGACACAAACCTTCCCTCTGCAAGAAAAGCACTTTCTGGAAGAGGTGTACTCACATAGCTTTGTTGGTCAGCAGGCTATGTAACCAAATACCAGAGCTGTGCTCCAAAGCCTGACACTAGAGGCAGGCACAGACTCTCTTCCTGCCTCACAGGGGCCACTCTCACCTCAGTTCCATCAGATGTGAGTGGAGAACTACTTTATACTTTGCTCATTACTCAGGGGAGAAATCAGGGAGTTTATAATTGAGTCTCTCTCTGTTCTGGAAGACTTAGGCATCCACACCAGCCACGTGTGGGTGGCATTTAATGGGCCAGTAGTAAATTAGTGTCCCATGGGACCAGCAGGGCAGCCCCTGAGACCGAAGCACCCTCATCTTCTCAGTGGAGTACATGTGTCAAAGCAAAATGGCAATGGGACACAACCTGAGCATTAGCCCTCTGGTTTCCCTGGGCTCCACAGGGAACTCAATGCTCCATTTGCTGCCCCTGGGGACCATATTGCTTGGCCATTGCCATGAGCAAATCAGACCATACACGTGCAAGCAGACATTCTCAGCTGAAGGGTTGGAACAGCTCCTTCTACTGAACATCTGGACTTACACATATAAACTACTCAACACTCTCTTCCAGAATTACAGAGTCTTTCATATCTTATCTCTCAAAAACCACTTATCAGCCCACGGCTTTCAGACTTCAGTCTCTCCCGTCTGCCAGAGTGGAACCCAGCCATGTAAAAACATGAATAACAGCAGCCCCTCTCTCCTCTCCCACGCTGATGGCTGCAGATCCTCTGATGGGGGCTTGAACTCTGGGGGCAGCAGGAATAGCTCCATCTACCCTTCTGCTGTGGACTGGCAGAGGAAGTTTAGCAGAGTTTAACCACAGGACAGTAGATCACTGGAGCAAGAATGCCTCCTCTCATCCCAAGCTGAGGAAGGTGACAAGCTAAATGTACGTATTTATTCTCTTAATTATGATGACAGACAATAAGGAAACATTTGTAAACGCATATTGCTGCAGCATGGAACCTCCACATCAAATATGCACAATAAAAGGCATGTTTGTGCCCATAAATGAATATTAATAATTGGAAATAGTCTGGAGTTTTTGTCAAATAAAGACTTCTTTCTAACTAAATAACCACACATCCCCCTTCCAAACTCTTCAAATCTTTCCATAAAAATTCTGAAATGAAATGGAAATTTCTTCCTCTGAGCCATAAGAGATGACATCATTAGACTTCAGCATGGTGCTAAAAACATGTGTGTGTCCTGCAGCACTAGATACCAGCCTAGACATCGCAGCAACCAGAACCAAAGCAGACCAAGGGGGCTCTGAGCAAGCTGCTGGGGCTGGTGCTGCATCTGGCAGGATGGAGATGGGGCTGGCAGGAGGAAGGCAGTGATGCTGCAGCAGAGGAAAGCTTAGCATAAAACAGGATCATCACTAGCTCAGCTAACATATTTCTCAGTTGTATGGACCGCACATGGGTTGTACATGTTTTTGTTCAGTCCAAGAGAGGTCTGTCGCAAGAACAACTGTCTCTGCTTTTGTTATGAAACTGAAGCTCAGGCACAAATCTCGCCTGATGGGTCTCATTCCAGCAGCCAATGATACGAGCCAGAGAATAAACATGATCATCAGGTACCAATTGGGAAATGGTGGAAACAAGATCTGTAGTAGCAGTGGCAGGAAGACAGGGTACAGGTGCCTTCCCTTCTCTTCTCCAAGTGTCCCCCCAACCCACATGCACTTTGGCCCCCATCAGCCAGTCCTCTCTGGCAAAAAAACATGCTTTCAGATGCTGCTGCCAAACCTCAGAAATGTATATTGCTGTTCTGGCTATGTTCAGGAGGAAGGGGAAGGGAAAGCAGTGTGCAATTTTCAACAGTTTCTCCTTGGAGAGGGGCCCCCTAATTTTCTGAAAGGGGCCATCGAGGAGGGGGGAGAAAAAGCAAGAGGCTCTGTCCCATTTTAATCTCTTTTCCCAAATTAGTTATACATGGGGAATTCATGATGGAGTTCCCTCTTTGGGCTCTGAGCCTCAAAACATTTCATAACATGCAGAGCCCTTCTAAAACCTTTTGATCACATCCCGTCTGAGACTGCTGTGTTTATGTGCAGAGCTGTGCACATGGGCACTTGCTGAAGGGAAAGACGGGGAGCAGAGGTATCCTGTGCTTGTGGGCAGCACAACCCCAACAAGGGAAAAGACCCAACAAGAAAGCAAAATACACAGAACAAAACAACCGTGGGACAAAGACCACTGGCGCTGCTGTGAGAGCTCAGCAACATCCACCACAAATCTCTTCCATGCTGCTGTCAGGACAACCTACCTGGAAACTCGAAGCTGGCCCTTTGCCATGTTGAAACTTAGTACAGGGACTGCTGAGGGCTCTTTATTCAATGGGAAATTACCCAGTCTGCACAGAAACCACCCAAAATATTCACTCAACCTTACGCCTTGACCAAACAGGTTGGACATTGAGCAAGGACCACTAAGTGCCAAGCCTGGAGATGATTTCCACGAGCCCATGAGAGGCTGGAGACCTTGGGATTACAGTGCATCTCCCTGCCTTATGTGTTTTGATTACAGTCCTTCATAGCCTCAAAACCTTAAAGACAGAATAAATTGCAGCTGGACATTTAGGATCCTGCAGTCCAGTCAGTTTTTCAGCGGACCAAGAAACCTCTCTTCAGATTAACCAGCATGAGGTCTACAAGCCAAGATCCTCAAGGGCATTAGATCCTCTTAGAAGTCAGTGGTGCTTGGGCATTTTAATAAATATATTCAAGGACCTGGACTGAAATACTGATGCTCACCCCCTAAAAAGATACATTAAGTGTCTCAAAGTTTACAAAAGTGACTGCGAGACCGATGCATTTCCGGAAGTCTAAGAAGGGGTATTGGTATTTTGCTAAATTTTACTCCATACTGCTTATTAAAAAAGAGCTCAACCGGTTTAATTAAAATTCATGGTAAATAGATTTCCTTTCTCCAGTGCCAGTGCTTTGTATGGACACACTCAAAGGCATTTACTTCCATTTGGTTAAACTTCATAACTGACTCTTCTAAATGTTTCCACATGGTGGTTTGATTTTTTCTTTTTTCTTTTTGACTAAATCAATTTTAAACCAATTTTCATTACATTGGTGGTTTTGCATGTCCACAAGGCCTGTGGGCCTCTTGGATTTTAAAACTTGGCGTGAAATTCAGCCCAAAATGCCAAGTGCTGAAACCCAGTGAAAATGAAACCATTACAATCTATAGGGGAAGCTGCCTGCCACTCAGCCCTGCCCACGCTGCTGGCTGGACTGAGAGCACCTTCCCTGGGGCACCAGTCCTACACCAAACTGCGTGCGAGGAGTGGCTAAACCTCACCTCTGGACACTGCCACTGCTCCATCCTAAGCAGGTTTGGGATTTGGCAGCAGTGAGCTCAAATCCTGGCTGGTGGAAATTGCTTGAAGCACAGCCTGTGAGAAGATCAAAATCCTGATCAGGAGCCTCTTTAAAACTGTGGCTTCAAAGCTGACTGGAAACCTGGCCCTGGGCTTCCCTGCAATTCAGCTTGGGTTTGCAAACTTGGCTGGTGTTAGGTTTATTGCACCTAGTTTGGGGCTTTATTGTGAACATTTTGTGGAGATTCAGCTCTTGAAATTAAATGGGCTCTGTTGTTCAGAGCCTGAACCAGTGTCCCTAACACCCATAAACTCCATACCAATCTATTTATCTTCATCTAAAAGTAACTGAGGGTCTGATGCTTTATTTTCAAGGTAGAGGTCGTTGCTGTGTATTATCAAGTCAATAAAATTGCATGGATGGATGGATGGGGACTACTGACTGCTGCATATTGGAGGGCCTTGACTTATAAAGCAAGTTTTTAAACTGGTGAGAAGCCAGGTTAGTTATGGTGCTGTTTTCCACCACTGAGTCTAGTAAGCAAACCAAAAAGCAAAAATATGTCTTCTAGAAGCACCCAGCAACTGGGATGCTTCAAAGCAAAGTCAGCAGCCTTAGGAGGAACACCAACAGAGGTGAAGGTCTTCTGCCTCCCAGAAGGTTTGGAGCAATGAAGAAAACCAACAACACTGCTGGTTTCCAACACTACTGCTTTTAATACCTCTAGAAGTAGAAAAGAATGGGTTCATTTACTGTCCAAATCCTTTTCCCCCACAAAAACCCTCAAAAATGGTGACCATTCAAAGCAGAGCAAAGATGGTTCTTGGCAAAGGTTCAGCATGGCTCCTATTACCAAGGGCAATGTGGTCATGTTGCTAAGATAGTGGCCTAGGAGTCAGGCCACTCTTCTTGGCTATCCCACCACCCCACCGTGTAACCTTGGAAAGTCACGTTTCCCCTCCATGGTTCCACATTCCTTGCCATCTTGGCTATTCAGGCTGCCAGCTTTATGGTCCAAGTCTGTCTCCTACTGCTCTAGCTACCACCATAATTATGAGAATTCGATACATGTTGCATTCCAGCACCCCTTCCCACAGATCTCTGTTAGACACCATGCCAGCTCCTCCCATCCCTTCCTGGGACACACATGCACTGTGAAGGACAATCTGCCCCCATCACCCACCAGAAGCACCCCAACATCCAGCCCCAAAGGGACAACAACCCAGGGAGTCACTGTTTAGCAGCGACCATGCAAAGGTATGCTCTTGAAGGACAAGAAGTATGTGCACCTCTGCCCCATGTCATGACTGCTTGAGGAAGGTGAGGGTTTATCCCTGACCTCAGAGGGCTGCTGAGCTTTCTGGCAATCCCTTGACTTTGCAACCTTTTTACAAGCAGAACTGCACTGCATGCAGTCACAGGGTTCTTCATGACCAGCATAGCCCAAAACACCAAGAGAATGTCTGGGTGTGGCACCTCTGTTCTTCACAGGGGCTAAACCTCTGCTGTGCCAGAGGCAGGACTTCTACAAACAAAATATGAGACCTTTTTCTTCCCTGTTTTGCTCTAACTCCAGGAGCCACCACACCACTAAGAGCACAGGTCCTGCTTCTGCTGCAAAATCTCATTGAAGGCTGACCCTCAAATGCCTTCAGGCAGCAGCTTGCTCAGTAGCTGCTAAATTATCCCATAAGGCCTCCCATGCTGGGCGCACACACACATGGAAGGACAGTCCCTGAATGAAGGCTTCTCAGCCTCAACAGGGAAGTGACACAAAGGGGAGGAGATTAAACAGAATGGATGAGGTCACCATGTAGAGAACTGGTGAAGGTGGGATTAAAACTCAGAGAGCCCCAGTTAGCTGCCCTGCACACCGGGGCACTCCTTGCATGGCACTTCCATGCACGTACATGGACACACACACCTATATATGTGTGTGTACATTTATATAAGTGTAAAGATGGATGTGGACACACAGGCTACTTTGAGAAAGACTGAAAGTGCACACATACACACATCAGGGCTGCAAGTGGCACGTTGTGATCTGCCCTGTGCTACCTCAGGCACTCAGAGCCCTCCTGACCTGACCCAGCAGGAGCTGTGCCCCATTATGACTTCTCCAGGCTGAGCCAGCACAAGAAGCTGGGATTTCCAAAGGTGCAAGCAGACGATTGCACTGAGATACTCCTCAGAGTTTGGTGCAGTGTGTTTTATCAACAAATAACATGTCTTTACTGCTGCCAGCCCTGCTGAACCACTGAAGCTGCAGACAAGCAAGCTGTGTTTGCTTCTCTTTCATTTGTCATCAACACAATGGCCAGCCAAGTTCTCATTCCAGCATCGTACTTGTTGGTAACAACAAAAACAGGCAAAAAGGGAACAGCTGATTTTTGGCAGGCTGTGGGCATTCAGAAGCGTAGGTTTGGATAGGTAAAGTGAAAAAGGACCAGTATGGAAATCACTGGGGAAATAGAAACACTATGAAGCAAGAGTTTAAAACCAAAAAGTATGCTGGCTAGGTTTTCAGATTCCCCTACCTCTGCTCTCTGGGGTGGTGTTGTGCATTAATCCTCTCCCTTCACCAACACAGGGGGGCCTCAAGTTAAGTGACAACTGAACTTGGCCAGGAGGAGACCAAGAAACTTTTCTCGAGTGTTTCACTTCCTAAGGGCTGCACCAGGGGACCTTTCCAGGTCTGGATCACAGTCCTGCTGTTTACAGGATGCAGGGAAAACCAGTGACAGACAGCACTGAGGGGATATCTCTGGAGTATGTCAGTAGGTTGCTGAAAGGGAGGAACAGTTTTGAAACGTGAGCACAGAGATAAAAATCTATTCCAAGGTGAGGATGAGCTCAACACGTCAAAGGCCTTTCAGCACAATCTGGGCACATGTGAACCCACCTAAATAGAAAACAGCACATTTACCACTAATAGCCTCCTAATTTATTTATGGAGCCCCATCAGACCGCAAATCTCTGTCATCTCCTTCACACACCAATCACCTGGCACCAGAGGAGCTCTGCTCTGCCCAGCCTTTGCTACCTGTTTTTAGAGATAAGCACTAAACAACAGAGCCCTGCAGAACATGATAAGGCCCACGCTTCAAGATGGTTGACTGAAAATACTGATTTTCCAACTTGGGGACATTTCACAAGCTGTGTTAGTGCCTTGGAGCACCTCAAGCAGCGGAAGGAAGAGGAAATACAAGCACAGAAGCCAACACAATCAGCCCCAGGCTTGGGGAATCCCTCCTCGCATGTATACATGTGCATATGGATATATATCCACATTTGTCACTGCTATGGCAACTAAGACAACAAAGATATCCTTTTAGAGGCCCTGCAGTAAGGAGGAAAAATATTTTGCTATATATATCATTGCCTATTGACGTCAAAAAATAACTTAAAATAAACTAACCTGTAAGTTTGGATCACGCTGGTCCTTTTTCCTCCTCTGTGGATATTGGAATAACGTTCACGTCACAATGACCATCTGTTGCCTTTCATGGAAAAAGTAACCAAAGAGAGCCGAGCTAGAAAGTTTTCTATCAAACCCTCTCACACACCCTCACTGAAGCAACATAAAAAGCCCCCTCTCTTAAACCTGTAATCCTGAGGGTCTCATTTAGTCCTTCCACAGGCAAAACCCATACTGACATCAGAGGGAAATTGCCAATTTTGGTAATTAGTAAAAAACTAAGAACCTGTGGTAAGCTGTGATAATTAATTCAGCTGAGCAGCTAAAGAGTTCACTGGGAAAAAAACAAGCTGGCAGAAGGAAGTCTGGGCTAAATTGTAAAAATAAAACATTACATTTAAAAGTGATTTTAGGAAGTTTGTTTCCACAGCCAAGATCTTACAGATCAAGGCATCCTACCTCTTGTGCATGTATCTGTAGCACCATGCACAGTGGGACTGACGTGACTTGTGCTCTTTCCACTAATGCTACCAGTGCAATTATTTTATTGACAGCACTAAGCTGCTGCTGTACATCCAATAAACATGGGTAAATGGATTTATGAGGTAGAGAGGAAGGATGGGAATTTAGGACCTTAGTTTGCTCTAGGCTGTACCAATACAACCCTACTAAAGTCTAAGTCCAAGGAAATCAAGCACAAGCAATGCACTGGGAAGCCCTGCAGGGGATGTTGGTGATGGCTCACACATGCAAGGCATGGAGGCATCTTTGGCACGGGACTGCTCTACAGCTCCTTGCCCAGGGCCCAGAATCAACAAATGCAGCATCTCCCATCCCTTGGCTAGCAGGAGGAGGTGAGAAGTACACCTCAACTATGTTTGTGTCCCAAACCATCTATTTTGCTCACCTCAGGAAGATTGTGGGGAACTCTCTCGAGTCCCTTTTGGCTCAATGTGCATTTTAACCTGGCTTGAAGGAGGCTGAATTGCCTGCATGTCCTACCAGAGCCCCACAGAGTGGGTTGAGGTGTTCTCAGAGCATGAAGTATGCCATGATTCTCTCAAAAGCACCAGGGATATTTTAAAGCAGCAGAACTTATTAGAGGTTTTTTGGAAGGCAGATCTCTCTTACTCAGGATGGTGAGTTTGAACAGATATAGCACATGCAATGAGTCACTGGAGCATTGTGGGCCGTTGTATACTATTATATATACTATTAAGTCATCTGCAAGCCCATGGTGAACCCATTTGCAATGTGGTATTACACGGCCACTTGATGTGTTGCGGATTTGGGTCTGTTCCTCTTCTCCTCAGGGTTTGTTTTTCTTCCTTTTTTTTTTTTTGTAAGTCAAGCTACAGGCTGCAAATAACAAGAGCTAACACAACTTGAGCAGATTTGAATCAGACTTATGAAGGAAAATCAGCAATCACATCGATTTTTAGAGGTTCAGAAATTTGCCTTCTCTCAAATTCTCCTAGGTCACCTGGCTTTCAGAACTGCTGGAATTACTGCAATTCTCACCCCTCCTGCCATTTGTCCCAAGTTTCCCTCTCAGCACAGGAAATCAGAGATTTTTATTTGCCCTTGGGCTGTTGAGGAGCACTGACAGCCCTCATCCAGGAATGTGGTACTTCGGTATCCTGTGTTACTTAACTCCCAATTGGTGTGCATTAAGATACACAGCTGACTTCTTTAACATCTCCTGTTATCTCCCAAATTCATCTGCCATCTCTTGTGCCATCAGTCACTTCAGCTCTCCCCTACAACAATTTCCTTGATCTCTTTGCCTAGAGATTGCCTGCAGGGCCTTCACCTTGTGGGCTTGGATGAAAGACATAATGGAAGAGCCCCTCGTTATTTTTAATTCTTTATAACATCCATTCTCCCTGTATATTTTCTCTCATGGTAGAGAAAAACACATAGGCATTTTTTGGAGATCTCCTCCCTACCTTTCCTCACCTGCCTATGTGAAGCTAGGAAGGCAATACACCAATATTTCTACTGACTGTGGTCTTCTTCAGCCCTGATTTGTGGAAGCTTTCAGAGAAACAGCACCTCTGACACAGCACCACCCCTCATCCTTTTCCCAGCAAAGACCTTCCTTTGCTTTCTTCCTTTACCCCTTTTCTAACACCCTCCTTCACAGGAGATCACACTGGCATCCAAAAGCCCTGCTGAGTGCTTCTTCCACCCTTTATTAATGCCAAGTGCCACCCCTTGTCACCACCCTAAACAGGTCCAAATGGGAGGTACCAGGTTCTCAAAGGGGCCCTGCACCTCTCTTTTCAAAGAGGCAGCTGCCCTTGCAAGATCTGTTGCCTTTTTTTGCAGATGTAGCTGAGACAGGTTTATCTAAAGACCATGAAAGTGCTAGGTGCTTGCTGAACACCAGAATAAAGGGAAGGGAAAAAATAAGCTATAGCTGGTGGCTGCACAAAGTAGTTGGATGTTTCACTAAGGCTGAAATACTAACAATATGGAAAGTTTTTATCGTGCTCCGTGCTGTACCTAGAAAGCTATAGGATCACTGTGGGACGAGTCAGACTGGCAACCTTATGTCTGACATAAGTTATGTCTGACAGCTGCTAGTCCTGAGGTGCTTGGCAGGGAGAAATCTAGCTCTGATACCACAGGCCAGAAATCAGAGGAATGCCTTTTTCTCTACCCACAAAGAAGAAACATATAAGCAATATGCTCTAAAGCAGAGATTGCATAAAGAGAAGGCTGGCCACAGAATAACTTACAACTGATCTCAGCTGAATATGGAGACAGGTTGCTTTGAAGATGTCTGTCAAAGACCCTGGTTAAAACCCCAATAGTGGCTAAGATCCAAGAGAAAGAGAAACAGAGAGGGGGTATGGGGAGGTCTAGATTGAACAGTCATTTGTCAAGAGAATTGAAGTAGAAAAATAATGTGGAGTTCAAAGTCAGTGTCCAGAAAAAAAAAAAAAAAACAACAACAAAAAGGGCATGTATGGCTATAAGCATAGTTGAAACCAGCCAGACTTGGGGAGAAAATGGTACAGCACAGCCCCTGGTGTGCATGGTCACTGTGAACAGCAGCTCCCTCACCCCACCAAGCCTCTCCTCAGCCCCAGCACAAGTTCCTTGATGGAGAAGGGAAGCATCAAGGGGACAGGCAGGCTTGGGTGGGATGGTGATGGGAAGCCAACTCTGCACACACTCTCAACTGTGAGAAAACCCAAAATGGGTGGGTTTGTTCTCCTCTTTGAGTACACCTCCCCAGATCCACCCATTCTGGATTTTTACCCTCTTTGAGACGGACCTAGGCTTGGCTGTGGACATTTCTGAGGACTAGCATGCTGTGGCTTTCTCAGCCCACCAGTGGTACTTCTCACCTTCTAATTCCCAACTTTACAGCAACGGTTCCTGCCTTGCTTTTCTAAAAGTAAATGCAGTTTATGCTACCTGAAGTTGGCGACACTATTTGCATAGATACCAGTGTCCAGAAAACCACGGGTCATGCTGGTAAGGGTATTTCTTTGAGAGCTGTTACAGACTACATGTAGATGTGTATTGGGATGGGCCCTGAAGGCATCACCCTTAGAAAAGCTCCCCCTTGCCTGGAGGCACAAAGGACAGGAGCTGGATAGGTTCAATCTGTGGACCAAAAGTGGGTAAGAAGGACTAACCAGCTTCTCATAAAAGACAAAAAGATGGAGCCATCTCTTTCTGCATTCTAAAACACCAGATACATTAGAGGAGGATTATCCAGAAACCAGCATATGCTGGTTCCTTTTTCATGCTGAATGTGTCAGCAAGGTCTTGGCAGACTGTGGGGAAAAAACAGAGTATCTATAAGATTTCAAGGTTGTCACAGATCAGTAACCTCAGCCGAGGTCTGTTATAGTCATTCAGCAATGACCCCATCTCTTCTTTCATCTTAGGATTCCACTAGTTTAATCCACTTGCTTGCTTCATTTTTTCTCTGTTCATCCTGCATCCTCTGCCACGTCCCTTCACTGGAGTTTCACCAAGACTGGACCCTCCCGGTGGAGCTTTGCCAGATATGTCACAAAGTCACACAAAGCACTGCCATGGAGGAAATGTCACGTATACAAATATACAATTTCATGGAGGAAACGTCTGGTCAGCTGAGGACCTGACAAAAAGGTGAGTCACTTCAAGTTGGTTTAGAAGATAAGGGTAAAGCTCTGCAAACGCAAGTCCTCCTGGGTGGGTATCACTCAAGCTGGCCGGGTCCTCAGTGGATACAAATTGTCATAGTTCCATTCAAATCATCTGGAAAATGATCCCCTGGTTGGCAAGCTGCAAAGGTAACAAGTATACCCCAGGGCAGTGCCAACTAATGCTGGCTGTGGACCTGCCCATTAGCTGTACTGGTAGTATCAGCTTATGTGAACATATTTGTGGCTCTGGTAAACCTGGAAAAAATGACATTTCCATGGATTTGATGAGAAGTGAAACATTTGATGCTTTGGTCTCAAATTTTCTGCTGTCTTCCACAAGAAACAAAGGGCAAGGTTTTACAAATGGCCTTCTCCTTTTTCCCCCTTTTGGGGCAAATATAGGAAAAAGTGTTATCTATGGAATTTCAGAACTTGTTCTTTAACGCAAAACACCAAAACCACCAGAAATAACATTATCCTGGAAAATGTAAGATTTAACTTTGCCCTAAGCCAAAATTGCATACTGATTGCTATTCATCATTCTGCTCCCCTCCTATGTACTCTATACATCTCCAAAAGCTTACCACAGCAATCAAAGTTCAAGGAGTATCTGGATGAAGCCACTCTTTCCAAAACAGGTATTCCCCACATCTCCGTTCGGAAATGGCCTTCTCCAGAAGAGACTGGACAGCTGCTCTTTGTTGATATCCAGTCTCCCAGGACCTTCAGCAAACACTTTCAGGAACCTGGTTACAATCTAGGATAATATTTCCTTCCAGGCTCATCAGGATGTGACAGGTTTTTTCCAAGCTACCAGTGCATGCACACAACCTGAAGCCCAAAGGACAACTCCACAGTCCTTGTGCTGTCTGTCTGTTGAGCCTGCAGCCCACCTCATCTATCCAGCTGCAGGAGAACCCACCCAGGTGGGTTCATCTGTCCAGTTCTGGAGATGTGAAAGCCTCTCCATATCTTGGGGAAATCCAGGAGGTTGTCAGCTGCTTCTCCTCACCCTGGCAGTAGGAAACTTCAAAAGATGGGTGTGCACTATAGAGTTCTCCAACTTCCACCAGCTGGGCTGGTTTTTTTTTTGTCCATCTCTCCTTCTTCTTCAACATCTATAAAATGGGAGCAGGAATATCTGCCTCCCTTGAGAAGATCAGATTCATTAGGGCTTTCTTGCCATGTCTTAGATTTTACTCACCCCCCTTCTGAAAGGATTCCTACAGGTGTCACTGTAGCTTGAGCACCAAGGAAAGGCACTGCTTTACAGGAGTGTCCTGCAGCATCACCCTGGGGAGGTGTGGAAGTGGTCCTTGCTCCAGGCCTGGCTGCAATAAACTGTGTGGGTCTGTGTGCTTTGCATAACAGGGCACCAGAGAGAGCTGCCAAGGTCCAGCTCACTCAGAGGACACCATCTCAGCACAGCCCTGCCACCGTGCCTGTGTCCCCTGAGCCCTACAGCACCCACAGGGCACGAGGGACACTCTGCACTGCACTGGGCTCACTTGTCCTCTGTGTTCAGCACCAGCTGAGGACAGATCTATGCTCTGCTTTGCTTTGCTCTTCCTGTGTTTATTCCCAAGCCAACCAAAACACTCTTTGTGCTGCAGAGCATGTCACCTATGACATGGGACCCTTATTTTTGAGCTGGGGTGAACTGAAGACATGAGTCTGCCAGATCATCTGTGGAACATGCTGGTGGCAGATGGTATATAAACATTTGTTTTCTTATTACTCAAGAAGGGAAAACAGTTGGGAAAGCAAAAGTTTCTTCTTATTTTTTTTTTTTTTCCAAAAATTTAAGTTAATGAATGGAAAAAATCAACAAACTTCTGAAATTCTTTTTGATAAACAGGATTTTGTCTTAAAAAAAAAAAAAAGAAGGACTTGGCAGGGTCTAAGTCTGCTATTTTTCATTAGGACAAGATGATGGTATGGCAAGAATGCAGGACAGAGTGGTGCAGATGTGTGAAAGCATTTAGGAAAAGGCACCCAGGGATTAGAGAAGTGCCTGTTCCCAAAATGGGTTGATCTGAGGTAAAGGAAACCTTTGGGATAGGAAGATAGTAAACCCCTCCCCCGCCCCTTTTATAGTGGATATAAACAGTTTTACGGTATTTCCACCAAACAGAAGAAGAAGAAGAAAAAAAAAAGATTTCTGCAACACACACATGTTCCCCATTAATTAGGACTGCTGTTAACAACACGTTGCGCCAGAGCTGCCAAGAACTGTCAGACGAAGGACAGGGAAGCCCACAGCGGAGGCTCTGCTGCCTCCCGGGGTCTGCCCGCCCCAGAACCCAGTCCTGGCTCCGAGCTGGGTGCAGGGCAGGGCAGGCAGCCGGGCTGGGGGCACCAGAAATGCCCAGCTGCACAGGCAGCCCCTGTCTGGATGTGAATTCCTCCCCCCCACACACCCCACTTCAGCTACAGACATTTTCCACAGAAATTCTGGCTATGTTCGCTCTTGGTTGAGACTTCGGGACTATTTTTGGCTTTTTTAAAACACGCTTAGGGGAGGCGCCTTCCACTTTTATTCACATAAAGGATCCTTATTTTTATGTATTAAGGGACACGGAAAGAGGAGGGGAGGCAGGGTGAGGGGAGAGCTGATTTATGCTTTCATTCAGCTGTACAACAACAACACAAATCTACATGCAAGCTGCCTTTCCTCTCAGCAGGCTCCAGACACGCTCTCTGCTGTAGCAGAGACCACCCCTAGCATCTCAGTTTTCTCAAGCCATCACTGGGACAGAGAGCTGACCGCTGGATTTTAAGCATCTCTCACCTTCGCACCTCCTTGCAGGCACTTCGAGTGCTGGGAGCAGCTTTATCCTCCTATCAGATCCTCTCTTCTCAGCTCCCTCCTGAACTACTCCCTTCTTCCAAGCTCCCTGAGTGCTGGTCTGGATTCACCACTGGATGTGACCGAGGTTGCACACTGAACTGACTCATATTAGGGTTAAAGCAGGGTCCTGAGCTATCTTTTCCTCTTTGAACAAATGTAGGAAATAGTGTTGCAACAGTGCAGCAAAGTTCACTGCAGGATCTTGAAGGAGGGGGAAATGATGGCATTTTCAAGTAAAAATTATTTCCCCACACTTGTACACTCACCGTGTCCAAGCAGCCAGGCCATCAGCAGGCATCAAGATGTGTGTTCCAAGTGCCCAGTCCAGGATCCCTTGCGAGGACACAGACGAGGAGAGACACCAGCTATCCACCAGCACGTCTCCTTGACTCCTTGGAGGTTGGTGATGATTTGCTTGTTTTGGATCTTCCTTTTTGTACTGTTTAGGAGCAGACAGGGATTAGCCTCTCCACCCTGTCCCACCTCAGTGAGTCATCCAAATGTACTCAGTGTCCTTAGGCTCTCGATCCGGGCATCCTGAGAAGTTGCACTGGATATGTTGAGTGGCTAACTGAGGAGTTTTTTTGCAGCTCTTCTGCTGCTGCCTCCCCACCAGACACCTGCTTCAGCCTCACTCAGAGCAAGGAACACCTCAGCTCCAGGTGTCCATAGCAGGAGCGGTGAGAAAGGGGAGAGCTGAAGACTGCTGTCTTTTCCAATAGCTGCCTTGCAGATGCCTCTGAGCTGGAGGCATTTCTGTACAAATTCCAGCCCTCTGACTGCTGGGATGCAGGACTCCATGGCTGTGTACCTATATCTCACAAGCTGGGCCAAGCAAAAACATCTAAAGCACAACACCTACCTGTGGTAAAAATTTTGGGGTACTAGGATGCTATGTGATTCACATTCTTCCTTTCAAATCCCTAAAATGCTGCTGTTGGAACTTCAGCTCCACAGTTTTGCGAGGCTTTATAGCTACAGTGACACACATGGTCTTACGCCAAAAAAAATTAACTACATATATTCAGCTACATATATTCAACATCATCTCTACAAATATCATCTGAGGAAACCCCCATAACTGCTGTCCAAAGCACTGGTGACTTGTTCTTGAAAGAAAAGTACTTTCAGACAGACAAGAAAACATCCTGGTCTGGGTTTTCAGGAGCAGGTGGTGGTTTGAGTGGGTTCCCTGTTACTTATCCAAAGGTCATTATTTTCAGATTATGCTGGGTGCTTTCCTGCTAACAGCTTTCCTCCTAGGCATCTTGAACCAAAAAGCCACCAGAACCACAAGGATTTCTGAACTACTGGAGCAGATGGGACATTTTTCTAGGTTGTAATTTAACAGGAACCATTTGACAGTGTGAATAAAGAACTACCAGATCTCAGTGTACTTTGGGAAAGCTCCTGGGATCACCTGTTCAGATGCATGAGAGATAAGAGGAATGTTCAGCCTGAATTTCAGAAGGGCACTACAGAGCTGTTTTGTAGAACATATGCTAAAGTTTCTGGTTAAAATAGTTCTGTTTGGGATAGTTTATATTTTTGAAAATATAAATAGGTTCTGTAGAAAATTAACAAATTCTCTCATATTCAACTAACCAATTTATTTTAAAACTCTTTTTTCTTTTTAAGAAAAGAGCAACCTACGTGAAAATTTTCAAATATGTCTTCAAATACCCCTTCTAATGACATTTGAAAATCTAGTTTCCCCTTTGGGGCACATTGCAAGAATCAACAATAGTAACAGTTTGATGTCTGTCTTGTTTCAATCCAGCGGGGTGGGGGGGAGGGAGGGAGGTTTGGCAGAAAGTATTATTGTCATGTGGGAGTCTCAGAAATGAGTTGTCTCCTGGCTAATATTCTTCCACTGCAATGGTAAGTCAAATAGGCTAGTAGCCACGGCAACAGCACAGAATTCTGAACTATTGCTATGGTTATTTCACATCACTTTGGGGCCACCCCAGTTCATACCGTTATCACTCAAGACATTATTTCACAGTGATTTCATTAATTGAGTGCAATTTGATATGTGAATAACACCCACATTCAGTTTAACAGAGGTCATGTTAGCTGCACTTCTGCCTGAAAATGAAGGCAAGTCAAGCTAAAACAATGCTACAGTTTTAAAATGAACACACAGAGACTGAGTAGGGCTCGCAGGTGCAGGCCAGCTGTGTGACAGCTCTCCTTTATCTCACCTACAGTACCTGTCTTCCTAAGGAAGGTTTTGGGGAAAAGGTGGGGGCTGCAGCATCCCTAACCCCACACCTCTCACGAACCCTGCAAGGAGGGCTGGACTGAGGGAAGGCATGGGACGTGGGCAGTCAGTGGGAATAATACCTGACAAAATTAGGAACAACCCAGCTACCACCTGTAAAAATCCAGCAGCTTCCTAAGCATCATAATCTGATGTTACAATTCAAAGACATTCCAAAACATTGCCAGCCCTGAACTAAGAGTTTAGGAACACTTCCTGGTCAGGCAATCCAAAGAAAGGACAGAGATAACCACACCCACAGCTGATGGAGTAGCTGGACTGTGGACAGAGAAAAAAAACAGAAGCAAAATGACAAAAAGAGCCCAAATTTCCAGGACACCATTTTGCAAAGCCTCAGCATTGATTTGCTGGAGCATGATCTCCTCTGTAATATCAGCAAAACAGCAAATCCATGGCACTTCTTGAAGATGTTTCCAATCAAGTTTGTTTTCCTGTCCAATGGCACTGATGCCCAAGAAAGCCACAATGCCCCTGAGCTGGTGCTCTGTGCCAGTGCTGCACAGCTGATCAAACAACAGGAGATTCCTGGTTTATCTCCTATGCTCATTTGTATTGCCATTTGTTACTCCTCAAAAATGTACTCCAGGTTCCCAAAGCAAACCTCTGGAGGGCTGTGTGTGTCCCCCTCCAGTGTCAAGTTATGTAATTTGTGATATCTGGGCCTTCACTCACCAAGAAAGCAAAAAAACCCAGCCAGCCAACCAAAAAAAACCAACAACATACAACAGCAAGTTCGAAAGAGTTCAAAAGACCCATTTTTCATAAAATTGAATAATGATGTATTCTGCAAAGACAAACGCTCTAAAGTGTTTCTGGTTTCAGAAATATTTCTAAAAACCAGTGTTCCTGTTGCTTTCCAGAGTTATCTGAATTCCTTCAAAAGCCCACTCAAGGTTAAAAAAGAAAAACAATGTTATTCTAATGGAACAAGGTTTTTTCTTTTCTTTTTATTACAAGATTTGAAATACAGTTGCCAAAGAAGAGCTAGAAAACCAGAAAGATTCAAGTTTAGAATTTATCTTGTGTTAATTTTTTGCTCTTTTGTCCCCTGGGGTTTTTTCTGAGGTGTTCCTCCTCCAGAGAGCTGCTTCAAAGAAGCTTTCAGTCCCCCCAATTTTTTCTCCACTATTGTTTTATTCTGCAGCCTTGATTTAGCAGCTTGAGAATATGCAGGGCAGTGATTTTTCTACCTAAGCCCATCATTTTGTTTAGGAAGCCACAGAAACTGCAGCTAGCAGCTCATCACTTTATAAACATCCTAACTGTATGCTCTAGAGATCATTTCTGTGTACAAACATTTTCAGCCCAGTTTCAGCTACTGCAATTTCTCTGATAACAACTTGCCATGTTTACATCCCTCTGAAACATTAAAATCCCCTGGGGAACAGTGTGGGTCCTTGATTATTTATCTGTTTGATCGACCTGAACAACCTACTCGCAGTATTTTCAAAAGGCTGACTTCTCTGCAGCTGGAACACCAGGGGGGTTGGTGTTACTTGTCCTTTCCTCGGCTGCCTAATCTCCCTGCCTGCTCCTTAGTGAAGATGTTAATTCAGAGCAGAGCTGGCAGCGGTCCCCTGCTGCCCCAGGGGGTTCCTCCTAGCAGTATGCAGGCAGTCATTAGTCTCTGACTATCGTCTGTCAGGCAGTCCAAGCCACTGGTCCCCGTTCAAGCCAAACAGGGATGTCACATCGTGCCAAGTCATGCCATAAAATAACAGTAGAAATAACTTAGGTTTTACATCCCTGAGGGCAGCTACCCCATCAGGCTGGCAGATTAGAACACAGACGCTGAAGCACAACAAATGGTGCTGGGGTCTCTGGCTCGCGCAGGAGGGAAATGGTTTAACACCAAACAACACAGGAACAAAAGAAGGGCTTGAGCCAGCTTCAGCCTAGGAGATTTTTATGCACCTAACTGATCTGCCTAATTGAAGGCTTCTTCTAAGTAGGAGGCTAACATACCTTGGCTGTCAGGAGGTGGACAGGTACAGCCAAGGCTCATCAGGATCCTGGAGCAGGTGAACCACTTTCTAACAACTCTCTTTTCAGTGACTGTAAGAATCTTTGGGCATTTGGTGGCACACAGGGTGAATGGGTGCTAATCAGAGTACTCTAAGCATTTTAACATTTTAGAAAAACAGCTTGCACGTACCACAAGGGCATGCCCATAATGTGCTTCAATGTGATAGTGCTATGAGTAGGGTCACACAACAAAAAAACGTACCCTTTGTGAAGGGGATACATGACAGTAAGAGGAAAACAGGAAAATAAGTGTAACTTGGAACAAGCATTAAAAAAATTTCCAATAAAATAGCATTTTCCCCTCAAAATTAATTTTTCCAAATTCTATAGGGTTTCAAAAGAAATTTGGACACTCTTAAAAAGGGATTTTCAAGAATGGGTAGCAAACTGTTTCTGTAAAAATGTGGACGTAGCTCTCCCAGGGATCAGGATGATTCAGTGCTGTTGGAAATATTTAGTAGTTATCTGTAGTGAGATGGCAATATTTTGGTTATTTAGACTTCTGACGAGCATGGATCATTACAAATAGCTTATTATGAAGCATATAAAATGAGGTGACAACTGGATAACTTGACAACAAATTATTTTCACTATATATAAGTGCATGACAGTCTATATTGGAAAATGATAAATTACACCATTCATGTGCCCTGAATTCACTGTAATCTCTCAAGGGGGGAAAAAATCTAGGTTAAATAATGGGCAACTAAACAGAGACATATGTTCAATGTGCACCACAGATCAGAAAGGCAACGAGACGTTGGAAATCCTGCAACAATAGCTTTCCTCAAGCTGGAGCTGCCAGATGAAACCGAGAAATGCCGACACTTCTTTTTGCCTGATAAATCCTCTGAAATATCCATCTCTCCTTCCACTCCAGTGAGGCATGAAGCTGGTAGCACCCCACAGCACTGGAGAAAGCGCTGCTTTGATTTGTGTGCTGCCATGCGTGGCGGTGGCAGCTCATCCCTGCTCTGCACATGTCCTGCTGTGACTCCAGCCCTTCTTCTGAGGCTGCTCTGCAAACTGCCAGGCACTCTGGGGTGAGAATGCAGTGTCCAACCACATCTGGTGAAACCATCCGTATCACCTGTGTGTGCTCCTTGTGTTTGGAGGGAAAGGGTGCGGAGATGACCCTGCATAAAGAGGGTTTTTGCTGCCTGTGGAGGCAGCACTGTAGGGTGATGCTAGAGGCAGATGCCATCCAGATTGTCAGGGAAGCTTTGGGAGAGGTGGCTCCTCCAAAAACAACCCAAGCTAATGGCACACCTCACGCTTCTGTCCCTCCATGCCCTCCTGCCAGGTGAACCTCTGGGGTGCCCATGCAGGTGGAGGGTGGGCTCCAAGCGGGAGAGGCACAGGCAGAGGCTGCTGCCCGAGGGGCTGGCTGGCCAGGGGGTGGACGTGGTGAGCCTGCCCTGAGATGCATGTGTGGCTCTGGCCCGGAATTTCGTCTGTGCAGGAGGGGGGCTGGCGGCGGCAGGCGAGCCAAGTCAGAGCATAGCCAAGCGAGAATGTTCTGGCAGCCCTTCCTGGCAGCCTAAGCAAAGTTATTTATCACTTTGTGCATTTTCCTTCTCATCTGTGTACAGCCGGCTCCAATGGCTCAGCTTGCATTTTGCCTTCCAGAGCCAAGCCAGTCCTTTGGCTCTGCTCGGTCTTGGCTGTCCATTCACACCTTCTGTCTCCTCCAGCTCTTCCTGGAGTTAGCCCAGGATGGCAAATTAGGAGTAGGTGTCTGCAGCCAGGGAAGAGATTGAAGTATCAGCAACCTATAGCAATGGCAAAGAGCACATCTCTCCCAGGGAGGGAGAACACCAAGCTGCTGTTTACTGGGGCTGAGGAGTTGTGCACAGTTTGTGCTGCTCCCAGGCAGCCTCTGCTGGGGAGCTCCAGTGCCTGCTGGCAGCTATGAGACATTTTCTTTTATTTATTTTAAGGATTGTGCCTTTGCACTGACTTTTTCCAAATTGGTGGATGTAACAACAGCAAATTTACAGCAAAATTTTCCAGTTCTATGGACTCTTTTCCATACTGCTGATGAATTTTGCCAAAATGTCTAACAAGGATACCTAAATTGGGCTCAAAAATAATACCAACTGCGTTCAGATATTTGTAAGGTTCACATTTACTCTTGATAAGGGCACACCACACACTGAACGTTGCAAAAGCAGATCAATACTAACTCTATTACACCTTTCATCATCAAAATCCCGGACAACAGTTTCAGGACTTTGTCTCAAGGAAGGACCCCTGAATTTAGCTGTCATTTCTCTCCTTCCTGAGCTGCCCCTGCAGTTTTGTCTGGGGCAGCTAAATTCAGTGCCAGATTAACAGCAAGACTGCATTTGACCTTGCCGAGTTTCAGGCAGCGAAAAGATTTATGTTTTTCTGCTGGATGTCACACTCTAGAAGATGCCAGATAATTCCCAGCCTCTGCAAGACCAGATCTTGACTACATCCTAACCATGTTGGTCCCAACAGGGCAAAGCCTCCTACTGTTCTTTCAGATCAGACACTTTTTTGTTTTTAAATCATTCTGATCAGATGGTGGAAGGATATAAAACAGCACAAAGTGAGGGTGAAGGGGGCACATGGTCAGCAGTGGATCCCCAGAAGCACTCATGACAACAAAGTGTATTGAACAGCAGCTTCCCATCATGAGCCCCTGATTTTCACATCCTGAGAACTTTCCAAAATTGGGCTGCAATTTCTCAGATTTGGTCTCTGCCTGAAGGTAGAAGAGGAAGTTGAGTAAAATCCCTTCAGACCTTCTGAAATGAGGAGAGAATGAAAAATTGCATTTTCTTATTGTAATAAAAATTCTAACCATTTTTTTTCTCTGTAAAAGGCCACATCAAGCTGCTTGGAATTTGAAGCTTGGTGTGGGTATAGCTCTCATTACAAGCCAGATTCAAAGCAAGCTGAGGTCAATAGCTGTCTCTCCTTTGATTTTGCCTGACTGAAGAAGACCCTACAGCTAGGTAAACAAATCGTAGAGAAAATCATTCGGAACAGTTGTGCCTATTTTCTACTTGGGAGTTGCCTGGGAACAAGCTCAGTTTATTTGCAATGTGTCTAGGGTTTAGATGTATTCACCAAAGCCCAGCTTTGCTCCATCCTCCTCAATTTTTATTTTAGAACCTTGCTCCATGAATAATCTCCTCGAAGAACATATCCACCAGCAGATGAAAGGACATCTTTAGGTAAAGAACTTGTAACTAAATCATTTCTACACCTTTTTTTTTTATAGATGGGTCACAAGCGGATGATTTGTCAGTGTTATGCATCCCTCGTGCACACCCCAGCGTATCTGAGGTCCTGGAAGCTGTTCACATTTCTGCGTGCTGCAAGATGGAGAGCAGCAGAACCCTTGGTGGATTGAGGACTGACCTCCTCATCTCCCTGCAGCTCCAGCTTTAGGACCATCCTTTCCCTTGGCATCGGGGCTCGGAGGTCTTTCTTTGTTAAATTCGACTTCAATTGGTTTAATTCGGTTTTCTTGCTGGAAGAGGATTTAGTAAAACAAACAAAACATCTCACCAATGTGAATATTCACAATTAGTGACAAAACTCTGAAACAGGAAGGTCATTTCTTGGGGAGGGAGACTGGTATTATTTTGAATGAAGGGAAGAGTGCAAAGATCTTGCAATATTTGCTGTAAATGGGTTGTTATGGTGAACATTCCTGTCAGCAAGTTCATTAGCTCAGAGATCCACGAGTGAACAGAGACCAAAAAATATGTTTAAAAATTCAAGAACAGATTAGTGGACAATATTTTGCAATCTTTGTCTAGCTCTGCTCCTCACTGAGAATTAGTAACTTTACTCCAGGCCAGATTCAAATAGCCTTACTCATGCAGAGCAGCACTGTGTTTTATGAGTAACCCCAGTGACATTTAGGGCTGTATTTTGGAATAAGATTGGAATCAGAGGAAGACAGTGGGAGGCATGGCTGAATCACCTTGATTAATAAGTGTAAGATTGTTAGGTTTTTTATGTGTCTATATAAATAAACATAACAGGAATAAGGAGGGATGTCTGGATTGACAGGCATGTGAGGGAATTTATAAACATCTTTTTGCAATATACAGCAGACTCCTCTTTTAGCAAAAAAGGACAACACCCAAAAGTTACTTAATATCAGGAAAAGAGGAATTCACACCTTCAGAAACAATAGAAGATCAGGCCATTTTGTGGGTTTTACTCTCAACAGTTCTGGCTGTTGCCTGTGATATTACATAAGGTCTACACTGCTCTCCATAGAAGTGATGGATGAAGTTTTCAGAGCTGCCCAAATGTCTTGAAAGCATGTGGCCCATTTTGCAAAATAATAGGGTCCTTGGGATTCTAAATCCCATTGAATTTCAGCACTTCTGGGAACGCTCTCATTCACTCCTAAATCAGTGTGCATTTTCCAGTTTGTTATGCTCCCCATTCCATTCCATCTCGGGGCTCCAGCCATCACCATACATCAACGACAGCATCGTCAGAGGGCAGGATTAAAAAGGAAAGCGCGGTTGTGCCCAAGTGCTCTGCCAAAAGGCCTCCAAGACCCATCTCAGGCTCCTGACGTTACCAGTGAGCGAGGAAGGAACCAATTCAAAGCTCGCTGATGTAAAGGAAAGTCCACTCATTTCTATGGATTTCAGTGAGGCTTGGATCAGGCCCTGGAAGAATAAGGATGACATAAAAATAACATGACGTCTGCCAGATTCACCAATATGCTCTGATGTTTTGCCCGGCTCAGTGATGCAAAGCAGATGGGGAGCACTGACAATCCTGGCCCTCTTCAATCACTTGCTCTGCCTCTCAGATTAGTTTTCATCGGGCGTTTTATTCATGACATAAATACATTTATCTCATCAGTGCTTCTGCGAGAGTATTTCAGAAGAAAAATCACCACGTTTTAACTTTATCAGAAAAAAATTTCCGTATTTTATCACTTGGTGACTACCAATTTTCAACGAGGTTTCTAAGAAGTTTATTATGGAGCCTGTGAATTTTGCTGTACTTATGCAGAGCTTGTAACTAGTTGAGTTTAGCTGTCTTTTTTCTTCCACACCATTCTGGCCCAAGCAGAGTGCACACTTGTGCCATTTGACTGTTGCACCATCAAATGGGGCATTGGGACAATTACTCTGCAAAATACAAAGCTTACCTTTAAGTCCAAGCACATGCTTAAATCTCATCAAAGCTATCGTAGATAAATACATGTACAGTTCACTGAACCAGTGACAGAAAATGCATTTAAAAGAAACTAGCCCCCTTTGAGAATTACCCCAGTGTCCCTAGCCTCTCCTAGCCTATTGCTACACAAAAAGTTGCTAAAATCCATTGGGAAATACTTGTACATGAGGAGCTGGTGCACTCAGTGCCTCAAAGAAAAAAGGAAAGGCATTGCCCTGTCTAACATTATATGCCAGGAACAAGCAATAAAGATGTAATACAGGCTGAGCTTTTAGTATGCATGATTATAATAAATATAGGCATTAATAGACTTTAAAAGTTGCTGAATGACTGAGGAGCTGAGTAGATTGGATGACGTCCCTCAAAATGAAATAATCTATATTTGGCTGGTAATTCATTTCTTCCGAGATGCTTTCTGCTTGACTCTGCATATATTCCTCATTGCAGAAATAACTTGGGCAATTGCAGTCTGGCTCCAGCCTCAAGCCAGCCAGCCCGGGAGCGAGCATTAGTGCTGAAAGACAAGATCCGAGTTCCATATTCCCACCAGACACTTCTCCACGAAAATGTCCCAAACTATTCGGATAACAGCTGCTGTGCTGCTCACAGCCTGCTCCCTGGCATAAGGACTTGACCACAATCACACCACATAAGGGTTGAATTGGCCCCAAGTGCGAGAGCCATCCTGCACTTCTGCACCCATATTTCATGGGCTTTCCCAGAGCATGTCCTGCTCATCAGAGCTGAGGGTGGCTCGGGGTGTCTCTGCCCTGCAGTGACAATCTGCTGCCAGCTGCAGCACATCCACCGGTTTTGCCCGCAGTGCTTGAGCACACAAAGGGAGGAGAGACGACACAGAAATGCACAAGGTCAGGCACAACGCTCAAGCCTGGGTTACCTCGTTTTAGGTGACTTTACAATGACCACTCACACTTTAGAGGTGAAGACCAGACTGCAGAAGGAGGGATAAGGCACTGAGACAAACCTGCCACTCACACTTTGGCCAAGCAGCTACCAGTGAAACTCTACTCCTGGATGCAGCAATGATCCTGCTGACTTACAAAGAAAAACAATGAACCCCGTGTGCCCAAATTCTTCCTCTGAAAAGGAAGGATTGCTTGTCACATATCACTTGCCATCTCTCTGGACTGTAAATGATTCAAGGCAGGAACTGTCTCTGTATGAGCACAGTACTGTCAGGTCCTAGCCACAGGTGTTACACACCACAGCTCCTCTTCCTTCAGAATGAGCTGCAATTTTGACATGTCTAATTTTGTCTTATTGCTCCTAACATTATAGTGCTTGGCTATACCTCCTCTCTCTTCCGTTCTGTTTATTTGTAGAAAGGCAGAAATGTCACAGAATAATGGGCTTGTGCTGCTACATGAAGGCTAAGTCAGAGTCAAGGTATTGCTGGAACAAATAGCAAGACAGAGACCAAATGTTTATTTTCCTGTTGGGCTTGGTGATGATGAGATCATGTCCTATGGCACATTTCAACTCTGCTAGTACCAGTACCACACCTAGACCAAATCAACCAGTGGCAGCTCTGCTCCCTGGTCTTTTGGGCAGATTTGAAAGTCCTAGTCTTAGATATTTCATACACGATCCAAAGCAGGTGATAAAAATGCTTGAAATACAATGAAGCTGCCCTTAATGGGCCACCAGAGAGTCACTTTACTACACGAACAGCAGACAATTGGCAAAGGCCCAGGATGGAGTAGCTCAGTGTAAGCTAACAGCACTGTTACTGACTCTAGGAACTCACCAGTCCTGAGGGCATCCAGTGATTTCCCATCTGATCTACAGAAATCTCCCTTGTGGCTTCCACCGTGACTGGTCCCACTCCTGGGCACTATGGAGAAACAAGAAAAGCTTCAGAAAAACATCTCTGTGACCACTATGCTGTGATTTCTGTTCAATTTGAAAGCAAGTCCTCAGCCCCAGAGGCCTCATTTACTCCTGCTTTATCCCCTAGCCCAGCCATATGTATCTATCTTGTTTATTTTTGGAGGCAGAATATATTTTACATGTCTTGAGTGACCTTGGGTGAAACAGTCTTCCTCCAAGGCTTCCCCATCCAGACAGGACTATAAAACAACTACCCCATTTTCCATGATGACTCTGCCCAACAGCAAGTAAAGCACAATCAAGAGATTATTCAAAAAGTCTCAGAAACAGTCACTGGAGTAGATTTCACAGGCAGCAATGTCAAGACTGTAAAACATGTTTGATGGAGCATTTTACACTGCTTTAAATTTGGAATTCTTTGGAGAGTGTCTGAGGTTTTTCAAGAAACAAACACAACCTTCGTCCTCCATGCACATACACATACACACAAAAAGCTCCTTCATGGAGTGAGGAGCTGGCATCCTGGGGCTCTGACCTCAGCTCACTCCTCAACTTTATCAATCATGTTATATAATCAGTGCAGACTGAACAGCGTTTGGAAAATTAGTTGGGCTGGGTTTTTCTTTCTCTCTCTCTTTTTTTTTTTTTTTCCCTCTCCCCTCTCCCCTCCATCTAGGGTACCCACAGAAGAGAGGCTGTCGCTCAGACATGGACTGGGAAAGATCTAATGAGAGTTCTTACCTCGCTAAAATGAGGTGCTGTGGTGGTATCTTAACAGGAGGTTTGGAGAGTTCCTTCCCCCAGGGCAGATTCTCAGAATATTTTGAGGTTGTCTCTTTGGAACTGAAAATGAAAGGTAGCTTTGCTGCTCCACAGATTCTGTGCATCCTTTCCTCTTGGTAATCAAGTGAGAGGTAAAACCACCAAGCAGGAAAAACCCCAAAGGGACAGTCCAAGATTCAACAGCACAAATTGGCAAGAGTGTCAGCACACCAGGGTAGTGCCTTGGAAAGCACTGTCCCCCCCAGATCCTGCAGCTGGGACGAGCCACCCCCACAGTTCCACTTTCACCTCTGGCTGCCTGGAGTTACCAAACCCAAACAGCCACGCTTCTTGCTGGAGAATCCAGCAGCCAAACGTCCTTTCTCTATCTCCATGACATTTTCTCAGGAAAACCAAAATAAATTGACTGCAGACAAGAGATGTTTGAGAGTAATTTTCACAGCTCACCCTCACTTCATCCTTCTGCTGCACATCCATCCGCAGCCACTTTGAAACCTTCCTAAACCTCATCACTCAACTTCCTTGGCTTTCCACACTCACAGCTTGGTACAACATTTCCCACACACTCTCCCCTCACTCCGAAAACACACTTCACTTGAAGTTCAGTGCTCGAGCCTTGTCAATGGCAAGGAGACTAATCACATCACAGCATTCAATGCTTCATTAGCAGCTTTCCCAAACCAGGGATCCCCTTCACTGGGAGAAAATGCTCACAGTTTTAATCTGGTGACAGCTGCCTCAAATTATGTACTGCTGTATTAAAACTGACTGCAGGTTGATTTCTCTGCTTAACTCAACTCACCACAGGTTAACACACAACTTGATAGCCCATACCTAAAATGTGCCCTGTCTGTAAAGCCACCACTGTTACCGTCAGTGTGGGCAGCTGGACTGTTGCTTGCTGCAGAGCAACACAGAGCTCTAGCAATCCTGCTTAGATCTTGTAGTTTGTTATACAGTTAGAGATATGTGACTACTGCAGACAAAACAAAATCATAGCCAAGACTTCACTTAAAATCTCCAAAAATCCAAATCTTTATTATGCGTCAAAGAAGTTTGTCTAATTCCGTTGATTTTAAACACATTCTTTGTTACTTCCTCTCAGCTGGAAGCAGATACACAGAGGGAAAAACCCTTCTGATATACTCACAGCCTGACCCAAGTTGTTCTTACAAGATTTCCAGTTTCTGTTCTGCATCAAAGACATGTATTATCCATGAGCCATTGGCAGGGAGAGAGCTCAAGACTTCGAGCAATAAAAACCACAGGGCTGGGGTTTTTCTGCTATTGGAGTTAAAGGGCTCCAAACTGGGGTAAGTCCTCACAGCTTCCTCTAGATGCTAGAAGTGAAAACCATAACCACTAACGATACTTTTGACTAGAGGGGAGCCTGATGCAGTTAATGACCAGGTTCAGTCACTATATTACAGCAGTCATCCTTAGTAGCAGATGGACTTTGCGCTCAGGTCACCAGGAGCAGCCCAGGGTCATGTACACGTATCAAATTGGACCCTTAAACCACACACAGTCCCTGTGAGGTTGTACAGCAGGATGTCATCAATCTGTAAGTCAGAAAAGGCAAGTGCACAACTACAATTGCAGTTTCTCTGGACCAAGGTGAAATTTCCAGCCTTTCAATTGAGTTTATTGTCACAAATCCCCAACAAAGTGGCCTTTTTGCTTGGTGTTTTTGAATTCTTTCCATCTTTGCACACTCTGTGGCATCCCAGAAGTACCCCCTCCGGTCCCAGCACAGTATCCATTTGGTAGCTGCTCTGTCTGCACCACCAGGCCATCCAGTCCCCTGCTGCCAGCAGAGCTGGTGAGCAGTGACCCAGCTGAGAACCTGCTCAGAGCCCAAGCTCATTTCTCAGGTCTGCCATTTCCCTCTCCCTCTCTTCCAACTGGACCTCTGCTCTTCAGCAGCATGGACCAGAGAGTCCTTCATCTCTCCTGATTTTGACAGTGCCCATCGAGGTGACAAACTCTTCTATTCCCTACTTTTGTACAGCAGAGGATGAAATGGAATTTTAATGTCAGCTGGAGCCCCTTGGCGCTATTAATAAAAACAACGATAATAACAAGGGAGGTTTGCAAATTAGCAACCCTTGCTACAAACAGTGATACACCCAATTTAGCACAAATCATTGCAGGCTCTTGCCTGCTTGGTGGCTATTTTAATCACTGGTGAGTAATGCCTGTGAGGGCTATTCCAGGGTTTGACGTGCCTTAAACACAAAAAAATAGGGAAATCTTTGAGAGAGTGAGAGAAAGGAGAGGAGAGGAAGAGGGCAAGAGAAGGAATTGGCCAAAGCCAAAGGTTCATCCCCAAAAAGCGTTCAGCTCATACCACCCATTTTGCTGCCGTTGCTACTGCATTTGCTGGGGTCACTGACCAATTCCTCCTCTGAATAACAGCATCATTTCTCTTCTTTTGGTGCAAATCTAAGAAAAACAGTCATGCTCTGGAACACAAACAAAGGCTACCTGTCCCTTCCTTGGTTATGGAAATGGGGGTCAGCCTTTTTATTTTCAAAGGGGGCAGAGCTGGAATGCTCCCTGGCACACCACCAAAAAGGAAATATCTGCTTAAATATTTGACGGGAAGAGAAAAAAAAGAGAAGAGAGGAAACAATGCAAAGGGGGATGGGGAGAGGGAATTTTTATTTCATGCAGAGGAAAAGGGCTGCATGGCAAATGAAGCCACAGCTCACCTCTGCTGGGCTGTACTGAGCTTCACCTTCATGAAGTCAGCACCTTTTCCTTACACCACTCTGCTTATTTTTCTCCATCCTAGGTTTTTAAGGACTAAAGGACTTCCTAGTTGAGGAAAACTGAGCAAATAGCCACTGAGCACCACATCCCTCAGCTAGACATGTGTGTTTACCTAAGACACACTTATCTTTTTTCCTGTGGTAGGTCAAGGCTTACAAGCACTTGAACCCACCTGACAATATCCAGATCACATTAAAGCAGCACTCCAGAGAAAAAAATAAAACAAAACAAAAAAAAAAATCCAAACTTTCTGAAAAAGTTTTAGAAAAAGAAATTGAATTTTGAAAAAAATAAAATTGCAGGGAACAAAAAAGATGTTCTTCAGAGCTAAAGGGTAAGGCAATGTTTGATAACACAAGTGATCAAAGTAGGATTTGGCTGACAGCGTCCAACCATCATTATTTATGTGAAAGCCATCAAAATCATGGAACTATTTGGATTAGGGAGCTTAAAGATCATCTAGTTCCAAACCCTTTGCCACAAACAAGGACACCTTCAAACCAGTTTGCTATAAGTCCTTTCCAGCCTGGCCTTCAACACTTCCAGGGATGGGGCATCCACAACCTGTTCCCATGCCTCATCACCTTCATTGTAAAGAATGTCTTCCTAATACCTGATTTAAATCTACCCTCTTTCAGTTTAAAACCTTTACCCCTCATAATGCTCCCTGATAAAGAGTTCCTCCCCATCTTTCCTGCAGATCTCCTTTTGGTATTGGAAGGTTGCTCTGAAGTTTCCCCAGAGGCCTACCTTTCCTTCTCCAGGCTAACTAACCCCAACTCTCTCGAGCTCTGTCATCAGAGAGGGGCTGCAGCACTCTGGTCATCTTCACTGCCTCCTCTGGACTCACTCTGACAGGTCCACGTCTTTCTAGCACTGGGGACCCGAGAGCTGAACACAGTGCTTTGGGTGGTGACTCATGAGAGCAGAGCAGAGAGGGGAATAACCTCCCCTGACCTGCTGGCCACAATTCTTTTAATGTAGCCCAGGATGCTGTTGGCTTTCTTGGCTGGAAGCACATATGGCCAGCTCATGTCCAGTTTTTCATCTACCAGCACCCCCAAGTCCTTCTCTGCAGGGCTGCTCACAATCCACTCACTGCCTGCCCTGCACTTCTGGGACTGCCCTGATCCAGATGCAGGATTTTATACTTGGCCTTGCTAAGCTTCATGAGGTTCACATAAGCCCACATCTCTAACCTCTCAAGGTGTCTCTGGAGGGCAACCATTCCCTCTAAAGTATCAGTAGATGACAGCTTGGTGTCATCAAGAATTACAGGAATGGGAATCCAAGTCTTCTGCTTTGTCTGCTGTACATCATCTGACCGACCAGCACCATAAAATCCTTTTACTCAGGTCATGCCCAAACAGAACACCGCCCCTGAGTACCCAACATCATTTTCTTCAGTACCTGCTGATTTCATAGCAGCCAAGGAACTCCATGAACTCTCCAGGGCTCAGGGGGTAGAGATACAGCAAAGTAAAAAGCCTGGAAGAAAAATATTGTAGACAGTGGGACAAGAGTTCAAAAAAAATGTAGCATTCTGTTCCTATTCTTTGAGGGCTAATACGCAGTTTGAAACAGAAGACGTGGGGAGACTGTCTCAAATCCTCCAGTTTGGCTTCTCCTCTCTATTACACCACTGCAAACATGCATATATTTTGTGGCCCCATAAAATCTTTACATTCACTCAGGTCACTGCAGGTTTAGTTTTACAGTGTTGGAGGCTCCAAACAGGACTGATCATAAACAGCTGCTTCTGTTTTTAACTAAGAGGGGAATCTTTTTTGGTTTATTGCTCTTGTGGCCACTGAGTACTAGCACTGGAGAGCTAGTCATCCAAGTTGCCTTGGACCTATTTCTCAAAATATGTTGGGTTGGGTTTTTTTTTTTCAGTACATGTTTGTTTACCAGTGTGGCTCCAGATTGTTGGCTAAGATCTGTAGACCCCTGGTGTAGCTACAGGAAATATTTCTAAAGTGTTCCTTTTCTGAGAAATCTGCAGCTTAAATAACCAGTCTCTTTCCATGAGGCTTCTGCACCAGCTAGTTGCACTAAAGTGGCTCCTCTCATGTTTCCCTCCTCCCACCTCTCTGTCCTCTTGAGCCATGATTTGGTGACAAGAGAAGGTGTCCCCTCTGTAGGTGTTGGTAGCAAGGTAGCAAATCAAACTTTCACCTTTGCAACTCTTGAGCTGCTTCACTTGGATCTTCTATTTGTTACTTCCTGTATATTTTTTTCCTCAAGCAGTAGATGTGACAGGCTGTCTGCCTGTGCTTGTACTTCACAGATCAGACAGGAAACTCCTAATTGACAAGAGGAAGAACTGGAAATTCTGGGGGTGGCCACAGTTGGCAAAGTTCACACATTCACTGATAAGCTCTCCAGGAAAACGTACCCTACAGCTAGTTCTGGCCTGAAATTTGCCAGGTATTCCTGAGCACAGAGTCTTCTGCATCCCTTCATCCTTGACCAGGTTTTCAGGAGGGCTCAGTGCACTGAGATGCAATATTTGTGGTTTCACAAAAGGATCCTTTGAAAACCTGGAATGTATTCTGTTGCAAAGATGGACTCTTGGAAATCTGGTCTTAACAATCATGAAAAACTCTGGAAAAATTATTTCTGCTTCTTTTGACACAAAGTGTAGATTTTGCAGATCCTGCAAGCTCCAGTGCAGCTCTTTCACTGAGGCCTGTGCTCTTCAAGGTGATGAAAAAAACCTCAAAATATCCTTTTTGTTGTCATCCAGAGATGTAGGGGTTCCATGTACAGAACTGTATCAAAACCAAGAGGTTCCAGTCCTAACTCAGCTGAAATTTCAAAGCTGCTTGGAAACTTAATTTGCATTAAACTTTATGGGAACTGGACATCCAAATTCCCTAGGTGATTTTGCAAAACACAGCTGTAACTAATTGCTGTGCAGAAAGGTTTGGGGGGAAGATTTTGATCTAGAAAAGGAGAGAGATATTTCAATGCCAAAAAGCTTTTGCAATAGATTCTCACATGGAATCCACACAGCCAATTCTGGCCTATCTCGTCAATGAAGTAAATGGAGTCATTTTGTAATACCTAATCCTCTCTCTGTAACTCTTCATGCACCTGCAGAGGTTATAAACTAAATGGGAGAAAGAATTTGTTTTGCTGAGTTTCTAGTAATCCCTGCCGCTGCAAACTCTGGGGCTGAAAGGTTGAATAAATCAAAACGACTGATGAACAATTCACGCCCAACTCATTCCCATTGAAGAAATTGTCACATTCCATCAGTGAGGCTGGTAAAATCTGTGACCATCTCAACCCTTATCAAGCCTTAATTTCTTCTTCCTGTTTTGGCAATAATTTAACGTTAAAGGTCACAGAGTGAAATGCTCAGTCAGGAAGCTGAGGAGTTCTGATTTAATAACAACATTATTTAGCCCCACGAAGCCCCACTTGGTATTTTCACCTCCTTTGTTCCTTTTCAAGACCATGATCCATCTTCCACAGAAGACAATGGGAGCATTTCCACTGAATTTAATGAGACTTGGATCAGGCCTAAATGTCAGTATTACTCTATTAATATTTATGCAGTTGGAAGTATGTCAGAAAATATACAGGATGTGCAGAGTGGCTGAGTGAGCGATGAGAATCATAAATTTTCCTGACAGTCACTTCTTCACAAATCCTTAACATTTCTAATCTAACCATGGCAGTAATAAACTAGCAGGATTCTAACCTTCTCCTCTTACTGTACAAACCTTTCTCCCACTGTAATCTGTCTGAGTTGGCTCCAGAGTGGAAAAATCATCTGCATTGCAACTCCCTATCTAGCTCATGTCTAGTCTCTCTTTCTCCCTCACACACATACATAAGAAATTGAAACTGTTATTTTAGAAGTTGCACATTAAGTGGTCAAAATTAAAAGGTTCTCAAAACCGACAAGCTGCATGATTTACTGTGCCTAAAGATCCTGAGCTTAGCAATCTTCACAGCCTTCAAAGCGGAGGAGCTGAGGACCCAAACCTGTTACTGCAAGGCTCCCACAAACATGACAAGTGGCAACTGCTCTTGAGAAGGTTTCTCCAGGCTGTTTTCCTTGGTGTTTCCTCTCAGCGGTGTGGCAAGAAGCGGAGCCTGCTGGCTTGCCACGGGAATGCCTGTCACTGCAGGGTGTGTGGCAACCACAGCGGTCAGCCCCTCTTCACACGGCTACTCCAACCTCCCTGTTGCTGGAGAAGTGATGGGCAAAACAGCCCCAGAGGCCTGAAATTTCTGCTTCCCTTGAATAAGTCTCCAGACGGTCGGATTCCTGCCTGCCTCACCGCCCCTTCCCAGTGAGCAGAGCTTGCCTGAGTGGGTGGAGGAATGCGGGCAAGCTCGCAGCATAATAGTCAACTGACCACCAGAGCTGTAGAGTAAGGTCACTGGGGAAAAACACTCATTGAAGAATGTGGCTGAGCCATGCCCCAGCTATGCAGGAGGAGGCTTTGTCTCCTTTGGCATGCTGAGCCCCACCAGGGCCACAGACAGGATGGCACTGACAAACTGGCAGGAGCTGCTCCAGAGGGATGGCCTGGAAGGGGCGGCTGCCAGAGGGGTTTGCAGGACATCACCTCCTAACTCTGCTCAGCTACCTGGTCTAGAACTGAAGTGTAGCATGAGGAAACATCGGAATTACATACAAATTAGGTAGGTAGGACATAAAAAGGCTAATAAAGGTAGTTTTGTGGTACTCTTGGAGACACACTGCTTCCAGTAGCCAGATTAAGAAATACACTCCAAGCTAAGAGGCTAAATCACAGCACGGTTGAGGGGACCTTTTGAAGGCATCAATCCACCCTGCTCAAGCAGAGTTACCTGGAGCAGGTTGCCCAGAACAATACAGTGAACTTCAAGAGACAGCTGTTCAAAGTGAGCAGGCTTCTTTTGTATCTGAGTGGTGATCTGTTCCTAGGGACAGCATCCTCTGCTCCAACTTCTCAGCTTGAGCCTATCACTCCCAAACCTCAAATCTGAAGGATCCGTTCCTTGAGGGACATTTTTGTCAGTGCAAACACGACAGTTCTGTCCATTCCTCACGTTGCTAAACAGCAGTGTGTGCGAAATCAAAATCTAAGCATTGAGGCTGAAATTTTCATCAAGTCATAAAAGATTTCAGACACCAAAAGTCCTGACGTGCTGGGCAGCTCGCACCAGTGCGGTCCCTTTGAACTCCCCACAAAACCAGCTTTTGCAATGTTACTTTTAATTTCTGAAAATATAACAGAGCAATCAGCTCCACAGTGCCTTCGGATCGGTGTTTTATCACTGGTGATGGGTGAAAGGGCAGGAAGCAGAGGGACAGGATGGAATTTTGAGCCTGATCCAAGTCCTGCCAGGACACAGGGGAGGGACACTTTCTGAAAAAAGAGAAGCTTTGCCATGGGGGAAGTGGACTGCCTTGCCTCCATATCCTGTGGATCCAAACTTCCCCCTGAGCGTGACATCTCTTATGAAAATATGCATGCAGACTTCTCCAAACTGCTTCCCGCTCCACTCTGGCAGAAGGGCCAGCTCTTGACAGTCTGAGATTTTAACAAAAAATAGATTTAGCCCTGCCACTCAGACCATGTTAGTGCAGTGGAAATGAGGAAAGAGTCATGCCTAATATTACATTTTGGCTGGAGATTTCCTGTGGAAATCTTTGAAATGAAGAAAATAAAGTGTTTGATGAGATGAGATGTGTCACAGAAAGTATCAGCTATCCTGATTCCTTGAAACTGAAGATTCTAATAATGGCAAAAAAACCCACAATGGTTCATATCATCTGGGCGTGAAGTTTTTCCTTCTGACCTCTACAGAGCCAGCATATCCTTTAGGAGAAGGATCTCAGGCCAGTCTTCCTCACTCTATATCTCTTAAAATATACTGGTGCTTCACAAAAGCAGGTTTTGGTCTTTTTCTCCTCTTTTTTCCTTCACATGGAAAATTGCTGTTTTATGGATCTCACTTTGGAGAATCCTACAAGGGCTTGACTCAGAAATCATAATAAGCCCTTCAGCAGTCTTGGCTAAAACTAATTCAAATTTTGGCATGTGCTTATGTGACTGGGGTTAGTTAGTATTTCAGGTACTGGAAAAGTTTATCATTTATGAACCCACAAAGTCCTTGTCAGGCCTGAAATTGTAGCAAAACTTCAAATTTGAGGAATTTTGGCCCAGTTTTCAAACCTGCATTGAGACAAACTCAACATTTACAATCACTCTGGGCCACCACTAGCTCTTTCAGGGACTTTTTTTTCTTTTTTTTTCTTTTTTTTTCTTTTTTTTTTTTTTGTTAGGAAACATAACATTCTAGGAATTTAAACAAAGGTGGTATGTCAGCAAATGACTCTCCTAGAGTGTGATCTCATCTCCCAGTCATGCAACTTTTGGGAACAGGAGTGAAGCTTGTTGCCCTTTAGCAACAGACCAACAAAGTAGCCTTTCCCACCCCACAGAAGACAAAAGTGGACTATTTGTCATCTAATAAAAGTTGTGTGAAGCAGAAGGAAGTACTTGGGCAATAATTTTTGGTTTAGACATGGAGGTAAATACTCAGCATGTAATTTTTCAAACATTAACTTGATGAGAGCATCACCAGGATCATCATAAGTTCAATTACAATCTGGACAAGATTTTGGGGAGTTCTTAGAAGGGCAGCTGGAACCACATGGCCCCAAGGACTCTTGATCAGGAAGAGGAAGCAAGTTCAAAGCCCTGAAGCCTGGATGCACACCAAGAGTGTGAACTGGTGATGAGTTTCACTCATCAGCCTGCATGTGATGTTTTAAACCTTTCAGACCAGGGATTGTCTCTTACCATGTATGAGATGCAAAGCACTCAAGAACAAGGGGATCCTGATCTCTGGGCATCTAAGATCTATTGTAATACCAGTCAAAAAAAAAAAAAGTTTTACTGCTTTTTCTGAGACTCTGCTTCCATTTGAGACTTGAAGACTTGACCAGGGATAAGTAGAGGTTCAGGGAAATAACACAAATAAGAGAAAAAAGCAAAAGATCTAATGAAACATGGCGTCCTTGGTATGTTTGCTGAACCCAGGAAGCTTTTCCTGTGAGTTTTTTCCTAACATCTTCTCTCCATGATTTTTTGTGTCTGAGTAAATTCTGAGATTAATGCCAGTTCATGGGAAATGTCTCCTCACCAGCTCTAAATTCCATTATATCTGCAGAAATTGGATTACCCTTGAAATCTCTACTCCCTCCACAAATTAGGATGGAACCAGCTAAAGAGTCCTTAGGAAGGATATAGAGGAGCAAGCAGGATCACGAGGTCATACAGTATACACATTCACATTAAACTTATTTCCTTAGAAAACTGGCTAGTAAAAACATGCAAAACACTTCCTCAGGTCTTGGATGCTGGAATTAGATCTGCCCTGCTTGCCTACATCCACCACCCAAAGTGACAGGGTTATCAATATGCCCACTAATGCACGTTGCTGTGAGTTGTTCCTGGTTATCTCCTTCAGAAAGGGATATGGCCCATGATCAAAAAGCTGAGGTAGATGTAGAAAATAAAGAGTGGCCTTACTGAGACAGTAAGTTCATCTAACTGGGTATCTTGTCTCTAGCAGTGGCCACAAAAGGAGGAATAAAGTTCAGCAGACATATTTGGTACTTTTCTCCAATGTTCACTTCCAACAATTATTACTCACCAACTTCTTAAGAATGACATTGCTGCACGTACAGCAATCTCTACAGATTTCTCTTCAATGAACTTATGTTAAGTTGTGATTCAGAGAAGTTTGCTGTGATATGAAGTTTTGCTGTGTTTCCTGAAGACACGGGCCAGTTTGAAGCACAGCTGTTTAGCCTGCTCACTTCGGAAGCCTTGGCAAAGAAGCAGCAGCTACCATGCAACATCCCAAAATATTCCTGCTCTCCTGCAACACACCACAGGAGAAAAGTCTCAGAGGCAGCAGAGAGCAGAGCAGCTTTAACAATTCTCAAGCTGGACTGGACTAGAAAGCATTAAACCAACACAGCCTTTAGACACTTGACAATTTATGAAGATGTGAATAGGTGCTGCCCTTTTGCTTTTAAATTCTCTCCCTGGATTAACCAACCTAAAGCAGCTAAAGGATTCCCATCCCAGTGTAGCCTGCACCTATAAAGCGTTTTCCTGGCACAACCAAGCTGGTGGAAACCGCGACTCCCCGCTGTACTTCAGCTCACGTAACCAAGCGCACACACCTCTGGAGTGGAGACCTGGCTGTGATTCAGCCACCAAGCAGACACGAGCTCTGAGCACCTACACTTGCCTTTTGCCTGTTTTCCACAAGCTTCCCCCCAGACAGGGCTGTGACCCAGTTCTCGCTGCAGCCCACAAAGGCAGGCGGGCGGCTCGAGGAGCTGGATGGCACCCAGCGCCTGCCGGAGTGAAATGCTATCCATGTCTCACAGCTCCAGGCCCCCTGCCCCTGCAGCTCGGAGCCACCCTGACTTCTGCATTCCCCCCCAGCTTAGCAGGATGGCCAGAGCCAGCCCTGACACAAACAAAGCTGCTCAAATCCAATGTCACCATTCACGCAGGGCATGATTGCCACCATCCCCTGGCACCCTGACCTCTCCCTCCCAGCCAGCCGCAAGAGCATGCCACATCTTGTGCCCACATTTTCTTTCCTAAGGAAGCCCTCAGGGGCTTCTTTGGCACAGCTCACACTGGTAGTGAACAGCTCCCTTTGGCTTCCATGTTTACATCCTTGTGGTTGTTAATTTGAGAGAAGCCTTTTATTTTAGACACACACACACACCCCAACTCCCTCTGCAGGGGGGGGAAAATGTGACCTTTAAGATTGTTTATACCAATCAACAAGAAGCCCTCATGCTGCCGAATTCCAAGAAACACGAGACCGTCTTGGAGCTTGGAAGAGGGAGGGGAGCACGGGCAGGAGAGGGAGCAATCAAGGTCAGGAGTTCACAGACAGGATAAAGCAGAAGGCAGGACGAGCAGGAGAAGTAGCAGGGCATGCCCTCTCCACTCAGAGGGGCAAGGCAAGCGCTGGCAGCTCCATCCACCGTGTGTGGCACACCAGCATCCCGGGGCAGGGAGCCCACATCCCAAGGCAATGGGAGGAATGAGCTGGTTGGGGTGGCCTTGCAGAATGAGGGTGGCCATTTCTTGCACAGAAATTCCTCACGGGTCTTCTGCCAGCCTTGCAGCATTTCACTGAGGACCAAGAGTGGTCCAGGACAAGAAGAAATTATTGCAGTCCAGTTTTGTACTCTGCTGCCCACTGTGATGAATAAAGTGTTTTTGACAAGACAAGGAGAAAGATGAAAATATTTTCCCACTGCTGAACACAAAAGTAAATAAATAAGTAAACAGACAAGCATTCAAATCCAGGAATTTCCTTTCATTGCCAGCATCAGCCTTCAAGGGAGTAGCACCACAAATTTTTTCCTACCATTGCACTGAGCCAAATGAGCAAAGGTTGTGGTTTCAGGGATCCAAATTCCAAGTGTCCTAACAGGCAGAGGAAGCACCGGACTGGCATGAAACCCACGGGTGCCTTGTGCACGAAACACCTGAACTAACAGAAAGAAGGACTTTCTTCAAGTTCAAAGGCGGTAAAACCATCTTAGTAGGTTCAAGACCGAGACACTGAGGGGAGAAAGAAAAAGGGCGAAGCATCAATAAAAACCATGGGAGCACAAATGCAGTGGATAGACTGAGATGCTGTGATACAGCACACCACTTTTGGGCAGCTGGCCCAGCTCAAGGCAGGGGTTTTCGGGACAGAGGTACATTTCTTCCTTTGAGTCCTCTCCCTAAACAACACATCACAGTGGTTGTCAAATTCAGCCCCAAGGTATCTGGCATGAAGTCAGGATTTTGACAATTTCAGTGACTTTTTTGTGGTCAGAGCTCTCCATGATTCTATATAATTACAATTACAGGGCTGCGTCTTGTTCTCATTTACACGTATCTTCTCCATTGGGTTACACAATATAACCAGAGGTGGTATTTGGCCTATACATTTTATTTTGTATGTTGTCTGCCCAGATTCATTATTTATGACCCATTAGATACATTTGTTTCTCAATTAATAAACCTCAGAAAATATTTTTAATGAAAGACTGTGGTTTTTTAACAATCATGTCGCTGCTCCTCTAGTAGCACTCGAGGATTAAATAAGACTGTGAGTAGTTGTTAACTAGCAATTGGTTACTGAAACACATGAGGTTTTTGTCTTCCCATTACTGAGGCTAAAGAAACGATGCTTCTACAACCACATTGATATTGCCCATCTGAGTTCTCATTTCAAGGCACATGCTGAATTTGAAACCACCACATGGATTTCTCACCCATACCTTCACCAGCACTGAGCATGCTGTGAAGGAGAAAAGCAGACGGATGTCACAGCTGGCCATGCAGACATCAAAAGTAATTATCTTTTTAAAAGACAATTGGTTCGTTTTTCTTGTTTTTTTCTTTTTTCCCCCCGCTTCCCATTCTGTTTTCTTAAGCAGTGCTACCACAGTTTTTCAGTCAGTTAACACAGGGCTTTGACAGCATCTGGGATTTGTGTGCTAGGACAATTACCCTGTGCAAGCCCTGCACAGCTGCACTGCTGGTGGAGTGACAAATGTACTCACTTTCCTAGCTTGAACAAACTACCAGAAGCCTGTTTATGAATACGAGCCTGGAGGTAACATTTGTAGGCTAAGACCAGTCATGTAATCTCTGATACTTATGTCCATCCCTCTGCCAACATGCTGTCTGCAATCTGAAAGATGCTTCTGTTCTACTCCTGCATTGTCTCATCAATGAAAGAGATTTGCAGGAGGGACAGAGCTGCCCTACGAAGCCCAGCAGTTACTTGCTCTTCCATGGGTCCTGTTTCCAATATAAGCGCTTGGTTTAGGTTATTGTTCCTCCTTTTTCCTCTTCATTCATTCTGGCATTCTGTCCTGCCATGCAATTGGAGCTATTCAACTCAAAGATACAAAGGATTCATGAAAATGCTTAAAGGGCAAGCTGGGCTGCTCATCGACAGGGATTGTGTGTCTTGTTTTATATGACTTAAGGAATAGTAGTTCCTCTGAGAAATTATTCTCCATTCAGATCCTCAGGAAATGTGTCCCCATGGGATACAAATGACACAAATGAAATGCAGATGACTCTTTTTTGGCTACAGATCCAAGGAGGCCCATGCCACATCGATATCTTTGGTCAGACACCTTCTGGTTTCTCCCAGCTCAAGAATTACTCCTACCTGCCCAGGTTTGTAACATCACCCGTGCTTCCTCTGACTGCTGCACTACCAAGACAGACACCAAGGGAAACCTGGCATCTCTTCCTGGGTTTTAAGGTCTAATTTTCAAAAACTTTTCAAAGTCACAGCAGTCCAGTTCTAGGAGTCAGCTCATCCTCACAAATGAAAATGCAGATTCAGCCTGCCTAAATATTACCAAACCCCATGTAAGCAGAGTTTCCCATTTGCTGGCAACAGCTCTTCGGAAGTGCCTGTGGAGTAAGAAATACCAGGCACAGAGATTCAGCTGGAAACCAGCGGCAATCTCGTGAATTGTCACTTCTGCTTCCCTTGCTATTTTGACTTCTCTCATAGCATTGGAAAATCAAAAGGAAACAACGTCAAGGAAAGAACACTCAAATAAACACAGACGTTGACACAGCAGAAATCAGGTTCCTCCTTGTTCCCAAGACACCGAGATACCAAACCCAGAAGCATTCTCTTGCTATACTGACAGAAACATTTAAAGGAAAAATTTTCTCCATTTCATGATACTTGTCCATCTTATCATGAGACAGCATGTACCCCTATCAAAGGAAAGGTTGGGACAGAAAGATCAAACACACTATCTTCCCTTTTACTTGTTACCCCATCCTGGTGCCCTCTTTAATTCAATCATCAGGAGGAGACACCAGAAAAAACTTTGTTATTGAATGAATATTTTGTTGCAAGCACAAGGATGTCCTGCTCACACTCCCTCCTCTATCACAAAAATTACAATCCTAAAGACACCTCCTGAAAAAAGCCTATCTAAATAGAAGTATTTAAAAAAAAAAAAAAGTTAGCATACTAATAAATTTTTCTCCAAAACAGAGTTTAAAATCCCCCAAAAGCCACACTAAACACCCCAGTGCAGAGTTCATCCCACTGTTGAGGCTGAAAACTTTTCACACTATGTAAAGATGGATAGTCAAGTCAAACTAATGCAAAGGCAGATAGATCAGCAGTCTGGTCATGGCCAAAATCTGGTTCAAACCCTGGAAACCCAAACCCACAAAGGACTAAAGCAAAAAATATAATGGTAAATCAAAGCTACCTGATACCTCCCAAGCTCTCTAGCCTGACAAACTTTACAGCCAGTGAATGAGCTCAGAGCTGTACTTTCTTTGTGGCCATATTCTTAAATGGCCAGTTTAGGTAAAAGAGTTTATTATTCCCAGGCTATGATAAATATCCTAACTGCAACCACAGCTGTAAAGACACAGTCAGGATTATTTTGGGCATCCATCACCCATCTGACTTGAGCCTTGTGTCTCATCACCTAAGTAGGGGTGCAAATCTCATTATAACCACCAGAGTGAGTCATGTGTTACAACTTTTGTGCATGTCCATTACATTCAAGAATAACCTCCCAGCTCCTCCCGAGGGAATGGCAGAGAGGGATGGACACCACTCTTTGATCTGGGGAGTTCTTCCTCCACCTCCACTTTGTCTCCAATTGCCTCCAAGGTCATACTGCCAGGACAGGGACAGAAAACCCCTCCCACCCTTGCATATGAATCTCATCTCCCTATCCTCAAAAAAACACACACTACACATGTTTGCTGTTACTTCCAGATGTGTCCACAACTTGAAAGCAGTGATTTCAGAAGGGAAAAAAACCTTTAGAGCTAGCAGAGCTAAGTCCCCCTTCTCCTCCCTTTCCTTCAGCATTGGTCCAGGTCATCAACTCAGGCAACACCAAACATTTCCAGAGGACTCAACAGCTCCCCACGGAAGCATCTGCACGTGGATGGATTAGAGACACAATGCAACTCCTCTTCTCCCCATTACACTTAAAGCCTCAGTCTCAGCTTACTGTCTCAGAATTTACTCCTAGAGATCCTTGGCTAAAGCCCTGCTAATGGGTATCTAACAAGAAGTCATTTTGGTGTCCTTCCTTCCCCCTGCTGGAATGGAACAGACGCCTGCGGAACAATAGAGGCGATGGCACCGACGAGGACTCGATCGCCTCGATGGATGCAGTAGCACGAACAGCACTCATATATCTTACTCCCAGTGTCCTCACCCCTGCAGCCCTGGCAAAGGGCTTTGTCCTGCAGACATCTCCAGCCCTGGGCTCTTGTGCAGTAGCCAGACTGGGGGTGCCTTTTTGGTGGCCAGTCACGGGGATTGCGGTGGGGAATTTTCCCTTGGAGAGGACAGAAGGAGGAGGGAGAAAGGAGACAGCCTGACTCACACCAACACCTGGAGCATTGACTCCAGAGCCAGCACCAGAGTGCTGCTGACACGAGAAGGGTTTGTCCTGACTTTTGGGAGTCCTTTTCAGTCGCTCTCTTCCCCATCAGCTGGTGACAGCCCACCCCCTCCACACCCTGCGCTGTGGGAAGTTAATTTAGAAGCCAACTTTGCCATCTGTGGACTACCCCATGCTGGGAAAACCCTCAGCTGGGGAGATCTGTTGTCTTTGCAGAGTGGCACAAAGAAATTAGAGCGTGGGAGAGAAGAGGAACCTAAGAATCCTTCTAAGTCCTTAGCATATTTCTCCATGCATCCCCCAGACTCCACCTCTTCCACTCAAAGTACCTAAATGTGTCCTGTAGTGATGTCTGCTGTTGACATCAGAGAAGGCTCAGAGCAGCACTCCTGCTGCTGCCCTCAGCTGAGTCACGACTCACAAACAAAGGGGATTTTGACCATTGTTATTTTATTATTTTCATTATTTCATTCATCATCTTAATTTCCTTCTCTCACTTCTGGCCAAAAGAGGAAGAAAGACATACACACACAAAAGAAAAGGGAAAAAAAAAAAAAAAAAAAAAAGGAAAAATACGCCAACACGGTCCACATCTGGAAACCGATTTCCCAACCTCAGAACAAAGAGCTCTGAAATTGTGGCTCCAAATCTCCTGTTTGTGTTCTCCCATTATGTAAAAAGTCCTATAATAAAAACTAGTGGAGAAAAAGCCCAAAAGCCAGCAAGAATTATTTGGAATTTATTAGCGAACAAGATCCATTTGGAAGTCCTTGTAGAAGTGTACATTGAACTTCCAAAGTTATTAGGTTCAAAAAAAAAAAAACCACCGTAGGAGCATTTTGGTTCCAGAAAAGTTCTCCCTATAGATCAGGCTTGGCTTAAATCGCTTCTTTAATCCCAGCTGAACTACTGTGCCATTTCTTTTACTTTCCATGTTCAGAAAAATCACTCTTTCCAAAGTTTAGTGCTGTACAGGGATGAGAAAAAACTATGGAGACACAAACATAATACTAAAGGGAGAAAAAAAGAAAAAAAAACTTCCAGAAATCATCATTTTTCAGCAAGGAAAATGAGGACAGACAATTCTTAAGAGAGTTTAGGATATTAGTCATTTTTGACAGCAGAAAGTTTCTTAGAATGGGTTAAAAATCCACTCTGACACTTTTAACAGAAAAGAATTTTGCAAGTCAAAGAAATGTTTGTGTGGGAAAAAATATTCAAACACATTCCGTTTTTAATTTGAAAACTGTTACACCAACCATAGCATTTCAATGGAAAGAAAATGCATGCATTGTTGAGAAATGGCACAGTGCACCCCACTGGGACAGAAAGAAAAGGATTATTAATTGAGAATTGTTGAGGAGAGGATGATTATTTGAGGGCTTCAGAAGCAGATGCTTCTCTAACCTGGTTTATCATACAGAGAAACACCCAAGAGCCACGTTTGGCTTCCAGAGAGACACCCAAGAGTCAAGTTTGGCTTCCATTTCCACCTTGGTTCTCCCAAATTGCAAACCAACACACCGGCACCACAGTGAAAGCCAGGGCTCATTTATCCCATGGATTTGTCCCTTAGCTCCAAGCCAAAGTGACCTAGGAAGAGGCACCACAACTGGATGCACATGAAGGAGTCTACATTGTTCAGCAGCCTCCTGGTTATAAACTCTTTCCTCGCTCCTCTCTTTTCTTTGATGTTACTGTGCTTATGTTCAGTGTTGAATCATTGGACTTCGCCTTTCATCTGGACCCTTGGGATGCGTTATAGGCATGGAAAGAGAAAGGCACCACTTAATAACACTTTCCAAGTACAAGGGAGAGGAAATTCCTGGAAAATCAGGTTAAGACTGTCCAAAAAACTTCTTCGAAGAAACATGGCAAACTGTATATAGCTATTTATGGTGGAGGTGGAAGTTAGACTACCCTTGAAGGCAAGCGGCTGCTGTCCAGACAGAGGTTTTAATCATCATTCCAGTAAGGCACTGAAAACTAAACACATCATAAGTAGCTGGGGAATAAGGGCTATTCCAAATAAATAGCCTCATTATTCTCCAGGAACTGCTCTAGCTCATATATGTTTACCTACATTCGTATTCCAAAAGAACCAAGGACCCTAAACTGGAATTCTGAGTTGCAGAATTTGGATTCTGAAACCAATCTTCTTTCTCCATGCATGGAATTACTCAAATAACAACTGAATTGTTCAAAACATTTTTTTTTAATGAACAGTGGTTTTTCTTCAAAAGAAAATAAGTTTATGAGCATTTTCTCCTACCCTTCCTCAAATTTTTCTATTTTTTAAGTGAAAAAAACCCCACAAACACAAGAAACTTCTCCAGCTTTGTTTTTCTTCATTTTTCCTCTGTTGCCTTCCTTTCCATGGCAGAATAGAATAAAAGCTGATGAGAAGGTGTGGGGGAAAATAAAGAATACTTTCACCAAATATTTTCATTTGTGCCTCTTAAAACTGGAAGTTACCAGAGCTGTTTTCTACAGATTTTCTTAGATGGTTTTCAATTTTTGCCTTGCTTGCATTTTATTGTCAAATGAGAAAACTGAACCTTTTTTTTTTTTTTTTTCTTTTGAGCTGTGCTCAAAAGCAGGAAACACTATTAGATGAGGTTAACACAAACACACACAATCCATGCAGAAATTCTTGCTACCTGCAGATATTGCCAAATCTCAAACCCAGCCCACATGTGGTCCAAGGGCTCAGTTCACTGAATATCACATGCAATCTGTTTTTCTGTGAAACATTTTAATGCTGAATCTCAGAGGAGCCATCAGTCTCTGTAACACGTGGGCACAAGCTCCTGGTACCAGCCCTACCTCTGTCGTGGTCACCCTGCTCAGAGCAATGCAGCTTCAGCACAGGTTATGCTCAGCCTCAAGTCTCCACAGTCTCCTTCTCTCTAAAGTCATCATTTCTCTCACTTATCAGCAGCTGAAACTCACACTCAGCCCCCTGGTTTCCATCCCAAAGAACCAAGTTAACCAGGTGAAGACCAGGTCTTGCATCTCCTCATCACTTCCCTGCACTGCTGGTGTTCCACCCAGAATACAGCAGCCCTCCCTGCTTCACCCCAACTGTTTCAAGAGCCAATCCATTTCTCACACTCCAGGTCTTGAAATCAGGGGAAAGGCAAAATTTTTATTAATAAAAAACCTTTTCTAGCCTTCATGCGTGCTAAAGAAAACTCGGAGATAACATCTGAATGCATTTATAGCTCCCAAACCAGGCAGCAGCTGTAAAGAAGCAGGTACATATTTCAGTCCCGTGATTGTTTTCATTCAGCATCACTGTTTCTCAAGACCTGACTCATGATTTTTTAATGCTGCCAAGGCCAGCATTACTGACTGTGAGCTCTTAGAAGTTTTTGATGATTTACTACACAGAAAGTGGGGACTTAAGTTTGTGATGCTGAGCTTTTCAGTGCTGTGAGCAGGTCGGGTCTGTTGTGTGTCCCACTGTTCTTGTCCAAGCCAGCTCTCTCCCTCGTGGGTTTGTGTGGGGCACAGCAATCCTCCACGGGTGCAAAAACAAGGCTCAGTGGTGCTCCTCAAAGGAATCCATGAGAATTTTTGCCTTTGGCATATTCATGGAGACAGGGTCTTGCCCAAAACACATACCAAGGGAATAAATCCTCCAGAAATATGAATTCTCTTTGCCTCATACCAAAACATTCATAGTAAGCCCAGGCGGCACTCCGCAGCAAAACATTGGCAAGAGGAAATGCTAATAAAACATTAAGACTTTAAAAAACACCGAGAAAAACTTCCCAGAAGAAACAAACATTAGAAGAATATGTTGCCCATTCAGTCAAAAAAATGCTAACAAACTAATGCTGTCTCATGATGAAATTGAAATATTTACAGGAAGAGAGCAAAAAATTTTGGCTGACAAACACAAAAACTATCTTTGAGCACAACTTTTTTTTTTTTTTCTGTGCAGAACAAAGGGGAAAGGAAACAGAGGAGGGAAAGTGGGAGAGTGAGGGCAGGGTGAAAGAAAGGGGACAAAAAGTAGGAGAGGAATATGGATTAGGAAACTGATGCACAAAGAAAACACAAAACAAAGAAGCAAGGAGGAAGAGAGGGCAACAAGAAAGCAGAGTTCACACTAGGAAGACTTGCTGCTCCACAGTTACCTGCCAGTAGCCAGATTCATCGAGATCTCCCTTAGGCAAGGAACAGACTCGTTCACCTCCCCCACAAAAGAAGTGGAATCCTAAGAGAGCCTGCCAGCAACACACACAAAACATTAGGCTGCCCAATGGGACAACTGGTGAGTGGAAAGAACATGTCAGTTATTAATTAATTTGTTCTATATTCATGTCATTAGAGATCATTACACGAGCCCTCCTCAGTCACTGATGCCCATGATTCACGATGGACAGTTGCACAACACGGCTGTCAATGACTTCATCGTGTTGCATGGAAAATCCTCTCTCGATGTGTGTGCGTGCAGTGACTCACTTTGACACCTTGGGTTGACATTTGCAACCTGGGCCAAGTCTGTCAACAAGACAAAGGCACTTCTTGTGAGGATTCCAAGCCACTAGGTTGGGTATCAAACAGCGGAGCACGCAGGAGAAGGCAAGAAAAGGTGGTCCGCAAATGTTCGGTTCGTGTGTGCAACAGCCGAGGGCACTGGCACGAGAAAATCCTCGAGGCAACAGCTCTTCTCTGGCAACAGCCAAAAACAGGACTACAGAAAGCGAGGCCTTTGCACAGCACTTAAAATCCACAAGTAGGAACACCCCAGGAAGCTCTCAAGAACGAAGAGAGGCCTTTCCATTTAGAGAGAAGAAGATATTTCATAACTGAGAGTCAGCAGGAACAGCTAAGTGCTGCACAGCAGCCTGAATGAGAAGAGGAAACATTATGTAAAGTAGCACTCAGATGTCACTTGGGAAGAATAAGCAAGATCTGCCATTAATCCAGGCACATGGGATACAGGAACCTCCACCCAGGACTGGACACCAGAGCAACCCTCTCAATCCATCTCCACCCTGGAGACAACACAAGAAACAGGAGCTATAAACAGAAAATTAAATAGATGGTTTATCCTCTCCACTGAAGAAAGTGGAACTGAGAAGACTTCTCTCAATTCCTTTGGCAGTCCTTTGAAAAGTCTTTCAGAAAAATCAAAACCAAAAGAAGGATCTTGGAAGGAGTGGGTAGCCCAGTATTGCATCCTGCGTTAAGAAAGCATGATGAACACTGAGATGCTCAGAGGGAGCACTAACAGAAATATTTCAGGGAAATTTTTTCACTGACCAAAGGTTTTAAACAGTGGATGAAAATAACCACCCTAGTGGTTCTGGTGATTTGGTTCTTTCTGGAAGAAAACTAACATAAATGAGCAAAAATAATTTTGTTTTGTCCGAGAAAAGCTGAATTTTCCATTTGAAATTAGATTTTATCCTGTCATACACTTTTCTTTTTGCTTGTGTTTTGAATACTTCATTCTGCATGGGAAAAAAAAATTTAAAAAGAAGTTTTCAAAGTTTTCAGTTCAGCAGGGAAGCCAGAAAAAAGTTGCTTGATTCCTCCCATGTTCCCTGCCATTTCAGGCACTTCAAAAGCAGATGCACCTGCACCCAGGCATCCTGGAACTGAGGCCCCCACAAGCGCCTCTCAACCACAAGACAAAAGAAACCTTCTGGGAAATGTGTAAGTTGCAGGTAGCAAAAAGAAACCCTGGGTTAAGGCTGGGAGATGAGGCACAAGCAAGGCCTGTTGCAGCTGCTGGGATTTGCTGCTGCCCTGGCTGTACCATCACAGATTCTGTCCCAGCAGTGCAGGGCACACAGCCTGATGGACCACACACACACATGTCCCAAGAGAGGGTGGCCAAGCACCCTGCTGCCCCTTCCCAGGTTGGACTTCAGTTGTCCTCACGTCATTGTGCCATCAAAACCATGGGGAAATGCCTTTTTCCATCTGACTGCAAATCCCCCAGCCTGGCCTTGACCCCACAGGCAGGGAAATCACAGCTGTTGATCACTGCACCTATTTGTCCATGTTTTGCCAAGCTAATAGTGAGCCAAGGGCAAATGTGGTCACCTCAAGGAGAATTACATGGCACTTGAAGGCTTCCACACCTTTGTAAGGGCACACAAGAAGGAGTGACTGAACCAGATCTCCCCATTGCTCCCCAGGGAATACTCTACTCACCACAGCCATACCCATTTCTTTCTGCATCCCTTTGGCCCTGCTGCAGTAAGTGACACCCATTCACATGCCAGGCAAGCCAAGCTGCTGCTCCCCTCTAGAGCTACTTGTTACCCTAGATCAATACTAAAAAAGAAAAAAAATAAAATAGCTCTGCCTTGGGTATCATGCAGTGCATTCCAGTTGCTCCCCAGTCAGTGTTTGTGCAGTGGTTTAAATACGTGAAGAGTTACATAAATGCTAACTATTATTATAATGTTCCCCTCCTTCCAGTCAACTCCCCCCACAGACTCACAGAAACATTCCCCACCTCCCATTTTAGCACGTTCATGGCATCAGAAATTACCCTGTTTTCATTTACCCTGCCCTTTGCCATATGATCCTGCCCTCAGAAGCTTTAAATAGTCTGCATTATTATGAAGGCTTGTTAGGACTTGTCCCTAATCACTCCAGGAATAATCCTTGATGGCTTGTTTCAGACTGTGTGTGTGAATGTTTGTACAACCACAGGGCTCTGGCTGGCGCAGGTCCCTCCTAGAAGGGGAATTAAAGCTTTGTGCTCTGCACAGGAGTGGCACATAGTGAGAACCTGAGTGGCAGTGAACCCATTGTTGTGTCTGCATACTCTGAAGTTCTCTTTAGAGAAGATCTGAAATTAAAAAAATGTTTGTTTCAGCAAAGAACTGGCTGACCACATTATGTGTTGATAGATGTCAAGCAGCAGAAATCAACCTGCCCTTTAAATGCCGAGCAGCAGAAATCAACCTGCCCTTTAAATGCAGGGACACTAAAAATGGTGCAGTCAATGCTTCCCAGAATTGTGCTCGTTACAGCTGGTCCCAGAGCTTGCACTGTTTGTCTGGTGCACAAGAATTCCAGCATTAGATATTGAAATATAAGCTCTCTGCTGAGGTTACAACCCCTGTTGTCTACCTTAGGATGGTGATATAAATTAGGAGATAGAGAAATCTGGTGCTTAATAAATCTGTTTTTCAAAGGCTGGCAATTGTGAATTCAATGTCACCTGCAGGAGAAAACACAAAGCAGAGATAAATGTGCTTTTCTGGGTTGGTTTCCAGCTGCAAATTTGAAGAAAAACAAATCACACAGTAGCGTGACAACACCAAGACTCATGCCATGTAGACTGCAATGTGTATGAGGCAGGACAAACAGATTGCCAGACCTTTGTTTACCAGGGGTCTCACTGGTCCACTGAGATAAAACCTCTGGTGTTTGGGGATTTTGCAGTCATACTATGCATTGACAACATTATCCCACCCACTACGTTCTCATGACACCACAGGTACCAAAATGGTAAGTGAGAGGCAGCTGAGAAACACCTGCTAAAATAATACCATCACAAAATGCCTTTGCACACTAGATCAGCATCCAGCCTCCCCAGCCATGTGGTCTTCATGATTTTGGATAATTTTTGAGCATTTTCCAGCATCTCACCATCTCTAGGACACTAGAAAAGATATCTGAAGGAACTAAGATCAAAAGAGAAGGTTTTGGTGCTTGTGTTTTCATCTCTCAGACTCTTCAAAAGTAGCAAAGACAAAGACTATGCAAAGTATTTTGGAATCAGGAGATGCTGATGCGATCACCAGCAGGAGGTTTAGAGATTTTATCTGAGATTAATGTCCTTAGCTCAGTGCTTGGTCAAGCAGCCCTCCTCCCAGAAAAAATGTCCCCCAAAGGCAAGTTATTTGCAGCACTTCTATTTATTTTGCAGGCTACCAAGATGAAATCAGTGTTCAACAAAAAGGGAACAAGAGAAGCTGCCTAAATGCCTGGGTGGGAAAAGGGCAGCAAATGGAAGGAAGTGCTACATGAAACCACACAGACTAGAACTGGCATAGGAGTTAAGCCTGGTGCAGTGGTGTCCATACTGTAGGACAATTGAGGGGATCACAGGCTGCCAAAGATATCTGGAAAACAAGAAGGCTCATTCTCTTGATGGGGAGTTAGCTTACTCACAGGAATGTTCACTTTCTAATATGGACATAGTAGGCAAAACTATGAAATAATATTTAGAAAACTCTTTAAAGGGGAAATCCTTGCATTGCTGTAATGCATAGAGGATTTTGCAAAGGAAATGTCATTGCTATGCACTGCACCCAGCAGGGGTGAATTTGTCTTACCTAAAAGCACCCAGCAAAACCAGTGACAGAGACAAGTATGGAGGAGCTTTGATACTCTGATCAAAGAATAAAATGTGCCCCTTTAGTCTCCTGGCATCTCAAATCCCCACAAATCTAGGGACATAAAAGTGGGAATAGTCTTTAGAAATGTGAATCTGTGCTGTAACACAAAGTCAGGCTCAAACCAAGTTATTGCAGAAGATGGACTTAGGCTTCTCCACGGGCAGAACTTTCTGAGGGCTTCTGTCCTCCTTAAACAAAGGTGTTGGCAAGCAGGGAAGGAACTCAAACACACCTGGCACTAAAGCATGACATTTCTTCAAGATGCAAAGTCAAACTTTGCACAAGGGTAAACGTGGAGCAGAGACCCATGGAGACACTGGCTCCTGACAAAGCTGCAGTGAGCAGGCAGTTACAGAAATTAAAGCAGTGACTCACTCAAGCACAAAATGTTCTTCATCATGTGCAAGGAGAATCAAGTCTGAAGAGGAGACAGAAAAGATAAATAAACAAATACACAAATACAAATAAACAAATCTGTGAAAGCAGGTCCTACTTCAAAGTTGGACCTTGAGGTGAAAAATACATTAACAAGCAGTCATTCCTAGAGAAGCTCCCCTCAAAGAGGAGCCTGGGGACACTGGGAGCTCAGCCTCATTCTAATGGATGTTCAAGTAAACACGCAGGGGGGTCCTCACACTATTTCACCATGTGGACCGCACTGAGATATCCAAATTAGAAACTGAGACTCCCTGCAAACTCCAGAGAGAGGGGCAGTCATTTTTTGAGCATGATTCAGAGCCCAGAGGGTAGGAACCTAGCTCCTGTTCTACTTATGTGGTCCAAACCACCCCCAGAGGTGCCTTCCCCTCTTCTTAGTCCACACTCAATGTTTAGGCAGCTGGACATAGGTTCCCTACACTAAATGGTGACTGTTACACAATGACAGCAAATTCCTGAAATCTTCTCTGTGTGGTAAGCATGGTATGAGCCCAGAGGGAAATAACAGAATCTGAGATGGGGAACCTGATGCTGCCTCATAGACTGGAATGGCAAAGCTGTAGCAAACACTACTTTTATTTTTTTTTTAAACTTGTTTTAGAACTTGGATGAAGTCTAGCACACATTAAAGATGGAAGAGGGAGAATCTACTTCTAGATTCTATATCACTAGACATGCACATAGAACAGAGTCCTGTTTTCAAAAGAGAGAAAGCTCAGCTATACCAGATGATAAGATCAGATCCTCTGTAGAGATGCTATAGAGTGATCATACAATAACTGCACATGAGAAACAGAAGATTTTACTGAGCTCACAAGGACTATAAGGTATTGACTAAACCCATACAACTTGTGGTGGACATGGCTGAATCTAAATTTTAAAAAAGAGCAGTTTCAGTTCTGGATGCCTTGAGCATCAGTCACTATATCACACAGTACATTAATTATTTCACTACAGTTAATTGTTGTATTCTTTACAGGTTATCAGCCAGGAATGCCACATTCTCTTCCAGTATGAAAAAAAAAAAAAAGTATATACAGGAAAAAAGGAGGTAAAACTGCAGAACAGGATTTTGTACATTGGACATTGTAACACCTTATCAGACCCCAGATGAATGAGATCAGAAATGCCAGCTGGAACCCACAGGGCTTATCTGGGCACTCAGAAGCGTAGGAAGAACGAGAGCCAGAGGAGTTTTATTCTATATGAATCCCTGAATGCTGCTGCTGTAGATAAGGAGCAAAGTCCCAGGTTCCACAAAGTCAATGACAAATCTCAGCTTGACTTCATTTGGGCTGGGATTTCCTGCCCAGCATCCAAGGGTAAAAACTACTGGCTGATGGGTGGTTTGGGTTTTTTCCTTTTTGCTTTTTTTTTTTTTTTTCCCTCAGCTAATAGCCAACCTTGTTTTCTGAGGTTTAGGGTCAGACTTTTGGGGGTTTAGGGATCATTTTTGGAGAATGCTACCCTATGCACAAAGCAAGTTTAACAACTTGCCTGCTGTTGGAGGAGGCTCTTGAGGACCTGGGGCAGGACCCCCGTGTCATGTGAGTGGGGGCAACAGCAATCCCCAGCAAACAAGAAAGAAGAAAGAGGTGTTGGACAGTGAACAAGCCAGAAATTTTTAAAAGCAAGTTGCAATCTGCCAAAGCAATAGTCTAGCATCTCACACAAGGCACGGGTTTGCTGCAATGAAGACCAGGGCTCACAGCAAAACTCTGCCAGACTCAGCCTCCTTCAGGTGGAGGCACACAGCCCCCACCAGCTGGGGCTTGGCCACCCAGATCCCAACAGGGACAGCCCTCTGTCCAGGAAAAAACAGAGAAAGTGTTCACTCAAAGGAAAACAAACTCCCTATCCTTTCAAAGCATCCAAAACTTTTCAGGCTACACCTCCCAGAGGTAAGATGAAGACCTCAAAGACAACAACAGAAACAACATAGGTACCATGCTCCAAGTATTGGGGTAAAAACCCCACCTCTCCTTCAAGGCTAATATGCTCTGTGCTTGGGGGCCCTACTTACTGCCACGTGAGACAGCTTTGACTTGCTGTTGGCATTGGGACTTGCTTCCAGAAATGGCCCAAATTCCAAGGGAAAGAGGAGCAAGTAGTTCTTCAGTTTCTTGTGCCTATTTCTCATAGAACCTTGACTCTGCTATGATGGCTGTGACAGCAGAAGGAGTAGCACCAGGGTGCAGCAACAACAGGGGCAGCAGGGACCTAGGGAACCTCTCCCACCTCTTTCCATCCATCCAGCACGAGCTCTCCCTCAGCCACATGGTAGCTGCACAGAGTGCCAAGCAGGAGAGCTGGCAGGGGCTTGTTCCCACCTTTTGGGGGTGCCTCCTCTGCCGTGTGTGTGGCATTTTGGGGTTCCCATGAAGCGCCCACTGAGCTGGGCTGGAGCCCCCGTCCCGCTGCCTCCACTGTCACCTTCCATTAGGCAGCTGGCGGCCAGGAGAAGGGGAGGGAAGAGCCGGCGGCATGTTTGGTTTGCTGTTTTTGTGGGCACTTTACAACTTCAAAGGCTTCCCTCTGGTTCACAGGGGGCAAGGGGCAGAGGTCAGTAGGCACGGTTTGACCTCCCTTTCACCTCCTCCCCGAAAGGGAGAGACGCACACACACAGAGGAAGAAGAAAAGGAAGAGGGGATCCTGGCAAACACTTTTATCCTCTAATCTTTCTTCGCCTTAGTGCTGTAGAGGCTTTGTCCGGCAGACAAAGTGCCCTTCGAAGTCTGACACTTCCATGCTGGACTCTTCCTCCTCTTGCACAAGGAGAAAATTAAAGTGAAACAGCAGCACAACAAAATGGGGTGGGGGAATATTTTTAAAAGAAAAATGCTGCTCTTAAGTGCTGGGATTTCTCATTTTTTATTTTGGGGGGGAGGGGAAGTTGGGGGTTTCTTTGGTTGCCATTTTTTCCCCCTAGATAAATTGCTGTCCATCTATACATAAGCCCACCAATTGCACATGAGGGAGGGAGAAAACAGGCATGATTGTTCAAGATCCAGCACGAGATGTAAAACATGCATTTTCTTGTCTTTAAATACAGCATTGTTGTATTTATTTATTTATTTTTAATGGCGAGGTCGCTCGCCCGGGGCACTGAGGAATAAGTTCGAGTTTCAGAAAGCTCTCCACAGCTGGTGATTATATCCCTTGCAGTGCGTACAAAGACATTGGGAAAGCAGCAGAGAAAGTAAACAGTATCACTTCTGGGGATGGAGGGGGAGAGGAGGAGGAGGAGGAGAAGAGAGGCAGATGAAATTTAAACTGGCGGTCAGCCCAGGCACCAACTTAAAACAATACAGTGAGAGGAAGCCAAAAAGGAAAAAAACCCAGGGGTGTGTGTAGAGACACACACAGTGTGTGCGCACGCGTGTGTGAAAGTGAGCGAGGCAAACCTACAGCAAGGGAAGGAAGGCATGAAGCTGCAAGCCCAGGGTTTCAAGAGCCATCCCCTGGGGTCCAGCACAGAGCTTGAAAGGGCAGGTTTTGGGGGCAAAGTCATCATCCCAGTGTAAGTACATCTATGAGCATTTCTAATCAGCTGGCAAAGCGTAGCTGTTCACCTCTCTCAAGGCTGAGGGAAGGAAAACCACAGGGTCTAGGAGCAGCTCTTCCAGCCTTGCCATGACCTGCATCCTCAAAACCAAAAGGGACAAGAAAGTGGCAGGCGGGCCCTGACTAAAATCCAGTGGCTGATGCTCTCCCAGCTGGCACAAGAGACTTAGGCTAGGCTTATCTGTCAGCTGGCTTTAGAAATCATGCTCTTACTAGGCTTGAAGCAGTTTGATGTTAAGCTAATGCCTTCCTCCAGCTTCTTGGGTTGACAATATGGGAGAAAACAGAGCCACGACTGGCTGGTGCTTTGGAGGGTCACATATTTTGTATGTCACAGCTCAGGGCACAAACTGGATGCAGTTTGGTCCAGGAGCCCTTCTCACACAGACTGGTTCTGGGTGCTGGCTGAGGCTCACCTCAGTTCTGGCTGTGTTACATCTTCTCTGGTCACACTGACCGTGATTTCACTGGAATAAGGTTAGTCATCTTTGTGTGGGGGAAGGGAGAGGCAAGTTTTTTGGAACATCCATCTGCCTGGGAAAGGCTAACAAACCCTCCTTTATAGATGTCTACCCATGTACCTCAGCAGAAATGCAGTTGGAAAGCTGCTGGAGAGACATTGTACCTTAAAAGGATCAGGCCAGCCTGTTCTTTGGGCTGCCCATCAAGTTTTCCACTACCTTTCACACCCAGAGAAGTCAGGCATCCTGCAGGTTGATGTGTTCTCTCTAAAGTGTTCCAGCAATTGCCCTCCCCTCTAAGAAACAACACAAATCTTGAGGCCACTGCTGCAAGCCCTGGCAAACCATGGCTCTCACCTCCTAAGGGAGTGCAGTGATGCAGCCACACTTCTGGCTGAGCTTCAGCACCCTTGGCAGTGCTTGACAGGACAGGTTGGTCTACAGACAGGAATCCAAGTGCTTACTGCTCTGTGTGCTGCTCCCTTGAAATAAAGGGTTCCCAGAGGAGCACTGCTGCTAACCTCACTGTCCTCTTGTGCTACAGGACTAGTTGGCACCATCCTTCTCAGACCCTTTACTGTCTGCCACCAGTTTGGGGAAAGAAGCATCATAACAGGGGCCCATTTGTGCTACACTTTGCAACTTCTACATACAGCCTGGACCAGAACCAGAGAAAGCAGACATCATGGAAAAATACAGCAAACAGCACAGCTGTTTGATCTACAAAGGATCCCTCAATTCCCCTCACCCCAAGCCTTTGTGAAATTTGGTATGGATTCAACTGATGCAGGGGCTTCTCCCAGGGCTTCTTGCCCTGTCTCCTTGACACATGGTGCATTTAAAATCTGCCACCACAAATATTTTCAACTGTTGCAAATGATACCTTAAGGTACAGGGTGATGATAAATTAGATCCTCAGCATCTCATTAAGAAGGGCCAATAATTCAACATTACTTTTAAACTTAAGTGACTATGGTACTGAAATGAGATGTCATTTCATTTACATCAGACACTCCAAAATTTATGCATTGGTTACTCAAAGGTAGTTTTCTGTTTAAACCATGCAAGTTGCAATGGGAGAAAATCTAGCTAGATTTTAAGAAAAGAGATTCACATTTAAGGCCAATAAAGCAGTCAAGCACTGGAACAGGCTGTTCAGAGATGTTGTAGGATCTCCATCCTCAAGAGAAGCTCAAAATTGGACTGCACAAGAAGGCCCTGAGCAACCTGAACTAATTTTGCCCTGTTCTGCCAGGGTTTGAACTGATGACCTCTGGAGGTCCTTTCCAACCTATATTAGTCTGTGAGCAAGAAGACCACGTCAGAACCTGCCCAAGACACATAGAGCACCTCAGGTCTGAGTACAAACACCAGCACCCCTGTTGAGGTGTTTCCAATACAAACATTGCCATGGTTACCTTTTGATTAAAACAAACTCAGTTCTACTTGTCTGCTTCCCATGGGTAGCTATGCAGGCAAGCCAAAATAAGAGATTCTGAACACATTAAATCTCCAGGTGTTGTCTGTGAGCCTACAACCACTGCATGCACCCAACAGCAACCAGACCCTGCAGAGGGGCAGTCCAGATGGTTGAACCCAGCAGACCAGCACCAGCACACTTCAGATGGCACTCCAAATGGGCAGAGCCTGATTTTCAGATGAAGGATGGGAGCAGATCAGTTTCCTCTCCATTCAAACATTGACCAAAAGCAATTTCACTTTCCATTCTTACAGTCAGAGCAAATTGTTTTGGTTTCAGCCAAACGGGTCCATGTTCACTTTCCCTGTAGGGAGTGCACTGAGGTCTCTTTGTGGTGAAAAAAATAAATAAATAAAACAGTTTTCTATAAAAAGTAGTGTCTTCGCCTACCTAGGCACGTGGCTAACAAATATAAAGATCACCATCTAGTGGCTTACAGGGAAGATACCATCTGTCATATATCTGCAAGCTTGATGACCAATAAAGTTCTTGTTACAGCATATTATGAATTATTCTTGCATCCAGCTCTTAAGCAAGTTAGGCACCTACACAACCACAGCCACGGACAAGTTTCTGACTCACGGAAAACTGAGGTTCATCCCTCCCTGCAAACAAACACTGACCTCTTCCTCACCTCCCTTTTCTCCATCTCGCCTATGCAGGATTTGGGCATGTGGTGAGGAATCTGTGATTTACTTTAAGGCCCAGAAATTAGGTGCCTATTGTAAACCAGGCAAATTCCTATTGTAGTTGATGTAAGGAGACAAATACAAGAGATTGATGAATCCCACAATTTTGCATGGAGGAGGAAGACAGGTAGAGTGAACCCTATTTATGAGATCCCACAGCCTGGAAAACCAATTACCCAGCAAGCATGAAAGCCTCTGGAAAGCTTGGCCAGTGAGCACCCCTTGGGATAGCCTATGTCAATCCTTTTCCATTTGCCTCACTGGAAATCATTCAGGTTGAAATATTCCTGAAATAGTCCTCAATGGAAAGACAGGTCTGCAATTTCTGACAAAACCTCTGTTTGCTGAAATATTTCTGATGAGCTCTACATCTTGTTCTTCAAGAAAAGATGGAGAGACACATCAACATGGGTACCTCTGGAAAGTTCTATTCACCCCAGAGGTCTTCCACTAACATGGCTGTGGTGCTCCTAGACCACAGTCAAGCCCAAGCACTTCTTCAAATCTTTGTGCTAGGCCATTCCTAAAATATCACATGCAACCACATACTTCAGACACACGTGCATGGCACTGAATGCCACCAGGCAAGGCCAGATTTGAAGCAAACACAGGACACAGTTTAACTCTAGGCTGCATTCTCCATGTACTTCACAGAAGCAGCCCTCCACATTTTAACCAAGCCATTACAATGGCTTAGTACCAGAACCAAATCATAGATCTAAAGTGTCAATTTGGCACATCTCCATGCCACGTTCCCACTTTTCCAGGCTGTTAAAACGCACGTTGCTTTGTTCTGGGGAGAAATTCTCTACACAATCTCAACTGTAAAATACAGACTCATCCGCACTGCTATACAGAAACTCAGTTACACTGCATGTTTCTAATGGCCTCCTTTAAAGTTTATAGATGGATATCAAACTCTTCCCCCATGTAACAAGTGATAGGATGAGAGGAAATGTCCTTGGGTTGCACCAGGAGAGGTTTAAATTGAATTGTGGGGAAAATTTCTTCATCAAAAGGGTCATCAAGCACAGGGAAGGGGTGGAGTCACCATCCCTAGAGGTATTTAAAAGCCACGCAGATGTGGCATTTAGGTTTAGTGGTGGACTTGGCAGTATTGTTAATGGTTGGACTCAATGACCTTATGGGTCTTTTCTAACCCAAGTGATTCTACTCTTTGATTTCTTTGCTTCACCCAAGATGAAAATCCAGACATCTGTTGCACATCTGTGGTTATCTGGAGATAAAGAAACTGTAGTTTAAAAAAATCTATGTTCCTCTGTGAAGATACAAGATAAGGAGACCTGTGATCACTAAACCACAAGAGAAACCACTTACAGAAGCCACCTAATTTGTATGGCATTCATCACATCTATCTCTAGGTGACAAAAATATTTATGACAGTCTCCTGTCACAGTGAAGTCCAACAGAAGGGAATTGGCTTGGATGCTTCATGTAAATTGGGACAAACCAACCTCTGGGGGTGCTCATCACCTTCTCCTCAGAGGGCAGAGAGCCCACATAAGCAACTTCAAAGGCTGAGGCCAGAACGGAACTCCGTGTTGGAATTTGAAAGGGATACGATATCTCTGCATGGTCTTGGGATCTGAGCAGCAATCATGGACAAGAAACCCGTTCAGCACTCCTACTGCTCACATTGTCCTCCAGGGGACTTTGCATCCGGCTCAAGAGATGGACAATTTTCCACAGTCTCAGCAATAGCTTCTGTGGGGCACACAGGCAGGACCCCTGCAGACCAGGAGCAAGATTCAGCTCAGTGGGCCTAGAAACCACTGCATGCCTTCAGCTAAATTTGGCTGCTGAAGGGCAGCTCTAGTGGGGTGAGGCAAAGAAGTGCTATTTTCCCTCAGGAAAGCTAGCTTTATTTTCTAAAGGTTAATGAGAAATAGAAGAAAATTAGGCTAGCCAAAAGAATGAAAATAAATGTTTTTTTTCTCCTTCTTTCCCCCTCATTTTTCAGAAAAAATGCATGGCTTTGGTTTTCCTGCAGGCAGTTGCTTCATATCAGTGTACCATGTGGTGACTCAGACATGTTGTTATTATAATCCAAGCCAAAGGGGAGATATATTTTATGAGATCCTTGACTCCCCCTTGTCTTTCCATACTCTATGCTTTCTTGAGAGAAGAAAAAAAGCACAGTCCAAGCTTTGAGGACTGTTCACATTGTCTCTTGGCAGGTCGTAATCTGCCAAGCTTCCAGCGAGCAAAGCTAAGAGAAACTTAGGTTGGCAGTAAGCTCACATGTAGCACCAAGGGCAGAAATTGGTTCTAAGTGCCATAAAGCAGAAGGGGGAGAGCAGATAGACCCATAAAGATTTAGAGCTTCTAACACAAGCCCAAAGGGAACTCTGAGGAAAGGGGCTTTGGTGAGAGCTGAGCTAGGGCGTACAACCTCACCCCTGGCGCCCAGTTACCTCTGCTCAGCTGACAAGCAATAAAGCATTCAGATGCAATAACTCCATTGCACTCAAAATGCATGTCTGGAAGAGCCAAAAGCACCTGTAAATCACATTGCCTCTCCTGTAATTCCCCCTCCATTGCAAAACTTGAACTCTCTTAGACGTACACCCAGACAAGAACATCAAAAAACAGATATATATCCTGAAAACACTCCATGAAGGGCTGCAAAAGCTCACAGCAATTTGAGTCCAATGGCTAATAACTTGTCCCAGATCCAACTCTATTGTGAAAATTGACAGTGACTACTGTGCAAAACTCATCTAAGGCAGGGGAAAAATCTGGCCTCCAGCTGACAAGCTTTTTTCCTAGACATAGGTCTGCCTTTTGAACTCCAAAACCTTTGCCCATTGTGAAGCCACCAGGCCTCAGGGTCACATGAACTAAAAATAAATAAAAGACTCGAGGTGCATCTGGTTGAGCCCATGGTTTCAGTGAGGTTACAGGGGAAACATTTTGACTATCCTGAAGTGCTGCACAAAGGAAAAAAGGTTAAACTCCCACCCTTCCCATACAGGTGGAATACAAGAGCTTTTAAAGTTTAAAACAATCATTGGATCAAAGGAGGTACCAGATGGCTCCAAGTAACAAAGACATATTCTTTTGAGTCAAATTATGAGAAGCATTCCCTAAAGGAATGCCATACAAATAGCCTGATCTAGTAGATGTTTGTGGCACTCACCACATGTTTCATGTTCCTTCCCAGAGATGATGTTTCTCTGGCACTGAGAACACTGTCATTCACAGACTACTCTGACAGGCCACATGCATGCAAATGAAAAGTTCAATAAAAATCTACCTCTCACACTCAGATGCCTTAGTTCTTTGAGGGGAGAGAGGAGAATGAATTCCCATTGCATTTCAGGGGGGTTGGGCATCCCAGCACACAACAGCACAGGCCAAAGATTTCGGATAAAGAGCAAAGGAAAAGTTTTGAATTATTCCAGAACTCCTTCCACTACCTCACTTCCAGACAGATATGAAGTGACAACACCCTGAAACAAAGCAACACAACCGAAGAGAACATTATCAGATTACTCAGAACAATTCCCATTGTTAGTGACCCAGAATTCGTCACTTAGAACAACCTAGAATTGGGATCTCAGCAAGTGCTCAAAGCCACTTAACCCTTTCAGTGGTGTCCCCCACACCTCCACACAGAATGACTTTTCAAGCAGGAACATAAAAGAAAAAACATCTCTTATCACATCTGGAGACCAACTAAAATGAGGGAGTACTTGACTTTTACTAGACATAGCACATTCTCCAAGCAACATCACTATAATCCAAGAGTGAGGAAAAGCCAGTGATTACAGGCCTGCCAAATTATTTGGAATTGAACAGGATACCATATCGTGACAATGAGAGATAGCATAAAGCTCAAAGACACAGAAAGAAATATCATGTAACTGGCAGGAATACATTCCACATTTCAGTGTTTTGGCAGTAGAATACAGGTTTGTTCTGGGACTATGCATTCAAACTCCTCATTGATTTAAAGATACAAAGTATTGCTAATGCAACCTTAACATGAGGAGGACAGTTGGCAAATCTATCAATAATGCTATTTTTTTGCCATCTTTTTGTACGAGCACACACACCCACATTTTCTTCCAGTTAAACTTGCAGTGTAACTTTTAGTTAGAATTCAATCAAAGGGAAAAAGAAACACTGAGGGACTTTACTTTTTTATTTTTAAAAGGGCAAGCATTAATGTGACAGTCTGTGAAGCACTAAGGTGAAGGCCAGCAAAACTGCAAGCAATGTTATTCAAAGCCAAAGGAGAAGAGAGCTGCAGCAAAAGCAGCCTGTAGTGACCCAGGAGAATGCTTTAAATAATCAATTTCTGGCAACAGCCTTCTCTCTGCACATGACAAGGACCAAAACTATGCTTCTGTGCTGCTGACCTGTCAGGGAAGAACAGTCTGAATTCCAGTCAGGACACCTGGACCCCAGTGCTATGGTAGATGTTACAGCTAGGCTGGCTGACACAAAGAGGATGCATTACCTCACCTCTTCCAAGGCAAGCAGCACAAAAATCTGTGTTCCTGGGAGACTTCAAGTCAGCAGATGTATTCATGACCTACTTCTAGGGCACACACAGTCACAGCTGTTAGCTGAATACTCTCACACAGTGGTAAGGTCTCTGCTGCACCTATTCCATTATTTGGTACTGCAAAAATTCGTTGCTTAAAGCCAGTTCCTACCAATTTGGAGCCCAAAGCACATGCCTGAAGAGCCTCCTCACTTCAAGCTAAACCAGAAATCCACAAGAGCTTTAGGTATAGCAGGCAAGTCACACTGGCCATTGTCCCCATCAGTGATCACCTTGGATACAGTTGGATACTTGGCACATGTTCCCCATTCACCTTCTACATGGTTTCTAGTGGAAAAGAAGCTGGACCAGGAAACACCAAGATCTCTCCCAATGAGTCATTGTAGCTCTGTAATAATGCTACAGGACAACTGCAAGAGATGCAATACCTTGAGTTGAGCCCAGGAAAACTTAAAAAAAAGATGGATTCTCCGAAGAAATTATTTCCCATTCTCATAATTCTTTACCAGAAGCAGTTTGACTCTCACTTGAGTATGTAGAAGACACCTACACAATAGACGTGGGTGCACAAGTCAGAGGAACAAGAACTTGACCCAAGCCATGGCAGGCACCAGCAGCAGCTGCCAAAAGCAGACCAGTTCCCTGTGATAGATGTATCTGTCACACTCCCCTGCTGACAGTTCATGAGAAATGAAGATTTTCATGGAGAGCAACTAGAGTCTCTCTATGTAGGACTGACTCTGGGTCATGTATTTTATGAAAGCAGCTCCTTGAGGAACCAGAAAACGGAGCAGAGAAGAATAGAAACTTCTTAAGAAAGATTAGTGCAAGAAGTTAAAATGCAAGCCCAGCACAAATACACTGCAAACTTCTGCTCCTCTGTTGGCACATGTTGCACTCACATGAGTTAGATCTTTCTTCACCCAAAATAAGTTGATGTGTGAATAAACAATGACAACAGGGACCACAAGACCAAACAGTGACTGGCTAACAGCTTCCTCTAGTATTCTGCCATCTCACATTGTGCATCACTGTCACATTAAAGGCCTTCCTCAAAAAAAATCCAGAAGATGCCACTTTGCAGACATTCATGGGAGACAACTCATCACCTGTTCGTCACAGGAGGACTACTCTCCTAAATCTCCTCCCAGAGGGAAAGCCCCATTGTGGTGAGGAGAGTGGGAACAAACTGCTCTCTGTTAAAGAAGTGCCTTCATCTTTGTATAATCTGTTGAGACACTGCCCGACTTCAAACAGCCACAGAGTGTCTGGGGCACCTGCAGCCATTTCAGATGTGGGGTAGAGTCACACAGCAAACACAGACAAATAGGGGATCAAGAAAAAAAAAAAAATCTGTGCAGATAGGGTAGAGCTGAGGGCCCCGTCTATTAATAAATGGCTGCTAGCCAGGCAGACTTCTGAGTCTTGAGCATTGCCTTGCTGCCTGCGGCTGGGGAATGATTGAAGCAGGGAATGCTCAGCCAGGACCCCCCAACAGATTTTATTTATGCATGTCTGCTTTCATCTCCCCCTTGTACACAATAGCCTAAACATTGTCTCCATCCTGAACCATACAACTTGCATATTTGCAAACATCTCTTCATCTCAAGACCACAGACAGACAGATTGGTCTTGGGTCATTAAATTCTGTCTTTTGTATGAAGTCTATTGTATGAACCAACTACCATATAATCCTCCCTGATTTTTATTTTCTTCAAAGAACAAATGAAAAACTGGTTTTGGTGTCAACAAACAATCCCAGAAACTGATTTCTTGACTGTTTAGGAAACTCATGCATATCCTTTTGTCTTGGGCAAATAGTCTTCATAGCTAACCAGCTAACATGCTTTTTTTTATTTTCTGTTAATTTAAGCGCAGAAACCCTTGCTTGATTGGCCCCCTGCCCTTTCCTGATGCACAGATTCCCAATAGCTGCAGCACCCTGTACTTAAAGAACACCTCCACGTCTGAGTGGCTGATCCCTTAACCCAGCTGAGCCCATTAACCTCTCTGAGAAGTTCATCCTTTTGAAATCAATAAACTGAGCTGCAAGGATAGTTTTATTTACTCTTCCATTTAATTTAAAAATCAATTAACTCATAGTCACTAGCCATTTTATAGTTTACTAGTTTCTGCACCAAAAAGAAGCAGTGCCAACACTGACTGAAGGAGGAAGAACAATCTGAAGAAATAATTAATGAGCCGTTACTGATAACAGTCTCTTGTAGGCTTTCAATGTATACCTGAGAAATCAAAGCCACCACAACCTCAGTGCCAGAAACTCATAGCCAAAATTATTTTGACCCACACACGTCCAGTTCTCATCCATGCCACCCTTACCAGTTTCTTCACTGAAATATGGCAATATTTCTACATACATAGATAAGAGTATGCTTCATCTCTGCCTTTCCTCAACAACCAATCACTTTCAACAATATTTATTTTTCACCCTTCTTTCTTTTACTCCAAGATGCTTATTTTTACAACTGATATGATTAATTCAAGCTCCTACTTTTTTTTTTTTTTTAACCAGACTCACAACATTTTACATAGGTTTATTTCAGCTGTCTCTAGCTGATCCAGCTCCATATCCCAAACAGACCAGGCAATATTTTACTACATATCACCCATGCAAATAAGCATCAGTTCTTTCTTTCGCTCTGCCTGCTGATACATATCTTCTAGTGGGGGCTAGTTGCTCCTCTCTAGTGACATCTCTTTTATTTCCATTTCTTTAATTTCTTCAGCAAAACCAGCTTTTATGTTTAGGTCTCCCCCACTAGCAATCCCTTTCCCCCACAATCACACGAGTACAGGCCATCATCCAAGGTGCACACCTACCCTGTGTAGTCTTCTACTTGTCTGGAGAACCCCATCACACTGGCAGCCTCATTGCCTAACACATCAGCTGAAGACAATTGTTCTAAGCTGCAGCTCCAGCCTACAAATCATCTCTCCACGCACTTCAGCTGTGCCAGGTCTCCATGGCCTCTGCCAGAGACCCCCAGTAGGATGATATCCATCCATAGTACCTTCCTCCAGTTACACCCTGTGCTTCACCAGCCTTCCAATTGTCCAAATAACCATTAACTTCCTCTCTTAAAAACAAAGGCACAGCCACATCATCCTCTTCCTCAGCTGCTGCTCCCATAGCCACAAACCCTCAATGATCCCTGGCTAGTGATGAAAGACGTCAGTGTGGGTCAGCTCCACCGCTTAAATGAGCTCATTTCAGGAGCAAAAGTAGTCCCTCACTAGTAAGGCTGCTGTCCCCCTCCAAAGACCTGGCAGACAGAGCTGTGACAGCCCTGTCTAACCCCCTAAAGCAGGGTGGTCTCCTTGTTCCCAAGAGCAAGCTGCACACAGCCCCCTTCCCAAACATTACACCGCTTCCTAATCCTCTCCTTGGCTCCCAGATCTTTCTCCTACTGCCACAGAAAAGGCGAGCAAAGCTGAAGTCTGCTGGGATGATATATGGGAACAGTCCTTTCTCACAAGGAAGTATCTCTGTCTCATGAAGTGCTCCATGGGGGCAGGGAGTGAAGGGTTCAGAGAGGTGGCAGTACCCTCTGTGACAGAGCACCTCTTCCCTGGGCAAACAGGCACAAGTGTGTGTGCACCATGGCCTTCAGAGCTGCCCCTGTGAATGGAAGAGGACAAGTGACACCAGCTCTACTTCCACTAACAGCTGCTGTCTGTGCACCAGGGAACACCATCATCCAGCTCAGACCCACTCCATCATCTGGCAGCTCAAACTGATTTCCTTGTTTACAGGTGAAGGAAAATCACTGTTTCCAGCTCCATGGTGTTCTTGATTCATATTCAGAATTCAATATTATCGTCACAGCAAGTACTTATTTTCTAGCATCTCCAGACTGAAAAGGAGAAAGTGATACCCTGGCTCCAGATTCCTGGCATGGCTCTCCACTGTCAACAGCCTCTTCTCAAGATTTGGCTGAGAGGGGATGGGCACTTAGCCTCAGTGAAGAAGTAACCACTGTGTTTATTGCTGAATGAAGACCCAGGAAGGAACCAGAGGGTGGAAATGATGTGATTAAGAAAAAGTCCGCACTACAAAGATTCATGTGTTGGTCCATTCTATAGAAATATATCACTTCAATTAATTCTAGAATCTTGCATTTCTGAATGCTGTAAAAGAATGAAGAGTTCCATGAGAAGCGGGGGGAAAAATGAAGAAGAGGCAACACAGGTGAAGTATTGAATGAATGGAACAAGTGAAAGGAAGGACCAGAAATGCTGAAAACATCTCAAAAGAGACCAGCCTCTGAGTGCATGACAAAAAATAGATTATTTTAGAATTTTTTCAAAGGATAGCAGATGAGAATGAATGCAAGATCTAACAATAGCAGGCAGTTTTTAGGAGGAAGTTTACTACGCTTTTACCATCAATTAGGTGCACACAAAAAGTGGAGTTCTCCACTGCTTTTTCTCAATTGACTCTAATGAAACTACTGATTTGTACTACACTGAGATTATACCCTACCCTATATCTACCTACTCTTCCTTATGGCAGAGGACTGAGACCAAAGCTCTGTTGAAGTCAATGGATATCTGTAGCTAAGCATTTATACAGCTGTCCAGACCAAGGCTTTCCCCTGTATCCGGAAAGCTTTGAAAATATGCCACTGTTGATGGTGAAGGAGTAATGTGAGGAAATTTCCCCTTTTCTGGTATGGCTGGACTTTGCCTCTTCTCTGCATCTGGGTAATTGCATTTCAAGTGAAGGCTTTCTAGCCAGCAAAAAGAGGCCCTGCAAAATGAGTTAAAGGAAACCACAAGTTTGGCATCAGAGCCAGCATCCTTCTCTGAATCCTCATGTCGAGTCTGGCTGTCTGAACAGCTCTGCTTGAAAAGGAGCGCAAGATTCTTCAGCACGTGTGTGACAACAGCTGTAAATATTTGGTATATCACATGCACACAAATCCATCTGCACTGACCCCCAGACATGTGAAAATACAAGCCATGATAATAGATTCAACAAACACCTAGGCACTGAAGAAAGTGTGCAAGTCAGAGCAGCTCCTTGTGAAGACGCACGCCTCTTTTACACACAGAGCTTTCACCTCAGACACAACTGGCCATCCAAACAGTGAACACAGATGGAGCATCTGTGGACATCAGGCTGGATCCAGTCCCTGTGAACTCTGTTGCAGCATAACTCATGCTGCCCAGTGGAGAGTTCATCCTTCTGAATTTCAGAGGGGTTCACAAATGAGGCAGCTGCTGCCGCCATAGGAAAGGACTTCAGCTTCCAGCTCTAACAATAGAGTCTTGTCCTTTCAGATCCATAGGCTCCAGGTTCAGTTCCCACAGATGATCCACCCAGAGTGGTTGTCAGAGCAACCCTGGCCCTAGAGGTAGAGACTTACTGGAAATGACTTTGTAATAATTTGAGCTTACTCGGGAGAGCAGTCCAAGGCTGTGCATACACAACCCTCTCCAGAGCAGAGTCAAATGATCAGAAATCCCACCTGGCCACCCATCTGCACAAGCCTTCACACAGAGCAGACACACAACCAAATGGTGTGTGATGAAGCAGGAAATCTTTCCTTGGCACCTTCTGCATGTTTTCTCCCTGCTTTCTTTGCTTCTGAGGGAACGCCATGGTGGTGGACCTGCCAGCCCAGCAGCATCGAGGTTTTGTGTTCATCCACACCAAGGGGAGCTGACACACGTGATCCTCTTCTACCAACATCCAACCTGTCCAAGTGGGGACAAAGCTGGGTGAGCTCTAGGACAAGCTGCCCACTCAACTACCACCAAAAATAATGGAAAGAACTTCATGAGACAAACCGAGCCAACTCAGGAAAAAAAATCAACAAAACCAAAAAGATTGGGGTAAAAATCACTTCAAAACCATGCTAATGCTAAGTACTCTGTGTATTTACAGTGTATTTTAATAATGTAACTGATCAGTCCAATTTAACATACACCACATGTTTAGATAGATGCAGCAGATATAAACCCAGCCTGATTTCATACAGTAAAAATGTGTACATGCAAACAGAAATGTATTAAATGCATTTCATACAAAACATTTCTTATTATTTTAAATGCATATCTCAATTGTTTTGCCCAGTTTGGAGCCCACTTGAATATTCTAGGATTGTCTCAAATCCCTTAAGGGTCAAGAGCTCAATGACTTCAGTGGGTGTTGGGCCAAACCCTGAGAGATCAAAATTCCTTTAAGGACCAGTATTTCAGTGTGCTGGGTTTGCATTCCATACAGAATACAGCAGACTCACACCACCCTTATGGCATAGCTACAACATAATGTTACAGCTGAACTGCCACAAGCACGAACTGAGAAATTTAGCAGTGTGAATGATGAGCAAGTCCAAAATACAGTGCATCTATTGTCCACCTCTGCCAAGGCTCCTGTGAAGCATCACCAGCAAACATTCAGTGAGCGTGTTTTGGCCCCTTCTTACCCACTCGAGTCATTAATCATTCATCTTAATTATCTCGGTGTTATTTTGTGTTCCTCCCCCACCCACGGCGCCTGTGTGTTTGTGGTATCCATCTGTTGTTCCTAACCATACACTTGGACCACAGGATCTCTGAGGAAAGGGCCATTTACTCATGACATGTGCACAGCACCTCATGCACTTTAGCCTCAGCCACCAGTTGAGACCTCACGTTATTGCTGGCAACAGACCAGACTAAGTCATGATAATTTTGAGATACACCACACATTCCCACACACACGTACAGACACAGCCCTGCATGTGTACAAGTCCACTGCAGGCGGGTACACAGGTGCCACCCGATATCAGGGGAGAGAGGAAAGAGAGGGGCAAGATGAGAAACTCTTGAGTGTGACATTTTAGCTGGAACTATCCTCTGCCTGCTCACCCCCTCTAGCTGCAGCCCACAGCCTCGCAGCACCGCACAGGACACCACGTCTTGCAGTGCTTGCATCTCACCACACTTGAGCTGCAACACAGGTGCCCAGGGCATGCAAACACCTTTGAATTCAATCACTGCTTTGTGCACCACGTAGAGGAACATCCGAGGCGCTCTGGTGCCAAACACACCGCCGCTTGCATAGACTTTCACAGGAGCAGGGTTAAGGAAATATGTGCTTTTGCAAAGCTCACCACGTGTGCTGGCACATGGAAGGAAACAGCAATGTCAGTGAGACTAAGTAAGTCTTCCCTAGCTTTAAGCTACTTCTCAGTTCATAGCTTCCTTTTTTTTTTTTTTTTTCTGTTGGATATAGTAATAAAGGGCTTGAAATGCTACTGAAATCCATTTTTGTGAAATCTGTACCTGAAATTGAACATTTAGCTGAACCTGGTCTGGAACGCACGATTAGACAACAAATTCCCAGAACTAGTTGTCCTCCACTGATACAATTTTCTTTCACATTTTGCTAGCCAAGATGCACTTCTCCTGATTTCCCGTATTCACTGATACATAAATATCAAAGCAGGCAAAGAAAAAGTGATATTTTCCTTATTTGTACTGGAGATCACCCATATGTCCTCTTCCAGGTCCCAACACTTAAGCCTGGTCCCATATTTCAAGCAAAGACAAGCAGAGTCTAGGAGACACAGAGCATCAACAAGGTTTAATCCTTTTGCAAACCCAGTGCACTGAAGAGACGACATCCCCACAGCTAGGGCTAGGTGTGCCAGCTTCCCCCCAAAATCTAACATCAGCCATATCTGGAATGTGCATCCCCAGAGCTGGGGGGAGAGGCTGGGATCTTGCAATTCAGCAAGTGCTCACAGCTCAGCCTGTTGGGTCTTCTCCCAGGAAAGGATGTTCAGACATTCTCCATCACTTGTGGCACCATCTCCCATGATGAAAAAGATGACTGGAGGGTCAGTTGGAAGGGACATGGAATTGGTTGTTCCATAAATTGACTCCTAGCATGTTATGGGAACAAACAGAGGACTTCACTTGGAAGAGCTGTCATTCTTCTGCCAACACTGAAGATGGACACAGGGACTTAGGGGGGAAAAAAGACCAGGACAAGGCCCATACAATGGGTATGTCTGGTACACTGCTAATGACTATCATCTGGGTGGAACAACGGTAGGATGAGAAACTATTTCTTCATGTACACAGAGCAAAGAAAGCCCCTTAAGCAAGCATACCAGTAGAACAATTAGATGGCTAATCACAACGTTGGCCACGAGAGGTTTTCTCCATTTTTTCACTTCAAAGGAGCAGTGATTAATAAACAGTGTTAATCTTCTGGAGAGATGAGTCAGCCCCCTGCCCACGCTGGGGTTATCCTCACAGTGCTGCTGCTGTTTAGAGCATGAGAGTGTTCCCTGGGGAGAAGAAATGCTTCATTTAGCTTGCAGGGCTCCACACCAGATCACACGGCACTGCACTCCATGACCTTCCTTCTAGCATTCCTGGGAAGGCATCATGCATGGGGATGGGGAGGTATCTCTGACTCCTCCTACACACAGAGTGTTCTCCAACTCCAGGTGAAGATAACAGAGGAAAAGCCCTCGGGTGGATCAGAGGTGTTATGGTAAAGTTCAGAGATTTTGGAATCTCTATTTAGCTTTATTGCCAGACAGGAGCAGGTTGAAAGGCATCAGCAGTCACCATTGGGTCCATGGGATGAATGGACCACCTCCTGCTCTTTATCCAGGTCAGTTAAAGATGTACATGTGTTGGGTGACCAGAGCAGACCAGGAAATGGAGACAGTCCCACCTTTGTTCTTTACTAGCCCTGAAGAAATGTTGCCAGACCCAGGAGGATGTGAGCTCAAGCAGCTGTGCATGAGGGGCACTTTGCACACGTTCTGCCTAACTCTGCAGAGGGAAAGGTCTAATTGCAGACATGCTGTGGTCAAGAAAAAGGTCCCACTCTTCTTTCCATGAACACGTGCTGGTCCATGGTCAGTATCAATCTCTGCCTTTCTGTCAAGGAAAGGGGGTTGTATCTGTGAGGAGGATGGCACCAGAAGCTCAGGCAGCAGCAGCAGCAGCCAAACACAGCGTTGCTGTTGCCTCTCGCAGGACACACATTGAAGAGCAGAGAAAAGGTAAGAGCTGAGAAAAGGAAAGGGAAGCCCGAGAGGACCAACAAGTCAGTGTGTGTTTCTCTGCCAATTTAACATCAGGCAGGCATCCTAGAAGGTGAACATACAGCCTTTGCTTCACGCTCTCACACAAGCAATAGTTACAGAATCTCCTGCTTGGGTTTGGTGAGCTACATCCCTGGTGTGCACCCGTGCAGTGCCTTTGTAAAGCTACTTCTACACACACCAACCACTGTGCCAAGGGCCCTGCCACCACGGTGACACCCCCTTCTCAGTTCTGCTCCTGCACTGCCTGTCCTCAGGTGGTCCCACCTGCTCCAAGCTGTTCTCCAGGGCACTGCCAACAAGCCGGGTCATCACCCAGCGTGTCCCAGCATGGAACTGTCACACCCAGCGGGGAAGCACCAATTCACACCAGCTGCAATACTCTCCTGCTGCACTCTTGCTACCCACAATAACTGCGACACAGACGTTGGGTCTGCCACAAATTTCCTCCCTTGTGCTGTGATGGCCCTCAGCTCCTCGGGGCATCGCTGCCCGAGTGCACTTGCTGAGCAGTGCACTCCAGAGGACATTGCACTGCAATGACACTTGTTCCCTTCAGCTGCTCTCACTCTCTTCCCAGGGCTTTTCTTGCTCTGCTGGATCTCCAGGAGGGAAGGAGCAGCCACAGAAGAGCTGGCTCTGCTCAGCAGGGCCTCTGCTCATTTCCTGAGCACTTTTTGACGCGTTCCATTTGTGACCAAGCTTGGGCTGGGATCCCAGCTGATATTTTAACTTCAGCCTCAATAGATTTCAAACTTCAGCCACTGTAAATAATTCCCTGACATGCACTCTGCCTGCATTTTGGCACTTCTGCTTGTGTACAGTATTTTTAATTTTTTTTTTTTAAAGTTTCTTAGCATTCTCTATGTAACCTGTCAAGAAGAAGATGGGCATCTTGGTGAAACTGCCTGATCCTTGGTGCAGTCTGGAGACACCAGATTGGTTTGACAATCCCCTGCATAATAACAATCACATTCTCTAGTTAACGAGAGACAGATAAAGTGTTGTGCCATGTTCTAGGAGATGTTTACAGGACAGAGAATACTGGAACAACCACATGGCTCCAAACCAGGAACGATCAACATGAGGAACCTGGTTTCAGCAGTCATCAAGACCAGAAACTAAGCAGTCTGTAAACAAAAAGAGATGTAAAAATCCTGTGTTGTGGGAGTCATTAAGAAATTTTACCCTCTCAGGCTGCTTTTTTCTAAGTCTTCTCCGAGTTGACTTATGCCTTAAGACATGAGAATTCCTCACTGAGCAAAGCACTTAATAAGTATTTATTTAGCTTATGCTTATTTTTACATATGCAGCCAGCTCCAATGGGAAAATTAATGTATTAAAAGTTCAATTCATTGCTAAGACATCTCGTCAGGATCCTGCTTAACAAGTGAGAGAGATCTTGCGCTTTCCTCTGTTTTTGTGTTTCTATCACACCTGCCAGATGAGGAGTCCTCTCACACAAAGTACAGATGGATACAGACTCCCTAGAAGCCAGCACAGGTTCCCTACAGTGCAGGTGACAACACTGGGGAACACAGCACTGAAGAGGTTAACAGGCATCAGCCTTCCCCTCACAAGCACCTTTCCTAGCCATCACAAGGAGGATTAGAGTCTCTGGAAACAAGGATTCCACAGCAAAAAGCAGTCAGAAGTGCTGCACATGCCTTTCATTGGGTATCATCCATCCCACTGCCTTAACCTTTCATCAGGGCTCCTTTCACAGATATGAGAGTTGTGCAGACAGCTGGGGCCTCCTTCCAGGCTCTCCCTTCTCCTGGGGCTTGATCTGAGGGCAAAGAGTGGAAATTCAAAACAAACAGTAAACAAAACCAAGCTCTCTTAAGTGCAAGCCACACATTTGTTTGGAAGATTCTTGGCTAATTTTACTCGCTGTTTCCTGCTCACTCTGAAATTTCTTTTTCCTTCTTTTTTTTTTTTTCCCCTTCTTTTTTTTTTCTTCCTTGACTCAGTTACAAGAAAAACAAAGGGGAGTGGGAGAACCCAGAAAAACATTAAAGGAAAAAAATATATATATATACTCTCTCAAGAATCTCTTGTCATGTCAGGGACATGCCCAGGTCTGTAACTATAGAGTTAATGGACAAGTCAGGGTAGTATTTTCTCTTCCTGCTTGTCCATCAGGTGGCAAACCCCTTCAAACAGTGTTGCTTCTTCCAGATTGAGTAGGTAGATCTGTTTATGGATGGCCCAAGCCTAAGCCCCAAACATCTGTAGGACTTGGCTCCAAGTCAAGGTCTGATCTGAGCTGTCCTAGAAACTCCAGTTTTGTCTGGCCCAGAAGTTGTTGGCCATCTGCAGAATGGAAATATGAGTGGAAACCTGTCATCACAAGATGGGGGTAATTGGAGAGAATTGTAGGCAGGCTACTTTAAGCTCTTCAGGATGCTTCCCAACTGGCAGAAAACTAGCTTAGCTGCGAGGATCAGTAAAACCAGGTTGGGTTCACATCACCAAAGACTCTAGCCTTCTTCAGAAAATTCATGGCATTCCAGGGTTTAATGGACAGCCAAGAGAAATCTTGCCATTTATTAAAATTCAGCAGTTTTATGCTTTCAGGTTAGAGTGGGAGGATATTCCTGGTAGCCATGAGAGGCTCCACGAAGGCCTCCAACAAGCTCAAATTCCTGACACTTATACCAGGCACATCATCTGGGCGCTCAACCCCTGTGGTGCTCACTGTGTCTCCAGCAGAGAGCAAGTAGATTCTCTTCCCCAGAAACTGAAAAACCTAATTTACAGGACGTTTCTTTGTACCTCATAAAGAAGCAAAGAAATACAGAAACCTCCCCCCCACCTTGTATCAGCAGCATGACTTGAGGATCTGTCAAACAAGTTGTGCCCATGATATTGAATCATTTCCTTAAGGGCATTGTAGAGGAGTAAGGAAGGCTTTTGAGGCAGCTGTTTTTAAGCCAGAACTGTGCCAATCACATTGTGTTACTTACAGTTTTAGTCAAAGGTCAAAGCATTTTGGTCTTGCCGTTTTCATATCTCCTAAAGCTTGTACTGTCCCCGGTGAAGCTGTCACAACCTTCGTCTCCTAACCCACATTTTTCCATGATGGGAAGGGTTATTTCCATGAGGACTCTCTGACACTAAAGAAAATCTCTAAGGTCTGACTTCCTTAAAATAAACAAACAACAGACAAAACAACTAACTATACAAGGTGACTCTCCATTAATGTTATGGTTGTTTGCACAGTTAAGAAATAATGAATGCACAGAGTCAGGAAGAAAGGTGCCTGTCATTGAGCTGTCATTGAAGTGAAAGCACAGACAGAGGCAGCAGTGTTGAAAATTAAGGTGAATAGAGTGTGCAGTGATTTTTTTCCCAGGGGTGAAGGGCGAGCCAGCAACATATCAATGCCACTCTCACAGGCCTTCCAGGATGTCCTTTACTACATATTTCTGTGTCAATAGCTTCTTTCAAAGTTTGGTCACCAACAAAGAAGTGCAACTGTTTATTCTGCCTTGGCATTATATTGTTCATGGGTTCTGGAGGAGAGTTCAAATTGAGATCTTTAAAGTACCTGAGCCTTGCAGAAGTTATCATAAAGTTATCATGTTTTTTGTTGTCCCTGATTCATCAGCAGGGAAACTGAGGCAGCAGGCGGTAATGTGCAACACAGTGGTAGAGAAGAGAATGCCTTGCCCCATCCTCCCAGCCATTTGGCTTTGCCTACCACACAATGTTGGATCCTGGGTAAATAATGGAGCTGTCACACCCAAATGTTATTTTTAAACGGCGGGTATTGGGTTTGGCACAAACTCCAGCAAAGCACAGCGTGACCAAGGGAGTCCTGAGGAACAAGTGCCCTGCACAGATGGAGCAGCTTTGGGGAAACCTTGCTGTTGTGCTGCATTGATGCAATCAGTTGAATGGGAGCCCAGCCCCAGCCTGCCAGCAGCCCAGGGAGAGCCTGCACAAAACGGGAAGGACATGGCAGGACGGAGCAGTTGGCTCCTCCAGCTGCCACCTCCTCCACCCTGGTGCCCTGGCCCAGGCCGCGCCAGTCAAATCCATAGGGGGGCAGCAAACCCTTTGCAGTCATGGGACAGCATTCCCAAAATTATCTCTCCCACACTCAGTCCCTGCGCTGCAGGAGAGCCCCACGCACGCAGCACCCTTTGGAAGGTCAGCATGGACCCTGCAAGCTCACGGCAAGGAAGATGGGCCTCCAAAGTCTGGACATGGGTGGCCAGTTCAGCCCAGCAACCCAGCCAGGGGAACACGACATGTGCCTGAGCCCACCAGTAGGGCTGGCAGGGCTCTGGAAAGGCAGACACATACAGAGCTAATTTCAGGTTCTGATACAAAAACCTACACTTCCAACTAAGACTGCCAGAACCCTTTGGTGGATCAATGGATGCAGACTCACTTCAGAGATTTGGGGTGTGCAGGGTCCAGGATGCTTGAGGCTTTTACAATTGTGACAGCACAGGGACAGCCACACTGGCTCAGCACACAGGTCGCCCTAAGCTACATCTCCAGCTTCCATGGTGGTCAACGACAGGAATGGAGGAAAGACCATAGGGAAAAAAGCACACACAGATTTACTCCACTCCCAGGATGCTCCCCTGCCTGCAGAGGTACACGACTTCAGTGAATTCTATGGTACCCAATGTCCTCATGCTCCACTCTCACAGCTGCAGCTTTGGCACAAAGCAAACCTGAGTTTAAGAACGGGGCCAGATCTTGCATTTAGTCTGTTGGTGCAGACAGAGCTCAGATGCAGAAGTAGGTGAAATTGTACCCCAATGAACACAAACCCCTTGTCAATTATAACTAATTAGCCTTTTAGTGACCCTGAATCTCAGGGCACCAACTTTGCTTTGAAATTCACACTAGCTCTGCCCCCCACTCTCCCCTCAGATCTCTAAAAACTTACATTCATGCTATACTCAGTCACCCAAAAAAGCAGAGAGACCGATTTGCTCTCTGGACAGGTCTGGGAGGACAGACTAGAAAGGCACACAGGTGACTTACCCAATATCCCACAGGCAGCCAGTGGTGAAGCTGGGATTAGCTCAAGCATTTTCCACTTCTCCCCTCCCAAGCTCCAGCCCTTTCCTGCTTGATTTTGCATTCTCCACCCAGCTGTCTTTACTGAACAGTGCCTTTTAGGCAGCTGTCAGGTTTAGATGAGTGTCTCCACTCCATCGAATGGGCTGTCCCCCTTTGTGCTGTCCCTGTGTGCTGTTAACCCTCATTTCCCACTGGAATGAACAAGGAAAAACAAGACAGCACTATGGCAGCTGGATAGTAGCTCACCTCTCCCTGTCCCTACCGAAGACAATTTTCTCCTCCTTTTCCCCTCTCCACTAACAGGTTTCCTAGAGACCCTTTTGTCTTCAGTTCCCTCCACAAAAAAAAAAAAAAGAAATTCATTGTTTTTCCTCTATCCTTCTAAAAAGAGAGTTAGGACTTCCAGGTCCTAATCCCTCCAAAAAGCTTCTGACACAGTGTTAACCCTAGAGAGTGGTAGACAGGTGACAAACAGGTCAGCCCTTGTTTTTACTTTCCTCCTTCGAGAGAGAAAAATAAAAAACTTTAAAAATCAGTTCTACCCATTCCTTTAAGCTGCTTCATCTTAACACAGACATTTCCCCTTCCTCAGCCCCTGAGCACCCTCCCTGCTTGCCTCCACTAATAACATCCCAGACTAAACAACTCCATCCCTCTTTCAGTGGCTCACCTGCCTGCTCTGGCTACTGCCTGCCTGAGGTCAGGAAAGAGACACCAGTTGCTCAGCTGCATACAGCTCCCAGAGGGGAGGAATAAAAAAAAAAAAAAAAGAACCCTGGGAAGTGAAAAGGAGGGAAAAGGGAGAGGATTTGGTAGCAGGTTAAGGGATGGACATGCAGCCCTGACAGAAGAGGTCCCTATAAAGATTTCAACCATGCTGGCTCTTAGCAGAGGGGTGCCTGCCACCCCAGATTTATCTCAACATCTCTGCAGCAGTAACCTATCCAGCCATGCCTCTTTCTCCCTTTTACCTTACAACAGCACAGTGTCCTTCCTTCAGGATCCCAAAGAGTGAGGTTTAAAAAGCCTTCTGTCAGGCCCAGCTGTCAAATGCCCGGGACAAATGCAGAAACAGAAGGAAGACTGTCTGATCCCAACACAAACCTCTGTGATCAGTGCTGCAGTGTCAGACTGAATGATCAGACTTTGCCATCACTTCTGGCCATGGGGATCCAAGCACTGAGGGAGGTGATGGGAATCCATGCAGAAAGCTCACAAAGCATTTGCCTGAAGATACCTGACTTGCTATTCTCCAAAACTTCACAAGCAGAAAACCATCCTGAGAAATACTAAAACAACAAACTCTGAGCTCTGAAGTTTAAATAGCAAAGGTAGAGCTAGATAAAATTTTCCTTGGTATCACTCCCTGTGGTGAAGAACAAGGCTAGCTACCTGGTGGATGGAGGAGAAAACAGCCTCCAGAACTCAACTGTAACAAAACCTGGGGTTGGATCCAAGAGGAGAGCAGCACAGAGTCCTCAGGTTTTATCAAGGTCTTCTCTGTCTGCTGGGAAGCTGGTTTCTATTAAAGAAAGCATCGCCACCAGTTCCCTTGCCTTACCCCAGTAACACATAACACACCATGCCTGTTTCCTTCCCGGCCAGTCAGCTCTAATAAAAAGCAGAGTTGTGCCTGAAAAGCATGTTGCGCAAAGATGGCCCCGCCAAGCAGTCCAAGGGATGCGCTCGCCAGCAGCCAGTCAGACACACGCACACCCACATCCCTCACTCGCCTGCAAACAGCACAGATCGCTTCCCCAGCTGCTGCACAGCCATTCCAGGCTGCTGCAGGAGAAACCTATCTCCTCCTGGTTGTAGTGCTGTGTGCAAGGTGGTCAGGAAGGGCAGGCATACCTGTCTTTGCAAATCTGAGGTCCTGACACCTCCTGGTCTGTGAAAGCTTTGCATGAATGCCAGTGCTTTAATTTCAGACTCTTGCATTTGAATCATCTTCCCCTGAACGACCATGCAGCTCAGCATCAAGCAGAGGTCACCTCCGTGGCATTTGTGTGACACCTGGCACAGTCACACCAGTATTAGAGCATCACCTCAAACGATGCAGCAAGACCTTGCCATCATGAAGCAGGCTTAGTTAAGTTAAGCACTTAAAATGTCATGTTTCTTGGACACCAGCTATTTAACACATTTATTATACCCAGAATTACAAAGGGGCTGAAAGGAAAGTGAGGGATGGTTTCCTCCAGGGCTCTCCTGAGTAACTACCAGCAGAAAATCTTTGACAGAGTCAGATAGAGTAAAAGCCTTGACAACAGCCATTTCCATCACACTACAAGTTTACAGCCCAGGGTGTAACATTTGAAAACCATTCAGCAGCATCTGCCAGGGAGAAAAGAGGAATGAATTCTGCTGAATCCACACCCGATGCCACTGTAACGCATGACAGCAAATCAACGAGGCAGAGAGCAGCCTCTAAATTATTTGTAGTGATATGGGACACAAACATGAAGCAAGACAACCAAGTGGCACGAGACCTCCCTGGCGAGGAGCACCTGCACAGACAGTGGCAAGCAGCAGGAAAACTTGTCAGGACAATGAGTGCTCCTGCCCCAGGCGGGCAAAAGGAGAGGGCTGTGAGCCCAGCACACTCCCAAGCACTGCTGCCAGCCCAGAGCTCTGCTCTCTCCAGCCACCAGTGGGGCTAGAGCCACTTCAGCAATGCAGAAGAGATGCTCTAGGAGCTCATGCCAGCTGCACAGCACACGGACAGGCTCACAGAACTGCATCCTCTCACTCAGGGCAGCCAGCAGCTCCTTGTCCCCCAGGTGCCACCAGCAGAGGAGGAGCTGCCCGTCTCCTGGAGGTGGGGACAGTGGCTAGGAGGGGCAGCCTGTGTGCGACATAATGGCAGTGCTAGGCAACACTAAAACCAGCCTAAAATCATCAGCCAATTTGCTCTGATCTATACTCCTGTCCCAGACCTCAGACCCATGGCAGGCACAGCCCAGCTGTGGCCAGATGAAGGCTAAGGGAGGAAAGTTTGGGCAGCCCAACTGCAGAAGCTGTGGGAAGCCAGAGCAACCCTGAGAAATTGTCACATCCATCCTTTCCCTCCAATCCTTTCTGGCTTCTTTGCCCCCTCCTCATCAGAAGCATATCTCAGTGGTCAGGAACAGATCAAAGCCCTGTGTCCTGGCAAGCTGGCTCTCCTCCCCTGGGACAAGCCCCAAGGCACAAGCCCCAAGGCATGCTGCAAAGGGCACTTTCCCCCTCCAACCACCCTCTGCTTTGAGCAGGCAGGAGCACTGGCTCTTCCTGCTCTTTCATCTCCCTGTTTGATTTTCCCTGCTCTGGTTCTCAGAGCTTGAAGTCAGTGGATGGTTTGTTAAAAGAGAGGGAAAACAAGCCATCCCAATGCTTGAATAGCTTTACAGCAAGACTCCCTCATGGAAAGCATGACTGAACATAAGAGGCGTTTTTTAATCTAGTTTTGAAACATAGGTGAGAGTTATACCCTGGGGTTTATTACACTGCCTATAGCAAGGCATGTTCTAGGGAAAAGTCTAGGTATTTTATAGGTGTCTGGTCAGCATGGCCAGTTCTACCCATCCAAATGTGACAAAACACATTCAAAATATTGAGAGATCTGCTTTAAATAATCACAAGCCCTTTATTTATTTAAAACCCCAAAAGACAGACCTTCCTTTCTTTGCCATCTGTTTTTCTAAGCTTTTAAGATTTATGTCATCAAACTCTGCGTGTATAAAGGCGCAGTTTGGTTGCTTTTTTTCCTGAACTCAAACGTACAGATCTCATATAAATCCTTTGACCCCAGGACCTTAGTCTTTGGAGAAGAAAAAACATCAAATACAAGAAGATTGTCCCAGAATTGACAACCCTTGTTGCTAGTTTCCTTCCCAATAAATTTTTTTGCATCTTTTTGACAGCAGGTCACAGGTTGCTCTAATCATATGGCCACAGCTATCGAGGAGGGGAAGGCATTTGGGACAAGGTTTTGAAGAGGAACAGTCATGGACATACATCAGAATAACAAAGTTGACATGTTCACCCAAAGGGTATCTCTCCTTCCGCTATTTCAAGACACATCATGCATGATAAGATTACGTACCCTGCATACATCCTCTTAGTTTTGGGTGTGCCTAATTTCCTCTCAGCTTTGCAGTGGCACCTCAGATAAGAGGAGGAATCAAGATGGAACTCTGCTCTCACTTCTACCACTGTCCTACCAGAGAGCTCCACAAATTGTCCAGTCTTGCACTGGTACAATGGGCATAAAATCCACTCTGCCCTGGATAGCACTGCTAAACCTGGCCACAAACAGGACACTCGTGTGTCTTAAACGGGATTAGGCACTGCTTAAACTTGGCAGTTCATTTTCAGAAATTTAGAGACAAGTGTTGTAACAAGACCTAGATAGCACAAAACAGACATATAATGCTGTCTTACTCCATAGGTTGAGAAACCTCCCAAAAAATAGAAACTAGTAAGGCATAGAGTCATTGTGGTACCTAAACTTAGTATCAGCCACAGAAAAGAAAACAAGCCGTGGCTGAACTGTTTTTTATTTCTCTTTGATCTGTGCCTGACTCTCCAGGAGTCACCAGCAACCAGGAGTAATTTATAATAAGCTTTAGGCTGCTCTGATTTATTCTGAGAGTTGAAGCCAGGTGCAAGGAAGTTCAACAGCCAGCATTTCTTGGCTTTCACTGGGGAGAGCAAAACACTAAACACTACAAATCCCCAGTGTGGCATACTTTGGGCTTCAATACAATGGGCAAAGACAGCATACTCAGAAAGCATGCAAAAAGGAATCAGACTTTTTGCAAGTAGGATGCACTAATTGCTTCTTGAGAGTTCTTTTTCTAGCTGCAATTTCTGACCCTAGAACAGCATTCAAATCATGCTGGCATTAGCAACAGAAAAATAAAAAACACTGACAAAATTAAGGGTAGGACACAATAACCTTGATGACTTTCAAAAGGAAGAGAATGAGGGGGAGGTTCCCCATCTATTTTCAATTTCCTGACATGACATGCAAAAAAAAAAAAATGGGCAACCCAAAGTTTGATTCAGAGAGCAGAACTTCAGAAGTTATTCATTATCAGCAAGACTGACTGGAAATTCAGCCAGTGGCTGGGCTTTTTCTTACACTTACAAACTGTTCACAAACAGATTCTAATTCTTCCCAAGTAAATCTACAAAATTCAAAACTATATCCCTGCAGGTTAGGAGGTCCACAACTATAATGGGTCAGCATCACCTAACTCTTCTTTGAATAACTCAGCCTTCACCAGCCCATTGAACAAACCCAGCTGCTCTCTTGGAGCTACTCACATGCCTTTTTTACTTGGATTTTTACTTTTTGCTATTCAGGGCATGCGACTGCTCACCTGCACTGCATGGCTTGATTCTACAGCACAAATGGATGACAAAAGACTTTTAATATAACAAGCAAGGCTGAATGATGAAGAAGTTACAGTTCACATTTTTTTGGACTAAAAATGCTTTCGTGCTAAAGTTTGAGAAGCCTTTTAGATTCATAAACATTGTCCTCGCGGCACACAGGTCATCTACATTCTCATAAATAACCAATAATATAACTTTTTGGAGACCAGCAAAGCCAAGTCAAATTGAGAGTTTGCCAACATGTCCACAATACTATTTACTCCATTAGTGCACCAGACCCTGCAATGGAGCACTTGACTCTGTTCCTTCCAAATTAAATGAAAGAAATGGGGGAAAAAAAAAAGGCAACAAAGAGAAACCAAAATCCATCTGAATGAGTCAGAACACCATGTGATAGCTGTCCCCTTGCAGGCCACTCTGCAGCATGTGCTTCCACCAGACTGTATATGAGATGTCAAACCATTCAGTCTATAAACTCGCTTTATTATAAATACTAGCATCCTGTCCCAGTGGATTTGAGGTTGATTTTTTTTAAGTTTTAATTCAAGCCTAGCTCCATCAAAACAGCCATGCTACAATATTTTAGAACAAGTGGGTTTGATTTCAAGCATGCCAAAAGGCAGAGGGAGGGAGATTGTAAAGAGGAACAGCTAAATCTTTTTGCTTTCTCTCCTCAGCACCATTGCGAAATCTTTCTCCAAAACGTAAGAATAAAGTCAAGTTTCCATGTTTTAAACAAACCCCTGTGTGTTATTGTGCTGCACTTCTGCAACAAGGAATATAGGTCAAGAACTTTTGGACCTTTCAGATTTTAAGGTATACAAACTCTGGCAGAATTGCTATCTGTACTTTTCCTTTCTCCCCCCTCCTTTTTTCTTTCTAGCCCTGATCATTTCCCTTCGCTCTATTTCTTTTACATTTCTCTCTCACTTTCCTTTTCCTCTTCCCTTTTGCCTTCACCCTATCCCATCCTAATGCTGGAAAGCTACTGCAAGATGCAGCTTCAAACCAAAGGCCCTGAAAAGTTCCCTTATGTTTATCGACACATTTTCCACCCTCGGGTTTTCATCCAGTGGGATACAAGTATCCCAAAAATGCATGTGTGTGTGCAGATGAGCATGCACAAACGTCTGCACACACACGCAGTGCGTGAAAACACACGAAAAGTGCGTTTGCGTGCGTGTCCTATGCTTGCAGGTTATTTTTTGTTTCCCCCTCTGCAGCCTTGGGGAGATTTGCAGGCTGGATGCCGCAGGCTGGCTCTGTGCATTGCGAGGCGTGTCAGGATGAATAATGGGGGCCAGCGGCTCTGCCAGCGGGTCAGGGAACAGCAAGTGCGTAAAAAGGCGGGATTGTCCGAGGAGCACACGCAGTGTCGGCTGCGGTTCGGAACGCGCGGCCAGACACACACCGAGAACGAGCTGCCGGCTCCAAGGCCAGCAGAAGCACGTTGCCCCATTCCTGCTGACCCCTTGCAAGCGTGTGAATTACAGACTGCCACCCAGGAATGCCAGCAACTATTTCCCAGCAGCTCAAAGTACGAATGCGCTTCAGCAGATGTTTAAGATCAACATCTGTACCTTGGACCTTGTAACAGACTGCACTTGGTCTCGTTGAGCTGGATGATCAGGGGCAGGTCTTCTGCTCTTAATCCCCCCTTGATTTGATATTTGCATGGTAATCATTTAGGTGAAGGTCCAGGCAAAATGCTGACACCCAACACAGGGCTATCAGCTGGAAAGAAATGACTGTGTCCTAGCAAAGAGGTGACAGGCTCTTCCTGAAACTTCCAAGGATATTTTTCCTGGAAATCATTTTCATACATACCTTTACTCCAGTTAGTGAAAGATGAACATTCTTCACTCAATATTTTGAACCATTTGAATGGCATATGTTAGAGAGTTCATTTCTTGGGCCCAAAGTTTGCTCATGAAAGGCTAGAAAGATCTGTAGAGAAAAACAAGGAAAGGTTAGCACAAGAAATAGAGCAGAGAGAAAAATTCAGATGAAAAGATACATTCAGTCTACACAGTATTACACCCACAAAGAATGTTATATCCCAAGAGCTAGAAGTCCCATAAGCGCCAAAATGCAGGTTATTCACGTAGCAGTAACTGGTTGCCCTGAACATGGTTGTGACACAGCCAGTTTTTTCTACAGGACATCCCTAGTCATTCTTCCCTGGTGCCCATCCAAGTCCAAATTTTTCTGCCTGTCTCCCACAGCCTTTGTTCTGCCTCATTTTGTGCAGCTGCCTCCACAACTTAGTTTCTCATCCTCTAGGATTTGGTCTTCCTTGACTTTTGAACCTCTGCTTATCATCCTGAAGTTCCTTGTCACATCAACAGCCTCAGCTGCCTTCTCTTCTCACATGTGCAATTCCCATCTCACTCTCCATCCGTACAGTTCCTTTCCCAATACCAGTCTCCTTTTCCCTTCTGACTTTCAGTAGCTTTTCAACTCCCAGGTCTCCTGCTGGTCCTCACTTCCCTCCTCTGTCTTCCCAGGCCACACTTGTTGTGTCCAGCTGCTCCCTTTGCTGCCTTCTCTCCCACATTCAGCTCCCAGAAGTCCTTCTGCACTTGAAGTTTGATTGTACACCTCCTCCCTGCCTCCTGGGCACCACCAGAACTGAAGCCACCAAGACTGCAGGAAAGATAGACAGCTGTTTCACACCTCCCCAGAATCATGGTGCCATGAGAGTCATTAGGAAGGTTCAGGGATGAAATACACTCCCTTGATTTTGGGATAAGCACCACAGTGATGTACTAGTCAAGTGGACACATCACAGCATTTACCAGATTCTCACCACCATGAGCAGACTGAGATAATATTTTTGGTTTTTCTCTTCTCCAAAATGTATAACACAGCTGAAAACAATCAGCTTTTCACAGGAAAAACAGCAGGCTCTTCCTCAGTCTCAGAGGGTTGAACTCATCTGTCTAAAAATGAGGAGTCTGTTTAAAACAATTTTTCTAAACTACCTCTGTCACGAACCCCCAGGATGCAATCCATTTCACTACTATTAGGTACCTATTTTCAGATTGACTGATTGAACACCCTCATCTTTCTCCACAGAAGATGGAGAAAGCTTAGTTCAAACAAATTACGTGGAATGAATGCCTAAGAAACAGCCAGCACTAAAAAAGAGGTGAGTTCTACCTCCTAGTGATTCCTCAATGACATCTCAGACTCATTCAGAAAGAAATCAGCTGCCTTAGTGAAGTAAAACAACAACAACAACAAAATATTTCAGTTTGTCTTTTTTCAAACACAGAAGGGAAAATTATGGAAATTTCTCCTCATCTTATTCCTGGAAATGAGTGAACCATTTCAGATTACACCATCCCAAAAAAAAAAATCTATCCTGAGGCACATGTGTAGCACTGTAAATGACAGTGAGAAGAGTTCAGATCGGCAAAATCATGAGCAAATGAATACAGGGTCTTATGATAAGTGTTGAACAGCTTCCCAAGAGATATTAGTCCCATTTACACCTCAGGTAGGATACAAAGAGGCCACTCTCCCTAGCTTTGATTTGCAATCCTTCTTCAATGTCACCTCCATTTCTCTTCAGAGAGAAGGTGGTGTAAGGATGGTTGTATCTTCCTTTAAATGTCCCTTTTGAGAGGGGGATGGGGAAGAGAAAGGGGAGGCAGAGTTGCTAAAAAACTTGCAATTCAGTTACAGGAAAAAATGTGCCTGAAAAGCGACTTTCCAGAGCCAAGAGCTTCACAGAATTCAACAGTTCTTCCAGACTTACACAGATACATATCACTCACAGTAACATTCTGCAGGCTCCAGACTCCACCAAATTATCAGGCAGTCTTTCCAACAATTAATGAGAGGGTTGTCAAATATTTATAACAGAGCACAGTGACTCCTTCCAGCACAGCCTGCAGAGGTGCACAGCACATCTGCATATTTCAGCATAGGGGAAAGAGTGAATTTTGTTTCTTTTATGGAACTAAAAGATAGTAGGACCAAGGAAACAACATTCCTCCTTACTTCCTTCTGAGCTAGGTCAGTACAACAACAAAATGCAACACTGCAGGTCCACCCCTGCCTTCAGCTTCACCAGGAGAGGAGTTCTAGCCTTAACCTCAGGTTTTTTGTTGGCAATGGCTTTGCCAGATACTTGGCCTTTCCCTGCAGCACTATGTCCCATTGGCAACACGAGCACTAACCAGGAGAAGCTATGGGAGACCTACACCTAGAATCAATTCAAAAGAGACAGAGAGCAAGAAAGAGCCCACTTTGGTGCCTTTCTGGGCACGGAGATGGCACCAGGCACAAACCCAGAAAACACCCAGCCAAGGTGGTGAGTCCTGTCCATGTATCCTGGGTATCCATCCCTTGTAACCAGTAGGAAATGGAAAGTCCACAAGGTGCTGATTCTGGATGTTACCAGACAATATCAGAGAGCTTTACACACACCTTGCCAAGGCAGGACAGCCCTGACCTTCAACAGCAGCTGCCTAGGAGCAGCCAAGACTCAGCTACCATCCTTCTCAGCTCTTCTTAGACCCACGAAGTCTCCTCTGTGAGAAGGGACCCAACAACATCACAGGGTAAGGCAGAGATCCTGGGAAATCCTTAGATGCTGGCTCATGGCAGGTTTGAAACACTTCTGCTTCACAGTAACAGAGCAACAGGTGTGTGGGTAAAAGTCCAGAGAGCTGTGTTGGGTGAAAGCAGTAGATGGCAGGGAGAGAGGAACACCTGCCAACGTGACAATCTTGCAACGAGTGAAACAGCCTTGGATATAAACCTTGCCAATAAATCCCTTTTGGAGGAATAAACCTGTTCTTTTAGCAGCCTTCCCCTAGCAACCTTGGCTCTACACTCTGTGGCTGGTCCAAAGCATTTGTCTTGGAAGATGTGGCCTTTGACAATCAAATTACCAGACACTTCACATTTTATTGCAAGGCCTCCTGTGTTGGAAAGAGCTAATGAAGATCCCACTGTGCTCCTGGGTCTGTGAGGTCCAACACCTCATGCTTGTGGCTTGGTGGAACGTAGGTCTGCCTAGAGCAGCCACGCTCTGCAGCCTCTCCCCACCCTCCCTGTAATCCCACAGCCTGGGGAGGAACCCTCTTTCTGACTCACAGCAGACACTTCTTTTGCTCTTCTCTTTCTTTTCCCCTGCATTGTTTGCTGACTAACACTCAGAAAAGGGGTTTTACCTCCCAGAAAACAGACAGGGCATTTCCCAAGGGCTGCCAGCTGCAAGAATGGGATAACTTCCACTCCTGTCCCGACAGCCAGTGACAAGGTGTGGGTGTGTGGGGATGCGGTGGAAATCCCCGGAATACCACAGCTGTTCTGCAGACAGCAAAGACAGATTTCACAGCCTGTGCCTGGCAGGCACATGCAGGCACACATGGGTGGATCTGGGACCTGACCAACACTTCACAGGGCCACCAAGAGGGTGTCTCCAGATCACAGCTTTCATGGGCAGCACCGTCCAGCCTCTTCCCAACTCTGCTGGCCAGTTTTCTCCCTGGCTTTGGGAGCGATGTAAAAAGGCTAGATCACCACTTACCTTGCTCAAAGGCACCCTCCTAAAGGCAAGCCCAGATATCCCTTCCCCATGCTTTTAGAGTTGTCTGGAAGCAAAAGAGCCACATGCTGTGTCTATGTCCTACTTTTTGACATCTTCAAGCCTTCCCCTCCCAGATCTGCTCTGGTTCTTATGTCCTTCTGCACTTCCCTGAAAGGAATTGTCATAATGCAAGACAAGGGGGCTGTGGGAAAAGCCAACACACTCATTTTAAAAGGCAAGAGCAACATCTTTAAGGTGTTGGGTTTTTTGGTAACCTTTCCAAACTCCCCTTTGTATAAACTCTGGGTCAGAGCCTCCCTATTCACATCTCTGAAGCCGGGGACCCCCTCTTCATCCTCCAGAAATTGTGCAGCTTTCTCCCCACACCAGCTGGGAAACTTGCCCAGCTGAGTGGATACAAACTCAGCAAGGGTAGAACTGTCACAAAGCAGGGGATCTCGGGGAGTTTTGCAGCCAAGCTCCACCATGACTGTCACAGGGGAGGTCACTGTCCTGCAGGTTGATTCTGTTCTGTCCAGAGCATGCAATGAGCAGGAGGCAGAAGGAGATCTCTACCCATTCCTGCAGGGCTTAATCCCAATCCCTGCACTTCCCTGCTCAAGGAGCACAGGCTGCAAACGAGAGGCTGTCGGGAGAGGACTCCCCAGCCACGCAGTGTGCCATCTGTACCGCAGGGAGGCTGTTCCTCCTCAACAACAACCACCAAAAAAAAAAAAAAAGGTCATTTTTCTTCTCCCCCCGCTCCTCCCCCCTTCCAGAAAGTCTTGGTTTCATCCCACTGTGGAACAAAAACAAATGCTCTAAACCGCAACATTTTTCACAAACCGGAATTTCTTGCAGTCTGGCCAGCCTTGGTGGATCAATACCAGGCATTTCTTTCCTCCTCTGCTCTGGCCTTTCCCTTCCAGCCTCCTCCCCCCACCCCCCCACTCACCGAAGGGAATAAGGGAGCTGGAGGTGTCAAACGGAGGAGTCGGGAACACTCCAGCTTGGTTTTAAAAGGGACAGAAAAAACACTGGCGTCAGCTGGAGCACCAGGGCAGGCGTTGAGACCTTGTTTTGGATTTTGCAGAGACTATCCCTGGGGAGAGCTGTCTTTTTTTTTTTTTTTTGTCCTTTTTTTTTTAAATGCATGGTTTTGTTTGTAAGTTAAAAGTCTCAGGATTTGCAGTCTTTGAAGCATGGTCAGCCTGCCAGATGGAATTAGTCAGTGCCTTTCTGTTGGAAATCCCAGGCAGATGAAGCGGGATGGAAGGACAGCATGGAAGGACAGCATTTCTCTCATTTACCAGGGAACCCCCTGCACTGACACCCACAAATTCAACCAGAGAGCTCTGCGGGACCCAAAAATCAGGCAGGACTGACGGCAGGAAGGCAAGCAGAGGCCCAAAGCTTTCATGCGCATCAATCAGTGTGGCACCACTGCAGGCAGTGGCCCCAAGCAGATTTACACTGCCTAAAATCCAGCCCAGATGTTTTTGCTGGTCCTTGCCTGAAGCTGTAAGATGTCAGCGGACTTTCCTCTGCTTAAAAGTGGTGCTGAATTTGGCTGTCCCTGCCTCTGACTCACACCATCTTTCCATTTCTTCCCACCATGGCCTGTTTCAAATCTTCTATTTGTGGACTCCTCACAGGGAGCACTCTCACTCCCAGGTGAGCAGTCTCCCTCTGCCATATTCCTCAGTGAGCTCTTGCCTTCCTTCACACACCCCCTCAATCTCACATCTAAACCCATGAACCCAAGTGTCATCTTTGGCATTTTCCCAATCTCTTTTCTCCTCTCCTATTTGTCCCTTTCCTGAGCCCACCATTCGAGTGGGGATCAGCTATGCAACCACTGAGTCTCTTCCTCGAGCATCCCATGTCTCTGCTAAAAGCTTCAGGTCACTCCTCGGGCAGTCCACTGGCAAAATTACACTTGGAGAACACGCACATATTTCCACATCATCCAAAGCACCACCCAAGAGGAGAGTTAGTACCGCTTGTTCCAAACACGAAATGTATGGGTGACAGCCCATCACAAAAACATCCACGGGTGTGGGAAGAGTTCATGAGTGCTAGACTGGAACCGACAGTCTCCTCACAGGAGAGACCAGAGCTAATCACTGAGCAGCTGAGACCTCAGCTTCATTTCTCACAGGGTTTGGAAGGGGCAGAGAGGCTTGCTGTGGTGTTGGTGCACAGCAGTGCTACCAAGGCAGCCATGCATACAAATGCATGGAGACAGCACATTTCACCTTTGAACTCCCCAAATCTCCCAGCAGCACAATGGTTACACCACCAGGGTGGTCCAAGAAGCACATCACCTAAGTGACCACAGCGCTCAAATACTTGAGGAATAGATGGATCCCTGTGACTGAGGGATGAATTTCAGTCTCTGAGCAAGGTCTTTTTTAACAAGGCAAGAGGCAGCATCTCAAGAGCAACAAGCATATGCAACTTATTGCTGGCCAAAATCAAGGCCAGTTTTTTAAACCCTTTACAAAAGCCTTGCAACATCTCTACAATCACACTAGCAGCAGCCAGCCTGTGGGATAATGACCCTCTGTATCAAGTCTTCTGAAACCCCCAGTATATCCATAGAGTTACACGGCCCTGTGGTGATTAAATGCAGCACCAGTCATCTGAACATCCCCATCCCAAAGTCACCTGTACTACAGGAAGGTAAAAAACAATGCCAGAGAGCTGGAACCAACTCACAACTGCTGCCAGCACTATTCATGGTACTGGTGAACACCATGAAAAAACAGGACCAGTCAAAGCAAATAAAACTGATTTCCAGCACTCAGAATACATGGCAACTCAACAGCTCAATCCACCTTTTCCATTAGGTCTATCCATGTGCCCAAGCTGCTGCTTCTTCAATTCCTTCCTCCACATGATGCCTTCTCCAGGCCACTACTGGAGCCCTGACTAGTTCTGCATCTTTAAATTCTGACTCAGAGCACAGACAACTGTCTTAGGAAACCTTAATCTCCAAAAACACCACAGCAGATCTCCAAAGGAGGCAACAGCGTGCAGCTGTCACCTGGGCTATTTATTACTACAGGAGTAAGCACTGAGGCTTGCTCAGCTGAGTGAGAAATGCAGTCTTGGGGTGGGTACAGCAGAAGCTGGACTCCTACCTTTTGGCTACACTCTGACTGCTCAGAAAGACATGCCACTGCAGAGCACAGCATTTGGCTTTCATCCACCTCACACCTTCCCTGCACCCTGGAGCCTCCCAAACAGCCTGGCCACACCCATACAAGGATTCACAGAAGCACAGAAGGAGTCAGGTTGAAGGGACCACAGGGGTGATCTGGTCCAACCTCTCTGCACCAGCTGGGTCACCCCAGAGCACCTGGCACAGGATTGTGTCCAGATGGTTCTTGAGTGTCTCCAGCAAGGGAGACTCCAGACCCTGTCTGGGCAATCTGTTTCAGTGCTTGGTCACCTGCACAGCAAAGAAGTTCTTCCTCATATTCAGGTGGAACTTCTGGGGAGCAGTTCCTGCCCATTGTTTGACACCACTGGGAAGAGCCTGGTTCCATCCTCTTGGCACCCTCCCTGCAGATACTAACAGACATTGCTGAAGTCACCACTCAGTCATCTCTTCTCAAGACTCATCTGGCCCAGCTCCCTTAGACTTTCCTTTATGGAAGAGATGTTCCAGACCCTTAACCATCTCTGTAGCCCTCCACTGCACCCACTCCAGGAGCTCCATGTCTCTGTTGTTCTGAGGAGCCCAGAGCTCAGCACAGTACCCCAGATGTGCCTCACCAGGGCTGAGCAGAGGGACCTTGACCTGCTGGCAGTGCTCTTCCTAATGCCCCCAGGATATCATTGGCCTTCCTGGCCACAAGGACACGCTGATGGGTCATGGACAGCTTGGACCACCAGGATCCCCAGGCCCACGTGCCTGCAGTGGGGAAAGCCAGACCTAGGCAGGGGCTGCCCTTACCAGCCTGCAGAGGGGCCCCCACGGGCTTTGTTTCCTTGCTGCAAACAGAAGGGGACGGAGAACAGGAGTGATTTCATTTACTGGCCCCATTATGTACTACTTTGTGCATATTTAAGGGATGCTATGAAGCTGCCAACATGGCCCACAGCTGGGCAGAACACGAGTAACCCTAGTTTAGAGGAAGAGGCAACAAAAGAACCTAAGAGAGGTCTGAAACCAGGAAAACAGGCTTGTTTATGAAGCCAAAGAGAGAGTGCAGCATATTCCAAGACCAAGGGAATTTTTCTCGCAACATTATTTTGCCTTGGCTACCTGGCCACTCTCACATAAACAATGGAGACACACCAAGAAAGCAAGGAGACTTCACAGAGGTTATAAAAATATCACTTGTGTAATTAGACTGAATCAAAACTCATGACTTTCTGGTTGGAAGGAATGTGTGTGTTTCCCCTCTCGTTTCTTTTTCTCCTCTTTTCAGTTTTTTTTCCTCATAAAAATCTAGATAAACAAAAGCCCTAGGATATTGGATGGTTCCTTGCATATTGTTTAAAGAGCAGAAACAACAACAACAGCAACCACTGCAGTGAGGAGGAGAGGCTGCGATTGACACTGCTTTTCTCCGTTTGCAGGAGCCCTTCTCAGCCTTGCTCTGCCCCACACAATGTCCAGTCCCAGGACAGGATGAGGCTCCTTCCCTTGGTGATGCTTCCCACTCTTCCCCCAGCCACAGCAGCACGCTGCCAATGGGTCACGTGTGTAACTAACTGTGGCAAATTGGATTTACATTCCTGCCTCTCTCCTCGGCTTCACGGGCAATCCACTTACTGCCTCCTTCCAGACAGATAACTGCAAACAGGAGAGGGGAAAAGTCACCCCTCTAGACAGCCTTGCCTGCCATGACTAGTTCATGAACTCTGCAAGGCAGACACTTCCCACTGCCATGCACAAGGAGCCCACAGCCCTGCGAGAAGATCACCCCCACACATTCTCATTCACGATAGCCACCAACATTCACCCACTTTCTAAAATGCTTTGGATTAAAAGCGTGAGTGTTGCCAGCTTTCAGCTTCAAAAATGTTGTGTGTGGCCCTAGAACAGAATGATATAGGCTTCAAAATAATAAGACTTAACCAACCCAAAAGTATTTGGAGTATTTTTCATCTGTTTTCTTATTTGGACCCTTGAGGCTTCATATTTTCAAGTGAAGTTATTTTCTTCCAGGATCAAGAGAGCTGGAAATGCTAGTCTGAAAAAATAAAAATAAATAGAAAGCTGAGAATCTCATTCAGCCTCTTGATTCCAAGAGCTCAAATAAAGACCACAAGTCTCAAATAAAATCCACAAACATCATAAGCTTGACGATGATATTCAACAAGGGATGCCAATGTTTAGAAGCATGAAAAGATAATTCCTACCTCGCTGGATCTGGTTCTATTTTCTTTTTCTCACCTCAAATTCAATGGCTGTTTTTCTGTTCCTGTAGGGACTCTATTTCTAGACAAACAAATCAATTTCTTCCCATACATCAGAGGGTGTAATCCTATCTATCAGCTAATTGCTTTTGAAATTCTTTAGTCCTTGATGCTTCATGAAAACAAACAATTCAACAGAAGAAAAATCCCAAGTAGTGGTCTTAATGAGAAAAACTGCATCAAGAGTTGCCTTCCTGTTAGTTTACTACTGCTCAATCAGCTCTTGTGTGCCCTTAAATTGTTCTGTCCTGAACCAACAGAAGATGGATATAGGGACAGATGGAAACCAAACTCCTACGAAACAGAGACCCTGGGTGGGAGAAACCCCAAGCTCTTCTGAACCCCCCTACCTTTGGGGAGACAAAGACAGTGCTTTTAGCAGGAATCTTCAGGGTTCCCAGCACTGCCAAAAACATTTATTTTTCATTTTCTCTTTTTTTTTTTTTTTTTTTTTTTTTTTGCCCTGCTATCACAGATAATGAGAAAAAAAAACCCACAAAACTATTTAGAACAACAAACTTCCTTTTTTCTCTGTCATCAGAGTAGTCAAAGTTCCCCCTTAGAAAAGGGTTTAGAAAAATGGCGATCCCTGCCTTCTTTACACATTTGCTGTAAACACACTCTAAAATCATGCTGTGTTCCTTTGGGGCACATTTGGCAGTACACAGACAAAGGACCCCCATTGAGAGGGACACAGAGACATACACCTCAGTTGGGTGACTGTATGCAGACATATCATCACTGCCTTCTAGAGGTGAAACCAAGAGGAGATAGCAGTGTGACACGTTGTCGCCAACTATTCAAATTCAAGCAGCTTCAACTGCTCTCAAAAGGTGTTGATCCAAAGAAAACATTAAATAGAAGTCAATGGATCTGAGTGGAAAATATTATAGCAGTCAAACAGGCTGCTCCAATAACACTACCTCTACCCACAGGTATGTTTGAAGGGGATGGGGAGAGAAGGGGAAAAGAGAGAAGGTTCTGTGCTGAAGATCTGAGAAGTTTGGGCTTGTTTGGGGATGAGGTTTTTTCCTGCAGAAATCCCTACCGCTACTAGGGAGCTGCGCAAGTCCCAGAATGCCAGAGGCTGATGGGAGATGGAAATATCTTTCATGAATGGCTACAAGCAGCCACAGGGCCTTCTATAAATCAGTGCAAGCTCAAATTAGGGTCATTAATATATAACAAGGTCATGGCCCAACCATGGCAGAGCTGTGATGAATAAATTCACAACATCACACTCCACTGCTGGTTATCCATGCCCAGCAATCCCCACTCCTGCCAAGGGGCATCCTTCTGGGTAAAACAGTCACGTGCAAAACTTGTTCCACAAACAAATCAGAACAAATGTTAGGGCTGAAAACTTAGCTTACAGGCTCTGTCACTCCAGGGAGCAACAAAATCAGTTTTGCAACCAGTAGAAGTCACCCTATTTCTAGTGTCTTCACACACAGGCACAGAGATATCCACACCAAGCCAGACCCCCCCAGCATGAAGACATCCAGGGAACAACTGTGCAAAAAGCTCCAGGATCCATCGGCCAGCAGAGATGGCTGAGGCACTTTGCAAGAAGAAAAGCTCTGCTTGTGCAGCAAGCAAGCACAGCTGCTGTGGCAATGGCATTTCAGCAGGTCAGATCCAAGTCTGGAAAGCAGCATTCCATCTTGACTCATCCCTGCCTGGAGGGTTAGCAGTGCACAAGAGGCCTGGGAGCACGAGGCTGCAAGAGTCGTGCAGCACATCTGCTCTGTTATCTCAACACATGGACAGCTCCCACTAGTATGATCCACCCCTTATTTTTACATCCACCAAAATACATTGAATTCCTTCCTTCCCCCTCAGAAATCCAGTGCTGGCCTAGCTCACCACCTTCTTGTTGGACAGCTCAGTCACTCCAAATTCATCCCGCCAATGCTGGTGAGAGATGAAACCAGATCCTGGGGCTCCACAGCCGAGAGCTGGTCCCCCTCCAGGTCCCTGAGAAATCCTTTGCGGTCACAGGGACGTCACTGCTGAGGTGGGATCTACCTCAGACTGAGGAGGCTGCCTCTGGTTGTTATTAGCTGTACTAAGGATTCGAAGGACACCGAGGCATCAAGCCAGCTTCTATGCCAAAATGCAGAGATCCTACATTTGCAGAACATGCATCTGGCCTTCATTAATTCTTAAATGGTCCAACGTGGAATCAGAGTGGGGGGCAGGGAGGGAGCTAACACACTGAACAGGGAACATTCAGGCAACAGGATGTTTTGCTTTGAAGATGTTTCTGATGGGGGAGCGTCTCATCCAACAAGCTCATGCTGGAGCATCAGCAGGACCGTGCATGGCCCTGGGTGCTTGTGTGGGACAGACAGCCTCCAGAGTTTATCATGGTGCTCATCTCACACCTTAGGATGGTAGCCGGGAGCAGGCCAAGCAGGACATTGATAATTCAGTCATGAAAAGGTGATGAGATGGTCTTCTACCTAGACAAAAGGAGGAACTGGACTCAAACATATTGCCAACCCTTCAAGAGCAGGTCTCACAGCATGAGGAGGCTGGAGAAACGAGGTGTCAACATTCCTCCTTTCCTTCCACATGGCTGGAGGCATGACCACCTTTTCCCTAAGAACCTGAGAATAAACAGACAATTAAACAAACACACTACAGAGTTCTATGCTTCCTCCAAGAGGGAAGAGCATCCCCTGTCAGGAAGACACAGGGGTGGCAGATTGAAGGGGAGTTTCAGTCTGGCTCACAAGACTCAGAGTCCATCTGTGAGCGTGGCTGTGAGTGTACATGGAAGAGTGATTCAGCACATATGAGTATCTAGATAGGTGGGTCGCTGAGCACGCAGCTGAGCATGCCTGTGTGGGCAGCAAAGCACATGGCAGAATATCAGGACACAAGCAGCCTGTGGATAAACAAGTGTGTCAAGTGAAAGGACACAGCAGAGCAAGAACATGATTGGAGGAAGAAGTCAAGAACTGTGCCAGCTTCTATCTTCCATTAAACCTGGAACATTCCCTCACTTTGCTCACTGGGAGAAGCAGCCAATAGCCTGTGTCTCGTTGGTGGCATCAGGTGGTGACACTTGCATTGATTTGGTGCTCAGAAATGGGGCAGACCGTGGGTTGACCCGACCTCTAAATGAGCAGAATGGGAGCCGCGGGAAATGACGGTATAAACAGGAAGGTATGAGATAAATAAGAGGTGGGGAGGGAAGACATCCATTTAAAGTGGTAGCTGCTTTTTAGCTTCATTTCACCTCTTCTGCTCAGCCAGAAATCAAGGCCCCCACCCTTTTCTGCTCCAGCATACACTTACCACTTACAGCTCTTTCCTAGCTGATGCAAAGCTCGCTGCATGCCCCATTAACACCACAGCTGGGGTTGTCCAGGAAACAGGAGAACATGCCTACATGCTCCAACAACTTGGAGGAGATGACGGGGTACAAGGTTTCCAGCTAGCTCCTGTCTTAGGAGAGCCAGAGCTGTTACATGCAACACAACAATGCCCCTGTGATCTCCCTCCACCTCCTCCAGTCGAGGTTGTGCTGGATGCTGGACAGTCGTGTGATATGAGGCCTCCTCCTCAGCATTTAGGACACCTAGAGGGAACAAAATACATCAGGGAGGAATTATCACCTCCAAGTGGTGTGGTGTAATGGAACAGAGGGAAGAAGTGGGAGTAAGTTCTCTTCTAGCTCCATCCAGGGTTAGGTGTCTCTAGGAACTGAAGCTTGCTCAGCATCAGTCCAACCTCAACTTCTGCAAGCTGCAATCTGTGCCTTTTAGGGACAGTACTCTGTCCTGGTGGTCTCAGAAGAGGGATCAGCCTTTAGTTTCTGCAGCCTGATGCACCTCCAATTTTAAGCCACTTCTGACATAGCAAATCTACATTTAGATATTAGACATCCAGAGTTCTGTGCTCCCACTGCCAGGTCACAGGCACATTTTTCCCATTCTGATGGCTTAACAACCAGTAAAAAGGGATGGGGAACCTTCTGGTCAGCCTAAGCATTTTTGTTTCCTCCTCAGGATTGCATGCTCCCTGCCTAGAACAAGATTTTAGTCCTGCAGTTTCTATCACTCCAGCTGGCAACTGCCTTTCCCTTTGCTCAGCTCTCTCCTGATCCCTTCCATTAGGGAAGTGGCAGAAGGCTGTGCCCTGCATTTCCAGGGCAAAATACAGAACTGTCACAGGACAGTGTAGAAGGGATCAGCCCCATTAATCTGGAAAGAAAAAAAAAATAGCCAAACCCAAGCATCTCAGCCCTGTTACAGAAACCCAGTTAAGTACACAAGCTAAACAAAACACAATTAGGTTTCCTCTGGCCAGCCTGGAACATATGGTATTCGTCAGCCAGTCGTGTTCCTCTCTCACTTCTGGCAGGAGATAGCTAACTTGTTCCAAGCACTGAGAAAGCTCCTGGAAAGTCAGCATGCTGAGCAAACTTTTGGAGGGGGGCTAGCTGGGGATATAATAGCTCACACAGACACAGATTTGACAGCATTTCTTCCACATTGTTCAGTGCAGCTCTAGGTTACAATGCCTCTGGCTTTAGTACATTCCTGGTTCACATTGTTCCCACTGGTATTGCATCTCTAAGCCCTCATTTGCTAAGCACACACACAGTTTGGGGGTTGAGGAAGGCAAAGGTGTGGAAGGAAGAGAGGTTCCTGTGGATTTGGGCTCATAAAGAAATCCTAAAACGACAAGTTGCTTCCATGAACAGCACAGCAAGACCTTTTTTACACTACCTTTGCAATGCAGGCTGAAAATGGCTCCTGCCATCCCAGAATGGATTGCTGAGCAGTTCCTCAGCAAGCAAATGACAGTAAATGCTGTGGTGTCACAGAGATTGGTGGCTATGGAAAGGAATAGCCTCTGAATCTGGTCATCAACCAGAAAACTGCTTGAGGAGTCTGGCTCTGTGCTAGGCATAGTCTGCTCTGCTGCAGTTTACAAAGCAGTTAGCAAAGAGCTGATTCACAGAGAAATGAGCCCATGTTCTAATACAAGAACTGGAAAGCATGCTGCAGTACAGTAATATCTGCAAAACAACTGCCACAGCAAAATCAGTTATGTCTGTGGGAAAAGGAAGCTGGTAAAGGACCATCCATTTATTCCAGTTTCAGACTGGAAGTGAGCAGAGTGCTTCCCACTGCACAGTCTAGGCCTGCAGGAGAGTTTCAGCTGCTTTTTGTGTCCTCGTAACTCAGCCTCATCACTGCCAGAGCTGGCCTGATATCTCTTGCATAGGTTTGCTTGGTCTGCTGGAGGCCTTTTGTCAGCAAGGAAGCCAATTTATTCCCTCCAGTGCAGTTACAAGAGAGCACTGCATCCAAGTTTCTGCACTACCTTTTATCTTCCCATACACACTTGGCCTGACTGTGTATCTGTTCCTCCCCTGTCCCTGTTGATGGACAGCCTGGTTGGCTCAGGCCACTACAGATTCAACCTAGTTTTCTTCAGGCAGTGAAAAAATGGGAAATGTGGTTGTAAAGTAGAGAAAGAGGATTTCTTCTGATCATTTCTGTGCTCTTTGGCCCACCTGTTTGCTGCCAGAGTCTGGTTTCCTTCCTCATTTACCTGCTAGGCACGGCCATTCTTTTTCCTTCCTTGCAGGAGACCACAAAACTTAACTCCCTAGCACACAGCTTTTCAGTGACATTCTTGCCACATCAGAATTGCATGAGGTTTTTTACCTGCTCCTTGTAGTTCTATACTCCTTGTAGTAGGAGGTATTCCCTCACTTTTATTTCAGCTTTTTACCATCTAAGACCTGGCTTAGGCAATAAGCTTCTGTATGTCCTCACTGCATTCACCACTGACCCACTTGTCAAATTTACTGGAAATAAATGCATTGGGAAAGGATATTCCACCCTGCTGGGCTGCTATTACAAACCAGCCACATTTGCCATGATCACCATTTATGTGCTCAGGCACATCAGGGACTGAAGGGCTTGCAGAAAGCTTTTGCACCTGTTTCTCTTAGAAACTTAGGGTGCTTAGCACCACCACATTCAGAAATTTTGCTGGAACTCACATCTCCAATGTGGCATTTCATTAGGATTGCACTCAGCTCATCTCTGGCCTAACAGACCTGTTGCTCTTGCTCTACATTGACAACAACAGGAGTGATTCTCCACTGAGGTTAATGGGCTTAGCACACTGCTCACAATCACTTCTGGCACAAGCTTCACCAAGGCAGCCAGACAAGCCACCTGCCTTTGCAGGCGGGGACCAGCTGAATTTTGGTGTCAGCAGCTGAAGAATCTACTGCAGCTTCATCCTGCAAGAACATCACCTATCATCCCTTTAGGAGCTCGATAAATTGAGCCTTTAGGAGCTCTGTGGAGTGCAGCAACAGTGCATCACCATCCCCTCCCCACAGCAAGAAGTGTGGCTGCCTTTTGTTCTTATCCACACCACAAACTTCAGTGGAGCCTGGTCACTGAGGGCCATTCATCTCTTTGGCTCTCAGGTCCTGCTCAGCAGTACCCTCCTGGGTTTTCCCCATCCATCATTACTGGCAACTTCATCTCTGGCCCTTGCTGGGCACATCCTCCCCTTGCCTTTGAATCAGAGGGGTTTTTCCCCTTCCTCAAAGGGCTTGTAACATTTACTGCATGGTATTGGAATCCTTGGACTGAACCGAGTCACAGTTCAGCAAAATTAGACCGGTTTCAGCTTCCTCGCAGTAGGAAACTGGTCATGCTGCAGCTGTCTCTGTTTTCCTGTTTAAACCATCCCATCTTCCTAAGACTCTGTCCTCAGTGGCAGAGGAGCTACATGGCTTCTGAAACAGGAGATGGCAGTTGCCAAAGGTCATTTGCAAAGCCATTCAAAGCAAGAGGGGACTTCACAATGTTTCCAATCAGCAAGCAGAGTTATAGCATTTGGCTCTTTCCTGCAGTTCTCCCAGTATCTCTCATTAACACCGGTTTACTACTGCTCCTCTGGGAGCCAAGTGAAATTTCTCTGGCTGGCTGGAGCTTTCTAATGCAAACCTGGTGCAATGTCCCTGCATGCCCTATTCCAGGCTGTATGACTTCACCGGAGCCACAGCAGACCACAGCAACCCCTCGGTGTGCTACTTTCAGCACCATAGGACTCCTTGTATTATTTAGGTTATCTTACACGTTGGAAAGTGCCACACAGTATTTTACAGGTCTTCAAAACTGTCCAACAGATCAACAATGAAACCACACATACACAGAGACCTCAAAGGGCACCCTTATGCTGCCTAAGCCTGTGCTGACAGCTTTCAACCTGCCATGCATCCAGAATTCCTCCCCTTCCCTGTTAGTTCATTGAAGCCACGCAATTTTACATGAAAGAGCGTGGTGCCAAATATTCAGGGCTGCCCAGCACGGGTTACTCATTGGCACGATCCAGATAGGCACAGCAGACAAGCTGCTCTTTCATGCAGGCAGTGAGGGGAGCTCTCAAAAATGGACATGTGCAAATACATGCCACGTTTGTTTTCTTGTACTGGCATTAGTCAGTAGTGCAAACACCTAAGCACGAACGTTACTTTTATGTACACTAACAGCAGAATTTGAGAGTCTGTGTTAGCCACTTGTAAAGGAGTGTGCCCACCTCGCTTGAAAAGCTGGCGCAGCATGCAAGTAAACGTAAGCATAATAAAAAATAATAGGAAACAGACAGGCAATAGAATTAAGAGCAGCAGCCAGCTGGGATCTTCTAACCAGTGACATCAAGGGATTGCTGAGGTAATATGCTGATGGGTTTTAAATTAACTGTAACCACTCAGGAAAAAGATCTAGGCGTCACTGCGGACAGCTCAATGAAAACATCTGCTCTGTGCACAGAGGCCATCAGGAAAAAAAGAACCAAAAAATGTTAGGTTGAATAGGATCAAGAACAATACCAAAATCGTTATAAATGCCACCACATAAATCAATGACACATTCACACTTTGAGTATGAGCTGAAGCCTGCTCGCCCATTTCAGAGCAGGGGTAATAGGAACAGAGGCCAAAGAAGAATGCCAAAAAATCGTTAGAGAACACAGAAAGGTTTCCAAGGTTGTTAGGAGGAAAGATCAAGGTCCAAATGGCTCAATAGCTTGCACTAGGAGTGTATAAAATGATGAGTGAGACAGGGCAAATGGGAAAACCTTCACTTTCTTATGCTAAAGAAATGGTGGCCACCTAAAAACACTATGAAAGCATTATTGCAACAGGAAAAAGAAAGCCCATCAACACATTCTGCAGATAGCCCAGTTAACACATGGAGCTTGATGCCACAAGGTGCCAGAGAGTTAACCTCTCATCACACTGCCGTCACACAACAGTGAATTAAATGTACAGGACACTCACGTGCCTGGGCAGGCACTGAACTCCTGGGCTAGGAAGAGACAGTGAAACCAATGGCAATGAAGAAAGCCAGGGAGGAACTTGATACTAGCAGGAGTGCAAGGAGGAGGTTAAGGAGAGAAAGGTGTCTGGAAAAGGAAAACAGGACATAACCTTTTTCCAGATTATTACAGTAAGTTTAAGGGGGTCGTTTTGTGGGATTTAATCTTTCAGTCTCCAAGCGGTAGAGGGGAAATTTTTTAAGGTACTGCTAGGCTGTGTCAGAGCATTTGCTCCTGTCCTCTGATGAAAGGAAAAATGGAAGCTGCTGACCACAGGTGAATGTTTACAGCTGCAACCAGCTGCAGCCAGCTGGGCTGCAGACAGAGCAGCCAAGCCATGAAGAGCTACCCTATTCAAGCCTGTGCTCCAAACATCAACACCCCAGTCCATCCCCAAGCACTGCATTCCCTTTGCGACCCAGTTCACCATTCAAACTTCCAAAATAAACATCTGAATATCCTGCAGATGGGGAATTTCAGGCAGCATTGAGTATTTTCAGTCCATGATTTGATTTAGGCTGGCACAGAGAGACCAGCTGCAGTGGTGCATGTTTTGAGCAGCATGAGGAAAATAATTTTTTTTTTCCTATGTTATCCACTGTGCCTACAGCTCAACCACCCTGGAGCCTTACAGTCTAAGTGTATTAATAGGTATACAGCTGGGGTTTTCTCCACCACACAGGGACTTATGACAGCACAAAACCTCATCAGGTGCCTGCAACTCAGCAAATGGCAAAGTTTGCACATCACTGTGCACAATCCAAGCAGGTACTTAACTACAAGGGCCAGCAAACCTCTTCAGACAGTATGTTTGTTATGAGGGTCATCCTGATCTGCACATGGCTCTGATTTCTTTTTCAGGAGCAAGCAGATGGATAAGAGCAGCAGACATGGACCCTCATGGCCACTGAAATAGAGCAATTTTTCCTTCTTGTTCAGGGATTTCACTCAAGTTCTCCCCAGCTGCAGTAACAAGAGCAGTCAGGGTGGTAACATGAGCACTTGGGAAGCATTAAAGCACAACATCACACATCACCTGGGCCCATCCAGACTGCTCACAGAGGCCACCTGATCCTCTGTCCACCAATGTTCCCGTGGGATGTCCACTGCCGGCTTTTCTCTGCTTCTGCAGGCCTGGCACTGGGGCTTTTTGCTGCACTGTGCATGACTTGTAGTGTGGATGCCTAGCCAGGCATGGGCCTCAACTGGAAATGTATCACCAGGCAAGCAATCACACAGATTTATGGCAGTGGATGCACCAGCACATGCACATCAAGCAGCAGTCCTAGTCCTGGAATGAGACCATGCATCCCCAAAGGCATGGCTCTTGCCAATCTTTAGCGTTGGAAACAGCAGATGAGTAAGAACTTGCCCTATAGTCCTGGGGCAGTGGGATTTTATTCCCTCCTTTCCTTCTCATGCATTCCCCTCTACCTACACTTCTCCCAGGAAGCAGAGAGCATCACAACCAGAAAGAAAATCAACAATGATGCAAAACACACAAATAATCCCATGGCTACTTGTACAACCTTTGACATCAGCTGCCTGTCCCTGGCTTCCCTTTCCAGCCTGGGAAGCAGGAGCCCCAGCACAGCAGCCACAGCACACATCACCCCTTGCTCCAGCTGCTTCTCCCCACACCTCCTACTCCCAATCCCACCCACCCTCCTTCCCCACCCAGTGGGGAACCCCACCACCAACATACTGTGCACACAACATAATAAAGCAACAGAGTTCAGTGTTAAGCAAGGCTTTTATGTGTAGCCAGCATTTCAAGAGGCACAGTACACGCTGTATGCTCGATGCCGTCAGACTCCAAGACTGGATTCTCCAGTGTTTTAGGAAAAAGGTAAGGCAGGAGGAGAGTGTGAGAGGGGGGAACAGACCAAGCTTTGTGGAATTCTTTTTAAGAGTGTATGCATGACTCTATAAAAGGGCATTTTTTTTCCTGACCTCAAAGAGACAATATTATTTCACACAGACCTGTTTCCAAGAGCTGCCAAACTATTTCTACACAAACCAGTGCCTGGTTGAGGCAGTGACTGTGAAGGGGAAACCCTCTCTCCAAGTACGACATGGAAATTCCTTGACCTCAGCTGCAAAGCCAATCAACACGTGTGCAATGGGCCAATGAAAAAGAAATTAAAATACCAGAGTGGCCAACGCAGATGAGGGCAGGTGTGTAAGGGAGAAGGCACAGCCTGCTTTTTCCAGTCAAAAATCCTGACCAAAAAAAAAAACAGTGACATGCCAGGCTGGGAAGAGGAGGAAAGCAGAGTGAAACCAAGAGCATTGAGACATTGGTTACAAAAGCAAAGTTGTAAAATGCCAGGCAAACAGGTTCTGAATCATATTCTAAAGCCCAAAGGCAGAAAGACAGGGCAAACAGGCACGGAAGGCAGAAATAAATATTTATTTTAGGCCATGCTATCGTTTGCTGTGCTTCACGGAAAAGGTTGGGTGTTCACGATGAGCCCAGACAGAGCCAAATAAGTTCATCATCAGTCTAGACCTGGTCACACCAAGTAGCAACTACACCACAGACCTGCACCCTGCTCTAAAGCTGTGTTTGCTTCCTCCAGGCCATTGGAGAAAACACCTCCAGAGTTAAACTATTTTTCCTGACTGACATTAAGGACACACCAACATACTGTCTCCAGCAAAAGTCCCACAAACAAGTCACCACTGGATAAAGAGCTGAACAGCAACAACAGACCCATGTTAGCTTTCAGGATGAGGGAGACAGAGTTCTTTAGTTTCTTTCTTGGAGAGACAGATAGCTAGAATTAAAGCATGCGAACCCTAGAAAACAATCATGATCAGGGCTGAACCCTTTGGGATAGACAGAGCAGCGTTCCCCCCATGGCAGAAAACCAATGTGCACCCCAATCCCTGCATGGCTCCACAAGGGGGTTAATTAATAATGCTCCACAGTCAGGTCACTGGGTGTGAACGTGAGCTCACAGCGCTCCTGTAACACACCAGATGCACAGCCTGCTCTCTCCGTGGGATAGATGTCAGTCAGAAGGGATCTCCCACTGCCAGAATAATTTGTCTTTTTCATGGCCTGCTCCCAGGTTAACAGCAGGAAAGAGGACTGCAAGGTCTGGGCCACAGACCTTCCCAGCAACCTGCACGAAGCAGAGCAGCAAACAAGTCCTCGTGGCATCCATGGGTCAGTTTAGCACACACACAAGGATGGGGATGCACAGCTTTTTCAGGGCCATGAGCCTCTCCTAAGATCAGTCATGGATACAAGCCACAGCTACGAGGCTTACCACGATTGTGTCTGTATTTAGGGAAGTAAGAGCAGCCCATTTAACAAGACTCCATTTAACAAAAAACATTCACTCCATGCAGCAAGAGAGACGTGCACTGAAGGCAACAATTTTTCTGGTGCTTAGATACTCTGCATTAAAGATAAAAGCAATCAGATCTAAGTAAGACCTGTGCTCCAAGAGCTAAAACTGGGTCATAACCTGCTCCGTCCTCAGTTAGTTCTCAGAGACCCCAAACTGCTGTAGTTTCAGTACCTGCTGGGTTTTTCCAGTCAAAAACAAGATTGACATCCAAGAAACTTGACTCTTACTGAATCTCCAACATGGGTTTCTTTGCACACACTAGTTTGGAATATATGGCCTTTCCTGTTAGACATCTAGAGGGATCATGGGTACCAATCCAGTCTCTCCTCTTCTCCCCTGGTCACCTGCCCCTCTCCTGCTAACGTCAAACTTTCCAAGGTCCCCCAGCGCTCGTGGTCTAGGACAGAAATGTATTTATTAGGCCAAAATGAACAGAGTGTGCATGAATTAGAAAATGAGTCCAGTCTGTTCAGCTAGGGTTGGGCAAGCTTGTTTTGCCTGATTTAGAGGCCATTCAAACATTGTGGGTTTGAACATTACTGCATTAGTGTTTCACTTAGGAAAAACTGTGAAAAAAAAAAATGTTAAGAGAAGGGGGAAAAAAATCGAGTGGAAACACAAATAGTGTATAACGTATATGGGATCCCCACTTGTGCCAGCACAGATCTTCTAAGCCCTAATACATTGCACAGGTTTCCCGTCAGCTATAAGTTCCTTTAGTATATATACAAAAAAAAAAAAAAAATTAAAAAAAAAAAATCCTGAATCACCACAAAGAGATGGAACAGGTCAAAAGAAATGGATATACATGGCAACTACAGCTGGCCCTAAACTCTGGCCTGTCTTCATTTAGAGTTTGAAATCAAGACCATGTAGATCAAGAACAGAGAACTAATTTGCAAAGCTCCAAGTCACTCAGCCTGCCTTGGGTGAATCACAATAGCCTTCTGCATCAGCAGGACATGCTGCAAACTTTCTACAGCTTCTGCAGTTGGGTCATCAGCTTTCTCCCTCCCTCAGCTGCACCTGTGTGTAGGACTCCCAACAGCCCAGCTTTCTGGAGATAATTAGCATTTTACATCCCTATGGGGACAGGACACCCTGACAGGTGACATTATATTAAGGCCCATCAACTAAAGAACAAATCCTTCAGGTTCAACAGCTAACCCTGAGAGACAGCTTGTCTCTTCCCAAACTTCACCTCAACAGCAGCAGAGGGGAAAGGTGTGAGACATGCTTAGTGCAGGGAGTAAAAGCAAGCAGAGGACACATGATGAAAGAGGGCACCAGGGAAGAAACTTAAGGTACTGAAGGAACAAGGCAGCAAGGCTCTCCTTGCCAACCCGACCGCTTTAAACCACCTCCTCTATCACACATACCCATTTCAAAAGCAAAAAACCCACAAAGAATCAAGTGGAAACCAAACTGAGAATAGCCTACCTCCAGAAGCATTTTCTCCAAACCCTACAGGTTGATTTAGGTGAAAACAGAGACAAGAAATAAAGAGGTGGGATACTGGTTAATGGACATTGCTTACCTGCATGCGAGCAAGATCCAGTGATACAGAGCATGGTCTGACTGAGCAGCTCTCCCACCACTAGCACCCTGATCATGAGGTCTGCCAGCCCCAGAGACCTCATTTAGATCATTAACTCCACCTGAAACACCATTCCTTCCTCCTCCCCCTTCTCCATCAAGCACTTTAAAGCCCCACAACTGTGTGGGTTCATCCTCTGCTCCCATTTACACCTGGGCTACACTCCTCCTCACTAGCAGGTCCCAAAAGCTGTACGAATGTAAGTGAGGTTGTGTTTGTATCAAGAAACTTCACACAAGGTACCACCATCCCACTGGGCCATCTTTTCACCCTGGTTCTGGGCTCCTTGTGCCCAGAGGATACCCTCAGGTCAAGCACAGTTGCACAGATGTCAACAGGACTGCCCCAGCCCTGCCCTTGCCTGCAGTGCAGAGGAAGATGCTGTGAGCCCTATATGGCAATGACCCCACACAGGAGGAATCCCTTTTCTTCTCCACAACATCTCTGACTTCCCCCCCACCTAATCTATATTTTTTTTCCGGCCCATGTATACTTTCCAGCTCGTTTCCTCTTGCGGTTCTCATTTCCCGCTCCTAGGAGGTGAGCTCATGCGTTTCTCAATTACCAGCCAAAGAAAGAGAGAGGGAGAAAGCAATCTTATGGAAACAGATGAAGTCATGCCTGTACAAGGCCACATTACAGCTTGTGCTCCCAGAGCCGTGATGCAGACATTGCTGCCCCCCAAACCTGGCAGGGCAGCCCAGCTCCCCAGCCCACAGCTGAAGTTCTTGTGCCGGGGGAAGACACTCCACCAACATGCAGGGAACACGAAGCATGTTTGTCTCTCTAGCTTTTCCCTCTCGTCCCCTCTCCACCCCTGCTTTCGATCCCACTGCCCTTTTGTCCACCCCCAGCGATCCCCATGGATCTTTGACTCATTCACAGCATGCCACTGAGTCAATAGCGAGCCCACAGACCGCGTGCGAGGCTCCCAGTACTGCGCGCTCTGCCTACGGCTACGCGGACGCCGGAGAAGTTACACCAGGGAAATCTAAAGGCAATTAAAGGCATAATGCAAGTGGTTGTTTAGAAAAGGTGGTGGGGAGGAGAGAATAAAATTAAAATAAATAAAGGAATGTTTTAATGAGTGCAGCAGTGAAAGCGGGATTAGAGGTGCCTGAATGGCATCTCTATATTTCCCGTATGGAAGGGAGGGCCGCCCAGCGCAACCAAAGCTGACAAAAAAAATTAGCTGGGCCTCAGGCTCAGAGAAACATTTGGCTAGAAAGGAAAGAAGGTAATTGCTGCAAATGTAGACTAATTCAGGAAGCAGCCAGCCCGACACGGGGCCGGTTCTTGTGCTGTTAGAGTGCTACGCACACTTTGCGAGTGCTGACTTGAGGGATGGAAAAAAAGCGCAGGGAAATAGTAGGGAAAAACAAACCAAAACAAGACAGACAACAACAAATTTCTCCTTCCCACAGTTCATGCGTGCTCAGTGTTTTCCTTCCCTCGTCTCTCGCACTCCAAGGACCCTTGGGGTCTGCTGGGGGTCCTGCTCAGCCTTGCCTTCCCCAGTCTGTCCCATGGCCGTGGAGGGAGCGAGCTCAGTGGCTCCCAAAGCGTGGAGTGTACCCCTCCCTTCCCCCTGCCCCAGGAGAGGAGCGGGCTGGAAGGTGAGGCACAGGGCACGGAGGATGTGTTTACTCTCATAACACCCCTGTGAGGTGGGGAAGTCATAGCCTCATCTGACAGATGAGGAACAGAGGCAAAGTGAGATTAAAGGATTAGCCCAAGGTCACACAGGAAAAGTTTGTAGCAGAAGTGGAAATTAAACCCAGGTCTCTCGGTCCAAAATCAGTGCCTTAAGCGCAAGACCAGACTTTCCTAGAGCTGGTCAACCTTTTATATTTGATAGCTTAATTTCAAAGAGAAAAACAGTTTATTTTCTAAATACATATTTTCATAGAAAAGAGAGATGGAGGAGCTCATTTCCTGGAGGCAGGAGCTGCTTAAGATCTTATTTATTTCTGTTTAACTTAATTTCTTTTAGGTTTTAGCATTTCTGATGGTGAAAAAAAATGCTGCAGAAATTTCAAAGCACAGGAACACATTTCTTTTCATTTATAATTCATCATGGGAAATATTTTCCACTTTCCAGCCAGTTCTGCCCTGCCTCTCTTTGCCTTACCAGGTTTTTAATACCTTTTTATTATTATTTTTTTCATAGCCTCAACTAGCTTAGAAAGCCCACATCTAAACAGAGGCCTTTGTTGGACAACACTACCGTCACTAAAACCCTGTGGCTCAGAAAGGTCCTTTACAAATGAATACAGGCAACAGGTCCATGCCTGGACACATGTAAGCTGCAGGACAGATCTGAGTTAGACCCCAGCTGCTACTGACTCTGCTCATCCAGTCCCTGCCCAGACCATGCCTCCCTCTGCTTCTGGCTCTGAAACTCCCTATTTTCTTCCTTTTTATTGTGCTGCCAAGTCTAGTCCTTCCAAAACACATCTTCCTCTTGGCTCTGAAAGCCCCTTGGCAGGGGAAGGCAGCCCCACGCCTCCTCACACATGGGCCAGCTGAGGTCCATGGAGGAGCAACTACTTGTCCACAATCAACTAGGAGACCATCAGCAGAGCTGGGGAAAGTAGTTGGGTTTCATTAATACAGAGCCTCTCTCCATTTAGACATGAAAAATCCAGCCCTCACAGAGGCCCCTAGGAATTTACCATCTCCATCCAAAAGGGGAGGTTTTTCACCCCGAGACACTAAACAGCAAGAAAGCTACATGAAGCAAACAAGACCTGAGGCTGGCATATTTAAAGGTGACTTAAGGACCCAGACATTCAATCCCCATGAAAACAAATGAGAATCAGTTGGCAGAAAAGGGCTGTCTTATATTCATGCCAACCAAACGGTTAAAATTAGTTACAATTGGTAAAGCATTTTGAAGAAAATGTGGAACACTTATATAAAGCTGAGTGTTGCTCAGAAACAAAGATCTCTTTTCCTGTAATTGTGTTTAATGATCTCTGAAGAACAAGCAGACAATCCACAAGGATGACTACCACCATCACATATGTTCCTGTGACAATGAGGGAATTAGGCTGAAACAAAGACTAATATGCTATCCTTACAAGGCAGTTTTCACTTCTAGCTTGGCTCCCTCTTTACATAAATACTTACACAAGCAGGCAAACTCGGTGCATCAATCATGAAGTAATCCACCAGCAGAAAAGAAAATGTATTATGACTGGTATCAGTCCAGTTTGCCCTGAAGATATCTAAACACTCACCAACTACACAGGAAGATTTCAGTCTCCTCTCTCACTCCCAGCTGGGTTGTGTCTGGTCCACAGCATTCACCTCCGAGCTGGGGAAGGCCAACCTAAGAGCAGAGCATCAGCAGCATTGCAAGGGCAGATCCTGGATCATTCAACTGACCTCCATGCACTGAAAACTCCACCTTGAGCTCTTTTGACTTGTTTCAGTCCCAAGGAAGGACAGTTTGTCCCCTCTGGGACAAGCTCTTTGAGGCTGGCTGACATATGCAGCAGCCCAGAGCACCCTGCACTGCCAAGTGAAGAGCTCACTCACAAATTTTGACACACCTCAGTCGGTGCAGGTAACAAGAGCAGCACAGACCAGTGTGTGCTACCCAAAAGATGTTCAAGACCGCCTGGATATTTTTGCATCTGGGCTGTGACTGCACCCTCTCTTTTTATCACTGCTTCCCCCCATTATCACCTTAGTTGGCAGTGGGTGAGAAACTAAATTTACAGAAAGTCTGTGTGCTCACACATAGGCAGCACAAGGGAGGGTTCTTCAGCAGCTCAGTTGATTTGTTGTGGTTTGTCCCCGACAGTCAATGTTTGTCAGCTTCCTGAGGACATGCCCACAGCAAAGAGGAGCAGAGAGGTCTGAGCACACCTGCAGGAAGCTTCGGGTGCAACTGGCCCAGGCAGGTGCTAATGAGCTGGACTTCATCCTCCTTTTCAGGTCAGGTCTGGATCCAGGACAGAAATACCCAGAGGAAAACTTCTCTAGGCTGGAGCTAACATTATACAGGCAGAATGTGGTTTTCACTTCTTTGTCGCAAGTTCTGGGTAAGGTAAAGCGAATTCCTGGAAACTGAAGGGTTTGGCCACTAGAGTTGTAGACTTGGAAAAATACTACTTCTGGCTATGATGATTTATTTATAGTTGCAATTAAAAACAAAAAGCCTCTTCAGAGAGGGAGGATGAAGTGGAAACAAGGCCAGGCCTAGAAACCTAAGACTACAGGGATTCCCAGAGCAAAATTAATCAGGGAACTGAGTTGTTTTCTATTTTGTTTTTTTCCTAAAGGGTTATCTCTTTATTTTGCTTATCTGGCCTTCAGCTTTGCAACAACCACATCTCTGGATGTTCCCCATGAGTTTTGGAAACAGGCCAAACACTAGAAAAGAGACTGGGGATGGGTCTTAAACTCCCAAGAAAGTCTTGTAAGCCTTCATCCTACACTTTACCCCTGGAGCTGTTCTCTGTCTGGCCACAGAAAAGGTAGTGACAGCTTTGGGATGTGGCAGTGGAGGGAATGAGGGGAGCCCAAGATCACCAGCTGCATGGAAGAGCGAGGAAGTATAAGAAGTCAAGAAAGAGGCCAAAAGTTCTTACATCTACAAAAAGAAATGTGTGTGGTAGGATTTTCTCTGTGCTGGCCTTTGATTTACAGCCTGCCAGGGTATATATTATTCCAGTTCTTGAAAGAGTGGGTGTGGTGCAAACCCCCAGACAACCTTTTGAGATGGAGCTCTGTAGATGTCTCTTCATTCCTTTTAGATCCAGTTTTTGGCCCTGCAAATATCCCCTGATGAATACAAGATCTGGCTCCAGCCACCATAACTTGGATAACAAATGAAGTGGGGAACAACAGATCAATTCAAACAGCAAGACAAGTCAAAGGAGGTGCTGCTTTGCTGTCCCAGTGCTGTCCCACCCCTTCTGACCAAGGGCTCCCTTTGAGACTTCCAGGCTAGACAGGACCTCTGACCACTGCAGCAATCAGAAAAGTGCCCAGGCACAGCAGAACTAGGGACTAGGGACAATCTCACACAGAAAAGCCAGGGCTGCTTTACTGTGGGAGACACTGAAGTCAGCTCTGTCTGTTCATTCCCAAGTCTGGACTCTTGTGCCTCAGCTTCCCTCTCCAGACTGGAGCAAGAGCCCTGGACAGCCTCCCATGGCATTACCATGTAAGCACCTTCAGGCTGCTACAGGTTTCCCTTCAATCTGCATTGCCTTGTTTACTTATTGCATTCCAGCCTGGAAGAAGAGGCCACTACTCCCTGTTTACACTTTGCTCCAAGAGAGGTTTTTCAGTCTCTTGGAGCTGCCTGACTTCTGCACTGTGACAAGAAGCTGCACTACACCACCCTTCATGCAACTTTCAGACAGGTACAAGAAGCACAGCTGAAACCCATGGCAGAGAGGTAGTACCTCTCCCTAAAATGGGAAGAAGCAAGACCAGATGAACTTTAACTCACAGGATTTATAGGACCAGCTGGAACAATTAGTAATTACCTATTTGTCTCTTATCAAGGATGTCTGAGGTGTGTGACAGAGAGAACAAAGCAAATTTTATGCCTAAAATTAAATAAGCTTGTGGATTTCAAAAGGAAGAAAAGTCAGGTTAGCTACAATTCCCAGGAGAAAAAGTCTGAAACATAAATAGATAATTAATAAATACCACAAAGTATTCGTAAGCACAGAAGATAACAAAGCAAAGTCTTAGGCTAATATGGATTTAATCAGAAATAATTTGGATCCAGCTAAGCTAATTTCCCTCTACGACAGGCCGCATGGATAGCAGAGAGGCCATTACATGTCCTGACTTATAAAGCTTCAGATGCCTAACATCCTCCTAAGAGATGAAATAAATGATCTCAAATAAACTTTCACAGAGCAGATGCAAAAGTGACTGGAAATACGATACTTGGACGCTAACTATCAATGGGTCACTGTCAAAATGGAGGGATTAACCCAGCAGAGCTGCACTGTGTTTGTTGTGAGTCCAGATTTCTTCAAAGTTTTCTCTAACAACTTGAGCCATTAGATAGATTGCATGCTTGTAAAATACACAGCTGCTATGTAGCTGGGAAGAACTGCCTGAAGACAGGCTTGAATTCTGATCTTGACAGTGGGGAAAATGTCTGAAAAAAATTGGACCCCATTCAGTACAGATAAGGATAGGGAAAACCTGTCCACAATTGCTCAGAAAATTATGGAGAGCTTTGAGATGGACTGCAAGCTTAATAGGAGTCAGCCATGTCTCATGACTACAGACAAAAGACAAATGTTGTCCTGGGTTGTACAAACATGAGTCCAGCCTGTAAAACATGTGCAGAAACCCTTCTGCTCTGGTCCACACAAGGCCCCAGCCAGAGTGTTCATCTAGTCTCAGGACAGTGAACTCCAGAAAGATAAACATTGACAGGAAATAATCTGGAGGAAAGCAACACAATCAAAGATTCAGGACCAAATCACCTGTGTGGAGAGCTTTGAACAAACAGGGGGTTTTCATGGGGTTGTCCATCACAAAAGAGAAACCCATCAAGAGAGTTTTCAGATTCCTGAAAGTCTCACCTGCCTTTCAAAGCCCAGGCACTGGACACCCTCCACTTCAGAAACACAGAGCAGGTAATCAATACACGCCTTGGGAAAACATGGCATGTGATGGAGGGTGGTCCAGTGAAGACCACAGTGTGAGCAAGAACTTTTGGCCCACAAAGAGCAGGAGCTACTGGATACCCTTTGCCTCCAAGAGCCCACCCAAAAGGCATCGCAGTGGAAGGCAGTTCCTGCATCCTGCAAGAGCAGCTGGGCCAGAGTGCGTGTGAGACCTTGATTAAAAACAGGCTGCTCTTCACATTTCAGCTCTGCTTCTGGCAATCTGTGAGAATTTCCTCATTCCTAGAGGGTCTCCTCATCCCAGATGAGGGAGCTGGTGTCTGGGGAAGACCTTTAGTGTTCATTACAAAAATGTTTCAACCCTGTTGTCAGTCTCTCCTCACTTCAACAAAGCATGCAGACAATCTTATTTTTCAGAAGCACCCACCAGCTCTCCCTTGACTGGCTCTGCTACTCGAATGCCTGACTCACCCCTCCTGCTGCCAATGGAAAATGCTTCCATGGATGCAAAGCACTCCACAGGTTTCAGTGGAACCTGCACAGGGTCCCAACGCAATGCTCCTGAAAAGTGAGGAACCCACAGCTTCCACAAGTGACTCATGAGACTGAAGAGGAGGAGGGAAACCCTGAAATACAAGTGAAGAGCATTGCTCTGGACCAGAATCACGCAGAAGACACAGCCACACAGCTCTGCAGGTTTGGGAGTGATCTCTCCTCCCCATGCACACCAAAATGCAGAGGCAACGTTGCTGCTCTCCTGGGGAAAGGATGGAATGCCAGCCCCTGGTGGAGCTGCAGGTTCCCATCCCCAGTCACAGTGGGTGAACACGCCATGCTCCCAGCTAGAGGGAGAGGAGCATCCCCAAACACCAAGGGAGGGGCATCTCCAGTGCCTAAAAAGCCTAGAGGAAGGTCCAGACAAGAAGAACAGCAAGCAGCAACCAAAGCTCTGTGGAATATGAAAGGAAGAAATAAGTAAAAGCAGATGGAGTTGTGCCACAGAGGGCTTTTCCCTTGCATCTCCAGCATTCCAAAAGCAGTCACCTCCCCTGCCCAGATGGTCTCTGTCCTCACTGAACTGGGCAACTCTGCTCTCAGCTCTGTCTGGCAGTCCTTGTCCATGGGGAATGCTCAGAATCCCAGCACACACATTGCAGACAAATTTTTAACCACTTGCCTCGCTCCAAAGCAAAGCCAACAGCACTGGAGTCCCAGCACAATGAAAGCACAACACAGGTACAGAGCTGAACAGGCCAAAAACCTTTGAAACTTCATATATTTTGTTATCCCCCTAGTTTATCCAGTCAGGTTCAAACATGGTCACATTAATTAATTAACCATTAATTCAAATACCACTTAATGCAGTTCACCTTGGTTCAGTTACATCAGGCAAAGACTGATCTGAGCAGGGTCTGCAGGGTCCATTTGGCCTGAACCATTTCCTGATTCACCCACAGAGTATTTACTCAGGGATCTGAGTTCTTTAATAACAACTTCCACTTAACAAATGAAAGTTTTTGTATAGGTCAATTCTAACCAGTGGCTGCTCTGGACTGGAAAGTGGACTGGTCTGTATGTTGCATACTCTGCTGTAGATTTGTTTCTGGCATAAAGATGGCAACTCAAGCACACATAGACCATGCCTGTACTCTCAGTGAAATACTGGTGTTACTGGAGCATGACAAGAAGTTATATTGCTTTAAAGGCAGCAGCCCAGAGCAGTATGAATTTTTTGCACAGACTCTCAGATCTTTCCCTGAAAGCAGAGGACAGCAATTACTCCTGAACCAAAACAACCATGCAACAGTGGCAGTAAATGATTTTATTTGTTTTCTGGAAAATGCTGTGTTCAAGCCAGGCCAATAAAAGTGATCCAGTATCCAAAGCATTTTTGCCACTTGTTAAAAATGCTGAATTGTCTTTCCAGTTAATTTACTACCATAAAATCCAGTACATTTTAATTGCTGACTAATTTGCAGAGATGTTACTGGGCCTGTGTCTTAGGTCTGCTCTGAAGAAAGAAACCAGTGAATGTGTCAGGGAAAGACCAACATGGTCTGCAGCCGTCAAGGAAACACCTCACCAGCATGAGAAGTTTGGCTGTATCTCGTCAGCAGCTGATGGAAGTCCATGAAGAAGTAAGTGCCTTCATAAATGCAACTCCACCCAAGTCATTGCCCAGTTGAAGGTGAGGAAACTGATGTACACTGCAGAGGTGAGAGCCCCCTTCAAAGAGCAGACACACATCATTCCCCAGCTGAGCATTTTATGTGCACACCCAGCATTGCAAAGTCCACTATTATAATTTGGTTTCAGTAAAAACAACGGCTTCTGAGGGATATAGATGTGGGCTCAACAAAAAACACTAAACACTCCTGCTGGACTATTAATCATTTTTAGTAGATTTTAGGCGACAGTAACTTTTCTGATCATGACTTAACACACCCCTTTTGCCAAAAGATGACTAGATAAATGTGTGGCTAGAACCAATTGCTGTCATTCCACCGCCTTTGGTGCTGACTAACCGTCAGTACAGGACACTGTTTTTACGTAGCTGCTCTTGATTTAAATGAAGTTTAAAAAATGGGCATACAGAGAAATTTCAGTGTAATTCATGGTTATGATGAGGGTAAAGGTGATTGGCACTCCTGATGTTGCTCACTGCTATGCAGATGTGGAAGAGATGAGTCCAGGTGCATCAAATCTAGCATACATGTGTGTCTGGAAGACAAAGCCAGGAAACAAACAGCCCAGGAGAATCACCTACCAACTTCTGGCCACCCGGGAGTCACACGCTCAGCTCACAGGAGCAGCAATTCCTCACTGAGATTCCCTGAGCTGACTCCAAACAAGCTGGGACATCCACCTCAGTGGTAGAGGCCTGTGTGGAGAGACCAGATTAGTCTGAGGAGCAAGGAGAGCCACATCAGCATGGCCCACAGCCAAGCCCAGCCAGCCTCCCGAGCCACTTGGCTCAGCTGTGGTGTCACACTGACACAGCTCCAGCCTTGGCAGAGGTGCTCAGAGGGATCACACCTAACAGTGATGTGATCCCTGTCAGGTGTGGCAAAGGCCAGGAAAGGGAGCAGAGACTTGGAGCCACTCACCTGAGGTCACAGAGCTGCTCAGCCACCGGACTAGCAGGTAGTGCAGCCAGCTCCAGCCTGCTGTCCACTTGCCCACGCTGTCAGTGTGCCAGGGGAGAGTTCACAGGACAGTTTCAGCTGCTCACACACATGTGGTTGCTGACACATGGCTCGGGAGGAGGAAGATAATAACAGATCATCTAAGGATAACATAATACTCTATATCAGATCATGCTGAAAGGGGCCCAAGCCAAGTAAGCTTTTTTTTTCCCCTCTTCAAAGGAATTTCCTCGTGTATGCATGTTTTATTCTGAAGATGACATTTGTTTGCCTTGAAGAGGAGATTATTCTGCAGACTATTTTCTTTAAAGAAAAAAAAAAAATAAGAGTCGTCCAGGTCACTAGAAAAATTTACAAGTTTTTTTTAAAAGGAGAGACCAAACACGAGAAAGGCGCACAGCAAGCATGAAGTGAAATAACAGAAATAATGGGAATAAATTAATCCTTTAGGTTTGCAGAATAACCCTGCATTTTCTTAGTCGTGCTTAATTCATGTATATCTTAATATCCTGGTTCTCTTCTGCATCTAGGTCCACCTAGCACTGCAAGGGAAGTTCCTTCCACATTTCCCCTGAACAGAGAAACAAGGGTGAGCAGTTTTCATGGGTTTTATATTTTCAGCCAAAAGCACACCGGCTTGTTCACCTCTACTCCCTGTCCCCATAATCAAATCACAACTCATCAGGGACAGACATGTGCATGGGAAAAAAAAGGACTAAGAACAGTCTTCCCCACAGCACTTTACCAAGGTCATTTGGGCTGCATCTTTACAATTTCTCAACCTGAACAGTCCCACTCTATGTTTCAGCCCTTTTTGACTGCTAAAGGTTCTTCCAGTAGACACATCTTCTGCAAATGGAAATTCACAGACAATATATTTACTTTTCTTATCAGCTTTTCACCCCTGAACTGTAGGCTTTTCAAACATAGGTAAAAAACTGCTTATCTAGTTTCTCTCCCTCACATCCTTCCAGCACTCAGGCAATTCGATCCTATTCATCATGCTTGTCAACCATGTCTGAACTCTCTATAACTTTGCAATTAAGGACTATTTGTGGTCTCACCACATTCTTCCCCTACACCTCAAAAAGTGGTACACCTTAGTATCAGAGATCATTTCAAGTCACAAATGACCTCCAGAAATTGTCCAGTCCCACATCCAATTTGAAGCAGGGCCAGCTAAGAAGAGCTTGTGCTAGACCTTGTCCATTTAGGTTCAGAATATCCCCAAGTATATCAATCCAACATCGTCTGTGGGCTCTTACTCTTGTGTTCCACAATCCTCGAGGTGACAGGCATTTTTCTCCTAATAGCTAACAGAAATTGCTATTTTTGGAAATTGTGTCTGCTGCCAACCCTATCATTGTCCATCTCTGAATCAAACAGCCTGGTTTTCCAGGCTCCTTTTGGGTACTTCTAAGGAGTATAATGCTCACACAGCAATTTCAGTCTCAAATTTGGACTTTGACTTGGAAATTAGAGCAGTTCCTTCCACAGCAGCAAAGGAAAGCTGAATGCTAGAAGGACAATGCAACCAAAGTTTGTGAAGTAACTGGGAGTCTTCTCATCACAGTCAATAAGCTTGGAGTTAAATCCAGGAAGTGGACAGATAGCACAGTGAAAGAAGGTTTGGAGATGCATTTTCTTAATGGTTTAAGGAAAACTGGGTTTAAAATTTGTCCCTGCATGCATGCATTGTGTATCAGATCCCTTTTAAATTCCTACTGGCAAAAGCAAGAAATAAAAAAAATTCTCACAGAATTCTCATTCGGCACTCAAAGAATGCTTGGAATAAGTTGGAGAGGATATGGTATAATTTTTCATGAGTAATAAATGTTTAAGTCATGCTTGAAGCACAAAATTCAATTCAACTTTAATTAGAGAGGCGTCACTAAAGCTCTTATTATGATTTTATAGGCCACAGAGGAGATCAGATCAAATTCTCAAGTTACACTGAACAGGGCAGAAAAGGCAGAGAAGAAATCACAGGCAGGACGATCCAGCTCACCCACACTCTGCTATTTGTGTGTTACTATTAAAACCTACTTGATCCAGAAGTGACTGATTTTTAAGGATTCCTAGCACAAGCTGTAATGCTACTACACATTAGGGCTTCAAAAGTATTGTTGCCTGGCCCACCCCATGCCATGGACTTAATCTTTGGGCGGAGCTAGGGCATGCTGAGCAAACTCTGCTAGGCTTTTAACCAAGTGTGATCAGATACCTTTCCAGCCACAGCAGCATTAGATTTGCCATAGTCTAAAGAGGTTGGTATGTCTCTTTTTTTTTTGTTTGTTTACTCTCCTCAAAATAAAAAGGCAGACCTGCAAAGCAAATCCAAAAACAATCAAGATGGTCCTCCAACATGCAGAGCCAGAACCGCAGCAACTGCTGTGAAGGGAAAGATACAGAAGATTTATCACAATTCACTGTCTGGATTGTTTGCTGAGATTGGGAGATAATATTTCTGTTTAAAAATAAAGAGTTGGGAACACAGGGACACAGCTGCAGGTATGACCTGTCTCGTGACCTCCAGAACTCAGGTGTTAGAAGGAGATATGATTCCATCATTTTTTCTTTTCTTCTGCCACTTAAGGTAATAACTAGTCTCTTAACACTGGCTGAAGATACATGATTATATGGGAAACACAAATCAAGACTCTATAGGTATTAACGGTGGACAGGGCTACTTTTTTGATAAAATATTAAATAGTTTTATTTTGAAAATATTTGCAGCCATATGGCCATGTAGCCACATCAAGTCCTGCAATAATTTTTGTTCAGTTTTTTGCATGTGTTGCAAGAATAGCTGGAGTATAGGAAGAAAAAAGAAAACAGAGAAACGTGTAGTAAACCATAGAAAACAGCAGGAAAATGATGGTACAGAAAATACACCAGTAGGTATAACTGTGATCCAGTCAGGCCAGATATGGTAGGAAACTGTACCTTGGAGAGGTTCCACTAAAAACAGGCAGGTTCATGTTGCACAGACCTATCCTGCAATTCTTGAGAAGTCAAGAAGTGAAATGGGCTCTCCCTGGCTCCTGGGCTCTGACAACATGTAATAGGACAGATGAAACAAAATAATGATTGAAGGAAGGGAAGACTGGAGAAAAAAAATGTATAAAAAGCACACACTCTTTGCTATTAATGTCTTACAACCCTACATAAAGAGGTTGAATTGTCCACAGGTAAAATCAGGGAATGACAGATTAAAATCCTTCCCTTCATGGTAAGGGCAGACTCCTAGGAGCAGCAGTAATACCACAGTCATAGAGCCTAGAGGGCAAGGTGTGGGAGGGGATAAAAATAACTTATTTGCATATAGGTCACACCTGCATGCTTATGTCCACTATCTTTACTTTGAAGAAGCCATATACAAGGAGAAGACACTGAAGAGCATTACCATACTAGGAAAGATGTTTCCTTTCAGTAACTCCTCTTTCTCATTTGCAGTTAGTGTTTGCTCAGTGGCAGAATCCCTGCCAAGTAAGTATTGACAGCATTGTAGATCAGGAAGGTTATTCCCACAAAGATTTACCTTGGAAGAAGCTGGCCCCCATGCTGGAGCTGCCGTGTCCCATTCCACACACAGAGGGATGTATGTGTGTTCAGCACAGTTCCTTGGCATACTAAGATCTGCAAATTTTGCATCAAAACAGGTACTAAGGCACCAGATGTTATCAAGCACCAGAGCCAGGAAGAGAACTCGGTGCTCTAACCCATCTCAGCCATCTAGATCCCAGTGCAGCTTACCACCCTTCATGGTGCCTTCCTTCTCCCTGTTTTCCTCAGTTAGATGCTGTGCTCCTACATCCCCTCTCTGCTGCTTAGATGAGAACCAATCAGTTAAAACAATGCATTGAAACAATTAGGCTACTTGCTCACCTAATGCAGGAGAACTAGCTAGTATAAGAGAATTACTGAAAACTTTGCAGGCAGATATGTAAGAAAGATCAGTGTTTCTTACCCAATCTATCTCCTGGGATCAGAGTACGGTTGTGAAATATATCAGAATTCTGTTTTCTTCTTTCCTCTCCTATGTTTGTGTCTGAGGGCTTAATTTTTATTGGGATGGTGTTGCAAACAAGCCAGCCAGGGGCTTCAGAAAATGTTTCTATCCCTGATACTTCACAAGCAAGTCCAAACATTCTTCAGATGGTCTTTGGAAATTATCTGAAGCAAAGGGGCTCTAACTCTGATGTGGACGTGGTTAAAAGCTGTAAGAAGCTCCCTGGGCTGGAATGGCACCTACAGGCTTAACGTATTTACATTAATCAAGATTCAATCAAAGGCTTATTGGCACTCTCAGTCTGTGTGCCTGCATTACAAATAGCAATACAGATTTCTGGGAAGGTTTAGTCAAGGCCTTAGCATAACTTGCAGCTACAGTACAAAAATACATAAACCATATAAGGTTACACAGTTCATTAAATGTTAGCAATATGCTTAAAACTAAAACTAAGGCATGCGCTTTATATACAATTTTGATTGTCTATAATCCATGTCAACACAGCTGTGCTACAGACCTCCTAAGTCACTGTTAGCAAGTCCATCTGCTTCACTGAACTGTGCCTAGTTTTCGAATAATGGCAATTTCTTTAACATTTTATGATTCCTGACTGTGAAAACTGCCTCTTGCGTGAGCCCATGTCAAAATCTGACTAATGTTGCAAACTGTGTGGTGCAATGAGATTTTGTTGGCAGTTGGAGAAACATAAAAATGTTAAGACACTTCGCAAAAGTTTCACAAAGGAGTCACTGAATAAATCTTTTAATCTCAAGTAGCACGTACTTCATTACATCAGCATTTTTCAAGGAATGTTCCTATTGTCAATGAAAATTAGCTCCAAGAATCTGAAAGCAGGAGGACTTAACAAGGGAACCAGAATCCCAGAGTTATGGCTTGTGTGTCAAGCATTCTGTAAAAAAACAGACTTGTGAAAAGCTGGCTCTTCCGCTTTACAAACACAGGCCTTTACTACCCCAGTAAGACCAAAGCAGATAATCTTTACTGGAAGATTTTGGATCGCTCTCAGTTAGAGAAATGTCATCATTCCCATCTGTTTTGCTGTGTACTATATCCACGGAAACTTCCCATCATTGGTGACAGGACTGGCTCTGGGACCTTAACTCCCAGGCTGGATTCCCTACACACTCTGTAAGAGCGAGTGTTTATAATGGTGCTCAGCTTTTGTGTATTCTCCTCAACAGTAGTCACTATCCAAGTTAATGAGGAGATTTAACTATGCGAAAACTTTGAAGAGCTGGTGATAAGTTGTTTCTGCGTAGAATGAACACAAATACCAGATTCCTAAATCAGAATAATTTTTCATAACTTAGTGACTGAAGAGCTATTTTCTTCCCTCCCCTGACTTCATTCAAGTACTGTAATTTGCCTTCAGATGGTCTGGCGTGTCTAAAATCAAACCTGGTTTTCCCAAGGATAGAGAAAAGCTGTAACAGAATATTCATTGCATAGAAGCAGGCTGTAACCTGCCTTACAGAAAAGTCAGCATCTCACCCTAACAAGGTCCTTAAATAATTTAGTCACATAAAACAAGAGGCCACATAGCTGCCACCTCTTAAAAGTACCCTTTATGTGGCAAACAAAACAACAAATCCAGCCTATTTTCAGACTCAGCAGTGGCTGCGGATGTTTGTTGTGCCTGATGTACAGGCCCTAGTCAGTGCTGTAGGTGTGCTCTCTGACAGTCTGTTCCACATTTACCATGTGCCTTCTAGACTTCATCTGTTCCTCACAGGAAGCCTAGACATTTATACCTTCTGCAGATATCTCAAATAAAGTGAATAATATCTGGCCAGCTCACTGCTGAAATGAGAGAACCAAGAAAAGTGATGTGAGTCAGCAGCTACAGCTATTGCTCATACGTGGATATCGAGTCTACGCCTGAGCCCAGGGTAATGCACACATGGAGGGAGGTCTGTCCCTCTGTGCCTTGTGCGTGGTGGGCTGATCATTACTAAAAAAGCCTTTCTCCTTGCCAGGGACTGACTTGCAGGGCAGCAAAAGTTCTCTTGGTGTGAAGGACAAGATGGTGCTGCAAGAGCTTCACAGCTTGGCAGGAGGTACCACAAAGCACAGAGCAACTCTGGGGAGAGGAGTTTCAGTCACCTCTCCACTTTCTCCCCATTCTCTTGATCTCAAAAGAAAGACTGCATTGCTTCACCTTTTCATGCAAAACAACTCCCACCCACCTGGCCCTCTACTTTTCTCCTTGGGAAAAGAGTGGCAGAGGTTCTCTTCTCTCCTGCACTCACCTGGCTCATGGCCAGGAGACATCCTGTCCTTTGAGCTGTGCTGTGACCAGCCTTGTGCTCTGAGCAGGAGAGCAGAGGTAGCTGCTCACATGCGTCCCTTCTGGCACAGCCATCAGACGTGCCAACACCGCCCTTCACTGTCCAACATCTGCTTCGTTGCACCCTAATTTCTTCCCTGAGTGCACACACAGAGACCCTAAACCACTAAAAAGGAATCATTCAGGGAACAAATTATTTAAATGCCCACCTCTCTAGTGCTCATCTCCTTTCTTCACCCTTCTCCCATGGGAATGAATCCATCTATAACCTCCCCTACCCTGACACTTTGGACACCCGAGGCAAACATGTGCTGGGAGATCCCACCACGACCAGGTGCTGGGAAAACATCAAGCACCCAACTCCGTCACAAACCATAAAATCACCTCACCAAAAGGCTCTTGCAGTTCTCAGAAAGGGGACGTACTTGGAGTAACTGGAAAGACCTTGACCTGGATGCAATGGCCCAGTGGTACTGCTCAGGCTGGGATCAGAGAGAGGCAGAGGCAGCGCTCCAAGAGGACAGTGCTGCGAGCCAAGATACACACTGAGACTTGGGACCTGTTTTAATTATTGTTTCATTTCTTTCACTGCTCAGGAACATGTAACAAGCTGAAATGTGTGTTGTGCCTGTAAACATTTACTTTCTTTTGGTCTTGTGCAATGCTATGTCTCATTCTCTTGGATGGTGCCTGGAATGCAGGAATAGCCATAACAGATCAGCTGAATGACTGTCAACTCGACCGTCCATCTCCGACAGTGACCAGCACAAGCTGCTTTAAAGGAAGTTGCTGGAAACCCCACATCAGGCAGTTGCAGATTAAATTGCCTCCAAGGGAAGTTTCTCCTTTCTGCCATGCGATTTGTGTTTGACTCATGCTCTAAAAAAATCAGGAAAGTCTGCCTGCCCATCCAATAACTATAACTATATGTTTTCCCATGCCAATGCATGCACTCAGGGTGCTTTGCACTGGTGTGCCTGCCAGCTCTTTTTGGCGGTGCGCGACACGGGGCTGTGCAGGTTAATCACACCCGTGCGCAGAACCGTGGATCTCGCCCGTCAGACGTGTGGGGCCGCATTGCCGTAAGCCTGATGGCTCACAGACCCAGAAGTGTGAGTCAGTGTCAGCACACTCTCTGCAGATGCACTCTGGCCCTTTGTACTCAGCCTGTGAGCACGAGGCGTTTGGGGATCCTGCCCCTGTTGCTTGCAGGAGCAGTTGTTTTTGAACGGCACAAGAGAAGGGGCATGCACGCCATCAACAACTTGTGATCTTCCCCAGGCCTTTGGCAGAGAAATTATCTTGCAATTTGGCAAACCTCACCAGATGCACAAGAGGCCGGCTGGGGCCACAGCAAAGAGTAGCCAGTCTGGGAGCACCAGCCTCCCCCAGCCCTCCAGCAGGGCTGCCCCACAATGAAAAGGAAAAGAACCTTTGCCCCTTCCTCTGGGTCCGAAGGAGCATCTGCAGCACTGAAACCAATCAAAGCCAGCTGTGAAAAATGAAGGGGAGAAGGCAGGGAAACGCTGATTATTATGACTAGGAAAAACGCTGTTAAAAAAAAAAATAAAGAAAAGGGAAAAACTGATCCCATATGGGAGGCAAATGAAATACAAATTCAAAACAGGCCATTACGCAGTGTCTCTCATAAGGCTGCCACACTGGAGATGCAGTGCCCTGGGACCTCTGGAGACACCCCTCTGCTCTGCAGCAGGATTAGTGTCACCTTGGAGCATCCTGGGCTGTGACGGGCACAGGACTGTTGGTTAGACAGCCCCTGCAGACTGGCCAAGGACTTGAGTCCCCTGCAGACAAACGTATAGAGTAACCTCAGGTCTAATCCTTCCACCAACCTTTTTCTGCCTCCGCCTCATACTCCAGGCAACTTTGCTGCTGGCTCCTTGCTCCTTTTGAGATGAGTTCTTCCCCTCCTCCACCCTTCACAGGGTCAACCACATGGCTGCCCTTTTGTCACTCCTCATTCCACACTTCTTCTTCAGCAGATCATCTCCATCACCCATCCCATCTACCCCAACATGTGCCCTTCAAGCTTTTCTGAGCTACAGCCAAGCCCCTGAAGCCAGGCTCTCAGGGGCAAAACATCTTTACCAACAAGGAAGCTTTTGGGGTGCAGTCCATTCCCCTTCTACACTACCAGGAGGGAGGGAAATGCCCACCCTGTACCAGCCATACTGTGAGGCTCATTCACAATGTTACTGGACCAAAGGGGGCCAAAAGCCAGCTCTCTTTCTTCTCAGATGTTTCTTCTTTCTTGCTCCTGAAGCAGAAGGAGATTCAACACAATAGGGGCTCATTTCTTTCCTTAGTGGTGACAATCATTCACCCAGAGAGGGAAAACTGGAGGACAGCAACATGACATCCTATGTTTGTGGGCTGTGCTCCTCAAAGATAAAAGACTCTCCAGATCTTGAGGGATGGATGGTCAAACGGTGCATTGCTCAGTCTGCCCTGCTCTTGTGATTCTGTCAAAGATGCAAAATATTTGGTACTTACTTCTTTTTTTTTTCAAGGGGCCCCTGCTCATAAGTGAGTCTCAGTGTCTATTTAAAAGGCAAAGTAATTTTTTGCATTCTGTAATGGAGAGAAAACATACAAAAATGTGAACTTCAGAGTTCAAACCACAGAAAGAGAAATTAATCCCTTTAAGAAAATTCATAGGAAACCCTCCCACTATAAGTCAGTCTCACATTTTTGGAGTGTAGCTCAGATGGAGTAAACTCCCTGTGTCTGCTAATATGAGAATAGGATGCACTTCAGCTATTCAGAGGCACAGCTCTAGAGACCTCCCCAAGGCTGGCTTCTTTGCCCACCCTGTGCCAGAGCCTGGGCAACATGAACCTGCTTTTTGAGAGCCACCTCTCTGGTGTCTGGATCTTGGGGAAAAGCAGGAAGAGAGGGGGCCCTGAAGGCACTCCATTTCTCAGTACTAGAGTGATCCACAACATACCCAGGGCCACAGCCAAATGCATCAGACCACAGCACTCCCAGATCCTACTCAAGAGTCTTCATAATTCCTCTTCTCAAGCCAACAAAAACAGCAAGCAGAAAACAAATAACAGTGGGCAAGCAGGAGTATTTGTCCCTTACTACAATGGCCTTAAGCAATCAGAGAGGTAGGGCTGATGAACCTTTAATTACTTGTGCAATAATGACCTCTGTTTCCAGCATTCCTTGGCAGGCAGGAAGTGGCTGGAGCAGTCAGGGACCTGTTATGTTCTCTTCTCCACAGGCTTGAAATTGATACGGAGGCCCCTCACCCAGCTGGTCACAAGTTTCAAGATACACTCCACACAGAGGTTGTTTATAGCTATTAAAAGCAGTGAAAAGAAAATACAATAAAAACAAAACAGCTCTTTCACTGAGAAGTTATTACTGAACAGCACAGCTCTACAGCTAAGGTGTTCAAAGCTCCTCTGCTGCTTTTTTTCAAGAAACAGTGAATTTTTTTAAAAAAGCAAATTATGAAACCAGCTTTCAACCTCGGTACATCAATATTTTGGGCAGTGTGTCATAGTCCACCAAAGAGGAAAAGGAGGGGACACTTTTCACTAAGGACACCTAGGTATTGGCCAGAAAGTCAAGCAGGGTGCAGAGGAGAGTGACCACTACTAGATAATTTCTATGACACTAAATGAAGGCAGAAAGATGTTATGGAATTGACCCAAGCTCAGCCGAACGCAGTTTGGGAGTTCGCTCTCCTGATTCCCAGCCACAGAAATGAGCTTTCTTTTGGGGGCAGGGGGAAATCAAGACGTTCACAACTGGAAGCTGAAGAATGCAGAAGGGCGCTCTATGTCCCCACAGGGTCTACCACATAACTGGATGTACTGTAGCTGAGACAGCTGCCAAGCCTGATGTCTTTCCCAAGCTCCATCTCGGCTGGGATTCTGCAACACAAGAGGCTGATCCAAAGGTCAGAAAAAGAAACCCTGCAAGAGGCAGCTCACAGACTATTTCACTTCCGAAATAAGTTAAGTCTCTTCCTATCCCCATCTCCATCTGCTGGAGTCAGCTTGTGCCTTGACGCACGTGGCACCGACAACTTCCCAAAACTCTTGTTCTTTTAATATTACCATTAGCTCTCTGATATCTTGGTTATCCACAGAAACAGTCAGAGTGTGTTCCACATCCAGAAAAGTTCTTGGCCCTGATATTTTGTGGCAAAGAATTGCACAACACTAATCTAACCCACTGTTGAGTGAAAACATTTTATGTCAGTTTCTATCTTGTCTTCTTTTTTGTTTCTCTGACAGTCTCCATTCCCATATTTCATAAAGTGAGGTGCTTCTGCATAGTCCATCTCTAATTATATTGCTTCTCATTCTTCCTCTTCTAGACTTAATATTTCACAGGCTCTTCAACATCTTTTCACAAAGGGTCCTTCTCTCTACCATCACAGCTGGCTCCTTCCCTCCCCCTCCTCTTGGAGACAAAGTGGCCAAAACAACATGGTGTGTCCCAGTAATTTAAGGGAACTTTTGCAACAGACAAACATGTTCTGGGATTCCTGAGCAGCTTTCCCATCAATTAAAACATGGAACAAGGAGATAAAAGAAGTCAACTCCTTCTGTTGACTGAAACCTCTGTTCTGCAATGCATTAGGGCAATACAGAACTGACTTGGGTCAGGAAACAGCTGTGTTGAACACAAGACTGAGGCTATAGGCAGACCCATCACTCCCTGTCCTCTTTCACCAGTCAAAAAGGGTAAGAAAAGTTTCAAATGGCAGAACACCACTTAGCTCTAAACCCTGCTCCAGTGGAACTATCCATTTCTTTCATTAGCCATTCCCTTGCCCTGCCTCACACTGCAGAACTCTGCCAGCCACATGCCACTGCTTTCACTGCCCAGAACCTAGAAGAATGCACATACAAAAAACATCCACAGGGATGTGCCCGTCTGTTGATCTAATGACATTCACCCTGCTTGTGCAGCACCCTGTAAAGCTCTGTAAGGTATGAAGAAGATCCAGCTGGACAAAGCTGCCTCATCCACTGAGATGCCAGCAAGCAAAAGTAACATCAATCTCTACTTTTCCTCCTCAGTTGAATCTCCAGTCAGGTCACAATCACTATTAAACCCATCTGGAGAAACTGAAGCATTCAGAAGTTTACTGAGTCATCAAAAGCAGCAAAGGGCAGCAGCAACAGGCTGCCACACAGCTCTGGAAAAGTCCCCTTCAAAGCACTAAATCCCTGGAATGAAGGACTCCCTTGCTTCATCCATGAGATTATTTTAATGGCATGTTCATCCCAAACTTCATTCAGAAGAGTCATCAGGGAGGTTCTGGGAGAGAGGAGCACCATCTCCAGTTTGACAGCAACTACCAGGAGATCCCATGGGCAGAGTGGGGAGCACCATAGTATTTGACCAACTCCATTTCACCATCAAGTCTTAGGGCATCTTAGGCCTCCTCTCACTCACCCTGTAGAGATTTGCCTGATCAACCCTTAACAGAACCCATCTTTGAAGTCCAGGGCCCAGCTATGTCTGCACAAGCAGCATCAGGCCCAATATCCATTGGGCAAAGAAGCAAAAGAAACAGCCCACTCTGTTTCAAAAGGCTTGAAAGTTCCTGCCCTTCTCTTCCTCTAGCCCCTTCCACAAAAACTTTGCATGCAGAGCAGTGTCTCTTGGGTCCCTCATTCTCTTGAGCAAAGTAAACAGACCTCCAGTGCAGCGACAAATGAACAACAAACAGAGGGAGAAGAAGAAAAAAAATCTTGCTGCCAACTCGAAGATTTTTTCTTGGCATGCTTAATTAAAAAAAAAAAAAATAATGTGCAAGCTGTGCCCCAAGGGTGACCCTGCATAAAGCTTTCTGGCAGCTCCAATGTCTGCCATTTCCCCCTCACATCACCACAGACACCCCATCTCTTCCTGTGCTCTTACCCTGATGCTCACACACACATACAGAGCCCTAAGAATCCTGGCACCCACACGGCTTTTTCTTTTTCAAGCATGCCAAAACAAGCTCAGCTCCTAAATCCCTTTTAGAATTTGGGCTTGTGTGGAAATGTGTTTGCCTCCATCCTATGTTTATTTTCTTTTGTTTTCAGGTTTGTTAGCCCAAGGGCAAATGTTGTTCCTAGCACCAATTTTGGGGTTGAGTTTTGTTTTGGTTTTTTTTTTTTGGTATTTATCTTTCAATCAAGTGTTCCTCCTTGCAAGGATAAACAGGATGTTTAGAGACTCTGGGTATGATGACCAGTCTTTGACAGCTGTTGTGAGACACCACACACTGGGTTTACCATGTGTGCAAGCACTGGCACAGCTCAGTCTGCAGCAGACTCTTTTCATGACCTAAGAAACCTTCAACAGCTCTGTGTTTTCAGTGCTCGTGAAAAATGCACCACACAGACATGATCCAGAACAATTCCCTGGCTTCTCCTCCATTTAGGAGGATAACACCTGCCCACCCCACAGCCATCCCCTTTCTAGTTCACTCATTTCACTTTTTTAGCTACACTGAACTATGCTCTGCCTCTGAGAAATTTCTCTTCTCCAGGTGCATATAGACAGACAAGAGTCAAAATACTTCTAAATCACAAATCTCACAGGGAGTTTCCCAAGCCTTATTTTAGGAACGGAAGTCTTCCAAGCCTTGAATCACTGACATTGGTCTGACTCCTAAAACAAGAGCTTTGGAAAATGAATCACAGCACAAAGGGCCAGACTCCAAAGTAAGACCTACCTGTCTAAAACACTGTGTGTGACATCTCCAACATCCCAGTCACCACAGAAGAAAATGCACTACCTAATTCTCCACTGCACAAATTCTTCAAAATCTGAATCAGTTTTTATTTGCAGCATTTTTTAACAGCAGAAGGCAGGAAAGGTTAAAAGACTGATAATTAGTTTTGAATTAAAAGCAATGAGTTTTGCACCAGGCTCTAATTACTGTGTTCTCAAGCCACAGATTCAGTGACTGTGATATATTTCCCAAATTCTGCAAGCTGGGTGTGTCCGCAACAGCAGCGCACACTTTGATAAGCCATACTATACACAAAGAGCTAAATGCTGTCTAAACAGTCATAAATCACTTCAGAAGAAATGGCTCAACCACTAGGTCATCTTATCTAGTCTAAAACCTTTTGCATTTAAAGAAAATAATATTTACAGGAATTACCTCCCTTCTCTACAAACACATGAATCCTGAGCAGCAACGCTCAGTTTTCCCCATTACAACCACTCTGTGCAATTCACAGGACAAATGTCAACATGTTGGTGACTTCTGTGCTCTTGGGGCCCAGCTTATGCAAGGAAAATGACTTGGTCCTGCAATCCTGGTCAAGTTCAAACCTTGACATCTATTTCAGGTAACATTCAACCACAAGCTTCTGGCCTACGTACAGAAAGCACAGCATGAAATTTTATGGTGTGTGTCATTCAGGAGGTCAAAAGGGATTACCACAATGTTCCTTTTTAGCTGTTGTACCTACGAGCCTTGGCATGTAAGCCACCCAAAAGCCATTCTCAGACAACTGCTTTAAACTGGACTCTGAGCAGTCCTTGAACTCTACTTCAGGAGAAAGCAGCATTGTCAAGATAATGGTTTTACAGCTTTCACTCCTCCCAGGAAAAATAGTTGTTTGCTTTGTGTACCTTGCCCTGTTACACACACTGAGCAGACGTCCTCTCTCCAACCCTCACCGCTCTCTGCGAGCCCTTCCACAAACATGCCAGAGCTGAAGAATAGTCAATAGTCTGTCCTACAGCCTGAAAATTCAAATAAGTAAAATAGTTGTCCCAAAATAAAAATCCCAGCTTTGATGTCATTGGGATAACCTGGAAGGAGCAGGAATTCCCCAGCCATCAAGATATTTTCCACAGCAAATCCACATTGGATAAAGTAAGCCAAATTTTCCTACTGCTTCATTCATTCAGCACTGTTAATGGCAGTGGGTCAAGAGTAGATCAAATAATTGAATACATTTTTCTGTCCCCCAATGCATAATTTGGGGGTCCCAGTATGGGAGCTGGGTGATGCATTGACATACCTGAGGGGCAGATGCCATTCACAGGGACCTGGACAGGATCAAGAAGTGGGAATCTTGTGAGATTCAGCAAGGCCAGGTGCAAGGTCCTGGTCCTGAATTGGGCAGGAAGAGATTAGAGGGATGGAACACCTCTCTCATGAGGAAAGGCTGAGAGAGTTGAGGTTGTTCAGCCTGGAGTCAACTTTGTGGAGACCTCACTGCAGTCTTTCAGTATTGAAAGGGGGCCTATAAGAAAGATGGGGATAGAATTTTTACAGGGTCTGTTCCAATAGGACCAGGGATAATGGTTTGAAACTAAAAGAGGGTCAGTGTAGGTTAGATAAAAGAAAGATTTTTACCATGTGGATGGTATAACACTGGAACAGGCTTCCCAGAGAGGTGGTGGTTACCCCATTCCTAGAAACATTCAAGGGCAGGTTGGACTGTGCTCTGAACAACCTGATCTAGTTGAAGACATCCCTGCTCATCACAGGATTGACGGACTAGATGGCTTTTAAAGGTCGCTTCCAATCCAACCCATTCAATGACTCTATAGTCTGGGTAACACAGAAGATAAAGCTACCACAGCTTTATGTCTAAACCACTTAGCATCTGTGCTGAACCCTCTGAGGTCACACAGCAAGGCTCAGTCAATGACAAATGGTTACAAGACTCAGTAACTTCCTTATTTGCAGGAACTTGTCCCTAGTGCCCACCAGAGCATTACCTGCAACACAAAACTCATTTCTAAGGTGTAATGTTAGGGGAGTCACTTAGTCACCTCTGCATTGTCTCTGCAATTCGTTTTGGTCTGCTTCAAAATAAGGAGAAGCAGTTGCATATTCCCCGTGAGGTGTCCTGGTATTGCTGGGATAGCTGGATGGTATTGCATAGCCAGATGCCTTTCTCCACCAGACTGGCCAGCACAGCCAACTGCACATCCACTGGCTGTTCCAGCACTTTATCTCTTTGGGGGGTTGCACACGTTCGGAGAGGAAAGAAACTGTGCTGAGCATCTCCCTTGCACGTCAGAGAAAGCAGCAGCTGCAGAGCTGTGCACGCCAAGTGCAGGACGTGGCTTCTCCTGCACCACAGTGAACATCAGTCTCTTCAACCAAGTCATTACTGTGCTCCTTGGAGAAGCTGTTCATGTGTACATCCACATCCTTGTCCCACAGGTATGGCCGCTGACATAGCCAAGGATAGCTCGACACCTCTGACAGCAGGCTAGATTTGACTTCACAGGAGCTGCTGACCCTTTACATCACCCAAAACATACATCAGCATGCGCTGGAAGGAGCACAGTACGTTGAACAAAACTCAGAAAAAACTGAGTCTCCCTGTCCTAGTTTCAGCACTCGTTTACTGTACTTCTCTCTGGTACATCTGATACAATCTGTGCCTTTGTAGTACAGTATCCTCTGTTATCTTTTAGCCCACCTGTACAGCGTGGGGGATGAGATTTGTGAAGCACTGAAGCACCAGATCGTATCAACCACTAGCACTTCCTCAGAAGCACTGCTCAACAAGGGTTTGGGAAAAGACTTGAGATCTTTTTAATTCCACTTCCATGGCAATCAGGCCATTAAAACAAAATAATGTTGGGTCAGGGACTCTTTTTTCAAATCTTACCTTAATTTCACAGGAATACTGTTTTAGAGGTAGCTGGTAACTTGTAGGAATGAGTCCCTGCCCAGTAACGATGGCTTGGAACTAGGTGATATTTTTAGGTCCCTTCCAAATCAAACCCTTCTATAGGATTACATGATTGCTCTCTCATACACCTTGAGTATTTGCCAGAATTTGGTTACTGCGACTTCACACAGCCATGGGTGTATTTGCATCTCTGTTTCTTCTCTTTTGTGCCACTCTAGAGAGAAACCTGCCTTGAACATGAGCTAAAAATTAATTGCCCGTGGAGAAATCACAGAGTAGCAAATCATGGTAGACCTGCACAGGGGCTTTTGATACTCATTGAGCCCAGAGCACATTTGGGACTGCAAATAAATTTCACTCGAGTCCTCAATGTCAGTACAGAAGCTGGCAACTCCAACATCTCCTGACCATTGACAGGGAAGGCAGAGGGTGATGGTTAAATCTATCTTTGCTGTAACACCTAAGGCTGCCTCATTTATCCAGAACTAACATACCTGACTGCTTGCTCAAGGCTGACCAATCAGTTAAGAAGACATATGGCAGCACTGGATGAGCCCTTTCCATCTTCACCATGGTGAAAAAGATCAAGTTACCCACATTGGAGACAACCACAAAGGACAGTGAAGAAAAAATAGCAAATTCCGTAATACTATATTGAAGGAACATAGTCCAAGATGCAGTATAGGTCATCTCCGTACTGATGTATGAGTTTGAGGAAAAAAAAAATGTATTAAACAATGCAGGGGGGGAGGAGGCTGTGCACAGCAGAGAGACCCTTGCACCCAGACAAATTCAGTCACCTTACCTTACATCTGCAGGCCAGCTCCTGATTTAACCCGGAGTTTCACATGTCACTACAAAACTCTGGAAATGTTGCCTTTGCAGATATGCCAAACATATGAACTGTTTTCAGTGAAGTCAGTATTTTTCCACATCTACTATTGTAACTGCTGGCAGGCTGAGAGTAGCAAATCCTCCCTTATCTTCCTCCTCTCTAAGAGCATCTCTCTGTTTAAGTACCAGCTAACTTAGATCATACACGATCCCCCTTGGAAAGTGGACAAAGAGGGGGGTGTCAGCAAGAAACCACAGAAGGAGGTGGACTGTCATGCACAAGGGAAGTAGCAGGGAGAAAGAGGTGACTAATGAACAGAAGGGGGTGCGTAAAATCCTACTTGGATTGACTCTCTGGAGAACAGCTGTTTCCTTGTAAACATCTTGCTAGCTATCCAAACAAGTTCAGACACAGAACAAGAAAGGAGAGCACCAGGGTAGAAGCGTTGAAGGCATAGGCTCATTCACAACCCTGCCAATTGCTCCAAGTGACAGAATGCAAAAGCCAGGGAAACATTAGCTATACATTTAACCCTGCAGGTGCTGTGTTGTAGCAAACAGCCTGCAGAAACACTCTTCTCCAACTGTGAAGTCCTTCCTAGCCCTCCTTTTCCCCCACTATTTCTGACACAACAGCACAGTACATTACTTGACAAAGGCAAAGAGGAAATATCCTCATCAGAGCGAGGAGAAACAGCCACAGAGCCAAGAAACAAAAACACTTAACGTGGCAGCCCAGAAGGCCTAGAAAAGTTCTACCACTGCCCTGGCATCAGTAACTTGGAAGAAGAGGGAGTTACACCAGAAAAAGTAGAAAGAGTCTTTTTATTAGTCCTCAGCACAAAACAGGCTACACTGGCAGAAGCATTTCTATGCCAATACAACTGTGTCCACACAGGACACTTGCCAGCACTGCAAGGTAGCTGCAGAGAGGGGAAGGAATACCAGCACAACTGTGCCAGTAAACATTCCTAAGGCAGGCTGGTCACAGAGGACACCTACCTGCACTGCACAACAGCAAGCAGAGACGTGCACCACTTTGCTCCTTGATGCTTAAGGGGATCAAACACTCATGTGCCCAGTCACAAACCTGCCCTATAAACCCTGTCCCTAACATGCCACATAACTGTTACAAGGCCACCATAAGATCACATCCAGGAAAGGAGGGGTCACTGCAAGGAAGACAACAGGATAGCAGGACACAATAAGTGGCAATATGTCCTGAGCCTGTAGTCCAGTTTTCTACACTTTCCTGTCCACCTCTGGCTAACCTATCTTGACTTTTATACATTCTAGTCAATACAAACTGCACATATCATAGGAAATTAAATATTCTATTTCTACTAAACAACCCAGAGCAGTGTGAAAAAGGTAAGCATAATGACACTCTCACAGGACTGACAACAAGGAATTCCACATTTTAGAAATAGTCCACAAGTTCACAGAAAAGACCTGGTGCAGTCAGATTTATTTTACCTTTTTATTTCTTCGGGGCCGTTTTGTTGAAGGCATGCACAAACAGCCAGAAAAAACACACGCTAGCAAGGGCTGCTCAAGAATAAACATTCGGTCATTACGAGAAAAGAAGAGTGCAAGTTGTGCTAATCAAAATCCCTCTGAGCCTAAAGGAAGGCAGCTGGCTTGTTGCATCAAAGTCCAAACCAATCAGGGACTCCACCTCGTCTGGGGTCACCTTCCTGCTTCTCCTTCTCTTTCTCCATATATTTATCCCTGAAGTCATCGAAAGAGCGAGTTTCTGCGTCTTGTTCTTTCTCTGGAAATAGGTTGGGAAACTGAAAGGTTTGTCCTTGGCCCTAAAGAGAAAACAAATGGTCAGAGAGACATTCCAGACTTTCTGCAGTAGCTATGATCTTAGGGTAAAAGACCACCCTGAATTTTCAGCTAGTGCAGAATGGTACCTTGTGAACTCCCAAAATCACTTTCCACCTGTGTCCCCAAGACACATGTACGTCCCTCCTCCTCAAAAGCTAACTTTCAGCCTCTCCTCCTCTGTGTACTACTTAAGATACTGACATTTTTTTTTTTTTTTTTTTACAGATGAATTATCAGGAGATGGACATCTCTTCAAAGACTTTGAACCAGCTCAGAGATGATATGTGAGTCATACAGTAAAAGCAAGATGAGCAAAATAATAGATTTTGTTAAAGTAATACACAGTGGCGCAGGCATTCATTATGCTAACACTCAGGATATGACTAGTGGTTGTAGTTGTTTAGATCTCAGCTAAGGATAAGAGAGAGCAGTCCTAGCAGCTGTTATTGTAGGGTGTAATGTGGGAATACAGAATAACAGATATCAGAGGTCTCTTATCAACAGACATAAAGACTATGGTGTAAAACAATTACAGTGGGAACAATCTGTCTAATATATCACTAATGAGATTAAAGTGATTACATCTGCATCAGTCATTCTCCCTATTAGACAAGTCATTTTAGTAAAACATCATCATCAGATCATGTCTCCCACTTGGAAAATAAACATTTGCTTGGTCTCTGGTTTTTATCTAACAGCAGGAAAGCATTTTTCTGTGGAAATGTACTATCTCATCAACATTACCTACTTACTTTTAGTGGCATTTGCTCTAAGCACAACTTCACTAAACTCAACAGTATCAGCCCTTCCATTCTGCACGAGACCTTGCATAATAAAACTTGTAACTGGTCACTCATAACCCTAAAATGACTCTCCAAAACACTTACAAACATTATCATACATAAACTTCTTTGGCAGCATTCTGCATACAGAAATCTCAAGAAAAGCATTTAACTGCTTCAGATGAAAACAGGTGGGTTTGGCTTTCTTTCAAATCAGCCAGTCTTTAAATTTATGCAGTAAATATAACCAAACAAGAGGTTCAGTTATGAAATGGTTCCACAAAGGGCATGAAAGGAGCCTTCCCCAGCATACCTACTCTGCATTTTGGGAACAGAAATATGACATAAATAAATCCAACAGAACCATCACCACATCCCTGACCCAGCTGAATGTCTGCTATGTTTTATTTAATCATATACAGTCAACCTGGCAAATAACAGGTGTGAAAAAAATCTAAACCTCATATGCTTTGGAGAGAAAAAAGCATGACTTATCCCAGATGAAATTATCCAGACTGGAATCTACAAAATACCAACTCTACCCAGCAATGTTCCGGTTGTTTTTGTAGTGCATACTTCTTGGGGGTTTCCTAAGAGTCTGACCATACTACAAAAACAACAAGGGAGCTGCTGTGTACATTGCTTTTTCCTTGATTCTAGCCTGGATAAGCTCAACTGGAACATATCAGCTTTTTCCTTTCCATTGGTGTGTACTCTGGGGTTTCAGCTCTTTTGTACATTTAAACTACCAACAGGTATCCTCACAATAGCTCTTCTTTGACAGCTAAAGCACAGCCTTATTTCATGGCACACAAACTGATCTTACCAGGGTCCTTGAGCAGGCCCCAAAGCTGCAGCCTACTGAATCTCCTCCTGAAGCAGGATCAGCAACAAGCACCCTTGAGGCCAAGCACTGCCCAAGATTTTAGCACACTGAAGCATTTGGAAAAGAATTTGCTAATATTACAAAAAATTGCAGTGTTTTAACTGTGCTGTGGGCAGGTCACTCAGCCCAGCAGTACCTACCTAGAACAGACAGGGCCCATGCTGAAGACCTGTCTGCCCTGGAGGGGAAGCCATTTTAGTTAAACAAGTCAGAAAACAACTCAGGCTGACATGGTAGGCACACCACCTCCACTGAAAATCTGAGAACTATTTATATTGGTAACAGCGTAGTAAGGGACTGTTCTTGTTATGCAGCACTTTCCTTCTGGTATGCTTCCAGGACCAATGCATTTCCCTCATTGGAGAATGAAGGAAAGCTGTCCCTAAAGCATACTAACAACATCCACGGTAATTCACTAAGCATTGCAAAACAGTTATTATTTTTAAATGAGGGAAGAAAACAAAAAAAGATACACACAGAGGCTGTAGCAAAACCAGACAAACCTTTAAGCTGTTTATCAAAGTGCTCACAGTTCCCGCTTCAAGGCTGGTGGAAGTCAAATATTGAGCTGAAAATGTCAATCTGTATCTGGAGCCTTTTAATAAATCAAAATCAGCACAGACAAGTTGGCTCTTTCCAGCTCTTGTTTTGTGAAGAAATTCTGATTTTGGCTGGCAGCCAAACACGATTTGAAACAGCCAAGACATTACACCCTGAGAACTGAAGGTTGATAAATCTTAACTAACAATACTCTGCAGTAATACTGCACTGTAAGGCTCTGGAGTGATGAAAGCTGTATGAAAAATAGCTGTTGTGCATGCTCAGTAGCTAGTTTTCAGAAGAAGCCTGTATCTTGGGTATTTCAAAATTTCAAAAATACCAAAAGGCATCAACTTACATAGAGGACTGAGAGTCTATCCAGGCATATTTACACTCAGTGCATCTTCCACATAATGCCAGAGGCTACTGAGGTTCAAGCTCATATGCCAACTCCTTAAGAAAAAGCCTACCAAAGGAACAGAAGGATTGTCACTCCTTTACACAGTGCTGCTTTTTCTTAAAAAGTTCTTTACAAAAGTTTTTCCTTCTATACAGCAACCATCTGACAACCATATGATAAATGCATCCTCAGAATGAAATCCTTACTGGAATAAAGCAACAATTTTACCAAGTTCATCAGGGTTTATCTGGTTTTACAAACTGCTAGAACATGAAGTGCTGGCATATTCAACCGGAAAGGAAGATCCTGGCTTACTTGAAAACTTTGCATTTGTTCACAGTTTTACCTTTTGCAAGCTATTTATCCCTTTAACAGCTGAATTACTGAAATTCTCATAAGCTGAAGTTAGCTCTAAAAAGGCTAAAACTTGCTTCTGCTTTAGAACTTCTGCCAATGTAGTTATCTCTGTTAGCAGAGAAAGGCGGAGAAGGTAATGCCACCTTTCTACTCAATGTAGCTGTGCTAAAAGAAAATCCTGTAAAAAAGATAGACTGGAAAAAAAGTAATTTTGCTCGGATAATTCAGTCTGTCATGGAATTGGGTGGTGTAATGACAGCAAAAGATCTTTTTCACCAATGTGAAATGATCCCCTGATACTCTAGAATTTGTCAGGGTAAGCTCTACCACCATGTGTTCACCTCGCTCCCCAGTGAAGCCTTACAATACTAATAAAAAAAAGAACAAAAAGCCCCAAAAAAAGCAAGTCAGAGAGGTGGCATTGAACACCTCAAAAAATAACTGCAACATGATGATTTTACACATTGTTGTTCTCAGTTTGGGGTCTTCCTAGAGGCCTCCTTCTTCCTACAAATTCTACGGTCATGTACGAGTGGGATGTGTGGTCCAGAGCTCAGGTAACAGAAATGGGACCCATTAAACTTCTACTCCTGCATAACTCTAATCCTCAATTCAGCATTACCCAACAGTAAAAGTGAATTATACACAATGTCTTATGAGGATTCATTTGCTAAATGCTAATAACATCCTTCACAATAAAAAGAGACCAAAACATCAAACATTTATTTTCCCTTTAGATTTCAAGCCTTTGTCCAAAGAAAGGGTGAAAACACACCTTGTTCCTGGAGCCTGTCTAAGGAGGTATCACAGGAGCGGTACAAATTGCCTCCATTCATTTTAATGAGAGGTTAAGTGACCGCAATTAGGCCTATGGAGTCAAGTGCTGGCCTTTCCACTGCAGAGCCTCACGTCAGAAAACTGCTGGAAGGATTATCCAGCACAAATTCACTTATACTTCTCTGACCTTTGAATTCCCTGAAAAGTTTAGAAATTATCAGCACAGATATGACTGTGCAGCAATGATGCAGCAAACACCGATCATGTAAACAACTCTAAGATCTTCTGGTTATTTGGATAATTGAAGCACTTACTACTGTCCTTCAGAATTAACAGAAAAGTGATGTTTATCATACCATTAACTACAAAAATGTTGGACTCCCAAAAGCATGGGATTCAGTCCAGCAGTAGCAGCAAATGCAGCTAAGTTTAATAATCCAGTGCATTTGAACAATTCTCCCACTACTGCAGTGGTAACATCTGATGCTAAAACGTATGGCAAAAGAGCACAGAAAGCAACTTCAAAAATGGATCATCCAAGTTCCACTGATTTCAAAACAAAACTGCTGTCACATCTGATGTGCAAACAGGTTAATTACTGCAAGTGTACAGGATACTGTAAACAGCAGTTGAGGAGAAAACATTGGCAAAAACGTTCCCACCGGTGCCATAATTCAAGCAGCTAAATAGGTGTTAGTCCCAACGCTGACAAGGTCAGACTCCTTTTTACAGCCATCTCCACTAGATTTCTCAAAACAGGTTTAATTAAAAATAGGTCTGGATTCCAGAGGCTTGTCTACAGTTGTGCTCCCACGGGTACTAACACCTGTTAAGCTAAACCAGTGAGAACACTGAAGAAGGAGAAGGAGGGGATGTTGTTGTTTTTTTTTAATTTCCCTGATGTTAATGCAACAGCAAAGTTTCCCACTGGCTTTCTTTTCTTTTTTTTATTTTCATTATAATAATTACAGCTGTATTGGAGTAAGGAGAAAGGCTGCTGTATTACATTTATTTTATCTAGTTTGCAAAGATCTAAGACTTGGGTTTAATTTAACAAATAGAACAGTGTAGAAAAGTAGCATTTGATACACAGGGCCATAAGTCTCTAATTCAAACCTTTCCCACCACATTCCAAAAGGGGAAAAAAGGCAAGCAGACTCTGGAATGGCAAGATATTGTTGATCCACAGCCTTCTATGATTTGAGGTATTTTTTTAGTGTGAAAATATTATGCTTGGACAGATCACGTATTTGTCCAGTTACCGCCTGAGAATAAAGTAAACAGCTCTGAATCTCCAAGAAACAGTATTTGGAAAAGAAAGGACAACAATTCTTACATGTGGAACAGCTGGGGCACTAGTCTGACACCTAAGGGCATGTTGACTATGACTTCATACACCTTCCACCTTTGAGACACTTGCAGTAAGTCAATGGATGTGTGTGTTGTACTGGGACACATAAGGTGATGCTTTATGAAGCAGAGAAACATAACTGCTCATGAGGATAAACTCAATTTCATTCAGGTAAACTGCACCACAGCTGCAAAGTCACACTGGAAAGAGCAATACTTCCACCTAGTGGGCAACAGAAAGATCAACCCAAGACCTTCCAAAAACACATCCATATTTTTCCAGTCATAAGCAGTTTTAACTTGAAACTGGATTAATGAGAGAAAACACAGCTGGTAAAAATGGTGGGAAAGCCCAGTTACTCTGACTCATGGCAGATGCAAACTAATTCTCATGAAAATAAGGATTTTACAGTGGTTACCAAAGACTTTCCTAAATTAGGCAGATATTAACAATGGACTGCATGGGGCCTCTAATGGCCTGATCACACCATGAATGAGAACGAAGGCAAACCCTTTAGATTCAAAAATGACACGGGGTTTCTGGCTTTACCCACTGTTTCAAGCTGGTGTGAACACAGAGCTGGGAGGTCATTGTCTGAGACATCAGAGCTAGTGATGAAAAGCAACAAACAAAAGTAAAAAGAGAAAGGGGGAGGAATAAAGAAACCTAAATGTTAATGGAATTAACAGACCACATCAACAACAGGGAAAAAAAATTAACCAAAGAGACAGGAATGAGGTGAGCCAAAAACAGAGACCAAGCTTCACTGGCAAGAGCTTAGCAAACAGTCAAGATTCCCTCCCTGTTCATGGAAGAGATGGAAAACATGGCATTCTTTAAGAACTTAATTATGGTAACTACAGTGTAAGGCAATAAGGGACTCTTGCTGTCCCATGTACTAAGAGACCACAGCCCAGTGCAACAGGGCTCCATGCATTGCCCAGAGGACAAAATGGGAGTCTGGAGGAACAATCCAATACTCCTGTGTACCTGCCTCCAATATCAAGCTAGTTTAGGTACATCTCCACACCTGGGCTGACCCCTAAGGCTGTGGCAACTATTCTAGGTAGAGAGGCTGAATGTGAAATAAATGCACAAAGGCACTTAAATGTCTTGCTCCAACAGAGGAGCAGCATTCTGCTTCCTACTTCTTACCTGTGAGTATCTATGGGTTGTAGAGTACCTCCTTCTTACCTCAGCAGACATAGGACACAAGACTGCATTACAGTGAAATAAAATCTGAGAACTGACTACAGTTCACTAGAGACACACGTCTGCTTCAGTCTTGGGAAACAAGTTTCTATAAGCAAGGAAGTCACTAGCAGAGGGCTGTGGCCATGGAAAGTGCCTGCAATCACCTACTAAAAGGAACAACGCTCATAGACAGCAACTTGTGAGATACAACATCATCAATTCAAGAATTCACTTCCTAACTGTACAGTCCTGCTCTCCAGCATACAAAACCCTAGCACAGAAAATCCAGGAGGGTGAATTTGCTCACCAAAGCAAGAGACTCTTCCTTGAAAAAGGAATGTGTGTTTTAGCCTACTATGTAAAATTCTCACAGAGATGAGGTTGCCTTTAACTTCAGCAGAGTAAATCAAAGTTATTCCTCTGTTACTTTTTAGTAACATGGCACTTCATACTATTCTTTTAAATTAGGCAAGGGCTATTTAGAAAAACACTTGGTCCTCACTTTTCTTTCTACTCCCCTCCCCAGAAGGGGCTTAGAAAAAAATTTCTAAGTACATTTAAACTTTAAAATATTAAAAATCAGATTTCCCATTGTTTGTGCCTCTTAAGTTTGACCCCAAGCCCATATGAAGTTTTAGACAGTCCTTAAGATCAGAGAGTGCTCCCTCAACATTGAATCCTTGTCCCAAGACAGAGTAACAGTGATGTTTCGTTGCCAACTGCAATTTTGAGCTTATGGTTTTACAACCATAAATACCATCCCTTTAATGTCATTTTGGTATGTGAAGTGGTTTTCTGTCACTGGTTGCACTTCTTTTTTGCATAAAGACAGGTAATCCCAACAGAAGTTTAAACTATAATACGGCGCTGTTATGAAATAAATTTACAAGAACATGAAGCTCCTTTTCCACTGGGCAACCAATGTATATTTCAGAGCCCGGTTCAGCCACAAAGCATGCTTGTTTAGACATGACTAAAGGCTCTCCAAGGAATAAGCCTTAGTCTTCTCTGAAATTCAAAGACCTTTAATAAGAAGTTCCCTGCCCTCACAATATATTCTTTCACTTACTGGACATTTCAGCAATCAACCACACAAGTCGTGAACCTTCCAGCACACAGAGTACAGGGTCAGCATGAAACTCTCTGGCAAAGGAGCAGCCTATGACATCAGCCCACAACCTACAGACAGACCTCAAACCAGCACAGGACTTAAAATATAACCATGTGTTTGAATTTGATCTTTAGACCAAGTCATTTTAACTTCTTTACATTCTGGAATGTGCTAAAGAAACTGTCACTATCAGACGATTGGCAGAAATATTCAGCCAACCAGGAGAACTCACTGGCCATTACTTTCAGCTTGGCTGGCAGCAGTGCCTTCCTCCTTCTTCACAAGCACCCACTTTAACTCAACTCACCAGCTGTACATAGGCGACCTTGTAATCTGGCTTCTTCACTCTCTGATTCCTGTGATTCCTCTTGTTGTTTGCACCTGCAGAAATGAAGAGAATCCCACCTTTTACTTCCCAGCGCTTCTGAGTTCTCCAAATCAAGGCCAAGCTGAAGGAGAGACTTGGCTATCTCTGGTTTATTGTTAAGAGGAATATTCTTCCTTCACTACCAGCACAGCACCACAACTATTGCAGCATACTGAAACTGGTGGACAATGCTCTCCTTGTTTACAAGGAGGGAACCAAGGCATCACCAGCCTGCTGCCATTGTGCCTTCACACACAAAGTCTGCAAAGAAGCAAGGAGAAAAGTCTCCCAGGTGGGCACCAGGGGTGATGAACTGCCCTCCCAACATTCACAGCTTCAGGAAGAGAAGGAGAAAACGACCACTAAATAGCTTTAAACTTGACAGCTGATTCAGCTGATGAGCTGTTATACACCAGCATATATTCCACATCCAAACAAACTAAAGCACCTCAACCTCCTCCAACTATGCAGGTCAAAACTGAAGCGGGAAGTACAACTTACCCCATTCATGTTAGGCAGATATTAAAGTTCCCAGATTATTGGGCATTCTAACCCTTTTTTATCCCTGACTATATACCATCACCTAAAATTAGCAGTGACAGACAAAATGGTTATAGGGACAAGCATCACTATTTCTCAGTGCCATTTGGAACTACATGTGTTTGGTATTTATGACTAATTTAATTCTGGTTTTCACATAAGCATATTACAGATGATACTTCCACGTTTTTTCTTCCTTTGTAAGTTAAGAGTTTTACAACCTTACGTTGAAGCTTTTATTTTATCCTCCATTTTTAATTACTACAGGTCTTCTTTCCTATTCCTTTTAAAATCATCCTTAATCTTACCATTATAAACAGGCAATTCCTTTCATAGAGTCACTACATCAAAAATAAAAAGCACAGCCCTCAAAGATGTCCTAACCAAGTCACTCTCCACTCTATAATTACACTGCCTGATAATCAAAAATGTAAATTAACATTAAAAAAAAAATACTCCTGACTGCATCCAAACTGTAGTCAGAGAAGCTCTGGGGAAGGAAGCATTCATATGTAAAGTTGACATCTAAATTTATCTTATTTCAGTCAGAGATGAGTCCCTCTACCTCCAAGTCAGAGTTCACCATACATTAAACTAGGAATTTTTTTTCCTTTTTCTCTTGGGTTGTTTTTTTGTTGGGTTTTTGGTGGGCGTTTGGGTGGCTTTTTGTCGTTGTTTGTAGGGGTTGGACAGGAGAGAAATACCACAAGTGGAAATATTCAAGTCTGTAGAAGAAATCTGATAACAACAGGAGATAAAAAACTGAAAGCTTGTCAAGATGTTTTTCTGATTATCTACTGGTTCAACAGAGTATTCTACTTTGCTCTACAAACATCGCCTTTTGTTAGACCATAACAACTCCTGTGTATGCAAGCAAGCTAATCTCAGCTTATTTTTCAAATAAAGGCTACAGCTGAGTTTAAGCTTAATTACTACTTGTATCAAAACACATGAAGCAGTTCCTTCCGAAGGGAGATACTCACTGGTCTTCAAGGAGAAACAGTGCCAACTACAAAAGCACAAGCTAGATTACTGTCAGGATGATTAGCCTTTTTGAATTCAGATTTTTCTTTTTAGAGTGAAACTTACATCATAATTTAATCACAGCAGTCAAATATGAAGTGATGAATAAACTGTGGAGATATCACCAGCTAAGCTCCTGGAACCACTGCAACCAACAGACCTTTTGGAAGGTGAAAGTCTTCTCTGGCTGTGGAGGGATGCTGTATTCATCCTCTCTGCATTACTCAGCTGCACTTACCATACTGTATTCTGGTCCTCACAGCAGCTACTGGCACATTGTATATTTTTTCAAGGTAATTCCTGATATCCAGTTTTGTCATTCTAGGCAATGAAAAAGCATTTTGGGGAAAGAAAGAAAAAAAAGTTAAATACTTAAACAAAATAAACCAGAGAATAAACCAGAGACAGGTTGATACTGGTTGATAAGTATGTCTTCCTCTTGCTTTAACCAAGACAGATTTAGGACATGAAAGTATAAACTCAACCTAGACCACACACTGCTACAGCGTTTTGTGATTCATAAACTGTAACAATTATCAAATACTTTATCCTCTGTAGCCTCAACATTCCAAACACCAGGTATGTTCTGTGTTCAGCAGGCTTTCTTACTGCCTAACTTGAGAGACCTTTCTTTATTGTGAGTAGGAGCTGCTGATCTTACCAGAACCTGCCACAGTCTTATGGGCTCTAATGTGTGGTCAGCGTGAAAGAGTCCTGAAAAATAACTGGACACCACCTTGCTTACTCTGGACCAAATTCATAAGCACTTCCTTCTTGCCAAGCCCGTCCCTGGGAAGGCTGAGCCTCACTAACACCAGGGGAGAGGAGCCAGGCATTAAATCAGTGCCCATCCCGCCCTCAGCAAGCTCTGCCCGATGCAGAAGCCCCTTCCCCTCCCCTTCCCTTCCCTCCCCAGGAGCAGCGGCCGTGCCCGCACTCACTCCATGGAGACGCGGAACTGCACGGTGTCCTCGGGCTGGGGCACGCCGGGCCGCACCGCCAGCATGAAGAAGTTGGGACGGAAGATCCGCAGCTGCGGGCCGCCCCTCTGGAACAGCGGGTACCTGCGGGGACACGCCGCCGCTCACTGACCGGCCGGGACCCCCACCCCGCCGCCCCGCCCGAGCCCCGCCGGCCCCCAGCGCCCCCCAGGCCGCCATGGCAGCCCGCTCCGCCCCGCCCGGCTCACACGGCCCTCCTGGCACCCCCAGGCCGCCATGGCAGCCCGCTCCGCCCCGCCCGGCTCACACGGCCCTCCTGGCACCCCCAGGCCGCCATGGCAGCCCGCTCCGCCCCGCCCGGCTCACACGGCCCTCCTGGCGCCCGCCGCCATGGCTGAGCCCCGCGGAAGTGCCGGGTCAGAGCGGCTCCGGGGCGGCGGCGCCCACTGCTGGCTCGGAGGTCCGTGTGCCCAGCCCGGGCCTCCTCAGTGAGGGAACGATAGGGAGCCGTGAGAGGGTCCATCGGAATGTCAGATGAGGAGGGCTCTGCAGCATCCCTTGAGAGCAGAGATTGCGGGAGCTGGGCCTGTTTGGTCTGGAGAAGGGACGACTCAGAGGGGATCTCGTTATTGCCTACAAACATCTCCAAGAGGGTGGTGCCAGCCTCTTCTCAGGGCTGCCCAGCGACACGACAATGGCCGTAAACTGAAACACAAGAAGTTCCACCTGAACACGAGGAAGAGCATGTTTATGCTGAGAGTGGCAGAGCACTGGAACAGGCTGGCCAAGGGACGGTGTAGAATCTGAAACCCACCTGGACACATTCCAGCATCACCTGCTCTGGGTGACGCTGCCTTGGCATGGGGGTTGGACTGGACAATCTGCAGAGGGCCCTTCCAACCCTAACACTTCTGTGATTATGTGAAATTCGTGTCTTCGGAGTGGACAATCCCCAGAGGGCCCTTCCAACCCTGACATTTCTGTGATTATGTGAAATTCGTGTCTCTGTGGGACGCTGCAGTGCTGTCTGCCTTTGCTGGGGTCCTGTCCTGACTCTCCCGTGTCCTGTGTGCTGGTGAGAGCCCAGCACAGACCCAGGGCTGGTGGGTCGGGGCCGGAGGAGATGCTGGAAGGGCTGGGACACCTCCCAGGGAGTACAGCAGAGCTGGGGTTGTGCAGCCCGGAAAAAGGGAAGGGTCTGTGGAGACCTGACTGTGACCTTTCAGTATGTAAGGGGGCTTGTAAGAAAGGCAGAGACTTTTTACCAAGGCATGCCGTGTCAGGACAAGGGGCAGCTGTTTTAAACTGAGAGAGGGCAGGCTAAGATGAGACGTTGGGGTTAAATTCCTTACTGGGAGGATGGTGAGGCACTGGAGAAGTTGTGGATGCCCCATCCCTGGCAGTGTTCAAGGTCAGGCTGGATGGGGTTATGAGGAACCTGGTCTAATGAGAAGAGCTCTTACCCATGGCAGGGGAGTTGGAGCTGTATGATCTTTCAGGCATCTTCACACCTAAACCACCCATGACTCCATGACACCTCAGCATATGCCAACAGGGTGGGCACACAGGCACCAGAAACAGAAGTTTGGAAACATGGGAGAGACTCTGATGGACTTCCCTCCACCAGGGCAGTTCAAGGGTTGGCAAAGACAAGAGGCCCTACAGAACAGCTCACAGCTCAAATTTAGTAACAGCCATTTGTGTTTTGACATCTACATTGAATTAACCAAGTAATTCAAACTTCAGTACTGGGCTTTAATATTGTATGCAGGCTAATAGCCTCAATAAATATTTTAATGTCATATTTTAATGAATCATTCTCTACTGCACATGTCTGCATTTAATAAAAGCTATGTGCTGAAAACTACCACTTCTAGAAATTTGTTCCTTTATTCCCTATTCTTTGATTCACTTCATCACTCGACCTTTGAAGTCAATTTCAACTACATTTGGCAGCCAGATTATGAGTTCCCTGAGAACAGTCAGCTCTTGGTATCTGCCTGTAGGATGGTTTAAAACAGGCCCCCAGTCCTGAGTCTTTGCTGATCATACCAAGCCTATTCCCCCATGTAGAGACGGATCAAAAGATATTAAGTATGGGTTTGGACCAATCCTTTGAAAATGAGAAAGCATTAAATAAAATACAAAACACCATTCCAGAGGGCTGTCATTGGAGTAGGTACTGGTTGCGCTTTATTTACAAAATCTAGAGATTTGTACACAGCAATCTACAGGATGGCATAGGGCTGGTATCAGGAGGATAAGGGACACGCTCAGCAGGAATTGAAGATGCCAGCAAGGAGTCATCCCAGTTCCACAGGGAACCTGCTTCCCCTTGCCTGAGGAAGCCACCAGACCCCTCCAGGAAGAAAAGCAGCAGCAATAGCCAACGCAGGCTGATGTGATTTTTGTTATCATTGAGGCATGAGAACACAAGTGATCGGTGAAGGAGGGAAGAGGAGACCTGCAGGGGATCAGCACACCACTAAGGGCCATCCTGCCTGGTTCTTTACTTCCAGCGCCCACCAACCTTGCCCTTGGCTCCTGCCTTCTTGCTGCTACAATGCAAAAGGAAAGAAAAACATGTCAGCATGGAAGAAGTGGGGCTCTGTGGCCACTCTGCATTTCTGACTCTTAGATTAGGTTTCAGCTGCTTTCACTTCTCACATGTTGGGCACACCTGCCATTGATCACATCATGAGAAAAATATTGTTGATATTGTGGAAAAAGATTCCTCCTGGGGGCTCTTAATGGGAAAGACAGGATATGCATGCCTGGAAGAGATGGACCCTTCCAGATTCCTGGATTATCAGAGTAGAAATCTAAGTGGTATCCAAACTAAGTGACAGGTCTATGCAGCCACAGACTTGATATTTTCTGAATACAAATCTGCTGTTCTCTAGATTTTAGGATTTAGAGCTCTATCTAGAGAAATTTGCTCAATATGAAAGAGTTCTGATCAAATTCCCCAGATGTTCCATTCAGTAGTGGAGGCAAAAAGCTGAACACTAAAAACAGCTAAGAAGTGCTCTACTCTAGCAAAGGCAGAGTGGCTATTTATATCATAAGACCAAGAGCCTCCAAAACAATCCAAACAATTTTTTAGGCCTGCTCTCATATCAATATCCTTGTCTTGCTCATGGTGTGTGGGGAGTTGGGAGCTACACTCCCCTCTCAAAGCACCTGAGGCAAACTTTCTCCAAGAGTTCTTGCACACAGAGGGCAATCCTACATGCAAGCCACTTACCTTCTGCCTGAGAAGCCTGAGCTCAGAATGGGGCTAGGCAGGGAGTTAGTTGAGTTAGATTCTGCCTAGTTCCCATTAGCAGCACCTTGGTTTGTGGGGCTCAGCACACCCCCAAACCCTTCCATCTCACACACACAGTGATGAGGCTGCTTCTTGAACCAAAGCATGCAAGGTGGGGCAGCTCTTTGACGTGGCAGAGTGTGGCATTGGGGACCAAGCACAAGGTGGTGGGGCCTTGCTGCCAACAGAGGCCTTTCTTCAGAACCACTCCAGGGAGAAGAAAAACATGAGGACTTCACATCTGGGGGGCTTTTTATTGTGCTGCCCCACGGATTGGTTCAAGAGTGCCAGCCATATTTACAGAAGGATGTAGCACAGTGACAGAGACACACACACAGTGGATACTTTACCTTTGACCAAGATACCTTTGGTCTATTTGAAAAATTGATGGTTTACCTTAAAGAGAGCATGCACTTTCTGCTTGTCTTAAATTAAGCTCTATGTCCCTTTTGCCAGCCGTGCTGAAGGTTCAAAACCCAGTGTAGGAACTGCATAGCTCCTCAAACAAAGACAGAGTCCTTTTATGCCCACAAGCACCTGTGATGTTTGATGTTACACCTAACCTTTACAGTGTGCTTAAGGAGATTTAATAAAGTCTGAAGCAAAAGACTCATTTGATCCTTGTATGACACGCTGGCAGGCACTGCTTTGGAATGATAGTGTCTAACGTGGATAGAAATTGAAGCACACAGAAATCTCATTAGCTCTGGACTTCCCAGTGCAACCTTTCCAAATGATGTCCTGAGAGAGCACCGTGTCTTTTGGGGGAACAAGCAGGCAGTGGCCTGTTGTGGGTGGTATGGAAGCAACCCTGCAAGAGCAGGAGCAGCCAGACAAACCATGGCATCCTTCTGCAGCTGCACATTCTGCTGAGATTTATCAGCCTACAGCTCTGTACAGAAAATACCACGGAAATGTCAGGCCTTATGTTTGGCATTAGAGACAACCACACCCCCATTATTACATTCCTTTGATAAGTCAGGGTGCCTTGGGGAAGTGGGAAGGCAGTAACTGGTCACTCCTGTCATCCAAAGATATCACCAGAGACCACTGCTTCATTCCTGGTATGACTTTGCCAAAAAGATAGAGACACACAGAGAAGAGCAAACCCACCACTGGAGAGCTCTCCTTCCTTTCTGCCCTGCAGTTACTTCTCTGTGAGTGTCAGTTTTCTGCATGTTATGACCCCCAAGCTGTGTCTACTCCTGGTATCTCATAAATCTATTAAAATACCTAGAATAAAGATATGGAATAGTCTTGTGGTGAAAGAAATTAGGAGAGAGATGATGAGTGAAAAGAACTCACAGCAGTAATCCCATTATGTTAGTCTTGTTACACACCATTCTTCATAATCCTAGCAACCACTTGTTTATCCTTCATAAACAAGGGTTGTATTCCCTCAAGTATTCAAAGCACCTCATTCAGGTGTTTGAAAAACCCAACAACAAGCAGAGGAAATTTTTGAAGGTATGGTGTGAAGAAACATGATTTTTTTCTTGTTAGGTGTTACATTCACTTCAGTTTCCCCTTCATTTTCTCAATGTGAGGCAGGATGGGAGTGTCCCTTCCATCTCTAGCCCCATTTCATTGCAACAAGAAAATGTCAGTGTTGGGGCTGAAGTGACACATTTGAACACTGAGAAGATATCCCCAAGCCAGGAGCTGGGAAGGGGATATAAATACTTACTGCTTCTGGGCCTGATCGATCCGGTTTCTGAGGGTGACAATCTGCAAACAACATACATGACCAGGGTTTTTAGAGACAAAGAAACCTTGTTCTCTGAAGGAGAGGAGAATTTTACCTGCTGGAGTGCTCAAAACAGGTGCCTGGAGTAGGAATTAATACTTCCTTTAAAATGAAAGCTCACCCATGGTTGAAGGAGAGAAATGTTACTTCTTGGCAATAAATCTGCAAACCACCTTCACATGTCAAGTGACAGAAGAGCTAGAATTTTATAACTCTTACTAGAAGTGCTTATGCATATTGAAATTAATCTCCTATGAACTCACATGCCAAACTGCAGGCAGTTGAACTGGAATGAATGTCACTTTGGCCAACTGGAAAGCTCTTGGATGGCTCCCATCACCCGCATGATTCAATCTCACCTTCTCACTCTTCCCTTACTCCTTTACATCAGGTGTTTTTGTAAACCCAAAGATCTTCAGTGGTCTTTGGATGGGGACCTCAAGAATGGAAGATGGGTGTCACATTCTGCTGGAATTCCTTTTTCTGGCTGGCAGAACAGGAGGTGAGGAGCACTCACCACTTTCCCAGCCACTCATTTAATAAAAGATGGCCTGGTGCATAGGAAAGCAAATACCTACCTTGAATGTGATAAACACCTTATAGCCTGACTTAGAATTCAGTTTGGTCTGTAAGCCTAGACTCATTACTGAAATCCTGGAACTCATGTACTAGAGAAGCCTAAAAAACACTAGAGTGTGAAAGAGAGCCCTCTTTTGCTCCTTCATCTTCTTATTTGTAACTGAGTCAGAGTTCAACTTAGTTTTCCTGGACTGAAGAGATGCCCTTGCCAAGAGGTAAGCTTTGATTTTGGTGCAGTTCAAAATTCCGCACTGGTTCTGCCAGTCCAAGAACTGATGACCCAAATTTTGAATACTTAAAGTCACACTTGACATTTCCACCGTGCAAAAAAAGAAAAACAAAAGTCGTACATTCCAGTTGTCCCAAGAACTCGTTATTCCTGGCTCACGTCTTTCCATGGCAAACAGAAAAAATATGAGAGACTGAAATGTTACTGGGAACAGGACAACACAAGCAAGGAAAGATCAACAGATCACTTGCGTTTGTACTTACTTGTGGAAGTTTTAGTATTTAAATTGCTGTTTACCAACCAAGTATTTTCCCCAAGTGTTGAGGAGAACCAGTTGTCTTCAGTTTGACCCAAGCACTCAAGACTTACCTTCAGTCATAACCTTATGACCATGACTGTGACACTCACTCTCCAATGAAGCACTAAAGAGCAACAGACACTAGAGCTAAAGAATGGCTCTACTTCTGTATGTCCCTCTTCCTTCCTTTTTCTCTCCCTTGCATCCTTGCTTGTGTCTCCTTCACTCTCTTTCCTATTTTCACTTACCTTTCTCCTCATTTTTTTCCTGCTGGCATCCTCCCCTTATTCTTCCACTTTTCCTCTCCCATCTTAGCTGTGCATTTTCCTTCTGCTTTGCTCATTCTTTGTACTTCGTCTCCTTGCTTTTCATCAGCAGGCTCCCACCTCTTTGTTTATGCAGAAGTCTCATTACCACAGCATGTACCCCTCCCCAGCACTGCCATATTTCCTGTTTTTCCCACTTGACCTGTTATCCTTAAGCTAGCCCTGTCCAATATTTTGAATCTAGAAAACCATGTGGAGAAGCTTTCCAAAGCCCATACATATATATTCTCTATACACTGTAGTCTAAGCTATCCCATGTGTATTCCTAAGCTTCTGCATGTACCCCAGGTGCATCAGGGTGTTGCCCCCATGCACACAGTACCTGGTTTTGGATAGGGAATTATTTTGGGATGCTCTCAGACTGCATGCTCAGTTCTTTAACCAAATCCCTGTTGCCCTCTTGACTCTTTTCCTAAATTACCACTTTTTATGTTTTCAAAGAATGGAAAGGGAGAGAAAAAGGAAGTGAATGGAGAGACACAAGATCCATTTTTCTCTTTTCTCTCTGCACTTGGAGCCGAGTGCCAGTTCCTGTCTGGCACGGGCTCTGACCATGCTGCAGGCTCATGCATTTGGTAGCCTTTGCTGCTGCTGTTACACAGGCAAGTTCATTGTACTTACAACTTGGAAAGCTCCTGCAGCCTGCAACGCATTGTTAAAATCTAAGAGAGATTGAGATAGTTACATTGGTGTTGCTCACTGCCTGTCAGCACGTGTCTGTGTGATTGGGAATTAAAAGGAGAGCGAGACAGAGAAATCCAGTAGGATTTCTCAGCCATTGAAACCTAGTGTGGGTGAGTGCTGCCCCATCCAGTGACTGTGTGAAGGGAACATGTCCACTTTCTGTTACCATATGACACTTCAGTCAGGTGCTCCTGTCTGGAGACAGTTTTCAGTGACTCCAGAGAGCTCAGTCCACAGGTAATCTGTCTGGGATGGAATAAAGCTTGCAACACTCAAGTTTGAAATCAAAGATGGATCTAAAAAGATTACTTTGCAATGGAATTGTGTGAACTGAGAGTTACTGAATTTTCAGGCCACAGTTACCTATACATAAACAAGAATGAACAATGTTTCAGGAGAGGGCAGGATGTCCATTTTCCATTGGGATTGCCTTTCCATGAGGCACTGAAAACTTTAGAAGTGATGTATTAAATTTTAGCCTTAAATGTGCAATCTGGTTTAAGTATCTATGTTAGGGAAATGCAATTCCACGCATTTTGCTGCATAAATATTGCAAAGGGTCATTGGAGATGCAAATAATGTCACAACGTGACTTTTGCCAGAGGAATCAGAGAGATTTTTACATTTTGGACCTGGTGCTGTTAGCAAAATGGCCTCTCAACTCACCTCATATTTTTTCCTCTTGATCTGCTCTGTAAAGTCATACTTTTCAGTCTCCAGCTGATATAACCAGTCCCACAGCTCCTTGGCTTTGTCCCTGTATGTTTAGGGGGAAAGGAAGACAGAAGAAACACATGACATCAGATATTTTTCCATGATTTTCCTATCAATAATAATGAATTTTATTTAATGCCATCCACACATGTTCCTGTAAAACCCTCTCTGTTCTCTTAAAGCTACTCATCATTTTCAAGGTCACATTTTTCTCACCTTCAAATCTTTTAGACTCGCAGTCTTGCATGTGTCACACATTAACATAATTCCTCTAATTTTCCCCGTAACTGTTAACGAAAGATAAGACTGCAGTGGAATCAGGAGGACTCTGAAGGTCACCCAGATAAGCAGAGCAGTTGCCATTGTGCAATCTCATCTGTGTCAAGGCCGAGGTGAGCCAGCCTCATCTTTCAATCATGTAAATGTGCAAACTCCAACATGCGCAGTCCAGACTATCATCTAATGACTGCTGTGCACCAGAGCTCTTAGCTCCCAAGCCTCCAGCCTTCATGGAGATCCTATTCATACCTCAGCAGCATTAACTCTCCCCTGGGAGTGATACAGATACCAGTCTGTAGGCTTGTTCAGCTAATCCCAGAGCTAGTCCTGTAAGCAGCTAATTCTAATTAGCAGGACAGGCTAACAGAGCTATGGCAGGAGCCCAGCTAGAGGGCTACCAAACCATTTCAACACTTCCCAGCATTCCCATTTCTCCTCCAGGTTAAGCAAGGGCACAACTTAAGTGTGTCCCATGATGAATTTCAAGGAAGGCCCCCTCCTCTACCTCGTTTTATCACCAGAGAAGACTCCAGGACAATAAGACCAAATATTAGTGGATCACATTCAATAAATTAGGATAAACATGTTACCTCAGCTTGTCTTCATTAAGGTGGTCAATGTTCAGGGGCTTGCGCCTCTCTGCCAGGACCTTCTTCTTCGTCTCTCTAGCTGTTTGCTTCTTTCCTCTCTTCTGGTCAGCCTATTTTCAGGATATCAATTAATGTCAGACTGCAGAAATTAAGCCTGAATTAAACAATTTCAACATTGGGCCGTCTTTTCAACTTCTAATGAAGACTGGTCCCAGTCAACTTAATGGTTTGATGTTTTTATATTTCCTTCATCAATCCACGGTTTTTACCTTAGCCAGATAGCTGCTGTATGTGGCACCCATGGAGGACAGAGCCTTCTTCTTCTTCAGATCATCCTCAGCTTTTCTCTTGGCATCTTCTTCCTCTCTCCGTGCCTTTTCCTCCTGTGGAGAGCAACACACAAATCCAGTTAGTTTAGGACAGACTCCCAGCTCCCCCAGCAGCCGGTGTCACTGCAGGGAATGTGAGCAGAGGAGTTCATTGAGGAGAAGGAGCAACTCCTGTTTTCTGCCCTGGCTTTAAGAGAGTGGTCATTTCATCTCTGGCCTGGGGCAGGCAGAACCTGTAGGTTTTTTTGTCTGTGGAGATCTCTGCAGTTTGATGCACAGACAAGGGGAGGGAAGCAAAGAACTTACCGCAAGCCTTGCCTGACGCTCCTTCTCCTTCTCAGCCCGGATTCTCTGCTGCTCTGCTCTTTCAGCTCTGCGCTTCTCCTGCAGGGAGCGGGGCAGAGGCATTGGAACATCATCGTGGCTTTACCTGCCTCCACTGTCACACCCCACTACCAAGAGCTTTGCTTCACTGAGTGGGAGCCACCTTCTCTTCATCTAGAGCATGCAGAAGGGTCTCTTGTACAATTCTCAGATATAAAACAAGGGGTTAAGAGAGGGGACAGGCAGGGGAGAAGTCGTTTGATGATGACTTGAGCAGTCACTTCTGTACATGAGAGCACAGTTTTCTGTCAGAATCTGACAGCAGTTTCAGCTTTTCATCTACAGATGATCTCTCAATCTAGTACAGAGAAATAGAGTACAGGGACTCACAATCCTCTCCTTGAGGGCAACCAGCTCTTCCTCTTCCTTTCTTCTGGCTTCAAAGTGGCTGTCAATCAAGGCCTGCAGTTCAATCAGGTCTTTGTTCTGCCTTTTCTTTTGGATGTCCTAGAATAGCAGGAAAATGCATTAAGTCCATATTGCTCTAGTATTATGCCCTGGACATTCCCAGCACCCTGCATACACAGAAAAACAAAAGTAGAAAGCATCTGTAGATTTCCATGGAAATCTATGGATTAACTTAAATGGCTGCTAGTGCAATCAGACACTCATTCATGCAACAGTCAGGAGCCCAGAAGTGTAAAGAATCCAAATCTCCCATTTCCCTGCACCATCTTTTATCCCTGGCTTTGCTTACAAATCTGTCTTTGCATATACTAAGCTGCCTCCTCTTGGCTCTGTAATACAAATCTTACCTAAAAAATATCCCTGCATTTTGGGCAAAGCAAATATTTCTGTGGAGGTTTTCAGCACCAGAATTTCTTCATATTTCTAGCAACTTTCTAGGAAGGTGTTTGGATCTCTCCTTATTATTGTAATTTTAGCTAGTGTTTCTCAGATGAGAGCCTGCAACTTTCAAGCCATTTGCAACAATGGGACAGGGGATCTGAGATCTCTAAAAACCTATTTTCTCCTCCTTATAGTGGCTTCAAAAATTGAAGGAGATAAACAAAAAAAAAAGAAATACATGACTTTAACTTAGTCACATTATCAGTGAATGCATTCCGACAGTTTCAGGGAGCAGAGAGTAGCCTTCTGCTGAAATCAAATGGCAAATCAACCATACTTTTATCTTTGCCTTTACCCTCACCAATACCCAATACATGAGGAGTTATGTGGGTTTGCACTCCTGTCTATTGTCAGGTACAAAGTGCAAACACGGCCAGTCTCAGGAATACTTACATCAAAATCTACTTTCTCACCCTCTGGTATTTTAGGAGCAGTTAGTCTGCAGAGAGTTAAAAACAAAAATAAAATATTTTCATGTTAAAGAACACACAGCTTTTTAAATAGCCCATCCTGCCCTGCCCTGCCCTCAGGAACCATGCTGACAAGGAGGAATGTTGGTGGAGATAGGGAGGGGTAAAAGAGCACATCAGTGGAAAACTACTCCAGAAAAGTCCTAAGGACCACTGTTAGGAGTTACCCCTAAAACCCCTCTTTATTCCCAATGCTTGTGGTCATTCCCTACCACATGGAAAGATGTTGGTCTGTGAGTCTGCCCGTGCAGGGCTGTGCACTGTCCTGGGCAGCTGGCAGAGTGGGAAGGGAAGGTGCTGGGCTCAGAGCCAGCAGGTCCATAGGAAACCTTGGTAAAGCTCAGCTCAGCCCAGCCCAACAGCTGCCACCCTTCCCACTGTCAGAATCCTGGAGGGAGAGGGCAGATTCCAGCTATGGCCTCTCACAGAGGATTTACTGTGGAGCTGCCTGTATTTTGGGGTGCTGTGAGACCTCTGCATCTCACACAGCCCATGAATTCTCTCTGTCAGGAACAGATCTTAAGGCCCAGGCCAGTAACTCCTGCTAAGGATCCTCTGAAGGCAGCAGACATCCTGGAAAGGTGTGCAGGAACAAACAGATGGATGTGGCATGAGGGAGAATTGAATAAAGACTTCTAGTGGTCATTTGCCTAATAGAGAATCTAAGGGCTTCTGCTAGATCAGAAAAATGATCCCAGGGTTTTGAAACCCTGCCCATCACACTTACTTTATTCTGGGCTTCTCCTCTGTATTTGGAAGGATGTAGAAAAACAGGAAGGGAAAAAGAGGAAGAAAGTTAGAACAACAGAGATCACACCAGCTGCTAAAGTAAAAGGAGGGAAGGGAAATTTAATCTTAAGGGAAACATACAGAGAAACTGGTTAGATCTCAAGCACTTCCAAAAGAAATACACACACTCACACACCCCTTTTGCTAGGAGTGAATCTGTTTTTACCCTCGAAACAGAATTTGGCAGAAAAGAATCAAGAGACTGTATAAAACTCCCAAACATAGCATCTAGAAATCAGTGGTTTTGTGTAAATGCAAAATTGTTTTTCTCAAACCATCCTGACCAAAGCTCTAAGGAGGCCAGCTGGGCTGGAGGGTACAAGAAAATTATTCCTTTTTCAATCAGTACCTTTTTCATTAAACTTGAATTTACAGTATCATGTCTCAGTGATAACCAGGCTTCACCAGTTTTGTTCAAATGCCTCACATGGAGGCCAAGAGGGGAAAACCTTCATGACACACATTTTCTCCAGGTTCATTGGCTTCCAAGACATCTCAGGGCACGTGTCCCTGAGATAGCTCAGTGCCATGGGGAAGATGGTTATTCTTCTGCACTGTGTGGTGTTCCTCAAACCCAGCTTGGAAAGGCCATCCTCCCTCAGCAAGCATCCTCTCCTGCCGAAGTACATGCAAAATTCCCATGGGCATTAATGGGAATGATCTTTTCATCTCCAGGAGAGGCATAATGCCCTGACAGGCAGCTAAACCATCACAGAGACTGCTGACCTGGGCCCTCTGGCAGTGAGAATTGTTCCCTTGCAGCAAGTGACCTTTCCCTGCCTCTCAGACATGTGCTGGTCTTATGAGTTACTCACTTAACAGTTGTGCTTGTGGTCACCTCCCCTCCCTGCTTTCTTTTTAAGCTTTAGTTAGTAACTCCAGCGTAATGCCAGCAAGTTCAGCGCTGTTACAAACAGAAATAAATTAAACCTATGTGTTTATTCTGGCCCATTCTCTCAGAGACCCAGGCTCATAACCACACACTACATTTGAACTTTCAGGGATGCTGATGCATTCTGTGGTACAAGACTCTCCCAGTGTTGGCTCAGTGGGAGGAACTGAGGTAAAAAAGCTCATAGCGTACTGAATCTGGTAAAAAAAATAAAATTGTAAAGTAAAAGTAAAAATAACCACTTCAGTAGTGGGTATGTGAACCCTGTAATCAATATCATAATATAGAAATATATTATATTTTTTCAAGTGCTTTTTTGCATCCAGCAGTTTGGGGACTAATGGTGGAAATTTGGAATAGCAAACAGAAAAAAAAAATGGAAAAAGAAAATGAATTATAAGAGGGGGAAAGAGCAAAAAACTTACATTGGAAAAAAATTATTGAAGCAATCAGATGCAAGGGTGTTGGATAACAAAAAAAATTGAGAGAGTGATTTGAAATGGGTTCTTGAGATAATCAAGAGAAAAGATGTGAGAAATGTGTAAAAGAAATCAGAGACCAACATTTCCCTTTTTTCACTCTTTCCCATACAAATTTCATTAATTAGATTTTAGGGGCTAGGCTTTTCTCATTTACTGCAAGAACACTGCCTGCCAAAACACATCTCAGTTGAGGCCTCTAGATGCCAGAGCAATGCTAAGAAAACAAACAGCATGTAATTACAAATGTGTTTTAGACTGCTCCACTATAAAGGAAGTCCCAAATCACTCCTGAAGAAAAATACCATTAGCCAACAGCGTGCTTTTGTATTCCTCCACTCATTTTTTTATTTGTTTTGCTTTTCAAATAGCCAGTGAGCTTCTTAACGTGTTAGCTAAATTGCCTTTTACCTGGAGAGAGGAAAAGTAATCATAATTAACCAATCTATCAGGTTATTTACATAGGATTCCCTTCCTCCTTGACATACCCAGATAATTTTCACAGACATTCCTGTTTGGCTTAAAGCTGCCAGTTAGTAACACTTCAAAGAGAGGGGGGGGGAAAGAGTAGATGGGAAATGACAGGTTTTGTTTGTTGACCTTGGTTGCCAGGATCGACACCTGTCTGTCAATAACTGTGTGAATTTGGTTTCAGCTGCCACCAAATCAGCACTCCAACAAACAATTGTAAAAATGAAAAAAATAAGGTTAGTTGTTCTTGAAATAAGAAAATGTAGTTAGAATTCTTAAAGGTACCTGCAGAAAACCAGAAAAAGGGGCATTTTATTAAAAATTAAACAGTGAAAAAAATCTATCCTCTGCAGTGCATGACCCAGCCTTTGTCCATACTGTATGAACCAAAAGCAGTCCAGGGATGGGGATTTATTTTGAAATGCCCCTTCTTTCAGGACACTGGGCCAAAATTTGTTGACAAGCAGGAATTGTCATAGCAAATTCCTGTTCCTATGGCGGATTTTGACTGACATTCCAGTCATGCTGACTACGAACCACAGGGCTGAGACAAAATCCCCACATACAACCCTGCCAAAAGAAGGCAAGAGACACTGCAAATCCAAGTTCACTGCCCTGGTGATTAGAGAGTCTGAGTTTCTGGTTTCCAAAAGGCTTAGTGCATGGAGAGGATACACCACCAAAATACCAGCAACCCTGCTTTCTCCTGCCCAGTCTGTGAGATATTCACATGGTGCTCTCCTTCTCTGGGAATCCAGCTGAACTGCCTTTATTTCACTCAGAAATCCCTAAACACCCTCCCTTAATCCCACTTCTCAGAAGCAACATATCTAACTCACACTGTGTCCTTGGGAAAAAAAGGAAATCAATATGCTATTAAAAATAAAAGAATGAGAAAAAGAAAGACAGAGAGAGGCTCAGGAAGGTCCTCAGGGTATTTCCCTAAATTAAAAAAGCAGCCTGAAAAGCGAGCAAGAAAATTAAAACAAAAGAACAACAACAAAAAAAATCTACAAAAGGAAAATGAAACAAAACAAGAAACACAGAAAATGCAGGGTGTTTTCAAGTGACGTTGGGCTTTGTCTTTTGAAGCAGCTGCCTGGGTGTTCTAGGGGCTGGGGCAGTCAGGAAGAACCAAGTTATTTCAACAGCTTCTAAAACTCCATGAGAACTTTCTGTATGTTTAAACTGGCCAGGGAGGGGCTAAGTTATCTTCTACAGGAGCAGCACTGACCCTGCACATATTTAGGTTTGGTCCTTTCACGTGAGTCTTGTCCCTAGCAGTGTGTTCTAGCAAGTATTACAACCAGGCCATATGTATCTCCTCCCATCTGAATAGATGTTTAATGTTGAGCACCATTTTAAGTGCATGGCTTGAGCAGAAGTTTGCATTTCTGTAGATTCAGGCCTGGAGCCCATGACACCTAAGGCTGTGTGAGGGATGCACGTCTGTGCAGGGCTCAGTTCCATTTTCAGATATTCCACTATGATTTAAGAGATTCTCTCCTGATATTTTGGGGATAGAGACATTTTGCTGATGAGAGCTAGGACATAACAGATTCTGGCTAAAAGACAAGCTCAGAGCAAGCTTCTAGAGCTTGATTTTCACCATCTACTATCCTAATGAGGCTGTAGAGGCTTCTCAATACACTAATGACTCCCCAAGGGTGATTGGATATGCACAGTGAGCGATTCTTTGCAGCAGAGATGTTTTGGCCCAGTTCCTGAGTTTAAAATAAAGTGAGGAACAAAAACAGACACTTAAAAGAGAGTGAGATGTTAGAAAGATGACTTTGTTGTCCTAAGACAACTCTGAGCTACCATCATTGTATTCGCCTTCTTCATTGGCTGCAGGTTGAAGGACAAAAGAAAAAGAGAAGTACAATAGTCAATCCACAACCACCACTGTTCTAAGAGCACCTGTCCCCACTCCCTCCCTGTTATGCTGGGAACCTTGGACTCTCCAGAGATGGAAAAAGAAGAAAAAAAACACCTTTTTGGTGATTTGATTTGGCTACCAAACAACCCTTTCTCCATGTTCATTGAAATCCATCTAGAGAGATAATTTCCCTCCCATACTCTGTTTTCTCTTGAACAGTGTCAGTGTTTTTGACACTGTTTCCCCAGCACTGAAAAAGAAAAAGGATGAGGGTCTGTAGGTACATCACATACCTTCCTCATGAGTTTCCTCTGCTGTTGTCGTGGTGCAAGCAGTGATGGAAAGACAGGAAATAGAAAAAAACACAGAACAGTTATTTAAAGCTCTTGGAATCCTGGGAAAGAGACCGGGGAACGCATGAGAGAAAAGAAAGGAATTAGTGAACTAAGGCAGGGAAAAAACTGGAGAGACTGTCAGGACTTAAAAATGCTGTAATGTTAAGGTAGCAGTAAGCATGGAGGTTAAAGGAGAAGAGGACTGCAAATGAGAATTGTGGTTAATGTTAGTTTCTTGTTTTCTTCTCTTCTACCAGCCCAGGACTCCTGTTCTCTCCCTCTCTCACACACATACACACTCTCGAGTTGCACCTAGGTGGAGTAAACCAGAAGTCATGTCACATACCTGGCTCATGAACTTCAGGTGTGAAGTGTCATGGAACAAGTTGAGATGGAAAGCAAGAGAATGAGAACAAGAAACCTGTTATTTCACACACCAAAAGAGCTTTTGAGTCAATGGGGAGGAGGGGCAGGGAGGAAGAGGGGGGCCAAGAACGAAGTCAAGAAGTAAATAGATAAAATAGTTACATTTGAAATAACACATAAAGAGAAATGACAGAAGAGGAAAGGAAAAAGAGGCAGATTTATGATAATAGTGCAGTGCTTAAAAAAACTCTTCTAATCATCATATGGCATAAAGCACAACCTGACAGCACAGTGTACTGAGGTATACCTGGATTGGAAATATGCACATGAACATAGCCAGCACTCTCAAAGCACCACTGGACCCATCCTTTACTACAGCAGTATTTCAGCCATTGGAAATAAACACAGTGTGGTTCAGAGACCTGCTGAAATGCCTGCCATGACTCATCATCAACGTTCAGCTAACTTCCAAAGAAGCTCAGTTCCCTTCCAGATCTATGGCTCAGGCCATTTTCTTCCTTGAAGACAACATTGATGTCTGTATAAATGTACTGCTGCTCTTCAAATCCATTTGCAATGCAAAATTACAAACGGATTACTTCATAGGAAGAAAAGGTTCATTAGAAGTCTGTGCAGGTCTACACATCATTCTTCTGGGTTTTGGCAAAGCAGGAATAGATCAGCAGTGTGAATTTGCAGGGCAGATTTTACTTTTCAGCCATACACACACACATCACCAAATATTTTGCAAAGCAGGCATTAAAAACCCACAAACTCTCATAGTGTTTATATTCCCCATGTACAGTCAATGGGTCAAATTCTGCCCTGAGATTTGAAATAAATCCTCCCCTGTAGGAAGAAACATTCACTCTCATATCACAGGGCAGAATTTAGTGCATTCCACAAGGAGACTTTTTGCTGAGCTCCCCTTTCACAACAGCACATGTGTGTTCCCCCAGTTTCTAGTGAAATTTTCATGCAACGAGTAAGTTTCCTCCTCCTTACTGCTGATTACAATTAACTGAGAAAAAAAAAATATTAAACTGAAATACAACCACCCCAAAAGGCATGCAAGTTATAATCCATCCTTAAATGATCAGTTGTTATCCCCTGTCAACTTGTGTTCACTTCTCACACACACCATCCCAGCAGACAGACACCAGGGAGTTTAGAAGTTAAATCACATACCTGGAGGGGGGGCTTCATTTAGTAGGATGTGTCAGGGGAAAAACACAGGAAAGGAAGATAAAATAATTAGAAATAAGTTATGCAGGAAGGGATCACCTCAAACTTTGGTAAGACTGGGTTGATGAAGTATAATTTGCAGACCAAGTTATAGGGATAGACTGTTAATAAGAGTGGGAAAAGGAGTGTAATTACAGTGGGGTATGAAGTAGATAGGAAGGAGATGCCATAGAAACCAAAGATAAAGGGAATTTGAATGTTGATGATTTTCAACAGTTTAAAACGTGCAAATTTATATACCATGGACAAGTGTAATAACACTTAAATCCTTAAATTTGAAAGGAAACATACCCAAGAATAGATTTTTACAAACATTTAGTGCTACCTAGGTTTCAGCTGCCCTTTTAGCTATCAGAGCTGGCATGAGGATGTGAGAATTGCTGAAGGAGGTACTGCTTTGGATGTATCCCTATATCTGCATTTGAAGCTCCACCATCTAAGAATCTCTGCTGGCAGAGTCCAGGCCTAGCTCTGCAGAACTGGCAATATTTGTGACTGCACATAGCTTGTCTTTGCTGCAAAGGACTAGAACTGCTTGAGTTTTTGTGCCAGAATCCTGATGCAGTCCACTCCCTGCAAGTGTAAGCAGCTTGGGTTTCTGCAGCTGTCAGGGCTATGAGGTAGACACAGCCCTAAAAGTTTTCAGGGACACTAAAAAAATCTTGCTCTAAGCTTCTTAGGTGGTGTTTCTTCAGTTACAAACAATATTTATGCTTTCCTATAGAGAAAATAAGTTTTAGGGAATTTCAAAAATGGATTGATTCTTCATGATTCTGGTGTTCTTCAACATTTTCAAATTCCTATGTACAGGAACACTTCAGATTAATACATAGGAATTTATATTTCACAAACATGAGCTTGGTTAGATGGAAAAAGTCAAGAACAATGAAATAATTAGAGCAAGAATTCCACAACAGCAACAACTGTGACTTGTGCAGGTCAAAGCTGTGACTTAGAAGATGTGGTAAGCAAAGACAGCATTAATAACAGAGAAACTAAATAATCATGCAGTTACATGAGAAGCTGAGACAGTCTGCTTCTGACATAAAAGGTTTTTGTTAAGCTTGTTATATTTACATTGTCTTTTGGTTTTATTGTGCTTTATGTTATAGAGAGAAAAGAAAGCATGGAGGCTGTGGTTATGGCTTTATTTTTTATCATATTATGTTAATGCCTTGTGTTTTGCACAAATTTCAAGCTCATACATCTGTCAATGCTAGAGAACCAGTTCTCAAGTAGTGAGTAGCAGTTCAATAAATATCATGGAAAAGAGGTACAGAGGCAAGCAAAGTAGCTGTGGTGGAAGCAATGACCTTTAGCTTGTGCAAATCAAAGTCAGAAAAACCAAAGGTGCAGATTAAGAGACAAAAATGAATATTTTTAAAAGAGAATGTGAAACAAGAAGCGATGAGAACAGGAGAGCTATGAGAAGCAGTGAAGAGATGAATGTTGAAGTATTAAGTCATGTAAAAATCAATCAGCTTTCCCCTCACTCCAGCCTTGGCAGAAGCATCAATCTGCTCTGCACTAAGAGGCTGGTCTGCCTCTGTGGACAGCAGAGCAAAATAGCTGGGGTGGGAGGCTGCTGAGATGTGACTCCTTTAATAAAGCCACTCCAAATGGCACAGAATAATTTCCACAGACAGTTTAGAGGACACTGCAAGTTCAGTTTCTGCTTTCCCAGGTAATACATATTCTAACGTTCCCATACGCACTGTGAGGATGGCTCCGAGTCCAGCAAGCGCCTGTTATTACAGCTCATACATGGAGGTGTTTGTCTACAAAAAATGTTACTACATTTTTCATGCAGCAGTTAGCTTTCTCCTCATTATTATGCATCACAGAGTGATGAGGAAATTATGACTGGCCAAAGGTGTGAGGAAGCTGCAAGTTACAGTTTATCGTTAATATTTAATTTTTATGTTTACTTCCACCATCTTTGAATTCCTGAGTATAATACTAGAGTTACTGGTAAAATTTTCCAACATAAATCATAGTTTCAATTAAATTTCAATATTCCAGAACTCACATAGATTTAGCTGAGATTTTGTTTTAAAAAATAGAAACATTTCACAGCCATAAAGGTTGCAGAGATATTAACATCTCTGGAACAAAATTTTTCCACTTTTTGCCTTGTGGCAACTTCTTATTCCAGATTTGTTCTTGCATTACACTATATATACACCCCACATTATCCATAAAGGCAATGCTTCAAAAGCATCTAAAATAGAATTTTCATTTCAACATTTGGAAATCCTCCATAGAGGAGAGAGGGGGGGAAAAAAAGTTGGAACAAAATGTTTTAACTAAATAAAAACCATAATTTTCAAAAAGCTGTCAACAAAGTGTTCCTTTATATTTTTCTTTTTTTGGTTGGTTGGAAAGTGTCCATTTTGTCCCAATTCAGCACATGACCCAATTGTGAAACTGCCGAGTGGAATTGAATTTCCAGCACACAATAACCCTTCAGATTGACGCAGAGGAATTCAGAAGTCACATACCTGGTTCATGGACTTCTTTAAAAGGGAAGTAGCAGGGAAGGAGATGCAAAGAAACATAAGAGAATTAGAGCAGGAAACAGAGGATAATTAAAAACCTTTACACTTTCCTTAGCCAAGGTGGTGGAGGGGGTGGTTAAAGGGATAAAACCATTAATAAGATTAAGTGAGAGGGCACATGTGAATGTCAATTAGAATTGTGGAGAGCAAGGGTTGTTTGGATATAAAAATGCAGATGCCTGACATATATATTCATAATGTTATAAATCAAATGCCACTGGTAGCCTTGGGCTGACAAAAACATGACTTGTATTTAAAGTCAGTCCATTACCCATGAGTTTGAATGTGCAAAAAGGATACAGACAACCTGCTCTTATTCATGTGCATAGAAATCCCAGCCACTGTGGAAATCAATGGGCTCTGAGGAGCTGGCATTGATTTCCTTGGCACCCAGGATTTCCCCTCTGGTGTGTAAGGCTGCACACCGATGGAGGGTGAGTACGAGCATGTTACTGCTCTCCAGCCTGCAGGATAAAGCATCCCATGGAAGCCTGGCTGGGCAAGCAGAAGGGCAATTGAAAGGTAAATGGGTTTGGGCTGCCAGGCTGATGCTTTAAGATGCATGACCCTCTATTTTGCCAATCGCAGAGATTGTCTTACCAGACGTGGACCTTAATTCCAGTTCTTAAATCAAGTAAGTAGGCAACCCTGCCACCCCTGTTTGTGCATAACACACATTAACCCAGAAACACCCCAATAGTTGTGGGAAAAGAACACACTACATTTGTTCTCCAGTATGCTCCAACCAAAATCATGCCACTCAGTCCAATCCTTACCCCAACAGTAAAAATTAGGTGTGACACCGTGTCACTTGTTGAAACGCTCATGGCTTTGGGTGCAGTGTCCCAACACCTCCATACACTGCTGCAAAAGGGAATTCTGCCTCTGTGCAGTGGCAGGGAACTGGGGAGGAGGTGCACCCTACTGAGGGACACAGTGTGGCCTCAGGACACGGCTGTCCCACCTCTAACCCTGGGGCGTGGCACAGAGGAAATGGAGGGAGGAGCACTATCCCTGTACCAACTGGTGTCCATGGGAATTGCTTGGCTGGAGACATCAGGTGCTGGGGAATACATAAGCAGGGCCCAGCCTGAGCCTCAGGCATTGTTTTCAAAAAGCAATTAGTGTTTATTACTCATCACACCGCTGCTCCTACGAGAGCAAAGCAACCGTGCAGAGGGTGTTTTTTGCATCGGCTCATCTTCAACCACCTCCAGAATTCCTGCACGAGTTACTGCTCCAGACAGAAACACAGGAATTCACAAGTCATGGCACACATACCTTCCTCATGAGCTTTAGCGTGTGGGAAGAGTCACAGAGCAAAATGCAAAGGGAGATGAGAGTGTTAGAAACATCAGAACAACTTTTCACTTGGGCAAAATGGAGGGGGAGGGAAAAGCTAAGAATATGCTGCAAGGAAATAAAATGAGTATGGATACCAAAAGCAGTACTGGAAGTGAGGGTGCAAATGGTGCTAAGATATTAAAAACATAAAGCTGATTTAAGAGGCCATATCAGATGCCATTTGTCTTATACAGCCATTCCTGCAGTCCTGCCCAAAGCCAGGAGCAGCACTCTGTTTCATAACCCTGATGCTTGCCCAACTGGATTTACAGCCTGAGGCCAGCAGGGTTTGGGTGGCTGCAAGCACTGCCATGAAACAGTGGCCTAGAAACTCCATTATATGAACAAGAATACCATCTTTAATCATTTGCAAAGCTAAAGCATCAGATTTGTCACCATTTGCTCTATACCACAGGGATTATGCTGAAAAAAAAGATGTGTGGAAAGGCTATTGTAAGAATGTCAGCCAATCATGAGCATTTCTGCCCATAGTCTGCAGGCCAGATCCACCCCAAATGGTCCAAAATAACCCTGCCAAGGAGACCCAACCAATCTCAGAGTAAGGGCTTTTCAACATTCATCCTTTTGAGAGGTTTACATTTCCCAGCACTTTTCAAGCCTTTTTTTCATGCAACAATTACCACTCACATTGACATTCAATGTCAAGACAGAACACGAAGGCAGACAGTACAAAAAACAAAGTGGTGGCAAGTTTTAGTCTGTATTAATGTGCCTATTTGTAACTCCTCTTTTGCCATCCTATGGTTTGCTGGCTAAGCCAGAGCTTACTCTGAACGACAAGAATTGAGGAGTCGTATCACATACCTTCCTCCTGAGCTTCTTCTGGTGTGAAGAGCCACGGGACAGGATGCAAAGGAACATTAGGAAAAATACATTGTTACATGGGCTGGAATAGGCTGAAAATTCTGCTCAGAGGGCAAAGGAATTTGAGGTACGTGTGGTTGGGAAACAACTTCACCATGTGAAGGGAAGAAGTAAAAATATATTGGACAGGCAAAATCTCACAATAAACTCAAATATCACGTGCTGGGATTTCTCTCTAGCTCCAGTTTTAGAGGACAGCTCCCTTGCCCAGATGGGCACAGGGCAGGGGTTTCCACTGATCTGACTCTGCCAGACCTTGCACTGTGTGATTTCTGTGTGTTGGCCAGCAGCAGAGCCCGTCACAGAGGGAACGGGGACAGCAAAGACAACAGAAGCAAAAAGGCAAAGTGAGTGGTGCTGCTGCTCTTGCACCACCGTAGAGTGCCCACCACCACCAAGGAGCCAGCAGGGAGCATTTGGGACAGTAGGGCACGTACCTGCTGCAGGAGCTTCGTCAGGTGAGATGTGGCAGGAAGCAAAAGCAATGAGATGGAAAATGAGAACAGTTAGTGTGTGAACGCAACAGAGGGTTAAAAGAAAAAAAAAGAAGAAAGAAAAAGCACAGGATGTGTGAAATAAAGAACAGAGGAGGAGATGAAAGATGAAATGGAGACAGGTGACCAGAGCACACAGATACAAGAAATGTAAAACCATCTGGACCTGGATGCTGTAAAAACTCTGCAAACTGCTCACGGTGGGTCTGTTGTGGCACTGCAAACAGGTTTACCCCTGTTTAAAATATGCCCATAGCACAAAGCTTTGCAAACGTGGAACCAACACACCCTTTGGCTCCTTTGCACCTGGAGCACCACATCCCAAACCTCTGGAGTGCAAAGGGTGAGCTTCTGTTCCAGTCCCTCTTCCCACACCTTGTCAATGCTGTGTGCAATGTGGAGAGCCAGCTGGGGTCACCCACCAGCATCTCCGAGGTTATAATTCTGCAGGATTATGCATATTATATATCATATGATATATCATAGCTTATAAACTTACATATTATATATTTTATATATAATATGACACAGCATATGTACTATATAGCATTGGGCTAAGCACATATTTCACCACAGATGGATTTTGACTTCAAAATCCATCTGACCATGATCTGCCAAGCTACGTAGGAGAAACCAGTTGACACCTGATAGAAACCTTTCTAGCCAGACCCCAGTTATTCCATGGCACACAGATACCCAGGGCTAAAAATCAGCCTCAGAGCATGTTGTGTCTTGGATGAAGGGATGGTATCCACATTTTCTGTGCTGCTTCCTCCCCAAAACTGGAGGTGTCTGCACAGATACTCAGGGATGTGGGGTACCCACAAGGGAAAAGAAAAACCCTCTGCCCGGAGATAGTTTGTCCCAGCATCTTTCTCTTGCTTTCTTCTATCACCTTGCAAAATCGAGGGGCACATCAGTAGCAAGCCCTGCTGCAGGAACCAGCAGGGCTGAGATGCTGCTTCCTTCACTTACCTTCCTCCTGAGCCTCTTCTGGGTGTGGGAAACGTCACACGGCAAAAGAAACAGGAAGAGAAAAATTAAAACAGGAAATATGTTATTGGAACATTCCTGAGGTTTGCCAAGCTCCCAAGCCCTTATGGGTAAGAATACACAATGATGGAATTATGGGGTGAGAGAGAATTAAAAATAACATTTTTATGGGCACATTATGGGGTTATAAATGTTACTGAAATATGGGAATATGACCACAAGTGAAAACCACATAAAAAGGCATCCAATATGTTATTCTTTATTAGAGCTGGCTAAAATACCCTAAACCCAACTTTTGGTGAATTTTTAACCAAAAATACAACTGCTGTATTTCTTTTGCTTTACAGTTTTTTTCTCACATGGTGAAAAATTTTCACCAACATTTATCAACTTGAAAAGTTCAAACTAATTCATTCCTGAATTTTACCAGATGAATATAAACTTTGCAGGGTGTCCCCCTCCCTTTAAAATATTCATTTTGACACTACTGAGCAAAAATAAGTCAAGCAGTTCAGTAAAAAAGTAGAATAAAACAAATATATATATGCTTGTTTTCATACACATATATGCATATACACTTATATGTATATATAAAAATTATTTGTGTGTGTGTTATATACATTTTTAATGTATATATCAATGTATTTTCTTTAATGTATATTAAATTTTGGTTTTTTTTTTTTTTTTAACAAATAAAAGGGGCCAAATTTCCTACCAGCTCAATAAATAACATCAATGTCCACTATGGCATTGATGTCTGTGGCTCAGGACAGAGTCCTGGACACTGGGTGTGAACCATTTGATCTGGATTTCTTTACACACATTCTCCCTCCACAGTGAGAGGGAAAGGAAGCAGAAGCCATGTCACATACCTTCTTCCTGAGCTTCAGGTGGCAAGTGTCATGGAACAAAAGCAGCAACAGCAAGCAAGAAAATGAAAACAGAAAACTGTTAGAAACTGGTGCTGGGGTGAGCTAAGGCCTGGAGAAAAAATGGTGGTTAGAAAGTGATGGAGAAAAGTTACATGGAAAAGAAATGGATGACATCAGAAAGAGACACAAAGGTCAAGCAAAAGTATGGAGCAAAGAGAAGATACACCTCAGAGGAGCCAGTCATGCGGATTAAAAAGAAATTGAAAGTCACCTGCCTATTAATTTCATATCAGTCATTAAATACTTGAAAACAAAAAGTAAGAGTTAGGGAAGAAAGGAGAAAGGCAAGAAATGCTTTTCCTTTAAGGAAGGCTTGTCTAGGAGCAACACCCTTTGCTTGCTCTTTTGACATTTGACAAGACACGAAGGATGGAGCATGAAGAACACCTTCACCTTCCTGGCTCTGGCACTCCATGCAGACACATGATGTCTGAAGGCAGCTCTACAACCTACTTGGTGTCTCCTTTTTCTTTTTTTCCCTAAGCCCTTGGTCTCTTCAGAAGCAATGTCAGGGGCAATAGTTACCTGGGCATAATGTACCTTATAGCAGAAACTACTCCCACCATGGCCACAGTCTCACCTCTGTTCCCAACACCACTGATGGGAATTTGCCTGTTGCAGCAACTTGGAGGAACCCACGACAAAAACAAAAACAAACAAACAAACAAACAAGCTGCTATATATAAATCCCTAAAATGGACATGGACATTGCTACATAGAGATAACTCACGGTCTCTGAACTGTCTCATACCTTCCATGTGCAAATATTCCACCTCCAGGAAAGGTTTTTCCTTCCAACCCCTTAGAAGATGCCTTAGACACTAAGGGTAGATCCTGGGAGAGATTCCAAGAGTTTGGCCCTTAGCTCTGTTCCAGACACCTTGGGAAAATGAAGGACAACAACTGGCAGCTACACTTCCTGAACTGAAGCCAGTGTGTCAAAAGTGCCCAGCAAAGACAGTGATACATCTCCACAATCACCTTCTCCCTGCTGCCTTCAAAAGGTGAAACAACTTGGGTGAGAAGGGTTTTTCATGCTCCATCTTTCCAGATCAGCACTCTGTCTCTCACAGCTTGTCAAATCACATTTTGCCAGCTAAAGGCATGGGTAAGAAACGTCATCTTTGCCAGTTGGTTTTCTGCCTTGCCTTTTCTGTCCTCAGCAGTGCCCTGTCAGCTGCTCCTCAGCAGCTGGACAACCTGCTCTTCTTTTCAATGTCAAAATTTAAACTCAATCTGTGGACACTGCCAAAATGAGAATGGCAGGATTTCACCAATGTTATCTTATGGGGGTTCTGCACCAGTCCCTGCTCTAAAAAGTTCCAAGTTTCTGGACAGATTAGCCCCCAGCTTTTTCACCATCTCCTCATACAAATATTCACTGTAACATTAAGGCTCTGCACATCGCAGCCCAAAAAAACTTGATTTTTTTTTTTGTTTGTTTTCCAACTGGTTTACTGATAAAGTGTTTCAGATTGCCTTTAGCAGCAAGCATCAAAGAGAAGGGTGAAATGTAGACAAGAGAAAAGCAGGACCAAGAATCAAAGAAAGATAAATTACGTTCCGCATTTTTTGTTACCTTCTTCTTCGTACTCCTCTGCATTGAAATGGGAGAGGGGGGAAAAAAAAGCAGACAAATCAACCATCAGCCTTGACAAATCAGTAGGACACTGCCCATGGCAGAGCCCTCTGTGCTCACAGGGATGCCGGGCAAGATGGTTTCTGAGAGGCCACTTGCAAACCAGCAAGTCAAATAACAGATTAAATTATTTTGAAAATAAAAAAGAGTAGTTATAAAAAGGGGAAGAAGATGATAAAGTATTGAATTTTTCCTTGGGCAATGGAAACTCAAGGTTACACATGCATTAGAAGGGAAAAGGTAGCAGAGAGAACCTCTAAATACAAGAAAAGTGTCTATGTATATTGTTTACAAACATTTTAGGGATTTATGTTCTAAAACCAGAATTTATTATACATACAGAAGCTTCAAAATAAATTGCCAGCAGATGGCAGTGCCCCTACAAAAACTAGCAGCGTCCCCTCCCACCCGGGCATCAATCTGGGGCTGAAACCCCACAGCACGGACAGGGCCAGGTGCTACAGGGAGTGCAAAAACACCAGAAGCTGGTGACAGTCAGACAGACAGAAGCACAAAAAAGAAATTTCAGATTTGTCTAACCATACCAGCTGACACAGCCAGCAAATGTTGCAGGCTTGCACAGAAGCAATTACAGAGAGATTTAAGACTTACCCTCTCCTTGTTCCCTGTGAGAGAGGAAAAAAGGATAATGAAACTAGGTAAGTATTTCTCTTGCTCTGTACTGATGTCAAGCTTTAAACCACACACTGAAGCAACACAATGCAATATTTAAAGTCTGTTGTCTGCAGACTTGTCCATGATTCCTCTGATCCCATGACTGCCCTAAATCTCCCCTCTGTATCACTGACGCAAACACGTCAAACGATCCCGTTGGGTTTGGTCAGACTACTGTAGATTTGTTAAACCAAGGCAGAAACCACTGCACTGTGGGTTTTATTCCCCCTCCTCCAGGTGCAGTGCCACAACCACAGAGGGCAGGCTGAGCTGGCTGGAGCTGTTTGGGGGATGTCCTGTGTTGGACAGGGAGGGGTCTTGGACACTCTAAGTCAAGATGTCCCTTCCCCAGTGCCTCGGGGGGCTTCAGGCTTGCACAGAGCAGCACCCTGCAGGGATGCCCTCTCTCTGCTGTGTGGAGCCAAGCTGAGCAGGTAAACACACACACAGCTTTCTACTTACACTTCCTCGGTATCAGACATGTTGGCAATTAGTTCCTAGACAAAAGAGAAGAAAAGGAAAACAAACAAGAAGAAAAAAGGTGTTATTAGTGAGCGCTCCTCATAAAAAATACCAAGGCAGAAGCAGATGGATTGACATTTGAGGACAAAAAAAGCCAAGCACCTGCTTTCCCACATAGCAACCAGTTCCCCACCAACACTGACATTTTGGGAGAAGCACAAACTTTGCCACCCATGTGAGAGGACAAAGAGAGGGCAGGAGAAAAAGATCATCTGGAAAGATACATCCCATCAACTCAGCTGCTTCCCACAGGCACACCCAGGGGCTGCCCAGTCCCAGCTTTAAATTACAAAATCCCCAGAACTCAGGGAGACAGGCAAGGCCAGACTGTCTTCCTGCACCCATCTGACATTCCCATTGCTCCAGCGAGATCAGAGGAATTTTTCCTGCTTTTGTGCTACTACAGGTGGGAAGGTGCCAGCTCCAAAACCTCAGTCAGTTACAAAAATAGCTGAAACTACCAATAAACCTAGAGATAAGTACTTATTTGTCAGCACCCAAAAATGTGTCTGGTTTATGCAACCGATGAGAGAGTGAAGAATAATTTGTTGATTAGTTTAAGATGAAAACCAGCCACATGCCTAGCTGGGCAGTTAACATTGATAGAACCATTTCTTTGTAATGCAACACTGGCTTTCCTAACAGCATCAGCTGCCCTGAGGCCAGGGGAGGAGATGAGGAAAGGCCCATGAAACTTTCTCCAAATCCACAGCAGATCTTAAATTAGAAAGCCAGGCTTCTCCTTGCTGGCCCAAACCCTGACTTTCATGACTTCATTATTCAGCTGATATATGAGAGATGTCTTGAAGGAGCAGGTGGGCTGACTTAGGTTCAAAAAGAACAACTGCAGCTCAGCAGCTTTCTATTTCAGAGGAAGGCAGTAATCCCACAGGCTCCAACCCTGCCCTATAAGGGATTCTCTCCATTCCCCAGCAATGACCTTGGGCACCATACATTAACATCAACAGGATTTAAAACCCCCATGCTGCAAGGAGAGATAAACAGCCAACATTTCTTCTTCCAGTTCCTCGTTTCTTCTCTTTCTGAAATTCAGCATTGCCCTGGAAGCAGTGCTAGCAGTGTCTGTGTTATGGCCTGACCTGAGGTGCTGGATGGGAGGGGTCATTTACTGGCAGGTAACATGAAATTTGGGTTCAGGAGTCCCTTGGTCCCAGGCTGCTTTTAACTTTGTAGCTGTGGTTGCCCACTCCTTGATCGCAACAGGCATCCCAAGGAGTACTTTGGGGACTCTAGTTCTACCAAGCAGAGGGAACAGGGGGAATTTTGTGTTTGGGAGGAATTTCAGCTTTCAAAAATATTTTCTGCTCACCAATTCACACTGCTTCTTCTGCTAATTACTTGAATACTGCAACACGGCTGGTCTCTCTCCCCTGGCTTTTTCAATCTAGATTTCATAAAATCTGCAGGATGGAGACTTGCACTTGCTATCTCCTCAGTGGCTAGCATGTTAGCAGTCTCATTTCAGCCTTCAAAAATTATTCAAGCTCTTAGCAAAAATGCTTGACAGCATGTTGGTTTAGGCAACAGAACAGCAGAGCTTCTCCAGGCAAAAGCCTGTGGAGAGAACCTGCCTAGTGCCCAGATGTTGGCTTCCACCAAAATACATGTTCAGCAGTGGCTGATCCCTCCCATGGATTAAGAGTTTATAAATGCAGTTTTCCTTCTTCTCAAGGTGGAGGATTAAAAAAAAGTAGTAATAAATAAGAGGACTTTTAAAAGGCTGTGGGCTAAACTCCTCTCTCACTCTAGTAAGAAGAGTAGCAGCACTAAATGGTGAAGGCATGAGCTGGAGAGCCCTCAGTGTGCAGACAGAGCTGCGTCTGTTCAGCGCGGGGCAGGCACGTAGCGCAGGGCACGCTGCTCCTTCCAAGGCAATTGAAGTCAACGGGAGCCTTTGCAATCAGGCTTTCCATTAGCAGTTATTGGAATGAGCTCATCTCCTCTCCAATTTAGCTCTAAGGACATCTTGCTGAGGGTTGTCACATTGGCTGCTCCCCTACCCCCTTCCATATTTGTTAATCCAAGCGCTGCAAATGCGAATGGGATTTTGCATGGCATCTGTCCGTGTGCTATAAAAGCGGAGCGAGAATGCCAGCATCCCTGACACCATAAGACCCCAACCCTGAGGGGATTCCTTGGCCCCAGATAAAATGAATTAATAACAAATGCATTGGCAGACTCTGTGCAAAGATGAGCCATATGCAGGAACCCCACAGGCGAGGGCAGTGGGGACCAAAAAAAAATCCAGGGGAAGATTACAGATTTCATCCTTGCAAGGGCCAAGCATTCAACCAGGTCTGGCCCCTCCTCTGTCAGAAGAAGCTGGCATTTAAGGCAGTAACTGACTGCCACTGCCCTGGCTGGAAAGGTAAAAATGTTTAGCTTCAAGAACAAGGTGTCTGTCCACTTCATGGCATTCAAAAGCCATCTGGTCCCTTAAAGCCAGGGGCAAAATGCAGAGTGTCATAGCTACAGCCACCCAAGACAAGAAAAGCTCTTTGATGCCCAGCACTATCCACATAGCTAACTCTGTCATCAAAGCAGCCAGCGAAATTGGACTATATTTACATCCAAAAGGCAATAAAGAAAGCAATCTGTTAAGAGCGGCAGCTTTTGCAGTTAGGATTAAGTTTGCCCGAAGGCAATGGAAAGTCTCCAGCTGGCTCGGGATTAGCCTTTGGTGGAAATTACTTTACACACAGCAAATGCAGCCCAGGATTAAGGCTGTTAGCACCTTCAGGCAATAACTGAGCTTTGTTTGTATAGTGGCAGAAAAATGGATTCTGGTCTTGACTGAGATTTAAGGATGTAATAAAATCAATTAGTTAATACTGCCCACCCTTTGGAAGGAAATCAAAACACATGGGAAAGTTTCAGCAGACAGAAAACTTCCTGCCTGCTCCCACCCCTTAAAGGTGAAAGCAAAGGTTATTCTGCACTTTGTTTAAGCCAAGCAGGTCACTGGAAGGACAAATACACCGATCCTTAGCCCCAGGTGGGCAGGAATACCATGTTCCTTTTGGCCCCAAATGCTCCTGGCCTCAGCTGAAAGAGCAGAGCCAGCACATCCCAAGAAGCCTCTTAGCAGCTGAGAATGCACCCGGGAGGGGGAATGGGCTGCCTCGCACCTCCAGGCCATCCCTGGAAATAACCCACCCATCAATCATCCCCTCCCAAGCCAGGCCATACAAGGTAGGCAAGGTAGCAGGAGCCATGTGGAAAGGGGCCAGCACAAAAGGGGCCCTGCATGGGCAAGGGGCCTGGCAGGGACAGCTCTTGGGCAAGGACTGGGGCTGTGATCCACCAAGCACCACATGGCCACTCTTTCCCAGCAGGAGCCACACTGCGTGGACCTTCTAATAGACATACACATCATATTAAGAGAGATGGGAATTATATATAATATAAATAGTAAATATATCTACATATGCATACAGTTCTCTCTAGTGCTGAAACAGAGTAGCAGGACTCCAGCACTGCTGCAGGGTCATAGCAAAATCCCAATTCCCTGCCCCAAAATGTATCCTTTATCCTTGTCTGCAGCATGAGCTGTGTGATCCCTGCCAGGGGTTTTCTAGGGATATCAAAGCTGAGACACAGAACAAAAAGCCAATGACTGTGCTCAGCTTACATCCCTTGCCTTTCCTTGGTCTTAGAATCACCAGGGTAGGAACAGACCAAGAAGATCATCCAGTCCAGCCATCCACCCAGCACTACCACTGTAACCCCTAAACCACTCAACCAGGTGCCTCCTGAACATCTTTTGGGGACTCCACCACCTCCCTGAGTCTTGCCCCCCTGAGGGATGGCTGCCTGCCCTGGCAATCCCCTACAGCCTCACTGGAGCTCCCCCACATCAGCAACACATGTCCCACCCAAATTGCTGGCACCAACACTCCTGTGCTGGTGTCCCTCCTGTCTTTGTAGGATATCCACCCCTCAGTAGCAATAAGCTGATCTAAGAAATATAAATATGGTCATGGAAAACTTCCCACTCCCACAGAAAATGAGAAAATTGCAAGAGAAATTCCATGTGTGTGTGGAGGGGCAAGAGGAGGTTAAATTCATTACTTCAAACTCCTTCACTTTGCTAGCCTGACCATGCAAAGCTCAAAATCTTCTTCCTTCCTGTGGGTACAGTTTTCCATGGCCACATTTTTTTCCCAGATCTCCCTCTAGACCTACAGCCCTCTCCATCCACCAGAAGCTCTCTGATGGTCTGCCCTCAGCCATCCCTTTCTCCAAGTGACAGGGGAGGGAAGGTCAGGACTTGCCTCCTGCTGCAGGAGGGAACTTTCCCTGAGTGCCCCAAGAGATCACAATTTCCAGCCCCAAATCTTGGTTTGGAAGGATTTATTGTCCTGCTACTAATCCTTGAGCATTCAAAGCACCCAAACCTCTGAGTGACATGAGACTTGTGAGATGCCCAACTAAAGCTCAGAACTAAAATTGCCTTTTCCTTAGGATCCTGTGGAGCCCAACCCTCCCCTGGTGCTCTCCCATTCAAACCAAAGCTCACCCCTCCTGCAGTGTTGCCCCCAGCAGCATCCCTTGCCAGGAATCCCACTTACCTGGGAGGAGTGGAGAGAAGCACCAAGCTCCCTGTCGGAGGGGACGGGCAGGCTGGGATCTGCGAGCGTCCCAAGGTGATGCAGCTCTCAACTTATAGTGACATTTGATCGGCTGGAAGAGCCGATTGGCCCCAGGCTCCCTGTGCTGGGCAGGGAAGGGAAGGGAGCAGGGATAGGCGGGGAGGGGATGGGATGGAGGGGGAAGCAAGGGAAGGGGAAAAAAAAGGTCATGCCATGTATAGGAGCAGCTGGAGGAATTGCACAGATGATGCTAAGATGGGAGGGACATGTTTGGAGGAAAAAACCTCCAGGGCTTATGTTTCTATATTTACAACCAGACAGGGCTCAAGAGGGGTATCTGAGGCAAAGGCACCTCAGAAACAAATTGGGGGCCCCATAGCTCTGTGGTACGTGATCACTGCTAGAAACCAGACTGTGACACCAGGATCTCACAGTCTCAACACACAGCAGTAACCTCCCCTCTCCCCTCTGGGCAGGGGCTCTTCCCAGCTGCCCCTCCACATGCAAAGGGTTTTGGCTGTGCTGCAGGGCCAGAGCTTTGGGAAGCCTGTGGATCTTCCACATCCAAGGCTCTCGGAAACCAGCAGGCACAGGCACATAAGAGGGCAGAGGCACTTGGGACATGTGTTGCCTTAAGTGCATCTGTGTGTGAGTGCTGTGTCTCACTGACACTGCTGGGGCTCTGCCACACACCAGGGCTTGAGGGGGCCTGCAACAAAAAGCAAGAGAGCAGGAGCACAGCAAAAGGGCTTGCCTTTCTCAGCATGACATGAAAGCATTATTTAAGTAAGGACTTCTCAGGGAGGGCAACCCCCGGTGGCTGGAGCCTGGGTGCCCGCAGTGGTTTTGCTGCCAAGCCCTCTCCACAGTTGCATGACTGTTCCAGCAGAGGATTGCAGTGCCTCGCACAACCCTCTGGTTCACGGTTTCCATTTCACTAAACATCCCAGGCTTCAGCCTCCCATCCCCTCCCTCCCAGCCCTCTCCCCACCCTTGGCAGGGCTCCCCAGCAGCACAGCAGCATGTGCCCTCCTGTGTGCCTGGCAGCCCCAGCACCCCCTCCTCCCCGCCTGTAGGAGCAGAGGAGCTCAGGAGCTGTGGGGCAGGCGATATTTTTGGCTCAGGTCACAGATTGATTCCTGCCCACTCTTTCCCTGCTGCTTGCAAGAAAGGGTCCCCATCTGAGGATGTAGAGCCAAGCTTTTAGAGCCGTGGAGTGGGAGCACAGTGCTGCAGCGTCCCGGTCACCAGGTAACATGCACGAGCTAAAATCTTCTGTCCAGCTTGCCTTTTCCAGCTGTCCTGCAGCTTATCCCCTCTCCTCCCTCCTCCTGCAACCCACCTCCAGCCAATGCTTTTGTTCTTTGCCAGGTGGGAGGGGGACAGTGCATCCATGCTCAGCGCCCTGGCTCCATGTGGGAGGCTGCTGGGTGGGGTGGGGAGATGGGTGGGCACCCTGTGCTGCTGAGGAGAGCAGCAGCTGCATGGCAACACATGGCCAGACCCGGTATCATCACTCCACTCCCCCTGCAGCTCTGCCCCAAGCACTAACACAGCAGAGTGCCTTTCACACTGTGCTTTTGGAGCCGAGCAGTTTTGCTCTTCCACTGGCTCGTTTCCCTCGAGCTCTCCACCAGCTGGGCACCCCTCCAAGAAATACCATATTTGCCCAAACTAGAGCAGAGTGGGGATGCATGGGAGGAGAGGCTCACAGCTGTTTCTCTTGCCATGTCTGTGGTGGGCCCATTTTGGCAAAGGCCTTCACCAGCCCTCCTGCATGCCCTCCTACCAGCTACAGACTGTCCCTGCTGCCAATGGGTGCCACACCTCAGCCCTGCCATGTCAGATCCATCAGCTCAAAAGAAAGCATGCTCTGTGTGTGCAAGTGCATGTGGAGCCTGGGCTTAAGCAGGGTGCTCCCAGCAGATGTGGACCTGGACTCCCTGGGCTGCTCCCAGCCATTTGGCAGGAGCAGCACAAGCATCTTTCAGGGTTGCACAGCCTCCACCAGAGCGGTGCTGCCTGTGTGCACTGGCAGGGGAGTGCTCACATCACTCAGACCTCACTCCAAGCACCTTGACAAACGTGAGGTTGGTACAAGCAATGGGAAGGACAGGTAATCAGACCTCTCTGCTGCAGCTTCATTTTCAAATAGATAAGAAGCAAACATTGCTGCCTGCAGTATCCACTCAGTTCCTGAACGTGTCAAGCAGCTGCTCCAGACAACATCCATCTTTAGATCATGTCATGTTCACGCTCTGTCTTCCCCATCACCAGACCCTGGCAGCATGGCCTTTCTGCTTAGTACTTTCCCAGAGGACATTTCTGCATCCTATGGACTGCCTCTGTCAGAACACTCATATCCATGTCGTGCACCTTATTTCCAGTCCCAGCATGATCTGGACCCCTCCTCCTATGGGACTGGGGGTACCTTCTCCATCCCCCTGTAAAGAGGGCACGTCTGAGGCACACATATTAAATTTCCTCTGTCACCTGGTTCACAACCAAGGCTCACTGCCCACAGCCCAATGTACATTTGCCCTTTCTTCCCTTTGTGGGTCTCTCTATCCAGTGTAGCATGTCACTACAGGCCTCTCCAACATTTGTTTCATACCTTAGCCACACATTCTACTTTTCAAACGTTCTCTGTCAAGTTCTTATTTCACCTCTTGATTCCTTCACGCAGCAGTTTCGTTCAGAACCTGCCACGTTTTCCTCATCTCCTTTATCTCTTGCTGCTTTAGATGCTCCTGCTCTAGGATATATAGTTTTTGCTGTCTTGACATTCTCTGCTCTCCCTGCACCAGCAGCAAGGTGACTGGGGCTCTCCTTTGAGCTGCCACAGCACAGCCACACCAGCCTTGAGAGCGAGCAAACACCAAGTACCTCACTCCCTACTGCTCACAGAAACCAGGTCAGGGAGAGAATCCCAGCCAAAAGCTACCCAGTTCCATTGGGTGAGGGTGCACAAAGCACCTGCCATGGGAGCAGCCCCCACCAAGACTAAAGAGCACATGTGAGGTCACACACATGAACCAGGGTCTCAAACCACAAAAAGTCCCTCTGCCAGCTGACCTCAAGCCACAGCCTGGCATGCTTTCACTGTTGAGAGCATCTCCACCTTGGAGAGGACACAGCAAACCAATGTCCCTCCTTGAACAGGAACTAGAGGTTGGGGCAGAAATCTAGACAAGTTTCCATAGGTAGCCTGGCCCACTGTCACATTTCTTCTTGGTAGTTAGGAACACTCAGACTATTGTGGCTATTTGAGATGGGCCACATGAATTTATTGCATTGCCAGGCCTCTTGCAGGGAAGCTGTAATCAGCTCTTCTCATCTTTTCTGGCTTTTGGTTGACCTACTGCAGCAGCCATGCACTCAGGGGAGATGCTTTTACAATCCACACACATTAACCCAGATAATTTTACAAACTGCATAAAGAAGTGCACCTTGGTCAAAGGCTTAAAGGCTTGTGAGTTTTGTTTGGGTATGTTTTTTGCTTTTTTTTTTTTTAATATTCTTTCCCTGTGCTCATTGCACACCAGGCAGCAGGCACCATTTTCATGGATCATTGCCTCCATGGCTGGTTAATACTCAGACAGTGAGTTGAAATAACACTGGAAAAGTTCATCTGAAAACCTCAACAGCCCTGGAAGTCTGAAATCCTACATGTTCATTAAAGACTACAGAATTTGTAAATAAAATCAGCTATATCCTTCCCATTTCACAGCCCAGGAGAGATCCAATTTCTGAGATAGAGCAATTCCTATCCCTAGCTACCCACTACTCTCCAACACTGAACAAACAGATGCATTTCCAAAGCAAATTTTGCTCTGGCCCTCAATTTGAGCCAAAGGAGCTCCTGGGGTCCTTCCTCACCCAGACTCGCCCAAGACTCTGCACTTACACCTTAATGGCAGAGTTGCAGAGGAACTTTCACTGGCACCTTCTGTTGTTCAAAAATGGTCAAGTTACCCAAAATGAATTTACCTGTGAGGAAAAAGTTTTTTACTTGAGTCTGATTGTTTATACCCCCTCCTCTCCAAAGTCATGTTTGAATTATTTCAAAACAATTTTTGATCTTTTGCACGATACAGATATTTTGGGTTTGGCATGTTTGACTGCTTCTACAAATATCAGCCTTGAAATAATTTAAGGTATCCAGAAAAAATGTATTAAGCTGACTGGGAAAGCATGGGGATATGTTTTTCTGTTTTGTGACATTCAGTTATAAACCTTTTACCATGATTCAGAGCAGAGGGGAAATGGGAATCACAAAAGCCATTTAAGAAGGCAAAATAAATTTCATACAGTTCCCCTATGCTCTTTCTTCTCTTTATCCCACCCCAGAGAGAGGGATTCTGCAGGGAGGTTTATTCAGCAGTTCAAGGTTAGAGTAAATGCCCTATGTTCATTGAGCACTCTTTCCAAGTTAATTGAAGTAGCTGTCAATAAAAAGGCAGATCAGATAGTGGCTAAGTAAGTACATTCAGAGAAAGGACAGAATATAAATACATATATATATAATTATTTTCTGTTCCTGGGCAAAATCTAATGACCTGTTTTATGCAGCCAGTCAAGAAGAGATCAAAATAGCCTTCAACTTTACAACCAGCTCCTCTGAGTATCAGCAGACTACTGTTCTTTTTCTAGTGATAAAGGGATCCTGGGGAATCTGAAACAGTCCCAAGGGGCTGAGCAAAAACCATCTTTTCTCCCTGGCTCCTCTAATACCATCCACTTGGCACCTGGGCTCAGGCTCTCTGTCCTTGGTTGCCTCCCCTTTCCCCAGAAGGGACCTGGTGCAGTGTTTGCCATGCACAGTGATGCACCTCTTGCAGCAGTCACTCAGATAACAAGGAGAGCAAGCAGTTGCCAAGCTGTGGGTTCACCTACCTGAATGTTGGAAGGTGGTTGGGCAACCTCAAGGTGCCAGCACCTTCTCCTGCTTGTGGCTTCATGAAATCGCAGAAGTTCAGAGGCATAAAAAGGAGAATACAAGGCAACACAAAAGCCTTCTATTGATGACCACATTACCTATGTACACCTCCATTCAGCTTCCTGGTACTGCTGTTCTCCTCCTTGCTTCTGGTGGGAGGGAGCCAGCCAACATTTCCATGGAGGTCTCTAGTGTGTCATCCCTTTTGTGAAACTTGGTTGGTAGAAATATCTGCCTGTCTTATCCCCTCTTGGCCTGTAAGAGCAGAAACTCTGCATTTTTGGTAAGAAATAGGAAGGGATCTGAGCTCTCCCTCCTTAAGTGTGTGCAAACACAAGGCAGCCCTTTGCATCATTCATACAGTACCTGCTGCAAATACATGCATTAGGCTGGTGTGGTTTCGGTGGTGACAGTGGCAGAGCAGGGTACAATGTGTCCTTGGGCATTTCTAAAGTCTGGTAAAGTATTCTTACTCAGAATATGGGGTTTCTTAAGACTCCAGTAGAGTTGTTAATCGCCTGTTTTGGTTTTTTCCCAGCAACATCTTCAGTGTTGGGGACATACAAAGTCACTAGCACTGCTAAAAGACAAGGGCATTTTTGAGACATTGAAGCTGTCAAAGAGGAAATAATTGCATTAGGGTATTTGCATGAAGGACCAAGCACCTACCCCAAATCCTTTCAGATGTGTGCATTGCAATAAGGAGTAACGTGCCCTGCAGAGCCAGGCAGGATCTCACCACTTGCCAGGGAGGTAGAGGGGAAGAAAGCAAATGGAGAGCTCACCTGTCACCCATCCCAAAGCACCAACACAAAGCCTCCTTCCCTCAAGCACCAGCCTCATCAGATGGGCCAGACCCCTGATGGATGAAGGAAGAGCTTTGCTACTTTGATCCATGATGGAGTAACTCCGAGAGGAGTCAATGAGCAACAAGGCTCAGTAGGGAAAGGCAGAAGGAATTTGCCTTCAGAGCAGGGTTTGTGGCATGGCTCACCAGCATCTCAAAAGCCATGAGACAGGCCAAGTTTAACCTGGGTTAAAGCTGCTTTGTAGACCTCCAGGAAACTGCTCTCATGTGCCCCCATCTTCCTGGGAGCATGTTTAACCTCCCAGCTGCCATAGCATTCACACTTAAAGGCCCCTGTGAGAAAAAGCAGAACCTGGGGAGTCAGCTGGAAAAGGGGATGCAATGCCTCAAGGCCAAGAGGCAGTAATACCTGCATGGTGTCTGGGCAGCCCAGGACAAAGGCCAGCATTGGTGCCATCCTTACCAGCTCACTTCAGCAGTCCTAGCTGAGATATTGATAACCCCCTCAACCAAAATTCACCAAGCTAATCAACGCCAAACCCTCTCTACTCCCAGTGCAGCACTTTCTTCTCCACTTGCATCCTCTGCACATAGCATGGCCCTCGCCAGGAACAAGTAAAGACAGAGTCAGAGTTTGCTCTCTTCCTCTCTTGGGAAGGTAACAATCAAAGCACAGCTCCGAATTTGCATTTTGCAACCCTGACTTTTGCAAAACAGTAAATCTTACCAGCCAACTTGAAAAGCCTCCAACTGGTTTCATTGCCTGGAGCTACTGTGCTCGAATAGCTGTCCTGGCAACACCACCATCCTCTGCCCTTCACCTCTCCAGTACTTTAGATGCTGAACTTTGCAGAGCCAAAGCTGGGAGCACGCAAAGGTGTTACTCGATAGCCCCTCTTCATGCTAATTTTAGGTGGTGGAACTTTTCATGCTTTTAAAAAATCCTTTTATTTATTTTTTGAGAAACCTCTTGTGCTTAGTGGTGACAATAAACACTTTTCTTTCTGATGTTTTGAACTTACCTGCAGGGCTCTAGAAGTCCCAAGCAACCAGCACTTGACATGATCTCGGAGGAACATTCACCTGTTAATTTTGTAAACAGACCCAAGTAACACGATGCTCCCAACATGCAAATGACTTCAGATGGAAACAAATTACACATCAGTAAGTAATGCATTTCTTTTGTGTTTTTTTTTATTTTCAGTTAATATTGATTTCTGATTTTTGTGGTAGACTGTTCCTCCATCACTGGTTTGTTTGCTCTGGGACATGTCCCTACTGCTTCTGCTTTAGACAAGTAAGGCAAAATCCCTGTGGGATTCAGGAGACCCTAGATCTAGGTGAGGTGTCTCTCCAAAGGTAATGGATCAGGCCTTGCCATTCGAGATATAGGCTGGATCTCATCCTCACGCTATTTACACCTAAATGGGTGAGGCAGGCTGACAGTGAGGATGAGGACTGAGCAGCAGGATAGGAGTCAGGACCAATGCCTGGAGCTGCTGTTTTGTGTCCCCTGAGGAGGTGTGCAAGGCAGGAGACCAGTGAAGGTGCTCACAGCAACCACTCACAGCCACTCCACAACCTTGGGGAAGGCCCACCTGCTCAACCAAGCACCCCCTTGAATAATGACACTTGGAATTTGCTGCTTTCATGCCTTAAAGTGCCCACTTATATAAATCCCAGCGGTATCTCTCTCACTTTTCCTCAACCTTTCCCCATTCTTCCCATCATTCTCATAAGTCCTAAGTCCATGACACTTTTTTCTATTTATTTAATGCCTGTCTTCAGCATTGCTAAGCCACTATTTATTAGAGTTACCAGGAAGAGACAAAGCACCTTTCCGAAAATTTGTGATCTAAATCAAATCATTCCACTGCAACCAAAACCCTCAAGGGACTCAATGCAAAATTCCAGGGAAATCACCTCTCTCAACATCAGGATCTTTGGAATGGTTTCATAGCTAAAGTAAATCCTAGCTCCAACTGTACTTTTGTCAATGTGAAATATATTTTTTCTCTTAACCTGCTCATATACAGATATATGTGTGTATATATATATATATATATATATATATAAATGCAGCATCAGGGAAAGTGTCTTGAGCTGGCAAGGAGCTACCAACAGACCAACCTCAGAACCTTGTTCAGCAGCATATCAGCTGCCACCTCAGTATTTATAGCAGCCCTGCTCTTAGAGCTTGTTTATTTTCCTTCCCAAAGGTGGTGGTGGCAGGAGGCAAAGCTCTGACATGCAGGCTCAGGTGTCCCCAAGGCTGACCTTTCCTTCAAAGAGCAGAAGCTGCAGACACATTTCAAGGAACAAAGTCATTTGGCAACTATAGACTCTTGTGTCCACACCAGAGGCCCAGTGCAGAGCTGCAAGGGCTGTGCAGAGATCTGTTAGTTAGCATGTACACATATACATTAGGATGGATGTAAAAATGACCCTGTAATTATGTTAAACCTGGAAAGAGAACCACATGAAGTCCAGCCCCCAGTCTTGAGGCAGAACAAGTGCTACATAAAAACATAACACTCTTGATTTGAGTTTTCCATTACTTAGGTTTTTCCCAAGTTTAAATAATGCCGTTTTATGGCACTGCAATAGTCATGGACCACATTTTTCAATCCCATTATGCATACATCCATGTAGAACTCATCTGTTAAACCTTGTTGGGAAAAAAGTTGCCCTGAAGCCTGCCACAGAAAAACAAGCAGTACATTTCAATATCACTGGGGCTCCCCAGATTTATTTCAGAGCCAATGCTGCCAAAATGTTTCCCCCTTCTGCATAATCTAGACAAGATGGGTAAAGAAGAAATTGTAGTGAAGCAACACCTCAAGGTATGCCCCCCAGTTCAGACACTGAGAGCCCACAAAGGGGTTCCCAGTCCCTCCGTTTGGGCACTGCCAACCTGCCTTGGGGATGGTAATTTGGGGATGCAGGCAGCCAGCAGACACAGGGACCAGGAAAGCATCACTCTTCTCCAGGCTTTGAGGGCAAGACTAATCCTGCAAGACTCACTCAGTGTGACACTTTGTCCTTGCTCAAACTGCAGCAGTCTCAGGAGAAGACAGAGCTGAGGTCTCACAGCAAAAGCCTCTGAGATGCCAGTGCTGCAAAAACCACAATTCTGTGAAAAATCAACAGAGGAAAGATAGGAAGCAGCCAGCTACTGACCAACACCAGAGCAGTAACTGCTGCAGAGTGGCACCAGCCTGCTCTCCTTCACTCACAAATCAACTACAGATCCCTGCTGAGGGAAGAGATGAGCCTCCATGCCCTCATCCCCTCCTAGCATTGCCCAAAATGCACATCCAGCATATCTGGGCTGCAGCATCCCTTCTTTTCCTTTTGGGGAGGTAGCAGAAGGTTTCACCATTCTGGTAACCCCACTGCCTATCCCACCACCATGCACACACCATGATGTTTTGGGAGGACAAACAGCACATGGCCAAGTTAATTTAGCTGTGGAAACACTTGCCCTGGCAGATATAAGTACCTCATAAAGAGCTGCACACACTTGCTCAGAGCCAGTTCTCTCCCTGGTTCCTGGCCACCACTAGAGAGCTCTGGTCTCCCATAACCTGCTCACTTCTCTGCTGTCACCACAACCTGAATTACAGCAGCTGTTTATTGAAACTGCATCTAGGTCCCTGAGGGCTTTAAGTGGAGAAAATATACTCTGCAAATTAACCCTCCTTAGAGGAGGAATCTCACACAAACAACCTTTGGTGCCTTCTCTACCCTCTCCAAACTGGCAGGGCACAGGAATAGTAACTGGAGACTTTTTCAGCCATCATTTCCACCAGCCAGCTACAGAACTGTGTTGAAAAATTGGTGCAGTTTTCACCAGTTTTCACACATGCAAAGTAGTGTTATTTTCACCTCAGAACATCTCCGTGCACCACAGTGCTACTGCTCCAGCCTCACTTGAAAATCCCAGCACAGCAGAGGAAGGGCTGAAGGGAGGAAAATGGGGCCATGCTGCTCAGTGCTTTGAAGAACACAGGGCTCCTTGAATTCCTACCTCCCAGAACTGAAGCAGAGGATGGAGAGAACAAGGGACCAATCAGCAGAAAGATAAGAGCAAGAAGTTATATTGGAATTCTCTCTTTCCTCACATACTTTCCTGAAGTGTTAGGATAGCAAAAACTCTTCATTGTCTCTACACCATAAAAGTGTTATTACTTGGAAGGTCACCCCCATAAAAAGGTTTTTCCATAAAAAGGTGAATGGTTCCAGATAGAACCATCAGCTCATTAGTGTGCTGGGCTCCAGTACAGACAGCTATACTGACCTATGGAAGCTGGATCAGCAGGATACAGAGGAAATTTTATTTTTTTTTTTATATAGCTGACATCACCAGTGGTTTTGGTTGATCTCTGTGATGTTTCTCAGTTCTGTTACCTGGGGAGATAAGCTCTGTGCTTCTCCTGGCTGATCACACTCCCCAGGAAGTCTCTGCAGGCTGCTCCATTGCTCACCCAAGCACTACTCCCTCCCCTTTTAGCGGCACTTACTCCCAATGAAAAATGCAGCAAAATAACATGGATCTAAATGGGGCAGGCACACAGAAAGCCCCTTTCCTGCATATGTCAAGTTCCTTTTCTTCTTGCCACTCAGACTGATGCATTCTCTCCTCCACCTCATATTCAAGCAGAGAGTTTCAAGGTCTTGGAAAACAGCTTTGCTGCAGACTCCTACATGAACAAAATTCTCAGAGTTGCCATCATTACAACATCTTCTTCAAATTTTATTAAATGCTTACCAAAAAAAAATAATCCAGGGGGCAGAAAGTTTTAAGCAGAAAGCACAGTGATGCAAGAGGAGAAACAAGCTGCCCTCCCTCCAGGAGGGTAAAAACAAGTTGCAAAATTATGGTGACATGGTAGAAGGTAGGAATGAGACTAAAGAGGGGATGGGGGACATGTTACACCATGAAGTATGAAGGCATGGGAGAGTTCAGAAACAACCCTAGAAGCTGATTTGCAGACCTCAGGCCCAAGGCCAGAAACGCCACTCTGGAGGGACTCAGTTTCCTCAAGGTCACAGCAAGCATTGGTGTCCACACACAATTCACATGGATGCCATTTCACCAAAATCACTTCCAGCAGCAGCCCTTTCCCAGATATCCTGCACAGCTTCAGGAACAGAGCTCACAAGTTATCAAAGTACCACCATCTAACTTTTAGAAGTGTTTCACTCACTGGCACTGGAGCCCACAGGTTAGAGAATAAACAAATCACTTTTCCAGAGAAGGGAAAGAACACCAGTGGTCAGTGCTCTTCACCTGGGAAAGGAGTTCTCCAATCCATCTTAGACAGGCAGAGGAAGGCAGCAGCTGTTTGAAACAAAGCTGCTATTGCCCTGCTGAGACAGAAAAGTGGCAGGAACATTTTGACAGGAGTACATAACTGATTTGTGAATGATCTGGGAACTAAAGAAATAAATCAGGACTAAGGTGAATGTAATTTGTGCACACAGACCAGTAGATGGAAGTCCCTCAAAGCAGATGATCTAGAGGGACAGAGGCTGCATCATGAACAGGGCAAGACTTTACCCACAGCTGACACCAACAGAGTGACAAGTGGTCCTTGCACTTGCATCACATTCTCTTTGCAGTCTTTTCAAACTCAGGACCTGCCCACTGCCCTCCTTTCAAACACCAACTCTTCACCAGGTTTCTGTTGAGTTCCCTTCTCTGCCACCACCCAGCCACCAAGGGCCACAAAAGGAGAAATTCTTAATCACATAACAAAAGCCTTGCCTGCTCAGCAGGGCAGCAGATCCCTCTCTTCCAACACTTGAGAGGGAACAGAGCCTCTCATCTCCATAGCAGAGACAGATTTAAAAAAAAAAGAAAGAAAAAAAAAAAAGAAAATCGTTAAAACAGGGATGAGTTTTGTCAGTTGATCTAGTTCCCTTCATCCATCTGGAGGCAGTGTGGGGTATTGCTCAAACCCCAAGAGGAGTCAGGCTGTACCCAAAGCAGACTGACAGCAGTCAGGAGAAGAGAAACATCCTTCAATTATCTTCTGTGCAGCAGAGGAAATAGTGGCACGGAGGGTTGCATTCAGTCAGGACCAAGCTGAGCTGCAAGACAAGAAAACACAATGTTATGGACACCATCTGGCCTCTCATAAGCAACACCCTGGGCTATACAGAAACTGTACCTTCTCTAGCAAATACAGGTGGGTTTCTCCCACCCATTTTCACAAAGCCCTGTACATCAGTCCACCCATAAACCTTTGGAATAAGTGAACTGTGCTGGGAATGCTCATGCTCATGGCAGAGGAGATGCTGCACGCCCAGCAGAGGTCATGGCTGCACTCCTGCCACGCTGTCTCCCACCCCCTGAAGGAGATTCCCAGGCTCCCTCCCAAGCCCAAGAAAGCCACTAGAGCAGCAAGTGTCCCCTCAGCCCCTGAGAGCCACAGCTCTGTTTGAGATGATCTGCAGCAGTGCTGGTTCCTGCAGCTCTCCATCTGCTCCACGCACGACAGCTGGTGCAGCCAAGGGACTCCAGCACACAAATGACTTTTCCATCACTTGATAAATGACTCCTGGATGCTGACACTCTCCCCGCTATTCCTGATTTGGGGCTGATTGCAAATGGAGCCAAGTCAGGAGAACAGTTGGGGTCCCAGAGTGGGTGAGCATCCATTTGCCCATGGGAACTCAACTAGCAGCAGGGAAACTTAACCCTTTGAAAGCCTCTTGACTTCCAGGTTCACTTCCTTCTAGCTTATCACAAACCCACATGAGTTTCTTGGGCAATACTTCCCCTGTTGTCCCCAGGTTTTCAGCTCCAGCCTTTCCACTGGCAATAAAGCAACTCTGTCCCTTTATTTTGCTTCATTAGGTGGCAAGGGGGAAGACAAATCTTTCTTGTTGAGAATTTCTCTTGAGCAGAGAAAGCTCTGAAGGAGACTCAAAACAAAGCCAGGCATGACAGGGAACACAAATACATTAACAGCTGATTTCCTTTTGCTGTCTCTTAGCATCTCACTGCTCCATTGGTCAAGCACACAGATTCCAATCCACAGTCACATGCCATGGAAGTTACCACCCATAAGGACTTCAAGACCCACAACACAGCAGGTTCCAAGTCAGAAGGGATACTGAGATAGCAACAAGAGTAATTTTAAGAGCTCAAACTGTTGTAAGAAACAATACATCTTGAGGTTATACAGCATGAAGCAGCCTCTGACTTTGGGAGCAGAGGGATTTTCCTGGTGTGTGCATACTTAACTTCCCATTCTGAGAGCCCCCATGCCCTCCTCAGTAGCATCTGGTATTTTGCAGCAAATCCCAGGTAAGATCCTTCTCTGACTCATGTGGGGAGCTGCATTCTTCTGGAGTGCAGCAGTCCATAGGACAAGGAAAGCACTCCAAGAGCTGATCAGTAGCTGGGAAGTTCACTGCCCTGCCTCTTTAGTATTCCCTACACAAGCCTGAAGCAGGTGAACCTTATAAATCTGGTTTACCACTGCTGCTGGACCATAGCTCATCTTGTAGTACAGGCTGTCCATGGCACCACATTAAACAGGAACAGATTAAGTCATTCCACAATAAATTCTACCATGAGCTGCATGTATTTGCTCACCCTTCAGCAGACTTTAAAAAAAGACACAAAAAACCCCACAAGCAATTACAAATTCCTACACAAACAGAGCCAGAGTAGTGTCACACAGAAGTACTTACATGTCACTCCAACTGAGACATTTTGGCTTTGTCTCAGAAGAATCTAAAATACCCATGAGGCTGGGGAGGAAAGCAGGTATATGACAAAGGAATGGGCTCTCAGCCTTTTTTTGGAACAGTGCAGACTTGCCTCTAAGAGTAGCTCCTGGAACAAAGCAAATCCTAATGACAGCCTTGTGCCTAAGGAATGAAGCTGGTAAGACACTGGGAATGTCCAACAGTTGTCACCCCCAGCTGACACAAATCCCCTCCAAGCCCCCTCACAGAAAACAGCAGGTCTCTCATGCCTACAGCTAAAGTAAATCATAGAATGATAGAATAGCTTGAATGGGACCTTTAGTTGAAGGGGACCTTTAAAGGTCATCTAATCCAACACCCATGCAATGAACAGGGACATCTGCAACTAAATCAGGCTGCCCAGACCTCCCTCCAGCCTTATCTGGAATGTTCCCAGGGATAGGGCATGCACCACCTCTCTGGGAAACCTGTTCCAGTGTTTCCCCACCTTCATCATAAAAATAAAATAAACCCTCTTCCTTATATCTAGTCTACCCTCTTAGTTTGAAATTTTTACCCTTTGTCCTATTGCAACATGCCCTACTAAAATGCCTGTTCCCACCTCTCTTTTGAGCCACATTTCCATATTAAAAGCCCACAACAAAGTCTCCCCAGAACCTTCTCTTCTCCAGGATGAACAGCCCTCACTCTCTCAAGCCTGTCCTCATAGAAGTGTCCCATCCCTCTGATGCTTTCTGTGGTCCTCCTCAGGACTTGCTCCAGCAGATCCATGTCTTTCCAGTACTGAATGCACCCCTTGCTAGACACTGCCTATACCCTGCCCACCACAGCCTATGCCCTGGAGGGCAGCTCATCCACCATGGTAAGGGCTTGACCTTGAAGGTTTTAGCCCAACATGCCACCTCTTCAGTGCTTTTATTTGCTGCTGTCTTTAAAAAAAAAAAGAAAAAGTCATCCTTCTCTCCCCATCCCCAGTCAGTTTTGGCAGACACACCACCTGCTTGCTGGGTGTGAAGCACCTTTCCCAGTCTAGTGCTGACAGCAGCACTGCAAGCCCAACACCAGCACTGGGCACCCAAGCACAAATAGCTGTTCTGCACTTTCCAGAGTTCTATTCAGGATGGTTTTCCCTCACAGTAGATATCATGTTACACACCCACACCAACCAGAGCAGGCTGAGAGCCACCAGGAACAGAACACAGCACACAAAATAAATGGCCCCCCTGGGCAAGCCTGACATCACCCTACCCTCCTTTTCCTTGTTTCAGGATGCTCAGTTGCATCAAGCACCAGGGATTAAGGGGCTCAGTGATTTATGCCTCATTTCATAGCAAAACCCAGCAACTCTGTGCTGAGCAAGAGCCAGGATAGAATAGATTTCCTTCATAAGGCTGCCAAAGGGTCATTGCAGGTCAGAGGCCGTTTGGTGCTGCCCAGCTTGCTCAGGAAGAAAAAGGAGAGAACTGAGCCTAGTTTTATCTTTGAATCCCCAACACAGACCCTTAGCTCCACTGTGCTCCCCTGACCAGTGGTCACTGAGCCCCACTGGCCATCACTCACCAGAAAGGAGGCAGTGATGAGCAAGAGCAGGAAGAGTAGCCAGGCATCCGTGCAGGAGCAGCCCAGCACTGGCCAAAGGGCCGCAATTGCCACTGGAGATCAGACCTGACAGAGCACAAGCCACTCCTGCTTCATTCAAGAATGAGTGATAAAGGCAAGACAGGGGTAAAGCTTCCCAAGGGGAAAGGGAAAACTTGGTTTTATCTTGGAGGAAAATGCTGGCCCTGTGCTTCATGCAGCAAGAAAAGACCAGCCAGAGTCAGTGCTGTGACAAAGTGAATTCCTCACTGATAAACAGAGCTCCTGAGAAGCCCTGTATTTCACAGGGGTGTGTGTCTTCATGCCAGCTGAAATGAATCAGGCCAGGGCTGACTTTGATTGAAATGACTCATGTAGTTTATGGCTGTTCTGTTGTATGTAACATTGTATTAGAGCATTAATAACTGAAATTTGGAGAGCCATTAAACATTCCTGCATTTTGCCTCTGGAGAATTTTCAAAGCTTCAAACCCACTCTGTTTCCCTTGACATTTCCTTCCAAATCCCATTAGGACTTGCCAAGACACGAAGGTCGGGGGTGCCCAGGAGCTCTCACTGTGCTAATGCCAGGAGCAGAAGGGCTCCAGGTTTGGCCATGCAGCTTCTCCCCAAGGACATCTCTTGCCCTGCCACACCCACCCTCAAGACGAGCTGAATGACAAAACAAAGACTGATGCTCTTCTGCCACAATATTGACCCCATACTCTCAGCTTTTAGAGAGGAAAAGGAGGACTTGTAAATAAATATTTTCCAAATCCAGCCCGGGGCTAAACCCACACCAACTCTAAAATTGGTCTTCTCTTGCAGGAAATGACAATGCTGATAACAGTATCAGCCTCCACCCAGCCTGCCTCCAACCACCAGCCCCTTTCTCCCCCTCCCACCCTGCCCAAGCCCGGGAAGGACAACCTGCGGCTGCAGCGGCTGCTGAAGAAGGCAGCCAGGAAGAACGCCATCCTCGCCTCGGAGCACGGCAAGTCCTTCCGCTCCAGCCTCTCGCCCGTGAGCGAAGCCAGCCCCGACCAGGAGTGTGCCGAGAGCGCTGCTGGCCCAGCGGAGCCCCCAGCAGCCCCCTGTGCCCCGCTGCCAGCCCAGCTCTCCATCAGGCCCGTCCAGCACCGCGCCCTCTCCCCGCTGCGCAGGGGAAAGCCTTTCACGCTGAAGGTCACCGAGCAGCGGCGCATTGCCGAACACGTCAGGCTCACGGCCTCCTCGGCCATGCCCCTGCTGCAGAAGCCAGGGGCTCCTGAGGCTCCACAGCAGCCTGAGGGCACAAGCTCCCACCTTCCCTCTCCGCCTGACCCTTCAGGATCTGTTTTCCCCCAGCCTCCTCCTTCCAGTATACCCAGTAAAGAAAGTGCAGAGGTTACCTATGTCTCCAAGGTGAACACTTATTTCCACAGTGTCAAGCCACCCAGGGCTAAGACTCCCACCCCAAACCTGACCCAAGGAACTGTCAGCCACGAAGACAAAAGGCCTACTTCCCCAGCACCTCAAACAAGCAGCTCTGAACCACCTCCAGAGCAGACACCCGCCTCACCTAAAGACAGCAAGGCCACTTCCTCCTCACCAAAACCTCCCCTCCTTCCTGCTGCAGAGACAGAGACTCCTGATCAAGCTCCCAAGCCTGCTCCTCCTGAGAAGCCCAGCATCTCTGATGCGCACACCAATAAGCCTACAACCCATGGAAGTGACACCGAAATATCTGGATCCAAGACACCTCCTGAATCACCCAAGCAAGACACAGACACCCTAAAACCATCAACATCCAGCGCTCCCTGGAGGCAAGCACGCCCAGTGACAGCAACTCCAGCACAAGCTGATGGTACCGGGTCCACGTCCACAGACACCAAGGCAGAACACACCCCTGAACCCCAGACAACTCCCAGCTTACCCAACAGCAGCTGTCCCCCCAAGGCTGAGCCAGCACCATCCTCAGGAGAAGCACCAAGACCTCCTGGAGCCAGTGCCTGGCATCGCCTCAGGAAGCACTTGATTGTGCAGCCAGAAACAACCAACTTCCCTGAGTCCAAGCCAGAAAAGCTGGGACAGGAGGAAGGCAATAAAGAGGAAGCTGCTCAAGCGGTCATCAAGCAAGACTGCACGCTGGTTAAATCGAAAGCCATGAGGATGTGGGATGCCATTTTATACCAGGTGGCACTCACCAAGGAGAGGAAGCAACAAGCAGAAGAGAAGAAGCCACAGAAGGAAGAGAATGTCTTTCTTCCCCGCCGCCTGCCCATCCTTCTACACAAACCCCGCTTTGACGCCCGGAAGCTGAAGGAACTGGCTGCCAAGCCCATGACAAAGATCAGCACCGTGTTCGAGGTGAGCCGCTTCCGACCCAAAGGGGCCGAGGAGCACACCAAGAGCTTCAACAGAACAGCATCAGGATGGTCGGTCAGCTGAAGCCAGGCTGCTCCATGCCTCTGGAGGTGCACCAACAACCCCATTTACTGCCCAGCAGAGCCAAGTGTAACGAAAAAAGGAAATTGAATAAAACCCCTGCAAGCCACCAGCCCCATGCTGCAGGTTTAAGGGTTACTCTCCATGCCTTTAAAAGCTCAAATGCATAACTACCACAGACACAGGTCACAGGAAAACAAACATGTTTGTTTTAAAGAGTCGACAACAATCACTGGATGCAGTAATAAAGGGAAGGCACACAGTGAAGAAGACAAGCTGCCTATAGAAAAAAGACCAGTTTAGAGTAGGATAAAGGAATTGGATTTTTTTGTTGTTGCATTTATCCAAGACAGAGAGATCCTAGGAGCAGCAGCAGTCCCAGATGAGATGAAGGAATCTGGGTTGCTCCACATCTCTAGGGGACTTAGAAACAAACTCAAAGGGGATACATATAACCTCTATCTTCTCTGCAGAAAGTGTACCCCACACCCATTTGCTGAGAACAAAATGGAAACTCATCCTTCCTCCCAAAGCACAGACAAGAGAGTAAGATATCCTGCTCTCACCAAGCAGCTCCTCTGCCTAGCTAAATGGGCATCATCTGACATCCTCCTAGGCCAGTCTACTAAACAATAATGCAAAGAAGAGTAATTTTGTTTCAGAAATCAAGTTCTGTTACGCATTTTATCATGTTTTCTCCACAACAGCTGATGGTTAATGTTTCCATGATAACCAAAAATGACCCTGCTTTAGCATGTGGATATCCAATTTGGTATTTAACAAGGTGCTGGTTTCTGAGGGGTTCTGCTGAACACATGGAGTCTCATTTTCAGGGTGAACATCATGACAGTTGCACACCTGCATGTCCCTGATGTCCTGAAAAAAGGACATTCAAAGGAAAATCCCCAACTCTGCCCAACCACAGACAACAGGGCTTTCCAGTATTATTTCCACTGCCAGCAGGCTTGTGAGCATGAAAGCTGGGAGATTGGTTATTTCTGTTTCACAAGGACTTGGTCCTATGCTGGGGTATTCCAATATAGCTAATATAGGAGTGCTATGTTTAGTCCAAATTGTACACAGTTCTTTATATTCTAAGTTTTCTTTTCCATGTGCAGAGGATATGGAACTGACCAACAGTTCCTCAAGCCAAACTGCAAACAGACTTAGAAACAAAGAGCCCCTTTTGCCTCTTTTGAAGTCTTCCTGTTTTGCAGTGATGCTATGAGAGCATCATTTAGCAAACCTTCAATTAAGTTTTTACTTTACTGGTCTTATCTCTATTCTTTAACCCCTTCCCTACCCGAAGTGCAAAAACCAAGTAGGAAGAATAACCCAGTTGTCTAAAGTGGGGATTTCTTCAAGCCCTCAGTTTTCAAAGAAAAAGGTAAGAAGAGGTTGGAAATGTGCCAGTTATCACAAGTGAATCCTAAGCAAGCCTCTGCAGGAAAATTTAACATTGCTGCAAGAGAAGGCTACAGAGAAACATCCACACAGCAGCACAAACAAAAATTTAAAGAGTGCAGCATAAAACATGTAATGCAGATAAAGGCAGCCTTACCAGAGAGTGCTAAATGGCACCTGCAGCACAGTCAGATGGATTTCTCTGCACAAGGTCTGTATGCACAAAGCCACACCACCGGCATGAGGCAGAGCAGCCAAAGTCGATTACATTTGAGAGACTAAGTGAAGGTGGTTTAAGAAGCACTTGTGCTTTAAAACAGCTTCTGTCCTGCACCACCCAGAGCAAACCAGCAGCTCTCACCTAAGGGTTTTGAATCTGCTAGGTTTCCAGTCAGGCTGTATTCACACCCAGCCCTATTGCACATGGGTAAAGCATGGGGAAATGCCTCCGGAGAGAGCAATTCCCTTCTTCCAAGAAGGAGGAAGGAGACAGAGGAAGGCAGATCTGGGTGCATGGTTTAGCCCTTTTAGTCCAAAAGCAAAGGGCAGAGGCACACAGCAAGCATGGCAAGTCCTGCAGAGACAGACCCTAGACATTATCACAGACATATCTGTAGGCAACAGACTTCTATCCATGGCTGCTCACTGGAAATCATTGTGGTGTGCTCCAGCCTGAGCTGCTGTGCTGAGGAAGACAAGGGGAATGCTACTGGGCTCAGAATTTGTCTATTTTTCAATGCCAAACGGCATCAGGCAGTTGCTAAGAGCCTAAATTGACACTTACAGAAAAACACTTATTCCATAGCCTGAAGTGAGGTCCTGCAGCCCAGGAAGGGAGGGAAGGAGAGGGGAAAAAAAATAAAAACACACCTGTGTTTAAGCAACTAGAAAGTTGATAAGGTGGCGTAAAGCAAGTGACAACAGGGCTGAGCCAGAAGAATTCAGGAGCAAGAAGGCCGTAACAGTGATCCAGCAGTAGGGAAAAAGGATGAGCACAGTTCAAGGTGGTGCAGAGGAGCTGGGGAGCAGGGAGCTCAGAGCATATAAAACAGACAACTAAGAACCTAAGAACAGAAATAAGCCAAGCTCCTTCAGCTATCACAGCAGAAAAACCTCCAATGCTTCCATGTGAACAAACTCAGAGAAAGCAACAGTGTTGTGCCACGGCATCATGGACCCTAGAGGACATGCCTTTCAAGAAAGTATGCTGGACAAAGACCAGAGCCAAGGGCACTTTCGTTTGAGCAGCTTAGAGAAACTCAGGTACAGCAAACAAAACCTGCTGACAACCTAACAAAACCTGTTTGCTGTAGAGAGCTGAAGCTCAGTAGGTTCCCACCTGGTGCACTGAAACAGACTTCAGGAGAAAGAGGAGACTGATCAAAGGGGAGACCTTAGAATGGGTTTCTCAAAGTCACAAGCAGAGAAGCAAGTTGAGGATGCAAGCACTGTGGACTAAAAACATAGCTTCAGGCAGTCTTGGGCTTGTCCTGCTGCCCATCTCAGTAGCATTCAAAAGGGTGTCTCCTCTAAATGGGCACTACAAAAGGAAAAAAAGCCTAAACAAACAAAACAATATACAACACTCAGAAGCCAGCTCCTTAAGGGTGGGAGGGAGGGGAAAGAAGGAACACAGGACCCAGAAGAATTCAGAAACAAAAGGTGTTTTGTATCAGGCAGAGCTATTTTAACCTTGGCAATGAAATAAAGCTTCTTTTTTACAGTAGGGAGAAAAAAAAAAAGAGAATGAGCTTGTTTTCACCCTCAACTTCCTCTCCACTCATTGTGCCAGATGCTGCCCAGTTGGATCCAACCAGTTATCACCTCCCTCTATGCCATTCCTTATTGCCACAACCCTCTACTATCATCCACTCAAGATAACACCAGGGTATCTATGAGCATAAACACAATAGGAACATGAGATTCAAAGACCATTTCAAGAGAGCACAGGGACAGAAACCCAGCTCTGCCTTCTTGCTGCATATCAGAGAACAGTCCTTTCTGCTCTGTGCAGCAGATGTTCACATCCTTCCTGCTGCAACCTTATTACAGACTGACTCCGAGAGGTAACTGAAGTCATTAAAAGTTTTCTCCCTGATTAATTCAGTAAATCTGGGAATTAGGCTCCAGAAACATTTGAATTTCAGAAGCACATCAGCCCCCATAGTCAGCCAGAATAACCTCCAGCTACATAATCCTTATGACTTAAGAGAGCATAAGGAAAGACAGCAGATAGAGACGATTCCTTTGAACTGGCAAACACATCTTCACCCAAACAGCAGCAGTTCAGGG